>NC_073272.2:20510000-22910000 GCF_029289425.2 Pan paniscus | reverse complement strand
TGAAATGATCATATGGGTTTTATTCTTCATTCTGCTGATGTGATATATTATATTGATTGATTTGAATATGATGAACAATCCTTGCATCACTAAGATAAATTCCACAGTGCAATCAAACTAGAACTCAGGATTAAGAAACTCACTCAAAACCACTCAACTACATGGAAACTGAACAACCTGCTCCTGAATGACTACTGGGTACATAACAAAATGAAGGCCGAAATAAAGATGTTCTTTGAAACCAACGAGAACAAAGACACAACATACCAGAATCTCTGGGACACATTCAAAGCAGTGTGTAGAGGGAAATTTATAGCACTAAATGCCCACAAGAGAAAGCAGGAAAGATCCAAAATTGACACCCTAACATCACAATTAAAAGAACTAGAAAAGCAAGAGCAAACACATTCAAAAGCTAGCAGAAGGCAAGAAATAACTAAAATCAGAGCAGAACTGAAGGAAATAGAGACATAAAAAACCCTTCAAAAAATTAATGAATCCAAGAGCTGGTTTTTTGAAAGGATCAACAAAATTGATAGACCGCTAGCAAGACTAATATAGAAGAAAAGAGAGAAGAATCAAATAGACGCAATAAAAAATGATAAAGGGGATGTCACCACCGATCCCACAGAAATACAAACTACCATCAGAGAATACTACAAACACCTCTATGCAAATAAACTAGAAAATCTAGAAGAAATGGATAAATTCCTCGACACATACCTCCTCCCAAGACTAAACCAGGAAGAAGTTGACTCTCTGAATAGACCAATAAAAGGCTCTGAAATTGTGGCAATAATCAATAGCTTACCAACGAAAAAGAGTCCAGGACCAGATGGATTCACAGCCGAATTCTACCAGAGGTACAAGGAGGAGCTGGTACCATTCCTTCTGAAACTATTCCAATCAATAGAAAAAGACGGACTCCTCCCTAACTCATTTTATGAGGCCAGCATCATCCTGATACCAAAGCCGGGCAGAGACACAACCAAATAAGACAATTTTAGACCAATATCCTTGATGAACATTGATGCAAAAATCCTCAGTAAAATACTGGCAGACTGAATCCAGCAGCACATCAAAAAGCTTATCCACCATGATCAAGTGGGCTTCATCCCTGGGATGCAAGGCTGGTTCAACATATGCAAATCAATAAATGTAATCCAGCATATAAACAGAACCAAAGACAAAAACCACATGATTATCTCAATAGATGCAGAAAAGGCCTTTGACAAAATTCAACAACACTTCATGCTAAAAACTCTCAATAAATTAGCTATTGATGGGACGTATCTCAAAATAATAAGAGCTATCTATGACAAACCCACAGCCAATATCATACTGAATGGGCAAAAACTGGAAGCATTCCCTTTGAAAACCGGCACAAGACAGGGATGCCCTCTCTCACCACTCTTATTCAACAACACTTCATGCTAAAAACTCTCAATAAATTAGCTATTGATGGGACGTATCTCAAAATAATAAGAGCTATCTATGACAAACCCACAGCCAATATCATACTGAATGGGCAAAAACTGGAAGCATTCCCTTTGAAAACTGGCACAAGACAGGGATGCCCTCTCTCACCACTCCTATTCAACATAGTGTTGGAAGTTCTGGCCAGGGCAATCAGGCAGGAGAAGGAAATAAAGGGTATTCAATTAGGAAAAGAGGAAGTCAAATTGTCCCTGTTTGCAGATGACATGATTGTATATCTAGAAAACCCCATTGTCTCAGCCCAAAATCTCCTTAAGCTGATAAGCAACTTCAGCAAAGTCTCAGGATACAAAATCAATGTACAAAGATCTTTTTATTTTTTTAAATTTAACTTTTAAGTTCAGGGGTACATGTGTAGGTTTGTTATATAGGTAAACTTTTGCCATGGGGGTTTGTTGCACAGATTGCTTACTCACCCAAGTGTTAAGCCTAATACCCATTGGTTATTTTTCATAATCTTCTCTCTCCTCCCACCCTCCAACCTCTGAGCGAACCCAATGTGTTATTCTACTCTATGTGGCCATGTGTTCTCATCATTTAGCTCCCATTTATAAGTAACAACAAGTGGAATTTTGTTTTCTGTTCCTGCATGAGTTTGCTAAGAATAATCACCTCCAGCTCCATTCATGTTCCTGCAAAGGATATGATCTCATTCTTTTGAATGGCTGCATAGCATTGCATGGTGTATATGTACCATATTTTCTTTATCCAGTCTTCAGGACCTGAACTCAGCACTGGATCAAGTGGACCTGATAGACATCTACAGAACTCTCCACCCTAACAGAACATACATTCCCCTCATTGCTATATAGCACATACTCTAAAATTGATCACATAATCAGAAGTAAAAACTCCTCAGCAAACACCAAAAATCTGAAATCATAATGAACAATCTCTTGGACCACAGAACAATCAAATTAGAAATCAAGACTGATAAATTCACTTAAAACTGTGCAATTACATGGAAATTTAGTAACCTGCTCCTGTTTGACTTTTGGATTAAATAATGAAATTCAGGCAAAAATCAAGGAGCTCTTTGAAACTAATGATAACAAAGATACAACATACCAGAATCTCTGGAACACTGCTAAGGCAGTGATAAGAGGGAAATTTATAGCCTTAAATGTCCACGTCAAAAAGTTAGAAAGATCTCAAATTAACAACCTAACATCACAGCTAAAAGAACTAGAGAACCAAGAGCAAAGAAATCCCAAAACTAACAGAAGACAATAAATAACCAAAATCAGAGCTGAAATGAAGGAGACTGTCACATGAAAAAAACATTCCAAAGATCAACAAATCCAGGAGCTGGTCTTTTTAAAAAAAATTAATAAACTAGATGGACCACTAGCTAGACTAATAAAGAAGAAAAGAGAAAAGATTCAAATAAACACAATCAGAAACAACAAGGGGGATATTACTACTAACCCCACAGAAATACTTACAGCCATCAGAGAATATTATGAACACTTCTGTGCACATAAACTAGAAAATCTAGAAGAAATGGATGAATTTCTGGACAAATAGAGCCTCCCATGACTGAACCAGGAAGAAACTGAATCCCTAAACAGACCAATAATGAACTCTGAAATTGAGTCAGTTATAAATAGCCTACCAGCCAAAAAAAAAAAAAAAAAAAAAAAAGCCCAAGTCCAGATGGATTGATAGCTTAATTCGACCAGATGTTCACAGAGGAGCTGGTACCATTCTTGCTGAAACTATTTCAAAAAATTGAGGAGGAGGGACTTCTTCCTAACTCATCCTATGAGGGCAGAACTATCTTGATACCAAAACCTGGCAGAGACACAACAAAAAAAGAAAGCTTCAGACCAATATCCTTGATAAACATCAGTGCAAAAATCTGCAACAGAATACTTACAAACTGAATCCAGCAGCACATCAAAGAGCTAATCCACCATAACCAAGTTGGCTTTATCCCTGGGATGCAAGGTTGGTTCAACATAGTCACATCAATAAATGTGATTCAACACATAAGCAGAACTAAATACAAAAACCACATGATTGTCTCAGTACATGCAGGAAAGGCTTTTAATAAAATTCAACAACATGTCATGTTAAAAACTCTTAATAAACTAGGTATAGAAGGAACATACATCAAAATAATAAGAATCATCTATGGCAAACCCACAGCCAATATTATACTGAATGGACAAAAGCTAGAAGCATTCCCCTTGAAAACTGGCACAAGACAAGGAACCTCTCTTAGCACTCCTATTCAACAGAGTATTGGAAGTCATGGTCAGGGCAATTAGGCAAGAGAAAGAAATAAAGCGCATCCAAATTGGAAGAGAGGAAGTCAAACTATCCCTGTTTGCAGATGATGATTCTATTTTATTTTCATTTTTATTTTTTGAGACTGAGTTTCACACCAGTCTCCCAGGCTGGAGTGCAGTGATGTGATCTCAGTTCACTGCAACCTCCGCCTCCCCGGATCAAGCGATTCTCTTGCCTCAGACTCTCTAGTAGCTGGGATTACAAGTGTGCATCACCATGCCTGGCTAATTTTTGTATTTTTAGTTGAGACGGAGTTTCGCCACGTTGGCCAGGCTGGTCTCAAACTCCTAACCTCAGCTGATCCGCCTGTCTCGGACTCCCAAATTGCTGAGATTACACGCTTGAGCCGCCAAACCCAGCCAATAATTCTATACCTAGAAAACTACATAGTCTCAGGTCCAAAGCTCCTTAAGCTGATAAACAACTTTGGCAAAGTCTCAAAATACAAAATCAACGTGTAAAACATCTTTTAAATATGTTTTTGAATTTGTTTTGTTAATATTTTTAGAGGATTTTTGCATCAACATTTATCAGTGATATTTGCCTATAGTTTCGTTTTGTTTTCTCCTGATGTTCCTTTATCTGGTTTTGGTATCAGAGTAATACTGGCATCACAGAATGAGTTTGGAAGTATTTCCTCCTCCTCAATTTTTCAGAATAGCTTGAGCAGTATTGGCATTAGTTCTTTAAATGTTTGGTAGAATTCAGCAGTGAGGCAAACAGGTTCTAACTTTTCTTTACTAGGAGACTTTTTATTATGGCTTTGATCTTGTTACTTGCTCTTGGTATGTTCAGGTTTTGGATTTCTTCATGGTTAATCTTGGCAGGCTGTATGTGTCTAGGAATTTATCCACTTCTAAATTTTCCAATTTATTGGTATATATATTTGAAGTTTTTTTTTCTTTTTTAATGTAGGTGCTTATAGCTATGGACTACGCTCTTAGTACTGCTTTCACTATATCCCATAAGTTTTGGTATGTTGCGTTTCCATTATCATTTTTTTCCAAGAAATTTTTCTTTTTTTTATTTTATTATTATTATATTTTAAGTTTTAGAGTACATGTGCACAACGTGCAGGTTTGTTACATATGTATACATGTGCCATATTGGTGTGCTGCACCCGTTAACTCCTCATTTAGCGTTAGGTATATCTCCTAATGCTATCCCTCCACCCTCCCCCCACCCCACAACAGTCCCCGGTGTATGATGTTCCCCTTCCTGTGTCCATGTGTTCTCATTGTTCAATTCCCAACTATGAGTGAGAACATGCGATGTTTGGTTTCTTGTCCTTGCAATAGTTTGCTGAGAGTGATGGTTTCCAGTTTCATCCATGTCCCTACAAAGGACATGAACTCATCATTTTTTATGGCTGCATAGTATTCCATGGTGTATATGTGCCACATTTTCTTAATCCAGTCTATTATTGTTGGACATTTGGGTTGGTTCCAAGTCTTTGCTATTGTGAATAGTGCCGCAATAAACATACGTGTGCATGTGTCTTTATAGCAGCATGATTTATAATCCTTTGGATATATACCCAGTAATGGGATGGCTGGATCAAATGGTATTTCTAGTACTAGATGCCTGAGGAATCGTCACACTGACTTCCTCAGGGACTGTAAACTGGTTGAACTAGTTTACAGTCCCACCAACAGTGTAAAAGTGTTCCTATTCCTCCACATCCTCTCCAGCACCTGTTGTTTCCTGACTTTTTAATGATCGCCATTCTAACTGGTGTGAGATGGTATCTCATTGTGGTTTTGATTTGCATTTCTCTGATGGCCAGTGATGATGAGCATTTTTTCATGTGTTTTTTGGCTGCATAAATGTCTTCTTTTGAGAAGTGTCTGTTCATATCCTTCACCCACTTTTTGATGGGGTTGTTTTTTTCTTGTAAATTTGTTTGAGTTCATTGTAGATTCTGGATATTAGCCCTTTGTCAGATGAGTAGGTTGCGAAAATTTTCTCCCATTCTGTAGGTTGCCTGTTCACTCTGATGGTAGTTTCTTTTGCTGTGCAGAAGCTCTTTAGTTTAATTAGATCCCATCTGTCAATTTTGGCTTTTGTTGCCATTGCTTTTGGTGTTTTAGACATGAAGTCCTTGCCTATGCCTATGTCCTGAATGGTATTGCCTATGTTTTCTTCTAGGGTTTTTATGGTTTCAGGTCTAACATGTAAGTCTTTAATCCATCTTGAATTAATTTTTGTATAAGGTATAAGGAAGGGATCCAGTTTCAGCTTTCTCCATATGGCTAGCCAGTTTTCCCAGCACCATTTATTAAATAGGGAATCCTTTCCCCATTTCTTTTTTTTTTTCTCAGGTTTGTCAAAGATCAGATAATTGTAGATATGTGGCATTATTTCTGAGGGCTCTGTTCTGTTCCATTGGTCTATATCTCTGTTTTGGTAGCAGTATCATGCTGTTTTGGTTACTGTAGGCTTGTAGCATAGTTTGAAGTCAGGTAGTGTGATGCCTCCAGCTTTGTTCTTTTGGCTTAGGATTGACGTGGTGATGAGGGCTCTTTTTTGGTTCCATATGAACTTTAAAGTAGTTTTTTCCAATTCTGTGAAGAAAGTCATTGGTAGCTTGATGGGGATGGCATTGAATCTATAAATTACCTTGGGCAGTATGGCCATTTTCACGATATTGATTCTTCCTATCCATGAACATGGAATGTTCTTCCACTTCTTTGTATCCTCTTTTATTTCATTGAGCAGTGGTTTGTAGTTCTCCTTGAAGAGGTCCTTCACATCCCTTGTAAGTTGGACTCCTAGGTATTTTATTATCTTTGAAGCAACTGTGAATGGGAGTTCACTCATGATTTGGCTCTCTGTTTGTCTGTTATTGGTGTATAAGAATGCTTGTGATTTTTGCACATTGATTTTGTATCCTGAGACTTTGCTGAAGTTGCTTATCAGCTTAAGGAGCTTTTGGGCTGAGACAATGGGGATTTCTAGACATGCAATCATGTCATCTGCAAGCAGGGACAGTTTTACTTCCTCTTTTCCTAATTGAATACCCTTTATTTCCTTCTCCTGCCTGATTGCCCTGGCCAGAACTTCCAACACTATGTTGAATAGGAGTGGTGAGAGAGGGCATCCCTGTCTTGTGCCAGTTTTCAAAGGGAATGCTTCCAGTTTTTGCCCATTCAGTATGATATTGGCTGTGGGTTTGTCATAGATAGCTCTTATTATTTTGAGATATGTCCCATCAATAGCTAATTTATTGAGAGTTTTTAGCATGAAGGGTTGTTGAATTTTGTCAAAGGCCTTTTCTGCATCTATTGAGATAATCATGTGGTTTTTGTCTTTGGTTCTGTTTATATGCTGGATTACATTTATTGATTTGCGTATATTGAACCAGCCTTGCATCCCAGGGATGAAGCCCACTTGATCATGGTGGATAAGCTTTTTGATGTGCTGCTGGATTCAGTCTGCCAGTATTTTACTGAGGATTTTTGCATCAATGTTCATCAAGGATATTGGTCTAAAATTCTCTTTTTTTGGTTGTGTCTCTGCCCGGCTTTGGTATCAGGATGATGCTGGCCTCATAAAATGAGTTAGGGAGGAGTCCGTCTTTTTCTATTGATTGGAATAGTTTCAGAAGGAATGGTACCAGCTCCTCCTTGTACCTCTGGTAGAATTCGGCTGTGAATCCATCTGGTCCTGGACTCTTTTTCGTTGGTAAGCTATTGATTATTGCCTCAATTTCAGAGCCTTTTATTGGTCAATTCAGAGAGTCAACTTCTTCCTGGTTTAGTCTTGGGAGGAGGTATGTGTCGAGGAATTTATCCATTTCTTCTAGATTTTCTAGTTTATTTGCGTAGAGGTGTTTATAGTATTCTCTGACGGTAGTTTGTATTTCTGTGGGATCAGTGGTGACATCCCCTTTATCATTTTTTATTGCGTCTATTTGATTCTTCTCTCTTTTCTTCTTTATTAGTCTTGCTAGTGGTCTATCAATTTTGTTGATCTTTTCAAAACACCAGCTCCCGGATTCATTAATTTTTTGAAGGGTTTTTTGTGTCTCTATTTCCTTCAGTTCTGCTCTGATTTTAGTTATTTCTTGCCTTCTGCTAGCTTTTGAATGTGTTTGCTCTTGCTTTTCTAGTTCTTTTAATTGTGATGTTAGGGTGTCAATTTTGGATCTTTCCTGCTTTCTCTTGTGGGCATTTAGTGCTATAAATTTCCCTCTACACACTGCTTTGAATGTGTCCCAGAGATTCTGGTATGTTGTGTCTTTGTTCTCATTGGTTTCAAAGAACATGTTTATTTCTGCCTTCATTTCGTTATGTACCCAGTAGTCATTCAGGGGCAGGTTGTTCAGTTTCCATGTAGTTGAGTGGTTTTGAGTGAGTTTCTTAATCCTGAGTTCTAGTTTGATTGCACTGTGGTCTGAGAGACAGTTTGTTATAATTTCTGTTCTGCTACATTTTCTGAGGAGTGCTTTACCTCCAACTGTGTGGTCAATTTTGGAATAGGTGTGGTGTGGTGCTGAAAAGAATGTATATTCTGTTGATTTGGGGTGGAGAGTTCTGTAGATGTCTATTAGGTCCGCTTGGTGCAGAGCTGAGTTCAATTCCTTGGTATCCTTGTTAACTTTCTGTCTTGTTGATCTGTCTAATGTTGACAGTGGGTTGTTAAAGTCTCCCATTATTATTGTGTGGGAGTCTAAGTCTCTTTGTAGGTCACTAAGGACTTGCTTTATGAATCTTGGTGCTCCTGTATTGGGTGCATATATATTTAGGATAGTTAGCTCTTCTTGTTGAATTGATCCCTTTACCATTATGTAATGGCCTTCTTTGTCTCTTTTGATCTTTGTTGGTTTAAAGTCTGTTTTATCAGAGACTAGGATTGCAACCACTGCCTTTTTCTGTTTTCCATTTGCTTGTTAGATCTTCCTCCATCCCTTTAATTTGAGCCTATGTGTGTCTCTGCAAGTGAGATGGATTTCCTGAATGCAGCACACTGATGGGTCTTGACTCTTTATCTAATTTGCCAGTCTGTGTCTTTTAACTGAAGCATTTAGCCCATTTACTTTCAAAGTTAATATTGTTATGTGTGAATTTGATCCTGTCATTATGATGTCAGCTGGCTGTTTTCCTCGTTAGTTGATGCAGTTTCTTCCTAGCCTTGATGTTCGTTACAATTTGGCATGTTTTTACAGTGGCTGGTACTGGTTGTTCCTTTCCATGTTTAGTGCTTCCTTCAGGAGCTCTTTTAGGGCAGGCCTGGTGGTGACAAAATCTTTCAGCATTTGCTTGTCTGTAAAGTATTTTATTTCTCCTTCACTTATGAAGCTTAGTTTGGCTGGATATGAAATTCTGGGTGGAAAATTCTTTTCTTTAAGAATGTTGAATATTGGCTCCCACTCTCTTCTGGCTTGTAGAGTTTCTGCCGAGAGATCCGCTGTTAGTCTGATGGGCTTCCCTTTGTGGGTAACCCGACCTTTCTCTCTGGCTGCCCTTAACATTTTTTCCTTCATTTCAACTTTGGTGAATCTGACAATTATGTGCCTTGGAGTTGCTCTTCTCGAGGAGTATCTTTGTGGCATTCTCTGTATTTCCTGAATTTGAATGTTGACCTGCCTTGCTAGATTGGGGAAGTTCTCCTGGATAATATCCTGCAGAGTGTTTTCCAACTTGGTTCCATTCTCCCCATCACTTTCAGGTACACCAATCAGACGTAGATTTGGTCTTTTCACATAGTCCATATTTCTTGGAGGCTTTGTTCATTTCTTTTTATTCTTTTTTCTCTAAACTTCTTCTCACTTCATTTCACTCATTTCATCTTCCATCACTGGTACCCTTTCTTCCAGTTGATTGCATCAGATACTGAGGCTTCTGCATTCGTCAGAAGCATGTCAGGTAGCTCTCATGCCTTGGTTTTCAGCTCCATCAGGTCCTTTAAGCACTTCTCTTTATTGGTTATTCTAGTTATCCGTTCGTCTAATTTTTTTTTAAAGTTTTTAACTTCTTTGCCATTGGTTCGAATGTCCTCCTGTAGCTTGGAGTAGTTTGTTGTCTGAAGCCTTCTTCTCTCAACTCGTCAAAGTCATTCTCTGTCCAGCTTTGGTCCATTGCTGGTGAGGAGGTGTGTTCCTTTGGAGGAGGAAAGGTGCTCTGATTTTTAGAGTTTCCAGTTTTTCTGCTCTGTTTTTTCCCCATCTTTGTGGTTTTATCTACCTTTGGTCTTTGATGATGGTGACATACTGATGGGTTTTTGGTGTGGATGTCCTTCCTGTTTGTTAGTTTTCCTTCTAACAGACAGGACCCTCAGCTGCAGGTCTGTTGGAGTTTGCTAGAGGTCCACTGCAGACCCTGTTTGCCTGGGTATCAGGAGTGGTGGCTGCAGAACAGCGGATATTGGTGAACCCCAAATGCTGCTGCCTGATCGTTCCTGTGAAAGTTTTGTCTCAGAGGAGTACCTGGCTGTGTGAGGTGTCAGTCCGCCCCTACCGGGGGGTGCCTCCCAGTTGGGCTACTCGGGGGTCAGGGACCCACTTGAGGAGGCAGTCTGCCCGTTCTCAGATCTCAAGCTGCGAGCTGGGAGAACCACTCCTCTCTTCAAAGCTGTCAGACAGGGACATTTAAGTCTGCAGAGGTCACTGCTGTCTTTTTGTTTGTCTGTGCCCTGCCCCCAGAGGTGGAGCCTACAGAGGCAGGCAGGCAGGCCTCCTTGAGCTGTGGTGGGCTCCACCCAGTTCAAGCTTCCTGGCCACTTTGTTTACCTAATCAAGTCTCGGCAATGGCGGGCACCCCTCCCCCAGCCTCACTGCCACCTTGCAGTTTGATCTGAGACTGCTGTGCTAGCAATGAGGGAGACTCTGTGGGCGTAGGACTCTCCGAGCTAGGTGTGGGATATAATCTCCTTGTGTGCCGTTTTTTAAGCCCGTTGGGAAAGCACAGTATTAGGGTGGGAGTGACCCGATTTTCCCGGTGCCGTCTGTCACCCCTTTCTTTGACTAGGAAAGGGAATTCCCTGACCCCTTGCGTTTCCTGGGTGAGGCGATACCTCACCCTGCTTCGGCTCATGCAAGGTGCTCTGCACCCACTGTCCTGCACCCACTTTCTGGCACACCCCAGTGAGATGAACCCGGTACCTCAGTTGGAAATGCAGAAATCACCCATCTTCTGCGTCGCTCATGCTGGGAGCTGTAGACCAGAGCTGTTCCTGTTCGGCCATCTTGGCTCCTCATCCCAAAGACCTCCAAGAAATTTTTCTACCTTGTTCTTGATTTCTTCATTAACCCACTGGTTGTTCAGGAGCATGTTGTTTAATTTCCATGTGTTTGTATAGTTTCCAAAATTCCTGTTATTGATTTCTAATTTTATTCCATTGTGGTCAGAGTTGATGCTTTACATTATTTCAAATTTTGAGGATGTTTTAAGCCTTGTTTTTTTACCTAACACATGATCTATCCTTGAGGATAATCCATGTACTGAGGAAAAGAAAATGTATTCTGTAGCCATTGGATTAAATGTTCTGTAATTATCTGTTAGGTCTATTTGGTCTGTATGCAAATTAAGTCCAATGTATCTTTGTCGATTTTTTGTCTGGAAAAGCTGTCCAGTGTTGAAAGTGGAGTGAAGTCTCCAGATATTATTGTATTGAGGTCCATTTCTTTTTTTAGCTCTAATAATATTTGCTTTCTATATCTGGGTGCTCCAGTGTTGGGTGCACGTATATTTACAATTGTTACATCCTTTTGTTGAACTGACCTGTTTATCATTGTGTAGTGACTTTCTTTGTCTCATTTTATAGTTTTTGTCTTGAAATCTATTTTTTTCTGATAGACTTCAAGACAAAAGCCATAAGTATAGCTACTCCTGCTTTCTTTTTTTTTGGTTTTCCATTGGCATGGCATATCTTTTTCCATCCCTTTATTTTCAGTCTACATGTGTCTTTATAGGTGAAGTATGTTTCTTAAGGCAACAGATCACTGGGTCTTTTTTTTTTTTTTTTGGTACATTCAGCCATTGTATGTCTTTTTTTTGGAGAGTTTAGTTCATTTACATTCAATGTTACTATCAGTAAGTAAGAACTTACTCCTGTTATTTTGCTATTTGTTTCCTGGTTGTTTTGTAGCCTTCTCTTCCTTCTTTCTTTTTTTTTCTTTCTTTTAGTGAAGGTGATTTCCTCTGGTGGTATCATTTAATTTCTTGCTTTTTATTTTTTGTGTATCTGTTGTATGTTTTTTGATTTGAGATTACCATGAGGCTTGCAATGATTTGAAGTTACCATGAGGCTTGCAAATGCTATCTTATCACCCATTATTTTAGGCTGGTAACAACACTACTTGCATAAACAAACAAATAAAAAATAAGCCAAAAAAAAAACTAATAACAACTCTACATCTTAACTTTGTCTCTCTGCTTTTTATCTTTTTGTTGTTTCTATTTATAACTGTTGTACTGTCTGTCTTGAAATGCTGTTGTAGTTATTATTTTTGATTTGTCTATGTTTTAGTCTTTCTGTGAGTAGTTTATGCACCACAGTTACAGGGTTGTAATATTCTGTTTTTCTGTTTGCTTACTGTTACCAGTGAGTTTTGTATCTTCACATGACTTCTTATTGCTTATTAACAGCCTTTTCTTTCTGACTGAGGTACTCCTTTTTGCATTTCTTGTAGGACAGGTCTGGTGTTGATAAAATTCCTTAGCGTTTGTTTGCCTGAGAAAGGCTTTATTTCTCTTTAATTTTTGAAGGAGATTTTTATAGAATGTAGCATTCTGGGTTAAAAACTTTTTCCTTCAGCAAGGTTTCCACTGAGAAGTCTGCTGGCAGAGATATTGGAGCTCCATTGTATGTTATTGTTTCTTTTCCTGTTTTTAGGATTCTTTCTTTATGCTTGACTTTTGGGAGTTTGATTATTAAATGCCTTGTAGTAGTCTTCCTTGGGCCATATCTGCTTGGTGTCTTATAACCTTCTTGTACTTGAATGTTGATATCTTTCTCTAGGTTTGAGAAATTATCTGATATTATCTCTTTGAATTCACTTTTTATCTCTGTCTCTTTCTCTACTTCTTCTCTAAGGCCAATAACTTTTACACATGACCTTTTGAGGTTATTTTTTAGATCTTGTAGGGGTGCTTTGTTCTTTTTACTTTTATCTTCTCTTAATGTCTATTTTCAAATAACTGTCTTCAAGCTCACTAATTATTTCTTCTGTTTGAACAATTCCTCTTTTAAGAGACTCTTATGCATTCTTCAGTATGCCAATTGCATTTTTCATCTCTAGAATTTCTGCTTCTTTTTTAATTATTTCAATCTCTTGGTTAAATTTATCTAATAGAATTCTGAATTCCTTCTCTGTGTTATCTTGAATTTCTTTGAGTTTTCTCAACACAGCCATTTTGAATTCTCTGTCTGAAAGGTCATATATCTCTGTTTCTACAGGATTGGTCCCTGGTACCTTATTTAGTTCGTTTGGTGAAGACATGTTCTCATGGATGGTCTTGATGCTTGTGGATGTCTGTCTGTGTCTGGGCATTGAAGAGTTGGGTATTTACTTTAGTCTTCAGTTTGGGCTTGTTTGTGCCCATCCTTTTTGGGAAGGCTTTTCAGGTATTCAAAGGCACTTGGGCCCCCATCCCAGCAAGGTTGTGGTTTTTGAAGATTCATAGAAGTACCACCTTGGTGATCTTAGATAAGATCTAGAAAAATTATCTAGATTATCAGATAGTGTTTCTTTTTATCTTCCCTTACTTTCTCCCAAACAAATGATGTCTCTCCCTCTCTCTCTCTCTCTCTCTAAGCTGAGCCACCTGAACCTGGGGATGGGGTGACGTAAGCATGCCTGTGGCCACCACCAGTGGGACTGTGCTGGGTCAGACCTGGAGCAAGCACAGCACTGGGTCTCACCCAAGGCCCACTGTGACCACTAACTGACTATGACCCTGGGGCTCTATGACCCACAGGTGGCAAAGCCAGCCAGGCTTATGTCCTTCCCTTCAGGGCAGCAAGTTCCTTCAGGCCCTGGGCAGGTTGAGAGATGCCATTCTTGAGCCAGGGACTGGAGGCAAATACTTTAGAAATTTAACTGGTGTTCTATTGTACTGCAGCTGAGTGGGCACTCAAACCATGAAACACAGTTCTTCCCACTCTTCCACCTCCTTTCCACAGGGAGAGGAGTCTCACTCTGTGGCCATCACCACCACAGGCCCATGGGGAGTACTGCCATGTTACCACCAAAGTTCACTTAAGGCACAAGGGCTCATCAGTTAGCTTGTGGTAAATGCTGCTAAGCCTGTGACTCACCCTTCAGGGTAGTGGGCTCCCCTCTCTCCCCAGGCAGGTCCAGAAATTCTGTCCAAGACCTAGGCCTAGAATGAAGGGCCCAAAGAGCCCCTTTGTGCTCTACCCCACTGTGGCTGAGCTGGTACCTAAGGTGCCAGACAAAGTTCTTCTCTTTACTCTTTCCTGTGCTTTTCTCAAGCAAAAGGAATGTCTCACCTTAGCCACCACAGCTCGGAGTGTGCTGGGTCTCATCTGAAGCCAGCACATCTCAGAGTCTCACCCAAGGCCCATAGCATACTGTCTGGGTATCACTGCTGGTTACTCAGGGCCCAAGGGCTATTTAGACAGCAGGTGGTGTATCCTGCCAAGACTGGACCCTTCCCTTTAAGACAGTGGGTTCACTCCTGGCCCAGGATGTGTCTAGAAATTGTTGTTTTGGAGCTAAGACTTGGAAAGGGGGTCTCATATCTGTGACTGGTGCCCTGTTTGATATGGTTTTGCTGTGTCCCCACCCAAATGTCATCTTGAATTCCCACATGTTGTGGGAGGGACCCAGTGGGAGGTAATTGAATCATGGGGGTAGGTCTTTCCCATGCTGTTCTCTTGATCGTAAATAAGTCTCATGATATCTGATGGTTTTAAAAATGGGAGCTTCCCTGCACAAGCTCTCTCTCTCTTTGCCTGCTGCCATCCATGTAAGACATGACTTGTGCCTCCTTGCCTTCTGCCATGACTGTGAGGCCTCCCTAGACACGTGGAACTGTAAGTCCATTAAACCTCTTTCTTTCATAAATTTCCCAGTCTCGGGTATGTCTTTATCAGCAGCATGAAAATGGACTAATACACTGTTCTACTGTGTATTAGTGGGTGAGCTGGTATCCAAGATCCAAGACAAATTCTTCTTTACTCTTCTCTCTCCTGTCCTCAAGCAGAAGGAAGGAGTCTTTTTTGACCCATGAGCTGTGCATCCTGGGCTTGGGGCAGGAATGGCACAAGCACTCCCTTATCTGCTTTGTGTGCGTGTGTGTGTGTGTGTGTGTGTGTGTGTGTGATGTAAAAACTTTATTTACAACTGAACCAGAGCACTGTCATTAAGAAGTGTTACAGATCTTTCTTAGGTATTTCACCATGTGACTCCACATAATCATTTTAGAAAACCCTACCAAAGCTAAACACAGAGGACCCAGAAATTCTACTCTTTTCCATGCCCAAGAAAAATGAGCACATGTGTCTACAAAAAGAGAAATATAAGAATATTTATAAGAGCCTTATTCATAATAGCCAAATCCTGGAAATAAGCCAAATGCTAGTCAACAAAAGAATGAGTAAGTAAATGGTAGTGTATTCATACAATGGAAATCTATATAACAACAAAAAGAACAAGCTGCTGATACACATAACAACATGGATCCACTCCACATATTTTACATTGAGTGAAAGAAGCCAGATACAAAAGAATGCATATGTATGATATCAATGATATCAAATTCAAGAAGAGGTGAACTAGCTGATGAAGATAAGAGACAGAATATTCATTATCTGGGGGTGAGTGGATATAGGAGTATAGAATGGGAAGGCAGAGGAAGGAATTTGGAAGGGTAGTGGAAATACTGTATTCCTTGACCTAGCTGCTGTTTATAGGAAGGGGAGAAGGAAGGTTGGGGGAAATGTGTATGTATACAGTAAAAATTACCAAGCTGCACACTTATGATTAGCACATTTTGCGTAGTTTACTTTATTTGTGTTATAACGCAAAGAAAATTAACTCCAACATAAACTGTTATAAAAATACAGAAGCAATTTTCCTTAAGCCATTTATATTCAAATGGCTAAAGCCAGATGTGTTTCAATGTTCAACACATGTGCTTGTCTAAAATGATTAACCTTCGACAGACATGATTGGTTGTCATAACAAAAATGATTGGTAATTATACAGTCATTCTTTTGTTCAAACAGCTCAAAGTCTTTATAAACTTATCTCACAATGTGAGCATAATAAAAAAGGTAAGTCTAATTCACACACTTATTTTGTATCCCCAAAGAGTTAGTTTTATAAAAAAATGAAGTCTTAAATCTAAATACAGACCCCTATTTTGTATTTATCTTATTATTCTACACAGCAAAAGTGCCATGAGGATTATCATAGGCCTTAAAGAAATCTTGAAAGGCAATATAGCCTGGTTATTAATAGACTCCCCCATTTCCCAGAAGTATAACGTTGAGCAATAGCCTTGGTTTGGAAATAATAGTTCCAAGTGACTAAATATATTATATGTTTATAAGGCTTGGAGTAGTATAGTGCCTGGCACATAATATGTGCTAATACATGTAATACCTTCATCATTTAAAAGAAATCGGATGGCAAGCATAGAAGAAATTCAACTAGCTTGATGTTTCCTTTCCAATACAGAAGAGTCTCAACTTTTGTGACTTATCTTTGTAAATAAAAATGCATTTTTCCAAAACAGCTATATTCTCTCTTGTCTAAATTCCTTTAAAAACAGAGACTCTGGAGTTCTGTTGCACAGTAAGATGATTATAGTCAACTATAATGTATTGTATATCTCAAAATAGCTAGAAGAGAGGATTTCGAATGTTCTCCCCACAAAAAAATGACAAGTATTTGAGGTGATGGATATGCTAACTACCCTGATTTGATTATTACATGATCTACATACATATTGAAACATCACACTGTTCCCCATAAATAAGTATACTTATTATGTATCAATTAAAAATGAAATAAATCTTATAAAAACAGTTACTCTATGGGTATAATAATCTTAGGGCAGGCATGTATGTCCTAAGGCTGAGAAATAAGCAGAACTCCCCTAGCTGATCTGCAAATCTGTGGTGGGAGAAGAAATGCTTATTGTTGTATATCACTGAATTTTGGGGTGGTTTGTTAAATAACATTATATGTCAACAACTGACTAATTCACTTGGTAGCTTATAGTCTAGGACAGAGGTTGGCAAACTATGGCCTGTTAGCCAACTCTGGGCCATGGCCTATTTTTGTATAGTTCATGAGCTAATAAAACCATTTTAAAAACGACGATTTTTAAAGGGTTGTATAAACAAACAAACAGAGAAGAATATGCACCAGAGACCTTATAGGACCTGCAAAGCCTAAAATTTTTATTGTATGCTTCCTTATAGACAAAAAAAAGTTGCTGATTCCTGTCTAGAGGAAACAGTAAGGAAGAGAAAAGAGAAATTCTCATTATAGCCATGGCAAAGGAAGGGACATTTTTATGGACTACATCTCTGCCTGGATGGCTGTCTCTAACTGGATTTTGCCAATATATGCTGAGTAAGTAGAAGACCACTGCATTTTGGAGTGGTCGTATGTATATGTGTATGTGTATGTGATATGGTTTGCTTCAGTTTCCCCCCCACACACACACAAATTTCTTCTCAATTTGTAATCCCCACGGGTCGAGTGAAGGACCCGGTGCAAGGTGATGGGATCATGGGGGCAGTTTCCCTCATGCTGTTCTCGTCATAGTGAATGAGTTCTCTTGAAATCTTACGGTTTTAAAGTGTGGCACTTTTCCCCTTGCTCTCTCTCTCTCTCTCTTCTGCCACATTGTGAAGGAGGTGCTTGCTTTTACTTCACCTTCTACCATGATTGTAAGTTTCCCGAAGCCTCCCCAGCCATGTGGAACTGAGTTAATTAAACCTCTTTTTCTTTATAAATTACCCAATCTCAGGTAGTTCTTTATAGTGATGTGAAAATGAACTAATACAGTATGTATGTGGAAGGACAGGTAATTATAGTGGGTTCTGTAGCCCATTGACATAAACAACTGCTGGCCATGAGCAGTATTCCTAGGAAGAAGCACTGTTCACATGGATAATTGGGGGAGAGACCAGCAAAAATCTTATAAACTGGAAATAATTTCTGCAGGTCCGATAGCAATTCATGGCCTCTCTCTTTCACTACATTTATTTAAGAACAATTCCCAAGCCCTTCCTAGTTTTTTCCCTCCTCCAGAACTATTTATACATTTGTTGTTCCTTGATCTACACTGGCAGTGCTGGCTCTCATTGGACAGTAGGCTACTGGAAAATATGATGAAAAAATGTCCTACAGCAGACTGAGCATGTGCTAGTACATGCAGCTCCTGCCATCTGTTTGTCTGCTTTGACAGATGTTATTGAATGAGCAGGTAAAGATAGTGAGAAGTGAAGCAGAGACATTTAATAGACAGCATCACATTAGCAGATCCATAAACAGCTGGCAATGAAAAGTAGCCACTGTTTGTATCCAGATGTCCATATTAGGAGACAAAATAGTTCTATATATACTACCACTCTAATGGTGGAGAAAGATCCTGGAGGGACACGGGTCATTATCTGGAGTACTTACATGATATAGACCATCAGTGTTTTTGCAAAAAAATACTTTAACTTTAACCTACCTTTGGAAACTAACTCTAACCTACCTTTGGTACTTCGTCTTACCAAAATGTTATGTACTGGGGTGCATGTGAGTGTTGTAATACTAGATTTGTTTCTTTATCAAAACATACAACTTATATTGATTATGTTTATGATATATTATTTTGCCTAAATGTAATGTGAAAAGGGGTCTGAAAATCAAATTCCTAAATGGGAAAGAGATTCACTGTAGGAATATATATATATATATAGGAACATATATGTATAGGAATATATATATATAGGAATATATATGTATAGAAATATACATATAGGAATATATATGTATAGGAATATATATATAGGAATATATATGTATAGAAATATATATAGGAATATATATAATTCCAATAATAAAATATATATATGGTTTATCTTTGAAGTATATATATGTATGTTATGCCCAAGAAATCAATGTCCCTTTTAAAAAATCTAGAAAGCAGAGTTTGCTTGGGTCATAAATATAGTTGTCTGCATCTCTCTGCCTAGAAGGTCTCCCATTATTGTTATTTTATACCTCATTCTAGCCTTTGCTGACACTGATTTGTCAATATGGCATTGAGCCTTAAGTTTGTTCTGATAAAAAAAAAAATCTGGAGCTATATACTTGTTATTTGGATATTGTACTTTTATTTGTAAGAAGAGAAGGAAACTGCAAAATAGTTATTGACCTGAAAGCAACATATATTTTTAAAAACAGGGACTGTGTGGATATAATAATCTTAGGGAAGAAGTGTATATTTTTTAGGTGAGTCTGATAGCATTTATGAAACGCTTTGATCTGGTTCTATGCTTGTCTCTGAAGCTCTTGTTACCTCAGTTAAGTCAGCTTACCTGGATTTTTCTGTAAGATCTATCTCAGGCCTTTGTGAGGTGGTATGAGAGATACCAAGAATGATCCTTTCACCCAAAAATATCCCATCAACTAGATGCTTGAAGTGCAGGTAGTATTTGGGGAAAATGACAGAGCCTTTTCACAGTCATGGAAATACTCTAAAGATAAACCTATTAAGTTTCATAATTTTGACTGGAGTCGGTTTCAAGGGTCATGGGAAGTGGACATAAAAACTTGACTTTAAACTTTCCCCTTGGAAATAAGACATTATTTGTGAAGTGGCTTCAGTTCTCTAAAGAGAAATCACATTAGGGCAGGAGGAATATTCTCAATAGTGGAACACCTTTGACATCAGGATGGACAGTTTACTGTTCTGTGAAGATAAGAGTGCAGCCTTCCTCAAACGCAAGGAAGTAGGCTTGGTAAACTTCAAATGGCGATTCTGCTTCTTAAGGCATGATGTCTGGGCTCCTAAAGGATTCTATTAAATCACAGCTTTCAATGTATATTTAATCACATTTTATAATAAAACATTTTATTTAACATGTACTTGACTGACTTTTGGCCTTTTTATGTTTTAATCTAGCTTCCCATTCCATCTCCATGCAATTTCATCCCATCCCATCCTATCATATTCCATTCTTTTTCATTCTATTCCATCCCATTTCATTCCATCCCTCTCCACAACTACCTGTTGAGTACCTACTTTGTACAAAGCATTGTTAGGTGCTCTGAGTTAGAAGGTGAAGTGGACATTGTAAACCTTCAATGAGCATAGCATCCAATTGGAGAGACCGATCATATGAAACAAATAGTAAATAACATAAAGACACATAAAACTAAGTGATCATTTATGAATACACAGTATTCAAAAGAAAGGAAATGTAGGCTTAAGTGACTAGATGTGGCTTTAGGCAAAAGGTGAACTTAAATTCAGACCTGATAGATGAGGAAGTTTTGTAAAAACAGAGAGGAAGAGGGAGGGATTTCAGGATAAGGGAAGCAAATGAGTAAAGAAATGTACAGTTGAGGGGGGAATCAATTGTCTCTCTCATATGCTTGTCACAGTCCATAAAATGGTAACCTCTACTCTGCTGAGAGTATTGAAGAGAATGTGTTCATTCTTTTTTATTCTTCTTACACAATGTTCTCCGTGTGAACATAAATTACTTACCTGAGTGGTGAATTTTTAGACTATGACAACCCTGTGTCCATGCTTCTCTACAGGACTGCGCTGATGGGTTAGAAATCACTGGGTCTGTGTGACATTTTTTTTATTGGCCTATCTATGCTTGACAAAGTGTGAGGCAGGCCAAGTTTCCCTGTCTAGCTGAGCACCTTCTTTGCAGATCCAGTTCCCCTTGAGTGGATCCCAAGCTCTAGATTTGGGGTAAAGAAGTAGAAAGTCCATTCTGGCTTTAGATTTCAGCCATACTTGCCAAGGCCTCTTTAGTTAGAAATGAAGCTGGTATTTTGAACCCTATTCCATTCCTATATACTTTTACCAATTGTTCCAAAATTCAGAGGGACAGACTATAAATAATCATCACTTGTGGACCACAGCATAAGGGATTCATGAACATAGAATGTTTGAGGCGGGTGGAAATGAAAGAGACAAAGAACAGAGAAGACTAGTCAGTCAGAGAGCTCGTGGCAAAAAAAAAAAAAAAATAGATGATGAGCTTGAATGGGAAGGAAGGAAGGACAGACTGCAGAAGGCCTTGGTTGCTAAAATATGGATGGGAATGGTCACAGCGTAGCTGCTACAAGAGAGGTATAAAATTAACTTCAACACAATGAGCTATTATAAAGATGCTTTCAAAGAATGGGAGAGGCTAACTCTGCTTGAAAAGTGTGTGAGGAGATGAAGCCTGAGGAGGGTGGAATAATCTTGGAAGGTTTTACAGAGGCGGAACATTCCAAAAGCCAAAGATAGTCCTGTGTGTCAGCAGCATCTCTCCCCACTGCCCACCACCATCTCCAGCCCAGCAGCTGCTTGGGAGACAGCAAAAGATGAGCATGAAAAAGCAGGAAGAAGAGAGTGTTAAAGAGGTTGTGTTAGGTGCTGGAGGCAGAAAGAAGCCTATGGAGTTTATTTCATCATACAAATTTGTACATTGTGGTACAGCAAATTTAGGAGCCATGAGAATGTGTCAGGAACAGACACACCCACCATGTGAAACCTGAAATGACCTTAGTTGGAAAGAGTTCTTCGAAGAGGAAGAGAGGCTGCTTTGCTCTGGATTCTACATGCCATAAGGATTTCTCCACTCAAGACTTTCCTCGGAGGTGCCTGCTTGTTATTCTTTTAGTGGGCACCTGCTACTACTGGTGCCAGGAGAAGCTTTAGAAAGAGTACAGTGTCTGCGGAGAGGCTGCAGTGAAGATATATTTTTGGCTACAAACAAAGAATGGAAGCAGAGATGGGGGAAAGGGAGAATTTGCTGCCTAGCTTCACAACTCAGTCATGATTGGTTTCTCTTTTCCTTTCTATTATTTTCCTAGCTGTCTCTATCTTATAGCTTAATCAGTGGGAAACATTGCTGAGAGTCCTTGAATATTAACAAAAGTCCCTTCCTCTGGAAGACAGGATCTGGAAGTGATTTTAAAAATCTTCAAACTTGGTGATTATCTTAAAATATCTTTAAGGGGAGAATGGAGGATAAAACAAGAAACCTGAACTCTGCTCATACATCACTTTTCCAGTGACCACCTTATTTAGCAGGGCACTCCCCAACTTCTTCATCTCACTTCCTACTCCAGTCCTTGGCCCTTTCCAATAGACTCTATGATTTATTATGTTATTTACTATTTCTCTCTCACCTGAATATAAATTGTTTGAGAGCAGGGATTTTTGTGCTTTATTCATAACTGTAATCTCTGTGCCTAGAACACTGTCTGGTACATGGAAAACATCAATTAATATTTGTTATATTTGTTTCCTTTTGTATGAGTGTAGAAAGTGCAGGAGACACAGTCAGCCCCCTCCCACCCCATACCCTCAGTGTCTACCCTTCAGAGAATACTAGCCTGACCTACAACTGCCAGCACTTGTATGTCTTTACCTGAGGGATTTCCTTGACCATCACAGCCTGTTCTTCTCTGCAGCACATGACAGGCCAGAAAGCAAAGAATTAACACTCTCCAGGAGGAGCCCTCAGCTACTGGCTGACTGATGGGAGTTGGTGAAATAAAACCTCAGCTTCCCTCCATCTTCTCATTTGGTAAAACTCTGAGGTGTATAACTCTGAGGTGCGTGTTCTACATGAACTTCCTTAGTGCAATTAAGCTGTAGTTGCCTACAGGGCCACTTTCTTGAAACACATATCTTGTATTAGTTTTCTTCCCTGCCCTGTCTCATTTTCCCACTCTCCTATTAGTGTTTCCTGGGATCACCTCTCAAATAAACCATTTGAGCTCTGTCTTATTTCAAGGGCTAATCCTAAGGGAACCCAAACTAAGATATAAAGTGTTCAAAAATGTTTAAACTAATTAATGATTATGTTCTTATATATCTTTTATGCCTATTGGAGTAGGCAGGAAACTGATAGGTTGCAGCTGAATTTTGCCTGAAAATGTTGTGTGTGTGTGGCAATATTTGAATACATTCCCATATGTGGCATGTACTTGACATTCACATATTTTCCCAGAGTTTCCACTGTTCTCTATTGTATTACCTCTACTGACTTCACAATTTCACCACCTGCCTGGATCTTATAGGCCAGAGGTCTACAAACTTTTTCTATAAAATATCAGATAGTAAATATTTTA
Organism: Pan paniscus; assembly: GCF_029289425.2. Lineage (NCBI taxonomy): Eukaryota > Metazoa > Chordata > Mammalia > Primates > Hominidae > Pan > Pan paniscus. Next base: position 22,886,920 of record NC_073272.2, on the reverse strand, counting down.
GGTTCTGTGGGCCTTGTGATCTCTGTCACGCCTACTCAATTCTGTCATTGTAGTGTGAAAACACTCATATAATACCTAAATGAATGAACATGGTTGTGTTCTAATAAAACTTTTTTATGGACACTAAAATTTAAATTTCATATAATTTTCCTGTGTCACAAAATATTATTCTTTTAATTTTTTTCAACCATTTAAAAATGTAAGAGTTATTTCCAGAGCTGTACAAAAAGAAGCAAAAGGTTGGTACTAGCTGGTGAGCTATAGTTTGCCTACCCCAGCTATAGGCATTCACATTGAAATTATTGGCTCTGGGGAGTATGTTCTGAGAGGTAGCACACTGAATTAAGAAGCACAACTAAAAATGCTTTGATGTTATATCCATACAATGGAATATTATTCAGCAATAAGAAGACATGTATTTACACATGCTACAACATGAATAAACCTCGGAAACATTATGCTAAGTGAAAAAAGTTAGTCACAAAAGACCACATATTGTGTAGTTCTGTTTCTATGAAATGACCAGAATAGGCAGATCCGTCCAGACTGAAAGTAGATTAGTGGTTGCCTAGGGCTGGGGGTGTGTGGAATGGAGAAACAAGAAAGTGATGATTGAGGAGAGTAGGGTTTCCTCTTGGGATAATGAAAATGTTCTGAAGATTGTGGTGATGGATAAACTCTGTAGACAGGTTAAGATCCACTGAATTGCACACTTTAAATGAGTGAAGTGTATGGCATGTAAATTATATCTCAATAACACTGTTTCTAAAGAAGGCTTTGATGTCTAGCAAATTTGGGGTTGAGTTCTTACTGTTTACTATGCTTGCCATGTATGAGCCAAATGAGTTGTACAGGTAAATCTAAGGAGGAGGGGGCGGAAGAAGGATGAATCCCTTGTGTCTAGTTCCTCATTCAAGTGAGAGCATAGAAGTGAGGGTGAGAAGTATTTTAGTCTGGGGAGCAAGGAGAGTAAAGTACAGCAATGAATAATAATAACTTTTCCTTATGGAGCACTTGCTATATACACCACCAGGTCCTGTACTAGGTATTTTGGCTCCATTATCTTTTATTTTCCAATTCTTTATGGTAGTTATTATTATCTCTGTTTTGCAAAAGAAAAGGCCAAGACCCGGAAGGACTAAATGATTCACCCAAGATCACCCAGCCTAGTGAGTCCAGACATAGGCTCCAAATCCAGGTCTGTCTTCATCCAGAGATTTTACAACTTCCAATAATAATAATATATTAATCATTGTAAACACTTGAATAAGGCTTGTTGTGTGCCAGGCATGATTCTAAGCTGTTTGCATATATTAGCTCATTTAAATAACACTAAGAGAATGCTGGCTGAAAAAAATTAAAGTGTGTTATGGACTGATTGAAAAATGGAGATTTGAAAAAGGTATTTCTTAAAGTTCTCTAAGTTTCCTAAAATTGAAAAATCAGATATCCTCATTATCTGTCTGTGAATTAGAATTTTCCTTGGCAGAATATTATTAGAGTTATTTTCCTTAGCTGGCATGGCTAGAAAGAATTAAAATATTAGGCTGTTTGTAAATTGCTGAAATTAGCCAATAAACCATTTTACAATATTTTTGAACTTTATCTTGTAGCCAAAGAGCAGTACTAACATTTATAGCAAAGGCCATACTAATGTTTAGGTTTCAGATAGTAAATAAGCTTGGCTCAAACGTGTGTTATACATTAAAGATAACTTTGGTCAGCAATGCACATTCTGAAAAATATGCTTTGATTTCTTAAAAGTGTCCCTAAAAGTAAGATAGGGAGTCGAGATCCCCTTTTACCATATTTCTAGTACTGAGTCTTAGAATAAACTCAGTAAAGGAGATTTGAGTCCCTCTAATTCTTAAAAGCCTGTGGGAGAGGGACCAGGTAAAAGCTAGCTTTGCTCTAATGAGCGGGAACCTTGCAGTTCTATGCACTATAAAATGTCTGAGTCATTGTCATAAACTGAGAGTCATAGTAAGTTTTTTAGCCTTTCAGTTAGGCTCATGCTTTGAGTGTTAAAGCCCTAACCTCTGGCTCTCCATAACCTGGAAGAGATAGGGGTTTATCCATCAATATCACCCTGGTAGCCATAAGCCACACCCATCCTCCAGAGGAAGAATGCCAGAGTCTAAGTGAATCTTCAAACTTGGAACCAGAGCTCTGGAATTTCATGCCACTTCTTTTTTCCTGTCTGGTCTACTCATTCAATATATAAACCCTCTCCTGCTTTTAAGTACTTGGTATCAAAGAGAACTGTTGGTATGGCTAAAGAGAATTGAAATGTTATGCTGTATATAAGTATATAAATTACTCAAGTGAGCCAAGAAACCATTTTGCAATATTTTGAACTTTATCTTAAAGCCAAAGGGCAATCATTGAAGTTTTATGAATATGGGACTGACATGATATGTTTTAGAAATATGAATCTTTGTTCTGTGTGAGTAATAAATTGGAAGGTATATTAGAGAATAAATGTGGGAATAGTACTGCCTGGCTATTATTGCAATGTTCCTAGTTTGATGATATGTACTGCAGAGCCAGGCTGAGGCAGTGAATATGGAAAAGAAGGGCAAGATCTAAGAGATATTGTGAAGAAAGAGCTAGTAAAAGGACATGTTTGGGGAGAGCCTGGTAAGAGATAGATATCAAAGGTGGCTTTGACATTTAGAGCCTGGGAAACTGTCCTGCCATTTCCCACCCTAAAATAACCCTAGGAAACAACTTGTTAATAGATAATTTAGCATTTTGATGTCTCCTAAGGGGTAGAGAAATTGACAAGTAAACTTAACTCTTCTGAATTATGACATTAAACATGCTCTTGGGGGCATGTACAATGTTCTGGTTTGCAGCCACGAGAGACCTATGCTATAGTTCTTCTATTCAGGGCATTATTACAAATGCTTTGAGTGGTTAGAACATTCAGAAAATGATAGACTAACCTCAAGAGATAAGCTCCTTGGTGTTCAAATGATAATCCATTTGGCTGTACTTTCTGAAAGTGGTGATGAAGAGAATGCTCATTGTGAGATTTCTAGAAACACATGTTACTTCTCAATCTTTGCAAAGGAAAATTAGTTACCTTTGCTGGTTTTCTAACTCTCTGGGTATTTGGGAGAAAAGAGAAGAAGCTGTTACTTTTGTTTGTCTCTGCTTAAAACTAGATGGTTTCGAGTTTTCTTAACTGCATTTGACTACTCGTGGTGTCCTAAATCCTTTGTAGACACTGTGGTGCAGTATGTATTTATTTTTCCTCTTTTTTAGGATTTATCACAGGCCCTAAGCTCCTTTATTTTTTTTCTATCCTTCTAAGAATCAAATATTTTTCTCCTTCTCTGTCTTAGTTGTTAACTATAATAGAATAGACTATTAAATTCAACTTAATGTCCCTGGATAGTTGATGTCCTTGCATTTTCTTACTTTTAAAAAGGTGATTTCCTCCCATTTTCAATGTAATTTTTGTGACATTAGAAATTTTACGATGTTGAATTGGGTACTGTGTCATGTAAATTGCAAATCTTGTAGAAATGAGAAAATGAGAGCTCACTTAGGAATGTACAATTAGATGAATGGGAAAGCATTTAGAAGACTAGAATGAGAAAAATATGTACATGAAAATACTACTATCAAAAGTCGGGGGCAGAGAGAATAACTCTTTCAATTGGGGAAGAAAAAACAAAATAAAATAAGTGTTTTATGCTACCCAAAATGTTAGCTTTCCAAATTACCTGGTATGAATGATTCTCCTTAGGTGTGAACACCTATCTGTTTCTATGATGTAAGTTGAGGAACAGCAAAATGCATAAGAGGGTTACTGTCCCCTCATGTTCTGACTCTGACATCATTCCAGGTATCTATACCCTGTTGGTACCTGGCAATACTGCAATGGAATTGGCTCTCATGGTGACACTGATTCCTTGAAGCCAGGATACTGATGTTCAGTTTATGTTTGTGGGTCTGAAGTTGAAAAGTCACTAGAATTGAGGGGTCAAAAATTGCACAGAATAGGTTGTTAGATGGGTCATCCACAAGGACTCTGGGGTCACCCAAGAGGAAAACATGATTTGGGAAAGAAAGGCTGAGCCAGATGTCAAAGTTTTTAATACATGGAAAGTTATACTCAAAGAATCAGTTGTTAGCAGAGATGATGAGGAAGAGATGGTTTTATGAGAAGGGGAAGATTATGACATTTATTGTAAATGAGGGAGCAGAGAGTCAGGCTTCTCCAGATTTATTTATAGGGATTGGATCATGTGATCATGCGGGTCGATAAGTCCAAAATCTGTAGGGCAGACCAAGAAGCTGGAAACTCAGCCAGGAGCTGATGCAGTAGTCTTGAGGCAGAAATTCTTTTTCTCCAGGAAACCTTATTTTTTACTCTTAAGACCTTCAACTGGTTAGATGAGTTCCACTCACATTATCTAGAGTAATCTCCTTTATTTAAAGGCAGCTAACTATAGATGTTAACCACATTTACAAAATACCTTCACAGCAACAGCTAGGATTATTGTTTGATTAAATAATGAGATTCAATAGCCTAGTCAATCTGACACATAAAACCAACAATCACAATGACGAGGGAGAAAGAAGAGCTTATAAATAAGATTGAGGGTTAGAGAAAACAGTCTGAGAATGTTTTCGTTGTTTCCGTGGCCTTACTCAAAGTAAAAGTACCCTCTTTTTCTGTGTTATATATTTCCCCTCTACTAAAAATCGAGTTAGCAATCTTCCCATCAATTTCTCCTTTGTTTCATTATTTTATAACCTCTGTTCACTAATACACAGAAAACAATACAGAAAGATATTAAATCTGTCCTGATGGTAATCAAATTTCAAATGCACTGAAATTGTAAGAAGTATCTTTATAAAGTTAATCCTTTATAAAGGTATTTGGTGGTCTGTTTCTGGAAATACAGCTGACTAAAAATCCTGAAAACTATTGTATCACAAAAACCTAGATATCCCGGATAAATATATCAAACATTTTACATTCACATGAAAGCTAACAAGAGATGAATACAAATGTCAAAAAGTCAGACAATAAAAGCTGAAAAACAATGATAAACCATTACTTACATTTGTTGGGTATATATGCTAAATTTGCAAGGATATCAAGAAAAGAATAGAAAAAAGAATTTTTTTCATTGAATATAGAAGGAAAGAGATCTAAAACTCAATAATTAAAAAGATATATACAGAGGAATGATGTCAGCAAGATGGCAGAATAGGAAGTCTAAGACATTGTTCTCCCATAGAAACATCAATTTAATAATGATATATGGGCCAAAATACTTTTATGAGATTTGAGAATCCAGTTAAGAAGCTATAGTACCCTAGGCAAGCACAAAACCAAGAACAGCTACATTGAAATAGATAAGAAGAGCCCTTTTATTTTACCAATGTCAGCACTTCCCTAAGTCAGTACAGCTCACTCCTGAGACAGAATGTTCCAGCTCATGGAAGAGAAGAGAGGACTGTGTCCAGTGTTCTAGCTTTTGAAGGGCTGCTCAAGGTGCTGGTTTCTGTCTTGCCTCATTTGGAGTGCTAATAGAACTGGTATCATTTAGATGCTTGGGGACTGCTGAGAACAATAAAAGCAGGGAACAGTTTGCTGCAAAGGGCATGGCTTGACACAATTTGGAGAAGTTGCACAACTTGAGACTTCTCCTCAGGAGACAGAGAGAGGAGCAATGGAGCATTGTTCAGCATTCTGGCTTTTTAGAGGGCTATTTGAGGGATTGATATCTGTATTGACTGACTCAGGATGTGGCCAATTGCCTGGTGGTTGATGTGAACAGGAGAGAGTAAAGTGACTTCCTGCTGTAGAAATAGAGAACTTTCAGTGCCACAGATAGACACAAATCTTGAGCCAAAATGATTGGCAAGGTTCTTACCTTGTACAAAGCCAGTCTGTAAACACTGGGAGAAATGGCCATTTTTTCAAATGTGCAGATCCTGACAAAAAGTTATAAAATACAAACAGACAAACAACAACAACAACAAAAAACAGGGAAATGTGGTCCAAAAGAGGAACAGAACAAATCTCCAGAAACCAACCCTAAAGAGTTGAAGATACATAAACTATCTGTCAAAAATTCAAAATAACCATTATAAAGATACTCTATGAGCTCAAGGAAATGATGCATGAAGAAAATGAGAATATCAACAAAGAGAAATAGAAAATATAAAAAGAAACAAACAGAAATTTTGAAGCTGAAGAATACAATAATCAAACTGAAAAATTCACTAGAGGGATTCAACAGCAGCATTAATAAAACAGAAGAAAGAATCAGTGAACTTGAAGACACTCCATATGAAATTGCTCAGTCAAAGGAAAAAAAAAAGAATGAAAAAGAGTAAAGAAAGCTCTAGGGACTTGCAGCATATTACCAAGCCAATCAATTTATGCAGTATGGAAGTTACAGAAGGAGAAGAAAGACAGAAAGTGCCATAAAGATTATTTAAAGAAATGATGTCTGAAAACTTCACAAATCTGGAGAAGGAAATGAACATCCATATTCAAGAAGCTGAAAAACTCCAACTAAGATAAATCTAAAGAAATCCCTGTCAAGACACATTATAGTCAAATTGTGAAAAGTCAAAGAGAAAATGTTGAAAACAGCAAGTAAAAAAGTGACCCACCATGTACAAAGGAATAATCATAAGACTATCAGCAGATTTTTTATGAGAAACCTTGCAGGCCAAGTAAGAGTGGGATGATATAGTCTATGTGCAGAAAGAAAAAAAAAACCCATCAACCATGAATACTATATCCAGCCAAACATTCTTCAAAAATGAAGGATAAATAAAGACATTCCCAGATAAATAAAAGCTGAGGGAGTTCATTATCACTAGGCCTGCCCAAAAAGAAATGCTAAAGAAAGTCCTTCAAGCTGGAATGAAAGGACACTAAACAGCAACATAAAAGTATATAAAAGTATAAAGCATTAAGTACAAAGTATTACAGAATACTGTAATACTGTAACAGTGGCATGCAAATCGCTTTTAATTCTGCTATAGAATTAAATGACAAAACTATAAAGAATAACTATACCTTTAAAATATGTTAATGAATATGTTATAAAAAGTAAAATTTGTGACATAGATAGCATACAGAGTGGGAAGAGAGATGTAAAAGGGTAGAGTATTTTCATGTGATTGAAGCTGTTATTAACTTAAAATAGATTGTTATAACTATACAATGTTTTATGTAAACCCCATGGTAAGTACAAAGAAAATACTTATAGAATATATACAAAAGAAAATGAGAAAGAAATAAAGCATGCCATTACAAAATTACAAAAATTTCAAAGAAACACAAAGGAAAACAGCAAGAGAGGAAAAGAATAACAAAAAAGCTAAAAGGATAGACAGAACACTTAACAAAATATCAGTAGTAAGTCGTTTCCTATAAATAATTACTTTAAATAAAATGAATTAAAACTCCCAATCAAAATAGAGTGGCTAAATGGATTAAAAATGATCAAACTCTATGTTGTCTATAAGAGATTTATTTTAGATTTAAGGATACACAGACCCAAAGTGAAAAGATGCAGATGACATTACTGTATATTTAGAAAACCCCTTTGTCTCAGCCCAAAAACTCCTTAAGCTGATAAGCAACTTCAGCAAAGTCTCAGGATACAAAATCAACTGGCAAAAATCACAAGCATTCCTATACACCAATAATAGACAAACAGAGAGCCAAATCATGAGTGAACTCCCATTCACAATTGCTACAAAGACAATAAAATACCTAGGAATAAAACTTACAAGGGATGTGAAGGACCTCTCCAAGGAGAACTACAAACCACTGCTCAAAGAAATAAAAGGAGACACAAACAAATGGAAAAATATTCTATGCTCATGGATAGGAAGAATCAATATTGTGAAAATGGCCATATTGCCCAAAGTAATTTATAGATTCAACACTATTCCCATCAAGCTACAATTGATTTTTGTCACAGAATTAGAAAAAACTACTTTAAATTTCATACGGAACCAAAAAAGAGACCATATAACCAAGACAATCCTAAGCAAAAAGAACAAAGCTGGAGGCATCATGCTACCTGACTTCAAACTATACTACAAGGCTACAGCAAACAAAACAGCATGGTACGGGTACCAAAACACATATATAGACCAATGAAACAGAACAGAGGCTTCAGAAATAATGCCACACATCTACAACCATCTGATTTTTGACAAACCTGAAAAAAATAAGCAATGGGGAAAGGATTCCCTATTTAATAAATGGTGTTGAGAAAACTGGCTAGCCATGTGAAGAAAACTGAAACTGGACCCCTTCCTTACACCTTATACAAAAACTAACTCAAGATAGATTAAAGACTTAAGCGTAAGATCTAAAACCATAAAAACTAGAAGAAATCCTAGGCAATACCATTCAGGACATAGGCATGGGCAAAGACTTCATGACTAAAACACCAAAAGCAATGGTAACAAAAGGCAACATTGACAAATGGTATCTAATTCAACTAAAGAGCTTCTGCACAGCAAAAGATACCATTATCAGAGTGAACAGGCAACCTACAGAATGGGAGAAAAATTTTGCTCTCTCTCCATCTGACAAAGGGCTAATATCCAGAATCTACAAGGAACTTAAACAAATTTACCAGAAAAAAACAAACAACCCCATCAAAAAGTGGGCAAAGTATATGAACAGACACTTCTCAAAAGAAGAAATGTATGTGGCCAACAAACATATGAAAAAAAGCTCATCATCACTGGTTATTAGATAAATGCAAATCAAAACCACAATGAAATACCATTTCACGCCAGGTAGAATGGCAATCATTAAAAAGTCAGGAAACAACACATGCTGGAGAGGATGTGGAGAAATAGGAGTGTTTTTACACTGTTGGTGGGAGTGTAAATTGGTTCAACCATTGTGGAAGACAGTGTGGTGATTCCTCAAGGATCTAGAACCAGAAATACCATTTGACCCAGCAATCCCATTACTGGGTATATGCCCAAAGGATTATAAATCATTCTACTATAAAGACACACACACGTATGTTTATTGCAGCACTATTCACAATAGCAAAGACTTGAAACCAACCCAAATGCCCATCGATGATAGACTGGATAAAGAAAATGTGGCACATGTACACAATGGAATACTATGCAGCCATAAAAAAGGATGAGTTCATGTCATTTGCAGGGACATGGATGAAGATGGAAATGAATTCTCAGCAAACTAACACAGGAACAGAAAACCAAACACCGCATGTTCTCACTCACAAGTGGGAGTTGATCAATGAGAACACATGGACACAGGGAGGGCAACATCACACACTGGGGCCTGTCGGGGTGGGGGGCTAGGGGAGGGATAGCATTAGGAGAAATACCTAATGTAGACGATGGGTTGATGGGTGCAGCAAACCACCATGGCACGTGTATACCTATGTAACAAACCTGCACGTTCTGCACATGTATCCCAGAACTTAAAGTATATAAAAAAAGAAAAACATTGAACAATGGAATAGAATACAGAAATAAATCCACGCATACACAGTCAACTACTTTAACAAGGGAGCCATACTATGTGATAGGGAAAGGACAGTAGGTTCAATAAGTGGTGTTGGGAAAACTGACTATCCTCATGCATAAGAATAAAATTTTACTCTATCTTACACTGTACAGAAAAATCAATTCCAAATGTATTAAAGACAAACACAAGAATGGAAACTGTAAAACTGCTAGAGGAAACATAGGGAAAAATCTTCATAACATTGGTCTTAGCAATGATTTAGTAGATATAACACTAAAAGCACAGGCAACAAAAGCAAAAATAGACAAGTGGGACTATATCAAACTGAAGAGTGTCTGCACAACAAATGAAACAATCAATAAATTGAAAATGCAACCTATCGAATGGGAGAGAATATTTATAAACCATGTATCTGATAAGGGGTTAACAACCAAAATACATAAGCCCTGTAACTCAGTAGCAATAAAACAATAACCCAATTAAACAATAGGCAAATGGCTTGATTAGACACTTCTCCAAAAAAGACATATGATGAGCCAACAAGTATATGGAAAGACTTTCAGCATCACTAATCATCCAGGAGATGCAAATAAAAACCGCAATGAGATACCTCCTCACATCTGTTAGGATGGTCATTATTCATTATTTAAACACACACACACGAACATAGACACACACATATGAGAGAGAGAGGGCGGGGGCAGAGAGAGAAAGAGAGAGAAATCTGAAAATCCCAAGTGTCGGCAAAGGTATGGAGAAATTGGAACCCTTGTGCACCATTGGCTGGAATGCAAAATGGTATACTCACTATAAAAAACAGAATGAAGTTTCCTAAAAAATTTAAAATAGTATTACTATATAATTCAGCAATCCCACTTCTGGATATTTAACCAAAAGAATTGAAAACAGGATCTGAAAGAAATATTTGCACTCCCATGTTCACTGTAGCATTATTCACAATAGTCAAGAGGTAGAAACAACCTAAATGTTCATTAATGGGTGAATGAATAAAGAAAACGTGGCATACACATACAGTGGAATATTGTTCAGCCTTACAAAAGAGGAAAATCCTGTGATATGCTACAATATAGATGAGCCCTGAGGGCATTATGACATGTGAAATAAGCCAGTCACAGAAGGACAAATAATACATGATTCCACTTATGTGGGATATTTAAAGTAATACATTCACAGAAGCAGAAACTAGAATAGTTGTTTCCAGGGGTTAGGGTGGAAGGGGAAATAGTCAATTTCTTTTTAGTGGATATAGAGTTTAGTGGAAACAGAGTTCATTTTTTAATTACCAAGTTCAATTTATTTAGGGATACTGTTTAACATTTGAAAATCATTTAATAAATTCAAATTGAAGGAATGAAATTACATGATCATTTCAATGGAAGGAAAAACATTTTGATAAAATTCAAAGTCCATTATAATAATAGCTTTTAGCAAACTAAAAATATAACTTTGTAATTCTGACAGAGGATAGCTATACTAAATCTATGGTGAATGTCTGATTTAATATTTAAAAATAAGGATAATTTCTCTTTTTTTGGCTTTAAAAAAATATTTCCATAGGTTTTGGGAGGAACATGTGGTATTTGGTTACATGAGTATATATGAGTAGCTTCTTTAGTGGTAATTTGTAAGATTTTGCTGCACCTATCACCCAAGCAGTATACATTGAACCCAATTTGTGGTCTTTTATCCCTCACACCCCATCCGTACCCCCGAGTTTCCAAAGTCCATTGTATCATTCTCATGTCTTTGCATCCTTGTAGCTTAGCTCCCACTTATGAGTGAGAACATGTGATGTTTGGTTTTCCATTCCTCAGTTACTTCACTTAGAATAATAGTCTCCATCCAGGTTGTTGCAAATGCCATTAATTCATTCCTTTTTATGGCTGAGTAGTTTCCCATCATATATATACCACAATTTCTTTATCCACGCATTGATTGATTGGCATTTGGGCTGGTTCCATATTTCTGCAATTGCAAATTTTGCTGCTGTAAACATGCGTGTGCAAGTATCTTTTTCGTAAATGATTTCTTTTCCTCTGGGTAGATACCCAGTAGTGGGGTTGCTGGATCAAATGGTAGTTCTACTTCTAGTTCTTTAAGAGATCTCCACACTGTTTTCTATAGTGGTTGTACTAGTTTACATTCCCACCACCATTTCATCCATGCCAACATCTATTCTTTTTTTATTTTTTCATTATGGCCATTCTTGTGGGAGTAAGTTGGTATCACATTGTGTTTTTTGCCTTTCCCTGATCATTAGTGATGTTGAGCATTTTTTCATATGTTTGTTGGCCATTTGTATATCTTCTTCTGAGAATTGTCTATTCATGTCTTTAGCCCACTTTTTGATGGGATTGTTTGTTTTATTCTTGCTAATTTGTTTGAGTTTCTTGTAGATTCTGGATATTAGTCCTTTGTCGGATGTATAGATTGTGAAGATTTCCTCCCACTCTGTGGGTTGTCTTTGTACTCTGCTGTTTCTGCGTTTGGTCATTTACAATGAAAACGTTCTGTAAATTTGTTATACTTATAGTTCAGTCATTTAAGATAAAAATGTTCTGTAAATTTGTTGTACTTATAGTTGACAATACAATACTGTACACTTAAACTTTGAGTGTGAATTTCTATTTTTTTACTTGCTTTTTACCAAAATAAAAATAATAAAGTGAAATAAGTATTATAAATAAATTACTGCTTGCCAAAGAAGGCACAATCTAGAAAAAAGCAGAAACACAGAGAAACAAAAAACAAATGGTAGAAATAAATCCAGATATATCAGAAATCATAATAAATGTGAATGAAGTGAGTTTTCTGGTTAATATATATGGAGATTTCCAGATTCAATAAAAAACTAAGAGCCAGCTATATACCCTGTAGGAAATAAATATCTAAAATATAATAATACAGAAAAGTTGAAATAAAGGAATGGAAAAGTGTATACTGGCCTATAGTATCAAAAGAAAGCTTGCATAGCTACATGATTTCCCATTTAAGTAATATTTAAGGTAAAAATTATTACTAGGATTAAAGAGTGCTTCTAAAAGTTTAAAATTACCCAAAGGAAATAAAAGCATCAAAATATATAGTGCAAAACTTGACAATCTTTTAAATTGAAATTTGCAACATCATGATAGAAGAGTTTTACTCATTTATCAGTAATTAAGCATAAGCAGAAATAAATAATTAAACTCATAGATGATTTGAAAAATAGAATTCAACAATCATGATCTAAGAAATTTATGTTAAATTTTACAATGAAGAGACTAGTGCAAAATATGGTAAAATAAAATATTTCATTTATGAAAATGAACCATATTCTGTGATATAAAGCAAGTCTCAACACATTTCAAATAATCTTAGCTCATAGAGCCGTCATTCTCTGATCATGACTCAATAAAGTTAAAAATAAGTAAGATAACTAATACCTCCAAACTTCTGGAAATTAAAACACACACATATATCCATAAACATACACTATTCTAAACAACTTACAGACAAAGGAGAAATCATAAATGGGTATTAGAAAATGCAACTAAAAATGAAAGATTTTATATTAAAATATAAAAATGATGAAATGATGGATGCAGCTAAAGCAATGTGTAAAATAAAATGTATAATGTTAAATCAGTACCTTTGAAAAAGAAAGAGGGAATAAAAATGAGCCAGATGAGGGTCCAACATAAGATATTTAAAAAAAGATAACAGAATATATCCACAAAAAATATAGAGAAGAAAATCAGAGAAATGTGAGTGAATGACATTAGCCAGACAGCCAACTAGAAGCTCTTAGCACTCTCCGCTCCACCCCCACACACACAAAAACAATAAAACAACAACATTTTGACCAAAATAACAGGGCGAGAGCTCTGGGGAACAGCAATGATGCATCAGAAATCCTGTAAAGTACAGAAACCCAAGATGGCTACATAGAGAAGGGGAGGAAATACTTTGCCTCTGTCACCCCATTCCTTCGATTAGAATTACCTCAGAACCAAGTGGGATTCCTTCCTGCAGTGCAAAGGTAAGCAAGAGGACCCCAGCAGTTCCCATCACCACTGCAGACACCTGCCATCTTCACTAGCAGAAACTCCCGCAGTCCTCACAGGCTCTGGGCCTAGCTGAGGGAGGTTCCTAGAGCTACCCTCAGAGAAGGAGCTGATGCTGTGTCCTACCACCTCCCCTCTCCCTGTGGCCTGTGCTGCTACTGTGCTGCACCGTCTTGGAACTGGAGCCACTACTAGAGTATGTCCTGCTCTGGGGGTGAGTAGCCATTGCACCCCTCCATCTCTGAGGTTTTGCTGCCACTCCAGCACACTTGCCCAGTAGCATACCATCCTTGACTCAAGGTGCTGCTATGTATTACCCCCTAGGGCCAAGCTACCATGAAGCTGCTTCATTCCACCCCCATCCCAGCCACTGATACACCCTCCATTTAGGGCTGAGCTAAATTGGAGCTCAGCTTCCCAGAGACCGCTGGTTTCCTGCACACTGGAGCAGTTGCACTTGTGGCACCACAGCCAAGGCAGCATCCTGTCTCTCAGGAGCTCTGAGCCCCCAGCACACCAGAGGTTGCACCCCCAGTGCAACAGCTAACATAGAAACCTCACCTGGGATCTGGAGGCGCCACCAGCCCGTGTAGCCACACTTTCTGGGAACAAGCAGTTTCAGTGCCTTGTGTCCCAGGAAATCAAATCTTGGGTAAGATGTCCTAGGCCACCCTCCAGACCAAACAGCCACCGTGCTTGCCTCCCTGGAAGTGACTAACCCCTCACAGCCTGAGCTGCTAAGGTGCCCTGCCTCTGAGCAGTGGGGTCATTGCTTTGCTTCTTCTCCCGGGCCCAAACCACAATAGCATCTTGACATTCTTGGGTCTGTGCTGCTGCTGCACCCAGCCTCACAGAACTGGAATACTGCTGTGTCTCACCCTTTTAGGGTCCAGAGTTACCACTTTGACTTTCTTTTTAAGTTTTTCTTTAATTTTACTCATTTATTTATTTTAATTTTTATTTTAGATTCAAAGGGTTCATATGCAGGTTTTTTACAAGGGTATATTGCATGACACTGAGGTTTGGGCTTCTACTGCACCTGTCACCTGTAGTGAATATAGTACTCAATGGGAAGTTTTTCAGCTCTTGCCTACCTCCCTCTTTTCCTGCTTCTAAAGTCCCCAGTGTATATTATTCCCATCTTTATGTCCATATGGACCCAATGTTTATCTCCCACTTATAAGTAAGAATATGTGATACTTCATTTTTTGTTTCTGTGTTAGCTTGCTTAGGATAATAGCCTCTAGCTGCATCCATGTTGTGGCAAAGGGCATGATTTCATTATTTTTAATGGCTGCATAGTATTTTATGGTGTATAAATACCACATTCTCTTTATCCACTTCACCTCTGATGGGCACTTAGGTTGATTCTATCTTTTCTTTTCTTTTTTTTTTCTTTTTTCTTTCTTTTTTTTTTTTTGTTTGAGTTGGAGTTTCACTCTGTCGCCCAGGCTGGAGCGCAGTGGTGCGATTGCGGCTCACTGCAACCTCTGCCTCCAGGGTTCAAGCGATTCTCCTGCCTCAGCCTCCTGAGTAGCTGGGACTACAGACATGTGCCACCATACTCAGGTAATTTTTTTGTATTTTTAGTAGAGACAGGGTTTTGTCATTTTGGCCAGGCTGGTCTCGAACGCCTGACCTCAGGTGATTTGCCCGCCTCAGCCTCCAAAAGTGCTAGGATTACAGGCATGAGCCACCATGCCCAGTCAGATTCTATGTTTTTGCTACTGTGAATAGTGTGGTGATAAACATACATGGGGTACATGTGTCTTTTTGGTAGAAGAATATATTTTCCTTTGGGTATATGCCCAGTAAAAGAATTGCTGGATTTAATGGGAGTTCTATTTTTAATTCTTTGAGAAATCTCCAAAACTGCTTTCCACAGTGGCTGAACTAATTTACATTCCCATCAACAGTGTATAAGCATTCTCTTTTCTCCACAATGGTGCCAACGTCTGTTATTTTTTCACATTTTACTAATAGCCATTCTGACTGGTGTGAGATGGTATCTCATTGTGGTTTTGATTTGCATTTCTCTGATGATTAGTGATGTTGAGCATTTTTTCATGTTTTTTGGCCACTTGTATGTCTTTTTCTGAGAAGTGTCTGTTCCCGTCCTTTGCCCACTTTTAATGGAGTTATTTGTGGTTTTTTCCTCATTGAATTGTTTACTTTCCTTCTAGATTCTGGATAATTTTATTTGGATGCACAGTTTGCAAATATTTTCTCCCATTCTGTAGCTTGTCTGTTTACTCTGTTGACAATTTCTTTTGCTGTGTAGAAGCAGAGCTACTACTTTATGATATGTCACCCTACAGGGTCTGAGCTGCCACCGTGCCCTGTTCATTCTGGGTCCTGAATTGCAATTGTACCCTGTTCTCCAGGGCCCAACCTTCTGGGGCACCCTTTCTTCCCTAGAGCTGTGACATTGCTGTACCCGGCAGGGTCAGAATTGCAGCTACATTCCGGTCCCCTAGGCCTGAACTGTTGGGGTGTGTCTCAGAGGAACAGCTTAGTTACATCCACCCATGCCTTGGAAAGTGAACCTGTGCCTCAAGTCCCAAGTGATACAGTAGTTTCACAAGCCCAGGAACCCAGCTCCATAGCTGCTCTGAGCACCTGTGCTCTGGATCTCCTTGCCACTTGTGGCTGCCTTTGGAATATGGCAGACCTGAGACCAAGAGAGATTATCTCAGCTAAGACTTCCCACTGTGGGGAAAATAAGAACAGAAGAATCCCTAAAACCCTTGTCCTAATAACCTACACAGCCACCATCACTGCTACAAATCTATGCAGCTTAGAACACTGAGTCACCTGCAGTCATTGATGACATTGATCACAGCCAAAGGAACTGCATAAAGACAACACTACTGCATTTACGCATTATCAGAACCACTGCACCTTTCCTAATCAGCACTCTCAGGCTTGTCTGCAGGTGAAAGTCTTTCCCTATGAAAGCCACTCTATAGAGTCTGGAAGAGGTGACTGGGTCACCAGATGTGCAGATATCAACACAATGATACAGGAAACATTTAAAAAGCAAGGGAACATGCCACTACCAAAGGAACACAATAGTTCTCCAGTAAGTGACCTCCTCCCCCATGGAAATTTGTGGATTGCCTGAAAATGAATTCAAAATAATGATCTTAAGGAAACTGAGTGAGATATAAGAGAACACAAATGGACAATTCAGTGAAATTAGGAAAACAATTTAGGATCTGAATAAGAAATTCAACAAAGACATAGATATGATTAAAAAAAGTAAACAAATCTTGGAGCCGAAGAATTCATTCAATGAAATAAAAATTCAACAGAGAGCTCTAACAGCAGACTGGAGCAAGCAGAAGAAAAAAATCTTGAAAATAGGTCTTTTAAAATTACTTAGAGTGAAAAAAAGAACAAAAGAGAATGAAGACAGCTTATAGGACATATAGGACACCATTAAATGAACATATTTTCACATTATGGGAGTTACAGAGGAAAGGAGACAGAGAAAGGTACAGAAAAATTATTTAATGAAATAATTGCTGAAAACCTCTCAAGTCTTGGGACAGATTTAGACATCCAGATCCATGAAATATAAAAGCCCCCAAACAGATACAACCCAAAGAGATATTCTCCAAGGCATAATATAGCAAACTCTAAAAAGCCAAAGACAGAATTTTTAAAGCAGCAGGAAAAAAGTGTCAAGTCAGATATAAGTGAATACCCATTAGGCTGTAAGTGGATTTCTCAGCAGAAACATTGAAAGCCATTAGAGAATGGGATGATATATTCAAAGTGATGAAAGAAAAAAAAACCCTACTAACAAATAATATTGTACCCAGCTAAGCTGTCTTTCAGAAATGAGGTAGAAATATTTTTTCAGACAAGCAAAAGCTGTAGGAATTCATCATCACTAGACCTTCTCTAGAAGAAATACTAAAGGCATTTCTTTAAGTGGAAATGAAAGGGCAATAATTACTGTCATGAATAGATATGAAAGTATAAAACTCATTGGCAGAGGTAAATACATAGTCAAATCCAGAATATTCCAATACTGTAATGGTGGTGTATAAATATCTCTAGTATGAAGGTTAAAAGTGGAAAGGGTAAAAAATAACCAAAGCTACAATAAGTTGTTAAGAAATACACAATATAAAAAGGTATAAATCATGACATCAGAAACATAAATTGTGCCAGCCTGGGCAATAAGTCTCTACAATTTTTTTTAATTACCCAGGCATCATGGTACATTCCTGTAGTCTCAGCTAATCAGGAGGCTGAGGTGAGAAGATTGCTTAAACCCAGGAGTTTGCGGCTTTGGTGAGCTATGATCCTATAATCGTGCCACTGTACCCCAGCCTGGGCAACAGAGAGAGACCACATCTCTAAAAAAAAAAATCTGTGAGTGGGGTGTAAAAGTCTAGCATTTTTATATGCAATAGAATTTAGGTTGTTATCAGCTTAAAATAGTTGATTATAACTCTAAGATGTTTTATGTAAGCCTTATGTTAACCACAAAACAAAACACTACAGCAGACATACAAGTGGTAACGAGAAAGGAAATGAAGATTTGCACTACAAAAACTTATCAAACTACAAAACTACAAAGGTAGACAACAAGAAAGGAAGAAAAGATCTGCAAAACAACCAGAAAACAATGAACAAATTGGCAATAGTAACTCTTACCTATCAATAATAACCTTGAATGTAAGTGGATTAAACTGTCCAATCAAAAGACATGCAGTGGCTGAATGTACAACAAACCAAATAGACTATATGCTGCCTACAAGATATCCACTTAAAATTTAAGGGTGCACATTGGCTGAAAATGCAGGGATGGAAGAAGATATTCCATGCAAATGGTTACCAAAACTATCACGAGAGACAGAGTCATTATTTAATGATAAAGAGGTCAATTCATCAAAAGGACATAACAATTATAAATATATAGGCACCCAACATTGGAGCATCTAGATACATAAATCAAATATTAATGTACATGGAGGAAGAATAGCAATATAATTCAATACTTCAATTTGAATAATGGGTAGATCAACCAGAAAAAAAAATAATGAGAAAATATTGGACTGAAATGTACTTTGACCAAATGGACCTTAACAGACATATACATAATTGTCCATTCAACAATTACCTCAAGGAACTAGAAAAAGAAGAACAAATTATCCCAAAATTAGCAGAAGGAAGTAAGTAATAAGAATCCAAATAGAAAGAAATAAAATAGAGAACAGAAAAACCATAGAAAAAAATCATAAAACTAAGAGTTAGTTTTTTTTAAAAAAAATAAACAAAATCAACACACCCTTAGCTAGCCTAAGAAAAAAAGAGAGAAGACTGAAATAAATACAACAATAAAGTGAAGAAATTACAAAAAAATGCCTCAGATATAAAAAGGATCGTGACAGACTATTATGAAAAATTATATACCAACAGATTGGATAACCTATAGGAAATGGACAAATTCTTAGAAAAATAAAATCTATCAATTGTGTCAGGAAGAAATAGACAGTGTGAACAGACCAATAACAAATAAACACATGAAAGAAGTAATAAATAAAACCTTCCAAAATGAAAATCTCAGGACTACATAGCTTCACAGCTGAATTCTATCAAACATTCAAATAATTACTACTAATATTCCTTAAACGTTTCCAAAATAGAGTTGGAAGAAATACTTTCAAAAACATTTTATGAAGTCACCATCACCTTGATAACTAAGTCAGACAATGATATCATAAGAAAATAAAACTACAGGTCAGTCTCTCTGATAAGCATTGATGCAAAAATCCTCAAAAAATATTAGCATACTGAATTCAACAACACATCAAAAAGAGTACACATTATCATCCAGTAGAAACAGAATAGACAGCCCAGAAATAAAACTAAATGTATATAGTCACCTAATTTTCAATAAGGTAAACCAGAAGACACAACGGGGAAAGGGTGGTCTCTTCAATGAACAGTGCTACAAAAACCAGATTTCCACATGCAAAAGACTGAATCAGACTCTTATCTTACACCATACACAATAATCAACTCTAAATGGCTAAAAGACCTAAATGTAACATAAAACTGTAAAACTCCTAGAAGAGAACATACAGGAAAAACTCCTTGACATTGGGCCTGACAATGATTTTTTGGATATCACCCCAAAAGTTAAGTCCGCATAAGCAAAAATAAATAAATGAGACTACTTAAAACTAAAAAGCTTCTGCAGAGCAAATGAAACAATCAACAAAATGAAGCAGAAGCCTATATACCAGAAAAAATGCAAATTATATATCTGATAAGGGTTTAATGTCCAAATTTTATGAATATCTCATACAATTCAATTGTAGGAAAACAAACCAATTAAAAGATGGAAAAAAAGAATTAAATTGACATTTCTCCAAAGACATAAAAAACACCAACAGGTATATGAGAAGGTGCCCAATACCATTAATAACTAGGGAAATGCAAATCAAATACACTATGAGATTTTACCTCACACCCATTAGTATGGCTATTATCAAAAAGCCAAAAGATAAATGTTGGTGAGGGTGTGGAGAAAAGGGAACTCTTATGCACTATTGGTGGGAATGTAGATTGGTACAGCCATTGTGGAAAACAGTATGGAGGTTTCTAAAGAAATTAAAAACAGAACTACCGTATGACTCAGCAGTCCCTCTTCTGGGCATATGCCCAAAGGAAGTGAAATCATCACCTTATAAAGATGTCTGCACACCCATGTTTATTGCATCATTACTCACAATAGAAAATATAAACAACCTAAGTGTCCATCATCAGATGAGTGGATAAAGAAGATGTAGTATATATACACAATAGAATATTATTCAGCCCTAAAAAAGAATGAGATCTTGCCATTTACTACACGGATGAGCCTGGAGGACATTATGCTAAATGAAATAAGCCAGGAACAGAAGACAAAATATTACATCACCTCATTTATATGTGAAATCTTTTTTAAGAATTAAATATACAGGGAATAGAGAAAAAAAGAGTGGCTACCAGGGGCAAAGGTGGGGAGGTTGGGAGGAAATCAGAAGATATAAGTCAGAAGATACAGAGTAGCAGATATGTTATGCTGAAAAAGTCTAGAAGTGTAGTGTACAACATGAGAACTATAGGTAACAAAATTGTATTGTATTTAAGATTCATGCTAGATGAATAGATTTTAGCTGCTGGTGCCGAAATACAAAAACAAAAACAAGAAAAGTGGCTATGTGAGATGATGGATATGTTAGTTTGCTTCACTTTAGTAAACGTTTTTTGCTATATGTATGTATCTCACAACCATCATGTTGTATACCTTAATAATGCACAATACGAATTATTTTAAAAAATTAATTTTAAAAAGAAAATTCCAACAAGGAGTTTTGTAAAAATAGACAAGCCTTATAGTAAAATTTATATGGAAAGGCACAGGCCCTGAGATAGCTAAAAGAATCTTGAAGAAAAGAATAAAGGGGGAGGAATCATTCTATCCAACTTAAGGCTTACCACATAGCTACAGTAATCAAGACAGTGTGGTACTGGCAAAAGGATAGGCACATAGATCAAAGGAATAAGATAGAGAACTAAGAAATAGGACTATTGTCTAGAATATGTAAATAACTCTCAAAACTTAATAGTAAAAAACAAATAATACAATTAGAAAATGGGTAAAAGACAGACATTTCACTGAATAAAATATACAAGTGGCAAAGAAATATATGAAAATATGTTCAACTTTATTAACCATTAGAGAAATGCAAATTAAAACCACAAAGAGATATCACAACACCATATTAAAATGGCTAAAAAAAAAACACCAAAAAACTGTTGACAACACCAAATGCTGGTGGACATGAGAAGAAACTGAATTATTCATCCGTTGCTGGTGGGTATGTAAAATGGTACACCCAATCTAGAAAGTAGTTTGACAGTTTCATAAAAAAACTAAACATACCTATATCACATACATCCCAGAAATTATACTCTTCGGTATTTCTCCTAGAGAAATGGAAATTTATTTTTCCCCAGAAATCTGTACACAAATCTTCATAGCAACTTGATTTATAATAACCAAGAACTGGAAACAACACAGATGTCCTTCAACATTTTCTCCATAAAGTATTTCTAACTCTCTTCTGCCATATGAAGTTTTCTGACACCTCTAGAATTGCAGCAGAGGAGGGGATAGGTGACAGGAAAAAGAAGAGTAAGTTCTTTATTGATTAATACTATTAGGAACCAGCATCAACGTTGTCTGGACGTAGCTGATGTTTTATCATAGCCGATAGGAAAATTTATTTTCTTATGGGATACTGCTGTAGGTTTTTCTGAGACCTTCCTGTTGTTCATATTTATCAAATAGAGTAGAAAACCAGTGTATTATGTCTCCTGAGATCTAGGTGACAATATCCAGCTTTCAAGTGGTTCCCCTGAAGCTCCTTCCCCTAGGTTTAAGGTGAATGTGAGCATTGCCCCCAATCCCTGGGAGAACTTCAGACTCACAGAACACCTACAGCTTTCTTCGAACTCCTTCTGAACTTTAAGCCTTTTTTTCTTCAGCCTTTCCAGCTTATTTTAGATGTGGAGATTGGTAGTCAGCAAAGGGTCACAAAACCAGTTTGCAATTACCTCCTTCACAAGACCAGCATCGTGGTCTCACATCTTATAGTGGAATATGTTGTTTGTTGTCTTGGGGTCTCAGCCAAAACTGAGATGGAAATAGTTTCAT
Source organism: Pan paniscus (assembly GCF_029289425.2). NCBI lineage: Eukaryota > Metazoa > Chordata > Mammalia > Primates > Hominidae > Pan > Pan paniscus. The sequence goes on along the minus strand of NC_073272.2, from coordinate 22,864,611 downwards.
TTTAAAATCCTGTTTCACAAGGTTGGCTTGCCATTAGGAAAATCCATTAGTGTAATTCAGCATAATAAACAAAGGAGAAAAAAGTATTATTATCTCAATAGAAGCAGAACAATAATTTGATAGAATCAATATTTATTACTCTTAAAAAGTCTTACAACCTAGCAATAGAAAAGAATTTCATAATCTGATTAAAAGCATCCATCAAAAACTTCCACACTAAACATCATATTTAATGGTGAAGTGCTAGCAGACTTTTTTTTTCAGTGTCGTGGGTATTGCTTGTTTAAAAAATGCAGTATACCAATCAGTGACCTATCATCAAAGGAAATCCTTTGACCCTACATCAAAGAACTGGTCAAATAATGTATACTCAGCCATTTCAAGTTAAAATGAAATGCTGAAAAAGTGTCTCATATTATACATCACCACTTTATATTTTCCTTATTAACCAACTGCTATTTATTCATTACCGCATATTCTTATCATTTATTCATGATGAGAATACTTAAAACCTACTTTCTTAACAATTTTTAAGTATATAAGTTATTTTATTATAAATGTATTATAAATTGTTATACAATTTATTGTATACTTGAAAATTGTATATTTCATTGTTTTTATGTATAGCACATTTTCTTAATCCACTCATCCATTGATGGGCACTTAGGTTAATTCTGTATCTTGGCTACTGTGAGTAATGTGGCAATGAACGTGGAAGTATAGATATCTCTTTGATATATGGATGTCATTTCCTTTGTACATATACCCAGTAGTGAGATTGCTGAATCATATGGCAGTTCCATTTTTAATTGTTTGAGAAACCTCCACACTGTTTTCTATAATGGCTGTACTAATTTACATTCCCACCAACAGTGTACAAGGATTCTCTTTTCTCCACCTTCTTGCCAACACTTGTTCATTCGTCTTTTTGACAATAGCTATTTTAACAAGGTGAATTGATATTTCATTGTGATTTTAAACTGCATTTTCCTGAAGATTGGCAGTGCTGATCATTTTTTGATATACTTGTTAGAGATTTGTATGTCTCCTTTGGAGAGAAATGTCTATGTAGGTCTTTTGCCTGTTTTTTTGTTTTTCTTTGAGGCAGAGTCTCTGTAGCCAGGCTGGAGTGCAGTGGCGCAATCTCGGCTCACTGTAACCTCCGCCTCCCGGGTTCAAGCGATTCTTCTGCCTCAGCCTCCCCAGTAGCTGGGACTACAGGCATGCACCAGCACGCCCAGCTAATTTTTGTATTTTTAGTAGAGACAGGGTTTCACCATGTTGGCCAGGATGGTCTTGATCTCTTGGCCTCGTGATCCACCCACCTCAGCCTCCCAAAGTGCTGGGATTACAGACATGAGCCACCGCGACCGGCCTTTTGCCTATTTTTTGATTAATCTGATTAGGTTATTTATTTTACCATTGAGTTGTTTGAATACCTTACATGCTTTAAATATTAACCCCTAAACTAAAAAATAGTTTTGAGAAATAATATACAGAGACCCCAAATACCCTTCACACAGTTTCCTTAATGGAATATTAACCTCTTATAAACTCCATATGACTTGCAAATATTTTCTTTCATTCCTTAGGTCATCTCTTAACTCTGTTGATTGTTTCTTTTCCTGTGCATGAGCTGTTTAGTTTGGTGGAATCCCATTTCTCTTCCTTTGCTTTTGTTACTTGTGCTTTGGGGTCATATTTAAAAAAAAGTCATTGCCTAGATCAATGTCATGAAACTTTTTCCTATGTTGTCTTCCTGGAGTTTTACAGTTTCAGGTTTTGTGGTTAAGTTTTTCATCCATTTTGACTTGATTTTTGTGTATGGAGTGAGATAAGGGTTCAATTTCATTCTTCTGTATGTGAATATCAAATGTTTCCAACACTATTTATTGAAGAGACTGTCCTTTCCTCATTGTGTGTTCTTGGCATCTTTGTCAAAAATCAATTGATCATCAATGCCTGGATTTACTTCTGGGATTTCTATTCCACTTAATTGGCCTATGTGTTTGTTTTTACACCAGTACCATGCTGTTTTCATTGCTTTGTAGCATATTTTGAAATCAGGTAGTATAATGCCTCCAGGTTTATTCTTTTTGCTCAATTGTTTTGGCTATTAGAGGTTTTTTGTGTTCCATATGAATTTTAGGATTTTTTTTTTCTATTTATGTGAAAAATGTCGTTGGAATTTTGATGGGAATGTCATTGAATCTATGTGTCACCTTGAGTAGTATGGACATTTTAACAATACTAATTCTTCCAATTCAAGAACACAAGATGTCTTTCCATTTATTTGTGTCTTCAGTTTCTTTCGTATATGTTTTGTAGTTTTCAGTGTACAGATCATTGACATCCTTGGTTAAATTTATTCATAAGTATTTTATTTTTTGTAGCTATTGTAAATGGTATTGTTTTCTTTTCAGAAAGTTTATTATTAGTGTCTAAAAATGGTACTGATTTTTGCATATTGTTTTTGTATACCGCAACATTACTAAATTTATTTATAAGTTCTAACATTTTTTGGGGGGGAGTCCTGAGGGTTTTCTATATATACGATAAGGTCATTTAGAAGCCTTGTTTTTTTCACACTAGGGAAATTGTAGTTGTGTCCATAAAAACTTTAATAATGACATTCATTAATTTATTTCTCTAAGTTTATACTTGTGGTACTCTATCATTTCAGAATAATTGTGTTTTTTGTGATGCAAATCTTTTCCACTAGTTCAAACTGAAAGGGCAAATTTTAACCTGCCCTTTGTGATTTCAGAAAACATTTACTCATTCCCTTTAGAATATTAGTTTATTTCCAAGTATTATTTAGTCATTTTAGTTTTCTTATAAATGATAGCTGCATGTAAAATATAAAACCGATTATAATCTCTTATTGTTAAAAATTTCCCCCAAATTTTAACATGAAATAGTCCTGCAATTCCTGGTGCTTATCTGAACCAATAAATATAATCATTTTACTATTTATGTATCTACTTTGAGTTATGAATAAATCTAGGAGCCATATCTTACCTTAAAATTCATATTCAATTATCTAGCAGCCTTATTTTTTAAATAAGGATTAAGACAAATGTACTGCTATTTTTACTTCATTTCAACATTTTTGTGGTGATTCTATCCAGCATGGTAAGATAAGAACTAAAAAAAAAAAAATAGAATTTATTAGATTGGAAAAGTAAGAAATAAAACTACCACCATTTACAGAATACACAATTGCCTACACAGAAGACCTGAAAATGCTTATAGAAATATTACTAGGATTGGTAAGGAATTTCAGCAAATTCACTAAAAATAAGATATATACATTAAAATCTATTATATTTAGAAAATGTAAATTTTATTTTTTATTTTATTGATGTATTTATTATTTATTTATTTTAAAGCTTCTATTTTAGATTCAGGGGTACATGTGCAGGTTTGTTATATAAGTAACCTCCTGTCACTAGGGTTTGATGTACAGATTATTTCGTCACACAAGTACTAAGTCTAGTACTCAATAGTTATTTTTTCTGACACTCTCCCTCCTCCCACACTCCACTCTCTGGTAGGCCCCAGTGTCTGCTGTTTCCCTCTTTGTGTCCATGTGTTCTCATCATTTAGCTCCCACTTATAAGTGAGAACATGTGGTCTTTGGTTTTCTGTTCCTGTGTTTGTTTGCTAAGGATAATGGCCTCTAGCTTCATCTATGTTCCAGCGAAGGACATGATATTGTTCTTTTTTATGTCTGCATAGTATTCCATGGAGTATATGTACCACTTTTTAAAATTTAGTCTACCATTGTTGGGCACTTAGGTTGATTTCATATCTTTGCTATTGTGAATAGTGCTGCAATTAACATATATGTGCATGTGTCTTTACAGTAGAATGTTTTATATTTCATTGGATATATACCCAGCAATCCCAGTTAGTTCTGTTTTTAGCTCTTTCAGGAATCGCCACAGTGCTTTCCACAATAGTTGAACTAATTTACACTCCATGGTGTACATGTACCACTTTTTGAAATATTAAAACATTTTCTCCCATTCTGTATGATATCTTTTTACTCAGTTGATAATATCTGTTGCTGTGCAGAAGCTCTTTAGTTTAATTAGATCCCATTTGTCACTTTTTGCTTTTGTTGCAATTGCTTTTGGCATCTTTGTCATGAAATCTTTGACAGTTCCTATGTCCAGAATGGTATTGCCTAGGTCGTCTTCTAGGGTTTTTATAGTTTTGGGTTTTACACTGAAGGCTTTAGTCCATCTTGAGTTGATTTTTGCATGTGGTGTAAGGAAGGGCTCCAGGTTCCATCTTCCGCATATGACTAGTCAGTTATCCCAGCACCATTTATTGAATAGGGAGCCCTTTTCCCATTGCTTGTTTATGCCAGCTTTGTCACAGATCAGATGGTTATAGGTGTGAGACCTTATTTCTGTGCTCTCTATTCTGTTCTATTGGTCTATGTGTCTGCTTTTGTACCAGTGTGATGCTCTTTTGGTTATTATAGCCCTACAGTGTAGTTTGAAGTTGGGTAGGGCGATGCCTCCTGCCTTGTTCTTTTTGCTTAGGATTGTTTTGGCTATTCAGGCTGTTTTGGTTCCATATGAATTGTAAAGTGTTTTTTTATAGTTCTATGAAGAAGTTCACTGGTAGTTTGATAGGAATAGCCCTAAATCTGTGTTGCTTTGGGCAGTATGGCCATTTTAACAATATTGATTCTTCCTATGCATGAGTATGGAATATTTTTCCATTTCTTTGTGTTGTCTCTGGTTTATTTCAGCATTGTTTTGTAATTCCCATTGTAGAGATCTTTCAGCTCCTTGGTTAGCTGTATTCCTTGATATTATTCTTTTTGTGGCAATTGTGAATGGTATTGCGTTCCTGATTTGGCTTTCAACGTAGCTGTTTTTGGTGGATAGAAATGCTAGTGATCTTTGTATATTGATTTTGTATCCTGAAACTTTGCTGAAGTTGTTTATCAGCTTAAAGATATTTGGGCTGAGACTATGGGTTTTTCTAGATACAGAATCTATCATCTGCAAACAGGGATAGTTTGACCTCCTCTCTTTCCATTTGGATGCCCTTTATTTCTTTCTCTTGCCTGATTTCTCTGTCCAGGACTTACAATACTATGTTGAATAGGAGCAGTGAGAGAGGGCATTCTTGTCTTGTGCCAGTTTTCAAGGGAAATGATTCCAGCTTTTGCCCATATGGTATAATTTTGGTTGTGGGTTTGTCATAGATGATTCTCATTATTTTGAGGTATGTTTCTTCTACACCTAGTTTATTGAGAGTTTTTCATATGAACAGGTTGTTGAATTTTATCAAAAGCCTTTTCTGCATCTATTGATATTATTATGTGGCTTTTGTCTTTAGTTCTGTTCATATGATGAATCACATTTATTGATTTGCATATGTTGAACCAAGCTTGCAAGCTGGGGATAAAGCCTACTTAATCTTGGTGGATTAGCTTTCTAATATGCTGCTGTATTTGGTTTGCTAGTGTTTTGTTGAGGATTTTTGCATTAATGTTCTTCAAGGAGTTGGCCTGAAGCTTTCTTTCCTTATTGTGTCTCTGCCAGGTTTTGGTATCAGGATGATGCTGGCCTCACAGAAGGAGCTGTAGAGGAGTCCCTCCTCCTCATTTTTTTAGAATAGTTTCAGTAGGAATGGTACCAGCTCGTCTTTGTAAATCTGATAGAATTTGGCTGTGAATCCCTCTGGTCTAGGGCTTTTTTTTTTTTTTTTTTTTTTGGTAGGCTATTACTGATTCCATTTTGGAGCTCATTATTGGTATGTTCAGGAGTTCAATTTCTTCCTGGTTCAGTCTTGGCAGGATGTATTTGTTTGGGAATTTATCCATTTTTTCTAGATTTTTCTAGTTTGTGTGCATAGAGGTGTTCATAATACCTTCTGATAGTTATTTTTATTTCTGTGGGGTCAGTGGTAATAACCCCTTTGTCGTTTCTAATTGTGTTTATTCGGATCTTCTGTCTTTTCTTCTTTATTAGTTTAACCAATAGACCAACTATCTTATTAATTTTTTTAAAGAAAGCATCTCCTGGCTTCGTTGATCTTTTGAATGTTTTTTGTTGTGTCTCAGTCTCCTTCAATTTAGCTCTGATTTTGATTATTTATTGTCTTCTGCTAGCTTTGGGGTTTGTTTGCTCTTGCTTCTCTAGTTCTAGAAGATGTAACTTTTAAAAGGTGCCATTTTCAGCAGAAATTTTAAAAGATACAAAGTAATGGATCTAACAAAAGATGTATACAACTTTTATGGGGGAAATTACAAACTGTTATCACATTACTTTAAAGAAAAACCAAAGAAATTGTGAGAAATGTTTATGGAGAGAAAGATTCAATGATTATTAATGTTAATTGTCCCAAAATAAACCTAATAACTTAATATAGTTCCAATTAAAAAACATTCATAGAAATGATAAACCCAAATTCTGGAGTCGGGGAAATGTGAGAAGGGACATAAAAGCTTTTTATTGTTTTGTACTTTTTTTCTTAATCTAGGTAGTTGGTACACAACTGTTAATTATATTCTTTTCCTTTTTTATTTCTGAAATATTATGTTTAAAAGAGGAGTACTGAGTGTATGACTGTGGCATTTTACTGGTGTCTACAAGCCAGCCTCACAGAGTAACTGCTAATTTAATATAGCCTCATATCTATATGCATTTTCACACTGGATTCTCTATTTCTTACTTCTGTGTGAATTAAAGCAGGTCACTTACTCTCCGAAATCCTCAGTTTTCACATTTATAAAATGTACTACAGAATTCAAAATTTCTAAAAAAAAGTTTTTAAAGAATAGGACGAAGTATGCTCTCAGTAAATTTTAGTTTGTTTCTTTATGAGGGGAGATTGTCAATCTTATTCAGATAGAAGCATCTGGGATTCAGTACCCTTTGAGAAACACTATGAAATCCTGACATATTTAACTCAATCTTAGAAAGTAGGAGCAATTTTATACAAACTGAATATGGCATAGGTATGCAATATACAACGACCTGCAGAAGAGGGGGCCTGAGGGTCAAAAAAAAAAAACTAACAGAGAGAAAGCAACAACAACAACCACAACAAAAAAGACCCCCACACAAAAACCCCATCCAAAGGTCATCAGCCTCAAAGATAAAAGGTACATAAATCTATGAAGATGAGGAAAAAACAGTGCAAAAATGCTGAAAATAAAAAAAAAAAACAGAATGTCTCTTCTTCTCCTGCCCAAACAGCCACCCTAGTTTTGTGCTTGAAACCCAGGGCCCTGGTGGTACAGGCTCATGAGGGAATCTCCTGATCTGCAGATTGCAAAAATCCATGGGAAAAGCATAGTACCTGGGGCAGATAGCACAGTCTCTCACTACTTCCCTTGGCTGGGGGAGGGAAGTCCCCCGGCTCTTTGCATTTCCTGGATGAAAGGATGCCCCACCCTGCTTCTGCTCACTCTCCATGAGTTGCACCCACTGCCTAACCAGTCCCAATGAGATGAACTGAGTAACTTAGTTGGAAATGCAGAAATCACCTGCCTTCTGCATTGGTCTCACTGGGAGCGGCAGACTGGAGCTGTTTCTGTTCAGCTATCTTGGGCTCTCCCCAATAAACCTTTTAAAGAAAGGTTTGATATGTTAATTAAACTATTAGGCATGTTTAAAGATGTTTTCATTGTGCTGGGCAGGGCCCCTATGTCTTCCTATTCAATGGCTTGTTTGCTTTACATTCCAGGGCTTATCCCACCCCCGCCCCCACAACAAGACCAATTGAAGGATTTTCAACTAAACTCTAATACTGGTGCTTTTTTTCTCAACTCACAGGGAGGAAATGTTAGGCTAATACATGGACATTTTTCGATCTTATAATTGCATCTATAAATTTTTTTCACACTGGTTGCTAAGAGTGCTAGCAGATGACAAAAATGATTGAAGTGGCAGCAATGCAGACCAGTAGAGTAATTTAGAAACTTTTATGCATATGTGTGATTCTTGGAGATGTACAAAGAGACTTAGACTCCCACACAATAATAGTGGGAGACTTTAACATCTCACTGTTAATATTAGACAGACCAATGAGACAGAAAATTAAGAAGGATATTCAGGACTTGAACTCAGCTCTGGATCAAGTGGACCTGATAGATATCTACAGAACTCTCCACCCCAAATCAACAGAACATACATTCTTCTCAGTGCTACATGGCACTTATTCAAAAATTGACCACGTAATTGGAAGTAAAACACTCCTCAGTAAATGCAAAAGAACAGAAATTGTAACAAACAGTCTCGCAGATCACAGTGCAATCAAATTAGAACTCAAGATTAAGAAACTCACTCAAAACCACACAACTACTGGAAATTGAAAAACCTGCTCCTGAATGACTACTGGAAAAATAATGAAATTAAGGCAGAAATCAAGAAGTTCTTTGAAACCAGTGAGAACAAAGAGACAATGTACCAGAATCTCTGGGACACAGCTAAAGCAGTGTTAAAAGGGAAGTTTATAGCACTAAATGCCCACAACAGAAGGCAGGAAAGATCTCAAATTGACAATCTAACATCGCAATTAAAAGAACTAGAGAAGCAAGAGGAAACAAATTCGAAAGCTAGCAGAAGACAAGAAATAACTAAGATCAGAGCAGAACTGAAGGAGATAGAGACAAGAAAAACCCTTCAAAAAATCAACAAATCCTGCAGCTGCTTTTTTGAAAAAATCAACAAAATAGACCACTAGCTAGACTAATAAGAAAAGAGAGAAGAATCAAATACACACAATAAAAAATGATAAAGGGGATATCACCACTGATCCCACAGAAATATAAACTACCATCAGAGAATACTATAAACACCTCTACACAAATAAACTAGAAAATCTAGAAGAAATGGATAAATTCCTGGACATGTACACCCTCCCAAGACTAAACCAGGAAGAAGTTGAATCCCTGAATAGACCAAGAACAAGTTCTAAAATTGAGGCAATAATTAATAGTATACCAACCAAAAAAAAAAAAGCCCAGGACCAGAAGGATTCACAGCCAAATTCTACCAGAAAGAGGAGCTGGCACCATTCCTTCTGAAACTATTCCAAACAATTGAAAAAGAGGGACTCCTCCCTAACTCATTTTATGATGCCAACATCATCCTGGTACCAAAACCTGGCAGAGACACAACAAAAAAAAGAAAACTTCAGGCCAATAATCCTGATAAACATTGATGCGAAAATCCTCAATAAAATACTGGCAAACTGAACGCAGCAGCAAATCAAAAAGCTTATCCACCACATTCAAGTCTGCTTCATCCCTGGGATGCAAGGCTGGCTCAACATACGCAAATCAATAAACGTAATCCATCACATAAACAGAACCAATGACAAAAACCACATGTTTATCTCAATAGATGCAGAAAAGGCCTTCAATAAAATTCAACATCCTTTCATGTTAAAACCTCTCAATAAACTAGGTATTGATGGAACATATCTCAAAATAATAAGAGCTATTTATGACAACCCTGTAGCCAATATCATACTGAATGGGTAAAAGCTGGAAGCATTCCCTTTGAAAACCTGCACAAGACAAGGATGCCCTCTCTCACCACTCCTATTCAATATAGTATTGGAAGTTCTGGCCAGGGCAATCAGGCAAGAGAAAGCAATAAAAGGTATTCAAATAGGAAGAGAGGAAGTTAAATTGTCTCTGTTTCTAGATGACATGATTGTGCATTTAGAAATCCCCGTCATCTCAGCCCAAAATCTCCTTAAGCTGATAAGCAAATTCAGCAAAGTCTCAGGATACAGAATCAATGTGCAAAAATCACAAGCATTCCTATATACCAACAATAGACAAGTAGACAGCTAAATTATAAATGAACTCCCATTCACAATTGCTACAAAGAGAATAAAATACCTAAGAATACAACTTAAAAGGGAAGTGAAGGACCTCTTCAAGGAGAACTACAAACCACTGCTCAAGTAAATAAGAGAGGACACAAACAAATGGAAAAACATTTCATGCTCATGGATAGGAAGAATTGATATTGTGAAAATGGCCATACTGCCCAAAGTAATTTATAGATTCAATGTTATTCCCATCAAGCTACCATTGACTTTCTTCACAGAATTAGAAAAAATTACTTTAAATTTCATATGGAACCAAAAAAGAGCCCATATAGCCAAGGCAATTCAAAGCAAAAAGAACAAAGCTGGAAGCATCATGCTACCTGACTTCAAACTATACTACAAGGCTGCTACAGTAACCAAAACAGCATGGTACTGGTACCAAAACAGATATATAGACCAATGGAACAGAACAAAGACCTCATAAATAACACCACATGTCTACAACCATCTGATCTTTGACAAACCTGACAAAAACAAGCAGTGGGGAAACGATTCCCTTTTTAATAAATGGTACAGGGTAAACTGGATAACTATATGCAGAAAACTGAAACTGGACCACTTCCTTATACCTTATCCAAAAATTAACTCAAGATGGATTAAAGGATTAAATGTAAAACCCAAAACCATAAAAACTCTAGAAGAAAACCTAGGCAATACCATTCAGTACATAGGCATAGGCAAAGACTTCATGACTAAAACACCAAAAGCAATTTCAAAAAAAGCCAAAATTGACAAATGGGATCTAATTAAACTAAAGAGCTTCTGCACAGCAAAAGAAACAAGCACCAGAGTGAACAGGCAACCTATAGAATGGGAGAAAATTTTTGCTATCTACCCATCTGACAAAGGTCTAATATCCAGAATCTCCAAGGAACTTAAGCAAATTTACAAGAAAAAAGCAAACAACCCCATCGAAAAGTGGGCAAAGGATATGAACTGACACTTCTTGCAAGAAGACACTTATGTGGCCAACAAACATATGAAAAAAAGCTCATCATCACTGATAATTAGAGAAATGCAAATCAAAACTACAATAAGATAGCATCTCATGCCAGTCAGAATGGTGATTATTAAAAAGTCAAGAAACAATAGATGCTGGCAAGGATGTGGAGAAATAGGAATCCTTTTACACTGTTGCTGGGAGTGTAAATTAGTTCAACAATTGTGGAAGACAGTGTGGCAGTTCCTCAAGGATCTAGAACCAGAAATACCATTTGACCCAGCAATCCCATTACTGGGTATATACCCAAAGGATTATAAATCATTCTACTATGCAGACACATGCACATGTATGTTTATTGCAGCACTATTCACAATAGCAAAGACTTAGAACCAACCAAAATGCCCATCAATGATAGATTGGATAAAGAAAATGTGGCACATATGCACCATAGAATACGATACAGCTATAAAAAAGAATGAGACCATGTCCTTTGCAGGGACATGGATGAAGCTGGAAGCCGTGATTCTCAGCAAACTAACACAGGAACAGAAAACTAAACACCATATCTTCTCACTCATAAGTGGGAGTTGAACAAATAGAACACATGGACACAAGGAGAGGAACAACACACACTGGGGCCTGTCAGGGGGTGGAGTGCAAGGAGAGAGTGCATTAGCACAAATACCTAATGCATGCGGGGCTTAAAACTTAGATGACGATTTGATGTGTGCAGCAAACCACCATGGCATGTGTCCGGGAACTTAAAGTAAAATAAAAAAAAAAATTAAAAATATCTCTTGCTTTTTGGTGAAAATTTCTTTACTATCAGGTATTAGGTCAAACATTCCTTCATTTAAAGACAAAACTGCTGTTCTAAAATCCAAATCAGGAACTCTTTGAAATACAGTTGACACTTGATCAACATAGACTTGAACTGCAAGTGTCTACTTATATGTAGATTTTCTTTTGCCTCTGCCACTCCTGAGACAGCAAGATCAACCCCTCCTCTTCCTACTCCTCAGCCTATTCAACATGAAGGCAATGACGATAAAGACTTTTATGATGATCTCCTTCTACTTATTGAATTGTAAATGTTATTTTCTTCATAACATTTTCTTTTCTTTGGCTTACTTGATTGTAAGAATGCAGTATCTAACACATACAACATGCAAACTTGTGTTAATCAACTTTTATGTTTTCAGTGAGGCTTCTGATCAATGGTGGGCTATTAATACTTAAATTTTCAAAGAGTAAAATGTTATGTGCAGATTTCGACTATATAGAGGATTGGTGCCCCGACCCCTCCCTGTGCTGGTCAAGGATGAACTGTGCTTGCATCTTCTAAGATTAAATTTTAAAGGACTATCCACAAAACTAATTCAGATAGTGAGTTGTATCAAGTGGGAATCAGAGAAACTGCTCCTTAATGTAGGAATTTAGAATGCCCAGGCATTCTAGATGTGGTTGTGTATAAATTTTAATCAAAGATCCTTGTAAATGAAGTCTTGCTCGTGCCCAGACTTTTTCCATTATGACTTAAGGAAATAAATGTAGTAAATATATAGATATAGATAGACTAGATAGATAGATAGATAGATAGATAGATAGATAGATAGATAGATAGATTGATAGATATAGTATTGAAAGAAAACAGATGTTTCTATCCACCTTTTCTCCACAGGCTGTTCAGGATCTATTAAGATAAGAACAGGCAGTCACCTTTCCCAAGATTGTTCAGAAAGTTATGGACTTATTAATTCAATAATATTTATTGAGTACCTTCTAGGTTACATCACTGTTCTAGATGCTGGAGATATAGCAGTGAACAAAATAAAGTTGATAATGGATGTGTAGTATGTTAGTGATGTTATGAAAAGGAAATTAATCAGCACATGAGAATAGAATGGTGGTTGATGACATGTGAGAGTGGTCAAGAAAGACCTCAACTAGGAGGTGACATTTGAGCAGAGACCTGAATGAAATGAGCACTATCAAGACGTTAGGGAAGACAGTCCATGACAGAGGACAGATTGCCAAGTGCAAAAAATCTGAGGTTGGAACATGTTTTTTGTGCGAGAGCAAGAGCAGAAGGCCAGTGTGTGGCTTGAGCTAACGAAAAAAAAAAAAGAGCTAGTAGCAGGAAATGAGGTAGGATAAATAGCCAGAGACCATAAAGTGAAGGGATTCATAGGCCACAATAAAGAGTGTAGATACTATTTTAAGTGCAATGGGAAACCACTGGAAGGTATTCAACATGGAAATGACATACACTGACATATTTTTAAAAGGGTCATCCTGGAAACTCTAGAAGAATGAACTATAGAAGGGTAAGAGTGAAAGGGAGGAAACAGAGTAAGAGGTTATTGCAGTCTCATGTCTACAGTCCAGGTGAGAGATCATGGTGGCTGAGACCTGGACTGTGCTGGTGGAAGTAGTGAGATGAGAGCAGAACCTATAATATTTGCTAATGGATTAGATGTGGCATGTAAGAGAAGGAAAGAGATGACTAACTTTTGTGACTTTAGCAAATGTATAAGCAGTGACATCATTTACTGAGATGGGAAACACTGAAGAAGGAGCAGTTTTGTGGGAGAGGGGGAAATCTAGGGTTCATTTTTGGAAATGTTAAACTTGAGATCTCTATAAGAAATCTGAGATCAGGTAGCAGACATGAGATTGGAGTTCAGGGGAAGGTTGAAACTGAAGACATCTGGGAGATATCAGTTTATAAATTGTATTTAGAGCAATGAAATCATCTAGGGAGAGAGTGTAAATAGAGAGGTTTAGGTGTCTGAGGATTAATACTAGGGCATTACAACCTATGGAAATATGGAACAACAACAACAACAACAACAACAAAACAACAGTAAAGGAGACTCCAAAGGGGTAGCCCAGCAAAGAAGAAAAACCAGTCCTACAAGCCAAGTGAAAAAAGTATTTCATGAAGAGAATGATCAACTTTAATGAATGATGCAGAGAGCTCCAGGAATATGAAAATTGAGGATTGACACTGAATTTGGCAATGTGAAGGGGACTTAATGAGGCAGATTTCAGTGAAGTGCTGATGACACAAGCCACATTACAGTAGATTTAAGTTATAGTTGGAAGGAAAGAAGTGAAGATTTTATAGTCAACACTTTCAAAGACTTTGGTTGTGGGAATTTTGAAACAAGGAGTATTTTCATGATTGGAGATATTAAAGCATGTTTGTATGCAGATGAGAATGATAGTAAAATTGATGCTGCAGAGAAAAGAGGGATAATTACAGAGCATTGTTCTTGAGGTTGTGAGAAATGTATGAGTAACAATACACAAAGTGGGAAGTTGGCCCTACATAGGAACCAGACAGTTGGTCTTTTATAATTGGAGGGAAGGGAGAGTATATGGGTGCCAATGCGATGAGGGTGGAAGATGTGATAGTGAAGGATATAGAAGTTAGAACTATTTCTGATCAATTTTTCAGTGAAATAAGTCAGCTCATCAGCTAAATGAGGAGTAGGGAAAAGGTGTTGGAATTTTGAGGCAGGAAGCAATTGGATGATATAGTAATCTTAGACAATGGGAGAATTATTTGACCTCAGGGAAGGGTAGTAAGTCTGTCCAGCAGCACTGAAGGTCCACATGTGGCTCATGGTCATAAATTTAAAATGGGCCCACTATACCTTATTACCAATTATGTTCAGAAACTGAGGCGCAGGCATGTAATAGGTGGCAAGATGAACTTAAACCAAGGTTGAGGTTTTGTCTATGGCTACAAGCTGTCTTGGTCCAATTCAGGACACTTCTCTTGAGTTCACATAAGAAGCAACAGAGTGAAATGCAGTAGGTGGACTATAAATTCAGATAAGCTAAAACAAGGATTGCAGGAAGAAGGAGTGGCTAGAGATAAAGCTGGGGAAGCAAACAAAAACACCATAGGGAAGATAAAACACTTTATTCATTCCTCAGGCTTTTCCATATGAATCCATCTTCTGAAAAATCTCCAAATTTTGTGATGGGTCCTGATTACTAAGAGGAGAGAGAGAGGCAAATTTGAGAGAATCCATGTTATAGTATTTATTTCCAATTCCCCCATCATTCAATAAACTATTGCCACCAATAGCCCCAAAGCAATAAGTAGTATAAAGCTATCATACATCTGGATATGAACTTAACTGATCTGTATATGAACTTAACTGTGTGAGAAGAAACAGGAGAAGGCAGTATTACTCAACAACCCATGAGACCTTTGGCTGTTCTTCAGGGCATCTCTTCTCTTCCTTTTCAGATGGGACATACTTTGATACAATATAAAAAGGAAAGCTCAGCAAGGAAACGTCCAAAAGGATGTTTAAAAAGTTTTATGGGGCTGGAGAATGGCAGTTACAGAACTTTTACGTTGTGATCTGTTTTCCAAGAAGTTAGGTTAGGGGTATTTTCTGAGAAAATCTTTAAACAAAAATCAATTCACTGGGAAAGAAAACTCTCTATGTGGAAAAATAAAGTCTCTCTCTCTCTCTCTCTCTCTCTCTCTCTCTCTCTCTCTCTCTGTGTGTGTGTGTGTGTGTGTGTGTGTGGTTTGTTATAGCAGGCATGGATTCTGGCTATGGATATAACTATGAATACTGCCACCACAGTTCTTTGCTAATTTTCCAGTTAAATACATTCTGTGTGTGATAGGATCCCTTTCTCAGATTCTGCACATTGGCAGCTGGTTTGCACACTGGCAGCTGTTAAATTTTGTAATTACACAAGTGATAACAGCAGCCTAAATAGGTTTTCATGTTTTCCAGTTCTTCCTTAAGGAAAATGAGCAAGCATTTCCAATGATCATACATAGAATCCAGACTCCTAGTAAAGAATTTTGGGATCCATATTATAAGGAATCATGTCGAGATGAATCTTAGAAACCAGATTAATAAGCATGGACCTTATCCTAAAAGCAAATGAAGAGGGCAAGTAATGAAAATATTTTTTAAAATTTTTGGTATAAAACAACATTGATCCATTATCTCTCATGAACCTGTTGAGTGGTCCTGCTGGTCTTGCTTGGGCTAACTCCTGAAATGGCATTTAGCTGTAGGGTTTGAGATGGCCTCAGTCATATGTCTGGTGGTTGGTGCTGGCTTCTCACCCTCCACATGGGTGCTCATCTTCCAGTAGGCTAAATTGCTTTTCTTACATTTTGGCCTCAAGGAAGTATCTAAGAGGAGGAAAGTACAAGCTACATGGTGCTCAACATCAGTAATATCAGGAAAACACAAATTAAAAGCACAATGAGATATCATTTCATACCTAGTAAAATGGCTATTTTCAAGAACATGAAAGATAAAAAGTACTGGAAAGGACATGGAGAAAAGGAAACCCTTGCACACTGTTGTTAGGAATGTAAATTATTACAGCCACTGCCATTATGGAGAACAGTGTGGTGGTTCCTAAAAACAAAAAATGGAACCACCATATGATTCAGCAATCCCACTACGGGTTACTTACCCAAAGAAAACACTATGTCAAAGAGATATATTAGCACCTCCATGTTCGTTGCAGCACTACTGACAATAGCCAAGATATAGACTCAAACTAAGTGCTCATCAATGAATGAATGGATAAAGAAAATATGCTGCATACATAAACAATGGAATATTATTCAGCATTTATAAAGAAGAAAATCCTGTCATTTGTGACAGCCTGTGTGAACATGGAGGACATTATGCTAAGTGAGATAAGCCAGGCATGGAAAGACAAATACTGCATGATCTTACTTATATGTGGAATCTAAAACAGTCAAATCCATAGAAGCAAAGAGTAGAATGGTGGTTACCAAGGGCTGGGGCGGGGGAGGTTGGGAAGATATTGGTCATAGGATACAAAATTTCAATTAGAAAGGAGGAATAACTTCAAGAGATCTGTTGTACAACATAATGACTATAGTTAAAAATGAGGTATTACATTTTTGAAAATTGATAAGAGAGTTCTCACAGCAAATAAATATGTGAGGTAATGGATATGTTAATTATCTTAATTTGGCTATTCCACAATGTGTACATAGATCAAAGCATCATGTTGTACACCATAAATGTATAAAATTTTTGTTTGTCAATTTAAAAAGTAAATAATTTAAAATCATGTGTACAACTTAAATATATATATATATACATAATTTTTCTTTGTTAAGTATACCTCAATAAAGCTGATAAAAACAAATGGATGGAGAAACTTCACTGTTTAGAGAAATAGCATTCATGAAGATCCTTATATTTAATATCTTTAAGGAAATGATTTTTATACTACTTCTTTTGAGATTCATTGTCAACACTTTTCCTTCAATTTATGGTGCCTTCCGTTAATTATAAGCCTCAATTTGAAGTTGTGCTTCTCCCAGTCTTTTAGATGCCAAAGAAAAGCTTTCAGCAACTGCTTGAGCTTGATGGTGTACTGTAGGAGATGCTAAGGAGTGGCTTACTCTTCCATTCCAGCTTTTTTCTAGTGTGGGTTTCTGTACTTCAAAGACTGAAAAACTCCCTTGCAGCCAAGATTTGGAATGTGATTCATGCTCCACCAATCAGATACTATCGTGTGAAACTTTAATTGAGAACTGAGTTAAGTGTAAAGTGTAGATTTTACAAACTTGACTGCTTTCAACAAATATATTCACAATTTTATGATAGTAAATTCACTTATTGCATTCAATTTAGTTTTAAATAATATTGTAACAGAGGAGTTTAAGAATTTTTACCAATGAAGTAGGCTAGGCCATTTTTTCAGATAGTTCTTTTTGGTTATGTTATGCTCACCATAATAGATACAAGGTTTTAAAATGTGTTTATCATTTTATTTCCAAAACATATACACATACCTTAACACAATGAACTCTTTTGTTTTTATTTTTCAATTGTTTTTAATAATTAAGAGACTTACTATAGTAAAATACAATTTTTACATTCATATGGTGATATGGTTTGGATCTGTGTCCCCAGCTAAATCTCATGTTGAATTGTGATCCCCAGTGTTGCAGATGAGGCCTGGTGGGAGGTGATTGGATCGTGGAGGCAGATTTCTCATGAATGACAGTACCATGCCCTTGTACTGTCCTCACAATAATGAGTGAGTTCTCATGAGATCTAGTCATTTAAAAGTGTAAGGTATTTTCTCCCTCCTCTTGCTCCTGCTCTGGCCATGTGACATGCTTGCTCCCATTTCATTTTGTGCCATGACTGTATGCTTCCTGGGGCCTACCCAGAAGCGAAGCATATGTTAGCATCATGCTTCTTGTGTAGCCGGCAGAACCATGAGCCAATCAAACCTCTTTTCTTTATAAATTACCCAGTCTCAGGTATTTCTTTATAGCATTGTGATAATGGACTAGTATATATGGCAAAGGTAGTTTCTTATATTGGTGTCAACACTATATTTGTAAAAAGTAAAGCCTTCTTGCCAAAAATGTATGGAAAAGCATGAAATGGAATTTTGCTGGTTTTCTCACCAGGAAAATTGTTTTCTGTTCCAGCCATATAAGCATCTTTTAAAGTAGCATTGCCTCTAGTTTCATCATTTGTAATTTCAAGATTATAAACTGTCTTTGTGTGGTCCCCTTATAACTTGCTGCATTACTATGAGTTTTAATGATAGGTTTCTTATAAAGAAGCTAAAAACAGTTGACTGACACCGATGGACTAGAATTTGTACAGAAAATACACAACTATAACATTAGCTTATTTTTGAGGATCTAAAAATCAAATCAATTGAACTCATAGAGAATAGAAGGATGGTTATGAGAAGGTGGGAAGGGTAGTGGGGGAAGGTGGGCATGGTTAATGCATACAAAAAATAGAAAGAATGAATAAGACCTATTATTTGATTCCACAATAGGGCAACTATAGCCAATAATAACTTAATTGTGTGTTCTAAAATAACTGAAATAATATAATTGAATTGTTTGTAACTCAAAGGATAAATGCTTGAGGGAATGGACACCCCATTCACCATGATGCACTTATTTCATATTGCATGCTTGTATCAAAATATCTCATGTACCGCATAAATACATACACCTAATATGTATCCACAAAAGAAGTTTTTTTAAAATTAAAAATTATAAAAATGAAAAAACATATAAAAATATTTCTATGTGATAATGGACTAATATATATTGCAAAAGTAGTTTCTCATATTGGTGTCAACACTATATTTGTAAAAAGTAAAGCCTTCTTGCCAAAAATGTATGGAAAAGCAGGAAATGGAATTTTGCTGGTTTTCTCACCAAGAGAATTGTGTTTTCTAGTTTTCATTAAGGAAATCTACATATTGTAAAAGGAATCTACATATTGTAAAATTCATTAAGGCAATCTACATATTGTAAAAGTCTTTAGCTATCTTGATGTGTCTTGAATACACAAATATTTTTAAATTATTTTTCTCAGCATTGATCACCAACGACACAAAATATATAACTTGGTTAGTTTTACACTATTTATCTTAGATCCTGAGTTTTGTTCAAATATTTCTTTTAAAAAGTGGAAATCTACTATTGGTCATAAAAATTAATTTTCTAATCTGTTTCTTCAAAAATTTAGTCTTCAATAGTCCTCTCAGGAGATATCAAGGAACTTACATCAATACATTAGTATATTTATGATGTAAATGCAATAATGTATATGGAACCTTTAAAATCAATATAAATATGCTATTTTTATTAATATACATCTTGAGGTGGTTAAGGAATGTTAAAAACCTTGCTCTTAACTCCAGATGGCATTTTATTGTGTGTGAATAATGAGTCTCAAAGAAGACAGCAAAACATTCTTATCAACTTTATAGCAGTAAAAAAGCACTAGCTAGTGGGTGTCACCTTTTCCTAATTCTTTCTTTTTTAAATTAATTAATTAATTTTTAACGGTTATACCATAGTTGTACATAATTTGGGGGTACATGTGATATTTTGATGCATGTTTCTAACCTTTTGAAAATCTAAAATTTGGAGATAATTTCTGTTTCAGTCTTTGTTGAAGATAGTGGATTATACATGACTAGGCTAAGGGTGTCCTTCACTCCGTATCAGGATACCAGAAATAAGGATAGAAAATACCCTTGGTTTTTATTAAGAAGTAAATTTAAAGTCAAAAGGGGTATTGGTTCTTCATTATTATTATTATTTGGAAATTAAAGCTACATTTATATTATTAATCATAAAGTCCCCTTAACAATAATAATAAAATTGTTATTGATAACACAACAATAGGAAATAGTCATACATAGGCCTCAAGTCTTTGTCCTTTTTTTCCTTGGGCGGGGTGAAAAAATGGGGGTGGGAGGACAACATAGCTATCTGAAATACTTCCAGAAACATGATTTTCAGTGTTTTTGTTTCATCCTCAATGAAGATTGAATAGTTCCTTGGAACAGATGATTTAGTGTAATAGAATGGGCATGGGTTTTGGAGTTGGCCAACCTGCTGCAGCACTAGCTTGGCCACTGGGCTAGATGAAAAATGAAGCCTCTGCTTCTCTGATGTTTTCTTTCCCCTTCTGGACTTCAGCCACACTGGCGTCCTCACCATTATTTAAGTATATCAAATATGCTCCTACTTCTTGGCATTTGCTTTGCTGTTCTCTCTGCCAGAAATGCTCTTTCCTCAGATATTTTACAGCTTCTTCGTTTACTTAATTGAGATCTATGCAAATGCTATCTCCTCAGACTAGCCTTCCCTGACCTTTCTCTCAAAAATAGCTCTTGATTCTATTTTACCACCCTGTTTTATAATTTGTCATAACATTTTCAATCATTTAACATTATGTTGTATCACATTATATATATTACTTTATATCATACTTTTATATCTATTTATACAAATTGTGTAGCTATTTACTTTCTGTCTCCTTCACCAGAATGTAAGCTTCATGAAGTCAAGTTGTTTGTCTTGTACACTGCTGTATTTCCAGTGCCTTAAACAGTGACAGGTAAATAGCAAAGACTCAAAAAGCATACGTTAAATGAATCAATAAATGCATGAATAATATTGATTTTGCAGGATTCCTTTAGAGAACTAAATAAGACAACTTATAAACAAGATAGCAGTAGACGTTCAATCAGTGTGAGCTGGCTTTGTTCTGTGGTGGGAGAACAATATTGTATTGTATTATCCCCTTTTTATTTACATCAATAAAGATGGTAAGCCAATATATCTGTATGAAATTCTTCTATAAACAGTTTTGTTAACTTGGTACTACGGTGTTGAGAGGTATTTTTTATTGTGGCAAAAATCACATAATATGAGATCTACCTTCTTAAATTTTTAAGTGTACAGTACAGTACTGTTAACTACATGCATATTGCTGTCCCGTAGATCTCTAGAACTTTTTCATCTTGTGTGACTAAACTCTACCCATTGACAATAATTCCCCATCTCGCCAACAGCTCCTGACAATCACTGTTTTACTTTCTGCTTCTATGAGTTTATCTACTTTAATTACCTCATATAACTTGAATCATGCAGCATTTGTCCTTCTGTGACTAACTAATTTCACTTTGCATGATCTCCTCAAGATTCATCCATGATGTAAAACATGATAGGACTTCCTTCTTTTTAAGGCTGAATAATATTCAATTATATGTACATACCATATTTTCTTTATCCATTCATTCACTGATGGACATTTATGTTGCTTCCACCTCTTGACTATTGTGAATAATGCTGCAATGAACATGTGAGTATAAATATCTCTTCAAGATCCTATTTTCAATTGTTTTGGTTAAAAACCCAAGAGTGAGATTGCTGAATCATACAGTAGTTCTATTTTTAACATTTTGAGGAAACTCCATAGTGTTTGCCATAATGGATGCACTATTTTACATTCCCACCATAGTGCACAAGGGTTCCAATTTCTTCACATTTTTACCAAAACTTATTATTTTCAGGGCTTAAAAAAATTTTTTTTAATAATGGCCATCCTAAAAGGTATGAGGTGATATCTCATTGTGGTTTTGAATTACATTTCTTTGATAATTAGTGATGCTGAAAATAATTTCATATTTTCGTGCTGGCCATTTGTGTGTCTTCTTTGGAGAAATGCCTTATCAAGTCATTTGCCTATTGCTTAATTTTTTTTATTGCTATTGAGTTATAGAACAGGTTATATACCTATCAGCTATTTGTATGTATTCTGTGGAGAAATGTGTAATCAAGTCCTTTGCCTATTGTTTAATTGGATTATTATTTTGTTATTATTGAGTCATAGGACTTGTGTATTTTGGATATTAACCCCTTATCAAAAAGATGGTTTTCAAATATTCTCTCCCATTCTGTAGGTTGTATTTTTACTCTGCTGATTTTTTCCTTTGCTGTGCATGGTCTTTAGTTTAATGTAGTCCCACCTGCCTATTTTTGCTGTTGATGCCTGTGCTTTTGTTGTCATATCCAATAAATTATTGCCAAGACCAATGTTATGAAGATTTAATCTTATGTTTTCTTCTAATAGTTTTACAGCTTCAGGTGTTATGTTTAGCTCTTTATCCATTTGGAGTTGATTTTTGTATAGATAAGGGTCCAGTTTCATTCTTCTGTATGTAGATATTCAGCTTTCCTAGCACCATTTATTGAAAAGACTATACTTTCCCCATTATGTAGTTTGGCACCCTTGCTAAAAATTAGTTGGCTGTGTATGCATGGGTTTATTTCTGGGTATTCTATTCTGTTCCATTGTTTTATATGTTTTTCTTTATCTAAGTATTGTTTTGTTTTCACTAGTGCAGCTTTGTAATGTGTTTTGAACTCAGCAAGTGTGAGGGCTCCAGCTTTGTTCATCTTGCTCAAGATTGTTTTAGGTATTCAGGGTCCATTGTGGTTTCATATGAATTTTAGGATGGTTATATTTATTTCTGCAAAAATGCCATTTGGATTTGATAGGGATAGCATTGAATCAAGAGATTGCTTTGGGTAATGCTGTTGTCTTAATGTTGGTGCCCCCCCACCAAATTTATATGTTAGGACTTAATACCTGATATAGTTTGGCTGCGTCCCCACCCAAATCTTATCTTGAATTCCTACGTGTTGCAGGAGGGACCTGGTGGGAAGTAATTGAATCATGGGGGCAGGTCTTTCCTGTGCCATTCTCATGATAGTGAATAAATCTCATGAGATCTGATGGTTTTCAAAAGAGGAGTTACCCTGCACAAGTTTGCTCTTTTTGCCTCCTATCATCCATGTAAGATGTGTCTTGCTGCTCCTTGCCTTCTGCCATGATTATGAGGCCTCGCCAACCATGTAGAACTGTAAGTCCATTAAACCTCTTTCTTTTGTAAATTGCCCATCATGGGTATGTCTTTATGAGCAGCATGAAAATGGACTAATATAGTAAATTGGTACCAAGGGTTGAGCGCTACTGAAAAGATACTTGAAAATGTGGAAGCAACTTTGGAACTAGGTAACAGGCAGAGGTTGGAACAGTTTGGAGGGCTCAGAAGAAGACAGGAAAATGTGGAAAAGTTTGGAACTTCCTAGAGACTTGTTGAATAGCTTTGCCCAAAATGCTGATAGCGATATGGACAATAAAGTACAGGCTGATGTGGCCTCAGATGGAAATGAGGAACTTGTTGGGAGTTGGAGCAAAAGTGACCCTTGTTATGTTTTAGCAAAGAGACTGGCAGCATTTTGCTCCTGCCCTAGAGATTTGTGGAACTTTGAAATTGAGAGACATGATTTAAGGTATCTGGCAGAAGAAATTTCTAAGCAGCAAAGCATTCAAGATGTGACTTGGGTGCTGTTAAAGGCATTCAGTTTTATAAGGGAAGCAGAGCATAAAAGTTTGGAAAATTTGCAGCCTGACAATGTGATCAAAAAGAAAATCCCATTTTCTGAGGAGAAATTCAAACTGGCTGCAGAAATTTGCATAAGTAATGAGGATCCAAATGTTAATCCCCAAGACAATAAGAAAATGTCTCCAGGGCATGTCAGAGGTTTTCACAACAGCCCCTCCCATCACAGTCCCAGAGGCCTAGGAGGGAAACATGGTTTCATGGGCCAGGTCCAGGGTCCCCATGCTGTGTTCAGTCTAGGGACTTGGTGACCCATGTCCCAGATGCTCCAGCCATGACTAAGAGGGGCCAAGGTACAGCTTTGGCCATGGTTTCAGAGGGTGCAAGCCCCAAGCCTTGGCAGCTTCCAAGTGGTGTTGAGCCTGCAGGTACACAGAAGGCAAGAATTGAGGTTTGGGAACCTCTGCCTAGATTTCAGGGGATATATGGAAACACCTGGATGTCCAGGCAGAAGTTTGCTGCAGGGGTGGGGCTCTCATGGAGAACCTCTGCTAGGACAATGCAGAAAGGAAATGTTGGGTGTGAGCTCTCACACAGAGTCCCTACTGGGGCACCACCTAGTGGAATTGTGAGAAGAAGGCCTCTGTCCTTCAGAACCTAGAATGGTAGATCCACTGACAGCTTGCACTGTGCACATGGAAAAATCACAGATACTCAATGCCAGCCTGTGAAAGCAGCCAGTAGGGAGGCTGTACCCTGCAAAGCCACAGGGGCGGAGCTGCCCAAGACCATAGGAACACACCTCTTGCATCAGCATGACCTGGATGTGAGACATGGAGTCAAAGGAGATCATTTGGGACATTTAAGATTTGACTGCCCTGCTGGATTTCAGACTTGCATGGGGCCTGTAGCCCCTTTGTTTTATCCAATTTCTCCCATTTGGAATGGCTGTATTTACCCAATGAGTGTACCCCCATTGTATCTAGGAAGTAACTTGCTTTGATTTTACAGGGTCATAGGCAGAAGGGACTTGCTTTGTCTCAGATAAAACTTTGGATGGTGGATTTTTGAGTTAATGCTGAAATAAGTTTAGACATTGGAGGACTGTTGGGAAGACACGATTGGTTCTGAAATGTGAAGACATGAGATTGGGAGGGGCCGGGGTGGAATGATATGGTTTGGCTGCATCCCTGCCAAAATCTCATGTTGAATTCCAGCATATTGTGGGAGGGACCTGGTGGGAGGTAATTGAATCATGAGGGCAGATCTTTCTCATGTTGTTCTTGTGATTATGAATAAGTCTTATGAGTTCTTATGGTTTTAAAAAGAGGAGGTCCCCTGCACAAGTTCTCTCTTTTTGCCTTCTGCCATCCAGGTAAGATGTGACTTGCTCCTCCTTGCCTTCCACCATGATCATGAGGCCTCCCCAACCATGTGGAACTGTAAGTCCATTAAACCTCTTTCTTTTGTAAATTGCCCAGTCTTAGGTATGTCTTTATCAGCAACGTGAAAATGGACTAATACAGTACCCAACGTGATAATATTAAGAGGTAAGGGCTTTGGGAAGTTATGGAGTCACAAGGGCTCCTTCCTCATGGACCCTCATAAGCAAGGCTTGAGGGAGCTTCCTTGTCCCTTCCACCATGCAAGGACACAGCAACAAGTTGCCATTCCTGAATAGTGGGCCCTCACCAGACACCAAATCTGCTGGCACCTTGATCTTGGTTCCCAGCCTCTAAAACTGTGAGCACTAAATTTTTGTTGTTTGTAATTTACCCAGTGTAAGGTATTTTGTTATAGTAGCCAAATGGACTAAGAGAGGTAGTATAGACATCTTAACAATATTGTCTTCCAATCCGTGAAACATGAGATGTCTTGTCATTTCTTTGTCTCTTCTTTACTTTCTTTCAGCAAGGTTTTTCAGTGTACAAGTCTTATATCTCCTTGGTTAATTTTGTGCCCAAGTATTTTATTTTTCTAATGCTATTGCAAATGGGATTTTTTAATTTTTGGAAGGGATTATTTGTTGTTAGTGTGTAGAAATGTAAGTGATTTTTCTACATTGGTTTTGCATGCCTCAACCTTGCTAAATTCATTTATTAGTTTTAAGAGAGGTGAATATTTTTAATGCAGACTACTTGTTCCTATTTGAATCTGCCAAGTGTCCTTCAGCCTGGTCTGTTTATCCTTCTGTGTTTCTGTTTTTAAGTAGCGCTTCTTGTCTGCTTCTCCAGGCCTCTAAGATCATTAAAGACAACTAGCTAGGCTGTCTTTGACTCAGCTAGACTGAGTCAAGCTGCTGAGGTACTTTGGAATCACCTGTACTTAGACATTTTAACAGAACAAGACAGAACCCAAAGCTGGGGTCAGGGCTGATCCTACCCTGGCTGATGATGTGAGTCTAGCCATGAATTTTGGTTGTCCTGGGGACCAGGAAACAGAAATGGCACTACACAACCTTTCTCTGTCCTAGCAAACCCAAATTTCACAAGGCATTGCCTCTGTTTCCTCAGTAACAGCCACCATAAAAATAACACATCCCGATAATATTTTACATGTTTCAGGCTCTGGATTACTTCAAAGAGCTTCTCAGGTATGCATTCTGTGAGCTCTACAATAGTTGCACATTGTTTTGTTTTGTTTTAACTATATAGTGATTCCCTTGGATGAGGGCAATTTACTACATTTCACACCAGATTTTCCAATGTAGTTGATATAAAACGCTTTTTTCTCAGTTGAGGAGGACCATTTAAAATGAGATTTAGATAAAGCTTGGTTTCGGGTGAAAAAAGTGCCCTCCCTTGTCAAAATACAAGAAAAATTACAGCAATATATTACACCTATCAACTTAAAAATGTTTATGCATTGACATAATATCATGTGAAGAAATAGAAGCTAAAAAAAATAACCTGAACTACAGAAAATGTTTATGTTCATATACATTTATTGTAACATTATTCATAATGGTAAAAAACTAGAAAACTTATGTATCCAACACTAGAAGGATGGTTCAATTATACACTAAAATTATGCCCATTAAGAGATTATGATAGAATTAAAAAGTACTTATGTGATAATATTAAGAGGAGAAAGGGAAGGTGGAGCAAGATAGCAGAATAGAAGGCTCCACCAGCCATCCCCCGAACAAGGACACCAATTTAATAACTATCTACACAAGAAAAGCACCTTCATAGGAACCAAAAATCAGGTGAGCACTCAAAGTTCCCAGTTTTAACTTCCTATCTCTGAAAGAGGCACTGAAGAAGTAGAAAACACAGTCTTGAATTGTTGATGCCACCCTTCCTCCCCCATCCCATCCCCACAACTCTCCCACCCCCCAACAGCCACAGCATGATGTCGTGGGCATTTCTGTGTCTTGGGAAGAGGGAGAGCCAGCAATTGTGAGACATTAGACTCAATGCTGTCTTGTTATAGCAGACAGGAAAACTGTACCAAACTCAGCTGAGGTCCAACCATGGAGACAGCATTTAAATCAGCCCTAGCCAGAGGGGAATCATTGATCCCAGTGGTCAGAACTCGAGTTCTAGCAAACCTAAAGCTAAATTGCTATGGGGAGCTAAATGAACTTGAAAGACAGTCTAGGCCACAAGGACAGCATTTTAGGTGAGAGTCCTAGTACTCACCTGGGCCCAGAACCAGGAGTCTGCGGACAACACATAACCTACTGAGACACCAGCTGGGGTGGCTAAGAGAGTGCTGGAATATTCCTCCCCTAGCCCCAGGCTGCGCAGTTCATGGCTCCAAAAGAGACCTCTTCCTTCCAGTTAAGGAAAGGAGAGAGAAGAGTGGGAAGGACACTGTCTTGTGTCTTGGATACCAGCTCAGCCACAGTAGGATAGGGCACTCGTCAGAGTTGTGAGGCCCTCTTTCCAGGTCCTCACTCCCATACATTTCTAGACATGCTGTGGGCCAAAAGAGAACCTGCTTCCTTGAAGCAAAAATCCCAGTTCTCATAAGATTCATCACTTGATAACTGAAGAACCCTTAGGCTCTGAATAACCAGCAGTTATACCCAGGTACTACGCTGAGGGCCTTGGGTGAGCCTTTGAGACTTGCTAGCTTCACTTGAGACTCAGCACATTACCAGCTGTGGTGACTATGGGGTGAGACTCCTACTTGAGAAAAGCAGAGGGAAAAGTAAAGGGAACTTTGTCTTGCACCTTAGGTACCAGCTCGGCCACGGGGGAGTAGAGCACAAAGCAGGCTCTTGGGATCTCTGATTCCAGAATTTGGCTCTTGGACAGCATTTCTTGACCTGCCTTGGGCCACAGGGGAGCCCACTGCCCTGAAGGGTGAGTCCCAGGCCAGGCAGTATTCACCACAAACTGACTTAAGAGACCTTGGGCCTTAAGGGAACATCAGCAGTAGTCTGGCAATACTCACTGTGCTTGCAGGGCTATGGGGTCAGGCTCCTCTGCCTTTGGAAAGGGGAAGTAAGAGTAGGAGGGACTGCATTTTGTTATCTGAGTGCCAGCAGTAAAATAGAACACCAGATAGACTTCTAAGGTTTTTGACCCTACTCCCTGGCTCCCAGAAAGCACCCTTGGACCCACCCAGGAAATCAGAGGATTCACCATGCTGAAAGGAAGACTGACTTTGCCACTGACTTATTGTTGAGCCCCAGTGAACATAGGAAATAGCCAGGGAGTTGTTACAGCAAGCCTGGGGCCAGACCCAGTGCTGTGCTGGCTTCAGGTCTGACCCAGTGCAGTCATAGTTGTGGTGGCCATGGGGTGCTTGTGTTACTTCACCCCCAGGTTCTGGTGACTCTGAACAGAGAGAGAAATTCCATTTGTTTGGGAGAAAGTAAGGCAAGAGAACAAGAGTCTCTGCCTGGTAATCCAGAAAATTCTCTCACATCTTGTCTAAGACCATCAAAGTAGTACCTGTATGAGTCTGCAAAAACCATATTATTACCGGGCTTTGGGTGCCCCCTAAAGCAGATACAGCTTAGATCACAACTCCCAAGTCCTTTCAAAAATCTGAAAAGCTTCTCAAGAAGGATGGGTACAAACAAGCTGAGACAGTGAAGACTAAAATAAATACCTAACTCTTCAATACCTAGAAACAGACAAACATCTACAAGTATCAAGACATTCCAGGAAAACACGACCTTACCAAATGAACTAAATAAGGCACTAGGGACCAATCCTGGAGAAAAGGAGATAGGTGACCTTTCAGACAAAGAATTCAAAATAGCAGTGTTGAGGAAACTCAAAGAGATTCAAAATAACATGAGAAGGAATTCGGAATTCTATCAGATGAATTTAGCAAAGAGATTGAAATAATTTAAAAGGAGAAATTCTGGAGTTGATAAATGCAATTGGCATACTGAAGAATGCATCAGTCTTTTAATAGCAGCATTGATTAAGCAGAAAAGCAAATAGTGACCTTGAAGACAGGCTATTTGAAAATACAGTCAGAGGAGTCAAAAAAAAAAAAAAAAGAATAAAAAACAATGAGGTACACCTACAGGATCTAAAAATAGCTTCAAAAGGGCAAATCTAAGAGTTATTGGCCTTAAAGAAGAGGTAGAGAAAGAGATAGGGGTAGAAAGTTTATTCAAAGGGATAATAATGAGAACTTTCCAAACCTAGGAGATATAGCAATATCCAAGTACAAAAGAGTTATAGAACAGCAAGCAGATTTAACCCAAAGAAGACTACCTCAAGGCATTTAATAGTCAAACTCCCAAAGATTAAGGATAAAGAAAGAATCCTAAAAGCAGCAAGAAAAAAGAAATGAATAATATTCAGTGGAATTAGAATATATATGGCAGCAGACCTTTCAGTGGAAACAGGCCAGTAAAGAGGGACATAACATAATGGAAACAGGCCAACAGAGAGGGGCATGACATAATTAAGGTACTGGAGGGGAAAAAAAAAACAAAAACTTTTACCCTAGAATAGTACATATCTGGCAAAATATTCTTCAAGCATGAAGGAGAAATTAAGACTTTCCCAAACAAAAGCTGAGGAATTTCATCAACACCGGATCTATCCTACAAGAAATGCTAGAGGGAGTACTTCAATTAGAAAGAAAAGGATGTTAATAAGTAATAAGTGGTCACCTGAAGGTACACAACTCACTGGTAATAGTAAGCACACAGAAAAACACAGAATGTTATAACTGTGCTGTGTTAACTTTACTTATTCTAAGTAGAAAGACTAAACAATGAACTAATCAGAAATAATAACTACAACAGCTTTCAAGACATAGACAATACAATAAGATATAAATAGAAACAAAAAAGTTAAAAAACAGAGGGTGAAGTTAAGAAGTAGTTTTTATTAGCTTTCTTTTTGCTTATCAGTTTCTTTGTTTATACATTGTTATCAGCTTGATTCTATTTGTGAGCCTTATGGTAACACGAAACCAAAAAACATACAATGGAGACAAAAAAAAAAAAAAAAACCAAGAAACTAAATCACCAAAGAAAATCACCTTCACAAAAGAAGGACAAGAAGGAAAAGAAAAGAGAGAAGACCACAAAACAACCAGAAAACAAAAACAAAAAGGCAGGAGGAAGTCCTTATTTATCAATAACATTGAATGTAAATGTACTAAACTCTCCAATCAAAAGACATGGACTGGCTGAATGGATTTTTAAAGACCCAGAGATCTGTTACCTACAAGAAATATACCTCACCTGTAAAGACACATATGGACTGAAAATAAAGGGATGGTAAAATATATTCCATGTCAATGGAAACCAAAAAAGATCAGGAATACCTATACTTTTATCAGACAAAATAGATTTCAAGACAAAACCTATAAGAAGAGACAAAGAAGGTTACTACATAATGATAAAGGGGTCAATTCAGCAAGAGGATATAGTAATTTTAAATATAGATTTACCCAATACTGGTCCACCCAGATATATAAAGCAAATATTATTAGAGCTAAAGAGAGAGATAGACCCCAATACAATCATAGCTGGATACTTCAATGCCCCACTCATAATTGGACAGATCTTCCAGACAGAAAATAAACCAAGAAACATCAGACTTTTAACCTGCACTATAGACCAAGTGGATCTAATAGGTATTTAGAGTACATTTCATCCAACAGCTGCAGAATACACATTCTTTTACTCAGCACATGGATCAATCTCAATGAGAGACCATAAATTAGGTCACAAAACAAGTCTTAAAACATTCAAAAGAATTGAAATAATATCAAGCATTCTCTCTGACCACAGTGGAATAAAACTAGTGATCAATAACAAGAGGAATTATTGAAACTATGCAAATACAAGGAAATTGAACAATATGCTCCTGAATGACCTGTGGATCAATGAATAAATTAAGAAGGAAAATGAAAAAATTCTTGAACAAATGATAATGGAAACACAACATACCAAAACCTGCAGGATACAGCAAAAGCAGTACTAAGAGGGAAGTCTATAGCTATAAGTGCCTACATCAAAAAAGAAAAAAACTTCAAATAAATAACTCAATGATGTATCTTAAAGAAGTAGAAAAGCAAAAGCAAACCAAAGCCAAAATTAGTAGAAGAAAACAAAGAATAACAATCAGTGCAGATATAGATAAATTTGAAATTAAGAAAATAATATAAAAGATCAACAAAATGGAAAAGTTGGTTTTTTGAAAAGACAAAAATAATTGACAATCCTTTAGCCAGACTTCCTAAGAGAAAATGAGACAATACTCAAATAAATAAAATCAGAGATGAAAGGGTCATTCTTTGCATTTCTGTATTATCAGTTGTAATATCTCTTTTTTCATCTCTGGTTTTATTTTTTGGGTATTCTCTTTTTTTTCTGAGTCTGAATAAATGTTTGTCAATTTTATTTATCTTTTCAAAAACCCAATTTTATGTATCGTTGACCTTATGTATTGTTTTCTTTGTTCCCATTTCATTTACTTCTGCTCTGATCTTCATTATTTCTTTTCTTCTACTAATTTTGGACTTGTTTTGCTCTTGTTTTTTAATAATTATTGTTATGTTGGCTATTTGAAGTATTTTTACTTTTTATCAAAGAGTAATAGGCACTTATAGCTATAGTATTTCCTGTTAGTACTGCTTTTGCTGTATCTCATAGCTTTTGATATATTGTGTTTTCATTGTCATTTGTTTGAAGAAGTTTCTAAATTTTATTCTAAATTTCTTTATTGACACACTGGTAAGTCAAGAACACGTTGTTTAATTTCCATGTGTTTTTATAGTTTTCAAAATTCCTCTTATTACTGATTCCTAGTTTTATTCCATTGTAGTCAGAGAAGATACTTGGTATAATCTCAAAGTTTTAAATATTTTAATACTTGTTTTACTGCTTAATATGTGTTCTATTTTTGAGAATGATCCCTGTGCTCAGAAGAATTTATATCTATAGCCATGGAATGAAATGTTATCTAAATAGCTATTAAGTTCATTTTTTTCTATAGTGCAGATTTAGTCTGATATTTCCTTGTTAATTTTCTGTCTGAATGATCTGTCCATTGCTGAAAGTGGAGTGTTGACATCCCCAGCTATTATTGTACTGTTATTTGGCTCTCTCTTTTGCTCTAATAATATTTATTTGCTTTTATATCTGGGTGGACCAGTATTGGGTGAATCTATATTTACAATTAACTATGTCCTCTTGCTGAATCGACCCCTTTATCATTATATAGTAACCTTCTTTGTCTCTTATTATAGTTTTTGTCTTGAAATCTATTTTGTCTGACATAAGTATAGGTATTTGTGATCTTTTTTGGTTTCCATTGGCATGGAATGTATTTTTCCATCCTTTTATTTTCTGTTTATGTGTGTCTTTATAGGTGAGGTATATTTCTTGTAGGGAACAGATCTTTGGGTCTTTTTAAAAATCCATTCAGCCAGTATACGTAATTTGATCGGGTGGTTTAGTCCATTTACATTCAATGTTATTATTGATAAGTAAGGGCTTACTCCTGCCTTTTTATTATTGTTTTCTGGTTTTTTTGTGGTCTTCTCTTCCTTCTTTCATTCTTCCCTGTCTTCTTGTTTGAGTCTTTCTATTTGTTAAATTTATCTGATAGGATTCTGTATTCGTTTTCTGTGTTATTTTGAATTTCTTTGTTTTCCTTAAAACACTTATTTTCTTTTTTTTTAATTTTTATTTTTATTTTAAGTTCCAGGGTACATGTGCAGGATATGCAGGTTTGTTATATAGGTAAACGTGTGCTGTGGTGGTTTGCTGCACCTATCAACCCATCATCTAGGTATTAAACCCAGCGTGCATCAGCTATTTTTCCTAATGCTCTCCCTCCTCACGCCCCACCCCCCAACAGGCCCCGTGTGTGTTTTTCCCCTCCCTGTGTCCATGTGTTTTCATTGTTGAGCTCCCACCTATAAGTGAGAACAGGCAGTGTTTGGTTTTCTGTTCCTGCATTAGTTTGCTGAATATAATGGCTTCCAGTTCCATCCATGTCCCTGCAAAGGACATGATCTTGTTCCTTTTTATGGCTGCATAGTATTCCATGGTGTATATATACCACATTTTCTTTATCCAGTCTATCATTGATGGGCATTTGGGTTGATTCCATGTATTTGCTATTATGAATAGTGCAAAACAGCTATTTTCAATTCTCTGTCTGAAAGATCATATATCTGTGTCTCTCCAGGATTGATCCCTGATACCTTATTAAGTTTATTTGGTGAGGTCATGCTTTTCTGGATGGTCTTGATGCTTGTGGATGTTTGTTGGTGTCTGGGCATTGAAGAGTTAAGTATTTATTTTAGTCTTTGCAGTCTGGCATTGTTTGTACCCGTCCTTCATGGGAAGGCTTTCCAGGTATTTGAAGGGACTTGGGTGTTGTGATCTAAGTTTTTGGTCTCTGCAGCCATATCTGCATTAGGGGACACCCCAAGCCCAGTAATGCTGTGGCTCTTACAGACTCATAGAGGTACTGCCTTGGTGATAATGGATAAGATCTGGAAGAATTTCTGAATCACCAGAGACTCTTGTTCTCTTCACTTACTTTGTCCCAAACAGAGTCTCTCTCTCTCTCTCTCTCTCTCTCTCTCTCTCTCTGCTGGACTGCCTGTAGCTCGGGGAGAAGTGACACAAGCACCCCTGTGGCCATCACCACTGGGCCTGCTCTGGGTCTGACCTGAAGCCAGCACCATATTAGGTCTTGCTCATACATTGTAGTAACCACTGCCTGGCTACCACCTATGTTCTTTCATGGTCCTAGGGCTCTACACTCAGCAGGTAGCAAAACCAGCCAGGCTTGGTGTTCTTTCCCTTTGAGCAGCCAGTTACCTTTTGCCCTGGGTGGGTCCAGAGATGCTGTCTAGAAGCCAGGGTCTAGAGTCAGAAACCTTAGGAATCAACCAAGTGTTCCATTCTACTGAGGCTGAGCTGGCACCTAAGCCACAAAACAAAGTTCTTCCCACTCTTCCCTCTCCTTTCCACAGGTGGAGGAGTCTGTCTCTGTTGCCACCATTGCTCCAGGGCCATGAAGAGTACTGCCTGGCTATTGTCAGTGTTCACTCAAAGCTCAAGGGCTCTTCAGTGACCTTGTGGTGAATGCTGGCAGGCCTGGGACTCTCCCTTCATGGTGGTGGGCTCCCCTCTGTCCCAGGGAAGGTCCAGAAATGCTGTGTAAGAACAAAGGCCTAAAATCAGGAAGCCCAAGAGCCCACTTGGTATTCCATCCCACTGTAGCCAAGCTTGTACTTAAGCTGGAAGACAAGTTCCCTTACTCTTTCTTCTCCTTTTCTCAAGCAGAAGGTGTCTCTCCCCATAGCCAAGACAGCTGGGAATGTGCTGCACTCACCTGAGAGTCAGCATGGTTCTGAGTCTCACCCAAGGCCCATGGCAAGTACTGCCTGGGGATTGCACCCCATTTTTCATAGCCCAAAGGCTCTTTATTCAGCAGGTAATGAATCCTACCAGGACTGAGTTCTTCCCTTCAAGGTAGCAGGTTCCCTTCTTGCCCAGGTTGTGTCTAGAAATATCATCTGTGAGCTGGGGCCTGGAATGGGGGCCTTATGACTCTCCCTGGTACCCTGTTATTGTGGCTGAGCTAGTATCCAAGTTGCAAGATAAAGTTCTCTTTACTCTTCTTTCTCCTCTCTAGAAGTGTGGGAAGGAACTGTGAGCTGTGCTGCCTGAGGTTGGGGATAATTTTAATAAACACTCCCAATTCTACCATCCAGAAACAACCCCTGCTAATATTTAACATAGAAATTAACTTTAATTTTAATTGAACATTATCAGAAGGAAATAAACTGTAGTAAAAATAAATAAATTAAATAAGCAATATCTTTTCTAAGGTGATTTTTTAAAATAATGATAAAAATTGTGAACAATGGGAAGAAGTTGGATTATTATTAGATTTTTAAAATCCCTAGTGCTTGTTCATAGGCATAAAGATAAGTCTACAGGAAGCAAAAAGCCAGCTGTCTTATTAAAAATAAAAACAAATACTACTAGCAGAAAGCATCAGGATGATACCAAATGAAACCAAACCAAGCAATAACTATTCATTTTTTAAGAACTATTTGCACCAAAACCTACTTTTGAGGTGATCCTTTCAGAGATGTTTCTGGGGAAGAACTGATTTATAAGCAAAATGCACCACAAAATGACAAATAACTTTCAGGTATAAACAAGCACATCCTACAAAAATGGCTAGAACTATAATTTGTTGTAACCCCAAAATGATTATATAAGAATTCAGAGAATCAGTTGGCCCTTCCCTCGTTCCTAAATCATCAGATTAGTGAAGGTGTAGCTTTTTCATATCTTACTTATTTGTACTAAATCATACTTCATCTTAGTGTAATTTATATTTAAACTTTGACTTTCTTGTAAAGTTATGTTTTCCTCACATATTGCCACTTTGTATTCTTAATTAGAAGAGTCTGATTTCTTCATCTAATTAGCAATGAGCCATAGGTGCACTTCCATCGTCCTAATCATGTAATTACTATTACTAGAATTTGTAAATCGTATTGACATTCTTCTTGAAAAGCTCATTCCACAACTTCTTTTTTACTCCACTCCAGTGGTGATGGCAGAGTCTCTAGTGATACCCAAATTCACAGCTCTATGCTATCTCCTCCCTTTACCCCACTTAGTCTTGGGAATTACGGGTATGATTGTGAGACCTTAGGCAAGCCCCTTCATCTCCGTCATTTTCAGCTTCTGCAATAGATAAAATGGGAGTATTAGACGAGAACAGTGTATTTTAAACCTTATCACTATAACTGTTATTATTGTTTATGCAATAATACTTCTTCACAAGTGTTTTACATATGCACAATACAATATGTAAAACATATTACAACACAATATCTAAAAAACTGAGTTAAATGTTCAGTGGGCCTGTAAATCACAGAACACTGCCCACTCGACCTCATCCTTTACCCATATGTGCTATTCATACATTAATTTGAACAATTTATATTGAGAACTTACATACTATGTGTCAGGAACTCTTGTAGATGCTGGAGATACGTTGGGAAATGAAATAGACATAAATCCCTGCTCTAGTGGTGCTTCCATTCTAATAGAGGAAATAGAAAATAAATAACAAAAATAAATAAAATATTTAATTTGTTAGATGGTTATGATTTCTAAGTGAAAAATAACGCAAGGAAGGGAGAAAGGAAGTGCTGTGTGTGTGTGTGTGTGTGTGCGTGTGTGAAGAAGGTATGGATTGAAACTTTACATAGGGTTTCAGGAAAGGCTGCAATAAGATGACATTTTATTAGTGACTGAAGGAGCTGAGGGATATATCTGGAGAAAGAATATAGGGTTTGGGGATGGGTTCGAGGCAAGTGCAAATATCCTGAGGCATGAGTATGCCTGGTGTTGTTGAGAAACAGCCAGGAGGCCAGTATAACTGAAGTTGAATAGACAAGAAAAACAGCAGGAGAGAATTAGGTTAGAGAGACAACAGAAGATCAGATCATGGAGAGCCTTGTGGATATCATAAGGACTTTGACTTTTACTCTTGAGTAGATGGGAAACAACTGGAGATTTTGAGTAGAACAGTGATATAATTTGACTCATCTTAACAAAATCACTCTGGCTACTATTTGGGAAATATACTATTAGGATGCAAGAGCAGAATCAGAGAGACCCGTCAGGATGTTACACATTAAACCCACGTGAGAATTTATGTGACTCAGATAGCCTGGAGTAGTATCTATGGAGGTAGTAGGAAATCGTTGGATCTGGGTATATTTTGAAGGCAGAACCAATAAGATTTGCTGATGGATTGGGGATGACATGTATATGCAGCCATGTGCCGATAAATGCTGAACAACCAGATTGGCATGAGAAAGGGGAAGGGAGGCCTGATATGTAAAATGTATTGATTTTTATGAAGTAGATATTCCTACAATGGCTGATTTCAAGCTACCAATATAACATTACTGAGCACAGAGTTGGGAAGACATGTGCACCATTGGCTCTTATGTGCCCATTTGAGCTGGCTTCAGGACACCACTAGCTATTAGAGAAACATAAGAGTGAAGAATTATTCCAAGTTTTTTGTTCTCAGCAAGTGGAGGGATAGTGTGGTCATCAAATAAGATAGAGAATGCTATGGACTCATCAAGTTGGGGGAGATTGAATATCAGGAGTTTAGAATTGGACATTTGTTTTGAGATGTCTCTTAGACATCCATGTTGAGATATCAAGTGCCTAGTAGTATATATGATTCTGAAGTTCACAGAAGACATTTGAGATGAAAATATGAATATGGGAGTCAAGGGCATATAAATTGTATTTAAAGCCATGAAACTAGATGAGAACATCAAGGAAGTGAGGGTAAATAGAGAAGAGATGAAACCCAAGGACTAAGATGTGGACACTCTGATATTTAGCAGTCCATGAGGTGAAGGAAAATCAGCATGGGAGACAGAAATACCAGCCAGAAAGTTAAATGGAAAACTAAGTGAGTTTAATGCACTGGAAGTAAAGGAAGTATTTTGGTAGAAATAATGATAAACTGTGTCAAACTCTATTAATGGATCAAGAAAGATGAGAATTGAAAGTCAACATTCAAGAAAACACCACAGAGCCTGGAGCTTGGAACACTGTTTTAAAACTACTTAACTAAAATTCAGTAACTCTTTTCTAGTCTCAATCTCTTCATGGAGTCCACTTCCATGTGATCCATCATGAGGATTTTTATTTTTTGCTGCCAGAGCATTGTCTATCACTTTGCTGACCTCCCTGAACC
This sequence comes from Pan paniscus, assembly GCF_029289425.2. Lineage (NCBI taxonomy): Eukaryota > Metazoa > Chordata > Mammalia > Primates > Hominidae > Pan > Pan paniscus. The sequence continues at coordinate 22,826,853 of NC_073272.2, read as the reverse complement.
TGGCCACCCTTCTATACTATAATGTATCACTTGTTATTATACTCTCACCTAAAAGCATTTACCTGCAAGAATTAACTTTCTTCCATCATCTGTGGTTGTGTTCAATATTGCCTTTAAACCTAGGCAAACTGAGCCTCTGCCCCCAGGCCCCCAGCTTAAGGCTACACAGAAAGTCCAGTGCTTTAGAATGCCTTCCTTGAAAATTTCTAAGAATCCTTCTGGTCACTGAAACTGGCTGGGGCTGTCTCCTCTGTGAGTGACACTACTGGACTAGACTAAAAATAGATATTCCTTCTGCTTTTCTCACTCTGCCCAAGTGTACCTTGCCCATCCTTCCCATTTGTGGTGATGTGTTGTACGAAGGGGTACAGTCATATTCTAGAAGTGTAGTGATTGTAGAGTAAATAGTATGAGAAAAGACATGGTTGGATATGTATTTTTTCTACATTTACTCTATAAAATTCTCAAATGTAAGTTTATCATGACCAGAAAATGAATTACTGTTCACGTTTTCCTGCATACACTGGGTAAGATTTACATGAATAATCATCATCAATAAAGCACAGTAACAACTTTTAAGACAGTCACTGGAAGCCAATATTCATGGGCAGCACAATGGAGATACAGAATTATGAGCAGTGATATATCCTCCATTAAATAAAGGATAATAGAGAACTACAGATATAAGAAGATCTATATTATTTCAATACAAAGAGTGAAAAGTCATGGTGTTGTGAGTAAAATAGTGTTGTTACCTTTTCCTTCTAGGGGGAGATATGAAATTATCCAGGAATGGCAATTTGACCACAAAATACATGAACAGATGGTTCTTGCCTTTGAATGGGAAAAGATGCTGCCTAGGTAACACAAAGAATTTTTATATACTGTGATTGGACAATGAACAAATATGTAAGTGCCTCTTCTGTACCCATAATTCTGAGTATTCATCATTAAATTAGATGGGTCTATGAATTTTGTCATATATTTTTAACCAAACTGTTTCTATAGACAGAAACCCAACAAAAATATTTACTCATGACCCCATATGCCCTAGGGGAGACCCTAAACATATTTATCACCAGCATTTGTCCCCCCTGCATTTTATGGGGCATATCAACTTTCCAGCTTCTACACCACTAATGCCAAATAACCTTGAAATATTTTTTCTGACAGTCCATCTTGTATTGGAAAATGTTGTGACTCATAGTGCAAATTTTACACTTTTGGATGCATTTGGATTTCTTGGATGTTGTAAGGTAAGAGCATCTACCTGCTTCCCCCATCTCTTTCTAAGGTTGTCATCTATTAAGGCAGCCTTAGCTCTTAGAAAGATCTTATTACAGTTAAGGTCTGGTTCTGTTAGTCCTTTAAAAATCAGATTACCTTTACTAAGTGCCTATATGTGTAACAAAAATTCTCTTTTGCAAACTAGTTGGTGGAATGCAAGGAATAATTATTTCTAGACAACCTGCTAAATAAAGATGTTAATCACAGTCTAAGAACAGTAGCAACTCAAATGTAACTGTAGGTGAAATGGTTAAGATTGCTATATTCACTTGATAGCATTTTATGCCACATTTTATAAAATATATCAACAAAATTTTTGAAGCTCCTGTCATAAAAAGGTGGGGTCTAATTTCCCTTCCCTTGAATACAGGCTGTATAAATACAGACTCATTTATAATAAAAAAAAAGTAGTGGAAGTCATGCTGTGTGACTTACAGAGCTAGATCATAAAAGCCAATGCAGCTTCTATCTGGCTTACTCTCATGGGAAGCCCACCCTTGGAATATAGCTACCATATTTTGAGGAAGTTTAAGCAACATGGAATGGTCGCATGTGGCGTTTCTGCTGACAGGCCAAATTAAGGCCCCAGCCAACAGCCAGCATCAGCCAAGATACCTGTGCATGAGCAAGCCATCAGTTGATTCAGCCCCCAGCCTTTGAAATGCCTCAGTTAGTACTGAGAGTAGCAGAGTCCAGCTGTCCCTGCCAAGCATTCCCAAAATTGCAGATTCTTAAGCCAAATTAATCTTCTTGTTTCAGCCACTAAGTTTTGGGGTGATCTGTTATGAAGCAATAGATAGCCGTAACAGATTGTGAAAAACTGGGAAAATAAAGCATAGGATATGTTAGGTGAAAAACTTAAGAATCAATATGTAATTATACTTATCTAAATGATTCTATGCATAGTCCAAAGACCAGAATAAGATACCTAAATGCTAACAGGGTTTGTTTTAGGGTGGGGATGTCTACAGGTATTTCTTTCTCCTCTTTAATTTTTCAAAATTTCACGTACATATATTAAACAAAACCACTAAGCTCATTTGTTACCTTCTTTTTAGTTTTTCTGATTTAAGTAATTTAAGGAACCATTAAAACAGTGAGCCTTCTACCTATGAGCTGACTCAGTCTCTCTTTGTGTGCCAAAACATTCCTGGCAGCTTTTATTGTTGATCAACCAAGCATACACTGAATGCAAGGCAGACATGATTGAAACGTATTCATTTATCATAAATTAAAGATCTTAATTGGAAACAGACACCCAATGCAGACATCTCCCATCTGCTGTTGGTAATGTTGACATTAAAAATGTCAGTAGAATGAAACTCATTAATTGCATATTCTGGGGATCACAAAAGCATTAACTTCCAACTGAAGGGGTTCAGGCAATCACCTCTCACATTTTGATGGCAGGACCAGGGAGCCCTGCTCACACATACAGATGACACTTGGGATTTTCTGAGAAATAAATGGTAAGCAACTAGGATCTATTTTCTTAAGCTCACTCACCTCCTCTTATCAACAAATTCCAAGGAGTATTCATTAAATACCGACCAAATTTGGAGCAAGGAACAAAATCAGAGCTCTCTTGAATAAATTCTCTCTTCTAAAAAAGTTCTGAGCCAACATGCTTTGGCCATGACAACAGCACAATTTTCAGCAATAATTAAATATGAGCGTTCATCCCTGCTTCAGCATAGCATGAGGGTTAAAGATCAGGTCTACACAAAGTGTGGTCTCTTGGCCAGCAGCATCAGCATCAGCATCACCCAGAATCTTGCTAGAAATGCAAAATCTCAGCTCTACTCCAGACCCACTGAATCTCTGTGGTGAGGCCCAGGGATCTGCATGTTGACTAACTGTGCAGGTGATTTTAATGTTCACTAAAGTTTGAGATAATCTTCGCTCCAAAATGTATCTTTAAATTTTTCATCTAAAGACACCACCAATAGATGCATGCCCATGTTTTGATACCCTTGCTCCTCCTCACCCCCACTACACCCACACATAAACATGGTATTCCTGGGCGTGGGCAAGCAGAGTGATGATGCAGAAGCAGTATTGTTTGTCAGCAAGCAAAATTCTGAAGGTGGTCAAATGTGCTTTTGTTTCCTTTTGTTTTTGTTACTCTTTTCTTCTCCTCCCCTTCTACTGTTTCTTTTAGATACATTTTTTCAAGTATCAGGTTTCTAGAGTCCCGGGCTCCCCTAGATGCCTACAATGAAAGATGATACTCAAGTCTGTCTGGAACCCTTGACAAAATATAACTGTCCTAAGTTTATTTTGCTCAGTGCCCTGCTTACTAAATGATAGCAATTGGTTTGTTAGTTAAATAAAGTTTTGGTAGAAGATACAAATAAGTTTTATTTCAAATGAACTTTATTGGAGATTAATTTACGTATAATAAAATGTGCCAATTTAAGTGTACAGTTCAATGAGTTTTGATATATTTTTAAACATATGTAGGAACCATCACAATCAAAATGTAGAACATTTTCATTACCACAAAACGTTCCTTCAAGCCTCCTTTGCAGTCAATCCTCCCCTGGCTCTCGGCAGCCACTGATCTGCATTCTATTATTGATTAGATTCCCCCTTTCTAGAATTTCATATAAATGGCACATATAGTACATAGCTTTTTGTGTCTGGCTTCTTTCACTTAATATATTTTTGAGATTCATTCATGTTGATCCTTTGTATAGTTGTATAGTATCTCATTGCGTGTATATACCTTGATTTGCTTATCCATTTAATTCTTAATGGACCTTTGGGTCGCTTGCAGTTTTATAATTTTTAAAATTTTTAATTTTTCTGAGTACATAGTAGGTGTATATATTTAAGTGGTGCATGAGATTCTTTAATAAAGGCATAATATGATAATAATTATATCATGGAAAACTGGGTATTCATCCCCTCAAGCACTTATCCTTTGTGTTACAAACAATTCAATTATACCCTTTTAGTTATTTTAATATGTACAAGTAAATTTTTATTTACTATAGTTCTGCTGTTTTGCTAGCAAATGCTAAGTCTTATTCATTCTTTGTATTTTTTTTGTACCCATTAACCATTGTCACCTTCCTCCCAGCCCCCCACTACCCTTCCCAGTTTCTGTAACCATGCTTCTACTCTCTATCTCAATGAGTTCACTTGTTTTGATTTTTAGATCCGACAAATAAGTGAGAACAGATGATGTTTGTCTTTCTGTGCCTGGCTTATTTTCACTTAATATAATAACCTCCATTTCCTTCTATGTTATTGCAAATAACAGCATTTCATTCTTTTTTATGACTGAATAGTACTCCATTGTGTATAAGTACCACCTTTTCTTTATGCATTCACCTGTTAATGGACAAATAGGTTGCTTCCTAATCTTGGCTATTGTGAACAGTGCTTCAACAAACATAGGAATGCAGATATCTCTTCAATATACTGATTTCGTTTCTTTTGAGTATGTACCCAGCAGTGGGATTGTTGGATCAGATGGTAGCTCTATTTTTAGTTTCTTTTTTGAAGAACCTACAAATTGTTCTCCATAATGGTTGTACTAATTTACACTCCCACCAGCAGTGTACAAGGGCTGCTTTTTCTCCACATCCTCACCAACGTTTGTTACTGGCAAACTTTTAAATAAAAGCCATTTTAATTTGGGTGAGATGATATCTCATATGTCAGGTAGTTTTGATTTGCATTTCTCTGATATTGAACACCTTTTAATATACCTATTTGCCATTTGTATGTCCTCTTTCACCCAAGCTAGAATGAAGTGGCATGATCTTGGCTCAATGCAACCTCTGCCCCCGGCTTCAAGCGATTCTCCTACCTCAGCCTCCTGAGTAGCTGGGATTATAGGCGCCTGCCACCACACCCAGCCAATTTTTGTATTTTTAGTAGAGACAGGGTTTCGCCATGTTGACCAGGCTGGTCTCAAACTCCTGATCTTAGGTGATCCACCTGCCTCAGCCTCCCAAATTGCTGGGATTACAGGTGTGAGCCACCATGCCCAGCCATGTATGACTTCTTTTGAGAAATGTCTATTCAAATCTTTTGCCCATTTCTTGACTGGATTATTAGATTTTTCCCTATAGAATTGTTTGAGCTCCTCATGTATTCTGGTTATTAATCCCTTGTCAGATTGGTAGTTTGCAGATATCTTCTCCCATTCTATGGGTTATCTCTTCACTTTACTGATTGTTTCCTTTGCTGTACAGAAGCTTGTTATCTTGATGTGATCTCATTTGTCCATTTTCGTTTTGGTTGTCTGTGTTTGCAGGGTATTATGGAAGAAATTTTTGCCCAGAACAGTGTCCTGGAGAGTTTCCTCAATATTTCTTGTAGTAGTTTCATAGTTTGAGGCCTTAGGTTTAAGTCTTTAGTCCATTTTGATTTGATTTTTGTATATGGCAAGAGGTAGGGGTCTAGTTTCATTCTTCTGCATATGGATATCCAGTTTTCCCAGCAACATTTATTTAAAAGACTGTCTTTTCCCCAGTGTATGTTCTTGGCATAATTGTTGAAAATGAGTTCACTGTAGGTGTGTAGATTTGTTTCTGAATTCTTTATTCTGCTTCATTGGTCTGCGTGTCTGTTTTTATGCCAGTGCCATACTGTTCTGGTTACTATAGCTCTGTAGTATAACTTGAAGTCAGGTAAAGTGATTCCTCCAGTTTTGTTCTTTTTGCTCAAGATAGCTTTGGCTATTCTGGGTCTTTTGTGATTCCATATAAATTCGAGTTTTTTTGTCTATTTCTGTGAAGAATGTCATAGGCATTTTAATAGGGATTGTATGGAATCTGTAGATTTATTTTGGTAGTATAGACATTTTAACAATGTTGATTCGTCCAGTCCATGAACAAGGAATATATTTCCATCTTTTGTCCTCTTCATTTCTTTTTCTTCAGTGTTTCATAGTTTTCATTGTAGAGGTCTTTCATTTCTTTGGTTAAGTTAATTCCTAGGTATTTCATTTTATTTGTGGCTATTGTAAGTGGGATTATTTTTTATTTCTTTTTCAGATTTTTCAGTGTTGGCATATGAAAATGTTACTGATTTTTGCATCTTGATTTTGTATCCTTAAACTTTACTAAATTTATCAGTTCTAGTAGTTTTTTTTTTTTGGTGGAGTCTTCAGATTTTTTTCAAATATAATGTCATATCGTTGCTTACAGTTTTTTGCTTATCATGAATACAGCTATGAATTTTCATGTTTGGAATGTCTTGGATTTTCAGGTGTGCATTAAGTAACACCTGTACTGACATCTGAATAATACACTGCATTTTCCAGTGGTAAATGCTACAAAGCAATGACAAAGGGTGGGACATTTAGATACAAACATGGGAATTGAAGGGTTGAATTTTAAACGTACAAAGATTACTGCTCTTTATGGCAACACATCTCATTTTTTTCGTGCTGTATATTTTTAAGGGACACAGTTATGTCCAGGCTCTTCAGCATTATTCTGCTCATTTATTCAGATACAGCTGAAGACAGTCCTTATACCTTGTCTTCCCACTGCCTTGGTGAATCTGTTTTGCCAGTATGATGTTCAAATATTAATGTGGCCCCAGTGGCAAGCATAAAGAAGTCCAGATGAAATGCCAAGGGTTACAAATGACTTTTGAGCAAGACATGTTCAAGTGGACCTGTTTCATTTGAAAAAAAAAAAATTCCCCAAGCTGTTTCAATAGTTTATTTTGTGAATGTACACAGTTGGCCTGCAGGGTATCCTTTTCATTTGTCAACACTAGGCCATAAAAGCTGTCATTATGTAGAGGCTTTGAGAACATTAGTTCAAAATTTTTCATTTTTTATTTTGTGCCTAATATTCTACATCAAGATTGTACACTCTCAGGCATGAGAGCTTGCTTTCAAGAATTATGTACTTTGAGAGGAGAGGAAGGAAGTATATAAAATGAGATACTTTTCATTTTATTTTGTTTCATTTTTGTAAAAGACAGCAGAGTTTAAAGCATCTAAAGGTTCTAGGAGAGCTGCACCAAACTCAGTGATTTGGGAACTGACAGAGAGATCAATGTGAATTCATTACTAGATTCATTTCTTCATTCACTTACTCCAAGGAGATTACTTTGGTTTGTGACCCTTCCAGAAGGCTCTGCATCAATGGCTCAAGTGCAAGTAGTTTGTCTGGGAAGTGATCGCAGGAAGACTTAGTAGGAGAGTAGGAATGGAAACAGGGAAAAGAAGGAAGTGAATGCAGAGTACTTTATTAAACAAATTGTCACTATGAGCAACTGAGGTTCAATTCCACTGAGAAACTCTGGGAGACAATGTAGAACAATCTTCCAAGCTGTCTACTCCTTACCCCACTCTCAAAGGGCAAGGAAGCTGAGGAGTTTATTCTCCACCTCCTATTTGTCATTGGATTAGCCCTGAACACCCTTCACATGCTCTGGAACAGCATGTGCCAAGGGGATATGGTCTATCACCAACAGCATCTGCTAGAGAGCTCATTTTCTGCACTGTATGTTCTTTTTCATTTCAACCCGTTTCAAAGTGAGCATTGTAAAAGAGTCAGTAACTCTATACATTTTATCAGAAACATATTTTCAAGTGTCTCCCACCACTATGTTGTATTGATCTTGCCAAAAGACATGTAATAATTTTTGGTTCTGAGTGTTACTTAATTCTGAGGGATATCCTTCAAGATGTGATTTTCACAATATAAAACAAATATCCCCAAAGTAACTGAACTTTTCAGATATCATATTGCCCCCTGTGGAGAAACTATATTGCATCATTTAAGAAAATTATTCAAGCATTAATTCTCAACTGCTTCATAGATGACTAGTCAACTCTATTTGAATTTTATCTGTAAACAAGAATGCAAATCACTATTTTTTAGCACAAGGATTCTTTTTAAGATTTAGGATCTGCAATAGAAATGCAACTTGAAAATATGCATTTCTGTAAAGTTAGAGAAAGGATAAAACATACACTAGCATAAATATATTGGGAAAACTATAAATACATGACTGCATATACAATTTTACACAAAGCTTTCAGGGAAAAAAAAAGACACAACTTTTAGTCTTAACCTATTCTATTTTTACCATTCATTTTGTGAACTATTTAAGGGCAAGGTTTTATGAAAGAGGTACTTGTGAGAATGAAAGAGAGAGTGGGAGCAATTTTCAATATATTGATCCTTTCAGAATACTCTTATTAAGGGAAGCTAAATATCTGAGAGCAAACAAAGTGATAAATAATATGAAAATGCACTGTAATGCAGTCCTGCACATGTTTTTCTGTAAGTCTTAATGCAAGATCCCATGAAGCCATTAATGAATGTTGGAATTTATACCAAAGACCCTTTGCTAGAAGTTATTTCTCTGTAATTCCCAACCTATGAGTTTTCTCTTTAATGATCACTTTTGTGTCTGTATGAACGATTTTTCTCCTTGGTTTTTTTTTTTTTTTAGTTTTGCTATCTCTGTGTTAAAATACATGTAAATATTAGCACATCTTCAGCACATATTATTTACCGCTTTGTTAATGGTTCTCAAACAGATCCGAAAATCCTTGTGTCTCAACATCCTCTATTCTTCCTCATATAATTCAGGTAAAGACAGTGCTGGATTGCCAGTAATGAAAGGAAGGGTTACAGCAAGGTTTTCTATTTATCACTCTGGCAGCCAACTTTCAAAAGTGATATGCAGATGATAGTTTTATGTGTACATCAAATGATTAGTTAGACTAAGGCTGTTTCATGAGACACTTCCAACTTAAGCTGGGACTAAGAGGAGGCAAGTGAGGTGAGTGAGGCACTTACCTAGGATGCAAAATTTATGGGGATACCAGAATTCTCAGTAATCAAATGAGATATTTTAATGTGGTACCTTAAAAAACAAAAATTGATGCAAAATTCCATCTTGAAGGAAATGTAGTCATTTTTTATCAAAGAAAGAAGGAGTATTACTAATTTTTTTTTTTTACCTCAGGCTCTAATACAGCTGGGAAAGGCACTGTTACTGATCTTATCTTTATTTAAAACATTCGTATTTAGTTCTGCAATCCCTCAGGATGTTTTGCTTATTTAGAGTGTATTGAACCTTGGGTCCTCTGGTTCAGGCATCCTCTTTTATCCTTTAATTAACCTGTGGCCAATTTGACCATATACATTCATGTCTTAATAGTTCTTTTCATCAAGTTACTGACCAGCATAGCACAAACAATTGCCAGGCAGAACAGAGGCTAGCCATTTGATCATATGAGTATACACGAGATGAATGTCATCCATGATCACATAACCAGGTGCATTCCAGGTATCCTAAAAATGTCATGGATGACTAATTCATGAATTTAGTAAAATTTCACAGGTTCTCATATCTTAGATCTTAGGTTTTACTTATTACCTTCACTTTATTAGTCCATTTAATAGCTTTTTGTTTTTCTAATACATGAAATGTATATATTGTCAAAAATCAAATAAAAGAACAAAGAATAAAATTACAATCAGTAAAATCTCACAATGCAGATTTATACTCTCTTAATGTTTCAGTGGATAATCGTTCCAAACATATTTCTGTGAAGATAGAAATATGTATGTAATTTTATATAAGCAGGATCATATATGATGCTTGTTAATATGCTTTTATATGTCATTCTATGTTATGGACATGTTCTATGTCCATAAATCTAAATCTAAAAAATCATTGCATAGCGTTCCATTACGTAAAGTATAGCTGACACTGTCAGTGGGTTGCTCTCATTCCCTCAGATCTTTATAACTTGTTATATTTACCCACCCCCTAGCTCCCGTGTGCTTTGCTTCTAATGGCTTGCACCAGTGACCATTTTTTTTTTTTTTTTTTTTTGAGACGGAGTCTCACTCTGTTGCCCAGGCTGGAGTGCAGTGGCGCAATCTTGGCTCACTGCAAGCTCTGCGTCCTGGGTTCACGCCATTCTCCTGCCTCAGCCTCCCAAGTAGCTGAGACTACAGGCGCCCACCACCACACCCGGCTAATTTTTTGTATTTTTAGTAGAGACGGGGTTTCACCGTGTTAGCCAGGATGGTCTCGATCTCCTGACCTCATGATCCACCTGCCTTGGCCTCCCAAAGTGCTGGGATTACAGGCATGAGCCACTGCGCCCAGCCACCTGTGACCTTCTTTAGAGTGTGTCCTTGGTCTATAGGAACTTCTTCACCAAGGCAATGGAGAGCCAGAAATTCCTGAGTGTTTACCTCTCCTCAGGGTGACCCTTGAGTTTCAAGGACTGCTTGATGTAGGGATAGGAAAGCCCAGCTCAGTTTGCCTCAAGGTGGGACAAACTCTGAGGTGTAATTCATGCTCCAGAGCTTCCTGCAAGATCAGGCTGAGACTGAAACTTATCTGAATCATACACTTGCTTGGTTTCTTCTGATTCCCCTTCCTGCTTTTCCCAATCTTTCGCCAGATTCTTCCAGAAACACTTCTTTAATAAATTGCTTGCATAAAAATCCTTGTCTCAAGGTTTACTTCTGGAGTGGTGCTATTTCTAGAAATATAATGCAAGCCACAAACACAAGCCATATATGCAATTTAAAATTTTCTGGTAATCACATCAAAAAGTAAAAAGAAACAGATGAAATTAATTTTAACAATATATTTTATTTAACTTAATATATAAAAATTATTATTTCAACATGGAATTAAAATAAAAAAATTATTAATAAAATAGTCTCTATTCTTTTCACAGTACATCTCTGAAATTGGTTGTGCATGGTGATATGGGGTGAAATTAGGTGTATAGCCATATTTCAAGTGTTCAGTAGTTATGTAGTTATGGTCAGTAAAATGGCTACCGTTTTAGACAGCACAGATATGGAAAATCCAAACTAAGACATAAAACATCATATTTTACTTAACTGGTGCCCTATTGATGAATATTGAGTTTGTTTCTATTCCTCTTCCATTGTTTAATATTTTGATAAATATTCTTGCGCCTACTATATCTATGTGATTAGTTCCCAAGACAAAATTTTTTAAATTGGTTTACTGTATTAAACTGGCCTCTAGAAGGAAAATTGTCCATTTCCCCTCACCCTCTACAACACTTTCTTAGTCTTTTTCATATTTGTAAATCTGATAATGAGAGTTTAGACTTTAAATGTTTCTTCACCTTTTGGCAAACCAGAGATTTATTTTTCCCTTCTTAACGTTGAAGACAGTAGATTAATAGGGAACTCCGACTACTGTTCTCATACCAGGCATGGGAAAGTCCTGCACACACATAAATATTTAATATTACAGCACATAAAATAAAATTCTATACTATACTCTCAGCCTCCATTAAACTAAATTAGGGAGTAATCTAAAAATGGTCCTTGGGACTTTTTCTATGATTGATTCCTCTAGCCCAGCATACCTGTGAATGTCTGATTGTCAAAGAGAGAAATAACAAATCTAGAGGCAGTTACAATTTAAAAAATCAAGGCCACAGTAACAAGAAAATATGCTGAGTAATTTCAAAATACCTTACAAGCATTCCAATTTCATGGGCTGCTTGTTGATATTACCTGTTCTAAAAGAGAATTTATGTAAAGATCCATATGGATATTGATCTTTAAATAAGGAAGATAGCCAGATAAATTTAAAATAGCTTGCAAAACAATCTCTTGAGCTCTAAGTTGTTTATGAGTCATTTTGCAGTAAAAGTGAAGTCATTTATCATGACTCAGAATTGATGGTTTCTGAGGCCCGATGATGAGTAGAAACGCTCCATTCCTGATATAAAGGATGTTATTTTCACAGATACTCAAGGAAGCCTACTTTGGGGATGTCTAAATATTTAACTCTTACATTTCAAACAATTACAGCCACTGGATCAATGTGTCTTATTATTTGGGGAACATTTTGTAACTATTTTATCTTTCAGGACAACATGAGTATAGTTCCTAAAGGAGATGTCTCACAGCATTTCAGATTGAGAGGCAATAACTGGCATTGCAGCCTACACACACACACACACACACACACACACACACACACCAAACTTTGAAAATAAAACTGATGCTTATATCCTTTATATATTTTGCAAATCCTACTGTGAGTTTTCCTAGTGGTATCTGTGCATTTGTGAATTTATATATTTGAGATTATTTTGCCAAAATGAAGATGGTGGAAATATGTGTGGGGTGTGTTTGTGTGTGTGTGTGTGTGTGTGTGTATGAAACTTGCATACAAACACAATTATGTCATAAATGCTGAATGTGGCTGCTGAATTACAAAATTACTCTCATGTCTCAGCTAAGGAAGGGAGGTACAATATGGAAAAAAAAAAAAAAGACCTGCAGTAAAAAGCAGAAACGGGACATTAGTTTCTATAACTGCCCTTAATTTTTTAGATAATGGCCATTCATAAATAGATTCTGCATTTGTAGCTCCAAAATTATATTGCATGACACCCAGAAACACGAAGATATTTTTTGTATCTTTCTTGCAGGTTGGTGCTACCTAGTCAGCTGATTATTTTCACCAAGATCTTTGTTTAGTGTTAGGCTTGTTTCCTCCAAAGAACTTCTCAGAGGGCTGATATAGCTCATTGTTTTCTCTTTTCTTTCTGTAAACTGGACTTATTTTGGATGAAGCACTCTTGGTTTGTCACTTTTTGGCCTCTGAGTTTCCTTTGGCTTCACTTCCTTCTCACACAATATTACCATTTAATCAGAAAAGACATAACTGACAGATTTTACTTTTTAAAAAATATAAAAATAAATAAGGAGGGTTACTAGTAATTTCTCAAATGTGTCACCTTCTAGTAGCTTAAAAGTTTATCTGTCCATATGGCAAAATACTTTTCTACTTTTTCTCTGATGCTCTCTACTGCATCTTCACGACTTTGCCTTGAATAGATTGACAGTAACGATTTCCCAGTTTCTACAAGTTAATTTTGTTGATATAGTCAACTCTTGAAGTCAAATTCTTAACAGTCTAAGTTAACACATGAGGCTAGTGATCTTGCCACCATCATTTAAAAACCACTAAATCCTTGATGATGATTTTAAAAAATGGATACACAGAGAAAGAAATTGATTAGTAAGTAGAGATACAACAATAATTATAATAAACTTGAAGAGATATTAGTTAATTGATGGCTGGTGATTGAAATTATCAAAGGCTTTTTAACCCACATGTCTGGCACCTTGCTGGGATGCTATGAAGACTAAGACTGCCAACTGGAGCACCTCCATGTGGCTTGGTTTCTTCATAGTACAGGAGCCTCAGAGTACTCGAACTTCTTACACGGTGATTTAGGGCTCAAAATGCAAGTGTTCTGGTTGAAAAAAAAAAAGAAGTTGCACTGACTTTTATGACTTAGCCATAGTAGTCACATAATGTCACCTGTGACACATTCCATTAGCCAAAGCATTGGTAAGTCAGTCCCAATTCAAAGGAGAGGAATCAAACTCCACCTTTTGATGGGGGAAGTCACAAGATAACATCACAGAAAATTATGTTTAAATAGGAGATGTTATTGCAACCATCTCTGGAAAATGCAATCTGCCATAGCTTCATTCTCACAGAGCTTAGAGCTACTGGAGAATTCATATATTATAAAATAGTCACATAAATGAGTGGATTAAATGTGATGAAGAAAAGGAATGTGGTTATAAAAGTATCAAAGAACAAAAGATGTGACCCAGAATGAGAATTTTGCAAAGTTTTCCTGAAGTATTAACTCCTGAACAATTGTCTAAAGGAAGAGTAGGAATTAACCAGGTGGGATATTTGGAGAATGGAATGGAGCAGTAAGAGCATTTTAAATGAAGATAACACATGCAAAGATCCTGTGGCAGAAGAGACCATGGCCTATACAAGAGCCGAAAGGAAGATGCAGGTGGCTACAGCACAACGAAGACAACGTGAGATGAAATGAATCTAGAGAAAGAGACAGGAAAAAAAAAACTATATATATATATATAGCTTTGTAAGCTACGTAAAGGAGTTTGGTCTTTTCCCAAAGATGATCGCGATCCACTGGAATACTTTAATAAAGAAAGTAACAAGGTCAGAATTGGCTTTAAAAGGTAAATCTGCTTTAAATATGGAGAATTGATTGAAAGGGGGCAGAGATTCAGAGAAGAAGCAGACAGACCAGTTTGAAAACTCTTATAATCCAGGCAAGAGATGATATCAGCTTGGACTAGTTTTGTCACAGGATTAATGGAGAGATGTGAAATCACTCAAGGAATATTAGAGAGTCAAATTCACAGGATGTGAGAGTGAGGACAAATAGAGGTAAGGAAGTAGAAGGTGTCTAGGATAATGCCTAGTTTTAAGGATTGCACAACTGAAAGGATACTGATGCTACTTACTGTGATAAAGAACATAGCAAGATGCCATTTGGTTGTGGAAGATCAAGAATTTGGTCTTGGGCATGTTGAGTGTGATAGGGTTTTGGAACATTCAGTTGGAGATATTGAGTAGGCAATTGGATGCAGACAATTGGATGCTCACAAGAGGCATGCGATATGGAGATACACATTTAGAAGTTATCTGCATATAGAGGGTTACTAAAGTCATGGGCATGAAGGACATCAGACCCATCGTTTGGTTGAAATGTGTTGGAAACCTGAAATTTTTGACTGCTCAAGACATGAAAGGAAATCTTTTCTCCTTTCTCTCCTGCCTAAATGTGACTTTTGAGGAAAACATGGAACTCCACAGATTCAGCAGAGCCAAATTTGAAAGTCTAGACAAACTAAATCCGCTTGCTTCTTAGATGTACAAACAGATTTAGAGACAATAGTAGCTGAGGTGAAATTAGAACTTAGAACTCCTGACTGCTACTTTATCCAGTCACTGCTCAACATACCCAGAGTTACTGAAAGCTTGTAGGTTTTGTTTTCATTGTAGAAAAAGAGCTTAGTTACCTTGTCTATCTGAAAGTCTATAGAAAAAATTAAGCCTTCTCTGCAATCTTACTGAAATAACTTTCAAAACTATATTTATAAGATGAATCTAGAAAGATAAATATTTTTAATACAATGATGCAGAATGATAATTGAACAAACTTCTCTTTAATTTTCAGAGATAAGAGACACTACAAGAAGCTATTCACTCATTTGGTAATATCAAGGACTTTCCTTGCCACTCATTCTCTGAATCTGAGACAGACATAAATACACTTATGAATGTTTTAATTTCAATTACACCTCAAACAATAATGCAAATCTGAGACATCTATGGATCCCAAGATTGTTTATTTTAGACAATCCTAACACTGCCTGAATACAATAGGCTTTCCATGCTGCAACTTCATCAATACTTATTTGAACCATTATGTTGGAGGATGATGTTTTACCAAATGACTTTGCATCAATACAAAATAGATCATAGTTGAATCCATTACTGAGTTAGCTTCAGCCTTAAAACGTGTTGTGACAATGCACCAAAGAGTGAATTTTTTTGGTTGTTTTCTGAGATTGGTCTGAGGATCACTGGTGATCCATAAGGCTACTTATTGTCCTATAGTATGAATATTTTATAACTGAACAAGAACCATATTTTCCTTTTTTTAAAGAAAATCATTGGCCTCTTTAATGGAACATCAGATGCCAGCCACTACCACCCCCTGGCCCATGCACACGCAGGAAGGTCATGGTAAAATTGAAAATCAATGAGCAATTGATCTTAGGGGAAGCCATTGATTATCGCCAAAAGCCAAGGTGGCCATAAATTCAAATTTGCTCCTGTGAACCCCCGAAAATTTGAGACAGGTCCCAGTTAATTTAGAAAGTTTATTTTGCCAAAATTGAGGGCACGCTCATGACACAGCCTCAGGAAGTCCTGATGACATGTGCCCAAGGTGGTTGGGGCACAGCTTAGTTTTATACATTTTAGGGAGACATGAGACATCAATCAATATATGTAAGAAGTATGTTGGTTCGGTCTGGGAAGGTGGGACAACTTGAGGCAAAGGCAGGAAGACTCTAAGCAGGGAGGGAGCTTCCAGGTTTTGAATTTCTGATTAGTCTTTCCAAAGGAGGCAAATCAGGTATGCACCTATCTCAGTGAGCAGAGGGGGTGGGTTTGAATAGAATGGGAGGCAGATTTCCCCTACACAGTTTGCAGCTTGAGTTTTCCTTGGTGATTTTGGGGCCCCAAGATATTTTCCTTTAACATTTCCCCCTTTTCTTTTTAAAAATCTTTTGGAGAAAGCATTTTACAAGAAAATGAGTCTGCTCTCAGGTTTTGTCTGATCTTTCCTGGCTATGATGATTTATTTCTAGATGGGTAGGTCCCAAAAGCTCATTTTTAGCAGGTCGTAAAGTCTCATGTCCTGTGAAGAGAAAATAGGGAAGAGGAAGGAAGAAAAACAACAACAAACAGAGGAACAATCCTGGAAAAATTGATCTAGGACACGTTACTCTGAAATCCATACAATATTAGGCAGGTACAAAAGTGGCTGATGTATGTAAACAGGTTGCTGTTATTTTCTTCTGAAGTTTAAATTGTCTGGATTCTGTTCACAGGATTTTAAGGAAGCACTGCTTAGTTTTCAGTGACTCCAAATTAGGAAAGCTGGGAAAAAAAAGAAGGGAAAAAAGACAAAAATTGAAAACATCGTTTTGAAGACTTGTAGCCAACAAAAAATTAGAATTCAGCCCAAACTGTAGAAATAATGAAAATTTAAAATCATTAGGCAAGACTGGAATCTAACAACAGGTGTACAACATTTTTGAAACAATTTTTCTTTCTCCATTTTTCTATTTTAGTTAAAGACAAATCATGGTAGCATGGGTTTGCTTTATTATACTTGGCCTAATTGTTTGTATACAGTGCAGCAAGAATAATTATTTTTTACATAGGCTTTAAATTGGCTTTGATGAAACTTTGTTCCATAGAAGGAATCCCAGATAAAACTTTTTTAAAGCTGAGCCCAGCCATGGATTAGTGCCATCCAATATCTGTGAGTTGGGTGAATTTTCTCACCTCTTGAGGTTCAAGGATAAACCTAGGGCTTCTGCACCTGTCAGAAAGTGACATTTTTTATTTACTACAGGTCAGAAACCCTGTACAGGGACTGTCTACACAGAATATGAGGCCAGTTTTTCCAAGGGATTTATTGGCTCCATAAGTCAAATTTGATTCCTTAAAGGAAAGCACACCATTCCAGTCAAAGCTTTGGTAAAATAACCAATTTCTCCAATTGTGTCCTGTTACAAATGAAGACAGATTCTTATGGCACTTATGCAAATAACTGTAGTGCCATAAGTTAAGAATACTCATGAATAGTTTCCAATTCTGGAGAAATCAGGTAGAAAAAAAAATGCTCCAAATTTTGTTCATAGGAATATGCTAAATTGTTAAAAGCTGTCAATAGCTCAAAAGAAAAGTTTTAAGACTCTGAAAAACAAAACAAAGGATCAGCAAACATATTAAGTAAAAAGTCAAAAAGATTGTTTCAGTCCATGAAGTTAACTCCTGTTCACCTTGATACTCATGAGCATTTTAGCTCTCCATGAGTCCTGAAAATTTTTCCTCTATTCTGATGTCACAGTCTCCAAAGTTATCTCCAAAGTTATCAGAAACCTGCATTCAAGAGCAACTGCTGGAGTTTTATAGCTGATTATAAAACTGCCTTCTAAAGAGGACCAAAAGAAGACATAATTGTCCATGGATGAAAAAAAAGTTTAAAGGCAGCCATGGTTAAAACACACGATTGACCAGGAAATGTGCTACCTCTGTGGCACACAATAATTTTAACATGACAATTATGATTATTACAAATAATGTACACTAAATTACATCAGAATTACAGGAGTTTCTCATAATTTTGGAACAAATACAAATAACATATTTATAAATACAGCCTGAAGAAAACCAAACATCATTTCATATTTGGCAATGCTTCCTATATAATTTTTATACCAAATAAGCCAAATTATGTCATTTTTGTGCTTTAGGGGAACTAATATCTTAAAGGATTAGTTAGGTTAACAAAATACATAGTTTATAATTTGAATTTGAAAAGTTTGTCAAATATAAAAGGTTTAAAACACTTGATATTACAAAATAGGATTACAAGTAATTGTAAAGTCATTTATTTAACCAAAGTGATAATTCAAGGATCTCAAAAAGAAGTGACAAACGTTATTCTTTGACAGAGGAGACTTAATTTTCCGAACAATAAGCCCTAATAAGAACAGTATGAAGCCAATTAAATTTGTTTTTTGAAATTTTAGAAACAATCTATAAAATTTTAATCTTGATGATAAAATACAGCTTCCATAAGCCTTTTCTAACCTTTATTAAGGAGTTGGTTAGTACTTCAACAAAACCTTCTTAATGTGACACAGGTGCCCATATGCTGGTCTTGCATCAGTGTGCTTTGGCATTAATGATTGATTTATAGAGAAACTGAATGTATTTTATCTTTCAAAATTGGCCCTTACAATCTTACATGCCCACCTCTTCCACAACAGTCCCTGGGCCTTGAGAAGTTGAAACAGCTTTAATCTTTTGCCCTGTGTCTCAGAAATTCAGTTTATTTTTATTGGCATCTTCTATGGGGCCTAAAGATGAGGCTGTACTTGCTGTCAGTGTTTAAGATTTAGTAGGACTTGGTATCCTTTTTAGATCCAGGAGTCAAAGCCTTTTAACTCAATGTCACAAGGACTTTAAAAGCATATATAGGAACATACATGGATGTAACAACCTTAATTAAAAAAAAAATTTATCTCAGTTTTCTTTTCCTAAGCAAACCAAAACTTAATAATAATATTTGGACTTTCTGATTTGTCCTGAACATCCCTCCTTCTTAAATAACCAGTCATTTTATTTTAGGGCTAAAATTTATCATATTAAGATTCTTTCTCATATAAAATTATTTCTCTTTAAGCTTTCTTGCCACACACACACACACACACACACACACACACACACCTCTTTGTAACTTTCTTTACATCTCTTTTTATTTTCTGGTTCCTTTTACCTTGTTTTATACAGAACCTTTAAATAAGCTTTGAATTAGACAAAAACTTTTCACCTTTTTTTTAAAAGGACATGCTTTTTTTTTTGCAAGAATTTTTTTTACAATATATATTTATTGGAAAATACTCAAATAATGAAATATCTATTATTTAATTTAACTTCATATTCTAAATTATGACCAGCTTTTCTACAAGTATTTATCCCATTACATTAACCTAGTTATTTTTTTAATTGTTTACCTAGATTATTTATGAAAACTGTGATAGTCATGAATTTAAAGTTATGAAGCCACCATTGCAAAATTATAACTGAGACAGTGAAATAAGATTTGACTTAATGGACTCCATCTTGCTCTTAACCTCCAAGCTGTCTTTGTTCATTCCTGGGCATAGGCCAAACTAACTCTGGGAGGAACTTAGTTTATAGCTTAGCTTTGAAACAAAGATGTTAACAGTCCTTTCCCAAAAACAAACCTCCTTATTGCCTGTGGACTAGACTGCCTAAAGCCACAGGATTAGAAGTTACGGCAATCTTACTAAATTCAAGATGCAGCTATTTTCATTAAACCCATATGAATGTCTTATTTATTAAAAATTACACAGGCAAAAATCATTCTGTTTTGGACTGGTTTTATAGTTTTGTAACCCCTATACAAAGTTTTGACCCCCTGTAGTATTTGGTAGGGATAAGTATGAAATTGCTTTATTAATAAATGCAAAACAAAAAATGTATGCTGGCAATTCTTAAGACATTTCTAATATCACTTTACCAATAATTTTAAAACTAGCTTATTTATTAAAGATTTTCCTTAAGTGACATAAATTTGAAAAAGCATTTGACTAGTCTTTTCTTTTCTGGTATCTGATTTAAGTGCTTATATTTTTCCTTAAGCTAATTAATTAGAGTTCTGTTATGTATTTTTAGTAGTGAAACATTTTGTACACAACACATAAACACATATAAAGGTGTATTAGGCATGCCAATGGAGCTGCATTTTATAGATTTATAAAGAGCCCCCCCCTTTTTTTTCTATCTAGGCTTTCAAATTCTTGATAACCTGCTTCACAATCCTAGGCAGTTATCAGCTAAACAGCCTTGAATTTGCACATTAAAGGAAACAACTCAGGTGAAAATCAAATAGCAAAATTTACATCATAAGGTACAGAGAGTAAAAGTCTGGTGGTGCTAAAGGGTGACACTTTTATTTTTCTTTGAGCCAAATTGAACACAAAATTAAACTACGCTCTTTCTCAAAAACCCAAGAGTAGCCTCTGTTGCAATAACTATTTTAGTCAAAAAAAAAAAAAAAAAAACAGATGAAAACAGAATTCAGTCAACTGAGAAGAAAACAAAAACAAAAACAAACAAACAAACAAAAACTTCTGCTCAAAAACAAAGACAAGGTCCTAGGAGAAAAAAAAGAAAAAAACCCTAAAACATGAAGGCCTTTCAAATACAATCATGCACACATGCACACATACACACACACATCTTGGATGTTAGCCTTTTAATTAAGCTAACTTTGGCCTAACTCAGCTAACACTGAGCTCCTTAAAAAAAAAAAAAAAAAAAAAAAAAAAAACAACTCTGATTACTGTGTTTCAGCTAGGACAAAATGCTGCTAAACTAACAATGATCACACAAGTTATAGGATTTCTGAGTGCTCTAAGTATAAGGAGAAATTCGCACCAGCTGGTTGTTAAATGCTAACTTTAGTCATTTAAAAGAAATTTGCAAGACAAAATCCCAAACCAGTTTCTTACCTAGTGATGGGTCTCAGGCTGTAGACTGCTCTCTAGCATCCTAGAAACAAGAAAAAAAAAAAAAAAAAAAGAACAGCAGAAACAAAACTCACCTTACCTGCCTTCCATTGTCATGGAAGCAGGAAAAAACTTGCCTTCCTTCAGTTGGAAGCAAGTAAAAATCCAAAAAAGAGGAGTTGTACAGCGAAATAAACTTTAGATCTCAACCACATTTTGGGAGATGAGGGATTCTCTGGAGGGGGTACTCCCAGACCTCAGCAAATTGTCCTATTGGTTTGAGCCATAAAGTTAGCTCATGCTGGTACCAAGCACTAATAGGAGATTTGCCAAAAGTCAGGGGCATCTCCATTCAGAACCTCTCCATGGTTATCAAAATATGAACCCCGAAAATTTGGGACAGGTCTCAGTTAATTTAGAAAGTTTATTTTGCCAAGGTTGAGGATGTGCCCATGACACAGCTTCAGGAAGTCCTGACGACATGTGCCCAAAGTGGTTGGGGCACAGCTTAGTTTTATACATTTTAGAGAGACATGAGACATCAATCAATATATGTAAGAAGTACATTGGTTCTGTCTAGAAAGTAGGGACAACTTGAAGCAAAGGCAGGAAGACTGGAAGTAGGGAGAAGGCTTCCAGGTCACAGATAGGTGATACATTCTCTTGAGTTTCTGATTAGCCTTTCCAAAGGAGGCAAGTCAGATATTCATCTATCTCAGTGAGCAGAGGGGTGACTTTGAATAGAATGGGAGGCAGGTTTTCCCTAAGCAGTTTGCAGCTTGAGTTTTCCTTAGTGATTTTGGGGGCCCAAGATATTTTTCTTTCACACTCCAAATAGTCCTGGTTTATACAAATAGTCCTAGTTTATTAATAGTGCCTCTTTCACTCTCATATGTGCCCTGGATTAGATGATGTCTAACTATGCATTACTAATCTATTGTAATTAACTCTGCTCAAAGTTTGGGTATATTAGATTTTTACTCTCCACCATTTGAACTGGAAAATGAAATTAGACTTCTATGATTAACAGTGAAGGCTAAAACTGAAAATTCATGAAGTAGAGAGGAGTGGGAGGGTCATGTTAAGCCATGAGTTAGTCAATATTATTAGCAATTCAAATTTATTAATAAGTAGGGGCTCCAAACTTGAGAAAAGATCTGCGGAACATAGGGTGAGGAATTAGGATGGAGGAGAGAGGAGAAGAAAAAATCAACATGTTTTATGTAACAGTGGAACCTTATAGCAAATACTCATGAAATCCCATTGCCAAACTCATTTGCCATGAGACTGAGTTTCATTCCATTGTGCCAGTTATTGGATTCCTATGAGACTATTTCTCCCTTACAGGTTACCCTTGTTCTGTTTCCCCCAGAAGCAGACCTTAAGACAAGGGATTGAGTACTATTAGTTTACTTGGGAGATGATCCCAGAAAGCACTGGTAGAGGAGTGGAGCACTGAGACAAAGAAAGGAGGGAAGCCAATACAAGTGTGTTGATGAGCATATCATTGCTCTAGCGCTAAATCATACTGGGGATTCTTTTGGAGACAGGGTAAACGTTGACTTAGGGTCATCCACCCAAGGAGATAGAAAGCTGAGATATTTACCCACCATATCCAACTATCATCGGTGGAGGACTGTTTCCAGGAAAGTTAACTCCTTGGCACTTCCAGCCTGACCCTTATATGGGCTGGGCATTCTCCTGAGGCCAGATGAAATTCTCAAGCAGAAAGTTCCATGCGCTTTAAGTAAGACACCATTAAACAGAAACACTGAATACCAAAAAGATGTGGATAGGCACTGACAGAACCTGCTATACTGATCATGTTTCAGTAGTCTGAATATATTTCTCTTTATTGCTATAGAAATTGCCTAAGACAGTTCCCAATCACTCATTTATTTGATTCTTACATTTCCAAAATACTGACTGAGCAGCATCTGTCATACTATTTGATTTTATGAGTTTAATTGGGATAATGGAAATAAATAGGACAGTTCACTTTATTGGGGTTATTTGGCCTACAATAGGGGCCTCTGACTTTATAGAGTATATGAGAAAAACTTTCATTAGTGTGAACCACAATGATATTAAAATTTTCTTAAGATGCATATCTCTTTCTGTTCAGTGCTAATGAGAGTCATTGGCAAAGATTGAGCATATTACAGAGCCATGGAGTTTAAAAAGCCCTTAGAAGTTACCTAATATGGCTTCTTCATAGTGTAAACATTTGCTCTACATCAAGAGATGGACATCCAGTTTGGGCTTTAAGTAGCTAAAAATATTTTAGCAGAGTATTCTCTTCTGAGCAGGAGTAAGTTGAAACTCATTTATAGTGACATACTTTGGCTAGGAATGAGATTTATGAAACTCCCAGTCAAGCTATTAAAATACATTAATATATTCATCCAATTTTAATCATTTTCCCCCAACACAGTTAATTATTCTTTAAATTAAAAAAATGACATCAGTGTGGACATAAATGAGAAAAGCAGCCTCTCACCTTCTGAAGTAGGATGATTGGAGTCTTTATTATTAAAATAATATAAGTTTATTATGGAATAATTAACCATTTAAACTCAAACCACTGTTTAGAATTAATTTTGCTACATGATGAGCTAAGAGACACAATCATTTAAAATAATCAAAGCTATTTTACAAATAGAACACAATGAAATACACTTGCAGTAGATTTTTATAAGCTGAAGCAGTTCCAGTGGGTGATTAAAATTTTCTAATAAACAAATTTTTTAAACCTCATTTGTTGAGTCTTCTTCCTGCAGGTGTTCTCTGAAAATATACTTATATCTTTTAATTGTGGTAAAATGTACATTACATAAAAGTTAGCATTTTAACCATTTTTAAGCATACAGTTCAGTGGCATTAAGAATAATCACTGCAAATATCACCACCATTCAGCTTCAGAACTTTTTTAATCTTTCAAAACTGAAATTCTGTACCTATTAAACAATAATTTCCTAATTCCCCCTCCTTCCCCAGCTTCTGCAAACCACCATACTACTTTCTTCTTTATGAATTTGACTATTCTAGTGATATGGTTTGGCTGTGCCCCCACCAAAATCTCACCTTGAATTGTAGTTCTAATAATCCCCATGTGTCATGGAGGGGACCCAGTGGGAGATAATTGAATCTTGGGGCTGGTTATCCCCATGCAGTTCTCGTGATAGTGGGTGAATTCTCACAACATCTGATAGATTTATAAGGTGCTTTTCCCCCTTTGCTTGTCACTTCTTTTTCTGCCACCATGTGAAGAAAGATGTGTTTGCTTCCCCTTCCACCATGACTGTAAGTTTCCTGAGGCCTCCCCAGCCCTGTGGAACTGTGAGTCAATTAAGCCTCATTCCTTTATAAATTACCCAGTCTTGGGAAGTTCTTTATAGCAGCATGAAAATGGACTAATACAGTAAATTTGTACCATGCAGCATGGGATGCTGCTGTAAAGTTACCTGAAAATGTGGAAGCAACTCTGGAACTGGGTAACAGGCAGAGGTTGGAATAATTTGGAGGGCTCAGAAGAAGACAGGAAAATGTGGAAAATTTTGGATCTTCGTAGAGACTTGTTGAATGGCTTTGACCAAAGTGCTGATAGTGACATGGACAACGAAGTCCAGGCTGAGGTGATCTCAGATGGAGATGAAGAAGTTCTTGGGAACTGGAGCAAAGGTCACTCTTGTTATGCTTTAACAAAGAGACTGGTGGCATTTTGCCCTTTCCCTAGGGATATGTAGAACTTTGAACTTGAGAGAGATGATTTAGGATATCTGGTGGAAGAAATTTCTAAGCAGCAAAGCATTCAAGAGAAAGCAGAGCATAAAAGTTTGGAAAATTTGCAGCTTAATGATGTGATAGAAAAGAAAAACCCATTTTCTGGAGGGAAATTCAAGCCTGCCACAGAAATTTGCATAAGTAACAAGAAGCCAAATGTTAGTCACCAAGACGATGGGGAAAATGTCTCCAGAGCATGTTAGGGACCTTTGTGGGCAACCTCTCCCATCACAGACCTGGAAGCCTAAGAGGGAAAAATGGTTTCATGGGCCAGGCCCAGGACCTTGTTACTTTGTGCAGTCTCAGGACTTGGTGCCCTGCATCCCAGCCATGGCTAAAAGGGGCCAACATACAACTCGGGCCATTGTTTCAGAGTGTGAAAGCCCCAAGCCTTGGTGGCTTACATGTGGTGTTGAGTCTGTGGGTGCACAGAAGTCAAAAGTTGTGGTTAGGAACCTCTGCCTAGATTTCAGAGGATGTATTGAAACACCTCGATGTCCAGGCAGAAGTCTGTTGCAGGGGCAGAGCCCTCATGGAGAACCTCTGCTAGGGCAGTGCAGAAAGGAAATGTGGGATTGGAACCCCCACACAGAGTCCCCACAGGGGCAATGCCTAGTGGAGCTGTGAGAAGAGGGCCATCATCCTCCAGACCCCAGAATGGTAAATCCACTGACAGCTTGCACTGTGCACCTGGAAAAGCCACAGACACTCAACACCAGCCATGAAAGCAGCTAGGAGGGGGGATATACCCTGCAAAGCCACAGGGACAGAGCTGCCCAAGACTGTGGGAGCCCACCTCTTGCATCAGCGTGACCTGCATGTGAGGCACAGAGTCAAAGGAGATCATTTTGGAACTTTAAGTTGTAATCACTGCCCTATTGGATTTCAGACTTGCATGGGGCCTGTAGCCCCTTTGTTCTGACCAATTTCTCCCATTTGGAGTGGGCGTATTTATGCAATGGCTGTACCCCCATTGTATCTAGGAAGTAACTAACTTGCTTTTGATTTTATAGGCTCATAGGTGGAAGGGAATTACCTTGTCTCAGATGAGACTTTAGACTTGGACTTTTGGGTTAATACTGGAAGGAGTTAAGACTTTGGAGGACTGTTGGAAGGGCATAATTGTCTTTTGAAATATGAGCACATGAGATTTGGGAGGGGCCAGGGGTGGAATGATATGATTTGGCTGTGTCCCCACCCAACTCTCATCTTGAATTGTAGTTCCCATAATCCTCATGGGTTGTGGGAGGGACTGAGTGGGAGAAAATTGAATCATGGGGGCAGTTACCCCCATGCTGTTCCCATGATAATGAGTGAGTTCTCACAATATCTGATGGTTTTATAAGATGCTTTTCCCCCTTTGCTCAGCACTTCTCCTTCCTGCCACCACGTGAAGAAGGACATGTTTTCTTCCTCTTCCACCATGATTGTAAGTTTCCTGAGGCCACCCAGTCCTGCAGAACTGTGAGTCAAACTTCTTTTTTTATAAATTACCCTGCTTCGGGTAGTTCTTTATAGCAGCATGAAAATGGACTAATACATCTAGATGCCTCATATAAGTTAAATCATATAGTATTTGTCCTTTTGTGACTGGCTTATTTGAAAATGTGCTTCTTAACTCTTCCTTCCAAATTCACTAAAATTGATGCATGATATCAGGTGCTGCCACTTTCCTCTGAACTCAAGCTCTGGTGAAAATGCTTGTATACCCAATACATAGCTCACTGATGGTTAGGAAAGAAAAACACACATCTCATCCTCTGCCAAAAAAAAATTATTTCATTGTCCTTGCAGGAAGATTCACAGAAGGCCCATCCAGGTGCTTTATATAAAAATAACAGTTCCCTCCAGCTACCTAACCCAGATTTTAAGTTATGTAAAATGAGTTACTTAGAAGGAAAATTCTAAATAAACACATGGTAGCATTGTGGCAATGGAGTTAGCCTGATTTTTTTCAGGGGTACATCCATCCATTCCTCAAAAGATCAGGAGCAAATTTTGATTGGTCTCTGCAAATCTCTGTCATCTCATTCCCTTTCCAGTGATTGGTTTGGAGGAAAATGTAAGCCCCAGTTACGTCCAGTGACTAAGGGGAAGTTAGCAAAACAGCTTCTGAGAAAGGATGTCTTGCTCTTCACAAAGGTTCACATGGGAAATATCAGTCCTTTTCTTTTTCAGGAGATTTTTACACCTATCTGTGATGCTATCTTGTGACCATGAGGAGTGCTAAGCTGAATCACAAATCCACCATGCTGAGGACAGCACAACAAAGACTTGGGGACTTAATGGTTTCAACCAGTCACTGGGTTAACAAACCCTGGAACAATCCCACCTCAAAACTTCAGGTAATAAGCGATTACAATTTTTTTTATTGTTTAACCCAGTTGATATGGAGTTATCTGTTACTTGAAGACACTTAACTGATTGCATGATGTCACTTAACTGATTGCATGTAGATTCCATGAAGTCACAGGGTGATTTTCCTGGGAAGCAAATGCTGAGATGGAGTTTAGGTCACAGGATGATTCTTAAGGAGAGTCTTATGGGAGGGAGGAGAAGAAAGCAGAACTAGGCAGAAGAAATGAATCTGTGAGGTAAGCAATGACACATGGGCTACTTCATGGAAAGATCCAAGATGGGCCAAGATAATCAGGCCTTTTTACCCTCATCTCCATTAGTCATTGGAATGCATCCGCATGGGAAGGATATGACCTCAGGCAACTAATGCAATCTTTGCAATGATATTTGAAAATTATCTGCACCAATAGTACTCTCAGCAACTTGTGCAAGAAGTTCTTCACCAAAGAGGTATCTGGATGGTGCATGAGCGTGTCTACCACACATGATTACAGGAACCATTCAAAGAACAGACACCTACCCCAGACCCAGAAAAAATATATGTCCCTAAGACTCACAAGAGCTGCTTAACTTTTGGTAAGCTCTGGCTTATGCTAGTGATAGCAGTCACATGTTTTTGCTATACTTGCCTTAATTTAACTTCATTTTGCTTGGAGGTCAAAGGCTACTAATTGAATTGTCTGTAAATACCTATATATTACAACTAAGCTATTGTTCATTTGGGTTTAAGCCAATCAAATTTGTTTGGTGTTTACTGAATGACTAGCTAACCTTCCTTGACTTCCTTGCCAACCAGTCCCCTCTTATAACTCTTCCCTTAGCTTCTTA
Organism: Pan paniscus; assembly: GCF_029289425.2. Lineage (NCBI taxonomy): Eukaryota > Metazoa > Chordata > Mammalia > Primates > Hominidae > Pan > Pan paniscus. The sequence continues at coordinate 22,798,903 of NC_073272.2, read as the reverse complement.
TACACTACTCAATCTTTTGTCTGAGTTCCTCTGTCATCTGTTTCTCCGCTTAATCTTTAACCACGGGTGCTGTCTGAGGCACCATTCTCAGCACCAACTTGATTCTGTCATCAGTGTTTCACTTATTGAGCATGACCTGTCATGGTTTCTGCTCTCCTCCAAGCCTACAGAATTCTCAGGTGATTTCTAGCTCTAGCCTTTAAACCAATCATCAGCCCTGTATCTTCAGGAACCTCCCAGACATATTTATACTTTCAACTTCATGTGGTATAGAAATAATTCATTATCATTCTCCATAAAACAAACTCATTTTCCCAACTTTATAGTTCTCTTGGGTCAAATATTTATCAGTCACCATCATTCAAAATCTTGAATTCACATTTCAATGCCAGATATTAAAGACAGGGGAGAGTTAGTCATTTACCTAATTTGACTGCTTAATCTTTAAAATCTCTTTACTCTTGTTTTTTGCTCTCTTTTTCTCAGTACTTCCTCCTATTTTGATAATATTTTAAATATACTTCTGTGATCATAATTAGCATACTACATTCTAATTACTATATGTATTTTCAACATTTTTCAACATTTTTCCTGTACTAGACTGAAAGTTCATTGAAAGCAGGAACTACATCATTCTTCTTTGGATTCCCAATGTTTAGAACACACTTACTATATGGTGGATGCTTAATAAGTAGTTTTGGAACAATGACTAATCCTAGTCCAATGCTTTGTCACTTCCGCATTGCATCAGTGGCCTCTTTGTAGTCTCTGTAGGTATTTTTGGTGTCCCACATCATATTTCATCCAGATCAGACTACTGCCAACAGCATCCCACTTCAGGTACTTTGAGCTGCTCCAAGCCTTCCCACCTCTGGGCTTTCTCTGAAGTTTTTTAAAACTGCTCGTCTCAAGGAAGTACTTGAGAAAACTGCACATCTCAAGCCCAGATGTGTGGGGTTATTAACAAGTCTATATAGGAAGAAAAAATCATTCCCTTTACCCTCTTATGTTCAGTACAAAGGGCACTGCAAAATAAACTGACAAAAGACAGATTAACAGGAAAAAAGACACAAAAATTTTATGTATTTTTTCCAACTTTTATTTTAGATTCAGGGGGTACATGTATAGGTGTGTTACATGGGTAAAATGTGTATTACCATGGGTAAAATGTGTATAATTGGTACAGAAATTATTTCATCACCCAAGTAGTGAGCATAGTACTTTAAAGGTAGTTTTTCATTCCTCACCCTCCACACACCTTCCACCCTCAGGTAAGCCCAAGTGTATATTGTTCCCTTCATTGTGTCCATGAGTAATCAATGTTTAGCTCCCACTTATAAGTGAAAACATGCAGTATTTGGTTTTCTATTCTTGAATTAATTTGCTTAGGATAATGGCCCATAGCTTCATCCATACTGCTGCAAAAGACATAATCTCATTCATTTTTATGGCTGCATCGTAATCTATGGTATATAAGTACCACCTTTTCTTTATCCAGTCCTCTGTTGATGGACATCTAGGTTGATGCCATGTCTTTGCTATTGTGAATAGTGCTGCAATGAATATACACATGCATGTGTCTTTATGGTAGGATGATTTATACTCCTTTGGGTATATACCCAGTAGTGGGATTCCTGGGTCAAATGGTAGTTCTATTTTATTTTATTTTATTTTATTTTATTTTATTTTATTTTATTTTATTTTATTTTTTTGAGACAGGTCTCATTCTGTCACCCAGGCTGGAGTACAGTGGCATGATCTCGGCTCATTGCAAACTCTGCCTCCCAGACTCAAGCGATTCTCCTGCCTGAGCCTCCCGAGTAGCTGGGATTACAGGCATGCACCACCACACCTGGCTAATTTTTGTATTTTCAGTAGAGACAGGGTTTTGCCATGTTGGCCAGGCTGGTCTCGAACTCCTGATCTCAAGTGATCTGCCCACCTTGGCTTCCCAAAGGGCTGGGATTACAGGCGTGAGCCACCACGCCTACGCCCGGCCAGTAATTCTAAGTTCTTCAAGAACTCTCCAGACTACTTTGCACAGTGGCTGAACTAATTTGCATTGCAACCAGCAGTGTATCAGGGTTCCCTTTTCTCTGCAACATTGCCAGCATTTGTTAATTTTTGACTTTTTAGTAATAGCCATTCTGACTGGTGTAAGATGGTATCTCATTGTGATTTTGATTTGCATTTCTCTAATGATTAGTGATGTTAAGCATTTTTCATATGCTTATTGGCTGTGTGTATGTCTTCTTTTGAAAAGCATCTGTTCATGTCCTTTGCCCATTTTTTAATGGTTGTTTGTTTTGGGCTTGTTGATTTGTTTCAGTTCCTTATAGATTCTGGATATTAGACCTTTTTCAGATGCATAGTTTGCAAATATTTTCTCCCATTCTGTATGTTGTCTGTTTATTCTGCTGATAGTTGCTTTGCTGTGCAGAGGCTCTTTAGCTTAATTAAGTCCCACTTGTGAATTTTTGTTTTTGTTGCAATTGCTTTTGGAGCCTTCATCATGAAATCTTTGCCGGGGCCTATGTCAAAAATAGCATTTCCTAGATTTTCTTCTGTGATTTTTATGGTTTTAGGTTGTACATTTAAGTTTTAATTCATCATGAGTTGATTTTTATATATATGAAAAGGGTCCAGTTTCAGTCTTCTGCATATGGCTAGCCAGCTATCCTAATGCTATTTATTGAATAGGGAGTATTTTCTCCATTACTTGTTATTGTCGACTTTGCTGAATATTGGAATGTTGTAGGTGTGCGGCTTTATTTCTGGGTTCTCTATTCTGTTCCATTGGTCTATGTGTCTGTTTTTGTACCAGTACCATGCTGTTCTGGTTACCAAGGCCTTGTAGTATAGTTTGAAGTTGGGTAGTGTAATGCCTCCAGCTTTGTTGTTTCTGCTTAGGATTGCTTTGGACATTAGGGCTCATTTTTTACTCCATATGAAATTTACAATAGCTTTTTCTAATTCTGTGAAAAACGACATTGATAGTTTGATATGATTAACAATAAATCTGTAAACTGCTTTGGGCAGTATGGCCATTTTAACAATATTGATTCTTCCTATCCACAAGCATGAAATGTTTTTTCCATTCATTTGTGTTGTCTCTAATGTCTTTCAGCAGTGTTTTGTCTCTAATTTCTTTCAGCAGTGTTTTGTAATTCTCGTTATTGAGATCTTTCACTTCCCTGATTAGCTGTATTTCTAGGTATTTTATTCTTTTTGTGGCTATTGTGAATGGGATTGCTTTCTTGATTTGGCCCTCAGCTTGGACGTTATTGGTGTATAGAAATGCTACTGATTTTTGTACATTGGTTTTTCTGTCCTGAAACTTTGCTGAAGTTGTTTATCAGATCTAGGAGCTTTTGGGCAGAGACAATGGGGTTTTCTACATATAGAATCAAATTGTCTGTGAAGAGAGATAGCTTGACTTTCTCTCTTCCTATTTGGATACACTTTTTTAAAAATTTTTCTTGCCTGCTTGCTGTGGCTAGGCAGAACTATGTTCAATAGCAGTGGTGACAGTAGGCATCCTTGTCTTGTTCCGGTTCTCAAGGGGAATGTTTCCAGCTTTTATATACCTGTTCAGTATGATGGCTGTGAGTTTGTCATAGATGGCTTATATTAATTTGAGCTGTGTTCCACTGATGTCTAGTCTATTGATAGTTTTGGATGTTGAATCTTATTGAAAGCCTTTTCTGCATCTGTTGAGATGATCATGTGGCTTCTATTTTTAGTTCTATTTATTTGATGAATCACATTATTGATTTGCATATGTTGAACCAACTTTGTATCCCAGGAATAAAGTCTACTTGATCATGGTGGACTAGCTTTTTTGATGTGCTGCTGGATTCAGTTTGTTAATATTTTTGTTAAGGACTTTTTATCTACATTCATTAGGGATATTACCCTGAAGCTTTCTTTTTTGATTGTGTCTCTGCCAGGTTTTGTTATTGGAATGATGCTGGCCTCATAAAATGAGTTAGCAAGGAGTCCCTCCTCCTTGATGTTTTGGAATAGCTTCAGTAGGATTCATACCAACTCTTATTTATGCATCTGGTAGAATTCAGCTGTGAATCCATCTGGTCCAGGACTTTTTCTGGTTGGTAAGTTTTTTATTGCTGATTCAACTTCAGAACTTGTTATTGGTCTGTTTAGGGTTTCACTTTCTTCCTCATTCAGTCTTGGGAGGTTGTATGTTTCCAGGAATTTATCCATTTATTCTGGGTTTTCTTGTTTGTGTGCATAGAGGTAGAGGTGTTTGTAGTGGTCTCTCGGTTTTTTTTTTTTTTTCCTATGGGGTTGGTGGTAATGTCCCTTTTGTCGTTTCTGATTGTATTTATTTGAATCTTCTTTTTTTCTTTATTAGTCTAGATAACAGTCTATCAATGTTATTTATTATTTTAAAGAAACAACTTTTTATTTTGTTGATCTTTCATATGGTTTTTCACATCTCAATTTTGTTCAATTCTGCTCTGGTTTTGGTTATTTCTTTTAATCTGCTATCTTTGGGGTTGGTGTGCTCTTGTTTTTCTAGTTCCTCTAGATGTGATGTGAGGTTATTAATTTGAGATCCTTCTAAATTTCGATGTGAGCATTTAGCAGTTATTAACTTTCCTCTTAACACTCCTTTAGCTGTGGCCCAGAGATTCTGGCATATTGTATCTTTGTTCTCATTAGTTTCAAAGAATTTCTTGATTTCTCCCTTAATTTCATTATTTACCCAAAAGTCATTTGGGAGCAGATTGTTTAATTTTCTTGTAATTATATGATTTTGAGAGATCTTCTTAGTATTGATTTCTATTTTAACTGCATTGTGGTGCAAGAGTGTGGTTGGTATAATTTTGGTTTTTTTTGAATTTGTTGAGAATCGCTTTTAGAATATGTTCCATGTGCAGATGAGAAGAATGTATATTCTGTTGTTGTTAGATGGAGTGTTCTGTAGATGCCTGTTAGGGCCATTTTGTCAAGTGTTGAGCTTAGGTCCCAAGTATCTTTGTTAGTTTTCTGCCTCAGTGATCTGGGCAATACCATCAGTGATACACTGAAGTATCCCATTATTACTATGTGGTTATCTTAGTCTCTTCATAGGTCTCTAAGAACTTTTTTAATGAATTTGGGTGCCCCAATGTTGGATGCATATATATTTAAAATAGTTAAATGTTCTTGTTGAATTGAATTCTTTATCATAATGTAATGCTCTTCTTTGTCCTTTTTGATTGTTGTTGCTTTAAAGTCTGTTTTGTCTGAATTAAGAATAGAACCCCCTGCTCTTTTTTGTTTTCAGTTTGCTTAATAGATCTTTCTCCATCCCTTTACTTTAAGCCTATAGGTGTCATTGCATGTCAGACAAATCTCTTAACGATAGCATACAGTTGGGTCTTGCTTCTATATCAACTTGCCACTTTTTAAGTGGGGCATTTAGCCCTTTTATGTTCAAGGTTAATATTGATATGTGCAAATTTAATCCTTTCATAGTGTTGCTAGCTTGTTGTTATGCAGACTTGATTGTGCTGCTCCTTTATAGCTTCAATGGTTTATGTATAATACTAAAGTGTATTTTCGTGGTGACTGGTAACAGTCTTTTGTCTCCATGTTTAGCAGTCTCTTAAAGACCTATTTTAAGGCAGATCTCGTGGTAATGAATTCCCTTAGCATTTGCTTGTTTGAAAAGGATTTTATTTATCCTTTGCTTACAAAGCTTATTTTGACTGGATATGAAATTATTGGTTGGAATTTCTCTTTTTTAAGAATGCCGAATATAGGACCCCAGTTTCCTGTGGCTTGTAGGGTTTCTGCTGAAAGGTCTGCTATTAGTCTCATGGGATTCCCTTTGTAGGTGACCTACCCAATCATTCTCGGTGCCTTTAATATTTGTTTCTGCCATGTTAACCTTAGAGAATCTGATGACTATGTGTCTTTGGAATGGTAATCTTGTATAGTGTCTCACAGAGGTTCTCTGAATTCCTTGAATTTGAATGTTGACCTCTCTAGCAAGGCTGGAGAAATTTTCAAGAACAATATCCTCAAATATATTTTTCATATTGCTTGCTCACTATCTCTCTCTCTCTCTTTCTTTCAGGGTTGCCAGTGACTCATAGATTAATCTCTTTACATAATCCTATATTTCTCAGAGGTTTTTTTTCATTGTTTTCTATTATTTTTTATTTATTTTTGTCTGACTGAGTTGATTCAAGGAACCAATCTTTGAGCTCTGAGATTCTTTCCTCGGCTTGGTCTATTCTGCTGTTAATACTTCTGATTGTATTATGAAATTTCTGTAGTGAGATTTTCAGCTCTGTCAGATCAGTTTGTTTCTTTATAAAATGGCTGTTTCATTTTTCAGCTCTTGAATTGCTTTACTGGATTTCTTTGATTCTTTGATTGGATTTCCACTTTCTCTTAAATCTCGATGATCTGGATCCAGGTTCTGAATTCTATGTTTGTAATTTTAAACACTTTGGTCTGGTTAAGAACCATTGCTTGGAAGGTAGTGCAGTTGTTTGGAGGTAAGACGACACTCTGGCTTTTAGAGATGCCAGAGTTCCTGCACTGTTTCTTTCTCAACTGTGTGGGCTGATGTTCCTTTAATCTTTAAAGTTGTTGTTCTTTAGATGGAGCTTTTTGCTTTTATATTCTTTGATGCCCTTTAGGGTGTGACTGTGATACAAGTTGACTTCGGTTGACTGGCTTTATTTCTGGATAATTTCAGGGACTAAGGCTCATGTCAGCACTCTTAGGCTGCATACTTTAATCCTGGAGGGCTAGGACCAGGCCCATGTCTTTGTTTCTGGTCTCTTGAGGTTAAACATTTGCTGCACTGGTGGGTCCATTGTGTTCCTGGTCCACTAGCAACAACACTCCACTGGGAGGTACCAGAAAAAGTTCTTCATCAGAGTCGTGGCGGCAGGGTCTGTGTTAATGCATGTGCATCAGCAGCAGCAGGGCAGCAACGTGTCGGGGTCTGTGGGCACATATGCACCAGCAGCAGCAGGGCAACATGGTCTGCACATGTGCATGAGGCAGCAGCAGTACAGTGGTGCAGCCGGGTTTATGTATTGTGTGCCAGCAGGGGCAAGATAGTGGTGGTGAGGTCCACATGTGCACATGCACCAACGGTGTCAGTACAGTGAAGTCCACACATGTGCGCACACTGGCAAAGTGGTAAGGATAGGTTGCAGGTGAGTGCATGCCAGTAAAGTGGTGAGGGAGGCCTCAGGCAACTGTGCACTGTTAGGACTCATCTTCGAAAGCTCTCTGACAGGTGGGGTCTGTCAGCAAAAGAGCTATGGCAATGGCCTCTGGGAAACACTCTAATTTGGCATCTGAAGCTGTGCTGCAAGTGGGTGAAATGAGGCAGGGGCCCTGGTAGAGGCCATCAGACAGAGCAGTGCTCAGATCAGACTGGCCCTGTCTCACGGGCAAGAAAGCCCTGTTCTGTCAAAGTCTGACAGTCAACAAAGGACAAAGTCACCTGGAGGATCATGGCAAGACTAGAGGGATGGGCATCCCTGGATGTGTTCCAGCCATTCTCAAACCAAACCCTGTGGATTCTGTGGAGGCTGGAGTCCTGTCCCTGACATCTCTCCAAGCAGCTCTTCCTGCTGACTCAAATGTTCATGGTGTCATGGGGTTTCCTGCAGCTAGGATTCTGATGGAGCATGGCAAGAGTGGGCCACTCCATGCCTATTTAACTCACTCCTTCCCCAGGAGTCGCTTGGGACCAGGATTGAGTCCTGGTGCTCAGCAACCCCATACAGGGTTCTCAGCTTCCTCACCCTTCAGTCCAGGGTCCACATCCACCTTCTGTCCTGTCTCAATGCATTCCTTCCTAAAATCTGCTTGGAGTGTGTCAATTTTCTTTATGGTCTTGTATCTCAATGGAAGAAGTTATTCTTGGCTGCATCTAGTTGGCCACCCTATCTCCATCAGCTGCTTCTAGAACACTGTTAAGGAATCTCACTTGCAGCCTCTGCAGGCTGCATCCAAAGACTCAGGGCCAGTTAGAACAAGCTGGAAGCCAGGCTGACTCTACACAGTTTTATTCTTCTCTGGCTCCTGCAGTTCCTTCGGCACTCACACAAAATCCCTGACTGGCTCTGACCAATTGACATAATCTTGACGCTTTATAAGGAGAGAGCTAGAGCTGGAGAGGGACAGTGTGGGTATCCCAATTGTGCTGGTCAGCTTGGATGAAGAGAAAAAAGCTTTTTAAGAGTAGAAGAAATAAAAAAATAAAAAAAAGCTATTCTTTTCTTCCATGTCCCCTACCCAAAGCTAGTCTCTCAGGAACACTTTTCCCTTCTGTCCAGACTTGCAAACTTTTCCTCACTCAAGTCCTAAAGATCTACTTTCCTCCCACAAATTTTATTTGATGTTAATATTTTTACATGGCATAGGAGTCTCACAGAAAGGGAAGTGAAAACCACAAAGAGGTAGTCAGACCCAGGGGATTCTAAACCATTTTAACAAAGGGCAATAAATTTGTGAATCAGTGACAAAAGAAAATGATTGTATGCATCTAGGCCTGGTAAACTGTGGGAAGTTAAATATATGGGGGAAACTAATGGAAGATAAGAATTGTTTAGTAAGTTTTGTTATGCAGATTCCTCTCCTCTTGGTGTTGTTTCTGGGTTGGTTAGAGTCTAGAGTTGACTTGGTGATTAACAGTCTTTCTGCCCTTCCTGGTAGGAGAGAACGGAGGGGGAACACCTTCAAAAGGGAAATTTATTCCCTGCTTTAAGTTACATAGGTTGGGGGAGTAGAGAGTGCTTTTCTGAATCTGCTGTTTTATATTTGCCTTCAGCTAAAGAAAAAAAAAAAAACTCTTATGTCAAAGTGGCATACTTGGAAGTGGCATATTTCGATCCCCTTCACCTCTCAAATGAAAATCTTAATCAGTGGAAGGCTGGGAGCTGAAGAACAAAAGCCCTAGTCCTCCTCCTAGGAGGCATTGTATAGGCTTTTTAGTAAAACCAGTGGAATCCTGCCCCAACTGCCTACAGCAAAGACCTACACAATGCACCCTTATAATGGCTTTCACTTTCCTCCTTTGCTTATAAAGTTTCCTGGCCTCATGTCTTGTATAAATTACCGCCTTTGAATGCTTTCTTAGGCTCTGCTTTTAGGGGAACCCAAACTGGGACAATTTTCTTACTTCCACTCCTTCCCTACCCCAATACTCCTAGAATAGTGACTGATGAATTGCTCTGAATTATTGCTTTTAAACATCACTTGCTACCCTTCACAGAACTCCCCTGCTATGGTCTGGCTGTGTCCTCCCCAAATTCACATATTAAAACTTAATAACCAATGTGATAGGTGATGATTAAATCATAAAGGCAGAGGATTAGCATTCTTATAAAAGAGGTGCAATGCAGCTATTTGCCCCTTTTGCCATGTGAAGACACAGCAAGAGATGCCATCTTGGAATCAGAAACAAGACCCTCACCAGACACTGAACCTGCTGGTCCCTTGATCTTGGACTTCCCAGCCTCCAGAACTGTGAGCAATAAATGTATGCTGTTTATAAATTACCCAGTCTAAGGTATTCTGTTATAGCAGCATTAACAACATTAAGATATTATCTAATTATTAGGGCTTTAGATTTAGTGAATAAAAATAGAAGATACCCATGTAAGTTTGAATTTCAGATAAACAACAAATAATTTATTGCTATAAGTACATTCCAAGTAATATTTGGAATATATTTGTACTAATAAATTATCTTTTGTTTATCTGAAATTCAAATTTAACTGAGTATTCTGTATTTTATTTAGCAATCCTGCCAATTGCTTGCTTATTTTCAAAAAGCCATCTAAATTCATATCTCATCATTTACACGTTTCTATGATATGAACCTCATTCTATCAATATAACCTCTTCCACTTCTTCCAAATGCAAGCTCTTCTTTCCAACTAGAATTTGAGAGTAAGAGAGAATTAATCATCATCATCATCATCGCCATTATCATAATTCCTTTGATCTTCTGAAGCATTTAACAGTTTTCTAAATATTTCTCTTTGCCTTATTAGTTTTTCTCAACACCCTGTGTTATAGCTTGAACAAAACTTTTAATTACAAATGTAAAATTTGTGGAAATTGTGACTAATAATAGGTGATCATATTGTGAAATCTGATATTAATAAGACCTCAGGCCTCAGGACTGGCCTGAGGTCAATGGACAGGTACTGGAGAAGGGCTCTCAAACCCAGGATATCAATCTCCAAGTCATGTGTTTCTTCCATGGTATCATGAATTTCCTATTTAAATTTCTTCTTTTTACAGAGTAGGAAGCGGAGGCACCAAGAAGTTAAGTGAGTGAGGCACAGGACACTATTAGTTCTCCACTTTATTTGACAGTCAGCAGGTTGTTTACTATGGGTGGGACTTCATTTCCTCATCTATAACATGAAGCTCTCAGAGTAGAAAGCCTCTGTTTTCTTTAGTTTCCAACTTTTATAGTTTGCCCAAGTTCATGCAGCTAACTAATCCAAAGCTAATGGTAGAGCATAACCCACTGAGAGCTTGTCAGATAGAGGGTCTCATAGATAGCTCTGCCCTTCAAATATTCGTCCTACTATAACTTATAGTCGTCCAGCCTTCATAAGGAACTATTTAGTATTGTTTGTTCTTACGAATAAAATGTTCTGTTCTCTACACTTAAATTAAAAAGTCGGCAATTTGGGGCTTTTATAGTGTAACAGAAACCACACTAAATTATGTTGCTATTGGTTCTTAGTTAACTTTGGTTTTCTCCACTTTCCCCTGGGGGGAAAAATTGATTCTGTATCCAGGGTTAAGCAAATAATAATTACCTAAAAAGTCAAATATTCATTGTAAGTTGTGCTTATTGATCTTATTTTTTAATAAATTAATACTTTTCATAGATCAAAGAACAGGACTTATTTTTCCTTCCCCAGGCTAAGTGAATGAATGCCTTCTTAGAATATTAAAAAAACACTTGTAGTAGCAAAAGGAAGGAAATCCCATAACATAATTTTGTTTCCACTATGAATTTGGCCATCACCACAAACTTTGCTCTATCTTCCTACCTTCCTGTTTGAGAGGTGGTGAGAAAAAGTACAAAGAATGTTGGGTTTGAATCCAGAAATATGTAGATTTAATTGTGGCACCTCCACCTAGCTGTGTGACCTTCAACAAGTTACTGAACCATTGGCATTTGTAACTATTGTTTTTTTCAATTGCTTAGTGCTATGGTTTGAATGTGTCCCCCAAAGTTCTTGTGTTGGAGACTTAATCCCCAATGCAACAGTGTTGGCAGGTGGGGCCTTATAAGAGGTAATTAGGTTATTAGGGTTCTGCCCTCATCAATGGTTAATGTCATTATCACAGGACTGAGTTAGTTATCACAAGAGTGGGTTGCTATAAAAGTGAGTTCAGCTCTCTCTTGCTCTCTCATACACACCTTCTCTTGCCCTTCTGCCGTGGGTTATTATTGTTGATTGCTGTTTGGTGAATGGATTGAACAAGTAGGTTACCCAAGGGCAGCTTCCTCTTGCACCAAGTAACTAACATTTGTAACATGCCCTTCTTGACAACAAGAAGAGCCTTGTCAGATGCAGGCCTCTCAACCCCGGACTTCCCAGCCTCCAGAACTGTAAGAAATAAATCTGCTTTTTATAAATAACTCAGTCTTGGATATTTCGTTATAACTGCACAAAACAGACTAAAACACTTAGTAAGCCTCCTATTGAAGAGATAAGTGACAGAACTTTCCCTGGTTATTTTGGGGGAGTATTATTTATCATTTAGTATTGAGTGTCTCCTACTCCTGCACATGGGAAAGTGTAGCAGTGGGCCTACTGCCCCACATTTGCCGTCAGATTTGATACATCTTAGAAAACATATCATATGCATAATTGCAATTCACAGGAAATAATGTCTTTCTTATCTTAATGGCCCATCAGTTCTTTGGTATCACTCTCTTCTGGGTGCTGTGCCTGCAGATTCCTTGGGTCCAGGTGGTATTGCTAGGCTGACTCTTAGAAAGATCCCTGCTGTAATTTTCCCATGCATTGGAGGGGTTGATGCCCTTTCCCAGTCAATCTTCCTTACCTCCCCAGGGCATCATCAATTTCCTTCCCTCTTTCCCTGGAAAACTTATTGAAATGACCAAAAAAATACCCACTTTACTATAAACGACATGCCATTTCACCCAGGAACATAAAACTATATCCTCTCTTCCAGAGTATATTTTTTCAGCTTCATTTTCTGACCAAGCATGTCACAGCATGCCTCTCACCCTTGGCAACTTTCTACTCTAGATAAAGATTTATTCCTCCGTACAAGGATCAGAGTCATTTTTGGCAAACAGAGACATTCAGTCATCATCATGAGCTAAATGCCTCATCTTCCCTCTGGATCACAGAGTCCTAGAGGGTAGGATCCAAATCTTATGGCTACAAGCACAGAATTCCAAGAAGAAATGGCCTCTACATTTCTAAAACTCCGATTTTATAGTCTTTGCTGGAATCTGCTTTACAATTTATTTGTCAAGCAGTCATTTATCTCCTGTCTGAACATCTCCGATTTCCCTCTCTGTCTACTCATAAAAGATATTTGGTTATTATTGTTGATCGCTGTTTGGTGAGTGGATTGAACAAGTAGGTTACTGAGGGCAGCTTCTTCTTGCACCAAGTAACTAACGTTTGTAGGAGGAAGAAAAATATTCCTCTACCCACTCTAGGTTTGTTGCTGAGGCCACTGTAACAAAAGATTAACAAGAGAAAAGCCATACAAATATATTTAATATAAGTTTTATGTAGCAGGGGGGCCTTCATAAGAAAATAAAGACCCCAAAAAACAGGTAACTTTAATTTTTTTTATAATAGATTTGATGAAGAGAGAAGAGTCATGAAGAAATGTGAGAGCACAAAAGGGGTGTGATCTAATGGTAGTAAACTAAGCAAGACATGTTTGCTCAGATTCTTCTCTGTGTGCCTGTGTCTTCAGAGATAAGAATGCTCCTTTCCTTCATGGTATAGGAAAGGCACCTCTCACCTGAGGGTCTTATGACCTGCTTCAGGGAAGGTCTGAAAATCCTTCCTAGGTTTTATGACTTGCTTCAGTGGGGGAAGAAAGGGGGAAGGTCAGAGAGACCTTCCTGCTTCTGTGGTTTTCTCAAATTTCTTCAGCTTAAACATTCGATATGCCAAGGTAACATTTTGGGGTGGCATGTCCTGAACCCATCATAATGTTCATTGTTCCAAAATGTTGGTCCAAAATACACGGAGATCTTATTATACGCAGGCACCTCTTGGCCTATATGTGAATATGCATGTGCGTACCGCCCCACCCCACCCCACACAGGTGAAACTCAAAGAATGCCATAAGCAAAATAAGAAATCTTTGGAGGAGTATCTTCACTTTTTTAGAAAGAATACTGTAGGAAGTAAAAAAACAAATTGAAACTTATCTCTGTTTAGGCTTTCAAGCAGTTATACCTAATAGAAAAAATACGAGGACATAAATCCTGTAGTTGGTTAATAAATGAGAAAAAGAGTGAACAAGCCCTACTTTGAAAGTCAATCCTGTTACCTCTGATTGAGAAAATCATCTGTTTGGAAGGAAGTTAAATGAATATATTTTGTTCATCCAAGGGCCATCACACATCAAATGATCATCTTATCTAAACCTAATTTATTTTTTGAGAGAAAGCAAGCAGCAATATCCCAGGCACCTTCTTTCCTTTTCTGATGGATCGGCCTCACATGCCTCTGAATAATCAATTTCCACCAGAGCATTTCCAAGTCTGTAACTAAGGACGATGTAGGTAAAGATGTACAATGATTTGTTTTCTATTAATCATTCTTCAGTGGTAGGATCAATTAACATATGTAAATGTCAATTAGTTATAAATAGACAAAAGCTGGGATGGTTTCAGTAGGACATTGGAGAAAGCACACTGTATGTTCAATGGTTTTTGAACCTTTTTTTTTTTAAGCTGAGAAATAGTATGTGGAATCCTAATGCAGTACATAGAATAGCTAAAAGAGTGTATGCTGGGCTTAAATTTGGCAGGTGAGCACGACAGACAAGACATGAACAGGGACTGAGGCTACCTTGCGGTCTTTCTCCCTCCTCTCTTCCCCCACCCACCCTCAATCCTCTTAACAGCCTTGAATATCTTGAGAGGACATTTAGGATTCCTTGGAACATAATTTAAAAATTAATGGCAGAGTGCTAAATAGATGTACTGTAGCAATTGATGAAGTCTTATTCTAATCCTGGATCCAAAGTATTAGCCATAAGAATCAGTGCAAATTATCAGGACTTTCTGAGCTCATTTGACATTTGTAGAATGGAGATGGCATTCGAATTAGGATAAATTAGATAACACTTATACAGTAGTCCCACCCTTATCCATGGTTTCACTTTTGCGGTTTCAATTACCCACAGTCAACCATGGTATGAAAATATTAAATGGAAAATTCCAGAAGTAAACAATGTATAAGTTTTACATTGTGAGCTATTCTAAGTAGTGTGATGTGTGATGAAATTTTATGCTGCTCTGCTCCAACTGGCACAGGATGTGAATCATCCAGGGATTTAGTAGCCATCTCAGTTATCAGACTGTTGTGGCATAAAAGCGCTTGTGTTCTTGTATCCTTTATTTTACTTAATAATGGCACCAAAGCACAAGAGCAGTTATGCTGGAATACTGTTATAATTGTTCTATTTTATTATTGGTTGTTGTTTATCTCTCACTGTGTCTAATTTTTAAGTTAAACTTTATCATAAGTATGTATGTATAGGAAAAAACATAGTCTATGTAGGGTTTGGTACTATCTGAAGTTTCAAGCATCCACTGGGGGCCTTGTAACATATCCCCTGCAGATAAGGGTTGGAGGGACTATTTATTGTAAAAAGTCAAGTAGGCATGCCTGTCATATAAGAGTTGCTTAATAAATTGCAGCTATTGTTGTTATCCAGGGGAAATACTTAAGTTTTCAGTGTTGCTCTGAAAGAACTCTGTGCTGAGGGTTTCTAAAGAATCACATTGTTGAAAATCATGGTTTATTTTGGGTGTGTTGGACCCAGAGACAAACACCATCTTTTACAAATTCTGTCAGGTGCTTTCAGGATCCCAGTTTTAACAACCCAAACTATGAGAGTAGTATCAGTGGGATTATAAATGAACATAGAGGAAAAGAGAATAAATACAACTCTAGTTTGAGGAAAAATGTGAATGGAGGTAAGAAGACACTTTCACTGCCAGAAGGTATCTCTTGCCTCACCATAACTCCCAGGCCCAGGCAAGCTTTTTTTTGACCTAAGGCATTAGCATTCTTCAGAATCAGCAGGTCAGACAACTTCAGTGCTTGGAGTGGACTTAGAAATCATTTACCGTCATGCACCGCATAAGAACGTTTCAATCAATGATGTTGGTCTCATAAGATTATAATGGAGCTGAAAATTCCTAGTGCCTAAGTGACATACTAGACTTTGTAATATCTCAGTGCAACACATTACTCAAGTGTTTGTGGTGATGCTGGTGTAAATAGTAACATGTTGTACAGGTTTGTAGCCTAGTAGCAATGGGCTATACCATACAGCTTAGGTGTGTAGTAGGGTGTACCATCTAGGTTTGTATAAGTACACTCTATGATGTTTGCACAATAACAAAATCACCTGACAATGCATTTCCAAGAGCATGTCCCCATCTGATACATGACTGTTCAAATGCCTCATTTTACTGGGCAGCAAACGGTGAGGAGGGGTGCAAGGGAGACAAGGAAGGCTCAGAGGTAGTTTTTGAAATGTAAATACTTCTGGGAGAAAGACCTGTTAAGTCTTTATTAACTCCTTACTATGAATTACAATGGCGTTTCCATTGCAGGGTAGGGAAGGACTATTGTCTCCTGTGGACCAATACACTGCCAAGGTGGATAGTGAGGGGTCTTAGATAGCCAAGCCCAGTCTCAGGCCTTCAGGTCAGGGGAGCTGAAAATAAAAAGGACCCTCGGGAAAAGGAGCCCCTATAAAGTAATTTTTACCATCTTTGTACCCTCAGTGGAGCTGACTGAGCTGACCATGTTGAGGACCTCAGCAAATTTGGTGAGGCTCCTGTCTTCACACATCTCTTTCCCTAGAATCTATCTAATTACTTCCTCCTGCCCCAAAGAAGCAGAAAGTGATTGGACTTCATCAAGGCCATGCCTCTGCTGTCTAGTGAAGATGAAGACTGTAGACAAGTAAAAAGTTAAGCAAGGTTCAGACTATTTGGGATATGCTAAATTCTGGCCCCTCCCTCTTTCATGCTTTCCCCTGCACCATCACTCCCAAAACAAGGCAAGAGTGAGATGAGCCAGGAGCATGAGCTACTGAGTCTAATTCTTTTGTCAGGGGTTGTTGTGCAGCTTAGGAGCTGAGTAGATTGTTACTCTGGAAAGCCTCTGTCCATTCCCTGAGAGATCTCCCTGGTGTCAGGATTGGCACCTATCTCAAGAAAGACGAAGCTTCCCAGTTTAGAAGCCTCCAAAACAATTGGCAGTTGAGTGGAGATTCAAACAGACCTTCTAATGCTGTCCAATAGCACTTTCTGGGATGATGGAGATACTTTATCTAAATATTCTATGCTGCCTAATACCATAGCTACTAGTCGCACATGGCTATTGAACATATGAAATGTGACTAGTAGGACTGAGGAAATGGATTTTTAATTTTATTTACTTTTAATTAACTTAAATATTATGATATCCACATGTAACTAGTAGCAGCTGTGTTGGACAGCACAGCTTAGTCACCACCACTCTCCCCCCACCGCATTATCTTGTTTCCTCATGTTACCGGGGGTCCTTGCTCCCAGAGCTCCCAAGATGGTGGCGGGCCGCTTCCAAGATTGTGGCAAGCCTCGTGTTCTCGACCTGGGGTTCTTGGCCTCACAGATTCCAACAAATGGAATCTTGGGCCATGCGGTGAGTGTTAAGCTCTGTTAGAAGCCGTGGGTCACGGAAGAGAACCGTGGAACCCAGTGACTAGTGTTCAGCTGGATTAGGACGAACCCGGGCACTTAGCCGTGCAGGAACAATGGCAAGCCTTTAGCCCAATCAGGAGTGGCAATGGGCACCTCCTTGGATAAGGAGCCCAGCAGACACCCTGCCAGATCCTGAGGGATGGAAGTCAGCAGCGGGTCTACAAAGGCGGCAAACAGCAGTGGTGGACAGCGAGCGAAAGCTCAGCTCGAGCCGTAACAAACACGGATCAGAAGAGAGTGCAGTTGCAAGATTTAATAGAGTGACGACAGAGCTCCCATACAAAGGGAGGGGACCCAAAAAGGGTAGCCATTGCCTGCTCCAATGCCTGGGTTTATATCCTGATCATTGTCCCTTCCGCTGTGCTCTCAGGCAATAGATGATTGGCTATTTCTTTACCTCCTGTTTTAGCCTAATTAGCATTTTAGTGAGCTCTCTTTCCTACCTGATTGGTCAGGGGTGAGCTAAGTTGCAAGCCCCGTGTTTAAAGGTGGATGTGGTCACCTTCCCAGCTAGGCTTAGTGATTCTTAGTCAGCCTAGGAAATCCAACTAGTCCTGTCTCTCACTCAGTGGTCACTGCCCAAGGTTTTATGACCTATCAAGACAATACGATTGATTTCACCGATGTCATTTTATTGCTCTGTTGAAAAAATTCTTTCCAGGAAGTTAAAATTGCTAAGGAAAGTTTATTCATTTTACAAGTGGATGGTATTCCACACATTGCTTATAACTTACTCAAAAATGCAAAGTTCAGAACTAGTAAGATGCTGATGTGCCGAGTTTTTTAGGCAAGACATTTAACCTCACTGGACCTTTGATTCCTCAACTGTAAAATAACAAGTTTATGCTAAATGAACCTGAAGGCCTTTACCAGCTCTAAAAGGAGATGATTTGAAATGGCTGCTATGATGGTGAAAAGATTATATATGTTCAAATAAGTAAAATTATGGAAGGAGTTGCCATTTCTGATAAGGTGGTTAGAAATTTAGTAATAAACATGAATTCAATATAATAACAGGGAGCAATAGCAAAGCATAAAAACAAAGTATAAGATGAACATGGGCCAGGCATGATGGCTTACGCCTGTAATCCCAGCACTTTGGGAGGCCGAGGTGGGAGGATCACTTGAGGCTAGGAGTTCAAGGCCAGCCTAGGCAACATGAACCCCATCTCTACAAAAAAAGAAAAGATGTATACAAAGGATCTAACTTCAAGGCAGAAAGTGTGAGAAGGCTGGTTGCTCCCTAGACTGCTCACTGTTCTTACTACCCATTATACAAAATGAGCATTTCTGTAATCAATTCTAATGAAGCTCATAAGTCTACCTTACAGTTTGCTGTAAATACTGAAACATGTACTACATTTGTTTATATGTTACTTTGAGAACTTTTAGAGACCCATTGTAAAGCAAGAATTGACAAATAAGTCAGTTTCCAACTACCATGAGGAAGTTCCTTTGACCTCAACCCTCGTAAAAAGACGCACTGGCTGTACTATCAAAAGCACAGTTTTCACATGAACTGACATCACCCAACATCAGCCCAAACACCTTATGAGCCTAAATCCTAAGACAGCCAGAACTGAAACTCTTTTGGGGGAAAATGTTGCTTCTACGATGGGCCTCCATAAGTAATAAAACATTTCTAGCACCAGAAATCCAAGTACACCAAAGACCAACTGAAAATGTTTGTCATACCAGTACTATTAAAGGACAAATTCTGGCAGCCTGTAGCTAACGTTGCATATGAGGAGAATTCTACAATCTGGGTGCAGCATTCTGAGGAAACTCTGCCCACAGCATGAATCTGTAACCCACCAGAAACACAGCACTTCTAAATGCTAATAATAATGGCTAACGATTACATAGCACTTACTATGGCCAGACATTGATCTTCTGTCTGGTAAGTGTCAGAGTAAGCCTGAATCTTCATGAAAGGCATGAAAGCTTGACTCATTTATGCTTAGTTTGGAGTACTTATCCAGTGATACCAACGAAGCACTGTCTAATTAAAATGCTTAAAACTTCTGAATAGGTGAAATTCTGTAACAACCACATTTATATAAGTTATTTTATAAAATGCATTGGAAATTACCCAGAGATCAAAAAGTTATCAACATGAATGTAGAATTTTCCTTCTTTTATCTGGAAACAAAAAGTCTCAAACAATTGGGGAAAAAATGTGGTGATATCTGTCATAATTTACAGAGACTCCAGTGTAGGCAAACAAAAAAGAGCGTTCCTTGAATCATTCCAGACTGGTGAGCCCCTCCCATGGGAATTTTGCACCTCAGTACCACTTGGTGATGTGTAAGAATAGATTGGCTTGTTCACTGTTCTGGTTTCTCTTTTTACAATTACTAGTTCCTTCTGACTAACCTTAGAAAATGTCATAAAACAGAAATGTGTTACCAATGACCTGCATTGGTAACATTTCTCTCAACAGGCCTTCTTCTAGAAAACATTCCTTTAAATTTTCATCTTGCTTTACTTTTTTCCCTTTTAGCCTTGCTTAGTGCCATTTTAGCTACAATCAAAAACTTGTATGTCTTGGATTATATAAAAGTGTTACTTGTGGCAAATCCATACAGGTCTGCAGCAACCTCAATTCTTGCCTCTGCAGAAGAAAGAATTCAATGGAGGGGCATAAGGCAGAAGGAGAGACCAAGGCAAGTTTTAGAGCAGGAGTGAAAGTTTATTAAAAAGCTTTAGAGCATGAATGAAAAGAAAGTAAAGTATACTTGGAAGAGGGCCAAGAGGGAAACTTGAAAGACAAGTTTGTGGTTTGACCTTTTGACATGGGGTTTTATACACTGGCATACTTTCAGGATCTTGTGTCCCTTCTTCCCTGATTCTTCCCTTGGGGTGTGCTGTCTACATGCACAATGGCCTGCTAGCATGTGGGAGGGGAGCATACGCAGTGTGTTTACTGGAATTTTATGCATGCTCACTTGAGGTTTTCTTCCCTTACCAATCTAGCATTCCTGGACTAAGGTCATATACCAGTTAAACTCTGCCACTTTGCCTCTTAATGCACATGCTTGATCTCACTCCCCCAATCCCTGAGAGCTTATTGGAAAGCTACTAATCACCAGTTTCAGGTTTTTGCTATCTATAGGGAGACTGCCTTTCCCTGGCTCTGGCTGCGTCCAATTATTATCTTAGAGAGACAGTTAACAACTGCCTGACCATCACCTGACGGTCGCCTGACATTCCTGATGGGGTGAGGGGAGCCCTCTCCTGCCCTGCTCATGCCTGACTAGCTACCTACTATAACAAAAGTTACGTTCTTAAAATCTATTGTATAAGCTTCCTCAGAATTAAGGAGTTAAGCTTTACAGTCTGGAAAATCAGTATTTGAGCTTACTAGAGGACAATCTTTGCAACTTACTTCACCTCTTCACCTTTTGTATATTACTATTCCCTATTTTCTTTTGTTTCCTTTTTTTTTGAGACGGAGTTTTGCTCTTGTTGCCCAAGCTGGAGTGCAGTGGCGCGATCTCAGCTCACTGCAACCTCTGCCTCCTGGGTTCAAGCGATTCTCCTGCCTCAGCCTCCCAAGTAGCTACAGGCATGTGCCACCACGCCTGGCTAATTTTCTTTTTATTTTTGTATTTTTAGTAGAGATGGGGTTTCACCATGTTGGTCAGGCTGGTCTCAAACTCCTGACCTCTAGTGATCCACCCACCTTGGCTTCCCAATATTCTGGGATTACAGGCATGTGCCACTGTGCCCAACCACTATTCCCTATTTTCAATAAGACTGGTTAGTAAAGTCAACCTCACATACAGTGGCGCCCTCGATTCATAAGAACTCTTAAATGTTCAAAAATTTTGTGAACTAGTTTTTATACACAGCCTTTATTATAAATTAAATTATATAAATTATGCTTTTATGTTAAAACAAAAATAATACCCAGAACCCATCACTTTCTAATTATTTTACTAAATTTTATTATTATCTGTGTTCTTGAAGTTACTTATGTCTACTGTACTTGTATGGTGGAAATACTATAAAGTAGTATGCTACTGGGTGTCTCTTCCTAGTCCTGCTGTGTCTGTGAAGTCAGGTTGGTAGCTGGAATTCAGCCAAGGTGAAAATATTTACACTGTAGAAATCAGCAAACACTACAAATCTGGGCTGTTTGTCCTCTGAGATAGTTGTTTATCAAGCATTTACCAGCACATCGCTGCTTGTGTGTATGGTATAAGAATCAAATGAGATAATGTGTAATAGGTGCTTAAGTGTTGTATTAGTCCATTCTCACACTGCTATAAACATACTACTCAAGACTGGGTAATTCATAAAGGAAAGAGGTTTAATTGACTCACAGTTCTGCATGGATGAATAGGCCTCAGGAAACTTACAATCATGGCAAAAGGGGAAGCAGGCACCTTCTTCACAAGGTGGCAGGAGAGAGAAGAGTGCTCAAAGGCTGAAGAGTCCCACACTTATCAAACAACCAGATCTTGTGAGAGTTCACTATCACAGGAACAGCATGGGGAATAAGGACCCATGATCCAATCACCTTTCACTTGGTCCCTCGCCTGTTATGGGGGATTACAATTTGAGATGAGATTTGGGTGGGGACACAGAGCCAAATCATATTTGTGTGTAACTCATATTTTATAGTCAATAAATGTTAGTTGTTCTCATTAGTAGTATTAATTTTTATTATCATACAGTCAATTAGTAAATCAGTTCTTCATTGTCTAATTCAGTGCCTTTAAAGGTTTCTTAGAGCATATAAAAATGCAATACTATGAAATATTTCCATAATGACATAGATCTCAGCTTCCTTAACATAATAGCATTGTTATCTACACTGTGTCCTAATTTTGATTAGTGATGCCTTTTATGGAAATTTATTTTTTTATTTTTTTTATTTTTTTTAGTTCTAGTTCAACCCTCTCCTCTGTCAGAGAAGGAAACAAGGTCCCAAAAGCCTAGTGTTTTGCCTAAGGTCTCAAGGGCATCTAGTAGTAAAATATGTTGCCAATGTAATTTACAAAGTCTTTGGATACTTTTATAAATGAAAAAGTTGTTTATTAAGAGTGTGAGTCAATGGTTTTTATTTTGGCATTTATGATGTCCTTGTGAAAACTTGGTGCAACATATATAGAAATTGAACCATAGGAAATTACCATATTTGTAAGTAAGAAATAGTCAAATATTGGTAATGTCATATGGCTCTATCTAACCTGATATATTTAACCTAATAAGCTGATAGTCAAAGTGA
This sequence comes from Pan paniscus, assembly GCF_029289425.2. Lineage (NCBI taxonomy): Eukaryota > Metazoa > Chordata > Mammalia > Primates > Hominidae > Pan > Pan paniscus. The sequence continues at coordinate 22,776,662 of NC_073272.2, read as the reverse complement.
TATGATCTTTCCATTTCTTCCCCACTCCTGTCTCGCAAACATGATGTTATTTATTTATTTATTTATTTATTTTGAGAATTAATTTCACTCTTGTTGCCCAGGCTGCGGTGCAATGGCATGATCTTGGCTCACCACAACCTCTGCGTCTCGAGTTCAAGTGATTTTCCTGCCTCAGCCTCCCGAGTAGCTGGGATTACAGGCATGTGCCACCATGCCTGGCTAATTTTTTGTATTTTTTTTTAGTAGAGATGGGGTTTCTCCATGTTGTTCAGGCTGGTCTCGAACTCCTGACCTCGTGATCTATCCACCTCGGCCTCCCAAAGTGCTGGGATTACAGGGGTGAGCCACCGTGCCTGGCCATAATGTAATTAAGATGAATCCAGTCATATGCACATGAGCTACAGAGGTTTAATTCAGGGGTTTGTGGTATTATTTGGCTAGATAAAGTTTATGGTTTCTATGCTAAAGAGTGATACTATGCTACCATTGTACTTAACAAAAGAATTATCCCCAGGCTTTGAGATGAAGAAGGACAGAATAAATAGTTGATACATGTTTGTATGGAATTTGTGTCATTTTCTGGTTTGGATTTAAAACCAAAGAATGGCTAAATTATATGTATTACCCTAGGCTTTTAAAAAACACTCACCACATGAGCATTAGCTTTGAAAACCCTAAATTGCTTTTAAAAAATGGTCAAGCCAAAGTAGAAGAAAATCTGTGGTTTTATGCCCAATATACAATTACACAATAACAGAATTTATATGCTTGCAGTTGGATTCACAAAACCTCCTTAATGTACTAAAGTGTGGTCTAATTGCTTACTAATAAAAGGGGGAAACAGTCTCTAATTAGATAAATACCTTTTATAGCAATCTTAGTAAACATACTCTGTCTGTCAGGGGGAAGCAAAGAGTTGGGAATGTGTGATCAATGACTGTTTTCACCCTGTTTTTCCTGGTGGGACAGGGTCAGCTTGGAACACACGGTTCTTGCCCAGAGCTGCTCAGCATTCCAGACTAACAGCTCTAATCAGCTCCTCCTTTAGTCAACAGTATTCAAGGGATGAAAGGCGGGAATGGTTTCTATTATTATTTTTTTAACCACATAATTGGAGTCAAAATAGTAATTGACTCTTGTTTGTTTCTCCAACCTGTCCTCTGGGAATAACTTCAGGGTGCAAGTAGTTCTCAAAGTCCCTAAACAAGTTTCTGTTTTCATTAGTTCCTGGAGATTCTACCTTTCTTCTTCTTTTTTAAAAAAACTTGCTTTGAATTAAGGGCTCTTATTCTGAAAAGCTTAAGAAAGAAGCTGTCCCTTTAGCAAACTGAGTTGGAGAACACTAGAATGTGTGGTCACGGGAGCCATAAGGCCTGAGTTCTATTCCTAGGTGTGTTACTAATTCATTGTGAAACCTTGACAGTGTCACTTGAATTCCAAGTACCTCAGTGTTCCCATTTGTAAAATAAAGTTTGAGGCAGAAGGCATAGAGCTGGTGTACTCTGAATTGCTGTGAGACAAGATTGACAAAGGCGTGGGCAAAAAGGGAATAAGGAATGGAACACACAAACTGCACTGGGCTTAAGAGATGGACTATATTGGGTGTGCTGGGCTATGCTTAAGAGAGAAATCATGGAAACACAGGTGAGGTGCTGGAAGCACGTGAGGAGAATGAGGTTATTAAATAAACCGGTTCCTGCTCTTCTGAGTATTTTCTACATCTACGTGTCCTGGTAGAGGCCTCACTAGTTTCATCTATATTTGTAGCCTAGTCTCAACTTTTAGTAAAAACTCTGTTCATGTTTGTTGAATCTGATCTACTCTGCCTGAAGTTAACTGAGTTTATCTTTTTTCTTACTCCTTAAGACAATGGTAATAGTTCCTTAAAACAACAATAATAACAGAACTTAAAACAAATAACAAAGAAAAATAAAACCCATAATTTTTCTTATTATAAAAATCATTCATGCTTACTAGAAAAATTTAGAAAGTAAAATGAGAATATATAGCATCCACAATCAACAACCATTTCTTCTCAGTGATTTTTTTTCTAAACATTTTTTGTATAATTAACATTATATAGAATAGATGATTTTATATTGTGACTTTTCATTTAAAATGACAAAATTTAACTTCTATTATACTTTTTAAACTTTTTTAAAAAAATTTTTGTGAGTACATAGTAGATGTGTGTGTGTGTATATATGTGTTTTATATATGTATATATATACATATATATTTCTGGGTTACATGAGCATGAGATATTTTGACACAGGCATGCAATGCATAATAATCACATCAGGGTAAATGGGTATCCATCACCTCAATTAAATTATATACTCTTTTGGTTATTTTTAAATGTACAACTAAATTATTATTGATTATAGTTACCCTCTTGTGGTTGTAAATAGTAGGTCTTATTCATTCTATCTACTTTTTTGTACACATTAACTATCCACACTCCCCTTCCACTACCCTTCCCAACCTTTGGGAACCATCATTCTACTCCCTATCTCCATGAGGTCACTTTAATTTTTAGCTCCCACATATAAGAGAGAACATGTGAAATTTGTCTTTCTGTGCTTGGCTTATTTCACTTAACATTATGACCTCCAGTTCCATCCAAGTTTTTGCAGATGACAGGATGTCATTCTATTTTATGGCTGAATAGTACCCATTGTATATATGTACATTTTATTTATCCATTCATCTGTTGATGCACACTTAGATTGCTTCCAAATCTTGGCTATTGTGAATAGTGCTGCAATAAACATGGGAGTGCAGGTATCTCTTTGATATACCGATTTCCTTTCTTTTGGGTATATATCCAGCAGTGAGATTGATGGATAATATGGTAGCTCTATTTTTAGTTTTTTAAGGAACTTCCAAACTCTTCTTTGCTTTTATTTAATTTCCATTGGCATGGAATATCTTTTTCTATGTCTTTGTTTTCAGTCTGTGTCTTTCTAGGTGAAGTGGTTTTCTTGTAGGCAACAGATCATTGGGTCAGCCACTCTGTCTTTTAATTGGAGAGTTTTGTCTATTTATGTTCAATGTTATTGCTGATAAGTAAGGACTTACTCCTGCCATTTTGTTATTTGTGTTCTGGTTGTTTTGTGCTCTTCTCTTCCTTCTTTCCTTCCTTTCTGTCTTCATTTTATTGAAGGAAACTTTCTCTGGTGGTATGATTTAATTACTTCCTTTTTGTTTTCTGTGTATCTGTTCTGTGTTTTTTGATTTGTGCTTACCATGAAGCTTGCAAATACTATCTTATCACCCATTATTTTAAGCTAATAATAACACTGCATAAACAAATAGGCAAAAAGAAAACCAATAAAAACTCTACACTCTAACTTTCTCCCTCTGCTTTTTAGTATTTTGTTGTTTCTCTTTATATCTTATTGTACTGTCTATGTCTTAAATATTTCTTGTAGTTATTTTTGATTGGTTCATCTTTCAGTGTTTCTACTTAAGGTAAGAGTAGTTTACACACCACAGTTACGATGCCATAATATTCTGTGTTTTTCTGTGTACTTACTATTACCAGTGGGTTGTATACCTTTAGATGAATTCTTACTGCTCATTAACATACTTTTCTTTCTGATTGAAGTACTCCCTTTTGCTTTAACTTGTCTGGGAAACTCTCTATTTCTCCTTTATGTTTGAAGGATATGTTCACTGGATATACTATTATAGGGTAATAGGCTTTTTTTCCCTTCAGCACTTTAAATATTCCATACCACTCTCCCCTGGTTGGTAAGGATTCTGCTGAAGAGTCTGCTGCCAGAGGTAGTGGAACTCTTTGTATGTTATTTGTTTCTTTCCTCTTACTGCTTTTAGGATCCTTTCTTTATCCTTGACCTTTGAAAGTTTGATTATTAAATGCCTTGAGGTAGTCTTCTTTGGATTAAATCTGCTTGCTGTTCTATAACCTTCTTGTACTTGGATATCAATATGTTTCCTAGGTTTGGAAAGTTCTCATTATTATCCCTTTGAATAAACTTTCTACTTCTATATCTTTCTCTACCTCCTCTTTAAGGCCAATAACTCTTAGATTTGCCCTTTTGAGACTATTTGCTAGACTTTGCTGGCAAGCCTTTTTTTAAAATTCTTTTTACTTTTGCCTCCTCTGACTGTATATTTTCAAATAGCCTGTCTTCATGCTATTTCTTTCTTCTGCTTGATGAATTCTGCTATTAGAAGACTCTGATGCATTCTTCATCATTGCATTTTTCTACTCTGAAATTTCTGTTTGATTCTTTTTAATTATTTCAAACTCTTTGTTAAATTTATCTGATAGAATTCTGAATTCCTTCTTTGCATTATCTTGAATTTCTTTGAGTTTCATCAAAACAGGTATTTTGAATTCTTTGTCTGAAAGGTCATATATCTCTGTTTCTCCAGGATTGGTCCCTGGTGCTCTATTTAGTTCATTTAGTGATGTCATGTTTTCCTGAATGATCTTGATGGGTGTGGATGTTCTTCGATGTCTGTGAATTGAAGAGTTAGATATTTATTTTATTCTTTGCAGTCTGGGCTTATTTGTACCCATTCTTCTTGGGAAGGCTTTCCAGATATTCGAAAGGACTTTGGTATTGTGATCTAAGCTGTATCTGCATTAGGGAGCACTACTAGTCCAGTAATACTGTGCTTCTTGCAGACTCATATAGGGACCACCTTGATGGTCTTGGATAAGATCCAGAAGATTTACCTGGATTACCAGGGAGAGACTTTTGTTCCCTTCCCTTACTTTCTTCCAGACATACAGAGTCTCTCTCTCTTTGTGCTAAGCTGCCTGGAGCTGGAAGGAGGGGGAGAGAACACCAAGACTGGGACTGCACTGGGTTAGACCTGAAGGCACCACAGCATTAGGCCCCACCCAAGGCCTGCTTCAACCACTACCTGCCTATCACCTATGTTCACTCAAGGCCCTTAAGAGTCTACAATTAGCAGATTGTGAAGCCAGCCATAATTGTGTCCTTCCTTTCCAGGAAGCAAGTTCCCTCAGGCCCTGGGTGGAGCTGGAATAAAAAACCTTAGAAATCTACCTGGTGTTCTATTCTACTGTGGCTGACAGGGCACTCAAACCATGAGACACAGTCCTTCCAACTATTCTCTCCCCTTTTTATAAACAGAGGAACCTCAACCCATGGCCACCACCACCACCACCACCACAGGCCCACAGGAAGTACTGCCAGGCTACTGCTGATGTTAACTTGAGGCCCAAGGGCTCTTCAATCAGTTTGTGGTGAATGCTGCCAGGCCCGGGCCTCACCCTTCAGGGCAGTGGGCTACCCTCTGGCCCAGGGCAGGTCCAGAAATTCTGTTCAGGTGCCAAGGCCTAGAATTGGGAACCCCCAGATCTTGCTCAGTACTCTACCTCGCTGTAAGTCAAATTGTTACCTAAGGTGCAAGAAAAGTTTCCTTTACTTTTCCCTCTGCTTTTTTCATGCAGAGGGAGTATCTCACCATAGCCACCATACCTGGGAATGTGCTGAGTCTCACCTGAACTCAGCACATCTCAGAGTCTCACCCAAGGCTCATGGCGTACTACCTGGGTATTGCTGGTGGTTATTCAAGGCCAAACATCTCTTTAGTCAGCAGATGATTGGTCCTGCCACAACTGGGTCCTTCCTTTCAAAATAGTGGGTTCCCTTCTGGCCCAGGATGTGTCTGGGAATGTTGTCCAGGAGCTGGGACCTGGAATGGGGGCCTCATGACTTTTACTAATGCTCTATCCTACTATGGCTGAGCTGGCTTTCAAGATACAAGACAAAATCCTCTCTTCTCTCTCCTCTCATCAAGTGGAAGGAAGGGGTTTCTTTTTGAGTCACAAGCTATGCAGCCTGGGGTTGGGGAGGGGTGGTACATGCACTCCCTTATCCTCCCCAGCTGGTGTCTCAGTAGGTTATATGCCCCTCAATTCCAGTGGTTCCAAGCTCAGCTCAGCGCTAAGACTCACCTAGGAGTTGCATTCCTTGTGGCCTAGACTGCCTTTCACATTTAAGAACACTTTGTCCCATGGTGGGAAGTCTTGCTGGAACTCAAGTTCTGACTGCTGGGATGTGTGATTCCACTCTAGTTTGGGCTAGTCTATACGCTCCCTCCATGGGCAGGCATCATCTGAGTTTAGCATGGTTTTACTTTTAGTTGTGACAGGGTAGCACTGAGTTCAATGCAAAGTCTTACAATTACTGCTCTCTGCCTCTCCCAAGCACAAATATTCTTTCTCCATGCCACACAGCTACTGCCAGGGGATGGGGCCAGGGGATGGGGGACAGGTGAAATCAGTGATTCAAGACTGTCTTTCCTATCCTCTTCAGTGCCTCTTTCAGTGATATAAAGTTAAATCTAGGCACTATGAGTGCTCACCTGATTTTTGGTTCTTATGAAGGTACTTTTTCATGTAGATAGTTGTTAAATTTGGTGTTCTTGCATGGGCGACACTTGGTAGAGCCTTCTATTTGGCCATCTTGCTCCACTCTTCGATTTCTATTTTATGAATGCATCATAATTTACTTAATAACTCCCCTGCTGTTGTCTATTTCTAATGTTCCTTATTATATGAGTATTTTTCTGATGACCATTACTATGTAATAATTTTTCCCCATATTTTTGGATAGTTTTCTGACAAGAGATTTCTGAGACAGACATTGCTAAGAATAAAAACATAAACATTTAAGGAATAAAAATGTAAAAAATACAATAGAAATATAAACACATGTAAATATTCATACATGTCACTAAATTGCTTTCTAAGAAACTAATGATATTAATTTCTACTGTCATTGGAAGGCACCATATGTATTGAAATAAGAACTGTTGGTTGGAATGGTCTACCATATTTAATTGTGTGTTATCTTGGCTGTGAGGGAAGGCTGAATGACCCAGAAGGTTCCTCCCAACTACAAGAGTCACTGATTAGAAATAACTAAACAGCTATCAGAGAACTGGCTATTCAATAATGACCTCCTTATGAAGTTGGAGCCTCAGTTCCCTCTAAGCACTGTACTAGCTGCTGAGGATGAAATCCCTGTTTTTAAAGAGCTTACACTCTAGTGGTAGAAAGGTATTTAAATAGGGAATTTCAATATAATGGTAAATAATAATATCTGGGGCATTTTTAGGGTAGTATGGGAGAGGAGAGACCCTGAAGCAAAGAAAGATGGGGAAAATATTGTAGACAGGGGAATCAGCATTATCAGAGTATTGGTGAAAAGCATAGATTGTATGTATTGTGTATGTGTCTACAAGCTATTTGGTTTTATTTAAGGATATAGTATGAAATAAAAGATGCTCGACACTTATATGATAGGCAGAGGCTAGGTCATAGGGGACTTTGTATGCCACACTAAGAAGCCTGAACTTTATTGTATAGGCAGTGAAGAGATATTTAAGGTTTTAAAGAAAGAGAGTGATGAAGCCAGATGTCATGATAGATAACATTTCTCTCTCTCTCTTTTTTTTTTTTTTTTGAGATGGAATCTCACTCTGTCACCCAGGATGGAGTGCAGTGACACGATCTCAGCTCACTGCAACCTCGGTCTCCTGGATTCAAGCGATTCTCCTGCCTCAGGCTCCCAAGTAGCTGGGATTACAGGCACAAGCTACCACGCCTGGCTAATTTTTGTATTTTTAGTAGAGATGGGGTTTCACCATGTTGGCCAGACTGGTCAAGAACTCCTGACCTCAAGTAATCCACCGACCTCAGCCTCCCAAAGTGCTGGGATTACAGGCGCAAGCCACCACCCAGCCAATAGATAACATTTCTGATTGTGGTGGAAGAATAAATACATTTTTAATGAGGCAAGACTAGAAGCAAGAAGACCTGTTAGGAGACCTTTGTAATATCCAACTGAGAAATAGTAAAAGCTTAAATCAAGGCAGTGGAAGTATGGAGGTATGGAGGGAAAAGGAAAGGCTCAAAAATTATGTTGAATATCAATTTGGCAGAAGTTGATAATTACTTGAATGTGGGGGCTGATGGAAAGAAAACAACTGCATAAAAGTCAAGATAATAAAAGTTGCCAGAAATCAGAGCTCAACAGGTTAACTGCAAAAGAAAGATTCCAGGGACACAATAGAGAAATGTCTATTTGATTTGGCAACATGGATGTCACTGGTGGATTTTGCATGAGTCCTTTCAGAGGAGTAGCAAAGGAACAGTAAGTTGAAGAGTGAGTTGAAGGTGAGGAAATATAGACAGTGAATGTAAGTGTATTATAGTTATCTCTTAAGAAGCTTGGCTCAAAGGAACAGAGAGAATTAATACAGTTGCCAGAGAGGTGATCTAGAGTCAACAGAACTTTTTTTTCTTTTTAAATTTGGAGGAACTCGAGATTCTTTACAAGCAGGAGAAAAAGGACCACCAAAGAGGGAGAACTTGAAGGTATAGGACAGAAGAGAAAGTTGATGGAACAAGCTATTGGAGTAAATAGAAGAAAGTACGATTGAGTTTAAATGGAGATGTTGATTTTGTATAGAAAGGGGAGACTCTTTGCCTATAACTGGATAGGAAGAGGGAAACTTGGATGCAGAAGTAAGTTTGTTAGTGGAATCAGGAAGATAAAGTTGTTCATTACTAAACAGTGCAGAGTGTTGCAGAGAGAAAGAGAAAATAATATATGCAAAGACCTGGAGTGAGAGGTGGAGAGAGTATGATGGGTTTGAGTAACTGAAATGAAAATTCAGTAGGACTAGGACATAAATTGAGAGAGGCAGGTAAGAGAAAAGATTAAAAATGAGGACAAAGTGGTAGCTGAGACCATATCAGGGTGGGTCTTGTAAGCCACATTATGAGTTTGAGCGTCATTTCAAGTGTAGAAGAAAGTTTGTAAAGGTTCGTGTGTGACATGATAAGCTTTGTATTTGGAAGCATCACTTTGGCTGTACTGTGAATAATGGGTAGGGAGGCAAGGGATAAGGCAGGGAGAACAATGTGGAAGCTGATAGAGTAGTCCTAGTAATGGATAATAGTGACTGGACTAATGCATTGCCTATGCAATGGAAAGAAACAGATGAAATTGAGAGATTTTTTTAGGAAGTAAGAATTGACAAGTCTTGATGATGGATTGGATATAGAGGAGAGGGAGAGAAAGAAGTCAAGAATAACTCTCAAGTTTTCTAGCTTGGGCAACTGAGAGGATGGTGGCACCATTTATTGAGACAAGGAACTCCAGGGGAAGTATATTAACAAGTTAATATTAAGAGGTATATTAACAAGTTCATTTATGGACACATTGAGCTTGAGATGCCTATGAAACATAATATGCTAATTCATTTATTCACCCACTCAATAAATATTTACAGAGCACCTACTATGCCAGGCACTGGGCTATGTCCTGGGAATATAGCAGTGAACAAATTCCAAGACTCATGGAGCTTGTAGTCTAACTTAAATTCAAGTAGTCATGTTGATATTTGAGTGAAGCTAAGGAGAAAGTGTAAGGCTAAGCTATAGAACTGGGAATATGCATGAAATCACCCAGAGTCACTGGGAAAGGTAAAAATATATGGGGCAGATTAAGGAAGAGGTACTTATAAAGAAAGCTGAGAAGTAGTGACCAGAGGTAGGAAGGCAACAGGAGATGTGGTATTACAGAAACCAAAAGATAAGAGTGGTTCAAGGATAGAGTGGTGAATATTTCTGACGAATTAGCTGAGAATGTCACTGTTCATTGGATTTAGTGACAAGGTGAGCATTGGTTAGCTATGGGGAATATCACTGGAGTAGTATGGGCAGATACTCAATTTCAGTGGGTTTAGGAATGAATAGGAAAGGAAATAAAGGGTTTTGTAGATGTCTCTCAAAAATTTTAGCCAAGAAGAGGGAAAGACATATCAGTAGTAGCTGGGAAAGAAATGTGGGTACCCTGAGTTCAGACTGTGACACTGAAGATACACTCCTTCAGACTTCCAAGTCTGCCCAAGATTTCTGACCCAACTGCAAGGAGTTAGGGTCTGCTATGATTTAAATGTGTTTCCTCCAAAATTCAGGTTTTGTCAGTGTGATAGTATTAAGAGGTGATTAGGCCATAAGGGCTCCTCCCTCATGAATAGGATTAAGACCCTTATAAAAGAAGTTCCACACAGCATTTGGTTTGCATGTGCTTCCATCTTCTGCCATGTGAGGACACAGCATCCCTACCCTCCAGAGGATGCAGCAACAAGACACATTATTGGAAGCAGAGAGTAGCCCTCACCACATAACTGAACCTGCCAGTACCTTGATTTTAGACTTCCCAGCCTCCAGAACTGTGAGAAATAAATTCATGTTCTTTATAAATTACCCAGTTTATGGTATTCTGTAACACAGAATTATAGTATCACAAATGGACTAAGACAAATTGGTACCAGATGAGTGGGGTGTTGCTATAAAAAATACCTAAAAATGCAGAAGAATCTTTGGAACTGAGTAATGGGTAGAGGATGGAACAGTTTTGAAGTGAATGTTGGAAAAAGTCTGTATTGCTGTGAGTGGATGATTAAGGGTGATTCTGGTGAGACTAAGAAGAGGAGAGCACTAGAAAAAGCCTCAGTATTTTTAGAGATTACTTTAGTGTCCATGAACAGAATGTTGGTAGAAATATGGACAGTGATGAGGTCTCAGACTGAAATGAGAAACAAGGTTTGGAAACTGGAGGAAGGTTCATCCTTGTTATAAAGTGACAAAGAACTTGACTGAGCTGTGTCCATGTACTATAACTTTGTGGAAGGCAGAACTTAAGAGCAATCAACTAGGGTATTTGGTGGAAGAAATCTCTAGGCAACCAAGTACTCAGGGTACTGCATGACTTCTCTTTACTGCTTATAGTAAAATTTAAGATGAGAGAGACAATTTAAAGATGAAATTTATAATCAAAAGGGAAGCAGAACATAAATATTTGGGAAATTCTCAGCCTGGTCATATAAAGAATAAAAAAAGATATTTAGGAGAGAAAATCAAGCATGTGGCCAAGAGACTGTCTCATCGGGAGATTAGTAGGGCTAGAAGGAAGCCAGGTGCTATTCATTAAGACAATGGGAGAGACCCCAGAGGAATTCCAGAGATCTTCAAGGCTGGCATCATGCCAATCACAGGCCCAGAATTCCGGGAGTTTAAGGGCAGAATGGCTTTGAGAGAGGTTCCCAGGGCACCTGCAGGACCTTGGGGCTTGCTGCCCAGGGCTACCTCAAATCTGCGATCCCTGAATTCTGGTGTAGCACTTCTTGGCCACCATAGCTGTGGCTCAGGTGGGCTCAGGTGGGCCCAGGTGGGGCACTCTCTAGAGGGTGCAAGCAGTGAGTCTTGGCATTGTCCCCATGGTACTAATTCTTCAGGTGCACAGAGTGCATGAGCTGTAGAGGCAATGCTTCCTCCACCAAGATTTCACAGGATGCCTCAGAGAGCCATCAGAGGCCTGGACTGAGAGCTATCATAGGGGTAGAGGTGTTGAATAAAGCCCCCACTTGGTCAATGACCAGCAGAACTGTGGAACTGGGGCCACTGCAGAGAGCCTCCACTAGGGAAATGCTTAGTGGAGCCATGGGGGCAGGGCTGCCCAAGGACCTTCAAACTATAGAGCCACCAGTGTGCAACACCAGACTGGGAGAACCTCAGGCACCTGACTCCAACCTATGAGATCTGCAGCATGGGCTATGCCCAGCTCTGGGGACACAGCCCCAGCCCAGTGTGTTCAGAATTTTGAGTAAATATCAGATGCTCATAGGGCCTGCCTTGAACAACAAAGGCACTCCTATCATTCTAGAAATTCCAAGGGTTTAGAGGTTACCTCTCAAGAGTCAGGGATGAAGGCCAGACCTCTCTTTGAGAAGTCCAATTTTTTTACTGGACAGTGGATTGAGATTTTTTTTTGTATTTATTTAGTCTTATTTGGTTGACTTGGGTTTGGGCATGCTAAAATGCTAATTGGTAATGGGGAGCTTCAAAGTTGGAGATAGAGTGCCAAGTTAAGATTCTTGAGAAGAAGGGATGGATCCAGACAACAGGAGCACAAAGGGATTAGCCTCCTGCCACACAACATTAGGGAAAAAGGAAAGGATGAGGATTGATTTGATGACAGAACATGTATGGAAGTCTTGACCAATGGCCTCTAATTTATTTGTGAAGAAGGAAATAAAATCATTTGCTGAGAACAAGGACCCAGGAGAAGGTCAAGAATATGAGGAGAATGGATAATATAGGAACTAGTTGCCACAAACCAGGAAAATCCAGCAAGCCAGGAGAGCTGAGCCAAGAGTCTATTTGATATTTTAACATTGATGACCAAGAATTTATAGTGGCACCAATCTACATGGTTTTATAATAAGTTCAATAACGCAGCTCAGGCTTAGAGGATTCTGATGAAAATATTCAGAAATGGCATTCTGCAATGTTCCCAACTACAGGGCAAGGAAAATAAAGTTTCTTATAAAGCAAGGAGGTAAAGGAAGTATCTGGTGACAATTCAGAGGCTACTGGGCACCTCCAAAGGGCACAGCTAAGTGGTTTGGAAGGAGGAGTTGCAACTAGTGCAGGAGAGGAAGTGCAAGACAGTATGTGTAAAGGAGTACAGATGAGAAAGAGGGTCCAGAGAGATTTGCATTTGGATTCTAAGGTGACAGTATGAGAGGCACAGTAGATTTCATAGTCCTTAACACTGAAAATAAAACTACTGGGCCAAGTTAATGACGTTCATCAGGACTCTCCCTTGTAGTGCTCTGTGCAGTTATAGGTGTCAGTCTTCAGATGGAAGTTCAGCTGTGTCTGGCTCATGGCGCTGAGATTGGGGTAGCAGGGCAGAGGGGAAAGGGGTCTATGATGACAGCTTCTTCACCCAAGTGCAATGAATTAATGTTAGTCACTGTTGTCTTTTTTGTTTTTTTGTTTTTTTTTGTTTTTTTTTGTTTTTTTTTTTTGAGGCGGAGTCTCGCTCTTTCGCCCAGGCCGGACTGCAGTGGCGCTATCTCGGCTCACTGCAAGCTCCGCCTCCTGGGTTGACGCCATTCTCCTGCCTCAGCCTCCTGAGTAGTTGGGATTACAGGCGCCCGCCACCGCGCCTGGCTAATTTTTTGTATGTTTAGTAGAGACGGGGTTTCACCGTGTTAGCCAAGATGGTCTCGATCTCCTGACCTCGTGATCCGCCTGCCTCGGCCTCCGGCCTCCCAAAGTGCTGGGATTACAGGCGTGAGCCACCGCGCCCGGCCCTCACTGTTGTCTTTTAAGTAGTGAAACAGCAATGTCTCTCTGATCAGAAAGCACAATTAAGATTCTGCAGAAAAGGAAATCCAGCTCGGTGCCACCAATCTGTACTAGGAATGAAGATTTGGTAAGTACTTTTACAACAGATAATATCCGTGCACTGTCTATGCTCCTGAGACCTTACATATTAATATGCTCTGAACAACTTCCACCTGCCAGTATTCTTGTCTTCATGCCCGAGGGATTTTGCCAGAGGCCCACCGGTACTTTCCCACAGCAGGCCATAAGCGCTGGGGAATTCTCAACCTCAAAAGTAGCCCTCAATCAATGACTGACAGAAGTCAGTGTATAAATACCCAAGCCTTGTTTATTCCTGAGTGGAGTTATCTGAAGCATGTATTTTTTACCAGTTCTTAGAGTTTTCCCAGAGGATTAAGCTTCAGTCACTCTGGCAGCAGTCTTAATAATCATGCCCCTTATTGGCTGCCTTTTCTTCCCTCACTTCCCTACTTCCCTGGATGTGTTCCCTGAACCTCCTCGAAAACCATGTACACTGGAATCCTTGTTTTGGGGTCTGCTTTTCAGAGACCCCAAGCTAAGCCAACCTTCTATAGCCTGTTATTTTGCCTATATTATCTAATTTAATCCTATCAACAACTGTCAGCAATAGATATGATTATTCTCATTTTAGAGATGAAGAAATTAAGGTTCAATATGCTTGGGGAACTTGGCCCAGGTAAAAGTTTTAAATAGCAGAGCTGGGATTTGAACCCACGTTTTATCACTTCTAATCCACAGCACCACAGGGACAGGAGATAGCTATTTAGCATAAGGAGATTTCAGCACACAAAAACTCTTTATTGCTTTTATTTCCTGTATTTTAGATATGAATATTTTATGCTACTTATTTTGGGGCAATTATTTCTGTTTTGTTTTCTTAGCTTTTGGTAAACTTCCCTTTGAAAATGTTAGTCTTCCTTTCCATTCTAAAGTGGAGGAAAAAAAGGTGTTTTCATTTCATTCTAATTACAATGAGAAGTGAGTGCTCAGCTGCTAGTGTGGCTGTCCCACTCAGCCTGGCAATCATTATTCTGAAGCTCATTATTGCTCAGACCTTAAGGTTTAGTTTTACTAAGGAATCCCATTCATTATCAAGGGCATGCAGCAAAAAATAGATTCTGGAGAGTTAAATATAGAAAGTCCAGGCCATCATTTAGATGTCAGAGTCATAAAGAAAATGACAATGATTTATGGAGTGTCAGAACAGGAAGAAACCTCAAATACCACCCTGTTCACTCCATTTACAGATGAAAGACCTGAGTCCCAGAGAGGTTAAATAACATGCCAGTGCCAGAGGTCATAGGAAGGTAGTACAGAATCGGGGCAGAGCCAGATCACCTGAATAAAATGATTTTTCTATCCATGACATCACCGTGACCCAGATTTTATTTTGTCAACTTCCTACTCAAAATTCTCAAGTTGAAACTCTTAAAAAAATGCTTCTAATTGCCAAGTGGGCCGCAGAAATATTGGTCTCTACTTTTGCTTTGTTCCTAGAGTAGAAACTTAGAAACATCTAAGACGAGTGTGAAATGGGTGATATTTCTCACGTGTCTTTTCTGTTTCTTACTCCTCCCTTTTTTTTTTTTTTGCCCCCAGAGATTTATTTTCCCTTTCTGGTTGAAGAGTTTAAGCTTCAAGGTGTCTATATTGGTTAAATATTGTAGCAGTTTTAGAACATGGCCCCCAAATTCTTTGACATTCCTCACAAAGCAAGTTCTATATCCTCTGCCCTTGACTATGGGCTCTGAGAATTCTGGACTGATAAAATATGGCAGAAGTGAGGCTGAGCCAGTTTCTGGGTCCAAGACTTAAGAAATTGGCAGTTTCTACTTTCTATCTCTTAACATGCTCATTTTGGAACCCAGCCACCATGTGTGGGAAAGCCAAGGAGAGGTACATGTGAAGAGGCCCCCAGTGAGCTCAAGCTGGAAGCCAGCACCAACTTGCCAGTCACAAGTGAGCCTTCTTGGAAGTTGAGTCTTCCACATTCCTTCCAGCTGCCCCATGTGGAAGAGGGAGGAGCCTTCCCTGCCGAGCTCTGCCCAAATCCCAGATCTGTGAGCAAATAAATGATTGTTGTTGCAAGCCACTAAGTATTTTTGTTTTTTGAGGGCGGTGTTACATAGCAAAAGAAAACTCAAGCAGATATTTCCACACAAATGCTACATAACAAACCACGCCCAAAATCGTTTGGCTTTAAACAACAGACATTTGTTCTCACAGACCTTCAGGTCATTTGGAACAGCTCTGTTCTATGTTTGCCTCCTCTGTGGTTTTGGCTGAGGGGTCGCACTACCCAGGAGAAGCCTTTCTTAGGGGATGGCAGAAGTACAAGAGGGCAGGCAAAAGACACAAGGCCCCTTAGGGCCTAGACTCAGAACTGGCTACTCTTGTTTCTGCCAATATGCTATTGGCCAAATCAAGTCACACAGCCCAGCCCAAAGTCAACTGCTGAGGAAATAGACTTGGTCCCTGTAATCAGAGGACCTGCAAAGTCACAAGTCCCACAACAAAGGTGGAAATACAAAAAGAAGTAAAAATTAGTACCAATTGTGCACCCTACCACAGTGTCTGAATAGAACTGAGCAACTTTGGAATAGGCTGAAAATACCTCCTTTTAATTTAATTTAATTTAATTAATTAATTTTTTTGAGACGGTGTCTCGCTCTGTTGCCCAGGCTAGAGTGCAGTAGCACTATCTCGGCTCACTGCAACCTCCGCGTCCCAGGTTCAAGCGATTCTCCCGCCTCAGTCTCCTGAGTAGTTGGGATTACAGGTGCATACCACCATGCCCACCTAATTTTTGCGATTTTAGTAGACACAGGGTTTCATGATGTTGGTCAGGCTGGTCTAAGCATTACTAGATTCTCTGAGATCTACTATCAGGTTGTTTTACTGCTTTTAGCAAATTTAAGAATAAAATGAAAGTAAATTCAAGAAGAAGAAAAAATAGCTTATATGCACAACATTTTTTTTTAACTTTGAGTGGGCTGGGAAAAAAATACTGAACTCAGAAGAAACAGCTACTGGAAAAACAAGACTTTTTCTTTTTCCTGTTTGAACTAAGCTCTATGATATCTGGAGGTGAATAATTTTGCCTTTGTAAAGTAGATTCTTCCAGGGAAGGGGTTTGTAATATTCCCAGTAAAACCATAGGTTTCCCATGAGGGTAAAAATACTATTTTGGGGGAGCAATAGAAAGATATAGTATTCTTCTTTGCCTTTCTATAGATATTGAGGATTAAATTGGGAGGTTAGTTTAGTCTGTGAATGCTTCCTTTTAGATAACCCGATTTGGGGTGATATCAAAAGAAAGCAAACCCTGCTGATGGTGGATTTATTCTGTCAACTTAGCTAACCTGGAACTATGTTTCCCAGAATTCCCTTCTCTCATACTTTTTAGTTCACATAGGTCACAAGAGACATTTTGGGTAAGATTTGCACAGTGGAGTAAAGCAGTGTCCATATTCTTTTTTACACTTGAAAGGACAGTGCAGGGCACAGGGTGATGTTACAGTTCCCACACATTGTCACTGATCTGCTGGCTCGCCCTGTTGGTGTAGGGCAGCAGCTGGTCCCAGAGCTCCTCCAGCTCCTGCCAGATCGTCTAGAGCTTCTCCAAATCCTGGACTACTTTATGCAGCTTCTGGGGCAAAAGTCAGATCTATCTTTCCTCCAACTACAAGTATGTCTTTCCCTTAACTTCTCTGACTCCTGCATCAAATCCATGTTCAGCATTATGAGGAAGGGCATTGAATTCTCCTTCGTGTCACTGCATTATTGAAGTTGGAGGCTTGAGAGAAGTTTGAGACTGGCACACATCCTGGCTTTTCCTCAGATGGGTTCTAGTCCGTCCCTACTTTCTCTTACTTTTTGTCCATCTTTCCTTCCCAGTTACCTGTCCTGCTGACGTCAGACCCAGCACCAGGTGCAGAAGCAACCATCATACAAAAATCAAGCTTCCTTAATTATGTAAGTCAAATTCTTGTAATAAATCCTTTACATAATTGCTTATAGTTTTGCTTCTCTAATCAAACCCTAACATATATAAGGATCTTAAGTAAAATTCAAAATGATTTATCTTTCTAATATTTCTTCCAAATACTCAAATCTTTCAGTCTATAGTGAATGCTTTTCAGATGCCAGGCACTGTGTTAAGCATTAAAGGAAACAAGATGAGTAAGGCAGGTGATGGTTCCTGCCCTGGGAGACTCAGTATCTATATAAGCTGAGCTATGTTAAGAAACCAATAGCCACTGTTAAATACAAAAGATATTACAATTATCCAACTCCTAGAACTAAAATTTATATTCTCAACCCAGGATGCTGTAGTGATTTCTCTGTGACCTGTAATGTCTAGGTACAGTAGGGCTGCTTGATGACATACATATATGATAGGGAATAGGGTAACATGGCAATTACTTACCATGATACTCCAGTGACATGTCACAGTCTTAAATGGCCTAGCAATGCTGGAACAAATTTTTCCCATGTCCAGGGCATAATGCCAGAACTATATAAAAGTAGTGCTACTAATAAAATAATATAGGTCAAGAGGTTAGAAATCTAGCCTTCTCACTGAAGAAAAGAAAAATGGTTCCCAGGCATCAGGGGTCTGGTGGCAGAGAGGTGGTGTGTGTGTTTGTTTGTGTGCATGTGTGTGCAGGCTTCAAGCTATGGGGAGGTTTAGCACCAAACTTAGTGCCCCTGGGAAGAGGCACAAATAACATATAACTTGCTGGAACAAGATAAGAGGAAACTGTGCAGTGATGCTGTTCCTTGCAACAATGTCTTCTGTGCACATATTTCTAAGTTATGGATGACCTCATAATTGGTTAAATATACTATGGTAAATCCAAGGCCCAAAATACTGTGTAGCTATAAAAAAAGAATAAGGTATGTGTATATGGATTGATGATGGAAAAATCTCTGAAACATATAAGTGAATCAAGCAAGGGGTCTAGCTGTGTATGGTCTGCTACCATGTGGGTTTGTAAAGGAGTAAAAATATCCTGTGTACGCAGTTGCTTGTATAAGTATGGAATATCTTTGGAAGGATTCAGAAAGAAAACAGTAACATTGGTAAGTTACCTCTGAAGGAGAGGACAGGTAGGCTGAGGGACAGGAATAAGAGGAAGACTTTTCACAAAATACTCTTGTACCTTTTCCATTTTGTGCCATGTAGATTTAGCACTAATTCAAAACACAAATAAATAAAACAAAATGTAAAAGTTAGGGGGAATCTGGTCATGTGAATGTAAAAAGCATTTGGAAGATAACCTACCTGTTCTGGGAGCCCCCAGAGAAAACTGGTGCTCTGAAGGGTGAGAAGGTGCCCATTGGCTCTGCTACTTACTACAGCATTTGTCCAAAGATACCACATTTCCAAGTACAAGAAAATCCAGGTTCAAAAATTAAGTACCTTGCAAACATATGGTGCCCATCCAGTCTGGGGTGAAGAGATTAAGGGTTATCATTTGCAGTGAAGACCATTACAAATGACCATAGCCACTTATTTGATAGAGCGAATGGGTGCTCTTCTTGACAAACTCCCCAATGTAATGGGGAAACTGGAAGCCCACAAGGTCGTTTTCAAAAATCATTCCATCCATCTACCACATAAACTATCAGAAACAAAACAAAATGAAACAAAACAAAACAAAGCACAACCAAGAATCCAAACATACTGGAGAGAAGCTAAAAGGTGAGTAAGTGCTGAAACAACTGAAAACTCCTGCCTGCTAAGAACTAACAGAGCACTTGTTAACCACCTTGTCAGCACACTCAGTCAGCAGAATATAGCCTTGTACGACAGAGCCTCGGGGCTTAAAAAAAGTGAAGAAGAGAATCCCATTAGAGCCTTCTGAGGACTAGCTCAGGCACTCCCACGTCATACTGCATTCCTTAGAGAGTGCAATTCCCATCTCTTTCAGGAGAAATCAGCCTCTCATTTGCTTACTCGATCACAGGTACTTCCACCTTCATGTCTGTCAAACCACCAACAAATAAATTCCACAAGCAGCTGCTTTTTCATCTGGAAGGGAGAGAGGCAATGAAGTCCTCAATCTCCCCTCGCAAATCCCCCAGGCCCCAGAATTTAGAAAGAACGTTTTTTGAGCACAAAATGCTCAGCCTAGCCCTGTCAGGATTGTAGTCTTGGTGTTTGTCATTATGCAGGTTTTAAATGTTCAGAGGGAAACGGGAGATGAAAGGGCTTAGGACCCTCAGGCACATGGGAAGTCATCTCACCTCAATTAGCTTTTCCTCTATCCTGTCACTGGGTTTAAGGGGGACATGAAAGGAAACTGCAGCTGCAGGATGCCCCTCTGCCCATCCCCCTCCAAGTCCAACCTACTTTCATCTCTTGCCCTAAAAAATAAATAGGACAGTGTGAAGACAGAGGGAGAAAAGACAGGCTGGGTCACAAGTCTCACTTTCCACCCTGACTCTATTTCTCTCCTGTTTTAAGATAATCTTTACCTGAACCTTCCTCCCTGCATTCATGATCTTTCTTTTAAGGGACCTTCAGTTTATTATAGAGTCAAAATCAAATATCCAAGTTAGAAAAAGCTCTGCAATGCAAAACACATCAACCCTTTTTTGAGAGCATGGTTTTACATGATTATAGCATGTTTGAGCTGGCAGAAAATTTAGACATTGTTTATTTCAAGCCTCTCATTTGTAGGCAACTGAAGCCCAGAAAAGTTAATTGACCTGTCCAAGCTAGTTGCTGAGTGAGTAGGAGGAAGGAGGCTCCTTACTCCTGTCAAGGATATTTATCAATAGATATCAAGGTAATAACTATGTTTTTATTTTTTATAATGCATATCATATGCTGAATCTTGAGCATATTACAATATCCATATTGGAAAGTCACTTATCAAATAATATCAACTACCCACAGCATAGTTAATATTCAGAAAGTAATCAAAAAGTATCAAATACTCTAAATAAAGGTCTTCAAGTTTATACACTAAGTTTATTCAATTCATATATAGGAAAGGTCCTCAAGCCTTAACTCAAAGTCTATTTACTCTAACTTTGTACACAATTTTTACAAGGTTAGATATTTTATTTTCTTCATTTACTTCATTTACTAAACGTTCATTGAACCCCTGTTATGGAACTGGCACTGTTCTCAGAGTAAGAGTTTAAAGATAAGTAAGGCATAGCATTGGGGCTCACATTCTAGAATTGTAAACCTACAATTCCAAGGCAATATGCTTGTTTAGAGGTTGGTGCAGGTGTCATGGGGGCATGCAGTCCAGCCTCGGAGAGTCGGAGGAGACCTCACAGAGCAGGTGAAGTCTGCACTGGTGCTGAGAGGGGAAGTATTTGGTTACTTGCCAAGACAAAGAAAAAAAGACATTCCAGGCAAAGTTTAGACTTTGTCCTGAAAGCAAGCAAGAATCAAACAAAAACGATCATTAAATTTGCATCTTTGAAAGAAGACTTCAGTGACCTGTGGTAAGTGGATTGGGTATGTAGGTAACTGAGAGACTGAACAGGGAGAGGGCTCAAATTTCCCTGTAATGACTGTTAGGTATAGTTGTATTCTCCTACGCAAAATGGAGCTGAGACACAGTGTCTGCAAATTCCTTCAGAGTCTGTAAATATTGAAGCTCCTAGTGAATATTCTGACCAGTATTATGATGAGTATGGTGGCCAAGGTGAACTGACTTTCCAGGTCCTGCTACAATGAAAGTGGAGATATGCCATTTGTCCACTCTTACTCAAAAGAGATTGTCCAAACAGTAGGCTCTGTTTAAATATAGAGATAGACCAAAAGGTCTTTAAGTGTACTTTATACAAAGCCCAAAACCCAACCCTAATGATTCAAAATCCAGGATGGAAATAGAATTCCAACAATAATAATGCTTTAACAACAAAGACACAGAAAGATTTCAATAGGTATTAATCATAAATTTGGAAGCAGGAACTACCTGATCTATAGAGACCCCAACAATTGAAAATGACAGTAGCTGCTTTTATTGAGCTATAGTGCCAGGCACTATGCTTTGCTTTTTAAGTACGTTATCTGTAATCCACAATAATCCTATAAAAGAAGATAATAAGATCTCCCATTATGTGGTTTTAAAAACACAGTAAAATGATGCTAAATAAACTTCTTAAGATTGTCCTGCAATTATGTAGACAGAACTGGGAAAGAAACTCAAGACTGTTTGAAGCAAAATCTCAAGCTTTATCCACATGGCTATATATTTGCTAAATTTATGTACAATGCCTTAGTTTACAGATAGCTTTCCTGTACATTTTTTCATCTCATTATTATGTATGACTGGTTATTATTATACCCATTTTGCAAATAAGGAAAAACATGGGTAAGTCATTCAATATGATGAGGCCTCAGTTTTCTCTGATGTAAAATGGGAAAATAATGTCCACTTTGGGTTGTTATTGGAGACTGGACATGTTAACCATTTCTAATTATTAGTCATTAATTGATGTACAATAAATGCTAGCTGTCATATTGTTATTATCATTAGCATAGTCATGAATTGCCCAAAGTCACACAGCTCTAAGGTGACACATCAAGGACTCACATGTAGGTTTTCTGATCCTATCCCAGTGTTCTACTTTCTACAACTGGATCCAGTGAAGCTTTGGGAGGATGTTTCTACAGGCCAGCATTTAAGCCAGACAAGTAGCATAAGGTATGAGCAAGAGTCAGGCATCCAAAAGTCATTACTCCACAATACGTTGCAGTGTTTCTTGACCTTGACAGCAGGTTAGAGTCACCTGGGAATATTTTAGAAATCCTTATGCTTAGGCCACACCCCAGACCAATGACATCAGAGTCACTGGTGGTGTGATCCAGGCATTAATATTTTAGAGCTGTCCCATATGCAGCTAGGGTTGGGAACAATTGATTTGGAGAAAAGCATGGTCAGAGATTTGTTTACCATGAGGTATTCCTGACTTCCAATGGCCTTGTCACTCACAGGAAGCCTCATATTGTAAAATTGTAGCTTCGCATGATGTTCTGCAGCTGGCAAAGTACTTTTTCATTCCTCTTTAGGCCATCAAAACACAGAGAAGTAGGGCAAACAAAGATCATACCTCACTTTCCTGATGAGAAAACTCATACACATAGACATAATTTGTATTATCCAGGGTTAAGCCAAGTTAGTGGCACAACTAAGTTTGAAAACCTCTGAGTCTCGTACCCAGTTTTGTGCCCAGACCTCTTTTTAGTAGAGTTCTCTTCCTTTGGATATCATGAAAGAAAAGGAGTGTTGCCCTGTAGTCTCCATAACAATTCCTTAAATTTATTTAAGGAATCCCCACTCTATAAGCCAAAGGTAAAGAAACTTCAGGTTTAACAATGATTTGTGGGCAAAACAAAATTCAAAACCAGTCACTGTTCATCTTAATGGTAAGTGGCATTTATATGGACAGATGTTAAGAATGTTATTCTAGAGCAATGTGATTATCAGACTAATTGTATTCCTGATTCTAGTAGAATCTTGAAATTGAGAAGCTAAATTTCTGAATTCTTCAAAATTAAAATAACAATGGTCCTTGGGGGAGATTTGATCAAGCCCTCCTTGTTGAATTAGCTAAAATCTGACTCCTATACACGATACACATGTATGGTATAAAGGTGTTCATTTCTCTGTAGGCGAGAAAAATAATCTATTCATTGTTTAGAATTTCAACTGAGTTGTGTCCTTTTGTATGTCATATTTATAGCTGAAAAGGTTACAACTATTATGGTTAATACTTCTAATAACTGAAATGTAGACAAGGTCAATGTTTGCTCTTTTAGACAAAATCTCACAAGCAAACCAAGGATTTCTTATTTGACAGCTAAAGAAAATAAAGTCAGAAGTATGTTTTCCAATGATGGGTGAAAATAAATAGGCCTGAAGAGACTATTAGGGGAAAGTCAGTATGGATTTAGCATCAGCTTGGAAAGGCTAGTGTCCTGGTTGCTAATTCTAACCATCCTTGACTTTCTATTAGTTCAGTATTTAGATTGTGTATTTCCTAAAGTTAAGAACTATCTATTCCTCACCAGAGATTGTATTTGCAAAACAACATGAAAAAATAAAATAAAACAAACAAACAATCCTGCCTCCTAATACTGGATATGTGGATATATATATACTTTGAGCTAGGATAATAATGCATGACACACATCACAAAAACAGGACAAACATCCTCATCACTGTGTAAAGTATTCTCACTTCCCAATTACAAAAAAAATCTTTAGAGATTGCCCATGCTCATATTGCCTGGTTTTCTCCAATCCGTATTAGTGTCAATGTGTCCTCCTCCATCTAATTCTCTGAAAGGGTGCTGGCACCTTTTCCTCTTAGATAAGAAGCTGTTGGATCTGAAGTATAGGCTAATACACTTTTTCAATTGCTGTCAAATCATTTTGCAGTTACTCAGGAGTCATGCTGCTGCTCACTTAATTATTAAATGTCCTAAAATATCAGGTGTGCAATTTGCAATGAAAATGTAACAATAGGCCATCTTCTCTAATGGGATTTCAACAGGGATGAAACTAGAAAGATAAATCTGGCTCCACAAGTCATTAAGAATATAGGGCATTTTGGTTCCAAAGGGGTTCCTAACAAGGGGAATCATGTAGCAAAGAAGTGAAAAAATATGCAGGTATTTAGTTACCATAACTGCTTACTCCAGATAAAGATATAAGTTATAGATTTTGATGAAGAATATATTTTTAATTCTTGATACATAAATCATGATCTTGTTCACTTGTGTGTTAGAAAAGATTTTTGCTCTGTGAATAAAACAAAATAAGCTTGGTTTGTAGTTTATTGGAAGCTCTTATCCAGGCCATTTGTTGAAAATAAGCATATGAAATTTACCAGGGTCCAAACATTGCAAAACTGCTTTTGTTTTTCAAAGTTGCTGGTGACAGGGATGGGTTTATGTGTATGGAGGAGGGACATCATAGTTAGTAGAAGAAAAATGGAATCCTAGGGCAGATCAAGAAACAAGCTGAATCCTTTACTGCACACATAAATCATGTTTGGCCTAGGGCAGCTGACAATTTGCAAGGCTGACCTGTAATTGTTTTTATTCTTGGAATCCCTTTAAACTCAAAATTATTCTTATATAGCCATCCAGAGCCAGTTATTTTTTGTTTTGTTTTTCTTTTTGTAGTGTCTTTACCTCCATTAATTAACAATGATCACAAACAAAACAAGCAAGAAAATTAAACGGATAATGCTGGGTGCATTCACTTTTACATTGTAAAAGTTATCCTAAATCAGTACCTGAAGGAAGGGGATTTATTTGCCTTAAGGAAGGGATAAGTAGTCCCTCCACTCCATGTCTGTTTACTCTTCACTGTTAGTTCTTTTTAGAGAGCTATGGTCACAACCATTAAGGCAAGCCAGTTAGATATACCAAGCAACCCTCTCCCTCCTCATCTGCTTCATTCATCTTTACTTAAGAGCAAATCTCACAGGAGTACAGCTTGTGGTTAAAATGTGTGTGAGTCTGTACTATACTCCATGAGAATACAAAGAGCTAGCCTTATGAGTTATGGAACTATTTTATGTCATTGGACTGAGAAATCCCATCCTTTTAGCCTTATTCCTTAAGCTGATTAAGTGGAAAATGCTCCTCAGGGCTCCAGTTAAGATCCCAGCTATCACAATTCTTGCCCCAGAAAGCCTTGAGGTAGGTCCTACCCATCTACTGGGAACGTGAACCCTACAGAGTAGGGGTTCTTTTCTGAAGATGTGACAACAAATGCTCCTGGAAAAATAAGGAATTTTTCAGTGAGAAACATGATCTGTGCTGACAAGCATTGTAGATTTGTTCTGTGTCAACTTAGCAAAGCTAGTACAATATTTCTCCAGAGTTTCCTTCCCTGTGAGAATTTCTGGGTTAGTGTGGGCCACAAGAGATGTTTTGCATATGATGCAAGAGATGATGATATAAATGAAGCAGAACCATCTTCTTCTTACTCTTGAATTATCAGTATAGGGCATAAGGTGCTATTTCAGCTCACACAGGTTCACTCCCATCTGCTGCCTCACCCTAGTGTGAGGCAGCATCTGGGCCATAACTGCTCAATCTCTTGCCTCTTACAGCTTCTCCAATTCCACCAAAAATTAGGTGTTTATCTCTGAGATGAAAGGTGCTAACTTCTGCAGGAAAGCTTCATCATCAAAGATGGAGGCATAAAGTTTATGGTGAGAGACCAACATGGTTCTAGTTCATCTTCATGTGTTCCAGCTCAGCTTTGCAAGTTCCAGTTTATCTTTGTTTCCTCTACTTTATGTTTGTCTTCCCTTCCTGGCTGCAAGTCCTGAGAATTTGGGCTCCAGCATTAGATTCATCAGCAACAGCCTCATATGGGCTGTTTAATCTACGTCCACAAATTGCAGAAGGTCAAATTCCAATAATAAATTCCTTAATAGAGCTATCTATAGTTGTAAATACATAGATATAGCTAGAGATAGAGATAGTAATAGGGAAAGAGATAGTGATAGAGATAGGGAGAAATATCTCCCAATGATTCTGCTTTTCTGATTGAACTCTGACTGACACTAAAACCCTGGATCCTTTAAGAACTTGGGGGGCCACCTCAAAGGGAAGATGTTGAGCTGATGGTAACTGAAGGAAGTGACTGAGACCTGAATTAATGTCATTTCTATTGCTACTGTCTGAGGCTTGGCTTCATTGCTGACTTCTGCTTTTTGTTCAATCCTCCGACTATCTTGTCTATTGATCCTACCATGGTCCCAAACCATGATGACATTTAAGCCTGCTCTATGAATTACTGTTGCTTTCATCCTTGTTCATGACCATTTTCCCTTGACCTTATTTCTGAATCTTGCCTCTGCCTGTATAAATGTACCTCTCACTGAAGTTCTCCCACATCTCTGGAGCCTATGTTCCTTTTGTGGTCACATCTCCTGCCCCTACCATCTTCTTACCAAAGTCTGCCACTGTATGCTGACTTCTGTGCTAAGAAAAATGTCATCACACAGAAAATTTGAGGTCGGGGGTTGAGTGGCTGAGAATGAGACATTCAGGATACTGATCAGCAAAGTCAAACTCGGGTAGGAGACCACATGGTGGCCACATGGTAACCAAGGAATGTCAGAAAAGTAGGGCTGCCTTAAGAGAACTCTGGGAAGCTTTAGATGAGGCTCTAAGGAAAGAGGAGTTGAGGAGCCCATCACAGACCTCACCTGCTTCCTGAATCTGTAGAGAAGCAGCCTTACAAGCAAAGTAATTGGTAGTGACACTCTTAGCAACCGGGAGTATGCCAAATCTTTTGGATGTGACAGGATATTTCCCTCCCTGAGCAGCCCTCTGCAATGAATAACCTAGATTTGAAATTGTGTGTGTGTTTGTGATCAGTCATGATTTTTGAAGTCCCAACTCAAAGTTAAAAAAAAATGGCCTTTTGTGAAACTTTCAGTAAACAACTCTTTATAAGAAAACAATTCCAGGAGAAAGGGAGAGTAAGGTGGCAGAACAGAAGGCTCTACCAATTGTCCCCTCCTCAAGGACACCAAGTTAACAACTATCTACACAGGAAAAAAAAAATCTTCATGGAACCAAAAATCAGGTGAGCACTTATAATACCTAGTTTTAACTTCATATCACTGAAAGAAGCACTAAAGAGATAGAAAAAATAGTTCTGAATGGTGGACGCCACCCCTCCCTTA
This sequence comes from Pan paniscus, assembly GCF_029289425.2. Lineage (NCBI taxonomy): Eukaryota > Metazoa > Chordata > Mammalia > Primates > Hominidae > Pan > Pan paniscus. The sequence continues at coordinate 22,749,731 of NC_073272.2, read as the reverse complement.
CCCCCAGCAGTGTGGCCTGCTGCGGAGAGCATCTCTTGGCTCTGAGGGAAAAAGAACACAACAATTGTGAGGCATTGAACTCAGTGCTGTCGTGGTAGGGCAGAAAAGAAAACCGGACCAAACTCGGCTTACACCCGCCCACGCAGGGAGCATTTAAACAGGCCCTAGCCAGAGTGGAATCACCAAGCCCAGCAGTCCAAACTAGAGTTCTTGCAAACCTCATCACCTAGGGCTACAGTGCTGTCTGTCGCCAGGTAAACTTGAAAGGTAGTCTAGGCCACAAGGATTGCAACTCTTAGGTGAGTCCTAGTGCTGAACTAGGCCCAGAGACAGTGGACTGAGGGGGCAGGTGCCATACTGAGACATCAGCCAGGGCAGCTAAGGGAGTGCTGGCATCACCCATTCCCTAACTACAGTCTACACAGCTAATGACTCCAAAAGAGACTCCTTCCTTCTACTTGAGGAGAGGAGAGGGACTTTGAGAGAGAGAGAGACTTTGTCTTGCATCTTGGATACCAGCTCAGCCACATCAGGATGGGGCCCCAGTAAGAGTCATGAGGCCCCAATTCCAGGCCCTAGACACTTCTAGACACACCCTGGGCCAGAAGGGAACCTGCTGCCTTGAAGGAAAAGACCAAGTCCTGGCACCATTCATCACTTGCAATACCCAGGTTGAGGGCCTTGGGTGAGCCTCTGAGACTTGCTGGCTTCAGGTGAGGCTCAACACATTACCAGCTGTGGTGGCTATGGGGAAAAACTCCTTCTGCTTGAGAAAAGTAGAAAGAAAAGTCAAAGGGACTTTGTCTTGCACCTTAGGTACCAGCATGGCCATGGGAGGTTGGAGCACCAAGCGGGCTCTTGGGGTCCTTAACTCTAGGACTTGACTCTTGGATGGCATTTCTGGACCTGCCCTTGGCAAGAGGGGAGCCCACTTCCCTGAAAAGTGAGTTCCAGGCCAGGCAGCATTCATCAAAGGTGATTTAAGAACCCTTGGGCCTTAACAGAACATCAGCAGTATTCTGGCAGTACTCCTCATGGCCTGGGATGGTGGTGACTATGGGGTAAGCTTCCTTTGCCTTTGGAAAGGGGAGGGAAAAGTGGGAAAAACTCTGTCTTGTGGTTTGACTAAGCTCAGCTGTAGTACGATAGAACAACAGGTAGACTTTTAAGGTTTTTGACTCTAGTCCCTGACCCCGCAGACAACACCTCTGGACACACCTGGGGTCTAGAGTACCTCACCACCCTGAAAGGAAGGGCACAGGCCTGGCTGATATTGCCACTGGTTGCTTCTAGAGCCCCAGAACCTAGAATGAAATTAGGCAGTATCCAGGGGGTGGGTAAAACAGCCCTCATGAGAGATCCAGTGTTGTACTGGCTTCAGGTATGATCCAGTGCAGTCATAGTGGTGGTGGCCACAGGAGTGCTTATGTCACTCAACTTCCATCATCAGTTGGCTCAGAGCAGAGAGAGAGCCTCTGTTTCTTTGCGAGAAACTAAGGGAAGAGAATAAGAGTCTCTGCCTGGTAATCCAGAGAAATATCCTGGATTTTGTCCAATATCATCCAGGTAGTACCTCTACAAGTATGCAAGAACCACAGCATTACTAGGCTTGGGTTACTCCCTAAAGCAGATACAGCTTAGATCACAACACTCAAGTCCTTTCAAATATCTGGAAAGCCCTCCCAAAAAGGATGCCTACAAACAAGCCCAGACTATGAAGACTACAATAAATACCTAACTCTTCAATGTCCAGACACCAAAGAACATCTACTAGCATCAACGCCATTCAGGAAAACATGGCATCACCAAATGAAGTAAATAAGGCACCAGAGACCAATCCTGGAGAAACAGAGACATGCCACCTTCAGACAGAAAATTCAAAATAGCAGTTTTGATGAAACTCAAAGAAATTTAACATGACAGAGAGGGAATTCAAAATTCTACCAGATAACTTTAACAAAGAGATTGAAATAATTTAAAACAAACAAGAAGAAACATTGGAACACCCAGCTATATAAAGGAAATAGTATTAGATCTAAAGAGATAGACCCAAATACGATAATAGCTGGAGACTTCAACACCCCATTTTCAGCATTGGACAGATCTTCCAGACAGAAAAGCAACAAAGAAACATCACACTTAATCTGCACTATAGACTAACTGGATCTAATAGAAACCTATAGAACGTTTTATCCAATGGCTGCAGAATACAAATTCTTTTCCTCAGCACATGGATCATTCTCAAGGATAGACCATATGTTAGGTCACAAAACAAGTCTAAAAACATTCAAAAAACGGAAATAATATCAAGCATCTTCTCTGACCACAATGGAATAAAATTAGAAAATAAAAAAAGAGAAAATTTGGAAACTATACAAATACATGAAAATTAAACAATATGCTCCCAAATGACCTGTGGGTCAATGAAGAAATTAAGAAAAACATTGAAAAATTTCTTGAAACAAATTATAATGGAAACACAACATACCAAAAGCTGTGGGATATAGCAAAAGCAGTACTTAAAGGGAAGTTTATAGTTATAAATGCCTACATCAAAAAAAGAGGAAAAGCTTCAAATGAACAATCTAATGATGCATCTTAAAGAACGGGAAAAGCAAGAGAAAACCAAATTCAAAATTGGTAGGAGAAAAGAAATAATAAAGATCAGAGAAGATGAAATTTAAATGAAGAAAACAATACAAAAGATAAATGAAACAAAAAGTTGGCTTTTTGAAAACTTAAACAAAATTGACAAACATTTAGCCTAAGAAAAAAAGAGAGAAGATGCAAATAAATAAAATCAGAAATGAAACCAGAGACATTACAACTGATACTGCAGAAATTCAAAGGATCACTAGTGGCTACTATGAGCAACTATATGCCAATAAATTTGGAAAACCTAGAAGAAATGAACAAATTCCTAAACACATACAACCTACCAAGACTGAACCATGAAGAAACTCAAAACCTGAACAGACCAATAACAAGTAACAAGGTCAAAGCTGTAATAAAAATTCTCCCACTAACAAAAAGCCTGGGACCAATGGCTTTACTGCTTAATTCTATCAAACATTTAAAGAAGAACTAATACCAATTCTACTCAACCTATTTGGAAAAATAGAGAAGGCATGAATACTTCCAAACTAATTCTACAAGGCCAGTATTACCCTGATACCAAAACCAGACCAAAACACATCAAAAAAGAAAACTACAGGCCAATATCTCTAATGAATATTGATACAAAAATTCTCAACAAAATATTACCAAACCAAATTCAACAATACATTAGAAAGATCATCCATCATGACCAAGTGGATTTTATCCCTGGGAGGCAAAGATGGTTCAACATATGCAAATCAATCAATGTGATGCATCATATCAACAGAGTGAAGGATAAAAACTATATGATCATTTCAATTGATGCTGAAAAAGCATTTAATAAAATTCAATATCCCTTCAGATAAAAACTCTAAAAAACTGGGTGTAGAAGGAACATACCGCAACATGATAAAAACCATATACAACCGACTCACAGCTAGTGTCATCCTAAATGGGGAAAAACTGAAAACCTTCCCTCTAAGATTTGGAACACGACAAGGATGCCCACTATTACCACTGTCACTCTATATAGTACTGGAAGTCCCAGCTAGAGCAATTAGACAAAAGAAAGATATAAAGGGCTTCCAAATTGGAAAGGAAGAAGTCAAATTATCCTTGTTTGCAGATGATATGATCTTATATATTGGAAAACCTAAAGACTCCATAAAAAAACTATTAAACTAATTCAGTAATGTTGTGGGTTACAAAATCAACATACAAAAATCAGTAGTATTTCTACATGCTAACAGTGAACAATGTGAAAAAGAAATTTAAAATTAATACAAGAGCCACACATTAAATTAAATACCTAGAAATTAACCAGAGAAGTGAAAAATCTCTATAATAAAAACTATAAAACACTGATGAAAGAAATTGAAGAGAACACCAAAAATGGAAAGATATTTCATATTCATGGATTAAAAAAATCACTAATGTTAAAATGTCCATAGTACACAAAGCAATCTACAGATTAATCCAATTCCTATCAACATACCAGTTACATTCTTCACAGAAACAGAAAAAAAAACTATCCTAAAGTTTATATGGTACCACAAAAGGCCCAGAATAGTCAAAGCTATCCTAAGTAAAAAGAACAAAACTGGAGGAATCACATTACTTGACTGCAAATTATCCTACAGAGCTATAGTAACCAAAACAGTATGGTACTGGCATAAAATCAGACACTTAGACCAATGGAACAGAAAAGAGAACCCAGAAACAAATGCACACACCTATAGTGAACTCATTTTTGACAAAGGTGCCAAGAACATACACTGGGGAAAAGACAGTCTTTTCAATAAATGGTGCTGGGAAAACTGGATATCCATATGCAGAAGAATGAACCTAGCCTTCCATCTCTCACCACATACAAAAATCAAATAAGTGGATTAAAGACTTAAACCTAAGACCTCAAACTAAGAAGCTACTACAAGAAAACATTGGGGAAACTCCAGGATATTAGTCTGGGCAAACATTTCTTGAGTAACACCATGCAAGCACAGGCAACCAAAGCAAAAATAGAGTAATGGGATCACATCAAGTTAACAAGCTTCTGCACAGCAAAGGATATAGTCAACAAAGTGAAGATACAACCCACAGAATGAGAGTAAATATTTGCAAACTACCCATATGACTTGGGATTAATAACCATAATATATAAGGAACTCAAACAACTCTATAGAAAAAAATAATCTAATCAAAAATGGGCAAAAGATTTGAGTAGATGTTTCTCAGAAGAAGACATACAAATGGCCAACAGGCATATGAAAAGGTGCTCAACATTTTCATGCTCAACATGAGTACACTAAAGCCATTTAGTGCATACTTTAAATAGTTAAAACATGTGGATTTAGAATTATATTTTCATAAACCTGTTTATTTTTTAAAAATCAAAGAGTAATAAAGAAACCTCGCTTAGCAAAAAACCTTCTCCACCATCAGACACATCTGGATCACTGGGAGAGAGGAGGCCAAAGGCTGGCAGAGAGAGTGTTGAGGATGCTAGTGGATGAACTGCTTGTTCACAGGAACAGGTAATAAGCATGTTTGGCAGATTTGTTCTCCAGGGGGTAAATTAATAGCTGGAATTAACCTCATTTCAAAAAGGGCATTCTCTAGCTAATTAAGATTGTAAAAACCTGTCATGTTTAGTAGCGTGGTGGATACTGTTTTCAGAGTGGGCTTAACTGTAACATTAGAGCAAAAAAAACCTTTTGTAAATTATAAGCAATAAGTGTTTTAAGTGTTCTCTCTGAACTGGTACATATTAGAAAAAAATCCTCCCACACATATCTGACTAGTTTATAACCTCTATGTTTAATGTACAGACTTAAAACGAATTCCATTAATTTTCTTATGTATTGTTGTTATTACAATTTAAAAATACTTACTATCTAAAGCTATTCTCCATACTCTGAAGAGTCAAAAAGTACTGTCTCTTGCAGTCAAACATAGGAAGGGGAGGAAAAAGCCCTAATTTAAAAATGAGTTAGTGGCTCTTGTATCAGACTAGAAAATAATTCTGACGAACTGTGGAGAAATTATCAATGCTAGGCTTGCAAAAAAGCTGATCAGGCTCCTTACACAATGGCATCTCTAAGAAAGTAAAGCTTCTCTGATAATTGTTCAAATTTCAACTCCATCAGCAAGTGTTTTCTAAGTGGTTTGCCTGTTAATGTCCAATCTAATTCTGCAACGCTGAGACCTCATGGGATGGGTTGCATGGTGGAACTTGGAGCTGTCATGGATAATATTTGAGGGGTATATATTATCTCTCCAGATAAACTAAAAAAATACTAATAGTGTCATTGATTGAGCACCTTATATGTTAATTGATTCATGTATATAATTTCTTTTTCTCGACACAACAAGCTGACAATGCAGTTGTTGCAATTAGTTGTATTCTCATTTTGCTAATGAGTAAACTGAAGTTTAGTAAGGTTAATTAGGTTCCCCCAAGGAACTAGTTACAGTTAAATTAGGTAGGCTAGCTTGAAAACTGTTTCCATATCATATCCACTGATTACAAAGCTCTTAACCATTGTGTTTCCCAAGTGCAGACCACGGAGAAAGTGTCCTTATGTCCTGCTTTGAACAGAACAACTCTCATTTACACCTGCTGCCTGAGTGAAATTACTAAAGATGCCCCCATATTTGTTCATGGTGGCTGTGAAAATATACCTCTATGATCTTCAACTGCAGGGGGTGTAATTGATCGCCTCAGGTACTATGCTCTGCAATCTACTCCATGCTTGCGTTGATTCCACTTCCCCCATGGCAGGACACCTGCCCATTTCTGGGTGATGCAGAATTTCTCTAACACCGAGCTTTGGCTTGAGGACTCCCCTATTATCTTGCTGAACTTTCTTAGAATTACACTGTGCTTCTATCCATCCTTTTTTTCCCTTCCTTTTTTCCTTCACTTGGGGTCAGACCTGCGTCAAAGTCTGACAGCACTTCCAGCCTCTTTTGGCCCTCTCCCTATTTTCTCTCATAGGCATTTCCTCTAATACATTTCTCATGTGTCTAACTCCATTTGGCCATCTGCTTCTCAGAGGATTCAGAATAACACATGAGTCAAAAGTGTTCTAATTTGGACTATAAAAATTATATAGTCACCCTAACCATGTACTGAGTTGCATCAGAACACATGGGGAGACAAGTCATAAGGCAAATTCCTGAACCCCATTTACACTGACTAAATTGGGACATCTGGAGTGGGGATGGTAGAGGGACTGCAGGCCAATCTATTTTTTCAAAATTTCTGGGTAAGTCTAATACAAGTAGGAAGCCACTGTGCTGGATTATACACCAGTGACCCTCCATTCTGGCTGCACAACATAATAATCTAAGCCCATTCTAGTCCTCTTGAGCTAAAATTTTGAGGTACATGAATTTTATAAGGCATAATAGGTGATTCCTATGGCCAGCCAAGGATGAAAACCATTGTGATCAGCCTCGTTTTATTTCTTGTTTCCCATTAATTGTCTTCCTCCACCCAAGCCCATCATAGATCCACATAACATTAAGAGTTACACCAAGGAGAAAATCAATAATAATAGTAATAATAATAATAATAATAATAATAATAATTTATTTTTGCTATAATGCCATGAATTTGTATGGTCCTTTAAAGATATTTACACAGTCTCACATTTATGATCTCTTTTTATTCTCACAACTACACTTTGAGAAAGTACTGCAGATATTATTATCCCTGTTTTATAGACTGAAAGAGCTGAGTCTTAGAGAGATGTTAGTTGGTTTGTGCAACGCAAAAAGAGAAAAAAATCAAAGGAACAAATGCAATCAAGAACCCAAATATTAATTATCTGTTCTTTCCATTACATCATGTTGCCCTGTCTTGTTACCGAACCTCATTTTGAGAGACTAATAAAGAAGATTGGGGGAGAATTGTGAACACCAATCCCTAAATTATATTTCTAAATATTCTGAGTCCAAGTGTGAACAGCTGAACAGGAAATACCTAGTGAATGAGAGAAATTGCCAAACATTTCTAGTCTACCTAGTCAAAGCCTAGAGTTTAGAAAATATCTGACAGAACAGTGGCTAAAGCCATTTCCAGCTTCAGTACATTGCCATTCTGTAGCCCCTAAGATAGACTAAGGGATTGTCCCACCAGGAATTGTTTCTCTTTCTGTCATACAAGGAAACACTGTAAGGGCAAATATCTAATAAGAATTAAATGAAATACTCAACCATTTGGGATAATTTGAGTTATTTAAAATATAAGTGTGCCAGTATTGCCTGACTGCTAAAACAACCCCCAAATCAGCGACTTGCCTCAATAAAAGTTTATTCATTGTTCACGTCATGGTCCAGGGCAGGTCACCCAGGGGTCCTGTTTCATGTAGTCATTTAGGAACTAAGGCTTCTTCCATCATGTGGCTCCATCACCAGACAAAGAAAGGAAGATAACATGGAAAATAATAGGAAGATGTATTCCCATATCAAACAGATGTGAAGTATATCTGTTTACATTCCATTGACCATAATTCAATTACAAGGGACCCTAGGAAATGTCAAGTGACAAGGAGGAAGAGAACATGAATATCGGTGAACAAATAGCCAGTGCATTTCATAATTGCCATACTTTTGTTATGATTATTATACCTGGCATCTTATTCAGGAGCAATTATCAGTAAGAAAAAATATTTAACTATTACATGGTCACATGTGATCAGAGTCCAAGAGGTATAAAACATTCACTTATTTTGGATTATCTTTCAGTGTATACAGAATCTGCCTGAGATGGCACTTTGGAGACCTCATTTTCTCTTACTGTGTTTCCCCCAAACTTTTTTTTTTCTTTTTCCTGTGATCACTTTAGTCTTTCTACCTCTGTTCTTCCCAAGCATTCTAGCTCTACCCTGAAGAAAATGCACATCTTCACAAGGTTCTGAGAATCCTCCCCTGGTGCCACTAGAAGGGAAGGGGGGATCAATTTTTTGAAATAAAATGAGGCAGCACTAAATCCTTTAGATTCCTCAAAAAAATGGGAAATCCACAGATCAAACTAACCCTTTTCTTGCCAATATTGACCACCACTCATGGCATAACCTCAATGTGCTTTGTATCCTATTGTGTTTCCTTAAATAATTTCATATTTTTTGATCCAGCAATTCTATGTTGAGAAACTGGTCTTCAGAAACAAATCAGACAAGTTACAAAAAACAAATTCACAAGATATGTATGACTGAATTGTTTATAAATAGTGAAGAACCAGAAACTATTGTGTCTGAATGGCTTACAATAGGAAATTGTTTCAATACATTGTAGTACATACATAAAAAGTATGAATACCGTGAAGTCATAAAAACTGGTGACAGATATCTAATATTTACTAAATATTCATAACATAGAAGTGAAAATGTATATTGCAAAATATTAATAGTAATTATAGTGTTATTCTAATTTGAAAATGCATATATTTTCATTGGAAAATGTTAGGAAGTTGACACCAAAATGTTAACTGTGATTATCTTGAGGTCATAATATTTCATAGTTTTAATATTGCTTGATTTACTTACCTATATTTCTGAAAAGGTTTGCCAAATTTAATACATGCATAATAAGAGAGTGGAGATATAGAATATGCAATCAGAGAGTGATAGATGAAGTCAAGTCTCAGAAGGTGGTCTGGTTTAGAAGTAGAGTGCTGACGTTTTCTGTGGTGTTTATGAAAACACTTGCTTCCCAATGTCCCCCACCCATTCTCTTACCTATCTTCTCCACTTCAGGAACTGTTAAAGGGAAATGCTCATTTGTTAACTGCACTTAAACTGAAATCCAACAATAGATATATTAACTAATTTACCCAAAGGTATACAGTTAAATTTTAATATAGTAGTTCTTTTGTCCTTTGTCAAGTCAGTTCCTTTGATTTTAATGTGTTCTGAATAAAAAGAATCTCATAATATCTCAAAATAAAAAAATATCCCACTATGCTTGGAAGAACAGAGCTTATAAGTCACTTTTGTGACTCAAGAGCAAAACTTAATAATAACAACTTTCACTGATTTCAAAGACAGTAGGCTAGTAAAATGTGTGGTGGCCAAGAGAATGCATCTTAGATCTTCTACTCTGAGGATTTCAGTGGACTGGCAGTCCCAGTTGTCATATTCTGTAATCCATCTGCCTTTTGCTCCAAAGCAACTCTTCTCAGGTAATGACAGCTTGGAGGGGCTCCTCACAGCTAATGACTAAGGACAGCAAGGGTACCAAAGTGAGCATATTCCTGAGAGGATTCCTCTGATGGGTGACAAGCACAAGGATGCCCCTACAGTATTGCCAGTCTATCTTAGAACTGCATTACAGATTAAGATGCTTCCACTCAAGCTTCCTTCCTTCCCTATGTTCTTCACTTGGGTTTAGACCTGCATTGCAGTCTGATGGCTCTTCCAGCCTCTTCTAGCTGCCTCCCAGTTTTCTCTCACAAGCAAGTCTCCTACCAAGTTTCTGACAAATTTAATCTCATCTTGGCATCTGTTTCTCAGAGGACCAAGACAACTACAAATCATTTATAATGTTCCCAAGAGGCTAAAGGTTAAGTGATGTTCATAACCACATGTATTAGTCCATTTTCATGCTGCTGATAAAGACATACCAGAGACTAAGCAATTTACAAACAAAAGAGGTTTAATGGACTTATAGTTCCTCATGGCTGGGGAGGCCTCACAACCATAGTGGAAGGCAAGGAGGAGTAAGTTATGTCTTACATGGATGGCAGCAGGCAAAGAGAGAGCTTATGCAGGGAAACTCCCATTTTTAAAGCCATCAGATCTCTTGAGACTCATTCACTATCATGAGAACAGCACAGGAAAGGCCTGCCCCCGTAATTCAATCACCTCCCACTGGGTTCCTCCCACAACACATGGGAATTGTGGGAGTTACAGTTCAAGATGAGATCTGGGTGGGGACACAGCCAAAGCATATCACCACACTTGCCACAACTCAGGTGCAGAACTGGAACCAGAAGGAAACATTTTCTCTTGGGGATGTCCTTTATGGGTTCCATTGAAACCTAAACTTAAATTCTATTAAGAATTTAATATTTATTTCACTTTGAATGGACAGCCTTAAGAAGTCTATTAATAACCTAACAATCAGAACTACTCATTACCCTGGAGGAATCACAACTTGGAGACCACAATCACAACCATCATCCAACAACATCACTGATTTTTAAAATTAATCTATGTTTATCTTAGAATATTTACTAGTGATTCATTATTGGCCTTGGACATACACCTTAATTTCTCTGAAGACTATTTTCTTTATTTGGAATCATTTACTGTAAGGGAATCTCCTTGTTTTTAAGAAAAGTGGCTCTGGAGCCATATTTTATTGTTTGGATCCTGGCCTCAGAACTTACCAGGTTACCTTGGGTAAGTTACTTAATATATCTTTGCCTCAGTTTCCTTATCTACAACATGTGCTTAACAATAATATCTATCTCCTAGTGTTATTATAGGAGAACAGTGTTTAGTACACAGTACCTTGTAAAAATATTGGCCATTGTGCTTAGCATTAATATCAATTATCTCCTACGTGCCAAGCAATCCTCAAAGGTCTCTGGGAAAAACTGTGAAGATAATATAGTGTGGTTGGGGAACTCACAGAAAATTAGAAAAAGCTGAACACAAATAATTGTACAACTGTGGTATAAGGACTATAGAAAAGGAAAATAGACGGCACAGGTGTTCTATAAGAAATAGGATCAAGTGGGGTTTGGAACACTTTCCAGGAGACATTAGTTACACGTGAACTGAGTCCTGAAAGCTGTAGAACTTGATGAGTCAAAGCAAAGTTTCCACAGAGAGAGGACAGCTCATGTGAATACATGTGGATGTAGAAGAGCATAGAGCACTCCAGGCGGGTGAAAGAGATTTGATCTAGTCCAACTGAAGGATGTGGGAGGAGAAGCATGAAGAGGCGTATCTTCAGAGTTTAGCCTTCATTTCTGTACAATGAAGTCTGAATTTCATTCCTAGGGAGTGGAGGGTCATCAATGAAGAGGTTATAACAGGCAAAGAACATTACCAAGGATGTATTTTAGAAAGTGTTTTTTGGCAACTTTATAAACTAGGTGTGGGCAAGACTCAAGAGAGTTAGAGAAACCAGTAGGGAAGTTCTTACTTGTAGATGCCAGAAAGGGGAGGGCCAGAAAAAACAGAATAGAGGATAGAAGGAGGGAAGGAAGTTTGCAGAAAAAGATCATAATTGCTTCCTTTTATTCCTAATGTGCTTAATTCCACAAAAAACATGAAATGACTTGCAGAAAGTACACAAGAAAAATAGTTAAATAAATAAAGCTCTAAGACCAGGGGAAACATAAATTAGATTAGGAAATATGGGCTGGAATAGAGTAAGACAAAAATAGGCCAACCATTTGGGCTTGAGCAGGTGCTATCCTGGCAGCCAAAGTGAAAAACTTGATTTGATATATAGTTGATCAATTATGCCATTAATCAGTTTTTCTCATTAATATCCTCAAAAGCATCAGCTAATGAGACCAATTGGTGTGTTGTATTTAAGTGCATATGAGATATCTAGCTAGGAATGTGAATAACATCTCTATGTATCGGCCTTGTGCTTGACAGATGGTCATGGGCTGGAGAAATACATGAGTGAGGCCTCATTTAGTACCATGTGGACAGCAGGACCATGATGTAGATTGAACTCACTCTGGGAGACTGTGTTGACCAACTTCTTGGCAAAGTAAACTACCACTGTTTCACCAGATGCTTTCCAAGGTTTTTTTTTTTTTTTTTTTTTTTTTTTAGCTCTAGCATCTCATGGTGTTGCCTTTCCCAAACAGAATGCTAGCTATATGATTCATTAATTATTGACAAATATTTATTGAACACCCACTATGTGTCAGCTACTGTTCTATGAACTGGGGATATGGTGGTGAATGAAACAAACAAAAATCCCTACCTTCATGGATCTTATATTCTAATGGCGGACCAGGGAGGACAGTCAATACACAAGACCAGAGACAAGAAGTAATGAGTGGGGTTCACTACTTTCAAGTAGTATACACTGATATGAATACAATTCTTGAGATTAATTCTTTTATCTGACTTTTAACAAGGGAAAGAGCAGTGCAGAGTGAATCAGCATGCTAGTTCAATACGTGACTGGCAGAGACCTAGAGAATCCCATTAACCCAGGTCAGAATATAACCAAGAGGTTCCTCTTTAATAACTTAGATCCTCTTTAGGGCAGAATTAGGAGTTGCTTCCAGTTAGGATCCTAAGAGTAAGCCCTAAAACGCAGAGTATCTAAGGAGCTGGGATTCTCTAGCCTCAACTTCTCCAGACTTTGTGGGCTGCTTCAGGTCCAGTTGTATCCAACTCAGTTCAGCCTTATTCCTTCAAAGCAACAGCAAAATTTATCCAACTGGGAAGGGCAGGTAAAGGAGAACTTGTGGAGCAGCTCAACATTCATTGCCTGTGTTCATACTTGCACATAAGCCAGATACCTGGATTATATGAGACATTTAATGCTTGAACTTCAGAACCAAGCCACTGTACTCAACAATTATTAGTGTATCATAAAAATGTAACCTTTATTTAGTATGTTGCCCACCTGGTAGAAGCAGGACACATAGTCATAATGCCTTTGAAATTCTCCCTTCTTACTTTCTTCATAAGCATTGCTTGAGTTTTATTTTTGCTTTTATTCACTCATATTCTAATTTTTACTTCTAGTAGTTCAGAAGATATACTGTATTTCTATTCTTTTGTGGTGACCTTAGAATTTTTATATGCTTATTTAACAGGTCTAAAGTAAATAAATAATTTTATCTTCTTCCCAAATAATGTAAGGACCTTAGAACTTGAATGCCAATCACTCCCCACTTATAATTTCTATACTTTTTATTAACCATACAACCACATGATTCTATCTCAATTTTTAACCCCACAAAATACACACTATTGATATCAATATATGACCGATTTTGCCTACATGTTGAGCATTTTATATGGTTAACATTTTTTCTTTCATCTCATACATTCCTTCTGTGTTGGTCTTCCTTTTCCTAAAATTACATCCATCGAAATTGCCTTTAGTGATGATGTTGGTGATTAAGCCATTAAAACATAGTAGTAGTAATAGCCATAATAATGATAATAATAATAAAAGGAATAACTACAAATTATTGCATGGTTACCATGTGTTAAGGACTATGCTAAGTGCTTTAAATGGACTGTATCTTTAAATTCTCACCAAACACCTGTCAGATACCATTATTATCTTGATTTTATAAATACAAAAACTTAATCTTAGATTAAGTAACATGCTCAAGAGCACACAACTGGAAATAATTTTCCAGTGCACATGCTCTGAACCATTCTTCTTGCATTCATATAACTTTGAATATATTTCAAAATTTCCTCAACATGCTTTTGCATCTTACTTGTCACTAGACTCACAGATTTGATTCACGAATAACATGTTTAATAACAATTGGAGACTTTGAATGGAATGCATTTTCTATTCATTTAAACTCTTTAGAGCTTGTTCATATATCAAATTAACATTACAACCACAGTCCTTCACTTGTGGCTATACAATCAATACATACATAAACACCAGGCAGACTATGTCACAATGCCACATCATTATTCATGCTGCAGCGGAACGGACTTCAAGCTATTTTAGTCTACGTAGAAGGAGGAGCTACTCTCAAGTTTGTGACCTCCTGCCCAAAATGTTGTTCTCCATTATTCAAAGCATGCACACATATTGAAACTTTCCTCCTCTAGAACCTTTTGAAATCACTTTCTTGGGCACCAATATCCCCAACTCATGATAATAGTTGTTTATCCAAAATAACTAGTAACAAGGAGGACTTTGCTATGGTCCCTCATTTTGTGATGCTGAATCTCACCACAAATAATCTATATATTATCCATATAGATTTGCTTTAAATCTTGACAAGATTACATTACTTATCAATGAAATACCATTTAAGCACCATCAGGTAAATATCTCTAGTCACCATCTTAAGGTTCAGCACAACCCAAGAAGGAATCTGACTAGAAAGCTCATTCCCACATTGGGAAAAGAAGATTATCTGGTGCTCCATGTAAATCAAGACCCAGGAATTACTGGTCAACAAATTATGTGGAGTAAGATAAACTGGTATAGCTATACTGATATCAGACAAAGTAAACTTCTTACAGACACACTAGGCTACAAGTAGTACCAGGGATAAAGGAGACATTTTATGATAAGAAAAAAAATTCATATATTGACAAGGCATAATAATCCTAAAGGTGTATCCATCTAATAATAGAGCCTCACTGTATACAAAACAAAAACTTGCAGAACTAAAAGGAAGAACAGAAAAAACCATAAATGGAGTTGGAAATTTGAACGCACCTCTTTCAGTAATTGCCAGCATAACTAGAAAAAAAGAAATCACTAGGAATACAAAAGATCTGAGCAACAATATCAGTTAACTTAGTGTCTTAGTCCATTCAGGCTGCTATGACAAAATACATGAAACTGGGTAATTTATAAACAACAAAAATATATTGCTCACAGTTCTAGAGGCTGGACATTCTAAGACCAAGGTGTCAGTGGATGTGGTATCTGGTGAGAGCAGCTTCATAGACAGCACATCTTGCTGTGTCCTCATATGGCAGAAGGGCAGAAAAGCTAACACACTTCTTCAAGCCTCTTTTATAAGGGCACTAATCCCATTCATAAGGGCTCTGCGCTGATGACCTAATCACCTCCCAAAGGTCTCACCTTCTAACACCATCTCCTTAGTAATTAAGTTTCAATGTATGAATTTTGGGAGGGCACAACCAAAACATAACATGTAGTCTAATTGATATTTGCAGAACACTATACCTAAAAATAGCAGAATGCACACTTGAAAGATGAACAAGGATAACAAGTACAGAGATAGAATTAGTAATCACAAAATTACCTACAAAAAACAGTCCAAGCCCAGATGTCAACACAGGTGAATTCTACCAATATTTAAATAAAAATGAATACCAATCCTTTTCAAGCTCCTCCAAAGAGAAGAATAGGAGAAACACATCCCAATTCAATCATTTCATGAGGCCAGTATCACTCTGATATCCAAATAAGACAAAGTCATAAAAAAGAAAACTAATTGTATATATTATTCATACAGACACAAAAATAGTCAAATATTAGCAAACCTAGTCCATCAGCATGTAAAAAAAATTATATGCTATGAACAAGTGGGATTTACTCCCAGCAATGCAAGTTTGTTTTAACACTGAAAATGAATTGATATATTACACCATATCATTAGAATAAAAAACAAAAAGCACATGATCATTTCAATAGATGCAACAAAGCATTTGATAATACCTGACATCTTTTCATGGTAAAAAGAAACTTCAGCAAACTAGAATTAAAAAGAAACTTCTGCAGCCTGATAAAGGGCATCAACAAAAACATATAGATAACATCATACATAATGGTAAAAGATGGAATGATTTCCTCCTGTGATCAAGAATAATACAAAGATGTCTGTTCCCATCACTTCTATTCAACATTGTACTGGAAGTTCTAGGTAGGGAAATTAGACAAGAAAATGAAGACTGGAAAGGAAGGAGTAAAACTATCTGTTTAGCGATGATAATCTTGTATAAAGAAAATCCTAAGACATAACTAAAAAAACTATTAAGACTAATAAATGAATTCAGCAAGGTTGGAGGATATGAAATCAACATACAAAGATCAATTGTATTTTTATACACTGGCAATATACAATTAAAAATGGAAATAAAGTAATTTCATTTAGAATAGTTTCAAAGGCAAGGCTAAGCAAAAAGAACAAATATGGAGGCACCACATTATCTGACTTCAAACTATACTACAAGGATGTAGTTACCAAAACAACATGGTACTGGTATAAAAATAGGCACATAGACCAATGGAACAGAATAGAGAACTCAAAAATAAAGGCAAATACTTAGAGCCAACTGATCTTCAACAAAGCCAACAAAAGCATAAAGTTGGGAAAGGACACCCTATTCTACAAATGATGCTGGGATAATTGGCAAGCCACATGTAGAAGAATGAAATTGGATCCTCATCTCTCACCTTATACAAAAATCAACTGAAGATGGATCCAAGACTTAAATCTAAGACCTAAAACCATGAAAATTCTAGAAGATAACATTGGAAAAACTCTTCTAGACATTGGTTTAGGCAAAGAGTTCATGATCAAGAACCCAAAAGCAAATGCAACAAAAACAAAGATAAATAGACTGGACATAATTAAACTAAAAAGCTTCTGCACAGTAAAAGAAATAATCAGCAGAGTAAACAGACAACCCACAGAGTGGGAGGAAATATTCGCAAACTGTGCAACCAACAAAGGACTAATATCCAGAATCTACAAAGAATTCCAGCAAATCAGCAAGAAAAAAACAAATAATCCTATCAAAAAGTGGGCAAAGGACATGAATAGACAATTCTCAAAAGAAGATATGCAAACAGCCAACAAATGTGAAAAAATACTGAACATCACTCATTATCAGGGAAATGCAAATCAAAACCACAATAAGATACCACTTCACTCCTGCAAGAATACCCATAATTTAAAAAAATTAAAAAAAACAGATGTTGGCATAGATGTGGTGAAAAGGGAATACTTCTACACTGTTGGTGGAAATGTAAACTAGTACAAACACTATAGGAAACAGTATGGAGATTCCCTGAAGAACTGAAAATAGAACTACTATGATCCAGCAATCCCACTACTGTGTGTCTACCTAGAGGAAAAGAAGTCATTATTTGAAAAATACACTTGCACACACATGTTTATAGCAGCACAATTAGCAATTGCAAAAATATGGAACCAGCCTAAATGCCAATCAACCAATGAATGGATAAAGAAAATGTGACACACATACATACATACATGTAATATATATTATGTAAATATATAATGTATATATATTATGTAATATATATTATGTATATAATGTAATATGTATTATGTATCTATATTATGTAATACATATATAATGTGTATATATATATATATACACACACACACACACACACATACCATAGAATACTACTCAACCATAAAAGGGAATGAAATAATGGCATTTGAAGCAACCTGAATGGAGTTGGAGACCATTATTCTAAGTGAAGTAACTCAGGAATGAAAAACCAAACATCGTATGTTCTTACTTATAAGTGGGAGCTAAACTATGAGGATGCAAAGGAATAAGAATGATATAATGAACTTTGGGGACTCAGGCATAGGGTGGAAGCGGGGCAAGGGATAAAAGACTACACATTGAGTACACTGTACACTGCTCAGGTGATGGGTGCACCAAAATCTCAGAAATCACCACTAAATAAATTTTCCATGCAACCAAACACCACCTGTTCCCCCAAAACTATTGAATAAAAATACAAATTAAAAAATATGATATCTAGATGCTTGCAGTTCATTTACAAAATGAATAAAAATAGGAATAAATTTAACAAAAGAAGTACAAAACATATACTCTGAAAACTACAAAACGTTGTTGAAAGAAATTAAAGAAGATATAAGCAAATGGAAAGACATTCCACATTCATGGGTCAGAAAATTTAGTATCTTTAAGTTGGTAATGCTTCCCAAATTGGTCTACAGATTCAATGAAATTCCTATCAGAATTCCAGTTGGCTTCTTTGTAGAAATTGACAAGTTGATCCAAAAATTTATATGGAGGAACATCCATACTGTTCTCCATAGTGGTTGTACTAATCTGCATTCCCACCAACAGTCCCCATTCTCCACATTCTCACCAGCATTTCTTATTGCCTGTCTTTTGGATCAAAGCCATTTTAACTGGGGTGAGATGATGTCTCATTGTAGTTTTGATTTGCAGGGCATCTGTCACCTGAGGGTCTTATCATCTACTTTCAGGAGTGGTAGATCAGAAAATTCTTTTATGACCATGCTTCAGAGGAGAAAGGCAGGAGGTCAGAGTGACCTTCTTGCTTCTGCAGTTTCTCAATTGCCAAGGTGCCATATTTTGTGGTATTGTGCTCTGAGCCCCAACATGCCTGTTTTTCTAAGGACAATAGGAAGCTATTGAAGGATTCTAATCAGGACAGTAAAAAGATGATGAATACAAGTGGTAATCCATATCTTCTGTGTTTACTTCCTCCAGCATTTTGGGGAGAGGGGAGAGCTTATCTGATCTGGCTCATGAGTTGTCCACACAAAAGTTTCTTCAGTGTGTAGGTTGCTGCCCACCTCTCTGTGCTGTCTCACTCCTGCTCATTCCACTGCAGTTGTAGCTTGGACATTGGGTAGAGTCTCCTAATGGGCTACAGCTCCCCTTTGTATGGCCCCAGTGAGGGGAAAATGTGGGACAGGACACATTTTCCTCCTTTGTTTATTTATCCCAATAGTTCCACACTTTAAGGCTGAAGGTATATTAGAATTCCGTGCATGGTTGAGAATTACAGTGGAGAAGGGAAGAAAAAATCTCAAAGAACATAGCAAATATGTTCCTCCCCATAACTCAAAGGAAAAGGACTCAGTATGTATGTGGGGAAGGGTGTCCAAATTCCACACCCACGTTTTTCCAAATCTTCATTAACCTTCCAAGACATCTTTCCAGTGCACACAAGTCTTGTTCTTAGTCCTGGATATATCTGTCTGCTGCCAGCAATTACCATAAATCTGAGTTATTCAACCTAGGGTCTAGCAAGACAGTCCATAGTAGTCTTTGACATTCTACATCCTATCGAAATATCCAGGTGTGCATTGACACTGCTTTTATGTTCTAATCAGAGCTTCTTCCACCAGTATAAGTTGCAGCTAAGTCTATTTTTCTGATTGCCCAATGGTTAAGTGTTGGAACACATACTTATGTGTACTCACATACACTTACTCATGGTCTTTGAGGACAAACACTATTTGGCAGAGACAATACAAACAAACCCAGTAAAAAGGAAAAGGCAATAATTCCCTAAGGTTCCATAACTTACAAGGTCACCTCTCTCACAATGGAGTTAGTACAGCAGATTATTATGCAAAGCACTGTTGGTGCCTTTCTTTTATCCCCTTCTCTCAATTTGTACCTCCTTGAGCCTGCCAAGAATAAGAAGTGACCCATTACTAAGCCATATACTTCTTAATGACCACTCTGCTAGCTACACAAAAACCTGGTTAAAGCTTGAAATTACCTCTTGAAATTTTCCAATTAGCTATTAGACAAAGGCCATCCTTCTCCCCAGCCTCTGTCCGGGGAGGAGGACTTCAGTGCTTGGGAAGTAAGGGAAGCGAGTACAGTCAGATTTGCAATTTTATCAGACTGTCCTGAGTGTCAAGTAGAAAGTACATGGGGGAAAAGTATAAGAGTACCTGCTGGGGGACTACGAAGAGAAAAAGGCCAGACAATATGGTCTTAATTTTGCAGTCAAACAAATTGGACCGACAAAAAAAAGGAGTTCAAGAAAAATAATATTATCAAGCAAGATAGATTCTGGTTTACACTATGGAAATTGCACTGAGAAGGTGATCTCTTACAAAATGTATACAGTTTTATGAACTGAAAATAGTGGATGGGCACTATTTTATAGATAGAGGGAAATATATTAAGATAAAATGACACTCCCCACCAAAAAAATCATGAAACGGTGATAAGAGTCTAAGATCTGTGCAAGCTAATATAATCTTTTCATCGTCACTTTCCAAAGGCAGACCCCCACCAACAACAGAAAGTTCCAGAAACTTTTTGTGTGATCATAACCACTTTAAAAGCATTTGGATCAAATTGATACAATTCAAATAACTATGAGTGTTTTGTTCTAAAAATTAAATTCCACAAAAGACAATTCAGAAAACAGAGCCCACCACCGCACGCCCCTCTCGCCCCACCCCCAACACCAACACACACACACCCCTCAGATACTCGTCCTAAGAAAAGAGTTTTCAACTTTCCTGACACTAAATTTGGGCAGAGGTGTCAAGTCATTATAATTACTACAAGCTGGCTTGCTAAAATAGCATTTCAGCAGCCTGCCACTGGCATATAATCAACTGCACACCCACTGCTGGACTTGATATACAACTGTGGCACCAAAAAATGTACCTGTTGATGCCAAGTACTGCAATGCAACAAATTAACCTTTGACCAGAAAAATTATTTTTCCACTTTCTGGATGTCTAAGTCAGTTAAGCATTTTTGGATCAATGCACCCATATGTCCACCTGTAACAATTGAGAAATTATTCCTTATTTGCAGAATAACCCTTCTGTCTCACAAAGGACACGTTATGTCTTAGAACTCAAAAGAGTGTGCAACTGGCTATTTCAAAGTATTTGACATGCTAAACAATTCAGAAGTGCTTACCTATTTGCATCATATTAAGATATCATATTTACATATTTAAACATTTCACACAAAGTTGGCCCAAACCAATAGTGTTTTACAAAGTAATTTCAATTTTCTCAGGATTGTCAAGATCAATACTTTTCTCTGTACCGTATATCTTTGTGGCAGTAATTAGCTTTGTAGAATTGTTGTTAGGGAAAAGTAGGTTTCCATGGAGAAGAAGAAAGATGTATGAGTTGTTATGTATGTGAAAGCAATTTCAGGAGGAAAATGGTATAGTGTGGGCAGCAGCTTTACATAGTCTAGATTTATTTCTTCACTTAGGTCCTGATGTTTCCTATTTTTCTATTTCGGGACTTTTAGCTAAAATACAAAACTATCATTATTAAATTGCTCATTATAGTGATCTTTTGTAGAAACTTAATTTATATTCGAGGTTGCAATGTTCAGGTTTACAAGTATTCCCGTTTATTTGCAGCCTACTTCTTCCATAAAATCTCTGTGGAAATCTTACTACAGGGCAGCCTCTCAAAAATTGTGTCTCCTTTTCCACCAAATAAATGTAATAATACAAATGTGCTCCCCTTAAAGGAGGCCCAGTGGAACCAAAATAAGCCACAAACAAAAATAAAAATAATGATTAAAAACATTTAATGATTAAAAATATTTATTTACAAACAATTTGTCATGTATAAGTGTACTCTTCAATGTAAATTCAGAATAAAGGCATAATTATTAAAGTTTTATCTAGAGGTGTTAAATACATAAAATAAAAAATTAGGAAAGATAGTTCATGCTGAGGGCTTTAAATTACCATTCAGCTTTGAATATGTGCTTCAGCACATACAGGAGTTGATTTGTAAGGACTAGAGAACACATCAGCTACATCCCCACTTCATGCTGGACAGATGTAAAAATAAGAATAATTTGGTATGATGTGTAACTTTTCCAAACAAGACAAGCAGCACATTTTGTTTTGTATGAGAGGTGATAAGTTATAGTGAAAGGGGCACGTGTTTTGGGATTAGAAACAAACAATTTTAGACACTAGTTCTGTGACTTCTTTGCACTCGGGGGCTCCTTTTTCTCAAGTATAGAAGAAGGATGAAGCCAGCTGACAGAGGTTGCTGTAAGAATTAAGTGAAATGTTTGTGAGAACACCTGACTCAGAGTAGATGCTCAATCTTCTCTGGTCCTTTCATCTTTAGAGACATAATTTGTATGGGTTTTAAGTGGGGTTTACAAGATGCCTAAAGCTGTTTTCCCTTAGGAACATACCCATTTCATAGCATATACGTAGAAAACAGGAATATATTCATTTGTATAGCAATTGACTCTTAAATATTGACATCCTCATACTTACCAAATCCATCAGTTATAAAAATCAGCAAGTATATAATATCAGTTTTACTCTTTCCTTGGCTTTAGAATGACTATAGAATGATAGTGACAACAAGATGACAGATACTTAATAAAGATGATTAAGACATGGAAAATACAGAGTCTGAAGAATGACAACCTCATTATATTTTTTCTACTATAAGAAGAGATGACAAATGGTTAACATCAGAGTTTGGTTGTCATAAAAGTATAAATTTTGATACACTTATATATACAATGTGTACTTGCTTATTTTTAAAAAGTTACAAACCAACCACACACATACACAACACAATCCATATTCCCACACTCCCAGAGATAACTACTGATATCAAGTTGTAGTTTATTATTCCAATATTTTTTTCTACACATTATACAGTATCACATATTTTCTCTTTACTTTGTTGCCATAAATTAACCACTGAGAAAGTGCCCAGTTTATTCTGAGGCCACACAAGCAGCCAAGAACCAAGCATCTCCAACTGTTCTTCTGTGACCTGTGATCAGTGACTCTTGTGAGATTGTCCCTTGTAGCAGAGAATGCTAGTTGCCCCTTAATATTCTCCTCACCTTCATTTATTTTTTGGTAGTAGAACACCCAACTTTTATTTAAGCGCAAAGCCAAAGGCTCATTTCCCAGCCTCACTCGCAACTAGGTGGGACCATGTGACTAGATTCTGGCCTATAGTGTGTGAGTGTAAGTGATTTGTGCAAGCTCCAAGTTCATACTTTCAAAAGAAAAGAAGTCTATCTTTCCTTTTCCCCCTTTGCTTTTCTCACTGGCTAAAATACAGATCTGATGGTGTCTTTGCCTGTAACAAAGAGATGGAAATTTCATATTGAGGATGGATGGCAGAACAAGATGGAAGGACACTAGGCTCTTGATCCTGGTGTCCTGTCATACCAGTATTAGACCACCTTTGATGGGCAAGAACTAAACTTCTGTCTTTTTTAAACAACTAGACTTTTGGTACATCTGCCTAATCTCTATTGTAATAAATATACCTCTCTACTAGACAGAGTTGTTCCCTACTATTAATTGCCCTTGTCTCCATAACTCTGACCTTGAGAGTGGGGCCATTGCTCATTGTGATACAACTTCACTCCTAGAGTAAATTATGAATTAAATGCCTTTGAGTTCATCCGTTTTTCCCTTGGAGTGATCAGATGGTTTGCATTGCAGTGTCTACCTTTGTCTCAGGACCATGTGCCCCTTCAGAAGTTTATCAAGGAACATGATTTAAGGCAGAGACTTCTAGTATTGTATTATGGATCCAATCACTTCTTGTTTTCATCCCCACTTCAGTGTTTACTACCCCCTGAGGTACCTTTTTGGGGACAAGCAGCCTCTGTGGTAACTGTCTAGTCTTTGAATAGAGGGGAAAACAACCAATCAGAGCCATACTGATTCCTGTTGGTTCTTCATTTTATCAGGATGTTGGATTCCCCAATCTTACTCAGCAGTGATTGCCATTGCTGCCTTTCCTAGCCTTGGATAGCAATGGGGCTAACAGTGATCATCCCTGGGCAAATGAGGAAATACAAATCAGAATTAGAAAGCTTTCCCTCAACCCTTCCCCATCTCATTTCTCATCCTCTCTTGGCACAGGAGATGCCATATTTACTGCTTTTGCTCATCACACACAGAAACCCAACTACTTTCATTTTCTCCAAAGGTTTTTCTATATATTATGTGAATTCATGGAATGCACCTACTGTTCCAACTCTTCTGAGGCATCTCTAGGTTTGCCATGGGGGCAGGTAGCCAGCATCCCATGCTAGTTCACCACCTTATATGAAATTTGGAGTTCTTATCCTACTTCCTGCTCACCTTTTTCATATACTCCAAGTTTACAACCTGCAATGAGCTGAATGTGTCCCCCCAATATTTGTATATTGAAACCTAATCCCAATGTAAGGGTATTTGAAGGTGGAATCTTTGGAAGGTTGTTAGGCCATGAAGGTGAAGACTTCATGAACGGGATTAGTGCTCTTATAAGAGGCCAAAGAGCTAACTAGCTCTTTCTGTCATGTGAAGACACAATAATAAATTGACAAAATGCAACCCAGAGGAGGACGCTCGTTGGAACCTAACAATGCTGGCACTCCGATCTTGGACTTTCAATCTCCAGATTGTTTCTAAGCCACCCAGTCTATGGTACTTTGTTATGGTGGCCTGAACTAACTAAGCCACTACCATTCTAAGTCCCATTCAGAAACCAGCAAGTCAAATTACTCTCATTTGATCCATAAACTATTTGGTTCCACTGTATTGGAGATTGCCATAGACTTTGCATACAACATAGTTAGAATTACAGACTAGCCCAAAGCTAAATAAGTTTCTGCACTCCACTAGACAAGGCTCTATCAACTGCAAAATTTCTCCATCCAGCTACATGATATGGAATATGTTTTGTGGAAGAGATTTGTCTATATGTATTCATGAGTTTTTGGTTTCCATTAGTCAAAGAAAAACTCTTTCTGTCTGACTGTCTTAGTCTGTTGTGTGCTGCTATAACAGAATACCAGATACCAGGTAGTTTATAAAGAAAAGACATTTATTTCTCACAGTTCTGGGGGTAGGAAGTCCCAGATTGGGGAGCCAGTATCTGATGAAGGCCTTCTTGCTGCATAATAACATAACAGCAAGCATTACATGGGCAAGAGAGAGTTATAGAGGGGCTAAACTCAACCTTTGTAAGGACCACACCCACAATAATGAACCCATCCCCATGATAATGGCATTAATCAATTCATGCTGCAGAGCCCTCATGATCTAATTACCTCTTAAAGATGTCACCTCTCAACACTATTGCATTTGAGATTACATTCCAATATAAGAACTCTGAGGAACACATTCAAATCGTAGCACTGGGCTTCGGGTCCAGCATACTGAAGAGTTTTTTTTTTTTTTTTTAAACAATAGAACATAAAATCGTCAGCAAAAAAGCTCAGAAGTTCAAACCCATGAAAATCTGCTTTTGATATAGGCTTTCTCCCCAGGTCCTTGGTGTTTAGGACTCTTTTTTTCCTAATATAAACGGAATAAGCATTCCACAATTCTCCTGTTGAGGTATGTACTTCAACAAGTATTTCCTGAGCACTCCCAAAGGCTCCAAAGAACTCATACTGAGGGAAGCTTTTTCTCATGTCATACTTCTACTCAGAATATAAGTCTCTGTTTTCTCTCCTCTCTTCTCACTCAAATTTAAACATTTCTCCTCATCTTACTACTTTTCCTACATCATTTTAACTGTTCATATTTCTCCCTTTCCTATTTGATCTTTTTCATATTTGGTGTACCCACTTTGGAGTAAGGGCTTGAGGATAATGCCTGCCAGCACTCAGAAGCCTCACAGAGGTCCACAGAGGCTGCTGAAGAGCCAGACCCACATCTTATCAAATTTATCTGAGACTTGAGAATGCTGAATTGTCCTCGAGGCAATGGTTTGCATTGGGTAAATTTTTCAGATTGGTATTACTAACTGCATTTTATTGATTAAAAATAAATTTAAAAACTGCAAAAAGAAAAAAAAAGGAAAACTTGTTCGGGGGCTTTAAACCAAGACTATGAGCAGGAAGGGAACTGTCCATGGTTCTGAGTGGCCCCACTGAGGGTCTAGAAAGTAAAAGAGTAGAGGTGATAGAAGCTATCTAAGCTGGTCTAACTACCTTTTGCCTCAGAGCCTTGAAAGTATTTTTAAAAGTGTACAAAAGTGAGTTTGATGACAAAGGGTACGCACAGGCATTATTGTTTGTTAGATCTCTGCCCTTTCATAGAATTTATGACCATTTAAGAAAGAAAACATTCTAAAACATTTTTTTGCTACAAACTTTTCTTCCCTTATGTTGCTTTTAAGCACGTGTATTTGAGGAGAAGTTTAAAATTCATGTCTTGAATTTGTGTCTGTGATTACACATAATTCATCAAGATCTTACTCTTCAAGAGCTATTTAATACTCAGGAAGTCATTTAAATCATTTCAGAATCTTACTAAAATCCAACAGGAAGTTGTGTTTACAAAGGACACACAAACCTGGAGCACTTGCACATTTCATTTGAATCCAAATGCAGAAACTATACATATTTTGGAATTGAAGAGAAATTTAGCCTATCTCTACCCTGTCAAGAAGAAAGGTTCAGTACACTGTCATCTAAGGTTGCATCCTGATATTCCCATCCGGATGTGATGTGTGGAATCTTATATAACATATACATCATTCATTGCTTATGGTCTTGTGTTATAATCACTTGTGTGTATATATGTGTCTTCTGTCCTTAATGGAAATCCCTGATATAAGAGGGAGAAAACTAGATATAAACTCAGATGACCGAGGCTTGAGTCCTGATCTTCCCAGCTCTGTGACCTTGAGCAAATCACCGAACATCACTGAACTTCATTTATGAATGAATATTAAACACATTGAAAGTGATTATGAACCTACACATATTCCATAAACTCCTAAATGATAGTCCCAGGTAATTGCCATGTTTTATTAAATCCACATAAGTTGTGCTTATGTATTTGTACTTATCATTTCAGCAAGTATTCTATATTTATTGTTTCAACAAGTATTTGTTAGGGTACATGACAGAAATATCATGGGAGAAGAGGACAGACACATGGTAAAAGAGGGGAGACATTTTATTGTAGCAGACATTTCTTTTTATGCCAAAGTGCAATGTCATTATCATAATAATTTTGCGCCACTACATACCCTGTTGTGACCATTTTTAAATAGAAGAAGGAAAACCCTACCAAATCCTGGAAAGCTCATTTTTATAAATGTCTCCATATTATCCATTTTAGCATATTTTATGGTAAGTTTATTCAAACTGTTGTAGTTTTCAAAGGATATACTACTTATTTTCTCCTTAAAGCATATATTGTACTATGTAATACACTATATAATGATATGAGAAATACTTTGAAATAAAATCTCAATTTTTATATTTTGCTTAAAATTTTGAGTGCCAATATATGTTAGAAATAAGTAAGTCACTTGCCTTTCTCTGCTTCTTGCAAAAGAGGAAGTAACTGTGTTTGTGACCACATGTGATCCCCCAAGAGAGTGCATTTTATCCTGGATGTTAAATTTTAAGTGGAGAAATAACAGGGTGCAGACATACTGAGAACACTGTCTTGGTAGCTGGTGTTTTTTCCCCCAGTGGGTGATAAAAATTAAATCCCCAAATTTCTCCTTCTAGAGTTTTTACTAATTAACCTGACATCTATGGTGAAGCGGAACATAGGCTCACCTTGTTCATTCCCAGTCCCACAATTAAACTGCTGGTAGTTTAGGTCAAAAGCTTTTCGCTGGAAATTTGAGAGTAAAATAATTTTAAATTGACAAAAAGTATATAACAACTTTTAAAATATTTATATCAAAATATTCAGGAAAAGAAGGAGCTTTCATGTAGAGTAAACATTGCACTCTTAATTCACCATTATTCCCTACTTCATTTACTGTGATTGTTCTCCGCTTATGGATGACAGAACAAAGGATCCATGAAGATAGGATCATTCATGTAAAATAGTTACTGTTATAGAGTGATGAGTGGAGTAATGCTATGATTGGGATGCGAAGCAGATAGAGATGGAGGTGGGAAAATCAAGTGGGCAGAAATTTCTTGAAACATCTATGGAAGAAAAGATTCTCTAGAAAAAGAACATTGAAAGTTTAATATAGCAAAAACATGTTTCATGCAACGAGAAAATGTTAAATTTCCCTCATTCATGGTACTATCACAAAGTGTCTGTTGATGTAAGTGTGTCAGTAATAAGGAATCCAGACAGTCAAAACCATTGGGTGACCTGTGGCTTAAAAAAAGAAAGGAAATGAAAAAATTATGATGAGAGAAACAAGAGGCAGACTACCTTATGTATAAATTAGAATACAAACAAAATGAAAGTATTGAGGGGCAAAAGGATGTGGTGCATTTGCTATAAAATACTTCATAATTTTTAAAGTGGAAGAGTGAAACAAATTACTTATACATGCAGTATAGATAAATCTCAAAAACATTGATAAATATCAAAAAAACAATGTTTTTGAGATTTATCTGAGTGAAAGAAGCCTTACACAAAAGAACATATACTACATGATCCATTTATATGAAGTTCTAAAGTACATAAAACTGATCTAAAGGTAAAAAGAGAAACATTGGTTTCTAAAGGTAAAAAGAGAAACATCAGTTTCTAAAGGTAAAAAAAGAAATACCAGAAAAGTGGCTGTCCCTTGCAATAGGGGTTCAAGCATGAATTGACTGGGAAGGGGCATGATTTTCTAAGGTAATGGTTATTTTCTATATTTTATAGTTTAATAGGAGTTTAGGCTACATAGGTCAAATATGCATATGTCAAAACTCATCAAACAATGCACTAAAGATTTGTGAATTTCACTGCATGTAACCTTTACCTCAAAATAAGAAAGTATAAATAAATGCACTCTAAAATTCACTAGCTGAAGTATTTGGGGGAAAAAAACTGATGTCTGCAACTTACTTAGAAATAATCAAAATATAAGTGAGATTGATGGATGGATAGGTGGAGGGATAGACAGATATGTTATAAAACAAATATAGGAAAAGGTTAATTATAGGATCTAAGTCTTGGACACATGAATGTTACTTTATAATCTTTCAACTTTTCTTTATATTAGAAAAGTTTTATAATAAAATGTTGAGAAAAAGTGGCAGGTGGGAGAGATGAAATGAAGTCGGCGAAAATGTCAATAACTGGTGCAGCAAGAAGACAATTGATGGATTCATTATACCTTTCTGTCTACTTTTCCACGTGCTTGAAATTTTCCATAATCAAAAGTTAAAAAAAGAATTTATATATATTCACATATATACATACACATATATTAAAATGAGAACAGTTTATCCAAATTGAATATAGAGTTGTATTTAAGTCATGTAATTATGCGTATGTATTTTCTCTCATTTTCTGTATTTTTGATAACACTATCTTGTCATAATATAAGAAGAAACTGGACAAAAGTGGGCTCAGGTAGGAATCCAGGGAAATTAGACGATAGGGTTTCAAATTAAAAATACTAACTCTGGGCCGTGCGCGGTGGCTCACCCCTGTAATCCCCGCACTTTGGGAGGCCGAGGCGGGCGGATCACGAGGTCAGGAGATCGAGACCATGGTGAAACACCGTCTCTACCAAAAATACAAAAAAATTAGCTGGGCACAGTGGCGGGCGCCTGTAGTCCCAGCTACTCGGGAGGCTGAGGCAGGAGAATGGCGTGAACCCGGGAGGAGGAGCTTGCAGTGAGCTGAGATCGCGCCACTGCACTCCAGCCTGGGCGACAAAGCGAGACTCCGTCTTTAAAGAAAAAAAAAAAAATACTAACTCTGAAAAAAAAGATCATCATTTTCCTAAGTCACTTCTCTTCACTCCAGTTCAATTCAACAGTGTATCCTTATCCTTACCAAGAAAAAAAGAATCTACCTGTATGTGGTGTGAAGAGTAGAAAAGGTGGTCATTAAGAACACAGATTCTTGAATCACTTGAAAGAGCATGGTGGACGCTGGGTCCAAAATGTAAACCTTCTTTGGTTTCCCCCACCCTTCCTTCTCAACTTAACTTTGTCTCTCTTTCGATGATGTTCAGATAACGTACAAATGTGCTACTGAAAAGACTGATTTCACAAATTCGAATTCTACTAACTAGCCCTGAAACCTGCAGCTTCTTCTATGCTTTAGATTCTCATTCCAAATTCTCCCTTTGATCAATATTGCCTTCTCAACTGATTCCTCAAAAAATGCATTTACAAAACTACCATTAACATTATGTCTTAATTACTTATATAGGACTAATATAAAAATGGGCATATAAAGAAGGTCTCTGTAGTTGATACAGAATTGTATTGAAGATCCTGTTCATTACATTGTTCAAATTTCCCAACCCACTGTTCAGTTTCTCTCAGAGATCTGGGCTAGGAGATCGTCTCTCCTGATAATTTGTTGTGTCCCTTATGTTTCCCTTTTATTTGGCTTTCAGGAAGCTTAGAGTTATTTGATTCATTATACCCCAGACTCTCTTAGCTCTGTTTTATGTTTTAATTATTCCACTCTTGTCTTTCCCATCTCTATCCCAACCCTTGCTCCCATTACTTAGAACTTACACTTTAGTAATTATAGATTTGTTGACTTCATTGTATCTAAGTTTTTGTAAATTGCTCTAGGTTTAGAAGTGGGTAGAGAATACATGATAAATAATTTCTATAAAGCCTCCAATACCACTAATAAGTTATATTACTCTAGTTCAAATTTTAGCGTAGTGACATCCAAGCATATTGCAATAAAAGATGAGTTTAGCTGATATTAAAAAAAGAAAATCATTTGTTATGTTAGGAAGCCATCAGGAAACACTAAGAGGAAGAAAATATGCAATCTTTAGAGTTATTTTATTTTTTAGAAAAATCATCAAGGCCAACCTCTAACATGCCATATTGTCCATTCAGTCTCCTGAAGGTACATGTGTTCTAAGTTTCTCATCACAATGGTCAGACTAATCACTGATGTGGAAACAGATCTCACTCCTCTCAACTTTTGTAAGACAGAGAATGAATCTAGGTCATCTCTCTTGGAGATAGTGCTGTACCTCTGTGGATTAGAAAGAAGTTCAGCAGTATGACAGAAAAAATTCAACTGTCAAAGTTAAAATAAATATCTTTTAACTTAATCCCTAAGTGTGTGTTCCCTAAGAGAAAAGATTCTCCCACCACAGTTCATCTGGAGTAATTCTTTCTTCCTAAACACATAAGCACTGGGAGTTATGATTGACCCTCTGATTAAATATTCAGAAGCATTAAAAAATTAAAACATAAAAGCACAGAATAAAATGGCTGAATAGTTATTTGATCTAAGGATTAAGAAAAGTTTTCTAAACTGGAAAGTAATAAAAATAATCAAGTGGAATCTTCAATATAATACAATGCAAAGTAAGACTTAGGTTTATCAAAATTAGAAATCAAACAAGTTGGGAGTATTATATTCAATAAATGAGAGACAAAGATTAAAATTCTTTATCTATAAAAAGCTCACAGGAATTTAAATCTTTTGATAAATGAAGGAAATGACATAATCAGAAAATTCTTTCAATATAAAAATGAAAATTGGTAAAATACCTGAAAAATTAGTCAAGTTTACTGTCAGTAAAAAAGTAAAATAAAGCAGTAAGATTTATTTTATGTCTTTCAAAATAGCCCAGATTTTAAAATAAGCATATACTTAATCCATGCATAATTATATTTAAAACATGGAAAGAAATGTGCTAAAATGTTAACTACCTCTGGGAAACAGGATTATAAGTGACTGTTTTTTATTGTTCTCTATCGTGTTCTAGGCAATGCACCTAGTGAAGGTGCATTGAAAGACTCTCTCTCATTCACTTAAGTCAGAAATGGAAATTGAGGCCATCATTTTTAGGGACAATTTGACATATTTCAAGAGCCTTAAAAATATTAATGCCCATGGGCCGGGCACAGTGGCTCATGCCTGTAATCCCAGCACTTTGGGAGGCCGAGGCAGGTGGATCATGAGGTCAGGAGATCAAAACCATTCTGGCTAACACAGTGAAACCCCGTCTCTACTAAAAAAAATACAAAAAATTTGCAGGGCGTGGTGGCACATGCCTGTAGTCCAAGCTACTCGGGAGGCTGAGGCAGAAGAATTGCTTGAACCCGGGAGGTGGAGGTTGCAGTAAGCCGAGATCGCACCACTACAAATTAATGCCGTTTTACCTGATAATTCTACTCCTGGGCATATGTCCTAAGAAAATACCTAGAAACATAAGCATATACAGAGATTTATACACAGAAATGTTTGCCATGTTATTTATATCAACTTCCTATGAAAGATAATTTAATTACACATTATTTTATTGGAATATAACCTAAAGTCAATAGTAATATATGCACAGAATAGAATATTGTATAGCAATAAAAATTATTTTACAGAAAAATTTTAATGGGAAACTATTAAACATGCATTTTAAAAGAAAAGAAAAACAGCATATAAAACATTATAAAAGATTAAAAACCATGCATAATTATATTTAAAACATGGAAAGAAATGTGCTAAAATGTTAACTACCTCTGGGAAACAGGATTATAAGTGACTGTTTTATTGTTCCTATCGTGTTCTAGGCATGTAGTAATTTTATTATCCAAAACGTACTACTAAAAGCCCCAGAAGAACCCTTCTGTTTTCTATTTTTAACTCTTCCTCATATCACAAGGGAGAGTCTTTTCTCTTTGGACTGGGACATGCTACTTTATGTAGCTACAGAAATAATCAAACGTTTCTCAAATTTCTCAAAATTCTACTGCCCTCATAATACTGTGGTATACACTAGGAAAATCTTAATCTTATTTTTCTTAATCTTTATTTCTTGAATATAAATTTTCAAAATAGGAAGTCAAGTAATATAAAATTTTTCTAGAAACTCTTAATAGAATGCTACCACAAATAAAGTATTAAAAGCAGAACATTCCAAGAGGAAAAGTGGGACTTATGCTTCATAAATTTGAATTCTCAAACTAAAATCTCTTTATTTTCACATAAATGCATGGCTTGTAATTGTAGTATGGTGGTATTTTGGCAAATTGGTTAGCTTTTTCTGTATAAAAAACCACCCTAAAACAAAATGACTTAGAGCAATAACCATTTATTCAGTTCACAATTGGCAGTTTGGGCTGGGCTCAGCTGAGCAATACTTCTGGACTTGGCTGGGCTTACTCAAGTGTCTGTGGTCAGCTGCCTAGGTAGTCAGAGGAAGTGTGGTCTAGGATGGCCTGAGCTGCCATGACTTGTCTCTGTTCTACATGGTGTCTCATCTTCCAGCAGGGTTTCCCAGGCTTGTTCTAATGACACAGGCTAAAGTCCAAGAGGGAGGGCAGAAGCATGAACATTTGTAGACCTGGCTCAGAACTGACACAATGTCATTTTTACTTCATAATGGTCACCAAAGCAAGTCCCAAGGGCAGCTCAGATTCAGAAAGAGGGGAAACAGACTCCATCTATTAATAGAAAGAGCTGCAAAATCTCATTGTGAGGATAACAAGGGAGTGAAGAATTGCACCCCCTTGCAACCCAACACCTTAGGTTATAGCATCTAGGCACAAGCACCCAATTTTACTTATAAGTGTGACTAAATAAGTTTAAAAACATAAAAACGTGGAGCCAAGATAGCCAAATAGATGCAGCCAGGAGAAACGTCTCCCAAGAGACCAGGACATCAAGAAGACTGACACACTCTCAGCAAATCATCAGAGAGATGGCATTGAGAGTGGATGGAGGGAGAATCAGATGCTGCGCTGAAGGAGGAGGAAGCTGGGAACCTTGCATTGGATTACAAGGCACTGGGACTTGTTCTTGGCCCCCAGCAAATCCTGGAGAAGGGGTGAGTTGAACAATGAGGAGTGGCCCACTCTCGCCGCAAATCTCCAGAATCTTGGCAGCAACAGACCCTGCATCCCCCCCACAGACACTTGAGCTGTCAGGGAGAGCTGTTTAGAGAGGTGGTAGTACCAGTACTACAGGCTGTGCTTAACCCAGAAGATTTGATGTGTGAATATCTACAGTGGAACACAGCCAGGGATGCCCATCCCTCAAGGCTCACCATGCTCCTCTAGGAGACTTCAGCCTTACAACAACTGTCAGACCTGGACACAGCAGTATGATCTTGCCTGTGAAATACAGCCAGTCAGATCTGAGCACCTCCCTGCCTTCTGGCATCTCCCAGGGCCGTAGCCTGGCCACATCTGCTTGCAACGCAGCCTTGGATGCCCAAACAGATTGCTTCCCAGGGGCCTTCATCATAGCTCCTTTGCCAGCAGGCCACAGCTGGCCATTGGAGAGCTTCAGCAGACTAGACCCTGCCAATGCACACCAACCCACCCCCCAACCCCTGCAGGCTCCCCATCCTGTTTTGCCAGCACATACTTGCCTGTGACCACCCCACCACCACTTCACTGATGCACATGCATGGGTAGACTTCACCTCCCTTCCCCCACCAGCTTGCGTGTACATGTGTACCCCACCATGCCCCTGCTGCTGGCACAACAGCAC
Organism: Pan paniscus; assembly: GCF_029289425.2. NCBI lineage: Eukaryota > Metazoa > Chordata > Mammalia > Primates > Hominidae > Pan > Pan paniscus. The sequence continues at coordinate 22,715,291 of NC_073272.2, read as the reverse complement.
CCCACTGCATTTCCCCACTAATATGCAGTCACCTGGCCAAGTTGCCATTGCTGGCACAAACACATGCAGGGATGCCAGCAACCTTACTATTCCCTCCTACTACCGCTAGTGTCAGTGTGTGCACAGATGCCAGCAGACCCTCCCCGACCACTGCAGGCACAAGCAAGAATACTGTAGCCCTGCTCCCACTGGTACTGTGCCCCAGCTGAGACATATGCACCTTGTCACATTGCCACAGTGGCTGGCATGAGCAAGCAAGCACAGATACCACTGCCACTGCCCCAGTGAAGCAGTTTGGCCAGCACTGCCCACTGGAATATTGTGGCCAGTGGACCAGAAACACCTCGGCCCCTAAAGTAAAGCAGGTTCCTAACCTTAAGAGACCCGATACCAGCCCCTTGGAGTTAGCAGATGCAGCCTACGAGTTCTAAGCTGAGCTGTCGCCCCCTAAAATCTCCTAGAAATGAAGCCAGTTGACTGAACTCACCTCATACCAAAATCAAACCCCCAGCGACATCAAAGAAGATAAAAGCAAAAGACAGCAACATCAAAGACTGAGGGAACATCAACCCACACAAATGAGAACGAACTAGCACAAGATCTCTGGCAACTCAAAAACCAGTATCTTCCTTCCTCCAAACAACCACACCAGTTCCCCAGCAATGGTTTTTAACCAGGCTGAAATGGTTGAAATGACAGAAATAGAATTCAGCATATGGATAGGAACAAAGATCATTGAGACTCAGGAGAAAGTTGAAACCCAATCCAAGGAATCTAAGGAATACAACAAAAATGATACAGGAGTTGAAAGACAAAATGGCCATTTTAAGAACCAAACTGATGTACTAGAGCTGAAAAACTCACTTCAAGAATTTGATAATACAATCACAAGTATTAACAGCAGAATTGACCAAGAGGAGGAAAGAATCTCAGAGCACAAAGACTAGTTCTCCAAAATAACTCACTCGACAAAAATAAAGAAAAAAAAATAAAGAATGAACAAAACCTCTGAGAAATATGGGATAATGTAAAGAGACTAAATCTATGACTCGCTGGCATCACTGAAAGAGAGGGAGAGAAAGCAAGCAACTTGGAAAACATATTTGAGTATACAGTCCATGAAAATTCCCCCAAACTTAGTAGATAAGCCAACATTCAAATTCAGGAAATGCAGAGAACCCCTGTAAGATACTACACAAGACAACTATCCCCAAGACACATAATCATCAGATTCTTCAAGGTTGAAATGAAAAAATATATATTAAGGATAGCTGGAAAGAAAGTGCGGTCACCTACAAAGGGAACCCCACCAGGCTAACAGCAAACCTTTCAGCAGAAACTCTACAAGCCTTAAGAGATTGATGGCCTATACTCAGCATTATCAAAGAAAAGAAATTTCAACCAATAATTTCATATCCAGCCAAACTAAGCTTTATAAGCAAAGGAGAAATAAGATCCTTTTCAGACAAGTAAACACTAAGGGAATTCATTACCACCAGATCTGCCTTACAAGAGATCCTTAAGGGATTACTAAGTATAGAAAGAAAAGACCACTACTGGCCACCACAAAAACAAACTCAAATACATAGACACTTGACACTATAAAGCAACAACATAATCAGGTCTGCATAATAACTAGCTAACAACATGATGAAAGGATCAAATATGCACATATCAATATTAACCTTGAATGTAAATAGAGTAAATGCACCAATTAAAAGGCATAGAGTGGCAAGTTGAATAAAGAAGCAAGACCCAAATGCATGCTGTCTTCAAGAGACCCATCTCACATGCAATGACACACATAGCCACAAAGTAAAAGGACAGAGAAAAATCTACCAAGCAAACAAACAAACAAAAAAAACAAAAAAACAAAAAACAGAAGAAAGCAGAGGGTGCTATTCTAACTTCAGACAAAACAGACTTTAAACCAAAACCAAAATGATTTTGTGAACACAAAGAAAGTCATTACATAATGGTAAAGAATTTAATTCAATGTGAGGACTTAAATCTCCTAAGTATATATGCACCCAACACAGGAGCACTCATATTCATAAAGCAAGTTATTAGAGACCTATGAAGAGACTTATAACCACACAATAATGGTGGGAAACTTCAACACAGTGTAAGACACATCATCAGGGCAGAAAACTGACAATGATATTCAGGACCTGAACTTGATTCTTGACCAAATGGACCTAACAGACATCTACCGACCCCCTCACCCCAAAAACAACAGAGTATACATTCTTCTCATCTGCACACATCACATAATCTAAAATCAACTGCACAATCGGCCACAAATCAACTCTCAGCATATTCAAAAAAACCAAAATCATACCAACCGCACTCTCAGATCACGGTGCAATAAAAATAGAAATCAATACTAAGAAAATCACCCCAAAACCATGTAAACACATGGAAATTAAACAACCTGCTCTTAAATAACTTTTAAGTAAACAATGAAATTAAGGCAGAAATCAATAAATTATTTGAAACTAATGAGAACAAAAACAAAATATATCAGAATCTCTGGGATACAGCTAAAGCAATGTACAGAGGGAAGTTTATAGTGCTAAATGCCCACATTAAAAAGTTAGAAAGAACCCAAATTAAGAAACTGACGTTACACCTAGAAGAAGTAGAAAAACAAGAACACACCAACCCCAAAGCTAGAAGAAGACAAGAGATAACCAAAATCAGAGCTGAACTGAAGGAAATTGAGATGTGAAAAACCATACAAAAGATCAATGACTACAGGAGTTGGTTTTGTGAAAGAATAAATAAGACTTATAGACTGCTATCTAGACTAATAAAGAAAAAAGAGGGATTATTGGAACAATCACAGTCAGAAATGACAAAGGGGACATTCCCACTGACTCTGCAGAAATAGATAAAGCCCTGGAGACTACTATGAGCACCTCTATGCACACAAGCTAGAAAACTGAGAAGAAAGGCATAAATTCCTGGAAACACACAACTTCCTAAGATTGAACCAGGAAGAAATTGAAGCCTTGAACAGACCAATAACAAATTCTGAAATTTCATCAGTAATAGAAAGCCTACCAACCAGAAAAATCCCAGGATTACATGGATTCATAGCTGAATTCTACCAGGTGCATAAAGAAGAGCTGGAACCATTTCTCCTGAAGCTATTCCAAAAAATTGAGCAGGAGAAACTCCTCACTAACTCATTCTATGATTCCAGCATCATCCTGATACCAAAACATGGCAGAGACACATAAAGGAAAGAAAACTTCAGGCCAATATCCTTGACGAACATTGATGCAAAAATCCTCAACAAAGTACCAGCAACCAGAATCCAGCAACACATCAAAAAGCGAATCCACCACAATCAAGTAGGCTTCATCCCTGGGATGCAAGGTTGGTTCAACATACACAAATCAGTAAATGTCATTCACCACATAAACAGAACTAAAAACAAAACCACACGATTATCTCAATAGATACAGAAAAGGCTTTTAATAAAATTCAACATCACTTCATATTAAAAACCCTCAACAAACTAACCATTGAAGGAACATACCTCAAAATAATAAGAGCCACTTATGACAAACCCACAACCAACATCATAATGAATGGGCAAAAGCTGGAAGCATTCCCCTTGAGAACAGGAACAAGGTAAGGATGCCCACTCACAGGACTCCTATTCAACATAGTACTGGAAGTCCTAACCAGAGCAATCAGGCAAGAGAAAACAAAAAGATATCCATATATGAAGAAAGGAAGTTATACTGTCTCTGTTTGCAGTTGATATGATTCTATATCTAGAAAACACCATAGTCTTTGCCAAAACCTCCTAAATCTGATAACTTCAGCACAGTTTCAGAATAAAAAAATCAATGTACAAAAATCAGTAGGATTTTTATACACCAACATTATCCAAGCTTAGGGCCAAGTCAAGAAAACAATTCCATTTACAGTAGCCAGAAAAAGAATAAAAGACCTAGCAATACGGCTAACCAGGGAGGGGAAATATCTCTACAAAATGAATTATGAAATACTGCTGAAAGAAATCAGAGATGTCACAAGTGAATGGAAAAACATTCCATGCTCATGGATAGGAAAAAGTCAATATTGTTTAAAGTAGCCATACTTCCCAAAGCAATTTATAGATTCAATGCTATTTCTATCAAACCACCAATGACATTTTTCACATAATTAAAGCATTCTAAAGTTAATTTGGAACCTAAAAAGAGCCCTAGTAGTCAATGCAATTCTATGCAAAAAGAGCAAAGCTGGAGGCATCACATTACCTGACTTCAAATTATACTACAAGGCTACAGTAACTAAAACAACATAGTACTGGTACAAAAGCAGATACATAAACTAATGGAACTGATGAGAGAACTCAGAAATAAAGCCTCACACCTACAACTATGTGATCTTTAACAAAGCTGACAATAATAAGCAATGGGGAAAGGACCCCCTATTCAATAATCGGTGATGGGAAAACTGGCTAGCTGTATGTAGAAGATTGAAACTGGACCCCTTCGTTACACCATATACAAAAATTAACTCACGATGGATTAAATACTAAATGGATTAAATGTAAAACCCAGAACTATAAAAACCCTGGAAAACAACCTAGGCAATACAATTCTGGACATAGGAACAGGCAAAGATTTCATTACAAAGATGCCAAAAGCAATTGCAACAAAAGCAAAGATTGACAAATGAGATCTAATTACATTAAAGAGTTTCTGCACAGCCGAAGAAACTACCAACAGAGTAAACAGACAACCTGTAGAATGGGAGAAAAGTTTTGCAAACTATGCATCTGACAAAAGTCTAATGTCCAGAGTCTATAAAGTTCTTAAACAAATTTACAAGAAAAAAAACCAAACAACCCCATTAAAAAGTGGGCAAAGAATATGAACAGACACTTTTCAAAAGAAGACATGCATGCAGTCTACAAGCATATGAAGAAAAGCTCAACATCACTGATCATTAGAGAAGTGCAAATCAAAACCACAATGAGATACCATCTCACATAAGTCAGAATGGCTATTATGAAAAAGTCAAAAAATAACAGATGCTGATGAGGTTGCAGAGAAAAAGGAATGCTTATACATTGTTGTTGGGAGTCTAAATTAGTTGAACCATTGTGGAAAACAGTGTGGCTGTTGCTCAAACAGCTAAAAGCAGAACTATCATTTGTACATCCCATGACTGGACATATACCCAAAGGAATATAAATGGTTCTATCATAAAGACACATGCATGTGTATGTTCATTGCAGCACAAGTCACAATAGCAAAGACATGGAATCAATGTAGATGCCCATCAATGGTAGAATGAATAAAGAAAATGTAGTATATATGCACCACGGAATGCTATGGAGCCATAAAAAATAATGAGATTATGTCCTTTGCAGCAACATGAATGGAGGCCATTATCTTAAGCAAATTAACACAAGAACAGAAAAGCAAATACCACATGTTCTCACTTGTAAGTGGGATCTAAACATTGAGTATACATGAACACAAGGAAGGAAACAACAGACACCGGGGCCTAGTTGAGGGTGGAGAGTAGGAGGAGGGTGAGGGTCAAAAAACCACCTATCAGGTACTATGCTTATTTCCTGGGTAATGAAATAATCTGTACACCAAACTCCCATGGCATGTAATTTACCTATATAACAATCGTGCACAACTACCCCTGAATGTAAATAAAAGTTTAAAAAATGCTAACAATAAAAAAATCTGATAACTAGGAAACAGATTTTTTCCTATAATCTGTAGCAAAAAACCAAAAAAAAAATAGAATCGTACTTTTCTGAATTTCAACTAGGCCATTATATACAATTGAGTCATTATTTCCTCCCAAACACTATCCTTCTTTGCAAACCCAATTTGCTTTTTTTTCAAAAACAATACTTGAAAAGCTTTCCCTTTCTTTTATAATTACATTTCATTTTTATTGAAGTAGTATTTGCACATAGTTTTAAATGTCAAGTAGTATTTAGAGGCTTCTAACAAAAAAATAATACCACCTTATTTGAACTTTTCTCCCCCCACCCATGAACACACACAGGCACTGACATTTTCTAGAAGCACCCTCTTTTTTGGCTGTTTCTTTTTTAGAAATAATATGGATATAATTTTTAAAATGCATCTTTGTTAGTCATTAGATATTGTGGTAGGCAAATAATGGACTTAGAAATATGTTCATGTCCTGTTCCCTGGCACCTGTGATTGTTACCTTCAATGGCAAAAAGGACTTTGCAGATTAAGGTTAAAGATCTTGAAATGGGAAGATTATTCTGAATTATCTGGGTGGGCTTAATCTAATTATGTGAGTCCTTAAAAGCGTAAAAGACAGAGAGAATATGAGAAAGATAGGACATAAGAAGGACTCCCTCCCCCCACACAACCCTCACAATTGCTGTCTTTGAATATAGAAAAAGAGAGCCATGAGCCAAGGAATATGATGACCTCTAGAAGCTTGCAGCAGGCCTCAGCCTACAGCCAGCAAGAAAACCAGGAACCAGCCAGACATGGTGGTTCATACCCTGTTATCTCAGTACTTTAAGAGGCAAAGGTGGGAAGATCACTTGAGTCCAGGATTTCAAGGCCAGCCTGGGCAACTAGTGAGACCCCCATCTCTACAAAAAATAAAAAATTGGCCAGGCATGGTGATGTGCACCTGTAGTCCTAGCTACTTAGAAGGCTGACATGGGAGACTGCTTGAGCCCAGGAGTTCAAGGCTGCAGTGAGCTTTGATTGAGCCATTGTACTCTAGCCTGGGCAACAGAGAGAGACCCTATCTCAAAAAAAAAAAAAAGAAAAGAAAAGAAAAAAGAAAACAGAGACTTTGGTTCTACAACCACAAGAAAGTGAATTCTGCCAACAACCAGAATGAATAAAAAATGGATTCTTCCCTAGAGCTTCCAGAAAGAAATGCAGCCATCCAATACCTAAATTTTAGTTCATGAGACCCATACTGGACTTCTGACCTCAGAACTGAAAGATAGTAAATTTGTGTTGTTTTAAGCTACTATGTTTGTGGTAAATTTGTTATGGCAGCAACAGAGATCTCATACGGGTATTGACTTCCTTGTAAAATTCATGAGGGTTTTAGTTCTTCCACATTATGCATTGTGTCCTCTCCTGCTTACATGATAGTTACATCACAATTTTCAGTTAAATTTATATTCTGTATTTTTCACATTATTATAATATTGTAAAGAATATTCACACCTGAACCAAGAAATATGTGATGACTACATTTCCTTTCACATACAACGAATTCCTTGTCAAACTCCACCCTCCCAATCTTATCTGGCATTAGTAATTGCTTAATTTGCTGAGTTTTAACTGAACCTATGGCTTGGTCTTCTAACACCTGACAATAGCACTATAAAATGAGAAGCCTTTTCTTCAAAACAAAAATGTCTGAGGTCGGAATTACAGTAATACCCCAAGGGTAGAGACAGTACAGTTGGCAAACCAGAGACAGTTGAGGTACTGCATCTTCTTGTCAGCGTTTGTCATTCTAACCTACATGGTAATCACAGCAATGGACTTAAAGTTCTAGGCAAGTAAATTTCTACAAAGATGGCATTCAAGTATTTAAAAGTTAGACACTTTTAATAATAAAGAATGATAATTTTCTATTCCATACATGCATAAGCTCTTTTAATTATTCTAATACATAATTTTATATTACTATATATAACCATTCAAAATTTCCTTTGAAGGCAAATTGAAGTGACAATGAAGATTGCATAGGTAAAGACAAACATCTGAAATGAAGAAAAATTGCCACATCTGTGGATCTTTTAAGCTGGAAAATACCACTCCAAATTAGATAATTATTATGGTCTCCTCATATGAATCTCTTACTCACTGGATGAAGTATTTAAACTTGGTCTTTTAAGATTTAACATAATGAAACACTTGAGCTACAGCATTATTTTAGTGTTTAAAAATTTAAAAAGAGGGGGATAACCACAATGGTGAAATAACCTATCTCAGGAGACATAAAAGATCATCCATTCTGTATTTTATGGCAATAACTGAATAGTATAATAATTATGACTTCAAAAGTTAACTCATTTTCCCTATTGCTGAAAGGCTCATTTATGCTTTTTCTGATATGCAAAAAAATAGGCAATTTTTCCTCATCCTTACCCCTTTTTTTAAACATGCAACATCTATGGTACCATTTTCATTCACCATGAGATTCATATTATTGACTATATCAGAATCATCAGAAAATATTTTATAGATTAGAAAGTGGGGTCTCTGCATACTAGAATCTTCCAATCTTTTCAGTGAATACTATTACATGAATCAAAATATCAAAGTAGTAAACTATTAACATACAAATCATAGTCTTACAAACATTTACACCTGATTCAAAGAAAGAATAATTGCATCAGCAAAGAGGCATGAAGATGTAGAAGGTGATGATGCCTTTCGGAACAGATGAGTGTTCAGAAAATGGCTGGAGACTCAAAATGAGGCAAGGATGAGGCTGGTAAATTAAGCAGGGACAGAAGATGAAGGCTTTTAGACCATGCCAAAAAGTTGGGATTTTATATGATAGTATTTGGGGATCCATTGAATTATGTTAGTAATACAACCAGATTTGCCTTTCAGAAAGATTGTTCTATTCTGGTAGCTTTGTGTTAAATGAGTTGGAGGTCAGAATGAATTGAGGCAGGAAAGCCAACAGGAAGGTGGTAGCAATAGGCCATGAAACATTTGATGAGGGTCTGAGCTAAGGTAGGAGATGGATTTAGAGAGAAAAGTGGTTTGGACAAACGTTGTAGAATTAAAAGTGATGAGATGTGGTAAGGTCAGTAATTTGTATTAAATTCAATATACATATATGTAATCCAGTGCATACAAGTCAGTGTTTTTATTCTGTATCATTTTCAGTTCTGATTTCTTTTTTTAATTCCTTATTCCAGTCAGGCATACCTGTTTCATTTTCTATCTAAGGTTCTAGCTTCCTCAAATCCTGTCTCAGCCTTGGTTACATTTTGGCTGAATATTTACCCACCTGGAGAACTTTTAAAAATACTTTTATCTAAGATTCTAATATAAGTGATATGGGGTGTGACCTGGGCTTTGGGATTTTAAAAAAGTCCTCAGGTAATTCAAAGTGCAGGCAAGGCTGCCAAACACTGATACAAGTTATTGGTTGTGATAGAAGCTGAGGACTGACAAGAACTTCTGCCATTGGTTGTTAGGATTCTTCCAGCTCACTCATCACTTGCCAGAGATTTTAATAGCTCAGCTTAATTTCATTTATTATCTTACTTTGCCTGATTACTGGCTTTGACTTTTCCCTCAATTTGTGGTCAAGCCCTCTGATAGGTCCGTTTTAGTTGCAAGAATAAAAACAAATTCTGACTAATTGAGGCAGAAAAGGAACTTATTTAAACAATACTAGAATTTTCCAGGAGAGCCAGAGAACCAAGTTTGAAGTAATGATTAATGACCAAAATAACATTTCATAACTACCCTCCTGAAGATATAGTTATTGCTGTCACTATACACAGACACAATGGATTGCATAGCCAACACCACCAATGCTGGCCACTATATTATAGCTTGAAGTTATGGCCATTGCTACTCCTGGAAAATAGAGTAGTATTGTCTGCACATGGATAAATTTCCTATAGGTCTTGCTTCTTTGTTTATTAATTGCAGAGTCCAGAGAGAGTGCAACTGATTGGAAAGGATGTGACCACACTCCAGCAGCAAAGGAGGCTGGGAAAGCGAATACCTGGTATTTGCTTCTATAGTGTTAGGAAAACTCAGTGGCAAGCTTCATGTGTAGGGATTTTCCATATACGGAAAGGAATTTCAGGTCCCTTATGAAATGGTAAAAAGATGATGAATAGTTATTACTACCCTTTCCTGCATTGCCTGGGTATTCCTGCTTGCCTAATATCTCCACAACTATTTTCTTAAAACTTAGCAGCATGAATAGGCATTTCTTCCTTCATTCATTCATTCACTACCTATTTGGTATCTATTACATGTGCCTACCACTTCCTCTTTTTTAGCCCTACTATAACCTATATAGGCTATGATTATAATCCCTATAACTCTTCACTGATTTTGTTTATATGGAGGGAGATGTCTTTCATCAAGGCTTCATATTCTTAGCTCTATTGCAATGTTTTTGAATGAACCAATGAATCATTGCACGAGGCAATGAAACATTGCATTGGTTTAGGAACACTGATTCCTTGGTGTGCAAGGCTCGAACTCTTTTCTCAAGGATTTTAGTTTAGTCTTTTATTACTATGGTTGATTTCCATTACTGGCCCTGATTCTTCACCCTTCACTGTATCCAATTTCTTTGCCATGTGATTTTAATATAGCTCCTACTAAAGAAATAGACTATGTTTCCTTTTCCCACTTAACTTTGGACTTAACTATGTGACTTGCTTTGGCCAGTGTAATGGGGGCAACCATGATGGATCTGAGCTTAGACCTTAAGATACCATACATATTTCCACTTGATTTCCTGCACATTATCATTGCTATAAGAATTATCTGCCCCCAATTAACCCACTGGTACAGAGAGGATAAAAGACAATTGGAGCAGAGCCATGTCAGTGGAATGTAGATTTCTAAGTTTTAGGGTAGTTTTTTATAATAAGCCACCCGCAAACTCAAAAGTGTTGTAGCCAGTCTGACCGATGCATCTGATAATAATGAACTAACAGAGAACTTTGAGAATAGGGGGCATCACTATTTTATATACCCTTGTAGAAGTACAAAGTGATGGCCAATGCTAATATATTAAGCTAATGGTCTATAGAAGGTCTTTAGGTGGATACTTTGGTCCCTGAATGTTGTTATAGGATTTTGAATATAATTACCTAAGAAAAATGATCTGAGAAATAGTAAAGAGTGAAGGTAGACAAAGGCAGAAAAAATCCCTTATGGAGAAAAAAGTCCCAAATTAAAGGCAGAATATGTCCCAAATTATGGCAGATCATCGTCATCATAATCATCACTAATATCCTCTGCTATCTGAACACTTACTATGTTCCCAGAATAGCATTATCACCTCCACTTTCCAGATGAGGACACTGAGGCTAAGGGATGTTAAAGAATTTTCCTAAGATCACATAACTATTAGAAGAATCAAGATTTTCCCCAGGACTATCAAACCCCATAGTCTAAAATCTAACTATGCATTTGATACTTCAGCCAGGGAAAAATGCTAATCCATAATCAAACAATAATGCTTATATGTATATGGTACATTATGAAGGGTTTGCACAGATATTATCTCATTGGTTTGCACATTTTCTTTGTGAAATGAAAACTATCACATACGTGATCATTTTAAAGACAAAACCCAAAGTTCTGAGAAATTATATGATTATGGCCAAAGATCAAATTATTGGTAAGTCCTGGCACTGGTTACAAACCCACAAAAGATGGGAAATGTATATCCTAGTGCTGTAAAATGTTTGCAAAAAAAAAAGAAAACCCTTAGACAGACAATTGAGGACATGGTTCAAATGAGTGAAAATCCCTGGGCAGTTGGTTAAAATATCTGAAGAAAAAAATAGTCTAATAGAAATAACTAAGCCAGACGATTGAGTCATTCATTCCTGTTGAAGATTTTAGTTCACTTTCCCTATTCAGCTGATGTGCAAAAAGAACAACCCTAAACATATTCTCTTGATACTTTCAGGATACATCCTAAGTTAGTTATTTTTTTCTCATATTTTTCATTTCAATTTTATTTATTAAAGGTTTATTATTATTATAGTACTCTGTATATCATTGTAGGCCATCAGTATGTATTTCATTTTGGCTTTGTTTCCCCCTCAAAAATATTGTTGCATAATACCATTTACAAAGACAAGTTATTAGCAGTAGGTTACAACAATAACAAGTGCATTTCTCTTTTTGAACATTATCATGCAAATGTTCTGTTTTTTAAAATAAAGGCTCATGCTTTGATGGGTATTCCATTTTGCATTTGTCTCTTTTAACTTTTCAAAAATGGAAATAAAGTTGTCAATCAAAACAACAATATTGGAAGTGAATTATAGGCAAAGAATTTGCAAAGGCAGAAACATTAACAGGAGACAAAGGAAAGACTATTGTTATATTTTTAAAAAGAATAAGTCACTAGTGACATTATCTATTCCTTGAAATCTGGGCATGATTATATTGGCTGTTTCACAAATCTCGCCTCACATAAAGTCATCTGGAAATAGAAGTCTTTCCTTTATTGCTGTTAGTGCAATTTAATGGGGAGAGAACTGACCCAAGAACCAGAAGAAAAGACATGGATTTAAGGTTGTGTGTAGAACCCATACCATTAATGAGATCTTGGGCAATCTTTTCCATTTGTCACTGCAACTGATCCTCAAACTTTTGGTAGTAAACACATTTGGGATCACATAAATCATTTTTTAAATCATTTGAATACCAAAGTATCCACCATTTAAATTGGATTTCCCCAGAAACTGAACCTAAGACAAAATTTCAAGTTCCAGTGTTACATTTGGGATGGCATCTCAGGATGCATTGGTAGAGGAGTGTGCAAGTAAGACAGAGAAAGGAAGAAAGCCATTATGGGGTTGAATCAGGGTAGTTACCACTGTGGGAAACTGGACCTCAATCTCCCTCGGGGACTCCAGTGGCTAGTATAAGAACATGCCTCAGAATTATCACAGCTGAGGTGTGAGGAAGTTGCAGTATTGAGCTACCAACTCATCCATTCTCGGGTGAAGGGCTGCTTGCAAGCCCATAAACTCTATGGCACTTCTGGCTTGCTGTTGGGCAGGCCAAGCACTTCCATGACCAAACAAACAGTTTTGTCAGAACAAACAGTTTTAGGTAGAACCATGGTTTTTGCAGTAAAATAGCCTTTGATGATGTGTGAAGGTGAGAGCTGAGGTAATAAGAGCAAGTACACATAAGGTGTGCTTCATTTTCCAACCAAGATTTTTACTAAGAGTAGAGTGGACATTAGTCACTGATGATTTTTTTACTGTCCAGGATCTGAACCATTCTTCTATGTTTGAGCAATTCCCTAGCACACAGTGTTAGAAAAGAGGAGAGCAGACCCTCTTAAATGCTGGAAGAGCTTACTTCTAGAACGTAAGCTGAAAAGGAAATATGCTCATTTTCCAAGTTTCCTTTGCAGTTAGGACTCTACCAATCAGATGCTCCTGCTTGAGATGTTGAATCTGGAGCAAGTGACACAAAGAAGCCAATGTAATGGAAAACTAAATTTTTTGGCATTATCTGGCAATGGCAACAGCAGTCAGTCTCCAGAACAGCTGTGGCAATAGGGAGGGGTCAGTGGTACTGCCCAGTGTTTGAAATTTCTAGTAGCGGTGGTGCTGGCTACTGAGTACAGCGTTTGGCGGTGGCTATAGTAGTGTCCTCACCAGACACTTCCTTAACCTCCCTCACCAGTGCTCATTTTCTGTGTCCCATTCTTGTCTTCCTGGTGATTCTGTGAATGACTGTTGACTTGCCAATACTCTTGCTATTTGCTTAAATTATCAAAGGTCAATTTCTATTGCTTGCAATTCAAAATCTTAGTACAACCGGTCTGGGGTATAACCCAGTTACTGCTATTTTTAACAGCCTCTCAAAGTGATTTTTTTTTTTTTTATGAGACGGAGTCTAGCTCTGTCACCCAGGCTGAAGTGCAGTGGCACGATCTCTGCTCACTTCAACCTCCACCTCCTGGGTTCAAGCAATTCTGTCTCAGCCTCTCGAGTAGCTGGGATTACAGGCGCCCACCACCACGCCCGGCTAATTTTTGTATTTTTAGTAGAGACGAGGTTTCCATGTTGGCCAGGTTGGTCTCAAACTCCTGACCTCAGGTGATCCTCCTGCCTCGGCCTCCCAAACTGCTAGGATTACAGGTGCGAGCCGCCTGTAATATCGGACCTCAAAGTGATTCTAATGCAAACTTTGAGGGCCACTGCTCTGTTTCTGTTCCTAAAAAGGGAAAATAAGTATAACAACATATGCTCAGTATAGCACTTGTGATGTTGAAATAAACTAATTACCAGAGAGGAGTTTCAAAAGCATGAGTAAGACGATTTCATAATTAAAGGCATCAACTAAATAATGATTTGAAAGTATTTTTTGGCCCAAAATGAATTCCAGCTACCATGTGAAGAAATCTATTTAAATATTGCTATCTTACACAGAGCTACCTGGCCATCTCTGATCCCAAATCCCTCTAGTCCCCACATTTGGAGCCAATGAACTTGTGGTAGATTAAATACAAAAATGACTACAATGCTTTACCCCTCCCTGTGTCCAGGTCCTTTTTAATGTGACTTTGTAGCTCCTATCACTGAGTGGAGAAATCTAATTCTCCACCCTTTGCTCTGGACTGGCTTTGGAACTTTCCTGGGCTGGTAGAACTTGGTGAAAATGAGAGTGAGACAGTTTCGAGATTTTGTATATTTCCACTCTTTCTTGGACTCCTATTAGCTAATACGTGAACAAGCACAAGCTCGACTACTGGAGGATGAGAGACCACACAGAGGGGAGAGCTGACATGCCTGAACCAATAGCCAGCCAACTGACCTTCAAAAGCAGAGATGCCCAGCTGACCTAGGCTAAATTGTTGACCCACAGAATCTTGAGTTTTACCTATTAAGTAATTTTTGCTTTAAGTCACTACGTTTTGGGATGGTTTATTGTGCAAAAATAGATAACTGATACTGTCTCTGAAATACTTGTTGGATTCTATTCAGGCTCTGAAACCACTCAGGCCCACAGGACTGTTGATTAGGAAAATTATTGGCATGGTTCAGGTACTCAACATCATGTAATATATATATATATATATATATAGAGTGACCTTGCTGCTATCTTACTCTGGTTTACCCCCTTATTTTCAATGATTTTTGGGTTCCTGACTTATCATTCTCTGCCTGAGTAACTTAAGTTCTCTGCTCCATGCCCCATCATATCTTCATGATTAGCTTTTTGCTAGAGATGTCCCAAATACACATCTTGCAAAATATCAAATGGTCAACTTTTAAAATCAACATTTATATAAAGCTGAATATCTCACTATCATCATATTACCTTTTGGGGAAATTTATAATTTTATCATTAAAAATTGAGTGGTTAGATTTTAAATGTTCAATATAGTGCAATGACAATGATAATATACTCATTAACAATATAATTATTAATAATGATAATATCAATATTTATATGCTAATATAGTGCAAGAACAATAATTTGCTTAGCACTGGTTTGTTCCCATTATACTAAATAGTCTCCCGCTTTTTACTGAAGTTGGTAGAGAAACAGAAAAATTTTTAGATAGCTTTGTCAGTGTAAGATACTGATGGTGATGTTGCCACCAAATTATTATGTTTTCCTTCCTCTTTAATAGTGAATTGCTAAGGTAAAGACTTATCTCCTTTTTAACTCCTAGTCTTGATGGTTGGCTGATGGTGATAATGCAAATGCATTATAGCAGTTCCACAAATGGAAATGTTATACACTGCTCAAAGAAGAAGCTTTCTGAACATTTTCAGAAGCAAAAATACAATTGATTTCCCATTATATTGTTTATTTCTAATACTTTTCATGCATTTGCTACTTAAAACAAGAACTTGAGAAAACGTTATTTCTAAATCTTCAGTCTGGAATAGGGAAAAATAATTAGCTTTGAAACTAAGTTATTGGCTTTCAAGACAAAATCTTCCCTGAATTTCCATCTGCATTTCAGCTTTCATCGCCTGGATAACACTCTTAGCATTTTGACTGGAAAGGAATGATAGAAGTGTATTTCCATCAGCTATCATATAAGAAACACTTTCGTTCTCCAGGCACAATGTTATTTTTTCAACACGTTCAAGCAACTTTACGACTTTCTCTACATGCAATCATCAGTTGTTATTAAGTTCTACAATACTATTATTATCTACAAAATATGGTATAAAAGCTTTCTTGTATTTAAGCTGCCTTTTTAAGTGTGTAGCAGTGCTTCTTCCATCATGCTTGGACATCTTGTAAAACACATGGTAAGGCAGTTCTAAAATAGCTTGCATCTCTATATAAAATAACATTCCAAAATCTCTTGTATGACATGAAGTCTGTTTCTTGCTGAAGAATGATGAAAGTGTCTCACTACCTTTCCGCTGTACTATAATTTTTTTTCTGAATGCACAACCAAAAAGAGTGGACGAGACATTATATGATTGTGGATCCCAGTATAACTTTCAATATAAACAATTATAATTTTATTCAATAATTTTCCATTTTATAGTTTATCAACGAGCTGTGGTATGTTAATGGTTATGTAAAATCTAGAAATCCCTTGGTAAGCAAGTAAAGCAGAAAAACAATTAAATTCATATTGATCCACCAAGTAGTTAAACTTTAAAGAAACTTCTGCTAATTTCTGAATTATCAATTGTCGAATTTACAAGATACAGAGGTCACATATTCAGTAATATCTCTAGACTTTTTGTGGATAGCAGAATATAATTCAGGATTTTTTTTCAGTAATATATTCTAGATGAAACTTTGTACCTAGGATTTTAGAAATGTTAAAATTGAGGGAACTCAAGAATCCTTTCTCTTAAATCTTTAAAAAGATTGGCTCTCTATAGAGATAATTTAAATAGGATTTTTGTTTTAAAGTTTTAGGCTCTGAAAACTTAAATCTATAAGGAATTGTCTTCCCAAATGTATGATTTTAAAGTCTCTTATTTTGAAGTTTGATGGTAGGAACAAAATGAGATAAAGATATCTCATTTTTCTCTAACATTTATTCTTTGTATTCTTTACATCCTTTATTATATCAGGATCAAAAGTTATTTGTTAAGTTAATTTATAGTTTATCATTTAGGTTTTTTTCTGCTTATGATAGTTTGAGGTGGCAAAATTGACATTTACCTTTTAAATCATACTCCCAAGATGTGACGAATTATCAATAAGGCTTTTTAAAAATGTTTTGCCTAAATGGAAGTAAATAGCAATATTTTAAATTCTTAAACTTTAAGTTCTTAAAAGTTTATTTTATTTGGTGTTATAATTGTTCATACACCAAACAATTCTGCTAAATTTGAATTAATATGTAATCTAATCTCTTTTTTCAGTCTTTTATTATTATTCAAATTGTATAAATAATTATTAGACAAAAAAAAAATGTGTTCTTTCTAATGTTATTTTCCTCATGCATTTTCATAATATTTATAATAACTGTCAACCTTTTTCCTTATTCATTTAACTCTGAAAATTCTTAATAACGGTTCTATACATAAAAATTAATGGCTTTCACAGCCATCATTAATTATTATAGGATTTTACTTCTGCAATAAAAATACACATTTATATTACAATTGACTGTTAGAATTTCAACAAATAAAGCACACAACAAGATTTTAACTTCATGTTACACTCAAAATGCTTATCTATATTTGAAAGTGAATATCAAGAAATTAACTATAAATCCCAATAACCTTACTGTTATTGTACTATTATTTGTATTACCATTGTTATTACACTAAGTATATATAATGGCAACCTAGGTAATTGCACAATCTTTCATGTGATGTTAAAGTAGGAAAGAGGCTATTTAGCCTTCCAAAGGCTGCAGCCAAAGCACAAGTTGAAAACCAGACTTTGACTGCATTCCCAGGTCAAATGCAAACTTTCATACCTCCTTGCTTTGTGTATTTAAAACTTCAATCTCAAGGAATAATTTTAGGCACATTGTAAGATTTACCTAAAGGCATTTATATGCATGTAACAGATCCCTTTCTACCTGGAAGCAAAACATTAGGTTATACGTTCAGACGTTTTGAAAGGTTGAACTTGAAATTTGAAAATTTGAAATCCTTCTTTGTTGGCTACATGCTAAAGAATGTGTACTAGACAGTCCCCAAATATGGTTACCAGCAATTGCCAATTATTCCTCAATATTCATATGCATATGCATGCTGCTCCCACTTCTCCCATTAAAAACTAGTCTATTTCCCTCTCCCTTGAATGTAGGCTAGCCAGTGACTTTCCCAGTTCCAGGCCTACACCTTCAGGGACAGATTTCACCTTTGCTTTCTTGAGACCCGGATGTCATGCTATAAGAAAGTCTAGGCTAGCCTGCTGGAGAAAGAGGATATGTAGAAAGGCCCTAGAGAATGAGGAGGATAAGCTGCCACATAGAGAGAAGACATATTGGGTAGAATTGAATCCTCAGTGACAGTCAATACTGAGACCTCAGAAATGCAAGAGCAGCCATCTTGTGCCTTCCAGCCCAGCCCATGCAATAACATGAGTGATTCCAGCTGACATTAATGGAACATAAGTATCACCAATCAACCTGCAGAATCATAAGAAACAGTAAATAGCAGTTGTTTCATACACCAAGTTTAAGGGTGGTTTGTTACCTATCAATAAGTAACAGGATAGACCTTTGTATCTGGTCTGGGGTCTTGCCAAAAAAAAAAAAAAAAACTTAGACATGTGACATTAGCTTTGAGACTGGGCAGAGGTTAGAGAGTAGAAGAGCAGTAAGGAAAATGCTGTTGGAGACTGGCAAAGGGAGAATCAGTTATGCACTGTTAGAATATTTGGCAATACTCTTGCCTGTAGCAAGGAATCCAATGAACTTAAGTATTTGGCTAAATTTTCAGAAAGAATGTTGAAGATGCCAATTGACTTCTCTTAGCCCTGTATGATGTATTGCAAAAGAAAGATAGGCTAATGAAAAAACTGTTAAAGTTTTTGATAAGGATTTGGAGAAAATGTAGAGAGTTTAAGACAGTCTCTTCAATTGCTAAGAGACTTTAGTTTGAAGGAAACTTGGGGAAAACATTAAATTCAGGATACTACCAGTAAACTGTGGCCTCAGGATCAAGATCAAATCAAAAGTGAGGCTGAATGATTTAGTGCAGTGCCTCAAAAATCCTCTTTCAGCTGGACAAAGGGGCTTTAAAAATTCATAAAGCCATTCATTGTTCCACAGCACTTCGACTCATGGCCCAGTTTAGAGAAAGGCTGTTAAGAAAATAATTATAGGTGAAGCTTTCATTTAATGGAGTAGATTATAATTTGATTAGTAGAAAATCTGTAAGGTTTACTAGAGTATGGGGTCCTGACATAATGTAGCTGGGTGGATTTCAGAATTGCTATGGGCCAGTGACCACTGTGTGCCTTCCATCCCCTCCTTTGGATGGATGTGTCTGTTGTAATTTTCCTATTCTTATCTCACCTTTGCATGTTGGGGGACAGATAACGTGCATTTTTAATTTACAGTTTTCTTGTTTGAGAGAAACTATACCTAAGCAGCTGCAATCAACAAACTGCACCTAAGGATCTTCATCCTCATCTGAACTAATTTTAGATGATGAGACCCTCGACTTTGAGCTAATGCTACAGTGGTATGATATTGTTGAAAATGACATTGAATGCACTTTGCATATGGAAGGGATGTGAGTTGTTGTGGCTAGTGGGTGAATTGTGTTAGATAGTCTCCAACTATGTTCATGAAAATTATTCTTTTCTCTGTACTTGCATACTGTTACTCTCATAAAGTGTTAGAGTCTAGCTTCCCTTCTCTTGAAGCAAGGCTAGTTTGTGACTTTCTTTGACCAATATAATATAGCAGAAGTTCCACTGTACCAGTTCTGGGCCTGGGACTTCAGTGGTAGTTTGTTTTATTCCATTGGAACCCAGTTGCCATGCTGTAAGAAACTCTCAGCTGTCATGCTGGAGACAAAAGACATGTGGCAAGGCCCTAGAGAACGAGCTGCCATATGGAGCAAGATCCCACGTGGAGCAAAATTGATGCCCCCCAGGTGATAAGCAACATCAAGGCCCAGTCATGAGAAAGAAGCCTTCATGAACCTTAGATATTAGACCAGGCACTAACTGAATGCAGTCACATAACTGAGCCTAGCTAACACTGCAAAGAGCAAAAGAACTGCACAATCAATACACATAGTCATCATAATGAATTGTTGTCATTCTAAACCACTAAGTTATGAAGAAGTTTGTTACATAGTCATAGGTAACTGAGGAGAGTGGAAACGCAAAACTCTTTATGTGGTTTTGGGAAAAAATGTCATCTATATAAAGAAGCCTTAAAATTGACCTGCTATTTATAGAATTAATTTGGTTAAAATATGCTCCTTTAAGAGAAGATGTATATTCCTTTTGGCAAAATTAATTTGTGCCACTTGAAAAACCTGTGGAGAATATGAAACTGTGGTTAAGAAACTCTGACTCAAAAATGTACTATAGTTAAAAAAAAAACCAACAAAAAACTCCTAGGAGGCATAAGTCAGCAAGATGGCAGAATAGGACTTTCTGGCACTCAGCCCACCACAGAAACATCAATTTGAACAACTGTCCACACACAAAAATATCTTCACAAGAGCTGAGAAAACCAGGTGAGAGATCATAGCACCAGATACAAAACAGAAATAAGAAAAGACACATTGAAGAGCATAGGAAGGACAGTTTTATACTACCCATGTCATCTCTCCCCCAAAACTCAGTCAACATAGTATGGAAAGAGATAGCTTTGCTTGGGAGAAGGAAATGAGCACTGGATTTGTCACAAACCCCAACACCAGACTCACTAAAACCCAATGCCAGGCAGGCCCCCAGAGCCCCAGACTCTAGGCTCCTCCACTGAGTCTCTGGGCATGCCCCAGTACCAGTTTGGAACAAACAGCCCCAGGCTCCAAGCCTGCCAAGTGGACTCAGGCTTCAGGCCTGTCACAGGCCAGTCTGCCATAGCAACCCTGAGTTCTAAACCACTCCCAGCATTGAGTCGGCCCCCATTTCCTCAGGTTTCAGGCCGTCCTCAGCACCAGGCTGATCTCCACAGCCTAAGTCATGAGGCCAGCACCTATGGACAGTCTCCAGGCAGGATTTTGTGGATATAGGCTCCAAATTTACCCAACACCAGGCCAGGCCCTGTGGGCACAGTCTCAAGGCCTTCCCAGTGCCAAGTCAATCCCAGTGAGCCCATCCTCCAGACCAGACCAGCAGACCAAGGGTATAGATCTGCTCAGTACTGTCCCAGTAGACCTCAGTGCTGGGTGGGCCCCCATGGAGACAGGCATCATGACTGTCACTATGGACCCAGGTTCCAGGATGGCCCCAAAACCCCAGAACTCAGGCTAGCCCACATGGACCTAATCTCCAAGCCGCTACTTGCACGCCCATCTTCTAGGCTAGCCTTTAGGGACCTAGGCTCCGGGGCAATCCATATGGTTAATATTGTTAAAATGTCCCTACTACCCAAAGGGATCTACAGATTCAACACCATCCCTGTCAAAATTCCAATGACATTTTTCACAGAAATAGAAAAACAATGTTAAAATTTACATAGAACCACAAAAGACCTCAAATAAAGAAAGCAATCTTGAGCAAAATGAACAAACCCAGAGACATCACACTACTTGATCTGAAATCTACTACAAAACTGTAATAATTGAAACAATATGATGCTGGCATAGAAACAGACATATAGACCAATGGAACAGAAAAGAGAGCCTGAAACAAATCTACACATTTATGGTCAATTGATTTTGAACAAAGATGCCTAGAAAACACAATGGGAAAATAAATGGTGCTGGGAAAACTGAATGTCCACATGCAAAATAATAGAATTAGATCCTCAATTCATACCATATACAAAAATCAACTCGAAATGGATTAAGAACTGAAACATAAAACCTGAAACTATAAAATTACTAGAAGAAAACATAGAAGGAAAGCTCTATGACATTGGTAATTTTTTGGAATTCAGGATGTATTTTTTATTTTTAAATATTGTGGGTGCATAGTAGGTGTATATATGGCATACATGAGATATTTTCATACAGGCATATCGTGTAATAATTACATCAGGATAAATGGGGTATCCATCATCTAAAATATTTATCCCTTCTTTGTGTTACAAACAGTCCAATTATACTTTTTTAGTTATATTAAAATGTGCAATAAATTATTGTTGACTGTAGTCAGTCTGTTGTGTTATCAAATACTAGCTCTTACTCATTCTAACTATCTAACCATAATTTTGTAACCATTAACGATCACCACTTCTCCCCACCTCACCCCTCATACCCTTCCCACCTCTGGTAGCCATCATTCTACTCTCTATCTCCCTGAGTTCAGTTGTTTTCATTTTTAGCTCCCCAAAATGAGTAAGAACACGCAAAGTTTGTCTTTTTGTGCCTGGCTTATTCCACTTAACATAATATCCTCCAGTTACATCCATATTGTTGCAAATGACAGGATCTGATTCTTTTCATGGCTAAATTGTACTCCATTGTATATATGTATCACATTTTCTTTATCTATTCATCTGTTGATGGACACACACATTGTTTCCAAATCTTGACTATTGTGAATAGTGTTGCAATATACATGAAAGTGCAGTTATCTCTTCTGTATACTGATTTCCTTCCATATGGATATACACCTAGCAGTGGGAATGCTGGATCATATGATAGTTCTATTTTTAGTATTCCGAGGAACTTCTACACTTTTCTCCATAGTGGCTGTATTAATTTACATCCCCTCCAACAGTGTATGAGGGTTCTCTTTTCTCTGCATACTCACCAGTGTTCATTATTGCCTCTTTTTTGGATAAAAGCCATTCTAACTGGGGTGAGATGACATCTCATTGTAGTTTTGATTTGCATTTCTTTGATGATCAATGATGTTGAGCACCTTTTCATATACCTGTTTGCCATTTTATGTCTTCTTTTGTGAAATGTCTATTCAGATTTTTTGCTTATTTTAAAATCAGATATTTTTCCTATAGTTGTTCAAGCTCCTTATATATTCTGGTTACTAATCTCTTGCAGATGGGTAGTTTGCAAATATTTTCTCCCATTCTGTGGGTTGTCTCATCACTTCGTTGATTGTTTCCTTGATCATGAAGAAGATTTTAACTTAATGTGACCAAATTGACCCATTTTGGCTTTGGTTGCCTGTTCTTTTGGGGTACTACTCAGGAAATTATTGCCCAGACCAATATCCTGGAGTGTTTCCCCAATGTTTTCCTTCAGTAGTCTCATAGTTTGCAGCCTTAAATTTAAATCTTTAGTCCATTTTGTTTTGATTTTTGTATATGACAAGACATAGGGGTCTAGTTTTATTCTTCTGCATGTGGACATCCAGCACCATTTATTGAGAAGACTGTCCTTTTCCTAATACATGTTCTTGGCACCTTTTTGAAAACGAGTGTGCTGTATATGTACGCATTTCTTTTTGGGTTCTCTATCCTGTCACATCAGTCTATGTGCCTGTTTTTATGCCAGTGCCACGCTGTTTTGGTTATGTTTGGTTTTGTTTGTTGTTTGGTTAGCGTTGTAGTATAATTTGAAGTCAAGTATTGTGATTCCTCTACTTCTGTTCTTTTTGCTCAGGATAGCTTTGGCTATTCTGGGTATTTTGTGGTTCCATATAAATTTTAGGAATATAATTTTAGAAAATTTCTCTGAAGAATGACATTGGTATTTTGACAGGGCTTGCATAGAATCTGTAGATTACTTTGGGTAGTATAGATATTTTAACAATATAGATTCTTGTAATCCATGAATATGGGATATCTTTCCATTTTTAGTGTCCTTTTCAATGTATTATAGTTTTCATTGTAGAGATCTTTTACTTCTTCTGTTAAGTTTATTCCTAGGTATTTTATTTTATTTGTGACTATGATATATGGGATTACTTTCATGATTTCTTTTTCAGTTTGTTTGCTGATGGCATATAGAAATGCTGCCCATTTTTGTATGTTGATTTTGTATCCTGCAACTGTACTGAATTTATCAGTTCTAATAGTTTTTTTGTAGAGCCTTTAGGTTTATCCAAATATAAGAACATATCCTCTGCAAACAAGGATAATCTGAGTTCTTCCTTTCCAATTTGGACGTACTTTATTTATTTCTCTTGTCTGATTGCTCTAGCTAGGACTTCCAGTACTATGTTGAATAACAGTGATGAAAGTGGGCACCTTATCTTTTTCCAGATCTTAAAGAAGAGGCTTTCAGTTCTTCCCCATTCAGTACGATGCTAGCTGTGGATCTGTGATAACTGGCTTTTATTATGCTGAGATATGTTCCTTCTATACCCAGTTTTTTTAGTTTGTATCATGAAAGGATGTTGAATTTTATCAAATGCTTTTTTGGCATCAATTGAAATGATCATATGGTTTTTATCCTTCATTCTGTTGATATGCCATTTCACAGTGATTGATTTGCATATGCATCCCAGGGATAAATCCCACTTGGTCATGATGAACAATGTTTTTATTTTTGTTTCTGGTACCCAAGAATTTCCTCAATGGACCCATTAGTAAACTAAGCACTTTTGAGGACAAACTCAGCTAACTGGAAGATACGTTAATATAAATTATCTAAACTGAAAGACAGAGATAAAAACATGAAAAAATATGAAAGGTCATTCCAAAACTGTGGAACAGTATCAAATGCTCTAACCTCTAGTCCCAGAAAGAGAAGGGAGGAAAGGAGAGGACAAAAGAGGGAAGGGGAGGAAAAGAAAGAAGATGGAATAGTGTTAAACAGATATGTGAAGATATAAGCCCTGGTAGTTTTAATAAATAATGAACTATATTAAAATACTTATCCAAGAATCTCAGAGAACCCAAAGAAAAATAAATGTCAACAAAATCACACCTAGATACACCATAGTCAAACTGATGAAAACCAAAGATAAAAAGAAAGTTTTAAAACAATTATTTTTTTAAGTTCTGAGGTACATGTGCAGGATGTGCAGGCTTGTTACATAGGTAAACGTGTGCCATGGTGATTTGCTGCACAGATCAACCCATCACCTAGGTATTAAGCCAAGAATGCATTAACTCTTTTCCCTAATGCGCCACCCCCCTACTCTCCCCCAATAGGCCCCAGTGTGTGTTGTTCCCGTCCCTGTGTCCATGTGTCCTCCTTGTTCAGCTCCCTCTTATAAGTGAGAACATATGGTGTTTTTCTGTTTCTGCATTAGTTTGCTGAGGATAATAGCTTCCAGCTTCTTCCATGTCCCTGCAAAGACATGACCTTGTTCCTTTTTATGGCTGCATAGTATTCCGTGGTGTATATGTACCACATTTTCTTTATCCAGTCTATCATCGATGGGCATTTGGGTTGATTACATGTCTTTGCTATAGTGAATGGTGCTGCAATAAACATATGTATGCACATATCTTTATAGTAGAATGCTTTATATTCCTTTGGGTATATACCCAGTAATGAGGTTGCTGGGTCAAATGGTATTTCTGGTTCTAAACTTTTGAGGAATCACCACACTGTCTTCCACAATGCTTGAACTAATTTACATTCCCTTCAACAGTGTAAAAGCATTCCCATTTCTCCACAACCTCACCAGCATCTGTTGTTTCTTGACTTTTTAATAATCCCCATTCTGACTGGCATGAGATGGTATCTCATTGTGGTTTTGATTTGCATCTCTCTAATGATCAGTGAATGTTGAGCTTTTTTTCGTATGTTTGTTGACCACTTATATGTCTTTTTGAGAAGTGTCTGTTCATGTCTTTTGCCCACTTTTTAATGGATTCATTTGTTCTTTTCTTGGAAATTTGCTTAAGTTCCTTGTAGATTCTGAATATTAGACCTTTCTCAGATGGATATATTGCAAAGTTTTTCTCCCATTCTGTAGGTTGTCTGTTTGCTCTGATGATAGCCTCTTTTACTGTGTAGCAGCTCTTTAGTTTAATTAGATCCCATTTGTCAATTTTTGCTTTTGTTGCCATTGCTTTTGACGATTTCATCATACAATCTTTGCCCATGCCTATGTCCTGAATGGTATTGCCTAGGTTTTCTTCTAGGGCGTTTATAGTTTGGGGTTTTACTTTTAAGTCTTTAATCCATCTTGAGTTAATTTTTGTATAAGGTGTAAGGAAGGGGTCCAGTTTCACTTTTCTGCATATGGCTACCCAGTTCTCCCAGAACCAATTTGTTAAATAGGGAATCCTTTCCTCATTGCTTGTTTTTGTCAGGTTGTAGATGTGCAGTTTTATTTCTGACTTCTCTATTTTGTTCTGTTGGTGTATGTGCCTGTTTTTGTATCAGTACCATGCTTTTTTGGTTACTGTAGCCTTGTAGTATATTTTGAAGTCGGGTAGTGTGATGGTTCCAGCTTTGTTCTTTTTGCTTAGGATTGTCCTAGCTATAAAGCTCTTTTTTTTGTTTCATATGAATTTTAAAATATATTTTTTCTAATTCTGTGAAGAATATCAATGGTAGGTTAATGTGAATAGCATTGAATCTATAAATTGCTTTGGGCAGTATGGCCATTTTCACAATATTGATTCTTCCTATCCATGAGCATGGAATGTTTTTCCGTCTGCTTGTGTCCTCTCTGATTTCCTTGAGCACTGGTTTGTAGTTCTCCTTAAAGAGGTCCTTCACTTCCCTTGTTAGCTATATTCCTAGGTATTTTATTCTCTTTGTGGCCATTGTGAATGAGAGTTCATTCATGATTTGACTCTCTGTCTGTTGTTGGTGTATAGGAATGCCTGTGATTTCTGCACATCGGTTTTGTATCCTGAGACTTTGCTGAAGTTGCTTATCATCTTAAGAAGATTTGAGGCTGAGTTCATGGCATTTTCCAGATACAGAATCATGTCATCTGCAAACAAAGACAATTTGACTTCCTCTCTTCCTATTTGAATACCATTTATTTTTTTTTTCCCTTGCCTAATTGCTTTGGCTAGAACTTCCAATACTATGTTGAATAAGAGTGGTGAGAGAGGGCATCCTTGTCTTGTGCTGGCTTTCAAGGGGAATGCTTCCAGCTTTTGCCCATTCAGTATGATATTGGCTGTGGGTTTGTCGTAAATGGCTCTTAGTATTTTAGATATGTTCCATGAATACCTAGTTTATTATAAGTTTTTAACAAGAAGATATGTTGAATTTTATTGAAGGCCCTTTCTGCATCTATTGAGATAATCATGTGGTTTTTGTCTTTAGTTCTTTTTATATGATGAATTACCTTTATTGATTTGTGTATGTTGAAC
Organism: Pan paniscus; assembly: GCF_029289425.2. Taxonomy (NCBI): domain Eukaryota; kingdom Metazoa; phylum Chordata; class Mammalia; order Primates; family Hominidae; genus Pan; species Pan paniscus. The sequence continues at coordinate 22,688,258 of NC_073272.2, read as the reverse complement.
CAGCCTTGCATCCCAGGGATGAAGCCAACCTGATCATCATGGAGAAGCTTTTGATGTGCTGCTGAATTCAGTTTGCCAGTATTTTATTGAGAATTTTCACATCGATGTTCATCAGGTATATTAGCCTGAAGTTTTCTTTTCTTGTTGTATCTCTGCAAGGTTTTGGTATCAGGATGATGCTGGCCTCATAAAATGAGTTAAGGAGGACTTCCTCCTTTACAATTGCCTGGAATAGTTTCAGAAGAAATGGTACCAGCTCCTCTTTGTGCCTCTGGTAGAATTCACCTGTAAATCCATCTGGACCTGGGCTTTTTTTTTTTTTTTTTTTTTTTTTGGTTGGTAGGCTATTTATTACTGCCTCAGTTTCAGAAATTGTTATTGGTCTATTCAGGGATTCAACTTCCTCCTGGTTCAGTCTTGGGAGGGTGTATGTGTTCAAGAATTTATCCATTTATTCTAGATTTTCCAGTTTTTTGCATAGAGGTGTTTATAGTATTTTCTGATGGTTGTTTGCATATCTGTAGGGTCAGTGGTGGTATTCCCTTTATCATTTCTGATTGTGTTTATTTGAATATTTTCTCTTTCCTTCTTTAGTCTAGCTAGCAATCTATTTTGTTAATTTTTTTCAAAAAAACAGCTCCTGGATTCGTTGATTTTTTAAAAGAGTTTTTTGTCTCTATCTCCTTCAGTTCCACTCTGAGCTTGGTTATTTCTTGTCTTCTTCTAGCTCTGGGGTTTGTTTGTTCTTGGTTCTTTAGTTCTTTTAGTTGTGATGTTAGGGTGTCAATTTGTGATCTTTCTAGCTTTTTGATATGGGCATTTAGTGATATAAATTTTCCTCTTACCACTGCTTTAGCTGCATCTTAGAAATTCTGGTACATTGTATCTTTGTTCTCATTGGTTTCAAAGAACTTCTTAATTTCTGCCTTCATTGCATTATTTACCCAGAAGACATTCAGGAACAGGTTGTTCAATTTCCAGGTAGTTGTGTGGCTTTGAGTGGGTTTCTTAATCTTGAGTTCTAACTTGATTGCAGTGTGGTCTGAGAGACCATTTGTTATGATTTCAGTTCTGCATTTGCTGAGGCATGTTTTATGTCCAATTATGTGGTTAATTTTAGAGTAGGTGCCATGTGACACCGATAAAAATGGATATTCTGTTGTTTTGGAGTGAAGAGTTTTGTAGATATCTATTAGGTCTATTTGGTCCAGAGCTGACTTCAAGTCCTCAATATCTTTGTTAATCTTTTGTCTTGATGATCTGTCTAATACTGGCAGTGGTGTATTAATGTCTTCCACTATTATTGTGTGGGGTTCTAAGTCTCTTTGCAGGTCTTTAAGAACTTGTTTTATGAATCTGGGTGCTCCTGTATTGAGTACATATATATTTAGGATAGTTAGCTCTTCTTGTTGAATTGAAACTTTTACTGTTATGTAATGCCCTTCTTTGTCTTTTTTGACTTTTGTTGTTTTAAGGTTTACTTTTTCAGAAACTAGGATTGCAACTCCTGCTTTTTTCAGCTTTCCATTTTCTCGGTAAATTTTCCTCCATCTCTTTCTTTTGAGCCTATGTGAATCTTTGCACGTGAGACGAGTCTCTTGAATACGGCATACTGATGGGTCTTGTCTTTTTATCCAGCTTGCCATTTTGTGTCTTTTAATTGGGGGCATTTAGCCCATTAAGATTAATATTGTTATGTGTGAAGTTGATCCTGTCATCATGATGCTGGCTGGTTAATTTTTCAGACTTGTTAATGTAGTTGCTTCATTGTGTTGTTGGTCTGTGTACTTCAATGTGTTTTTGTAGTGGCTGGTAATGATTCTTCCTTTCCATGTTTAGTGCTTACTTCAGAAGCTCTTGTAAGGCAGACCTGGTGGTGAAGTCCCTCGGCATTTGCTTGTCTGAAAAGAACTTTATTTCTCCTTCACTTATGAAGCTTAGTTTGGCCAGATATGAAATTCTGGGTTGGAAATTCTTTTCTTTAAGAATGTTGAATATTGGCCCCCAATCTTTTCTGCCTTGTAGGGTTTCCACTGAGAGATGTGCTTTTAATCTGATGGGATTACTTTTGTAGGTGATCTGGCCTTTCTCTCTGCCTGCCCTTAATATTTTTTTCTGTCATTTTGACCATGGCAAATCTGACGATTATGTGTTTTGGGGTAGATCTTATTAGGGTTCTCTGGGTTTCCTGAATTTCAATGTTGGCCTGTCTAGCTAGGTTGGGGAAGTTCTCCTGGATGATATCCTGAAGTGTGTTTTCCAACTTGATTCCATTCTCCCTGTCTCTTTCAGGCACTCTAATCAGTTGTAGGTTCGGTCGTTTTACATAGTCCCATAGTTCTAGGAGGTTTTTCTCATTCCTTTTCACTCTTTTTTCTCTAATCTTGTTGCCTGCCTTATTTCAGCAAGATAGTCTTCAAGCTCTGATATTTTCTCTTTTGCTCCGTTGATTCAGCTATTAATACTTGTGTTTGTATCATGAAGTTCTTGTGCTGTGTTTTTCAACTCTGTCAGGTCATTTATGTTCCTCTCTAAACTGGTTATTTTAGTTAACAGCTCCTGTAATCTTTTACCATGTTTTTAGCTACTTTGCATTGGGTTAGAACATAATCTTTTAGCTCAGTGAAGTTTGTTATTACCCACTTTCTGAAGCCTACTTCTGTCAGTTCATCCATCTCAGCTTCAGCCCTGTTCTGTCCCTTTGCTGGAGAAGTATCATGATCATTTGGAGGAGAAGAAGCATCTTGCTTTTGGAATTTTCATCATTTTTGCATTGGTTTTTTTGTCATCTTTGTGGATTTATCTACCTTTTATCTTTGAGGCTGTTGACCTATGGATAGGGTTTTTGTGGAGTCTTTTTTGTTGATGTTGTTGTTGCTGCTTTCTCTTTGTTTTTCTTCTAACAGTCAGGCCCCTCTTCTGCAGGTCTACTGCAGTTTGCTGGGGGTCCACTCCAAACCCTGTTTGCCTGGGTATCACCAGTGAAGGCTGCAGAACAGTGAAGATTGCTTCCTGCTCCTTCCTCCAGAAGCTTTTTCACAGAGGGGCATCAACCTGATGCCAGCCAGAACTCTCCTGTATAAGGTGCCTGGTGACCCCTGTTGGGAGGTCTCACCCAGTCAGCAGGCCTGGGATCAGGGACCTGCTTAAGGAAGCAGGCTGGCTATCCCTTAGCATAGCTGGTACACTGTGCTGGGTGAATCCCCCTTGTCTGGATCACCCAAATTCTTCAGAGCCAGCAGGCAGGAAAGATTAAGTCCACTGAACCTGAGACTGCAGGCACCCCTCCCCACAGGGCTCTGTCGTAGGGAGATGAGAGTTCTGTCTATAAGCCCCTCACTGGAGTGCTGGAATTCCTGCAGGGAGGCCCTGCCCAGTGACGAGGAATGGATCCAAGTCCCACCTAAATAATCAGTCTGGCTACGATCTGCCACAGCCACTGTGCTGCACTGTGGGGAGTACCACCCAGTCCAAACTGCCCAGCCTTCCTAGCACTGGCAGGCGAAAACTGCTGATTAGAGCCACAGTGATGGCGGTTGCCCCTCCCCCCAGGAACTCCGTCATCTTAGGCCAACTCCAGGCTGCTGTGACTGGCCAGCAGGGATTCCAAGCCAGTGGGTCTTAGTTTGCAGGGTTCCATGGAAGTGGGACCCACTGAGCAAGGTTGTTTGGCTCCCTGGTTTCAGCCCCCTTTCAAAAGGAGTGGAAGGTTCTCCTACCTCACAAGAGTTCCGAGAGCAACCGGAGTATGTAACAACTCCTGCTGCTCAGTGCTTCCCTGAACGGCTGCTGACTGGAGCGGCCGCCATGGGTCTGCCCAGTTTTGTGCTTGAGACCCAAGGCACTGGTGGTGTAGGCTTACGAGGGAATCTCCTGATGCATGGATTGCAAAAATCCGTAGGAAAAGCCTGCTACCCCAGACGGGTAGCACATTCCCTCACTGTCTTCCTTGGCTGCGGGAGGGAGTTTCCTCCCAGGTGAACTGTTATTCCACCTGCTGCTTTTCCTTGCTCTTTGTGGGTCACACGAACCGCCTAGTCAGTCCCAATGAGATGAACTGGGTACCTCAGTTGGAAATGCAGAAATCACTCGCCTTTTGCATTCGTCTCAATGGGAGCTGCAGAACAGAGCTGTTTCTACTCAGCCATCTTGGCCCCTCCCCCCAAAAGAAAATTTTGAAAGAAGCCAGGGAAAAAACATACAGTATATACAGATGAACAAAGAAAAGGATTATACGGCCGGGCACAGTGGCTCACGCCTGTAATCCCAGCACTTTGGGAGGCCGAGGCGGGCGGATCACGAGGTCAGAAGATCGAGACCATCCTGGCTAACACAGTGAAACCCCGTCTCTACTAAAAATGCAAAAAATTAGCCGGGCATGCTGGCGGGCGCCTGTAGTCCCAGCTGCTCAGGAGGCTGAGGCAGGAGAATTACATGAACCCTGGAGGCGGAGCCTGCAGTGAGCCGAGATCGTGACACTGCACTCCAGCCTGGGCGACAGAGCGAGACCTCGTCTCAAAAAAAAAAAAAAAAAAAAAAAAGGATTATACAATATAATTCATCTAAAATTACAAAAGATAGAAGTTAATGGGATGACTTTAAAATACTGAAAGATGAAAAAAATTGTCAATTCAAAACTCTATTGCCAATGAAAATTTTTCTTAAGAAATAAAATCAAAATTAAAACTTTTTTGGACAATAAAAGCTGAGATAATTCACTGGTAACAGACCTGTACTATAAGAAATATTAAAGTAAGTTTTTTAGCTAACAGATGAAAAGTTGAATCTATGTTTAAAAAGAGCACCAGAAATTATAAAAATCAAGGTAAATTTTAAAATATGTTTTTTCATATTTAATAAGGGATCTCAGAATATTTCTACTTTTTTATTTATTTAGGGAAGTCTATCATAAAGAAGTTATGGAAAATATTTATCCACAAAACTGTATTTATAACATTTACAGTAATAAAAAAGTAGAAACTATTCAAATATCCTATAATGTAGGAATTGTTAAGCAAGCTATAATAAATTCTTTCTCAGCACCGTTTTAAGGCAAACATAAATGCTGATCATGAGGAATTGAGTAACAGAGGAAAAATATTATGACAATATTAATCAAAAATAAATAGGCACATAATTTTATGTAAAATATGCTTTTATTTACATGTAAGAATATTAAAAGTGATTATCTCTGAGTTTTGGTATCATTTAATTTTTGTCTTATTTAAGATTATCTGTATTATCCATAGTTTTACAATAATATATTACTTTTGCTATCATACAAAGTATTTAATTGGATTGACTGCTTTTGCCCTTTGAAATACAAACATATAACCATCTGAATGTTAAAATCTTTAATATGTTTTATATATGCAATCTCTGTTCTGATTGGGAATCTTGCAGGAGATCTCAGTTTGTATGTCCAAAGCTAACCAAATTTAAATCACTCTGATGCTAGAATTCCCCTAAAGACAGAGACATCATTACTGAGTGTTACTGTTGGGGAGAACCTTTTTCCTGGAATCATTTAAGTTGAAAAAACATTCTATTAGCTCATTCTTCATACCAGTAAAACCATAACCAAAAGAAAAACAAAATATATGCCTATGAAATATAATGTTAAAATAAAATAATAAAATCTGCTTATTTAAATCCACTTCACATCATCTTATATCATCAAAAGATTTGTTTTTTCTTTAGATGCTTTTCTACTTGTATCAGTGTGAGTGAGGCTAGTCCATTCCCCGGTATACATCTGTCTTTGTCCTGTTAGGCTTCTATAACAGAATATCATAGCCTGGGTGGTTTATATTTTTTAAAAAATTATTTCTCATATTTCTGGGGGCCGGGAGGTCCAAGATCGATGAGACAGCAGTTTCAGTGTCTGGTGAGGGCTCATGCTGTTCTCCTGGTAGTGAATAAGTCTCATGAGATCTGATGGTTTTATACACGGGAGTTCCTCTGCACAAGCTCTCTTGCCTTCCACCATGTAAGATGAGTCTTTGCTTCTCCTTTGCCTTCCACCATGATTGTGGGACCTCCCCAGCCATGTGGAACTGTGAGTCTATTAAACCTCTTTTTTGTTAGAAATTACCCAGCCTCAGGTATGTCTTTATTAACAGCATGAGAACAGACTAATAGAGGGCTGTAGTGCTGCAGCTGTCCACTTTCAGTTGGTGCCTACATACCATGCAGAGCCATGTGTAAACCAGGCCCTTGTCTTCTCTTCCTCTGTCAACTTATCATAAGGAACTCCCCACGAGGCCATCAGTGCAGGCTGAGGAAGAGAAGGCAGGGTGGCAGGAGTGGGGAACATGGGCATTTGAGCCACTTCCTCATGTAACTTACTTGTGTCCTCAGCACCTGCTCAAGCCCAAACATGTATATACCACTATCATTCAATGATGGAATGCTGCTGTGCACACCCCACTTTATGGCTAGATGGGTCAGAAAGCACCCCGTTCATGATAGGCAGTTCAGGTCACATGGTTACTTGATGACCCATAGTCAAACATTTAGTTTCTACCAAACCCCAGTAACAGGCCAAGAGCTGTCTCTCAAAAGGAGAGTAGTTATCTGCAGAAGATGGCAGGGCCTTGCTCCAAAATCCTAGAGATCTCCGCTGTGATTCACCTATGGGGTCCTGCCAAAGGCTCCAAACAGCATCCCTATCTGCCACTGACACCTCAAGCACCATTGGATCTGCTGGGTCATATGGCCCAAGTGGCAAAGCAGCTTGCACAGCAGCCTGGACCTGTTGCAGAGCCTTCTCCTTTTCTGGACCCCACTCAAAACTGGCAGCCTGTTGGGTCACTTGATAAATGGGCCAGAGTAACACACCCAAATGAGGAACATGTTGCCTCCAAAATCCAAATAGGCCCACTAGGTGTTGTGCCTTCTTCTTGGTTATAGGAGGGGCTAAATGCAGCAACTTATCCTTTGCCTTAGAAGGAATGTATCAACAGGTCCCACACCACTGAACCCATAGAAATTTTACTGAGATAGAAGGTCCCTGAATTTTGGCCGAATTTATTTCCCATCTTCTGGCACGCAAATGTCTTACCAATAAGTCCGGTGTGTTTGCTACTTCTCACTCACTAGATCCAATCAGCATAATGTCATCAATGTAATGGACCAGGGTGATATCTTGTGGAAGGAAAAAGTGACCAAGATCTCTGCGAACAACATCATGGCACAAAACCAGAGAGTTGATATGCCCCTGAGGTAGGACAGTGAAGGTATATTGCTGGACTTGCCAGCTGAAAACGATTTGCTTCTGGTGGGGTTTGTGGACAGGAATGGAGAAAAAGGTATTTGTCAAGTCAATGACTGCCTACCAGGTACCAGGAGCTGTGTTACTTTGTTCAGGCAATGAAACCACATCTGGTACAGCAGCTGCAATTGGAGTCACCACTTGGTTAAGCTTACAATAATCCACTGTCATTCTCCAAGATCCATCTGTCTCCTGCACAGGCCAAATAGGAGAGTTAAATGGGGATGCGGTGGGAATCACCACCCCTGCATCTTTCAAGTCCTTGATTTTGGCATTAATCTCTGCAGTCTCTCCAGGGATGCAATATTGTTTTTGATTTACTGTTTTTCTAGCTAGAGGCAGCTCTAATGGCTTCCATTGGGCCTTTCCCACCACAATAGCTCTCAGCCTACCACTCAGAGAGCCAACGTGGGGATTCTGCCAGCTGTTTCTGAAAGGTCTGATCTTTCCCCTTTCCCCAATGCAGAGTTACCTTGGTAAAAGGCTGGAGGTCTCCTTGGGGAAGGATGGGAGAAAGATTAACAGCATAAATTGGTAGTGTAGAGGGTTTCTTCCTTAAGGGGACCCAGCCTCCCCTTCATTCAAGGGGTTCTGGGTCTGTAAACTGGTTCAAGTCTGAAAATTGATTGAAGGGCCATGATTGTCTGTTTTTATAATTCAAATTAGTCTTTTGTCCACTCGACCTGGAAGTTTTCTGCTTATATAAATTAAGTAAGAATGCAGTAGCCTTCCTATTAATTTCACTTCTAGGAACACTATGACTAATTAGCCAATGCCAGAGCTCTATTCGAGTCAGACTATTCTGATTGCTGCTTTGCCTCTGCTGTCCATTATGATAACTATGCCCACTTTCCCTTTAACGGTTGAGTGCTACCACTTGGCCCCTGCCACCTTGGGATCCAATTATTCCCAATGAATTTAAATTTTGTAATTGCGTGACTGCAATTACTACTGTAAGAGCTGGCATACAGAGAAGAGCAATCACAGAGCTCTTCAAGGATGCATGTGTTGCCCTCACAAATCTATTTCACAAAGTAATGGTGAAGGGTATGTCTTCTGGACCCTCCCCCACCACTGGGATGAGTAGGTCTAAAGTGACTAATCCACTCTAGCATTCCCGTCTCCCTAAGCCTTTGGATCCCTTCCTCTACATTAAACCAAGGGAGATCAGGCATTTCCACCTCAGTCACAGAAGGCCATCTTTTGATCCATGTTTCAGCTAACCAAGCAAATAAACTATTAGAACCTTTTGTAACTCCCCGAGCTACAATATTAAATGCAGAATCCCTGCCTCGTGGGCCCAAATCAATAAATTCAGTCTGATCCAACTTTATGTTCCTTCCACCATTATCCCACACCCTTAATATCAATTCCCATGTCTGTTCTCCAGATTTCTACTTAAATAAATTAGAAAACTCAAGCCATTCTTTTGGAATGTAGCACATCTCCTCGTGGGTCACACTCTGAGCCTCACCTCTAGGGATCTGCCAGGGCTTTAGTCTAGCTATAGGTCTAGAAGCAAACGGGGTGTCGGGGGTGGGTCCTGGGAAGAATCAACATTGTCTTGCTTGGCAACTGCCTCAGGGGAGGCCATCACTGTTGCCTCAGGCAGTGCAGGGTTAATATCCTGAGACAGAAGTGGAAAGGCTGATGGCAGTGTGGGTCTGGGAGGGGATGTTGCCACCACTGGGGATGGGGAAGCTGTTTCCTCTGGCAAAAATGGCTCATCAGAGTTTTCAAGCTCAGCGTTCCCAGCTTCATCAAGGCCCTCCCACGCATCCCCATTCCAAGTTGCAGGGTCTCATTCTTTTCCAATGAATGCCTTCATTTTAATAGTAAACACCTTGCAAAGCTGTGTGTGCACCTTTCATTGAAGGTCAGCCAATCGCATGATAAGAGCATGTGTCTGATTTTTCACAATTTCAGCTCTTTCTTTACAGGAGCTAAGTAAGACTCTAGCTCAGGGCAATCTTAGAAGATTTAAGGGTCAGTATGCACTTCTGGAGCCGAGAGTTAGAATCCCTGAGTTCATGGTTTTCTTTCATTACTTTGTCCAGTGAACTTAGAAGCAACCAACCAACTTCATTATATTTCTTGGTTCTCCACATAAGGTCAAAGATATTGTGTATAGAGTCACTAAACTCCTTGCCTCTCATGATCGGTGAATAAGGAGTATCAAATGCATTTATTTTGCATAGCTCTCTAAACAGTTCATGCCAAGGGCTATCAGTGTTCTTCATACTACTAGAAGTAGAGTCCTTAGCATTTTGGGGTCTAATCAGGTTAAGCAGCCAACTCCAGAAACCCCAAAACTAACGAAAGAACTCCATCCTTAAAAGTCTGTTCTTCTAGAAACACTCCCAGTATGAAAATCTGTGTTAGTCAGGGTTCTCTAAAAGGAAATAACTAATAGGATTGATGAATATATGAAGGGGAGTTTATTAGGAGGATTGACTCACACTGTCACAAGATGAAGTCCCACAATAGGCCCTCTGCAAGCTGAGGAGCAAGGAAGCCAGTCTGAGTCCCAAAACCTCAAAAGTAGGGAAGCCGAAAGTGCAGCCTTCAGTCTGTGGCTGAAGGCCCAAGAGCCCCTAGCAAACCACTTGTGTAAATCCAAGAGTCCAAAAGCTGAAGAACTTGGAGTCCAATGTTTGAGGGCAGAAAGCATCCAGCAAGGGGAGAAAGATGAAGGCGGGAAGACTTAGCCAGTCTATTCCTCCCACGTTCCTCGACCTGCTTTTATTCTAGCTACACTGGCAGCTGATTAGATGGTGCCCATGCAGATTGAGGGTGGGTCTGACTCTCCCAGTCCACTGACTCAAATGTTAATCTCCATTGGCAATACCCTCACAGACACACCCAGGAACAATACTTGGCATTCTTCAGTCCAATCAAGTTGACACTCAATATTAGCCATCACACGTGGGGGTAGGGAAGAACAACACACACTGGGGCCTGTTAGAAAGCAGGGGGTGGGAGGAGGGAGAGAATCAGAAAGAATAGCTAATGGATGCTGGACTTAATACCTGGGTAATGGGATGATCTGTGCAGTAAACCACAATGGCACACATTTACCTATGTAACAAACCTGCGCATTCTGCACATATACCCCTGAACTTAAAATAAAAGTTGGAAATTAGAAAAAATTAAAATTATTTAAAAGAAAAAAATATGTTGAGAGCAGTGTCAATGTGAGATATTTCTGGCAGTATAAAATTAAACATGCTAGTAAAATAAATCAAAGCTTTATTTTTGAATGTACATTAGCAAGTATTAATTTTCATTTACTTAGTTAATAATCAATAAATAAAATAGAAGTTTCAAACATCTAACAAATAATTTTAAATACAGTCATCCCTTGCTAGCTAAGGCGGATTAGTTCCAAGACCTCCTGTGGATACCAAAATTTGTAGATGTTTAAGTCCTTTACATAAAATGGCATAATATCTGTGTATAACCTGTACACATCTTCCAGTGTACTTTAAATCATCTCTAGATTACTTATAATACTTAATACACTGTAAATGCTATGTAAATAGTTGTTATATTGTTATAGAATAATGTCAAAACAGTCTGTACATATTCAGTACAGACAAAATTTTTTTCAAGTATTTTTGATCCTCAATTGGTTGAATCAGTGGATGTAGAACCCTCCAATAGGGAAGGCCAACTGTAATTAAATTTAATACTACCGGAGAGAGATGAGGATGGTGAGTAGTATTGAGAGCTGTTTTAAACAGAAAGAGTAGCAAGCTAAGGCAAAAGCATTGAGTAGAGGAGCTCCTCAGGGCATTCTCCAAAATTTCAACCTAGCATGGGAATTGACCTCTACTTTTTCAGACAGAGAGACATCCAAACAAGGAAGTGGCTATTTTGGAGTGACAGAGTTGTGGAACTCCAAAGGAACATCAACTGCCTTCAAAGATAACTCTAGCCTAAGGAAAAGTCTGCTGGTGGATTTCAGCACTCCCCATTGACATTATAATCTTTTCTCAATGATCTACTTCCAAATAATCTCACATGTAGAAGGAAAGGAGCTCCAACATTAGTGGACAACTAAAAAATAAATAGATCGTAGCAGGATATCAACTTAGATTCAAATATTATGCCACTAAATTACCACTGTGTGATTCTGGCCAAGCTTCTTAATTTCTCTGAGCCTTAGTTTCCTCCTCTATAAAATATGCACAGTAGCAACAAACTCAGAAAGTTGTTGTAAGTATTACAGTAGATGTAATAATCCTAGTAAAATGTAGATTGTAGCAGGAGTGTAGTGAAATATAGATAGCATTATCCTTAACAGTTTTATTGTTAAAATATTGCATCATAGTTCTTTATTTTAGACTCTGCATGAGCCATTCTTTAGAGGTGCATAAAGCAGAGAGAAGATGCTCCTGCGATATAACAAGAAACAAAATCTCTGTTAATTTGTTATCCTGGGCATCTGCACTTATAAAACTACTTTAGGATTGGGAAGGGATTATTTCAAAGAAGAAAGTTTAGTACACTACAAATTATTTTTAATAATAAAGGCCAAGAAATCATAGATTCTGTTTTTTTCTTCTTTAACATGTTAGTTTGAAGTAAGAGATTTTTCAAGCAAACTCTAATAAACAAGTAAAGGTAGAGAACTCCAATCCCACTGCTCATTTACATTCCTCAATTTCTGATTGAATCCTTCGCCAGGAGTCCCATAAATCTCCTGCAATGGGGGCTTCCTGTAGAGCACACTGTGTGACACAATTAGAGGAGATGATTGCACATCGACATTAAAACAACATGAAGTAGAGATCTTCAACTCAAGCAGGAAAAGGAGATTTTTAAGAAGTTGATTTTTTTTGAGGCACTGAGCCTCAGTTTGTGGATATTAAAATTATTTCACAGCAGCTGTTAAAAATGTAGTTCTGACTTGGTGGGGGTGGTGAATTACAAAATTAAAGAGATTGTAAAATGAGTTAGCATATTCCTTATTACTCCCATCCCCCACTACTCAGAATGAAGAGCAGAAGAGAAACATCATATGAAAAATCATTTCTGTACTTAATATAAATAACAATAATGAGAACGAGATGCTAGAAAAAATGAGACAGATTCCATACCAAACACAGCAAAAGGACAGGTACTCACATCTCGCATTGCATATTTGTTTGATAAAGTACTGTTTCTGCACAGTACTAAAAGGTTCTAGATAGCGCAACAATGCTCCTCAATTTTTCTGTATGCCTTACACCTGTGAGATACAGGGAAGAGATAAAAAGTATACTAAAAACTTTTCTAATTTTAATTTACTCACACGACAGTAATTTTTCCTAGTGATAATTAGATAAAAGAAAAAAATTTCTCATATGTGGAAATGTCATAGCATAAATGTGCAGTCATGCTACCATTGTATAGACATTTTACCCAAAGGTAGTGGATGGAAATCCCACTGTTTTTTGGGGCCCAAAATAACATTCTTTTGTTCCCCCCATAAATAAGTAAATGGCCTTTCCATGGCCCATAAGGGGTTTCTCTAATTCTCTGTTGCTACTTTCAAAAACAAAGTCTTTATGCCTGCTTCTGACATTTGTATATATAAATACATTGTTTTGATTTTGGCTTTTAAATTGGTCTTGTCTGACTTGTAACAACTTCTATTAGCACTGAGCTGTTAGTATGAAGGTCAGTAAATTCCCTTAAAACGAGGAATGCAATGAAAGGCTCAAGGTTTATAGATTTATATTTATAACTCCTATAGAAATGTCCTCTGTGGTGATCAAGGTTTATTGATTTATATTCATAATTCATATAGAAATGTCCTCTGTGGTAACCAATATAGTTTAGTGTAAGAATGATGTAGAAAATTGAAAGCTGTTCACCAAACCTCTTTTCTCTTCTTCCTGAACACTTAACTAGAACTAACTTTTCCCAACCCCTGATAAGACCACGTGACTTTTAGCCAGTGTAGTATGAGCAGAATTGACATACACAACCTCCTGCATTGCCCATTTAAAAAACCTCACTGTGCTATCCTCCATGTTCTTTCCTCGTCTCCTGGCTTGATGCAAATGAATATAGGAACTTCAGAAGCAGTGTAGACTACTGGCTAGCCAGGAGCACCATGTTTGACTATTCCATGAGCAAGAAATAATTTCCATATTAAGAGTTGAGGGTTCCTTTGTTACAGAAGCTAGCTTTATCCCAACCAGTGCAGTTGACAGCTTTTGCCCATTGTATTTCTCCTTCACTCTATGTCATTAGTTCTCAAACAGGGACAATGTTGCCCCATAAGGAACAGTTGGCAATGTCTAGAGACAGTTTTGGTTGTCACAACTGAGAGGTGCTACTGGCATCTAGTAGGTGGAGGTCAAGGATGCTGCTAAATATTCTACAATGCACAGGACAGCCCCCATAACAAATAATTATCTAGTCTGAAATATCAATAGCCTTAGCTGAGAAACCCTGCTCTAAGCTTAGATGGGCCCATAATATCCTTCTCAACAATCCATCTATGGTTCAGCAAATGTTTTTCTTCGTCTTTCTTCTTTAAGTGTCCTGTTTTTATAAATAATTAAAAAATGATTTTATTGCTGGCTTCCTATAGCAAAATAAAAAATTTGTGCAAGGATATGGCCTGTTTCCCAGCCTCTGTGCAACCCCCCTCAGTCCACGCTGTCACACACTTGCAAACTCCATAGGAAAGTAGAAAGTTTGTTTTCTTTTTTTGTCACTGTATCTTCAGACCCTAGAACAATGCCTGCTACATATGAGAAACAGAATCAATACTTTTGAGTGAATAATTGTGTTTCAGAAACCACAGAAAGTTGGGGAAACTGAACATCTAGGGAGAAATTTCCCCATTTCAAGGGCAGCAACTACTCAGATCTTGCAGTTGTTGCCTGGAGAAGGAAAGCTGGGTTAGCTGATTTTATGTAAACTCTCCCAATTTTAAAATATTGTAATTGACTTGAAAAACTTACAAACATTGTACAGGTACTACTGTTTATACCAGGCAGTATACAACTGTGAGGCTCATTTGGCTCTAGGTATTTCACCTGGCACTCAGTTAATACTATTATTAATCACAGCAGCTATCATCATTGGGTGCTAACTCTGTGCCAGGGACTGTATCAGCTTTTTCAGCATAAAAATTACCCCAATGGCTTAAAACAATAATTTTTAATTTATCTCAAAATTTGAGTTGGCAACAGACACTGAGCTTAACTGGACATTTCTGGTCTTAGCTGGCTCTACAATCAACTTTCAGTCAGCTAATTGGTTATGCTCTGGGGGATTGGCTGGCTGTCCTATCAGATGTTTGGGGCAACAGAGCCATATGCTTGTTATCTTCCAGCACGCTAGCCTGAGCTTGTTTACATGGCAGCAGCAGTGTTGTAAGAGAGCAAAAGGAGATGTGCAAGGCCTCTTAAAGCATACATGCAGAACACTTCTGTTGCATTCCATTGTCCAAAGCAGGTAAAAAGACAAGTCCAGGCTCAAAGGGTAAAGAGATAAACTTCCCCTTTTGATATAAGAAACTACAAAGTCACATTGCAATGAGGCATGGATACAAAGAAAGGGAGAATTGAAGTCATATATGCGTAAACTCTACCAAGATGCTATTTAATTGCTTTATACTGATGTCATTTAATCTTTATTACACTCTTGAGAGGCAAGTTGTCTTACTTCAGGCCACTGTAACAGAATACCATAGACTGGGTAACATAAACAATAGAAAATTTATTTCTCGGCCAGGCGCAGTGGCTCATGCCTGTAATGCCAGCACCTTGGGAGGCCAAGGCGGGCAGATCACAAGGTCAGGAGATCGATACCATCCTGGCTAACATGGTGAAACCCTGTCTCTACTAAAAATACAAAAATGGCCAGGCATGGTGGTGAGTGCCTGTAGTCCCAGCTACTCAGGAGGCTGAGGCAGGAGAATCGCTTGAACCTGGGAGACGGAGATTGCAGTGAGCCGAGATTGCGCCACTGTACTCCAGCCTGGCAACAGAATGAGACTTTGAAAAAAAAAAAGAAAAAAGAAAAAGAAAAAGAAATTTATTTCTCACAATTCTGGGTAAGAAGTCC
Source organism: Pan paniscus (assembly GCF_029289425.2). NCBI lineage: Eukaryota > Metazoa > Chordata > Mammalia > Primates > Hominidae > Pan > Pan paniscus. The sequence goes on along the minus strand of NC_073272.2, from coordinate 22,672,915 downwards.
AAGACCAGGGTGCCAGCATGGTCTAGTTCTGGTGAAGGACCTCTTCTGGATTGCAGACAGCTGACTTCTTCCTGTGTCTCACATGGTGAAAAGAGAGCAAATTAGCTCTGGCCTCCTCTTATAAGGTCACTAATCCCAATCATGAGGGTTCCACCCTCATGACCTAATTGCCTCCCGAAGGCCCAACCTCCAAATGTCATTACATTGAGGATTACAGTTTGACATATGAGTTCTTGATGGGGCAAGAACATTTAGTCCATAGCACAAGTATTACTTCACACATTTTAAAGATGAGAAAGCTGAGACTCCAAATGTGAAATAATTTCTCAAATATTCACAGCTAAATCTTGAATTGAGATCAAAGACATGCAAATAATTACATGTAAGGGATCTCTGACCAATTCTCTTGAGGCTTATGGCCCTCCCATACTCTTCTCCTACTCTACTGCCACCATCTCATACCCCACCCCATTCTCAAAGAGCAGAATGAAGGTCTTGTTCTCTGCCTAGAGATTGAGCCCGTGGTAACTACTATCCTACTTAGTGTATTAGTCCATTTTCACACTGCTATAAAGACACTGCCTGAGACTGCATAATTTATAAACAAAAGAGGTTTAATTGACTCACAGTTCACCATTTCTGGGGTGGCCTCAGAAAACTTACAATCATGGCAGAAGGCGAAGGGGAAGCAAGGCACATCTTACATGGTGGCAGGAGAGAGAGAAAAAGAGCACAGGGGAAACTGCCACTTTTAAACAATCAGATCTCATGAGAACTCCCTCAATATCATGAGAACAGCATGGCAGAAACCAGCCCCATGATCCAATCACCTCTCACCAGGTCCCTCCTTTGACACCCGGGAATTACAATTCAAGATGAGATTTCAGGGGACACAGAGCCAAACCATATCATTCTGCCCCTGGTCCCTCCCAATCTCATGTCCTTTTTACATTTCAAAACAAATCATGCCTTCCCAACAGTCCCCCAGAGACTTAACTCATTCTAGCATTAACCCAAAAGTCCAAGTCCAAGGTCTCATCTGAGACAAGGCAAATCCCTTCTACCTGTGAGCCTGTAAAATCAAAAATAAGTTAGTTGCTTCCAAGATACAATGGAGGAACAGGCATGGGGTAAATGTTCCTGTTCCAAATGGGAGAAATTGGCCAAAACAAAGGGGCCACAGGCCCCATGCAAGTCCAAAACCCAGCAGGGCATTTATTAAATCTCAAAGCTCCAAAATAATCTCCTTTGACTCCATGTCTCACATCTGGGCCATGCTAATGCAAGGGGTGGGCTCCCATGGCCTTGGACAGCTCCACTCCTCTGGTTCTGCAGGGTACAGCCCCCATGGCATTGTATCCCTGTGTTGTAAGCTGTCGTGGATCTACCATTCGGGGGTCTGGAGGATGGTGGCTCTCTTCTTACGGCTCCAATAGGCAGTGGGGACTCTGTGGGGGGCTTCTACCTCACATTTCTCCTCTGCATGGCCCTAGTAGAGGTTTTCCATGAAGGCTGTGCTCCTGCAGCAGACTTCTGCCTGGACATCCAGGCATTTCCATACATCCTCTGAAATCTAGGCAGAGGCTCCCAGAGCTCAACTCTTGTCTTCCATGTTCCTGCAGGCCTAACACCATGTGGAAGCTGCCAAGGCTTGTGGCTTGCCCCCTCCAAAGCCATGACCTGAGGTGTACCTTGCCCCTTTTAGCCACAGCTGGAGCTGGTGCTGCCGGGATGAAGGGTGCCATGTCCCAAGGCTGCACAGGGCAGTGGCTCCGCCCATGAAACCATTTTTCCCTCCTAGGCCTCCAGGCCTGTGATGAGAGGGACTGCTGCCAAGATCTCTGACAGACATGCCCTGGAGAGATTTTCCCAATTGTTTTGGTTATTATTATAACATTCAGCTCCTTGTTACTTGTGCAAATTTCTGTAGCCGGCTTGAATTCCTTCCCAGTAAATGGGTTTTTCTTTTCCACTTTATGGTCAGGCTGCAAATTTTCCAAACTTTTATGTTATGCTTCCCTTTTAAATAAAAATTCCAGTTTCAGATAATCTCTTTGTGAATGCATATGACTGAATGCTTTCAGAATCATCCAGGTCACATGTGAACACTTTGCTGCTTAGAAATTTCTTTGGCCAGATACCTTAAATCATCTCTCTCAAGTTCAAAGTTCCACAGATCACTAGGGCGGGAGCAAATGCTGCCAGTCTCTTTGCTAAAGCATAGCATGAGTGACTTTTACTCTAATTCCTAATAAGTTCCTCATCTCCATCTGAGACCACCTCTGCCTGGACTTCATTGTCTGTATCACTATCAGCATTTTGGTCAAAACCATTCAACAAGTCTCTAGAAAGTTGCAAACTTTCCCACATCTTCCTTCTTCTTCTGAGCTCTCCAAACTGTTCCAACCTCTGCCTGTTACTCAATTCCAAAGTGACTTCTACATTTTCAGGTGATCTTTATAGCAGTACCCCACTCCCAGTACCAGTTGTCTGTGTTAGTCCATTTTCACACTGCTATAAAGATACTACCTGAGCCATGCTGTTTTGGTTACTGTAGCCTTGTAGTATAGTTTGAAGTCAGGTAGCATGATGCCTCCAGCTTTGTTCTTTTGGCTTAGGATTGACTTAGCAGTGCAGGCTCTTTTTTGGTTCCACATGAACTTTAAAGTAGTTTTTTCCAATTCTGTGAAGAAAGTCATTGGTAGCTTGATAGGGATGGCATTGAATCTATAAATTACCTTGGGCAGTATGGCCATTTTCACGATATTGATTCTTCCTACCCATGAGCATGGAATGTTCTTCCATTTGTTTGTATCCTCTTTTATTTCCTTGAGCAGTGGTTTGTAGTTCTCCTTGAAGAGGTCTTTCACATCCCTTGTAAGTTGGATTCCTAGGTATTCTATTCTCTTTGAAGCAATTGTGAATGGGAGTTCACTCATGATTTGGCTCTCTGTTTGTCTGTTATTGGTGTATAAGAATGCTTGTGATTTTTGTACATTGATTTTGTATCCTGAGACTTTGCTGAAGTTGCTTATCAGCTTAAGGAGATTTTGGGCTGAGACGATGGAGTTTTCTAGATATACAATCATGTCATCTGCAAACAGGGACAATTTGACTTCCCCTTTTCCTAATTGAATACCCTTTATTTCTTTCTCCTGCCTGATTGCCCTGGCCAGAACTTCCAACACTATGTTGACTAGGAGTGGTGAGAGAGGGCATCCCTGTCTTGTGTCAGTTTTCAAACGGAATGCTTCCAATGCTTCCAGTTTTTGCTCATTCAGTATGACAAGTGGGCAAAGGATATGAACAGACACTTCTCAAAAGAAGACATTTATGCAGCCAAAAGACACATTAAAAAATGCTCATCATCACTGGCCATCAGAGAAATGCAAATCAAAACCACAATGAGATACCATCTCACACCAGTTAGAATGGTGATCATTAAAAAGTCAGGAAACAACAGGTGCTGGAGAGGATGTGGAGAAATAGGAACACTTTTACACTGTTGGTGGGACTGTAAACTAGTTCAACCATTGTGGAAGACAGTGTGGTGATTCCTCAGGGATCTAGAACTAGAAATACCATTTGACCCAGCCATCCCATTACTGGGTATATATCCAAAAGATTATAAATCATGATGCTATAAAGACACATGCACACATATGTTTATTGTGGCACTATTCACAATAGCAAAGACTTGGACCCAACCCAAATGTCCAACAATGATAGACTGGATTAAGAAAATGTGGCATATATACACCATGGAATACCATGCAGCCATAAAAAATGATGAGTTCATGTCCTTTGTAGGGACATGGATGAAGCTGGAAACCATCATTCTCAGCAAACTATCGCAAGGACAAAAACGCAAACACCACATGTTCTCACTCATAGGTGGGAATTGACCAATGAGAACACATGGACACAGGAAGGGGAACATCACACTCTGGGGCCTGTTGTGGGGTGGGGGGAGGGGGGAGGGATATCATTAGGAGATATACCTAATGTAAATGACGATTTAATGGGTGCAGCACACCAACATGGCACATGTATACATATGTAACAAACCTGCACATTGTGCACATGTACCCCAGAACTTAAAGTATAATAATAAAAAAAAGATACTACCTGAGACTGCACAATTTATAAACAAAAGAGGTTTAATTGACTCACAGATCCACATAGCTGGGGAGACCTCAGGAAACTTACAATCATGGTGGAAGCCAAAGAGGAAGCAAGGCACATCTGACATGGTGGCAGGAGAGAGAGAGAAAGAGAGCGGAGGGGAAACTGCCATTTTTTAAGCCATCAGATCTTGTGAGAACTCCCTGACTATCACGATGGCAGCATGGGGGAAACTGCCCCCAAGATCCAATCACCTCCCACCAGGTCCCTCCCTCAACACCTGGGAATTACAATTTGAGATAAGATTTGGGTGGCGACACACGGCCAAACCATATCACTTGGATTTCAGAAGATTGTTAATGCTGGATTCCTCTTTACTGTGCCTCAGAAATCTGTCAGCTCCTCTCCTTCCTCCATGGTTCTCATGTCAGGCAGGGACTACCATCTACTGTCTCTTAGCCACCCTCTAGTTCTGGAGCTCACCTGTCGGTGTACTTTCTTCTTTAGTCCTCACCACAGTCCACTGGACAGATCTAGCTCTACTTCCCTGTCCCAAACCCTTACCATGCTACTTTCCCCTGTAGCTGACCAGTAAACATACATCTGTGCCCAAAACACAGCCAAATTGAGCTCCCATTGAAAAGTTTAGGGCAAATGCCTATGAATATTTCTAAAAGGGGCCTCTATCTGCTGTCCTGTAGATTTGGGAGGTTTGGAAGTCCTTCCTTTATAAGCATCGTGAAAGGCCAATCCCATCCACAGTCTACGTATCACAGAGGCTGAAAATTCCTAATGTCTTTGGAGGGCTACAAGTGTATTTGATGAATGCCTAGGGAACTAGTTTCAAGAATCCTGGGTTGCTGAATGGTAACCCTGTGTATGTTGGAAAAGCATGACTGGTTTGCAAACTGCTGGGGACAATTGCCTTGTTTTTCTTCTGGCTGGGTTTTGAATAGAGAGTAGGAGGTTGGGCGGGGACTGAGGGGGAGTTGAGCAAGAACAGGCATTGTTGTGTAGGGTTGTGGATGCCCTTGCATGAAGTCTGAAACAAAAACCAGAGCCTCATTCGGCAAACAGCTTTTAGGATGAGTCATGGTGAGGGAAGTGGGGCTGGGTGTCCACCCTTTGTGCTGCCTGGGATCACAGCAAATATTTAAATGGTCGGGAAAGTAGAGTGGGTGGGAAGCAAGAAGAGGCTAAGAGAGAGATGAGTTACAGGCTTCACTAACTTTAAAAGAAATTTTAAAAAGGAGATCCTTTGTTCAACATTATTAGTTTTAACCAGAGAAATGGCCTTTGATTTTAGGAAGCCCTTAGAAACCCAGGGGTTCGAAATCTGTAAGAAGCCTAAGTTGAATCCTCTACCTCAGTGGTTCTCAGGCTTGGCTACATATTAGAAACACTTGGAAATTAAAAAGCCCAAGGCTCACATTGCTCTCTAGACCAATTACATCAGAATCTGTGGGAGTGGATCCCAGGCATCAGTATTTTCTAAAGCATCCCAAGTAATTCCAATGTGCAACCAGGGTTGAGAATCACTCTTCTAAGTAAAACTGTATGAATAGTAGCTATATGATAAGATCCATGCCACATATGGAAACCATATAGAGTGACATGTAGTCAGAATCTTCATGAAAAAGAGACCAATATCATAAAGTGCAACCTGTTCCCCTTCTGACAAATTATTGTTCAATTTGGTTTTATATTTTAGGCTATTTTCAAATGGAAAATGATGCAATTTTTTTATGTTCACATTATCCTAGGAATATAATACATCTTTGTTTGGTACTCCTAAACTTACTGTTTCAGCTTCTGTTTTCAGCATTTAATCCATTAAAACAAAAGAAATAAAAGGAAAGAAAAGTTCAAAAGCAGCTTCCTATCTTGCTAGTAGGTTTTACCATAAAATATTCTGGTTTCTATGGATTCAGTATTAAAAATACATGGAACATCCCCTTCCAATGCTTTTCTTCACAATTCTGAAATCTGACTTAAAACTACAATGAATAATTTAATGGATTGTCCTAGAAATAACTTCACCATTTGATAGGATTTTGTTGTACCATAACATCTAATGACAAAACAACAACAAACATCTTTGATTTCAAGAAGAGGCTGAACATATAGGGCATGGTTCATTTGATGTCTATTTTTTATTCAAATGTAATCTAATCTCAATAGGGTCTAGACTGAGCTTGTGGCTTAATTCAGCAGTATTTTTACTATTATTCCTATTATACAGTTCTTCCAATTATTCTTCCTTTGAAGCAATTTAGACTATTACAACTAGTTGCTATTATTATCATTATAAAAATGATGGCAGTAATCCACTGAATCTACCCTTATCCCAGGTGAAAAAGAAAACTTAGAGTTTACTGGTTAATGAGAAATTTGAGTATGATTTGAATATCAGATCTTGTAGGACAACCCCTGACTCTGTGATAGCAGAGCTTATCTGTATCTATACCTATTATATCTACATCTATTTCATTGATGACTATACCTATATCTATTTTAAATATATATTATATACATGTGCATTTTATAAATTTAGTTTTCCTTTTCCACTGGCTCAGAAGTTATACATTTTTATCTCCATTCCTTAATATTTTAACACACATTGTTTACAAAGACTAAATTTAATATCTCATTTTGTAGAAGATCATTTTAATTCCATTCAACTCCTATCTTCTTACATGTTATTTTCCAAAGTATTTTAGTTTTATTTTGTTTTAATTCCCAAAGTAGTTCTAATTATGAACTCTACATGCCCCTCTACTTCCACAGGTAACTGACCCCTCCAATTCAGGGTTCTGTGATAAAAATCAGATTTCTCAAGGCTCAAGATTCAGCTCTCCTAGGTCTACTAAATAAGTTAATATTTATTCCTCTGCTTTCTTTCCATCTTCCATAATTGCTATCTCTATTCTTTGTTTGCATTGTCCTTATGCACTCAAGTATTTAAAAAAATTCTTTATATTTGTTTTAGTGGAGTTTCAGGAGGCTGTAGAAGTAAATCAGTGTGTTCAACTTGGACAAGTCAGGATGTATTCAAGTTAAGGCTATCATTATTCAATGATTGTTTTCCGGCATACCCATAAGTCTTCCAATTCCTTTGCTCACTATTCTTTTTGCATTCAGTCCTTTCTTTGAGATGATTGTCCTTCTTAAAGCATGTGCTTTAGAAGTTCTTTTAATAAAGGTTTTTTGTTGGTAAGCTCTCAGGTTTGTCTGAAAAAATATTTAGTTCACTTTTTTTTTCTTAAAAAATCATGTATCATATGTTACAATTCCAGATTGACAGTTATTTTTTCTCAGCATACAGATCTTAATCCATTGTTATTGTTGAAAATATGTAAGGTCTTATTCTATTCTCTGTTTCTCAGTCTTTTTTATATTTGCCATGTCTACATCTCTATGCTACACCTCGATAATTCTTCCTTGTCTCTCTTCAGCTGAATCTGTTCTACCATTTAAACCATCCACTGAGTTTTGTTTATTTCAGCAACTATATTTTTTATTCCTCCAAGTAACGTTTAGGTGTTGTTAATCTGTGTGGGAATATTTTCTACTGGGCCGTGTTATCACGTCTATTTTCTCATTCTTTAATCACTTTAAATGTACTTATTTTGTGGTATATGGCTAGTAATTCTATCTCATTTTTGGGGGGTTCTAATTCTGCTGATTCTTACTCATAGCAGTTTTTTTCCCTAGGCATTTTCTAACTTTGGATTGTGAGCTTCTATTTTATTGGATTTTATCTAAGAGAATTCTGTGAGGACTGAAGTGTGACCCTTCTGAAAAGGTTTACATTTTCTTCTGCCAAGCAAACTCAGAATCACTTAAATTTCTTAGATGTATTTGGGACTTCCTAAAATACGTAACTTGTATAAATTCAAACTCCAATTCTGAAAGAAACAAATCTATGCTCTCAAATTCTCAAGGAAGAGGGTTTTTTGACTTTTTTTTTAAAATCCAGAGCCCACGTCAGTTTCACTGTAAACAGATTTCTTTGTCATCTTCTTTTGCTGGTAGATATTTGTTTCCATTTCACCCCTTCCTTTATCGTGTACTTTTAAAAAGAATTATTGAGGATTATCAATTCAGGTCCCAAAAGGCGTCTCAGGTAGCCAGAGCTTCAGCTTCAGCATCAGTTTCCCACTCTAGTTTCTGGTTATCACTGAGTTTTTTGTCTTATGAGGTTTGTGTTACTTTCTAGTGGACTCAACTATGCATTTAAAATAATGTTTTCTCCCAACATGTCAAGATGTTTTATTTTAGGTAGTTTTCATTAAATTTTTTTCAAGTTAGCTGCTTTGTTGCATTGTCAGAAGTAGAAACAATGATATACCTTGGTTAAGACAAGGGAAGACAAGAAAATTGGTGATATAGATAAGAAGTTGAAGCTAGAAAATTGGGTGAGATCTGGAAAAGTTGCTTAGAAAGGAATAAAAGAATGGCTGCTGAGAAAACACTAGACAAACCCAACTTGAGGGACAGTCTATAAAATAGCTCTCCTATACTCTTCCAAAATGCTCGGGTCAAAAATACAAAGTAAAACAGAAAAACTATACCAGTTAAAAGAAATTAGAGGCATAATGGTTAATATAACACATGATTTAGTTCGAGATCCTACAGTGGAAAAACATAGCTATAAAGAACATTATTGGAATAACTGATAAAATTTGGATATGAGCTTTGGATAGAAAATATTATTACATTAATGTTGAATGTCCTAATTTTGATAACTATGGTATAGTTATGTAAAAGAAGGAATTAGTTCTTAGAACATACATTCTGAAGTATATAGGGGTAAAGGGGCACATTGTCTTTAACTTACTATTAAATGGTTCAAAAAATAATACTATGCACACACACATACGCAGGGAGAGACAGAGAGAGAGAAAGACAAAGACACAGAGAGAGAGAGACAGTGATAAAACAAATGGAGCAAAATGCAAATAATTGGTGAATCTTGACTAAGGGTATATGGAAATTCCTAGTATGATTTTTGCAACTTTTCTGTTTTGGTTTAAATTTATATCAAAATAAAAAGTTTTTAGACAATGAAGAAGAGCTAATAAAGCACTTTGGAGAATGCCTACCTTTAGGAGAAGAGAGAAGGAAAAGAAACAGTTGAAGGAGGCAAAGAAGAACAAGTTATTGATGTAGGAGGATAACTGAGCAAACATATTTGACCAAAGTCAGCAAGATGTCTCACTTTGTTCAGGACAGCATCTACCCTCTGTGTACCTACAGTAAGGTTCACAGGTACATAAGAAAATATTTCAGAACAAAGGGAGTCTCCCCGCTATCCCTGCGAACAAATGGCATAGTCACTTGGCAAATTACCTAAACTAAGTGGTGCTGTGACTCATTGAATCACTTGGTAAGTATATTATCCTCATTTTAAAAAGAAATCACTTCTTCATTTGCCATATTAAATTAGTATCTGCAGAGTAGCTATAGTCTGAACAGCAGGATCTGACACTTCTCCTTTTGAAAGCACTGAATAGCGCTATATTTTTTACCCAGAATAGTTTGTGATTATATTTGAAAATTTCATAATTACATTCTATTAATTAGAATTATCCTTTTCCTTATAAGATTTAGGGTTTCCAAATTTAAGGCACAGTATCCATATCAAACTTTAAGTTGAGTTATGTTAAAATTATGGAATATATAATTTAATTTTATGATATCATGCAGCAGCTATTTTATATCACTCTGTAGAGATTACTTTAGTATTTTTGTTGAAAAGACAATGATTTTGCTGAACAACTGGGAGATAAATGATCATGACTTCTTTCTTTAGTACTATGATTAAGATGTTTAAATAACCAGCACTCCCTGCTGCTTTAGAGATGGTGTGAAAAGTTGGGGGAGGGAAGACTTGATAGAATTCTGCCTCTGAAGGAAAAGCCCACTTAGAATATTTTAAATCCTCACAAATAACTTTATTTAAAAATTTAAGATATAATTAATTACCATGGTCAAATAAGTGTTGTAAGTCAATATATATCTGTAAAATGATCATATATGTATATTTAAAGTTAGTTAATGCTTTAGCTCAGCTATTGGCAATTTTTTTCTGTAAAGGGTTATAAAGTAAAGATTTTCAACTTTGCAGGCCATACAATCTTTGTTGCAATTAGTTGACCCTGCTGTTGTAATATGAAAGCAGCCATAGATGATATTTAAATGAATGGGCCTGGCCATGTTCTAACAAACTTTAAAGAAACAAGCTATTAGCTGGATTTGGCCTGTGAGCCATAGTTTGATATTCCCTGCTTTAACTTATAGCTATTTTACGATGGATTAATCAGGCTTATCTCAAGTAGAATTCAGTACATGAAAGGGAAAAATTTGCAAAAATTTTTCAGCTTTGGAGAAAATTGCGCTGTTTACTCCTGTTCCCCAGTATTATGTGTCAAGGGCAAAAATCAGGAACACCAACTGTTAAAACTCAAACAACAGAAAACAATCTATCTGTGACAATTAAGAAAACCGAAATGGGAGAAAGTCCAAAACAAAGGAAAACCAAAAATCTAGTTTCTACTAAGAAACTATAAAAGATAATCTCATTTTTCTGTATCTTCTAACTACCCCCAGCCTTCATGACCTTCCTTTACCTGCAAGGGGGTGATTAAGGAATTTAAAGAGGTCAGTTCTTGGGCTCCAAATTATTTTGGGATTGAAGAGGTTTATTATAGAATGAATGAAGTAATGAATGAATTAATCTGTATATTTGGTAGTACATCTTCCAACTCAGAAGTTCCTTTTCACAAACTTGTGAGTTTGACATACAGCATTATTAGCTCTCCTTCAATAAAAAATGTTTTCAGCCAAATTATACATAAACTTCTTCACTTTGATGGTATCTTCAACTACCATGACAAGTCTGTTTGTAAAGGAGAGACCATCATGTTAACATCATCCCACATTATACTCTTTTTTTTTAAATTTAAACATATATTAAACACTAGGAAGATGGGGAAGGAGGGACACTGAGTTTGAACTTTGTGATTACAGATCAAAATATGTTATGATTTTTGATATTCTAAATTTAACAATAAGATTTTTTTAATTTCTTTTTTTAAAAAAATAGGAAATGTATTCTATCATCGTTCCAAAGGCCAAAAGTCCAAAATGAAGGTGTTGTGGGGCCATGCTCTCTGTGACGGCACTGGGGGAGAATGCTTCCTTGCCTGTTCCCGCTGTTGGTGGCTCCTGGCCTTCCTTGGCTTGTCGCAGCACAGCTCCAATCTCTACTTCCTTCTTCACATGGCCTTCCTCCCTGTGTGTCCGTTTCTTTTCCTATCTCTTTTTTTTTTAATTTATTATTATTATACTTTAAGTTTTAGGGTACATGTGCACAATGTGCAGGTTTGTTACGTATGTATACATGTGCCATGTTGGTGTGCTGCACCCATTAACTCATCATTTAGCATTAGGTATATCTCCTAATGCTATCCCTCCCCCCTCCCCCCACCCCACAACAGTCCCCGGAGTGTGATGTTCCCCTTCCTGTGTCCATGTGTTCTCATTGTTCAATTCCCACCTACGAGTGAGAACATGCGGTGTTTGGTTTTTTGTCCTTGTGATAGTTTGCTGAGAATGATGGTTTCCAGTTTCATCCATGTCCCTACAAAGGACATGAGTTCATCATTTTTTATGGCTGCATCATATTCCATGATGTACATGTGCCACGTTTTCTTAATCAAATCTATCGTTGTTGGACATTTGGGTAGGTTCCAAGTCTTTGCTATTGTGAATAGTGCCGCAATAAACATACATGTGCATGTGTCTTTATAGCAGCATGATTTATAGTCCTTTGGGTATCTACCCAGTAATGGGATGGCTGGGTCAAATGGTATTTCTAGTTCTAGATCCCTGAGGAATCGCCACACTGACTTCCACAATGGTTGAACTAGTTTACAGTCCCACCAACAGTGTAAAAGTGTTCCTATTTCTCCACATCCTCTCCAGCACATGTTGTTTCCTGATTTTTTAATGATCACCATTCTAACTGGTGTGAGATGGTATCTCATTGTGGTTTTGATTTGCATTTCTCTGATGGCCAGTGATGATGAGCATTTTTTAATGTGTTTTTTGGCTGCATAAATGTCTTCTTTTGAGAAGTGTCTGTTCATATCCTTCACCCACGTTTTAATGGGGTTGTTTGTTTTTTTCTTGTAAATATTTTTGAGTTCATTGTAGATTCTGGATATTAGCCCTCTGTCAGATGAGTAGGTTGCGAAAATTTTCTGCATTTTGTAGGTGGCCTGCTCACCCTGATGGTAGTTTCTTTTGCTGTGCAGAAGCTCTTTAGTTTAATTAGATCCCATGTGTCAATTTTGGCTTTTGTTGCCATTGCTTTTGATGTTTTAGACATGAAGTCCTTGCCCATGCCTATGTACTGAATGGTATTGCCTAGGTTTTCTTCTAGGGTTTTTATGGTTTTAGGTATAACGTTTAAGTCTTTAATCCATCTTGAATTAATTTTTGTATAGGGTGTAAGGAAGGGATCCAGTTTCAGCTGTCTCCATATGACTAGCCAGTTTTCCCAGCACCATTTATTAAATAGGGAATCCTTTCCCTATTGCTTGCTTTTGTCAGGTTTGTCAAAGATCAGATGGTTGTAGATATGCGGCATTATTTCTGAGGGCTCTGTTCTGTTCCATTGATCTATATCTCTGTTTTGGTACCAGTACCATGCTGTTTTGGTTACTGTAGCCTTGTAGTATAGTTTGAAGTCAGGTAGCGAGATGCCTCCGGCTTTGTTCTTTTGGCTTAGGATTGACTTGGTGATGCGGGCTCCTTTTTGGTTCCATATGAACTTTGAAGTAGATTTTTCCAATTCTGTGAAGAAAGTCATTGGTAGCTTGATGGGGATGGCATTGAATCTATAAACTACCTTGGGCAGTATGGCCATTTTCACGATATTGATTCTTCCTACCCATGAGCATGGAATGTTCTTCCATTTGTTTGTATCCTCTTGTATTTCATTGAGCAGTGGTTTGTAGTTCTCCTTGAAGAGGTCCTTCACATCCCTTGTAAGTTGGGTTCCTAGGTATTTTATTCTCTTTGAAGCAATTGTGAATGGGAGTTCACTCATGATTTGGCTCTCTGTTTGTCTGTTATTGGTGTATAAGAACGCTTGTGATTTTTGTACATTGATTTTGTATCCTGAGACTTTGCTGAAGTTGCTTATCAGCTTAAGGAGATTTTGGGCTGAGACAATGGGGTTTTCTAGATATACAATCATGTCATCTGCAAACAGGGACAATTGGACTTCCTCTTTTCCTAACTGAATGCCCTTTATTTTCTTCTCCTGCCTAATTGCCCTGGCCAGAACTTCCAACACTATGTTGAATAGGAGTGGTGAGAGAGGGCATCCCTGTCTTGTGCCAGTTTTCAAAGGGAATGCTTCCAGTTTTTGGCCATTCAGTATGATATTGGCTGTGGGTTTGTCATAGCTAGCTCTTATTATTTTGAGATATGTCCCATCAATAGCTAATTTATTGAGAGTTTTTAGCATGAAGCGTTGTTGAATTTTGTCAAAGGCCTTTTCTGCATCTATTGAGATAATCATGTGGTTTTTGTCTTTGGTTCTGTTTATACACTGGATTACATTTATTGATTTGCATATGTTGAACCAGGCTTGCATCCCAGGGATGAAGCCCACTTGATCATGGTGGAGAAGCTTTTTGATGTACTGCTGGATTTTGTTTGCCAATATTTTATTGAGGATTTTTGCATCAATGTTCATCAAGGATATTGGTCTAAAATTCTCTTTTTTGGTTGTGTCTCTGCCTGGCTTTGGTATCAGGATGATGCTGGCCTCATGAAATGAGTTAGGGAGGATTCCCTCTTTTTCTATTGATTGGAATAGTTTCAGAAGGAATGGTACCAGTTCCTCCTTGTACCTCTGGTAGAATTCAGCTGTGAATCCATCTGGTCCTGGACTCTTTTTGTTGGTAAGCTATTGATTATTGCCACAATTTCAGAGCCTGTTATTGGCCAATTCAGAGATTCAACTTCTTCCTGGTTTAGTCTTGGGAGGGTGTATGTGTCAAGGAATTTATCCATTTCTTCCAGATTTTCTAGTTTATTTGTGTAGAGGTGTTTGTAGTATTCTCTGATGGTAGTTTGTATTTCTGTGGGATCAGTGGTGATATCCCCTTTATCATTTTTTATTGCGTCTATTTGATTCTTCTCTCTTTTCTCCTTTATTAGTCTTGCTAGCAGTCTATCAATTTTGTTGATCTTCTCAAAAAACCAGCTCCTGGATTCATTGATTTTTTGAAGGGTTTTTTGTGTCTCTATTTTCTTCAGTTCTGCTCTGTTCTTAGTTATTTCTTGCCTTCTGCTAGCTTTTGAATGTGTTTGCTCTTGCTTTTCTAGTTCTTTTAATTGTGATGTTAGGGTGTCAATTTTGTATCTTTCCTGCTTTCTCTTGTGGGCATTTAGTGCTATAAATTTCCCTCTACACACTGCTTTGAATGTGTCCCAGAGATTCTGGTATGTTGTGTCTTTGTTCTCGTTAGTTTCAAAGAACATCTGTATTTCTGCCTTCATTTCGTTATGTACCCAGTAGTCATTCAGGAGCCGGTTGTTCAGTTTCCATGTAGTTGAGCAGTTTTGAGTGAGTTTCTTAATCCTGGGTTCTAGTTTGATTGCACTGTGGTCTGAGAGATAGTTTGTTATAATTTCTGTTCTTTTACGTTTGCTGAGGAGTGCTTTACTTCCAACTATGTGGTCAATTTTGGAATAGGTGTGGTGTGGTGCTGAAAAAAATGTGTATTCTGTTGATTTGGGGTGGAGAGTTCTGTAGATGTCTATTAGGTCCACTTGGTGCAGAGCTGAGTTCAATTCCTGGGTATCCTTGTTAACTTTCTGTCTCGTTGATCTGTCTAATGTTGACAGTGGGGTGTTAAAGTCTCCCATTATTATTGTGTGGGAGTCTAAGTCTCTTTGTAGGTCACTCAGGACTTGCTTTATGAATCTGGGTGCTCCTGTATTGGGTGCATATATATTTAGGATAGTTAGCTCTTCTTGTTGAATTGATCCCTTTACTATTATGTAATGGTCTTCTTTGTCTCTTTTGATCTTTGTTGGTTTAAAGTCTGTTTTATCAGAGACTAGGATTGCAACCCCTGCCTTTTTTTGTTTTCCATTTGCTTGGTAGATCTTCCTCCATCGCTTTATTTTGAGCCTATATGTGTGTCTGCACGTGAGATGGGTTTCCTGAATACAGCACACTGATGGTTCTTGACTCTTTATCCAATTTGCCAGTCTGTATCTTTTAATTGGAGTATTTAGCCCATTTACATTTAAAGTTAATATTGTTATGTGTGAATTTGATCCTGTCATTATGATGTTAGCTGCTTATTTTGCTCCTTAGTTGATGCAGTTTCTTCCTAGCCTTGATAGTCTTTATAATTTGGCATGTTTTTGCAGTGGCTGGTACCGATTGTTCCTTTCCATGTTTAGTGCTTCCTTCAGGAGCTCTTTTAGGGCAGGCCTGGTGGTGAAAATCTCTCAGCATTTGCTTGTCTGTAAAGGATTTTATTTCTCCTTCACTTATGAAGCTTAGTTTGGCTGGATATGAAATTCTGGGTGGAAAATTCTTTTCTTTAAGAATGTTGAATATTGGCCCCCACTCTCTTCTGGCTTGTGAGTTTCTGCCGAGAGATCCTCTGTTAGTCTGATGGGCTTCCCTTTGTGGGTAACCCGACCTTTCTCTCTGGCTGCCCTTAACATTTTTTCCTTCATTTCAACTTTGGTGAATCTGACAATTATGTGTCTTGGAGTTGCTCTTCTTAAGGAGTACCTTTGTGGCGTTCTCTGTATGTCCTGAATCTGAATGTTGGCCTGCCTTGCTAGATTGGGGAAGTTCTCCTGGATAATATCCTGCAGAGTGTTTTCCAACTTGGTTCCATTCTCCCCATCACTTTCAGGTACACCAATCAGACGTAGATTTGGTCTTTTCACATAGTCCCATATTTCTTGGAGGCTTTGTTCATTTCTTTTTATTCTTTTTTCTCTAAACTTCCCTTCTCACTTCATTTCGTTCATTTCATTTTCCATCACTGATACCCTTTCTTCCAGTTGATCGCATCGGCTCCTGAGGCTTCTGCATTCTTCACGTAGTTCTCGAGCCTTGGCTTTCAGCTCCATCATGTCCTTTAAGGACTTCTCTGTATTGGTTATTCTAGTTAGCCATTCGTCTAATTTTTTTTCAAAGTTTTTAACTTCTTTGCCATTGATTTGAATTTCCTCCTGTAGTTCGGAGTAGTTTGATCATCTGAAGCCTTCTTCTCTCAACTCGTCGAATTCATTCTCCGTCCAGCTTTGTTCCATTGCTGGTGAAGAACTGCATTCCTTTGGAGGAGGAGAGGCGCTCTGCTTTTTAGAGTTTCCAGTTTTTCTGCTCTGTTTTTTCCCCATCTTTGTGATTTTATCTACTTTTGGTCTTTGATGATGGTGACGTACAGATGGGTTTTTGGTGTGGATGTCCTTTCTGTTTGTTAGTTTTCCTTCTAACAGACAGGACCCTCAGCTGCAGTTCTGTTGGAGTTTGTTAGAGGTCCACTCCAGACCCTGTTTGCCTGGGTATCAGCAGTGGTGGCTGCAGAACAGCGGTGGCTGTTGAACAGTGGATTTTGGTGAACCGCAAATGCTGCTGCCTGATTGTTCCTCTGGAAGTTTTGTCTCAGAGGAGTACTGGCCGTGTGAGGTGTCAGTCTGCCCCTACTGGGGGGTGCCTCCCAGTTAGGCTGCTCGGGGGTCAGGGACCCACTTGAGGAGGCAGTCTGCCCGTTCTCAGATCTCCAGCTGTGTGCTGGGAGAACCACTACTCTCTTCAAAGCTGTCAGACAGGGACATTTAAGTCTGCAGAGGTTAATGCTGTCTTTTTGTTTGTCTGTGCCCTGCCCGCAGAGGTGGAGCCTACAGAGGCAGGCAGGCCTCATTGAGCTGTGGTGGGCTCCACCCAGTTCTAGCTTCCCGGCTGCTTTGCTTACCTAATCAAGCCTGAGCAATGGCAGGCGCCCCTCCCCCAGCCTCGCTGCCTCCTTGCAGTTTGATCTCAGACTGCTGTTCTAGCAATCAGCGAGGCTCTGTGGGGGTAGGACCCTCTGAGCCAGTTGCAGGATATAATCTCCTGGTGTGCCGTTTTTTAAGCCCGTTGGAAAAGCGCAGTATTAGGGTGGGAGTGACCCGATTTTCCAGGTGCCATCTGTCACTCCTTTCTTTGACTAGGAAAGGGAACTCCCTGACCCCTTGCACTTCCCAAGTGAGGCAATGCCTCACCCTGCTTCAGCTTGTGCACGGTGCGCTGCACCCACTGTCCTGCACCCACTGTCTGGCACTCCCTAGTGAGTTGAACCTGGTACCTCAGATGGAAATGCAGAAATCACCCATCTTCTGCATCACTCATACTGGGAGCTGTAGACTGGAGCTGTTCCTATTCGGCCATCTTGGCTCCACCCCCATCCCACATTATACTCTTACTGAGCAGCAGTTTTTCATGAATATTAGACTCGTTTCAATTATCCCAGCAATAATTTGCAGTTCACGTTAATGAAATCATAACTACACTTTTTCAGAGATTAATATTAAATTTTAGCCTGAAAGTATTTTTTATCCATAAGGAATTTGTTGATTTAATATTAACTCCATTTTCCAATATTCATCAAAGTAGGTTTATATCCTTTTATCACTTATCAAGTACTTTTCTTGGACATTACCTCAGTTGATCTCTGTAACAACCTTGTTAGATGTGCCACCTTAAAAGGTTATTTTTTTAATAAGTGTTGGAAAAAATACACACTTACATTTCTACATACATCACGTTTAAAAAACCAAATAAACTCTGGGCAGGAAAACGCCTTATTCACTGTTGTATCCCCAGCATCTAGTACAACTACTGGTATATAATAAGTACACAGTAAATATGTATTGAATGCATAAACTAGTGAACCAGAAAGCAAGACACTTATTAAAGTTTCTACTATAGGGATGAGAAAACAAAAAAAATTCAGGGACTTTAAATGATTTGCCTAAGGGTGAAATGGTTGTTAAGTGTAAGTAGAACTGGAATACAGATGAAATGAAATAATGTATTTAAATTGTTTATCACAATGCCTGAGGCATACCAGGTACTCAATAAATGCACCTGTTTGATATCCTTTGTGCATATTCAAACATTTTAGTGTTCATTTCTACAGTAATGGTGAATATGGTAGTCATAGAAAGTAATTTCATATTTCAAGCAAGTTAAATCTTGTCTATTAAATAGCATCTACTGAAGGGTAAATACATTCCCAAAGGCTAAATGCTTCCTTTTCTTCATTTTAACACATTATCAATGAGTTGATTTAAAACCTAAAATTGAATTTTATGCAAGAGCATAAAATTCCAGCCATCAGCTATTCATCACATGCCAATTTTCCTGTGTCAAAGAGGAAGATTTCCATTGAGTCCCCTGAAATCTATATAGGCTGTTGTTCCCTTTTGCACATCCTGAGCCATTTACTCTGTAAATTACCATGAATTGCAAACAGAAGTCCAGAAATAGGTCTGTGCAGATTCACACCAGTCAGGCAGCTCTGCAAATAGCCTTGCCTGAGTCCTATTTTAAATACCTTCATTACTAACAATGTCATGTCATCCTTAGAGCTGATTTCCATATACCCCACCCCCAATCCACCACCAAACAAATAATATCTCAGACATTTCAAAACAGGCACTTCAGGCTTTACAGAAATTATTTAGCCATATTGTTACTAAGCTAAACCATCCACTGATACAAAAAAAACTATTTACTTTCCCATGCCAGTTGTTTGGAGGATGTTACATTTTACTAAGGTCAGAGAATTGTCAGTTTTTCAATTAAGGCTCATATTTTTTTAAGCATGGATAAATATCTTTTTTTAAAAAAACTTCCTTGAAGACTTTTAAAGGAAGTCTTTAGAGAGAGTGTTTGTATTTTATTACCAGATAATTGTTTTTCCTGTAAGGCTTTTAAAATTTTTTTTTTATTTTAGGTTTGGGAGTACATGTGGAGGTTTGTTACATAGATAAACATGTCATGGAGATTTGTTGTACATATTATTACATCACCCAGGCATTAAGTTCAATTAACTTTTCCACTCCTCTCCCTACTCCCACCCTCCCCCATCAAGTAGAGCCCACTGTCTGTTGTTTCCTTCTTTGTGTTCATAAGTTCTTATCATTTAGCTCCCATTTGTAAGTGACAACATGAGGTATTTGATTTTCTGTTCCTGTGTTAGTTTGCTAAAGATGATAGCCTCCTGTAAGACTTTTTTAAAAAGTAATTGCTAGGTCCACAGAATGAGCTTTATGACATCCTCCTATTCCAAAGTCTTTCTCCAGCATCTTAGTCTTTCCTTCCAAACTTTACTGAGGTGTAATTGATGTGTCAAAAACTGCATATAATTAATGTATAAATTTTGGTGACTGTGAACCAATGTATACACTTATGTTACTATCACCATAATGTAGCACCTTACTTTTGCCATAAACATTAAAACTGTGCTTTGAAAAGACATCTCTAATTTGCCTTGAGTATCAGACTGATATCTTAGAGAATAGCTTGAGAAAGATGCTTAAAATGAGAACAGACGGACAATGAAGTCAATGTCAAGTCAAATGGATTTGCCCAAGATCATTAAGCTGAAATTTGAATTTAGGTTCATCTGCCTCTGGTGCCTGTGCCCTTTCTACAATAGCAGGCTGGGAAAGATTCAAATTTTGCCCCTCCAAAGATCCAAGAAGAAAATCACTGGTGATTGAAAGCTAATGGAGATCATTTAAAAATCCAAAAAAGTGTGTATTTACATCCCCAAAGAATGAACAGTTCTAAAGGCCAATAAGCCTTCCTGAACAAAATGCATTATAATCAAAACATGGGCACTATGGGCAATTAAAGGTAGGGAAGTATGAGCAGCTTATTATTTCATTTACTTATTTATTATTTGTTTATTATTTTTCTCAGCTGTTTTACAGGAAGATACACTGATTAATTATATGGCCAGATAATCAAAGATGAACTGTATAGTCATCATTTTGAGAGGATTTTGAAAAGTAAGCTCAGTGCTCTAAGTTTTCCAGCCTCCTGGGATTTTCCCTTTCTTGATTTTCCAAATATGATTACTGCATGGAATCTTTTTCTCTCCCCACTCTTTCTGAGGACTCTTCCAAAAGCAACAATGCTGGTTGTTGCATCTGCAACTTATTCACCAATCATGTCTAGACATTTTGATGACATTTACCCCAATTTTTCTGAGTTCTGCACCCCAAAATTGGGAAGAACTCCTTTCTCCAGTCTCCTAAGCATCACAAACACAAGTCTAACTCCAGACTCTTCTGACGACTTCAGGATGTTGAAAGGTAATTATAATAGAGAGAAAAAGAGAACTTGTCATAGAGTTACATTACAGGGAGACTTCTTACTTCATTAGGGCTATTTTCCTTGCACAGGTATTAAAAAAAGCAAGGCTAAAAAAGATCTGCAATTAAGAGACTTGAAGTCTACACTCAAAACTGCTAGAAATTCCAACATACTAGTTTTCTCACAAAAAATATAAAGTTCCACATTATGGTCCATTCTGCTACAAAAATTTCAAGAATGAATTAATTTTCTTACATGTCACCAACTAGAATTCATCATAGGCTTAGAAAAAGTAGATGATTTCATATTTTAAAATTAAATATCTATATATCCTCATGAGTTATATGAAGGTAGGTCTTCCTACTTTGAAAAGAAAAGTTGGTCCAGGATTACTTGATATCTCATAAATCCCTACTTTTTTAGTGTAATAATTTAAATATTTTTTACATTCAGTCAAACTTTTGAAATGGATAAACAGTTTAAACAGATAACAAAGGTAAAAGAAATAATAAGTTTCTCAATTTCAGTGTTTAAATATCTACTTGGGCATTGAGTCATCAAATTCCTGTTTCCTCAAAAGGAATAGCAGCTTGAAGATTAAGAGTGTGTCACTCTGAACATTCTTCTTTGCCGATATTGTGCACCCTATAAATTTTCCTATCATCTACATGCATATGAATTCTACTTACATATATTCCTTCACTTTGTATTTGCCTTCTGATTTTTAGACTAATTTCTAAAAAAAAATGACTCTGCTTGGACAGATTTCAGGTTTATCAAATTTAGTTTTTTCCATTTCTTAAAACTATATTGATGATAGAGTTCTGTATTTCAACATCCTTCTCAATGCACAGTTACTGAGGCAAGAAGTCTATTTGTCTCTTCATTTTCTTTAACCACATTTTACCTCCCATCCACCTCCACACCTCCACTCAATGATCAAGTCTGGCCATTTTACTTCATAATTGTTTTTGACATTTGTCCACTTCTGTCTATCACCATGTGGTTCTCAACCCTAATTGCACATAAGAAATGGCTGGAGACCTCTAAAAATTAGTAATGCAGGACTTCTGCTTTTGACCAAGGTGGACTGTCAGGGACTGGATTTACTAGCCTACCTAAAAAAATAAACAGTTCCAAGAAGCTGAATGAATCCCATGCACAAGAAATATGAACACCAAGAAATATCCAGGTGCATTATAATCAAATCATTGAAAATAATTGATTTTAAAAATTCTTGAAAGCAGCCCGTGCGAAAAAAATTACATTATACAGACGGTAACAGATGAGAACTACAGCATACTTCTCATTAGAAATAATGCAAGACAGAAGACAGTGGAACAACATATCTCAGGTACCAAATGAATTAAAAAAAAACCCCTGTTAGCCTAGACTCTTATAAGCAGTGAAAATATGTTTCAAAAGTGAAGGTGAAATAATTACCTTTTTGATGTACAAAACCTGAAATCATCCATCAAGAGCAGAATTGAACTATGAGAGATGTTAAAGGGAGTATTTTAAACAGAAGGAAAATTGTATCAGATGGAAATCTGTATCTACACAAAGGGAGGAAAAGCACTGGAAATAGTAATTATGTGGGAAAACATAAAATGCTTTTCTCATTATTTTTCTCTCTTTGGAAGATAACTGATGATTTAAAGCAAAAATTTTAACAAAGTATGTTGGGGTTTAAAACAAAAGAATGAAGAAGGTGGAAATAATCAGTAAATTTGAAAACAGAAGAATAGAAATTACCCATTCTGAATGACAAGGAGATATAGACTTAAAAAAAAATGAACAGATCCTCAGGGACTTGTAGGGCTATAACTAAAAAACCTAATATTTATGTTATCAGAGTCTTAGAAAGAGAGGAGAAAAAGAGTTATGTTAATAAAGTATTCAAAGACATAATGGCTGAAATTTTTTCGAACTTGGCAAAAGCAAAATGACCTACAGATTCAAGAAGCTGAATGAAGCTCAAACAGAGAAATCTTAAAGAAATCCACACCAAGATACAGCATAATTAAACATGTGAAAAGTAAAGACAAAGAAAAGTCCTGAAAATAGCCAGAGAAAAACAATGCATTTTCTATAGGGTCAAACAATTTCATCGATAGAAGAGCTTATCAGAAACTATGGAGGCCAGGAAAAAAGTGGCACATTTTCCATGTTCTGACAGATAAGAATTGTCTACCTAGAATCCTACATTCTGTGAAAATATCCTCAGGAATAAAGGTGAAAGTAAAGTCAAGATGAAGAAAACTAAGAGAATTTGTCACTAGTGTAACAACCCTAAAAGAATGCCTGAGTGTAATTCCCTAAAAAGAAAGGATATCTCTGCAGTGAACCTCCAGAGCCTTGGCACAGATCACTTCTAAGTTTGGAAATGACCCACCATACCTGAAGCCTGCAGGTACAGAGGCCATATGTGATCAGACCCAACTTTTGGAAGACCCACCAGGGAATTTCCCATTTCGTGTCCTGAGACCAGGAACTCAGCAGAGAAACTTTGTGGCGATAGGACAAGATGGCTGACTAGACACATCCAGGAAACACCTCTCCTACTGACAGAAACCAAAATATCAAGTAAACTATCACACTTTGAACAGATCTTTTAAGAGAAAACACTGAAAGTTGATAGAAAAGCACAGACCTCAGCTCAATATCCCTAGGCAGTTGCTCAAACCCTGGGGGTTTAAGACCGGGTCCATGCCTTCATCCTCTTGCCCTTCAGGGTTGAAGAAGAAGAAAGCTGGGAAGCCTGCATGGAGTCATCAAGTACCAGGACTGACTACTCATCCTCAACAGTTCCTAAGGAAGGGGTGAGTGAAGGAACTCCAGAGCACCACACTTCTGACATGAACTTCTAAGATTTTAGCTAGAAGAGATATGATCCCATAGACATTTGAGTTGGCAAGGGGAACTACCTAGAAAAAAGGCAGATGCAGAGCTCAAACTGCGTGGAACCCAGAACATTTTGTGCATGCGGAAGCTGCAGCAAAACACGACCATAGGTGCTCATCCCCAAGGTTCTCCATCTTGCTCTGACTATGTCTAGTCCCTGTTAACTGCTAGCAGGGCTGCCTATCCCATGGGACCAGGGCACATCAGATCTGTGTGCCCCTTGTCCACCAACCCCTGCAAAGGCTCCCGCCTGGCCATTTCCACAAGAGGTTGCACACAGCACAGTCTCTGCTGCCCCACCTGACTGTTTTGTCAGTAGCCTGGGAATAGTTTAGTCCCCCAGCACTGCCAGTGCTCAACCCTGAAGGGCCAGAAGATGAAGCCACGGACCCAGTCTCAAACCCCCAGGGTTCAAGCATCCTGCCAAAGGTCTCAAACCCCCAGGGTTCAAGCATCCTGCCAAAGGATATTGAGCTGAAGTCTGTGCCCTGAGCTTGATCAAGGGAGGAGCCCCCCACCCAAGAATACTGAAAAGACTAAGGCACAGGTTTGTGTGCTAGCATGGGGGCTGGGCATCCCTTCTTCTGCAAGACTGGTCCACGAAGGGTGTAGCCTGTTGGTCAGCTGCAGCTTCTACCCAAGAGAGCGCCATGGCCTGGAATAGCCCAGGGATCTGGATGCATAGGACTTGGGACAAAACTAGCTGATTGGGCCTATTCCTGGGACATACACTGGAGGGAGACCCAGTCAAGAGAGTGTGAGCTGGGAGGTCTCCACAGTCATCTGCTGGGCAAAAAATCTCAGGCTGTGGACACCACACCAACTGTACACCCATGGCACGACCACCTCTGCCTAGGGATTCTCCACCCTTGACCCACTGCATCATCAGACCACCTGCAGACATACCCCACAGCCTGGTCTGACTCTTCCAAGCTCAGAGGACCAGCAGACCCATGGCCAGTTGTGGGTCTCTTGGTGACCTAACATTTGGGAGGGAGTACAACCCACCAGGGCCACTCTTGGGGCTAAGGAAATGCAAGCACAGCACCAGACATTGGCAGGGGGTTCCACCGAGGCCTGGGAATGGACTTGGTGAAAGGGTTGTCTCTCACCACCACCCCATCTACCCCTCTCCAGATCGCTGCTTAAAACACACTTAAGTACAAAAGAGGTGTGCAGCTGAGTAACAGCCTATCTACCAGCTCTTACTGTTAAGCGTCGTCTACTATATTGCAGCCTGAGTTACACCACCAAACAAAAATAAATGCCTTCAGCACACATAGCCTGTGAAACCTAATGCAGGAATTTAGTCACAACTAAGGAGCCCACACAGGGCCTTCGTCCTCTGAAAACATCCAGAAATAAAGCCAAATGACACAGCATACACCACAAATAAACCCTCAAGGGAAAAAAAAGAATAAAAAAAAAGCAAAAAGTCCCATCTAAATGACAGCAATTTAAAAAGCTAAAGAAATATCAGCCCCCTCAGATAAGAAGGAATCAGTGCAAAAACTCTGGCAACAATCTAACATTGCACCTACAGGACCTAGAAAAACAAGAACAGACTAATCCCAAAACTAGTGGAAGAAAATAAATAACTAAAATCCAAACAGAACAAAATGAAATAGAAACCCCCAAATCCATACAAAAGATCAACAAGGCCAAAAGTGGTTTCTTTGAAAGTATAAACAAGATTGATGTACTGCTAGCTAGATTAACAAAGAAAAAAAGAGAAATGCGCAATCAGAAATGACAAAGGTGACATTACAACCAATCCCACAGAATTAGAGAGGACCCTCACAGACTATTATGAAGACCCCTATGCACAGAAACTAGAAAATCTAGAGGAAATGGATAAATTCCTGGAAAGACACAACCTCCCAAGAATGAATCAGGAAGACCTTTAAGACCTGAACAGACCAATAGTGAAAGTTCTGAAATTGAATCAGTATTAAAATATAATAAACAAACATATCAACCAAAAAAAGTCCTGGACCAGATGGATTCATGGGTGAATTCTACCAGACGTACAAAGACAGCTGGTACCAATCCTACTGAAACTATTCCAAGAAATCAAAGAGAAAAAATTCCTCCCTAACTCATTGTAGAAACCCAACATCATCCTGATGCAAACGTCTGGCAAAAGCACAATAAAAAAGATAACTACAGGCCAATATTCCTGGTGAACATAGATGCAAAAATCCTCAACAAAATACTAGCAAAGTAAATACAACAACATATCAAAAAGTTAATTTACTACAATCAATATGCTTAATTCCTGGGATACAAGGTTGCTTCCCCACACACAAATTGATCATTGTTATTCACTACATGAACAGAATTAATAACAAAAAACATATGATCATCTCAATAAACTAAACGCAGAAAAAGCTTTCGATAAAATTCAACATCCTTTTATGATAGAAACCCTCAACAAACTGGCATTGAAAGAACATACCTCAAAATATGACAAATCCAAAACCAACATCATATTGAATGGGCATGCTGGAACCATTCCCTTTGAGAACTGGAACAAGACAAGGAAGCTCACTCTCAGTATTCCTATTCAACATAGTACTGGAAGTCCTACCCAAAGCAATCAGGCAAGAGGAACAAATAAAATGTATCCAAATCAGAAAAGAAGTCAAACTATCTCTCTTCTCTGACAATACGATTCTATACTTAGAAAACTCTAAAGACTGCCAAAAGGTTCCTGGAACTGATAAACAACTTCATTAAAGTTTCAGAATACAAAATCAGTGTATAGAAATCAGTCGTATATCTATACTAAAATAATATTCAAGCTGAGAATCAAGAATGTAATCCCATTTCTAATAGCCACAAAAAACATAAAATATCTAAGAATACAGCTAACCAGAGAGATGAAATATCTCTACAACAAGAATTACAAACTACTTCTCAAAGAAATCAGAGATGATACAAACAAATGGAACAACATTCCCTGTTCATGGATAGTAAGAATCGATATTGTTAAAATGGCCATATTACCCAAAGTAATGTACAGATTAAATGCTATTCCTATCAATTAAACTATCAATGTTACTTTTCACATAATTAAGAAAAACTATTCTAAAATTAATTTGGAACCAAAAGAGAGCCCAAATAGCCATAGCAATCCCAAGCAAAATGAAAAAAGCTGGAGGCATCACATTACCCAACTATACTATAAGGTTACAGTAAGCAAAACAACATGGTGCTCATGCAAAAACAGACATACAGACCAGTGGAACAGAATAGAGAATGCAGAAATAAAGCCATACAACTACAATAATCTGATCATCAACAAAGTTGACAAAAACAAGCAATGAAGAAAGGACTCCCTACTCAGTAAATGGTGTTCGGATAACTGGCTAGCCATATGCAGAAGAATGAAACTAGGCCCCTACTTTCACAATATATAAATTAACTCAAAATAGATTAAATACTTAAAGGTAAGACTTAGAAATATAAAAACCTAGGAAATACCCTTCTGGACATTAGCCTTGGCAAAGAATTTATGGCTAAGTCCTCAAAAGCAATTGCAACAAACACAAAATTGGCAAGCGGGGCCTAATTAAACTAAAGAATTTCTGTACAGCAAAAGAAATTATCAACAGAATAAACAGCCAGCTCACAGAATTGGAGAAAATATTTTCTATGCATCTAACAAAGGCCTAATATCCAAAATATGTAAGAAACTTAAGCAAATAAACAAGAAAAAAAACTGCGTTAAAAAGTGGGCAACTATGTGAACAGACACTTCTCAAAAGAAGACATACAAGTAGCCAACAAACATGAAAAATGCTTAGCATCACTAATCATCAGAGAAATGCAAATCAAAACTACAATGAGACACCATCTAAACTATTTACTAATAGAATGACTATCATTAAAAAGTCAAAAGAAACAGATGCTGGTGAGGCTGTGGAGAAAAGGGAATGCTTATACTTTGTTCATGGGAATTTAAATTAGTTCAGCTGTTGTGGAAAGCAGTTTGGAGATTTCTCAGAGAACTTAAAATAGAACTACTATTTGACCCAGCAATCCCATTACTGGGTATATATCCAAAGGAAAATAAATCAATCTAACAAAAAGACACATGTACTCGTATGTTCATGACAAAATAAAGTTTATTCCAGGGACGTAAGGCTGATTCAATAGCCAAAATTCAGTTAAAGTTAATCATACCAACAGGCTAAAGAAGAAAAAATATCACGTGATTATATCAACTGATGCAGAAAGAGCACATTTGACACAGTTCAACACTCATGCAGTATTAAAACTCTGAGGAAGCTAGTAATAGAAGAAAACATTCTTAATAAAGAACATCTATAAAAAATGATCAAATAAACCTACAGCTAACAACACAATTTTGAAAGATGTAATAATTTCACTCTAGGATGAGAAAGGCAAATATGTCTGCTCTCATCACTGCTATTCATTTGATACTAGAAATTCTAGCCAGCACAATAAGGCAAGAAAAGGAAAAAGGCACACATATATGGAAGGAATAAATAAAACTGTCCCTATTTGTAGATGACATGACAGTCTGCATAGAAAATCCCAAGGAATCTACAACAAAATTTCTAGTCACAGGATATAAGATTGACATACAAAATTATTTGTATTTCTCTATATTAACAATAAACTGTGAAAACCAAAATAGTAAATATAATACTATTTACAATTGTTCTTAAGAAAAATGAAATACTTAGGTGTAAATCTAACAAAACAACTATAGAACTTGCACGCTGCAAATTATACAATGCTGATGAAAGAAATTAAAGTTCTAAATAAATGAAGGGATGTACCATATTCATGACTCGGCAAACTCAAAATAGAAAAACAAAGTCAATTCTTCGTAGTTTGATATACAGGTTTAATACAATAAATATCAAAATCTCAGCATGACTTGTTTGTAGATATAGAAAAGACTATCCTAAAATTCATATGGAAAGACCAAAGAACATAGAATAGCTAAAAAAAAAAAATCTTTTTAAAGAAGAGTAAAGTAGAAGGAATCAATCTACCCTATTTCAAGAATTACTATATCACTACAGATATCAAAACTGTGTTGATATTGATGAAGAGGTAGACATATAGGTCATTGGAACAGAATGGAAAACCCAGAAATAATCCCGCATAGCCTTATATAGCCAACTTATTTTTGGCAGTAAAACAATTTAAAGGAGGAAGGATATTCTTGTCAACAAATGATGCTGAATTGAATATCCATAGGCAAAAAAGTGAACTTCAACCTAAACCTCATAATTTACATTAAAAGTAACTCCAAGTGAGTCACAAATGTAAATATAAAGCCTAAAACTATAAAACTTTTAGAATGTAATATGGAAGAAAATGTTTGAGACCTAAGACAGCAAAGAGTTCTTAGACATGACACCAAAAGTGTAACTGATAAAAGAAAGATATTAAAATTGGACTTCATCAAAATTTAAAACTTTTTTGTGAAAGACCTTGCTAGAAGGATGACAAGATGAGCTTCAGACTGGAAGAAAATATTTGCAAACTACATACCTGACAAAGGACTCATTTGTATGATATAAAAAGAACTCTCAAAACTGAACAGTAAAAAAAAAAAAAGCAGTGTAATTAGAAAATGGGCAAAAGACATGAAGAGACATTTCCCCAAAGAGGATGAAAGGATGGCAAATAATCATACGGAAAATGTTCAACATCAGTAGCTATTAAGGAAATGCAAATTAATATAATGATGAGATATCACTATATATTCATCAGAGTGGCTAAAATATTAATAGAAAATAGTGACAACACCAACTGTTTGCAAGGATGCAGAGAAACATACACCTACCATATGACCCAGCAGTTGAACTCTCAGGCACTTATTCTAGAGAAATGAAGTTTATGCCCACACAACACTTGTGCACAATTGTTCATAGCGGCTTTATTTTTAATGGTCAAAAACTGGAAATGACCAAAATGTTCCTTAGTAGGTGAATGGTTAAACAAGCTGTGATGTGTGTGTGTGTGTTTGTGCATATTAATATATATGTCATATACATAATGAAGTATTTTTCAGCAATATAAAGCAACAAACTATTGATTCAAACGAGTTTAATAGAGCTCAGGAGCATTGTGCTGAATGAAAAAAAGCCAATATCAAAAGATAATATATTGTGTGATTCCGTTCATATAACATTCTTGAAATATCAAAATTATAGAGCTAGAAAACAGATTAGTAGTCACCAGGAGTTATGGATGGTGGGGGGTGGTAAAAAGGTGTGCATGACTATAAAGAGGTACCACAAGAAAGATCTTTGTGGTGATGGAATTGTTCTGTATCATGTTTTAGGTGGTTGTTACATTAACATACATATACAGTGCACCATTTTAAGTAAACATATTTGGAGAACTCATACTCTCTGATTGAAGACTTATTATAAAACTATAGTAATCAAGACAGCCTCACACGAGAATGACCACTTATGTAGTTTGAGTTTAAAATACCAAGAAAGTTTTTCCTAATAAAAGTTTGAAATACTTGCCCTCCCATATGTTACTTGGTACTAAAATATCTTTTAAATGAAAAAAAAAAATCTTTCCTTCCACACGTAGAAATGAGGCTTCAAACACAATATTGTGGTGCCATAATTATAGGTGAATGAGGAATAAATAAGAAAGCTGTTGAACCAGGTGTTTCTGCTCAGGGTTGCCATCTGCCATATAATGGGTTAGAACAAACTTCACAAGCCACACGGTATTGGTTTAAGGAATAAGTATCAGTGGGAAAAGAGAAAAATCACAAGGCCAGAGTCAGCCTCCAGAGATGGTTGTGGTTCCCTAATTTGACCATCTTCCTTTGTGGGAACGTTTTCTGGACCTGGCTGGGGTTTGACTCCAACGAAGATAACAATATTTTACTCTTGGGTCTCTCTTCTTATGACGCAAGTGTGAAATTGTGGCTTTGTTACTGAATGAAATAAATAGGCTGTTTGGAAACAGGAATCTGGATTTAGGATGCTAGCTACTCCAGTACCTGGGGCCTGTGGAGCCCTTGAGAAGTTACAGTTCTCCTTGTGTGTCTGAAGGTGGGAGGAGGAAGAGGTTGGACAGGAAGCCACCAGTGCCATTGCGAGCTTAGCTTGGGCACTGTCCCTCCTGCTGGGAAAAGATTCTCCCAGATTGCAATCAGCGTATTGTCCAGGCAACCTAGTGGGGGCACCTGAGTAATGTTCATGTGAGCCTGCTTTTTGAATTACAGATACTTTTCTTTCAGGTCTTTTTTTTTTGGAATGGAGGTGGGAGGGGAGGGCTAAGGTAAGAAGGGATAAATTAGATAAGAAAGGCCAACAGCATACATCTGTATGTTGAAGAAAAAACTCATGAAAAAGAACATGAGAGTCTAGAGAGACTGACTACAAACTTCATCATTTATCATTTCGTGTAGGAAATTTCTTCCAAATACTAACACTGGGGGGATGGAAATCTGCAAGAGATAATGTATGTCAGTATTATCTTCTAATCTTAAAACCTGCAGACCCAAAGTCACACTACATGCACTTAACAAATCCCTGCTTCTCATAATAATCCCAAAGCACTTGGTCAATGTGTTTATCTTCTTGAACAATATTCTTTCCATTGCTTTATACAGACACATTGTTTTAATCCAACACATCTCATGATCTTCACTAACTTAGATTTGAGAATCTCAGTGCATTGGAAAACACTGCTTTGGAATTTTACCTTAAAGCATTTCTGTCTTACAGTCATATAGACTAACTCCCAAATCTCTTACTGAAAGTTAAATCAATATAGACATTATGCATCTATTAGTTACTAGAAAAAGCCAAAGTTTCTTAATTAAAACCATCAAATAGGAAGGACAAACACCAATTAACTATAAAATACTATAGCAAATATTTATAGTCCAGAAATATCAAAAGTTAACTATACATAAAATATATTTCAATTTCAGTGAAAGGAAAAATTATTCTGAGGCAATTGCACACAACTTTTTATTCCATGTATTCAGAGTTCTACATTTATCTTTTTCAATTTTCTCATTTTACATATAAGAAAATTTCACATGACCATGATACTGTGATCTTCAGCTTTTGATTATCTTATAAATCAATTTTTGGCATTTGCATTTAACAGCAATGCTTCTTGGCTTAACCAATGTTGGCTTTATTTTTCAAGAGCTGGCTCCTTAGGTTGCTTGAGGAGATCAGCATATGGTGTTTTTTGCAAGGATTTTAAACTTTGATTTATGGGGATTGGAAAAGGTGTCTTAATAAACAACTGCTTTTATTATTTTATTTATTTTCATTTTAGAGATGAGGTCTCACTCTGTCCCCCAGGCTGAAGTGCAGTAGTATGATCATGGTTCACTGCAGCCTTGACCTCATGGGCTCAGGTGATCCTCCCACCTCAGCCTCCCAAGTAGCTGGGATTACAGGTGCGTGTCACCATGCCCAGCTAATTTTTTGTATTTTTTGTATAGATGCCCAGGCTGGTCTCGAATTCCTGGGCTCAAGTGATACACCTGCCTCAGCCTCCCAAAGTGCTGGGAGTACAGGTGTAAGCCACTGCACCTGGCCAAACAACTACTTTTAACATGAATATATGTCTGTGAACATCTTCTTACCAGAAAGGTTGGTCATTCTTTATCAGATGGGTGCCTGGGTTCATATTTCCTGTTTATAACTGTACCCATTCAAGGAAGAACTACTGGAAATAAGATATGGTGTAGCTCTTTTCTATAACAGTCATTTTAAGAGAGAATAATATTCATTTTCTTGACCCTAAAGGCTTCCAATTGTCTGTGCAAGAAGAGTGAACACTATCTTAATTAGCTTCACATGATTTATTCTTGGTGGTGTTAAGGGACAACATTAATTTATTTGAGGACAAAAAGCTCATAGCTCTTCTTAATGAATATTGCTCCAATCTTGAAATACTGATTTAACAATGTGGTTCTAAAGAGTAGCTTAATTTAGACAAAAAATAACACTTAATAATCAATATAGAACCAGGCAGCTGAGACCCAGATGCAGTCCAAACTGAAAGCATACACATATTAGTCCCTCTGAGAAGACAGATTGTAGATCTGCCTTTGTGAATACAATCTAATGCTCCTCATTTTCCTTCAAAGAAATGTAGTCAAAATGTTTTTTTTCTCTCCAGGCTCTGCGCCAGGCACATACTGTGCAGGCACTGTCAAAATGATGTCACTGCAGCTAAACTCATTTCCTGCCTAAGTCAGTCCTGAATTTCCATCCCTTTCTTCTTGATGTTTACCCTTCCTGCCATTATCTTGAAGTAACCTCTCATTCATCTTTCAGAGAAAATAAAATAATCCCATTCGTCAATTATTAAATAGTAACCAATACTGCTGACCATTGTTTGCCTTCCTGTGACCAGCCATTCACCATGCTAGTGACATGGTGATGTCTCATTTGCCTTCAGAAGGTGATTAATCATTCTGAGGCAACAGACCACACACAGCAGTCTGAGGAAGTGGTGACAGAAGCATTCAAGATGTAGTACAATTTTATAAGGCTAATCCCACATAACTGAGTTGATGATTGCGTTATCCCTCTTTCCCCCTTGTCTGCAAATTGTCTCATATTTTAAAGGTAATATATATCAAAGTCTAAGTAAGGAAGAGTTACTGCTCATAGCATAAAACTTTGAAAAGAAATGCTGATAAGAACCCTTCGATTTAGATGAGTAAACTACTAGAATATGTCAAAACACACAAATATTTGCAGTGAATCATCAAATGCTGGTATAACAGGGATTGTTAGTATCCTTGGGAAAAAATACCTTGAATTTCTATAGATAAGCAATTTGTGGTTTTTTATGCAGTCAGTTGGCAAGGCTTTATTGAGTGTCTATGTGTCCAGTATGTCCAAAGCCTCAAGGAGAAGAAAACAAAAGGGACAACTCCAGTATTATAAAACAGCAGGTCAACAAACTACATGGAAACCCAAGTTCTTCTGAAGGGGATTTCAGGTAGAGTTCTAAGCCAAAAAATATTTTTTTCTCTGCCAGGCATGGTGGCTCACGCCTGTAATCCCAGCACTTTGGGAGGCCGAGGCGGGCAGATCACGAGGTCAAGAGATTGAGACCATCCTGGCCAACATGGTGAAACCCCGTCTCTACTAAAAATACAAAAAAATTAGCCAGGCATGGTGCGGGGCGCCTGTAGTCCCAGCTACTCGGGAGGCTTAGGCAGGAGAATGGCGCGAACCCGGGAGGCAGAGCTTGCAGTGAGCCGAGATCACGCCATTGCACTCCAGACTGAGTGACAAGAGTGAAACTCTGTCTCAAAAAAAAAAAAAAAAAATCAAACTACAGTTCATACAGGTAATAGTAATAATAATTAACACTATTGACAAAATTAAGGCACGTGGAAGTTTAATAAGTTCGTCAAGATTATAAAGTGAGCATAACAAAGAATGTAGAAACAGTGTATAGGTTTTAAAGGCCTAGAACATTTGCATTATCTGGAATCTGGATTAAAACTTCCCAGGAAATTGTGTTTATTGCCTCAATTTGTTCTTATGTGAAACAGAGAACTAAATGAGATAATGTATAAGTAGCACTTAATAACATAAATAATATACAGTAAATCTGTGTAAGTAGGTGGCCTTTACTGCAGATGAACAATTTGCTCTAAGCATAGCATAGCTCCTGTAGTCTTAGTAACAGAAAATGATCACATATTGCAGGTTAAATTGAGCAAGTCAAAGCTTTCACCTTTAAAAATATAAAAACTGAGCTGAGAAATCACCTGATTCTCCCCCAGGAACATTTGAATACAATTTCGATTATCAATATATAATGGAAATGCTACTGCCATCCAGTAGGTCGAGGTCAGGGATGCTGTTAAAGACTGTACAATGCACAGGACAGTCCCCTACGACAAAGCATTATCTGTCCAAAATATAAACCCTTGTCTAAGGTAATTGGCATAAATTAGAATGCCAATTTAGCTCATGTTGTAATAGAACTATTGAGGGTGTCTGATGTAGAAGTGGGTTTGGTCTCAGGTACAGTGGCTCACTCCTGTAATCTCAGCACTTTAGTAGGCTGAGGTGGGAAGATCACTTGGGCTCAAGCGTTGGAGACCAGCCTGGGTAACAAAGTGAGACCCTGTCTCTATGAAAAAAAAAAGAAAAATAGCCAGGTGTAGTGGTGCATGCCTGTAGTCTCAGCTACTTGGGAGGCTGAGGTGGAAGGATCATTTGAGCCCAGGAGGTCAAGGCTGCAGTGAGCCATGATCATGCCACTGCACTCCAGCCTGGGTGACAGAGCAAGATCCTGTCTCAAAAAATCAAAAACAAAACAAAACAACAACAACAACAGCAAAAAAAAACAGTGAGTTTTTCTTCACAGAGATTTGCTTGATAGAAAAAATAAAAACTGGCTGGGTACCCATATACCCATAGCATATTTTTCTGATACAATGTCTCCTTAAAAATAAAAAGCCAACAGTGATTTTAGAGCAGAATCTTAGAGAAATAAAAACAGAAGGATTTTAACAAATAGAGAAATTTGTTTTAAGAAAGAACAAAAAATTAAACATTTTCTAGGCCTGAATGTAAGACTATGGGGGTCATACCAGTGTCCACACTTCAGAGAACTCGATTCAAAGAATATTCCACAGATGTAACTCTTGGTCATTAAAAATTCAAGAGATAACAAAAATGGACTTAATGAGTTTGAATAGAGTGAGATTTTAATTAAAGGACCAAAAAAAGGGTTTCAATCAGGGAATGGTGACAATTTTGCATTGCGAGGCTTTTATTTATTTAGAGAGACACAAACATACAAAAAGACTAAATAGGAAGGAAAGGAGTGTTGTGACCCAAAGAGCAAATATCACAACTACAGTGTTTTAATTAAAGATGGCACTTAGGGACATCAGACTGGTGGTGAAAACTGAAGTAGTTAGTATTTATTCCTGGACTGATAAATATTGTGTTACCTTTACCATTCTGAACAAGAGAAAATGAAAAATAAAAAAGAATTATGATACGCTTTTAAAAATCACAAATTGCTCTGAGATTATCTCATTTATTTACAGAATAACGTAGGTCAAACTTATTTTTTTCATAATGACTGTTTTTTCCCAGGTGTCCAAATGCTTGGCTTCCAGTAATGGAGCTCCATTGAACGATTGAGTGAATGTATGGATTCCAAAAGCTCAAATGGCAGTAATTATAGTCTAAAAACTTCTAACTCACTAATGGTAGTAAGAAGTAGAAGACATAACCTACATCTGAAGACAGCCTATCATACTACCAACCTAATGCACTGGGAGACGATAAGTGGATAACTCTAGCTGCTGAGATTCACAGGGAGCCATATCAACCTGATAAGTCACTTATAGAGGCTGTAAACTTGCCAGCAAATCAATTACAGTATCTTTGCAATCCCTTTCTGTTTGTAAATAAAATAACACTGTGAATTGGAAAAATAAGCCATCACTGATTGTTTAAAACTCAGTTCTTGAGGTAGTGAAAGACACCCCAGTCACCATTCATTAGTAAGGACTTTATTATATCATTTAGAGCAGGCATTTGTTAAATGGGAAAATAAGGAGTCTCTACATATAAACATGATAATGCTAACTCATGATCAGTAAGGCATACATTTTGAGCTGCTTTTCTAGTAGTTAATATGAGTTTGTATTAAGAAAACCATATGTTCTTGCCTAGCTTCAAGACACAACAGGACTAAGGATGTAATATATTTATGGTACAGTTTATTTTTTCACCATACATGATTAATAAATAGTGGAGCAATATCATTGCTTTTATCTAGGGCATTGGAAAATCCCTGCATTTTCTTCTAGCAACTATGATATGCTTAGAATCAATTGAAAAGGGATTCTAATTGTTAGATATATAATGCTTCCTTGATCCTATCACCTTCTATCCTAGTACAGTCTTAAAAATATCTAGTAGCAGCCTATATTTTGCAAGTGGGAAAGCTAAGACTCGGAGAGATTAAGAGACTTATCCAAGCACACCTAGTTAAAGTGGTGGCTCATTAGAGTCTAGAATTCAGGGTTCTGAGCTGCCAATTTAGTGATCTTTCCATAATAGCATGGAAAGATCACCACCATACCACCAACCTAATGCACTGGGAAACAATAAGCGGATAACTCTAGCTAATATGAGTTAGTAATAATAACTCTGAGGTCACACTTGATTCTACTATTATCTGTGCAACACAAAAACATCTCATTGCCAACTTACCAAGAATATTAGTTCGGAGATGCTCTATTAACTTCTTTGAATCAGTCTTCAAGAGATAAGATTTCAAGTTCATAACAACTGCTTACACCATCTCAGAATTACCAGTTCTTTCATCACCACCCAATGAATGAATGCATGAGGAGCCATGTGTCCACTAAAATCCTGTCATTCAAACTTGTACACTTCCTCACATGTCCTGGGAGTGTTCGCATTCTTCAAGCTGACTCAAAGACATAGACTTGGTCAGAAGGCCATCTACTTATCAAATAGTGCATTAGCTGATTTTTAAAATTCAAATCTAGAATATCCACCCCTTGTTCTCTAATAATCTTATTTCTGCAAGCTTCTTTCTTGTACAAAACAATTGTGTGTTTATTAAGAATATGCTTTGGCATTTCACTACATAGGACAAAGATGCGAATATGACTGTGAAGTGAGCAAACTGTATTTGAGAAGCCTAAATATAACTTAGGAAAAAGTCACCCAGAGAAAGACACCTATCACAATGTCCAAAAGTCATGACGAAACTAAGGTGTGGTTTGGGAAAATATACAGATGCAGTCTAAGATTACAGCAGAAATTAGGAGGGGGGATGAGAAGTTCAATAGACTATATCAATGGCCCAAATTCTTCACTTCTCCCTGTATTTGTACCCTTTGCCATGTAACCTTGCAGTCCTTTCCAACATGGATGGAGCATAATTCCTCACCCCTGGACTTAGAAATGTGACATGTTTGTCCAACGAAACGTAGTAAATGTGACACAGAATCTTGAAAAGTGCTCACACAATTTGGCTCACTCATTCATGTGCTTATACCTTTCCCATGAGAAGGACATGCCTAACCTAGCCTGCTACTCCCAGGGGGAGGATGAGAGACATGTGGAGCACAGCTGCCTCAGCTAAGGTGCCCCAAACTGCCCAACCTAAAACAAAGCTCCAGCCAACACACAGATGCATGTGGTATAAGAGGTAATGATTGGTGTTTTAAACCACTGAATTTTGGGGTAGTTTGTTACGTAGCAATAGAAACTTGATATATAAAGAGTGACTTCTCATAATTTGGAGTTACTTATCCATTCATAGAAAGATGTCAGGAAGTGGCTGAGGATCTTAAATAGCTAGAGTAGCCCTTTATGTAGGAAAACTCAAAAGCCCTAAGCAGGCATTTTTGCCTAGCAAGGAAATCAGATCTGGGGGTAGGGAGTGGAGAAGGATGTTCCAGAAGTGGCACTAACTTGATTATATAGATTTATTAGGTCCAGGGTTGAAATAGAGTTTGTCTCCTGAGATCATAGGGATTGACACAGGCATTGGAATTAGCAGAATTGGGAAGGCTTGGCACACAGAAAGTATTGAATATACTTGTGTCAGTAAATGAATAAATGATCCAACGTAAAAATAAACCAAAAAACAAAGTCTAAAGCAAGATCAGAATAGTAGAATTAGAGTGGGAAGCTGTGAAAGCTAATATGTGGGGTCAGAGGTGGGGGCTACGGTATGAAGAAAAATTCAGGCATGAGCAGGATGAAGGAGTGTAACTAGGAGGGAGCAGGTGGTTGTCTGTAAGCAAAGCACTGTTGATAAGGTTTGTGTGACAAAGTAGCATGAAGGACTGTTTGAGACCTATTCTTGTCTCTAAAGGTTGTAGAATACATAGAGATTATAGAATACAGTAGAGATTATGGCTGAGATCAAGCTTTATTTAGAACAGATAAATTCTCTCAGACTGAATTTAAAAAAGACTTAGTTATTGGCTCAAAGATTCCATGCCCACCCTGGCATTTTTCATAAAGAGATAAACTAGGGGTATTGGGAGAGAGGAGAGCTGGCTTCTTGAGGGCATGCCTAGGGTTCATCTGCAAATGGACATGTGACAACAAACCTTGAGCACTGTTCCTGTATCACTGTCCCTTTATTTCTGTGTTCCTTCTGTATTCTAAAAGAAATCCCTTTACCTCACATTTCTGAGAGAGAGAGGAGGAGGGGGTCACTCCATTCATTACTCCCCCAGTATTGAGAAAACCAGTCAATATTTGGGCAGGTCTTCAAGGGGGAGAAGACGTCTTTATCATTGTGCATATTGTTGTGCTTCTTAAGGTATTGAGGAGAGAGATATGAAGCATAAGAGACAATATCTCTTACCAAAAAAAAAAAAAATGCCTGCCCACTCAAGCTCCCAGTTTCACTTTGTGCAAGGTATGGGAAGATGGGTCCCTCCTGTACCAACAGATCCTAGAGGCAGGACTGCAGAATTGCTGAAATACTGATCATTTGGAACAAAGTAGCTCAGAGGAAAGTGGAGGTGGATGTAGTGGGAGGCTCCAGCTAAGAGTCAACTAGATGTGCTGAATCTCCCAGGGGAGTTGCTTGGAGATGATTCCTTCATCGGGGGGCTGTTGGGATCATGAACTGCACAGACTGAGTCTTTAAACAACATGATGATTGCTCATTAGAAAATTAAACAATGGGATCAACCAACTCGTCATTTGTGATCATATAAGGAGATAACTTTTTCTTCTTGCTATTAGGTGTCTCAATATCTGAGGATGTATAACCTTCAGGAAAGAGGAAAGTAAAGTCAGGCAGACCATAGACCATGCCTCTCCCTCAAGCCTACAGAGCAGTAGATCTCCAGTGCCCTCCAGCCTGTTTGTTAAAATTGTGGTAATCTATACATAATACTAAATTTCCTATTTTAACCATTTTTAAGTATTCAGTTCAGTAGTTTCAAACACTCTCACATTGTTGTGTAACCAGTCCCCAGAACTGTTTTCATCTTGCAAAATTGACACTTTATACTGATTAAACAACTCCCGGTTCCCTGTCCCCCCCGCTCCCCCCCTCCCCCCCGCCCACCACTGCCGCCAGTCTCTGGAAACTCCCATTCTACTTTCTGTCTCTATGATTTTGACTACTCTGGGTACCTCATATAAGTGGGATCATACAGTATTTGTCCTTTTGTGACTGACTATCTTACTTGGTATAATGCCCTCAATGTTCATTCATGTTGCAGCATGTAAAAGAATGCCCTTCTTTTTAAGGCTGAATGATATTCCACTTTATGTGGATGCCACATTTTGTTTATCCATTCATCTGTGGGTGAACGTTTGGGTTGCCTCCACCCTTTGACTATTGTGAATAATGATGCTATGTGTAGGGAGACACAAACATCTCTTCAAGATCCTGCTTTTAGTACTTTTGGGTATATACCCGGAAGTAGAATTGCTAGATTATATGATAATTCTATTTTTAATGTTTGCAGGAACTCCTACCCTGTTTTTAAGAAATATTTTATATTGTCCCCTTTGCTACACTGAAATGAAATTCATGGCTAATATCTCTCTTCACAGGTAATTATTTAAATCTATGTAATATCCTATGACCTTAAGGAGAAATAAAAGGAACGTAATTCATAATATAAAATATATTTTAAATGTAAATGTTTGGGCATGACCACACTAGAAAGTCGCTTACTTTTACTCATAATAAATAAATCAGAATTTAAAAGAAATAAGAAATTTTAAATGAATATTGCTAAGTGAAAGAAGACTGTCTGAAAAGGCTACATACTGTGTGTATTAGTCAGGGTTCCAATTCCAACTACAATATATGACATTCTGGAAAAGGCAAAAATATGGAGACAGTAAAAAAAAAATCAGTGGGAGGAGGAAGAGATGAATAGGCACAGGGGATTTTTTAGAGCAGTAAAACTATTCCTTATGATAATATAATGGTAGATGCATGTCATTATAAATCTGTCCAGTCATGTGGACAACATCACGAACCCTAATATAAACTATGAACTTTGGGGGATAATAATGGTGTCAATGTAGGTTCACCAATTATTACAAATGTACCACTCTGGTGGGGAATATTGAAGGTGGAAAAGACTATGTAGGGGAGGAGATATACCAGAACTGTCTTTACTTTCTGCTCAATTTTGCAGTGAATCTAAAGCTGCTTTAAAAATGAAGTAGATATTAGTCATCATAATTTTAAAAGTCAAGAGCAAAATCCAGGTAATTTTCAATGAAAAAATAAGGCAATATTCAGTTGAATATTGTTGAAATATTTTTAATTTTTTGACATTTTGAAATAAAGGTTAAATGGTTATATTCATCTATATTCCTGGGAGCTTCATAATAGAGACAGATACATATGCAGACTAATTCAGGTGTGTTGTGTTGGCCACACAAATGTGAGTGACATTACCATTAGTGGCATGATTTTCCAGATTGATAAGCAATTCCTAGTAAAACACCAAGCAAAATAAGTTCAATTTTTTTCTCATTGTATATGGTAGAAGCATCTAAATTCCTGGAAAATATAGTGATTATTAAAATAGTGCAAAAAGTTTTTAAATAAAAAATGGAATTATGTTCTGCACTTGATAATTTTTTTTCTTTCTCTTGGAGCTTCTTTTTAGTCTTTTTTTATCTTTCCAACTTTTATTTTAGGTTCAGGGGGAACATGTGCAGGTTTGTTACATGGGTCAATTGCCTGTCATGGTGGTTTGGTGTACAGATAATTTTGTCACCCAAGAAATCAGCATAATAACTGATAGGTAGTTTTTCAATTCTCACTCTCCGTCCACCCTCCACCCTCAAGTAGACCCTGGTGTCTATTGTTCCCTTCTTTGTGTCCACGTGTACACAATGCTTAGCTCATACTTAAAAATGAGAACATGAAGTATTTGGTTTTCTGTTCCTGCATTAATTTACTTAGGATAATAATCTGCAGCTCCATCCATTTCACTGTAAGGGACATTATCTCATTCTTTTTTATGGCTATGTAGTATTCTGTGGTGTATATGTAACACATTTTCTTTATCCAGTCCACCATCAGCCTAGGTGGGCATCTAGGCTGATTCCATGCCTTTGCTATTGTGAATAGTGCTGCAATGAACATACATGTGTATATGTCTTTATGGTAGAACAATTTATATTCCTTTGGATATATACCCAAAATCCAGTAATTGGATTGCTGTGTCAAATGGTAGCTCTGTTTTAAGTTCTTTGAGAAATCTCCACACTTCTTTCCACAGTGGCTAAACTAATTTACATTGCCAGTTGCAGCATGTAAGTTTTTCCCTTTCCCCACAATCTTGCCAGCATCTGTTATTTTTTGACTTTTTAATAACAGCTATTCTGACTGGTGTGAGATGGTATCTCATTGTGGGTTTTATTTTTGTTTTATTTTTTATTTTTTGTGTGTGTGTTTTTTCTTAACTTTTATTTTAAGCTTGGGGTGGGTACATGTATGGGATGTGCAGGTTTGTTACATAAGTATATGTGTGTCATGGGAGTTTGTTGTACAGGTTATTTCATTACCCAGGTATTAAGCCTAGTATCCATTAGTTATTTTTCCTGATCCTCTCCCTCCTCCCAGCCTCTACCCTCTGATAGGCCCCAGTGTGTGTTGTTTCCCTCTCTGTGTCCATGTATTCTCATCATTTAGCTCCCACTTGTAAGTGAAAACGTATGGTATTTGATGTTCTGCTTCTGCATTAGTTTGCTAAGAATAATGACCTCCAGCTCCATCCATGTACCTGCAAAGGACATCTTGTTCCTTTTTATGGCTGCATAGTATTCCATGGCATATATGTACCACATTTTCTTTATCCAGTCTATTGATGGGCATTTGGGTTGATTCCTACGGGGATACAGTAACCAAAACAGCACGGTACTGGTACAAGAACAGACACATAGACCAATGGAACAGAATAAAGAACCCAGAAATAAGACCACACACCTACAACTATCTAATCTTCGACAAACCTGACAAAAACAAGCAATGAGGAAAGGATTCCCTATTCAATAAATGGTGCTGGGATAACTGGCTAGCCATATGCAGAAAATTGCCACTGGACCCCTTCCTTACACTATATACAAAAATTAACTCAAGACGGATTAAAGACTTAAATGTAAAACCCAAAACTATAAAAACCCTGGAAGACAACCTAAGCAATACCATTCAGAACATAGGCATGGGCAAAGATTTCATGATGAAGATGCCAAAAGCAATTGCAACAAAAGAAAAAATTGACAAATGGGATATAATTAAACTGAAGACCTTCTACACAGAAAAAAAAACTATCAACAGAGTAAATAGACAACCTACAGAATGGGAGAAAATTTTTGCAAACTATGCATCTGACAAAGGTCTAATATCCAGAATCTATAAGGAACTTAAACAAATTTACAAGAAAAAAACAACCCCATTAAAAAGTGGTCAAAAGGGCATGAACATACACTTCTCAAAAGAAGGCATACATGTGGCCAACAAGCATATGAAAAAAAACAACATCACTTATCATTAGAGAAATGCAAATCAAAATCACAATGAGATATCATCTCACACCAGTCAGAATGGCTATTATTATTAAAAAGTCAAAAAATAACAGATGCTGGCAAGGTTGTAGAGAAAAGAATACTTATACACTCCAACTGGTGAGTTCTTTCACTTCCTTGGTTAGCTATATTCCTAGGTACTTGATTATTTTTGAGGCTATTGTAAATGGGATTACATTCTCAATTTGGCTGTCAGCTTGGACGTTATTGGTGTATAGAAATGCTGCTGATTTTTGTACATTGATTTTGTGTCCTGAAACTTTGCTGAAGTTGTTTATCAGATCTACGAGCCTTTGGGCAAAGAGTATGGGGTTTTCTAGGTATAGAATCATCCGTGAAGAGAAATAGTTTCATTTTCTCTCTTCCTAGTTGGATTCTTTTTATTTTCTTCTCTTGCCTGATTGTTGTGGCTAGGACTTACAGTACTATGTTGAACAGGAGTAGTATCTGTTTCCAGTTCTCAAGGGAAATGCTTCCAGCTTTTGCCCATTCAGTATTATGTTGGCTGTGGTTTGTCATATATGGCTCTTATTATTTTAAGGTATGTACCTTTGATGACTAGTTTGTTGAGGATTTTTAACATTAAGGAATGTTGAATTTTATCGAAAACCTTTTCTGTGTCTATTGAGACAATTATGTGGTTTTTGTTTTTAGTTTTGTTTTTGTGATGAATCACATTTATTGATTTGCATATGTTGAACCAGCCTCGCATACACTTGATAATTATTAATAGTTTTTTTTTTTCTGAGTACCTACTGTGTGCTAGGCAATATTCTTTAAAAAAATTTTTGGCCGGGCACGGTGGCTCACGCCTGTAATCCCAGCACTTTGGTAGGCTGAGGTGGGTGGATCACAAGGTCAGGAGATCGAGACCTTCCTGGCTAACACAGTGAAACCCCGTCTCTACTAAAAATACAAAAATTAGCCAGGAGTGGTGGTGGGCGCCTGTAGTCCCAGCTACT
Source organism: Pan paniscus (assembly GCF_029289425.2). NCBI lineage: Eukaryota > Metazoa > Chordata > Mammalia > Primates > Hominidae > Pan > Pan paniscus. The sequence goes on along the minus strand of NC_073272.2, from coordinate 22,628,903 downwards.
CAGGAGGCTGAGGCAGGAGATTGGCGTGAACCCGGGAGGCAGAGCTTGCAGTGAGCCGAGATCGCGCCACTGCACTCCAGCCTGGGCGACAGAGCGAGACTCTGTCTCAAAAAAAAAAAAAAAATTGTTTTTATTTCCATAGGTTATTGGGCAACAGGTGGTATTTGGTTACATGACTAAGTTCTTCAGTGGTGATTTGTGAGATTTTGGTGCACCCATCACCTGAGCAGTATACACTGCACTCAATTTGTAGTCTTTTATCCCTCACCCCCTTCCTGCCCTTTCCCCCGAGTCCCCAAATGCCATTGCGTCACTGTTATGCCTTTGCACCCTCATAGCTTCGCTCCCACTTACGAGTGAGAACATACAATGTTTGATTGTTCATTCCTGAGTTACTTCACTTAAAATAATAGTTTCCAATCTCACCCAGGTTGCTGTGAATGCCATTAATTCATTCCTTTTTAGGGCTCAGTAGTATTCCATCATACATACATATATATCTCACAGTTTCTTTATCCACTCGTTGATTCATGAGCATTTGGGTTGGTTCCACATTTTTGCATTTGCGAATTGTGCTGCTATAAACATGCGTGTGCAAGTATCTTTCACATATAATGACTTCTTTTCCTCTGGGTAGCTATCCAGTAGTGGAATTGCTGAATCAAATGGTAGTTCTACTTTTAGTTCTTCAAGGAATCTCCACACTGTTTTCCACAGTGGCTGTACTAGTTTACATTCCTGCTAGTAGTGTAGAAGTGTTCCCTTTTCACTGCATGCATGCCAACATCTATTATTTTTTATTTTTTGATTATGGCCATTCTTTATAGGTTTTTACCATCAGGAATGTCCAGCAAGATATTTCAAAGTAATGCAGGAAGTAAGACAACTTTCCATAGAGGAGGTTTATCCCACACACTGTCTATCAATTCTGACCTCCTCCCACTAAATGTCAATAGCCCCCCAACAAATATTGAGACCATACTTCCAAAAATTTCCTTTAGAATAGCAATTATTTCAAATGATTTCATTTAAAAACAAAACTAAAGGTCATTTAAAAACATAATACTTAGATGAAATATATCTATTTTTGTATTCCTCAAAATGGGACACATTGAATCTGCTGAAGAACCAAATAGAAAACACTCACACAACAATGGTAAAGAGTATTTGCAATATCCACTGAATAAGTATGTAAAGTTGATTTCTGTGTGAAATTCACATTCAGACCACAGATCTAAAGTTGACGCTAGTTCGTTCTATTTCAAATTCAAGATTTTAGGTGAATTTGGCATCATTTAAAACAGATTATAGTTTTCCTTTTACAATTCTTTGACAATGCTATGGATTTTTTGTGTCGTTGCTAATAATTTTAGTGCACACAAGATGAAAGCCAGGCAAGACAAGACTTTTGAGACAAATGAAGCTGAATGCAAAGTATAAAGAATATCTTTTTAAAAGTATTTTTAAAGTTTTTATTTGCAAATGTTTTAATCTTATATAAGAGTTATGTACATAGTATAAAGCATTTCCACATGCTCTTTATCTAGATTCACCAGTTGTTAGTTATTCCCATTTGTTTTTTATTATTATTTCTTTAGATGGATAGATAGATAGATAGATAATGATACTTTTTTAACTCGCAGAAATCATGCTCCTATACCCCTACATACATCAATATGTATTTTCTAAGAACAAGATTATTCTCTTACATAACTACAGTATCAAAATCAGGAAATTTAACCCTGATGGAATACTATTATTTAATCCATAATCCATATTTCATTTTTGCCAATTGAATAATGTCCTTTATAACAATGCTTTTAAGGTCCAGAATCTTGTCCAGGGCCACATAGTACATATAGTTGTCATGTTCCTTTAGTCTCCTTTAATCTTAAAAAGCCCTGAAGCCTTTCTCTTTTTATGACAACAGATATTTCTGAAGAATAATTGAATGATCCTCCATTTGGGCTTGTCTGATGTTTTCTAATAGTTATATTCAGATTATGCATTTTTGGCAGGAATACCACAAAAGTCATGGTGTGCCCTTCTCAGTTCAACCCATCAAGAGGTACATGATATTGTATTATCCCATTATTAGTTATAGAGAATATCCTCACCAAAAAAAATAATATCTAGGAAAAGCAAACTTACTCAAACCAATAAAACATACTGTTCAATTTTGGTGCTTTTTCATAAGTAAGCAAAAATGTAAGTTGATTTGACCTAAACACAGTATTTTTCTTTGCAAAGAAAATCAGTCCCTAATCAACATAAGCTATTGAACATCACCTTTATTGACATGAACTGAGAGTTTCGAATTCAGATCTAAATTGTGTTGAAAAGTAATGTGCTTGGTGCTATATCCTCTCAAAATCCTAGACAGAACTTAGCTGGTGGCCAAAGGATATTGCTTTACTTGGGAAGTGCGTACATCAGAAGGAAAGGGGACCACCTCATGAGACTGTGTATTGGGTCTTTGTGAAGAGTTAGCTGCAAAATACTTTCCTACAGACCAGTGAAATGAAAAAGACGAGACTCATTTTGCTTTCATTTTGCTTTCTTCTGATTTTCTTCTGCTAGCAAAGTACTTGAAGTAAAGCATCTATTAATTTTGGAACAACCACTGAATTTAATTACCATATCTAATGTTAGCTTGTACAAAGTGTTATAGGGATATGTTTTCTTCCATAAGAAGTACAGTACAATATGTTCTTCTATTTCAAATCCATTTCACTTAATTCCAGTGCTTTGACAGGAAAAAGCAATACTGTTGCCTACCTTCATATTCAGGCTGCTATCTCTCTCTGAACGGCACACCTGAGAAAAATCACATCCCACTTACCTTTATCTCAACATGCTGCTCTGTAGGACTATTTCCATTTGCCTGCTCCCCCAAAAAAATAAAATGAGAAGAGCATGAATAATTGTTGCATTCCAAGAGATCATGATGAATTTTATTAGTGTACAAAGCATATTGCATGAATTTACCAGGGGTCGTTATTCTGAGCTCACATATGCTGTGCAAAGCTGTCATTTTAAACTGCTCATAGAGTGGTGCTGAGTGGCTTATTCCATTTCCTTGTATGGCTATTCACCTTTTTGGGTAGGGTGGTGGGTGGGTATTAAACTCCACATGCTGTGACGGGAATTTATACAAAGTTTATACTTCTCTGTACATTTTTAGAAGAAGCAAGTAGAGATGAAAACAGAAAGTCATATTGATTCTCTCTGTGAGTCTCTTGAATTAAGAGGCTATTTAAAACTGGGAGGTTGTTTGATGGTATGTTGGGTAACAAATACAGGGGCAACATGTGCATAGAAAACACTATTGACAGTTGTAAAATCATGACCCTCCATCTTCCTGAAAGAGTGAGGGAAAGAAATTTAATTTAAAGTGTAGAAAGAGGTATTTAGGTTACATTAAAAAAAACCCACTAACTTGTTAAGATTTGTCAAATAGTATCTTTTCTCTAGAGAGTCTAAAAAAGGGAAGATGATGCCCATGCAAATTTGAGAACCTAGTCACAAAGATGGGCTAGAAAGCATTTAAGACTTTTTTAACCTTTGAGACTTTAGAGCAAAGAGGTGATTTCATGAGGTAAAATCAGAAACAGTTATTTCAAACAAGTGTAACAACCTTGTATTCATCATTAGCCATACTACCCTGGGTTTTCAATTATACTTAAGTTCTGATTATCATTAAAAATGGTTTTATATTATAATAAAATGTATCGTGCCTCAATTTCACTCCTCTCCAGAAGAAACTTGTACATTTCTGAATGAAACCACAAACACTGAAGCTTTCAAAATATGACAACAAACAATAATAAAAAGTAATAAGAGAGAATCATACTACACTTGAGCTATGATAACAATCATTCCTATTTTAATTATTATAGTTTTATTATTTAAACTCTCAATATTTCATTCATATATCTATTGATTATACTTCCTTTCTGACCCTATTTCTGCCTGCTTACTTTCATAACCTCTACTTTCCTGCCCAAATAACCAAATCCCACCTGTCCCTATCATGTGCTTTTGCTGCTATTGCTCCTTTCATCCGAAGTCTCTCCCTGTCCGGCCACCACCATTCCTTTTCCACACACCCATCTTCAGAGCTCTAAATCCTCTTTACCCTTCTGGACTCAGATTTAATGCACTCCCCCGACTCAATATAGCCTCACCCTTCTCCATTTCGCCATACTCTCTTGTTCTGTGTTGTGTTCCTTTTGTTCACCCATTGATACAATGGTTATTAAATGTCTCTTCTGTGCTAGGTTACATGTGCTAGGAATGGCAGTAAATAAGACACCCTATAGATCTTGGTTCTCAGAAAGCTGACATTCTCTCAGGAAACATAGACATTAAGGAAAGAATTGCAAAAATGATTAATTCTATAAATGAGAAAACACAGGATGATACTGGTGTACTAACAGGTTATGTCTCTATCTTCAGTGGGTCAGAAATGTCTGTCCTTGGTCCAAAGGGATCAAGTTATATGACTTGAGGGTTCAGTTATACTTTACTTGGTTTGAGTCCTAGGAGATGAAATGGATTGTTTTGGAAAGCCAAGAGCAACCCACTCACATCCATGCATAGCATGGGACTTTGGAAAGCATATGACTCAAATGCAAATAACGCGGATAAGCACTGGGTCCACAGTGGTATATGTAAGAATCCCCCAGAGGTTAACAAAGATTTGAAGCTGCCCATTCATAGGACAAACCTTCCCTGAACCCTCTCTTCAGGTCTGGCCTGGTACCAAGTACTAGGGTTATAATGCTGCTGAAGACATGTTCCCTCCTTCAAGGAACTCATGGTCTAGCAGGAAAGACATGCCTATGAACAAATGGTTGGTTATTGATCCATGTATCTGTCCATCTTGCTTAGTGCCTCTCGTTTTGTGCTGTCATACTAGATCCATTCAATCCCAGGCTCTCTCTAGGTACTTCACTAACAAGGGAGTAACCCAGTGTCTTTTCCAAGCTGGTCCTTGCATGATGCTTGGAGACTTTGTGAGGAAATACTGAGCTTTCCCAGACAAGGTCTGTCTGATTATTCTAATGGCACATCAATGTGTCCATTGACAGCCTGACTACTTTGGGAAAATGGAAATGGAAGAGATCTCTTAGCAATCTATTCTGTCTTCTTATACAATTCTTTGCTTTTAGTCTCAAAGATTCATTTACATGAAAGAATATCTCATCACTTTTATTTCCAAGGAATTTGAAGATTAGATGGAAGAGTGGAACCCATAGCGTTCTCTCTTTTGAAGTTATATACATACGTTAGAAACAGAGAATCCTCAATAACCATAATATAATAGCGTACTATAATTTTTTATGCTACTAGAATAGTAAATAGAAAATTTCTTGAGGACACTGTCTCTTACCCTCTCTCTACATTCTGAATTATTTAGTGCAGTGCCTTTTACTTAGTATGTACTCAACCAATGGAGTAAGTGCAAACAAAGGAATAAACAAATTAGTTGAGGAGGATAAGTAACAGGATATCAATGACACTGAAAATCAACTTAGAAAGTAGAACTTGGATAAATTACGCCATTCCACTGTTTTTATTGCAAGAGAACTTTAAAATTTGGTCAGTATGACTAATATTGTTATAATTAATTAAGATCAGATTTATATATAATCTAAAAATAAAAAATTGATTACTTCCTGCAAAGCTTCTACACACATAGGAAAAGAAATTATGCTACTCAGAAAATGATGAATAAGAAATAGAAACAATGAAAATCTCTAACCCAAAGGACTCCTAAGAGCTTTTATCTGATGCCATATGTGAAATGTATATCAGTAGAACCAGAATAAAGCAGAAGACTGCCATTTCCCCAAAAAGGGGTTGAATATGGGAGGAAGTTCTTTATTTTCTGGAATAAATGTATTAGCAGTAAAGGGTAGTGGAAAATGGGGAGAGAAGACGGAATAAAGAAAATTTTCCTGCAGAGGAAGTCCTTCTTTCTCCCAAACAAATTTATCTGTATTCTAAGTCATATTACTAGTCTTCCTAGCCTTCAGGGTTGCCCAGTCATTTGAAAACATATGAGCAATCTTGCCCCACTATGCCCTTTGAAATCATAGTCCTTCAAGATATTTATTAAGAACAAATGGAATGATGGCAACTTTATAGTAGAGAAACCCAACAGAAACCACCTTAACCAAGTGATCAAGGTTAACATTACCAGTAGTGGGACAAATTGATGCCACAAACCTTTTGATAAGATACATTGAGAAGGACACAACATCACTTCTGTGGCATTCTTGCCAAACATGCTAGCCTCAATCTAATTATGAGAAAGCATCTGACATGCGTTAGTTGACATTCTACAAAATAACTGACAAGTACTCTTCAACATCAAAAAGTGGGCAAAGGATATGAACAGACAGTTCTCAAAAGAACACATTTATGCAGCCAAAAGACACATGAAAAAATGCTCATCATCACTGGCCATCAGAGAAATGCAAATCAAAACCACAATGAGATACCATCTCACACCAGTTAGAATGGCAATCATTAAAAAGTCAGGAAACAACAGGTGCTGGAGAGGATGTGGAGAAATAGGAACACTTTTACACTGTTGGTGGGAGTGTAAACTAGTTCAACCATTGTGGAAGACAGTGTGGCCATTCCTCAGGGATCTAGAACTAGAAATACCATTTGACCCAGCCATCCCATTACTGGGTATATACCCAAAGGATTATAAATCATGCTGCTATAAAGACACATGCACACGTATGTTTATTGCAGCACTATTCACAATAGCAAAGACTTGGAACCAACCCAAATGTCCAACAATGATAGACTGGATTAAGAAAATGTGGCACATATACACCATGGAATACTATGCAGCCATAAAAATTGATGAGCTCATGTCCTTTGTAGGGACATGGATGAAATTGGAAATCATCATTCTCAGTAAACTATCGCAAGGACAAAAAACCAAACACTGCATGTTCTCACTCATAGATGGGAATTGAACAATGAGAACACATGGACACAGAAAGGGGAACATCACACTCTGGGGCCTGTTGTTGGGTGGGGGGAGGGGGGAGGGATAGCATTAGGAGATATACCTAATGCTAAATGACGAGTTAGTGGGTGCAGCACACCAGCATGGCACATATATACATATGTAACTAACCTGCACATTGTGCACATGTACCCTAAAACTTAAAGTATAATAATAAAAGAAAAGTGTCAAGGTCATAAAAAACAAAGAAAGATTGATGAATAGTCACAGATTGGAAGAGACTAAGGAGACATGCGAATTTTAATGATATGTGGGATCCCAGTTTAAATCCTAGACTAGAAAAAAATAGTGAAAAAATTAATGAAACTTTAGTGAGGTCTGCAGTTTAGTTAATTGTATTATACCAGTGTTAGCTTCTTGGTTTTGATAATTGTACCATGGTCTTATAAGACGTTAATTAGAGAAAGCTGGGTAAAGGGTATATGGGAACACTCTATACTATTTTTGTAACTTGTATGTAAATCTAAAATTAGTTCAAAATAAACTGTTTTTAAAAATCTGATGGCATGTTTGTTCATAGATACCTTTCAGAGATAAGTAAGTAGAGACACATGATAGAGTGGTCAAAATAGGATTAGTCAGGATAATGTGATTTAAAGGTTGTCATTAACTGTAATACCCATTTATCCAGTCTTAACTAATGGGTTAAGCATCACCTTACACATTGATCCATTAGCATCACCCTACACATTGATCCAATCACTCTGCTAGGTGCTACAGTGCTCACCATCATTATACCATCTGATTTTAGTAATTGTAATTGGTTATATTACAAGAGTTTGAAAAAAAGCAAAGAAAAAGCTCGAAAAGTTTTGAAAGCACTGCCATCTGCTCCTTAAATGCTATATTTCCTTTTTTACTGATTTTCACTGTCTACTAGACCAAAAATATGTTTGCCACTATCGTGTCATTCTAACTTCAGTGGCAAGGAAGCTTATCCCTTATCAATAAAAAAATGCTCCAATATTTTTGATATGTAAGTGTGAGAAATCAGTTGGCCTGACTCCAAATACAAATAAAAACAAAACACACCACCTAACCACCCTTCCCCCAATTTGTCTTATCTTTAGTCTCTGGAAATAGAATTTTGGAAACAGTCCTCACCACAATGTGAAAAATACTTCTGGTTTCCAATTATCAGTTGCCAAAGAGATGAGGGCTTATTCTGTCAAAATTGTCTCAATTTTTACAAAAGCAGTTAAGACTTTTCTGACTTCAGGCTAACATTCTTCAGATTGAATCAGATGCCAAAACTGAAGTGAAATTCAAACTAAGCAAGAAATGATTTTCATCTGGACTCCTACTAAATAGAGCTAAATCATAAAATTTATATGAAAATTCTTCACTGTTTTTAAAAGTATAAGATGTTGGTTGCAGTTTTAAGCAGCCAAACATCAACTTATTTTGAGCAGAGTTAGTCTCTAGTTTTAAACAGGGTATAATACAACCTTCAAGTCTCGGTTATTAATATTCATTTTGGTTTCCATTGCAAGTCAGGATTGAACCATGAACTCACCCAGAATTTTGCCTCAATTTATGTGTGTGTGTGTGTGTGTGTGTGTGTGTATGTGCAAAGGAATTTATACTACTATGTAATAATTCTATAATTTCACTTAATCTTTCTATTCATACAAACTTTACTTAATTTTATTCTCCTAAATATAACCACTCTGAAAATTATTGTTCAACAATAATGTTTCAGATTATTATTAAATAGTTTGTGGCCATTTGGAAGAATTCTTCCTCCTCTTGTTCTTTCTCTTCCTCCTCCTCCTTTTTCTTTTTCTTCTTCTCTTTCTTCTTCTTCTTCTCTTCTTCTTCTTCTTCCTCTTCCTTCTTCTTCTTCTTCTTCCTCTTCCTCTTCTTCTTTCTTCTTTTTCTTCTCCTTCTTCTTCTCCTTCTTCTTCTTCTTTTCTTCTTCTTCTTCCTCTTCTTCTTTCTTCTTCTTCTTCTGCTTCTTCTTCTCCTCCTCCTCCTCCTCGTTATTGTATGCACTGATTTAGATCCTTAAGTCTTTTCTTCTATTTCTGCCTTAATACATCTCAGTGATTTCATTTATTTTCCTTTTCAGAAATATCTTCACTTTAATATCTTCACACAAAAAAGTCATCTATCGCAGATTCAGCTGTATTATCAAAGTTGTATCACATTTACAAATCATTGTCTGATAATAGACTTGTATTCAGAAAATATAAAGAACCCTCACAATTCAATAGTAAAACCACATATAATCCAACTTAAAAAGGGAAAATTATTTGGGCAGACATTTCTTTAAAGAAGATATACAAGTGGCCAATAAGCACAGGAAGAGATGCCCAACACTACTAGTCATCAGGGAAATACGAATCAAAACCACAATGACTTCATATCTATTAGGATATCTACAATAAAAAAGATGGAAAAAAGTGTTGGTGAGAAAGTGGAAAAAATGGAAACCCTATACATTGCTGGTGGAAATGTAAGATGGTGAAGCTGCTTTGGAAAATGGTCTTGTTTCTCAAAATATTAAACAGAGTTGCCATATGACCTAGCCATTTCACTTCTAGGTATACACTCAAGAGAAATGAAAATATGCATTCATACAAAAACTTGTACATGAATATTCATAGCAGCATTATTCATAATAACTCAAAAGGGGAAACAACCTGAATATGCATCAACTGATGAATGGATAAATAACATGTGGTGTATCCATACAGTGGAATATTATTCAGCAATAAAAAGGAATGATATACTGATACATGCTGTAACATAGATGAGCTTTTAAAACACAATGCTAAGTGAAATCACATAAGACCACATATTGTACGATTCCATGTCTATGAAATGTCTACAACAGGCAAATTTATAAAAATAGAAAGTAAATTGGTGGCTACTCAGGGCTAAGGTGAGAGGCAGGAAGAGAATGGGGATTGACTTCTAATGGGTATGGGGTTTCTTCTATGGGGAGAAAATGTTCTAAAATTATAGTGATGGTTCCAGAACCCTGTGAGTATACGAAAATCCACTGAATTCTATTGTATATTAGTTATATTTCAATAAAGCTATTTCTATTTAAAAAGTTGCATTAGGGATACAAACTCAAATTTTTAGGATATATTTATGTCTATCCTCCCCTGCCTGCCATCTCTTCATTCCCAAATTCCCTTTGATGCTGATCTATTTAATCATTGATTAGTGTGTATTTTACATTAATATACTTATCGCATAATTAATTAGAATTTGTTGTGAGTAAAACTGTGGGCAATTCAAACGATTCAGATAAGACATGCACTCAAATAAATATACTAAAATATAAAAGGTGGTGTATGCTATAATTACAATTTTATGAATGTTCAGAAAAGAGAGACATTATTGCCAGCTGGGTGATCAGGAAAGTATCATTAAGTAAACAATATTTGAGATGAGTTTTGAGGAATAGGTAGGATTTGGATGTGTAGAAATATTGGCAAAGGATAAGCTCTGCAAGAGCAAAAGACCAGAAGTCAGAAAGACTAGAATGTGAATGGCAAATGATTCTATTTGTCTGGAGAATAGCATATATCTAAAGAGCTGTCATTGCATTTGAAATGTAAGATGGAGTCAAATTTTTAAAAGATCTTCGATATCAGACTAAGAAGCTTGAACTTTATATATGAAAAAATGAAGGGTTTTTTTTTAATTATCCAGTGTTATGATAGTTGTGTTTCCAGAATATTGGTCAAAGTGAAGTGCATTAACTGGTGGGAGCAGAGAGATTCTGGAGGCCAGAGAGACAACAGAGGTGGCTTTTCCCTAGCCTGGGTTAGCAATAAATAGAATGTGGGCTTGGATAGTAATGATGAGAATAAAAATAAGGGAATGAATGCAACAAAAACTTAGAAAGCAGAACTAACATGTTGGGGTACGGGAGAAAAAGATGCCAGAGAAAACTCAGAAGTTTCAAGACTCATCATCTGGGGGGTTGGTTGCGGCATCAGTAGAGCTTCCCAAAGAGTGGAAGGCTTGGTTCACCTTTGGACTCAGAGCATTGATTTGGGATACAGGGGAGACATTCAGATGGATGTGTCCAGGAGACAGTTGGAAATATGGAAGTAAAACTCATAAAAGAGGCCAAGGCTGAAGCTATACGTTTGAAAATCTCCATCAAGGCAAGAGCAAAGGTGAGGTGTTAAATAAGATGGGAAGAAAGATATAGATAAAAGAGAGAAGGCAAACACCATATTTTTTCAGGATATCTGTATTTAGGAAGAAGTAGAAGAAGAGGTATAGCAAATAGATGGCCTGAGTAGGAGGAGGAAAATCAGGAGAGGATAGAGTCTTGTAAGCCAAAGGATGAAAGTTTTGAGAATGAGTCAAGGGAAATGAAGATGCAGAGAAACTGTGCTTCCTAATAAAGAGATGTTTAGGCCAGGTGTGGTGGCTCATGCCTGTAATCCCAGTACTTTGGGAGGCAGAGGCAGAGGGATCACTTGAGGCGAGGAGTTCGAGACCAGCCTGGCCAACTTGGAGAAATCGTGTCTCTACTAAAAATAAAAATATATTAGCCAGGCTTGGTGGTGTGCACCTGTAGTCCCAGCTGCTTGGGAGGCTGAGGCATGAGAATCGCTTGAACCTGGGAAGGCAGAGGTTGAAGTGAGCCGAGAACACACCACTGCATTCCAGCCTGGGCGACACAGCAAGACTCTCTCTTAAAAAAAAAGAGCAGTTTAGAGGTAACATCCTAGAAAGTGATTGTAGCAATGTGTTCAAGGTTTTAGGTAACAAGGAGTTGGGAAGTAAATGGGTGGACAGAAAATAGGGTTATTGGAAATAGAATACTTGAGACTTACTTCAATGGGATGAAAGGAGTGATATGGCAGAGGGAGAGATGGATTGTTCTGGAATGAGGATCTTGATGATGAATTTAGAGGAGCCTTGAGGAGAGGTAACAAGGGCACATAGGAGGGGTGAGCCTTAGCTCAGTTAGTGAGAGGGAAACTTTCTCTGAGGTGGAAGGGAGGAAAAAACCTGAAGGTGAGTAAGGATGCAGAGAAAATATAAGGTGAAGTGGAGGAAAGCTAAAGAAGCTAATGTCACATGATTTCTTTTCTGTGGCAGCAAAGCCAGATAAGAATGGATGTGTTGGGGAGACAGGGAAAGCAGGGGATGAGGAAATCAGGACTTAAGGGGAATAGACTTGGCATTATGGAAATTGGCATCAATATCCGTAAAAGTCCTGCTGGAAAGCAAAGGACCACACCCTGCTTTAATTTGTAGTAGAATCATTGTCTAGGCTTTGGAGCTTTATCTAGTCATGCTGGGCATATTATCTATGACTTTCCTGCAATTCTGTTATTTTCTTTCTAATGAATTTTAAGCAAGTTTACATTTACTATAAGAAATAACCATTGGCATTTTCTCGGCAAAATCTTCCTGAGTCTGTTCCAATCCAGTTTGCTGTCTTACCTATCCTTGTGCTTACTCTAGCTACACACCTGCAGGCCATACCTCTCAATTTCCTTCCTGCCAAGAATTTCATTAATGCACTGTTTAGACCTTGTTCTATTCAATCTTTCAAAAAATTCATTCATGAAAAGAGGAGTTTTCTTCTGTCCTACAGATAGCAAACAGGCTTTCCTATTATTTTAAAGACCTTGCTGAAGAGTAAATTTTTGTTCATAAAGGATCTGTAATCTGGCAATGAAAGGTGAGAGCAGGGTGGGGTAGAGCAGGGAGATAGATGAATAGTCACAAATGAGGACATTCAATTTGATTGTGTCTTTTGTCTCAGTAAAGACTTTTTATCTAAATTAAGCTTCACTATATTTCTTCTCTGGCCCTTTGCTTTATACTCTCCTCAGTGAGGTCACCATTCTTGATGACCCTTCTATTATCCTGGTCTCTATTACACTGATTCCCTAAACCCCAATGACCTCCATCTCCATTGCATTTTACTCATTCACTATACTTCTGAAATTTTCACTTCTCAAAGACTCTAAGAACCCAAACTCTCAAATTCCCTCCTCTGGCTCTACAATTCCCTTTCCTACATTCTCACACATAATCAGCCTCAGCTTTACTCTCTTCATGACTACTTTCAAGCCTCTCGTCCTTTCCAATTCTTCTGCCTTGTCACCCAATTTTTTTTTTTGACATAGTGTCACTCTATTGCCCGTGCTGGAGTGCAGTGGCACGATCTCGGCTCAATGTAACCTCCACCTCCTGGGTTCAAGCGATTCTCCTGCCTCAGCCTCCTGAGTAGCTGGGACTACAGGCACATGCCACCACACCTGGCTAATTTGTTTTTGTATTTTTAGTAGTGACGGGGTTTCACCATGTTAGCCAGGATGGTCTCGATCTCTGGACTTCTTGATCCGCCCTCCTTGGCCTCTCAAAGTGCTGGGATTACAGGCGTGAGCCACTGCACCCAGCCCCCCAATTTTTAGTCAACAACTTTAATTCAGCATATCTTAGGTGCAAAACCCCCATATGTATAATGCTTTATCCCTTTTATCTCTGTGTTTTCTGGTTTTCCCACTTTCCCAGTGTGGGAAAACTGTACTACCAAAAGGCTCAATGCTTTGTCAGTTGGATTCACCACAATTTATGCTATCTAGTGTTAGGGAAGCCTTAACTGCTCTATAGAAGCCCTTTTATTTTCTGCTCAAATGAGAGGTTCTAAAGCACCCTCACAAATCTTCAATCCTACCCTGTTTCCCCTTACTTCGAGTTTCAATTATACCTTGAAACTATGAAGGTCAATCCCTTCAAACACAGCATCCCAATTTCCCTTCTCTCTACTTCAAACCCTCTTTATGTCTCAACTTCTCTTTTTTCCTCTTTCTGAGAAAAAAAAGAACTCTTCGAGCTGCCATTCTTACCCTCCTCCAATACATTATAGCAAAAGAGAATCTGCCTAAAGGACAACACTAATCCCTTGCTCAAAAAGTTTAAATGGTTCCTCACTGACTTTGCGGTAGAGTCTAAACACATTAGCCTGCCATTCAAGGCCCTCTTCAAGATGGCCAAAAATCACTATCTCAGAATAGTCACCTATTATTCCCCTATATAACATGCTCTAAGTTGCCATCAAACTGAACTAGTTGTTTTTCCCCAAAAGTGCCTTGCATTCCATGCCTCCATGACTGGTAGAGTCAAGGTATGGCCTTCCATGTATATTTAAATCCTAACTCTGCCACTTCCAAGATGGGAGACTTTAGTCAGAGATACAGAATCAGTGCTTCAGTTTCTTTCCTATCTAGTTGTGAGAATTAAATAAAATGATTGTTGCAGCACTTGAAAAACTGCATAATGCTACTAAGATGTTCTAAAGTGTTCTTTCATTCAACAAATATTCACTTAGCACCCACTACTTGCCAGACACAAGTACTGCTGCTGTTCACTTTTCAAATGAATGTTATAGATATACTTGAGGAGACAGACCCAATCTCATCCACTGATCAATGTAAACTAAAACAACTAGGAGAATCAAGACATAAAGTAAATCCATATAAGCTTGAGGTTTGGCAAACAACGTTTTGAAAAAATATTATTTGCAGATAGCTTGATGGTTTCAGCTCAGAACCATTCTTCTTTAGATTAGACATCTTTGTTGCTGCTTTTCTGGACATCAAAATCAATTCAGATCAATAACTTAAATAAAGGAATTCTGAAAGCTTATTCGAAATAAGAGTAAAATCTTTCATTCCTCTGGATGTGAATCTCTGATTGAAAAAAAATGCATTGCTTTAAGTAAGCCCATGTCTTGAATTTCTTCAATCCATGCCAGATGGGACATTCAGGAGCAGATTGTACAAGCAAGCTTGCAAGGGAACATGGCCTTGTAAATATAGTTTCTCTTGATAATGGCTGTGACTCTACTTGGTATAAAAGAAGACCTTACTGATAAGAGGTTTCTTCTCTATAGTCACCAATACAAAAAGCACACACAAAAAACTACATTTTCTCCAGTATTGACAGACTTGTGTTAGTGCCAATAAAACGATTGTTGATTCCCAGAGAGTTGGGGTTAGGGGAGGCAGGTGGACAAAAAGCTAACCAGTGAACAAGCTGTTTCTCTTTCTCTGTCCCCACCCCTCTTTTTCTAAAAGTCCAAAATAGAAATTTCAAAGCTTAAAAAAATTCAAGGCAATTTAATTTAAGTTGCTTCCCATGACTTTAAACACTGAATGTTCACACCTACGTCAGTACTACATTGAGAACCTCCCACTCAGAGACTGTATTTAGGAAAGAAAGGATGCTGTGGTCTCAGCTGAGGCCTAGATTTGAGGGCTCTTGAGTTCCTGGATGAATTCTTCAGCAAGACTCTGGAGTTCAGCAGATTTAATTCTTACTCCTCTGTGGAGAGTCAGGTCAATGTTTTCAGGAGGTTTCCCTTCAGGAATAATTATAGGAGATAAAAATATTCACTCTAAGGTAAACACAGTAAAATCCCTGTATAACCTACTTTATTATTCATATATATGCTGCTTCATGCAATAGGTTTGGTCCTAAGAATCTGTATACAAATTGAGTTTTATCCCTCAGGACTTTCCTAATGTAATCCTGAAGAACAGAGATTATTATCTCTCCACACACTTAGGCATTAACAACAATCCATGCCCCATTTTCTTTAATGGCGTTTGCACTTTTATTAGTTTTCAATATGTAGTACAGATTTACTAATCAATCCTTTTCTGGGAAAATAAAATCTGGTTTTAGTGTTTAAGCCATAATATGGCCAAATTGTATATCTGACAGGTTATTTCATACCCACCATTTTCATGGTTTTTTTTAAGCTTAAGCCAAGCCAGGTGAGTAGGCGTCATCCCAGATAAAATCTTGCTGACTTTTTTTCCCCCAAAGAAAAGCTAGTGAACAGGAGGTGATAAATGCTATGCTTCCTACTCAGACTCTGTCACATAAGATGTCAGTTCTTTATTTTAATTATATTCTTTGCCAGCTCAAAGAGGCAAGTAATTTTGCTGCATATTATCTTACCTTTGTTAGAGTTCGTCACAAGCAGCAGTTGAAGGCCTTTCATTTGTTGTGCCAGAGCTGGTCTTAATATCCAATTCCAAGCCAATCTCTTGGCATCCTGGAGAAAGAAACAAATTATTCATTGTCAAAAAAAGCAGACCAGACAATTACTGAAATGCAAGCCAGGCATAAAAAGTGAAACACCTTTATGAAACAATATAGCAATTAGAAAGAGAATTTTTAATATTTACTCCACTCAAGTGGTGGCATTGACCAAAGGCGTTAACACAATACAAACATCATCAGGAAGTTTCTGGAAACAAACAAGAAACTAAGAGCTTGTATTTTATTTGGGTGTCCAAGAGTCGGGCCCTGACATGAGGACTCTATTGCCAGTTGTGTATTTGGGAGGCACAGAGACCACTGATAGGGTAGTGAGAAAGGAATGTGGGAAGGGGAGGGCAACATGTTCAAGGAGAGGGTCATTATGAGACCAGTCACCACCATGACAACTGGAGCTTAATCCTGAGAGAAAGCTCTAGGAAATGGTGTAAAATAAATGCCTCAGAATCATCCCACCCAAGGGGCAAGGGAGCTGGGGCATTTATACCCCAATTTCTGGTAGTCATTGGTTGAGGACTACTGAGGTGGAGGGACAGTGATTATTTCACTAGCATTTCCTGTCTGCATTTCCAGTTTCAGAAAAAGCCCTCAGGCCCAGAGATGCAGACACTGGCAGCTGGAGGTGAGTTGGAGCATGTGGGTGAGTCAGGGCCAAGGGAGCAAGGGAGACAACAGCACACTGACAGCATCTAATATAGCTCCTCTTTGTACTGAATCATAGGATCCTCAGACAGAGAATGTCCTACTGGTCCCTGGTCACAGGACTTTTAGATAGGGTCACTAAGAATATAGGAGGCTAAGTTCAAACCCTAACTCCAGAAATACATGACAGAGAGACAACAAAGTCAATGTGTCTAGAAGGAAACAGTGATCCACTTGCCCACTCCCTTCTTCCTTCTTACTTGTATCTCCCACTTGTCATTTACTCAGGTGAAACACCTTTGCCCTCTATGTGAAGAGTGGAGGTGGTAAGACCCTGTTGAATTTGTCTGTGGAGGAATGAGGAACAGACATCTGCTCTTGGAAGAAAACAGATGTCTTTTTCATGATTACATGTAGGCTGTAGGCATAGTAAATAATAATAGATGCTCACATTTATCAAAGCTTTCTTTATATGAGGTACCATTTTATGTAATTTTCATGGATTATTCAATTAAACCTTACAACAACATTATGAGGTAGGTACTATTATTATCCCTTTTTTCCAGATAAGGAACCAAAGACACAGAAAGATTAAGTAGCCTGACCCAGACTACAAAATTAGAGACGATCTCCAGAAACCAAGATCTTAACTACCATGCTAAAGATGGAGAGAGGGAATAGTTGATGGGAATCAAGATAAAATGTTCACAAAAGAAATTAACGTGAGAAATGCTTTAAGGAAGATGAAAAAGGGCCTTTAAACAGTGAATTGGACCTGAACATTCCATATCCTTTGAACAAACTAAAGAGAACAGCAACAACAAAACCCAAGAGTAGAAAAAGAGAACTCATAATTATCTAACCCCTTTTCCTGCCACCATAGGGAAGGATAAGTTAGGAAGAAAAGCCACCAGGCCAATGGAATCTAAATAAGTACTATATATGAGCTAATGCTGGTCCAAATTTCATTATTGCTACTGCAAAAATAATAAACTGCATTTAAATAACACGGCACCATAAATATGAGGACAGTTAGCAATATTTTATTACAGTCGCTTTTTATATTAATTTGAAAATTCAAATGAGATGTCCACAGAAATCAAAAGCAAGATGAAATAAAGCTAGCAAAGATGTTTTTTTATGAGCAGAACCCTTGAGGATAATAAGGTGGTATCTTGCTGTATTAATCTATTCTCATGCTGCTAATAAAGACATACCCAAGAATGGGTAATTTGTAAAGGAAAGAGGTTTAAGTTATGGCTGGGGAGGCCTCAGGAAACTTACAATCATGGCAGAAGGGGAAGCAAACGTGTCCTTCTTCACAAAGTATCATGAGAGAGAAGTGCAAGTGCAAAGCGAAGAGGGGGGAAAGCCGCTTATAAAACTATCAGATCTCATGAGAACTCACTCACTATCATGAGAACAGCATGGAGGTAACCACCCCCATTATTCAATTACCTCCCACTTGGTCCCTCCCGTGACACATGGGGATTATGGGAACTACAATCAAGTGGGAGAAATTGGCCAAAATGAAAGGGGCTGCAGACCCCATGCAAGTCCAAAATACAGCAGGGCAGTCAAATTTTAAAGCTCCAAAATGATCTCCTTTGAATCCATGTCTCATATCCAAGTCGTGCTGATGTAAGAGGTAAGCTCCCATGGTCTTGGGAAGCTCCACCCCTGCGGTTTTACAGGGCACAGTCCCCCTCTGGCTGCTGTCATGGGTTGGCATTGAGTGCCTTTTCCAGGCACACAGTGCAAGCTTTTCCAGGCACACAGTGCAAGCTTTCAGTGGATCTACCACTCTGGAGTCTGGAGGACAGTGGCCCTTTTCTCAAAGCTCCACTAGGCAGTGCCCCAGTGGGGACTCTGTGTGGGGGCTCCCACCCCACATTTCCCTTCCACACTGCCCTAACGGAAGTTCTTCATGAGGGCCCTGCCCCAGCAGCAAACTTCTGCCTGGACATCCAGGCATTTTTTTTTTTTACATCCTCTGAAATCTAGGGAGAGGTTCCTAAACCTCAATTCTTGACTTCTGTACACCTGCACACCCAACACAATGTGTAAGCCGCCAAGGTTTGGGGCTTACACCCTCTGAAGCAATGGCCTGAGCTGTACATTGGTGCCTTTTAGCCACGGCTGAGACACAGGGCACCAAGACTGCACAAAGAAGCAAGGCCCTGGGCCCAGCCAATGAAACCACTTTTTCCTCCTAGGCCTCCTGTCTTGTGATGGGAGGGGCTTCCTCTGACATGCCCTGGAGACATTTTCCCCATTGTCTTGGCAATTAACATTTGGCTTCTCGTTACATATGCAAATTTCTGCAGCCAGCTTGAATTTCTCCTCAGAAAATGTTTTTGTTTGTTTGTTTGTTTTTGTTTGTTTTTAAATTTTCTATTGCATCATCAGGCTGCAAATTTTCAGAACTTTTATGTTCTGCTTTCCTTCTAAATATAAGTTCCAATTCCAAACTATATCTTTGTGAATACATAAAACTGAATACTCTTAAAACACTCAAGACACACCTTGAATGCTTTGCTTCTTAGAAATTTCTTCTGCCAGATACTCTAAATCATTTCTCTCAAGTTCAAAGTTCCACATATCTCTAGGGCAGGGGCAGAATACTGCCAGCCTCTTTGCTAAAACATAGCAAGAGTCACCTTTATTCCAGTTCTCAACAAGTTCTTTATCTCCATCTGAGACCACCTCAGCCTAGACTTCGTTGTCCATATCACTATCAGCTTTTTTATCAAAGCCATTTAAGTCTCTAGGAAGTTCCAAACTTCCCCACATCTTCCTTTCTTCTGAGGCCTCCAAGTCTCTAGGAAGTTCCAAACTTTCCCATATTTTCTGATCTTCTTCTGAGCCTTCCAAACAGTTCCAACCTCTGCCTGTTACCCAGTTCCAAAGTTGCTTCACATTTTCAGGTACCTTTACAGCAGCACCCCACTTCTCAGTACCAATTTACTGTATTAGTCCATTCTCACACTGCTGATGAAGACATACTTGAGACTGGGTAATTTATAAAGACAAGAAGTTTAATTGAATCACAGTTCAGCTGGCTGAGGACACCTCAGGAAACTTATAACCATGGCAAAAGGGGAAGCAAACACATCCTTCCTCACAAGGCAGCAGGAGAGAGAAGTATAGAGCAACGTGGGGGGGAAAGCCCCTTATAAAATCATCAGATCTCGTGAGATCTCACTCACTATCATGAGAACAGCATGGAGGTAATTGCTCCCATGATTCAATTACCTCCCACTGGGTCCCTCCCATGACACGTGGGGATTATGGAAACTACAATTCAAGATGAGATTTGGGTGGAGACACAGCCAAACCATATCACTTGCTTTTGAACAGAAAATAATTCTGGCTGGAAACTATTGACAAATTCACATCTTCCACATAGCCAAACTATGTCTTTGAAATATGATGTGCTCTTAGCAACCAGGTACATAGCGCAGTTCTGAGGTGGTACTCAGTGTTTTTTCGTGTCTACCCCTTGCCTACGTATGAAATGGGGGCAAATGAGAGCAGCAGAAAAAGCCAGCTTGGAAAATAGTCATGGAAATTTTTTCTGAAACCAAAGATGTCAGAAAAGATGTCTGGAAAAGACAGAGGTAAAATTGCAGATAGCAATATTTTCTAATGGCCAATAGAGACATAGAGAAGAGACCTCATAATGGGCACAGTGCAGAAGGCACAGACAGCTGCAAATCCAGCTTTGTTTTGGGTTATCCATTGGTATAATGAAAGTAAAAATCTCAAAATAAACTCATTAGTTTTGGAAAAATTTTCTGGCTCTGTCCATTGAAGGGGTCTGAAGGCAGTGACATTCAGTGGCAGTGAACATACCTAATGCTCAGATTTGGTGTCTACATACCATTTCTGTCTTAGAGAAAACAAGCTTCTTTTGATAACTGGCTAATTACAAACATGAGGCAGAGAGATTATGGGAGTGAGCCTGAAATATTTCACTGAACCAGAAAGTTAAAAATCACTCAAAGAGTTTTAGAAGGACATAGAGGCCAGCTTGAAAGAATTCCTCTTGGACAAGTTTGAGACAATTTGAGCATCAAAAATGCCATAAATTATTATAAGCCTGAATAAATAAAACTCTATGGGTCCAAGTGATGCTCAGGGAAAAGGGCAAGAGAGGGGGAAACAGGTATGCTCTTTTCTGCAGAAGGATGCCAGTTAATAAATATAGAAGGACTGAGAGAAACAAAAAAACACCTTTTTGCAACTATAATGCAATAATTATTTGATATAAGAATGTTAAAGCCACTAATTAAAGGGTTATTGGAAACAGGATGCTCAGGTGGTATCAACATATCACCCTTGGATTACTTAGTAATTGCAAAGGGAAAGGTTTTCATCTTTATTAGAGAAATTTGATGGACCCAGTGAAGCACACATCTATGAAATGAGTGCAAGAATAGTACCAACCTCAGAGAGTTGTTGTAAGGATTGAATAAATAATAAAACACATACCACTGGACCACAGAGAAGAATCGAAGCAGGTCAAATGGTTTATTTTTTTATTTTCCACAAAAACCATACCCAAATCACAAACTTGCATAATCAGATGACCAGTATAAAGAAGTAGCAAAGCCAACAGTGTGAAATCCAGAAGCAGAGAGTGCCCCAATATCAAAAGAGAACTTACATAGACAGTTTACTTCAAGCTTTTCCAGGATGGAGTTTCTTCTAAGCTCTCTAGCAGAGAGATGCATGCTTCTCACCCACCTACCCTTCCACATCAAAGAGAATGGAAGGAGTAAAGTGATTCAAAGAGAAAAAGAGATAGCTGGGTCTTTCCCCCAAATGGCAGCAGCCATAGTTTCCCATGACCACTACTGTTTTAAGAAAGAAAATGCTTTTGAAGAGCTGAAGTGAAGCTGCAAAGAGAAAACGATTGGTTGAGATTTCTCTTAAAGGGGGGAAATGCAGACCCAATCCACTTTTGCTAAAAATACCTGGAAGGTTATTCAAAAATATGAGGGATATATTACTCCAATGCAAGCTAACTTATTTCCCTTCTACTAAGGCTTCCCTCCCTCGATAATGTGTCAAGATGAGAAAATGTGCCTCTTGAAGCTGATTCATCCTCAACACACTTCTTCTTCACCTTGGGAGTAGGGTGAGGTGGTAGTGATGGCACCAACAGGAGTGTGCTGTGAGCATCTCTTGGCTAAAGCCTAGATTAGCAAGTTGGTTATAGTGTAATCTTGTCCCAGTGATTTCCTATTACCAATATCTATGTCTTTTTGACAAAGAGATTTCTCTAGTAACATGGGCCAGTTCTGCCTACTTCACAGCAAGTACTATAGAATTAATGCCCCTGAAAACCTCAATTCAAGACAAACAGAACTATGAGTATTTATTCCTTAGATCTCTAACCCCTCAGGTGGTGTCTTAGCCTGTTTTATGTTGCTATAAAAGAATACATGAGACTGGATAATTTATAAGGAAAAGAGGTTTTTTAGCTCACAGTCCTGCAACTTCAGAAGTTCAAGGTCATGGCCCTGGTTTCTGGCAAGGGTTTTCATGTTGTGTCACAATATGGCAGAGGAGGTCAAAGGGGAAGTGAATACATGCAAAAGGGGAAACCCTCAGGGACTTCCTGGATTTATAACAATTTACTCTCATGAGAACTAATCCATTCCCATGAAAACCAATCCAGTCTTGCTAGAGCAGGAACTCAGTCACTACCGTGAGAATAGCACCAAGCCATTCATGAGGTATCCGCCCTCATAACCCAAACACCTTCCACTAGGCCCCACCACCCAACACCACTACATTGGCAATAAAATTGTGAGTTTGGATGAGTACAAACCATATCCAAACCATAGCAGGTGAAATAACTTTAAGATGTGCATTCTATACTGGCTTCCAGACTTCTCCAATGAGATAAAGTACTAGTTTCTCACAGTGGTAGCTTGCTTGATAAAACACCCTTTATTCCTGTGCTAGTTTGCTGGGAATTAAGTGTGTTTTTATCAAGCAAGATACATGAACATAGGGAGGGGAGCATCACATACCAGGGACTGTCGGGGGGTGGGGGGCAAGGGGAGGGAGAGCATTAGGACAAATACCTAATGCATGTGGGGCTTAAAACCTAGATGACAGGTTGATAGATGCAGCAAACCACCATGGCACATGTACATCTATGTAACAAATCTGCACGTTCTGCACATGTATCCCAGAACTTAAAGTGAAAATAAAAAAATAAATTAAAAAAAAACACACTTTACTGACTGCCTTTCCTTCCCTGTCTTACCTCCCCACTTCTCCATTGGAATCTTCTGGGATCACCTCCCTAATAAACTATTTGTGCCAGAATCCTTGTCCTTATGGAGGAACACAAGTTTAGATGTCTGACTAAACCAAAATTACAGCTTCTAGAGTCACAGATAAACTGCATAACCAAAAGCCACATTTGAAATGTGCATCTATACTCCTAAGAGAGAATGTAGAACCCTGCAAGAAGTCTCTAGGTACCTCTTGTTGCTATATATGCTTACCTGAGTGATTAAGGGTGGTTTATAATCCATCTTGAGCAATGTTAGTATCCTTATGTGGGATATTACTCAAAACATTTACTAGTTGCAACAGCATGAGCCCTGGAGTAGGGTCCTGAAAGATGTCAAGAGTGGTGGGACCAGGGCATTTGTGGAGAGAACAATAGCTGGTCTCTGGATTAAGGTCATTTATTAAACAGTAGGGTAATATTTCACCATTTTAACAATCAACACAGTGCTACCAATCTATAGTGATTGAACATCAGTCCTATCCTTAGGTACTGAAGTGATTTTTATGATAGTTCAATAAGTGGGAGATTCCCAAGGATTAAAAAAAATCTTTATTACCAGCACCTCAAGAATAACTGCAAATGATAGTGTAGTACAATCCCTAGTGTAGAGTGTGGTCTGAGAATTAAGTGCTTTGGCATAATAGTCAATTCCTGGGTTGTCAATTTTTAAAGAATTATGCTACAACAAAATAAACTGAGTACTAAAGCCAAAAATAACATATTTTGAATTTTCTCTTCACGATGACCTCTTTACAATGACCTCGGAGTCATTATTACAAATATCAATTTTCAATGTTTTGTAGATATGTTAGAAAAAACAATTGTAGAACAAAGTATTCCATACTGTACAAACCAGTTCTTAGAGTATAGTTATAATAAAACAGCTGCATAACTTAGAAAGTCACTTTTGAGTGTATTTACTTTCCCTAGAATAATTGCAATGATAGGCGATTTTTTTTTCAAATAAGAAAGAGCTGTTTTAAACACATCTCTTGCAGAGTGACCAATAAATGTATAAGTTCAGTAAAGATGCTGTTTCTGTAAGCTCTATTGGAGCTTACAGAATAATAGTAAGGAAATGTCAGAATATAAGATATAGGAAAAGCCTGATCCAGACTATATGAGGAATCAATTTATTAATGCTTGGTCTACAGGGAAGCCTCAAAAAGCATACCTATAGATTCAGGTAACAATTGGGTCCTAAATAATCCTTTTATAGTAAATCAGTTCTCACAAAAAATAAAATTGAAAGGAAAAGATTGTTTTTCAATACTTCCCTTTAAAACTGCATGTGATGGGCATTCAGGACAAAAGTACAATAAACATCAAATAATTGTACTCTAATAATTATGTAACTATATGAATATTCTGGGAGACAACACGATTTTTGAATTACATTGGAGATTTGTCATCAAAAGCTGGCTCTACTTCCAGAAAAGATGGTAACATGAGCCTAAGTGTCTAATCCTTCTTATTATTTGTTTCCTGTGTTTTATCTCTTTTGTTTTTTCTCTCCTTCTGCCCTTCTCTTGAATTGAGCATTTTTATTGTTTTCTTTCTTCTATTGCTTTTTAGTAGTGTGTTTTCTTCTACTCGTCAGGGTTTACCCTTAAAATTACAAAATATATCCTTGACTTACAAAAGTCAAATCAAAAGTGGTAACACTTCCCAGCAAATAAAAACACCATGGAAATCATTTATTCCATTTACTTCTTTTCCAATTTTGTGTTACTGTTACATAGTTTAATTCTAATTATATTTTAAATCATATGAAAAATTATACTTTCATGGACTTTGGTTTTCAGCAGTTTTAGTACTAAATGCCTCAGTATAGTTTTTTTTTATTTTCTTCCTGCTTTGGACTTGCATCATTTCTTGAATCTATAACATGAAGTCTTTTATCAGTTTTCAAAAACTGCCTCTTCAAACATTACTTCAGCTCTATGCTCTCTCTCCTTTTGTAACTTCAATCATATGTGGGTTAGACTTTATCATTGTGTTTCATGTGTCTCTTATGCCCTTGTCTGTATTGTCCATCCTTCTGTTCTCCATTTTAAGTCTATATATTTTCTTCTGATCTACCTTCCATTTTATTATTGTCTTTTAAGCTATGCCAAATATGCTATTAAATCCATCTATTGAGTTCTTAATTTCAGATATTTCATATTTCACTTCTTAAATTTCCATTTGATAATACTTTATATTTTCCAGTTCCTTGCTGATATTCATCTTGTCACTTAAATTATTGAAAATACTAATCACAGCTATTTTAAAGTCCATGCCTGGTAACTACATTTTCCAGTTTTACTGTGTGTTTATTTTTATATTAGTTTTTGATCAATTCATGTTGCTATGTGCATGATTATCTTTCACTGAATGCTAGATGATGTATATGACATTTTTAGAGATAATTTGATGCTCTGGATGTTCTATTCCTCCACAGAGAATTTATTCTTGCTTCTGGCAGTCAGCTGGTCTAAAAGACCACTGTGATCCAATCAAAGACTCAGCTGATTCAAAGTTAAACTTCTGACTTTGTGAGAGCTGGTATAATCCTGGTTTGCCCTCACTCTTTGGGAGCCTTTTGGGGTCAGAAATGAAGGCCAAGAGTGTTTACCTGGGCTATCCCTCCATAGTATGTTCTAGGATCTATTTTGTTGTCATTCAAATTGTCACAAAATCTGTTTATCTTTCCTCTCTGGGCTTATTTTTTTTTTCTCTGAAATATTGGCTCTACATGTCCTCACTGTTTTGGTGACTCTCATGCCTTTAAAAAGATGTTTCTCATGTTTTATCCAGTTTTGCCAGTTCTTTTCTTCAGGATGTTGTTTTCACACAAGCTAGTCAATATTTTTAGAAACAGAGCTCCTTCCAATTGGCTTTTAGTCTCCCATCTTGAAAACAGAAAGACAATAAAAGTTTACCCAATTCTGGAAATAATTGAATATAAAAGAGTGAGCGATCGAAGCCAACAAAGAGAAAATACGACCTGAAAAAAAGCATACACTATGCAAATAAAGTAAAAGTTCAATAAGCTGTCGTAATATTCTTAGGAAATAGGAGAAGATATTGCACCCATTAAATAAGCAAAAAATAGAAAAATTTAAAAGTCCTTAAATTACAAAAGATCAACTTGCAGAATGAGAAGAATTTAAAAGGAAGTAAAACCATTTGCAAGAATTTTTCAAATCAAACTTCTTGGAAATCATAAGAAAGGAGAGTCATATGGTCTGGAAGCCATCTGGCTCAAAGAAGGTATTCACAATGTTTATTTAGTTCTGGAGGGAGAATCAAGATAAAGTTAAGCAATAGATTTTAGTGACTAAATATTAATAAAAAATATCAAAAGGTGATCAGATATAAACTTATGCTAAATCAATCCTTTATTATAATAAATTATTAAATATTAACCACTTGCTGTTTGAATTTTAGAAGCTATATATATTATATAATACAGACAATGCACTAGGTTAGCCATTAGCTTTTATTTAGACAGAGAAGAATCAAGGTTAGGGAATAACTATAAACCAACTAGCATAAAATTTGAATTAAATATATATTTATGCAATATATTCTCATCATGAAGTCAAATTTCTGTCGTTATAATTATTTATAATATATAACATTATATATATATATATATATATTTTTTTTTTTTTTTTTTTGAGACGGAGTCTCGCTCTGTCGCCCAGGCTGGAGTGCAGTGGCGTGATCTCCACTCACTGCAAGCTCCACCCCCCGGGTTCATGCCATTCTCCTGCCTCAGCCTCCCAAATAGCTGAGACTACAGGCACCCGCCACCAGGCCCGGGGAATTTTTTTGTAGTTTTAGTAGAGACGGGGTTTCACCGTGTTCGCCAGGATGGTCTCGATCTCCTGACCTCATGATCCACCTGCCTCGGCCTCCAAAGTGCTGGGATTACAGGCGTGAGCCTCTGTGCCCGGCCTCAGAAACTATATTTTTTAAAAAGCACTAGTATATGTAATATATGATCTAATCTGACAATCTAGTTTAAAAGGTCATGAAAACCTGACCCTTTGAATTTTGCTATCCTAGCAGAGTTCTCCAGAGAAACAGAACCAATAGGATATATATGTGATAGATATAGATAGATAGATCTATATAAGTATGAACATATTGCAATTATCTACCTATCTAGGAAGATATTTATTATAAGATATTTGCTCACATGCAATCATGGGGGCTGAGAGGTCCCCTGATCTGCCATTTGCAAGCTGCAGATCCAAAAAAGACAGTGGTATAGCTCAAAAGCCTGAGAGCCAGAGTGCCAATGGTTTAGATTCCAGTATGAGTCTGAAGGCCTGAGAACATGGAATACTCAGGGATGGAGATGACCGATGGTCCAGCTCATGCAACCAGCAGAGTTAATTCAACATTCCTCCGTTTTTTTGTTCTATTTGGACCCTCAGTGAACTGGATGATTCTCATCCACATTGGGGAGGGCCATCTGCTTTACTCACTCCACCAATTCAAATGCTAATCTTGTCCAGAAACACCCTCCCAGATACACCCAGAAATAGTGTTTATTCAACTCTGAACATATATGAACCAGTTGAGTTGACACAAAATTAACCATCATACTGAGTATCACTTCTCATGTCTAATTCTCCAAATTTTGGTCATTTTGGTGTCTAAGAAAATATAACAGCAGTATAAATATTAACCTGTAGAGTCCAAACCTGTAACATAAAAACAAATTCCAGAATCATTCTAATTATTTGTATTTAAAAGAACCTGTAGTGTTCAGAAACAATGTAAGAAAACTATTATTTGAAACACCCCATTAATCTATAACATTATGAAACTACATGCCATAATATAATTAGTAAATGTACACTCTGAGGTCTTTACCAAACCCATGCTCAAGAATTGAATTATTTCAAATTTATGTGCCATATAATATCATAATATGTTCCTTTTCTCACAAATGGAAAAAGGAAAAGGAATTGTGTTATCATTTTCATCTACTGCCACCCTCGACAGCCTGTAATAAGCTTCGAGACTATCCTCTTTTATTACAGAACAATGACTCACCTAGAGTTACATAACACACAGTTACTAGGAATCCAAATCTCTCATTTTCTCTTTAATATCAGAAGTGCTTATCGCTTAAAGCTAAAAAAAAAAAACAGTTTTAAAGAAATATTCCAGAAACAGCAAATGAAGGGGGAAAATTGCAGGCAACTGCCAGGGGATACTTACTATTATGCTTACCTATCCTTCCCTGCATGCACTCTCTGGGTTGTACAAGTGCTGGACTTGCATTTGAAGACCCTGAGAGTGAGAACCTTCTTACTTGGTGCCCTAGGAGTCTTGCTTGCCTCACTCTAGTCCCTGCTCTGTGTAGGACAGGGCCCAGAAAAAACAGCATTTAAAAGATATGCAAAGGAAGAGAGCCCCACAGGGGACACTGAAAACAAGTAGTCAGTAAGGAAGAAGAAAAAATGCAACAGCAGTGTTATGAAAGCCAATAAAAGAGGGCACATCCAGGGGAAAAAAAGACACAGTGATCATTGTCATTCAACTCTGAACAGGAATCATGTAAGATCATGCTCAGTGTTTATTGCTAGGAACTGCCAGTTGAAAGGAAACTTATATGTCTCAAATATACAAACAGTTGCTCAACTTTACCTAAAATGTTTTAAATGCAAATTAAAACTTCAAGAAGACACTATCAATACACTGTGTTGGAGAGGGCACTGGGAAACATTCTCTGAAATATTTCTTGTGGGAGTGTAAATTGGTAAAATTGCTATGGAGTCTAATGTAGCAACATTAACAAAAATTGCTTTGACCTAGCAATTCCACCTCTAAGTATTACCCAACCTATTCTTGACACATGTGTTTGAGGAAATATATTGCAATATTGATTGTAAATATTAAAACAATCTCAGTGTTATAGAAGATGAGTTAAATAAATCATAATACTTCTATTTAATAAAATTAATACAATTCTATGCAGTTGTTCAAAGGAATGAGTGAGCTCTATATGTACTGATATGGAAAGACCTCTGTCATTATGTGAAAGCAATAAAGAATGGAATAGTGTTTTAGTATGCTCAACTTATGATTTTGTAAAAATTAAAAACCACTTATATTCATCTTTGCATAAAATAGGTCTAGAAAGAGACACAAAAAACTGGTGATAGCCATTGCTTCTTGAGATGGGAACTAAGCTGGAAAACACTAACGGGAGGGAGAAACTTTCTTTTCACTTCCACTCTTATATGTTTAAAGTATTGTTTTATATGTGTATGTACTACCTGTTCAAAAATGCAAAATAAAATATAAAGTGTTTTATTGTATTCAGCAGAAAGGAAGTTGCAAGTAACCTTAGTAATGGCTGTTTCAGGGGCATGGCGGGCAAAGCAACCATGTTGCAATGGGTTAAAGAGTAACACTGAAGTAAATGGACACATTCTAGTAAGAATAACTGTTAACGCCCCTTGGCCCTAAATGGAAGAAGAGTAATAGGACTGTAGTTACAGGTGAACCTGAGGTTATGCAACTGAGGGGCTAAAACTCCACATAGATACTGAAGTCACCCAACAGAGCAAAGTGCAGCAGATAACTTATGTAAATAGCCTCTAACATTTATGCCTTTCCAGCTAAATAAAAACTAACAGCATATCCAGTGCATGCAGGCTTCAAGCACCATGATCAATAGCTTCTTTACTGAAATCAGACAACCTGGCTTCTAAACTCTGCCATTCACTAGCTACGTTAGTTTAGGAAGCTATTTCATTTCTCTGTGCCTCATTTTCCTCATCTGCCCACTTCATATAGGTCTCGTAAACATTAAATGAGTTAATAGAAGTAAATCACTTAAAACATGTCTGGCACATACTAGATACTGCATGTATTAGTTTGCTAAGGCTGTCAAAACAAAATATCACAGACTGGGTAGCTTAAACAACAGAAATTTATTTTCTCAATTCAGAAGACTAGAAGTCTGAATTCAAAGTGTCAGCAGGGCTGGTTACTTCTGAGGGTTCTCCCCTTAGCTTTTACATGACTGTCTTCTTCCTGTGTCTTCATATGGAATTCCCTCTGTATGTGTCTGTGTCCTAATATCCTCTTCTTATAAGGTTACCAGTTATATTGGATTAAGGCCCACCCTAATTGCCTCATTTAACCTTAATTACTGCGTTAAAGACCCTATCTCCAAATACAGTCACATTTTCAGGTACTGGGGGTTAGGACTTCAAACATGTTAACTTTGAGTGGACACAGCTCATTGCATAACACTGCATCTTTGTGGCTTACATACTGTCCAGGATAATGGCAGGTGTTTGGGTACAGAGGAAGTCAGTAACGCTTACATTAATATCTTCAATGGATTGCAGGGAAGGGAGGGGATTTGGTAGATGACAACAATGAGGAAGGGGAAAGAATGGTTTATTCTGTGGCAATTAAAATGAATATATATAAATATATATTATATGTTTAATAATATATATATCATAATTTATATATATGCACATTAACTTTGTTCAGCCTGTATTAAAATTATTCATGGCTCTAAGTCCTTAGCAGCTCTTAATGGGAAATGTTAAAGAAGCCGTTAACACAAGTAGTTTGTACAGACAATGCACTAGGTTAGCCATTAGCTTTTATTTAGACAGAGAAGAATCAAGGTTAGGGAATAACTATAAACCAACTAGCATAAAATTTGAGTTAAATGTATATTTATGCAATATATTCTCATCATGAAGTCAAATTTCTGTCTAGTTATAATTACTAAAACTGGCAGAAAGGCTCTGTATAACATTGAGAGATTTTTAAAAATAGTTCTAAGAACTATTGACTCATAACCTTGAGAATATCATTGTTGGTTTCAGAAACTACATTTGTTAAGATGTTTGGGTAGAAAGCCAATTTTTTTCACTTAAAATTGTGAATGGTTCATGGTGAATTATTGTGAATTCTGGATTCCGTATTTAACATTGATTAACCACTGGGGGTTTAATTTATTCATCGTCCTTGGAATAATTAACTCTCATTATAACTGTACTGATCTAGTATTAATTGCTTAACCACTATAAAAGATGATGTAGATCCTCTTACAACTAGGAACAGGTCTAAAGGCTTCTCACTGAAAAGTCATTTTCCACATAAAATAAGTGACCATACAGAATAACTAAAAACAGAGGGGAATTTCATTCTTCCATAATAAGCCAATGGCATGAACATCAATGGGAAGTGCTTCTCCAAAAATATGGAAGAACAATATCTTAAAAGCAGCATGGGAACTGAAGAGGTGTGGAAAAAAGAGTTGCTCCCACTTGAGAGGATTTTAGGTGCAGCTGAGTCTTTGGGGAAAGCCCTGGCTGTCAGTATCAACAAGAAGATGGAGGAAATCTCCAAGAAGAGGATTTGAATGTGGGAAAGTTGTACCCATAAAAGAGAGTTCTTGAAGGTTCATGGGAAAGTTTGTTTTTCTAGGAGTTTGGAATGGGAGTTAGAGGGCAAAGAATATTTTGGAGATGTGAGTGTGTCAAAAGACTCATGGCTTCATATATTGAGGGGTGACCAAGGGCCGTAAGAATATATTTTTAAAACCAAAATAGATCAAAATGATCCCAGTTTTAAGGAATTTTGCCTATTTGGGAAGAATAAAGCTAAAATGTTAAAACCATTGAATTATGGAGAACAGATGTACTCTGAGACATAATTTAAAAAATATATATTTAAAATAAGGCAGGTTAACGTTTGCGTCTAGGCACAATAAATCTATATTAAAGGGAAGCACATCAAGGAAATGTATATGTTGAATAATGTAACTGAAAAATATTTTTTAAAAACTACTTAAAAAGAAAAATAATTTGATGGGCACTTTAAGCATTGTAGTTAGAAATTAATGTATAATAGTGTCTTCCTTAACTTTGTATGAAAAATTAAAACTCTCTAGTCCTTTAATGAGCATGAATTTATACTTCAAGATTTGTTGCTTAGTAAAATTATACTCAGTACTTTGAGTTATTCAGATTTATGTTTAATATTGTTAAATTCTTCATCCGGGAGCATAAATATATTGTCTTTTATACTTTGTAACTTGTGCATATCTAAAGAAACTAGCAGTGAACATTTTGGAAGATGTTTTTGTGTTTTTTTCTAGTAGAGTTTTAGAGTACATGTGTCTTAATAGGAAGTTTTTGGAGAAATAGGAACGCTTTTACACTGTTGGTGGGAGTGTAAATTAGTTCAACCATTGTGGAAGACAATATGGTGATTCCTCACGGATCTAGAACCAGAAATACCATTTGATCCAGCAATCCCATTACTGGCTATATACCCAAAGGATTATAAATAATTCTATTATAAAGACACATGCACCCGTATATTTGTTGAAGCACTGTTCAATAAATATAGCAAAGACTTGGAACCAACCCATCAATGATAGACTGGATAAAGCCCATCAATGATAGACTGGATAAAGCAAATGTGGCACATATACACCACAGAATACTATGCAGCCATAGAAAAGGATGAGTTCACGTCCTTTGCAGGGATATGGATGAAGGTGGAAACCATCATTCTCAGCAAACTAACATAGGAATACAAAACCAAACACCGCATGTTCTCACTCATAAGTGGGAGCTGAACAATGAGAACACATGGACACAGGGAGGGGAACATCACACACCAGGGCCTGTCAGGGTTGGGGGGCTAGGGGAGGGATATCATTAGGAGAAATACCTAATGTAGATGATGGGTTGATGGGTGCAGCAAACCACCATGGCACATATACACCTATGTAAAAAATCTGCATGTTCACACGTATTCCAGAACTTAAAGTATAATAAAAAATAAAAATAAAAAAATAACAGATGATGGAGAGGTTGCGGAAAAAAGGTAATGCTGAATGCAAATTAGTTCAGTCATTGTGGAAAGCAGTTTGGCAATTTCTCAAATAACCTAAAACGGTATTACCATTTGACCCAGCAATCCCATTACTGGGTATAGACCTAAAGTATTAGAAATAATTCTACCGTAAAGACACCTGCATGCGTATGTTCATTGTAGCACTATTCACAATAGCAAAGGCATGGAATCAACTTAAATGCCCATCAGTGGTAGACCGGATAAAGAAAATGTGGCATGTATACACCATGGAATACTACGCAGTCATAAAAAAAGAATGAGATCATGTCCTTTGCAGCAATATGGATGGAGCTGGAGGCCATCATTCTAAGCGAACTAACACAGGAACAGAAAACCAAATACCACATATTCTCACTTATAAGTGAGAGCTAAACATTGAGAATACATGGATGCAAAGAAGGGAACAACAAACACTGGGGCCTACTTAAGGGTGGAGGTTGGAAGATGGGAGAAAATTGAAAAACTACCTATTGGGTACTATGCTTATTACCTGGGTGATGAGATAATCTGTACACCAAACCCCCATGACACATAACTTACCTATATAGCAAACCTGCACATATACCCCGGAACCTAAAATAAAAGTTAAAAAAAAAAAAGGTATTTGGATTTAGGCCGGGCACAGTGGCTCACCCCTATAGTCCCAGCACTTTGGGAGGCCAAGGCGGGTGGATCACCTGAGGTTAGGAGTTGGAGACCAGCCTGGCCAACATGGTGAAACCCGTCTCTATAAAAATACAAGCATTATCTGGGCATGGTGGCAGGCGCCTGTAATCCCAGCTACTCGGGAGCCTGAGGCATGAGAATTGTTTGAACCCAGGAGGCAGAGGTTGCAGTGAGCTGAGATCATGCCACTGTACTCTGGCCTGGGCAACAGAGTGAGACTGACTCTGTGTCAATTAAAAAAAAAAAGTATGTGGATTTAGCAGTCTATAGTTCTACCAAGTTAATCATTCCACTGGTAAATGAAGTGGGCCTTCAGGCATCAGCCAAGACCCAGATGGATTGCACTTTCAAGACAGATCAAGTCAAAACAGAAGTTTCCAGCTTCTGTAGGAGTAAGTTGAGGTCTGCATTGGTTGTGAAGCTCCATGGGCGAGGATATAGGCCCCAGGCTATTGAAAACAGGCTCTTTTTTTTTTCTTTTATTATTATACTTTAAGTTTTAGGGTATATGTGCACAATGTGCAGGTTAGTTACATATGTATACATGTGCCATGCTGGTGCGCTGCACCCACTAACTCGTCATCTAGCATTAGGTATATCTCCCAATGCTATCCCTCCCCCCTCCCCCAACCCCACAACAGTCCCCAGAGTGTGATGTTCCCCTTCCTGTGTCCATGTGATCTCATTGTTCAATTCCCACCTATGAGTGAGAATATGCGGTGTTTGGTTTTTTGTTCTTGTGATAGTTTACTGAGAATGATGATTTCCAATTTCATCCATGTCCCTACAAAGGACATGAACTCATCATGTTTTATGGTTGCATAGTATTCCATGGTGTATATGTGCCACATTTTCTTAATCCAGTCTATCATTGTTGGACATTTGGGTTGGTTCCAAGTCTTTGCTATTGTGAATAGTGCCGCAGGCTCTTTGAGAGTAGTTAGAGGCCGGGTGGTTGAATCAGAGAACCTGGTCCCTAGAGCTATAGAATGTTTATTATCTAACTCGAGTCTTAGGAAGTTTGAATACTTCTGGTGTGCCACATACAGATGTAGGACTTTATTTATCAATGCAAGGAGGAGGGTGTGATTAGTTGAAATATGAAAAGCAGGAGAGAGAATAAGTTTTGGAAATAATGATTGTTGATTTACAAGTATGTTGAGTTTGAGGGTTGCCTGGACCACTCAGGAGTAATTGAATAGCAGATAGTTGTCAATGTAGCCTAGAGTGAAAGAAGGAAGGTAGAGAAGTTAAGAACCTTGTCAATGAAGAGAGCTTCCTCCTGTCCTGATCCATGGTGTATCTGGAATTTGAGGGACAGGCCATGTGTTGGCTTTCATATTTTTTCTTCTGCTCCCTACATTTGTATTTCTTTCTCCTTTCTTCAGTTTCAGTCTGATTTTCCACTTGATCTTTCACCTTATCCATTAAGCATACTTCAATTTTAATTTCCTAAATAATTTCTTCCCAGGGATGGTTCTTCTGCAAGACACTGTACTCACCCCCCCCCGCCCCCCCAACACACATTCTTCTTTCCTGTGACCTTTTCAAAATAAGAGGTGCGCTTGATGCCTACACTTTATTCTCCACTCGTCAGTTCCTTGCAATCTGGCTTTCATAAGGAAATTGTCCTTAATTCTCTTCTACAGCACCCTAACTTCCAAATGGAATTGTCAATGCCAAGTATTTATCCTACTGACCTCTTGGCAGTATTCAATATTGTTGACCACACTCTGCGTTGATGCGTTTTCCTAGCATTTGTCTGCTCTTATTTCCTCATTTTTCCCATCTCTTTTTCTCTAAACTTCACTGAGCCCAGTTCCCTGGTTTTACCTTAAAATTAGCTGTTCTGTAGGTTCTGTTGCCTGCTTCTTCAATCTGAAGCTGTGGGGAAGGGGACTACCAAAAGGACTCATGGAACTAAGGGACCCATTCAACCATTGTCACTATAAATGCCACTTGAAGGACTCACCACCACCACTACCAGCTGCTGCCACAACCATCAGCAGAAAGAAAAGCAAAAAGGTTTTTACGTGGGTTTTCATCGATATTTAAATGACTAATAAGATGTCACTAAAATAGAAAAGTCGCAAAATGCTACCTGCCACTTAACATTCTGCAACTCTCAGCTCCAAGTTCCCAAAGTGAGTTAAATGTGCCACTTGTGTTGCCCTGTATTATGACCTCTGTTACATTCCTTCAAGCCAACAGTGGCTCCTGACAGGGTGTTGAGTATTGACACCAATTCGTTATCATCAAACCTACCTTCCTTTGTCCTTCTTCTTAGGTGTTATCAGTGGTAGGAAGGAGGTAAAATGACAGAAGTCTGTAGGATTTAAACGTGAGGGCATTTAGGGTTTTGTGAATGTGAGAAGGTCATATTTTTACTGTTTAGAAGCTTTGCACAATTCTCTCTGAACTCGCAAGCTTAGTACAAGCTACCAAGTCTGAGATCGCTTATGTAATACTGCCTTTAACCCTCTTCTCCTCTCCCACTCTGCTTATTTTCTCCAGCCACCTAACTTTTATCTCTACCCTTGATTGTAGTCATGGTCACTCTCTTACGTTCCATATCCATACTTGCCAGTGCTGGTTGGAAAACTCCACATGGGTGTCCTGCAGGCAGTCTGACCTCATCTAGGACAACGTATTTCCTGCCCCTTCAACCCTTCATGCCTCTTCCCTAATAAAAACTCAACTATGATATTTGCTTTGGCAAATGGCAAGCCATCCTCAACTCCTCTGTATCTCTCACCAACCTCACTATGTATTTCCATTGATATTGACTCTGTGATGTTTTTCCCATCTGTCAACTCCCTCACACCCACTTCCACTGCCCTAGTTTCATGCTTCACCACTTCTTGCCTGGACTTGCAATAGCCTCCAGATACTCCCCTCTCCAATCTGTCTTTTACACTTTTTCTCAGAAATGTGTTCCTTAAAAAATAAATGTATTCAGTGCCTGATTAAAAATCTCTAGTGAAGACCTGTCACATACAGGATAAAGTCCAAACTCATTAACCTGGCTTGCAGGGTTCATCACTAATGAACCAATGGCCAAAAAATAAACTTTCCCTAAAGATTTTCTTAATTGGGGTAAAATTTACATACAGTGAAATATTAATTGTATTAAGGAACAATTGTATTAGTTTTGACAAATGTGTACACTCATGCAACCAATATCTCAGTCAAAATACAGAACATTTCCATCACTTTAGAAAATTTC
Source organism: Pan paniscus (assembly GCF_029289425.2). Lineage (NCBI taxonomy): Eukaryota > Metazoa > Chordata > Mammalia > Primates > Hominidae > Pan > Pan paniscus. The sequence continues at coordinate 22,592,030 of NC_073272.2, read as the reverse complement.
CTCATGCCCTCTTGAATCAATTCCCACATTCTCATAGACAATCACTGTTCTAATTTTTATTATTGATTATGTTTGTCTGTTCTTGACATAAAGTATGCACTCTCCTTTTTCACTCAACATAATGATTTTGAGATCATTCATGTTGCTTCATGTATCCCTAGCTCACTATTTGTTTGTTGCTGAGGAATATTTCACTGTATGATGATACTACCAATTTGAGTTGTTTCCAGTTTGAGGCTATGATGAATAAAGTAGCTATGAAGTTTCTTGAACAAGTGGTTTTTTGGAGCAATGCTTTCATTTCTCTCAAATAAATATATAGGAGTAGGATTGCTGGGTCACATAGTAAATGTATAGTTAGCTGTATAAAAGATTGTTAAGCAGTTTTCCAAGGTGACTTTATTATTTTTCATTACCACCAGTAATATATGAGTTGCCCCATATCCTTAACAAAATTTGGCGCTGTCAGTCATTTTAACTTAACCATTCTTGTGGTTGAATAATGGTTTTAAAAGCTCAGTGTGGTTTTAACTTCCGTTTCCTTGATAACTAATAAATTTGAACACTTTTCTATGTGTTATTGGGCATTTGTGTATCTTCCATTTTTAAGTGTCTGTTCTGGTATTTTCACCATTTATATTGGATTGACTGCCTTTATATATGCTTTATATATGCATTAAAAGCATTCTTTAAATATCTTTACTACAAGTCTTTTGTCAGATCTCTGTATTGTGAAAATTTTCTTTTCTTTTCTTTTTTTTTTTTTTTTTGAGACAGACTTTCGCTCTTGTTGCCCAGGCAGGTGTGCAATTGCACAATCTGGGCTCACTGCAACCTCTACCTCCTGGGTTCAAGCAATTCTCCTGCCTCAGCCTCCCAAGTAGCTGGGATTACAGGCATGTACCACCACGCCCAGCTAATTTTGTACTTTTAGTAGAGACACGGTTTCTCTCTGTTGGTCAGACTGGACTCGAACTCCCGATCTCAGGTGATCCGCCTGCCTCGGCCTCTCAAAGTGCTGGGATTACAGGCATGAGCCACCGTGCCCGGTTTGTATTGTGAAAATTTTCTACCAGACTATGGCTTGCCTTCACATTTTCTTAACTGTCTAATAAGCAGAAATTTTAAATTTTGATGAAATCTAAATTATCAATTGTTTTCTTTTACATTTATTGATTTCTATGCCCTAAGAAATCTTTTCATTCCCCCAGATAGCAAAAATATTCTCTAGTAACTTTCTTCTGGAAGCTTTATAATTTTACCTTTTGCATTCATGTCTATAGTGCAACTTGAGTTGGTGTTTGTGTATGGGGCCAATGTTCATTATTTTCTGTACGGATATCCAGTTTGTCAAGAATCATACACTGAGGTTAATTTTCCCATTGAGTTGCTTTAGTGTATATTTAAAAATCAATGGACTTATAAGTGTAGTTCTATTTCTGCATTCTTTATTTTCTTCCATTCGTTGTCTACCTTTTTGCCAATATGACACCACTTTGACTAATATTGCTTTATAGTAAGCCTTGAAGTTAGGAGGTGCAAGGGCCCAGCCTTTGTGTCTTTTTCAGGATTGTTTGACTATTCATAGTTCTCTGCATTTCCATATAAATTTTAGAATCAGCTTTTCAAATTCTATTTTTAAAAGCCTGCTAGTATTCAGATTGGAGTAGTATCAGATTTATAGATCAAATTGGACAAAAATGACATCTTAACAATTTCAAGTTTTACAATCCATTTAACATGGTATATTGTTCCATTTATTTAGGCCTTTTATAATTTTTTCCAGCAATATTTTGTTTTCAGTGTAGTGGTTTAGCTAGTATTTGTGAAATGTACTAATAAGTATTTATGTTTTTTGACACTATTACAATTGGAATCCCTAAATTTTATTATTCAATGACTTGCTGCAAGTATCTAGAAATAAAATTGGATTTTAATATTGACCCTGTATCCTGTGCCTTTGATATATTCACTAATTAGTCCTAGCAGTTGTTTTTAGATGACAAGATTTTGAATGTAAAAATCATATTGTCTACAAATACAATAGTTTTACTTCTCCCTTCCAATTTGTATGCTGTTTTTTTTCTTGCCTTATCACACTGGGCAGGACCTCCATCGAATACATTGGTTAGTAGAAATGGTGACAGATAATATCTTTAGTTTGCTCCCAAACTTAAGGAAACATGCTCAATATTTTACCATTAGCTAGGATGTTAGCTGTAGTTTTTTTGCAGATATCCTTAATCAGATTGACAAAGGTCCCTTTAGTCCTAGGTTTTTGATAAATAGATGTACAATTTTGGTCAAATACTGTTTTTCATCAATAATATTGAGATAATATTATCTTTTTTGTCTTATTCTGTTAATGGTTAATTACGTTGATTTTTATAAATTAAACCAATCTTATATTCTTGAGATAAATCCCACTTAATCATGACATATTGTCCTTTTTATATATTGCTATATATTGTTAGGTTCAATTCACTTTTGTTTAGTTAAGGACTTTTGCATCTAGGTTCATAAAATATATTAGTCTGTAAGTTTCTTTTCTTCAAACATATTGTGAAATTTTGTTATTAGTTTTTTTGCTGGCCTTGGTTTTAAGTTGAGAGGTATTCTTTCCACTTCTACTTTCTGAAACAGTTTACAAACAATTGGCATTATTTCCTCCTTAAATGTTTGATGGAATCCACAGGTAAGCCATAGGGGTCTGAAGTTTTTGTGTGAATAATTTTTATCAGGAATTTCATTTTTAAATTAAAAAATTCATGGATACATATTTATCGTACATATTTATGGGGTACATGCTATACACCTACTCTGTGCCCACAGATTTTTAAAATAATTTTAAACCATTTAAAAACCAAACATGTAATGTGTAATGATCAAATCTTGGTAATAGGGATATCCATCAAACATTTACCTCAAACATTTATCATTTCCTTGTGTTGGGAATATTCTAAATCTAGTCTTCTAGTTATTTTGAAATATACAATACATTATTTTAACTATAGTCACCCTATTGTGCTACCAAACACTTGATCATACTTTTCCTTTCTAACTGTATGTTTGTACCCATCAACTAAACCCTCTTTATCCTTCACCTCTGGTGACGACCATTCTATTCACTGCTTCCATGAGATCCACTTTTTTAGCTCCCACATGTGAGTGAGAACATGTGATACTTGTCTTTCTGTGCCTGGTTTATTTCACTTAACATAATGTCCTCCAGATCTATTCATGTTTTTACAAATGGCAGGATTTCATTCTATTTTTGTGGTGGAATAATATTCCATTGTGTATATATACCACATTTTCTTTTTTCTTTTTTTGGGGGGGCGGGTCCGGAGTTTTGCTCTGTCACCCACGCTGGAGTGCAATGGCGCAGTCACGGCTCACTGCAAGCTCCGCCTCCCGGGTTCACGCCATTCTCCTGCCTCAGCCTCCTGAGTAGCTGGGACTACAGGCGCCCGCCGCCACGCCCGGCTACTTTTTCTGTATTTTTAGTAGAGACGCAGTTTCACCGTGTTAGACAGGTTGGTCTCTATCTCCTGACCTTGTGATCCGCCCGCCTCGGCCTCCCAAAGTGCTGGGATTACAGGTATAAGCCACTGCGCCGGGCCTGTAACACGTTTTCTTTATCCTGTCATCCACTGATGGGAACTTCGGTTGATTCCATTGCTTAGCCATCATGAATAGTGCACATTAAAAATAGGAGTTCAGATATCTCCTCAATAAGCTGATTTCCTTTCTTTTGGATATATTCCCAGCAGTGGAATTGATGGATCATATGGTAGTTCAATTTTTAGTTTTTTTTATTGATACATAATATTTGTACATATTTATGGGGTACATGTGACATTTTGTTTTATGCATAAACTGTGTAATGATCAAGTCAGGGTATTTGGACATCCATCATCTCGAGTATTTATCAATACTACGCATTGGGAACATTTCAAGGCCTTTCTTCTGAAACCCACATACTGTGTTTCATAGTGCTTGTACTAATTTGCATTCCCACCAACAGTGTATGAGTGTTCCTCTTTCTCTGCATCCCCACCAGCATTTGTTATTTTGTGTCTTTTTTACAAATAGCCATTTTAAATGGGGTGAGATGATGTTTCATTGTGGTTTTGATTTGCATTTCCCTGATGATTAGTGATGTTTAACATTTTTTTAATATAGTCGTTGGCCATTAGTGTGTTGGGAGAAATGTCTATTCAGATCTTTTGCCCGTTTTTTGCTTTTTTTTTTAAATTTATTTTAAGTTTAGGAGTACATGTGCAGGTTTGTTACGTAGGTAAACCTGTGTCTTGGGGGTTTGTTGTACAGATTATTTCATCACCCAGATATTAAGCCTACTACTCATTAGTTATTTTTCTTTTTTTAATTATACTATAAATTCTAGGGTACATGTGCACAACGTGGAGGTTTGTTACATATGTATACATGTGCCAGGTTGGTGTGCCGCACCCATTAACTCGTCGTTTACATTAGGTGTTCCTCCTAATGCTATCCCGCCCCCCTTCCCCTACCCCATGACCGGCCCCGGTGTGTGATGTTCCCCACCCTGTGTCCAAGTGTTCCCATTGTTCAATTCCCACCAATGAGTGAGAACATGCGGTGTTTGGTTTTCTGTCCTTACAATAGTTTGCTTAGAATGATGGTCTCCAGCTTCATCCATGTCCCTACAAAGGACGTGAACTCATTCTTTTTTATGGCTGCATAGTATTCCATGGTGTATATGTGCCACATTTTCTTTTTTTTTTTTTTAATTATTCTACTTTAAGTTCTAGGGTACATGTGCACAATGTGCAGGTTTGTTACATATGTATACATGTGCCATGTTGGTGTGCTGCACCCATTAACTCATCATTTATATTAGGCATATCTCCTAATGCTATCCCTCCCCCCTCCCCCCACCCCACGACAAGCCCCAGTGTGTGATGTTCCCCCTCCTGTGTCCAAGTGTTCTCATTGTTCAATTCCCACCTATGAGTGAGAACATGTGGTGTTTGCTTTTTTGTCCTCGCGATAGTTTGCTGAGAATGATGATTTCCAGCTTTATCCACGTCCCTACAAAGAACATGAACTCATCCTTTTTTATGGCTGCATAGTATTCCATGGTGTATATGTGCCACATTTTCTTAATCCAGTCTATCACTGATGGACATTTGGGTTGCTTCCAAGTCTTTGCTATTGTGAATAGTGCCGCAATAAACATATGTGTGCATGTGTCTTTATAGCAGCATGATTTATAATCCGTTGGGTATATACCCAGTAATGGGATGGCTGGGTCAAATGGTATTTCTAGTTCTGGATCCTTGAGGAATCGCCACACTGACTTCCACAATGGTTGAACTAGTTTACAGTCCCACGAACAGTGTAAAAGTATTCCTATTTCTCCACATCCTCTCCAGCACCTGTTGTTTCCTGACTTTTTAATGATTGCCATTCTAACTGGTGTGAGATGGTATCTCATTGTGGTTTTGATTTGCATTTCTCTGATGGCCAGTGGTGATGAGCATTTTTTCATGTGTTTTTTGGCTGCATAAATGTTTTCTTTTGAGAAGTGTCTGTTCATATCCTTCACCTACTTTTTGATGGGGTTGTTTTTTTCTTGTAAGTTTGTTTGAGTTCTTTGTAGATTCTGGATATTAGCCCTTTGTCAGATGAGTAGATTGCAAAAATTTTCTCCCATTCTGTAGGTTGCCTGTTCACTCTGATGGTAGTTTCTTTAGCTGTGCAGAAGCTCTTTAGTTTAATTAGATCCCATTTGTCAATTTTGGCTTTTGTTGCCATTGCTTTTGGTGTTTTAGACATGAAGTCCTTGCCCATGCCTATGTCCTGAATGATATTGCCTAGGTTTTCTTCTAGGGTTTTTATGGGTTTAGGTCTAACATTTAAGTCTTTAATCCATCTGGAATTAATTTTTGTATAAGGTGTAAGGAAGGGATCCAGTTTCAGCTTTCTACATATGGCTAGCCAGTTTTCCCAGCACCATTTACTAAATAGGGAATCCTTTCCCCATTGCTTGTTTTTGTCAAGTTTGTCAAAGATCAGATGGTTGTAGATGTGTGGTATTATTTCTGAGGGCTCTGCTCTGTTCCATTGGTCTGTATCTCTGTTTTGGTGCCAGTACCATGCTGTTTTGGTTACTGGAGGCTTATAGTATGGTTTGAAGTCAGGTAGCATGATGCCTCCGGCTTTGTTCTTTTGGCTTAGGGTTGTCTTGGCAATGCGGGCTCTTTTTTGGTTCCATATGAACTTTAAAGTAGTTTTCTCCAATTCTGTGAAGAAAGTCATTGGCAGCTTGATGGGGATGGCATTAAATCTATAAATTACCTTGGGCAGTATGGCCATTTTCACAGTATTGATTCTTCCTATCCATGAGCATGGAAAGTTCTTCCATTTGCTTGTGTCCTCTTTTATTTCGTTGAGCAGTGATTTGTAGTTCTCCTTGAAGAGGTCCTTCACATCCCTTGTAAGTTGGATTCCTAGGTATTTTATTCTCTTTGAAGTGATTGTGAATGGGAATTCACTCATGATTTGGCTCTCTGTTTGTCTGTTATTGGTGTATAGGAATCTTGTGATTTTTGCACATTGATTTTGTATCCTAAGACTTTGCTGAAGTTGCTTATCAGCTTAAGGAGATTTTGGGCTGAGACAATAGGGTTTTCTAAATATAGGATCATGTCATCTGCAAACAGGGACAATTTGACTTCCTCTTTTCCTAATTGAATACCCTTTATTTCCTTCTCCTGCCTGATTGCCATGGCCAGAACTTCCAACACTATGTTGAATAGGAGTGGTGAGAGAGGGCATCCCTGTCTTGTGCCAGTTTTCAAAGGGAATGCTTCTAGTTTTTTGCCCATTCAGTATGATATTGGCTGTGGGTTTGTCATAGATAGCTCTTATTATTTTGAGATACATGCCATCAATAGCTAATTTATTAAGAGTTTTTAGCATGAAGGGCTGTTGAATTTTGTCCAAGGCTTTTTCTGCATCTATTGAGATAATCATGTGGTTTTTGTCTTTGGTTCTGTTTATATGATGGATTACATTTATTGATTTGCGTATGTTGAACCACCCTTGCATCCCAGGGATGAAGCCAACTTGATCGTGGTGGATAAGCTTTTTGATGTGCTGTTGGGTTCAGTTTACCAGTATTTTATTGAGGATTTTTGCATTGATGTTCATCAGGGATATTGGTCTAAAATTCTCTTTCTTTGTTGTGTCTCTGCCAGGCTTTGGTAGCAGGATGATGCTGACCTCATAAAATGACTTAGGGAGGATTCTGTCTTTTTCTATGGATTGGAATAATTTCAGAAGGAATGGTACCAGCTCCCCTTTGTACCTCTGGTAGAATTCGGCTATGAATCCATCTGGTCCTGGACTTTTTTTTTGGTTGGTAGGGTATTAATTATTGCCTCAATTTCAGAGCCTGTTATTGGTCTATTCAGGAATTCAACTTCTTCCTGGTTTAGTCTTGGGAGGGTGTATGTGTCCAGGAATTTATCCATTTCTTCTAGATTTTCTAGTTTATTTGCATAGAGGTGTTTATAGTATTCTCTGATGGTAGTTTGTATTTCTGTGGGATCAGTGGTGATATCCCCTTTATCATTTTTTATCATGTCTATTTGATTCGTCTCTCTTTTCTTGTTTATTAGTCTTGTTAGCAGTCTACCAATTTTGTTGATCTTTTCAAAAAACCAGCTCCTGGATTCATTGATTTTTTTGAAGGGTTTTTCTTGTCTCTATCTCCTTCAGTTCTGCTCTGATCTTAGTTGTTTCTTGCTTTCTGCTAGCTTTTGAATGTGATTGCTCTTGCTTCTCTAGTTCTTTTAACTGTGATGTTAAGGTGTCGATTTTTAGATTTTCCTGCTTTCTCTTTTGGGCATTTAGTGCTATAAATTTCCCTCTACACACTGCTTTAAATGTGTCCCAGAGATTCTGGTATGTCGTGTCTTTGTTCTCATTGGTTTCAAATAACATCTTCATTTCTGCCTTCATTTCGTTATGTACCCAGTAGTCATTCAGGAGCAGGTTGTTCAGTTTCCACGTAGTTGTGCGGTTTCGAGTGAGTTTCTTAATTCTGAATTCTAATTTGATTGTACTGTGGTCTGAGAGACAGTTTGTTATAATTTCTGGTCTTTTACATTTGCTGAGGAGTGCTTTATTTCCACTATGTGGTCAGTTTTGGAATAAGTGCCATGTGGTGCTGAGAAGAACGTATATTCTGTAGATTTGGGGTGGAGAGTTCTGTAGATGTCTATTAGGTCTGCTTGGTGCAGAGGTGAGTTCAATTCCTGGATATCCTTGTTAACTTTCTGTCTTATTCATCTGTCTAATGTTGACAGTGGGGTGTTAAAGTCTCCCATTATTATTGTGTGGGGGTCTAAGTCTCTTTGTAGGTCTCTAAGGACTTGCTTTATGAATCTGGGTGCTCCTGTATTGGGTGCATACATATTTAGGATAGTTAGCTCTTCTTGTTGAATTGATCCCTTTACCATTATGTAATGGCCTTCTTTGTCTCTTTTGATCTTTGTTGGTTTAAAGTCTGTTTTATCAGAGACTAGGATTGCAACCCCTGCTTTTTTTTTGCTTTCCATTTGCTTGGTAGATCTTCCTCCATCCCTTTATTTTGAGCCTATGTCTGTCTCTGCAAGTGAGATGGGTTTCCTGAGTACAGCACACTGATAGGTCTTGACTCTATCCAATTTGCCAGTCTGTGTCTTTTAATTGGGGCATTTAGCCCATTTACATTTAAGGTTAATATTGTTATGTGTGAATTTGATCCTGTCATTATGATGTTAGCTGGTTATTTTGCTCGTTAATTGATGCAGTTTCTTCCTAGCATCGAAGGTCTTTACAATTTGGCATGTTTTTGCAGTGGCTGGTACCGGTTGTTCCTTTCCATGTTTAGTGCTTCCTTCAGGAGCTCTTGTAAGGCAGGCCTGGTGGTGACAAAATCTCTCAGCATTTGCTTGTCTGTAAAGTATTTTATTTCTCCTTCACTTATGAAGCTTAGTTTGGCTGGATATCAAATTCTGGGTTGAAAATTCTTTTCTTTAAGAATGTTGAATATTGGCCCCCACTCTCTTCTGGCTTGTAGGGTTTCTGCTGAGAGATCTGCTGTTAGTCTGATGGGTTTCCCTTTGTGGGTAACCCGACCATTCTCTCTGGCTGCCCTTAACATTTTTTCCTTCATTTCAAACTTGGTGAATCTGACAATTATGTGTCTTGGGGTTGCTCTTCTCGAGGAGTATCTTTGTGGCGTTCTCTGTAGTTCCTGAATTTGAATGTTGGCCTGCCTTGCTAGGTTGGGGAAGTTCTCCTGGATAATATCCTGAAGAGTGTTTTCCAACTTGGTTCCATTCTCCCTGTCACTTTCAGGTACACCAGTCAAACGTAGATTTGGTCCTTTCACATAGTCCCATATTTCTTGGAGGCTTTGTTCGTTTCTTTTTACTCTTTTTTCTCTCAACTTCTCTTCTCCCTTCATTTCATTCATTTGATCTTCAATCACTGATACCCTTTCTTCCACTTGATCACTTCGGCTACCGAAGCTTGTGCATGCGTCACGTAGTTTTTGTGCCATGGCTTTCAGCTCCATCAGATCATTTAAAGTCTTCTCTGTGCTGTTTATTCTAGTTAGCCATTCGTCTAATCTTTTTTCAAGGTTTTTAGCTTCTTTGTGATGGGTTTGAACATCCTCCTTTAGCTCGGAGAAGTTTGGTATTACCGATCTTTTGAAGCCTACTTCTGTCAACTTGTCAAAGTCATTCTCCATCCAGCTTTTTTCCATTGCTGGCGAGGAGCTGTGATCCTTTGGAGGAGAAGAGGCGGTCTGATTTTTAGAATTTTCAGCTTTTCTGCTCTGGTTTCTCCCCATCTTTGTGGTTTTATCTACCTTTAGTCTTTGATGATGGTGACCTACAGATGGGGTTTTGATGTGGATGTCTTTTTGTTGGTGTTGATGCTATTCCTATCTGTTTGTTAGTTTTCCTTCTAACAGGACCTTCAGCTGCAGGTCTGTTGGAGTTTGCTGGAGGTCCACTCCAGACCCTGTTTCCCTGGGTATCACCAGCAGAGGCTGCAGAACAGCAAATATTGCAGAACAGCAAATATTGCTGCCCGATCCTTCCTCTGGAAGCTTGGTCTCAGAGGAGCACCCGGGTGTATGAGGTATCAGTCAGCCCCTACTGGGAGGTATCTCCCAGTTAGGCTACTCGGGGTTCAGGGACCCACTTGAGGAGGCAGTCTGTCCATTCTCAGATCTCAAACTCCATGCTGGGAGAACTACTGCTCTCTTCAAAGCTGTCAGACAGGGACATTTAAGTCTGCAGAAGTTTCTGCTGCCTTTTGTTCAGCTATGCCCTGCCCCCAGAGGTGGAGTCTACAGAGGCAGGCCAGCCTCCTTGAGCTGTGGTGGGCTCCACCCAGTTCGAGCTTCCCAGCTGCTTTGTTTACCTAGTCAAGCCTCAGCAATGGCAGACGCCCCTCCCCCAGCCTCAGTGCTGCCTCACAGTTTGATCTCGGGCTGCTGTGCTAGCAGTGAGCAAGGTTCCATGGGCATGGGACCCAACGAGCCAGACACGGGATATAATCTCCTGGTGTGCCATTTGCTAAGACTGTTGGAAAAGCACAGTATTAGGGTGGGAGTGTCCCGAGTTTCCAGGTACCATCTGTCATGGCTTCCCTTGGCTAGGACAGGCTAGTTATTTTTCTTGATCCTTTCCTTCCTCCCATCCTCCACTCTCCAATAGGCCCCATTGTTTCTTGTTCCCCTCTATGTGTTCATGTGTTCTCATCATTTAGCTCCCACTTATAAGTGAGAACATGCAGTATTTGGTTTTCTGTTCCTGTGTTAGTCTGCTAAGGATAATGGCCTCCAGCTCCATTCATGTCCCTGCAAAGGACATCATCTCATTCTCTTTATGCCTGCATAGTATTCCATGGTGTATATGCACCACATTTTCTTTATCCAGTCTATTACTGATGGGCATTAAGTTGATTACACGTCTTTGCTATTGTGAATAGTGCTGCAATAAACGTATATGTGCATGTGTCCTTATAACAGAATGATTTATAATTGGATTTTTTGCTATTGCTTGAGTTCCTATGTAGTCTGGTTATTAATCCCTTGTCAGCTTATTCAGCTTTTTGCAAATGTTTTCTCACATTCTGTAGGTTGTCTCTTCACTTTGTTGATTGTTTACTTTGTTATGGAGAAGATTTTTAGTTTAATGTGATCCAATTTGTCAACTTTTCTTCAGTTGCCTGTGCTTTAGATATAGTACAATTCAGATTTTCTATTTCTTCTCTTGTCAATTTAGTAATTTGAATTTTTCAAAAAAAAATTTAATAGGATTTTTCATTTTATCAAAAATGTAAACTCAGATGAAAAAAATTTGTACATAATACAGGTTAAACATCCCTACTCCAAAAATCTGAAATCCAAAATGCTCCAAAATTTGAATCTTTTTGAGCACCATCATGATGCCGCGAGTGGAAAATTTTACACGTAACCTCATGTATAAAACATTGTTTTGTGCAAAAAAAAAGAAATATTGTATAAAACTGCCTTCAAGGTATGTGTATAAGGTGTGCATAAAACATAAATGAATTTTATGTTTAGACTTGTGTCTCGCTCCTAAAATATCTCATTATGTATATGCAAATATTCCAAAATCTGAAAAATTCCAAAACGCCAAATACTTGTGGTCCCAAGCATTTCATATAAGGGGTACTCACCTGTATTACCTTAGTATCCCCTTAATGTCCTTATTATTTTCAGTGATGTCCTTTTTTATTTGTGATATTAACAATTTGTTTTTCCTCTTTTTTCTTGATCATCCTCCTAGAATGTTATGATTTTGTTATTTACTGAAATAATCAAATTTTGCCTTTGTTAATTTTTCTATTATTTGCCTGTGTTTTATTTCATAGATTTTTTTCTTATCTTTCTCATTTTATTCCTTCCCTCTATTTATTACGGCCTTAATTTCTTGCTTAACTCTTTTTTGTAGCGATGGAGTCTCCCTGTGTTGGCCAGGCTGGTCTTGAGCTCCTGGGCTCAAGCAAGCCTTCCATTTCAGCCTCCAGCAATCCTCCCACCTTGGCCTCCCACAGTGGTGGGATTACAGGTGTGAGTCACTGAACCTAGACTTGACTTTAGCTTCTTGAAGAGGAAATTTTGATCTTTGCTTTTAAACCTTTCTCATTTCAAATACAAATATTTAAAACTGTACATTTTCCAGTAAACACAGTTTTTGATTGGGTCTCACATAATTTGGTATAATGTATTTTAATTTTTATTCAGTTTTAAATATGTGCTAGTTTCCCTTTGGATTTCTTTTTTGATCCATAGTATATGTAGATGTGTGTTGTTTAATTTCCTAATGTGTGGGGATTTTTTCAGATATTATTGGTGTATAATTTATTTCTGTTTTGATCAAAGAACATGCAGTGAAGGATTCTGGTCTTCTCAAATAAAGACTCCTTTTATGGCCTGGCATATGGTCTATTTTGGTGACTATTTCAGACACTTGAAAAGAATATGTATTCTGCAGTTTGGGGGTATAGTCTTCTATATATATCAGTTACGTCAAGTTAATTGACAGTTTTGTTCAAAGCTCCTGTATTCCTACTGATTTAGGGGGTCTACTTGTTCTGTTAATTTGTGAAAAAGGAATATAAAATTCTCCACATGTAATTGTGAATTTGTCTCTTTTTCTCTTTATTCTGCAGTTCTAACTTCAAGCATTTTAAAGCTCTGTTACTTAGGATTGTGTGTCCTGAGATTTCAGTCTGAAGCGACCCTCTTTATTTCTGCTAACACTGCTTGTTTTGATGTTTGCTCTTCTTGTATTGATATAGCCACATAAGATTTTTGATGTTTACTTTGTGTATGTATGACGTATCTCTTCCCATCCTTTTACTTTTAACCTATGTTTGTATATAAACTGCATCTCTTTAGAGTGCCTATAGTTGGGTCTTGCTTTTTTACACAGTCTGTCATCCTCTACCTTTTTCTTGGAGTGTTGAATTATTTTACATTTAATGTAAATATTGGTAAGATTTGGTTTAAGCCTACCATCTTATTTTGTAATTCTCCTGTTTTTTGTTTCTCTGTTCCTTTGTTTCTGACTTCTTTTAGATTAATCAAATATGTTTTGTCATTCCATCTTAATTCCTGTAAAATACCTCTTTGCATTTTTTTTAATGCTTGTTTTAGAGCTGGGTTTCTCACTCTCAGCACTAGTGACATTTCTGGCTGGATAATTATTTGTTGTGGGGGCTGTCTTGTGCATTGCAGAATATTTAACAACATCCCTGGCTTCTACTTACTATATGCCAGTAGTATTTCCCTCCAATTTTGATAACGAAATACGTATCTCCAGAAATTGTCAAAAGTCCCATTGGAAGGAAAATCACCCTTTGATTATTATGTGCACAGGTGTAGGTATCTTTTTATCTTGTTTGGATTTCACTTAACTGATCACAATATACTCAAATTAATAGTTTAAGTCTTGATGTAAAATATAAGAACTTTATAATGCAAAATTTCATCTCCCCTATCCTTTGTGATGTTATGTATTTTACATTTATATAAATATAATAAAAACCACAATACATGTTTGTTATTTTGCCTTCAATAGTCTATTGTTTTTTTAAGAGATTCAGAGTAAGAAAGACATGAACTTTTTTTCTTCAGCTTTACTGAGGTGTAATTGCCAACACTTGTTTACTATTTTTGGTTAAGTCATCTTGTAAACCTGAGTTTCCATCCAGTGTCATTTTACTCCAGCTTAAGTAACTCCCTTTAGCATTTCTTTTAGTGTAAAACTGCTGGGGACAAATTCTCCCAACTTTCTCTTAGCTGAAAATGTCTGGTTTTTAATTCTCTTTTTTGAAGGATATTTTCCCTGGATATAGAATTCTGTTTTGTTCTATATTTTTCTTTCATTACTTTAAAGATTCCATTGCATTGAATTATGGCCTCCATTGTTTCTGATAAGAAGTCAGCAGTTTTCAGTTTGATTATTATGTGCACAGGTATAGGTATCTTTGTTTTTATCCTGTTTGGTTTTCACTGAGATCCTTAAATCAGAAAAGTAATTTTTTTCAACAAATTTGGGAAAATTTTAGCCATCATTTCTTGAAATTATTTTCTCTGCTCTATTATTTCTTCTGTCTCCAATTCTAAGCATGTTAAATTACTTGATATTGTTTCACATGTCACTGAAGCTCAGTGGAGGTTTTTTTCCTCTTTCTTTCAAGCAGGGAATTTCTATTGATCTGGCTTCAACAATCCTTTCTTCTGCACTCTCTATTTTGCTGTCAATCCCATTCATTGATTTTTTTTTCGTGTCTGATCTTATACTTTTGAATTATAAAATATCTGTTTGGTTCATTCCTCTGCTGATAATGTTCCTCCTTTATAATGTTCATTCCTCTGCTGATATTCCCCATCTGTCTACTCATTATGGCTATCTTTCCTGTGACTTGTTGAACATGTTTATAACAGCTGCTTTCAATTCCTTGTCTGATAATTCCTACAGCTGTATCCTCTCATGGTATGTCTCTATTGACTCCCACTTTCCCTGATTATGGAACATAGTTTTTTCCTTTTTTCTGCCTTTTTATATGCTGGATAGAGTAACTAATAAGTTGTATACAGTCTAGATTATGTATTGAATTTTGTTCTGGAAACGCTTTAATTATTGGTGAAAATGTTAGGTCCTGTTGACTTTAGTTTTATCCCGTTAGGATGGCTCTTTTAAACTTTCGGTCCCTTATTCTAGGACATGGTCCTTATTTCTAAGGTGTTTGCATTATGAGGTCTGATCTGAATGCCTGAGATGCTCAGTGGGATCTCTTCTCTCTGGCTAGGCCAGAATACCAACATCTTCCAGCAGTTCATGACCTCTGGTGTTTTTCCTTTATAAGCAACTCCACAATTTCTGATAAGCCTAGCAAAGTCAAGCCCTCCCTGTGTGGAGCCCAGCTCTTAGCCAAGGACCATGCAAACTCCTACTGCCACCCTTCTTCTCAGCTCTATGTTCTATCATCTCACAAATTCCAGTATCTTCAGCAGCCCAGAACTCCAATTTCTGCTTCTGCTTGTGCTCCATCTTCCAGTGTGAGGCAAGATAGTATTCACAGGCAAAAAGGTGGATAACTGTGGGCTTCATTTTGTGAATTTTTCTTTTTGCAAGGATCACAATACTGCACTGTCTGCTGTTCATTGCCTAAAAATAGTTGCTGCATCTATTTTTCCAATGTTTATTTGTTGTTGATATGAAAGTAAGTCAAGGTCCAGTTACTTTGTAATGGGCAAAAGTAGATGTTTTATAATTTTTCCTGTTTAATTAAAATTTAAAACATATCATATTTTCCTTACATTAGCAACTGTACTAGAAATATTATACTTGAGAAAAGGAAAGGATGATAAGGTTATGTTGGCAAGACTAGCTTGATAGATAAAACTAATTCTGAACCTGAAGATTCTAGCTCCAAACTTGTGGCTAATTGGAATTTAATAGCCAAGATATAGCATTATCTGAGAAGGATCTCCTTGTCTATCATATACCTCCAATATATTCTTACCTATCATTATTTATGCCTTAAAACTGCCAATAATTCTTTGAGGCTCTCTGAATGAGTGCAAACACCAAATAGTTGTATCCAGCCTGCCCTATGGAATGGCCTCATCAGCTGGCTGCTCTTTGCTGCAATGAAGTCTTCTTTCTTCCTGGTCCTGCCCTCTAGTTCTCCCCTTTCTCTGAACTTTTGCATGGGATATCAGTGTATGAAGCAAGCATCTTTCTTTTTGGCATCTGCCATGTTATATTTGAAGGCCCACCTTGTCCAGAAGTTTTTTTTTTTCTGAACAATTCTATCCATTTCTTGAGAAGTCTGTTTATGTCCTCTCCCCTTAGCCTCAGCTGCTGAAAAATATGAGACCAAAATAATAAAGGTATTTATTACATCCAATCCCCCTCCTAGATATACCGGGACACTGATTCTGTAAGGGTGTCCTCTTATACACTTTTAACAAGTCCCACATATCTCCTCCATTGCTGTTTCTTATAGGACATCTTACATCAAGGTGCACTCCATGCCATTGACCCTGAAAAATATTGCCAAAGTATTTTTTATTGCCATGTTCTTTTTTAAAGACTCTCCAAGTTTGAGTCATGCTTGCATTTTTGCAGCCTCTTCTTTTGAGGAAATTAAAGAGCACATAGTTCAATGCTGAGGAAGCTTTCAGCAATGGTCCTGTTCAGGAAGAAAGCTGAGTTGACCATAAGCAGCAAATGGCTTGGCCTTGTGAGTAGAGTATGATCTTCAGACATCCCAATAATTTCTCTGTAGGAACAACAACATGGTTATTATTACTTCCTGGGACATTTCTTGATCTAATTATGCTGGGTGTGAGTAGGTGGCTAACAAAATCCCCTTGTGACTTTAAGACTTAGAAAACTTCATGCATATTATACCTCCATATTATGCCTCAAGAACTCCATTATTCCCCAAGGTAAAAATATAAACTGGTCTTTAAAATGATTCTAGGTTACATGTTTATATCTGTGTTTCTGTGGTTTTGTATATGTATTTGGAAAATCACATTCCCTCTACTAGGTTTCAATCTCCTTGAGGGCACAGATTGGATTTATTCTTTAGCTAACTGGTACTTGTCCTCTGTCAGACCACTAGGCCCCTGATGTAAAGTTATACACTCAAGGCAATGCATCTTGCCCAGCTCTGGACCACAGGATTTCCCAACATTTATCATAAACCATTAGAAAAGCAACACATCATTCGAATTGGATTTCTAGACCAAAAATGGTTTTCAAAATGAAAACATGGTCTACAGAACTGTATTCTTCACTGCCATTTAATCACTCACCATTATAAAAGGGAATCTAAAGTTCTCTCAAAAATATAGATCCTAGCAGCAAAAAATGTATTTCTAGTGATTATCTGACAGTGGAGTAGAAATTGGTATTCCAGCACTAGGGTAGGATTTCTCTATTCCCAGCCAGATTTGAATTCCAGGGTTGTCTCTTATTAGCTAGGTGTCCATAGGAAGGATAAAAATATATGAAACCCCCCTGTTTACCCATCCTTAAAATGGAGACAAGAATTCTTAATCATCAGGTTTGTTTTGAAGACTAAATAATATGATGTTCCTCAAATATAATCTTCAATCAGGTTATGAGCCTCTAATAGAGTGCATCAATTGCCATCACCTGATTCAGCTAGTTGACATTAGAATCTGTAAACTAGAGCCATTATATTGGGGGAAAAGTGGAGAGGATGGTATGATTTTGAGATTATGTCTACAAGACTGGTTTAGTAGATAAAGCTAGCTCTGAACATAAAGATTCTAGGAATTGGACATAACTTTGATTTAAAAATCATTCATGGGTTCTAGTTTTTAAATTAGGAAAGAGGTTAATAGAATCATTGAATGGATTTAAAAGGTAATTGTGGAAAACTGCACTTCTCCAAGGTTTGTAAAGCTAAATTTTTTTTAAAAGCTGATTTCAAGGTTTGGAGCTCACAGTTGCCTTCCTTATCAGTTAGTGTTGTTAGCAAGATAATGAAATGAATCCAGAAATCATGAGGAGTTATCCTTGCAGTGGCATTGTGTGAAGTAATTCACATTTCTGTGCTGAAACCAACAGCAAAATACCAGACAGAGAAGACAAACCTCTGAAGCCTTGATAAAGAAAATAGTTATTTTTAAATGTGTTTATGATTACACATTTTATTTTCCCATTCAAGTATAGTTGCATTAATGCAATTAGTTCCAATGCTCAAAATATGAAAAATTAACATTTAGAAGCTTCACTATAAAATTGGATTATTTTGGATGAACTAAAACAATAAAAGTTATTTTAACCTCTGCATGCATTAGCATTTGAGAGCTGGAAGAAATATATAAAATTTAACAAATTCTAAAGCAGTAATATAAATCCCATTTCTTGAGTTCTTAACTTCAGTGTTTTTCAATTTTAGAATTTCCAATTGATTCTCACAGCTTCCAGATTTCTACTGAGATTCCTCCTCTTGTCATATAATTTATTAAACATATTAATTAAAGTTATTTTAAAGTATATGATTAATAACTCAATATCTGGATCTCCAGAAGATCTGTTACTAACTCCTGTTTTTTTCTTTTTCCTTTTAAATAAATTGTTGTCCTTTTTCATGTTTGGTTTCAGCTTTATTAACTGAATATTAGACATTGTGTTTGGAAGATGTTGGAAGTTGAGTCTTTGAATGGCGTTATCTTCCTCCAGAGTGATCTACTTTTGCTTCTGGCAAGAAGTTAGGGTAGGGGAACATTGTTTTACTTTTGTCTAGGATTGAGCTGATTTGAAACTTAGCTTCAATCATTATGAGAGCTGGTCTATTATGAGTTCACTCTTTTACCTAAGGTGTAGTCCTTCAAGCGTTCTAAATGACACATGCACTCATATGTTCATTGTAGCACTATTCACATTAGCAAAGACATGGAATCAACTTAGGTGTCCTTCAGTGGTGGACTGGATAAATAAAATGTGGTATATATACACCACGTAATACTACGCAGCCACAAAAAGGAATGAGATCATGTCTTTTGCAGCAACATGGATGCAGCTGGAGACCATTTTCCTAAGTGAATTAATGTAGGAACAGAAAATCCAATATCACGTTCTCACTTATAAGTGGGAGCTAAACATTGGGTACTCATAGACATAAAGATGGCAATAATAGACACTGCGAACTATTACAAGGTGGAGGGAGGGAGGAGGGCAAGTGTTGAAAAACTAACTGTTGGGTACTATGCTCACTATCTGGGTAATGGGAACAATCATACCCAAACCTCAGCATCATACAACATAACAAACCTGTACATGTACCCCCGAATCTAAAATAAAAGTTAAGGTTATTTTTAAACAGGGTTCCAACTAAAACTCATGTGTATTTATAAGGGGGCTCCTCCTCCTTAGGGGGCCCTGAACTTTAGCTCTTGTCCCCTCAATCCATTAGATTTCTAAATCCTCTGTGCAGTTTCTCAACCTCTCAACTTCTGCCAAATCAATAAATGCCTCAGGGGCTCTTGATAAGTCCCTTAACCCTTCCAAGCCACAGTTTCTTTATCCATAGAATGAGGCCAATACTACAGACCTTACTGTGTTATTGGGACTCTTTAATAAAATAACTTTTGTAAAGCAAATGATGTAATGCTTGGCACTTAATAGCTCCTCTATACTTGTCATTTTTTTCATCTTTTGTGGATCTAACCCTTCTTCTCAAAATGTTCAAGACAAAACTGCAATGACTGCCATATGGTAGTTGTTCTAGACAGGATTTGAAGGGAAGGAAAGCATTATTCCAACTGCCTTTTTACAGCATCTGAAGCACAAGTACCTTATGCCTATCTTGTATGGAATTCAGCATCACAGTTCATCTCTTTCTTCAAAATAAGCCATAAAAAGGCACAAGTTATTTAGAGGTAAAGTACCTAATCCATAATGCAATATTTATGAGCTAATTTGAATTTCATATGAGAAAGAATTCTAGCATTTTGCTTACCCTTGGAAAATAAAAATGTGTGGCATGTGCATAAGTATTATCAGGGGGCAAAGGACACACATGGGCTGGAAGACACTTGTAATCAGTTCTAATCTTCCCACATGCACAGCAAAATGTATAAAATGCAAACACTGGACACTACTTGACAGAACCATGGGTTACATCACAGAGAATACCTCTTTTATTTTCTTGTTTCCTTCAATAGATAAGCCTTTTTCTCCCATAAGAAGCTGGGGACTTCTTTGCAGCAGGTGTCTGAAAATAAATTACATAACACAAAAGTACTTTCCTCCTTAACCCCAGTAAAACTGTCAATTTCATCCTGCATTATAGCACCAATGGCCCTGCCACAATTTTACCATTATCGTGGAGTGAGATTCAAAGTCAATGCTGGGCCCCGAGAAACCCTTTTTTTATATAAAAAAGTTTTATTTATTATTTATATACAAAAAACTGCATTCATTTAAAGCGTATATTTCCATACATTTTATTACATATATACACACACACACACACACACACACACACACACACATATATATATGGGAAGCCACCGCAATAATGAAGATATAGAATATTTCCACCTCCCCACCCAAAGATTCCTTACGGTACCCCTTTGCAGTCCATTTCTCCTTCCATCCCCAGTTCCAGGCACTCATTGATCTGCTTTCTATCACTATAGATCAATTTGCATTTCTATATTAGTTTGCTTTCTAGAATTTTATATATATGTAATTATACTGTATAATTCTTATTCTGTCTAGCTTATTTCACTCCCCATAATGTATCTGAGTTTCATCACATTGTTGTATGTATCAGTAGTTCATTCCTTTTCATTGCTAAGTTGTACTCCATTATGTAGGTATGCTACAGTTTATCTGTTTACCTATTGATGGACATTTGCATTGTTTCCAGGTTTTCTCTTCTTATAATTAAAGCTGCCATGAACATTTGCATACAAGTCATCTTGTGGATATGTGTTTCCATTTCTCTTAGGTAAATATATAGAAGTAGAATAGCTGGGTTGTATAGGTATATGCTTAACTTTACAAGAAACTGACAAATCATTTTTCAAAGTGCTTGTACTGTTTTACATTTTCACCAACAATGTATGAGAGTTCCAATTATGTGGATACTTCGTAACATCCATTTTATTTGCTTGAAGACAGCAACTCACAGCAAACTAGTCCATAGTAAAGTTTGACATTGGGCTTTTCAGTTTTTTACTGTGAATCTGCTTCTGCATCTGAAAAATAAGAATAAGAATAAGAAAGAAACCTACCTCACTGTGTTGTTTTGGTGTTCAAATGACATATGGATATAAAGATCTCAGCAGATGGTAAATGCCCAATAAATGTTGTGTATCATTATTATCTATATATTATTAAGGTTATTGCCAGAGACTTGCTAAGAGTTTTATTTTGTCATCTTATTTAATACTCCCAATGACTCTGAAATGTGGGTATTCAATATATATATTTTGTGGATGAGCAAACTGACTAGGAGAGGTGAAATGATTTGCTCAAAAATCACACAGCAGGGGCAAGAGCAAGCTGGCCAATTAGAAGGCTCTACTGATTGTCTCTTCTGCAGGAGCCCCAAATTTAAGAACTACACACAAAAAAAGTTCCTTTATAAGAACCAAAAACCAGGTGGTCACTCATAGTACTTGGTTTTAACGTCATATCCCTGAAAAGAGCACTAGAGAGGGTAGGAAAGACAGTCTTGAATCTCCAACACCACCCTTTCCCCATCCTCCAGCAGCAGCCCCATGGCACAGAGAGAGAATCAGTGCACTTGGGAGAGGGACAGCACAGTGATTATGAGACTTTGCAATGAACTCAGTGCTGCCCTGCCACAGCAGAAAGTAAAACCAGGCTGAACTCAGCTGACACCCACCCACAGAGGGAGTACTTATTTATTTTTCATTTTTATTTTTTTGATTTTATTTTATTATTATTATACTTTAACTTTTAGGGTACATGTGCACAATGTGCAGGTTTGTTACATATGTATACGTGTGCCATGTTGGTGTGCTGCACCCATTAACTCTTCATTTAGCATTAGGTATATCTCCTAAAGCTATCCCTCCCCCTTCCCCGCACCCCACAACAGTCCCCGGAGTGTGATGTTCCCCTTCCTGTGTCCATGTGTTCTCATTGTTCAATTCCCACCTATGAGTGAGAACATGCAGTGTTTGGTTTTTTGTCCTTGTGATAGTTTGCTGAGAATGATGGTTTCCAGTTTCATCCATGTCCCTACAAAGGACATGAACTCTTCATTTTTTACGGCTGCATAGTATTCCATGGTGTATATGTGCCACATTTTCCTAATCCAGTCTATCGTTGTTGGACATTTGGCTTGGTTCCAAGTCTTTGCTATTGTGAATAGTGCTGCAATAAACATATGTGTGCACATGTCTTTATAGCAGCATAATTTATAATCCTTTGGGTATATACCCAGTAATGGGATGGCTGGGTCAAATGGTATTTCTAGTTCTAGATCCTTGAGGAATCACCACACTGACTTCCACAATGGTTGAACTAGTTTACAGTCCCACCAACAGTGTAAAAGTGTTCCTATTTCTCCACATCCTCTCCAGCACCTGTTGTTTCCTGACTTTTTAATGATTGCCATTCTAACTGGTGTGAGATGATATCTCATTGTGGTTTTGATTTGCATTACTCTGATGGCCAGTGATAATGAGCATTTTTTCATGTGTTTTTTGGCTGCATAAATGTCTTCTTTTGAGAAGTGTCTGTTCATATCCTTCGCCCACTTTTTGATGGGGTTGTTTGTTTTTTTCTTGTAAATTTGTTTGAGTTCATTGTAGATTCTGGATATTAGCCCTTTGTCAGATGAGTAGGTTGTGAAAATTTTCTCCCATTTTATAGGTTGCCTGTTCACTCTGATGGTATTTCTTTTGCTGTGCAAAAGCTCTTTAGTTTAATTAGATCGCATTTGTCAATTTTGGCTTTTGTTGCCATTGCTTTTGGTGTTTTAGACATGAAGTCCTTGCCCATGCCTATGTCCTGAATGGTATTGCCTAGGTTTTCTTCTAGGGTTTTTATGGTTTTAGGTCTAACATTTAAGTCTCTAATCTATCTTGAATTAATTTTTGTATAAGGTGTAAGGAAGGGATCCAGTTTCAGCTTTCTACATATGGCTAGCCAGTTTTCCCAGCACCATTTATTAAATAGGGAATCCTTTCCCCATTGCTTGTTTTTGTCAGGTTTGTCGAAGATCAGATAGTTGTAGATATGCGGCATTATTTCTGAGGGCTCTGTTCTGTTCCATTGGTCTATATCACTGTTTTGGTACCAGTACCATGCTGTTTTGGTTACCGTAGCCTTGTAGTATAGTTTGAAGTCAGGTAGCATGATGCCTCCGGCTTTGTTCTTTTGGCTTAGGATTGATTTGGCAATGTGGGGTCTTTTTTGGTTCCATATGAACTTTAAAGTAGTTTTTTCCAATTCTGTGAAGAAAGTCATTGGTAGCTTGATGGGGATGGCATTGAATCTGTAAATTACCTTGGGCAGTATGGCCATTTTCACGATATTGATTCTTCCTACCCATGAGCATGGAATGTTCTTCCATTTGTTTGTGTCCTCTTTTATTTCATTGAGCAGTGGTTTGTAGTTCTCCTTGAAGAGGTCCTTCACATCCCTTGTAAGTTGGATTGCTAGGTATTTTATTCTCTTTGAAGCAATTGTGAATGGGAGTTCACTCATGATTTGGCTCTCTGTTTGTCTGTTATTGGTGTATAAGAATGCTTGTGATTTCTGTACATTGATTTTGTATCCTGAGACTTTGGTGAAGTTGCTTATCAGCTTAAGGAGATTTTGGGCTGAGACAATGGGGTTTTCTAGATATACAATCATGTCGTCTGCAAACAGGGACAATTTGACTTCCTCTTTTCCTAATTGAATACCCTTTATTTCCTTCTCCTGCCTGATTGCCCTGGCCAGAACTTCCAACACTATGTTGAATAGGAGCGATGAGAGAGGGCATCCCTGTCTTGTGCCAGTTTTCAAAGGGCATGCTTCCAGTTTTTGCCCATTCAGTATGATATTGGCTGTGGGTTTGTCATAGATAGCTCTTATTATTTTGAGATACATCCCATCAATACCTAATTCATTGAGAGTTTTTAGCATGAAGTGTTGTTGAATTTTGTCAAAGGCCTTTTCTGCATCTATTGAGATAATCATGTGGTTTTTGTCTTTGGTTCTGTTTATATGCTGGATTACATTTATTGATTTGCATATGTTGAACCAGCCTTGCATCCCAGGGATGAAGCCCACTTGATCGTGGTGGATAAGCTTTTTGATGTGCTGCTGGATTCAGTTTGGCAGTATTTTATTGAGGATTTTTGCATCAATGTTCATCAAGGATATTGGTCTAAAATTCTCTTTTTTTGGTTGTGTCTCTGCCAGGCTTTGGTATCAGGATGATGCTGGCCTCATATTGTCAAATTGTCCCTGTTTGCAGATGACATGGTTGTATATCTAGAAAACCCCATTGTCTCAGCCCAAAATCTCCTTAAGCTGATAAGCAACTTCAGCAAAGTCTCAGGATACAAAATTAATGTACAGAAATCACAAGCATTCTTATACACCAATAACAGACAAACAGAGAGCCAAATCATGAGTGAACTCCCATTCACAATTGCTTCAAAGAGAATAAAATACCTAGGAATCCAACTTACAAGGGACGTGAAGGACCTCTTTGTATTTCTGTGGGATCGGTGGTGATATCCCCTTTATCATTTTTATTGCGTCTATTTGATTCTTCTCTCATTTCTTCTTTATTAGCCTTGCTAGCGGTCTATCGATTTTGTTGATCTTTTCAAAAAACCAGCTCCTGGATTCACTAATTTTTTGAAGGGCTTTTTTTGTTTCTATTTCCTTCAGTTCTGCTCTGATTTTAGTTATTTCTTGCCTTCTGCTAGCTTTTCAATGTGTTTGCTCTTGCTTTTCTAGTTCTTTTAATTGTGATGTTAGGGTGTCAATTTTGGATCTTTCCTGCTTTCTCCTGTGGGCATTTAGTGCTATAAATTTCCCTCTACACACTGCTTTGAATGTGTCCCAGAGATTCTGGTATGTTGTGCCTTTGTTCTCGCTGGTTTCAAAGAACATCTTTATTTTTCTGCCTTCATTTCGTTATGTACCCAGTAGTCATTCAGGAGCAGGTTGTTCAGTTTCCATGTAGTTGAGCAGTTTTGAGTGAGTTTCTTAGTCCTGAGTTCTAGTTTGATTGCACTGTGGTCTGAGAGACAGTTTGTTATAATTTCTGTTCTTTTACATTTGCTGAGGAGTTCTTTACTTCCAACTATGTGATCAGTTTTGGAGTAGGTATGGTGTGGTGCTGAAAAAAATGTATATTCTGGTGATTTGGGGTGGAGAGTTCTATAGATGTCTATTAGGTCGGCTTGGTGCAGAGCTGAGTTCAATTCCTGGGTATCGTTGTTAACCTTCTGTCTCGTTGATCTGTCTAATGTTGACAGTGGGGTGTTCAAGTCTCCCATTATTATTGTGTGGGAGTCTAAGCCTCTTTGTAGGTCACTAAGGACTTGCTTTATGAATCTGGGTGCACAGAGGGAGTGTTTAAACCAGCCCTAGCCAGAAGGAAATTGCCAATCCCAGCAGTCGGTACTTGAGTTCTGGCAAGCCTCACCACCACTGGCTAAAGTCCTCTTGGGTGCTAAATAAACTTAAAAGGCAATCTGGGCCACAGGGCCTGCAACTCCTAGGGAAGTCCTAAGTGCTGAACTGAACTCAGAGCTGGTGGACTTTGGGGACACATAACCTACTGAGACACCAGCTGAGGTGGCTAAGAGAGTGCTTGCAGTACCCCTCCCCCAACCCCAGGCTGCAAAGCTTGTGGCTCCAAAAGAGACCCCTTCCTTTTGCTTGAGGAGAGAAGAGGGAAGAGTAAAGGGAACTTTGCTTTGCATTTTGGACACTGGATCAGCCACAGTAGAATAGGGCACCAGTCAGAATCATGAGACCCCTTTCTGGGCCCTAGCTCCCAGATCATATTTCTAGACACACCCCGGTCCAGAAGGGAACCTGCTGCCTTGAAAGGAAGGACCCAATCCAGGCAGGACCCACTACCTCATGAATAAAGAGCCCTTGGGCCCTGAATAACCTGCAGCAATACCCAGGTAGTATGCCATGGGCTTTGGGTGAGACTCTGAGACTTCCTGGTTTCATGTAAGACTCAGCACATTACCAGCTGTGGTGGCTATGGGGAGGGACACTTTTGGCTTGAGAAAAGCAAAGAGAAAAATAAGGGGGACTTTGTCTTGCACCTTAGGTACCAGCTGAGCCACAGAGGTGTAGAGCATCAAGTGGGCACATAGGGACCCTGATTCCAGGCCTTGGCTTTCGACAGCATTTCTGGGGCTTCCCTGGGCCAGAGGGGAGCCCACTGCCCTGAAGAGTGAGTCCTGGGCCTGGCAGCATTCACCACAATCTGACTGAAGAACCCTTGGGCCTTAAGTGAATGTCAGCAGTAGCCTGGCAGTACTCACCATGGGCCTGTGATGGTGGTGGCCACAGGATAAAATTCCTTTGCCTGTGGAAAGGGAAGGGAAGCATGGGAATGGCTGTTTCTCAAGGTATGCTTGCCAACTCAGCTTCAGTATAATAGAACACCAGGTAGACTTTTTAGTTTTTTGATGCCAGTCCCTGGCTCACAATTGACACCTCTATATCTATCTGGGGCTTCAGGGAATGTGTCACCATGAAGAGAAGCATAAAAGCCTGGCTGGCTTCAAACCCTGCTGATTGTAGAGACCAAATGATTCAGGAGATACAAAGAAAATTTAGGCAGATAGTGAGGGCGAAAGAGTCCTCAGCAAAACTTCCCTTCTAACAAAAAGCAGCCCAAGAAATCACTTCTCTTCTAAAGAGCAGCCTGGAAGATCGGGCTGCAAACGTAGATAAGGAAGCTGGAAGCTTGCATGGAGAGATGCCTGCAGCTACCCAGATAGAAAGGGCCACCTGGGGCCAGGCATGTCCACTATGGGAGCTCCACCTTCTCTCTCTTTAAGCACATGCACAGTAAGAAAGAAATAAGCAATATGGAGTGGCTACCTGCCTGCATAATAAAAGATTGGGGTGGGGACTGCCAGAGATTTCTGCCCTGTGCAGATGGCACACCTAGTCCTAACTGGTTTTTCATGCCCTATGTAGATCAGGTACCACCTCCCCAGTATCTCGTCTATAAAAACCCCTGCATTTCACTGCACATTGGCAGCCCTTTTTTCCAGGACCCCTCTCTGTATCAGAGAGCTATTCTCTTTCTTTTGCCTATTAAATTTCTGCTCTAAACCTCACCCTTTGTGTGTACACATACTTGATCTTTATGGCCATGAGACCTAGAACTTTGGGTGTTACCCCAGACAATCAGATCACTTCACAAGTAAAAGAAGGTTATAGAACACCAAGCAGATTTGAGGACTACCTCAAGGCATGTAATAATGAAACTCCTGAAGATCAAGGACAAGGAAAGGATCCTAAAACCGGCAACAGAAAATAAACAAATAGCATACAATAAAGCTCCAATACATCTGGCAGCAGACTCTTCAGTGGAAACCTTACAGGCAAGGAGAGAGTGGCATGGCATATTTAAAGTGCTGAAGGAGAAAAACTTTTATCTCACAATAGTATATCCAGTAAAAATATCCTTCAAACATGAAAGATAACAATAATAAAGGATATCTGGGCCGGGCATGGTGGCTCACACCTGTAATCCCAGCACTTTGGGAGGCTGAGGCAGGCAGATCATTTGAGGCCAGGAGTTCGAGACCAGCCTGGTCAACATGGGAAAATGCTGTCTCTACTAAAAATACAAAAATTAGCTGGGCGTGGTGGTGCATGTCTGTAATCCCAGCTACTTGGGAGGCTGAGACATGAGCATCACTTGAACCCAGGAGGCAGAGGTTGCAGTGAGCCAAGATCATGCCACGGTACTCCAGCCTGGGTGACAGAGCGAGACCCTGTCTCAAAAACAAACAAATAAAAAGGAATATCCCAGACAAAAGCTGAGGGATTTTATCACCTGTCCTACAATATATGCTAAAGGGAGTATTTCAATCAGAAAGAAAAGGAGGTTAATGAGCAATGAGAAATCATCTGATGGTACAGAATTCACTGGTAACAGTAAGTATACAGAAAAATGCAGAATATTATAACAATGTAACTGTGGTATGTAAACTACTCTTATCGTAAGTAGAAAGATTAAAAATGAACCAATCAAAAATAATATCTATAACAACTGTTCAAAACACAGACAGTACAATAAGATATAAATAGAAACAACAAAAAGTTAAAAAACCCAGGGGATTAAGTTAAGGTATAGAGCTTTTATTAGTTTTCTTTTAGCATGTCTGTTTGTTTGTTTGTTTGTTTATGCAAGCAGTGTGATGTTGTAATCAGCTAAAAATACTGGGTTATAAGATAATATTTTCAAGCCTCATGGTAACCTCAAATCAGAAAATATATAATGAATACACAAAAAATAAAAAGCAAAAAATTAAATCATACTACCAGAGAAAATAACCTTCACTGAAAGGAAGACAGGAAGGAAGGAAAGAAGGAAGATAAGACAGGAAAACAAATAATAAAATGGCAGGAGTAAGTTCTTATTAATAATAATATTGAATGTGAATGCACTCAACTCTCTAATCAAAAGACATAAAGTGACTGAATGGATTAAAAAATAAGAACCAAAAATCTGTTGCCTATAAGAAACACGCATTGTCTATAAAAATACACATAGACTGAATATAAAGGGATGGAAATAGATATTCCATGCCAGTGAAAACCAAAAAACAATAGGGCTAGCTATACTTACATGACACAAAATAGATTTCTAGACAAAAATAAAAAGAGACAAAGAAGGTCACTGTATAAGGTTAAAGACGTCAATTCAGCCAGAGGAGATAACAATTTTAAATATATATGCACCCAACACTGGAGAACCCAGATACATAAAGCAAATATTAGTAGAGCTACAGAGAGAGATAGACCCCAATACAATCATAGCTGGAGACTTCAACACCCAACTTCCAGCACTAGACAGATCTCCCAGACAGAAAATCAACAATGAATCATCAGGCTTAATCTGCACCATAGAATAAATGAACCTAATATATATGCACAGATTTCATTCAATGGTTACAGAATACACATTCTTCTCCTCAGCACATGTATTATTGTCAAGGAAAGACCCTACATTAGATTACAAAACAAGTGTTAAAACATTCAAAAAATTGAAATAACGTCAAGCATCTTCTCTGACCACAATGGAATGAAACTAGGAATCAATAACAGGAGGAATTTTCAAAACTATGCAAACATGTGGAAATTAAACAATATGCTCAGGAATGACTTGTGGGTCAGTGAAGAAATTAAGAAGGAAATTGAAAAATTTCTGGAAACAATTGATAATGGAAACACAATACACCAAAACCTATGGGATGCAGTGAAAGCAGTACTAAGAGGGAACTTTATAGCTATAGCTGCCTACATCAAAAAAGATGAAAAACTTCAAAGAAACAACCTAAGAGTACACCCTAAAGAACAAGAAAATTAAGAGCAAACCAAGCTGAAAATTAGTAGAAAAGACATAATAAAGATGATTGCATAAATAGATACAATTGAAATGAATAAAACAGTACAAAAAATCAATGAAACAAAAAGTTGGTTTTTGAAAAGATAAACAAAATTGACAAAAAAGAGAGAAAATACAAATAGATAAAATCAGAGATGAAAATGATACAGTTGATACCACAGAAACTGAAAGGATCGTTAGTGGCTACTATGAGCAACTATATGGCAATAAATTGGAAAATCTAGAAGAAATCGATAAATTCCTAGACACATACAACCTACCAAGATTGAACCATAAAGTCCAAAACCTGAAAAGGACAATAGCACGTAACAAGATCAGAGTCATAATACAAAGTCTCCCAAAAATAAAAGCCCAGGACTTGATGGCTTCACTGCTGAATTCTAGCAAATATTAGTTCTTAAAGAAGAACTAATACCAATCCTACTCAAACTATTCTGAAAAATAGAGGAGGAAGTAGTTCCAAACTAAATTCTACAAGGCCAGTATTATCCTGATATCAAAACCAACAAAAAGATACATCAAAAACTCTAGGCCAATATCACTGATGAATATTGATGAGAAAATCCTCCATAAAACACTAGCGAACTTAACAAAACACTGAAAAGATCATCCATCATGGCCAAGTGGGATTTATCCCAAGGATACAAGGATGATTCAACATGTGAAAATAAATTAATGTGATACATCATGTCAACAGAATGAAGGACAAAAGCCATATGATCATTTCGATTGATGTAGAAAAGGCATTTGACAAAGTCCAACATCTCTTCATGATGAAAACCCTCAAAAAACTGGGTGTAGAAGGAACATACCTCAACATAATAAAAGCCATATATGATAGATCTATAGCTAGTATCATATTGATTGGGGAAAAACTGAAAGCCTTTCCTCTAAGATTGGGAATAGGACAAGGATGTCTACTTTCACCACTGTTGTTCAACATAGTACTGGAAGTCCTAGCTAGAGCAATTAGACAAGAGAAAGAAATAAAAAGCATCCAAATTTGAAAGGGGAAAGTCAAATTATCCTTATTTGCAGATGATATGATCTTATATTTGGAAAAACCTAAGGATTCCACCAAAAAAGGACTATTACAACTGATAAACCAATTCAGTAAAGTTTCACGATACAAAATCAACATAAAAAATTAGTAGCATTTTTATATGCCAAATTGAACACTCTGAAAAAGAAATTTAAAAAGTAATCTCATATATAATAGCTACAAATAAAATTAAACACCTAGGAATTAACCAAAAAAGTGAAAGATCTGTACAATGAAAACTATAAACTGCTGATGCAAGAAATTAAAGAAGATGCAATAAAATGGATAGATATTCCATGTTCATGGTTTAGAGGAATCAATATTGTTAAATGTCCGTACTACCCAAAGCAATTCACAGATTTAATGTAATCCCTATGAAAATATCAATGACATTCTTCACAGAAACAGAAAAGACTATCCTAAAATTTATATGGAACCACAGAAGACCCAGAATGGCCAAAGCTATCCTAAGCAAAAAGAACAAAACTGTAGGAATCACATTACCTAACTTCAAATTATACCCCAGAGCTATTGTAACCAAAACAGCATGTTACTAGCATAAAAATAGAGACATAGGCCAGTGAAACAGAATAGAGAACCCAGAAACAAATCCATACATCTATAGTAAACTCATTTTCAACACAGGTTTCAAGAACACACCTTAGGAAAAGGACAGTCTTTTCAATAAATCGTGCTGGGAAAACTTAACATCTGCATGCAGAAGAATGAAACGAGATCTCTATCTCTTGCCATATACAAAAATCCAATCAAAATGGATTAAAGACTTAAGACCTCAAACTATAAAACTGCTGAAAGAAAACACTGGGGAAACTTTCCAGGACATTTGTCTGGGCAAAGACTTCTTGAATAATACCTCACAGGCACAAGCAACCAAAGCGAAAATGGACAAATGGGATCACATCAAGTTAAAAAGCTTCTGCACAGCAAACGAAACAATCAACAAAGTGAAAAGACAACCCACAGAATGGGAGAAAATATTTGCAAGCTACCCATCTGACAAGGGATTAATAACCAGAATATATAAGGAATTCAAACAACTCTATAGGAAAAAGTCTAATCATCCGATTTAAAATGGGAAAAAGATCTGAATAGACATTTCTCAAAAGAAGACATACAAATGGCAAATAGGCATATGAAAAGATGCTCAACACTATTGTCATCAGAGAAATGCAAATCAAAACTACAATGAGATATCTCACCCCAGTTAAAATGATTTTTATCCAAAAAGTCCGGAAATAATGAATGCTGGTGAGGATGTAGAGAAAAGGGAACCCTTCTACACTGTTGGTGGGAATGTAAATTAGTACAGCCACTATGGAGAATAGTTTGGAGGTTCCTCAAGAAACTAAAAATAAAGCTACCATAAAATCCAGCAATCCCACTCCTAGGTATATACCCAAAAGAAAAGAAATCTGTATACTGAAGAGATATCTGAACGCTCATGGTTTTGCAGCACTATTCACAATAGCCAAGATTTGGAAGCAAAGTTAAGTGTCCATCAACAGATGAATGGATAAAGAAAATGCAGTACATGTACACAATGCAGTACTATTCAGCCATAAAAAATAATGAGATCTTGTATTTGCAACAACGTGGACAGAACCAGAGGTCATTATGTTAAGTAAAATAAGTAAGGCATAGAGAGACACACTTCACATGTTCTCACTTATTTGTGGAAGCTAAAAATTAAAACAATTGAACTCATGAAATGGAGAGTAGAAAGATGCTCACCAGAGACTGGGAAGGGTGGAGTTGGGGGCAGTGGGAATGCTTAAGGGGTACAAAACAATAGTTAGAAAGTATGAATAAGACCTAGTATTTGATAGCACAACAGGTGGCTATAATAAAAAATAATTTAACTGTACATTTTTAAATAACTGAAAGTGTATAATTGGATTTTTTGTAACACAAAGGATAAATGCTTGAGGTGATAAATACCCCATTTACCCTGATGTGGTAATACACTGCATGCCTGTATCAAATATCTCATGTAACCGAGAAATATATACACCTACTGTGTACCCACAAAACTTAAAAATTAAAATTAGAAAAAAAACAAAAGAAACAAATATTAGCCTTAAAAGAGGTTTACTAAGTACTATGTACCTATGTTACAAATTAATGTGTGCCGTCCTAATTTTAGTTTACTTTTTTGTCAAATATTTTAGATTCTTGGGAAGATAATCTCAATTTCTTTTTGTGACAGTTATAAAATCATCAATTAAAATTCAGTTGAATTTAAAACCAAAAAAAATCACATAACAAATGAGTGATGACCTGAAATTTATTTTATATATAATATAATATAATATAATATAATATAAAATATATATAAATATATATATAATATAATATATATAATATATATAAATATATATATAATATAATATATATAATATATATAAATATATATAATATATATATATAAATATGTATATATATAATACTTTCAGTTCTAGGGTACATGTGCACAACGTGCAGGTTTGTTACACATGTATACATGTGCCATGTTGGTGTGCTGCACCCATTAACTCGTCATTTACATTAGGTATATCTTCTAATGCTATCCCTCCCCCTTCCCCCCACCCCACAACAGTCCCCACTGTGTGATATTCCCCTTCCTGTGTCCAAGTGTTCTCATTGTTCAATTCCCACCTATGAGTGAGAACATGTGGTGTTTGGTTTTTTGTCCTTGCTATGGAATACTATGCAGCCATAAAAAATGGTGAGTTCATGTCCTTTGTAGGGACATGGATGAAGCTGGAAACCATCATTCTCAGCAAACTAACGCAAGGACAAAAAACCTGGAATTTAAATCCAGGTAATGTGATTATAAGGGTCAAGTGTTTAAGCATTCTGTTGTCTGGTATCACATTCTAACAAGATTAACAGTGAATATAAGTACATTGTTATCATAAATCCATTCAGATTGTCACAATACTTTATTACCTGCTATTTGTTAAGCCACTCAAGAGATAGAGCACTTCCCCTTTGCTCTGTGTTTCAGCTGCTTGAGCTCCGTTCTGTTTTGTAAATTGTTAGCATCTAAATACAAACCATAGAGAGAAATAATTCCTTATTTCCAGCACCTCACCTGTCTCCCACGTTCTATTTAGAAATCACCTTACCAGTTGATTACTCCATACTAGTGTCTAAGCCTCCTCCAGAAAAGCTTTCTACCTGAAATGCTGCTCAAAAAGGTAGTTGCCTACCAAGTTGAAAAACTGTTTGGCAGTATCTACTAAAGTTGAACGTACATCTATCCTATAATCCAACCATTCCATTTCTGTTAGGTATATACCTAACAGAAATGAATACCTATATTCACCAAAATAAATGTATTACAATATTCATAGCAGCATCACTTGTGGTAGTGGCTACAAAATGGGGGCAGGGGGACAAAACAAAGGACCATCAAAAGTATATAAGTAAATTGTGTTGTAGTCATACAAAAATAATACACAGCAATGAAAATGAACAAATTACAGCTATGTGCAAAAACACATAGCAAATACATGCAAAAGTCGCATAAACATAATATTGAACCAAAGAAGTAAAACCCAAAAGAGCGTATAGAGGACAATTCCATTTATATAAAGTTCACAAACAAGCAAAAGTAATCTATGATACTTAAGGTCAGATTAATGGTTTTCCTTGTTTGTGTTGGGAGGGCAGTATAAGTGACTGGAAGGGGACATGAGCAAGGCCTCTAGGTTCTGGTAATGTTCTACTTATATGGATGTTGGTTACCTTAGTGTTCAATTTGTGAAAATTCATCAAGTTGCATAGTTATTTACTTTTGCAGTTTTCTATATTATAATTCAATTTAAAAATTCAAAAGAAATTAACCCCTCACTCTGTTTCCCCACCAAACTCCAAAACTTTTTGCAAGGCTGCTGAGAGTGTTGCTTTCTTTCATTGACCCTTCTCTTCAGCATCCACTCAAAGATTGCTTTGTGGGAAACAGATAAAACCAGTTTTTCCAACAGTAAGGACTTATCAAAATTCTTTCTACCACAATCAAATGCATACATCCCTTCCTTCCTATTGCTCCATATGAGAATAGAAAGTAAAGATTGAAAATAAAAATGTGAGACTTGCACCCAACAATGTCTTTAGGTAGAAATGAGTACCTCTGACAAGGTAATCCGAAGGGGACAGGCTTGGAGAATGAGTCACCCAGCAAGACCTGCATTCAACATAAAGCAAAGCAGCAAACAACACAGGTGTTAAAAGGCTTTCATTTTGTTTTGTTTTATAATTCAGTTTGCTAAGAAAAAATAATTGACCTTGGCCTGCCTCCACTGGTAGGTAAGGTTCCGTATATTGAACTACAGCCTCCAAAACCCAGCAGCCACCACAGTCATTAGAACTACCACTAAGTGTATATACACTAAAACCAGAGACCAGCTGGTTAAAACAGCTTCAAATGTGTTGCTCTTTCCGTACATCTTCAAATTCATCAATTAAGCAATTTAAATCCTAAGACAAGAGAGTAGCCAGCTGAAGTTTTTCTTTTTGGATGCTTTAGGCAATTATGATTTTTTTTTTTTTTTTTTTTTTTTTTTTTTTTACTCACACAGCAAAGCAGTTCCCTGTAGGATTGTAACCCACCCATCATTGTTTATCATTCAGTTTTGCTGTTTGCTCAGAATTCCTAGGTACAGCAAAAACCAGAAAAATCTATGAAATTTCTTTGCTTATGTTTATCAGAAGAAATGCATTTGTTGTTGCTTCCTTTAGACATATATGGATTTTGTGTCCAAATTGAGCCGTCTAACCCCAAGCAGAGAGTAGTCGCTGAATATTAACAGAGGAAGGACTTAGTGCCTGGGCTAACCAAAGTATAACCTTTGGATAGCAAAGTTGACATTGCCTGGGAGATTGTTGGAAATGCAGTCTCTTGGGTCCTGCCCACACCTACCAAATTAGACTGTTCAGGTCTCCAGATTATATATATATTCATGTTTGAGAAGCACTGCTGTAGAGTATACAGAAAATACTTGGCTGCTCTAAGCAGTACACAAAGAATGTTTCCCATTTTGTATTAAACATAGCACATTCTTTC
Organism: Pan paniscus; assembly: GCF_029289425.2. Lineage (NCBI taxonomy): Eukaryota > Metazoa > Chordata > Mammalia > Primates > Hominidae > Pan > Pan paniscus. The sequence goes on along the minus strand of NC_073272.2, from coordinate 22,556,664 downwards.
TTGTAGCATAAAAATAGGTACCAGTTTGGAAGCTGTGTTCCAACCCTCTCTAACCACAGAGAAGAGAAGCTCCTGCCCCTAACCAGATTATGAGTAGATGCAGCCTAATAAAATTCCCTAAGTGGCCAGAAGCTTTATCTCTTTATTTGTGTTCTGTCAAAAGGACAAAATGAGGCCAGGCACAGTGGTTCACGCCTGTAATCCCAGCACCTTGGGATGCTGAGGCAGGCAGATCACTTGAGGTCAGGAGGTTGAGACCAGCTTGGCCAACATGGCAAAACTGCATCTCTACTAAAAATACAAAAATTAGCAGGGCGTGGTGGTGTGGGCCTGTAGTCCCAGCTACTCAGGGGGCTGAGGTAGGAGAATCGCTTGAACCTGGGAGGCGGAGGCTGCAGTGAGCCAAGATCTCGCCACTACACTTCAGCCTGGGTGACAGAGTGAGACTCCATCTCAAAAAAAAAAAAAAGAAAAAAGAAAAAAAAAGGCAAAATGAATTGCTTTCAAGGAAGCTAGAAGTGTGAGGAATCATGAGTAAAGACTATCATTATTGCCCACTTATAAACCCTGGGCAGAAGAGGGATAGAAGCACACATACTGCTGACTACATGTCTGTTTTTAGAAGACCTCTGCCTTGCGGGCGGGGGGACCACTGTAACGCTGAAGAAAATTACACTATTTCTATCTGTGTCAAAAATTGCTTATCATTTCCAGTATCCATTCTCCCCTTCTTCCTTTTAATAATCTCCCACAACATATAGAGATTTATCAGGCAACATAGCTGTCTAGCTAGAGACTACATTTCCCATCTTGCCTTGCCGGTAAGTGTGGCCATGATACTAAATTGTCGCAATAGAATGTGAACAAGAGGATGTATATACCTCCATATCCCCTCTTTAAAAGGAAATTGTCTGTCCTACCTGCCTCCCTTGTTCCTTTGCTTTGTGCGGAAATGCAGATGTGGTGCTTGGAGAATAGGTTTGACCATCTCTATAAGGGCAACATCTAGAGCAGAAAGCTGAAACAATGTGTCTACAAAGCAAAATGCCAACAAGAAACAAGCTAATTTTCCCTGTAGAGTCTTAGAATGGCTGAGAAATCAGAGGCACAAATACCTCAGAAGGTAGGGTGAAATATAGGAAAACTGATTGAAAATGTGCATGAGGGAAAAGTAGACTCCTCAGATCCTCTCTATAACCCTGCCCAGCTAGCCATCTCCACTCCACAACCCAACAGAAGCCAGGAGGTTTTGTCTCTGGAACAGCCAAGCCTGAGAGGCTCCAGAGCCTGGTACAATAAAGGGTATAGAAGAGAAGCAGGACTGAAATATTAAAAGTTCCCTTTCTTGTCTTCTAGAACACTCTCAGACAGGTTTCTAAACTTCCAGGCAGGAAATTAGAAAATTCTTTTCTGAAGAAACAATCCCAACAGAAAAGATTATAGATGCTCATATTTGAGGGTTCCCCAACAAAATGGCTGGACCCTCTCTAATCACACAGAGCTTTTCATTAGCTTTTCAGCATTTTATTCTTAAATATGAAAAAACATCTTAAGATAATAGATGTTTTGAATAGCTTCTAACATAACTGTCAGAGACCAAAACAAACATACCAAAAAGAAATGGAGAAAAAGAAATTTTAAAATAAGAGCAATAATAATGCAAAAATAATAGGAGAGGATAAAAGAAAACCTTGCATCTATTAATCAATAATATAATGTTACAAAAGAAATGACAAAACGCTTCAAAGCTTTTGGAAGTTAAAATTATGATAGCCAGAATAGAAAATATTTAATAGATGGATTGAAAGATAAACATGAGAAAATCTCTCATAAAGGAAAACAGAAAGACCTAGAAAGTAGGAAGGGGAAGATAAGAAAGTGAGATGATCAGCTTGGAACATCCAATATCTGACTCTTAAGAATTTCAAAATAAAAATAGGTGAAAAGGAGGTAAATAAATTATAAAGGAGATAATGCTAGAACATTTCCTTCAAATAATAAAAAAATAAGTTTCCAGAGTACAAGAGTTCACCAAATGCCAAGTACAGTATAGAACACAAAAGCTAAATATCAACAAGGCACATCATTTTAAAAGCTAGACTAACAGCGATAAACAGAAGAACCCTAGAAAATCCCAGAAAAATAAAGGTTGCACACAAAGAATCAGGAATCAGTCTACAATCTAACTTCTCTGCAGCAACACTGGAAGCTGGAGCAATGCCCACAACATTTTGATGGAAGATTATTTCCATTCTGGAATTTCAGTTTCAACCAAACTAACATTCAAGAGTCAGAAGAATAAGTGTTTTTTCAGTCATGAAAAAGTTCTAAAATGTGTTTGCAGAAAGCTACTCCAGGACTTGCTTAACAAACACAAGGGAAAGTGGAGGGCCTGGGATCCAGGAAACAGGGTATTCAACAGAGAAGAAGACAGAAAGCAGAATTTCCTTATGAACAGAGGAAACTGTGATAGGAAAACAGCCGCATAGATGTTCTACAGAACAACTAGTGCAGATTGAATCAGGATAAAAGGAGACTCTGGGACAGATGACTTGTGAGGGAGTGGAGGAGAGGTGGAACTGATAGATTGCTTGATATCTTTGATAGAGAAGCACCTATAGCTCTGTGGGAGAGGACTTTTTAAAACTTTTATTTTAGTTTCAGGGGTACATGCGCAAGTTTGTTCTATAGATAAATTGCATGACATGCCATGTCACAGGGGTTTGGTATACAGATTATTTCATCACCTGGGTAATAAGTATAGTATCTGATAGGTAGTTTTTTGTTTCTCACCCTCTATCCTCAAATAGGCCCCAGTGTCTGTTGTTCCCTTCTTTGTGTTCATGTGTACTCGGTGTTTAGCTCCCACTTATAAGTGAAAAGATGTGGTGCTTGGTTTCTGTTCCTGCATTAGTTCACTTAGGATAATGGCCTTCAGCTCCATCCATGTTGCTGCAAAGGACATGATCTCAGAGTTTGGAAAGAATTAGTGATTGGTTCATATAAAACTAAGTAAACAGAAAGAAAGTGTAACCATTACCTAGAGAAAAAAATTATAATGAAGGAAATGGAATTATTGCATACTATTTGTCTCAGCTGTGAACAATTTTACATAGTCATTGCTATGGTGGGATATGGGTTGTTTTGCCCTGCCAAGTCTCATGTTGAAATTTGATCCCTAATGGAGGTGGGGCCTAGTGGGAGGTGTTTGAATCCTGGAGATGGATCCCTCATGAATGGCTTGGTGCCATTCTCATTCAGGAATGAGTGGGATCCCACTTAGTTCCCTGGAGAATCAATTTTTGAAAAAGGCCTGGCACTTCCTCATCTCTCACCCCATGATCTCTGCACGTGCTGGTTCCCATTTGCTTTCAGCCATGAGTGGAATCAGCCAGAGCCCCTCGCCAGATGCAAATGCTGGCACCATGCCATGCTTCTTGCACAGGCTGCAGAACCATAAGTGAAATAAACCTCTTTTAAAATAAATTGCAGGTCTCAGATATTCCTTTTTAGCAACACAAATGGACTAAAGTAGTCATAATGTTTAATACAGAATATTAATTTAATGAAAAGTTATGATGTGACTATATTGGGACAATAAGGAGAGGGACTGCACTGGTGTGTGGATGTGTGTAAGAGTACTAAATTCTGATCCATTGTAGGAAGTCAATCTACAATGTATAAAATCAATAAAGAAATCATACTATAAACATTTTGTATATAATTATGTAGGCAAATAGAAAAAATAACTAAAAGACTTGACAAAATAGTTTTCTCTAAGGAGTTGTTCTTGAGGATAGAGAGTGGTAGAGTAGTAGCTATTTTTTTCTTACAAGGTTTGTAATGCTAATTGTGCTTTTAAAATTAAAGTAATCTATTAGTTTGGTAAAAGTTAAAATAAAAATACAGGCAAGTCAACAAATTACCCCTCTCAGAAGTATTCTACAATTTGTACTCTCTCTCTCTCTCTCTCTCTCTCTAGCTTCCGCTTCCTTTCTCTAATTGTAGCTTGAAAGGAATTATTTTTTGTTAAGAAATTTTAGGCATTCAGAAGCAAGTGAGCACTATATATTTGTAGTGAGCTGAGTAGTGTACTATTTGTATGTGCATCGGGTAACATTGCAACTGTAATTTCTAAACAGGGTCAGCATTCTTGAGCAAACAGATATGACAGCATGCTTAAAGGATGAAAATCAAACCCAATGGCATTTGAACAGAAGTCACAGTTCTAAAAGTAGAATGAAGATTAGAAGGCCTGGATAAAGGAGTTTCAGATATGAACTTGAGCCTCTGTGTCCTAATCATTCAGGAATCTTACTTTCCTAGCCAAGAATCATCATCAATTTCATCTGACACAAGAGGCAGTCTTCCTCCAGGCAGTGCCAGATAAATGAGGCAGAATGGCACAGATCCAGAGCAGAGCCATGTGAGGCCAACAGTCGGATGGGCATAAAGGAAGCCAGGCCGAAAAGAGCCCTTCAGTTTTGATCACTCATTATCCTGACTTAGTGGTTCCTCAGCTGTCTTTGTTACAGCCGGGAGCAGTGACCAGTGGAGCATTCAGTCAACAAATGTTATCATCTCTGCAATAATAATCATGTTATCATCCGTTATATGGTGTTTGTTCTGAGAGAAGTTTCAGAAGGCTTAGGAGTTCGATTTGGGAAAAACCAAGAGGAGAAAAGAGATGTAAGCAGGCCAAGTATGCCAGTAGGGGGTGGAAAACAAGAGGCCACATGGAGTCCAAGACTGGGATAAAGAGATAAAAGAGAAGTGGCAGTGAGGAAAGTGGCACAGTGTATATGAGAAGAGCTAGAAATAAAGAAACTGGTGTCACAGTAGTGTTGAGAGTAGGAGAGGGGTCTTTCTTCCACAGTCACATTATATCTACCTTGCCATGTGTTCTTCAAAAGGATAGCCCATTGAAAAGATTTTTGGTTATATAACAGATGCTGTCAAAGTTCCTCCCACATCCTCTCTGATCACCTTACCATATCAGTGCGTACCAGCCTGACTTCCAATGGCTGGTATGTACATCTTTGCCAGAGGGCTGATCTGGGGCTGCCAGAAACAGCTTTGTGCCCACCTCCACACACACTCACACAACAGTGTCTGAGAACCAACATTCCTTCAGGGCAGCCTTAAACTGATGGCTGATGGGTATAGAGGTATAAATACCTCAGATACCCAGATTTTGGGGTGGGTTATGCTGAGATGTGTGTTTTAATCCATTTCCAAAGCTTCCCAATGGGAGTAAATTTTAGTTGACAACCACGGTAACTGGTTTTTAAAAGGCATCTCTTATTGGCTATCTTTCCTTCCCTATATTACCTCCCCACCTTCAGCCAGTGTTCCTGTACCTCCTTAATAGACTACGTACATTCAGTTCTTGTCTTACAGTCTGCCTCTGTTGGAACCCAACTAAGACAATCTTCTACTCACTTTCACACATGACCAGTATCAAAAATAGAGTTGTGGTGTATTATGTCTGCTAACTACAATAGGGGCAAGAACATCCCTGATAACAGAGAAAGGATAACTGGTAACTACAGCTCCTTCTCAAGCTGCACCCCTTTCTGTGAAAAACGTCCTCTTTCTATCTAATGGGATCAATCGGCACAGGGTAAACAATTGAGGAAATTTAATTCAAACAAGAGGATCTCTAGACATGATGATAAACTCAAGGCAGAGTCTCAGGCTGTAAGGGGTAATAAAAATTCATTTTTTATATAAGATTATATTCCACCCACACAGTTTGGAGCAACATGCTACATGCCAACCACTGTATGGTATTTATCATATTATACGTAGGAGCAATCACAGAAATAACACTAGCACTACTCTACAGAAGATAAATATCATCATTTATATTATAGGTCTAAGATCTATAATATATTTATTTGTAATAAATAACTAATATCATAGGCCTATGGCATATAATCACTGTTAAGTAGGTAGTTGTGTTAATACCTAGAGTGCCAGTGGAGGGAGCCACTTGCAGGTCCTTGTTTGAGGGCCTGAAGGACCTTTATGGCAGGACAATGCTTGGAAAGTAGAGCCTAGGGAACAGTTTCCACCCCTGCTATAAAGGTATCAGAGCCCTTAGAACAACCCCTTAAGCCCTCAGAGTGAGGGTTTTTCAGAAGAACAATCTCATTCTGATGAGAGAGAGTTTAGGTGTATCCCTGGCCCAAGAACAGTGTTCATAGCTGAATGGAAAGAGAGATTGGGTTTCTCATAGAAGAATAAACCTCAGAACACCTTCTAGATTGGATCCCTCATTGGAGACCAGACCATGAAGACCTCATTGGAGACCTTTTCCAATGAAAAGGACATTATAAGTAAGAGTAAATGAGACAAGAGAGTTAATTCTCTAGCATGATTCTAAAACCCTCAGAGAACAATGAAGATCTATCTTAAGACATAATAAAAATACAGCCACAGCACTTGCTCTCACTTGCGCTCAATGACTGGGTAAATGCAGGAGTGGCTTTAGACACATCAAACAGCAGAGGATTTAGTCTCCCAAATACTTTAATAAACATTTATTTAGCATACACATGTAACAGCGCAGTACTATGCTATGTACCAAAGATATAGTGTTCAGTGATGAAAAGTACCCTCACATGGTACTTACAATGTGCCAGGCACTGTTCTTGTTTATAAGATTCACACGCATGCCTATGAGATTGGTATCATTGTCATCCCCTTTTTGAACATGGGGCACAAAGGTTAAGTGACTTGCCCAAGGCCATACAACTGGCCAGTGGTAGGCATAGGATTTGAACCGAGCAATCCGCTGCCTCCCAGTCATAGCCCCTATTGCCCTATTGTCTTGGAGTTTATATTCTTGTGAGCTAAGAAGACCTTATATAAGACATTAATCATATTTGCAATGATTTAATTTCAATCATAATCTAGACCTTGTAGGAGGTGTTATATACAGAGTGCCCTGAGCATGTTCACCAGCTTATTCATTCCACAAACATACTGATTGCATAGTCTGTGCCAGGTTCTGTGGGAGATACTGGCAATTTAATGAGAGTAAAACAGATACCTCCTTTGCTGTCTTGTGGCAGGGGGAAGGGGTGTCAGACATTACTTGAATAATGACACACATTTACATGTGATTACAAAGGCGGCAAATGCTTTGAAGGAAAGTACTGAGAGTTATAAGAGCATATAATGGGAGGACTTGACATTTAAAATGAGATCAAATGAGATCTCAAGGATGAGTAACATTTATCTTGATGAAGAAGAAAACACATTTCAGGAAGGCATGTGCCAAGGCTCTGAGGTAAGAAAAAAAATCTAAGACACTGAGAGGAGCCAGTGGGGCTGGACCCAGTGAAGGAGGGAGAGAGTGGCATGCAAAGAGCTAGGGATGGCTGGCAGGGATCACATGACTTACCGGGCAACCTGGACACTTTTGAAAATGAAAGCAGCATTGATACTTAAGCCAGGACAAAAGGCATAAACAGGTATTAAACTGGGTGAACTGGGACAGATGTGACCTTAATATTGGCCTTGGAAAGATTTCATTTTCTAGCCGAAACACAGTAAGAAGCCATTGAATGATTTTAAACGAGGAGGAAGGGAACGTATAATTGTGTTTTGTTATGATTATTATTTTTAATAACACTCTAGCTGTAATGGGGAGAATAGATAAGAAGGCAGCAATCATGAGTGCAGGGAGACAAATAAGGACATTATAACAACAGTCCAGGTGAGAAATGATGGTGGTTTGGATGAGGGTGAAAATAATAGAAATGGAAAGAAGCAAATGGAGCCTAGTGGTGATGAGTAGTAAAATCAACACAATTTGGAGTTTGATTGGATTTTAGAGTAGAGGATGACACAGGAGCAACCTGGAAACCACTTAACAAGGGTAGAAGTGAGAGAGAAATGGCCAAAGAATTAAAAATGAAAGAAATGACCAAACAAAATGGCTGTCCAGGGCCATTTGACTGCCCACAAGGAATTTAAAGGGTTCTAAGAAAGCTGCTATCCCAGCGTCGGTGGTTACTTTTCACAGCTCCAGCGTTCTCCACCATGGCTTGTGAATACAAGCCAATTCTTGCTTTCTAAACCCATGTGCATAATTAATGAATACAGGTATATCTGGAAGGCCTAGAACTCATCAAGTGTCAGGAGCAGGAGCAAGGATGGCAATGTGCTATCAGAGAGGAAATGTATTTAGAAAATGATTTAGAAGAGAAGGAAGGAAGTTGCCTTGTGAAAGAAATAGGTCTTCCAAATAGAAGAAATGGCATAGGTAAAGAAATCCAGTTGGGTTGTGTGTTAAGGGTATGTTAGTGGGTTTCCAAAATTGTTATCATTAACATTTGAGGAGGTCTTTCTTTTTTAAAATAAAAGTAAAAAAATAAGAAATGACCCAAAAGTAGTTTCCCTTCCAAATTAATCATATTCCCTTTTCTGAACCACTTTCAGATGCCGTCTGATGTTGTCCCAACTGAAACAACCAAATTGGAGGAAAAAGCATTCCTTAAAGGAAATTGTACAAAGTGCACTGATTTTCCTTGTGGATAAGTGAAGTCAGATCATAATGTTCTCTTAGCAAGCATACCTCTTTTTTCTTATGGTTGCTAATTTACTTATGTCTGAGGCTGATCAAATAAACTCTGTTTAAAACATCTCTCAAGCAAAGTCAAGTTGCTCTTATGTTATTGATTTTAATCAAAATGGAAATAATCTGTAATTTGTTATCCCTTCCAAAATTATAATCTTCAGTCTCATTTAATGCAGACATAAGAGTGCAAGTATGAGCAGAAATCTTAATTGTTATTGATATTTCTATAATGTCTCTATTTTCATATTCAGCTGCTTTGGGTAAGGCTGACAGTTCATTATTTTTACCAAGAGTTCAAAAGGGGAAAAACAGAGAGTGATGTTTCATAACAATTTGTCTTTACCAGGTAACAAATGAATAATTCAAAGTTAAAGATATTTAGTCTTGGGATTAAATCTGGAGATAAGTTAGTCCTATCCTCTTATTTTGAAAACTTAGAAAGTAAAGCTCAGAAATCATTTGCCCAAAATTGTATGGCAGAGTCAGAATACGATCTCTGCTTCCAGATACCCAGGCTCCACTCATTCTACCACATTTAATAATTCTAAAACTTCGTTGTGCTTCAAGCCTCATGGAGTGTCTAACAAGCCTCACAGAGTGAGAAGAAATAATGGTTTTTTAAATTAGTATTTTCCAGAAGGAAAATGTTCATCTTTTAACAAGTGTTCAATTTCTTCTAACATCAATATTCAATCAATGTTCATCTCTTTTAACATGAAACCAACTATAACTTATTTGGCAATTATATTGTACTGAGAAAGACTTTTCTGTAGTAGAACAGAGCTAATTTGATGAAAACTTCACAAATTCAATCTTAGGTTGCATTCTCATTTAACCTTCCCTCAAATTTAAATCAGAGAAACCAACTTTCCCTGAAGCAGTAGAAAATAATAAACAAGGTGTTTATTTGTTATTTTTAAGTACAAAGCTAACCAAAGAAATGGCAAGATTAATTTGTACTTTATTTTGTTTAAAGCTTTTGAAGAGGAATTACATTCATCATGTGTGTTCAAATAAATATCTGTGCCACCTCAGTTCTTCATTGCTGAAAAATAGCATGGAGCTCCATAAAGATTTATAGACGAAAATGTATTAATTCAAAACTTCTTTAATATAGGAAATAAATAATAATTGCATCTGGTTTAAAATGTTGTGATATTTCTATTTTATAAGAAACAACATACAAATTATTGGTGACACAAATTACTTCATCTTGAATCCTGTCAAGATTTCAGTCAGTTCCTCTCACAATCAGTTCCCCTTACTCACTGGTTGTGAAATAAATTAGGAATTTCAGTTACGAATTAACTAATTGGCTAATATTTATAAAACATGATTTCAAATCTTCCAAAAACTATCTTAGCTACAACCTTAAACTACCATCCTGTCTCATTTATTTTTGAACATCAAACATCTCGGAAGAGTACCGTCCCTCCCTTGGCTTCCACTTCATTTCAGTCTATTTTTAACCCCTACCTCCATTGAAACTGCACTCTTAAAGGTCACTAATGAATAGCTAGCCTTCTCCTCCAACTAACCAAATCTTTTGGTCCTTTTTCAATTGTCATTCTTACTGACATTTATCCACAACGCTTAACATTATTGGTGTTGATACTGTTCCTTGTCATCTAGGATGCTACACTATCTTGATTTCTTCATTTTATTGAGTCAACAGCACTACTAATCAGAATAGGGAGCCATGGAGTCTCTCACTTTAAAGAAGGGGAAAACACCGATGGTAGTTAGAAATAAAATAAGACAGTACATGTAGAGGGGAATGTGTTATGGTGAGTGAGTCATTGAAGACAAACAAACTGAAGACAGAAAAACAGAGTTAATTAAGGTCCCAGTGGAAGCTGAAACTGTATATGCTCAACACCAGATTTCCTGTCGCCCCTTTGAGAAATGCCTTCATATTGATTTTTCAAAACACAAAATAATTAGAAGTAAAGCAATCAGTGGTCTGGAAGAAGTTTAGAAAGAGTTTGCGCCTCAGGCAAAGGAAGAGATCATGAGAGATGGGTGAAGTGCATAAGGAACACCTTGGACCTGCACACTTGCAATATCTTCTGGGAATAACACATACCTGCTTTTTCTCACTTTGTACTGATAAAGTCAGAGTTGGTAAAGTATCATCTGGTTGCATATTTATCTGTTCTGCTCATTGGCCGAGCTGCCTATAAGGAATCTTTGTCTGGAAAAAAAGGCAGAAGAGTATTTTCCCAGTCTGGGATCAGAGCAACTGGAGGACCTGTCTTCAAACTGCACTCCCTGTCCTGTAAGCCACTCATCTAGGGTAGGTCAGCCAGAGTGGAGAGTGGGAGAAAAACAGGCAGTCAGCTCTTTTCTCCTCCTCTCCCACCTTCCTTCCATCCTTCAATAAATATTTATTGAGAGCCTAACAAATGCCAGTTACTCTGTTAGACATTGAGAGTACAAAAATTAATGAGACTAATAACCAGGCTCAAGTAATTTATGATCTAGAGAGAAAATGCATATCCTAAAAGCACCTTAAATTCACCATTAAGAACCAAAAAAATCATGTATTGTAATCTTCATCACCCCCAACACCTACCCAGCCCAGCCCCTCTTCTTGAGTTTTCTATATCTATTACAGGCAACCAACACTCACCCAAGCTTGAAACTATAGAGTTATTACTCAGTTCCTAAAACAACCGTCCCTATTCTTCCTTTTCCACTGCTATGCCCTTGGTTCAGATCCTCCTCATCAATTTTCCACTGGACTAATGTTCCTTCTAGCCTCCTTGCTTCTAGTTTCTCCCCAGTTCAATTCATCCTACCCGAGGCTACCAAACTAATTTTCCTCAAGCACAATGCTAAGTGTATCAATCTCCACATCAAAACCATCATAGATTCCACCAAATGTATATCCCACTCCTTCCAGACCAATGATGGTTTTACTTCTAATTGTTTTTATTATTTGTATTTTTTTAAAAAAATTAATGTGATGGTATTACTGAAAAGTGATGAGCAACAAGGCATCTGGGGTTGAGCATATACAGTTTCAGCTTCCACTGGGACCTTAACTCTGTTTTTCTGTCTTTGGTTTGTTTGTCTTCAATGATTTACTAACCAAAACACATTCCCCACTAAATGTACCGTCTTATTTTATTTCTAACTACCATTGGTGTTTTCCCCTTCTTTAAAATGAGAGGCCCCATGGCTCCCTACTCTGATTAGTGGTGCTGTTAATTCACTAAAATGAAGAAATCAGGATAGTGTAGCATCCTAGATGACAAGGAACAATATCAGCATCAATAATGTTGAGTGTTGTGGATAAATGTCAGTAAGAATGACAATTGAAAAAGGACCAAAAAAATTAGTTAGTGGCAGAGGAAGGCTAGCCATTCATCATTAGTGACCTTGAGCACCTACCAGTTAACCCCAATGTCTTTGCAGCATATTTTCACCATTCCAAATGGTGCAGTGGTGAAATGTTCACCATTTGAAATGGTGAAAATATGCTTTGTTCTCCATCTGTGTCAGTGTAGTGGGCTAAAGAATGGTACCCAAAAATGTCTATGTCTTAACCCCCAGAACCTGTGAATGTTACCTTACCTAGTAAAAGGGACTTTGTAGATGTGATTAAGCTAAGAATCTGGAGATGGGGAGATTAACATGGATTATCCAGGTGAGTCCAGTGTAATCATAAGAGTCCTAGACAGAATGTTAGAGATAAGAGAGGAGGATGTGAGGGCAGCAGCAGAATTTGAAGTGAGGCAGCCATGAATCAAGGAATTCTAGCAGCCTCTAGAAACTGGGAGAGACAAAGAAGAGATTATTCCCTGGAGCCTCCAGGAGTCAGACCTACTAACATCTTTATTTTACTTCTATAAGATTCATCTAAAACTTCTGATCTCCAAAACTATAAGAGAATAAACTTGTATTGTTTTAAGCCACTAAGTTTGTGGTAATTCATTATAGCAGAAATAGGAGCCTAATCCAATTCATTAGCTATTGTTACATAAACAACAACTACGAAATCTCAGTTGCATGCAAACATAAGCATTTACTTCTGGCTCACATATCTACATGTGTTCTGGGCTCTGCTGATCTTGGATGGGTTCTGCTGGGCTTGGTGCTCTGCTATCAGTTCAGTTTACCTCTGCTTCATGCATCTGTCATTTTTCTGGAAATAGAAAGTTGCCCATAAAATATCCTCCTCATGGTGAAAGGAAAGAGTGCCAAAGCACAAGCCTAACTAAGCAAGTACATTTCAAGCATTTGCTCACATCACATCTGCTGACATCCTTTTGGTCAAAGCAACTATCACCTGGCCAAACCCAAAGTCAATGGGGCAGTGAAATATCTTCTGCCTCTAGTGGCAGAAACGTTAAACTCTCAAGGCAAGGGTTCGAGATTCAGGGAGAGTTTATACGAATAACAATGCAATATATCCAGTGGTGTGCTTTTAAACCAGATTTCAAAAAACAAGAGCAAAACCCTGATTTGTGGCATTTGCTAATTTCCGTGGTGTAAAAATTCCCGCCACTGTGGTTGATTTTGAGCTATCAGCATGACATCACTGAACACAAAGTTGAGAAGAGATGCACACCATGGGCTCTCACACCCAGTACCAGCTAGCTCCAGCATAGCACTGGATCTATACATCAGTCAAACCAGTCATTACATATTCTTCCCTGCATGGTTACTGCCAGTCTCACCTCTCATGCCATTCTACCCAAGTGAAATTCCTTGACCTTTTATTTTATTTTTATTTTTTAGAGACAGGGACTAGCTCTGTTGCCTAGGCTGGAATTTAGTGGTGCAATCACAGCTCACTGCAGCTTTAAACTCCTGGGCTTAAGCAATCCTCCCACCTCAGCCTCCCAAAGTGCTGGGATTATGAACAAGAGGCTCCATGCCTGGCCCCTCCACCTTTTAAATACCACATTTTACACAAAGTTTCCCTGCTTTCTTAACTAGGAATTATTCCTCCCTCCTGGCATTTTTATAACACTTCCTTGCAGGTATTTCTCATTCATTTTTCTGGAATACTTATTGTGCCTATGTTCTTATGGCTCAATGAATTTCAAAGTACTACAGAGTAGGGACAGTTTCTAACACATCTTGAGATCCTGCAGTACTTTGCACAGAGTAGTATTAATAACTAGCTAGTGGATGAATTAATGAATGAGATATAAAATGATTTTAAAAATGTTAACTATGCTTAGTTAAGACAGGTGATGTTCTGGCAGAACAAAGTCATCTAAAAGAAATAGGCCAACTAGGAATTACCAAGGAACCGGTAACCTAATCCCAGAAAAATGAGGAGTTTTGTCTTCCTAACCTGTTCAGAGCTAAGTATTTGAAAGCCCCCACAAAAGCTAATTCTGACGAAGCAAAACATTCCCTTCTCTACCATTAGAAAACAGAAGCTCTAACACCCACAGAGAATTTGGAAGCCCTCAATTACTGAAGCAGTGGAAAATGAGGCTGCTTCATAATCCATAGCAGTTTTGCAGAAATCCTCCATTTTTATTGTCAAGAGAAAGCTACAGCTGTTACTACCTGGCAGTTGTCGAGACCTGGGAATTCAAATTGGTAGAACCAGGCTGGTATCATGTGGAAAATACCTTTTTCAATTCTATCATCAAACTCATCCCTGTGAATGTGGCTTTCTTCCAACCTCAGTGCAAAGCACAGAGATGGAGTCTGTTTGGAATTGAGATCATTGCTGAGGCAACCTTACAGTTGTGATTCAAAGACATCCATAGGTAGGGTAAGAAAGTGCACAGGCATTATGGCTGTCCTTTGTTGTGGCATTTACAAAATTAAAAATAAGACTTTCATTTATATTGTTTTTGGTCTTTTACAAAGCCATTGTATACTAGGAGAAAGGGGTTTTACAAAAATGAAATGCAGATAGAGTCCTCTCTTTCTCAAACAAAATATATTTGGTGCAGATAGCGAAGCCTTAGTGCAGGCAATATACACAAGGTCTTTCTTCCCTTCCATCATTAAGAATCAGGGATGACTTTTTTGTGTAGGTAGAAAACTTACAGATCTAGACAAATCAATCCTGTGGAAAAATATATCCCTCTCTTGGTCTGTCATATCGATAATCTCCCTTCCTGCATAGCTTGAAATGTCCATGATTATAGTAGCTTCTCTGGATCAAACAATAAGACTGGACATTGCCTCAAATGGCTCCAATTAAAACGTGCTCATTCATTCATTAATTCATTCAGTTAACAACTATTTATTGTTCATCTCCTGTGATCCTGACACATCGTTTGACAGACACTGAGGATACCAAGATTAATTTTTAAAAATCCCTATTCATCAGGGGTTAAAAAGTCAAGAAGGGAAAATGGACATAAATAGACAGAGCTTAGGATCCACACATCTGATCAGACACACACATTGAAAATCTGTTATTAAAGGATGAAGCGAGGGTTTAAAGGGAGGCACATTAACAGTGGTGCAGATTCCACTGGATCTTACTCCTACATACTCATTGAAAACCTTGGACTCCTTTAAAATATGTCTTGGAGCTCTCTGGAAGTCCCCATGGATATCTCACACTTACTCAGGAAGATATGCACTCTGACCAAGAACCACTGTGTCCTGGACCAATGTACTGGAGTTTTCGTGGGAGCTGCTCAGTAGTATATCCCTTGTGGATAACATTCTGTTAGGTAAGATCTTGGCTGCTTCAATGTTCTATGGATATTTAAGGATTCCAGTTTTACTTGCCATCCAAATGCTCTGCTCTCTATGGGGCTTATACTCATGCAAGGGACAAATCTGAATGGCAAACACCATGCTATACTCAAAATGCCCATGTCCTTGGAATACCTAAGCTATTACTTATTGAGCTACACGTATTGGGCCTAATTTCTTCTTCCTTCAAGTTATCTGGGTCAAGAGGAACTCCACACCACCTGGGAAGTCATAATCAGGCTTATCTCTTTCAAGCTTCTGAAACTCAAGCTGGCACCTTGCTACTCTTGTAATATTTAAACAGTTTGACTGGTGCAGCCTAGTGGAAGAAGCAGAGAAATCTTCCTTGAGGAAGTCACACCAAGGCTGAGGGCTAAATGATGAAGCAATAATTTTCTAAGTAAAGATGATAATAATGATAGTGCCAGCAATGAAGTAGAAAAAGCAAAGGACTACATTTCACATTAACCATTGCATCACATAAGCTATTATCATTGTCTTTTAGTGCACATGGTGGGCGTGTGTCTCATTTCTAGAGAGTATTACACATTATTACCTCACCAATGTAATCAGTGTCAATGGATTGATTCAGTTTGAATGTACCAATGTGTCATTGTGATGCTTACTTGAATATTTTATATAGACAGCATGAGTTACAGTAATATCTATGTAAATCATAATTTGTATTAAAATTGAAATGTTTATCTTAATGATAATACAATTTAATTACTTTTCTAGTCTCCAAAAAAGTATAGACAAATTTTTAAGTTTAAAGTGAAGACATACAACTGATACAATATTGAGAGAAGAGGCCGAAACTGATACTATGATAGGAACAGGAAAGAAACAAATTGAAAGAAGGTACGTCACAAATTAATGGGAATTGCAACCTGCTGCCACAGAGTAAAATGAAATAGTTGTGTAAAAAATTGAAAAGGTAATGAAGTGGACAACACTAAAACACATCTTCAGCAAATACATAGGGAATTTGATTAGAAATTTCTATCAATAGTCAAAAAAGAATCAATGAAATTGGCCACCTGAAATCAGAAAGAAATGACCAACAACGACTTTCAATTGACTTCTAACTTTGGCCAGATATATAATGGTTTGAATCCTTACAACAAAAGAAAACCATTTTAAAATAGAAAACTAATAAGATATCTAATATTTGAGTTGTGGAAATTGTGTTAGAAAATTAGAAGAATAAGACTAAAAATGATATTTTATAAAGTGCAGAAGCTTGTCAATTATGCTGCCGAACAATTGCCCGTGGAGTACTAAGGCCTTTCTAACAATTTTAAGGAGGAATTGATTCAAACTTTGAAAAACTTTATGTACTTTCCAAAGCTTTAGATTAGTCAGGTGATGTAAGTGATACTGCCTAAGTAATGTTTTGGGTACATTTTGTCTCAAAAGACTCACAAATTTACCCCCCCCCAAAAAATGATGTCGATTAGTAGCTTAAAAATCAAATTTATGATGTAGATTTTTTTAATGTTACATCTGTCAAAGAAGAATTTCAACGAGATATGAAAAGCATTAGTTTCTATCATAACAGATGATGCTCCAGCTATGTTAGTTTCAAAAATATGGTTTTATTAAATTTTTAAACTAAAGACTGATGTTTCCCTTATTGCTTTGTTCCACTGTATGATACATACTTAAAACATTTGTGCTGAGTTTTCTGAAGCAAACCTAGGAAAAGTGTCATGGATACAGTTATTAAAATTGTTCTGTACACATGCAAATGCTATGAATCATCGCCAGTTTATGGAACTGTTGACAGAAATAGAAGACAATGATCTTCTGTTCTTTGCCAATGCTTATTGGCTAAGTTGTGAACGAGCTTTGCAAAGATTTATTGTAAAGTACCTTTAAATCAAATTTAAGATATTCTTAGAGGAAAAGGAATACTTGCCAAATATTCAATAATCAAAGACAAAAATGGCAGTGGGATTTACATTTTTTCACTGATATCACATTGCACGTGAATAAACTAAACTGTTCACATCAGCTTTATTGAGATATAATTCACATACCATACAATTCACCCATTTAAAGGGTATACTTCAATGGGTTTTTAACATATTCACAGAGTCGTATAGCCATCCCCCACAAACTAATTTTAGAACACTTCATTATCCCCCAGAACTATTCCACACCCATTAGCAGTCACTCCCTATTTCTCCCCAGCTTTCCACTCCACCTAGCTCCTGGCAGTCACCAAGTTATGTTCTATCCTTACAGATTTTCCTATCCTGGACATTTCATATAAATGGAATCATACAATATGTGGTCCTTTGTTACAGCTTTCTTTCAATTATTTTAATGCTTTCAAGGTTCATCATGTTGTAGCATATATCAGTATTTCCTTTCTTTTTATTGCTGTATAATATTCTATTATATGGATACACCACATTTTATTTATGGATTCATCAGTTGATGACATTCGTGTTGTTTCCACTTTGGGTCTGTTATAAATAATGCTGCTATGAACATCCATGTACAAGTTTTTGTGTAGACATGTTTTCATTTCTCTTCTAGATTTTAGGAGTGGAATTGCTGGGTCATATATGGTAACTCTATGTTTAACTTTGTGAAGTATTGTAAAACTCTTTTCCAAAGTGGCTACACCATTTTACATTCTTGCCAGCAGTGTATGAGAGTTCCAACTTCTCCACATCCTTGCCAACACTGTTACTATCTGTCTTTTTTAACATAGCCATCCTAGTGGGTGGGAAGTGGTATTTCATTGTAGTTTTGATTTGCATTTCCCTGATGGCTAATGATGTTGAGGAATGAGCTCAACTTGAAGTTCCAAGAAAAAGAAAAGCTTATTTGTAAGCTAGACAGGTATAAGAATTTAGGTTGAAATCGAATCTTTTCATAATAGAAATCACTAATAATGATTTTTCACATTTTTCTGATGTGGAAAGCATATGCAGAGGATTTAAATTGTAATTGGTAAGTTGGTTGCAAAACAGAACGACTGGAAAAATTTGAAGAATTCTTTTCTATTTGATAAGAGCTGTTTTTCAATTTATGCAATACCCCTTTGAACTTATTAATCATACTGAGGTGAAAGAAGACTTAGGGAATATACTTAATTTAGACAGATGTAGTTTTCAAACTGATACCCTTTTTATTCAAAGTCAAAACAATTCTCCTCAAAACAATAAATCATTTTGTCAATGTGGATGCAAATATTAAAGGAAGATGATTTTCAGTACCTGATTTAGTTATTGGAAAACTTTTAAGTATGTTTGAAAGCCCTTGGGTATGTGAACCAACTTTTTCAACTGAAAATTTTATGAAATCTAGATTCAGATCAAGTATTCTCAGTGAAAATTTAGCGCATAAAAAGAGATATGCTGTAAGTTTTTTTAAAAGAAAAAACAGTTTTCAAAGACTCAATACTAAAAAAAGAATGTAAATATTTCAATAATATATGTTTCATTTTTATCACATTTTGAAATGATAATATTTGGATACATTGGGTTAAATAAATTATGCTATTTAAATTAATTTGACCTGCTTTCTTTTCCTCTTTATAATGATTACTTTCAGCGTTTGAGCTATGTAGCTAAGGGAGACACTAGGAGCAAAATTCTGTGCATAAAAAACTACAATGAATAGAAACAGTAGGGAAGGCCTTTTATGAGGAAGACAGGTTATCAAAACTTGTTTGTACCTGCTGATTCACTGTTTGCTTATGCTCAGTGTAGCCTCAAATAGAGAAATCCTCATGAAGACTAGAAGTGAGTAAAATCTTAGCCAATAAGAGAGGACTTAAGACCAATCTAAGTTGTGATGCCTTAATGCTTTTGAAAATTCTCAGCCATCTACATATTTCTTTATTCTCCAGGATACCAGATCATGGTTGAGATGTGTAGACAATTATTGAAGCAAATATTTTTAAGTAACTAAGGGATACATAAGACGAGTGTGTGTGATTATTCCCATGTTGTAGCCAGCAGGATGTAACTGAGACGACTGAACAGGCATAATGCTTACTACAGACAACAATTTAGAAATTTTAGTGCAGGAGCAACTTGCTTGTTAAATGAAAGATTACCAAATAGGTAATGCTATCATTTGAATATTCGTCCTCTCCAAAACTCATGTTGAGATTTAATTCCCAATGTGGCAGCATTTAGAGGTGGGACCTTTAAGAGGTGATTGGGTCATAAGGGCTCTTAATTTGTTAATGGGATTAATGGGTTATCATGGAATCGGGACTGATATTTTTTTTATAAGAGGAAAGATTTAAGCCAGCACACTCACCTACTCACCATGTGATGTCCCATACCACTTCCAGCCTCTGAAGAGTCCCTACCAGCAAGAAGGCTCTCACCAGACGTGGCCCTTTGACCTTGGATTTCTCAGCCTTCAAAACTGTAAGAAACAAATTCCTCTTCTTTACAAATTACCTGGTTTCGGGTATTCTATTATAAGCAACAGAAAACAGACTAAGACAGGCAGTGAAGAATTGTCCCCTTTTAATAATATATACGCTACTCTTAAGTATGTATTTTAAAGTGTGTGTATAAAAACACACATACATATATAATATACATACGTAATGATATGTAACACAACATTTGTAATATTAACAGTGATTATCTCTGGGAAGCCGAACTACAGGTGATTTTTATGCTTTTCTTTTTGCTTCACTGTTTAATAAATTACCTACAATGAGCATGTATCCCTTTTGTACTAAGAAAAGTCTTTCTAAAAGTATTCTAAAGACCTCCTACCTATGTAATTGAAAACTGCAGTCTTCTGAACAGGGCATAACCAGAAATGGAGGAAATTACAAAGAATAAACAATCATCACCTTCCCTTAACACACAACATAAAGATGAAAAAGACTTCCAACAAATGAAGTCTCAGTGAAATTCTCCAACAGCCACTTTGGCTCAGCAGAAAAGCACACATTTTCTTTTTGTTGCTCAGCTTGAGATGCCTGATCCCAGGCTCACTGAAGTGAGGTGATACCAGACTCTCCCAGGCTCACCCAGGACATGGTTTTCATGTAGTGCAGTGTAGCAGGTAAGGTTAAGCTTTGTGGGACACCCCCAACTACCTCTGCTTAGGAGAACACATGAAAACTCCATTAACAAATTCTGAAAGTTTCCTACTGGGCGCTGATTTTAAACATTACTCATTCTCTAAAAACTGCAAGCATAATGGATTTCTTTGGACAAGTAAAATGCACAGAAAATGCATTAAGGTCAGAGGTAGGCGTGGGATTCAGTTTAAGTGTCTGAAAATTTTAGATTTCTGTGACCCATTGCCCAAGTAAGCCTTTTGATTATAAAACTCTTCTCTCTTGCCTCCAAACCTGCCCTGCTTAGTTCTGCTCTCAGAGGTATCAAGGGCTAGTACTTGGTACATTTCTGCTTGGTCAGATGCTCCCTGTTATACTTTGCCAACAGGAGCACACTAGGAAGGCTGTGAGGATAGAAGGAGGAGAAGGGACTTGCTCATCCACATTTGCTTACTGTTTCTATCAGTGTCACCCCAGCAAGGATTCTTCACCCTGGAAGTGACATTTGCTCCCTTGGAGATATCAACACCAGCTGAGCAGCATCTCCTATTCCAAGTTATTAACTTTTAACCATTTCAACCTCTTTCCCGTGTTCCCCAGTCCTAGGGGTAGAGCAACTTGCAGCAGTTACAACCTCTGAAATATCTGTGTCCCCATTTTGCCTTTCTGGATCTCCAATACCAGACTAACAATTTATTATATCAAGTTCTCTCTGTTAAAACAGCTAATGTGATTTCTGCCTCCCAACTAGACCTGACAGATATGGTCAGACAATTCAATCTCAAAAAGGTGAAGGGTTCATTATTATTATGACATATTAGGCAACTGTCCTCCCTCCTAACAGTTGAACTCGTAGTCGAGGAGAACAGACAAATACAGTTGTCCTTTGCTATCCATGGGGGATGGTTTTCCAGGACCCCTGCAGATACCAAAATCCTCAGATGCTCAAGTCCATAATCTAAAATGGTGTCTTATTTGCATATAGCCTGCTCACATCCCCCTGTATCCTCTAAATCACCTCTAGATGACTTGTAATATCTAATACATTGTAAATGCCATGTAAGTAGTTGTTATACTGTATTGTTTTTCATTCGTATTATTTTTTATTGCTGTATTATTATTTTTCTTTCTTTTTTCAACGTTTATGTTAGATTCAGGGGGCACATGTGCAGCTTTGTAATGTGGGTATATTGCGTGATGCTGAGGTTTGAGATATGAATGATCCTATCACCCCAGTACTGAGAACAGTACCCAAAAGGTAGGTTTTCAGCACTTAACCTCCCTCTCTCCCCATTCTATCAGCCTCCAGTGTCTATTGTTGCCATCTTCATATCCATGAATACCCAATATTTAGCTTCCACATACAAGTGAGAAGATGCAGCATTTTGTTTCCTTTTCTGGCTTTAACTCACTTCAGATAATGGCTTCCAGCTGCATTCATGTTGTTGCAAAGGATATGAGTTTGTTCTTTTTTATGGCTGTGTAGTATGCCATGGCATACATGTACCACATTTTCTTTTTTTTTTCTTTTTTTTATTTATTTTATTATTATTATACTTTAAGTTTTAGGGTTCATGTGCACATTGTGCAGGTTAGTTACATACATATACATGTGCCATGCTGGTGTGCTGCACCCACTAACTCGTCATCTAGCATTAGGTATATCTCCCAATGCTATCCCTCCCCCCTCCCCCCACCCCACAACAGGCCCCAGAGTGTGATGCTCCCCTTCCTGTGTCCATGTGATCTCATTGTTCAATTCCCACCTATGAGTGAGAATATGTGGTGTTTGGTTTCTTGTTCTTGCGATAGTTTACTGAGAATGATGATTTCCAATTTCATCCATGTCCCTACAAAGGACATGAACTCATCATGTTTTATGGTTGCATAGTATTCCATGGTGTATATGTGCCACATTTTCTTAATCCAGTCTATCATTGTTGGACATTTGAGTTGGTTCCAAGTCTTTGCTATTGTGAATAATGCTGCAATAAACATACGTGTGCATGTGTCTTTATAGCAGCACAATTTATAATCCTTTGGGTATATACCCAGTAATGGGATGGCTGGGTCAAATGGTATTTCTAGTTCTAGATCCCTGAGGAATCGCCACACTGACTTCCACAATGGTTGAACTAGTTTACAGTCCCACCAACAGTGTAAAAGTGTTCCTATTTCTCCACATCCTCTCCAGCACTTGTTGTTTCCTGACTTTTTAATGATTGCCATTCTAACTGGTGTGAGATGGTATCTCATTGTGGTTTTGATTTGCATTTCTCTGATGGCCAGTGATGGTGAGCATTTTTTCATGTGTTTTTTGGCTGCATAAATGTCTTCTTTTGAGAAGTGTCTGTTCATGTCCTTTGCCCACTTTTTGATGGGGTTGTTTGTTTTTTTCTTGTAAATTTGTTTGAGTTCATTGTAGATTCTGGATACTAGCCCTTTGTCAGATGAGTAGGTTGCAAAAATTTTCTACCATTTTATAGGTTGCCTGTTCACTCTGATGGTAGTTTCTTTTGCTGTGCAGAAGCTCTTTAGTTTAATTGGATCCCATTTGTCAATTTTGGCTTTTGTTGCCATTGCTTTTGGTGTTTTAGACATGAAGTCCTTGCCCATGCCTATGTCCTGAATGGTAATGCCTAGGTTTTCTTCTAGGGTTTTTATGGTTTTAGGTCTAACGTTTAAGTCTTTAATCCATCTTGAATTGATTTTTGTATAAGGTGTAAGGAAGGGATCCAGTTTCAGCTTTCTACATATGGCTAGCCAGTTTTCCCAGCACCATTTATTAAATAGGGAATCCTTTCCCCATTGCTTGTTTTTCTCAGGTTTGTCAAAGATCAGATAGTTCTAGATATGCGGCATTATTTCTGAGGGCTCTGTTCTGTTCCATTGATCTATATCTCTGTTTTGGTACCAGTACCATGCTGTTTTGGTTACTGTAGCCTTGTAGTATAGTTTGAAGTCAGGTAGTGTGATGCCTTCAGCTTTGTTCTTTTGGCTTAGGATTGACTTGGCAATGTGGGCTCTTTTTTGGTTCCATATGAACTTTAAAGTAGTTTTTTCCAATTCTGTGAAGAAAGGCATTGGTAGCTTGATGGGGATGGCATTGAATCTGTAAATTACCTTGGGCAGTATGGCCATTTTCACGATATTGATTCTTCCTACCCATGAGCATGGAATGTTCTTCCATTTGTTTGTATCCTCTTTTATTTCCTTGAGCAGCGGTTTGTAGTTCTCCTTGAAGAGGTCCTTCACATCCCTTGTGAGTTGGATTCCTAGGTATTTTATTCTCTTTGAAGCAATTGTGAATGGGAGTTCACTCATGATTTGGCTCTCTGTTTGTCTGTTGTTGGTGTATAGGAATGCTTGTGATTTCTGTACATTGATTTTGTATCCTGAGACTTTGCTGAAGTTGCTTATCAGCTTAAGGAGATTTTGGGCTGAGACAATGGGGTTTTCTAGATATACAATCATGTCATCTGCAAACAGGGACAATTTGAGTTCCTCTTTTCCTAATTGAATACCATTTATTTCCTTCTCCTGCCTGATTGCCCTGGCCAGAACTTCCAACACTATGTTGAATAGGAGTGGTGAGAGAAGGCATCCCTGTCTTGTGCCAGTTTTCAAAGGGAATGCTTCCAGTTTTTGCCCAATCAGTATGATAGTGGCTGTGGGTTTGTCATAGATAGCTCTTATTATTTTGAAATATGTCCCATCAATACCTAATTTATTGAGAGTTTTTAGCATGAAATGTTGTTGAATTTTGTCAAAGGCCTTTTCTGCATCTATTGAGATAATCATGTGGTTTTTGTCTTTGGCTCTGTTTATATGCTGGATTACATTTATTGATTTGTGTATATTGAACCAGCCTTGCATCCCAGGGATGAAGCCCACTTGATCATGGTGGATAAGCTTTTTGATGTGCTGCTGGATTCAGTTTGCCAGTATTTTATTGAGGATTTTTGCATCAATGTTCATCAAGGATATTGGTCTAAAATTCTCTTTTTTGGTTGTGTCTCTGCCTGGCTTTGGTATCAGAATGATGCTGGCCTCATAAAATGAGTTAGGGAGGATTCCCTCTTTTTCCATTGATTGGAATAGTTTCAGAAGGAATGGTACCAGTTCCTCCTTGTACCTCTGCACGTTTTCTTTATTATTATTTTTCATTGGTTTGATTTCAAGTATTTTTGACCAGAATTTTGTTGAATCCACAGATGCAGAACCAATGGATACAGAGGGCTAACCATAACTGAAGCCATGTGTATTCACAGCACATACATATTACTAAGAATGCCTACACAGACATTTTAAGAATAGGGGCCAGCTTGGCTGGATGCAGTGGCTCACGCCTGTAATCCCAGCACTTTGGGAGCCGAGGCGGGCAGATCACCTGAGGTCAGGAGTTCAAGACCAGCCTGGCCTACATGGTGAAACCCCATCTCTAATAAAAATACAAAAATTAGCTTGGTGTGATGGCACGCACGCCTGTAATCCCAGCTACTCAGGATGCTGAGGTAGGAGAATCGCTTGAACCCAGGAGGCGGAGGTTGCAGTGAGCCGAGATCACGCCACTGCACTCCAGCCTGGGAGACAGAGCAAGAGTCCATCTCAAAAAAAAAAAAAATAGGGGCCAGCTATGGCTGGAATAATCTAAGCCACACAGCCAGTTCATGAAAAACTTCAGGAAGAAAATTAATTTGGGGGATGAGTGACATAATCTCTCAGGTAGGAGGAGGAGGGAGGAGGAAGGAGGAAGGTCATTTCTGGTGTAGGCAATGGCATTTGCATAGGCTCTAATGGTGGAACAGATGAGTACATGGGAACTAGGACAGTAGCTCTTCATCATCAAGCTGCTCCTCAGCACTTAGAACAAAGCCTAGAACAACAGAGGTGATCAATAAATATTTGGTTAATTATTGAACTCAAAGATTGAGCCAGTTTATTTTGTTGGTGTGGAGAAGTTGAGTAATCTTGCCTTTTAAAGTCTTACTTCTGTGTGGCAATTCAGAAATATAGCAGGTTCATAATAATAGGAGCCAGGATTCCAGAAGAACGTATACTTTTTCTCCTGCTATGGGAAATGTGGTAGGGAAATGGAAAGCTTGGAGACAGCCAGGAGCTATCTCCTGAGTGCAAGCAACCTCTGGACTTCAGCACTGACTACAGAGTTGGTAAGGAAATGGAAAAAGGGGAAAATGGAAGAATCTTTAGTACCTGGATATCAATATAAGCACAAGGGAAACGAGAAAAAGCCGTCACTCTAGTCTTATGAATCTGAGAAGGGAGAAAAACTGCATATGAGTCATCCAAGCTCAGTTTTTAGATTAACATGTTGGTAGAATGTTAAAATAAAAATTGCCTATGGTCAGGAGAAGAAAATAATACTAAAAGCAAAAGCCAGGCATGGTGGTGTGTGCCTGTAATCCCACTACTCAGGAGGCAGAGACAGGAGGATTGCTTGAGCCTAGGAGTTCGAGGTTGCTGTGAGCCATAATTATGCCACTGCACTCCAGCCTGGGCAACAGAGAAAGACTCCATCTCTAATAAAAGAAAGAGAGAGATAGAAAGGAAGGAAGGAAGGAAGGAAGGAAGGAAGGAAGGAAGGAAGGAAGGGAGGAAGGGAGGAAGGGAAAGAGAGAAAGAGAAAGAAAAAGAAAGAAAGAAAGAAAAGAGGAGAGGAGAGGAGGGAAGGGAAGGAAAGGGAAGGGAAGAGGGAGGGGATGGAGAGTGGAAGGAAGGAAGCCTGGAAATGAAGATGTGTGCAACTCATACATACATACAAATATATATATATATATATATCAACTGAGTGAATAGATGGCCAGTAGTATAAAGAGAGGAGACCCCCAAAACAGAAGAAACAACTCGTGTACGTAGAGGACTAATACAATTTACAGTGACCAGTTATTCTGTTTGTAAACTGGGAACAAACGAACAAAACTTGTGTTTAAACCAAAGTTGAGGGTTTTAGATTAAATTTAACATTTGCTGACAACGAGAGAGGGTACAAAATCTCCTTCCCTAGACTTCCCTTGAAATGAAATTGATTCTCATGTGTCTGGAGTGGCTGTGACTGTGAACATGAATAAACTTGTTAAAATAAAATTTATTGTTTAAGCTCCTTTCCAGCATTATGATTTCCTAGAAGGACTTTTAGTGGTTGGTTAATTTGCTCAAAGTCACGTACAATGGGAGCCAAATAGAAATCAATTCACCAAGTCTGAAGTGGATTTCATCTCAAATGGTCATGTCATATATACCTCCTTCAAAGAAATAATCAATGGAAGTGCAGCCTTTTGAATGTCTGGAGCTTCCCACTGTGATGCCCTGGATGGGACTGTCCCCAGCCATCTCTGACTATTCTCACTGACCTGGAGCAGCAGAAAGAATGGAAAGTTAAGATTGAGGAGATAGAGGCCAACCAGCTTACTTTTCTTAAAATGACTAAAATTTGGTGTTTTCTGCCATTTCCAGTCAACAAAATGCAAACTCTCAATAATAATAATAATAATAAGAGTGAACATTTCTGAACCATGGCACTACTCCACGGAAGTCCCATGATAACATTTTTTAGACATCATTTTATTTAATCTTCACAGCCTACTGAGATAGATACTATCTACTATAGGTTGAATTGCGACCCCCCCCTTCCCCAAAAATGCATATGTTGAAGTCTTAAAACCCGGCACCTCAGAATGTGATCTGATTTGGAAGTAGTGTTGTTGCAGATATAATTAGTTAAGATGAGTCATACTAAAGTAGGACAGGCCCCTAATCCAATATGACTTGTTTTATTATAAAAAGAACACTGTATGAAGAGATAGATGCATACACATATTCTAGTAGAAAAGAGTATGAATTTTTTCAGTGATATGAAAAGATTATTTACAATATCCCTAATTCACATAGCAAAATGCATCCTTTCATTTCCAGTGGAGTACAGTTACTATAATTAAAAAATCATGGTGAGCCCTTGTTATGGTTTGAATATATCTCCCTAAGTTCAAAGTTTCAAAGTGTTGGAAACTTAATACCCAAAGCAGCAGTTATGAGAGGGTGGGGCCTTTAAGAGGTAATTAGGTCATGGGGGCTCCACCCTCGTGAATGGATTAATGTCTTTATTGAGGGAGTGGGTGATTTGTTGAGGGAGTGGCTTTGTTATAAAAGTGAGCTTCCAGAACTGTGAGCCAAATAAGCTTTTCTTTATAGATTATTCGGTCTGTGGTATTCTGTTACAGCAACAGAAAATGGACAAGATACCCACTATACTATCTCCAACATATTCTAGTTTGTAGTTCTAATTGGAAATAGCTGCTACTATATTTGGTAAGAAATTAGCTTTGTAGTTAAGAAAACAAAGGTTTTGATTGGGATTATTTGGGAAGCTGGGTTTTCAGACTCCTTTTCACTGCTTTCTAATGACTAGCCATCCTAGAACTGCACTGGACCTCCCACTGCCTCACACACATCTGGTGTTTTCTAATGCAGAGGGGAAGGCAAGGAAAACAGGCCTTTTGTTAACAGAGACAGAGGAAGTTTTCCATTTTCATTGAAGGGCAGCATCCAAACAAGAGAGAGAAAAATGAAATACTACTGGGCTTATCTTCCAAATGCACCTGTTTGTGACAATGCAGTGAATGTCAAGTCGGCTGTATTTAACTGGAAATAGAATCGCCTTTGAGAAGTACAATGAGATCTTGCAGAGGTAGAGAGAAAAGAGAATCCAGGCTGGCTCAATAACTTAGGAAAGTGCATTGATCTTGGCTTATTGTACTTATCACGGGATCAAAATCAGGAGTTTTAGCAACCTCACTCACAAGGAATACATCTTGAACAAAACTGTATGTTTTCATACTGTCATGTTTCAAAATCCCTTAGCCTCACCCTTTTGCCAATCCCAGAAAAACATAATTATTAGGGTCAGCTTGCTGATCACCTCCTAATTCAGAAATGCTTGTTCTCTGAGGTCTCTACTTACCTTCTGCTCACAAGCTCTTGATATATTACAATATTTAGGACTCAGTACGTACCCAGCACATACGTGGGGTAGTATCTGGGTATGATTCAAGATTTCAAAACTAACTATTTCATACCCATCCTTTTCCATCAGCATATTGGACATCAATATATTGAATAAGATCTAAAATTCATATGTAATATACTAACAAGGGAGTGGGGAAGAGGGAGATAAAAGCGAAAGTGCAAGTTTTCCTGAGCATAACTATTTAACTGGCATATTAGTAAAGGTAGCTCTCTAACAAATGAATTTTAACATTTCAGTGGTATAACATCCTAAAATTTAGTTCTCATTGACACAGCAGTCCAATATTATTGTTCCTCCTAGGCAGAAGGGGGCACTACTCCTGCAGTTATTCAGGAACCAGGATGACATAGACCTTGACAAATTTACATATGGCTTTTAAGGTCCTTGAATATCAACATCCAGCCAGTAGACAAGGGGTGGGAGTGTGAAGAGGGAGAGAGAGAGAGGAGGTTTTGATGATCAGACCTTGATATGATTTGGCTCTGTGTCCCCACCCAAATCTCACCTTGAAATGTAATAATCCCCACATGTCAAGGGCTGGCCAAGGTGGGGATAATTGAATAATGGGGGAGGTTTCCTTCCTGCTGTTCTCGTGATAGTGAGTGAGTTATCATGAGATCTGATGGTTTCATAAGGGGCTTCCCCCTTTGCTCGGCACTCATTCTCTCTCCTGCAGCCCTATGAAGAGGTGCCTTCCACCATGATTGTAAGTTTCCTGAGGCCTCCTCAGCCATGCAGAACTGTAAGTCAATTAAACCTCTTTCCTTTATAAAGTACCCAGTCTCAGGTATTTCTTCATAGCAGCATGAGAACAGACTAATACAGGCCTGGTACAGAGACATATATTCCATGGCTTTAAATCATCACATGGCAACACATGACTGCAAGGGAGGATAGGAAATTAGTGTTTGTGCTCAAAATATAAAAATAGAGGAAGGAGGAAGAGAAAGAGGCAGTAACAGAGAGAGAGAGAACAAAGCTGTTGATCAAGCAGCAGTATCATAATTGACCAAAAAAATGCAGATGATAAATGTGTGTCTAATCCAGGAAAGCAATATAAAACAAAAATTGACCATTGCACACTGACTCGAAATCCCCACTCCTGAAGCACAGAGTATAAAATAGCACTCTTGTATCAGTTAGCTATTGCTGCATAACATACCACTCCAAAACTGAGTGACTTGAAAGAACGTTCACTTTATTATTACAACTCACATAATAAAGGATAGGTCATGAGTCATCTGACCTTGGCTGGACTTGCTCATGCATCTGCAGGTTGACTGGTCTGCTCATATGTCTGCAGGTCATCTGGAGACTCTATTCTAGGATGCACTAGGCTAAGCACCTTAGGGGAGAGCTCTGTTTCATGTATCTCTCATCCACCTCTTGGGACCAGTGAGATGTCCTGAGTGTATTTTTCTCACATTGATGACAGAAGTATGAAAGAGCTATCAAAAACACAGAAAGCTCTGGGGGCTCAAGCTCTGAACTAGCACACCATAATTCCTATCTCATTCTATTGACCAATACGAGTCACATGACTGAGCTGAGATTCAAAGAGTAGGGAAAGAGACGCTGTCTCTTTAATAGGAGAAACAGCGAAGGTATGAGTAAAGGACATGGATACAGAAAGAGGTGAAGAATGGAGCCATTAATGTAATCTACCACATCTCCCAATTTCAACTAAAAGTCCCCTAACAGAGATTATCTCAAAGGACACATTGATGGTTATATTTCCGATGAGAATTAGTCAATTGACTTCTAATCACTCCCAATATGCAGTCTCCACAGTAGACATGCAAATAGGAAAACAACAACTGGTGGGGAGTCAAAGCTGCCTGTCTATTGGTAAGCATTAGTCATCCATGCTAACAGAAGTGATTGTGCAAATGATGTTGCTGGTTCAATTCTAATTAGCAAAGAATATTTTAAAGGTAGGCTTACTTTTAACTCACCTGCAACTTAAAGAAAAGGCTTTCTCTCATGGGAGAAAACTTTCCATAAGCAATTGCCACTACTGGGGTGGGAGTGAAGTAGTGTGATAATTAATTTTGTGTCAACTTGACTGGGCCACAGGGTACCCAGATATTTTGTCAAACATTATTCTGGATATGCCTGTGAGGGTGCTTTTGGATAAGATTAATGTCTGAATCAGTAGGCTGAAAAAGGCTGATTGCTCTTCCTAATGCGAGTGGGCCTCATTCAAGCAGTTGAAGACCTGAATAGAACAAAAAGTCAGAGTAAGAGGAAACTCCTCCTGGTGACTTCAGCTGGGACATTGGTCATTTCCTGCCTTTGGACTTACACTGAAAAATCAACTCCTCTTGAGTCTTGAACCTGCTGGCTTTTGGACTAGAACTTACACTATGGGCTCTCCTGGGTCTGCAACTTGCTACCTACAGATCTTGGGACTTCTCAAGTCTCCATAATCACATGAGTCAATTCCTTATAGTCAATCAATCAATCACCTCTTGGTTCTGTTTCTCTGGAAATCCATGACTAATAAAAGCAGCAAGAAGTAAGATTCAATTGCAGCTTCAGCATCCTCTGAAATGTGCCAAGGAAATCTAAACAATACCCATGAAAAGTAAAGCTCCAGTTTGTTTTTCCCACTTGTCTAGCTTCAAAGCACCAGCAGCTATTAACATTGATCTGTCCAGACTGCATTTATAAAAATCTGTAAACGGATCAGAGGGGAAATTCAATTAGACTGATTTCGCAGTACTCTGAAGAACATTAGCTGGCAAGAACACTCAGGAGGGCCAATTAGAACCATCATGGCCTATCTGGTCGTAGAATACAAACATGTTCTCTCTCCTTCCACAAGACTTGAAGTACTACTTGGGTAGTGCATGTCTCATTTGGAGAGTTAGTGCTGCTTATGTCTAGAGTTACTGATTACGCACGAAGATTAGGAAATGCCTGAAGTAATTCTGTTAGCAGAACTGGACGGGGGAATAAAGACAACTGAGTGATGCAGCTAAGATTAATGTCAGAAAGCTGGTAATATGAACTCCAACAGAGAAAGTGAGCTGCACGCTGCTGATGGCCATTGAGAGAAGGAAAACAAGCAAGACAAAAGCAACAGGGCCAATAGCTCTCAAGAAAAGGAGAGGCCCTCCTCATCTAGCCCAAGTTCAGGGTCAGTTTCTAAAACTCTGGGTTATAAAGGGAAAGGGACATTAACTCATCATGTTTTATGCCATATTTGTAATATCCCTCCCTATTTTACAAATAAGTAAACTGAGACTCAGAGAAGTTAAAGAAATTGCCCAAGATCACATCAGTAGAAAGTGAGGCTCCTGGGATTCTGATCCAGGTCCATCTGAATCCAAAGCACATATTCTTTCCACTACATGACATACCTTTGTGTCTAAGGAAATGAGTGAGATAAAATGACACTAGGAGAGGCTTAGACCAAGCAAGGCAGTGAGAACTCTTGCACTGCATCAGGGGAAAATGTCTTTAATTAAAAGAAAGTGTGGTTGTCAGCAAAAGTTGAAGGAAATTATAAGAGACAGAAAAGGAGCCTGCTTACAATGAAACAAAGAAGTCCAGAAAACACTGAGGAACTGCAACAAAAGAGCCACATCCTGGGGTGGTCCTCGTTAGGAAGCACAGGATCAGAGACAGGCAGCTAATCAGGAAGATGAAGAAACACATTGAATTTGGAGGAATTCACCAAGGATAGTGGCCCTGTGCCTACTACACTCCATGGTTGAGAGAACTTGGAAATGTGAAGTGATGTAGCAAGCTTGGAGTTGACAAAGGTGGGACTGATGGTCTGGGTTGGCCTCCAGAAAGACTTAACTTTTACTCCAGTGACCCAGAAACAAGTAGACCACAGACATGCTCAACATCTGGATCCAGATCCTGATTTTCCAAGAATCATGTTTTGTCTTTCTGGAATGTGCCTAAATCTCTTTCACCTCATGCTTCAGTCAGATGGGACTCTTTGTTTTTTAAAATGTCAAGCCTTTAGGCATGTTACTCCCTCTACCACAAATGTCATTCTCCTTTCCTCACTCCCAACTCCAGCTCCAACACTGATTTAGAACTCAGCCTAACTTACTTCTTGGGGTGAACCTAAGATGTGTCGTTCAGATTCCCCTTCAAAGAAGCACTCATTGCCCCAGCTCCTGGGAGCACTGTCATACCAGCCTTTGGCTGGCAGCCCTTTCATGTCCTGCTTCACAAGAAGAGAGCCCCCTTGCCCAAGCTCATGCTCCTTCCTGCAGTGGCCTATATCCAATGACTGATTAGTGCTGGACTATTGAAGCTTGGCCATAACTGGGACAACCATGATGAACCCTATATCCTCCAGACCTCCTCATGGAGTTTGCCACAGCTTCCCCTGGCCTGCATTGCAGTTAACTTCTCTTTTACCCACATCTGCTTCCTTTCCCTCCTTTCCACAAGTGTTGATCCCACAGGCACTTTTTAACAACCTGCCTACTAAACTCCATCTCAGGGTCTGCTTCTCCAGGGATGCAATCTGTGACACTTCTGGCCCTAAACCTCCATAGGCACAAGAGTTGTCAAATTGATTGGATTTCTGGCAGACTAGAAAGCTATTTAAATGTTTTGATAAACTTGTGAGTGAGTGCTCTTCTCCCCATTTGTCCCAAGTCCATCAAAACATTTAAATAGCTTGCTAATCCACTAGAAACCCAATAAATTTAAGAACTCCTGTGCCCATGTGGGTTTAGTCAGGAAAACAGCAGCACCACATTTATTACCAGAATAAGGAGTTTAACATAAAAATCAGGACTCATATGAACATGGGAGAAGTTGGAGAAGTGAAGGTACAGAAGGGGCTGTAGCCAGAGAATGGAAGGTTTAAGGACTTCACCAGAAGCACTGAAGTGGGCCAAGAAGCAGGAAGTGAGGAAATCCAGGAAGCCACTATTCTGGCCACCAAAATAGGAGCTTGTAGAGAGATCTTTAGCTGCCGAATCAGCAAAACCCACTGCATTTCACAAAGCTGCTATATGTTAGCTCTACAGTTATACCTTGTATTTCCACCTTCCAAATTTCACAAAAATACCTGTCACTGGAAAAATTTAATCCAGAATTATACAGGAAAGAATTTTCTGGGAAATATAGTTCCCAGCCTTAGATGGCAATAGTGCTGGGACAAGTTGGCACAGAAAACCCAGCAAACTCCCCAGCCAAATAATTGGGCTTATCTGCTCAAATCTATGAGTCATGGTCTGTTCTCTTTATCTCTCCCCACTTCAGGTGGCTTCAATGCCCTTCTGTTCTCTACATAAGCCTGTTTCTGAGAAGAGCCTCGAGAAAAATAGGCATATTTGTCCTCTCCATGTACAATAGCTGTGGCTCAACCCACTGTGATCAATGTTTATGGAAAAGAGACAAAAGCCTGCAAGTGGGCTTAGGAGTGGCAGAATTTAGAGGAACTAGGAATAATATGTGGCTTATGGTCAGCTTTCCTGCCTTTAGACTTAATTACCCATTATAATGAGCACCTATCAACCCAGTCACATCCTACAGTTGTCACCAACATGATGCAGAATTTATTCTCTGGTATCTGAGTCAGAAAGCAAAGTAGCTCCTATGAAAATAGCCTGAAGTCCAACCCGCATAAGCTTCATCCACATGAGCCTTTACCCACATTGAAGAAGGCAAACCTCAAGTCTTCTTTTGCATCATTACCATCTCTGAGGCCTTGCAGATGGGTAACGTGGAGGCTGTAAAACACAATTTGCTAAAAGTATAACCTTAATAACTCACTTTGTCCATTTGGGAAGGGGACAGATTAGCAAATGGTGCACTAAGTGGATTTTAACTCCATATATTACTGGTCCCCTGAGAACATATTTTTTAAAGTTCTTCTGGAAAACAAGAATATCAGCTCTATCTGCAAAACTGAATAAAGCTAAAAAAGAGGTGGTGGCAGCCTCTTTCAGTTTTCTTTCTTTTTAAACATCAAGTCACATATTTAGTGGTTTTGTTGTGTTGTATTTTCATTTTTAACTGTGCCTCAGAACCTTGCTACTCCAAGTGTGATCCTTGGACCAGCAATATCAGTATCACCTGGAAGCATGTAGAAATACAGAATCTCAGGTTCCTCCCAGGACCTGCTAAATCAGAATCTGCATTTTAACATAATGACCAAGTGATTCATATGGCCTAGGAAGTAAAACTGACTGCAACGAGTAAAGTTATTAGATTTTCATATACTCAATTGCTTCCTAACAGAGATTATTTATACCACATGGTCTCCGTGCTCTAAGCCAGGGGTTTTTACTCTATGGGAGAACAGGTGAATCCCTTGCTTTAAAACATGAGCTTAGCCATCTTGGGAACTCTTGTGATCCCATGACCCCCAACTGAAGGGCCTGATTTTCATAACTGAGGGAAATGTGACAACTTTCCCATATTCAAAATGCTTTCACTGAACTTTGGTCTCTTCCTTTCCACTTTTCGTGCTTCAGGTCGAGTCAAGGCCATTTGATTTTTCAGGAGTGGTCTATGAATGATCTCTGCATGGTCTGAGAAATCCAGAGTCCTGGAGGAAATTTCCATGTCTAGATTTAGATAATAATCACTATAGCATGTGTTCACAGTGCTGTGCTCATACCATTTTCATGCACACCTGCTCCTGGTGGGTGTGCTTTTCCTCTCAACAGCCAGCACCTGTGTGTCTTTTGTTGGCCAGCAGCCCTCCGGCTGTCATAACCTGCTCTGCCTGTGTGCATGGAAATCCAGAAATGCCTGAGAATTTATATCCTTCATCCACAGCCTTCTAACTCATGTCTGACTAGTGGAGAGAACAAATATACTCCAGTTCCCTTGCTCACTGGATAGAAGACTCTGAAGTGTACCTACACTGTTTCCAGAACCTTGCCTGTGGTATATTACTTGATAGCATACACTTACTTGACCTTCCCTTCCTTGTCCTGATTTGGTGGTTATTCCTAGAAACAGTTTCTACTAAATCACTTTTACATGAAGCCTTGCCTCAGGCTCTGCTTCTTGGGAACCCAACCTAAGATGGTCACTTTCTTGGCCTCCCCTATTGTATACTATGGTTTGTAATTTCAGATGAAATTTATTATTTCTATATACGTATCAAATATCCTTTCTGTAACAGGCACTGAGCTAGGGGTGGAAATACGGTAGTGATCAGGAGGAATATGGTTCCTGCCTTCAGGGAGCTTACACCTAGGCAGAGAAAAGACTCTGAAGTCTGATGAAGGTTATGATCAACTATATGATGTTATTATGAATAAGATAAAGACAAATTTATCTCACAGGAGTAGCTCAGCTTTTCTTCCTATTAAGACCTGAGAAAAATTACTTCCCAGGGGCCTCAAACAGGAGACACAGAATTTTAATTGTATACAGAAAATGTAAAATTTATATCCATGCTTTTAGTGATTAAGTCAACAGATTTTTTTTGAGTAGCTACCTTCAGGCACTATGGAAATAAAATGAATAAGGCATAATTCCTTGCTTCAAGGAGATAACTCACTAAGAGAGGAAAGTCAGATCCACAAAGAAATCAGTGTAAAACAATCTGGTAAATATCATTGTCAAAATATGTCCAGTGTGTTTTAGGAACACAGAGAAGTAGTTACTCCTGTGAGAGTGCCAGAGAGAGGTAGTAACACTCGAGTGAATCTGTAAAAGCAGGAGTTTGTTAGGCAAAGGCACTGCAGACAGAAAGGACAAAGGGAAGGCTAGGTGAGGTAAATTGCCCTGAGATCCAAGCATGAAGTACAAGGTGAGAAGTGAGAAGAAATGAAGGTAGAGATGTAGACAAAGGGAGATAACACAGGGCCTTGAGCAACATGTTAAAACACTTGGACATCATTGGAGGCCATCTGTTAGAAGGTTAATTTTAAGCATGGGAGGAACAATAGACGCTGATTTCCATTTGAGACCAACCACCGTGCCAACATCTTAGATGACTCCAATTTAAGCAAGATCATTCAGGAGACTTATAAAAATCTAGGTTTGAGATCATGTAGGCCTGCTTCAGAGATAAGGAGGAAGAGATGGATTTGAGAAATATTTAGACAGCAAATCATTACAGCTGAAAAGCAGTATGGTTTACCTCAAAATATGTGATATAGAGGCATTACCTTTCACAACAGACCACAAACATTGGCCCTGGGTGCACCTGAGCTCTCATATGATACACGGCATACACAGAATTTTCTCAAAACTTGGGAAGTCTGCTAGACTTGTATTCACAGCTGAACCTAGAAGCACAGCCCAAGGCAGGTATTGGAGGATAAGAGACATCTGGGGCCAGATTTGTGAGCAGGCTCCCACTCCCTGATGAAAGAAAAGGCACCTGGAAAAAGCCACCCCAAAAAAGAAATAAGGTCAAGGCAGCTGAAATAACATAAAGTGAGCACGTGTTGAAAAGTTCAGAAAATAACATGTTGAAATAAAAGATTATTTTTCCCAAAATTACTGCTAATTCATTTGCACTCTGAATGACCTTATTTAAAACAAAGATTTTTAAAGCTGCCAGATTGCCCTCCAACTAGAAGGCATGATGAAGAGACATCATTTCCTATCCCTCTGTCCTTAGCAGGTGGGTACTGAAAAATATTCAGATTTGCAAATTGATTTTCCCCCACCTATTAGTCATCAGTGCTAATACTTTCCTGTAGCATCTTAATGTCATACTAAATTCGACAGAACCAAAGGAGTTAGAGTAGTGTTTCTCAACCTTCACTGCACAGTTGAATCACCTGAGAGCTACAAAAAAATAAAATACTAATGCCTGTAGCCCAGCCTCAGAGATTCAGATTTAATTGACCTGGCTTTGAATATCAGGATTTTTTTCAATGTTAAAATCTTTAATTAGTAGAAAAATATTTCAGACATATATTGTAGGAATAATATACACCCAAGTGAGATTCATTTCAGGAATTCAAGGTTGATGTTCCTGAATATCAGGATTTTTTAAAACTCCTGGGTGATACTGTTGTGCAACTAGGATTGAGAAACACTGCATGGGGCACTGGTCTCAAAATGGCCCTGGACTGGAAAAGAGCAGTAAGTACTCACTTTTCTACTCCTCAACAGTCCTGCAGAGTCTAAGTGCAGGGTGGTACTCACCTTTTTCATAGGCAAGCAGCCAGAAGACTGGAAATATCTCTAATCAGTTTAGTTTATCCAGATGACCTTCTTCCCAGCTCCTAGAGTACCCTAGGTGTAAATTAAAGAGACAGACACACAGCATGTGTGATTTTCTCCAACAAGGAAGGGGTCTGTCAGTGAAATGGACACGTTTTCAAACACCAGAAGGGATCTCAGTGCTCTTCTCATTGCACATTGAAAGTCTAATAAAGAGTGCTGCTATATCTTGAAGAAATTACTTCATTGATTTAATCATTGAAGATAAAATGTAATGAAAACACATAGAAATGTAAAGTGCTAAAACTAAATAAGGAAATATGTAAACACATTATGGCAGAGTGAGAAGGTTGGAGCTAAATATACCATTGATATCAGCGAGGATGGTGAAATTGAGGGATGATACATGTGATCACATGATATTAATGAAAATGCTGTTCAAATGATTGAATATTCACATTTCAGCGAGAAAGGTCTACCATGGGGGATAAAAGAGCCTAGGAATTCTAAGTCTACAGTGACTCTGAACCAAAGCCAAATCAAAGAAAAGGGGCTAAATTGTATGGAGTGTATCACGCTATGCCAAACATTTGATTCCTGCAACAGAACTAGGAGGTAGATATTTCTAATCCAATTTTGCAGATAGGTAAACTGACATCCCATGAGTATAAGTAAAGGGACAAAAACTTGTAACTTTTTGATAGTAAGACACAGTACAGCATGGTGGCTAAAAGTAGGGACTTAGGTGCTCAAATGCCCAAGTTCATAGTACAATTTCCCAGCTATTTGCTTACTCTTTCCCTACATCAGTTTATTCATCTATAAAATAGAGATAACAATAATTTCTCCCTCACAGGGTTTTGTGAGGTTTAAATTAGTTAATGCCTATCCAAGCACTTGGAAGGCTAAGACTGCTAAGGCTTAGAAGGATAAGCAGCATATTGTAACTGTTAGCTGTAATTATTATGGCCTGTTATCCTGAAGATAACAGGAAAATGGATGTATTTCAAGGAGGAAGGCATACCTGTGATATAAACAAGAGAAGAAACCAAAAGCAGCCCAGAAACTCTGAGGAAATGCTAGAAAATTTAAATCAGTTAGAAACAGACAAAGGGAGAAAACTAAGCAGGGATAGCCATAGCCCAAAACACTAGGGCTAGAAGTAGCTCTTTACAAGAGAGAGCCAGAGGAACTCAAACACGGAGGGAGCACCCACAAAGAGCAGGCATGGGCCAAGAAGTAAGAATAGAGCTAGTCAATGATGGTGCTGCATTCAGAACAGCCAGGCCAGTCTGGGTGCCCTCCAGAATGTGGACAACACAGGGAAGAGACCTCAGAGACTTCTGACACCTAGCCAGCAGTATTAGTCAGTTTTCACACTGCTGACAAAGACATACCCGAGACTGGGCAATTTACAAAAGAAAGAGGTTTAATTGACTTACAGTTCCACGTGGCTGGGGAGGCCTCACAATCATGGTGGAAGGCAAGGAGGAGCAAGTCACATTGTACATGGATGGCAGCAGGCAAAAAGAGAGAGTTTGTGCAGGGGAACTTCTCTTTTTAAAACCAACAGATCTCGTGAGACTTATTCACTATTGCGAGAACAGCATGAGAAAGAACTGCCTCCATGATTCAAATACTTCCCACTGGGTCCCTCCCACGGTACATGGGAACTGTGGGAGTTACAATTCAAGATGAGATTTGGGTGGGGACACAGAGCCAAACCATATCACCAGCCAACACTAAGAACTGAAGTCTGAATAAAGGAACACCCTGTCTGTCCTGAGCCCCTGATTTGGGTATAGAGGTCTAAGAGAAAAGCAAAATAGAGTATGAGAGAAATCCAGATTCCCAAAACAGATGTGGAGAAAATAAACCCAACCAAGGCATTGCCTTCCAGCAGGAAAATAAATAAATCACTCCACTAACCAAGTAAATCTCCCCTCATTTGGCAAAGGGAGAGTTCCCCACAGACCAGGCCACCTGACCAAGGCCCAAAAGTACATGTGAATACTGGATGTCAGGAATGATTTTCTTTTTCTTTCTTTCTATTCTTTTTTTTTTTTTTTTTTTTTTTTGAGACAGAATCTTGCTCTGTCGCCCAGGCTGGAGTGCAGTGGCGCGATCTCGGCTCACTGTAAGCTCCGCCTCCCGGGTTCACGCCATTCTCCTGCCTCAGCCTCCCAAGTAGCTGGGACTACAGGCGCCCGCCACCCGCCCAGCTAATTTTTTGCATTTTTAGTAGAGAGGGGGTTTCACCGTGTCAGCCAGGATGGTCTCGATCTCCTGACCTCATGATCCGCCCACCTCAGCCTCCCAGGAATGATTTTCAAAGAAAATATTATTTACTCCAAACTGACACCAGGAATTATAGAAAATCTAAGTAGAAAAAATTGAGAAGTTGTCAACTAAGCACTAGGCTTAGTTGACTTTATGGAAGAATAACACATCTAAAGAACAGATAACTTAAACACGATTTAAACACCTCACTGCATAAAAAAGCAAGAAAACTTCCCATATTCTTTTTATAAACTAAGCCAATGTTGATATCAAAGCCAATCAAAGATAACACAAGAAAGAAAACTAGATACTAATATCACATATGATTTAGTAATGAAAAATTCTAAATGAAATATAGATATATGACATTCAGCAGGACAATTCTCCATTGCCAATGAAGGTTTTATACTTGGGATGTGGAAAATCTATTAAAATAATCTATCATATTAACTCATATAATACTTCCTATGTGCTGGTTTTTGTTCTAAGTACTCTCTCTCTCTCTCTCTTTCTCTCTCTCTCTCTATATATATATATATTTAATTTATATTTGTATATATACATAATATGTATAATATATATGCACACATATATATACATATATATATAAATTCATTTAATCCTCAGTGAAGATCTATGAGATAGGCACTATTATTATTGTGAGTTACAGAGAAGGAGACGGAGGCATAAGAACCTCAAGTGACTTCCTCAAGGTGAGAGAGCTAAAGAGTAACAAAGCTAGGATTTGAACATAGGCAAGGCAGCTCAGAGCCTGTGCACTTCTCCACATTGCTATATTGCCTCTTGTTAAAAAAAATAAGGAAAATGTCATATTGTCTTCTGTATAGGTGCTGAAAAGACATTTGGTGAAAGTCAACCTCCATCAAGAATTATTTTTTTCTTGGCTACTTTTTTATTGTGATAAAATATACATGATATGAAATTTACCATTTTAACCATTTTTAAGTGTACACTTCAGTGACATAAGCACGTTCACATGTTGTGCAGCCATCACCGCCATCCATCTCCAGAATTTTCATCAAGAATTTTAAGAAATGGATAAATTCCTCGACACATACACCCTCCCAAGACTAAACCAGGAAGAAGTTGAATCTCTGAATAGACCGATAACAGGCTCTGAAATTGCGGCAATAATCAATAGCTTACCAACCAAAAAGAGTCCAGGACCAGATGGATTCACAGCTGAATTCTACCAGAACTACAAGGAGGAAC
The DNA here is from genome assembly GCF_029289425.2 of Pan paniscus. Lineage (NCBI taxonomy): Eukaryota > Metazoa > Chordata > Mammalia > Primates > Hominidae > Pan > Pan paniscus. Next base: position 22,515,657 of record NC_073272.2, on the reverse strand, counting down.
TGGTACCATTCCTTCTGAAACTATTCCAATCAATAGAAAAAGAGGGAATCCTCCCTAACTCATTTTATGAGGCCAGGATCATTCTGATACCAAAGCCAGGCAGAGACACAACCAAAAAAGAGAATTTTAGACCAATATCCTTGATGAACATTGATGCAAAAATCCTCAATAAAATACTGGCAAACCGAATCCAGCAGCACATCAAAAAGCTTATCCACCATGATCAAGTGGGCTTCATCCCTGGGATGCAAGGCTGGTTCAATATATGCAAATCAATAAATGTAATCCAGCATATAAACAGAGCCAAAGACAAAAACCACATGATTATCTCAATAGATGCAGAAAAGGCCTTTGACAAAATTCAACAACACTTCATGCTAAAAACTCTCAATAAATTAGCTATTGATGGCACGTATCTCAAAATAATAAGAGCTATCTATGACAAACCCACAGCCAAAATCATACTGAATGGGCAAAAACTGGAAGCATTCCCTTTGAAAACTGGCACAAGACAGGGATGCCCTCTCTCACCACTCCTATTCAACATAGTGTTGGAAGTTCTGGCCAAGGCAATTAGGCAGGAGAAGGAAATAAAGGGTATTCAATTAGGAAAAGAGGAATTCAAATTGTCCCCGTTTGCAGATGACATGATTGTATATCTAGAAAACCCCATTGTCTCAGCCCAAAATCTCCTTAAGCTGATAAGCAACTTCAGCAAAGTCTCAGGATACAAAATCAATGTACAAAAATCACAAGCATTCTTATACACCAATAACAGACAAACAGAGAGCCAAATCATGAGTGAACTCCCATTCACAACTGCTTCAAAGAGGATAAAATACCTAGGAATCCAACTTACAAGGGACGTGAAGGACCTCTTCAAGGAGAACTACAAACCACTGCTCAATGAAATAAAAGAGGGTACAAACAAATGGAAGAACATTCCATGCTCATGGGTAGGAAGAATCAATATCGTGAAAATGGCCATACTGCCCAAGGTAATTTATAGATTCAATGCCATCCCCATCAAGCTACCAATGACTTTCTTCACAGAATTGGAAAAAACTACTTTAAAGTTCATATGGAACCAAAAAAGAGCCCGCATCACCAAGTCAATCCTAAGCCAAAAGAACAAAGCTGGAGGCATCACGCTACCTGACTTCAAACTATACTACAAGGCTACAGTAACCAAAACAGCATGGTACTGGTACCAAAACAGAGATATAGATCAATGGAACAGAACAGAGCCCTCAGAAATAACGCCGCTTATCTACAGCTATCTGATCTTTGACAAACCTGAGAAAAACAAGCAATGGGGAAAGGATTCCCTATTTAATAAATGGTGCTGGGAAAACTGGCTAGCCATATGTAGAAAGCTGAAACTGGATCCCTTCCTTACACCTTATACAAAAATTAATTCAAGATGGATTAAAGACTTAAACGTTAGACCTAAAACCATAAAAACCCTAGAAGAAAACCTAGGCATTACCATTCAGGACATAGGCGTGGGCAAGGACTTCATGTCTAAAACACCAAAAGCAATGGCAACAAAAGCCAAAACTGACAAATGGGATCTAATTAAACTAAAGAGCTTCTGCACGCAAAAGAAACTACCATCAGAGTGAACAGGCAACCTACAAAATGGGAGAAAATTTTCCCAACCTACTCATCTGAAAAAGGGCTAATATCCAGAATCTACAATGAACTCAAACAAATTTACAGGAAAAAAACAAACAACCCCATCAAAAAGTGGGCGAAGGGCATGAACAGACACTTCTCAAAGGAAGACATTTATGCAGCCAAAAAACACACGAAAAAATGCTCACCATCACTGGCCATCAGAGAAATGCAAATCAAAACCACAATGAGATACCATCTCACACCAGTTAGAATGGCAATCATTAAAAAGTCAGGAAACAACAGGTGCTGGAGAGGATGTGGAGAAATAGGAACACTTTTACACTGGTGGTGGCACTGTAAACTAGTTCAACCATTGTGGAAGACAGTGTGGCGATTCCTCAGGGATCTAGAACTAGAAATACCATTTGACCCAGCCATCCCACTACTGGGTATATACCCAAAGGACTCTAAATCATGCTGCTATAAAGACACATGCACACGTATGTTTATTGCGGCACTATTCACAACAGCAAAGACTTGGAACCAACCCAAATGTCCAACAATGATAGACTGGATTAAGAAAATGTGGCACATATACACCATGGAATACTATGCAGCCATAAAAAATGATGAGTTCATGTCCTTTGTAGGGACATGGATGAAATTGGAAATCATCATTCTCAGTAAACTATCGCAAGGACAAAAAACCAAACACTGCATGTTCTCACTCATAGGTGGGAATTGAACAACGAGAACACATGGACACAGGAAGGGGAACATCACACTCCGGGGCCTGTTGTGGGGTGGGGGGAGGGGGAAGGGATAGCATTAGGAGATATACCTAATGCTAAATGACGAATTAATGGGTGCAGCACACCAGCATGCCACATGTACACATATGTAACTAACCTGCACATTGTGCACATGTACCCTAAAGCTTAAAGTATAATAATAATAATGATAATAAAGAATTTTTAAAAGTCAAGGTCAAATATATCTATCCCACATAATGGAGAACTAGAAACATTGTCATTAAAGTCTGAAACAAAGCCAGAGTGTCTACTATTCCTACAATTATTTACCATTGCTCTGGAGCACTGGCAGAACAAAAAGAGATGAGAAAGTTAAATTAAAACTATAAAAATTGCAAAATGCTTAATATTACCATCATTTGCAGCTGGTTTCTGGATACATTTCTGAAATAGGAAAGAATCAACTGAAAAACACTTATAAATAATAGTAGAATGCAAACATGTGACTAGGTCTAAAATTAATGTATACAAATAGTCATCCCATTTACAAACCATAACCAATTAGAATAAATGAAAAAAACCACAATTTAAGGTAGTCTTACACACATGCAAAATACCTAGAAATAAACATAACAAAGTTGTAATAGAAAACTTTCAAATGTCAGTAGAAAGTGCAAAAGAAAGTTCGAAAAATGGAAAGACAAACCATATTCTATGATTAGTAGGTTGGTTATCATAAAAATGTCAAGTGTCCCCAAGTAATGTGATCTCATTAAGAATAACAACAGAAATTTTGTTTGCAACTCACAAGCAGAGTCTAAAGTTTATCTGGAAAAGAATAAGGCAAAATTGTATATATAAACCTCAGAAAATAGACACAAATAAGAAGGAGCTAGCATTACTGGACATTAAAAGATGTTATAGAGATTAAAACCATTTAAATGATCAATGGGGCACAATAGAAGTAGACCAACTGCATATGAACATTTCTTTTAGATAAAGGTGATAGTTTATAACCATGGGGAAGAGAGGGACTGTTCTTAATTTTAGTTAGACAATGAGGTAGCCATCTAAACAATAAAATTGGACAAACATATCACATTTTATACCAAAATAAAGTCCAACTTGAAAAAAATTTTCATTTTAAAATTAAATAAAACTGAAAATTAATGGAATACCTTCATAATTTTAGGGAGAGGGTGGTCTTTCTAATTATTAAAAATCCTGAAGCCATAAGAGAAAATACTGGGAAAATCTATAACCTAATTTTTTGTTTGAAGTCTGCTTAGCAAAAACCACCACAAGCAAAGCCAAAAGACAAATATCAACTTGGGAAACTGTCTGCAATTCATACCGTAAAATGCTAATTTCTTTAAAATGTGCAGATTTCCTACAAAACAAGACCAAAAAAAAAGAAACCAATAGAAAAATAGGAAAGAATATCAACATACAGTTCACAGAAAAGGAAATAGAAGTGGCTCTTAAACATATTTTAAAGACTCAGCCTCACTCATAATGAAAGAAAAGTATAGCAAAATTATGCTAATGCATACTAGTTCTTCTATCAGATTGGTGATACTGAGAAGTTTGATAACATTGTCTATTGGAGTGATGAGAAGAAATTCATTCTCTCATAATGTTGCTGCTGAGAGTATGAACTGGTAAACTTTCATGGAGGTAGCCTGGAAATATTAATCAAAATTACAAATTTGCATTCCTACTGAGCCAACAGCATGACTTTGGGGAATTTATCCTACGGATATTTATACTCCTTTATTTATTGTGGCATTTTTGTGATTACAAATGATTGGAAACACTCAAAACATTCAAAGAGGCATGGGTTAAATAAATAAAGATACATCCATACAAAGCAACACTATACAGCTATAAAAATAATGTGGAAGTCGTTTAGGTGGTGATCTGAAAAGATCATCAAAACATAATGTTAAGTAAAAGAAAGCACACTACCATTTGTAAAAAAAAAAAAAATTAAAAGGGGGGAAGAATATAGAAGATACGTGTGTGTTTACTAGTATATAAAATAACTCTAAGAATACATATGAGAGGGGTAGCAGTTACCTCTGGGACAGGAATTGGGTGGCAGAAACAGTAGTGAGAGAAATGAATTATCATAATTTCAGAACTCCAAGAATAAAGAAGAAATTAAAATAAATTTAAGAAACAGGAATTATGCATTTAAAATACTGAGGGAAAGTGATTAGGAACCTATAATTTATGCTTAGCCATACTACAAGTGTAAGAACAAAATACATTTTCAGACACACAAAAATGCAGATAATTTGCATACATCTGTATGAAAAGTGCTTTACAAAAGTTATTCTAGCAAAAAAAAAGAATATTATACACGAAAACTTGAGATAGAAGAAGCAATGGCAATTGACTATAACCTGAAAGAAGCACTGAAATTTATGTTTGTAAAATCCTCTCAAGTTTGGTAGCATGGACATTTCTATAGGAGGAACTCCCTGTAGTGAAAAATAGTCACATAAACCTAATACTGCAAGTGCTATTTTGTTTTAATATCTTAAAATTAATCTAAAAACAAAGCCAAAGACAATTATAGTTACAAAATAAAATTGTGTAAATCTAGATTATGTAAAAACAAGAATTTAACAAAATCAGGTGATATCAGCTGGTATGAACCAAATTCCTCACCTTTCAGAGTGGGACAGTAACAGACTATATATCAGGCTAATAAATCAAGGAATGCAATTACATGCTTATTATTTAAGATAATACTATTTAACACCAGAAAAACACTTTTAAAAAGGAATCTGTTCAAAGTGTTTACCTCTAGGGAGAAGGGCTGGGAATTGTAGCAGGGGGAAAGGTAATTTTTATTTTTCAATAAGATATTTAATGTGGTTTGGAATTTTACTATGTGCAGTTTTAAAATGCCATACAAAAAATAAAAAGGGGGTGAGGAGAGGGAGTAACTTGTTCAAAACCATCATACATGTATTAAGTGATGGAGCTGCATTCCAACCCAGATTCATTGAAGTGAAAAGTCTAGTTCTCAAATTTAGGCAGGCATCAGAATCCCTTGTCAGCTTGCTGAAACACAGATTGCCAGACCCCACTCCTGGAGTTTCTGATTCAGTAAATCCAGGATGTGGCCCAAGAACTTGCATTTCTAATCAGTTCCCAAGTGATGGCGATGGTGCCGGTCCAAGAACCAACTTTGAGAACTACACACTATATTATAACCTCTATCTGTGAGGTCACCAACTTGGAAAAATAATTACTTTTAATGTATCACTAGTTTTGACCACAGTGCTTTGGTTATTGTCTTTTTGGGCTAGAAGAGGAATGTGAAGTTGGTTTTTCTATTTCTGCCTCCACAGACACCAGAGGAAAGAAAAACTTTCAATCAACCTATTATTTAAGTGACTTCTCCCACCAGGAAAGGGAGCTCTATGTCCATCTGCCTTCAATTTCTGCATTTCTACTTATGAGACCAATGTAACCGCCAGGCCCAGGAGTGAAACCTTACCCAACAGACTGAGAAAAAGAAAAGAAAGAAATTATCTCAGGATTAACATGTGTTCACATGTATTCAGTGGGTGGCAAGTAATGGTTACCATGTCACTATGGAAATCTTTGTGCAATCTTAACAGCACACTGAATGGTTTGGAGGAAGCCTCTGTCTAAGGAGTTGAGTTGAAAATTTAAATGATGTAAAACTGCAGTGTTATCATCACAGCCCTGCACAAAGCAGACAATAGAAAATAACACAGTTTTACAAATATGATATCTGTCTTAAGCCCTTATCCCTTCTCTTATGTCCCTGCATTTCTCTTTATTTTTTCCATTTTTATTTTTTCTTTTCAGTTGGTTTTTGGGGAACAGGAGGTGTTTGGTTACATGAATAAGTTCTTTAGTGGTGATTTCTGAGATTTTGGTGCACCCATCACCTGAGCAGTGTACGCTGTACCCAATGTATAGTCTTTGATTCCTTGCCACCCCCCATCCTTTCCCTGAGTCCCCAAAGTCCAATGTATCATTCTTATGCCTTTGTGTCCTCATAGCTTTGCTCCCATATATGAATGAGAACATACAATGTTTGGTTTTTCATTCCTGAGTTACTTCACTTAGAATAATAGTCTCCAATTCCATCCAGGTTGCTGTGAAAGCTATTATTTCGTTCCTTTTTATGGCTGAGTAGTATTCCATGGTGTGTGTGTGTATGTGTGTGTGTGTATATATATATAGATATAGATATATATAATATTTTCATATACCATATATATCATATTTTCTTTACCTACTCATTGATTGATGGGCATTTGGGCTGACTCCATATTTTTGCAATTGCAAATTATGCTGCTATAAACATGCATGTGCAAGCATCTTTTTCGTATAATGACTTATTTTCTTCTGGGTAGATACCTAGTGGTGAGATTGCTGGATCAAATGGTAGATCTGCTTTTAATTCTTTAAGGAAGCTCCACACTGTTTTCCATAGTGGTTGTACCAGTTTACATTCCCATCAGCAGTGTAGAAGTGTTCCCTTTTCACTGCATCCATGCCAACATCTATTGTTTTTTGATTTTTTTGTTATAGCCATTCTTACAGGAGTGAGCTGGTATAGCATTTTGATTTTGATTTGCATTTCCCTGATCATTAATGATGTTGAGCATTTTTTCATATGTTTGATGGCCACTTGTATATCTTCTTTTGAGAATTGTCTGTTCATGTCCTTAGCCCAATTTTTGATGGGATCATCCGTTTTTTTCTTGTTAATTTGTTTGAGTACCTTGTAGATTCTGGATATTAGTCCTTTGTCAGATGTATAGATTGTGAAGATTTTCTCCCACTCTATGGGTTTTCTGTTTACTCTGCTGATTATTTCTTTTGCTGTGCGGAAGCTTTTTAGTTTAATTAAGTCACATCTATTTATCTTTTTGTTACATTTGCTTTTGGGCTCTTGGTCATGAATTCTTTGCCTAAGCCAATGTCTAGACAGGTTTTTCTGATATCATCTTCTAGAATCCTTATGGTTTCAGGCCTTAGATTTAAGTCTCTGATCCATCTTGAGTTGATTTTTTATAAGGTGAGAGATGAGGTTCCAGTTCTATTCTTCTACATGTGTCTTGCCAATTATCCCTGCACCATTTGATGAATAGGGTGTCCTTTCCCCCAATTTATGTTTTTGTTTGCTTTGTTGAAGATCAGTTGGCTGTAAGTGGGTTTATTTCTGGATTCTCTATTCTTTTCCATTGGTCTATGTGCCAATTTTTATAGCAGTACCATGCTGTTTTGGTGACTATGGCCTTATAGGATGGTTTGAAGTTGAGTAATGTGATGCCTCCAGATTTTTTCTTTTTGCTTAGTCTTGCTTTGGCTATGCACGCTCTTTTTTGGTTCCATCTGAATTTTAGAATTGTTTAATCTAGTTCTCTGAAGAATGATGGTGATATTTTGCTGAGAATTGCATTGAATTTGTAGATTGCTTTTGGCAGTATGATCATTTTCACAATATTGATTCTACCCATCCATGAGCATGGGATGTGTTTTCATTTGTTTGTGTCGTCTATGATTTCTTTCGGCAGTGTTTTGTAGTTTTTCTTGTAGAGGTCTTTCACATCCTTGGTTAGGTATATTCATAAGTATTTTATTTTATTTTTGTTTTGCAGTTATTGTGAAAGAGGTTGAGTTCTTGATTTGATTCTCAGCCTGGTCGCTGTTGGTGTATAGCACAGCTACTGATTTCTGTACATTAATTTTGTATCCTGAAACTTTGCTGAATTCGCTTACCCATTGTAGGAGCTTTTTGGATGAGTCCTCTAGGTATATGATCATGTAATCAGCAAACAGCGACAGTTTGACTTCCTTTTTACCATTGGATGCATTTTACTTCTTTCTCTTGTCTGATTGTTCTGGCTAGGAATTCCAGTACTATGTTGAACAGAAGTGGTTAGAGTGGGCATCCTTGTCTTGTCCCATTTCTCAGGGGGAATGCTTTCAACTTTTCCCCATTCAGTATAATGTTGGCTGTGGGTTTGTCATAGATGGCTTTTATTACCTTAGGCTATGTTCCTTCTATGCTGATTTTGCTGAAGGTTTTAATCATAAAGTGTGCTGGATTTTGTCAAATGCTCTTTCGGCATCTATTGGGATGATCATGTGATTTTTGTTTTTAATTCTATTTATGTGGTGTATCACATTTATTGGCTTAAGTATGTTAAGCCATCCCTGCATCCCTGGTATGAAACCCACTTGATCATGGTGGCTAATCTTTTTGATATGCTGTTGGATTTGGTTCACTGGTATTTTGTTGAGGATTTTTGCATCTATGTTCATCAGGGATATTGGTCTGTAGTTTCTTTTTTTGTTATGTCCTTCCCTGGTTTTGGTATTAGGGTGATGCTAGCTTCATAGAATGATTTAGGGAGGATTCCCTCTTTCTCTGTTTTGGAATAGTGTCAATAGGATTGGTACCAATTCTTCTTTGAATGTCTGATAGAATTCAGTGGTGAATCTGTCTGGTCCTTGACTTTTTTGTTGTTGTTGGCATTTTTTAAATTACCATTTCTATCTCACTGCTTGTTACTGGTCTGTTGAGAGATTCTATATCTTCCTGATTTAATCTAGGAGGGTTGTATATTTCCAGGAATTTATTCATCTCTTCTAGGTTTTCTAGTTTATGCATGTAAAGGTGCTCATAGTAACCTTGAATAATCTTTTGTATTTCTGTGGTATCAGTTGTAATATCTCTCATTTCTTTTCTAATTGAGCTTATTTGGATGTTCTCTCTTCTTTTCTTGGTTAATCTTGCTAATGGTCTGTCAATTTTATTTATCTTTTCAAAGAACTAGCTTTTGTTTCATTTACCTTTTGTTTTTTTTTGTTTGAATTTCATTTAGTTCTGCTCTGATCTTTGTTATCTCATTTGTTCTGCTGGGTTTGGGTTTGGATTGTCTTTGTTTCTCCAGTTCTGTGAGGTGTGACCTTAGATTGTCTACGTGTGCTCTTTCAGATTTTTTGATGTAGGTGTTTATTGCTATGAAATTTTCTCTTTGCACCACTTTTGCTGTATCCCAGAGGTTTTGATAGGTCACTATTATCATTATTATCATTATCATTCCATTCAAATAATTTTTAAATTTCCTTCTTGATTTCATTGTTGACCCAACAATCATTCAGGAGCAGGCTATTTAATTTCCATTATTTGCCTGGTTCTGAGGGTTCTTTTTGGAGTTGATTTCCAATTTTATTTCACTGTGGTCTGAGAGAGTACTTGATATAATTTCAATTTTCTTGAATTTACTGAGACTTGTTTTGTGGCCTATCATATGGTCTGTCTTGGAGAATGTTCCATGTGCTGATGAATAGAATGTATATTCTGCAGTTGTTGGGTAGAATGTTTTATAAATATCTGTTAGGTCCATTTGTTGTAGGGTATAGTCCATTGTTTCTTTGTTGACTTTCTGTCCTGATGACCTGTCTAGTGCTGTCAGTGGAGTATTAAAGTCCCCCACTATTATTGTGTTGACATCTATCTCATTTCTTACATCTAGTAGTAATTGTTTTATAAATTTAGGAGCTCCAGTGTTAGGTGCATATATGTTTAGGATTGTGATATTTTCCTGTTGGACTAGTCCTTTTATCATTATATAATGTCCTTCTTTGTCTTTTTTTTACTTCTGTTGCTTTAAAGTTTGTTTTTTTTTTCTGATATAAGAATAGCTACTCCTGCTTGCTTTTAGTGTCCATTTGCATGGAAAATCCTTTCTACCCCTTTACCTTAAGTTTATGTGAGTCCTTTTGTGTTAGATGAGTCTCCTGAAGACAGCAGAAACTTGGTTGGTGAATTCTTATCCATTCTGCCTCTCCATAGCTTTTAAGTGGAGCATTTAGGCCATTTACATTCAATGTTAGTATTGAGATGTGAGGTGCTATTCTATTCACTGTGCTATTTTTTTGCCTGAATACCTTGTGTTTTTTGTTTTATATAGTACAGCATAGTATAGTATAGTATAGTATAGTATAGTATAGTATAGTATAGTACAGTATAGTATAGTGTTATTGTTATATAGGTCCTATGAAATTTATGCTTTAAGGAGGTTCTATGTTGGTGTATTTTAAGGATTTGTTTCAAGATTTAGAGCTCGTTTCAGCAGTTCTTGTCGTGCTGGCTTGGTAGTGGCAAATTCTCTCAGCATTTGTTTGTCTGGAAAAGACCGTATCTTTCCTTCATTTATGAAGCTTAGTTTCACTGGATACAAAATTCTTGGCTAATAATTGTTTTGTTTAAGGAGGCTAAAAGTAGGTCCTCAATCGCCTCTAGCTTGTAGAGTTTCTGCTGAGAAATCTGCTGTTAATCTGATAATAGGTTTTCCTTTTTAGGTTACCTGATGCTTTTGCCTCAGAGCTCTTAAGATTCTTTCCTTGGTCTTGATTTTAGATAACCTGATGACTATGTGCCTAGGCAATGATCATTTTGTGATGAATTTCCCAGGTCTTCTTTGAGCTTCTTGTATTTGGATATCTAGATCTCCAGCAAGGCCAGGGAAGTTTTCTTCTATTATTCCCTCAAATACGTTTTCCAAACTTTTAGATTTCTCTTCTTCCTTAGGAACACCAATTATTCCTAGGTTTGGATGTTTAACATAGTCCCAAACTTCTTGGAGGCTTTGTTCATTTCTTTTTATTCTTTTTTCTTTGTCTTTGACAGATTGGATTAATTCAAAAGCCTTGTCTTCAAGCTCTGAGGTTCTTTCTTCTGCTTGTTCAATTCTATTGCTGAGACTTTCCAATTTATTTTATATTTCTCTAAGAGTGTCCTTGATTTCCAGAAGTTGTGATTTTTTTTTACTTCTGCTATCTATTTCACTCAAGAATTTTGCTTTCATATCCTATATCATGTTTTTGATTTATTTGAGTTGGACTTCACCTTTCCCTGGTGCCTCTTTGATTAGCTTAATAATCAGCTTTCTGAATTCTTTTTCTGGTAATTCAGAGATTTCATCTTGGTTTGGATCCATTGCTGGTGAGCTGGTATGATCTTTTGGGGGTGTTAAATAACCTTGTTTCATCATATTACCAGAATTATTTTTTCTGATTCCTTCTGATTTGGGTAGACTATGTCAGAGGGAAGATTTGGGATTCAAGGGCTGCTGTTCAGATTCTTCTGTCCCATGGGGTGTTCCCTTGATGTGGTGTTCTTCCCCTTCCCCTAGGAATGGGGCTTCCTGAGAGCTGAGCTGTAGTGATCGTTTTTGCTCTTCTGAGTCTAGCCACCCAGTGGAGCTACCAGGCTCCAGGCTGGTACTGGGGAGTGTCTGCAGAGTCCTGTGATATGATCTGTCTTCAGGTCTTGCAGCCATGGATATCAGCACCTGCTCCTGTGGAGCTGGCAGGGGAGCGAGGTGGAATCTGTGAGGGTCCTTGGTTGTGTTTTTGTTTAGTGTGCTGGTTTTGTGTTGGTTGGCCTCCAGCCAGGAGGTGGCACTTTCAAGAGTGCATCAGCTGTGGTCCTATAGAGAAGATGCCCTAGGGACACCTGGTTAAGTATTCAGGTTTCTTGGGTGGTGGGCAGGGCCATAGAGCTCTGAAGAGATTATGACCTTTGTCTTCACCTACCAGGGTAGGTAGAGAAGGACCACCAGGTGGGGGCCCAGAATAGGCATGTCTGAGCTCAGCCTCTCCTTGGGCGGGGCTTGCTGCAGCTGCTGTGGGGGACAGGGGTATGGTTCCCAGTCCAATGGAATCATACTCTCAAGGGGATTATGGTTGCCTCTGCTGAGTCATACAGGTCACCAGGGAAGTGGGGGAAAGCCTGCAGTCACAGGCCTCACCCTGCTCCCTTGCAGCCCACAGGCCTACTGGCCATTTTCATTCTCACCATGCCCTCCCCAACAGCACTGAGTCTATTTCCAGGCAGCTGGTGACCAAGGCTGAGACCTTGCACCAGATCACGAGCCTCCCTGTTGAGAAAGCAAGCTGACTCACAGTTTTTTAGTGTCCCAGGGAGCCTGCAGTGGTGATCCAGTTCCTTCAAAGGGTCTGTGGATTTTCCAGGCTTTCCTGGTATATTCCTGCAATAGTTCTTGGAGCAAAAGTTCACACCGTGAATCTCCACATGCTGCCCTGTCCATCTGAGTGAGAGCTACAAGCTAGTCCTGCCTCCTATCCACCATCTTCCTGTTTAAGCCTCCACATTTGTCTTTAAATAATTAGGCATTTTGGTCACTGATTTGTTTTTGTTATGTATATCATCACCTTCCTGTGGAAAATATTACCCTTCACAACAATTCACATCAGAAAAATAAATGCTTTCATCTGCAGTAAAACATACTGTAAATTACTGAATTTGGAAGCCTTGCCTTTAAAAGTGGGGCATGTAAAATGTTGTTGGCAGTTTAGTAAAGATTAGTTAAGCATGTTTATTCTGATTAACACCAAGGGCTTCACAAACATTAAGACATGGAATGCCAATAAATCAATTACTCTATAGGAGCAAATCACTTTAGAAGGTGCATTAACTTCCTGGAACCACTAGGCTACCAATTAGTAACAGACTGCTTCTTTGTGCCTATTGGTGACCCACAGGAGATAATGTCACCCCCGAGGTGTTTAATACATTCCCAGGGTGGGATCCAACAAATCATCATCATTATTATTTATTAGAATTATAAAATTGCCCCTTTCCTAGTCCTACACATCAGGGAGCCAGTGCAAAACCAAAGTGTTTGCAAATAAGTAAATTGAAATTACAAAAAGTAATTGATGGGTTTTTTGTAGTTTATTAGTTAAGGTAATGCTAGCTGCTGATAACAAGAATAAGTAAAATGGCTCAGATGCTATAGAAGTCATTTTTCAAAAATCTATGTTCTAAAAGAGCTGCCCCTAATCAACAGGTGGTTTTCTTCTGTGATGGTTAATTTTATGTGTCAACTTGGCTAAATCAAAGTACCCAGATGTTTGGTCAAATACTAGTCTAGATGTTGCTATAAAGGTATTTGTAAAATGAGATTAATATTTAAATCAGGAGACTTTGAATAAAGCACATTATGCTCCATAACATAAGTGGGCCTCACTCAATTAGTTGAAAGCCTTAAGAGAAAAAGACTGACTTCCCCCAAGAAAGAGGGAATTCTACTGCAGACCGCCCTTATACTTGAGCTGCAACATCAACTCTTTCCTGGGTCTCCAGCCTGCTGGCCTACCTCTGCAGGTTTTGGACTGCCAGCCTCCACAAAAGCATAAGCCAGTTTCTTAAAATCAATCAATAAATAAACAAATAAATAGATCTCTTCCAAACACATACATACGTGTGTGCATATATAAATATATAGACAGACATATGTATATATGTGTATATGTATATATTTGCATATATATGTATATATATTCTTGTATATATACATATATATGTATATATACCGACATACATACACAGATACACACACATATCCTATTGGTTCTGTTTCTCTGAAGAACATTAACTAATATAATAGATCTTCCAAGACATGATTCAGGAACCAAGGCTCCTTCTATCCTGTGGCTCTGTCATCTTCAGTATGTGACTCTCAAGGTTTCTATGGTTGTCTACCCTGTGACAGAAAGAGAAAGAGCATGGAGGAGTGTATATAGGAATTGTTCACAGGCTATCCTGCTCATATTTCATTGGCTAGAAGTCACATAACTACTTCTACCTGCAAAGCATGCTGGAAAATGTAGCCTACTTGTGTGCTTGGGAAGGAAAAGAGCACATGGATTTTGGTAAGCAACTAACACTGCCTTGCTTGCTACTATCTTTTGAATGAATTTTACCATCCCAACACTGAATTCCATTACCAAATGAGTGCTATCTAAAGACACCCAGATCTAATGAATACCAAAAATCATGCTTTAGACAATAGGTTTTCACTCTCAGAAGTGCATCAGTCCCCAGGGGGGTAGTCTGGGTGCCACTTTTTTGAGGATCATTCACCACCTTGCCGATGTTGCTAACATTTCTCAACTATCATGCCCAGTCTCTTCTCCAAAGACTAAGACAGCTTCCTGAAAGAAAAAGATGAGAATGCCCTCACCCTAGTCTGCTCCAAGACAAGGACCTCTCTTTTACCTCGCCATTATATTCACCATTTCATCCCTGCAATCAACTACAAATCTGATGCCATAGAAATAATTCCATCAATAATTTTTTGAAAAACAAGTAAAGAAATGAATGAATGACAAGATTCCTTAAATGAAATAATTGCATATTTAGGATCCAGTATAAATTCCAGAAAATGGTCTACAAATTTGTTTTTACTTTATGGAGAAGGAAATTGTATTCTTAAAAAGTCAGTATTTTGTTTAAGGCCATATAACTAATTATCAATAGAGTTCAGAAAAGAAAGTTTCCCAATTCCCAGCCTAATGGGTATAGTATAGTGGTTCTAGGCAGAAAATTACAGATAACATATCAATTTATATCCTCATATAAATAATCACATACTTATATGTTATATCATCAGGTAATTATTAGTGATTCATATAAATTATTGTTTAGTAGGAGGATATATCAAAACATCTTCATTTATTTCTGTCTACCCCCAAAAGTCTTTATGCCCAAAGCCATCTATCTCTTGGTATGCCAACTGCATCTGTGTTCTATTTGGTATTGTGTCCTTTTTGGCCACTGTTTCACCCAGGTCCCACCTTGTCTTCTTCCTGCCATTCTTCTCTGTAGATCTTTACATGACTCCCAATCTGTGTAACTGCTCCTGGCAGAGCTAAAACACCAGAAGAGAGGGATGATGAAAAGGGGCAGGTGATGTCTGCTCAAATATGCATCACCAAGTGGAGGTTAGCCTGGCCATGTTCTCACCTTCAGACAATCCATCTGTCAGATTCTCTGCTTTCCCAAATTCCCAGTGAATCATTTTTCTTATCCATCGGGGAAGAAACCAAAAGTTCCCCTGTGCATGATAAGGACATATATGATCAGGGTGTTGGAAGTTTGTGTTCATCTGTTCTTGTATTGTCAAAGAGTGGAGATGATAGGATTCATTACCTGCTGACTGAAGAGCCCTTGGGCCCTGAATAACCAGCAATGATTCCCAGGGAGTATGCTGTGGCCCTGGACTCTGAAACATGTTGGCTTCAGGGGTGACCCATCACATTCCCAGCTTTGGTGGCTACAGTGAAAGACTCCTTCCATTTGAGAAAAGCAGAGGAAAAAGTAAAGGGGGCTTTTTCTTGTACCCTAGGTACCAGCTCATCCACAGTGGAGTAGAGCAACAAGTAGGCTCTTGGGGTCTTCAAGTCCAGGCCTAGGCTCTTGGACGGCATTTCTGGATCTGCCCTGGGAAAGAGGGGAGCTCACTTCCCTGAAGGGGAGTCCCAGGCCTGGCAGTATTCAGCACAAGCTGACAAAAGAGCCCTTTGACTTTAAGTGAATATTGGCAGGGGCCTGGCAGAACCCCCCTTGAACCAGTGGTGGTGGTGGCCACAGTGAGAGGCTCTTCTGCCTATGGAAGAGCAGGGAAGAAAGGGAAAGACGTTATTGTGATTTGAGGGCCATCTTAGCCACAGTAGACTAGAACATCAGGTAAATTGCTAAGGTTTTTTAATGTAATCCCTGGCTCCCAGACAGCATCTCTGAACATGCCCAGAATCTGGGGGGAACTCACTGCCCTGAAGGGAAGAGCCTTGGGCAAGACCCAGGGCTGTGGTAGCTTCAGGTCTGAACCAGCACAGTCCCAATGGTGGTGACAACGGGGCTGCCTGCATCACCACACCCCCAGTTCAAGGTAGCTCAGCACAGAGAGACTCCATTTGTTAGGGAGAAAGTAAGGGAAAATAACAAGACCCTCTGCCTAGCAATCCAGAGAATTCTTTCAGATTTAATTGAAGACCACCAAGGTGGTACCTTTGGGAGTCTGCAAAAGCCACAATATTATTGGGCTTGGGGCCTAAGTCTCTTTGAATACCAGGAAAGCCTTCCCAAGAAGGACAGGCACAAAAAGCCCAGACTGTGAAGTCTACAATAAATACCTAACTCTTCAATGCCCAAACACTGACATACACCTACAAGCATCAACACCATCCAGCAAAACATGAACTCAAGAAATTAACTAAGTAAGGCACCAGGGACCAATCATGGAGAAGCAGAGATATATGACCTTTCAGACAGAGAATTCAAAATAGGTGTTTTGAGGAAACTCAAAGAAATTCAAGATAACACAGAGAAGGAATTCAGAATTCTATCAGATAAATTTAACAATCAGATTAAAATAAATAAAAGGAATCAGGTAGAAATTCTAGAGTTGAAAAATGCAATTCACATGCTTAAGAATGCATCAGAGTCTCTTAATAGCGGAATTGTTCAAGCAGAAGAATTAGTGAGCTTGAAGACAGGCTATTTGAAAATACACAGTCAGAAGAGACCAAAGAAAAAAGAATAAAAAGCAATGAACCATGTCTACAATATCTAGAAAATAGGCTCAAAAGGACAAATCTAAGAGTTATTGGCCTTAAAGATGAGCTACAAAAAGAGATAGGGGTAGAAAGTGTATTCAAAGGGATAATATCAGAGAACATCCCAAACCTAGAGAAAGACATTAATATCCAAGTACAAGAAGGTTAGAGAACACCAAACAGATTTAACCCAAAGAAGGCTACCTCAAGGCATTTAATAATCAAACTCCCAAATGTCAAGGATAAAGAAAAGATCCTAAAAGCAGCAAGAGAAAAGAAAGCTATCCTAAGCAAAAAGAACAAAACTGGAGGAATCACATTACCTGACTTCAAATTATACTACAGAGCTGTAGTAACCAAAACAGCATGATAATGGCATAAAAACAGACACATTGACCAATGGAACAGAATAAAGAACCCAGAAACAAATCCACACACCTACACTGAATTCATTTTTGACAAAGGTGTCAAGAACCTACATCAGGGAAAAGATAGTCTCTTCAATAAATGGGCTGGGAAAACTGATATCCATACACAGAAGAATGAAACTAGACCCCTATCTCTTGTCATATAAAAAATCAAATCAAAGTGGATTAAAGACTTAAGACCTCAAACTATGAAACTGCTAAAAGAAAATACTGGGGAAACTCTGCAGGATATTGGTCTGGGCAAAAACTTCTTGAATAATACCCCACAGGCACAAGCAACCAAAGCAAAAAATGGGCAAATGGGATCACATCAAGTTAAAAAGCTTTTGCACAGCAAATGAAACATTCAACAAGGTGAAAAAGGCAACCCACAAAATGGAAGAAAATATTTGCGAACTACCCATCTGACAAGTGATTAATAACCAGATTATATAAGGAGCTCAAACAACTCTGTAGGAAAAAAGTCTAATAATCCGATTTTAAATGGGGAAAATAAATGAATAGACACTTCTCAAAAGAAGACACAGAAATGGCAAACAGTTATATAAAAAGGTGCTCAACATCACAGATCATCAGAGAAATGCAAATGAAAACTACAATGAGATAGCATCTCACCCCAGTTAAAATATCTTATATCCAAAAGACAGGCAATAGCAAATGCTGGCAAGGATGTGGAGAAAAGGGAACCCTTGTATGCTGTTTGTGAGAATGAAAATTAGTAGAACCATTATGCAGAATAATTTGGAAGTTCCTCCAAAAACTAAAAATTGAGCTACTATATGATTGAGCAATCCCACTGCTGGGTTTATATCCAAAAGAAAGGAGATCAGTATATTGAAGAGATCTGCATTCCCCTGTTTGTTGCAGCGCTGTTCAAAATAGCCAACATTTGGAAGCAACCTAAGTGTCCATCAACAGATGAATGGATAAAGAAAATATGGTACTTTTACACAATGGAGTAATATTCAGTAATAAAAAAAGAATGTGATCCTGTCGTTTGCAATAACATGGATGGAACTGGAGGTCATTATGTTAAGTGACATAAGGTACAGACTGAAAGACAAAAATCGCATGCTGTCACTTATTTGTGAGATCTAAAAATCAAAACAGTTGAATTCATGGAGATAGAGAATAGAAGGATGATTATCAGAGGCTGGGAGGGAAATTGGTGGTGGGGGGAAGGACAGGATATGGTTAAGGTGTCAAAAAAATAGTTAGAAAGAATGAATGAGACCTAGTATTTCATAGCACAACAGGGGGACTATAGTCCATAATAATTTAAGTTTACGTTTAAAAATAACTAAAAGAGTATATAATTGAATTGTTTGTAATACAAAATAGAAATGCCTGAATGGATGGATATCCAATTTTGCGTGATGTGACTATTATGCACTGCATGCCTGTACCAAAATATTTTATGAACCCCATAAACATACACACCTACTATGTACCCACAACAATTAAAAATCAAAATATCAAAAAAAGAGTGGTGATGATAATGACAGCCAGGCTATTTACAATGGCTCACACCTGTAATCTCAGCTACTTGCTGGGCTGAGCCCAGGAGTTCAGAAACAGCTTGAGCAATGTAGAGAGAAACACTATCTCAAAAAAAAATAATAATAACAATTAGCATTTTTTGAGAACTTGCTATCAGCCAGGCACTGATGAATTGCATTTATATACAACGTACTTTCTTGGAATCACCCAACGCTGTGTATTTGCTGATTGGAGACAAAGGGACAGTCAGTAAGGCAGAAGACAGATAACATTGTGAGGGAGGAAGCAAGAAAGAGAAACCAAGGAAGCTAGACTTTTTAACAGCCTTCTTTCATGAGAACTAATCCATCCCCAGGAAAGCAAGAATTCACTCCTGTGGGAGGTCATTGATCTATTCATGAGAGATTTGCCCCCATGACTCAAACATCACCAACTAGGCCCCACCTCCCTCCCACATTGGGAATCAAATTCCTTTTCTTTCTTTCTTTTTTTTTTTTTTTTTTTGGACAGAGTTTCGCTCTTGTTGACCAAGCTGGAGTGCAATGGCGTGATCTCTGCTCACCGCAACCACCGCCTCCTGAGTTCAAGTGATTCTCCTGCCTCAGCCTCCCGAGTAGCTGGGATTACAGGCATGCACCACCATGCCTGGCTAATTTTGTATTTTTAGTAGAGATGGGGTTTCTCCATGTTGGCCAGGCTGGTCTCGAACTCCCAACCTCAGGTGATCTGCCCGCTTCAGCCTCCCAAAGTGCTGGGATTACAGGTGTGAGCCACAGCGTCCGGCCAGGGAATCAAATTTCAAAATGAGTTTTGGTGGGGACAAACATCCAAATTCTAGAACCGGTGGACATCCCAGAGGTTTTCAAACTATGTGCCAATGTATCCCAGGCGCCACAGCAAATTGACAGAGGCACCATGGGATATTTTTAATTTTCTTGTGAAACACTGTGGCGTCTATCAGATACCATGTGAACTACTACCTTGAGATAATTTGGTTTCATCATCGGATTGTTACATTCTTTTCGATGATGTCATAGTTTGTCAGGCTGGATTTTTAGCATTTCCTATCGTAAAGAGCAAGTACCACATGAAAATCAATGTGAAATAAGAAACCCAGGGCTTCCTCTGATAAGTACTTTACCCCAGAAATAGCAGCCCTGTGGACCCAACTGAGACATGCTCAGAAACTAAACCAGTGGCCTCTTTTATGCCTACTGATTCTTTCCTAACATCCACTTATATCAAAAAGACATATGAAGACCATCTGAGCTGATGTCTACTGGCTACAAACAAATGCAAATAATGAAAGTAATGAGCCTGCCAGAGGTCTCAAAGATCATATCTCTGATCAAAACTGTCTCAATGCCTTTATGCCACCTTTCCAACAGTAGTCAAGCAGTGGTTCACTCACTGAGTTTGTTAATTGGTCTTAATTCCCTATCTGCAAAGTGTTTTTCTGCCAAGAGTCATGCTCAATGCCTAAGCACACTGGAGCTCACACTTTCAGACTCTTTCAGCTTCCATAGTTGCATTTCTCCTGCTGGAGAGATAGGCTTGTTAAGACAAGAGCAGCAGCACAGTTTCTGTTCCAAGGAATTATGGAAATGGATTCTGTATCTGGCACTTTTCTGGGATTTCAAGCAACCAAATTTAAAATTATTGTATTAAATCATAGCCCAATGCAATGAATCTCCAAGCAAACTTTAAAGGGGTAAAATCCTGTTGACAAGCTTCATCAATTTTGTCTAAAGATGAAAATAAAAGAAAAAATGGAGCAGAAGACATCTAAAGAGATGCGACCCCAAAATAAGCGTTCATTTAAAGCTTTCCATTCAGTAAGTAGAGCCAGTGATTGACTCCTTCAGCAAAGGGCAGAGAATTTGCTAACTTATGAAACCACTGAATATTGGAGATGGAAGGGGCCTTAGAGTTTCCCATATTTCTTATTTTCAGATCAGAAAATTGTGACTGGAGGGATAAGTGAGGAAGCATGGTATAAAGAAAACATAAGTTTTAGCATCAGAATAACGTGAGTGCTAATCTCAGGTCATCAGTGACCACCTTGGAAATGCTCCAGGGCTTCCTCAACTCCCTGATCTGTGGTGTCTCCTCTGCTGGAGTCACTAACACCTCCATCACAGAGTGGTTGAGGGTTTCATATGTGATGGCACAAGGCCCAGCACATGGTCAAAACTGGACCTTCCCATCACCTTTTTATTTCTTTGCCCAAAGCACACTTGAGACAGAACAGAGAACGAACCATAGGGCTCCATTCCCTAATCTAATTCTCTCTCCGTTCCCTGGATACACCCAGAATCTCTGCCACTCTTGGCAGTTGTTTAGACTAAAATATCTTTGACCAAGGATGTCTTTATGCCAAGATGCTGGTCATGAAATTCTAAGAGGGTCAAACCCTGTGGGTTCTTCTCCCATATATAAGGACAGATGTGTGTTATTCACTTCTCATTCCCTACCCTGGTCCACCTCCTGACTCAAGGACATTTCTAGATGACCAACTGTAGGATGATAGAAAAGAAGGAAATTACCTGGGCTGCTCAGCTACTGAGATTTATCCCCTTAGCACTGTGCTGACTGTTCAACTTGATTTCCTCAAACATGATGCTTCTCAGAGGTTGAGGAAGAAACATAATCTACAGCAAACTGGAAAACAGTGGTGTTGTAATAATGATTTGTTTCTTCCATTCTGGCATTCCTCCAAACAGACCAAAATCCATCTACTTTTCATTTTTTCAGAGAAATTCATTTTTGTAAATGTATCAGACCAGAGCAGGGAAACTTATTTTGTGTTAATACAGAAGTGCTACTTCCAACAATAAAATAAGAAAAAAGAAAGAAGGAGGGAAGGAAAAAGGGAGGGAGGGGGAGAAGAAAGGGAGGAAGGAAGAAAGGAAAGAAGGAAGGAAGGAAGGAAGAAGGGGATTGACTCAAGACTGGAGGGATAAGTGACGAAGCATGGTGGTATTAATAAAAAATAAACTTTAGGAAGAAAAGATGAAAGGTTTGTTGGGAGGGAAGGAGAAATAAAAAAAACAGAAAAGAGAAAACAATAGGAAAGAGTAATTACAGCAAGATATTTCCCAAATCATGAGATGAAAGCAGAAAGACAGCTAAAGCAGGCTTCCCCTTCCACTCTCACCCCTTACCTCCTTTTGTCCCCTTACTTTCACACTCCTTGCCATTGCCAACATTCTTTGCCCCACTTGGAAAAGTCTCTCTCAAGCACTCTGCTTATTCAAATCCTGCCTGTGCTTTAGGGCACAACCTGAATCCCAGCTCTTCTGCAAAGCCATTCCTGATCTCTCTACATAAAAGAGAGCTGTCCCTTCTCTCTTAAATCCAATTGGGACACTCACTGAGCTAGCCATTTACTGCCTTCTACTCCAAACTTTTATTCCTTTTTTAATTACAAAAGAAATATATGCTCAGAATAAATCATAAGTAATTTAATATTAAATAAACATTTGTGTATTTCCATAATTGTTTAACAATTAATAAATAAATCACAAAATAATACAGAAGTGTTTAGCATAAAGAGTACTAGTCCCTGGCCCTGCTCTCACTAACTGGAAGAAATTGCCCTTGTAGAACTCCATCTACGCACATTTGGAAAAGAAACACACACACAAACTTCTGTGGGACATGGGGGTGGGAGTGGGGAAGTGTTTGCAGGTATCAGTTGAGATCTCGCTATCTCTTTAGGGCCTATTAAGGTAAACTTGGACTATTTATTTCATGTGCTGTGCATTCTCAAAGTCCTTCCACAGAACTTTGTGGACCTTTGTGACTTTCAAATGCACAACTTGCATTCTCATGGCCATCTCCATCTCTGAGCTCCTTCCTGCTTATGCCAACTCAACTTAGTTTGTAGACTTATTTTCCCATCCGACAGATACTACATGTTTTCTGTACCACATTAATCCAGACATGAAACTCAATTCCTTCTTTCATACCTTCAAAACACCTCACTCCCACAGAGTAATTTGTATATTTAGTAGACATTTCTGAAGATCTTGGGAAACAGAAGGAGGGTTCCCTCTGTAGCAGCACAAACTCCTCAAAGTGAACATTAGATCTCTCTGTGCTTACAAGGTCTTCAGCCAGCCATCACCAATGACTTTGACTGTGGGAGAAGAAACAAATGGTTGAATGGCTAATCTAGCCCAGCTGATTTGGAGACCATAAATCTTTAATGGTACAAGCCCATAATTTCTGTGACATTCCTAATCAATATCCAGGTACCTAAATATAGGAATATCCAAAAGAAGAATTAGAATCCTCTAGATTTGTGGTTTTCTGCAACAAAGCTAAAGAAGAAATTAAATGAGAGGTTCGGGTTTATAACAATAGTTTTTCTTTTCTTTATTGGGTGTGTGTGTATGTGTGTTTCTGTGTGTGTGTGTGTGTGTGTTTTACAGAGTGAACAATTCCCTTGTGGAAGATTGGTTGAAGGACATTCAGACATAGAAATAAACTCCTTCTATACTTTGTCTCTCTCAAGTAATAGCCACAGGGCTTTCCTTCTCTTCACTCGGGACTTTTATTAGAAGAACCTTTTTTACTGACTTTACTTTCTCTACTCCTATTCACTCCTCCACTTATTAAATTTGACTTCAACCACGCCTCTCCACTTCACTGTAATTTCTCTTATGCTATTAGAGTACTTTAATTCTTTGGAAAGCAACTTTCCTCTTGAAACCTCAACTCCCTTGGATACTGCATTCACATTCTGTTTTGCTTTGTGTCTTAGCCTGATTCCTCTTTTGTAATCTCTGCCACATATTTCTCCTGCTGGTGGTTCAAATATTGATATTCCCCTTGGGTTCCTGAGACCTTGTTGGTCCGTGGCTCTCTTCTCTTTTCTCTATTGCTGGAGTGATCTTTAGAAATCATAGATCTGATTATATCCCTTCTTGACTAATGCTTTAATCTTTCACTAGGATGAATTCCAACCCACCTTAGAATAGAGTCCAACAGTATTTATCATCCATCCTCATTTATCTCTCCAGCCTCATCTTTCATCACTCCACACCCCACACCCAGCAACTTGATGCTCTAGTTGCACAGAATTACTTACAGCTCTTCAAATGTGCCTTGCTCTATCATTGCACATACAGCTTATTCTCACCTAGACACCCTTCTCTTAATTTTTTACCTAGCTTATATGTCACCTTGCTTGGAGGACTTTCCAACCCCCACCCCAGTCAGGGATAGGTGCTGCATCTGAGTAAACCCACTCAACCCTGTCTATCTCTATCATAGCACTTATTTCATTGTATTATAATGGTAAGAGTATGTACTTATCTCCTATAACAGATGGAATTCTTTACTGGCATGGATTATATTTTATTAATCTCTCTATCCCTAGTACCTAGCAAAGTACCTAGCTTAGTCAGAATAAGATAAACTGTACTGTAGTAAAAAATAAACCCCCAAATTTCAGTGGCAAAAGTTTATTTATCACTCCCACAGAGACTGATTCAGATAAAAAGATGTTTCAAGATATTTCCTCCATGCAATGACTCAGAAATCAAGGCTTCTTATATCTTGTGACTCCAACATTTCAACATATAGCCCCCATGGGCCCTGAGATGAGGGAAGAATGAGTTTGACAGTGTCACACTGACTTTTAAATGCTTCAGAATGGAGATTGCACACATCATTTCACTCACAGCCCACTGGCCAGAAATAGTTGCACAACCTCAATTTAACCACCAGGGAGACTGGAAAATAAAGGAAGCACATGAACTATTTGGTGAGCACTATAGACATTGCCACAGGTATGTTGAATCAATAAACCCCAGTAAGAATAGTATAAAGTTATAGCTTGGTTCATTCATCAGACAATGATAGAATTCTTGTTGGCACACCGTTCTGAAATAAAATAAGCTTCTGTTTGAGTTACTTGAAATCAAATAAATATCAATCTTGAAGTCTTTTCAACATCTCCCCAACCACTAGTTTGTAGCTTCAGTGTTTTTCTTGATTTCTATATAAAACTGGGAGGTGGGGGAGAGTAAATAAATTGCAACCACCCAAAAACATACATCTACACTACAGGACTTCTGAGGCTTAAATAAGTACAATGTATAACTTTTCATCATAATTATCAGCAGCCACTACTGCTGCCACAGTTGACAAATGCCATGGAGATGCCTCTGCATCAGTGTTCACTCTACAGCCACTGTGAAAACCATGGCTCCTCATCAGCCTTATACATACTCCTGTCACTTGCTCCCCACATCACAACCAATCATTCTAAGCAATCAAGAGTGAAGCCAGCGCTAAAACAGGAATGGAAAAATATTTACAAGAATCTCATAAAACCAGCAGGCAAAACAGCAAAACATACCAAACAATTTTCATTTCTTCCATTAACCCCTTCCTTTCCTTCTGGTCTTCATCTACCTCCCCAGTTTTCAATTGTTCTTCCAGATAAATGTCTGAGATCATTTACAATTTTCTCTTAATAGTGTTTGCGTTCAGATGAGGGACTCCCAGAAAGCTAGATGATAGTGGTGGCATTATTAGGGGCTGGGCTGATACACTATGTTCTCTCAATGATGCTCCACAAGTAGCATCTACTTGCACGCAGGTTCTACTCACAACATGTGGCTCTTTCCATGTAACTCACATCTCCTGCCTCAGAGAAATAATTGACTGCCTATGTTTAAATATATTTTTTCACCTGAGTTTAATATACAAAGAGAAAATGAAGAGCCTAGACCTTACAACTTCTGAGCTGCAGTCTCCCCTCTTTTCTCCTGCTTTTTGTTTTATTCATGCAACACGCATTTATTAAATCATATACTGTGTCAAGCATGCACACTATGCCAACGGATAAAACTGGATGTATCTCCTAAAGCATCCCACTGTCTAGGTTAGTGATTTTAAACTGCAGGTCATGACCCATGAGTGGGTCATGAAATCAATGTAGCGAGTCATGCCAAGTGTTGTGTTTGTTTGGAGTACAATAGAATGGAAAACATAATAGTACATAATGTTTCATGAAAAGTTTGCTTCATTTCTTATTTTTAATATGAATGTGTGTTCCCAGTTGTAATGTAAAATGATTTTATTTTGATCATGGTTAAAAAAATTATAAACATGGTTCCAGTGGAAAAGAAGCATAGAAAGCAAGTACTGTTCTTATGGCTACTGATCCCTCCCTTTATTTTTCTAGCAACTCATTGTCTATTTTATGTATTTTAAGTTTTGGGTTACAAAACATATGTGGTTCTATAAGATTGCAAAGTAGCATGCATGGTGTGAAATATCCCTCCTTTACTGCAGCTCTAGAGAATTCATAGAGGGGAGAAGAATGTGTTCATTGTCACCAGAGGAAGCCAAGAAACAGAGGAAATAAGAAGAACCAGAGATAAAGTACCTGCTTTGTTTTAAGAAAAGATATAGACATTTAAATTTTTAATAATACTAAAAGGGGAGAACAAACCTAAATATGAGTCTACAAAAATTAAGAATAGCCAAAATAAAACTAGAATGCATTATTTTAAGCCAGTAAAAGAAAATTTGATTTACCCAATTGAGGCCAGGCATGGTGGCTCACGCCTGTAATCCCAGCACTTTGGAAGGCCGAGGCGGGTGGATCACAAGGTAAGGAGTTCGAGACCATCCTGGCCAACATGGTGAAACCCCGTCTCTACTAAAAATACAAAAAAAAATTAGCTGGACGTGCTGGTGCATGCCTGTAATCCCAGCTACTCAGGAGGCTGAGGCAGGAAAATCGCTTGAACCAGGGAGTTGGAGGTTGCAGTGAGCTGAGATCATACCACTGCACTCCAGCCTGGCAACAGAGTGAGACTCCATCTCAAAAACAACAACAACAAAAAAGATTTATCCAACTGAATGAAGAAAAGAGAGAAAAGGGAAACAGAGAGAAATTGTAGTAAATAAAAAAATGCAAAAAATTGGCAGTAATGAGTCCAGATTTAACATTCATTGCAAGAAATGTAAAAAGGTAAATTTACCATTCAGAAAAAAAAAAAACCTTCAGATTGGACACAAAAAAAAATTCTAACCACATGGTTACTGCAGAAGTCACACTTAAAAGAATAATAAAGGTTGAAAATAAAGGAGTGGGCAGGGCGCGGTGGCTCACGCCTGTAATCCCAGCACTTTGGGAGGCCGAGGCGGGCAGATCATGAGGTCAGGAGATCGAGAACATCCCGGCTAACACGGTGAAACCCCGTCTCTACTAAAAATACAAAAAATTAGCTGCG
Source organism: Pan paniscus (assembly GCF_029289425.2). Taxonomy (NCBI): domain Eukaryota; kingdom Metazoa; phylum Chordata; class Mammalia; order Primates; family Hominidae; genus Pan; species Pan paniscus. Next base: position 22,488,666 of record NC_073272.2, on the reverse strand, counting down.
TGTGGTGGCGGGCGCCTGTAGTCCCAGCTACTCGGGTGGCTGAGGCAGGAGAATGGTGTGAACCCAGGAGGCGGAGCTTGCAGTGAGCCGAGGTCGAGCCACTGCACTCCAGCCTGGGCAACAGAACGAGACTCCATCTCAAAAAAAGAAAATGCCATAAAACACAAAGGGGATGTTATATACTCATAAAAAGAAAACATATCAAGAAGGTTTAACTATCATTAACATATATACATACACCTAAACGTAGACACTTGTAATATATATAACAATAACTAGCAATGTTAACAAGCCTCTCTCCAAAACCCATAGCTAAAGCAAATAAAGAAATGATCAGTTATAACAGAATTTAAACCAATATTTGACCAAAACCTAAAATCAGTCATCATAGAATGAACTGCTAGAACACAAGAATTAAATCTCAAATGGTTTCAATAAACTGTAATTAGTATTTCACTTTTATTATGAAAAATTATACTCTAATATTAAATGTCTAAAATAATTTCTTAACTTTATCAGCACTAGATTGCTCTTGCACTGACTATTATACACAATTGTGAGATGAAATAGATATTCAATGTATTAGCTTCCTAAAGCTGCTGCAACAAAGTACCACAGACGGGGTAGCTTAAAACAACAGAAATATATTCTCTCACAGTTCTGGAGGTCACAGGTCTGAAATCAAGATGTCAGCAGGGCCATGATCCCCATGAAGGCTTTAGAGGAGAATCCTCCTTGACTCTCTCCTAGCTTCTGGTAGTTGCCAGCAATCGTTGGCATTCTTTGGCTTGTAATATAATTGCATCACTCCAATCTCTGCCTCCATCTTCATGTGGCCATCTTGTCTCTGTGGGTATATGTATGTCTTCAAACAGCCCTCTTTATAAAGACACCAGTCATCAGGCCACCCTAACTCAGTGTGACCTCATCTTTAATTATATCTGCAAAGACGCTATGTATAAATAAAGTCACGATCTGAGGTTCTGGGTGGACATGGATTTTTGGAGGGACACTATTCAACCCAGTACAGTTAGTTACAATCAACTTTGGTGGAAAAGCAAGGTGATTTTGGGCTAGCTCATCTTGTACAGAGCATTGTTGTTGATGATGTCTTCTCAAGGTCTTAAGCCTTCCTTCCTATCTAATGCAACTGAATTAGACAAATAATTATTTTATTTTTAACTCTATTATTCTGCTTTGTATTTTATTTAAATTTTTCTAAAGTTTAGCTCAAAAAAGATATAATGTTCTTCCTAACGTTATCTTCTTAATGGACTGTATTAGTCTATATTATAAAGACATACCCCAGACTGGGTAATTTATAAAGAAAAAGAGGTTTAATGGACTCACAGTTCCACATGGCTGGGGAAGCCCCACAATCATGGTGGAAGGTGAAAGAGGAGAAAGCCACGTCTTACATGGCAGCAGGCAAGAGGGTATGTGCAGGGGAACTCCCCTTTATAAAACCATCAGATCTCGTGATGCTTATTCACTATCATGAAAACAGCATAGGGAAAACCCATCCCCATAATTCAATTACCTCCCAACAGGCCCCTCCCATGACACATGGGGATTATTACAACTCAAGGTGAGATTTGCATGGGGACACAGAGCCAAACCATATCATGCATTAATGTATAATATTTGGATTAAATACTACCAATCTATTTTCTTATTTACTCAATTATTTGGAATGCCTTAATAATTTATTTTGTATATAAAATTAGTAGCTTTCACAATCATCAGTTATTATCACATCATTGACTTTATTCAATAATAAATATGCAATTATAGCTCAACCAGCTGTTAGAATTTCAATACATAAAGCACATAAGGAGGTAATTTTCTTACAGTTCATATCAATATCTGACCTGTATTTTAAAGGGAACAAATTAAAAACAAATCTAAACAATGTGCCAAATTTGTATAATAGATGTGGTTATTAGATGTGAGAGTAACTTGAGTGATTGGAAATCATTTATCCCAAAATTCAGAGTTGATAGCAACTATGTTTAGATAGGCATTCTACCATTTGGGCTTCCCAAAGGCTGAAGTCAAAGTCGAAATGGAATTGTGGATTATGGCAGAAGTGAACTTTGGTGCATATACAGCATATATTTATGTTTATGAAGTAGGCAGAAAATACATAGGCTTTTTTTTTTTTTTTTTTTTTGAGACGGAGTCTCGCTCTGTCGCCCAGGCTGGAGTGCAGTGGCATGATCTCGGCTCAATGCAAGCTTCGCCTCCCGGGTTCACGCCATTCCCCTGCCTCACCCTCCCGAGTAGCTGGGACTACAGGCGCCCGCTACCATGACCGGCTGATTTTTTGTATTTCTAGTAGAGACAGGGTTTCACCATGTTAGCCAGGATGGTCTCAATCTCCTGACCTCGTGATCCGCCCGCCTCTGCCTCCCAAAGTGCTGGGATTACAGGCGTGAGCCACCGCGCCCGGCCTTACATATGCTTTTTTATCACATTTGGAACAAAAGTTGACCATGTTCTAGGCCAAACAGAAGCCTTAATACATTCCAAAGAATCTACATCTTATGTGTACAGCTTTCTCTAATCATAAGACTAGAAAATTAGTCATCAGCTGGGCACAGTGGCTAGTGCCTGTAATCGCAGCAATTTGGGAGGCTGAGGCAGGCAGATTGCTTGAGCCTAGGAGTTCAAGACTAGCCTGGGCAACATAGTGAGGCCCTGTCTCTACAAAAAATATAAAATAAAATAAAAAAAGAAAATTAGTCGTCAATAATAAAAGATAGTTTAACTGATCCCATATGTCTGGACCTTAAAGAGAGTATTATTAAATAATATCTGAGTTAAGATTTCATGGGATGTTAGGAAATACTAACATCTGACAATATTAAAATCACTATAGAACAAATACATGGTATATAGCTAAAATGAATTATAGATGTGGATTATAACTGTAGTGTCTATATATATGCTCACATATATACATATACATACAAACATACATATATGTAGAATATTGGACACAGAATTCAATTCAAAAAATTAAAAATCTCGTAAAAATACACTGAAAATCAATGAAAAACAGGATATTGATAAAGTAAAAAACTGATCCTTTGAAAAGATTTATATGAGAGAAAGAGAATTTTTCTTAAAAGAAATACAAAATAGAAAAGGAAAGGATCCTAAATACCCTTGCCATTTGGATTCTGCTTAGATTCTACCAAAAGGAGACACTCATAGCAGATTAGGAATTAGGAAGAAGGTAGAGACCATTCTGCTGCTAGGGCAGCATGCAGCAGCAGCAGCAACAGCAATGGTGGCAGCAGCAAGCAAGCAACCAAGGATTCCTGGAACGACATGTTTGGTTCCCTTGACAGCAGTGGCAACAGCATATGACAGTATGTGACCCTGGATACTTGAGACCTTCTGAAGAGTGGGGGCTCATAGAAGCGTGGCAGTCAGCAGATGACCAGGGGCTCCAGAGGTGGCTACATAGCAGTGCTGAGACACAGGAGTGTAGAGGCCAAAGAGCACTGGCTCCTGGGCTATTCCACCTTCTCCATTTCCACTCTCCAGTCCTTCCAACACCAGAGAATCACCAACCTGACTCTCTGTAGAATTCCTCTCTGTTGTCATATCTGAAGTGGCTTCTGTTTTCCTGATCTGCTGCTGTCTAATACAGAAGATGAAGCCCCTAGAGGGAGTACACATCAACATTCATCTTCCTGCTGCTACTTTTGTTAGGATTGTTGAGGGGGTGGGATGGGGCAGAAATGGGAGAAGGCTAGAGTTGACATCATTTTAGTGAATACAATTTTCCTAAAACCTTAACTTTCTGAGGTGGCGTTAGACCTGGCAGTAGCTGACTCCACACCGTGTGATCTGTCACTACATGGTATCATCAGCCCTGGACCGTAAGCCAAGAAATTTGGATTTATATCCAAACTCTGTCATTGCAGTGTTCTAGGATGCTACACAGGCTACTAGTTCAGGCTTCAGCTGCTCAGGTATAAGAAAAGAAGCTAAGATTGTGATCTCCAGATTCTTCTGGGACAATGAGAAGATTGTGACTTTCAAAATCCAAAGACCTGAGTTCAAATTCCACCTCAACCCTTTACTGTCATTGTAATCTAGTGCAAGTTACTAAATTTCTCTAAAGTCCAGTTTTCTCAGGAAGATTTTTCCGAGAAAGATAATAACCACCTCACTACATGGTAGGTGTTCAACTTCTGAATGTCTTTCCCAAGATTCAATATTTTAAAAAACTATTACTTTATATAATAATAACTTGTACTAATTTTGACAATACATTGTTATCAGTAAAGCAGGTCTTCAAATAAACTCATTTCATTGTAAGATTGATGAGGAAAATATCAATTCCAAGCTGGGGATTGTCTGCAATTGTCTGTGTGGAGTTGGACATTTTCCTTATGTCTGCATGGGTTTTCTCCAGGTACTCCGGTTTCCTCTTACATCCCAAAGATGTGCATGTTAGGTAAATTGGTATGTCTAGATGGTCCCAATCTGAGAGTGTGTGTGTGTGTGAGTGTGTGTGTGTGAGAGAGAGAGAGACAGAGAGAGAGAGAGAGAGAAAGAAGGAAAGAAAGAAGGAAGGAAGGAAGGAAGGAAAGAAGGAAAGAAAGAAGGAAAGAAGAAAGAAGAAAGAAAAGAAAGAAAGAAAGAAAGAAAGAAAGAAAGAAAGAAAGAAAGAAAGAAAGAAAGAAAGAAAGAAACACCCTGTGATGGAATGGCATCCTGGCCAGATTTGGATCCCACCTTGCTTCCTGAGCTACTGGGATAGGCTCCAGCCACGCACGACCCTGAACTAGAATAATTGTGGAGAAGTTGAAAGCATTCCTCCTAAGAAATGGAACACGACTAGGATGCCCACTCTCACCATTCCTATTCAGCATAGTACTAGAAGTCTTAGCCAGGGCAATCAGGCAAGAGAAAGAAATAAAAGGCCTCCAAATTGGAAAATAGAAAATGAAATTATCTCTGTTCAGTGATGATATGATCTCATATATAGAAAACTCTAAAGACTCCACAAAAAACTCTTAGATTTGATAAATGAATTCAGTAAAGTTTCAGGATACAAAATCAATGTGCAAAAATTAGTAGTGTTTCTATACACCAAGAATAATCAAGTTTAAACCCAAACCAAGAAGGCAATCCCACTTACAATAGCTACAAATAAAATAAAATACTTAGGAATATATTTAACCGAGGAGGTGAAAATTCTCTACAAGGAAAACTATAAAACAATGATGAAAGTAGTTGTAGATGACACAAACAAACAGAAAAATGTCTCAAGCTCATGGATTGGAAGAATTAATATTGTTAAAATTTTAAAAAATTGTCCACATTGCCCAAAGTAATCTACAGATTCAATGCAATCCCTATCAAAATACCAATGTCATTTTTCACAGAATTAGAAAAAAAATCCTTAAATTTATACAGATCCCCCAAAAAGGCTCAAATAGCCAAAAAAAAGTCCTAAGCAAAAAGAACAAAGCTGGAGGAATCACATTACCTCACTTCAAATTATGCTACATGGCTATAGTAACCAAAACAGCACAGCACTATTTAATAGACACATAGACCAATGGAACAGAATAGAGAACCCAGAAATAAAGCCACATATGCACAGCTGACTGATCTTTGACAAGGTCGACAAAAACATACACTAAGGAAAGGATACCCTTTTCAATAAATGGTGCTGGGAAAATTTGATTGCCATATGTGGAATGATACTGTACCACTGTCTCTCATCATATGCAAAAATTAACTCAAAATGGATTAAAGACTTAAGTGTAAGGCCCCAAACTAAAAATACCGGAAGAAAACCTAGGGAAAACTCTCCTAAACATTGGTATAGGCAAAGAATTCATGACTAAGACTCAAAAGCATGGGCAACAAAAACAAAATAGACAAATGGGACTTTGCTTCTGCACAGCAAAAGAAATAATCAACAGAGTGAACAGGCAACCTGCAGAATGGGAGAAAATATTTGCAAACTATGCATCCAACAGGGGACTAAAATTCAGAATTTACAAAAAACTCAAACAACTCAGCAACAACAAAATTAAAAATCCAGTAAAAAGTGGGCAAAGGGCATGAAAATATATTTTTTAACAGAAGACATACAAATGGCCAACAAGCATATGAAAAAAAATATTCAACACACTAATCATCAGAGAAATGCAAATTAAAGCCCCAGTGATGTATCATCTTACACCAGTCAGAATAGTTATATTAAAAAGTCAAAAAATAACAGATGTTGGTGAGGCCGCAGAGAAAAGGGAATGCTTATACACTGTTAGTAGGAATGTAAATTAGTACAACCTCTATGAAAAACAATATGGCTATTTCTCAAATAACTAAAAATAGAACTACCATTAGATCCAGTAATCCCATAACTTGGTATCTACCAAAAGGAAAAGAAATCATTATATAAACAAGATACCTGCACTCATATGTTTATTCCACTACTATTCACAATAGCAAAGATATGGAGTCGACTTAAGTTTCCATCAATGGATGGTTGGATAAAGAAAAAGATTACATATACAGCATGGAATGCTGTGCAGCCATAAAAGGAACGAGATCATGTCTTTCATGGGAACATGGATGGAGCTGGAGGCTATTATTCTTAGCAAACTAACTCAGAAACACAAAACCAAATGCCACATGTTCTCACTTATAAGTGGGAGCTAAATGATGAGAACTTATGAACACAAAGAAGGAAACAACAGACACTGGGGTCTACTTGAGGGTGGAGGCTGGGAGGTGGGAGAGGAGCAGAAAAAATAAGTATTGGGTACTAGGCTTAGTACTTGAGTGATGAAATAATCTGTACAGCAAACCCCTATGACAGAGGTTTACCTATATAACAAACCTTCACTTGTACCTCCAAACCTAAAATAAAAGTTAAAAAAAGAAAATGTGGTATATACACATAATTGAATACTACTCAGCCAAAAATAAAGAATGAAATTATGTCTTTTGCAACAACATGGATGGAACTGGAGATCGTTGTCTTAAATGAAACAACTCAGAAACATAAAATGAAATACCACATGTTCTCACGGATAAGTGGAAGCTAAATAATGTGTACACGTGGACATAAAGTGTAGAATGATAGACACTGGATACTCCAAATGGTGGGGAGCAGCAGGGGAGATGGGTGATGAGAAATTACTTCATGGGTATAGTTTACATTATTCTGGCGATGGATACACTGAAAGCCAAGACTTCACCACTACACAATATATCCATGTAACAAAACAGCACTTGTATCCCTTAAATTTAGGCAAATAAAAATTATCTTATTTGTTTTTATTAATCTTTCTTAAATGTATCTATAGCTCACATTTATTTCACTGTTTAATATTGGAACTGTTTTGGGTCTTTATTTAGAGGTTTGGTGATGTTTTTGTAACCAAAAATATGTTGTAGGAACTTATTCTTGTTTATGTCAATTTAAAACTGGTTTCGTTATACTATACTGTTTCACTTAAAGTCGAAGTTTCCAAGAACATATCAACAACGTGAAGTAAAAACTGTACTATTATTCAATTGTTACTTCATTATTAAACTTTACATTGCACATATCTATCTCATCTCCCTTAGTAGACTAGATTTCTTGGGATTAGGATTATACAAGGCATTTTTACTTTATTTAGAGTAATCAACGCTCTCGGTTTGCCTCGGACAGAGGAAGTTCCCATATATGGGCCTTTCAGTGCTAAGACCAGGGAAGTCCCTAGTAAGTCACATGTGTGGTTCACTCTGCTTTACATCAACCTTCTTATTTAGTTAAATGCCTAATAAAGTTAATGGATGAATTTTTCTTCCCCACTTCAATTTTAATCACTGATTTTATTTCAGTTTATCATTACTTAAATGGGGCAACAAATCATAAAGAAGTGTAATTAATGACAGTAATAATTGAGTTATAGCTATTTCCTATTTTAAAATTTCAGTTTTGTTCATAATATATCTGCCTTATTTTACTAATATTTGTGATGAAAGATTGTTAATAAGAAAGTGATATTCTCCACTTATACACTGCTGTTGGGAATGTAAATTAGTACAATCTCTATCGGAAACAGTATGGAAGTGTCTCAAAGAACTAAAAGTAGATCTACCATTCAATCTAGTAATCCCACTACTGGATACCTACCCAAAGAAAAAGAAGTACTATATCGAAAAGACAGCTTCATGTGTATGTTTGCCACAGTACAATTCACAATTGCAAATACATGGAATAAACCTAAGTGCCCATCAACTGATGAGTGGATAAAGAAAATGTGATATAGATACAGATATAGATAGATATATATCAATGAATACCGCTCAGCCAGACAAAAGAATGAAATAATGTCTTTTGCAGCAACTTGGATGGAGCTGGAGGCCACGATTCTAAGTGAAGTAACTCAAGAATGGAAAACCAAATATCACATGTTCTCACTTATGGGCAGGAACTTAGTTGTGGGTATGCAAAGACATACAGAGTGGTACAAAGGACTTTGGATACTCAGAAGGGGGAAGGGTAGGAGTGGGGCGAGGGATGAAAAACTACCTATTGGGTACAGTGTACACTACTCAGGTGATATGAATACTAAAATCTGAAACTTCACCCCTATACAATTCATCCATGTAACCAAAAACCACCTGCACCCCAAAGCTATTAAAATAAAGACATTTAAAATAATAATAATAATAATAATAAATACTTCCCCCACTTTATGGAAAAATAAGTGGTATTCTCAATCATACAGTCTAAATGGTGGTTTGCTCCTGAAGTTCCGGGACTATGTGAATTATTTTCAAACTATATAAAACATGCTGTAAAGATAAAGCCCCAAAGCAACATAAGAATGAATTTTGAAAAATAAGTTTAAATTATTGTGACTTTCTTGCAAAATTTAGACTTCTGAGTTCCCTCTCTAAGTACTTTTTTCCTCCAAGAATACAATTCTTAAAATTTTAAAACTGGTTAGGCAATTTGGGATTCCTCTGGGATTTCGATGCCAAAGCCTCCACTGACATTTTGAGGAGTTAATGGTAATAATTACTTTGCCTGTAGCAATATCACTGCCTTTAAAATAAAAGCCTCAGGACATTTTTTAATGTATTAGATTACATTCTATTCAAAAGGACAGGATTTACTCTACAGAAAAATGTACTAAGAGTACACTGATCTTTCTTCCCAAAGTCTCTATTTTTCTAACATGAATTTAAAACTATTATCACAGATTTATGAAAAAATTTATTCCACTAATCCTCCGTTTTTTAAAAATCAAAGTTCCCCTAGTATGTCAACTTTTATTTTTATTTTTATTTTTCAATCAGTCACTATTCTTTGTGGTACAAAGAATAGTGCTCCTTTGGTAGGATGGGGGTAGAAATGCCCCAGACTCTGTCAGATGAGACTTGGGACACTTGGTCACAGCTGATAAATAACAACAGGGAGACCAATGTTTCCCTGCAGTGGCCAATGGCATTGTAGCATAGCACCATAACTTCTGCATAGAAAAGAAGCCAAACACCATGGTAAATGTGGCCCTTAGGCTACACAGAGCTCCCCACACAGAGCAAAGAAGCAGAATTTAGTGCCCAGAAAGGGGTAATCATGAATAAAAATGGCATAGCCCAGGAGCATTTAGGTACTTGAATAATTAGAGTTGGTCTGGGAATGGGCTGCATAGTGGCTGACATATGGGATGATGTGAAATGTTCCGGAAAGGGTAGAACACATATTACATGACCATTTCAGACAGGAAGTGATACTTGTCTCAAGTCCTAAAGTAACTTGGTCAAAACACAAAAAGAAGAACTCAGATTTGCTGATAGCTAATCTAGTGCTCTTCCTACTGTGACATGCTGCCTGAAATTCTACATTAGTATTCTGTTTTTTAGAAGTGTCTACTGATAAAATGCAAATATTCCTGAGAAGGATATAACTTAAACCTACCATTAGTTATTACAGAAAGTTATGTTCAGGAAGTCAAGAGCTTCCGGTAAATTGCACTATCAGGTTTTTTCTAATGATAGAACTGGGCAGTTTTAATGGTAGAAAAAGAGGATCTGAGGACAGCACCAGGGGCTTCCCAGGAATAAGACTAAGGGACGAGAAATGCTCTGGTGAGTCAGGGAATCCTAAATTTCTCCTTGGACCTGGGAGGAGAAGGCACTGTAAGCATGAAAGCAGAGCCACAGCAAACTGAGCCTTTCATGCAATTTCATCCAAGATCAGCCCAGATCCTCATTCTGCAAGAAACAAAGACTGTGGGTAAGAGAAGATGGGAAGGAGTCAGAGATAGCAACCATGAGGGTTTTCTCCAAGGTGGATTGGTCACTAGAACAGACTGAGGCCATCTCTGTTGGAGAAGGCCTTCACATCAATCAGTACTGCAACTCTAAGACAGACTGGTACCCTGATTTCATTCCTCCTCTCCAATCATGGGCTTAGTTCCTTTCCAATTCTTTTCCCTCACTGCACCGTTCTGCCAGCACTTTGTTTTCACACCAATGGATAGGTGTGTGTGTGCGTGTGTGTGTGTGTGTGTGCATGTGGCAGAGAGAGAAATAAAGTAACATAGGAAATGCCTAGTATGTTCCAGCTGCTCTGTGAGATGCATCATATACACATAACTTCACTTTATCATCACAAGACTTCACCATCACTTAGAGGCCAGTGTGGTGGAGAGCATTGTTCTTATAAAGAAACTGAGGAAACTGAGGCTCAGGGAGGCTAAGCAATTTTCCCCAGGTCGCAGAGTTAATCACTGGCATAGCCAGGATTTGTATCTAAAACTGTCTGATTCCAAATTTGATTTTCATCCTCCCACACTGCATTGACATAATTAGGATTCTTATTTCTTTAAAAAAATTAGAGTCTCTATTTTTTCAAGACTGTTAAATATACAGTACATTATTATGTTCCAATGCATAAAGATTTTCAATCAATAATATCCATTTCACACCAGAGATGTGGTATTGTATACTGGAAAGAGGGTTAGCATGGGAGAGTGAAATTCGAAGCTGTGACCTCAGCTGCTAAATCTTGAAAGCCATTTAAGCTCCCTGTGACTCTGATTAATTATCATCAAAAAATTAGAATGCAATATTTCCATAACATGACATAAGCAAATGTAAAGAGCCTTGTAAATTGTACACCATTATGCAAAAAGAAAATAATAATAAAAGTAAAATGAGGGCAACCACTCAAACATTCATCAGCTGGTGAGTGGATTAAAAAAAACTGTGGTACAACTCTATAATGAGATACTGTTAAGCAATTAAAAAGAACAAACTACTAATACATGCAACAACATAGATGAATCTCAAATGCATTATGCTAAGTGAAAAAAGGCAAACTCTAAGGCCATATCCTGTATGATTCCATTGATATGACATTCTGAGAAAAGCAAAACTGTCATGACAGAAAACAGATTAGTGGTTGCCAAGGACTGGAGGTAGGAGAAAGGGCTGAGTACAAAGGAGAGTAAAATAACTTTAGGATTGATGGAAATATACTATAGCTAAATTGTGATGGTGGTTATATGACTATATGTGTTTGTCAGAGTATTCAGAATTGTATACATAAAAATGTGAATTATACCTCAATGAACCAGAATTTAAAAAAAAAAAAAGTAGAAGAGGGTGCCAAACACTTAATTCTAACTAGTTATAAAATTCTGATTTGATTATTTTGAGGAACCATTGCACCCTGATACACAAGATGCTTTAGTTCCTTTGGAACAAATGTTTGCTCTGAGTTAGACAGCATCTTCATGATCATGAATGATTAATATGGCCTCCTGCTCAAAGATCTTTGCAGATTCTTTGCTGAGAGCCATATTCTCAGTCAGCTTCTTTTTAAAGCAATCTCTGTTTGGCAAAGGTTGTACCTTTAACTTGATGCTTCAAAAGCTTTCCAAGCTGAACCGCTTTCAAAATGCAGGATGCAGCCAGGCACAAGCTCCTCCTGGCATCTTGTAATATGGGAAGAACGGACCTTGTTATCTCCCGAAGAGAATATCCAAGAGCTCAGCCATAATTACCCGGCTCTGGAGTCTGGCTTGCCCTTCCTTAATGCTAAGCAGGCTGCTGCTGAATCAGAAGAAAGCCTATAGAGGCTTTTCTATTTGAAATGGCAAAAATTTCCAGGGTAGGCATTCAACTGACATTAGCAGGGCTTCCCATCTCAAAATCAATTTGCAACATTTCAGTTTTGAAAGGTAAAGGCCAAAGGGATAAGAGCTAGGTTTTTAGACAACAGAACTACATTACCTTTCTGATCTGAAGTATATTTTTAAAAAATAGCACACATACTCTGATTGAGGATTTCCATTTTTTTTGTTTTAACTTGGGAAATCTATTTCAATTTTTTCTACATGGCTTTCAAATACTTATTTTTGAAAGTCTTGATAATGGTAATTATTGAAGCTATGAATGTAAAACCCCCAACCATCAGACCTTCTTAAATAAAACAGTATTTTCATTAGATTTCTAATCTGTACCTTTTTTCAATTCAGCAAGGAAATAAAGCCGTTAGATATTCAAATAAGTATAAGGGAAGCCCCAGTCTTAAACCTTGTGAGTCTTCTGATTAGCCACTGCAACAATCTTGAAGCTGAAGACAATAAATTTCCTTTTACTTTTGTAATCCTTTTTCATCCCTACATTTGACCAGTTTCTTGCACATTAATTTCATGTGATGAGGGAGCCCCATTTTTTACAGTAGAGAGAATTCCTTTTCATTCCTGTGGAATGCTTTTCAAATAATTTTGCTAATTCCCCCAGCCACATCCCATGCAACTGGCAATCTCAAAAATGCAAAGCTTCCATCAGAGAGGACTTTGCCAGGCACACAGGCAGCTTTAAGACTCAACCAAGCATTTAGACAGTGTTCCCACTCTGGAGAAATGACTGATTGGATGGATTAAATGGGCTTCCGAAGTGATTTCCAAACGGCTATAAAAAAAAAAAGAAGGCTAATTAAATATAGTCATCGAGAGCAGTACTTAACTCGTCAAGTTCTTGTGTTATACATTCTTCTCAAAGAAGGCATGTGCTCTGGATTTCTCAATAAAAACAGGAAAATGAAAAAGAGTGTAAATGTCCAGTAACATTTAGCAAAGGTTTAGCAAAAAATGGGACATCAACCAAAAGGAATGCTGTGGTCATTTAAAATAATAATTAGGAAAACTTTAGGAATATAGGGAGATCTTATACTACACTAAAGGAAAAAGAAGACTGCTAGGTGGTGTGCTCATTACAATTATAATCCTGTAAAAATGTATGCTTGTGAACAATTAGAATCTAATAAAATATACAGAAATTGTAATCGTTCTGTTTAAATGAGGGGTATATGAGTGAGTCCCGTATTTTTTAAATTTTTCTCAATGCTGTGATTATATCCTTTTTTAATTTAAACAATGTTTTTCTTCTGCACTCTTCTTACTGGAGATAGGAATACGCATTGTGACTTTACGTGAGGCATTCTGATCACCATGAATTCAATCCAAGCTGCAGTGTTGCCTAGCAACAGGATACTTTTCCCGCAGTGAAATTCCCCAGTAGCAGAAACCTGTGAAGTATCTCCTGAGGAATTCCCTACCTTAAGTGCACCCCATACTCTTATTACCTTGTTCTCATATTCCACTGCTTTGGGGAAATTTCATAATATAATCATGTGGGAATATTAAAATTAGGAGGGCTGCATTTTAAAATCCATAGCCCTGACTGTTAACCTCTCTGCCTTCAAGCAGGAGAATAGAGTGAAGGACACTTCTAGATTTCTTCCACTCTCTAATACTCCCCCAGATAAGAGCAAGGAAGGAAAATGGTGAGAGCTTTGATTTCTAAATTTTATGGATGACAGCTTGACATGGCTCTAATCAGATGTAATGTTTCCTCTTGTTTTATTAAGAGTTTCTCTTTTTAGATATAATGACATAATTTACATACTACAAAATTCATCCTTTTAAAGTGTACAGTTCAGTGTTTTTTAGTATATTTACAGAGTTGTACAACCATCACCACAATCAATTTTAGAACATTTTTATTACCTCATAAAGAAACTTTGTACCAATTAGCATTCACTCCTCATTTCTTCTCAGCCCTCCCCTCGACCAGCAGCCATCAATCTACTCTCTGTCTCTGTGGATTTGCCTATTCTGGACAGTTTCTATAATGGAACCACACAGTATGTGGTCTTTTATGTCTGGCTTCTTTCACTAAGTATAATGTTTTCCAGGTTTATCCACATTGTAGCATGTATCAGGACTGCCTTTCTTTTTATTGCTGAATAATGTTCTATTTACATATGTATACCACAATCTGCTTATACAATTATCCATTGATGGATATTTGGACTATTTCCACTTTTTGGCTATTACGAATAATGCTGCTATGAACACTTGTGCACAGGCTTTTGTATGGACACATATTATTTCTCTTGGCAATATACCTAAGGATGGGATTGCTGGGTTATATGGTAACTCTATGTTTAACACTTTGAGGAAATGTCAAACTGTTTTCCAAAGTGGCTGTGCCATTTTACATCCCCACCAGCAGTGTATAAGGGTTCCAATTCCTCCACACCCTCACCAACCCCTGCTATGTCTGTCCTTTATGATAACAGCCGTCCTAGTGGTTATGCAGTGTTATCTTATGGTTTTGATTTGCATTTCCATGATGGCTAATGATGTTAAACATCTTGGCATGTACTTACCGACCATTTGTGTGTCTTCTTTGGAGAAATGTCTCTTCAAATGCTTTGCCCATTTCTAAATTGGGTTATGTGTCTCTATTGCTAAGTTGCTTTTTCTTTCTTTTTTTCTTATGATATTCATTGTGGAGATGTGCTGACATAAAGGCCTTCACAGGTCCCAAAACACTCAGCCCAAGAAAGTTACCACTGGTTAAGGAGGAGAAGAGAGGGCAGTCACTGTACATCAGTGTCAGTGAGTGGAGACACAGCAGGCCCGAGGGAATGCTCCCACTGAACACACTCAGATCTGTCTGCTATCCTCACATCACCCCTGAAATTAGAATCTTGCTATTCAGCTTCCACAAAGCACAATGCCTGCTCTTGCTCTCAAACAGCACTGGGAGTGGAGGATGGGGGGAGACTCTCTACTGTAAAAAGAAAAGAATGTCCATTGCCACCTCCCACCATCCCTTCATCCCCTTCCCCACCGTGGTCAGATTCTGTGACTCTGCCTGTTATATTGCCCACTATTTAACTCACTATTTGCAACACAGCAGTCTGACAAATGATTGACAAATAAATGAATGTCAAAACTTCTTTCTTCATTTAAGTAACAGTGGATTGGGACAGGAGGCCCATAATTTCTGCTATTGCTTGCAAATTCCCTATATGCTTCAATTTTAACACATATTTAACACTTAATGCTCTGAGCATTTTGCAAGAATTAATTTAATCCTCACAATTCTGTGATGTAGGCAATGTCATTATCTCCATTTCACAGACAAAGAAACTGAAGCATAGAGAGGCAAATTAACCTGCCCAAGGCAAACAGCTGGTGGATAGTGACGCCAGATTCAGACTCATCCTGGCTCTTGTCTGTGCTCTCAATAGCCGTGTGAAGCTCCCTCACCATGTTTGTTTTAATATATGCCCCTTACAGGATTGTGGAGGAAAGAAAGGCAATGTTGGAGCCTATGTCATGTGAAGGTGTCTCTTCACAAAAGATAGGTTCAAAAAAGTCATCCAAAGCACATTTTTGGTAAATAAAATCATATTAAACACACAATTTGTTTTAAAATTTTAAGGGAACCCTGCCATGAATCTATTCCCCAAAAAAGAATTCTGTGGTGACACAATGTCGACTTTTTTTCTGTATGTTAGCACTTGCTTTCCTTAGGGCAAGTTATGCATTTATTGTTGATAAAATGGTAGTCCCTAATTTGATTTGGCACATAGCCAGCATTCTCTAAATGTTGAATGGCATTGAATGAATCAATGAAGTAATTAATGTGCAGTGCAGAAAGCTGCAGGTTCCTTGTCTGGACCAGTCCTCCCTCAGAGAAATAATTCATCCAGGCCTAGCAGGCTCTTGGGGACAAGTGTAATGTCCTTGCCCCACTCCCCTCCCCAGAGGAGCAAATCAGCATTTTGCCATTATCATCATAGAGGTAATGATAAGTATAATAAGAAAGTATAAGGTTTATAGAGGATTTGCTATGTGATAGACACTGTTCCACGTCATGGTGTGGATAAATTCAAGAATCCTGTACCCCTGATCCTCCCCATGTTTCCATTCTGTCAAATGTATTCCAACTTTACTTGACTCTCTATTTGACTAGTTAGTCCATTTCTGGGTCTATGGCAAGCAGAGTGGCAGGTTAAACCTAAGGTATGTAATTCAGAATGGTGTTTCCTCAAGGCAACCCAGGGTAGCACAGCTGAAGTCCACATGGGAATTGTGGCCAAAAGGGACTAAGACCAGAATAAAGCTGGGCCTTCATTCCAGCCAAAGACCACAAGGAACACTCCTAATGTTGAACAAGCTGGATTTATTACTCATTGCAGTGAGAGAAAATGTACACCCTGGGGAACCACGGGGCATCTCAGTAAGAGGATGTTAGAAAAGACTTGTTTTAGGATTGGGGCTGCTAGGTGCTTTGGGGAGGGTTTAAGGAAGCAGTGCTTTGCTCTGAAATGGAAAGGAAACAGGATTAATTCTATGATTGAATGTCTTAATAAATCTTATCTAGAAGGAAGGCTAAAATGAGGCTAAATCTGTGATTGGCAAAGAAGCAGCAGTCATTTATATTAACTTGGAGAGAGACATATTTGATCATTTATGTGGCTTGGACAATGTTTGTTTTGTCTGTGTTTAAACTTGGTTATGAAATGGTCTTGTTTTTGTTTTGATCCACTATGGCCATCGGGCAGCCTCACCTGATGTTGGTGTTCTAGGAAATAGTTTATGTTCAACAAGAAAACACCAAGGCTAAGCTGTTAGTGCCAGGCCAGCTCAAAGTAATGCCAAAGACCAGCTGATGGTACCAGGCCAGCTCCCAAAAGGCAGAGGCTGCTTTTATTTTGTCCTCAGGGAAAATATGCAAAGCGTCAGATCAAAAGATGAAAGAGTAATATGCACTGCTGTCCTACACAAGCTCCACTTCTCTCTTCTTTCTTTCTTTCTTTCTTTTTTAATTTCTGTAGAGATAGGGTGTCATTATGTTGCCCAGGTTGGTCTTAAACTCTTGGCCTAAAGTGATCCTTCTGCCTCTGCCTCTCTTCTTCTTTTTTTTTATTTTATTTTATTATTATTATACTTTAAGTTTTAGGGTGCATGTGCACAATGTGCAGGTTAGTTACATATGTATACATGTGCCATGCTGGTGTGCTGCACCCATTAACTCGTCATTTAGCATTAGGTATATCTCCTAATGCTATCCCTCCCCCCTCCCCCCCCACAACAGTCCCCAGAGTGTGATGTTCCCCTTCCTGTGTCCATGTATTCTCATTGTTCAATTCCCACCTATGAGTGAGAACATGCGGTGTTTGGTTTTTTGTCCTTGCGATAGTTTACTGAGAATGATGATTTCCAATTTCATCCATGTCCCTACAAAGGACATGAACTCATCCTTTTTTATGGCTGCATAGTATTCCATGGTGTATATGTGCCATATTTTCTTAATCCAGTCTATCATTGTTGGACATTTGGGTTGGTTCCAAGTCTTTGCTATTGTGAATAGTGCCGCAATAAACATACGTGTGCATGTGTCTTTATAACAGCATGATTTATAGTCCTTTGGGTATATACCCAGTAATGGGATGGCTGGGTCAAATGGTATTTCTAGTTCTAGATGGACATGAACAGACCCTTCTCAAAAGAAGACATTTATGCAGCCAAAAAACACATGAAAAAATGCTCACCATCACTGGCCATCAGAGAAATGCAAATCAAAACCACAATGAGATACCATCTCACACCAGTTAGAATGGCAATCATTAAAAAGTCAGGAAACAACAGGTGCTGGAGAGGATGTGGAGAAATAGGAGCACTTTTACACTGTTGGTGGGACTGTAAACTAGTTCAACCATTGTGGAAGTCAGTGTGGCGATTCCTCAGGGATCTAGAACTTAGACTCCCACACAATAATAATGGGAGACTTTAACACCCCACTGTCAACATTAGACAGATCAACGAGACAGAAAGTTAACAAAGATACCCAGGAATTGAACTCAGCTCTGCACCAAGCGGACCTAATAGACATCTACAGAACTCTCCACCCCAAATCAACAGAATATACATTTTTTTTCAACACCACACCACACCTATTCCAAAATTAACCACATAGTTGGAAGTAAAGCTCTCCTCAGAAAATGTAAAAGAACAGAAATTATAACAAACTGTCTCTCAGACCACAGTGCAATCAAACTAGAACTCAGGATTAAGAAACTCACTCAAAACCGCTCAACTACATGGAAACTGAACAACCTGCTCCTGAATGACTACTGGGTACATAACGAAATGAAGGCAGAAATAAAGATGTTCTTTGAAACCAACGAGAACAAAGACACAACATACCAGAATCTCTGAGACACATTCAAAGCAGTGTGTAGAGGGAAATTTATAGCACTAAATGCCCACAAGAGAAAGCAGGAAAGATCCAAAATTGACACCCTAACATCACAATTAAAAGAACTAGAAAAGCAAGAGCAAACACATTGAAAAGCTAGCAGAAGGCAAGAAATAACTAAAATCAGAGCAGAACTGAAGGAAATAGAGACACAAAAAACCCTTCAAAAAATTAGTGAATCCAGGAGTTGATTTTTTGAAAGGATCAACAAAATTGATAGACCACTAGCAAGACTAATAAAGAAGAAAAGAGAGAAGAATCAAATAGACGCAATAAAAAATGATAAAGGGGATATCACCACCGATCCCACAGAAATACAAACTACCATCAGAGAATACCACGAACACCTCTACGCAAATAAACTAGAAAATCTAGAAGAAATGGATAAATTCCTCGACACATACACCCTCCCAAGACTAAACCAGGAAGAAATTGACTCTCTGAATAGACAAATAACAGGCTCTGAAATTGTGGCAATAATCAATAGCTTACCAACAAAAAGGAGTCCAGGACCAGATGGATTCACAGCCGAATTCCACCAGAGGTACAAGGAGGAACTGGTACCATTCCTTCTGAAACTATTCCAATCAATAGAAAAAGAGGGAATCCTCCCTAACTCATTTTATGAGGCCAGCATCATCCTGATACCAAAGCCGGGCAGAGACACAACCAAAAAAGAGAATTTTAGACCAATATCCTTGATGAACATTGATGCAAAAATCCTCAATAAAATACTGGCAGACTGAATCCAGCAGCACATCAAAAAGCTTATCCACCATGATCAAGTGGGCTTCATCCCTGGGATGCAAGGCTGGTTCAATATACGCAAATCAATAAATATATAAACAGAACCAAAGACAAAAACCATATGATTATCTCAATAGATTCAGAAAAGGCCTTTAACAAAATTCAACAACACTTCATGCTAAAAACTCTCAATAAATTAGGTATTGATGGGACGTGTCTCTAATAAGAGCTATCTATGCATCCAATATATTCTTAATAGGTGGTAAGAATTAAAAGAAAAGATGAAAAGTCAGGGTGGTAGCCAAAAGAGAGAGGACAGGATGAAGTGAAGTGCAAAACTAAAGTACATGGTGTAGGATTTTTCTCTTGTGTGACAGCTTAATGGGATTGCAGGCTACCCAACTTGAATGTTACGGGCAACAACCTCAACATTTCCCTTATCACTTCTCTAGATTAATCAATGCCCTTGACATCCTGTTGCATCTACTTTATGTAACCGCAGCTTACATAGATAAATTCCTCCAATTGTTTCTCCACCCCAGATCGTAGGCTGCCAAGCACAGCTAGAGGTAAGAAGTGTTTCATTGTAATGAAAGGCTGTACTAAAAATCTAGACTTCATAATATCTATATGAGGACCTCATCGTCTAAAAATATTTTATGTTGTAATTATTATTTTAAATTGAAAAATTAATATTTCCTTCTTTTAAAATAAAAAGTCAACAGAAATGAAAAGGTAAAATAAAATGTGAAGATTAGTTGTATCTTTCTAGACTATTTTTTTCAGACACATGCATATATGGATGCAGGTGCAAATATACACACAAACACATACACATGTATTCACACACAGAGATTTAGTTTTGATTTGATTTTTATGAAAAAAGTCAAAGATACTCTGTGCTGAATCAAAAAATATAAATTACTAACATCCAGTGTGTATCCTTTCAGATATATCCTATACATATACAAATCTTTAAAATTATAGATATGCCTATATAAGCACACAGTTTTGTTAGGTGATATTTTTCCAAAAGAAAAATGGGCATGCCATAAATATTATTATTTTCACTTTATTCACTTTAACATAATATTGCTATCTCTTCTCACCAACACCTATCTGTGCCATCACCTAACACAGACTTCCATCTAAATAGGATCACATTGTGGGGTTGTACTGTATTTTTTTTCAGTCAATTGTCTATTGACTAGGAATTTATGTTATTTCCAATTTGATGTTTGTTTTAAACAGTTCTTCAGTGAACAACCTCACATATTCACTTCTGTACATATGTGAAATTATTTCTACATGGCAAATTCACAGAAGAGGAACTTCTGCATCAAAGTGAAAACACTGGTTAAATTTCAAAAGATAATGCCAAATTGGCCTCCAAAGATAGCTAGCACCTTACACTCTCACCAAAAGCGTCTGAGATGCCAATTTCCCCGATTAACAGTACTACCAACTTCCTCCCAACTGCTTCTTGACCAATATTTTACTCATCCCTAAACACATCTTTAACCTATTCACTGAAATTGCAATTCTAAACTTGTAAATTTTCTCAGGTCTCCAACCAACTGTCTTCCTCTCAGCAAATAGCCTTTTACCTGTCTAAAAACATGGGGCTCACCCAACAAGCTCTGCCTTATCAACTCGTCTCCCTTCATCTTCATTCATCGTCCACTTGTTATGCTAAATCATAGACAGAGCCAAGTCTACCTTGCCAAGGCTGGCTCTTTCAGCAGTGCCGGCAGACCTATCCTTCTCTTGCTCTTCTCTCCAGGATCATTACAATTGCCTCCTAACTGGGTTCTCTTACCCAGGCTGTCCCATCTCATCCAGCCTCTGTATGGCTGAGACACATCAAATTATGTCAACCTCCTGCTAAAAATCCTGTCTTGGCTTCCTAATGCCTATGGAAGAGCATATAATCAACAGGCCCTATTCTTTCCTCTCTGTGCCTTTGCTCATTTTATTCCTTTTTCCTAGAGTGTACTTCTTTCTGCTTCCAACTGAAGCTTTCCACAGGTTTCAAGGCCCAACTCAAAAGCCTCTCCTCCCTGAAGTTTCTCCAAAACAACGAGGTAAAATTGGCCCATTCTTATGTTCCCAGAGCCTACATTTCTGCTTTACTTTTGGCTGTTACCCTATCACACTTTTGAATATGTACATACATATTGTATGTACATACAATTGTTGTCTATATACATACATATTCATCTACACAGCTGTAAGATGTATTTCTTTTAGCTGAGAACCATAATTTTTTTATACTGCAGCACCTGGCACAGTGAAACTGCATAAAAATCTCTCAAAACTGTTTTGTCAATATGTTTATTAGTGCCACAAAAATAGAAAGAACACTAGCATTTGTTCAATATCAGACATCCAGATGGTGTATCATATAAATAAAACCTATTTGATAAAATCACAAAGAAATATTTAAATAAGGAATTATTATCTTTTGTGAAAAAAGCAAATGATCTCATA
The DNA here is from genome assembly GCF_029289425.2 of Pan paniscus. Lineage (NCBI taxonomy): Eukaryota > Metazoa > Chordata > Mammalia > Primates > Hominidae > Pan > Pan paniscus. Next base: position 22,466,817 of record NC_073272.2, on the reverse strand, counting down.
TGTTTTTAATATTACAACCTGTAAAATATTATATCCATCTCTTCCTGTCTCCATCATGACATACTGTTTTTCCTCCAAATCTCATGAATGGGATACTCAAAACCTGCATACATACACACATAATGGCTTAGCCTTATAAACAAGAACCAGAATCTTGATAACACAGCACAACTTCCTTGGCTTTCTAGGCTCCCACCCTCACTACATCTCCAATTAGGATTAAAGAAAAGATTATAGAGACAATGCTGAGTTTGGTGATGAGAAACCAAAGAGAGCCTCCTAGTCAGATCATCTCTTACTAGGGAATAAATGCGATCACTCACTTCATTTTGTTAAGAGAAAAATATAAATAATTACCACATCTAAACACATTAATTTTTTCTCCAGCCTTATTGAGGTTTAATTGACAAATAAAAATTATATATACTTAAGGGGTGTGTGTGTGTGTGTGTGTGTGTGTGTGTGTGTGTGTGTGGTGAAAACCCTTAGGATCTACTTTCTTAGTAAATTTCAAGTATACCATACGGTATTATTAACTATAGTCACTATGCTGTACATTAAGTCCCCAGAACATATTCATCTTATAACTGAAACTTTGTACCCTTTGACTGGCATCTCCACGTTATCCCCTCTCCCCAACTCCTGGAAACCATTGTTCTACTCTCTACCTCTATGAATTCATCTTTTTTAGATTCCACATATAAGTAGGATTATACAGTATTTGTCCTTCTGTGTCTGGCTTATTTCACTTAGCATAATGTCCTCCAGGTTCATCCATGTTGTTGCAAATAGCAGGATTTCTGTCTTTTCAATGCTGAATAATATTTGTGTGGTGTGTGTGTGTCATAATTTATTTATCCATTCATCTGTCAGTGGACATTTAGGTTGATTCCATACCTTGGCTATTGTGAATAGTGTGGCAATGAACATGAGGGTGCAGGTATCTCTTTAAGACATTGATTTCATTTCCTTCGGATGTATACCCAGTAGTGGGATTGCTGGATCATGTAGTGGTTTTATTGTTAATTTTTAAAGGAGCCTCCATGTTGTTAAAACCCCTTAATTGTTGACCCCGCTAATTATTCCAAATTTAAAATTTTAATACTTGATACATGTAAAATTAGAAAAGACATGTTCATAATGGAAACATAATGAAAAGTGGTAAACAATAATATTTACCACTTATTGAGTAGTTACTATAGACCAGACACACTGGGCCAGTATTTTACATATAGTCATTCATTTAATCCTATCCAAGTGTAGTAGATAAACTCACACACATATTGTAAATCAGGAAAATGAGGTTTAGAAAGAGTAAGTAATTCGTCCAAGGACATGTAACTACTAAGTGCCGGGATACAAACACAAATATGCCTCTGACCCAAGCCCGTGCTCTTTGTCACTACTCTATACCACTAGACACCATGAAGAAGGCCCATCCTTTTGTAAAGCGCTCTGAAAGAAAAAAAGGAAAGAAAAAAATTTCAAAAATACACATGTGTCTTGTCTGTTTGAGCCCAACAAATCAGGGATTTATTCTAAGAAAATAATCTTTCTTCCCACTCCAACATCACTGCTGTTGAAGAATTTGTAATGTTCTTTCAATACTCCATTTGTTCCACTCTATTTCCCAGCCCCTTCCAGACTAGTTCTGATTGATGGCTGTGAACAGGGGGACATGTGTCATTCCCAGGTAGAAGCAGTGAAGGTCTGTGCATAATTTTCCAGTCTCTTCTCTTTTTCCTAGATACATGTTCCAGTCGACAGCTATCATATTGTGAAAACTCCATCAGCCTGGGTGCTCCTCCCTCCAGTGACTAATGATGAATGTGTAGCATGAATAAGAGACAAGTCATTATTGCATTAAGCCACTAGTACTTGGGGATCAACTTGTTATTGAAACATAAGCTAGCCCATCCTTGCTAATATACCTGCCAAATAACAAATAATTTTAAATAGAAAAAAAAAACTTTATGTACAAGGGTTTTTATTGCAGCATTAAAAAGAATTAAGATCATAAATGTCCAAAACACAGCCAAATAAGCTATTATGCAACTTAACAGATAGTGAGGCTGCTTATTAAAATAAATGCAACAGTTTTGATATAATATTAAAGGGAGAAAGCAAATTACAAACTGTTATCTTCTTTGACATGCATACTAAAATAAAGCACCCATACTGAACTATAAAGAGACCTGGAAAAACAGTAAAACCAGTGTTTTGATAAATGGTGGAATAAAAAGGCAGGAGCAACATTGTTATTTTATGATGTTGTTTATAAAAGAATGTATTAAAATGTATCCTTTTCCCATACCCATCACATCAAATTAATACTTCCCTTTAACTAATACATTTCTTAAGGTAAAACATTAGAAAACCAAAATAGAACTGTTGAAGTAAAGGAAAGCTTTAAGTTCATAATACTGGTTTTAACATAGTTATAATTAATAAAAAGAAATCAGATACTAGCAAGTTAAACATTACTTTCTCTTCATTTGGCCAATTGAGAAACTATTTCTCCAGATCAACTCTCTCCTTACTTTCATGGCCTTGCTGAGGTAAACCTAAATCATTTACTATGTTGTTCTTAACATTTCTGTTCTATACTATAGTCTCCTGACCTACTAAGGAAGTCCCAACTATAAATAACACAGCAAACATCTCAGGAAAAAGTTAATTAAAGGCAGAAATTTAATGCAATCAATGGAGGAAAAACACCCTAGCTTGTAAATATAAAGATATGATTTTAGGATCTAGTCACTGTATTAGTCCATTTTCACACTGCTGATAAAGACATACCTAAGACTGGGCAATTTACAAAAGAAAGAGGTTCAATGCACTTACAGTTCCACGTGGCTGGAGAAGCCTCACAATCATGGTGGAAGGTGAAAGCCATGTCTCACATGGTGGCAGACAAGAGAAGAAGAGGGCTTGTGCAGGGAAACTCTCATTCTTAAAACCATCGGATATCATGAGACTTACCATCATGAAAACAGTATGGGAGAAGCTGCCCCCATGATTCAATTATCTCCCACCAGGTCCCTCCCACAACACAACACGTGAGAATTCAAGATGAGATTTGAGTGGGGATACAGCCAAACCATATCAGTCACTATTCCTGTTTCCCTCCCAAAAATGCTGTCTAACTTGTTTTTGGCATTTGAAAGAGGATTGAAATTCTCACTTGTTGGAATCTTCTTTGTAAGCCACCAAAAAGAATGACAGACCCAAGAGATGCCACAGAGGGAATGATGAGCACAAGACTTGCTTCTGATGTACTTCCATAGATCTCTTGCAGCATGACTCACTTGCAAGTGAAATTGCTTCAGAGAGCATCACCTGTTTAATTATAACTGCTATTTCCAAGCTTCACCATAAGACAAATGCCTTAACAATGACTCTTACCCCAAATGGAATGTATTACAATATTGGCTTCTTATAGCTAGTATCCCAGTACTGCTTGGGCCATTTGGAATTGGAGGCAAACTTTGCTTTTCCCTAAGATCAAAATGCTTACTGTGGAATTCACAGGTATTCTTGACACAGAGCTCTAGATTTGGCTTTAGTAAGTCAATAGAAAAAACTAATAATTACTAAATAAAAACAAGTCTACTACAGTGCCATTGGGATTTAGTTACCCACAGGTAAGCTTGTGAAAAGAAAGAAGTGATGTCTTCTTCAAGATCAATTGTAAGGACCAACTTCAAAGAAAATAAATCACAAATAGAAAACACCCTCTGGAGAAAATCAAGAAAATGCCACCTATTGACATAATCATTTCACCAGCGACAATGCTTTACTCTCAGAGAAGTTGACTGAAGAAATCCACATATTCATCTAACATTGGAACCTAGATTAAAATGTCAATAAAAATTATTCCCAGTGACACTGAAATACTGCTCAAAATATAATGTTTTAATAATATCAGAAATGGAAGATATAATGTTAACAGTTTGAAAATGCTTGACATTGTTATCCATGTTTAAGATGATTATCTAGAAAAAAATATTTAAACACCTGATGAATTTTACTCATTTGAAATAAGAGGTTTGTGGCAGACAGTATTGATTGCCTACCCAGAAAACATGTTCTCCTTCATCTTTCTAAGAAAACCTCAATTAGAGTCCTTTGCCTAGACGCTGTTAAGAAATAGTATTCCAAACATGGAAATAAGGCAAAATAATGACTGTCTGTCTTTCAATGTCTAACAGGCCCAGCCAAAGAGTATTTATCTAATTATCTAAGGAAATGTACTTTTGTTTGACTTACAATTTACTATTGATTAATTAAAGATAGATATTAACTTGTAGAACATTAATAAGTTGCAAGGAATTCCTGTCTGGTAAAAAAAAAAAAATTATCCCTAAGGTTACAGTTTTCTAGTCCTGTAAGGTAATAATCAGTTTTGTATCTATGTTGGCAATTGCATTTCAGCATTCTTTTTTTTCCTTGATGCTATCTGTCACTCTCTTCTAACTACCTTTGAACTAGCTTTACTACTTTGATGGCTCCCTCATTAAGGAGTTATCTTTGACATGTGCTCATCCTATGTTTGTATGAGAGTCATATTTTTAACCATTTAAAATTAAGAGTTTGACAGTATCCAGCTCCAGGGAATTAATTCTGATTAATCTCAGACATTTGTGGCATTCCCATATCACTTTGTCAGTAATTGTTCTAGGGGTGAGGATGTGGACCAATTCTGATCAATGAAACATAAAGAAAATTTTGCTATGGCCTTTGAAGAATAATTGTTTCCCCTGAAAGAGAGATAATGAAGAGAAAGCCTCTTTTTCTACCACTTTCCATATGTTTTGCTTAAGATGGTGTTATACAAAACTGAGGCAGCCATGCCCATAGGAGGAGACATCACTGAATACACTGAAGATGACAGAGCAGATGAATCCAAGGAAGACCTGAGTCCTTGACACCATCACAGGGCTGCATAACTAACCCTGAACCACCTAGTTCTGGGCTTCTGTTTAAGTAAACAACTAAGTCTTTTTTATTATTATTATTATACTGTAAGTTTTAGGGTACATGTGCACAAAGTGCAGGTTAGTTACATATGTATACATGTGCCATGCTGATGTGCCACACCCATTAACTCGTCATTTAGCATTAGGTATATCTCCTAATGCTATCCCTCCCCCCTCCCCCCTCCCCCCACCCCACAACAGTCCCCAGAGTGTCATGTTCCCCTTCCTGTGTCCATGTGTTTTCATTGTTCAATTCCCACCTATGAGTGAGAATATGTGGTGTTTGGTTTTTTGTTCTTGCGATAGTTTACTGAGAATGATGATTTCCAATTTCATCCATGTCCCTACAAAGGACATGAACTCATCATTTTTATGACTGCATAGTATTCCATGGTGTATATGCGCCACATTTTCTTAATCCAGTCTATCGTTATTGGACATTTGGGTTGGTTCCAAGTCTTTGCTATTGTAAATAGTGCCGCAATAAACATACGTGTGCATGTGTCTTTATAACAGCATGATTTATAGTCCTTTGGGTATATACCCAGTAATGGGATGGCTGGGTCAAATGGTATTTCTAGTTCTAGATCCCTGAGGAATCACCACACTGACTTCCACAAGGGTTGAACTAGTTTACAGTCCCACCAACAGTGTAAAAGTGTTCCTATTTCTCCACATCCTCTCCAGCACCTGTTGTTTCCTGACTTTTTAATGATTGCCATTCTAACTGGTGTGAGATGGTATCTCATTGTGGTTTTGATTTGCATTTCTCTGATGGCCAGTGATGGTGAGCATTTTTTCATGTGTTTTTTGGCTGCATAAATGTCTTCTTTTGAGAAGTGTCTGTTCATGTCCTTCGCCCACTTTTTGATGGGGTTGTTTGTTTTTTTCTTGTAAATTTGTTTGAGTTCATTGTAGATTCTGGATATTAGCCCTTTGTCAGATGAGTAGGTTGCAAAAATTTTCTCCCACTTTGTAGGTTGCCTGTTCACTCTGATGGTAGTTTCTTTTGCTGTGCAGAAGCTCTTTAGTTTAATTAGATCCCATTTGTCAATTTTGTCTTTTGTTGCCATTGCTTTTGGTGTTTTAGACATGAAGTCCTTGCCCATGCCTATGTCCTGAATGGTAATGCCTAGGTTTTCTTCTAGGGTTTTTATGGTTTTAGGTCTAACGTTTAAGTCTTTAATCCATCTTGAATTAATTTTTGTATAAGGTGTAAGGAAGGGATCCAGTTTCAGCTTTCTACATATGGCTAGCCAGTTTTCCCAGCACCATTTATTAAATAGGGAATCTTTTCCCCATTGCTTGTTTTTCTCAGGTTTGTCAAAGATCAGATAGTTGTAAATATGCGGCATCATTTCTGAGGGCTCTGTTCTGTTCCATTGATCTATATCTCTGTTTTGGTACCAGTACCATGCTGTTTTGGTTACTGTAGCCTTGTAGTATAGTTTGAAGTCAGGTAGCGTGATGCCTCCAGCTTTGTTCTTTTGGCTTAGGATTGACTTGGTGATGCGAGCTCTTTTTTGGTTCCGTATGAACTTTAAAGTAGTTTTTTCCAATTCTGTGAAGAAAGTCATTGGTAGCTTGATGGGGATGTCATTGAATCTATAAATTACCTTGGGCAGTATGGCCATTTTTACAATATTGATTCTTCCTACCCATGAGCATGGAATGTTCTTCCATTTGTTTGTATCCTCTTTTATTTCATTGAGCAGTGGTTTGTAGTTCTCCTTGAAGAGGTCCTTCACGTCCCTTGTAAGTTGGATTCCTAGGTATTTTATTCTCTTTGAAGCAATTGTGAATGGGAGTTCACTCATGATTTGGCTCTCTGTTTGTCTGCTATTGGTGTATAAGAATGCTTGTGATTTTTGTACATCGATTTTGTATCCTGAGACTTTGCTGAAGTTGCTTATCAGCTTAAGGAGATTTTGGGCTGAGACAATGGGGTTTTCTAGATATACAATCATGTCATCTGCAAACAGGGACAATTTGACTTCCTCTTTTCCTAATTGAATACCCTTTATTTCCTTCTCCTGCCTAATTGCCCTGGCCAGAACTTCCAACACTATGTTGAATGGGAGTGGTGAGAGAGGGCATCCCTGTCTTGTGCCAGTTTTCAAAGGGAATGCTTCCAGTTTTTGCCCACTTAGTATGATATTGGCTGTGGGTTTGTCATAGATAGCTCTTATTATTTTGAGATACGTGCCATCAATAGCTAATTTATTGAGAGTTTTTAGCATGAAGTGTTGTTGAATTTTGTCAAAGGCCTTTTCTGCATCTTTTGAGATAATCATGTGGTTTTTGTCTTTGGTTCTGTTTATATGCTGGAGAGACACAACATACCAGAATCTCTGGGACACATTCAAAGCAGTGTGTAGAGGGAAATTTATAGCACTAAATGCCCACAAGAGAAAGCAGGAAAGATCCAAAATTGACACCCTAACATCACAATTAAAAGAACTAGAAAAGCAAGAGCAAACACATTGAAAAGCTAGCAGAAGGCAAGAAATAACTAAAATCAGAGCAGAACTGAAGGAAATAGAGACACAAAAAACCCTTCAAAAAATTAATGAATCCAGGAGTTGGTTTTTTGAAAGGATCAACAAAATTGATAGACCACTAGCAAGACTAATAAAGAAGAAAAGAGAGAAGAATCAAATAGACGCAATAAAAAATGATAAAGGGGATATCACCACCGATCCCACAGAAATACAAACTACCATCAAAGAATACTACAAACACCTCTACGCAAATAAACTAGAAAATCTAGAAGAAATGGATAAATTCCTCGACACATACCTCCTCCCAAGACTAAACCAGGAAGAAGTCGACTCTCTGAATAGATCAATAACAGGCTCTGAAATTGTAGCAATAATCAATAGCTTACCAACCAAAAAGAGTCCAGGACCAGATGGATTCACAGCCGAATTCTACCAGAGGTACAAGGAGGAACTGGTACCATTCCTTCTGAAACTATTCCAATCAATAGAAAAAGAGGGAATCCTCCCTAACTCATTTTATGAGGCCAGCATCATCCTGATACCAAAGCCGGGCAGAGACACAACCAAAAAAGATAGTTTTAGACCAATATCCTTGATGAACATTGATGCAAAAATCCTCAATAAAATACTGGCAAACCAAATCCAGCAGCACATCAAAAAGCTTATCCACCATGATCAAGTGAGCTTCATCCCTGGGATGCAAGGCTGATTCAATAAACAACTAAGTCTTATTGGTAGTAGATATTATTAGACAAATGTTCCATTACTTGCAGCTAAAAGCACTTCTAACCAATATAGAAAGTAACAGGGAAAAAAATGAAATACAAAGATATATTATTTGCTTTCTTAGTTGCTACAAAATAATTTCCAGAAATCTTTTGGTTTTAACTTTATACTACCCCCAGAATGCAATCAGAAAATATGGAGGGATATTTGAATCTACTGCACTATAGTGGTGGGCTGGGGGCTGACAGGTGTAAGAGTAGAGTGAGAATAAACTATTACCCAGAAATATGCTTGGCCCATTTCAAGAGGGATATTTCTGAATCATTTCTTAAATTATGAATACTTATTTAATGTGGTATATATACACCATGGAGTACTACTCAGCCATAAAACAGAATGAAATAAAAGCCTTTGCAGCAACTTGGATGGAGCTGGTGGCCATTATTCTAAGTGAAGTAACTCAAGAATGGAAAACCAAATATCATATGTTCTCACTTATAAGTGGGAGCTAAGCTATGAGGATGCAAAGGCATAAAAATGATATAATGGACTTTGGGGACTTGGCAGGGTAAGGGTAGGAGGGTTGAGGGATAAAAGACTACATATTGGGTGCAGCATACACTGTTCAGATGATGGGTGCACCAAAATCTCAGAAATCACCACTAAGGAACTATCTATGTAACCAAAAGCCACCTGTACCCCCAAAATTGTTAAAAATTTTTAAAATAAAATTTTCGTTTAAAGAAAAATAAAGAATACTTACTTGATTGGCTAGCTTTCCAGCCCCAATTATCTAGGTCTACACTGTCAGTAGCTGCTCTACAACTCTTCTAGTCTGAATGCAGACCTCGCAAGCCCTCATTTGTATTATTGTTGTTTCAACAAAAGTGCCTTCGCTGGGTACTTTATGAACATTGACATCCCATTACTTTAGTTAGCTCAGAGTTTACAGATGTAAATTATATTATACTCTCTGTAATAAACTTAATTACAGAAGCTTCTGATGACTGTGATTTACTTCTCAAGGGTGACAGAACTCTTTGAATTTCCCAGCAACGGACACACATTCTGATTAAACAATGAATATACTCTTTTTTGAACACTGCGAACCTGAAAGTATCTTTACAGAAGCATCAAATAATTTTGATTAATGCTTAAGTAAAATATATACAGAGGTAGAAAAAATCTTTGAGAGATCATCCAATACTACTCTTGGTTTAAATGTGAAGAGAGCGAGGTCCAGGGGAGTGTTACCATTGATCATCTTAAAAATGCAAGTGTTTTCATGTTTTCTAAACCAATCGGAAAAAAGAGCAGCTTTAAGAAACGTTTAGGGGGAGATTTTTTTCTTTTTCTTTTTCTTTTCCTTTTTTAAAAATTTTTATTATTAGTTCTGGGGTACATGTGCAAGACATGCAGGTTTGTTACATAGGGTAACGTGTGTCAAGGTGGTTTGCTGCACCTATCAACCCATCACTTAAGTATTAAGCCCAGCATGCACTAGCTATTTTTCCTGATGCTCTCCATCCCCCCACCCAACCTGCCTAGAGGTCCCAGTGTGTGTTGTTCCCCTCCCTGTATCCATGTGTTCTCATTGTTCAGCTCCCACTTATAAGTGAAAACATGTGGTGTTTGGTTTTGTGTTCCTGTGTTAGTTTGTTGAAGGTAATGGCTTCCAGCTCCATCCATGTCCCTGCAAAGGACATGATCTCCTTCCTTTTTATCATTGTATAGTATTCCATGGTGTATATGTACCACCTTGCCTTTATCCAGTCTATCGTTGTTGGGCATTTGGGTTGATTCCATGTCTTTGCCGTCGTGAATAGTGCTGCAGTGAACATACGTGCGCATGTATCTTTCTAACAGAACAATTTATATTCCTTTGGGTATATACCCATTAATGGGATGGGTGGGTCAAATGATATTTCTGCCTCTAGGTCTTTGAGGAATCACCACACCATCTTCCACAATGGTTGAACTAATTTACATTCCCACCAACAGTGTAAAAGCATTTCTATTTCTCTGCAATCTCACCAGCATCTGTTGTTTTTTGAGTTTTTGATAATCATCATTCTGACTGGCATGAGATGGTATCTAATTGTGGTTTCGATCTGCATTTCTCTAATGATCAGTATGTTGAGCTTTTTTTCATGTTTGTTGGCCACATGAATGTCTTCTTCTGAGAAGTGTCTGTTCATGTCCTTTGGCCACTTTTTAATGGGGTTGTTTTATTCTTGTACATTTGTTTGAGTTCCTTGTAGACTCTGGATATTAGACCTTTGTCAGATGGAAAGATTGCAAAAATTTTCTCCCACTCTGTTGGTTGCCTGTTCACTCTGTCGGTAGTTTCTTTTAGTGTGCGGAAGGTCCTTAGTTTAATTAGATCCCATTTATCAATTTTTGCTTTTGTTGCAATTGCTTTTTGGGATTTCACCATGAAATCTTTGCCCTTGCCTATGTCCTGAATAGTATTGCCTACATTTTCTTCTAGGGTTTTTATAGTTTTGGGTTTTGTATTTAAGTCTTTAATCCATCTTGAGTTCATTTTTGCATAAGGTGTGGGGAAGGGGTCCAGTTTCAATTTTCTGCATATGGAGAGCCAGTTCTCCCAGGACCATTTATTAAATAGGGAATCCCTTCCCCATCGCTTGTTTTTGTCAGGTTTGTCAAAGATCAGATGGTTGTAGATGTGCAATCTTATTTTTGAGTTCTCAATTCTGTTCCATTGGTCTATCTGTCTGTTTCTGTACCAGTACCATGATGCTTTGGTTATTGTAGCTTTATGGTATAGTTTGAAGTTCAGTAGTGTAATGCCTCCAGCTTTGTTCTCTTTGCTTAGTATTGTCTTGGCTATATGAGCCCTTTATTAGTTCCATATGAATTTTAAACTAGTTTTTTCTAATTCTGTGAAGAATGTCAATGGTAGTTTAATGGGAATAGCATTGAATCTATAAATTTCTTTGGGCAGTATGGCCATTTTCACAATATTGATTCTCCCTATCCATGAGCATGGAATATTTTTCCGTTTGTTTGTGTCCTCTCTGATTTCCTTGAGCAGTGGTTTATAGTTCTTGTTGAAGAGGTCCTTCACTTCCCTTGTTAGCTGTATTCCTAGGTATTTTATTCTCTTCACAGCAATTGTGATAGAAGGGAAATAATAGATACCTCTAGAGGTGTCATTCTCAGTACAAACCTAAGACAGTCTCTTAGGACTCCCAGAGACCTTTAGGATAAATCTGAGTAGCATTGGGAAGAACCAAGGAAAGTCTGGGAACTATACAGGTGATATTAATCTCATCTATAGACTATAAAATGTATATTATATATGCAAATATGGCTGTTTAAACTGGCTGATACAGGGTTTCATGTCCTGCTCAGAAAGCACTAGAAACATGCTTTCCTTCAACATGACTCCCAATGCCATGACTCCATTTGACAATGGCTAATGTGACACAGATCATCCTTATTTTCCCTGTGGCATCAAACTGAGATAGACACAGTAATAATATCCACGTTATGCTTTATCTCATGTTGCTCACTTAGTGGCTAAGTTGCAACTATTCACCCTACTACCCAATTAATCCTTTTGCACAGGATGTTAAACAATATGAAAATGTAAGACTCCAATATGTTTTCAATGACCTTAAATTGTACTAAGAGAGATAAGTTATCCCCATAAGGCATTATATGATTAAGTTCATGGGCTACAAAAACTAAAGTAGTGCACCCCACTTGGCTTAATTCTTGGCACAGAAAAACTCACTGTGAGTGTGTGTCTGTGTGTGTATATACTGAGTTTTCTGTGCCAATTAAATTATGTCCAGTAAATAACCTAGAAACGCAAAGAAAAAGATGTTGTAGGTCAGCTAGTCCCTTGCTACCCAAAGTGTGGCCCCTGGACCAGCAGCACTGACATCACCTGGGTGGGAGCTTGTTATAAGTGCAGAATGGCAGGCCAATCTCAGACCTGCTAATCAATATTCATTTTAACAAGATCCCCCAGGTGATATACATTAAAGTTTGAGATGTGCTGGTCTAGTTGACTTCCTTTATTTGACACATGAAGTTACTAAGGTCCAAAGAGAGTAAACGATTTGTCTGCCTCTCAGACTTCATACATTTTTCAAAATAATTCAGGAATAAAAGTGACTTTGTTAAGATGTAAAAGAGGTGATACATAACAGGAAGATTCACAAAAACAAAATATTAATGGATGTAGCAGAAAAATTAATATCAACCAAAATATCAAGTATCATTCTTTGTTAGTGGGATTTCTCTTTACCTTCAGTTGTAAGTTGAATCATGGTCAATTTTAATGAGGATATATCTTAAAATGTAACTCTTGCTCCTCAGTCCTGTAGTGCATACATCATATAAATGTAGTAAGTTAGAGAGTATCAGACCACAAACTCAGGCATGCATGAAATGGACCTTCATTCTATAATTCGACTTAATTTCGACCTTGAGCCCCTCGCTCTCCCACCAAACCTTAATCTTAAGTAATTTGGTGTCCTTTCCCTTTCTCCTAGGTTATGTCAAAGTTTTGAAGGCTTTTCCAGCATACCAAAAATTCAGGGGGAAAGGGATTGACAAGGGATGTAACAAGATCAGCAGCCACACAAACTCAAATGTCCTCAAACTCCAGGCAGGTACATAATGTGTAAAGCAGGATATGGCAAATTGGACAATTCAGATCCCATATAAAGAGGACAGTTTCTCTTTTAGCGTCACTAGCTGGTTTTAGCTCCAGAATTTCAACATTTAGAGTTATTTATTAGTCAATAGTTCCCCACTTCCGGTCTGGTGTACTCCCTTAGTGCAAGAAAAGCCTGCTTAACTCACCTTCATACCTCAATGTATTCATTCATGGATATTCATTCATTTATTCATTCAACAAGTATAAATTGAGCACCCACCATGTCCTAGGCATGTATTAGGCATAAGGAACACAGTCTTTACCGTGATAGAGCTTGCATTCTTAAGTGGGGTGAAACTGGCATTTAACAAATAACAAGTAAATGAATAAGGTAATGACATCTAATGTGTAAAATGAAAAGCCATATTATCACAAGGTTAATGAAAGCTTTGGAGTGAGCCTATGCAGCCAGCCTGCCAGAAGTTCCAAGGGTTCAGGTGTGTGATCTGAATCTCTACCCTGATTCAGGCTGTGTTTTGGCATCTTCTAATTTCGTTGTCTACTTAATAGCTCATGGGAGTAATTCTGGGTCCTGTGAATACATAGAGCAGTGGTATTTCCAAGCATTCCCCTGTTAATTGGCGCAAATTGTGTCAGCCCGACATGGAGAAATAGGGCCAGAAGAATGTTAGAAACTAAGGCAGCCACCCTTCACCCCATAGTTGCCCTAGACAGGGCAGCCTGCCATTCCTCCACCAGTCCTCACTTTTCCCTTCATAACACTTTTCACCCACTCCCATTCTCAAGAGAATAAGAAATTTAGCCTCCCTTTGGGTGAAAAACAAGGGTGGGAGGAGAATGAGTGCTTGTCTTTAATCAAATCTGAGTAGTCGTAGGTCTTGGTATCATGATATTTACTGTATTTTGTTCAGTAGTTCTTAGTAGCCCCATGGCTTGCCCTTCACCCATATAATCATTGTTAATCATGCCCTAAAAGTATGGTAGAACCAACTTAGAACAAATAGTCACTATTCAACTTGAACTTTAAAATAGAAGTTCTAAACTCCTTAGCTGGGAAAATGGCCTATAAGCCAAAGTGCTTTTGAGCTTCAGCTATAGTATTCCTAGGAGTGGGCTTGCAGAAGCCCAGGTATATACTTTCACTATGGCTTTGTACTTACTTTGTCTTATTTGATGATAAAATAGAGCATGGTTTTCATTGCTAAAGCAACAACAAAACTGAATTCTTTCATTTTGTCTTCAGACAGCTTGAATAATGTTAGAATTGGCTTATCTTTAGCAATTGACATTACATTTATGTTGTGTATGCTGAATACAAGTAGATTTAGGAAAAGGAAGTAGAGAAAAGGAGTTTTTCTCTCATTTAAGATCCTGATTTGAACAAGTATCCAGGGATGGCTCTAGACAAAATAATAAATTGGGTGAAGATTTTTCTTTGAGATATTCCCATATCTCCTATTGAGGAGCTTCTCTTTCCCTTCCTTACTCTTTTTTCACTTTATGTTTCCCCAAAGACTTGTAGTCAAGCCAGGAATCTCATTTCTGAAAATCTCAGCTAAGATTTATACTAATCACCAAGAAAAAGCTGAGTCAGCCACTGTTAGAGGTATTAGCACTCCAACAAGAGCATCACAAAAGACTCAAAGTTTCACAAGAGTCAAAGTCATGGATAATAATAGCAGCAATATTCATTAATTCAACAAGCATTTATTGTGCACCTAACATATGCCAAGCACTGGACCATGGTGAACAAAACAAAGGTATTGCTTTCATGAAACTTCCATTTTAAGAAAACCAAAGCTCATAAATAAATAAGTATATAAGATAATGTTAGGTACCAATAAGTGTCATTAATAAAATAAGGGAAGGTAAGAGACTAGAGGCCAATGGATGGGAGGTAGGACCCAATTTGCACATAGTGACCAATGAAGGCCTGTCTGATGAGAAGACATTTGAGAGGAGACCTGAATAAAATGCAGGAATAAGCCATGTGCAATGTGAATTTCTGGGTTGAGGAGCATTCAGATGAGAGAAATCAGCATATAAAAAGTCTCTCAGCTGGAACATGCTTACGTGGTCAAAAAACAGCAAGAAAATTGTAACCAGATGAAAGTGAGGGATGGAAGATAGCAATAAGAGAGGAGATCAGAGACATCAGCTGAAGCCAAATCACATAGGGTCTTTTAGATCCTGGTAAGGACTTGGGATTTCGTTCAAAGTATGATGGGAAGCCAATATAGGGTTTTGAGTTAAGGGAGTGACAAGACCTGATTTTAGAAAAGATTCTTCAGGCTTCTGTGGGGTGAATAGACTCTAGGCAAGACTGTAAGCAGGAACACCAGTTAGGAAGCCACTGAAACAGTTCAGGGAAGAGATAATTGTGGCTTGGACTAGAAAGATTGACATTTTCAGGTTTGTGATATAATCACATTTGACACTTAATGAACACTCAGTTCCTACGGGTTATACAAACATTATCCTCATAACCACTGTGTGGCATAAGTACCATCATTAGCCCCTGTTTACTAAGGAGAAAAAAATGATTTTTAAAAGAGGATAACTTATCTCATTTTCATCATCTAGCCCTGATTTACCAAGAAGGAATCCAAATTTAAAGAGAGTAAGTAACATATCCAAGGTCACACAAATAACAAATAATAGACCCTGAGTTCATACAAATTTATCTAACTCAAGGACTCAGAACTGTTTTTGCTCTCAATAAACTATATGGGCCACAATTACTGATGTTGGGCTAATATTTGAGGCAAACTCATTATATTCAGGGTGAGGAAAGAGTACCATCACATATTAACCACAGGCCAGGGAGGAGTAAACAAGGGTAGTTAGTGTTAACTTTAGGGCTAGGCAACCTTATCTTTAGGCTGTGCTGCTTAATAGAGGCCCTGGAATGAGAGATTCTTAGATTCACACAAAATAAGATTTTTGAAGGCCTTTAGAAGCCAATATGGTTTGGGTGTTTTGTCCCCTCCAAATCTCATGTGGAAATGTGATCCCCAGTGTTGGAGGAGGGCACAGTGGGAGGCGTTTGGGTCATGGAGGCAGATCCCTCATGGATGTCGTGATGCTGTCCTTGAGATGAGTGAGTTCTCACCCTATGAGTTCATGCAAGAGCTGGTTGTTTAAAAGAGCCTAGCATCTCTCTTGCTCTCTCTCTCTCTCACCATGTGACACGCGGTCTCCCCTTCACCTTCTGCTGTGACTGTAAGCTTCCGGAGGCCCTCATCATCCAGCACCATGCTTTGTGTACAGCCTGCCGAACTGTGAGCCAAATAAACCTCTTTTCTTTATAAATTACCTAGTCTCAGGTATTCTTTTATAGCAATGCAAAACTGACTAATATGGAAGCCAAGAAATATATATATTAAAATGAATACAACTTTTAGACTATAGTCTTTTCCTTTTGGCCACAAAGCAGGTGTGTGCAGCTCGAGTTATTCTGATTGCGAAAGGACTGATCTGTGAAGCTTCTAAGTCTTTATGAGAAAAAGAGAAGGTGGGACACATTGGAACATACTTTCTTGATTGGTTAGCCTTAGAAGTCTGAGTGAGAGTTGACTTTAAGAGAACCAGCAGCTGACAGGGCTGTTTCACACCAAGTGAGAGTTTAATAAACAAAATCACAATTGGTCCCAGCTTGACTTCAGTGTTTTTGAGAATGACATCCAAGATGGCATAATCACTGAGGAGAAAATCACAGTCTTGTTTGCACTTGGAAATTGCTAGGTTGGTGTCAGCTGTTGTTCACTCATGGTTGAACTTCTCTGTCATTAGATTTCAGAATAGGTAACACAAAGGGAGAGGATGGTGTCATTGGCTTCCCAGGCTATTGAGCAAATAAGACCTCAGGGAAATCTTATTTACAGTTGACCATGTACTCACTACATGTGGTCAACTTCATGTTAAAAATGCTATATAAACCATGGTGAAGGTGGGGAGGGGGGAGGGGGAGGAGAGGAAGAAGCGTGACATTGTCCTTGCCCTCAAGGGGCTTACAACACTGCAAACACTCAAGGAAAATTACAAATACAAAGGTGTGCCAATTATCAATGTATTGCCTCTCAGTTGCAAATCCACCCTTCTTTCCCCTGCTTTGTGATACTGGAGCTGGACCCTGTATTTCTCTTTTGCCAGCTGGCTCAGTGCTAGGCACTGGAAGTGCATGGCAGGGCAAAGAGACTTCTATTCCTAATATGCTTTTCTGGTTTCCTGTCTGCCTCTGCAGCACAGGTGGCCAGGGCCATGCAGATCACTCAGAGGTACTCACCCCTCAGTGAGTTTCAGCAGCACCCATACAGGTAGCCTCTCAGCCACTTTCAGCAGCATTCTCACAGGCAGTTTCCCAGCAAGTTCCGTTAGTAACCTAGAGGACTGCTTCCCAGAGTTTTAGTAGCATTCCTGGGCAACTTCTTGGTGAGCCTCATCAGCATCTCCAAGGGTAGCTTCCTGGTGAGTTTAGTTAGTACCTCGGCCAGCAGTGTTTTGCTTGCCAGCCCCTGTCTGCAGCACCTCAGTGAAGTTCACTACTAATCAGTGGGCCACAGCCACACACCCTCAACTGAGGTCTGAATCTCAGCCTTGGTGGGGGCTGAGGGAAGGTCTTCCAAATGTGTTCCTCCCTAGGTATTCCACTTCAACCCTAGAGGTAGTGGCTGCTCCCTATATCTGCTATCTCTGTATTCTTTAGAATTATCCTTGACCTCATAGTAGCTAATCCCATGTTATTAGTTAATAATTCTTTATATTAAACTCTCTGTGTTCTAATTACTGTATGGTTTCTGTTTCCTGACAGAAACCTAGCTGACACAAAAAGTAAGAGAATATAAGTGCAAAACTGGAGGATAATGAAAAGAGATGCTCTAGGAATTCAGAAAGTGCAAAGTTAAATGTGGACTGTTGAGTCAAGAGAGGGCTTCATGGAAGACCTATAACCTGAGTTGGACCCACCCTGACAGGGAAAGAGAGTGTGTGTATATGAGACAGACAGAGAAACAGACAGACAGAAACAGAGAAAGAGAAAGAGATGGAGACACAGAGAGTGACAGAGGGAGAGAGAAAAAGAACCAGGGGCCAAATAAAAGGATTCATTTTTAACACAGTGAGAAGTAATTTTATAGTGTCGAAATAGATTCAGAATTGACTAACCAATTAGTTAATTCAACAAATTAAGTGCAGGTTTTCAGCAATGAACAAAATATATGAAAATGTTTGTCCTCATGGGGCTTACATTATAGTGGTGGGCAAAGGGCAAGGCAGCAGAGAAACAATAAAACAATAGACATGATAAGCATGTTAACTGGTAAAATAGAGGCTGGTAAGTGAAATGAAAAAAGAAAAGTCTAGGAGGGAGGATGTAGTTCTTCTTGCTACTATAACAAACTACTACAAATAGCGGCTTAAAACAACACAAACTGTGTTATAGTTAGGAAGTCAGAAGTGCTGAAATCAAGATTTGGACAGGACTGGCATTTCTTCTGGAGGCTTTAGGGCAGATTCATTTCCTTGCCTCTTTCAGTTTCTAGAGGACACCTACACTCCTTGGCTCATGACCTTTTCCTCTTTATTCAAGACTAGCAGCAAGGCAGCATCCTCCAATCTCTCTGCTCTCTGATCTGTTTCCATGTCACATCTTCTCTGGCTCTGTCCTTCCTGTCCCCCTCTTATAAGAACACTTGTGATTACATCCGACCTACCCAGATAATCCAGTATAATGCCCCCTGTGGGGTATAATCCGGGGGGATAATCCCTTGGGGGGACATTATTCTGCTATCACAGGAGGGTTCCAATTGGTGGTCATGGTAAGCCTCATTGATTAAGGTAAGATTTGAGCAAACCCTTAAGATAAGGGAGTTACCTATAAAGGTATATTTACAGAGAATGTTCTGGTAAAAGATAGCCAGTGCAAAGGCTGTAAGTCCAAAGGATTCCCAGTGTGTTCAAGGAACAAGGATGCCAGCACAGCTGACACAGTGAATCAGAGTACTAAGAGACAAATAAAATCAGAAAGTGGGGAAACCAGGTCATTTGAGGTAAAGGATTCGGGTGGGGACATTGAACAGCGGAGGACAGTGATTTGCCTTACACATTAATGGCTCATTCTGCCTACCATATTGAGAGTAGACTGTAGGAAGGCAGAAGATTAATCAGTAACAACTACTTAGAATGCTGTGTGGAGAAGAATGCTGAGACCAAATTCAGACTCAACAGGAAAGAAGGCCACCACCTACTCACTGTGGGCATGGAAGAAATGAAAACACAGCTGGAGTCTTTTGGCCCAGTATTTTCCACCCCTGTAATGGATATGGGTTTCCTGGAATGTTAGACTAAGGGAGTGTGTTTCGTGTATTTTATGAAGAATCATAAAAAGGATTTTGAGCAGAACAGATATGTTAATATGTGTCTAAAAACTGTGCTTTTATTGAGGCAGCAGTAAGAAAAGCATCTCACTGAACTAAAATTCAAATGTGTACATTTCTCATATTCTTGATACCTCTTGCAATGTATTAATACTTAGTAAAACCTGAAATGTCTAACACATGCAGGACTTGTGGTAATGGTTTCTTGGCTGTTGCAATTTTATTTTTCATTGCAAACACCTAACAGTTCAGATGGTTCCCTTTCCTCAATCAACCTGATGCTATTTAAATATAGGGATATGATGCTTGTGGTTAAGACAGAGAGGCTGTTCATCTGGTTTCAAGCTGATCCTCACAACATACCTGCCTGTATGGTGGTCATTAAGGGCTCACCGTCTCCTGTGCAGCTTTACAAACCTAGGAAACTGACTTTATCAAATATTCAAGAAAATCAGTCCTTGGGAAGCAAGATATGGCTACTATACCCAAGTGTTAATTAATTGACTTGAAGTGTGAGGTTGATGACAGTTTTCTACAGAGAAAATTTACTTCTGACAATAACCACTTGAAAGGCTAGACTATTCACTCAACACATAATGAATGAGCAACTGCTCTATACCAGACATTGTCATAGACACTTGAAAAAATCAGTTTTTTTAAAGGTTTCTCCTTTGCATATTTTGAAAGTAGAGCCAACAAGATTTCCTGATAAATTGTATATGAAGAGAAAGAGAAATGAGGGATGAAGTCAAATCTTGGGGAAGGAAAGATGGTCAGTAAGTAAATCTCCATGAAGAGGGTGCTCTTGTTTTGGGCAATGCCATGGGCTCCCTTGGTTGT
This sequence comes from Pan paniscus, assembly GCF_029289425.2. Classification (NCBI taxonomy): domain Eukaryota; kingdom Metazoa; phylum Chordata; class Mammalia; order Primates; family Hominidae; genus Pan; species Pan paniscus. The sequence goes on along the minus strand of NC_073272.2, from coordinate 22,446,740 downwards.
CTCCAAACCTTCCATCGAAGTCTATTACACGGAACAGCCCTGTGTTAGTTACACGTGGAGAGAAGGAAGGTGAAATGGAAGTACCTGTGCAGGGGCCAAGTGGCAGGAGGCCAGATCATGGCCTCGTGAGTGGGGATCAAGAATTTAGATGGAGTAGGAATTCAGAAAAAGAGATTCCCAGGAAACGAAGTCTCCCCACCTCATCAATCCTTACAAATATTGTGACAGACCCTGGCCATCGTACAATACAGATTTGAGGGCTTGATAAAGTTCACATGGCTTACAAATAAAAGAGGGACTGAAGAAACCTAGAAGACTTGGAACTATTTAGGCATTCAGAATGCATTGCTTTTTATTAAATAATTATAGATAGAATTATTGTAAGTTAGAAACTAAGATAAGCATGTTAATCCTCATCACAACCTTAGCATATAGGTACTCAAATCTCATAAATGAGAAAATTGGGACCTTGAGAAAGTAAAGCAAATTGCTCACATTCACCTGGCAAGAAAGAGGGAGAAGTCTTAAACCTTAACCCCAGGGTGTTTTCACCCCATAAAATGTACCTTCCTTGGGCTTGGAGTTAATAAAGAACATGCCTATGTGTAATATCTTTTTTATGTGTCTATGTGCCTAGGTTACCTATTGGACACACTTCTGTATATTTTAACCATCATGGTTTCTGATGATTCTCAACAGATTTTTTTCTTTGCTTATAAAACTCTGCATAAGGCCTTCAGCTCTGGTACATTAAACATAAGCAATATGGTGTAAGCTTCAAGGGGCAGGGATTTTCCCTGCTTATTCATTGCCTCTCCAACACCTAGAACAGCTTCTGGCACATAGTAGGTGCTCAACAACTATGTGTTGAATGAACAATTCATAGATCTATTCAACCATCTGGCTTGCTGTGTATGGCCACAAAATCTAATCCTTGACTGGGAAGGTGAATCAAACAGGACTCAAAAGGGACTCTTCCTCATTTGGAAGACTGAACCTCAGAGGACATACTATCTAGGGAACCAATGTTTTCTGTGTAATTGATAATTCCACTTTCTAAATGAGTATTGGGTTTCACCCAAAAGCCTGTCTAGGATCTCTGCCACTTTATGCATTGGGGAGGAGAGTCCCACCCCCACTTCCTGTGCTGCCCAGATCTATGTTAATTCCTGCTGAACTTCTTTTAGCAATATTCTGTGATCTATACACACTTAGCTCCTGTGTCAGCTTTCTGTTTCAATTCTCTTTGAATTCTAGCATCCTGATTCACTATCCTTCTTCTTACCATTAGCTGCCATCACCATCTGCCATCCAGCCCTCTTAAACTTTCCTCCAGACACTGGCTACTGGTTGGGCCAGGTCCCTTTAATGTGTCCTCTCTCTCTTTCAAGTGAAATTATCCCACTCTGACCCTCACCATGTCTTCTGGATACCTGGTTCTACCTGGACCACTTTCACAAACTACGTGTTTGGGTTTTTGTTTGTTTGTTCACTTGTTTGTTTTAGCTTTTTGTTGAAACATACATGGAGAAACGTGTACTGATAACACGTGCACAGGATGATAAATTTTCATAAACTGAACACGTCTACATTACCAGCACACAGATCAAGAAAGATAATATTACCAGTATCTCAAAAGCTGCTGTCTTGCTCTTTCCTGTTACTACCCCCACCAAAGGTCACCATCATCCCCACTGCTTTTCCTTCACTCTCTTCCCTTTAATCTCCTATTGATTAATATGTTCAGACATAAGAATTGTTTTGGGGAGGGGAGCTTTTTACACTCTCCTATGAAGTTTCTACTTTAGATACCCTGATTGAAAAGGGGGTTTTCTCATCTCTTGTGTCCTGTGAAATAGGTTCAAAAGCCAATAGAAATAACTACTATTGTTTGTTATTTTTATTATATTGCTTATTATTGCTCATTATTGCTCAGTTTTGCTAAAAACTTCATATGCAAATAACAGTTCAGTCTGTGACAATGTCAAATGGACAAACCAGGAAAAGAACTCATTGCAAAGAGATGATGAAAATTCCATGAATATTGACATACCACAACTTCAGCATATTCAGCCCAAATTTCTGTCATTTCAGAAGTGTTTCCATAAGTTTTACTGATGCCATCAATCCAGTCTAAGGGTGAACATGCATGTTGCTTACAACCACTGAACAGCAATAAGATCAATTTCTCTCTAAGCCAGATTTCATATTGGCTGTAAGTCAGATATCTATAGACATCTGTCTCTGCAACTACACTTGAGCTTGCATATTGAAAAGTAAATGACATTTAAATATTTGTATACATATATTATATATAATATATTATATACATTTGTATATATAATATATGTATATATATTTGTATTTTTATATCTGTATATCAAGGGATTTGTGAGATTACCTTTGAGAGTATTTTATTTGGTCAACAGTGCTTAGAGCTTCTTAGAAGTTTTATGCCAGGAAGAGTTAATTAAATACAATGCATCCTGGGGCTCAAGAGCTGAAAGCCTAATGAGATCCAATGTTTCATAAGAGACTACTTAAATTGAAAGAGTGGCAGAATTATCAAGAAGCTTCTGATAAACCTTGAGCTTGATATGTCCCTCATTTCATTTTTGGTCTGATACAACACACAGCCCATTGCAGTGTACATTTCTGCATTTATAGGTGCCAGAATCTCCTCAGCTCACTTGAGGAAGACAATTTGAGATAAGATTTATTTTGATGGTGTTTTAGATGCTGTTCTGTCTAATAATGATAATGACAGTGTATGGAATCTGGCACAACAGAAGTGCATAAGCTGCTGGGGAGCGAGAGGCCCCAAATTTCATAAGAAAATGCTCATTATCCTTCACCAGCAGCAGATAAAGTTGAAATTTATTCCTACTGGTGGCTTGCGGCCCAAAACACCCGACCATTTCAAAGGCGCACAGATTATAGTACTTTGGAAATCACCCAACATGGAAGGGCACGGGAATGTTTTTGCTTTCCAGAGAAAGCCACAGTTCTATGTCTGCTTTAAGTTTTCCAATTGTATCAAGTTCTCCAGGATCAACTGGAGTTTTAGTAGGTAGCATGAGAAAAGACTCAGGAGGGTTCACAGGAACTTTAGGGGAGACAGCAGGAATTGTGAATATGCAGCTGGTAAAGCTCTACATCAGTTGCTCACCCACTCTTTGGCTCCTTTAACAGAGAATAAGATACTTCTTTCTCTGGGATGCAGACAGGATAAAAATTGAGGGCAAGGCCAGACACAGGCACGCCAGGATTGCTCAAATGCCCCTGAGACACTGTATGGGTGGTGCCTCCCTCACACACCTTTCTCTGCTCCCACTTGGGTTTCTGCTAGAAACACAGTTTTCAGTGTCCTGGCCTACCAGTCCAATTTATTTAATATGGAAGTGCACTTAATTGAAGTAATGTGTCCTTTACTTCTAATACCACTCAATTTTACTGTAATTGCCTTTTTGGTCTCAGCCTGTGACAGTCAGCTAAGTGTGTAGGAGATTAGAGTTACCGTATTTAGACTTATGCAAATAAATATACACTATAGAGATCAAAAATATAGAATGCCATTGCTGGATAGCAAGTGTGGTTCTTCCCGTTTGCAAATTACAAAAATAGCAGAACATACCTTGTTACCTTTCAAAGCTTTGATACTCTTCGTTCTTAACTTTTAAATTGTATATATAAAACAAATCATTAACCGTAACATCTGTTTAATGAAAAGATCATATCTTATAAAATCAGATCATTTGAGAATCTATAAATAAACTCAATGGCGTGTAAATTGCTTAATGGAAGGGAGAAATAGCTTTCTCATTGATTAAAAATGTTTTCTCCTGTCACCTTTAGCCTATTAATAGGCCCATTTCTGAATTAAAAGCTAAGCTGCACACCATGAGTGCTAGGGACAGAGAGCGCATTTCAGTCTTTCTCAAATTTTAACGTGCATGTAAACCACCTAGAAATTTTGTGAAAATGCAGATTCTGATTCATCAGGAAGAGGTTGGGGCTTGAGATTCCACCTTTCTAACAAAGTCTGGGTGATGCTACTGGTCTGTGGACCCCACTTTGAGTATTAAAGACATAGACAATCCACAACCCCATAAGGAAGCTTCATTCAAGAGCAACGTTCCCACCAGAAATTTGCCCAACCTTTTGATTCACATACGATTTTTTGGTGGTTGTTGCAATTCATTCTCATGATTTTTTTTTTTTACAATTGCATGAAACAGTTACTATATTTGAAATAACAACTGCCAGAATTTTTTGTCTACTAGTTTACCTTTTCCTCTGCTACTTCCCCCCATTCAAACAATAACTGATGCTCTGCCCTCTGACACATAAGAAAGAGGGGACAGGAAAGAAAGTAAGTGGTCTCTTTCTAGATTTGATGGTTTCAAGGACCTAAAGCCAGTTCGCTACCTCCCTATCACCCCATCACTCTCTATTTTCTCCTTGTCACTGAAGCCAATGGTTGGCTCTCAATTGTTACTGTTGCACTTGTAATAGAGTAAAGAGGATCAGGAAGTATTTCTTGTACCCCCTACCTCTATAATAATCTACTTCAAGGTAAATGGGAAAGTGTATGTTTCCTGTAGAAACTAAGACTGTAGCTTGTTTATTTTGCAAAGAAAGTGTACCTATGTCAAAAGTATACACCTGAAGACACCATCGTGAAACAGACCACAGTAAGAACTGTCAATAGTATATAATAAGGATTTCTCAACCTTGGCACTGCTGACATTCATGGCCGAATGACGTTTTTGTTGTGGAGGCTTTCCTGTGTATTATATAATGTTTAGCAGCATTCCAGCCTCTACCCACTAGATGCCAGTAGCATTCCCCACACCCTCCTCCACCACATGTTGGAACAGCCAAAATATCTCCAGATGTTGCCAAATGTCTCTGAAGGACAAACTTACTTCTGCTGAGAACCGCTGGCATACAATAATAATAGCACACACTTAAAGAGTCCTTATCATGCAGCTGACAGGGTTCTAGGTACTTACATGTATTCACACATTTAGTCCTCACTACAGTTCTATGAGGTAGGTACTGTTATTTTCCCTTTTGTATAGATGAAGAAGCTGGAACACAAAGAGGTTAAGTAACTTGCCCAAAGTCACAGAACCAGTAGGTAGGAGAGCTGAGATTTGTATCCCAGCCTTCTACTTTCAGGACTTATGCTCTTGACCAGCTTGCTGTGTGAGAAAATATTTAGAGAACTGGAAAAGGAGTACAATTGCAATAGAATTGACTTTGAATATGAATAAAATCAACAATGCTGCTATGAAATACAGTTACATATTAATTTACTTACCTGACACCAACCATTTACATTTAGGAACTATCTATTATTTATTTATTTATTTATTTATTTATTTATTTATTTATTTATTTGAGATGAAGTGTTGCTCTGTTGCCCAGGCTGGATTGCAATGGCGCAATCTTGGCTCACTGCAACCTCCACCTCCCTGGTTCAAGCGATTCTCCTGCCTCAGCCTCCCAAGTAGCTGGGATTACAGGTGCCGGCCACCACACCTGGCTAATTGTTATATTTGTAGTAGAGACAGGGTTTCACTATGTTGGCCAGGCTGGTCTTGAACTCCTGACCTCAGGTGATGCACCTGCCTCACCCTCCCAAAATGCTAGGATTACAGGCGTGAGCCACCACTCCTGGCCTTACATTTACAAACTTTATAAAGCATATGTATTCAATATAAGAGGACCTGGCCTCAGAGCTACCTTCCAGGAAATTTTCTAATTTCCCCTCAGGCATCAGTACTGGCCCAGCCAGCAGTGCTGCCCAGGTGGTACGCACTTACTTTGCCCAGACTGGAACTTGTATGTGTGACCTGGTCACCAGTTGCCATTTCTCCCTTCCAGGTGCTCTTTGAGCTGCTACCTCACCTATGCACCCCTTGCACAGGGGCACCCAGATGCCCTGAAGAGCTCCAGGAATCATATATATAGACTGGTCTTAAGGTTCCAGTTCTAGGAAGACAGTCTGGCAAGCATTTTTCTCCCAAGAGCCGTCATGGTATTTCTCTCATGAAATTGCACAAGATTGGTGCTAACTTGCTGGTTTAGGGTGGCTCTCACTCATATCAGACACAGGACAAGTAGCTCTGAGCTACCAATGGTCCACCACTGGACTGTGCCACTTCCAGTCTACAGCACCTCAGGGTGGCAGGACTGGCAGCAGGTGTTTGTTACTCTGTGTGTCACTCTGCTGGTATCCAGTGTGACCCCCTGTTGAAGCCTCCAAAGGCCTATGTGTCAATGGTACTCAAAGAGAAGCCTTGCCTGTGTCCTTGAGGGCTTTTGAAACCATTACTCCACAACACCATCCAGGTCTGCTCTTGCCTTTGATTGATGTGGTGACATTGTGCTCTTCCAGGTCAATCTAAAGCTATGTGGAATGAGAGGCAGCCATTGCTTGTGTAAATTGGACTGCTCTTCTGGCTCAGCCCATGGGCCCTTCATCTACCTTCCACTCTCCTCCCTGCTGGCATCAGAGTGTGCACAGCACGGGCTTAGTCAACATTGAAAGATACCGCATTCTAGGGATGTGTCAATGATGGCCTAAAGAGTTCCAGAAAAGACATAGCTGTTTGATGTGCTGTTCTACCTTTGCACTAAAAAATTATGGGTAGTAAATTTAACATGATCAGAAAATGGCTTATTCAGATTTTCCCACATACTCTAAGTAGGACTTGCATTTCTGATCATCATGAAAAAAGCACAATTACAACATCAGAAAGAGCCAGGGCAGCAGGACGCATGATGCAGTGTTAATATGTAACAATGTCAACAGCATTATGTAAATGATGTTAAGGAACTGCAGGGACAAGAAGATCTGTATTGCTTCAGTACAGTTTCCTGGTTTACTGAAAGTCTCTTTTTTTAAAATCATGAATGGATATTGAATTCTTCTTAATTCATGATAGACGCTGGTACATGTTACCCATGGAAGAATGCCCATCTCAATTTAGCACTTGACATTATTACCTTCTAAATATTTTTAATATCTCTCATCAAGGGCATTAGCAAACAGAGGAATTAGTTTTATTCATTAATTACACAAAAATGAATCTCTGGGAATTTCATTTGTCAGAGAATAATCTCATCTACTTTCCTTTATTAAAAGAAGTAGAAGTCATAGCTGGATTTATATTCCCAAAAGTGTGAAATTGAATCCCAAATTCCAAATATGTTTCTTAATCTGAAATTTTATGAGAATAAACTAGACTTTTTCAGTTAATCTTCCTCAAACACTATTGATAGTGTGAATTGAGAGATCCAAGTAGAAGTTATTTAACTGGAGTGCAATATAATACTAAAAGTGAAATAACATCTTCTATTTATAAAAACACTGTGCAACAATCCTCTTCAAAGGGAACTATCAATTTTTGAAGAGCTTCATTCTGTTATGAACCTGAAATCAAATCAAATTAAATTAAATATGAAAGCTAATTAGAGGATTTAACGCTGAATTAAGGTGCCCTGTACCTCACAATGTGAAATATAAAACCTGACACTTAATGTTTTTGCAGAAGTTAAGGCACCCATTTTCTGATTCCAAATTAAAAAGAAACATGAAAGAAAATAATTAATAATTTATTAACTATGTCTGTTTTCAATTTACATTTCCTCATGTACATGGTAAAATATAATCCCCATTCACATAACTGTGTTTATGATGTTATCTGTTTACACCATATTTCAGTAGAAACAAAGAAAGCTTGATTGCTTTTCTGGCAATTGATTTTCTGTACACCTGCCCTGCTTCACTAATTTATCTGCACACCTGCCCTGCTTCACTAATTTATCTGCTTGGTCTGTAGATGTGCTTGAGTCCAAGACTCATACAGTAAGTATCCAACAAATGGTGGTTGAATTGAATGCATTGCAAACACTCTTGATGCTATGGTTTCTTCGTTGAATTTTCTTCTGACTTCTATAATACCTCAATCCACAAATAGAGCAATAGCAAAAAAAAAAAATGATGCACAAAGGAAACAATAAAGGAAACAGAAATGCAAATGTTGGTGCAGAACAATAAAATAATATTGGATCCAGAGATAGCACTCAAAATATTCAGAATGCTAATTCTCAGAAGGCTAATAAAAATGTTATCAATTGATCCACAAAGAATAAGCAAATAAAAATACCCAAAAATCTATTGAAAGGCCTAGTATTTCTCAAGTATTTTTTTAATTAGTTTACTCTAATCATGGCCTAATGTAGAAGAGCACAGATAAATTCATTTTCACCATCGTCCTTCTCCTGTGATTAAAACACCCAAATGGCACTTTTGCAATTTAAAAAAAAAATCCTATTGGAAGCTTCTCACTTTTCACACTTTAATGTAAGGGCTGGCATATTTCTGTGGGGGGAAATCGTCACTTCTTAAAAACTTATTTTTGCCTTGCCACAATTTACTAATTTTCTCCTATTGTGTATACACTCTGCCTCAAGTCCTCTTCTGAAAAAAGTAGGATATAAATATACACATTCCTTCCTAAGATTCTTCAGGTAAGAGAAAGCACATGCTATACCAGGCCACTTAAATAACACAGTCTTATGTAATCAATTCTTGTAAGGTTTTGTTTTTGTAAATATATGTCTAATGGAAAATTTTAAATCATCTCCTGATTTTTACTTTGGCACATAGAAAACATAAAGCTATTATCTAGCCTGTGCTTAATAAAGAAGCACAAGCTAAAAAACTAATTTAAGAGACCATAGAAATAAAGTCTGCTGCTCAAATCTAGTATTTGTCCAAAAGTTAAATGGATGCATCAAATGTTTTTCAAAACCAAATCCCCAACAAACAGCTAATAAAGAGCCACAAGTGGCAGAAAACATCCCCCAGAGAGAAAGGAATGGAAAATGCATTTTCTCCTCAGAGAGGAATGAAAAAAAAAAGGATTATATGATAGAATGGAAAACATGCACATGAATTCAATCATTCATTTAGCAAATATGATGGAGTAACTATGTATGTCAGTCTCTGTTCAAGGTGTACAAGTGAGCACATCAGTCCAAGTCTTTGTCCTCACAGAGTCCACATGCTGGTGAATGAGACATTAATAGACAACCAAAAAAATAAGTAAATATACAAGGCTGCATATGTCTGTAAAGAAAATGATGGAGGGTAAGGAGATAAAGTCATTGAGAGGAGGGTGCTATTTCAGGCAGGGTAGTCCAGGAAGGCTCTATATAAGAAGGGAATATTGGAGCAGAGACCTGAAAGAAGTGAAAAAGGTATAGTATGCACAGATCTGAAGGAAAATCATTCCCAGCACAGAGAGTAGCAAGAGCAAAGGCTCTGAGGCATGAGAGAGCTCGGAGTGTCCCAGTGTGAGTCCAGCAGAATGAACAAGGCAGAGAGAAGCTGGAGAGGAGGGCAGGGACATCATAGGAGTTACAGCATGCAGGGCTATGGCAGTTTTTTTTTGTTTTGTTTCGTTTCGTTTTTTTAATGGCCACAAATTCTTTGACACTCCTGCCATCGAGAAGTGAGGACTAAGTTCCCTCCCCTTGGATCTGGCAGGCTTTTGACTGCCTCCATAAATAAAGTACTGTGGAAGTGACACTAGGTGCCTTCTGAGGCAAGGTCATAAAAAGCCCATGAAGCTTCCTCCTGATTTCTTGGGTGCTCACTCTGAGGGAAGCCAGATGCCATATAAGTTTAACTGTCTTAAGACTGTCATGTTGTAGGTGCTCCAGTCAAGTGTCTCAGCTGAACCCAACCTTCCAGCCACCCTGCCAAGGAGCCAGATGTGAATAGAATTATCTTGGACCTGGCCAGGCGTGGTGGCTCATGCCTGTAATCCCAGCACTTTGGGAGACCGAGGTGGGGATCACTTGAGGTCAGGAGATCGAGACCACCCTGGCCAACATAGTGAAATCCTGTCTCTACTAAAAAATATAAAAATTAGCCAGGCATGGTGGCATGTGCCTGTAGTCACAGCTACTCAGGAGGTTGAGGTAGGGGAATTGCTTGAACCTGGGAGATGGAGGTTGGAGTGAGCCAAGATCATGCCATTGCACTCCAGCCTGGGTGACAGAGCAAGACTCCATCTCAAAAAAAAAAAAAATTATCTTGGACCCTCCAGATTAGCCAGCTGAGTTCCCCTCAGTAACCTCAACTGACTCCATCATGAACAGAAGAAACAACTAGCCAATATCTGCCTGAGTTTCTAAAAAGTGTTATTTTAAGCCACTAAATTTTGGAGTGATTTATTACACAGTAATAGTAACTGGAATTGACACTCTTGGGCCACACTAAGAACTTACTCATGTAACCAAATAGCACCTGTACCCCCAATAACTTATGGAAAAATAAAAATAATAAAATAAAAAGGGAAAAAATTGTTAAAATGGCAAATTTTATGTTATGTCTATTTACCATGACTTTTTTAAAAGTCAAGAAATGGAAGAGAACCCACAAATGAGACTAAGAGGGAGCAGTCTGAGAGACAGGACAAAATCCAGAAGAGTGTGTGGACCCTTGAAAGAATTGAGAAGGTAAAAATGACCACGTTTGCAAATGCTGCTAAAACCCTGGGTGAGAGCTGAGAACTGACCACTGGGTTCAGCAATGTGGAGGGTATGGGATCCATAAGAGCAGTTTCAGTGGCATGGTGGAATGGGTTAAAGAGAGAATATGAATTGAGGATGCAGAGACAATGAGAGACTAAACTTTCAGGAAGTTTTGCTGTGAGGAGTAATAGATAAGTGGGGTAGAAGGGGGACGGTAGCTCCAGGGAGGGCTTTTGGTAATGTGCCTGGTCGCCACTGGGAAGTAAATCTCAGTTGAATCAGGAGATGTGATTTTATATCTAATCAGGACCTAATTTCCATAACAAAAGGCTGAGCAATGCACACTAAAAATCAGACAAAACACGTAAGTAACTAGTAAGAATTGTGGATTAATCCTTCCAATTAGTGACAGGATTCAACCTCTTCGCAAGCTATTAGCCTATTCCCACATTCCATAGTTAAACAGATACGTGGAAAATTTGGAAATGACTCAAGGAAAATCACAAATATGAGGGGCTTTGATGAACAGGAAAAGCAAAAGGAAAAAGAAAGAAGGGGAAATTATGGAAATATTTAATTATTCTTCTCATGCAACTATAGGGCTTTTTCACGGAGAATTTATGAATATTATTTGCCATATACTCAGAGGAATAATAAAACTTTAGTAAACTGACATAAGCAACAGGATAGGCATTGAGAAAGGCAAAACAGAACATATTACATATTACATATTCCAGCATGAAATTTGAAACATTGGAATGAGTTTCTGGTTACAAAATTTCTTTGCTCTTGCTTAAAAAAACAGACAAGTTCTTTTTAACATTGTTCTGGAATTTCTGGCCAATAAAGAAGACATTAAACCAAAACAAGAAGTATGACTATTGGCAGGCAAAGGAAATAATTTGTATTATTTGCAGATATTAAGATGCACACATAGTTAAGGAAAGAAAATCAATAAGAAAACTATTAGAATTAATAAACACATTCAAAAAAGTGGCTGAGTGCAGGGTAATTATCAAGAAATCAATAGTTTAGGTAATAAGCAGCTAGAAATATAATGAAGATACAATAGCACACCCTAAAAATAGCCTAGAAATAGCTTATAATAAGAAATGTTTGGGATACATACGTAAATGTGTGTGTGTGTGTGTGTGTGTAGTATAGATACAGATTTCTGTATTAAGAGAATTAAAAGAAGACTTGAATACCATCCTCCTGGTTGGGCAGACTTAATCTTTTCCCAAATGAGAAGTAATGCAATCCCAATCATAATCTCATGGGGATTGATTTTAATTGAATAATATGTTTCTAAAGTTCATCTGAAAGAATAAACAGGCAAAAAACAAACCAAGAGAACTATTGAAGAAAAATGAGAGTGGGCTTGTTCTGCCAGATATTAAAATTATTTATAAATCTCAATTGAAATAATGAGACATTGATAAAAGATTCTTACAAAGACAGCAATAAAATTGAAAAAATAATACAGGAACAAATTCTGGAATGCAAAAATATTTACCAAATGATTGAATAGGCATAGAAAACAATTGAGAAAGGATGGATTTTTTTCTTAAGGAGTGTAAAATAGAAATTAACATCTATGGAGAAAATCACATTAAATTATCACTATATCACCCGCCAAAATAAATTTTTAATAGATTAAAAAATTAAACACAAATAGTCAAGCCACATAAAAGCTAGTCTTCTATATATAAGCATCTGATTTTTTTACTGAAGAAAGGTTTCTGAAGTTTAAAAGCAATATTTAATTTAATTTTTATTAAGGTAAAATATACATATAAAGTGTACCATCTTTATCATTTTTAAGGGTACAGTTCAGTGGTAATAATACATTTATATTCTTTTTAAAAAGTAAATCAACAAAATGACTGAGAAAAATATTTGTAATAAATATGGTAGACTAAAGTTCATATACATAATATATAATGAATTCTTAAAAACTGGTAAGATAATCTTAAGGCATCATAGAAAAATAGTCAAAAGACAATCTTAAAAAGAAAAAATGCAAATGGCCAAAAAGTAACCTCATTCATAATCAAAGTAACATCAAATTAGATAAATGTGATAGAGAGTAATACTAATGACTCCCAATGAATCACACCTCTCTGGGTCCATGCTCCTTTGTAATATGACATTGATCTCTGTTCATGAAGAGGTGCAATCTATTTTCCCACCCCTTGAAGCTGGGATGGCCTTGTGACTTGCTTTGACCAAAAGAATGCGGTGGAAATTACTCTGGAGGTTAGACAGTGCATCTTTCATTCTTATCATTGGAACCTTGAAACTGTGAAGAAGCTCAGTCTCACATGTATTTCAGAATGAGAGACCGTGATGGGGGGAAAAAAGGTGACTCAACTAGCAGTCAGAAGTAACTTCCAGACAGACATGTGAATGAGATCATCTTGTCCCCTTCAGCCCCAGTTGAGTTGTCAGAGGACTTCAGATGCATAAATGATCTGAGACCAGGAGAAAAACTACCTAGCCCCAGATTACCAGCCCATAGAATCATTAGAAATAATAAATTATCTTTGTCTTAATTTATTAAGCTTTGGAGTGGTTTGTTTTGCAACAATAGATAACTGATACAAGAAGTTTTCATTTTACCAAAGAATTAAAGGAAAAAAGAAGAAACTAGGTACTAATTAAGGAATAGTTAGGGAAATTCCATATTGCTGGGAGTGCAAGTGGTAAAAATTCTCTGGAAAATGATGTTGCAATATTAATCCAGATCTTAAACATATTTATATACGTTAACTAGATAATTCTCCTTCTACAGTTTTATCCCATAGAAAATATTAAAAATGTGGACAAGATTTATGTCCAAAGATTTTTTTATCTAAATTCTGTTTAATTCATGGCAAATGTCTGTGTGTTCAACAATAGAATACTACGTTTAAAAAAATTAAAGTGTATTTATGTGATGAACTATTATTTCATGGAACTTGTTTCCTGTCATCAGAATTCACGGGTACAGACCTAAATATACTTTATAATCTGTGAGGGTTTGTGATCAGGGGAGGATGGTAGCAAACATTAAAATGAAATATATACCAAAAACTTAATAGTAATTATCTCTCAGTGTGTTATATGAGTTATTGTTATTTTTTTCTTTAGGTTTCCTTTTATTTCGTAAGTTTTCAATGATAAGAATGCACTCCTTATATTAAAAAGAGTGTATATTACTTTGAAACTGGGACAAGTTTGGAGTTGTCTTAGAAGATTTAAACATGGTCCTATTTTAAAGCGATAACGGTTGGGGGGCACAGTGGTTCATGCCGGTAATCCCAGCACTTTGGGAGGCCAAGGCTGGTGGATCACTTGAGGTCAGGAGTTCAAGACCAGCCTGACCAACATGGTGAAACCCCGTCTCTACTACAAATACAAAAATTAGCTGGGTGTCGTGGCTTACGCCTGTAATCCCAGCTACTCGGGAGGCTGAGGCAGGAGAACCACTTGAACCCAGGAGGCAGAGGTTGCAATGAGCCAAGATCATGCCACTGCACTCCAGCCTGGGTGACAGAGTGAGATTCCGTCCCAAAAAATAAGAATAATAATTTAAAAAATAGATAATGAACTAACAAACATTTACTGATCACCTGCTATGTACAAATCACTGTGTTAAATGTTGAGGTGGTCTTATTGAAAGGCTCTTGAAACCATGAGCCCATAACAGATAAGGCTCCAAAAAGTGACCAATTTAAAATGGTCCCTACCAGTTGTTTACAGAGTGTGGTACATTGATAAAAAATTAAAAAATTTAAAAAAAATTTAAAAAAAAACAAGAGAAAACTGCAGATACACCAAGCAACTGCCATCTAATCAAGAGGTATCTCAGAGACAAGTTTCACTCATCTGAACAGATTCAACATCTCAGAGGTTGATTGGCTCTTTGGCCCATATGAATTCAGTTTGAGCTCTGGTTGGTGGATAAAGATATGTTTTTTAAAAAAATACCCTCTTAAACCAATGCTGGAAACTCCAGCACAGGACTAGGCAGAAAAAAAACATGTGGGCCAATGGCTAACTCAGGGTTATTAAGACATGGATCATAGACAGCTCATAGCAACCTGCCAAGCATAGTTCTTAAGGCCTTGGGGCTATACATAATCACTGGGCTTAATACTCTGTATGGAATGAAAGTCCCTAGAAATACCAACAGTTTCTACCCACGTTAGCAAGACTAATAAATGGAGAGTGTCATGTCATCCATTTCTTTTCTCTGTGATCTCATAATAACACATATTTCAAGAGAGACCTGGGACCACACCAACCCAACCTTAGGCCTTTATATAGGTAAATTAATTGGAGAAAGTATAATAACAGGAATTTAAAGGCTCAGTGAGATGGGAAAGTTGGAGTGGATTTATCATGTGTAACTGGCTTACCCAACCACAGCTATGTCCTCAAGAGGAGTAGATTGACCACCCCTGAATCTATCAAATCTTTGTTGACAGCACTCATCTCTAGTTACCCCAGGGGTTTGATTTTGATTAAATAGTTTGTTAAAGTTAGGGTGTGTCCTCATTTCATAGGTTAAGGAAGAATTTTGAAAGTTGCTCAGTATTTCACTTGCACCTATCTGCTCAGGAACTGTGAAATAATAGGATGGTATTATGGAGCAAACTGTGTCTCCTAAAATTCAGATAACAAAGCTTTAACCCCCAATGTGACTGTATTTGGAGATAGGGACTTTAAGGAGATATTTAAAATTAAACAGGGTCATTATTATGGGGCCCTAATTCAATAGGAATGGTGTCCTTATAAGAAGAGGGAGAGATACCAGGGGCACATGCAGAGAGAGAAAAGGTATGTGTGAGAACACATAGAGAAAACAGCCATTCACAAGCCAAGAAGAGAGACCTCAAGAGAAACCAACCCTGCTGGCACCTTGATCTTGGACTTCCAGCCTCCAAAACTGTGTGAAAATAAATTTCTGTTGTTTAAACCACCCAAACTGTGATATTTTGTTGGCAGGCCTAGCAGACAGATGGACTTACAAAACTCTCAGAGCCACAGTGAGAGGAACTTAGGCCAAAACTTCATTTATCATCTAATGACTGTTAGCCCCTGACACTGATAGGCAGACCACATTGGTATTCTGGGTTTCCAAGAATTATTATGAACTCAATGCATTTTACTTTTTCCTAGTGAAGCTACCTAATTAAATAGCTCCAGACCCCTTGGAAAAAGGTCAGGGGTCAAGTTTACAGTCCCACAAGAGTGCCCAGCATCTTTTTTATTGAAGGGGCTCTAGATCTGTTATTGACTCAAGCCGGGAATTGGAAGAGGATCCCATATTCTCTAACATTATTACTCAGTCTCTGTTCACCAGACAAAGAAGATGTTAGATCACACATTTAGTCATTTATTTCAGCTCTAGAGAAACCATAATCAATTAGCTACTGCCAAAGATCCCTGTGGGTCAAGCCAGTATGACAGGCATTTAGGTTTGTTGCCTATTATGATAACCACACCCACTGGCTTCTAATGACTAAGTGCTATTACTCAGCCTCTGCCTCAGCCACCCTGTTTCAATAGTTGCATTTCCCATCTTTGTCCCTTGCCTACAGAAAACATCAATACTATGCTTTTCCAGGATGCTGCTTCCACCTTCACCAATTTATTCTTTATTGCCACGGTGAGGAAAATATCTTCTAGGTTCTCTCAGAAGACATAGCTGTAGGTTAGGTAAGCCAGTTGAACATGATAAATACACTCCAATATTTTTATCATCATAAGCCTTTGAATTCCTTCTTTTACATCATAGATATTTCTGGCATCACAACTTTATTTCACATAGGCCATCATTAAGTACAAGTTTTAGTCAAACGAAACAAATAGAACTGGCTGCTTGAATTCAGAATATATGGCAAGGGCAGTCTCGTTAATTAATTCAGCCCAATCTAAAATTACTTTGAGCCCTGTTGCCCTGTTTTTGTTGTTGTTGCTACTGTTTCTTCTTTTGGTTGTTATTATTGCTATTCACCAAAAAAAATCAAGTCACACTAAAGATTTTGTGAGTTCAGTCACTTCATTAAAGATTTAAGAGATCACAAGAAGGATCTCAGGGCTACTACACGATCTTCCACTATTCTCCCATTCTTCCCTTTACACTCCAAATATTTTTCAAAAGACCATGGTTTCCAATAAGTTAGATAACTTACATAAAATAGACAAAATCCTAGAAAACACCAACTTCCAAAAACGACTCAAAAAGAAATAGAGAATCTAAATAAATATATAACAATAAAGAGATTGAATTAGTGATCAAAGCAACCGACATTCAACACAAAAACTTGTACACAAATTTTCATGGCAGAATTATTATAATTGCCAAAAAGTGCAAACAAACCAAAGGTTCATGAACTGATAAAATGTAAAATGTTCATATTATGCAATATTACTTAGCAATAAAAAGGAATGCAATATTGATACATGCTACAACACGGATGAACTTTGAAAACATTATGCTAAATGAAAGAAGCTAGTCACAAAAAGACCAAATATTTTATGGTTTCATTTACATGAAATGTCCAGAATAGACAAATCTATAGAGCAGTTGCCTAAGCTGGAAAACATGAAGGGTAATGAGGGTTGGCTGCTAAGGGTTTGGGGATTGCATTTGGAGCAATTAAAATGTTCTAAAATTGTGTGTGGTAATAATTTTACAATTCTGTGGATATACTAAAAACCATTGAATTGTATACTTGCAATAGCTGAGTAGTACAGCATGTGAATTATATCTCAATAAAGCTGTTACCAAAAAAAAAAAAAAAAAAAGCCTATGGTCCCACAGATGACTCTATCTCAATCAGCTCTGTAGAAGTATAATCCTGGCCTCTGTTCTGATTGTTTCTCTTGGTCCTTTCAGTATTATTAACATGTCAAATATCAGAAATAAGAATATATATTTGTCATAATAATGAGATAGAAGCGAAATTGAAGGCCAAAGGAATTACTAAATTTATGTAAAATACAACATTTCCTTGACATAAATATTGTTTTAAAAATTAAATCAGCCATGCTTGAGAAAATTTTAACGTGAAAAACACCAGACACCTTTAAATATCAGATATTCAAGAACTTAGCAATTTAAATATATAACCTAAATTATAATTTTAAAAAATATTTATTATTCAATTTGTACAACTTCATTATCAATTAAATAACTAATACAGATAAGCAAAAAGAGAACTTTTTAAAAATCACACATAATAACACTACCCGGAGGTAACTTATCATTTTTTTACTTAATTATGCTGGTATATACATGCAAGCATATGAGATTACAGAGTACTTACTCAGAGATTTGTGAGTGGTGTCTACTAGTCACCATGATAAGAAGAAAGAAAACTTTCATATTAATAAATATACAGCTTTATCATTAATCTTAACTGCTGTATCATATTTATTTTAGACACACCATAATTTATTTATGACATCTCTATCGTGAGACATTTATACTATTCCCTCTTTTTATTTTGCATAAATGACAAAAATTAAACCTTCTTGATACCCATCTTTACATATACATTGAATCACTGAATTAGGATAAATGACTAGAAGTGGAATTTTTGAGCTAAATAATATATACTTGGATATGATATATATTACAAAATTTCTCAGCAGAATAATTCATCAGAAACAACCAGTATTATAAGAAAGAGTGCCTATTTTTCCAAATCTTAGCCAAGACTTTGTGTCTGCAATCTTTTTAATCCTTACTATTCTGAGAAAATATATCTCATTATTTTAATTTGCATTTATTTGTTTCATATTTTAATGTTCATAGGCTTAGTAAGTTTACTATTCACAGCCTTAATTCATTTTTTATTAGTTTTTCTTTTTGTATCAGTTTATAATAGCTCTTTAAATGCTAAGACTATTAATCTTTTCTCTGTCATAAATGTTGCAAATATATTTTTTCAGTTTTACAGATATAGTGTTTTTTACCATATAGAACTTCTAAACATCTTTGTGGTCAAATATTTCAATATTTTTTAAATTTTATGTATGTATTTATTTATTTATTTGAGACAATCTGTCACCCAGGCTGGAGTGCAGTGACATGATCATGGTTCACTGCAGCCTTGAACTCCTGGGCTCAAGCGATCCTCCTGTCTCAGCCTCCCAAGTAACTGGGACTACAGGCGTGCACCACCATGCCTGGCTTAAGTTTTTTATTTTTGTAGAGATGAGGTCTCACTATGTTACCTAGGCTTGTCTCAAACTCATGGGCTCAAGCCATCCTCCCACCTCAGTCTCCCAAAGTGCTGGGATTACAGGCGTGAGCCACCATGCCTGGCCAGTCTTTTCCTTCTGATTTCTGCCAGTGAGGTAATGGTTAAAAAGCCCTTCCCAACCTAAGACAAATATTGAGTCTCCAACAACTTTTTTGATTTCAAATATTCAATCTATGAGGATTTAAATAGAGCTCCAAATTAATTTTTTGCCACATTATTAACCAAGTGTCAGCATAATCACTAATTTGAAATGTGACGTCTCTCACATATTCTAATTCCTATATACGTGGGGGTGTGTTTCTTTTTCTTTTTCCTTTCCCTTTTTGAGACAGCATCTGGCCCTGTGACCCAGGCTGGAGTGCACTGCTGTGATCATGGCTCACTGCAGCCTTGATATCCTGGACTCAAACGATCCTTCTTCTTCGGCCTCTGGAGTAGCTAAGACTACAGGTGCATGCCACCAAGCCCGGTAAATTTTTTTTTTTTTTTTTTTTTTTTTGAGAGACAGGGTCTTGCTATGTTGCTGGTCTTGAATTCATGGGCTCAAGCTATCCTCCCACCTTGGCTTCCCAAAGTACTGAGATTAGAGCTATGAGCCACCACATCTGGCCTCATGGGGTTGTATTTCTCAACTCCCTCTCTCTCTCCCCTGGTCTATCTGATTGATCCTATCTGCAACAAGACTTTCTCCTTTACTGTGCTGATCATCTGTCAACACTGGGCTCCGTCCATACTGAGCAGTCTCAGTGATGGCTGCAGTTTTCTGCTGGCACTTCCAGTCCTTATTACATGACACCCACAAACGGGTTGCTTGGACCCCAACTAATTACATAGTTTAATGACTGTTTTTGTTTTCATTTTTGTTTTGACCAGTAATCATAATGTTTTATTCTTCCTAGCATATACTTCAGTCATTCATTCAACATCAGGCCACAAGGGTGCTTGGATCAGGACACTGTCAAATAGGTCACCATGCCACCTATTCCTAAAATCACTGCTCCTCATCCACCCATTAAATATTGTTGCTGAGTTTGGCTTTCCATGTCTCCCACTCCAGAAGGCAAAAAATTCTCACAATGTCCTAGAAGGCTGTACAGGACGTGGGCCACCTTTACCTGTCCAATCTCATCTCCTGCAACTCCCTTGGCTGCCTTCACTTCAGCCACACTGATGTCTTTACTGTTTCTTGAACACTTTGGCCAGGATAGACCAGTTTCCCTCCAGGACAGTTGTACTGGCCATTCCCTCTTCCTGGAATTCTCTTCCTTCAGATATCTACATGGATAACTTGCTTACTTCATGTTTTTGCTGAAGTGTCACCTTGTTAAGGATATCTACTCAAACCATCTGTTATATACTAAATCGTGTCCCCTCAAAATTCAGATGTTGAAGCCCTAATCCCCAATGTGACTGTATGTGGAGATAGGGCCTCTAAGGAGGTAATAATAATTAAGTGAAGTAAAAAGGGTGGTACCTAAATCCAATAGGGCTAGTGCTCTTATAAGAAGAGGAGGAGACACCAGAGCTTTTTCACAGGGACACTGCGAGAAGGCAGCCATCTGCAAGCCAGGAAGAGAGCCCTTATCAGAAACTGAGTTTGCTGGCACTTGATCATAGATTTCTAGCCTACAGACCTGTGAGAATATAAAAGTCTGTTGTTCAAGGCACCAACTCTGTGCCATTTTGTTATGGCAGCCTGAGCAAACTAACATGCCACCTCATTCATGAGTTAACACCATCCCCCTCTTTGCCTGTACTGCTAATCCCCCTTATATTATTCTATGCTAGCCCTTAACATCTTCTTCTAAAATAATCTAAAATTTACTTTAATTTTTTATTTTTAAATTTTGTGGGTATATAGTATGTGTCTATATTTCTGAGTTACACGAGATGTTTTGATATAGGCATGCAATGCATAATAATCACACCAGAGTAATTGGGGTATCCATGCCGTCAAGTATTTATCCTTTGTGTTACAAACAATCCAATTATACTCTTTTAATTATTTTTAAATATACAATAAATTATTGTTGACTTTAGTCACCTAGTTGTGCTATCAAATATTATATATTTATTCTAACTATGCTTTGCAACCATTAACTATCCTCACTTCCTCCCTGCCGCTCCAACACTTCCAAGCCTCTAGTAAGCATCCTTCTGTGCTCTATCATCATGAGTTCAATTGTTTTCATTTTTAGCATCCACAAATAAGTGAGAATATGCTATGTTTGTCTTTCTGTTTCTGGCTTATTTCATTTAACATAATGGCCTCCAGTTCCATCCATGTTGTTGCAAATGGCTGGATATCATTCTTTTTTATGGCTGAATGGTACTCCATTGTATATATGTACCATATTTTCTTTATCCGTCCCTCTGTCAATGAGCACTTAGGTTGCTTCCAAATCTTGGCTACTGTGAATGATGGCAAGAATGTGGAGAAAAGGGAACCCTTATACACTGTTGATGGGAATGTAAATTAGTACAGCAACTATGGAGAGCAATTTGGGAAGTTCCTCAAAAAACTAAAAATAGAGCTACCATATGGTCCAGCAATCTTACTGCTGGGTAAATACCCTAAAGAAAGGAAGTCAACATATCAAAGAGATATCTTTACTCCCATGTTTATTAAAATTTACTTTTTATTATTTTAATTGCCAGTCTTCCTCCACTAGAATACAAACTCTATGAGTGCAAGGATTTCTGTTGCTTTCATTCACTGATGCATTTCCAGCATATAGAACTGTACTTGAAACATAGAAGATTCTCAATAAATATCCGTTGAATAAATGAATGAATCACAGCAGGCCTCTTCTTCCTTTTAGGTGAAGTCTCTCTGTCTCTCTCAGAAGCCCTATTCCCTACCCCAGTCCATTCCACTTTGAGGACACTATTTGAGTCCCTTGTTCACATACGGCCTTGGCTCCTATGACAATCAGTGCAAGGCAATAGATATTAAAGTTGGAATGAGAGATCCCCTTCCTCTGGGCATATCTGAATTTCAGGTCCAACTAAGCAAGGATATTTGGTATATTAATTGGGGGGTTCCAGGTAGCTCACTGGGGAGGTGAGCTCAGGGATCAGGAGTGAAGGAGCAGGGAGAGTAAGGCAGACAAGGAAGAAAGTTAAGGAAGGGTATGTTCTTGAAATGATTAATCCTGTGGGCAGCTGGAGACTAATTCTGCTGGGAGCACACTGGAAATGATGTAGAATGTGCCTCAGAATGATTCCTCCATAGGAGAGGAAGCCATTATGGGCCCTTTCCTGTCCTCCTTTGTTTCAGAGTTGCATCCAGAGGTTTTGACCCCCATGCCCCACTCCTTGCCATATCCCAGGATGTTCTATGTGAGGGCTGAGCAAGATGCAGCAGGCACTGGGGAGAACCCCTCAGCATACACAGGAAATGGCCACCACAGCTATGGCTGAAGTTGCATAAAGGTAGAGGGAATGTGGTTTGGGACACAAAAAGAATCAGCTACATTTGGTTACAATAAATCGCATTTTAAGAACTACTTTCAAATCTAATGATCACAATACTTTCATATTCTATTACTAAGCTTTCCTTTTTCACATATTTAAATGAACTTTGCTAGAAAGATATTATCCACAACATGGCATGATGAACCCATAAAATGAGAAGAACCCAACTGCTCCATGAACAGAAAGCCAGTCTGCAGCTCTTAATCTACCTTTATTTTCACCAGCAAGATCACTTGTTGGATTGTGAGAATTCTGTTATCCACTGTAGCTCTTGCTGCCAGTAATTTTCACTGTGTACCCATGATCACTGCTCCTCACACGGCAAGATGTGTGTAATATTTCAGCAAGAACTGCTGTCTGTCTTATTAGACTCTCCTGAAAGCCTCCTCAGAAGGCTTATCGCATCCCTCTCACTAATTAATTAAAACTGTTGCACCAAGTCAACTAAATGGCACAGTACCCAGGAACCACAATGATTTTCTCAGAAAAGAACATCTCCTAATGAGGACTTCATCTAAGGACAGAGCATTCATTCTTTTTCCAGGAAATCCAACTAAATCAATTCAATATTTAAGGATACAAGAAGTTTAATAGACGTAAGAATAGACAAATAAAATATCTGCAAAACCTGCACAGAGAAGAGCTTGAGCATGTACAAAGAGATTTTCTAAAGCTCAGTTCTGGAAAGAATTTATGGTCAAGGAAAGGATAAGATGCTTAGATAATACTTGCGTCCATAATCATCTGAAATGTCCTGTCTGGTAGTTTTGGATGCAAGTCTAACTCGAATTAGAACTGTTCCTGGCTTAGAACTGTCAGTATCTATTTCTACCTGACTAGGAGGACATGCCTGGCAGGTAGTAGGTCTTTACATTTGTCAAAAGCACAATACCTCTTTCAACTTAATCCTTGCTTCTGTACCTGAGAAAATAAGCCTAACTTTAGGCTTGGTATTCTGCCAAACATTCTGCAGATTTAGGCTCAAGTGGTATTGAACAGTTATGTTTCAGGCAATGTGCTAGATGCTTCAGTGTAAGCTTATCTCATTTAGTTGTCATCCAAACCCCATGAAATGGGCACCTACTATTTGGTAGATGAGAAAAGTAGACAACAGAGAAGCTGAGTCTTTTGCTCAAGGTCACACAGCTAGAAAATGTACAGTCAAGGTTCCAAGTTCAGGGACTAGGAATCTGTTTGCTTGCTGGCTGGCTTGTTGGCCTAAAATTTTTTTACCATTCCTCCCATCAAGAAGGGGCTGCTTTATGACTCTGCTCCTTGAATCCAGGAAGGCTTCTAGATACTTTGACCACAAGGGAAAAGTGAAGGTCATGCTATGAGATTCCGAAAGCTTGTTCACAAGGGCTCAGCAACTTGCCTGGACTCTCTTGGAGCACTCGCATCTTCCAGAGACTCCTTGGCCCCTCACCCAGCCACATGGAGAGGCCACACATAGATCCTCAGGTCAACAGTCATTGAGTTGTTCCAGCTCATACCCCAGACATGTGAGAAAAGAAGCCTCCAAATGGTTTCGGCCCCCAGTCATTCAAGTCACCCCCAACCATCTGAGTCCTCCCAGCTGAGAACTTACACATCATGGGTCATCACTGTACCTTGCCTGAATTCCTGACTCCCAGAATTTGTGAGCTTAATAAAATGGTTGTTGTTATTTATACCACTAATTTGGGATGGTATATTGTGTAACAATACTAATTGGAACAAGGAACTTTCCCTAAACTTTAAACATTCTGTATACATGTGATGACATACAATCCCACAAAGTTCCCCAGGCTCATGGAGACCACATGAGTGCCAACTAGATCCCTTGAAGTTACAGGGGAGCAGAAAGCCGGGACTCTGGCCAACTCTGATCTGGGTTTTGTTTCAAACACTCTGGCCTCAATAATTTTTCACTTTTTTCTATTAGGACTTTTCAGTATCTATTTCTACCTGGTACCTTGTCTAAATCACACAAAGCATCCTCAGTCCATCTGACCCTTCCTGGAACCATTGAGATTTCTGTGTTCATTCTTCTCAGTTCTAAGTTTCCTGGTGGTCTAGTGGTTAGGATTTAGCAGTCTCATTCTTCACATTCCTCCCTCTGGCCTGCAGAAAAAAAAAAAAAAAAAAAAAATCTCCAGTTTCTCTTGCTCTCAATCTCCAGACCTGATCACCTACTCTATTTTAGTTGAAGTCACTATTTTTCACAGATATCTAAGCTTACCTGCCCTAAGGACCTGCCTCATAGTCTCTCAACGTTAAACATGAGATCAGGAGGGCATCTATCTTTCCTCTCCACCAGAGACGGCATAAGTGCTAGATCAAGGGCCTGTCCAGACAAGAAAAGCAGAGCATCCTCAATTGAAACATGAGGTTTTATAATAATTTGATTTTTTAAGACCTTACCTTAAATATGTCATCACTTTAAAAAGGAAACATGTATGGATTGTATTAGAATCTCAATCAAATAAAAACAATTAACTGATTATAAAAAATACAATTCAAGATAACTATGCTAACACCTTTTTAAATAAAAGCAGGCATTTGGAACGATGTTTCTGTTTTAGGGACTCTGATTAGGAACGTCATGTCCCAAAGCAGAACAGAGCCCAAATGGGGCAGAGGTAAGTCTCGCATTGTGGAGTCTGTGGTTTCTTATCTAAGTGAGGTCCAACTTAAACCCAGACAGAGTAGGCAAATATTCTGCATACTAAGAGCAGAGAGTAAATAGGAATTTCTCAACGCTAAACACAAAGACTAAGTACACAGTAACTAATGCTTGAAATTCTACTATTCCAGGTTTATTCCTTTGGCTTAAGGCTTTGTTCCCCTTTACAATGCAAAGATCTTGTGAGTTATTTACAACTTAGTGATAGAGACAGGTCTTGCCAGCTACCTACCTAATATCCATGTTCCCCTTTTATCTGGTTACAGAACCCCAGTTTGGGGGGTAAGGTAGCAAGATGCCCAGTTTCCTTTTCAGCTGGGGTGGTCATGTGATCCAGCTCTGGCTTATGATATATAAGTGGAAATCATTGGGAGGAACTGCTTAGAAAGCTTGTTAAAAGAGGCAGACTTCTAAACACAATGGCCCTTTCCATTTTCCATTCTTCCTTCATGGAAGGTGTACATACTTCATGAAGGCACAGGAGCCATCTTGCAATCCCAAGGACAAGAACTCAACACCAAGGATGGAAGAGTAGATTTAAGAGCTAAAATGCGGCTGAGTTCCAACCTTTAATCTAAAATATTCATGTAAACATTGGTTCCTTGCATAAAATCAGGGATAGGCCAAGATTCAAAGTGATGGAGAGTTTCCTTTAGGTTAAAATTATTGGTATTGTTTACCCCATCTCTTTCATAAAAATATTCTCATAGGTTGTGGGTATATTTTGTGAACTCTCACTACCAGTTAAGTACGTGGGAATCAAGTAAGTCACAATGTTTTACTTAAATGCCACAAAGAAGGATTTGCCCATTTCACAGCACTGGGGTAGAGCAGTGCTTCTGAAACATTAATTGCAATATGAATTAGCTGGGGATCTTATTAAAGTATAGGCTCTGATTTAGCAGGTCTAGGGTGATACCTGAAATCCTGCAGTTCTAATAAGCTCCCAGGTGATGATAAAGCTAGTCCATGAACCACACTTTGAGTTGCCAGAAAGTAGAGCAGGTGCCAACCCGGATGCTCATCAGGATCATTTTTAAAAAGAAGAAAACACACACACACACACATACACAGAGAGAGAGAGAGAGAGACAGAGAGAGAGAGTGAGTCTTGGGCCACATCCCAGCTCTACAGGTCAGAATCTCGGGGGATGAGGTGCAGGAGTTTGTTTTATTAACCACCTCCCCAGGTAATTCCTATTTAGCCATAAGATGCACCTGGTCTGCAATGAGCAGAGCAGCATGTCTCAAAGAGTAGCTGTGCACCTTCTAACTCAGAATTGCCAAAGGAGCTTGATGACCGTGCAGATACCTTCCTTCTGCTGCTTGGGAAGGAGGCGAAGAGGTGGATGGAGTACAAAAAATAAGGAGACTGTATAAAATGGGAGATTGACATCACTTCAACTCCCACCTGGCAGGAGTAGAGAAGGCCAATTCTCTTGGAAGTGACAGCATGGAACATCCCTCCTGCTGCCTGACCACCTGCACATCCTTCCTTCTCTTCCTCTCCCTGGCAACTGCCGCAGCCAAGGCTGCCCCTCAGGGGTGCTGGGAGCTGTGGTTAAAGAAGAGGGAGAGGAGCTCAGAGAAATTGTGGAGTTGGGGAAAAAAATAAGGAAGGGCATAAGAATTACAGCCATAGGCTTCTGTTTATATTGCAATTCAGTCCAGTGGAAATAAATAAATACCTATTTTGATATCTGTACTCACTGAAACAATAATAATATATTATTCAGCCAAAAGAGTGCCTTCCAATTGCATTAAATTGTGTCTATGTGCAGATAAGGGTCCAGAAGGCTGTGAATCATATTAATCCCTAATTGGTGGAATTTAATGTTTTTCTTATTTCATTATACTAATCTGTGCTATTTGAAAGTTTTACCCCAAGCATGGATTATTTTTATAATCAGAAGTAAGTAATAAAGCCATTTTTCATTTAGAAGAAAACAAGAAGTCACAGTGCTAAAATACTACAAGGACAGATTAAGGAAGGATACAGCCCCTTTATTCAAAAAACTCACACACTCGGTAGTCAGAATCATGGATGTTTCCTGAGTTGCAGGGACATGTAGCTATGTGGCCCCATCACAGATGTCTGGGCTGGGTTGCCTACAGGGAGTAGCATTTGGTCCAAAAGTCCAAGATGGATTCCAAATGAATGCTATTGAGTGCAGATCTGAAGAGGAGTTTAGTTTATTAAAGGAGGGGAACTTGTCAAGATTAATTTGTATAAATAAAGTTGATTTGGAGATAAATGTATGGGTCTGAGGGATCTAGAAACAGCAGGTGTAATGCTACAGAAAGATAGTAATCTTGCAATTATAACAATGAGATGAGTCAATAGCTTGGCTGGAAATTCAGCAAGTAAACCTGAGACCTCCTTAAAAATGGAACCACTTCTTGTTGCCCTGGGACTTGCTCCTTATGGTACTGAGATGATAGAATTGTCACATGCAAATGAATTAAATCATAACTAGGCATGGAACAATGATCTTTGTAGAAGTTTTGGAGGGCTTTGTACATTCGATAAAAGATGAGCTCAGGAAAGGAAAAATCTGAATTAAACAGGATCTGCTTACTTGGGAATTCCTTGAGTATTGCACACCTATGGTATCTTCTTCCATTGACTTTAGTCGTGGTCATGGAAAATAATAAGCTAAATATTTGTGAGTTCATATTGTCTCAGTCTCCTGCTTAAAGCTTGGGAGAAAAAAAGAAAAACAGATAAAGCAACCTGGAGGGAGGTGGGGGATTTACAATTGTAAATCACTGCTAGGATTTTGAAAGCTGGGTCAGCAAATCTACCTTAAATTCTAAGCTTCTGAACTTTCACTTATGCTGCCCACAACCTAGAGATTGCTGGTTTTCATATTTCCTGTATCTATCACTTTCTATTAGCTCAAGCTCTGGCAGTGAACACCAGTTCATTAAATGACAAATATGAACCTAAATACCAAAACACAAACGCTTAAACTGTTATGAGGCCCCTTCTTGACAGTGATGGATAAAGGCAGAAACAAGGGAGGAGTTTCTACTTGAGGGCTGCACAGTACACCTTTGCCTTGGGCAATCTCAGGCGCCTTAGGCAAGGACTTGGAGGAAAACCCTGACTTCACCATCACACTTTCATTGAGTCGGTTTTCAATGTGCTATCTGTGCTATCTGCTGGGGATCAAGAAGATAAAAAGAGAAAGGTAACTTGGAAAGGGGAATGGGATGGGAAAAGAGAGAAGAGAAAAGGGGAGGCTAGGTGGAGAAAAACGTTATAATACAATGTCATGACCAGTGGGCCCTGTGGCCAGCTTGGGGTCATATTCTGTTTCCTGGAATTTCCATTGCTTTCACCTGGTGATTCAGCAGCTAGCACATTGCCAGGGCGTTACCATGCCTAAGGCTAATTTTACTACTAACAAAAGGTAGGATTTACTAGGTTCTCTGCAGTGACTTTGAAAATATGTGTGATAAAGCATCAGTAACTGAAATCAAAAGAAGCATCTCAAGGAAGGAGATGAGAAATCAGAAATAGGAGATGAGAAACAGTCACTGACTTATTTGCCACCAATGTTAATTACACATGAATGGTTTTACAGTTTGAAAGAATGCTGCATTTAGGGAGCTTTAACTGATACTGATTATTTTTGTATCTTAGGGTCTCAGATCTACAACACCTGAACACCTCCCCTGAGGAAGCCTCAAGTTCAGTGCTAGCTCTGCAGTCAACATCAACCTAAAATATTACTACAGACAGAAATCGTTCTGGATCAAAATTCTGATCTTCTTTCCACTTTTTCAGACTCATCAGAAGAGGTGTCTAAGAAGATGCACAAAAAAAATTTGCAAGTGGACCATTATTGCCTGAGGGTCTAAAGTTTTACCAGATTCTTTTTACAATGAAGTATATATAGTGTACATGCTTGGGGAAAATGCTGGGTCTTAAACCCAACCTCTATTAACACGATTATTGCTCATTAATCATGGCTGAAAAATCTGGCATCAAGAATCACTGAGATCCTAGCTACTCAAAGTGTAATCCCTGGATCAACAGCATCAGCAGCATCTGAGAGCTTGCTGGAGATGCAGAATCTCAGGCAGACCTACTGAACCAAAAAAAAAAAAAATCTCATTTTAACAAGACCCACAGGGAATTGAAATTTTCCTTCCACATTTGAGAAGCACTGCTCTAGATACTCTCTCTTGAGGAGGTCATTTACGTCAGGTTCTATTCTTAATAGGAAACAGGTTGAGAAATAAAAACCTCAACAGGGCTACAAATACGAACCCAGAAAATGTGAAGTTTTTAGTGAATGTTGAAAACAAGGCAGCAAAATAGCTGTTTATTAAACCTAATATATTCTGTACTGAGGTCAAAAGGCAGGTGTTACAAGGACCATAGCTCTAATTATGAAGTTGGCTATTTCAACACGACCAGCCACTGAACACTACATGCTTCCCCTTCGTGCTTTTAGTCTTTCCCATAAATGCCACATGGTTCTTTTGGCAGAATTAGCTCCCAGATTTGCAGTGGGAATTAGACAAGAACATTTTCTCCTTCCTTTCCTTTGAGATGCAGGGATGGGGGCTGGAGCAGGCAGCAGGGAGCACTTCTGAGGCCAGGAGTAAGCAAAACTAAAACCAGAGAAGGGGTGCCAAGATATGAATGCCAGAGGGAACATAAGGGCACAAAACTGCAAGAGGGGGAAGGAGGGTGACACATTGCCAGGTGCCTGGGACCAGAGACGCACCAAGTGGTAGGGTCTTTTTAAAATTTTATTTTATTTCTTAGAATGTATTTTTAATTAACAAATAAAACTTATATTTATGGTATCTAACATGATGTTTTGGAATAGGTAGACACTGTGCAATGGCTAAATCCAGCTAATTAACATATGCATTGCCTCACATTTTTATTTTTCTGTGCTGAGAACACTTAAAATCTACTCAGCGATTTTCAAGAACATAATACATTGTTATTAATTATAGTCACTGTGTTGTACAATAGATCTCTTGAATTTATTCACCCTGTCTAAGTGAAATTTTGTATCCTTTGACCACCCCTCTCCCAGTGCCCAGGCAACCAGCATTCCACTGTCTGCTTCCATGTGTTACACTTTTTTAGCTTCCGTGTATATGAGTGAGATCATGTGGGATTTGTCTTTCTGTTCTTGGCTTATTTCACTTAGCAAATGTCCTCCAGGTTCACGCATGTTGTCACAAATGACAGAACTTCTTCTCTTTTTAAGGCTGAGTAGTATTCCATTGTGTATATATACCACATTTTCTTTATCAGCTCATCTGTTGATAGACATTTAGGTTGATTCCATATCTTGACTGTTGTGAATAGTGCTGCAACAAACATGAGAGGGGGTGCAGATATCTCTTTGACATACCGATTTCATTTCCTTTGTATCTATACTGAGCAGTGGGATTACTGGATTGTATGGTATTTCTATTTTTAATGTTTTGAGGATCCTCCATACTGTTTTCCATGTAGCTGTACTAACTTACATTTCCAGGGGTATGGTTTTAATAAGGAACTAAGGGTGGGACTAAAGAGTTGTCTTGAGGTAGGGTAGGTAGCTCCTCTAGATTGAAGCCATCATTTTTCTTTTTAGTGGCCAGTGCCTGGTACAGAGGCCCAGCTAAAGAACCAGGGGAAGACTGGTTCATTCAACATGGGAGTGAAATTATGAAAGGTGTTGAGAGAAGTATGGAGATAAATTAGCCCAACATCTCCACATAGGTTGATGGGTCTGAAAAGCTAAAGAGGGATGCAGTCTTACAGAGCATCATTGAGGATGGAGGATGCTATGCATAGAATCAGACTTCATCAAAACTTGAAACAGATATTTTGTTACCAGCATCCTATCTCTGCATTCTACCTTTCTTTCTCTCTTCCTGCTGCCTCCTCCAACCCACATTCAAACCCCTGGTGTGATATCTGTCAATCAATTCCTTTAAGCCTATAGGTGGCAACCAATTGACTTGTTGCCCTCTTTTAGGAAATTGAATGTGATTGTCTACTCTTTAAAGATTGAACCATCTTCCGGACCCAAATCAATGGTGCCCCCTGAAATTCCTCAAACCCATGTCAACAGACACCTGCTCCATCTATCCCAAAGACAGGTTCGTGTACATGACTCCGAAGGTAGAAGAAAAGAGAACTTCCATAACCAGATAGAGGGACTAAAAGAGGTGGACGACCTCAAATATTCAACCCTGAGTTCTTGAGAAAATCATAAAGACTGAGGCAAAGGAGATGGATCTTTACTAAAGGCAGGGTTGTTATTTTAACAAAACACTTTAATAATACTGTAATTTTTCTTAGGCCTTATCTCAGATTTCTCTTTTATAGTTTTTAGTCTTTTCTTGTTTAGATATGTTGAAGGTTTTCCAGATAAGTATCATACCTCCTTTTGTTCCTCTTGGACTCAAATGCCCACTGATTACCCCAATTGGTTCAAATGCCCTGAATTCTGAGGGAATAGAATTGGCCAGAAACAAACTGATTGCCCACTGATTACCCCAATTGGTTCAAATGCCCTGAATTCTAAGGGAACAGAATTGGCCAGAAACAAATGTTCTAATATTCAAGAGCAGCGGGTGAATGGTTTGTTATCAATGCTAATTAGAATTCCATTTTCCTCATAGATCATATAGTTTAATTGCATTGAACTATTAACTTGAGAGAGGAGAAGGAGGAAGAAATACTACTCTCTCGTTGCTTTCCTAATATCTGTCATTTTCAAAAGGCTTGTTTGGCACACACAGATGATTCTGGTGTCAGTGAAAAACTGAACTCTGCAGCATATGTTGCCAAATGTTACAGCTCCCACTTAATGTTCGCCCTCTACGTTACGTGTCAAACTAGACATGCTAGTAATATCCATAATTACATGTCGCAAGTAATGGAGCTGCAGTTTGAAGTGTTCTTAGATGCTAATTAGACTTCAGGGAAATCCCTGCGAACAATGCATTCAAGCCTCCTCTAACCTCTGGCTTGGAGGCCTGGCATAGGTTCTTTTGTAATGCCAACATTTTACCCATAATTTCTAAGTGTCTCCGATAATTTAGAATGCTTCTTGACAGGAAAAATAGCAAAAAGCTAATCCCCAGGGGGCCTGAAGAACCATTTCCCAGTTTTAGCAAGATTATGTTGTGCTAATGCTATCTTTGCAGACCACAGCAAACAAGAAAGCTTAAGACCTGGGCTATACTCAAAGATTCATGTGCCTCAACTTCCTATCCAGTCTTTCTGAGACTCTACTCCACCTATGCCCCTTCCCTCATCCCAGTTGCTCCCATTAGTTGTCACTATGGTCTCCTCCCTTATGCATTTAATCTATACACAATTTATTGAACACGTATTTTATGCCTGGCACTGTACAAAGATGAATGACCCCTATTCTCAAGGTGGTCATGTAAAATGAAGGACACTGATACATGAAGAAATTACTCTAAACCATGAGGTAACTGCAATAGTGGTGAGATAGAAGTACTGTGGAGGAGAACTGTATTAGTCCATTTTCATGCTGCTGATAAAGACAGACCCCAGATTGGGCAATTTATAAATAGGTTTAATGGACTTACAGTTCCATGTGGCTAGGGAGGCCTCACAATCATGGAAGAAGGTGAAAAACACTTCTTACATGGAGGTGGCCAGAGAGAGAATAAGCACCAAGTGAAACAGGTTTCCCCTTATCAAGCCATCAGATCTCGTGAGACTTACTCACTACCACGAGAACAGTATGGGAGAGGCCACCCCCATGATTCAATTCTCTCCCACCAGGTTTCTCCCAAAACACGTGGGAATTATGGGAGCACAATTCAAGATGATATTTGGGTGGGGACACAGACCCAAACCATATCAGGAACCCAAACCAGCCTGAGGGATATGTGTGTGTTTGTGCATGTGCCCACACACATGCATGTGTGTTTTGCAGAGTAGGGTATATTTCATGCACTGCCAGTACCCTGCCCATATCCTGTGGAATCCCTTTGCATTTTCATGCACATCAGCTTCAGGTCACTTTCATTCCCAGTTGCCAGCACTGTGTCTCTTTGTTGGAGGACAGCTCTCAGGCTGCAAGAGCCCATTTTGTCTGTGCGCATGCACAGAGAGCTGGAAGTGCCTGGGAATTTGTTTTCCCGGGGGCAGCTCTCGTGACCGACAAGTATAGCAATATAAATATGCCAGCTCCTTTGCCCTTGATCAAGGCAACTTTAATGTGTAACTTACACTTTCTGCAAAAGTCCCTTATAAGAAGGCACCAAAGTTACTCTCCATGGGAACACCACCACATCTTTGCTTGGCCTCCTTTCTTTGTCCGTCTCTCTTTCCCACTCTCCTATTGGTTTTTTCCTGGGAACACCTACTAATAAATCACTTACATGTGAATCTTCAACTCAGGGCCTACTTCTGGGCTATGCAAATGAAGACAAAGTGAAGGAAAAAAGTCTTCCTTGAAAGTTTACCTAAGCCAGGATGGAAGAACTTAGCAAGATGAAGATAAGAGTTTTGCCCCAAGGGGGTGGTGAAAAGGGGTGCTGTGGACAGACATTTCAGACAGCATGAACAAAAGCATGCCGGCAATAAGCAGCCTGGAATACAAAGGGAGCTACAAGCACATCCCAGAGCATAGCTTTGAGAAAGGATTGGCTAGTGATGACAGAAGTAGTCAGGCACCGTATCTTCAAGAGTTTGATGCATTTGGTGTGCTAGAGCCAGCTAGCAGCTAATTGTTAATTATTTGGAAATTATGTGATTTGGTCGATAAACTGTGCTTTGGAATTGGCCGTGGTGGGGGTATTTACACCGTGGAAATTTGCAACCAGTCAAAATCAGGGCCTTCTTGTTTTGATAGAACTGGTTTATCAGCAGACCACTTTGCCATGCAGAGAAGTTTCTTTTTAATCCCATAGGCAGCAAGAGGGGTGGGCATTGACTATTTTTGGCAGTGACAGTGGAGTGATACAGCCAGATTTGTATTTTATGTCCAAAAACTTGATAGCTATGTTATGTGGAGAAAGATAAGGGCCTAAACCAAGAAAGTGGTATCAGACATGGGGTATGAAGGATGGAAAGATTGACAAATTTGTTTATGAGGAATGATGGACAAGTTGATTGGGTAGATGGCTGGGCCAGCAACCAAGAAAGCTGGAGAATACAGAAGAGAAAAGTTAATTGAGGTGACAAGTTACTTCTGAGAATGTTGAATTTCAGAATTCTTAGGGACTGGGCAGTTGCATATAAGCATAGGAATCTCCATAGCTCCACTCACTTAAGAGAAGAAACAGGATGAGTCCTAGCCAGGCACTGCTGATCAAACTCATTCACTCCTCTTCTGTGTGGAAGTCTCTACTGCTATTCTGTCAGTTTCCACCTGCACTCATAACTCTTTAGTAGAAGGACACTTCCTCTGAAGGCAGGGCTGCTCTGGCCAGCCTTGGCAGGCCTAGACCCTAGGTAATTCCCTCTTCTGGATATATGTAGTTTTCTCTCTCAGGCATTTAAGCCAGGGGTCCCAGGATATCACCTAGAATGCTCTTCAGATGGCCACACCTTGTATTCTTAGTTAATGGCCCTCCTTCCCCAAACACGATGTTGGGCTAGAAAGTCAGAATTTATCCTTCAACTCTTCCCTCCCTCAGGTGACTTCCAACCTTTCCAGAACAGCTGGCCCAACAGGTGAAAAGCAGCCTTAGCTTTCCTTCCGTAAATGAGGGAGTGATAATCCCAGTGTCTGGAGAATTGATCTCAGGTCCCCAAGTACCCATCTTATTTCCTTCCTAGGACCTAGGGAATCTGAGGAAGATGGTGTTCTTGGAGGCCGATAATGACCCCCTAGTTTCCTGAAGAAGCTCTAACCTTTCATTTTACAACATAGATTATTAACTTTTGTTTGAAGATGAAGTTTTCAACCAAATTCTATAGGCATTTCTAAATAAATTTTAACTAAAGTGAGACAATAGATATGTTGTCTTCCTTGAAAGCTGAATTCTTACAGCTCTATCACTTCCAGGCCCCTATCTTGACAGAGTTAGAAATGATGAGCCAAACACAGACATTACAAGAATGAATTTTTAAGGCAGGTCTTAATGCCTGCCTACTGTAAATATGGTCACCAAAGGAACGCTGGAACCTGCCATAAATGTGTGTTGTTATATTTAAGTATGAAATAGATAAATATTCCTAAATAGAGTCCAGGCATATTATCATTTGTTAGACATAATTTTAAAATGTGAGTTTACAAAAATATGTAGGGGATCAGATAACTCTTTCAATAGCCTAATTTTAGGCCTGAATTTTATTCTTCATGTTCCTTTTCAATGTAGCACTGACATTTAGTCAGTCTAGGGAAAGCATAGAGGAAAAAATGCTCTAAGAAGTACTTTGTAATTGAGAAAGGCTTTCGTTTAAAAGTCCAAAATCTCTGTACTAAGCATATTTATACAGAAAAATTTTCCATTTAAATTTCCACATTGTTTTTAAACATCTAGGATAAATGTTTACAGGAAAAAAATTCAACACCTAGCTAGCTTTCAAAAAGTAGACATTCTTTACTTTCATCTCTAAGCTCAAAAATAACTAGATTATTTTTGCCAACATTTCTCAATACTCTTACATGGGAGCTAAGATAAATCATGGAAGATTTAATCTCAGAAGATTCTTTTGTGATTTAGGAGTGGAGAAGAGATTTATTTATGAACCATGAGTAACATAAATGCAAATGGCTCTTCGGACATAATCATCCACTTTAAATAATAGGATATGGTTACATGGCAATAAAAACACAGGATTTGCTTACATAAACATGAAAACTTCAATATATTTGGAGTTTTTCTACTTGCATATGTATTATATTAATTTATAGACTTTTTAAATATTAGAAGGTAACTTGGATTGGAATGATTCTCAAAAATGTAACAGTTGAATTATGGAAAATATTAAGCACTTTAATTAAGTAAACTTATTGATCAACTTCAAACTGGTTTTGGCTTTAGCATAATAATTTTTATGTTAAATAAATAATAAATTGTTATTGCATAGTCGTTATGTATATTAGCTTAATGAAGATATAAACTTTCTCTTATTCAATAATAAAATGAGAAGTCAAAAACCAATCCAATACCTAAGATAAATCATTTCACACTGGGAATTGCATTTTCTTCATATGTAGAAAATGTTTGAAGAAAAGCAGTAGCTATGGCCTAATGAAAACACCATTGGCCTCAGAGCAAAGACAGCTGGCTTGAGGGCTGCCACATTTACTTTTTAAGTAAATGGATAAATTAATATTAGTGTTTAATGTTGAGTTTGTTTCTTAAATTTTCTTTAATTTTTTTTCTTATACATAAAATCATAAAAATAATGCTATGAAGGTTAAGATTTACATTAATACATTTAAAGTCCCTGGCATGATGCCTAATACATAGTAGATGCTCAATAAATAGTAGCTACCTTGCTTTAAAAACCCTGTGGTTCCCCACCATGCTCAAATTAATTAATATGGCTCTAAAGATCTTCAGTGATCTGGTGCCCCTTACTTCCGATGGCTTCATCTTGTAACATGTCCCTCTCATGCTCTTCACTAGTAGTCTCCAAAATGAGGCACATGGACACCAGGGAAGAAATAGCAGACCTTTTTTGTGCCCTGCCTATATTCTTCAAGCTTTACCATTTCAAAGTATGCACTTGTCAATTCTAAATGGCAGCATCTACATCTCTTTGTCTGGAGGCTTTCAACAAAATTGTGGAAAGTCACCCAGCCTGTTCATGCAGAAAGGTGGAAATGTTGAAGATTTAATGCCTCATAGGAGTAGCCTTCAACCAATGACCAGTGGTTATTAAATACCCCAGCTTTATCATCCCTCAAAAGGAACAAGGCTGAGACATCTGTCAAGGACTGTGAAGGTTCTGAGATTTTACACTGCCAAAAAGCCAGGAGGTTAGACTGCCACAGTTTCATGCATGCTGGCAGAAGACAGTAGACCCCAGGGTCAGAGACAAAGGACATTATTACTCATGGCATAGCAGGCGGCATGAGCTTCATGTCCTTATTTGTTCCCCCTTGACACCCAATTTTCACAGGGTGATGTTGAGGAGTCTCAGTGGATGTTATGCACACAGTAGATCTGTGTCATAGCTGAAAGACTCCAAGCTTAGAAACCTTCAATCTTATAAGGGCTACTAGCAAACCTACCCAACCTTTGTCCCCAAGAAAGACATTATCTTTATCGTCTTGGTCAGGAAACAAATCAGCACTTTGCCCTTGAATGGAGACACTATGTCTATATTCCAAGGCCGTTTGCTATGCTAACATCCTTGAAAACATAGATGAGGACAATAGCTGCCAAAAGGTGTATAAAGACATGAAGAATTGTCTCCTGGCAGCACACCCAATATCACTACACTTCCCCAACAGGACTGAGCTCCAGTAGCCCACAGTGGTAACTCACATAACATACCTTTCATTGGCTTCTTTCACTTCCCTGCCTCTTCTCTCCACTCCCTAACAGTTTTTTGCTAAGATTACCTGGTAAATAAATGACTTGCAGATACCTGGACAAAATTGGGATGCTATTGGGAAACAAAGAAAAGAGAAAATGGATGGTGGGTCAGTCATAAACAGAGTCCACTACAACTTACTTGTACTTCTCCTGCAGAAGTTTGAAGCATTTGCTTTAGGCATTGTAGTTCAGCTAACCTTAGAAAGTAAGTAGAGCTATCTATCTTGCATTAACTCAAAATACACAGTTTTAACTAAAACACATACGGCAGTGTTTCCTAAAGCCACTGATTGAATTTCACCATTGATATAGCTAAACTGCTAAGAAATTCATTGGTCCCAGTGGTTACCCAATAAGATGACCCTGTCATGGAAGAAAATAGACTTCGTGACATATTCTAACATATACACTCAGAATAGAATTTGGTGACTCTGCTATCACTCATGAGAAAACAGTATCTTCTCATTCCAAAGACTAGGATTCTCTTTAAGTCACAATGGTGAGGATTCATTTTAATTGCACATGTATAAAATCCAGAAACACCATGTTTTTAGTGGATAGCTGTAGTGCTAGCCACAAA
Organism: Pan paniscus; assembly: GCF_029289425.2. NCBI lineage: Eukaryota > Metazoa > Chordata > Mammalia > Primates > Hominidae > Pan > Pan paniscus. Next base: position 22,408,694 of record NC_073272.2, on the reverse strand, counting down.
CAAAAATTAGGATGTTTTCTGTTTGTTTCCCCAGATGGCATCTAGCTTTCTTGGCTTCCAATTTTCATCCCTTTGACCTCTTCAGTTTTGGTCGTGATGTTCTAAATGGCAAGGTCTGTTCTAGGAAGAGCTATGCTACTGTGTCTATAAACCTGCTCAAGGACAACACTAGTCCATTCTTTCTCAGAGTGTGATCTCTGGTCCAGTTACATCAGCATCACCTGAGAATTTACTAAAAGGGGAGATTCTCAGGTTCTACCCCAGACCTTAATCAGAAACTTGGGGGTGGGGGATCAGCCTCTCCTTAAGAAGTCTTCCAGATGATTCTGACACATGCTTAAATGTGAGAACCACTGCTCAAGAGTCTAATCCAAAGTCTTGATTCAGGCAAAGAACTCCTGATGGCTTCTAAGTCAAAGAAACCAGCTACCAGCGGCCTGATAACACAAATTGAAATAGCTTCAAAAGCAGATTTCAATTGTGCTGAGAGTGGATTACCTCAGAGATTATATTCTAAAGTCTGTGTACTAGAACATGGACCATTGAATCATCCAGTTTTTACTCCTCCCTTTAATGAGCACTTTGAGTGGTTTTGGTTTTTGGTGTTTCTCGCCTTTTTTTTTTTTTTCTCCTGTAGAAAGGCGACATTATCCTCATTTTATAAAATGACATTCACATCTTCAAAAGGGTCTTTCCTGATTAACCCTATCTTCCTCTGATGTGGCATTTTACTCTGTGACTTGGTGCCTTAACATTTTCATATTCATTTTGCATGACATTAATCTGCATTCAAGCCACATGCTTTGAAAATACTCTCTGAGTAGGTTACACCCATCTGTCAGACGGGAGCTCGGCACAGACCATGATTTTTCTCATTTCCTTGGAATCTATTTGGCCTCTGTGCCTATGTAGGTCAGTGCTCTGCCAACCAAACAGAGATATACATATATGTGTGCATGCATGAGTGTGTGGAGGGAGGGGATATATTGGGACCACACGTTTTTAAAAAAAACTTAAGAGAAGCCATTCAAATTGTCCTTAAACCATGCATCCAGGATCAGGTTTATCCAAATTCTCTGCCATCTTCACAATACCTGACCCTATTCACCAACAATGAATGAAATACACTTAAGAACTCAGTAAGGCCCATTTTCTTCCAACTGACCAGCCAGAAGAACAAACCTGCTCCTCTGAGGTAGCCACACACTGAGATCTGGGTCACCACTTCAGAGGAGAGGCAAGGCTAGGATGAACAACCATCTCAGTTTAACTAGGACTGAGGAGTTTCTCAGAATGCTAGACTTCCAGTGCTAAAACCAAGACAGTCCTGGGTAAACTGGAGCAGTTTGTCACCTTCACTGAGGCATCTAATTCAGAGAACAATGAAAAGAGTTAGCAGGCTCGGCTTTCACATTGCACCCTGCCTGCTACTCAGGCCAACCAGTCATTAAGACAGTGTCATGATCAGACCTTTCCAAATCCTCTGATGTGGACGCTCTCCAGGACAGCCCTGGGCAAAGCTGCATAGTGTGCAAAATGGTCAGCTTCCCCATTTTCTCCATTTCACAGCTTTCTTCACATCTCTGCTCTTCCTGGGGCTCCCAGTTCTCTGAACCTTCCACTTTTTGCCTCTCCCTCTCCTCCCACCAAACCTCACACAGAGGAGACTTCATCCACATGAAGTTACAAACACTGATTAGCAGAGCAGTAGTTCTTAAACCTGGCTGCATGCCAGAAACATTCAGGCTGCTTTTTTAAAAATCCAAACGCCTAACCCTTACCACCTGAGATTCAGATTTCATTGATCTTGGGTACAGGCAGGCACTGGTGTGTTTAAAGTCTCCTTTGATTATTCTAATCAGCAGCTAGGGTCGAGAGCCATTGCTTTGGAGCACTTATCCTCAAATGTGGCCTCAAAGTGGAATCACCTGGGAAGCTTCAAAAACTACTTATGTCTGGGTCCCACCCCCAGAGTCTCATGTAATTGGTCCAGGGTACAGCCTGGATTTCAGGATTGGTAAAACTCCCCAGAAGATTCTGACGTGCAGCCAAGTTTCAGAATGCTGATCTGGCCTTGCTACCCAAAATGCACTCCACCCACCAGCAACTTCAGCCGCGCCTGCAAGCTTGTCAGAACTGCAGGCTCGGGGGCCCTGCCCTGGACCCACTGAAACCAGACCTGCAGTTTCGCAAGATCCCCCAGGTAAGTCATATGCACGTTAAGTTTGGAAAGCTCTGGTTTGGAGCATCACCCCCTCCCAGAGCATTTAACAAGAACTAGAACCTTAACCACAATAAGAGTGTTCTCTTGTGAGAATTATAGGCATCAGACAGAATGTAGGAAGCATTTTGGTAAAAGGAGGGTTTTCCCAGTCCTCTGAGTCATGTCCCCAGAAGCAGTCACCTACTCCTCCTACTCATAAGAACATTCTGGTGTTATTAAATGTCAGCTGAAGATATACATCTGGCTATGATTCAGCCAAGAGGAAAAGAGACACTGCAGAGAGTTGTTGCTGGTGTTTGTGCTTCCTGCAAATGTCTGGCAGAGGTCAAGCCCTGAAACTGGTATCAAGCATACCTGGGAGCAGTGTTATTTTTAAAAAGCAAGATTTGAGCAAAATAAGCCCTGTCCCACATAGAAAGCAAGGAGTATGGGAGGTGGGGGAGGATGACACAAAGGAATAGCATTATAGAGATTTAAATTAACCCAAATTAGAAATTGTTATGTATATCACTGGGTAAACTAGCAAATGCTTCTATGTCAAACATACTGAATATTCCAGAAGATACTAAAATGAAAGCCTAAGTAGAAAATAATGATTAACCTTACTTAGTTTACTAATAGGTAAACATTATTGAGTTCAATTCTTATTTTATACATAGCAGAATTGAAAGATTCCCAAATGCCTGAGCTGCACCTCCATTATAATGCAATGCCATTCACTTTTTCCTCCTCTGTTTAGACATATTCAGAATTACACCCATTATGCAAATGTACTGGTGAGGTGTGAAAATGAAAAGCACCACTCTGAATCACCCCCCAATAGCTTTATTCTAAAAGACCCCAAGGAGGAGTGAGAGGTCCCTGAAGTTCCCTATGGAACCAAGAACAGGGAAAGGACGTCTACAGAACTGAGAATGCCAACAAATTCTGTCTTTGGGAGAAGGCATCTGGGTCAAGTGATCAAATTTCGTGTCCTAGATTTCAGTCTCAGGAGAGTTAACACAATTCATTCCAGGATCTTCAGCATCTCTGTGGTATCCAGGGGAAAAGGCCAACCCTGAGACAATTAGTCAAATGAGAAGCAGGAGTTCTGAATCTCAGCAATGTGTGCAATTCCACATGCCTTCCACTAGTAGCAAAAGCAGAATTGACTCTACATACACAAGAATCCAAAGAACAATAGATATGACGTTGGAACTACCAGTAACTTAAAGACAGAATGCTTTAAAAATCCAATTTAAAGGCTACAAAGGAGGGGGTTTGAACCCATCGATTTAAATATATCTGGGAAGGCACTACCTCTGACTAGACTCAATGCCCAGGAACTCAGCAATTACTATGAATTCAGACTATATTTAAGGAACGACAATAATGCAATCATTATGGGCATCGGCATCTCTGGGCAACTTCTTAGCAATACAGACTCTAGGTCCTTCCCTAGACCTGCTGAATCAGAATCTGCATTTTAACAAAATTCCTAGGTGATTCATATGTTCATGGAAGTTTTAAAAACACCGATGTAGAACGGTAATTATTAATCCTAGCTGCACATCTGAGTTACTTGTTGAGGTTTTTAATCTTGTGAGTATTTAGGCCCCACTCCCAAAGTAATTAAATCAGTATTTGTGGGTGGGACTTAATTATCCCTGTGTGGTCAAACCTCCCCAGGTGTTTCTGATGGAGTCAGTTTTGGCAGCTGTGACCTAGGATATGTAGAAGTAGAAGGGTTGTTTCTCGGGTTATCATTTTCTCTCTCTCTCTCCATGAAATATGGGGATCATAAGTATGTTAATTAAATTCACAGTTAAAAATCGAAGCGCTAGGCTGGATGCGGTGGCTCATGCCTGTAATCCCAGCACTTTGGGAGGCCGAAGTGGGCAGATCACTTGAGGCCAGAACTTCGAGACCAGCCTGGCCAACATAGCAAAACCCCGTCTCTACTAAAAATACAAAAATTAGCTGGGCCTTGGGGCACATGCCTGTAATCCCAACTACTTGGGAGGCTGAGGCAGGAGAATCGCTTGAACCCGGGAGACAGAGGTTGCAGTGAGCCGAGATCTGCTGTGAGTGAGCACCACTGCACTCCAGCCTGAGCAACACAGCAGGGCTCTTTCAAAAAAAAAAAAAAAATCAAAGTGCTTTTCCTTAAGCAGCCACCTGGGTGTGACATGGACGTGTATCCCTAAACATTCTTTTCATGCCTCCTCAATAGATAGAGCCAAAAACTATGTCCTATTGTCTCTACCCAGAATGCTCTGTGTGACCTTGCGTAAGTCACCCTCTCTGAACCTTGGTTTTGTCTTCTCTCAAACATAATCTTATATATCCCTTTTATCTTTCAAGGTGATTATATGATCAAAGGAAGAAAGGTGGTATAGGTTAAACACACCTGATAACAATAACTTAAGCATACCCTGAGACTGACTCTGTATGGCAGATGCACCTGAATGTATGTTCTGAGCTAGGGAACCCAGGAGTGGCTAATCTGGAGATTCATTCCATGTCTATGAGGAACATCTGAGCCCCCGGCCTGCCCCGTGGAACACAGACTGTACACGGGATTGAGGTCCAGAGCTTTGGGTTGAATGAAGGTTGCAGTTATCCTCCCCAGCCCACTGCCACTGGGCCATGTGGTTTTCCTGTCCAGCCTGCCACAGCTAGACTTTCTCCCTGTAAGTAAATAAAATTCCATGTCTTATTTGCTGGCTCTGTGTCTCTTTGGCCTTTTGAACCTTCTGCCATCCCCATTGGAGTTGATAGGGGTTTAGCACAACAGGTGACTGACTGTCCAGTTTTAGCCCTCAAAGTCCCATATCCTTGAACATCTCTCAGTCATGGACAAAACAAGATGGTTGGCTGGTAACCCTAGGAGTAACCAATGTGAATCACTAAGACATACCCAGAGAATTTTACTAATGTAATGCCCCCAAGGCAGGCCTTGCTAAAAAAGATCCAAGTGGCCAAGCCAATCTGAAATCCAAATAATGAAGTGGAGACTCTATCAGTTGCTTCTTAACCTGGAGATTCCCTCTGAAAAAAGGAAACTGTGTTTGGGAGTCTTGTAGAAATCTGACTAGCCATGCTAGTTTTGCAGAATCAGATCCAGCCTAGAAAGCAAATACCAGGTTTTAAAAGACATAAAATCCTGGCGGGTGGGTGGGGAGGGTGGAGCAAGATGGTAGAATAGAAGTCTGTACCCTTTGTTCCCCTGTTGGAACACCAATTTTTTTTTTTTTTTTTTTTTTTTTTTTTTTTTTTTTTTTTTTTGAGATAGAGTTTCGCTCTGTCTCCAGGCTGGAGTGCAGTGGTACAATCTCGGCTCACTGCAACCTCTGCCTCCTGGGTTCAAGCGACTCTCCTGCTTCAGCCTCCTGAGTAGCTGGGATTAGAGGCATGCACCACCACACCTGGCTAATTTTTGTATTTTTAGTAGAGACGGGGTTTCACTATGTTGGCCAAGATTGTCTCGATCTCTTGACCTCGTGATCCACCCGCCTCGGCCTCCCAAAGTGCTTGGATTACAGGCATGAGCCACCATGCCCGGCCTGGAACACCAGATTTTAACAACTGTCTGTACACAGAAAAGCACTGTCACAAGAACCAAAAAAAAAAAAAAAAAATCAAGTGAGCAATCACAGTACCTGGGTTTAACTTTATATCACCAAAAGGGGCATTGAGGAAGACAGGAGAGACTGTCTTCAATCACTGACACCACCCCTCCCCTATTCCCTGGCAGTGACCTTGCTGCACAGAGAGAGAATCTGTGCATGCTGGGGAGGAAGAGCACAGTGACTGGAGGACTTTACATTGAACTCAGTGCTGCCCTGTCGCAGTGGAGCATAAAGCCATGCTGGGCTCAGCCAGTGTTCATACACAGATGGAGCATGTGGAGAAGCCCTAGCCAGAAGAGACTCATCCATCCCAGCAGTCAAAACTTGAGTTTCTCAGCAAGCTTCGCCATGGTGGGCTGAAGTGCTCTGGGCACCTAGGTAAACTTGAAAAGCAGTGTAGGACACAAGGACTGCAATTCCTACACAACTCCTAGTGCTAGGCTAGACCAGCTAGTGGACTAGGGTGGCATACGACCTGGGGAGACACCAGCTGGTGCAGCTAAGGAAGTGCTTGTGCTATCCCTCCCTCAACTCCAGCCAGCACAGCTCACAGCAGTAAAAGTGACTCCTTTCTACTTAAGGAGAGTGAAGAGTAAAGAGAACTTTTTCTTGCATCTTGGATACCAGCTCAGCTATAGTAGAATAGGCCACTGGGCAGAGTCATGAGGCCTCCATTCCAGGCTTTCACTCATGGATGACATTTCTAGACACACCCTGAGCCAAAAGGGAGCCCACTGCCTTGAAGGGAATGGCACAGTCCTGGCAAGATTTATCACCTGCTGACTAAAGAGGCCTTAGGCCCTGAATAACCAGCAGTGATACCCAGGGAGTACGCCATGGGCCTGGGGCTCTGAGAAGTGCTGGCTTCATGGATGACCCAGCACACTCCCAGCTGTGATGGTCACAGTGAAAGACTCCTTCTGTTCGAGAAAAGCGAAGGGAAAAGTAAAGGTGACTTTTTCTTCTACCTTAAGTGTCAGCTCAGCCACAGTGAGGTAGAGCACTAAGTAGGCTCTTGAAGACCCCAAATCCAGGCCTGGGCTCTTGGAGAGCATTTCTGGACCTGCCCTGGGCCAAAGAGAAGCCCACTTCCTTGAATAGGATGAGTCCCAGACCTGGCAGCATTCATCACAAGCCCTTGGGCTTTAAGTGAAGATCGGCAGGGAGCTGGCAGAACCCTCAGTGGACCAGTGCTGGTGGTGGCCACACAGAGAAGCTCCTCTGCCAGTGGAAAGGGGAGGGAAGAGCAGGAAGGACTTTGTACTGTGGCTTGACTGCCAGCTTAGCCACAGTAGAATAGAAATCAGGTAAATTGCTAAGGTTTCTGACACTAATCCCTGACTCTCAGACAGCATATCTGGACATGCCTAGAGCCTGGGGGCAGCTTGCCACCCTGAAGGGGGAAGGGCCTTGGGCAAGGCCCAGTGCTGTGCTGGCTTCAGATCTGACGCACCAAAGTCCCAGTGGTGGTAGCAAAAGGGGTGCTTGCATCACTACACCCCCAGTTCGAGGTGGATCAGCATAGATAGAGAGACTCCATTGTTTGGGAGAAAGTAAGAGAAAAGAACAAAAGTCCCCGCCTGGTAATCCAGACAATTCCGGATCTTATCCAAGACCACCAAGGAGGTAAAACTTCAAATGAACAATCTAATGATTCATCTTAAAAAACTAGAAAAGCAAGAGCAAACCAAACCCAAAATTAGTAGAAGAAAAGAAATAATAAAGATCAGAGCAGAAATAATTCATTTGAAATGAAGAAAACAGTACAAAAGGTCAAAGACACAAAAAGTTGGTTTTTTGAAAAGATAAACAAAATTGACAAATCATTAGCCAGACTAAGAAGACCCAAATAAATAAAATCAGAGGTGTAAAAGGAGACATTGCAACTGATGCTGCAGAAATTCAAAGGATAATTAATGCCACTATGAGCAACTATATGCCAATAAATTAGAAAATCTAGAATAAATGGATAAATTCCTAGACACATAGAACCTACCAAAATTAAATCATGAAGAAACCGTGAACAGCAAGTAACGAGATCAAAGCCACGAAAGTCTTCTAGTAAAAAAAATGCCCAGTACCCAATGGCTTCACTGTTGAATTCTACCAAACATTTAAAGAAGAACTAATGCCAATTCTACTCAAACTACTTTTCTTTGGTGAGACGGAGTCTCGCTCCGTCTCCCAGGCTGGAGTGCAGTGGTGCGATCTCGGCTCACTGCAAGCTCCACCTCGCGGGTTCACGCCATTCTCCTGCCTCAGCCTCCCAAGTAGCTGGGACTACAGGCATTCGCAACCACACCCAGCTAATTTTTTGTATTTTTAGTAGAGACAGGGTTTCACCGTGTTAGCCAGGATGGTCTCCATCTCCTGACCTCATGATCTGCCTGCCTCAGCCTCCCAAAGTGCTGGGATTACAGGTGTGAGCCACTGTACCCGGCCTACTCAAACTATTCTTAAAAACAGAAGAGGAGGGAATACTTTAAAACTCATTCTACAAGGCCAGTATTACCCTGATATCAAAACCAGACACACCTCAAAAAAAGAAAATTCTGGGCCAATATTTCTGATGCATATTGATGCAAAAATTTTCAACAAAATACTAGCAAACCAAATTAAACAATACATTAAAAAGATGATTCATCATAGCCAAGTTGGATTTATCCCAGAAATGCAAAAATGGTTCAACATATGCAAATCAATCAATGGGATACGTCTTGTCAACAAAATAAGGGACAAAAACCACATGGTCATTTCAATTGATACTGACAAAGAATTTGAAGAAATTCAGCAACCTTTATGATCAAAGCTCTCAAAATCCTGGGTATAGAAGGAAAATACCTCAACACAATAAGCACCATATACAATAGACCCACAGCTAGTATCATACTGAATGGGGAAAAACTGAAAGCTTTTCCTCTGAGATCTGGAACACTACAAGGATACCCACTGTCACTACTGTTACTCAACATAGCACTGGAAGTCCCAGCTAGAGCAATCAGAAAAGAGAAAGATGTAAAGAACATCCAAATTGGAAAGAAAAAAGTCAAGTTATCCTTGTTTTCAGATGATATCATCTTATATTTGGAAAAATCTCAAGACTGCACAAGAAAACTATTAGAACTGATAAGCAAATTCAGTCAAGTTGCAGGATACAAAATCAACACACAAAAATCAGTAGCATTTATATATGCCAACAGTGAACAATCTGAAAAAGAAATTTAAAAAGTAATTGCATTTACAACAACCACAGATAAAGTTACAAAGCTAGGAATTAACCAAAGAAGTTGAAATATGTCTATAATGGATACCAGGAAACATTGATGAAAGAAATTGAAGAGGACACCAAATAATAGAAAGATATTCTATGTTCATGGATTGGAAGAATCACTATTGTTAAAATGTTCATACTACCCAAAGCAATCTATAGATTCAATGCAATCCCTATCAAAATACCAATGACATTCTTCACAGAAATAAAAAAAAAAGCTATCCTAAAATTTATATGGAACCACAGAAGACCCAGAATAGCCAAGGCTATCCTAAGCAAAAAGAATAAAACTGGTGGAATCACATTACCTGCCATCAAACTATACTACAGAGCTATAATAACCAAAACAGTGTGGTACTGGAATAAAAACAGACACATAGACCGATGCAATAAAGAACCCAGAAACAAATCCACACACCTACAGTAAACTCATTTTTGACAAAGGCACCAAGATCGCTGGGAAAAAGACAGTCTCTTCAAGAAATAGAGCTGGGAAAACTGGATATCCATATGCAGAAGAATGAAACTAGACCCCTGTCTCTCACCATATATAAAAATCAAATCAACATGGAATAAAAATGTAAATCTAAGATTCCAAACTATGAATCTATGACAAGAAAATATTGGGGAAACTCTCCAGGACATCAGTCTGGGCTGAGATTTTTTGAGTAATACCTCACCAGCACAGGCAACCAAAGCAAAAATGGACAAATGAAATTACAAGTTAAAAAGCTTCTGCAAAACAAAGGAAACAATCAACAAAGTAAACAGACAACCTACAGAATGGGAGAAAATATTTGCAAACTATCCATCTGACAAGGGATTAATAACCAGAATGTATAAGGAGTTCAAACAAATCTATAGGAAAAAAATATAATCCAATTTAAAAATGGGAAAAGGATTTGAATGACATTTTTCAAAAGATAACATACCAAAGGCAAACAGTTATATAAAAAGGTGCTCAACATCATTGATTATCAGAGAAATGCAAAGCAAAACTACAATGAGATAGCATCTGATGTGATTTGGCTGTGTCCCCACCCAAAATCTCATCTTGAATTGTAATCCCCATAATCCCCACGTCTCAAGGGAGAGACCAAGTAGAGGTAATTGGATCATGGGGGCAGTTTCCCCCATGCTGTTCTCTTGATAGTGAGTGAGTTCTCAGGATGGTTTTATAAGGGGCTCTATCCCCTTATGCTGCCTGGCACTTCTTCCTGCCACCTTGTGAAGAAGTTGCCTTGCTTCCCCCTTTGCCTTCTGCCATGACTGTAAGTTTCCTAAGGCCTCTCCAGTCATGCCGAACTGTGAGTCAATTAAACCTCTTTCCTTTATAAATTACCCAGTCTTGGGAAGTTCTTTATAGCAGCATGAAAATGGACTAATACAGCATCTCACCCCACTTAAAATGGCTTATATCCATAAGAAAGCCAATGATTAATGCTGGCAAGGATATGGAGAAAAGGGAACACTTGTACACTGTTGGTGAAAATGTAAATTAGTACAACCACTATAGAAAACAATTTGGAGGTTCCTCAAAAAGCTAAAAATAGAGGTGCCACAGGATCCAGCAATCCCACTGCTGGGTATATATGCAAAAGAAAGGAAATCAGTATACCAAAGAAATATCTACACTCTCATGTTTGTTGCAGCTCTGTTCACAATAGCCAGGATTTGGAAGCCAACTAAGTGTCCATCAACAGATGAATGAATGAAAAAATGTGGTACATATACACAATGGAGTACTATTCAACCATTTAAAAAGAATGAGATTTAGTCATTTGCATAAACAAGGATGGAACTGGAGGTCATTGTGTTAACTGAAATAAGCCAGGCATAAAAAGGCAGTCATTGCATGTTCTCACTTATCTGTGGGATCTAAAAGTCAAAACAATTAAACTCATGGAGATAGAGAGTAGAAGGATGGTTACCAGAGGCTGGGAAGGGTAATTGGGGCAGGATGGGTAGGGGAAGTGGAGATGTTTAAAGGTTACAAAAATATAGTTAGATAGAATGAATAAGACCTAGTATTTGATAGCACAGTGGGGTGACTATAGTCAATAATAATTTAATTGTACATTTAAAAATAACTGAAAGAGTATAATTGAACTGTTTGTAACACAAAGGATAAATGCTTGAGAAGATAGACACCCCATTTTCCATCCTGTGATTATTTCACGTTGCATGTCTATATCAAAACATCTCATGGACCCCATAAATATATACACCTACTGTATGAGGGTTCTCTAGAGGGAAAGAACTGATGGAATAGATACATATATATAAAATGGAATTTACTAAGTATTAACTCACATGATCACAAGATCCCACAATAGGCCATCTGCAGGCTGAGGAACAAGGAGAGCCAGTCCGAGTTCCAAAACTGAAGAACTTGGAGTCTGACGTTCAAGGGCAGGAAGCATCCAGCATGGGAGAAAGATGTAGGCTGGGAGGCTAGGTCAGTCTCCGTTTTCACATTTTTCTGCTGGCTTTCTATTCTAGCCATTCTGGCAGCTGATTAGATGGTGCCCACCCAGATTAACGGTGGGTCTGCCTTTCCCAGCCCACTGGCTCAAAAGTTAGTTTCCTTTGGCAACGCCCTCACAGACACACCTAGCATCAATACTTCGTATCCTTCAATCCAATCAAGTTGAGACTCAGTATTAACCATCATCACACCTACTATATACCCACAGAAATTAAATTTTTTAAAAAAGTCCTGGCAGGTAAGAATGCTAATGATTAAAAGCATCCCCTGTAGCCTGAAGCACCATCAGTAGGAAATTGTAAAGAATTAAAAACAAATAAAACCCTATATAAATGTTTTAGTCTTGCAGAAAAGTCACAGGCTTCACAGTTATTTTCAAGCATGCCTTCAAGCTGGAATAAGATCATTATCTGAAAGGCTGTGCTTACTCCCTGAGCTCTCAAGGAGGGGAGGGGTGGTGGTGGTGGTGGTGGTGGTGGTGGTGTGTGTACAGGAGGTAGAAGAACCTTGCAACTCAAAAGAAGAAGTCTTTAGGTGAATCATTTTTACACAGAAAGAGCCATCTTATGGATCTCCACTAAAGACCTATAAAGGAAATCTCTCCAAGCAAAATCTACAAAGAATTCTCATGTAACACTGGCACTGTTACAAGCATAGTTTTGCATTGCATCCTAGAAACCAAACCATGCCTTGATTTGTAAGACAAAAATCCTGGCCTTACTTGCACTATTGCAGTAGCCTCCCAACTGATCTCCTACATCTACTTCTGCCCCTTTATCTATTATCTGCTCTGTAGGTCCAAGTGACACATCATCACTCTCATTAAAAACTCTTTAGTGGCCACCTGCTGTCCTCAAGATGAAGACTGAAACCCTTAACAAGGCCCACCGATCCCTGTGTGAGCTATCTCCTACATTCTTCCCCAGCCTCATCTCTTATCTTACTCTCTCAAATACTCACCATGGCCCAGCCAGACTCAAGGGCTTTCTTTACATTCCATTCATACCTCTTGCTCTTGATCTGCCAGCAAGCCTTTGAAACGTGCTATTCCCTCTGCCTGAAAATCTCTTCTCCCCAACTAAAGATACATCCCCTGCCATAGGCGACCACTCCTTCTTCACTTAAACCCTACATAGTAATCAGTCAGTTCCATCTTCAGTTGTTTGAGGGGAAGTTCTCCCTGCCCCAATTCCACTCCACCAAGACTGGGCCTCTCATACACATTTTTATAACACCCTATTCCTTCCCTTATGGGAACTTCGCAGCCCATTGTTATACATCTATACATGACTATTTGATGAATGATTCTCTTCTCATGACTGCAAACTGCGTTAGCACAGAGATGATGTTTTCTCTTCCTTTTCTACTGCCAAGGCTCACCATACTGGTGTACAGTAGGCACTCCATAAATGTTTGTTGAAGAAAGGAAGGGAGGGAAGAAAGACAAGGGAAGGAAGAAAGATAAAGTTAGAAATACTAATATCTTTTGTAGGGAAAATGTGCTTCAATGGAAAACTATGCATTGTCTAGAGCTGGGATTGATGGATGTTTTCTGTAAGGGCCAAGTAGTAAATATTTTCATGTTTGCAGGCCATATGGTCTCTGAGGCAACTACTCAACTCCATGAATATAGTGCAAAAGCAACCACAGACAACACATAAACTAATGTGCTATGTTCTAATAAAACTTTATGAATACTGAAATTTGAATTTCATATGATTTCCACATATCAACAAAGTTATTCTTTTGATTTTTTTCAACCATTTAAAAATGTAAAAACCATTCTTAGCCCTTACGTAATTCCTCCTGCCCATTCTTCCCTGCCTGTCTCTTCCCAGCCTCCCCAGGTAATCATTGATCTGCCTTCTGTCACTACAGATTAGTTTGAAGTTTCCAGATATTTTATATAGATGAAATCATACAGTGAGTACTCTTTTTTTTTGTAATGCTGCTTTTATTTAGACTAATTATTTTAAGATTCATCCATGTTATGTATATCAAATAGTTATTCCTTTTTATTACTGACTAGCATTCCATTGTATAACACAGTTTGTTTATCCATTTGCCTGTTGATAGACATCTGAGTTGTTGCCAGTTTCTGGCTGTTTCATGAACATGAACATTTATGGACAAGATATTTCTCTTGGGTAAATACCTAGAGGTAGAATGGCTGGATCATATAGTAGATATATATTTACCATTTTAAGGAACTGTTAAACTGTTTTTTTGTTTGTTTGTTTGTTTGTTTGTTTGTTTTTGAGATGGAGTCTCGCTCTGTCACCCAGGCTGGAGTGCAGTGGCTGTTCTCAGCTCACTGAAACCTCTGCCTCCCAGGTTCAAGCAATTCTCCTGTCTCAGCCTCCTGAGTAGCTGGGATTACAGGCACATGCCACCATGCCTGTCTAATTTTTGTATTTTAAGTAGAGACAGGGTTTCACCATATTGGTCAGGCTGGTCTCGAACTCCTGACCTCAGGTGATCCACCCGCCACGCCCTCACAAAGTGCTGGGATTACGGGCGTGAGTCACCACGCCTGGCCTATTAAACTGTTTTCTAAAGCAGTTCTGTTTTACATTCCCACCAGCAGTGTAAGAGAGTTCTTGTTCATTTGCATCCTTGCCAACACTTGGTATGGTCAGTCATTTTAATTTAGCCATTCTACAGGGAGAATGGTGGTGTTTCATGGTGGTTAATTTGCATTTTCCTAAAGACTAATGATGTTGAGCATCTTTTCATGTGCTTATTTGCCATCTTTATATCTTCTTGGTGATGTAAATATCTGTTCACGTTTTTTGCCCATTTTTACTGGATCATTTGCCTACTTTTTGAATTTTAGGATTCCTTATATATTCTGAACACAAGTTGCTTATATGATTTGCAAATGTTTTTCCCATCTGTGACTTGTCTTTTCATTCTCCAATTGTATCCTTCAAAAAGCAGAAATTTTTAATTTCAATGAAGTCCAAGACTTATGATAAAGCTAGAGTAATCAAGACAGTGTAGTACCGGTATCAAGATAGACAAATAGATCAACAGAACAGAACAGAGAGTCCAGAAATAGATTCACATGAACAACTGATTTTGGCAACGGTACAAAGACTATTCTTTTCCTAAAACAATTGTATGTCCATATGCAAAATCAATGAACTTCAATCCATAATATACCCCATATATAAAAATTAATTCAAGGTAGATCATAGACCTACACATACAACCTAAAATCTAAAATTCATGAAAGAAAAAAAACAGAAGAAAATCTTTGTGACCTTGGGTAAGGCAGATTTCTTAGATACAACACAAAAAGTATGATCCACAAAAGAAAAAAATGATGAATTGGTTTTCAATCTTTTATATTTAAAAAAATTGCTGTAGTGCATAACCTGGAACATATGCCATTCCATGTGTGCAGTTATATCTAAAGGATCAATTGCCAGAAGCCAACCAAGCTTTAGATAAGTTCTGAGTGACAGCAGGTTTGAGGTTCCTCTTTCCATATGAGATCTTGGTGTTAGTACATCCTATGTTGCCATTTGAGTGTTAGAGCAATGTGTTTTAACAATCAACTGAGCAGATAGTAGGGATTCATAACCTTTTATGAAAGTTGGAGAGTGTGAATAGGAGGCCAAGAGGACTACCCACAGGCAAGGCCAATATTTATCTTGAGAAATAATATTGGGTCACCACTAACTAAGAAAGAAAAGACAAAAATGTCCCAAATTCTAGACCACAATAAATCCTTAAAAATTTAAAGTATGTAATCAAACCCTACCTTGGATTTAACAAAAATCCCAAACCATTTAAGATGGAGCACCCTTAAGAGTGTTTAAGATTGAGCAACATCATTTTCTGTCATAACCTTTAAGATAAATTGGTTTTGAAATGTGTGTCAAGGTATCTGAGTGAGCTAATTTGTGACACATTTGTTACTCATAAATCAGTTAAACATTGGTGAATTGCTACCATAAATGACCATTTCATTTTAAAAGGAGCCACCTATAGTTCTTTGACTTGACAGTAATTAGATAGGATGGCCAAGAGTTTATCAAGCCCCTTTATGACACCAAATCCAGAGGGAATGCTTTCCTATTTTTTTCTATATAGTAGTCCATGGTTGTTAAGAATAAGAAAAAGGGATGTGTTTTCCATTTTTAAAAAAGTTTATTGCTGGGTTTTTGTACAAGAATTCCACATTAATTGTAGAAGATTTTCTAAATAGCACAAGAAGAAATTGAAAAGAAAAAAAAATCAGCTATAATTCCAGTTTTCAAAAAAATGTCCTGATTCTAAAATTAATCATACTACTAACAAGTATAAATTTTTGAATGTTACTGGATTTTTATTTTCCTGACATTTTGTCTGTAGAATTGGGTGAATTTCTGTTCTTCCTCATTCTTGATGAGGAACGCCCAAATAGAGTGGTTCTTCACCCTGTCGACACATTGGAATCACCTAGAGAGTTTTTTAAAGTGCTGATTCCTGGGTCCCACAGATATTCTAGATGTCTTTGGTCTTGGGTGCAATCTGGGAATCCGGATTTTTTTTTTATTTAAGTTTTAGGGTACATGTGCACAATGTGCAGGTTTGTTACATATGTATACACGTGCCATGTTGGTGTGCTGCACCCATTAACTCGTCATTTAGCATTAGGTATATTACCTAATGCTATCCCTCCCCCCTCCCCCAACCCCACAACAGTCCCCAGAGAGTGATGTTCCCCTTCCTGTGTCCATGTGTTCCCATTGTTCAATTCCCACCTATGAGTGAGAACATGCAGTGTTTGGTTTTTTGTCCTTGTGATAGTTTGTTGAGAATGATGGTTTCCAGTTTCATACATGTCCCTACAAAGGACATGAACTCTTCATTTTTTATGGCTGCATAGTATTCCATGGTGTATATGTGCCACATTTTCTTAATCCAGTCTATCGTTGTTGGACATTTGGGTTGGTTCCAGGTCTTTGCTATTGTGAATACTGCTGCAATAAACATACATGTGCATGTGTCTTTATAGCAGCATGATTTATAATCCTCTGGGTATATACCCAGTAATGGGATGGCTGGGTCAAATGGTATTTCTAGTTCTAGATCCCTGAGGAATCACCACACTGACTTCCACAAGGGTTGAACTAGTTTACACTCCCACCAACAGTGTAAAAGTGTTCCTATTTCTCCACATCCTCTCCAGCACCTGTTGTTTCCTGACTTTTTAATGATTGCCATTCTAACTGGTGTGAGATGGTATCTCACTGTGGTTTTGATTTGCATTTCTCTGATGGCCAGTGATGATGAGTATTTTTTCATGTGTTTTTTGGCTGCATAAATGTCTTCTTTTGAGAAGTGTCTGTTCATATCCTTCGCCCACTTTTTGATGGGGTTGTTTGTTTTTTTCTTGTAAATTTGTTTGAGTTCATTGTAGATTCTAGATATTAGCCCTTTGTCAGATGAGTAGGTTGCAAAAATTTTCTCTCATTTTGTAGGTTGCCTGTTCACTCTGATGGTAGTTTCTTTTGCTGTGCAGAAGCTCTTTAGTTTAATTAGATCCCATTTGTCAATTTTGGCTTTTGTTGCCATTGCTTTTGGTGTTTTAGACATGAAGTCCTTGCCCATGCCTATGTCCCGAATGGTATTGCCTAGGTTTTCTTCTAGGGTTTTTATGGTTTTAGGTATAACATGTAAGTCTTTAATCCATCTTGAATTAATTTTTGTATAGGGTGTAAGGAAGGGATCCAGTTTCAGCTTTCTCCATCTGGCCAGCCAGTTTTCCCAGCACCATTTATTAAATAGGGAATCCTTTCCCCATTGCTTGTTTTTGTCAGGTTTGTCAAAGATCAGATGGTTGTAGATATGCGGCATTATTTCTGAGGGCTCTGTTCTGTTCCATTGATCTATATCTCTGTTTTGGTATCAGTACCATGCTGTTTTGGTTACTGTAGCCTTGTAGTATAGTTTGAAGTTAGGTAGCATGATGCCTCCAGCTTTGTTCTTTTGGCTTAGGATTGACTTGGCGATGCGGGCTCTTTTTTGGTTCCATATGAACTTTAAAGTAGTTTTTTCCAATTCTGTGAAGAAAGTCATTGGTAGCTTGATGGGGATGGCATTGAATCTATAAATTACCTTGGGCAGTATGGCCATTTTCACGATATTGATTCTTCCTACCCATGAGCATGGAATGTTCTTCCATTTGTTTGTATCCTCT
The DNA here is from genome assembly GCF_029289425.2 of Pan paniscus. Taxonomy (NCBI): domain Eukaryota; kingdom Metazoa; phylum Chordata; class Mammalia; order Primates; family Hominidae; genus Pan; species Pan paniscus. Next base: position 22,390,907 of record NC_073272.2, on the reverse strand, counting down.
TTTATTTCACTGAGCAGTGGTTTGTAGTTCTCCTTGAAGAGGTCCTTCACATCCCTTGTAAATTGTATTCCTAGGTATTTTATTCTCTTTGAAGCAATTGCGAATGGGAGTTCACTCATGATTTGGCTCTCTGTTTGTCTGTTATTGGTGTATAAGAATGCTTGTGATTTTTGTACATTGATTTTGTATCCTGAGACTTTGCTAAAGTTGCTTATCAGCTTAAGGAGATTTTGGGCTGAGACGATGGGGTTTTCTAGATATGCAATCATGTCATCTGCAAACAGGGACAATTTGACTTCCTCTTTTCCTAATTGAATACCCTTTATTTCCTTCTCCTGCCTAATCTCCCAAGCAGGTCCTAATGTACAATCAAGATTGAGAACTACTGGCCCAAATATAAAGAAGGGAATCTGTTACAGATTGAATTGTGTCCTCCCAAAGTTCATATATTGACATCTTAATTCTTAGTATGACAGAATGTGACCTTATTGGAAACAAGATTGTTGTGGATACAATTAGTTAAGATGAAGTCATACTGGAGTAGTGTAGGCTCCTAATCCGGTATGACTGGTGTTCTTATAAAAGGGGGAAATTTGGACACAGACACAAACATAAGGAGAACACCATGTACAGATTGGCCAAGGAACCATCAGGACCCAGGAGAGAAGCCTAGAACATATCCTTCCCTAGAGCCTTCAGAGGGAGCATGATCCTGCCAACACTTTGATCTCAGACTTACAGCCTGCAGAACTGTGATAAAATAAATTTCCGTTGTTCAAACCACTGTTTGTGATACTTTATGACAGCCCCAGCAAACCAGTAAGATTTATAATCATTTTAAGTGGCCTCACAACCATGTTACATTAACTTCATGGTGTGACTGACTAAATGTCAAGAATAGAGTCACAGAAGGCACCCAACCTGGAAACATTTTGTCACATGTTCACATAGAAATTATAAAGGTCTATTTCCAGCAAATCATCACCTTCAAAAAGGCTTACACTTCCTGTTTGGTCACAATCTGCACACAGGATCAACTACCCTCTAAGTACAGGCTACCTGTCATAGCCATGCCCTCAGCAATTTTGAAAGAATGAAGACCCCCAACCCAGGGTAGGAAGTCATATGAGAATGACTCAAGGTCCAAGCTGCTTCCAAGTAAAATTCTGAATAAAGTCACAGCAAAATAATGTCCATATATTCCCTCAGATTTGGTGTTATTGCATAATCACTGACTTTCTGACCATATTTCTAAGACATTTTGTTACAGTCCTACAAAAATGTTAGGTAAATGTGGGCCCAAGGAATTCAACAGGAACTACCCCATGGTGAATTAAGCCCCCTGAAGATTTGTTGGGGCATGTCAAAGTAATATAATTTTACAGCTACTTATACCTGCCTGCCAGAATTCATTCTTTTATGTGATTTAATAATAAATTTTAAAAAAAATTTTTTTGAGACGGAGTCTCACTCTGTCACCTAGGCTGGAGTGTGCAGTCATGCGATCTCTGCTCACTGCAACCTCCGCCTCCTGGGTTAAAGCGATTCTTCTGCCTCAGCCTCCAGAGTAGCTGGGATTACAGGCGTGCACCACCACGCCTGCCTAATTTTTTATATTTTTAGTAGAGAAGAGGTTTCACCACGTTGGCCAGGCTGGTCTCGAACTCCTGACCTCAAGTGATCCGCCTGCCTCACCCTCCCAAAGTGCTGGGATTATAGGCGTGAGCCACCACGCCCTGTCAAATTTAAATTATTTTAAAAGTTATTTCAGTTACCTATTTTTAAATGATATCTGACTAACAATCCTGTCTGTAGACAGCATCCTTTGGGTTCCCATGAAAATATCTATGAAAACACAGGAACACACACATATATACACATACACATACCCACACACCATAGAAAACTAAAATTGGCAGAACCTTACTGTTGCAGCTAAGTACAAAGCAGATGGATCATGGGAAAGGAAGAGAAAAGGCAACTGATGCCCTATCAGTGCTTTCCTACAAAATAAAACAGTCTCATCTGCCAAATAAAGATCAAAAAAGACTCTTATTCCTTTCCCCACAGTTTGATCCACACTGCTAAGGTTGCAGTAATGTCTGTGATTGTCTTGGCTGGGGTGTGGGGATGAGGGATAGTTTCAGGGGTTCTCTACAGGTCAGGGACCCAATATGAAGATTGCCAGTGCTAGGTAGGTCCATATTGATTATACTTTTGGGTGAGTCTGTGGACCCAGGGGGCCCACTATGAGTCATACCCAAGCAAGCTAGAACTCCATTTATTACCTGGCCCCTTAGGCCTGTACACTAACATGAGGAAGTCATGATGGTATTTAGGGTCCTGGGGTATCAGTGTCAACCAGGACCCTGTATCCAACAAACCTGGAAACATCTGAGGATTCCCCTTTCCCCCACACATGGTTACTCAAGGAAATGTCCCTAAGTCCCCATAAGAAAGAACTGGGGGGAATTTCTATTGTATGTAATTGCTATGGTGTGGTAAGGTCCTTCCTCATGGGGACCCAGTCTTCAATTTATTCTAAAAACTATCTTGGATCTTGAAACTGGTCATAGGATTGTGACTTTCCATTGAGTTGCTGACCTCAGCCTTCTGATCATCCATTCTTGATCTCTTTTAATTATATATGGTAAGCAATACCCAAATTGGCTGCCTATCTATGATACCTCTGAAAACACCATGTTCTATTAGCCATCCCCATAGATCCCTGAAAGTCAGGATCCCCTAGCTACCATTCTGAATTTGCTGTCCATTATGATCATTATGCCCACCTTACTTCTGATGGTTAAGCACTGCCATCTGTCCTTTGCTATTCTGTGATCCCATCATCCCCATTGCTACTAGGGAGCTAGTTCTGTAAACAGCATTTTCTACTATCAGTTCTGGCCTACAGAGAACAGACAATATTAAGCTTATCAATGAGGTGTGTACCCCTTTTGCCAGTGCATTCCTTATTGCCTTAGTAAATAAGTCCCTCCCAAATAACATAGTCAATTGGTTGGGTCTTCTTGTCTTATATAATAGAGCCATTCTAGAATGTCCCCTTCTGGAAGCCTTTTGACCCCTTTCCCCACATTTGCTTGGAAATCCTGGCATTTCTACTTCATTTAATATAGGCTATCACTTTTTTCCAAGTCTCCAAGTGCTATCCCAAGAACATGTAAAAAAAAAAAAAAAAAAAAAAAGTTCCCTGGAACTACACTAGGGTGTCAAAAGCTGTGTCACAGGAAAGTGCTCCCATATTGATGATGTAGGCAGAATTATAAGATGGCCTCTAAGATCCCTGCTCCCTAATGTTCATGCCTTATATAATTCCTCCAGTTGAGTGTGGGCAGGACTTGTGAATATAATGGGATCTAACTCCTGTGATTATGTTATGTTACATGACAAAGGTGAAGGACTATTACAGATGAAATTAAGGTCCTTAATCAGTTGACTCTGAAGTGATCAAAAGGGAGATCATCCTGGGTGGACCTGACAAAATTAGGCAAGCCCTTTAAAGAAGATAAGATAAGAAGCAGCAGCAGTCACTTTCTTGTAGGCCTTGAAGAAGCAAAGTGCTATAATGTGGAGAGGGTTACAGTAGGAACAGTATCAGGGAACAGTGGGCAGCCTCTAAGAGCTGAGAATCTCAGTTCTATGGCTGCAAAAACTTGAATTCTGCCAACAACCAATAAGCTTAGAAGAGGATCCCAACTATCAAATGAGACTGCAATCCCAGATGACACCTTGATTTCAGTCTTGAGAAACCATTTGCGAACAGAGAATTCAAGTCATGCTTGGACTTCTGACCTAAGAGGTAGTAAGTGGGTATTATTTTGAGTTTCTAAGTTTGTGATAATTGTTACATAACAATAAAAAACTATGCAGCCATAAAAAATGATGAGCTCATGTCCTTTGTAGGGACATGGATGAAATTGGAAATCATCATTCTCAATAAACTATCGCAAGAACAAAAAACCAAACACCGCATATTCTCACTCATAGGTGGGAATTGAACAATGAGAACACATGGACACAGGAAGGGGAACATCACACTCTGGGGACTGTTGTGGGGAGGGTGGAGGGGGGAGGGATAGCTTTAGGAGACATACCTAATGCTAAATGACGAGTTAATGGGTGCAGCACACCAGCATGGCACATGTATACATATGTAACTAACCTGCACATTGTGCACATGTACCCTAAAACTTAAAGTATAATAACAATAAAATAAAAATTAAAAATTAAAAAATTAAAAAATTAAAAAAATAAAAAACTAATATAATCAACAAATTTTCCATAACAGCTTTATAGTCTGCCTCCCTGGACCAGCACCTCCAGGATCACTTCCAAGCATACTCTCAGTAACTTCTGGTACACGTTAGCTAATCTTGCAACTCCTTTGATATACAATCCCCCTCCTCCTTGAATATGCTCAGCACTGCCTCTTAGGTCATGCTGAGATTTGACCCTAGTTATTGGTCTGGTGGTGATTACGGTTGGTAGGCATAGATCATGAGGAGGACAGGCTTTGACTTGTAAGGCATCTGCTTCATTTGAGGCCTCTGCATATTCTTCAAGAGAAGGGTAACTCTATCTTCCAGCAAGACGCAGTACACCACTTCTGTAGACTCAGAGAGTTCAGGGTTTCTTATCTCCATGCCAAGTCTCAGAGCCCCTTCCCAGTCAAGGCCCTGACTTTGGCATAAGAGACTTGCCTAGGCTGACATTCAGCCTCCTTTGAAGTTCTGCCACTCTTACAATTATGTCTTATGCCTGATTTTTAAGGCTATCTTCTCTTCAGCTTCAGGTGTGAGGCTCTTCTTAAATGCTGCCAAGGAAGACCTGTGACTCTCACACTTTACTTTTACTTGCTGATTAATGGGATCTGAGCTTGTCATGTTCTCTCTCCAATGCATCAGTGATGCTTAGCAACTCCAGTTCTTATAGTTTCTATTTCCCCATACTTCCCAAGTGCCAGAGACATTGTACAAGCAAGGGAATCCCCTTCTACCTGTATATTAGCCCAGCTCACTTCAGGCTAAAGATGTAGCAATCATTTTGCTCCAGCATGCCGTGGACTGTCAATACTCTACCTTCCACCAGTGATGAAGTCCCCATTACCATTGAACCAGTGAATGATCCAATGCCAGAATCCCATTCACAGAGTCTGCTTTCAAGACCACTCTTAGTACCAACTGACTTAGGTTGGTATTTCTAGAATCGGAAGCTGTGACAATGATTGTTGTTCACAGAATTTATTAAAGTGTTCTCAGGAGAAAGGAAGTGAGGGAAACATGCTGGAACAGAGGAAACACCACTATGCAAGGATGCATTCTGAGTTGAAAACTTGCTTTCAGCCTGATCCGACAGAGTGCTCTGAAGCATAAATAGTACCATACAGTTAGTCCCACCTTGAAACTAGGGGGCTAGCTTTTTGTACCTGTGTGTCAGTGAGTCATTAGCTGTGTAGACTACCCCTAGTTGGAGATGAGAAGAATAAGCTTCCTAGGTGGTCCTGCTCAGCCAAGGTCAATTCACTACAAAAAGTAGCTGCTGTGAGCTGTTAGCAAGCAACACTCCCAGAAGCTCGGGAATAGATGCATCAGCTGGCAAAGGAGATCTGGATGGGGCACCCATGGCATCCACTCTACAGCCCCTCCATGATTACAGTTTTGTGTATGCTACTCGACAACCACCTGCATTATTTTCTCCCATCACTCCCTCACCTCTGATCCCATTTCCAATTACCCTCCTTATTCCTGGCCACACTGATCTTGCTGTTCCTGAAACAGATTAGTGTTGTCACACCTCTGAGCTTTTGCACTTACTGCTCCCTTTGCTTAGAATACTTTTCCAAAAATCTTGGCATGATTGACAGCCTCACATCACCTTCTCAGTAAAACCTATCATGGCCATTCCACTTAAATTGTGAACCATCCCAGCACTCCCTGTCCCCTTTTCCTGTTTTATTTTTCTCTATTGCACTTATTACCACTGACATTCTATATATTTTAGTTATCTGGTTATTGTCTGACCCCACCACCACCACTAGAGTATTAGATCTATGAGGGTAGGGACTGTTTCTGTTCTGTTTTCTCCTGTGTATCTTAGAACAATGCTTGTCATTACAGAGAGTAAATGATTGTTTGGTGAATTAATTAATTGACTAGTTAATTAATACCTTTTAAAGAAATGATAAAAGAGAACCCCCTTGTTAAGAATTACTCTAAAGCAGTGGTTCTCAAACTAAAGCCTGTGTCAGAATTGCCAGAAGGACTTGTTAAATCACAGATCGCTGAAGCTTACCCTCAGAGTTCCTGATTCAGTAAGCCTGGAATAGTGCCCAAAATTTTGCATTTCTAACAAGCCCCTAGATGATGCTGATGATTCTGGTCCAAGGACCCCACTAAGAACCACTAGTGTAAAGACATATGGATTAATTACATAATGTAAAATGACACAAGAATTTCTACAAATTTCTCACAACTTATAAAAACCCCAGGTGGAAATAATAAGTAAAGACATTTCCCCTAGAATTTCTCTTTGGAAGATCATAATCATATTTTAAAATGCCTTTAAATATTTTATACATAGTTTATAGTAATTGGATCAAAAGATGAATGATTTAAAATCTTCATTCAAGTTTCATGATAGAACTTTAAATAACCAATAAATTATTTACAGTTTTTAATAATATGCAAAATGCTTATGTTTTAATGTTAAACAGAAAAAAGATAATAAAATTGAATATATGCAAAATGTAATCCCAATTATGTAAAATAAGCATAGAAAAATATTAGAATTACATCTACAGTAACTGTGATTTTCTTTGGGTAATGGAACTATTGTAAGATTTTGATTTCCTTTTTCATGACTTTCCAATTTTTCTATAATAAGCATGTATTACTTTAATAACCAGAAAACTACAAATATACTTTTATTGTTAAAGTTAAGATTTATCTTTCTAAGAAGACAAAAAATAGGCAAAGATGGAAGTCAAGAATATAGACAGACACAAAACTAACACCAAAATGAAAATAGCAAGCATTGGCTAGGCCTAAACTGTTATTTTTCTCTTGTTAAAATTAAGATATTCATAAATATCCCAAGGACTTGTACTAACAACTCATGTTTAATTTCTTTAATTGAATTGACATTGAATAACAGTTCATTCCCACCCCAAAATAGCTTTTTAAAGAAATGTTATTAATTCATTGCTTGTTTTCAAAATTTCAAAATATAAAATCTACATATAGAGTTGTTAAAAATAAAAGCCAAGTACCTTAATTAGGGTTACATTTACAAAACTCCCTTGTTGATTTTCCATTTAGGGACTTCATGAAAATATTTTTAGCCATGTACAAAATGAAAGGAACTAGGAGGCTAATTAGCATGAAATTCCAGTTTCTCTCTACTTTAGGTTGAATATGAGGTGACTTTGCTTTAAAGCAACCCAAAAGAGGATCACCCAGTGTTATATAGACTGTCTTTCTGGGATTATTCTGTTTCAGAAAGATGTTTTATAAAATAATCATTAAAGAGTGGTACCTAGGGAAACAATATTGCATCTGTTTTTAAAAATTAAAATAAGCAAACTAATTTCAGTTCAGAGAGAAAATTCATTAAAATTATATTCATGTAAGTTTGACTTTAGAACCATGTAAATATTCTATAAAACAAAATTAAATTTAAAAACAATTTCTAAAATATTCAAAAGTAAAATGACACAAAGGAACATAACTATGTATCCAGGTGTCATAACCAGACAGAAATGAACTATTCCAAGTGACTTTAAAACACTATAATTTGACTGGGTGAGGTGGCTCACGCCTGTAATCCCAGCACTTTGGGAGGCCAAGGCGGGCGGATCACAAGGTCAGGAGATCGAGACCATCCTGGCTAACACGGTGAAACCCCGTCCCTACTAAAAATACAAAAAAATTAGCTGGGCGTGGTGGTGGGCGCCTGTAATCCCAGCTACTTGGGAGGCTGAGGCAGGAGAATGGTGTTAACCTGGGAGGCGGAGCTTGCAGTGAGCCGAGATTGGGCCACTGCACTCCAGCCTGGGTGGTGAGACTCCGTCTCAAAAAAATATATATATATATACATATATATGTATATAAATATGTATATATATATATAATTTGACTCTTCATCCCTACTGAGATATATCCTAATGACAAAAAAGCCCCATTTGAACTTCAGATAAACAACAAAAATCACTTTTTAGTATAAGTATGTCCCAAACATTGGATAGGACATATTTATACTAAAAATACTTTTACTAAAAAGTATACATTGTTTGTCCGAATTTCCAATTTAACGAAGTGTTCTGTATCTTATTTGGCAACCCTATGTTGGGGGAAACTGGGTAAAGGATACACAGGACTTCTCTGTACCATTTTTGTAACTTTCTATAAATCTATAATTATTTCAAAATAGAATTTTAGTTTTAGAGATAGGGTCTCTGTCACCCAGACTGGAGTGCAGCAGCAGGATCATAGCTCACCAGGATCACTTGAACTCCTGGGCTGAAGTGATTCTCCTGCCACAGCCACCCAAGTATCTGGGACTACAGGCATGCACACCATGCCCAGCTAAAAAATAGTATTTTTTAAAAGTGAGAGAGTAGAGTTTGCAAAGTAGTTGGCTCATGGAACTGGAGTCTAGACCATCTCAAACTACCTGTAGCTAAGGAAGAAAAATGGTACCTAGAATATTCAAGAAAAGATTAGTAAAGGTTAAAAGGCGGTAGTCCTGGGTTAAGACATGACATGAAATCATTTAATGCAAATTAAATTTGTATTTAATTTAGATGAATTGAGGACCTAAACTATATAGGTGAATTGCTAGCTAACCTAGGAGGACTAGAAGCCATTTCTCTGTCCATGGTGCTGGACCAACAACAAAGATTTTCTTTAAATTCAATACAAGTATATCGTAATTAAAATCACACCGGGAGGAGCCAAGATGGCCGAATAGGAACAGCTCCGGTCTACAGCTCCCAGCGTGAGCGACGCAGAAGACGGGTGATTTCTGCATTTCCATCTGAGGTACCGGGTTCATCTCACTAGGGAGTGCCAGACAGTGGGCGCAGGTCAGTGGGTGCGCGTACCGTGAGCGAGCCGAAGCAGGGCGAGGCATTGCCTCACCTGGGAAGCACAACGGGTCAGGGAGTTCCCTTTCCGAGTCAAAGAAAGGGGTGACGGACGCACCTGGAAAACTCGGGTCACTCCCACCCGAATATTGCGCGTTTCAGACCGGCTTAAAAAACGGCGCACCACGAGACTATATCCCACACCTGGCTCGGAGGGTCCTACGCCCTCGGAATCTCGCTGATTGCTAGCACAGCAGTCTGAGATCAAACTGCAAGGCGGCAGCGAGGCTGGGGGAGGGGCGCCCGCCATTGCCCAGGCTTGCTTAGGTAAACAAAGCAGCCAGGAAGCTCGAACTGGGTGGAGCCCACCACAGCTCAAGGAGGCCTGCCTGCCTCTGTAGGCTCCACCTCTGGGGGCAGGGCACAGACAAACAAAAAGACAGCAGTAACCTCTGCAGACTTAAATGTCCCTGTCTGACAGCTTTGAAGAGAGCAGTGGTTCTCCCAGCACGCAGCTGGAGATCTGAGAACGGGCAGACTGCCTCCTCAAGTGGGTCCCTAACCCCTGACCCCCGAGCAGCCTAACTGGGAGGCACCCCCCAGCAGGGGCACACTGACACCTCACACGGCAGGGTATTCCAACAGACCTGCAGCTGAGGGTCCTGTCTGTTAGAAGGAAAACTAACAAACAGAAAGGACATCCACACTGAAAACCCATCTGTACATCACCATCATCAAAGACCAAAAGTAGATAAAACCACAAAGATGGGGAGAAAACAGAACAGAAAAACAGGAAACTCTAAAATGCAGAGCGCCTCTCCTCCTCCAAAGGAACGCAGTTCCTCACCAGCAAGGGAACAAAGCTGGATGGAGAATGATTTTGACGAGCTGAGAGAAGAAGGCTTCAGACGATCAAATTACTCTGAGCTACGGGAGGACATTCAAACCAAAGGCAAAGAAGTTGAAAACTTTGAAAAAAATTTAGAAGAATGTATAACTAGAATAACCAATACAGAGAAGTGCTTAAAGGAGCTGATAGAGCTGAAAACCAAGGCTCGAGAACTACGTGAAGAATGCAGAAGCCTCAGGAGCCGATGCGATCAACTGGAAGAAAGGGTATCAGCAATGGAAGATGAAATGAATGAAACGAAGCGAGAAGGGAAGTCTAGAGAAAAAAGAATAAAAAGAAATGAGCAAAGCCTCCAAGAAATATGGGACTATGTGAAAAGACCAAATCTACGTCTGATTGGTGTACCTGAAAGTGATGCGGAGAATGAAACCAAGTTGGAAAACACTCTGCAAGATATTATCCAGGAGAACTTCCCCAGTCTAGCAAGGCAGGCCAACGTTCAGATTCAGGAAATACAGAGAACGCCACAAAGATACTCCTCCAGAAGAGCAACTCCAAGACACATAATTGTCAGATTCACCAAAGTTGAAATGAAGGAAAAAATGTTAAGGGCAGCCAGACAGAAAGGTCGGGTTACCCTCAAAGGGAAGCCCATCAGACTAACAGCGGATCTCTCGGCAGAAACCCTACAAGCCAGAAGAGAGTGGGGGCCAATATTCAACATTCTTAAAGAAAAGAATTTTCAACCCAGAATTTCATATCCAGCCAAACTAAGCTTCATAAGTGAAGGAGAAATAAAATACTTTACAGACAAGCAAATGCTGACCGATTTTGTCACCACCAGGCCTGCCCTAAAAGAGCTCCTGAAGGAAGCGCTAAATATGGAAAGGAACAACCGGTACCAGCCGCTGCAAAATCATGCCAAAATGTAAAGACCATCAAGACTAGGAAGAAACTGCATCAACTAACGAGCAAAATCACCAGCTAACATCATAATGACAGGATCAAATTCACACATAACAATATTAACTTTAAATGTAACTGGACTAAATTCTCCAATTAAAAGACACAGACTGGCAAGTTGGATAAAGAGTCAAGACTCATCAGTGTGCTGTATTCAGGAAACCCATCTCACGTGCAGAGACACACATAGGCTCAAAATAAAAGGATGGAGGAAGATCTACCAAGCAAATGGAAAACAAAAAAAGGCAGGGGTTGCAATCCTAGTCTCTGATAAAACAGACTTTAAACCAACAAAGATCAAAAGAGACAAAGAAGGCCATTACATAATGGTAAAGGGATCAATTCAACAAGAGGAGCTAACTATCCTAAATATTTATGCACCCAATACAGGAGCACCCAGATTCATAAAGCAAGTCCTGAGTGACCTACAAAGAGACTTAGACTCCCACACATTAATAATGGGAGACTTTAACACCCCACTGTCAACATTAGACAGATCAACGAGACAGAAAGTCAACAAGGATACCCAGGAATTGAACTCAGCTCTGCACCAAGCGGACCTAATAGACATCTACAGAACTCTCCACCCCAGATCAACAGAATATACATTTTTTTCAGCACCACACCACACCTACTCCAAAATTGACCACATAGTTGGAAGTAAAGCTCTCCTCAGCAAATGTAAAAGAACAGAAATTATAACAAACTATCTCTCAGACCACAGTGCAATCAAACTAGAACTCAGGATTAAGAATCTCACTCAAAGCCGCTCAACTACATGGAAACTGAACAACCTGCTCCTGAATGACTGCTGGGTACATAACGAAATGAAGGCAGAAATAAAGATGTTCTTTGAAACCAACGAGAACAAAGACACAACATACCAGAATCTCTGGGACGCATTCAAAGCAGTGTGCAGAGGGAAATTTATAGCACTAAATGCCCACAAGAGAAAGCAGGAAAGATCCAAAATTGACACCCTAACATCACAATTAAAAGAACTAGAAAAGCAAGAGCAAACACATTCAAAAGCTAGCAGAAGGCAAGAAATAACTAAAATCAGAGCAGAACTGAAGGAAATAGAGACACAAAAAACCCTTCAAAAAATTAATGAATCCAGGAGCTGGTTTTTTGAAAGGATCAACAAAATTGATAGACCGCTAGCAAGACTAATAAAGAAAAAAAGAGAGAAGAATCAAATAGACACAATAAAAAATGATAAAGGGGATATCACCACCGATCCCACAGAAATACAAACTACCATCAGAGAATACTACAAACACCTCTACGCAAATAAACTAGAAAATCTAGAAGAAATGGATACATTCCTCGACACATACACTCTCCCAAGACTAAACCAGGAAGAAGTTGAATCTCTGAATAGACCAATAACAGGAGCTGAAATTGTGGCAATAATCAATAGTTTACCAACCAAAAAGAGTCCAGGACCAGATGGATTCACAGCCGAATTCTACCAGAGGTACAAGGAGGAACTGGTACCATTCCTTCTGAAACTATTCCAATCAATAGAAAAAGAGGGAATCCTCCCTAACTCATTTTATGAGGCCAGCATCATTCTGATACCAAAGCCTGGCAGAGACACAACCAAAAAAGAGAATTTTAGACCAATATCCTTGATGAACATTGATGCAAAAATCCTCAATAAAATACTGGCAAACCGAATCCAGCAGCACATCAAAAAGCTTATCCACCATGATCAAGTGGGCTTCATCCCTGGGATGCAAGGCTGGTTCAACATACGCAAATCAATAAATGTAATCCAGCATATAAACAGAGCCAAAGACAAAAACCACATGATTATCTCAATAGATGCAGAAAAAGCCTTTGACAAAATTCAACAACCCTTCATGCTAAAAACTCTCAATAAATTAGGTATTGATGGGACATATTTCAAAATAATAAGAGCTATCTATGACAAACCCACAGCCAATATCATACTGAATGGGCAAAAACTGGAAGCATTCCCTTTGAAAACTGGCACAAGACAGGGATGCCTTCTCTCACCGCTCCTATTCAACATAGTGTTGGAAGTTCTGGCCAGGGCAATCAGGCAGGAGAAGGAAATAAAGGGTATTCAATTAGGAAAAGAGGAAGTCAAATTGTCCCTGTTTGCAGACAACATGATTGTTTATCTAGAAAACCCCATCGTCTCAGCCCAAAATCTCCTTAAGGTGATAAGCAACTTCAGCAAAGTCTCAGGATACAAAATCAATGTACAAAAATCACAAGCATTCTTATACACCAACAACAGACAAACAGAGAGCCAAATCATGAGTGAACTCCCATTCACAATTGCTTCAAAGAGAATAAAATACCTAGGAATCCAACTTACAAGGGATGTGAAGCACCTCTTCAAGGAGAACTACAAACCACTGCTCAAGGAAATAAAAGAGGATACAAACAAATGGAAGAACATTCCTTGCTCATGGGTAGGAAGAATCAATATCGTGAAAATGGCCATACTGCCCAAGGTAATTTACAGATTCAATGCCATCCCCATCAAGCTACCAATGACTTTCTTCACAGAATTGGAAAAAACTACTTCAAAGTTCATATGGAACCAAAAGAGAGCCCGCATCGCCAAGTCAATCCTAAGCCAAAAGAACAAAGCTGGAGGCATCACACTACCTGACTTCAAACTATACTACAAGGCTACAGTAACCAAAACAGCATGGTACTGGTACCAAAACAGAAATATAGATCAATGGAACAGAACAGAGCCCTCAGAAATAACGCCGCTTACCTACGACTATCTGATCTTTGACAAACCTGAGAAAAACAAGCAATGGGGAAAGGATTCCCTATTTAATAAATGGTGCTGGGAAAACTGGCTAGCCATATGTAGAAAGCTGAAACTGGATCCCTTCCTTACACCTTATACAAAAATCAATTCAAGATGGATTAAAGATTTAAACGTTAGACCTAAAACCATAAAAACCCTAGAAGAAAACCTAGGCATTACCATTCAGGACATAGGCGTGGGCAAGGACTTCATGTCCAAAACACCAAAAGCAATGGCAACAAAAGCCAAAATTGACAAATGGGATCTAATTAAACTAAAGAGCTTCTGCACAGCAAAAGAAACTACCATCAGAGTGAATAGGCAACCTACAACATGGGAGAAAATTTTCGCAACCTACTCATCTGACAAAGGGCTAATATCCAGAATCTACAGTGAACTCAAACAAATTTACAAGAAAAAAACAAACAACCCCATCAAAAAGTGGGCGAAGGACATGAACAGGCACTTCTCAAAAGAAGACATTTACGCAGCCAAAAAACACATGAAAAAATGCTCATCATCACTGGCCATCAGAGAAATGCAAATCAAAACCACTGTGAGATATCATCTCACACCAGTTAGAATGGCAATCATTAAAAAGTCAGGAAACAACAGGTGCTGGAGAGGATGTGGAGAAATAGGAACACTTTTACACTGTTGGTGGGACTGTAAACTAGTTCAACCATTGTGGAAGTCAGTGTGGCGATTCCTCAGGGATCTAGAATTAGAAATACCATTTGACCCAGCCATCCCATTACTGGGTATATACCCAAATGACTATAAATCATGCTGCTATAAAGACACATGCACACGTATGTTTATTGCGGCATTATTCACAACAGCAAAGACTTGGAACCAACCCAAATGTCCAACAATGATAGACTGGATTAAGAAAATGTGGCACATATACACCATGGAATACTATGCAGCCATAAAAAATGATGAGTTCATATCCTTTGTAGGGACATGGATGAAATTGGAAACCATCATTCTCAGTAAACTATCGCAAGAACAAAAAACCAAACACCGCATATTCTCACTCATAGGTGGGAATTGAACAATGAGATCACATGGACACAGGAAGGGGAATGTCATACTCTGGGGACTGTGGTGGGGAGGGGGGAGGGGGGAGTGATAGCATTGGGAGATATACCTAATGCTAGATGACGAGTTGGTGGGTGCAGCGCACCAGCATGGCACATGTATACATATGTAACTAACCTGCACAATGTGCACATGTACCCTAAAACTTAAAGTATAATTAAAAAAATAATAATAAAATAAAATCACACCTTGGACCATTGTAAAAAGTATGACTTAATCATATTTTCCTTTAGAAAGTCATGCTGCTGACCTGAAATTGCATGAAAGGCAGTAACAGCAGAATTTACAAGTGAAAGTTAGAAACACAAGGAAATCTCTTCCAAAAAAACATTGTTTTTTTCACTGATATAATTTTTTCTTCGATTGAAGAATTGTTTTTACAGAATATCAAACTGTTTACTCAGTAATTTCAACACCAACCTGAAGTGGGGAAGAAAAAAATAGCAATGCCCTTCTTCCTAATCTCAGTCACATTTTCAATTTGGGAAAAATTTGAAGAATCAACTTTCTTTTTCCTGGGTTTGGGGGAGGGAAGTAAGGTAAGAAGAAGAGAGTACTATGAGAGTGGACAAAAATATCACAGCACCAGAACACATGGTGAGTGGGTAGAGTGGGAGAACACTACAGAAATGGATATGCATGACCTCACCATGAGCATTCCTAAAATATCCTGTAAAGATGGAAGGATTAACAGCTTATTCAACACTGTGTGTACAGATGCACAGAGCAGACCAACAGCTCAATAATCATTTCTTGCCTGTCAGCTTCATTGAAAATTGGTGCTTAAAACTCAAGATAGTTTTGCTCAGGGAACCAAATATACGTTTTTAAAGTATATTTTCCACTTAGCAACATGCCTCAAACAGGTTTCTTCTCTGAAACCAACACAGCCATATCTCACCCAGTACATAAGTACAACTTTGCAGAAAACCCAGGTAAGGTAAGGGGTCAAGGGTTTTCATGGTAAACATAATGCAAAATTTTGAACCATAAAAGTGTTTTTAGTGCTTGCCCTTAGCACGGAGGTAGATACTAGGGATTTACAGAGATTAATAATGCATACCTCACCCTCAACAAGCTTATATTCAATTTAGAGGGAAGATAAAAATCACACAAAGGTGAAAACTTCTTTTAAAGAACTGTGAAGAGTTGGAAATTGACATCTTCATAAACATTTGCTCTATACTTTAAGTTTGCAGAGTACTTCCAAATATTCTAACATTTGACCTGCAAAATAGCCCTATGAGGTAAGAAGTTTTATTAAACTCCAGGGATCCAGCTTTGAAGAAGAAAACAAAATATTCCTAAACACTGCTTCAAATAGTATTAATTAATTTAATCTGCTGACTTATAGCGATATTAAAATTAGTTTACCTCCTTGGAGATATTCATATCCCAACAATATATTGTCCAATCTTTGGCACATAGTAGATGCTCAATAAATGCCATTGAAGGCAAGTTGCATTATGTATTAATAAGTGTTACAGATGAAGAAACTATAAGAACAGCAGCATATCGTTCACTGTGATATCCATTCCACTAGGCCAGTGCTTGACATAGGAGCACAGTATATAGAAAAAAGTAAACTAGTAGGAGACAAAGTCTAATAATAGAGCACTTCCTACATGCCAGGTACTGTTCTAAGCCCTTTACATATATTTCCTCATCTAAACCACATAACAACTTTATGAAGTATGGATTGTTATTATGTCTTTTTTTAAGGAAAAGTAAACAGGTTAGCTACCTTACCCAAAATAACTCAGATATTAAGAGCTTATGATCCTTTCAATATTCACTCAGTAGACCACAAAGCTAATAGTCACTTTAGAAATTTAAAGGAAGAGACTACCCCAGGCTGGGTTAGTCAGAAAATATTTTATACCAGAAAAAAATAGAAAACAGGTCAGCAAAGTAGCTGTCAGATTTCATAAAGTGAGAAGAGGGCACTCCAGGACAGTGAGGAGGAATGACCAAATGCACAGAGAAAACTCACACAAGGAATATCTACCAGTTAGGGTCAGCAACACCAGCAACTGTAACAAAGAGACTTCTGAAGACTATGTTCCTGGGTATGTGGTTGCCTTCAAAGACCCAGACTCCTTCTGTCTTGTGGCTTATTAGCTCCAAAGTCTTGAGGTGTACTGCGGGATGCTCTGAAACTTGCCAGGAGACAAGGAAAGAGAGAGCACAGAACAGCATTCTCATTTATATAGGTCAAGTCTGGAAGTTGCTCACTTCACTTCCACCTTTAATCCACTGGCCTGAACTCAACACCATGGCTACTACATACAACTGCAAAGGAGGCTTGGAAATGTAATCTAGCAGTGTGCCTGGGAGGAAAAGATGAGGAGGTCTCAAGTGCAGCATTCAAACCAGAACTTTTTCTACATGCCATAGAAAGCTCTTATTCTCCTCTTACAGTTCTGTTCTAGTCTTAAGGTGTAATTTATCACTGACCATGATGGCAAGAGTTGACTGAAAGGGTAGTAATCAAACATAATAGTCGCCCTAGTTTTAGCAACCACCTACAGTCTGTTCCACAAATGGCTACTTACTCCAGCATTGTGTTCTCGTTTGGGAAAATGTGACTTATTTGGGCAATACAATGGGCATAGAAAAATTACCTAGCAAAGGAAACCCTCCACAAAACCTAAGAAGAAAAATATCAGACAAAAGGTAACAGAAACTCAACCACAAGAAAGAAAATTTCATTTAGGTTTATGAAAGGAGAAGAAAATGGAATAGTTAAAAGAAATGAAGAGTAGTTATAAGAAGTACAGAGCACAGAAGAGTGAATATGACAAAAATACTTTATTCAAGGGATGACTAGGGTAAGTTAGGAAAGTAAAGGGAGAAGACAGAGGGTTAAAGACAAGATTCAGTCATCACCCTAAAGATAAGGTAATGAGAGCCCCTAATAGAAATATGATTGATAAGGATAATTCATATTTTATGACAAATATTGCTCAAATTGGGAATATAAACCCTTCCTTCTCTGTAATCATCCACCCCCAAGGATTATCCCAAGATATTCTAGTAAACTTCAACAGAGTAACAGCATTAAGGGTGGGAAGGCCAAAAATGGTGTTTATATTTGATTTTTTCATTTCTTCCTCTCCCATTCACTCTTCCAGAATGTGGCTTCTCTCCTGACAAAACCACGGAAATCACTCTTACCGAGTTTACCAATAACCTCCATCTTGACAGATCCAGTGGCCACCTCTCTGTCTTCAAACTTAATGTCCTGTCAGCTGCGCTCAATACAGATGATCACTCTTTCTTAAGATAATTTCGTCTCATGTTTTCAGTGACATCACACTTTCCCTAGCTAGTTCCTCCTTTTCCAACTGATCTCTAAGTGTTTGTAAGCTCAGGAATCGACTTCTCTGTCTTACCTTGATGGGCTCATGCAGTGCTATAGTTTTAAATACCATTGACAGTCTAATGACTCCCAAACTATATCTTCTACTGACATGACATCTCTTCTTGGTAGGCTGCTGGCTAAAAGATCCTCTAAATTACTACTGTGGACAGAAACAAAACTCATACTTCCCTCCCTCCACAAAACCCATTTATCCACCTGTCTTTATCATCTCTGTAGATGGCACCGTCAGTCACCCAGTTGGTCAAGCCAAACCCTAGTATTGCTCAAGTTTTCTTTCTCTCCATCAACCCCTAAAACCATTCCAGCAGCAAGTCCTTCCAACTCTATCTCAAAAATATCTGAAAAGTATCCATTTATCTCCATCAACACTGATTCCATCGGACCTGCAGCATTATCATCTCTCGCCATCAGTACCTCCTAGCAGATTTCCCTTTTCCACTCTTTCTCTTTTCCACATTATTTTTCACTCAGAATGTCAGAGTAATTTTTAAACTATAAATCAGATGTTATTGTCCTGTTTAAAACTCTCTCATGACTTCCCTTTTTTTTAAACAAATCCAAACTCCTTAGCATCACTGAAAATTATCTATCTCCCTAAACTCATCTCATAAAATTCTACCCCAACTGAACATGTATCTGGCCACACTAGCCTTCTTTCTGTTCTTCTGCTAGACCGAGACTCCACTTCTTCTAAACTTGCTCATCTCATTCCATCTCATTACTTTATTTCATTCTTTGTATTTATGGCTACCATAAGTATCCCATTTACATTTGGTTTCCTTATTTATTAGTTGTCTCTTTCACTAGACTACAAGGTTCATGACAGCAGAGACTGCTGTTCACTGCTATATCTTTAGCATCTAGCACTAATAGCTTATTGAGATGATTCTTAACACGTATTTTTTAAATGAATGATTTAAAGTAGCAAAAGTAGCAATTTGTAGACAATAAGAATGGAGGAAATGGGCCTCCTTTGCCACCTGAATCATCCACCAGTACTGTCTTCTGACCAAGGTTTGAAATCTGCTGAGATCTCATGAGAGAGGAAAGCAGCACAATAAAACTCTGAACTGCTGTAGGCAGTGGTGGGTCCAAATTAGTCTAAAGAGAGCTATTTTGACATGGGGGAGGGACATCAGAAAAAAAGTGGAAAGAAGCAGAAAATTGTTGCTATGTGCCACTGGGCCTCAGAAGAGCCAGAGAGAATGATGGATAGAAATTACAAAGTAAAAGTTTTAGAACCACCACTCTTGGCTTTCACTTTCCAGCCCACAATAACCACCAAAGTGCAGTCATTCTATTTCCAGGGTTCTATTTCTAGGCTGTAAGAATGGAGCAAATTTTAGAGTATTACAGACTTTCACAGGAAAAAGAAAAGATTACCTAAAAATATGTTCACCTTTGCCAAGAACTGCTTCCAAACACAAACCCTAGCTTGTCACACCTGCCCCATTTCCCCCTTTTCTCTTCGTTGCTAGTACCTACCCCCTCATTGCACCAGATACAGCTGGTACCATAATAATTAGCTAACATGTCCCAAGCAATCTGATCTCTTCAAATGGAAAGTGTTCCAGAAATAAAAATAAGGTGCTAAATAGTTACAAGTCGTTTCTACCAGAATAATTGTTGAGATTTTCTATTTTTCTATTTTTAAGTTTTCTCCCTTATGCTTTATGGAAGATAATGCCAAAGCATGTGATATTTCACCATATGATTAGTTCTCAAATAAGGGACACAAAGCTAGTATTATCTGGAGCCACATTTTCTATTTTATCTTGAAAATGTACACCAACCTAAAAGAAGAATAAAAACTTTTTCTCTGTCCAAAGAGTTTGACAAGTTGGATTCAAACTTTCTGCAGTATACAGGTATTAGGTATTAGATTTAAATTCTCATTTAACTAGTATTTACTGAGTACCTACTGTGTGCCCACTATAGTGACAAAAGTGTTCACACTTTATTTAAGCTTCTTAACTATCTTTTTAAGGGGCCATTGTTGTCCCATTTCAGAGATGAAAATTTTGAAAATTAGAGTTTAAATAACCTGACCTACATTTATAAAGGCCATGCCCACTTTTGTATGCTTATAATACATAGTAGGCAGAATAATACCCACCCCCAAGATAAAAGTTCATGTCTTAATCTCTGGAAACTGTGAATGTGTTACCTTAATGGTAAAAGTGACTTTGAGATGTGTGACCAATTAAGGATTATCTTGGATTATCCAGGTAAGCCCATATAAGAATCCTCTCATGTAAGGATTCTTCTATGAGAGGGAGGAAATAGAGTCCATCAGAGAAGGAGACATGATGACAGAAGCAGAAGTCAGAGCAATACAATCCTGTAAGGGGCCACAAGCCAAAAACATGTGGGAAGCCTCTGGAAGCTGGAAAAGGCAAGGAGATAGATTTATCCCTAGAGCCTCCAGAAGGAATGCAGCCCTGCTATCTCCTTGACTTTAGCCTACTGAGAACTATTTTGGTCTTCTGACCTCCAGAACTGTAAGATGATAAATTTGTGTTGTTTGAAGTCACCAAGTTTGTAGCAATGTGTTACAGTGTCAATAGGAAACTAGTACCCTGTACATTCTTTTTAACATCCATATATGTTCTTGTATTTAACTACAGGACTGTAGGCTCCAAATGTCCTGTTCACTTCCCCATCTTCAGCATCTGTCACAGTGCCATCTGCCTAGTTGTTCGTGCTGATGGTTGTTGTTAATGTTAATTCAAACCCTACAGAAAGCACAATAGCAATCCAAACCATATCTAACATCATTCATTTTCATGCCAATAGAAGGAAATTGATTTATTATGATTTGACTCAAATTAATTGCTTTTTAAAGTCACCTATGTAAATATTTATATCACTTTTTCCAACAATGGATATTTGTAACATTTGTAACTTTTTTAAAAAACTCAGCTGATTTAGCTGGGATTAGAAACTAATGGACTGAAAGATGTCAACAGGCCTTTCTCAAAATTCTTTGAGTTCCATCCTTGGGTTATGCTAAATCATCGGAAACATACATGCTTGGCCTACCTTCCTCCAACTCTAGAGCTATCTATATAGAACAATTTTTTTTATTATTATTATACTTTAAGTTTTAGGGTACATGTGCACAACGTGCAGGTTTGTTACATATGTATACATGTGCCATGTTGGTGTGCTGTACCCATTAACTCGTCATTTACATTAGGTATATCTCCTAATGCTATCCCTCCCCACTCCCCCCACCCCACAACAGGCCCCAGTGTGTGATGTTCCCCTTCCTGTGTCCATGTGTTCTTGTTCTCATTGTTCAATTCCCACCTATGAGTGAGAACATGCGGTGTTTGGTTTTTTGTCCTTGCGATAGTTTCCTGAGAATGATGGTTTCCAGCTTATTTTAACACTAAATATTGGTTTTCATGGAGGGCTAAAAAAGAAGAAATCCTATCATTTTTAATAAAATGTTTAAACAAATTTTTCTACTGTTACCAAAAATCCCCTTAGCATAAGGAATCCAGTGATAAATTTCTCTCAGTTCTGCCCAGAAAGATATTGTTAGTTTCTCTGGAGAAACTGAAGTGGCTCTAACAAAAAAAAAAAAATGCAAGTTATAAAGCCTTTTGAGTTTTTCTCTCTCTCTCTTTTTTTCCCTAGCCACCAGGAGGCACAGAGCTAAATTTGGTATGTGAAATCTATAGCTTCTTACAGCAAGGAGTTCTTGCTGGAGTTTTTCTTCTTTTCTGATTTTGAAAATTATTTTTATTTTGTGATCATTGTTTTATAACATTATGCAGCCTCCCTCAAACCATTTTTGAAGGTTAGGAGAATATAAATGAATCAATAAAGAATAATATTAAACCACATTTTAACATCAATATTTATTAGTGTCTTGATGAACATCCAAGATTTTCAAGAGCAGCATTGCTTACATGCCATGAAACAATGGAATAGCAAATCACCCAGATGGTTGTAGGCTGAAAGGGTGCAGGAGGCCACATTTAATAACAAGATCCTGGGGATAAGAACAGAGAAAATTACATCTACACAGTAGGAAAGACTTTTTCAGGTAACACTCAATCTGGAAGACGTCCATTTTCTGCTTATAACCAGGATGGCCTAAGAATATTTGTGAAGAACTTGGGAAATCTAATAAGAACAAATTGGCTTGAAACAAAGAAATTAAAAGCAGAGGTCTACAATTAAAGTTTAAATTTTGAATAGTGCAGATAGAGGCTGAGAGGTTGTTAGAGTTAAAATCAGACCTGCTATTCAGTGTTGCCCAGTCTGTGATATCATTAGATACAATAGATAGTGAGGGACAGTAATTAACCAGTACTATAAAAGAAGGTAACCAACTAGACAAGGAAGAAGCCTGAGACATTTCAATTGGTCATTCCTAGGTAAGGCCTTCACCAGTCCTTGAGATAAGACAGACTGGGAGGTAACCTCAGAGCCAAACCATGCTTACAGTTGAACATGTTTTTGTAGCTCACTCCATTTCAGTCCAAACACATTTATTCGAAATGTCTATGGCGATAAATACTACATTTGGCACTCAGAAATAAAAAGACGAGTAATATATGGTCTGAGCCACAAAAGAGCTCACATTCTAGTGAGGAAGACAGACATGTAGACAAGTAACTACAAGGCTGTATGAGAGTTACGACTAGAATAGCATGTGTGTAATACACAGGCCAAACACAAAAGAGAGTCTAACAAAGGGGATAAAATATAACATGGGTTATGAAGAAAGATACTTAATGTTTGAGGCAGAGAAGAGATGAGAACCCTACGTAGAGGACAAACTATAGGCAAAGTCATAGAAGCATAAAATTGTATCATTCAGAAAAAAAATGCAACATCAAAGTAGGAGTAGGGTAGAAACTAGGACATATTAAAGGTTTCTGAGGAGAGAAGTGACATGATCAGATTTTTACCTCTAAAAATTCCCTCTGGGACAATAGCTGACTAGGTTGTTTCAGACCAATAATCCTGCTGAGAACAATTAGAAAGGCTGCAGGGTGAGGGGGTGGGAACATAAAAAACCCTAGTTTGAATGAATTACAGAACTACTAAGGCATTGAAAATTTGCAGAGTCGAGATCCAGAAGGAAATGGAAACCAAGAGATTTGAGACAGGCACTTGGGAATACTTTTACCATTGAGGCAATTGCCAATTTAAAAAGTGAAAGCAGCAGTGGAGAGGCTGAAAAGCTAACCATAACAATGCACAAGAGGACAAAAAATTGACTTCAGACTGCCAAGGAAAAGAAGCCCTGGTAAATACCTCAGTCAGGACCACAAAGGGGTGCACTCTAGGAGGAAGGATTAACTAGAAATATAACAGCCCTCAAAAGGATTAAAACCCAGCTTTAAATCAACTTAATTCCTGACCAGATAAAAGTGATCATCCCCATGCCTAGCTGTCTAACAAATGCAAAAATTAATCCTCTCTCTAGAAAGTTTGTATTACTTTCTAGAGTTGCATCAAAACAACTGTAAAAATTTAATGCAAATATCTGGCACTCAATCAAAAATAATCAGGCATTTGAGAAGATAAAATGTAATTGAAACTCAAGATTTTACAAAAAAGACAATAGCAAAAGGACCCATAAGAAATCCACTGAAGGGAGTTAACAGACACAGACTTTAAAATGGTCATAATAATATGTTCAAAAATTAAACCACGAGTTGCGAATTTTGACAGGGAACTGGAAACTACAGAAAAGAAACTTATGCACTTCTGGTTCTGGGTGAGATAAAGTCAGCACACTCCATCCTGTCTTTTTCTCTCAATGAAGCTATATAATCTGGACAGAATGCATTCAGCAGCTATTTGAGGATTCTGAAAAGTAAATTTTGGGAGATGGATGGAGGAAAAAGATCAGAGTTTAAAGTACCACTGAACCAGCAGTGAGTTCTCCCTTTTTTGCCCTCTGCTATCCCTTCCTGAGGTCTCAAGTCAACCTGAAACCAGGAAGTAGGCACCCAAGAATGGACAGAATGAGCTCTAGGAGAATCCCTTAAATTCTGGCTTAATGAGAGGAAGCTATTCATAGCACTATACAAGAAAGAAGAAATTCCCCATTTTTCTTGTTTTCTCTATTGTCACACCCTCCAGCCCTGAGACAATACTGCAGTGGCAGTCAGAGAAACAGAAACAGCAGGAGAAACAGAGGCTACAGGCACCTATTCAATATCATGATCAAAAACAAAAAGTTTGTCATTTAAGACGCTAAAAATAATGCATAAACCTCTACCAAGGCTGATAAAGAAAACAAAGAGCATGAATACCCAATATAAGGAATTAAAAGTGGGATGTCACTACAGATCTCACAATCTTTAAAATTGTAATAAGAAAATATAACAACTTTATACCCATATATTTTTAAGGGGCCAGCATAACCTTGATATCTGATGTGGCAGTTCTCTCCCTGGGCTTCTGAAGCTCTGCAGGGCAACCTTTGAAATCTAGGTAGAGGTAGCCATGGTCCCACGGCTCTTACACTCTGTGCACTTGCAGAGTTAGCATCTTGTTGACGCCACCAAGGATTACTCCTTCTGGCTTCTGGAAGGGCAGCCTGAGATGCACCTGGGCCAGCTTGAGTCACAACTAGGGCAGCTGGGGAGCACTGTGCCAGAATGTGTGGAACAGAAACTTGAAGTGAACCTAGGCAGTGAGCTCCAAGGTCCCACAAGTGCCCTGGGCCCCTCCAGTGCCCAGGGCCCTTTCCTTTAAATCCTTCTATCTTTAAGGCCCTGACACTCTGGGCCTATAATGGAAGTGGCAGCCTCAAAGATCTCTAAATGCTTTCTGGATTGTTCTTCCATTGTATTAATGAATAGCATCTGGCTTCCTTCTATCCATATCAATCTCCTTATCAAACATTTCCTTGGCCACACCTCTCGTTTTCTTTCCAAGACATGCCTTTTCTTTCTTTACAACATGCCCAGGCTGAGAATTTTCCAACTCAGTAAGTTCTGCTTCCCTTTTGATTATAAATTCTGTCTTTAATTCATTTCTTTCTTCACACATTTTACTATAAGCCTTCAAGAGAAGCAATGCTGCACCCTTAACACTTTGCTTAGCAATTTCTTTTGCCAAATATCCTAATTTATTGCTCTTCAATTCTGCTTTTTATGAAACACTAGGACATGGACACAATTAGCCAAGTTCTTTGCCATTTTCTAACAAGGATGGTCTTTCCTCCTGTTTATATTACCTAACAATGGTACGTTGTTCCTTATTCCTATCTGAGACCTTATCAGAATTGCCTTTACTGTCCATATTTCTACCAACAATCTGTTCACAACTACATAGATAATCTCTAAGAGGATTTAGGCTCTGGTTCTCCCTACAGCTCTCTTCTTCTGAGTCTTCACCAGAATCACCCTTAATGCTCCATTCACAGAAATCAAAATTTTTCCAGTATGCACCTCCAAACACTTCCAGCCTTTACCTATTATCCAGTTCCGAAGTTGCTTCCACATTTTAGGTATTTGTTATAGCAACACCCAGCTTTTCAGTACCAATCTCTGTCTTAATCCATTTGTGCTGCTATAACAAAATACCTGAGACTAACTAGGTAATTTGTAAAGCACAGAAATTTATTTCATGGTTCTGGAAGCTGGGAAGTCCAAGAAAGCCATCAGCAAATGTAGTGACTGATAGAGGATGTTCTCTCCTTCTAAAATGGCTCCTACTTCAACCTCACATGGTGGAAATAAAAGGACCAAACTTGCTCTTTCAAGCCCTTTTATAAGAGTATTAATCCCATTCATGATGGTGGAGCACACATGATTTAATTACTTCCCAAAAGGCACATTGGGTATTAGGTTCCAACATACGAATTTGGAGGGAAACACACATTCAAACCATAGCACCTGATGAGGACTTTTTTTAAGGGAAAAATGGTAGTTTAATCTATCTTCTATAGATAAATGCAACAATTCTAAATAAAATTATAACAAAATAAATCAAGCAGCATGTACAAAGGATTATATATGATGAAATGTTGTATTTATTCCAGGAATGCAAAGTTGTATTAATATTACAAAAATCAGTCCATATAATTTACCACATTAGCAGAAAAAGGAAAAAAAATTATACAATCATCTCAAATGATGCACACTAAAAAAGCATTTGAAAAAATGCAAACTTTCCACATGATTAAAAGACAAAACAAACCTGAGCAAACAAGAAATATAAGAGACCTTGATTAATCCTATTAATGTAACTACCAAAAGCTTGCCAAACATATCATTCTTAATAAATATTGAAAGTTTCCCATAGGATTACGAACAAGATAAAGTTTCTTGCTGTTACTGTTTCAATTCAGCTTTGTACTAGAAATCTTAGCCAGTGCAAGAAGGCAAGAAAAAATAAAATTAGAATTGTAAAGGAAGTGACAAAACTGTACTTAATTGAAGAGAAGATGACCCTGTATCTAGAAAAAAAACAAAAACATCTATAAATGAAAATATTAGATTTAATAACTGAATTTAGCAAGTCACTGGATACAAGATTCATGTACAATAGCTAATATTATTTCCAACAATAAGCAATAAGAAAATGAAATATTAAAAGATATGATTCACAATAGCATCAAATGACTAGAAATAAATATAATAGATGTGCAAGCCTTCTACATAGAAAACTACAACATTTTTCCCAGGGAAATTAAGGGAGAGCTAAATAAGTGGAAGATAAATTATATTCAAGGATTGAAAGATTCAATATTATAAAAATATCAATCTCCTAACAAATTAAACTATAGTTCAATGCAATTCCAATCCAAAATTCCAATAGGACTTATTGTAGAAATTGACAAGCAAATTATAAAATTATATAGAAATACAAAGGGCTAATAATAGACAAGACAATGTTAAAGAACAAAATGGAAAAATATATGCTAATGAATGTCAAGATGTATCATAAAGTTACAGCAATTATGACAGTTTGCTATATACAAGTATGGACAAAAAAAGCTAATGGGCATAATAGACTCACACATCTTCATTTATGACAAAATTACATGCAAAGAAATGGGGATGGAATAGTATTCTTATAAATGATTCCAGGTCAACAGAATATCCAAATTAAGAAAGGGGAGGAAGAAGGAAGGAAGGAAGGGAGGGAGGGAGGGAGGGAGGGAGGAGAGGAAAAGAGAAAGGGAAGGGAAGAGAGAAAGGAAGGGGAAGGGAAGGAAAAAAAGGAAAAGTGAGGGAGGGAAGGAAGGGAGGGAAAGGGAAGGGAAGAAAGGGGAAGAGGAAGGGAAGGGGAAGGAAGAGAAATAGAAGGGAAGGAGAAGGGAAGAAAGGGGAAGAGGAAAGGAGGGGAAGGAAGGTAAAGGGAAGGGAAGGAGAAGGACAAGGGAAGGAGAAGGAGAAGGGAAGGAAAGGAGAAGGGAAGGGGAAGGAGAAGGGAGGGGAAAGAGAAGGGAGGGGAAGGAGAAGGGAAGGGGGAAAGGAAGGGAAAAAAGGATGGAGAGAGAGAGGGAGGGAAAAATTTGACTCTTACCTCACACAAAACAAGACAATTTCAAATGGATTGTAATTTTAAATGTTAAAGATAAAACAATAAACCTTCCAGAAAGTAACATAGAAAAATATCTTCATGACATTGGAATAGAAAAAAATTTCTTAAACATAACCAAAAAAACCACTACCCATACATTGAACTACATTAAAATTAAGAATTTCTACGTCATTAAAAGAGTGAAAAGAAATCCACACACCAGGAGAAAATATTTTTCAACACATACAAATGGCAAAGGATTAATACCCAAAGCATATTTTTAGAAGACAAAAAAAAAAAAAAAAACAAGAAAGTGAGAGAAGAAAAGAAAGAGATTTCTACAAATTCATAAGAGAAAAAAATATAATGGAAAATATGGACCAAATGACTTGAATACTCATTTCAAAAAAGTATATAGTCAAATAATTAACATAAAAATGTAAAAGTGTACTCAATTGTATTAGTCAACAGAAAATGCAAATTAAAACCACAATGGGATACAACAAAACACTCAATAAAATGACTAACAATATCAAGTATTGGCATGGATATGGAGAAACTGAACTGCTCATACACTGCTAGTGAGACTGTAAATTGATACAATCCCTTTGGGAAACTACATCTACTAAAACTGAACATATGCATTCTCTATAACCCATAAATTCCACTCTTGGGTACATAACCAACAGAAGTGAGTACATATGTGCACCAGAAGACATGTCAAGAATATTTTAAAAGTCTAACTCATAGAAGTACAAAGTAGAATGGTGGTTATCAGAGGCTGGGGGTGAGAGGGGTTGGGGTAGAGAGGGAATGGGGAATTGTTGCTCAAAGGGTACAAAGTTTAAGTTAGACAGGAGGAATAAGTTTTAGATCTATGGCACAGTGGGGTGACTATAGACAATAATAATGAGCCATATATTTCACAGTAGCTAAAAGAGTATGTTTGAAATGTCTCACCACAAAAAATAAGTTAGTGAAGTAATGGATATGTTAATTAACTTGGTTTAATCATTCTACATTGTATATATTACTCCATAAATGTGTACAGTTATAATTTGTCAATTAAAAGTAATATTAATTTTAAAAGTACAGAATAATATTTATAATGGCACATTTTTTAATAACAAAACACTAGAAATAACCCAAATATTCATTAATGTTATAAGGATAGACAAATTACAGCACATTGCTTATAGTGAAATTCTATATATATAGCAAGAGAAAACTAATGAGCTACACCTACACACAGTGACATGGATGAATCTCACAAACATAATGTTGAATGAAAGAAACCAGACACAAAAGAACATGTATTACTTGATTCCATTCTTCTAGGGTGTTAGTAAAGTTCTATTTCTTGACCTAGTTGGTGATTGTACGTGTCTGTTTACTCTAAAAATTCATTGAGCTGTGTACTTATAATTTGTGCACCTTTTAAAATGTTATATTTTAATTTAAAAGTTAGTTTATAAAAACTAAATTTACAAGCACAGTAGCAATAAGATTAAAATAATCAAATGCAGAAAATTCTTGAAATTAAAAAAAGTATAAGATGTGTCAAAATTAGCATCTATGCATAAATAAATCACAGTTACTGTGCATTTTTTCTTTATTGATTTATGAATTTAATTTCACTTCAAGTACTGAAACATTTTAAAGATAGCTTAGTGTTCTCAAATTTGCACCTAGGATGTTAACCATGAGGGCATAGTGAAAACTCACAAATAGTCGATCTGTCTAAACTTGTTGGAGTTCTGAGTTTAAAGCAATTTTCTCAGAAGTGAGGCTTAAAATATTTAAGAAAGCTATTTCAACAACCCTGGGTTTGAAATTTAGATTAGGAGTGTTGAAGCACAAAATTAAAAAGTAAATAATAAATCTTTCAGACTTCTGATTCAAGATAATTGAGTGAGTGAACACAGACATTTACCTCTCCTTACAAAAACCACTGAAGAAGAAATATCAAAATAATCATTCCACAGTCTGTTGGGAGTCAGTGATGGGTGTCAGCAGTAGATCCAAAAAGAAAGAAATATCTGGTAGCTATAAATTCAATTGGATCAGACTGACGGTGATACCCAAAAGAGCTGAGAAGCCTAGGAAATTATAACCCTTTCCAATCCCAGCAAAAGCACAGACCTTTCAAGGAGAATTTTCCCATAGAAGCTCAGCAGAGGAAAAAAGTCAGAGGCAGTGGAGCTGAGAGAAGTTGTCAGTAGGCATTCAGCTAAGGACATTGGTGGGGGAGGATTGAGTTAATTATATTCCTGTGTTCATGGCATGCTGTCATCATTGGTCCATGCAAAGCCCAGCTCTTGTGATTTTTTATTCCTTTAGTCTTAGTGTCCATGCTCATTCATATTCCCTCCTTAATTTTTTCCCACTCAACACTATATTTTCACGATATCTGTGTGACTGTGTACAACTAGTCAGACACTTACAATCACTGCACAGTATTCCATGAGTTGCACCCCTGACATTTTACTTACTCAGTCCCTGGTGCTGCACATCTGGATGCCCCCTCCTCCTACTAGTACAAATAATGTTGTGATGGGCATCTTCCACTGTTACCCCACAGACCTCTATGAGAATGTCTCAGGGATACCTAACTAGAAATGGAATTGCTGAGATACAATGTATACAGATTATTAATTTACAATCTAGCTAAATGTTGCCAGATTGTTCACTAGGATGGTCACAAGTCTACACTCCACATTCCCTTCAGCAACGTATAATAATTCCTATTTTCCCACAAGCTTGATGTGATCCACCTTTCTAATGCTTGCTAACCCTAGATAGGTGCAAAATGATATGCCTGGCTTTAGTTTGCATTTCTCTGATTACTAATGACTAAGAGTATATCCTCATATACTGGATATAGTCTTTTTTTTCCTCTTCTGTGAATTGTTATTTCTTTTTCTTTTGCCTGTTTTTCTACTGTAGTAGTTTTTTCTTATTTATTTGCAGGAGTTTTATTTTCTCCCAGTCTATCAACTGACTGTTTACTTTGTCCATATTTTCCCCATTGAACAGAAATCCTTAGTTTTTATATAATCAAATTCATCTTTTTGTTTGTTTTGGAGTTGAATTTAAGATGTCCCATTCCTTTTAGCCACACAGAAATCTCCAGCGTTATCTTCTATTAACTTTACAGCTTTATCTTTCACATTCACATCTTTCATGCGTCTGGAGTCCACTTTGAACATGGTATTAAGTAGGGTCCCCATTTTATTTTTCTTCATTTAGTGAGTTAGTGTTCTTAATACCATCTGCTAAACAGCCCATCCTTTTCCCATTGATTTCTGGTGTTATTTTTATCATATTAAATTCCCACATATACAAGTGCTCTCTCTGAGTTCTCTGTTCCATTCCATGGGTCTATTTCTTCTTGTGCCAGTACCACAACATATTTTTCTTACTATGGCTTTGCAGTAAGTCTTAATATCTCAGTGGATAACTCTCCTCTTTGTTCTTCTTTTCCAAAGGTGATATAGCTATTTGCAGAATTTTATTTCATATTAATTTTAAAGTAAAGTTATTGAGTGTCTCAAAAATCTAGATGCACTCTAGATTTTTGTTACATTTCATAATTAGTGAATATAAACAATTCTTTTCTTTTTTTTTTTTCTTTAAGTTCCGGGATATATGTGCAGAATGTGCAGGTTTGTTACATAGGTACACATGTGCCATGGTGGTTCGCTGCACCTATCAACCCATCATCTAGGTTTTAAGCCCCACATGCATTAGGTATTTGTCCTAATGCTCTCCCTCCCCTTGCCCCCCACCCCCTGACAGGCCCCAGTATGTGATGTTCCCCTCCCTGTGTCCATGTGTTCTCATTAAACAATTATTTTCTATCATACAGAAACCATAGAGTTTCTGTTAAAACTACTAAACTCTTCCATGGTTGCCTGAAAGCAGCCATAGAAAACACATAAAATATTTTCTAAGAGGAAAGAATGTCTCCACAACTATTTGGATTTTCTTTCCTTTTCTTAAATAGAGATAGAGCTTTAAGATTTTTTCATGGAGGTGTTGCATATTTTTGGTTATGTTGATTCCTAGGTACCTCAGAGCAGGATCAGCACACTTTTTCTGTAAAGGACCAGATAACAAATATTTGAGGCTTTGTGGGCCATACAGTTTCTGTTAAAACTACTCAATTCACTCACTGTTGCATGAAAGCTGCCACAGACAATGTGTAACAGGTGTGTCTGGGCTCCAATAAAACCTTATTTACAAAAACAAGTGGTTGGCAGAATTTGGCTGATTGGCCATAGTTTGTCAACCCCAGCTTTACAGGGGTTTTGGTTTGTTTGTTGGTTTATTGTGCTGTCTTGTTGTTGTTGTTGTTGTTGTTGTTGTTGTTGTTTTAATTTTCATTTTTAGGTTTTGTTTTACTATTATAACTGGTATCTCTTTTACAAAAATTATTTATAGGCAGTTGTTGCTAGTGTAGAGAAATTAATACTATTGATTTTGTAAGTTGATCTTACGTTTGGCAAACTCATTTCTTGATCCTATTGGTTTTTCTAGGTAGATATTTGTACAATCTACATATAATGATAGTTTTATCACTTAATGTTCCAATTTTTATAATCTAATTTTGTTTTTCTTTCTCATAACTTTGTCTTGGAGTCCCAGCACTGTATTCAACAGTAGCTGTGATGGAGGTATCTTTCCCTCATTCCTGATCTTAAAAGTTTCTCCAAGGTTTCTCAATCAAATGCAATGTTTGCTGCAAGAATTCGGTATATAACCTTTCCCACAATAAGGAAAATCCCTTTTTACTCCTAGTTTGTGAAGACTTACAACATAAAAAAGATTTTGCATTATGAAATACATTTTCTGCATCAACTGAGAGAATATATTCTTTTCTTCTTTTAGGATTTTGGCATCTACATTCATAAGTGAGATAGGCCTGTGAATCATTTTTCTTTTCCTGAGTTGTCTATGTCCAGTTTTGGAAACCAGAGTTTAGCCTCATAATGTGAAGTGGACTATTTTCTATCTTTCAGTATAATTTATCTAAGATACAAATTATTCCTTTAAAGTTTGATAGAAAGTATGCATAAAAACATATGATCCTAGAAAGGATAAGGGAGTTTTTAATTGTATAAAATTGTTTTAATGCTTCCTGCTCTTTTTCACCTTCTGTTTTTATTGAGGTGTGATTGACAAATAAACATTGTATATATTTCATGTGTGCAATGTGATGATTTGATAGACCTTTACATTGTGAAATGATTCCCTCAATCAAGTTAATTAACCTATCCATCACCCCACTTATTTATGGGACATCTTAAATTAAACTCCAAAACAAACAAAAAGATGAATTTGATTATATAAAAACTGAGGATTTCTGTTCAATGGGGAAAATATGGACAAAGTAAACAGTCAGCTGATAGACTGGGAGAAAATAAAACTCCTGCAAATGAATAAGAAAAAACTACTACAGTAGAAAAATAGGCAAAAGGAAAAGAAATAACAATTCACAGAAGAGGGAAAAAAAGACTATATCCAGTATATGAGGATATACTCTTAGTCATTAGTAATTAGAGAAATGCAAACTAAAGCCAGGCATATCATTTTGCACCTATCTAAGGTTAGCAAGCATTAGAAAGGTGGATCACATCAAGCTTGTGGGAAAATAGGAATTATTTTTATTTTTGGTGAGAACATTTGAGATCTCCTCTCTTAGCAAATTTCAAGTATATAACACAGCATTATTAACTATTGTCACTGTGCTGTATATTAGAGCTCCAGAACTAATTCATCCTGCACAACTGAAACTTTGTCCCATTTGTGACAACATGGATGAACCTGGAGGACATTATGTTAAGTGAAATAAGTCATACACAGAGAAATACTGCATAATCTTACTCATATGTGGAATCTGGAAAAGTTAAACTCATAGAAATAGAGAGTAGAACAATGTTTGCCAGGGGCTGGGTGTGGGGGAAGGGGAGAATGTTGGTTAAAGGGTACAAACTTTTCACCAACTTCTTAAGTGGATTTTAGCATTTAAAATATTTTTTCCAGAAAATACTCATCTGATTTTCAAATGTAATTGCTTAATGTTATTCATTGTGATGGTTAATATTGAGTGTCAACTTGATTGGATTGAAGGATGGAAAGTATTGTTCCTGGGTGTGTCTGTGAGGATGTTGCCAAAGGAAATTAACATTTGAGTCAGTGGACTGGGAGAGGCAGACCCACCCTCAATCTAGGTGGGCACCATCTAGTCAGGTGCTAGCGTGGCTAGAACAAAAGCAGGCAGAGGAACATGGAAGGACTAGACTGACTGAGTCTTCCAGCCTTCATCTTTCTCCCATGCTGAATGCTTTCTGCCCTCGAACATCAGACTCCAAGTTCTTCAGCTTTTGGACTCTTGGACTTACACCAAGAGTCCAAAAGCTGAAGAACTTTTCAATGGTTTGCCAGGGGCTCTCAGGCCTTCGGCCACAGACCAAAGGCGACTGTCAGCTTCCCTACTTTTGAGGTTTTGGGATTCAGACTGGCTTCCTTGTTCCTCAGCTTGCTGACAGCCTATTGTGGGACTTTATTTTGTGATCATGTGAGTCAATACTACTTAATAAATTCCCTTTCATATATATATCTATCCTATTAGTCCTGTCCCTCTAGAGAACCCTAACTAATACATTCATCTTGCTCTTTTATTATTTTTATATTTTATTATTTTTAGTCTCTATTTTACCTGTAGTTTTAAAACTTCTTGACTTGAAAGTGTAGTTCATTTCATTTCAACATTTCTTGTTTCTTGATAAATGCATTAATAGCTATAAATTTCTCCCTAATTGAGGACGTTGTTCTGTGTCCCACAAAATTTGACAAGTAGTGTTTTCATTGTAATTTTCTTGAATTTCATTTTAATGCTTTACTTATTAACCAAAAGGGTTTTTAGTATTATACTATTCAATTCCCAGCCTCACCAGATTTTTTAGCAATTCTTTTATTTTATGTTCTAATTTTATTACATTATAGTAGGAGAACATAGGTGTTTAATATTGATACTTTGGAATTTATTGAAAGTTCCTTTGTGGCCTATTACATCATCAATTTTTGAAAATATGTTCAAAAGGGATGTGTTGAACTTAGTTAATATCTAATGGCTGAAGATAATTCATTCGTATATTCAGACTTCCCATGTCTATTTGTTTTTTATTGCTTAACTTATTAATTTTAAAAAGTCTGTTTAAATGCCCAAATAAATAATTGTTGAAAATTTTGTTTTTACCTATGACACTGTGAATAGTTGCTTTATACATTTTGAGGTTATATTGTTAGATACATACACATTCACAATTGTTTTTTCCTTCTGATTGTGTATTATAACTTTCGTTTGTATACAAACACCTTCTATTTTATCAGATATTAAGACTACTGTCCCAGATTCTGTTGGTTGATATCTACTTGGTATATCCTTTCATCTTTTTCATTTTCAACCTTTCTGTACCCTTATGTTTTATTTGTTTAATTTGTTTTATTTGTTTAATTATTTGTAGCTGTCACACATTTTTTAATTGATTAGTTGGCCAAGACAGGTCTTGAGGTGAATATAAAACTATGCGTAGCTTCAGAAAGTTTTTCATTCTTGGCAAGGTGAAGAACTAACACAAGCTGCCAGCTCCCCTCTACCAAAGTCAACCAGGGAGGAATTTAACAAGTGAGAAGAAAGGATAGAACCAAGGAACTAACAAAAATTTCCACAGACTGCCTTGGGAGGCCATAGGCAGTCATGAATTTGTACATCTAGAAAGGGCGGAAGTGTGGCGTAGCAGGCAGGCAAACAGTAGGGATTCGATATGCTGGGGGAGACCCTTGAGGTTCTCCTCTTACCCTTTCTCCACATTCTCCCAATATAATCAGCTCCCACACACAGAAAAGGTGACAACAGCCTAGAGTGCCAATATCAATGGGCCTCTCTTAAAGTAGCACAAAAGTATCCTTGCAGTAAGAATTTGATTTAAAAAACAACAACAACACAGGTATGGATTGGTGAGAGCTACCCAGATAATCACTCCTCCTTTCTTCCTCTTTAAGTTCCCAGAGCTGGTAGACTGCAGTTTAAGGAGAGTACCACCTCCTAATGTGTCCTTCTTTAAATATTTAAAGAAAGGATTTAGAAGGATTAGAAGTATTGCCTTGTGGAGTGGTAACAAATGGTTCTGTGGTTTCTGAGCCATTCCATACTTGAGTTCATCCACTCTTCTCTCCTTAAAATTATCATGAGGGCTATAAACAACTAGAGTCTAGGTTTCATCCACTCCTAATATCCATCACTAGAGAGAGTAGCTGGTACCCAAGGAATATGGCCATGCTGGACAAAATAATTTTATCCCTGATTCATACAACAGCTACAAAAGAAAAACAGCAAATTAAACAATGTATACCACATGGAGCAGTCATTGGAATAGATGGCATATTAAATATCCTCAAATAGATAAGGAAAGTTATTTGAATGATGAAGCAGTAAAAAGACTTTAAAAAGAGCCAAGTGAAAATGTTAATTATAAAAAAATCATAGCAATAAAAGTCTTAACAGCTAGGATATATAGCAGGATGGACATAGCTAATGACCAAATTACCAAGCTAGAGATCAGATTGAAGTATGTTTCCATAAGACAACAGGAAAAGATAAGAAAAAATATATAAAATAAAAACTAAGTAATATGGAGGATTAAAGTGACGAAATCCTGAAAATAGCAGTGTCATAAAGAAAAAATAATGTGTGGGTGTCAGCAAACTACAGCCTGCAGGACAAATCCAGCATCTCACCTAGTTTTGTAAAGAGAGTTTTATTGAAACACGGCATTACCCATTATTTGTTGCCTATGATTGCTTTCATTCTACAATGGCAGATTGAGTGGTTATGACAGAGACCATTTGGGCCACAAAGCCTAAAATACTTACTATGTGGCCCTTTACAGAAAAAAAAAATGTGTTGATCCCTGCCCTAATTAGCATACCTCAGAATTAATGCCATACATGGGTGAAATGAGACAGGATGACCATAATAGACATTCCCATTCAGGAAAAGGAAGATTAAAAAATACATAGCATTCACTGGTTCATAGCAATCCTGAAGCCCCTAGGATCTTGAAGATTACTTACTCTGGGTATCCTTATGGCATGGAATGGGTGTCAATCTCATCTAAATCTTAAAAGTAGCATGGGAAACCCATCCAGCTTTGAAGATAGTTATTTTTGGAGACATTTCTGTGACTTCAGATTGCATAATCAAGGAAACTAGATGGCAAAGCTCTCTAAATAACTCTGAAGCTGCTGCATGCTTGAATACTCTGTTGGAATAATGCAGGAGAAGTAGGTAAGTTTGAAAACAGATAAGGACTGAGGAGCAAGAAGAGTGGAGGTTTAGAAGGGAGGGATGGTAGGAAACCAAAACAGAGAGAAAGCACAAAGGAACCCAGGATCAGTACATTCCTTCTGAAGGTGTGAGGGAGGGAGTTGAAGACAGGCATGACACCAGTAAAGACTCTCCATTGTTCCATACAGGCCTCTGTGCCAGGTGCACCAGGCATCTTGTTGCTTCAAGTTCTTTACCCTGATAAGTACAGAAATGCTCTGTCCCTACACCCTATCTCAAAAGTTCCTAAAGATAAAGGAAAACCTGCCACTACTCTCACACTGAAATTTATTCTTTCATCTCAGTTTTTCACCTGCTATGAAATCCACAATCCCAGAAGTTCATTAGTAATTGTTGAACATTCGGAATCCTAAGCTGTTTAAATTGATGACTTTGTCATATCTTAGCTTTATTTGTATGAAGCTTTATAAATAACTATTCCTCAGCACACGCAACTGCCCCATTCATTAGCATTTGAGACTATAGAGGTGACAATAGGCTCTCTTGAAAGATGGTTTTCAAAATTACAGCTCCTTATATATATGGCTCTGAATAATAATAGGACCCAAAACTACACATCAGGGCACAAGTCTGTAAGCTTTGAAAGTTTCAGGAAAGAGATGTTCAAGAATCAATTAAAATCTCTCCTATACCTAAAAAGAATAAGTCAGTGTGAGTTCATAAGTGTTTCCAAATTAGCTGATGTTCCCCTTTTCTTAAATGCAGGAGCAGTTACCTTCAGTTAGTAGTGAGGCCTTGGCCTAGTAACTGTCAAGCACTTTCTGGGTGTAGAAGACTAGGAAGACAGTGTCAATTAGCTGCACACACTTGCAGGTTAACTCTTGCTACACTTGCAGGTCACTTCTGCCTTCTGTAATGCCTTCTAGAATATTCTGGACTCCTAGAAGTTTGTTCAAGATTGGGGCACTCTACGAATTTCCCTAGATCCCAGAAAATAGAAGTTCAATTTCAACTGAATTTTTGCTGACACTGATTCTGCCTTGAAGGGGTGTGTATGTATGTATGTGTGTGTGTGTGTGTGTGTGTCTGTGTGTCTGTGTGTTTTCAAGAAAAAGAAATACTAAATTGTGAGGTAAGCATGCACCAAAAGTGATGTCCATAAAACTAAGAAATCAGTGCAGCATTCTGCAGAATCACTTTAAACAACATTCTTCTTTCTTTTTTTCTGCTGCTCCTACAAGCTGATTACAAAAGCAGACAGAGTTAGCTCTGAGTTTCCAAGTGGAAAAATATAATACTAGACTTTCAATAGCATCTCAAATTGAAATCAGTTAAAAGAATTACAGGTTGCAGAAAAATATGTATTTGTTTACATTTTTCTTCAGCACAAACATTTAGTAACCTAGGGTCTAAAAAGTTCTTTTACATGTCACTTTAAAAACAATCAACCATTTTTATTTTCAGAGCAAAGTCTCAAAAGAAAAAGAAAAGGAGAAAACTAGATTTTTAAAAATTCCTACCTATAGGTCCCATGGTTTTACAAGTATAACTCCATGTGCATTATTTATGGTATAAAATTTTTCCACCGAGGCCTGTTTTTACTTTAAGGGGGAGGATGAGTGCTTACTTTCAGTTTCATGTAAATTTTCTCTCCAATTATAGCTCACTTGTGGAGACTTTGTCCTATGGCTAAACTGACATGCTGACTCATTTCACCAACAGTGTCTTAAGCCAGCACCATTTTCCACTGTGGCTTAAGCCCTGGAGTTGCTCCTCAAATAAGCTTCTCCCTCTCTCTCTCTCTCCCTCCCTCCCTCCCTCCCTCCTAACTCCCTCACTCCCTCACTCCCTCTCTCTCCCCAGGCCCTGGAGAGCCAGAGAGAGTTCATCCATGGCATAGTAAAGTTAATGAGGTAGTCAACCAAAGTTCAGAGCAAGTTTTCCCGCCCCCGGCTGGCAGTCAGCCACTCCATTCTGCCAGCACTCAAAGTTGGCTTCTCAGAAAATATATTCCAAAGCTGGCACTTTACCTCAGGAGAATTTAGTCAAAGCATTTGGCATATCAGATTGTCTAAAACACAAGGTTAAGAGCTCAAAATAGCCAGCCTATTCCAAGAGTGTCTTAAATTAAGGAACATAATTATTAAAAGATTCTGCTACAATTGGGCATGAAAACCATACCCTTCCATGAAGTAACTAGGCAAGACTACTTTTCCTCCTGATAAATGAACAAATATTTAAGGGGCACGCACACTGTTCCTCTACTGTGGGAATACAAAGAAAAATAAGACACAGTCATCCCCGTCAAAGAGCTTAAAATTTAATTAGAGAAACAAGACATAAACATTTAAAAACAACCACTTACAAAATTAGAATACAAGGTCTGGATTAATAACTCCGTATGTTCAATGTCCAGTTTGCAGAATGTGAAAAAGTTACCTGCGTTCTCTTTTCAAAACCTTTTTGAAGTCTGATACGCATACAGAAAAGTGCACACATCATAACTTTACAGCTCAGTGAATTTTCAGAAACTGAACACGCCCAGGTAACCAACACTCAGATTAAGTAAAAGAACATCACCAGCATCCCAAAGCCTCCCCTTTTGCCCCTTTCCAGTCGCTAGTCTCCTCTGAG
This sequence comes from Pan paniscus, assembly GCF_029289425.2. Taxonomy (NCBI): domain Eukaryota; kingdom Metazoa; phylum Chordata; class Mammalia; order Primates; family Hominidae; genus Pan; species Pan paniscus. The sequence continues at coordinate 22,351,206 of NC_073272.2, read as the reverse complement.
AGTGACCCTTGTCCTAACTTGTCTCATAGATTCTGTTTTGCCTGTTTTTGTACTTTATATAAGGGGAATCATGCAGTATGTATTCTTTCTGTGTCTGGCTTTTTTGGCTCAACATTATGTTTAAGAGATTCATCCATATCATCATTCAGAGTTGTAGTTCAGTCTCATTGCTGTGTAGTATTCCATTTCATAAATATTACAAAATGCGTCTATCCATTTCAGGATTTGGGAACATCTACATATGATGAGTAGTGTTCATGACTTTTGGTGAATGTGTGGACATATTTATGTTAGGAACATACCAGGGGCAGGACGGCTGGGTCATCCAGTAGGCATATGCTCAGCTTCCACGGATACTGCCAAACTGATTTCCAAAGTGGTGGTGCCATTTGACCCTGCCATCAGCAACATATGAGCCTTCCTGCCACCTTACATCCATGCCAGCATTCAGTATGTTCTACAGGACAACCTTTTGACAACACATTGATGGAGGACAGCACGGCTTTGAGCAGAGGCCAGCAGGGATTCAGGGCCCGGTCTCTGGGTGACTGCCAGATCTCTTCCTTCAAAAAGAACACCTGAGGACTGTGGAGGCTCAAGCATGACACCAGAAGCACAGTTCCCAACCTTATCCCCAGTAAGTCATCAAACCAGCCACATGCACATGTGCAATCTTTTCCAATGCAAAAGAAGTCACTTTGGGTCTCCTAAAGCAAATAAATAAAACAGGAGAGAGGAGGCAGAGTGAGATGGCCAAATAGAACCCTCCAGAGATCACCACACCCCCACAGGAACACCAAATTGAACAACTATCCACACAAGAAAGCACCTTCATAAGAACCAAAAATCAGGTGAGCAATTATAGTACCTGGTTTGAACATCATATTAAGGAAAGAGGCCCTGAAGAGGGTAGGAAAGACAGTCTTGAATTGTCTACATCACCACTCCCTTACCCCCGACAGAACTGGCCACAAGGTGCAGAGAGAGAATCTGTCTGCTTGGGGGAGGGACAGCACAGCAATTGTGGGACTTTGCAATGGAACTCAGTGCTTTCCTGACACAGTGGAAAGCAACACATGGCAGAATTCAGCAGGCTTCCACAGAGGGGGCATTTAGACCAGCCCAAGTTAGAGGGGATTTGTCCATCCTAGCTGTCAAAACCGAGTTCTGGCTAGCCCCACTACTATGGACTAAAGCGCTCTGTGGTCCTAAATAAACTTCAAAGGCCATGTAGGCCACACGGACTGCAATTCCTAGGAAAGTTCTGATGCTGTGCTGGGCTCAGAGCCAGTGGACTTGTGGTGCACACAGCCCAGTGAGACACCAGCTGGGGCAACCAAGGGAGTGCTTGTACCATTCCTCCCCCAACCCCAGGCAACATAGCTAGCAGCTCCAGGATTTAACCATGAAGAAATTCAAAACTTGAACAGACCAATAACAAGTAATGAGATCAAAGCCATAATAATACAAAGTCTCACATTAAAGAAAAACCCAGGATCCAATGGCCTCACTGCTGAATTCTACCAAACATTTGAAGAAAAACTAATACCAATCCTACTCAAAGTCTTCTGAGAAATGGAATAGTAGAAAATACTTCCAAACTGATTCTACAAGGCCGGTCTTACCCTGATACCAAAACCAGACAAATACACGTCAAAAAAATGCAGACCAATATCCCTGATGAACATTGATACAAAAATCCTCAACAAATACAAGCAAACTAAATTTCACAAAACGTTTAAAAAAAATTATTCATCATGGCCAAGTGAGATTTATCCCAGAAATGCAAGGATGGCTCAGCATATGCAAAGCAATTGATATATGATACATCATATCCACAGAATGAAGGGCAAAACCATATTATAATTTCAACTGATGCTGAAAAAGCATTTGAAGAAGTTCAACATCCCTTCATGATATACGCCCTCAAAAAACTAAGTATAGAAGGAACATACTTCAATGCAATAAAAGCCATATACAACAGAACCACATCTAATATCATACTGAATGGGAAAAAACTGAAAGCCTTTCCTTTAATACCTAGAATGAGGCCAGGATGTCCACTTTCAAAACTGTTACTCAACATAGTACTGGAAGTCCTAGCTAGAGAAATCAGACAAGAGAAAGAAATAATGGGCATCCAAATAGGAAAGGAAGAAGTCAAATTATCCTTGTTTGCAAATGACATGATCTTATATTTGGAAAAAACTGAAGACTCCACCAAAAAACTCTCAGAATTTATAAACAAATTCAGTAAAGTTACAGGATGTGAAATCAACATACAAAAATCAGCAGCATTTCTATGTGCCAACAGTGAGCAATCTGAAAAAGAAATAAAAAAAGTAATCCTATTTACATTAGCTACAAATAAAATAAGATACCTACAAATAAACTTCAACAAAGAACTAAACGTTCTCTATAGTAATATATAAAACATTGATGAAAGAAATTGGACACCAAAAAGAAAAGAAATACCATGTTCCTGAGTTGGAAGAATCAATATTGCAAAAATGTCCATACTACACAAAGCAATCTACAGATTCAATGCAATCTCTATCAAAATATCAATGACATTCTTCACAGAAATAGAAAAAATAATCCTAAAATTCATATTCATGAACCACAAAAGACCTGGAGTAGCCAAAGCCATTCTGAACAAAGAGATCAAAACTGGAGGAATCACATTACCTGATTTTAAATTATAATACAGAACTATAGTTAGCAAAACAGCATGGTACTGACATATAAGCAGACATATAGACCAATGGAAAATAATAGAAAACCCAGAAACAAATGTATACATCCACAGCAAACTCATTTTTGACAAACATGTCAAGAATATAAACTGAGGAAAAAGACAGTCTCTTCAATAAATGATGCTGGGAAAACTGGATATCCATTTGTAGGAGAATGAAACTAGGCTTCTATCTCTCACCATATACAAAAGTCAAAATGGATTAAAGACTTAAATCTAAAATCTCAGCCCATGAAACTACTACAGTAAAAAATTGGGGAAAATCTCCAGGACATTGTTCTGGGCAAAGATTTCTTGAGTAATACCCCACAAGCATGGGCAACCAAAGCAAAAATAGACAAATGGGATCACATCAACTTAAAAAGCTTCTTCACAGCAAAGGAAACAATCAACAAAGTGAAGAGACAACCCACAGAATGGGAGAAAATATTTGCAAACTACCCATCTCATAAGGGATTAATAACCAGAATGTATAAGAGCTCAAACAACTCAATAGGAAAAAATCTAATAATCCATTAAAAATGGGCCAAAGATCTGAATAGATATTTCTCAAATGAAGACATACAAATGGCAAATAGACATGTAAAAAGGTGTTCAACATCACTGATCATCAGAGAAATGCAAAGTAAAACTACAATAAGATATCATCTCACTCCTGTTAAAATGGCTTATATCCAAAAGACAGGTGTATTAGTCCATTTTCACACTGCTATAAAGAAATATCCAAGACTGAGTAATTTATAAAGAAAATAAGTTTAATTGACTCACAATTCAGCATAGCAGGAGAGACCTCAGGAAACTTATAATTTTGGTGAAAGGTGAAGGGGAAATAAGGCACTTTCTTCCCAAGGCAGCAGAAAGGAGAAATGTCAAGTAAAGGGGAAAGAGACCCTTATAAAACCATCAGATCTTATGAGAACTCACTCACTATCATGAGAACAGCATGGGGGAAACTTCATGATCCAATTACCTCCACCTGTTTTCTCCCTTGACATGTGGGGATTATAGGGATTACAATTCAAGATGAGATTTGGGTGGGGACACAAAGCCTAACCATATCATTCCACCCTGGTCCCTCCCAAATCTCATGTCCCTTTCACCTTTCAAAACCAATCATGCCTTCCCAACAGTCCCCCAAAGTCTTAATTCATCCCAGCATTGACCCAAAAGTCCAAGTCCAAAGTCTCATCTGAGACAAGGCAAGTCCCTTCTGCCCATGAGCCTGTAAAATCAAAAGCAAGTTAGTTATTTCCTAGATACAATGGAAGTACAGCCATTGGGTAAATACACCCATTCCAAATGAGAGAAACTGGCCAAAAGGAAGAGGCTATAGGCCCCATGCAATTCCAAAATCCAATAGGGCACTCAATATTAAAGATGCAAAATGATCTCCTTTGATTCTGTGTCTCACATCCAGGCCACACTGATGCAAGAGGTGGGCTCCCACAGCCTTGGGCAGCTCCCCTCTGTGGCTCTGCAAGATACAGCCCCCGTGGCTGCTTTCACAGGCTTGCATTAAGTGTCTGCGGCTTTTCCAGGTGCATCGTAGAAACTATTGGTGGATCTGCCATTCTGGGGTCTGGAGGACGATGGCTCTCTTCTCACAGCTCCACTAGGCAGTGCCCCAGTGGGGACTCTGTATAGGGGCTCCCACTCCATATTTCCCTTCCACACTGCCCTAGCAGAGGTTCTCCACGAGGGCTCTACTCCTGCAGCAATTTCTGCTTGGATGCCAAGGTGTTTCCATACATCCTCTGAAATCTAGATGGAGGTTCCCAAACCTCAATTCTTGACTTCTGTGTACCCACAGGCCCAACACCAGGTGTAAGCCACCAAGACTTGGGGCTGGCACCCTCTGAAGCAACAGCCTGAGTTGTAAGTTGGCCCCTTTTAGCCATGGCTGGGATGCAGGTCGCCAATTCCTGAGACTGCACAAAGCAGCAAGGCCCTGGGCCTGGCCCACAAAACCATTTTTTCCTCTTAGGCCTCCAGGCCTGTAATGGGAGGGGCTGCTGTGAAGACATTTGACAGGACCTGGGGACATTTTCTCCATTGTCTTGACAATTAACATTTGGCTCCTCATTAACTTATGCAAATTTCTGCAGCTGGCTTAAATTTCTCCTCAGAAAATAGGTTTTTCTTTTTATTGCATTGTCAGGCTGTAAATTTTCTAAACTTTTATGCTCTGCTTCCCTTTAACATAAGTTCAAATTCCAAACAAACTCTTTGTGAATACATAAAACTGAATGCTTTTAAGAGCACCCAAGTCACCTCTTGAACACTTGCTGATTAGAAATTCCTCCCACCAGATACTTTAAATCATCTCTCTCAGTTTCAAAATTCCACAGATCTCTAGGGTAGGGGCAAAATGTCATCAGTCTCTTTGCTAAAGCATAGCAAGAGTCACCTTTATTCCAGTCCCCAAAAAGTTCCTCATCTCCATCTGAGACCACCTCAACCTAGATTTCATTGACCATATCACTATCAGCATTTTGGTCAAAGCGATTTAACAAGTCTTTAGGAAGTTCCAAACTTTACAGCATGTTCTTGTCTTCTTCTGAGCCCTCCAAACTGTTCCAACCTCTGCCTGTTATGCATTTCCAAAGTCACTTCCACATTTTTGGGTATATTTATAGCAGCACCCCCCTCCTGATACCAATTTACTGGATTAGTCCATTTTCATGCTGCTATAAAAAATATTTGAGACTGAGTAATTTATAAACAAAAGAGGTTTAATTGACCCACAGTTCAGCATGGTGGGGAGGCCTCAGGAAATTTACAATCATAGCAGAAGGCAAAGGGGAAGCAAGGCACTTTCTTCACAGGGTGGCAGGAAGAAATGCCAAGTAAAGTGGGAAGAGCCCCTTATAAAATCATCAGATCTCATGAGAACTCACCCACTATCACGAGAACAGCATAGGGAAACTGCCCCCATGATCCAATTACCTCTACCTGGTCTTTCCCTTGACACATGGGATTAGGGGGATTACAATTCAAGACAAGATTTGTGTGGGGACACAAAGCCTAACCATATCAACAGGCAATAACAAATGCTGGTGAGGATGTAGAGAAAAGGGAACCCTCGTACGCTGTTGGTGGTAACGTAAATTAGTACAGCCACTATGGAGAACATAGTGGAGGTTCCTCAAAACGAAAAATAGAACTACCATATGATCCAGCAATCCTACTGCTGGGCATATATCCAAAAGAAAGGAAATTAGTATATTGAAGAGATATCTGCATTCCCATGTTTATTGCAGCACTATTCACAATAGCCAAGATTTGGAAGCAACCTCAGTATCCATCAACAGACAAATGAATAAAGAAAATGTGGTACAAATACACAATGGAGTACTATTTAGCCATAAAAAAGAATGAGATCCTGTCATTTGCAACAAAATGGGTGGAATTGGAGGACATTATGTTAAGTGAAATAAGCCAGGCACAGAAAGACAAACTTCACATGTTCACACTCATTTGTGGGAGCTAAAAATTAAAACAACTGAACTCATGGAAATAGAGTAAAAGGATGGTTTCCAGAGGCTGAGAAGGGTGGGAGGGGTGGGAGGGTGAGTGGGGATGATTAAAGGGTACAACAATATAGTTAGATAGAATGAATAAGATCTGGTATTTGACAGCACAACAGGGTGACAACAGTTCAACAATAACTCATTGCATATTTTTAAACAACTAAAAGAGTATTGTTCAATTCCCACCTATGAGTGAGAACATGTGGTGTTTGGTTTTCTGTCCTTGTAATAGTTTTCTCAGAATGATGGTTTCCAGCTTCATCCATGTCCCTGCAAAGACATGAACTCATCCTTTTTATGGCTGCATAGTATTCCATGGTGTATATGTGCCACAGTTTCTTAATCCAGTCTATCATTGATGGACATTTGGGTTGGTTCCAAGTCTTTGCTATTGTGAATAGTGCCACAATAAACATACGTGTGCATGTGTCTTTATAGTAGCATGATTTATAATCCTTTGGGTATATACCCAGTAATGGGATTGCTGGGTCAGATGGTAATTCTAGTTCTAGATCCTTGAGGAATCACCACACAGGGCGGGGAACATCACACACGGGGGCCTGTTGGGGGCTGGGGGGCTGGGGGAGGGATAGCATTAGGAGAAATACCTAATGTAAATGATGAGTTGATGGGTGCAGCACACCAACATGGCACATGTATACCTATGTATCAAACCTGCACGTTGTGCACATGTACCCTAGAACTTAAAGTACAATAAAAAAAACACACACCAAAAAAGAGAGTATTATTGGAATGCTTGTAACACAAAGAAATGATAAATGCTTGAGGTGATGGATACTCCATTTACCCTGATGTGATTATTATGCATTATATGCCTGTACCAAAATATCTTATATACCTCATAAATATATACACCCATTATGTACCCACAAAAATTTAAAACTTTTTAAAAGAGAGAGACCAGGCAGCAGAGGCAAGACCTCTTTCTGGGTAAAGCCACTATATCAAGGGAAGATATAGGGTCTGCCTGTCTGTCTGTCTGTCTATCTATCTATCTATCTATCTATCTATCTATCTATCTATGTAACAAATGTATAGGTTCTCACTATGTGCCAAGCACTGTTCTAAACTCTTTAAAACTCTTAACTGGCTGGGCATGGTGGCTCACGCCTGTAATCCCAGCACTTTGGGAGGCCAAGGCAGGTGGATCACTTGAGGTCGAGTTCGAGACCAGCCTGGCCAACATGGTGAAACCCCATCTCTACAAAAATACAAAAATTAGCCAGGCATGATGGCTATAATCCCAGCTACTAGGGAGGCTGAAGTGGGAGAATCACTTGAACCCAGAAGGCAGAGGCTGCAGTGAGCCAAGATCACGCCCTTGAACTCCAGCCTGAGTGACAGAGTGAGACTCCATCTCAAAAAAAAAAAAAAAAAAACCTCTTAACTAGCTTAATTCTTATAACAGCATAACAGATAAGCATTTTTAAAATTCTAATTTTACAGGTGAGGAAACTGAGGCACTGAGGCACACAGAAGAATTAATTTATCCAACATCATAGAGCTGGTAGATAACAAAGCAGGGATTTCAGTCCAGGCCAGCTGGCTCCACCATCCATGCTCCGGACCTTACCTTCTACTGTCTTTCTTCTTCTGGGAATATTCAGGCCCTAAATAACTCCCCATCTCAACCAATATAATGTGTTTGCTTTTATTTTCCCCTAGATATACACCAAGACATCTGTTTACTTCATATGCCCAAACCTAGAGCAACCCCTTAGTTTCCCAAACAGAAAATTCCTTCCCCCCCAAAACTGGAGACAATTTCAATATATAAACTTTTAGAGCCATAGATTAAGTAGTCAGACGTTTACTTATAATATTTTACTGTTTAAATTTCACATATGTGCATATCACAAATTAAGTAAAAATAATGTGGTATTAAAATATTGCCCTTTTCCAAACTCATAGGTCAGAAAATAATTTATTCATCTTGGACAGGTTTATATAGCTATGTATTAGTGTCTTCATTGTCACTAAAGTTATGTTTGATGATATTATCTTCAATTCCTTCTGAGCTATTGACATATAGCATGTTTTGATTTCATATGTGATGAGATCATTGGGAATTTTATCTCAAGTTAAAAGTACCCCTTTGCACACCTTCTAAAATATTTATCCTATGGATACTATAATCACCTCTTCAATGGAGCATTTTAATATTTTGCTCTATAAAGCAATAGCTAAAAATTTGTTTACCATAATATCAAATGATTGCTATGGAGTCATGACCCCAGTTATAATTACTAAATCAGTATTTATATTTATTTCCTTTCATTTTACCCAATCTGCCAAGAGGCCTGTATAAACATCCCAAATTAATATTGATTTAAGTTGTCTTAATGTTCTTCCCCAAATAGTACTTTATAGGAACAATCATGGAGAGAGGCAGTAAGGGAACTTCACCTCCTATGGGGTCATACAGGATACTCTCTTGGTTTATCCTGAATTTGCTCTCCCTGGCTAAATCAGAATCCCCAATGTTACTGAGCCATATTTTTTCTTCTTAACCTTTCTCTTAAATTTGTCTTTGTCCTTCTCGCCTACATTTCCCCGAACCCTATCCTCCATCCCCATACTTCACACCTGGGTGTCTGGCTCTTTGCACAGAGGAAGTTCTGTCTTAGAGTAATTGGCCAGAAGCCAAGGAAATCACAAACAGCAAAGAGTGATATTGAAATCAACAAGGGCAGCCATTTATGGAGTTCTTACTATGTGTTAGGCACCAGAGAATGCCCTTTAATATTCACAACAATTATACTGTAGGTTATTATCTCTATTTTACAGATAAAAAGAATAAAGCTCAGAGAAGTTAAATAATTTGTCCAAGGCCATAGAGCTATTAAGTTATACGTCTTAACCAAACCTGTCTGATTCCAAAGCCTGTATTCTAAACCCTATCATCGCCTACTGTCACATTTTTAGACTGTATAATTATAATGATAACATATTAGATTCATTATATAAATATAAGTATGCAAAACACCTCACAGATTCAAATGCAGATGATGGGGGGCACTTTTCCAGAAGGGAAGTCCTCAGTGCCTTGGCAATTCTGTAGCCAGTTAGATGCATCTAGATTTCCAAGGCCTGGACCCCACGAGCATACCATGAACTAAGAGGTTCCTGCTGAGCAGTGAGCCTCATGCTGGACCAAAGATAAGTTTGGAAAATTCACATCCAATATACAAGCCATGTTCATATAACGGCTGAGCACCACACAGAGATTCTGGGGACTTCTGTTCAAAGAGCCAGGGTTTCTTTATTGAAATAGCACTTGGAGAACTTACAAATAATGTAAAGGAAAAAAATAGAGCAATGGCGACCCTCTAAGTCTGTTGGGTTGTCCTCATCAGAACTCCCAAGACATAGAAAAGAAAGGCTAAGAAGCATTTGGTGTTGTAGTAAATAGCAGAGGCTTTGGAGTTAGAAAGATCCAGGTTAAAACCTGGCTCTGCACAGGACACTTGCCTTCTTCAAATCTGCAACATGGAAAGAATAACTGTAATAATTTTTAATTCATAGAGTTGCTGTGGGAAATAAACTAGAATATGCCTGTAAAATATCTTAGCACATTCTAGCATGTTGGAATCACTTAATAAATGATCATTACTATTTTATTATTATTATTCTATTTTATAAGCATCTTCAGCCTAGGACTAACTGACTGGAATGTTCCCTTCTTATGGTAGTTAAAGAATCTGATGGTCTCCCAGAAAAATTAAGGGGAAAGAAGCCTGGAGCAATATGAGGGCACAGACAGCATCCCCCTCTTTTCCTCATACTCCGTTTCTGAATTTGTTTTGCCACAGAGTAACACTGTGCTCAGCCCACTCGATGCCAAAATTCACATCAACATCTGAAGTAACATTTTCAAGATGAAAGGAAAAACAGATAAAAGGATGCCAGTGATGTCTCAATTCAAGCCATGGGAAACATAGATAAATTTGTCATTCTTCCTATTCCGTGTGAACAAAAGTGCCTCATACCTGCCACATAGTAGTTCTATAACTAGTACACTGATTGGGGAAAAACATTTCAGTTTAATACTTCACCATCTTGAATGATGCTAAACCTATTTTTTACCAACGTTTAAACATTTTTTTATTATGGAAAATTTTAAACAAAAATAGAAAGAAGGACCCCAATGTGCCCATCACTTTGTTAAAACAAAAAAGTTATCAACTCATGACCAAGTGTGCTTCTTATATACCCCTACCCACTTCCCTCCCACTTTTAGATTATTTTGAAATAAATCCCAAACATTATATCATTTTATCCTTAAGTAGTTCAGCATGTGACTCTAAATAATGAGTCTTTTTCTAAATAATAACCATAATGTCATTATTTCCACTAAAAATAATTATTCCTTTTAACATAATTAAATATCCAATCAGTATTTAAATTCCTCTTAATCTGATATTTTTACAGTTTGAGTTAGAATCAAAATAAGGTCCAAACTTTGCAATTAGTTGATATGTCTTTTAAGATTCTTGCAATCTCTAGCTTCTAATTCTCTCTCTCCTTATCTCTCTCTCTCTCTCTCTCTCTCTCTCTCTCTCTTTAGTTAGAATCAACATAAGGCCCACAGTTTACAATTAGTTGATATGTCTTTTAAGATTTTGCAATCATCTCTAGCCTCTAATTCCTTCTCTCTCTCTCTCTCTCTCTCTCTCTCTCACACACACACACACACACACACACACACACACACACTTTTCAAAGCAATTTTGTTGAGGAAAGCATATTGTTTGTCCTTAGAGTTTTGATAGTCTGATTCTGCTAATTGTATCCCTATGGTATCATTTAACACATTCCTCTGTACCCTATAAATTGGTAGTTAAATCTAGAGGCTTGATCAGATTCTGGTTTGATATGTTGACACGTTAACTTCATAGGTGGTATTTTGTACCTCCAGTAGAAGGCATCTCAGGTCTGGTTGCCTCTTTTTTTAAGATGGTAGCTATTGACAATCATTGTCTAGATAATCATTTTTTAAGACAAGCTTTTACTCTGGCTTATCTCAATATTTTTCAGAAATGAGATTTGACTTGATTGGGAATTAGACATCTAGGGTAGGGAATCTAACCACTTTAGTAAAGAGATCATACTTTACTCTCATACATACTCATTCTTCTTTAGCCCACACTCACTCTCTACCCAGTGCTGAAAGCATGGTGCCTTTGATATCACAAGCACTCCGAGAATGTTGGTCAAATTAAATTGGAAAACCGATATTTTCCGTAAAATTTAATTTACCCAAATAAGTGCATACTTCTCTCATCATTAGCTCTTATAATGTCAAGTACTTCACCACTACCCCAATACCTGGACTGCCTGTTCCTTTTCATTTAGCTATCAAATTCTCTTCATATTTATAAAAGAAGAAAATGCTATGCCTGGAATTGAGTGACTGTAAAGGCTGACATTAGTTTTACTACTTCCATCACATCTGTCTAAATTTTCTCATTAAGTCTTCAGGTACAACTCTCCCAATGACATCACCTGGGCTATTTATGCAAATTATGTTCCTGCTTACAGAATTGAGCATTTAAGTCATGGTTATATTTTTTCTTCTGTGATGACGAACAAAAGGAAATTTGGTTCATACAAGTAGGAGACACTTTTGTATACTCTTGCTCTACTTTTTAAACAATTTCTTGCAACAGTGCCTGGCAGGATTCTTTGCCCTGGGGGTTCTTGATCCTGTTTTGCCCACCAACCTCTCTCTTGATCCTGATAGATTTAGACAATAGGGCCAAATCAGCACTTAGCAGAGGTCAACAAAAAAGCTGGCTCTAGAGAGAGAAACAATCCTGGTTCACCTTTTCTAGCTTTGGTTCAGCTGTGAAGAGTCCTTCACTATCAAAATCCTCTGAGAAGCTTTTTGGTCACATTCTCTCCCCTTTTCCCATTTCATAGTCTCTTCCACCTCCTGCGATTTAGAGAGTTTTCTCGGTCTAGCAACTGTTGTTGGTCACCAACACATCAAAACAAATAGGCTTCCCTCAGTCTTCATCTCACTTGATGGTTTTGCAGTTTTCATGCTGTTCGGCAGCTTCTTGCTTTTGAAACCCCACTCTCAACATGTGAGGCTACACATGCTGAGTCTCCTTCTACCTCTCAGATCACTTCTCATTCTTATTTGCTGTTTCCTCTTCCATCATCAGCCTTTTAAATATTGGATTTTCCTGTAGCTTTTGCCAAAGACATCTTCTTTTCTTACTCACTCTCTTTCCCAATAATTGCATTCCCAAGTGTTTTGAGAAGACTTCCAAATCCATATCATTTCCTCCGTCCTCGTCTGGGGATTCAGACCCACATCCCCAGTTGCACATTGGGATAGCTACAAATGAATGGCCAAGCAGCACACGTCCAAATCAAATTCTTACTTTTCCCATCCAATTCCCTGCCCTCTATTGCTGTCCTCCACAAATCTGTGGAAGCCTCAGGTCCTCCACAGCTACTGTTTTCCTGTCTTCCTTCCATTTCCCACATGCAATTCATCATCAAGCTTTCCAAATTAGCTCTTTAGAGGTCGCTCAAAGTCATCCCTTCTGCCCCTTTGGCTCTACTCTTTGTCTAGCTTATATCCTGACCTCTTGGCACCTGAGCCGTCACAACAGCCTTGCAACCTGGTACCAGTTTCTTCCTCTCCAAAGCTGTCATTCACATGGCTGCCAGAGTTATTCATAACATGGCTGCCAGAGTTATTCATATCTTCCAGAGACACACAGTGAGTAATGTGACTATCCTCCCAAAAGATTGCAGTGACTTCAATTTCTATAGGCTGAAGACAACAGCATCCAAAGTCCTTCACGACAGGGACCTAATTTCTTTCTAGCCCCAGAAGTCAAAGAATCTCTGGGGCCCCCAGCTGTCAAAGAAATTTGAAGAAGGATTGAACTTCTGTGGGAGGAGGGTAACCATAAAGGCATGCCCAACTAGGGAAGCAATATGAGCAAAAGCACTGAAGTCGAAAACACTATTTGATTCAGAGGAAGAAAAGAGAAAAGCTAATGGGCAAGGAAAGCTGGTGTTATGCAGAGAGATATGGTTCAATCAACAGAATGGAGAAAAAACATTAGTAAGAGTCTTAAGACAAAAATCAAACATGAACTTAATAACAGGGCTATGTTCATTTCCATGTATATTACCTATCCCTGCATAACTTCTCCAAACCTAATATTCTACAGCAGATCCAACGAAATGCTCCCAAGTTGGCTAAGTGTTCTTACTTCTATTTTAGGCTTTCAATCCCAATTGTTAACAACTCCATTAAATATAAAACTTCCTTTCAGAGCTACTTGGAAATGTGTTACATAAATGCTGCATATTTCCCCTCTTACTTCTTCCCCAGCATTTCTCCAGCTTCTAAAAATAATGCCTCAGATGCTGGCTTTGTTCACTGTTTGAGCTCCCACTTGCACACCTATCATGTTCAGAGCCCAACTGGGGCAGATCACTTTCACTGGCATTAGGTTTTTGTGTCTCCATTCCTTCCTGCTCATATAGCATTTTTTAAAATGAAGCTTAGGTTCCTGAGGCAATAATGTTCTCCCATGGGAATTAAAAGGCTACAGATCATTGTTTTTCTCTCCTGATTTCCACGGTAGCCTCAGAAGACATTTTATATGGCCAATATAAGAGCTCTCCTACATACATTTAGAAGGGCAATTAAGAACAATAGTAGTCAGTGGTTGCCAATGTTTACTTGAAAGCTAAGACTTACTATGAGGCAGATGCTGTGCCAGGGACTTGACACGCAGAATCACATTCAATTATCGCATCAATCTGATGACTAGGTATCATTACACTCTTCATATTTTAGATAAGTCAACTGAAAATTGGAGAGGTTAAAGAACTTGACCCAAGGTTGCCAAGCTGGTAAATGGCAGTGCCCAGTTGCAGCCCTAGATTGGCTTGGCACCATAACTCATGTTCTGTATGCAGAAAATCACTTGTAAATTTTGAAATAGAAGCTAATCCTGGTATCTTATGTCAGGTGCTCCCAGAAGCAGACCCAGAAACAAGGATTTATGGTGGCAGCACTCTGTCCACAGCACTAGAAAAGGGAAGTGGTCCCAAGAAGGGAAGGCAGCCAGTAAAGGGTGAGCATCCTTTGAGGAACTCCGGAAGATAGCATAGAACATAACCCAGAGTTAACCTAACCAGGATGGGAGGAAACTGAGCTATTTCTCCACCCACTCCCATGCCGGTCATTGGTTGAGAGCTGCTTTGGGGACAGCTGAGTATGGACGGACCATATTCCCCAGTTAGAAAAAAAACCTCAGACAGAGAGTCACACACATTCCCACAAAGCATCCTGCAGCAAGCAAAGTGAGTTCTGGGGGCTGCAGGCAGGGCACCAAGAGCATCTGCTACAAATGCATATGGCCCGAGAACTAAAAAAGGAGAGAACCACCCACCCCTGGGCTCACATGTTCAATTAAGTTGCTTCGCACACCATCCTCTAGACTCAGTTTAACTGGTATTGGTATTGGCTTTCACCATATTTTTCCAATAATTCTGTCTTTTCTGTGTCCAGCTGGGCAATACAAACTGAAGGAGACATGGGAATGACTGTGGGGCTGCTACCACCAGAACGGTGGAGCCCCCACTCCTCCTCCCACCTTTGCACACCAGCACTTTCCACCTGCGAGCACCACACTACACTATGGAAATCTGTACCCTCCCCATAACAAATTTCTCCCATTGTTCGTTTAGGCTGCAGAGACTAGATGATCTAAAAGTCCCCAAATTCCAATTTTTGGAGACCAAGATGAGGTCATTTTCCAAGGATCATATCTCTGAAAAATCCTCCTTCAATTTCTTCATTCGAGATTTTGCAACACTGAAGTTCCTACGTTAGTAAACATATGACTAAGAGAGCTAAATATTGCATAGTTATCTGGGGTTAAATAACTCTTTGAGCAGTTTTATAGGTTGGATGTTTTAGTGGTAATGATAAATATTAACAGTAGTGAAGTGTTCTCATATAATGATGGCTTGGTATGTGCCCAGCCATCTAATTAGCTCATTATTTCTCACTATAACCCTAAAAGATTCTTGCAGTCTAAGAATCAAAAGCCCAGATGGTTAAGTAACTTGTCTGAGGTCACATAGCAAATTAAAATGGATCCAGGGTCCAAACCTGTCTGTTGTTTGTTTGTTTGTTCGTCTGTTTTCCCATATACCACAGTGTCTGTCTAGCATTGCCCAGAGAGAACTGCTCTGCAGCTCTTCCCATCAAAACACTAGAGAAATTATTGCTAAATAATGGGCTATTTTCATAAATATGACTTATAAAGTACTTCAGAGCTGTTTGAAATGCAGTATTAAAATAACCTGCAAAATGGTTAATTTATTATTGGGTGCTGCTGTATTCTCCACGAGAAGTCAAATTAATAACATTATCTACATTTGTCCTTGAGAAGACAACTTAGTAGAATGGAAGGCATTCTGACATCATCTAATTGCCAGCTTGCAGAACTCAGGCCCAAAGACGTTAAGTAACTAACTCAAGGATGCTCAGCCAGCTAGTTAGCAGTCAGCCAGGATTAGGCCCCCAGCTTCCCCCACTTCAGGTCTGTAGCTTTTTCCATTCACCCCACCGGTGTGTGTCTTTTCATTCAAACTGCCCCCTTGGGCAATTACAGATGCTCACAATCTTTAGCACTAATGCAA
This sequence comes from Pan paniscus, assembly GCF_029289425.2. Classification (NCBI taxonomy): domain Eukaryota; kingdom Metazoa; phylum Chordata; class Mammalia; order Primates; family Hominidae; genus Pan; species Pan paniscus. Next base: position 22,335,213 of record NC_073272.2, on the reverse strand, counting down.
ATTTCAGTTCCACTGCCCCGCGTTTCTAACAATTCTCTGAAATGTTTTTCTCACAGGCATTTAGGATAGTGATATAATAACAGTTTTTTAATGTCTTTTCTCCGAAAGAAATAACAAACCAAAGCTCCAGGCTTCTGTTTCATCGTTATGTAATACTTGTCTGGGATTGCAAATCACTTGCAGAAGGACAGGGCCCGGGGGAGGAGGGGGTGGGTGTGAATCTTTTGTGGTTTCTTGGGTAACGTGAAGCGATTTGTCATTTTAGAGAGGCTGGAGCCTATGCCCTCAGATCCATTAGCGATCAGACTTGTTTTGATTATCTTTGAAACTTTGCAGTTTCTGAGGCTGTCCCTGAATGGGGGTAGAACACAATGGTTGCAGACAGACCTGTTTTTCTCTCTTCCTTTCCACCCAAGTAAGAGAACAGGCTAATAATAAATCAAAGTTCTAGAACTTGAATTTGAACTGAAAATACCTCCGACTAAAACCTGTTTCTTCCATCCTGCAAATAGGAGGGGAAGCAATCCGCCAGAGCAGGGAACTGCTGCATTTTCTGTGAATGTACGCCCTCTGATGGTAAATTTTGGTAACGACTGGCTCTCGGGAGAAGTAAACAAAATTATCATACCAAAAAGAATATTTTATTGGGGGGGAAAGAGCTACAGAGGACTCATTAATGTTCAACTTTACAGTCATAAGTTGGCGGTTATGGAGGACCCACTGAGAGTTGCTTTAGTTCTCGTGGAGATTTGCACAAGAGAAATTCAAAGCATTGTTACTTAGGGAGCTCTCAAAATACCTTGTTGCTGGGTGTATTTATAGAAGTTAAAGCAACTCCGAAGGGGCAGCGGTGTAAGGATTTGGGCTATTCACGTTAAACTCTTACTAAAATAGTCAAAAGCGGTGTGCAGTTCCCTCAATTTGGGAAGACAGACAAAATGAATTCCAAAGCAAATTGAGATAATTTTAAAGTGTTTTGACTAAAAACAAATGGGGTGGGTTTTTTTTCTTTAATACAGTACAATAAGCTATGCCTTCAGTGGCAAATCCCCCATTGATGAATCTTTTCTTTCTACTTTTGTGCCTCCTTGTAAAAGCCCTGCAATCTGCTGAATATCTTTACTTAAGTATTTAGATGGAAAGGGCAGCAAGAGAAAGCCAGTTACTTTATTAGGCATTCCACTCGGCAATATTCCATTGCCTGGTTCCTGCTCACATTTGATAAGGAATGCATTCCACTGCTCTATGCTTAGCTGCTAGTGGCTGAAAGAATTTCCCCTCATCATTCCCTTCCCTGCTTCTCCTTTTTCACTCTCCCCCCACCCACAGACATCTCTAATTCAGGCCATCTCAACTGCCTCCATTATTCATCCAGATCATTCCTAACCTCGCTGTGCACAAGCACCCACGTTTATTTCCTTGGTGATGCTCAGTTTGACCTCTTGGTGCACAAGAAATACAAAATCAAATCAGCTGGCTGAGTCTAGCACTCACGGGGACTATGCACAGGTTTTGCTGTTCCCACTCTGGAACCAATCAAACACGAGCCCATCAGCAAACAAACCACATTATATAAAGCAGCCGTGAGGCCAGCTGTGAGACCAAGAAGGCAGATCACACGGCCACGGTTTTACCCACGTGCTTGGAGAATCCTCCATCAGCTGCTCGTGAAAACAAATCCAGACGTCTGTAGTTGTGCATACATTTTGTGCCAGCCAGCAAGCACACAGGTATAGAATAGAACCTCTTGCTACATTTGTGTATCCAGAAAGCAAAATACTTAGCGGGATTCACGTTGCCCCAGGGGAATACAGACACATATTTTGCTTCTTTGAAATTCCTTCAAGTCTTGATGATGGCCAGCAGTGTGCTGGGGATGGCTTTAGCTCATTTGTTTTCCTACCAAGGCAGCATGTGTTTAGTGACTAAGGTGAACAGAGCAGCCGTGATCACAGGAGGGTAACCAAAAATCAGCCTTCCTGCTCCTTGGATGAGCTTTCTCACTTGACTGCTCTGTGGAAAGAAAAGAGGACGTCTGAGAAATTCAATTTAGCTTTAATAACCTGACTCCTATTTGCTAATGTTCCAGACTGCATTTAAAGAAGTCTAAATCTCAGATGGAGATTTGGTTAGAGCAATGAGTGGGCAAGTAAAACATCTTTCCACCTGGAAAGAAATTGTGATAAGAAAAAAGATTTGAATTGAAATCATTTTTCATCCAAGTAATTTAGAGTGATCCTAAGTAGGTCATTGCACTTCGGCGCTGCTGTGCATTCAACTGATGCTCATTCAGCTTTGGGCAATGGTGAAGCATTGATTTTAAGTAGAAATTTTTTTTCTCCCAAGATATCTCATATTTTATATGCAAGAAAACTCTTCTCACTTTTGAGATCAAATTTATATTATATGGATGTTCTCTTGTTGTTATATGGTTAATATAGCATTGCACGGTAGAAGGAAAATAAGTAGAATGTTAAGAGGGAGAGAGTGTAAGAGGGAGGTGAGATAGAATGGGAGATAGAGAGGGGGTGGAGAAAGGAAGGGGGGAGAAAAGTGAAAGAGCCCAGGAATGCCTATGGGTGTTAGAGAAAGCAAGTCCCACTGTGCGAGAAAAAGTGAGTGTCAATTCATTTCTGATGATAGAGAGGACTAATTAGAGAAAGCTAACAGCTCAACAGAATCTGGGGTTGGGGTAATCCAACTATGCATAGCCCCTTCCCCACTGGGAATCCTTGCTGACAGTACTGTAATGGGAGGTGTCACTGATATGAGATTGTCAGACATAAGAAGCATGTGGAGAAAGAAAAGGCTGAGGACCTGAAAGTAAACAAGGGAGAAAGAAATGAATCCCTTCATTGCAAATGAAAGATAACAAATACATATTTGAAGATGAGATACGGAAACTCCCAAAGAAGACAATAAACCCAGTAATTAAATCATCAATTACCTATAAATCACCCCATCCCAAACAATATAGGAAAGCAGCAATTCTTTATTAATAATGAGAGATGTGTCATTCACAGGAACAATTGGTCGTTATGTGGCAGTCAGACAGCATAGAGCAGGAGGTCTACATCTTTCCTGCGACAAGCCTTCAGAGACTCTTCTTATGTAAGTGTGGCTGGGTGCCAACTGGCTTTCGGTTCAGTGACAATATTTTCAGCATTTTTTGACTAATAATTTCTAAATTGTATAGCAAATACATTCCAAAACCTTAATTCTGAATTGGGTTCAATACACAAAGTTTGGGGCCTTTTCATGAGCTGCCTTTGTTGTAGCTGTTGTTATTGATGATGGTGGTGCTGTTACTTTGTTCTTGGTGATAATTAGGTTGTACAAATAAAAGAGACAAAAGAGGTAGATGTTCTATACACTGCAGCAGTTTCTGGTGATAAATGATTTTATAAAAGGTTTTGCTTCCATCTAGTGGTTGTTGTGTAGAACTGTCCTATTCTGACAAGTGAAATTCATTGGATTAAATTTTTAAATGCCCCTACACTATACAAAGAGCTAGCGATTAAAATACTCATGCTACTATTTTTTAAATACTAATAATAACGTAGCCCTTCCCATAATAAGGTCTACTGGAGGAATCAACCACTTAAATATTTACAGCAAAAATATGCTATAAGCAAAACCATTATTAATAAGTTAATATTTACGTAATACTACTAGGTGCCAGACATTGATTCAAGTGCATTATACATTTTAGTTCATCTGATGTTTTCAGTACTCCTGTGAGGTTTTTAGCCTTATTTTACAGAGGAAGCTGAGGCTCAGAGAGGTTATATAACTCCCTCCAGAGTCACACAGAGTTAAGTGCTGGAGCCAGACTTTGAACCAGGCAACCTAGCCCAAGCTTGTTCTCTTACTGTGGCGTATTTGTATGGCAAATACAATAGAAGGAATATGTAGTAAGTAACTACAGGAATTGAACCATGGCAGTAAGGATGGGAGCAGAAATTTAAAGTGAAGAGAGACCTAAAATACATCTGACGGTAGAATTAATAGGATTTGGTGGGCAATTAGATAGGAAGAAGATAAGGAAGGAAGTTGGTAGAGTTTCCGGCTAAGCAAAATGGGAGATGGTAATTAATCAAGATACCGAATTTTGAAGTAGACAAAAGTGGGAGGAGAGTAGATGAAGATAAAACTCTCATTTCTTGTTTAGAGGCTTAAAAGCAGTAAGAGGTAAACATACTCAATCAAAAGTATGCATTTTAGGAAATGGCCTATGCACAATAAGGACAACTGTTTATATTGTGAAACATCAACTTGAAGAAGACATATGAGAATACACTCATCTAATATGACTTTGTAAAACTTTTGAAGTTTCTGAAGTTAAAAACATCTATCATGAGCTATAGCTATAAACAAATGTTCAAATGTTTTACTGCAAGAGTACACAAAAAAATGCTTAATGTGAGGCCCCATATATAATATGTTCTTAGGAAATCTTTCATAGAATTTTCATAAATGAGGAGGGATCTTGGAGTTCAAGTATTCCAACTTCCTCATTTCACAAATAAAGGAATTTGTGTCAAGTCAAATTAAATATTTTTATTCATTAATTTAATACCTATACCTACATAATAAAAAGGAACTGAGGTAGTCATTGCATAAGGTAGAAAGAAGTGTAATACAGAGTTCTTATTCTCAAGAAATTTACACTTTAATTGGGGAAATAATATAGTGTATAAAATAGATGCTATTCTGGTCTTCACAGAATCCATTCCCTCTTTTTGGTCACAAGATCTGACATTTTTTCATCCCTCTTCTACTCTCACTGATTTATGTGAGGCTAAATACACCCCTGGCTCCAGGTGACACAGCCTAGCCAATAAGAGTAATAGCCCATTTCCATGGTGACAATAACTGATCCAGGGGTGGGCTCATGACACAGTCACAATAAAAGCAATTTAGACCAAGAGTTTTTCTGAAACTTTTCCTGATTTTTTAAATTACCTGCATAATTGAAATTTGTTCTTTCAACCTGAATTTCAGTATTGAATGTCAGTTGTTCTGTATCTTTCTTTCCCTGATACAAATGATACCCCACTTTGATCTTAATATGTCCTTTTACCTTCATTTCAGAGAATATTTCCTGCATTCTATTCTTCTGCATTCAGGAACACAATTGCCTAGTACTGCATTATCTTTTCTGTCTTCTATTTCTATTATCTTGTCTTCTATTTATTTTGTCCCCTCTGCACATACTGAGATAGCTCAAATATTCTCCATGCCTATTTTCAGCTCTAAATATTCTGCTTCTTGCTATCCCTAATTAATTTGTTAATGTAAAGGTAGGCCTTTATCTCTACAATCTCCCTTTACCTCTCACATGTCATTTACTACTTGTATTCTTGAATTTATATTCTTAGTGGAGTCTTTTATAACTTGTAGTACATATAAAGAATCTCCTTATTCTTCCAGATTTGGAGGGGCTTCTGCTATTTAATTATTTATTTATTTATTTTTGCTGTGTTCCTTTGTTTCCACCTACCTACTTTCTATTATTGATTTATCTGTATATCTACCTACTTAATTTAGCTGCAATATTGTTACATTATTTCCTGATATTTTATTTCATCCTGCTAATGCTGCATATGGGCAGCTTTGTGCAAATCTGTTTGCTCAGAAATTGTGTGAGTAAATTTTCATGGACACCTTTATCACCTAAGGTAAGGCTGTCCTTCTCCCTGTTGGAGGGTTGGGTGTTGCATTTTATATATATATATATATATGTGGAAGCCACATGAAGAAGGTGAACGAGATAATTTACCTGGAATTGAGTTAATCTCTTGCTGGGGAATCTGAAATCTGTTTTCTCCTCTGAGGGCTTATTAAATTTCCAGTGCTGGGATTCATTTTACTACCCCCCTTTTGAAAGGAATTAGAGATAACCAAACCTACACCTTTGGAAATTAGTTTAAGGAGAAGATAAAATATAGGCTTTTTCAACAACGAAAAGTTATGAACTGCTTTTAGCATCATTCCCAACTTGGCAGAACTACAGGTTCCACAAACTTTGTTTCTCTTTTTAATCAACTTTAACCTGAAAGCTTTTGAAATGTACCTCTGTGTAGAGAGTAATAGGGGGTATGACCCCTTCATTGTAAGTAGGCATACACAGCACATACTTGGTAGAGCAAGGCCAGCCAAGCTGGAGTGGTGTGTGTGAAAAAGACTACAATGTCAGCATAGTAGACATTGTATGTCTGCTTTATTTTTAAACAAAGTAATTTTATGTGATTATTACAACATTTCATGTGGCTTTAGGCTTAGGCCTTAACCTTCTTAATCAGGCTTAATCTCTCTACTTCGCTACACAAACTCTCCATTTCAGCCAAAGTGGTCAACTCACTGTGACCTAAACAAGCCTTGAATTTAGCCTTTGAAATTTGGCTCATGCCATGTCATGCTACTCCTCTGAAATGCTTTCTTTTACCCGATTTTACACATCTTTTAAAATTCTGCTAAGATTTCATCTCCTTCACAATGCTTTCTCCAATTGTGCCAATCTGAAGTGATTGCTCCCACACTCCTAGAATGTGTTGCATTCTGGGTAAATTCTTCAGCTCTATCTTCCATTTCAGTAATTCACTTTTTGGCTCTGTCTAATCTGTGGTTTAATCTGTCCACTGAGTTTGTATTTAAATGACTACATTTTTTCATTTCAAGGCAAATCAATTGATTCTTTTTCAAGCCTGCCTGGTCTTTTTTTGGTAGTACCTTGATATTTTATCACATTTTCCTTTTTAAAATATGTTTAGTCATATTTCACAGTACATATTTAATCTCATCATCTAAATGATATGAGGGTCTCATCCAGGGGCTGGTTGTGTTGGCTGCCTCTCACTTGTGGTGGCATGTATCCTCGTGCTTTTTAAAAAAATGAACTCATCTTTAGTAGGGCTTTATCTACATGAATCCCTTGTGGTCTGAGTTGAGGATGTGGCTTTCTAGACAAGACTGCAATTTACTTCTACCGGGGGAATCACTGGAAGGGGACCACGTTTTATGTTCATCTCACAGGTTGTATTTTACTGGACAATAAAAGGAGTATATATTTGAACCACAAATTCGACTGAGAGCAGAACCAAGGTCTCAACTTTTCAGGTTGAAGACCTGGAGAACAGAGGGATTATCTCCCCGGCAGTGGATAGATTTTGCTTCTGTTCCACCTTTTCATAGTGACTGTATGCAGTCATAACTTTCTGGCTTTGTTCTCGCCCGAAGTACAGGTGCTTGTCCCCATTTGGTAATTGAAACCTAACGCCCTTAGTCACAGAGACCAGCCAAACCCACCACCCCCCACCCCCCAATCCTGAGCAACAAGAGCTCCACCCTTATAGTTCTGCTTTTTCAGTTTTTCCGTTCATTTTTCATTCTTAGAGGAAATTCCCTTAGTTTCTCGTTATCTCAGTTTGTATTTTTAAAAAGGTATTCATCATGTTTTATCCATTAGGTCTTCATTTTTTACAGAGTGGTTAACATTACCTAATACACCACATTATAAGAAATGGAAATTTACAGTCAATTCAGTAATTATTCACACAAAGCCTCGCAACAGATCTTCTGTTGTGTTGACCTATTATTTCAATCTTAAGAAATTTCTTACACATTTTGTCCTCAAATAAATTACCCAAAAAAATGAAGCCAGGAATTGTATCTCACAGTTCGTTTTATTTATAATAGTGCTTTGCCTAGCATGGCTTCAGATTAACAGAAAATAAGTTGGTTGAAAATGTTTGGGTTGAACACAATTAGTTAAAGCAACAAATTGAGTAAAAATTAAGCTGAATGTTCCAAGTTTGGCTGGTAGTTTGATATACCATTAAATAATTAAAGAACTATTAATAGAATGGAAATCGAATGTTGAATGAGACAAACATGGTGTCTTTCTTTACAGAGATTACGGCGTGGGGTGAGTTTCAATCTTTTAAGTGTTTTAAAATATATTTATCAATTTTATCTCCAGAAGTTTGAGTCCTCACACACACACTACATTTTTATTTATAGTTCATTCTTATCCACTTATTCCTGTTATGTTGGTTTTCAAATGCCTTGTTACATTTGTCTTTAGCTCTAAATGAATTGTCTAAAGCAAATTAGCATAAGAATTAATATTTACAATATCCAATCCATGTTTTTATAATTTCTTTGCAACCTGGAATAATTGCATACAATTTTAAACACCTTTATAAAAGTAATTTTGCCTACCTTCTCATTTTCCTTTTTGTCCTTTTAAAAATAAGTTTTCAACCATCATTGTTCATGTAATTTAGTTAACGTTTTTATTATCTTTGCATAAACATTTATTTTATATTTAAAGTTCTCTTAGCCATATTTGGCATTACTTGGCCAGCATTCATACAGTGTTTGCTGTCAGGGCTGAAGCTATAATACAAAGCACGTGCAACCACAATGTGAATGCAAGGACAAGCTTAGGATGCCTTACATTGTCGGCCTGAAGACAGCTTGAGCTGATGCCTGCCTTGCTGCTGGACAGGACACAGAAATCTCTTCCCAGATATTAAGACAGGCAGAAAAACTGGATCTAAATATTAATACTCATATTATGATTGTCATGGGCTTTGGGCTATCAGTAATCAATGTAGCTAGTTGTAGTTTGAATTCACTGAAAAATAAACCTCAGTTTTCTTCCATGGAAGGCCACTTTTCCAGCCAATAGCTGATACCTCTACACGCATGTCCTCAATGAATTAGAAATTTTAAAAATAAGAGGACAAACATTGCCTCAATTCTGAAAAATGAGCAAAACTGCTTAATAGCACATAAAAGGTTGCAAAAACCACCCCGTGGTACTTATTAAAAAGCTTAATAAGTGAAAATTAATTTGCATTCAACAAGATGGGCTGGAACTGCCTAATAACAGCTAACATTCATAAGCTGCAACCATATTGCCTATCGCACATATTCCTTTCCTGGCGTGCCTTTGACACTCCTCCCATCGAGAGGCAGGGACCTATATTTCCTTCCCTTGAATATAGGCAGACTTGTTACCATGGCAGAAATGATGCTCTGTGACTTCTGAGGCTAGGTCATTAAGGTGGTATGCTTCCACCTGATTCTCTTAAGTTGCTTGTTCTTAAAACCCAGCCACCATGCTGTGAGGAAACCCAGGTGCACAGAAAGACTATGTGTTGACATTCTAGCTAATAGCCCAGATGAGGCCCCACTGATAGCCAGCAGCAACCACCAGACATGTAAGTGAAGATGCCCCCAAATGATTCCAGACCCCGGCCATGGAGCCAACACCCAGGCTTTGAGTGTTTCAGTTGAGGCCTCCGACATCGTGGTACCATCTCTTCTGTCCCCCACCTGAATTCCTGACCCACTGAATCCATTAGCATAATAAAATAGTTGTTTTACACCACTGTGTTTGGGGGTGGTTTGTTACACAATGGTAGAGAACCAGAACATAGCCTCACTCAAGCCTGGCCCAAAAGGATGGTGAAGAAGGGAAATCCTCTCACAATAGAATGTCAAGCAGCACATCTCTTTATCTGCTTTGTCTGGAAAAAGAGATTGCCCAACGTCAGCATCTACACAAATTCCTTGGCAGGCTGGGCGTGGTGACTCATGCCAGTAATCTCAGCACTTCGGGAAACCCAGGCAGGAGGATCACTTGAGCTCAAAAGTTCAAGACCAGCGTGAGCAACATAGTGAGGCCTCATTTCTACTAAAATTCAAAAAAACTAGCCAGGCATGGTGGCACACACCTGTGGTCCCAGCTGCTTGGAGGGCTGAAGCAGGAGGGTCACTTGAGCCCAGGAAGTTGAGGCTGCAGTAAGCCCTGATCACACCACTGAACACCAGCCTGGGCAACAGAGTGAGACCCTGTCAAAAAAATAAAATAAAATAAAAAGCTTTTAGAAAAAAAGAAAAATTCCTTAGCAGCGGTTAAAGATCTAAGTGGGAAACATGGTCTGAAGGAAACAAACTTGGAAGATTGGTGACAAGGTTCAGGGAAAGGATGTATGCATGGATTTCTCTGAGGGGGCTTAAGAGAATGGGAGTATTTCCATCCAGTGTGAATGGTCACCAGAAGGCCCCCATGGCCTTACCTATCCAGTGTGTCAGCCAGTCTTCCCAGCTCAGAGCTTGCTCAAAGAGCCCAGCTATCAGGATGGAGACTTCATGTGAACAGCAAGAGTGATCTCCCTTCATCAAGCCTAAGTGCCCTATTTTCTAGCAAGCGTTTTGTTCTGCAACCTACAAGGCTTGCTTCTTTTTTGAGGAATTGGTTGTTCTCTGAAGGGAGGTGGGTAGAAAGCCTCCTGATTATATTTAGGTTGAATCATAGAAAATTGCCAATGTTCAACCATTTTGACTCATAAAAATAGGAATTTCCTATGGTTCAATGTAATATTTAAGAGATTTTTTTTTTTTGGAGGATGGACAAGTATCAGATCCAATTCAAAAAAAGTCAAGGCAACTTATTGATCTGTGTGCACGGTACCCGAGATCAATTCAAGAGCTAAATCAATGAAGTTAGTTTGTGTCATTATCCCATGATATAATCTTCTTAGTTATATAAAAAATACTGACTATAATGTCAGTTAAACAATGCCTACTTAAAGCTTCGTAATGTAGGAGGATTGAGAAAAATGAAGGGAGAAGGAGGATAAAATGACTGATAGAATTAAAAGGGAATCAACTTCTGCCATCATAAAAGATATAGCTAATTGCTTTACTAAATTTGAAGACAATGAAGTACAGAAGAGGCACTTACCCCGCTGAGTCATAGGTAAGACACAAGGCAGTAATTACAAATACTATTTATTTCTTTTCTGAAATTTATCTCTGAAGATAATAGCAAGTTTGAATGAAGAAAACAACATTTTAATTTGAGTCATCTGGAAATAAAGTAAGGAAAACATGAAATGTCTCGAGCATGAGGCGCTTTGCTGCATCTTGACCAAGAAAAAGCCTTTGGAATGTACAAAGCAATGCCTCACATCAATATGCCAAGCCCCACGCAAAATGCACTCGGGGAAAATGTACTCAGTGGTATAGAAACACTGAGTTGCACCACATTATCTTCATTTCTTCTTCTCACTCACCCACTGCATTCAAATTCAAAATTCAAATGGTATTTGTTGGCAACTGTTTTAGACTCTTGGGAAACAACAATGGACATAACACACAAACAGGGGCTTCGTGAGGAACAGGCTTTCTGGAATTAAGGAGGAGCCGGATAACAATAGAATGAATATAAGTTTATATAATATGTGAAAAGGTGATTAGAGGTATTAAAAAAAAAACAGGAGCTAAAGAATTTCAGGAGTGCAGGACCAAGGGTTGGGGACAGCAGGGGGAAGATCGCAATATTAAATTAGGTGTTCAGGGTGGACCTCATTGGAAAGGTGAGATTTGACGAAAGATGTGAAGAAAGCAACAGAGTTAGCCAAGTGGCTATCCGGGGTAAGGGCATTCCATGCAAAAGGAATAGCTGTTGTACAGGCCCTAAGGCAAGGGAACATTTCTGGTGTGTTCTTTGAACAGCAGCAGGGAAGTCAGTGGGGCTGAAGTGGAGAGAGCAAGAAGAATAGAAAGGAGATCAGAGAGATAACGGGAAACCAGATCATGGAGAGGTTACTACTCAGAGTGGAGTCCTAGGATCAGCAGCTTCAGCCTCACCTGCTGACTGCTTAGAAATGCAGACTCTCCAGCCCTGCCCCAGAGCTACTGGATCATAGTCTGAGTTTTAATCAGATCCCCAGGTGATTCATATGCACGTGAAAGTTTAAGAAGCACTGATGGGGAGCCTTATAGGCCCTTGTTAGCACCTGGATTTTGACTCGGCCTGAGACGTGAATCACAGGGTTTTGAGCAGAGGAGTCACATGATCTGCCTTATATATAAAAGGATCACTGTGCCCTGCGTGTCGGGAAGAGCCTGTTGGGTAGAAGGGAAGGGAGCAGTCAGGATGCAATTATTGTAATACTCTAGGGGTGAGATAATAGAGCTCGGACCAGAGGGAGGGACGCAGAGGTAGAGTGAACCCTGAGAAAATCGCCCCATCCTGCTCCCTCTCCAGTCCATCCCCTCTTCTCCAGTTCACTTCAGAGAAAACCGTCAGTTATAAATCAGAGGGTTAAAAAATGCTTCAGAAGAAAGTGGCGCTTCAAACCGACTATCTTAAAGAAGGGCCCTGGGTACTGGGGAAACAAAGAGGGCCTGAGAGTCCCCATCGTGGCTAGAGCAGTTTGAAGAAAGAGTAGGTGTTTCAGCTGAGCTTAGGAGGAGCAAGAATTAAATGGGGTGTTGCGGGGGGGCATTCTGGGAAGAAACGGCCACATATGTGAAGACACAGATGTAAGAAACTATATGACACACTTTGCCTGAACAAAGTGCAGCCGGGGGAGGGGTGGTGGCGGAGGCACTGGCAGAAAATGAGACTGGAGAACTAACCAGATCATGAAGTGTCTCGTGCACTGCATCAAGGAGGTCAAAATATCCAGAAAGCCCTGAAGACACAATGTCAGATTTCAGGGTGGGAGTAAGATGCAAATTTAGGAGAAGCGTTGAGGAAACAATGGGAACGACAGATTAGAAAGGGATGAGCCTGGAGACAGGGAGAGAAGTCTCAAGTCACTGAAGGATGAGAATAATTCATCCCAGGACCCAAAGCCCAGGAATGGCTCTCAGAAATGCCGGAGACCTGAACTGTGTAACTGGTCTGTGTGTCTGAATTGAAGACTATGAACTATATAAGCTAGGCAAGTTACCAAACTTCTCGAACCTCAATTTTTCCTCCATGAGATCAGGTGTTCTTCATTTCCTCAAAGAGATCTCAGAGTACAATTGAGAGAATCGAATGAGATGCTTGGCATAGAGTAAATACTCAGCAAATTGCCTTATAAAAGCACTCCAAGTGATCTTAGTTTTCAGCCAAGGTTGCAAACCACTGATTTAGTCCAACTACTTCATTTTTGTATGAAAATACAGAGGCCCACAGAAGGAAAGGGATTTGTTCGAGGATGCACTTCAAGTTAGCAAAACAGGGAAACTCGAGTCCAGCACATTTTGACCCTGCGGTGCAATGGAGAAGGGTTGGGTCTGAAGGTGGATGCTGGTATTGCCATCTGCTAGCTGTGAGACTGAACCAATTTCTAAACAACTCTCTCAGCCCCATCTGCAAGATGGGGAGGACAACAGCATCCACATTATAGGGCTGTTCAAAGGATGAAATAGACTAATGCTCACAGAACACCTGGCACAGTACCAGGCACCATGAGATGTATTAACTAAATGCTAGCTATTGTTATCAGCTGTGCTCTGACTCAGCCCAGCATTCTTTCTGTATCTCCACCAGGCTGTATAAGACCTCTTGTGAATTTTGATCAGTGTTTTCTTCCTCCCTTATGGATACACTCATGGAAATCGATTTTTAGATATTGAACTAAAAAAATAAAGAGCTGATTAGTTACAATTCTCCCTGCTGATACCAGGAGTTTTAATCAAATAAACCAAGTATATCTGTGTACCAAATGTCATCTGTGTACCATGTTCGTGCACAGGACCTAACCAGGTGCTGTTTGTGCTGTCACTGGGTATTTGAAGCCACTGTTTCCTGTGTGTAATCAATAATCGACACTAAAGCTCTGACAAAATGACCATTTTTAGAGTGCTATTAGCTGTCTCCCTGGATATGGCTGTAAATGTAACATAAGTACGTTCTTTATTGCATCAATTTCTTATTGCAGTCATGTTTATCTTCCTGAAGTAAAGCGCTCTGGGAGAAACTGAGTGGGTGGGTATTTTGGCTTGTTTTTCTGCTAAAGGATGATTCTGATGATCTTTTACTATTACCTGAAATTTGTGTGCTATTGCAGAAGCATCCTTCTCAAGGGAAGAACACGGGTACAGTGGAGCTAAAGTGCTTTTTCTGTTGTGTGTACAAATTAGGCAAGAGGTTTATAAACTTGCTTCTTACAGAAAAGTCACCCTGATAATTTGCTTTGTAGTATTTCTGAATATCCTAACCCCTAATTAATCAACATAGACCACCTTTTGCTTGTTTCACATAGAGCACAGAGCTTTCAAATTAGAGCACTGGGAGAAAATTGTTTTTTTTTTTTTTTGGTATATATAAAATTCTAATTGCCATCAGAAGCAAGGTAGCTATGTAATTGCCAAAGCCAAAACAATGTTTCTGAAGATACTTCAATTAGAGTTTGCTTCACATTTTATCTTCTAATGAAATTGAAAATACCAACCACAAAAACTCTGTGGAGAGAGCTTTCTCTGCATTTTGTTGCGTGCTTCAGTAAAGATTCTTGTATATCAGAATTGTAGATTCAATACCAAGAAACATAAACTTGTATTGTTAATTTGGGTGACCATGAGGGACACTGACTTAGTTCAACTAGGAAAAGATCATTAAAAATACTTCAAAGATTTTTATTATCCTGGGTTTCTGATTAAACAAATTATCTATAGAAAAGCCACTGCAGTTAATTTACTGGTTGGAACTTGCATGAAGTTAGGGATTTCAAGATAAACCCATCTCTGGACAAGTAAGCTAGTTTCTTTTGTATTACCTAGTGTGTGAGGGTGGGAAGGGAGGGAATGCCATATGAAACCAGCTTCCTCATTGCTCTCTTATGAGTCACATTTACTTGAACATAGCTAATTTTAGTTTCAACCACTGTGACCCTCCTAGAAGTAGTAAGAACCAAATAAGTAAGCATTTGGAGGAAGTGAGTACCTTGCAACCAATGTCATCCAGAGCTCATTATTTTAACATCAACAAAGCCCTCCTCTATAATCAAATTGCCCACATTCTCAGAAATTGTATTTGTGATAAAGTGCATGATCAGCTCGAATTTTTCACCCCTCCCTGTATTACACCCTTTGTTATGTGACTTTGGAGTTTCCTCCATAAAGGCAGAGTGTATTTTGCCACTCCTTGTCTTTGAGCTAAGTTGTGTCACTTCCTTTGGTCAAAGGAATGTGGTCAAAAGTGTCAGGGTGCCAGTTTGAAGTTTGCCTGCTTCTTCTTGCCATCCTGTGGCTCTGCCATCTTCTAGGAACATGCCTGGGGGTGCAACCCATGAAGCTGAGCCTCCCCAGCAGAGCCCAGCCTAGATCAGCCCATCCCAGCCAACCATAGACTTGTGAGTAATAATAAGTCATTGCTGTTTTAAACCACCAACATTTGAGGTGGTTTGTGATGCAGCAGTAGTTAACTCTCATAATACTGCAACAAGTTATTGACCTGAGCTTTTCTGGGCCAGTGATCTGTAAATACATATAATTCATGGCTGGTCTAGTTTCTATAACGGAAAAGATATTATACAACTATTTTCTCAAGGATAGATTATTTATGTTGCATCAAAAAAATAATTTACCAACTACCTGTTGTGGGCTGGATGCTCTACTGGGTGCTGGTACAGGGGATGGAATATGAAGAAGTCCCAAAAGTCCCAGACATTTGTACATGGCCTTTAGAAACTGAAAAACTTGAACCATGACTGCAAAGACCATTCAAACTAGAGGCTGTAAAAACTTTCTCTTTTCAGAGTTCAGTTTCTTAAAGCCAGGTATTGTAATATCTTGATCTTTATTTGAATCCTGAATCCAGTATAGCAAGCACTCTCTCTTGCCTGATTCAGTAGAGGTTCAGGATGTTCCTCTTGTCTCAATTTTCTATGAAGGTGACTGGTTTAACCTAGGTGTATGACCCAAGGAGGAATGGCAAATTCTCATCAGCCAAGAGCCTCTCAATATGAATAGATGTTAGAGAGAGGTTGGCCTGGTATAGAGTCAGATGATGAGCTAGCAGTAGAACTTGGGGGTGTTCACCATTAAAATAGGCAGAAAAGGAGATCATTGTAGAGAACAGGGCCACTGGGCAGAGGTAGGATGGACTAGAGTATGATAATGAGGAGATCAAGGGGAAAGGAAGATGAAAGGTGGAATTTCAAGCTGGAATCTGAGACAACAACTGGAATCATTATCAGAGGACCTGTATATTAGTTTGAGTGCTTGTTTGGATGGTTTTTAGCACCAGGTGGGGTTTATCACCCAGTTGGGACTTTCAGCTATGGTGTCTTGGGTGCTCTTTGTTCTGTAATTCTCTGTCTGCAATATCAAGAACCAGGACCATCTAGGGAGGAGAAGACTATTCCTCTAGGTCTGAAGTTGTATTTTTCTCTGCCCAAGGACTCTGATACATTCTTTAGTCATCATGGAAGCCTCATTCAGGGAGAGTTGAGTCAATTGGAAGTTCAGTCCTCTGAGAACCAGAGACATTGTGTGGCAGGTCCCTCTCCTGGGTCCTGGGACTTAGATCCTAGCCCCTGGGCTTGTGCTATGTCACAGCCTTGGCCTCTCTGCCTCCTCCTCATCAACCCACTCAGGGCATTCTGAGCCATCCAAACATAAGCAGAAGATGACTCATCAGTGGGCTGCCTGTGAATCATGGCTTGGTCCCAACGTGGAAAGGCAGAGTGAATGTAGAGCTGGAAAATTAATGTGAATCAGGATGCATTTGGTGTTGACATTTATATCTTAGTGTAATTTGACTCAATGTTAATCCTCTTTCGAGTTTAATGACAGCAGGACATTCAAAGTCACTGTGATTGATGACTTCATTCCTGATTCAGATTCAGCCTGAATGTCCATCATGTTTGGTATTAAACCTCAATTTCAAATTAGCTGCTGGTCCCAATTAATGACTAACTGAACAGATGAGATTCCACAAGTCTTGATGCCAAAAAACTTCAAAATCAGTGCTATCGACCATTTTCTTTTAGAGAGAGAAACAGATCTTCTCATGAGATCAGCCTTCAGAACTGTTGTTAGTTTTAACATATTGACAGTTCTGATTGGTCTCTTTTGTTCTGTTGGTTTGTTGGCTACTTAACCTATTTCTCAACTTGTTCCACAAACAAAACAGTAGTTTTAACCTCTTGAACAACAAACAACTAAGTAGGCATTTCTTTAAAACAATTTGTTCGAACTCTTTTTGTATTGTGTACCTTCATGAGGATCAGAAGTCATGTCATCATCACCTCATAGTTTATATTTTTAACACATCATGTGTCAAATGATGGTCTAAGTTATTTATTTTGTTGAATTCTCCCAGAAACCCTATTATCATCCCTGTTTTTCAGATGAAGAAGTTTAGTCAGCATTTCAGAGAGCTCTAGTAACTCACCAACAATAATATAGTTATTGAGTCATGGAGTCACATTTTTAATCCAAGCAAGCTAACTCCAAAGTCTCTGCTCTTAACTTTTATGCTACTAACTTCACCAAATGCAAAAGTCCATATTACCAAGTCTCACTTTCTAGTCAACATTTGAAAATGATATTTAGTACAGGAATAACTTAAAGATAGGCTTTCTTTTAGATTCATTCTAGGAGAGTAAGAATGCTTTACAATACCCTTGAATCAACTTAATTGTTTTCCCCAATATTGATCCTATTGTCCCCATTTACTACGACTTGTATCATAACTGCCGTACCTTCAATTTTTATCTTGGTGAATTGAGATTCCTGGGCTAATACTACAACTTAAAAGGCAGGATTTTCCCGTTTTATAAACAATCTTCAACTTTTCTTTCCTAATCTGTCTGCCTTGTGGTTATGTCTAGCAGCCATCAATTAACAGAAATGTCAGTAAGACAAGCTTACCAAAGTGGGGTGGGGGAAGGGGAACCAAAATGAAGAATGTTATGCCAGGAAATACTTTAATGTAGGTGGAGCCCTGCCAACTTTTATTATTATAAGAAAACAAAGAAACTTTATTAATCCAACAGGCATTACACTTTGACTTTTATTTTGATTTTATTTTTGATCACGCAGTTGAATTCTTTGCACACAGATTTTCCTTATTTTTGTAAGCTACTTGCTTCAAATAAAAGGAAGACTATTTTGGTGGCAAGATATGTATGTCTTTCAATTTGTATTCTTTCATTCTTCTCGAATATCTACAAAATTCTCTTATCTATGGTGTTTGAGAAGCAAAAATGCTACTGAAGCAGAACCAATCCAGTACCATACTTCCTTTGGTTAGGCAAAATTTATTGCAGAAGGAATTGTAATGTTTGCTTCCTAAACTGCCCCAGGAGCAACTAAATCTCCTGAAGTAATTATAAATAATGGACAATTTCATGCATAATTTGCTCCATTATTAGGATTTATTACCAAAAACTAAAAAAAAAAAAATACAAAAAGAAAGCTCTAAGCAATAACAGTTCACTCATTGAGGGTGCAGACTGACTCTGAATAGCGCAAAAGATGCAGACGACAGAAACTCTAGGCCTAGCACATTTAACCTTTCATGGCCCCTCTCTTCCTTGCCCCAGACTGTCTCCACCCTCCCTCAGCAGGTGCCCACAGGCAGATTGATTGAGTTAATTGAGTGACCACCTGAATATCTAAAGAGAAAAAAGTTACATCCAGTTTACTTATGCACTTTCCTCATCAATTTTTCTCTGCAAGAAAGAATAGCATGTAGAAAGATATATACATTGCCACACTTTAAACACACCCTTAAAATTTTTATTTGTGGTAAATTCAGATTTTGTGTACCTATCTCTCTCATGAAAAATTGCAAACTCAATCTCATCTAAGAAAAAAAATAAGAGATTGGTTGTTCTAACATTTTATTATAGAAATTTTCCATCTTGCACACAATTGAGAAAATAGTGTAATGAACCCTCATATACCCATCACTCTGCTTTAATTATCAACGTTTCTATAATCTTGATAATATTTGATAATCTTGGTAATATTTGATAATCTATTCACCTACTTTTCTGTTATTTCTCACCTGGCACCCAGCTCTTAAATGCAATATTTTTTAAAATAATTCCTAGACATGTCATTCCAATAAATACTTAAGTGTGTATCTCTAACTGGTAAGGATTATTTTTATATAACAATTACACCATTATCGCACCCGATAAAATCAACAATAACTCCTTAATAGCTTATAATGTTTAC
Organism: Pan paniscus; assembly: GCF_029289425.2. Taxonomy (NCBI): domain Eukaryota; kingdom Metazoa; phylum Chordata; class Mammalia; order Primates; family Hominidae; genus Pan; species Pan paniscus. The sequence continues at coordinate 22,316,226 of NC_073272.2, read as the reverse complement.
TTCATGTTCAAAATTTCTCCATTGTCTCATAGGAGAAATAATTTGGTCCAATGACTCAGCAGGAAACAGTATTCTCAGAATAATTCGAGGAGCGTTTATGTATAAAGAGACTATTTACAAAAGCATGGGTGGGATGTGGGGGAATCACGGAGAATAGTGCAGTGACACTTGGCTAGTGGCAACAGAGCTGTTACCACCCCTAGATGTGAAGGAGTCAGAAGGAGCAGATCAAGGTTGCTGAAACTGGAAGGAAAGAGTCTACAGAGAAGGCCTCCTCCAGAAGAACAGTGTCTTTCCATTGAGGTATCCAGCCAGCCAAAGTGATCACACAGGGAGGAAGCCAGGGGAATCAATACTCAGAGAATCCTCTCTCGCCTCTCTTTCTGATTTCCTGCTGGGGCTTCCCATTGGCCAAATTCAACCAAAAGCCAGAGGGCAAGAAAGCCTGAAGGCACAGTCCATACTGGTCAGCTTCTCAGACTAGGGAGAAGTGTAGAGAGAAAACCTAGAGGAGAAAAAAGAAGATATCTGGCATAGGATCCAACAAGACCTACACATTGCATTTGGTTATTATGTTTCTTAAGGCTCTTTTATTCTTTAACAGCCCCCACCTTCCTTTCATTTATTTAATATGTCATTAACGGGGAAACCAGGTTTTTTGGCCTTGTCTCACATTTGAGATTTGGCTGATTGCTTCCTTTACGTGTCATATAAATCGTTCCTTTATCTCCTGTATAATTTCTATACAACAGTGGTTTGTGTATTGCATTATGTTATTTATTATTTCTATCAGGCTACTTCATATAAATTACTGGCTATACTTAGACACTTGATTAGATGTAGGTTCAATGTTTTTTAGGAAAGAAGACTTCCTAGGTGATGCTGGAGCATCCAATTTCATCCCTTTGTGAGATGTGTAATTTCTGATTGCCCACTTGTGAAGATTCTAAGATTGAATTTAGCTTAATTCCTCCATTATGGACTTCACTGACCTTTCACTAACCTTGACTACACATTAGAATCACCTGTGCAGATTTTAAAAATCACAGCGCCATGGCCACATTTATCACTTAAATCAGAATCACTGGGGTAAGATATGGGCATTAGCATTTTTTAAAACCCCCAGCTGATTCCAATGAGCAGCCAATATTGGTAACCTCAGACCTAATGATTTTAATATCTACTGATTTTTGGGGTTTTTTAGGTCTACTATTTCATTAGAATGTGTAAATTGATACTTTTTAGTTCTGTCATTCCTTCTGCATTTATTAGCTACGAAACAGTGCCAATCACAAGCTTGCACTCAATAAAGAAGTATCAGTTGATTTGATCTGAAGTTCATGTTTAATGAGTATTTTCCATTAAAAAAGTTTTGTGGAATTTCTATTAAAAAGATTTAAGTATCTACAAATTATTTAGATAGCATTTTATAATCTCTATCAAATTGATGTTCATTTTTACAGATGATAGCTCTCTGGATCACATCTAAAATTAAAATTTCCCTCATAACATCCCCCCTCTAAATTCTCAACTATAAGTGTGTTGTGTATTAACTATGATATATGTTGAATATTTCAGTCCCTCACACACTAAGACCACATGATGTAAAATATATAATAAGGTTTTCTGGAGGGGAAAACTTACACGAGAGAAGTAGAGAGTGCACACAATCCGTCACTCTCAAAGAGAGGTGTACTTAAGCCAGGCATGGCTGGGCTAGACACACAGGGTTCCAAGAGAGAGATGTTATCTCCCATTATACCCGACATATTTGTAGAAAATGGGGAATAAGGGATTCTTAGGAACTATGTAACAATAAAAGGTTGATGTTTGAGGAAGTGGCCTAGTTAGAAAGAAAGAGCCTCTGGAACTTAGTAACTGGCACCTGTTGAGTTAACACAGACCTGCTGGGCTAGCTCTCTGCTAAACTACCAAAAGGGTGAAGTGGGCTTTTGGTGCCTTCCAGATTTGTCTCTTTTCACTAGCATACATATGTAAGATTACACTCATTGAGTACTTATTAGGTGCCAGGCAGTTCAATCAACAATGCTGTGATCTTCCCTAATCAACCACACTTAGAAACTTTTAATCCTTTGATTAAAAGTTCTTTTTCCTCCAAGATCCACTTGGTGGCTCATCTTTGGTAATGCCCATTCATTTGATGTGCATTCATGTATTCATCTGTTACTTCATTCACTTAATCATTCAGTAACAGTTACGTAGTAGAACTTTTTTGAGGCGTGATACGGGCTCCAGTTATGACCAAGGCATAGCACAAGTAGGTTATAATCTGAAAGATGAAATGAGACAAACTTAATATACATAATATCAAAAAGTCCCTTCCTCTGTCCTTTCTTTTCATCCTCTCCTAGCCTAGTCCATGCTTCATTCTCCTCCCTCTTCAGCTAGCCCTCCTGCCTTTGTTTTCTTCTTTTCCAAACCATGCTGCACACCCTTTTCAAATTACTTTCTCCAAGATACTGCTTTGCACTCTGTTCACAAACTACAAATGGCTCCTTTTTGCCTGCTAAATGAAATCCAAGCTTTTAAATTTAGTTCAGCATTCAAACCCCTTCCAGACCTGTTTGCTACCAACTTCTACCTCTCTCTTAAATTCCTCCCTTTGAACCCTTCTCCCCAAGTGAGTTTGTCTGCCAGATCATCTGGGCTCATGACTTCCCCTCTATCTCTCTAAGTCTTTGAGCTGGACATAGTCTGCACCTATGTCTCAGTACTCCTACACTCCGAACCCATGAGCTTTCCCGACCTGTCCCATCCTGCCTTTGAACTGCTAAAGTACTTATTTTATTTATTTTTATTGTATATATTTAAGATATACAACATGATGTTTTGATACACATATACACAGTGAAATGATGGCTACATAAATTTTTTAAATGTTGTAATCACTAAAGTACTCATTAATGGTACCTCTCATTTTATCATCATTATATCCTATCTTATATTTCTAATAACCTTTTCATGCCTCACCTCCCCTACTAGAGTATAAGCTCCTTGAGATCAGGAAGTGTCTTATACTTTGTTTTCTCAATACTTTAGCAGTGCTTCGCAGACAGCAGGTGTTCAATAAAAGGGCATTGATGAAGATGAGAATATTGGGAAACTCTTGGAATATGGTAGTGGTTGAAGCATTATATCAAGAAGGATATGGTTTTTCAATCACGTTTCAACTGGTTATTTTTCTCTCATCATCAAACTAGCCAAGTCTCTTTCTCCCTTCTCTCTCTCTCTCTTTCTCCCTCTCTCCCTCTCCCCCCACCATCTCTCTCTTCCTTTCTCCCTCTCTCTGTCTCTTTTTCTCTCTCTCATTCCCTTCACAGCCAGACTTCCTAAATGAGTATTTGCTGCCTCCACGATTTTACCTCCCATTCACTTCCTCAACCCACTACCATCTGGCATCTTCTACCACTAAACCAAAAATCTGCTGGCAGAGGTCACCTAGCACCTCATAGATGCCAACTCAGATGGACACTTTCCAGTTCTTTTTGCATCTCATCTCCATAGCATTTGATGCTGTTTCCTCCTACCTCATTCAGGAAACTGTCCTTTACTTTGGGTTTTTAGACCACAGCTTTTTGCTACCTCTCTCTATTCCTTCTCTAGTTCCGTCATGGGCTTCTCTTTTGCCAACCATCCCTTGAATGTTATTACAGAACAGGTTTCATCCTTGGCTGTCTTAATTTTGGTTCTCCCAGAAGCAGGCCCTGGGACAAAGATTTACATGCAAATTATTTGCTGGAAAGATGATCCCAGTAGGAGGGTGGGGAAGTAAGACTGGGAAGGGAAGGCAGCCAATAAAGGGTGTGATATCATGCCAGTTACCACTGTGGGCAACTGGAGCATAGTCCCACTGCAGAACACAAGCCTCAGAATTATCTTGCTTATGGATCAAGAGAGCTGAAGTATTTATCCACCAATCCATTAGTCATTGGTCAAAGGCTGCTCCTGGAAGTGGAATAGAGCTACATTAATTACCTGATACATCTAGCCTGCCCTCAGGCAAAGAGTCACACACCAATGACTGGAAGTTGGGCTGATGTGCATAGAATGTTACAACAACCCCTGTTCTCTCCTCAACTTAATCATTATCCCTGGGTTACTCTCATCAACGGTAATAAAATTAACAATGACAATAGCTAACATTTATGTACTAGGTCAAGTGTTTTACCAATATTAGCTCATTTAATCCCTACAACAGCCCTCAAGGTACCATTATCATTCCTATTTTATTGAGGAGGAAACTGGGAATCAGAGGGGCTAAACTAGCTCAAGTTGTAGCACTAGTGACTTTAGCTAACATATATATGCTGATGTCTCTGCACTTACAACCCATATTGTACCTCTAAGTTCTAGACCAGTCTGTCCATTTGCCAACTGGGTGTCCTTCCCAGCTTTCTACTGGCATCTTAGATGCAACATGTTCAAAATGAACCTATCAGAAGGTCTGAAGAACCTTGGTAGATTATGATTATCTCTTTTCCTTTTTGACAGCTTTTTTGGGTCTTCACTTTAAGAATAATTTTTATTTGGAAATTATTTTTTCTGGTAATAAGAGAAACTCATAAGGATTTTGGAAAATATGGAAAAGTATAAAGATTACAGTCACATTCTCCACAATTCCACCATGCAGAATTGACACTGTGGGCATCTCCTTTTGCCTAATTGTCAACATATTTTTAAGATGTTTGAGAAAATACTGTGTGTATATGTGCATGCATATGTACATGCATATATATGAGTGTGTACAATTTTGCATCTTGCTTTTAACATTATAAGCATTTCCCCATGTCATTAAAAAACTTTATAAATCCGTTTTAAAAGCTAGATAATGGTTCTGACATGTGGATTACCAAAATTTGCTTTAACCCTTCCCTTGTTATCGAACATTTGTATTGCTTCCTTTCTTTACTCCTATAACAGATGTTGAAGTCAATAGCTCTATATCTAACTCTTTATCTGCTTCTTAGATTCTTCACAGAAGAGGAATCCCTTTTGGAAAGGACAATAACATTTTAAGGTTTTAATGTATCTTGCTTTCCAGAAAGGCTGTACCAATTCACACTCATACCAAGAGAATGCAATACTGTCATCCACCACACCCCTGCTAGCAATGAGTATTTTCATCCTTTTAGAAACTTGTTAAATCTATAAGAGAAATTGCACTTGTCAGTTCCATTTTCATTATCTTGATTTCCAGTGAGAGTAAATTTTTTTTCACCTATTTGTTGAGCATTTATCTTTCCTATTTGTAAACAACTATTCACACAACTTACTGGTTCTTGTGGTATTTCTTGCTATCGTATTTAAAAATTACTGGCAGGTCTTTATTATATTTGTGGAAAAAATTCCCATCTTGCCATTTGTCCTTTCCATTTCTCATAATTTTTGACACACAACAGTTTAAATGCCTTATGAAGTCAAATCTAACTTTTCTCTCGTTGAGATTATTTCTGTTACATTTGAGCTTTGAAAGTATTTTCCTACCCTGAGACCAGGTAAATATTCACCTATCTTTTCTTCTAGTGTCTTATGATTTGTATTTCTGCATTACATTCTTTTTAATCCAGTAAAGTATGACATGAAACTGATTTCCTCACTCCCCCAATTGCAGTCCCTGTTGGCCAATTTTTATTTAGTGAGTTATTGTCTCCATTGTTATATATCTCCTTTTCTAATGGATCACAATGTTTTAATTATTGCAGCTTTGTTAACATCTGTCAAAGTAACAGTACCCTAATTCTTTTTTATCCCAATATTTTCTTATCTATTTTCATCTATTTACTATTCCATATGAACTTTAGAATCATTGTATCAAGTTACAAAAAATAATTCCAATGTATATATTGTAATTACGTAAAATTTAAATATTAGGGAAGAATGAACATATCATGGTCTCTCAATTTATTGGTCTCTTGTTTTCCATCTCACGCAGATCTCTAAACTTTTCTTATTAAGATTATGTTAGTATTTATGTTCTTGTTCCTATTTCAAATTGGTTCTTTTGATCCGTAATCTCTTCTGTCTGGTTATTTCTGTTATAGAGTAAATCTACTTATTTTTGTCCTTTTTTTTACGCAGCCACTACTCTGAAATCTCATTAATTTTAACAATTTTTGGTGATTCTTTTCTTCCTTTCTTTCATATCTGTTTCTATTCCAGCCCTTCTGTTTTTGTTGTTTGGGAGTTTTGTTTGAGTTTTGGTTTTCCAGAACTTCTAAAACAATGTTAAATAATAATTATTTTGGTGTATCACAATTAATTGTCTATTTACTACCATTTTGAGATTAATACTGTTATTATTACTATGCCAGTTTTTCTTTCCTTTTATAAAACTACTTATAGTTTTATAAAGATGGCTATTTATAGGTTTATAGAGATGGCTATTGAATTATCAACTTCCTTTCAGCATCTATTACAGTAATCATGTGGTTTTTCTTATTTGTCATCCTGATATGATACATTATATTAATATATTTGCTAATATTATATTATTCTTATATCCCTGGGATGATGCCACTTGGTGAGTTATTCTTTTAATATTCTATTAAATTTGATTTGATACTATATTATTTTATTGCATTATATTCATACTGAGATTAGACCATAATTTTTGTTTTTGAGTTTTTTGTCAGGTTTTAGTATCACTTTAATGCTAACTTCATAAAATAAGTTTGACGATAAAAGTGAATGGGAAGTTTTATTCTGTTCTTGAATAGCTCATATGGCATGAAAATTATATGTTTCTTACTAGAAAGAAAGAACTCACCAGTAAAACCATATGGCATGTATAAATTTTTGTTATAATTATGAATATAGGCAACCTGAATTGACAGGCTGTTTAGGAAGAAATTATTAATATTAACAATTAATAGTATATTGTATTAGGGTTGTGCTGTATTTATTTCTAAAGTACTCTTATATCTGTTATCTCTAGTCATTCAAAAACATTTATGAAAAATGCCTTCATGAGCCAGATACCATGGTTGATGTTACAGAAAAAAAAGATGAATTGATGTAGTCCTTGATTTTAAGGCATTCTTTAGCTAATTAAGATAGACATGTCAATCAATAAGCCTAGTGAAATGGTACAACTACTTTAATAGAGGTATGTTCACTCACATTATCCTCAGTCTACGTATACTGGTATCATTACACTCATTATACTGGTGAGGTAATGTTCCAGGTCAGTGGATCCATATTTGAACACCTCTAATAACCAAAAATTCAGTGTCTCCTGAGGAAAACATATTTATCTTTAGACCACTCTAGTAGTTGGAGTGTTATCTCTTCTGTCTTCTGGTAGTTTCTCTCAAACCATGATTCTAGCCCTCAGAGTCTACAATAAGTCTAATTTCTTTTATGTGGGATAGTTCTTCATATTTCTGAAGACAGTTATAACCATACCCCCCCAACACCATAAGTTCTTTATACCAAAACAAATATCTTCAGTTCTTTCAACCTGTCTTCATATAACACAGTCCTGAATAACCACCATCTTGGCCTCTTTTATTTGTAGGTACTTCAGTTTATGTTGTTTTAGAATTCCACTCAGTACTCTACATACACTTTAACAAAAACTGGGTAGAGAAGAAATATTACTTTTTTCATATATATATATAACATTTATTAATGCAGTCCCAAATAAGCATGGTTTCTTTGGTGGTATGACTGTCAACTAACATTGAAGCTATTATTCACTGAAAAAATATCAAGTTTTTTACACATATGGTTCTAAGTCATATTTCCTTCATCCTGAACTTGGTCAGTTGTTCCTTCATACTTACACCCAATGCTTCCCATTTATCCTTGTTGAATTTAATTTTAGTAGTTAAAAGCATTAATCATTTAAACATTTTTCTGGATCCTGAATCTGCTAATGATTAGCAACACTTCCAGCTTCACAGAATATACAAATTTTATTATCTTGGTCCTACTGACATGATAAGCATATGAAATACAAGAACACTAAGAAGCCAGGTGAATTTCAACAAAGATGCCAAGAACACACGATGGGGAAAGGACAGTCTCTTCAATAAATGGCTTTGGGAAAACTGGATATCCATATGCAGGAGAATAAAATTGGACCCTTGTCTCACACCATATACAAAAATCAACTCAGAATAGATTAAAGTCTTATATGTAAAACCTGTAACTATAAAACTATTAGAAGTTGAGGAAAAGCTCTATATTGGTCTTGGCAATGATTTTTTGGATGTGACCCCAAAAGTACAAACAACAAAAGTAAAAATAGACAAATGGGATTACATCAAACTAACAAGCTTCTGTGCAAAGGAAATTATCAACAGAATGAAGAGACAACCTACAGAATGGGAGAAAACATTTGCCAGCCATACATCTGATACGTGGTTAATATCCAAGATATATAAGGAGCTCAAACAACTCAATAGCAAGAAAACAAATAACACAATTAAAAAATGGGCAAAGGATCTGAACAGACATTTTTCAAAAGAAAACATACAAATAACCAACAGTTACATAAAAAATGCTCAATGTCATTAATCATCAGAGAAATGCAAATTAAAACCACAGTGAGAGATGTCACCTCACACCTGTTGTGGAATCAAAAGACAAAATTATCAAAAAGACAAAAGACCACAAGATTTGATGGGGATGTGGAGAAAAGGAAACCCTTGCACACTGTTGATGGGAATGTAAATTAGTACAATCTTTGTGGAAAACAGTATAGAGATTCCTCAAGAAATTAAAAATAGAACTACCAGCAGTAGTTCCAGCTACTGGAACTACTGGATCCAGTTCTTTTGACCTGTCTGGAGATCCAGCAGTCCTACCTCAGGAATTGAAGGAAATGAATGCCAAGGAAATGAAATCAGTATTTCAAAGAAATGCCTGCACTCCCGTGTTTATTGCAGCACTATTCACAATAGCCAAGATATGGAATCAAATAAGGATTCATCAACGAACGAATGGATAAAGAAAATGTAGTGTATATATACAAAATGAAATACCATTCAGCCTTTTAAAAGAAGGAAATCCTGTCATTCTCAACAACGTGGATGAACCTGGAGGACCGTATGTTAAATGAAATAAGCCAGTCACAGAAAGACAAATACCGCATAATCTCACTCATATGTGGAATCTAAAAAGTGAAACTCCTAGAAGCAGAAAGTAGAATAGTGGTTACCAGGGTCTGGGGAGGTGATGGAGAAGAGGATTTGGGAGATGTTGGTCAACAATTACAAAATTTAAGTTAATGGAGATCATTATGTTAAGTGAAATAAGCCAGGCACAGAAAGACAAACATCGCATATTCTCACTTATTTGTGGGATCTAAAAATCAAATCAGTTGAACTCATGGACATGGAAAGTAGAAGGACAGTTACCAGTGGCTGGGAAGGGTACTGGGTGGGCTGAGGGGAGGTGGGATGATTAATGGGTACAAAAAACAGTAAGAATAAGACCTACTATTCGATAGCACAATGGGTGACTACAGTCAATAACTTCATTGTGCATTTTAAAATAACTTGAAGAGTGTAATTGGATTGTTTGTAACTCAAAGCATAAATGCTTGAGGGAATGGATACCCCATTCTCCATGATGTTATTATTACACGTTGCATGTCTGTATCAAAACATTTCATGTACTGAGTAAATACATACACCTACTATGTACCCCCAAAAATTAAAAATTAAAAATTTTTTTTAAAGTCCTGAATAAAGCCTTCCTCAATGTTTTAAAATATTTCAGTTAAATAGGAAGAATAAGTTCATGAGATGTATCGTACATCATGATGACTATAGTTAATAACAGTGTATTGTATTCTTGAAAAATGCTGAGAGTAGTTTTAAGTCTTCTCACCACAAAAATGACAACTATGTGAGGTAATGCACATGTTAATTAGCTGGACTTAGCCATTGCCACAATGTGCATATATTTTAAAACATCCTGTTGTACCCAAGAAATATATACAATCTTATCTGTTAATTTTTAAAAATTTTAAATTAAGACGAATACTGAGGACAGAGGCTGTAACATATCACCAGAAACCTCTTATCAGGTTGGCATTGATCCATTAATTAGCACCCTCTGAGTACAGCCACAAACAAAGTTACTTTATTATGATATTATATATATATCTAGTGTGTGTGTTATTACATATCATATATACATATCATTTATATATAAAATTCTTGCATTTGGTTCACATATTTCTATCTTGTTCACAGTTGCATATGAGACCCTGCTAAATGCCTTTGGCATTCACATCATTGCCAACTAAGAGAAATTAAAACATACATCTACACAAAATTTGCGCATGAATGTTCACAGCAGCTTTTTTCATAATACCTCCAAAATGGAAAACAACCTCCAGTGTCTATCAACAGGTGAATATATAAACAAAATATGTAGCCACACAGTGAAATTTGACTGACAATAAAAGTAACACCCAACAGCATTGATGAATTTCAAAAACAATATGGTGAGTGATAGAAGCCAGATACAAAAATTTACATACTGTACCATCTTGTTTATATGAAATTCTAGAAAACTGAAACTAATCTAGAGTGACAGAAAGCAGATTGCTGCTTGCCTAGGCCAGGAATGGGGGGAGGGTTGACTATAAAAGGGCACAAGGGAACATTCAGGGCTGATGGAAATGTTCTGTCTTGATCATGGTGATGGTTCATGAGTGTACACATTTGTCAAAATTCATCAGACTATACATTTAAAATAGGTGCAGTTTATTTCATGTAAATTACACCTCCATAAAGTTGACTTTAAAAAATACTGCTTATTGCATTCCCTGTTTTATCATAATCATGTAATAACCTGATTAAATAAACAAATGAGTCTCACTCAACTCATTCTTCATGAATTCCTGCAGATCCTAGGGACTCTTACATCGTTTTCTAAGTATTCATAAATTATTCTTTTAATGTGTTCTAGAATGTTTCTGGAAATCAATATTAAACTCATCCAGCCACACTACATGAAAGCTATCTTCTCTCACCCTTTGAAAATGAAAATTCTATTTTGCTGTCTCAGTTTTTTGTGACTTTATATAGTGCCAATTCCCCGAAGAAATGAACAATGATCTGTCATCTCATTTGCATGCTCTCTTAGTTCCCTGGGATGTAATTCACCCAAATCAGAAGGCTAGAAACTGGTTTGGAGATAGTTAGTGCTCTTTCATCTTGGACTTCCTTTGCAAAGGGGCTTCTGAATTGGGGATATTGTGGGAGAATTTAGGCTGCAATTTAAGGAGCCGTTCACCACTTATGAGCCATTATGTTAGCCTCTGTCAGGATGTCTGGCTCTGAGTCTGGTGCGGGCAATGTCTGAGTAGCTTTCTGTGTGAGAGCACCACAATTTCCTGCCTAAGAGTTCAGTATTGATCTAGCTCAAACCACTAAAGGATTTTCACTCTCCACTTCTTTGGTGGCAGGAGACAAGGTTACTTATGCCTTTTACATTGTAGTGATTTCATATGCTCACATCCAACAAATGCATGTATAATACATGTCATGTTTGGCATTCTATGTTAATGTTACTGAGAATATGTATCCTCTCTGTTTCAGCAAAAACATTTTGAGCCTAGAAGAGAAGGGAGAGTGAGGCAACAGTCTGAGTTCTGAGCTGACAGCCTCTAGTCTCTGTTTCATCTAGTCCTTCCTGGCCCATTGTAGGTCAAGTTATAGATCAGAAGGGAATGCCATACATCTGTAGCAGGGAGCTATGAGCCAAGGGATAAGATGTGAAGCCCTGGTAGGTGAGGTGCCCCCTGCCCTTCTCCTTCAGAGCATAGTGTAGCAAGCAGAAAAGTGGGAATGGAAAAGGGAACTGTGGATGGAAAAAATCCTTTGTTCTTTAAACACACCTTTGGAACTGTGACCTTGACATCCATGGATCATGTGGTAAAGAGGAGTGTTTACCAAAAAGTGATCAAAACAGAGCAGCCCTTCTTAAAGGGCTCTGGGTACTTCTGTAAGAAAACTTATTTATACCACTAGAGTACACAAAATCTTAACAGTAATCTTTCTAACCTCCTCAAAGCCTAAAGTGTACTAAAAACAAAGGAAGATTTTTATGGCTCCCATCTCAGGTTTCAAGACATTTTCTTTCTGAATTTCTGAGTGCTGTGGCTGTTAGAATCAACTCAGCGTTGGAAGAGATGTTTAGATTTATCTCATCTATCCTCCCACTTAATGCAATGTCCCTGACAGCTGTTCACCGCATCTCTGGATGGATATTTAATGCTCAGGAAACTAATTCTTATAAGGCTGCTCATTTCCTTGTTGGAACAGTTTTTTTTCTTAGCATGAACTGAATGCCCTGCTTGGGTAACTGTATTCATCAGCCTTACTTCTGACCTTTGAGACAATATAGAATAAAACCATATCCTTCCAAGTCTGATAGTTGTTTAAATATTTGAAGATCATGATCATATTTCTCATTAGTTTCTGCTTCCCTAGGTTAAATATCTCTAGTTTCTTCAATCATTGCTCCTTGATATAGCTTTCAGATCCAGCCTGGATGCATTCAAATCGACCAAAAAAACTCTTAAAGTTTGATCCAACCCTTAAACACAATGTTACTTATTGGTGCGACAAATACACAGAACACACACTATCCGACACCTCCATTAGAGCAGCTTAACAGTGTTTAGCTTATGGGTGACCACAAATAGCTGCTCTGACATAACTGTTCATTGCTGTGGATTATGGAATTCATGACCCAGAGAGGCAGTTTTTTTAGCCATAGGAAACCTTGTCAAGACTATTCAAAATGATAAATCAATTTCAATCATTTAACAAAAATACCATCAAAGAATGTTTGTTTCTTAAAATGCAGAGGCAAACCGTCTCTTGAACTATGATGTAGAATAAGATTAATAGAAATGTAAAAATATAAGGAACTCAGAAGTGGTAGGATTATATGTAACAAAGCAGTCTAAGGTTTTATGTGTATTTAAACACATAATGTGTTACTGAGGAACAAAGACATTGAGGACATTTCAAGAATTCATGTCAGTTTTTTGGTTTTCCTGGTAAGTGTTCCTCTATCAGCTCATCCAATGTCATTCTCAAAAAGTGCATGGAAGTTGATGAGGAATGTTTGTTGCCTTAAGCTGGGCACTATATCATGTCATAATATTTGTTAGAAAAAGTTTTGTTAGAAATCATCCTCAGCTAAACATTTTCCGCACAGCATCAAAACACACAGAGACTAGACCTTGTGAGATAGATGCTGTTGTCATTTCACAATGTCTCATTACTTGACTTCACACTATGTGACGATGTAACCTAAGGGCTAAATTACTTTATCTAACTCTCCTCTTGTTTATGGGCTGCTAATTTGTTCTCCTCTTTGAAGTTATGAGTGGGCCTGCTGGGGTCTGTGTGCTGGACATTGTAATGTAGGGGAATAGTGGGAAGGGCATCATGAAAATGTGATTTCATTTTATCCTTAAGTGGCCCTGTAATGTGGGCATAAGAAATGTACTTGTGAGAAAATAAAGTGATCTATTCAAGGTCACAGTTGATAACACCTAAGATTCAAATACACCTGTTCTGGAGTCTAAAGTCTTAGTTCTAGACACTATGCATTTTACTGCTCCCCATGTCTCCCAGAAGTTGTAGTGAATCAGTGCAAGGTCTCTATTTGACCCTACAAATTTGTAGATATAAGGACAGATATTTACGTTAACTGTTTTACTGAATACTGATGGTTACCACTACATTCCCCCTCCTTTTCTACTGACAAGAGCCTATCATTGTTCAGGGCTGCAATGTGTCCCATTAAAAATACCTCCCCAAAGTTCCTCAAAAAAGCTAAAAATAGAACTACCATATGGTCTGGCAATCCCACTGCTGTGGGTATATACCCAAAGGAAATGAAATCTGTATATCAAAGAGATATCTGCACTCCCGTGTTTATTGCAGCACTATTCCCAATAGCCAAGATATTGACTCAACCTAAGTGTTCATCAGTAGATGAATGGATAAAGAAAATATGGTATATATGCACAATGGAATACTATTCAGCCTTTAAAAAGAAGAAAATTCTGTCATTCTCGATGACATGGATGAACCTGGAGGATGTTATGCTAAGTGACATAAGCCAGGCACAGAAAGATAAATACCACATAATCTTGCGGATATGTACAATCTAAAAAAGTTAAACTCCCAGCAGCAGAGAGTAGAATGGTAGTTACCAGGGGCTGATAGGGGGAAAGGTTGGGGAGACGTTGGTCAAAGGATACAAAATTTCAGTTAGAAATAAGTTCAAGAGATCTATTGTGCAACGTGGTGCCTATATAGTAACAATGCGTTGTATTCTTGGAAATCCCTAAGATAATAGATTTTCAGTATTCTCACCACAAAAAAAAGTATGTGCGGTAATGCATATGTTAATTATCTCAACTTAGCCATTCTACTATATATATATATATATATATATATATATTCTGTTGTACATAAGTATATATATCCTGTTGTATATAAGTATATATAATTTTTATTTGTCAATTAAAAATGAATTTTAAAAAGAAAAAAATACCTCCCAGAGTCCCTTATAGCTTAGTGTCCATGTGACCCAGTTTTGTCCAATGAAATGTAAACAGATATCCACTGGGTAAAGCTTCCCAACAGCTGTTGCCCTCCTGACAGAAGGAAGCAAACCAGCTTCACCTTCCCTTTTACTCTTTACCTTCTTCCTCCCTGGAATGTGGGCATGAAGTCTAGAGGTGAAGCAGCCATCTTGCAGCCTTCAAGATGAAAGCCATAGCCCAACGATGGCAGAATGGAAAGATGAAATAAATCTGATCTGTGTCCCTAGTAGCACTGCTACCTCTAGACTTCTTATTTTTCTCACATTATAAGAAGTTACTATTACATGCAGGCCAATGTAATCCTAACTGATACAATTGTTTTTCCCTTGTTTCCCTTCAATCTGTCTATAAAATCCATGGTTAAGAAGAGTGGATTTGAAGCTTTCATTTGGGAATTCACAACAGAGTTATTCATGGCAGCAGTCCCCAACCTTTTTGGCAACAGGGACCAGTTACATGGAAGACAATTTTTCCGTAGACAGTGAGAGGGTAGGTGGTTTCGGGATGCAACTGTTTCACCTCAAATCATCAGGCGTTTGTTTCTTAAGGATTTTCATAAGGAGCTTGCAACCTATATATCTCGCATGTGCAGTTCACAATAGGGTTCATGCTCCTGTAAGAATCTAATGCCCTCACTGATCTGATGGAAAGCAGAGCTCAGACGGTAATGCTCGCTCACCCCACCGCTTACCTCCTGCTTTGCACCCCAGTTGCTAACAGGCCACAGACCAGTACCAGTCCAAGGCCCAGGGGTTGGGGACCCCTAATTTGTGGTATACTGTAAATTAAGGTGCTTGCCCTGGGTCTTGTGCTTCTCCTTTACCCTTCACCCCTAAATCCAATCTTGCCTCCCACCACCCCAGTGCTA
Organism: Pan paniscus; assembly: GCF_029289425.2. Lineage (NCBI taxonomy): Eukaryota > Metazoa > Chordata > Mammalia > Primates > Hominidae > Pan > Pan paniscus. The sequence goes on along the minus strand of NC_073272.2, from coordinate 22,300,747 downwards.
TGGGTGACCATGTGACTGAGCTAAGGAAAGGCAAAATGAGATGAGGGGTGAAGAGAGGGAAGTGGGTTCTTGTACTCATAGTTATCGAGCAGAGGGTGGTGTTTCCAGAGCCTGGGATGGAATGATCTGGATGTCATCTAGATTTCATCTGTATTGAATTTTGGAAGAAATAGAAGGTATATACTATGATTTGCTTCAAAATCTTGTTCCTATACAACTATCCCTGGATATCTCGGTGCATTTTTTTCAGGTAGAACTATTTAAGTCAAATTTATTTTAGTGTCCTTCAATTCTAGGAAGAATAAGCATATCCTATTTTAAACCACAGGGGAATTGTCACATTAAAATGAGTGTAGAATATGTAGAAGAAATCCTCAAAAATAGATCGGAATAAAGCTTCCTGAGTGACTCTTATCCAGTGTGACCCTCCTGTGAGAGGGAGTATTTATTCAGAATATTTATATACCCAGAGGGGATATTTACATGCCTTATAAACAAGAAAATGCTGTAAGAAATGAGTAATCATTAAAGTAGCCTCTGAAAGTAAAAAGTTGTTCATTATGGTCTGTCTTGCTTTAGGACTAAAGATGAAGAAATGAAACACATAATCAAGTCTCTCCTGAAAATTGGTGTAGTCCCCTTGTATGTTCTTATATCACAAGAATAAAAGAGTTAATGAAATATTCTGTGTGAAGGTGAAGGAGAAAAGAAAATTTCAGAAAGTTGGCCTGTTCTTTTATTTTTTTTTTATTGAGACATAATTTAGAAGACAACTAGGAGTAGTTAGAAATTCAGTGGTATAAAGTTCGTCCACCATATGTCACCTACTTGGGCATGATGTGGGTGAATAAACTCACCTATGAGCTGAAATGTCAAGGGAGGAGGACAGAAAAGAGAGATGTGGACAGTAGCACACTGGAAGTGGTATCCCATCCATGTTTCTCTCCAAAGGGGAATTTCTTTACAGACTTCCTAATCAGGAAGTCTCTCTTTTCCCAAAAAGGAATGAAATAAAATACCCTACTTTTCTTTGCAATTTGAGCAGAGCATGTGCAGAATATACACAGTGGCAGAAAAGTGTCTGACCAGAGCCCAGCAAGCTGGCCTAGGGGACTCAGTTGCCTCTCTCACCTCTCTTTACTCCCTGTCATCATTTACATTTGCTCAACTATCTCTTACCTTTAAATTAATCAACAGATCCATTCCCCTGACTGCGCATTCATCTCCAGCTGCCTCCTTATTTATTTCCTCCCCTTAGCAATGCAACAATTTTTCATTTATTATGAAAGTAAATACAATTGAACTCTACATTTGCAGGATGGTACCATCAGGGAAAACTAGGTAAAGGGCACAAGGGAGCTCTTTATTATTTCTTACAACTGTATGTGAGTGAGTCTACAATTACCTCAAAATAAAAGTTTCATTTAAAAAAAAGGATATATACCACTATAAATCATGCTGCTATAAAGACATATGCACACATATGTTTATTGCAGCACTATTCACAATAGCAAAGACTTGGAACCAACCCAAATGTCCAACAATGTTAGACTGGATTAAGCAAATGTGGCACATATACACCATGGAATACTATGCAGCCATAAAAAATGATGAGTTCATGTCCTTTGTAGGGACATGGATGAAATTGGAAATCATCATTCTCAGTAAACTATTGCAAGGACAAAACACCAAACACCGCATATTCTCACTCATAGCTGGGAATTGAACAATGAGAACGCATGGACACAGGAAGGGGAATATCACACTCTGGGGACTGTTGTGGGGTGAGGGGAGGGGGAGGGGGGAGGGATAGCATTAGGAGATACACCTAATGCTAAATGACGAGTTAATGGGTGCAGTACACCAGCATGGCACATGTATACATATGTAACTAACCTGCACATTGTGCACATGTACCCTAAAACCTAAAGTATAATAATAATAAAAATAATAAAAATAAATAAAAAATAAAAGAAAGGAACACATGCTCAATGGGAAAAAAAATTTAAACAGTACCTAATTTTAGAGTGTGTATAATCCTGGTGCCCCGACGTGGTTTAGCTATGTTGAAGAATAACTCAAAGATATTTAATTTTTATGCAAATTGTTTCTTTGCGTGTGATGGAATCAGTTGATGGACTGAGTCAAAGCCAAAACAGTATTTATAAGAGACGGGGACAGGGGGAGGGAAAACCTGCAGTTAGCCTGGGAATAGGGATTCTTGTTACACATTTATGAGGTTAAACTAGTTGGCCGGCAATGAACAGAGTGGTCACTCTGGACATCTGGCCTTGCTATGGGCTTCAAAAACTTTTTTTCAGTTGTTTATGGAATTCGTTGTAATGCTCTGAGGGCTTAGCTGAGGAGCATCCAGGCCAGGCTCTCTAGGCAAGCCTGTGTCATTTCACCAGCACCTGCGCCTAAGTTAGGCCCTGCCTTCACTGTTGCCCTCAACAAAATCTCTCAGCTGGCATGAAAGAGAAAACAAGGCACTGGCTTTGGAATTAGATACAAGACTTGGATGGCAGCCTGACTCCCTCATTCATTCATTGAGAGACTTGGCCAAATCGACCTCATCGAGGCTCTGTTTCCTACCTCTAAAAGAAATAAGCATGGTGTTGTTGTGAGAATCAAATGATAACATAATAAAGGGTAAAGCACAGGTGCAATGCGCTGCTTCTGTTGTAGTATGTGCATTTGGTTTGAGAAACATAAAAACACACATGGTCAATCTCTGCTTGTTCTTCCCACAAGGAAGTTGTGAAGTTAACATAGCTCCTACCTCTTTAATGTAGGGCCCATAATGAGATCTATATTATTGATTACAAAGAGCTTTCAGTGGCTGTTTTAAACCCCAGCTGAAGAGGATATTACCTTTACAATTTTTTTTTGCTGAAACACCATGCATCATTTTTTTAAAGGGAAGCAAAAAAGCCTGCTTCTCCACTGCCTCAAGACCTTTGACTGCTGCAAGAGCTTGCATCAGAGACACCAGCTGGGTCTCTGGGTTCTGTTGGCAAAGCTGACAAAACGTCAGTGCCCATCATTTCTTTGGGGAGCCCTTGAGAACTAACTGAGCTGATAGCTCAGTCTTTTCCAGAAATGACTCTCCCCTACTGCTTTATTGATCCCTGCCAGGTACCTCATTTTTGATCCTTTAGCTTGATGTGGCCAATTCTGTTGAGTTGCAGTAGAGATCTGTCATGTTGAATTGTCCAACTGGAAACATTCCCAGCCCTACTTCCAGCCCCTCCCCATTTTGCTTTGAGCTGGCTCTGAAACAGATCTCAAAAATAAAGAATTCTCTGTGTCACATAGATAACACTTCTTTAATTCCTGGTGTCCCAAAATTAAATTAGCTATTTTGATGGCCTCATGTTCTGAGAACACTGTGTTTTTTGAAAACCAAACTTTTAGCATGCTAGGAGCCATTCGAAAGCTTTGAGTGAATCTCTGCCAGGCCTAAGTATTGATCTTTGTGGCAAGGGAAGGAGATGGAGAAAAAAATGTAGCAGGCAGGGCAAACAAATAGGAATCCAGAAGTTAGAGGACACTCCTGGGTTTCTCTATGCGAGGAGAATGCTGTTGTGAGGTGCCAAATGGATCAGGGTAGGGATAACAGAACATTCTAGGCTTCGATGATTTTCTCAAGAGCAGCCCTAACGATTCTCAGTGACCGCCATGGAAGGAACATTGTAAACATCAGAGAAAAATTTCCCCTTGCCAACTTTGGTTAAGAGTAATCCACACTCTGATCAGCCTGGGCAACATGTCAAAACCCCGTCTCTACCACAAAAAAAAAAAAAATAGCCAGGCATGGTGGCACCTACCTGTAGTCCCAGCTACTCAAGAGGCTGAGGTGGGAGGATCACTTGAGCTCAGGAGACGAAGGTTGCAGTGAGCCAATCGCGCCACTACACTCCAGCCTGGGCGACAGAACAAGACCCCATCTAAAAAACAAACAAAAAATGAGTAATCCACACTCTAAACAAAGCTTTTTGTCTCCAAAAGTTGATTTCCTTTTGAATAAACAGCTCACTTGCTACTTTGGTCACTGGTGTCACAATCTGCATTGGATCACTAGGGCATCTTAATAATGATCCCCTTAGTAATGATTCATGATGATGTTAGTCTAGAACAGGGGTCAGCAAACAATGGCCCACCACTTGTCTTTGTACAGTCTCATGAGCTAAGAATGGCTGTACATTTTCAATTGGATGGATTTAAAAAACAAAAGACATTTGGTGACATATCAAAATTATATGAATTAAAATTTCAGTGTCCATGTACTTTCATTGGGACATAGCCATACTCATTCATTTACCTACCTACTATCTATGGCTACTTTCACACTACAACAGCGGAGTTGAGTCATTGCAATAGAGATCATATGGCCCACAAAGCCTAAAATATTTACTATCTGGCCCTTTGTTGAAGAAATTTTCCTCCCCTTCTTCCAGTGCTGTCCAATAGAAATTCTTTCTGCAATGATGGACATGTTCCATATTCTGTGTTGTTCAATACAGTAGCCACTAGCCACACATGGCTATTTAAAATTAAACCAATTAAAATTAAATAAAATTAAAAATCTATTTCCTCATGTGTTCTAGCCACATTTGAAGTGCTCAATGGCCACATTGTGGCTAGTGGCTACCATACTGGACAGCACAAATCTAGACTAACAAATAGTCCCTATCAAGGGGCTCCATTTTTTTTGTTCTGTGGAATATTTAGAACTCTGCCATTGCTTCCTCCTTCTTTTGCTAACTTTTTAGGGGTCATTTCTCTGCTTCATTTTACAATCAGAAGAGAATAGGTTTCTTAGTTTGAGTACCTCTGTAAGCAAAGCCTGAGACAAGGATTTGGATGCAAGTGGTTTATTTGGAAGATGATCCCAAGAAGCATCAGTAGGGGAGTTGGGGAACTGAGATAGAGAAGGGAAGAAAGCCAATTAACAGCATGTTAGCTGGTATGTCATTGTGGTTTTGATTTGCATTTCTCTGATGGCCAGTGATGATGAGCTTTTTTTCATGTGTCTGTTAACTGCATAAATGTCTTCTTTTGAGAAGTGTCTGTTCATATCCTTCGCCTACTTTTTGATGGGGTTGTTTGATTTTTTCTTGTAAATTTAAGTTCTTTGTAGATTCTGGATATTAGCCCTTTGTCAGATGGGTAGATTGTAAAAATTTTCTCCCATTCTGTAGGTTGCCTGTTCACTCTGATGGTATTTTCTTTTGCTGTGCAGAAGCTCTTTAGTTTAATTAGATCCCATTTGTCAATTTTGGCTTTTGTTGCCATTGCTTTTGGTGTTTTAGTCATGAAATCCTTGCCCATGCCTATGTCCTGAATGGTATTGCCTAGGTTTTCTTCTAGGGTTTTTATGGTTTTAGGTCTAGGGACATGGACGAAGCTGGAAACCATCATTCTCAGCAAACTATCGCAAGGACAGAAAACCAAACACCGCATGTTCTCACTCATAGGTGGGAATTGAACAATGAGAACACTTGGAGACAGGATGGGGAACATCACACACCGGGGCCTGTTGTGGGGTGGGGGGAAGGGGGAGGGATAGCATTAGGAGATATACCTAATGTAAATGACGAGTTAATGGGTGCAGCACACCAACATGGCACATGTATACATATGTAACAAACCTGCACGTTGTGCACATGTACCCTAGAACTTAAAGTATAAAAAAAAAAACAGCATGTTAGCAAGACAATTACCAGTATGGGCAACTGGAGCTCAATCCTACTCTAGGAAACTATGTAGACTTACCTCCAAGTTATTCCACCTGAGGGTTGAGGAAGCTAGGGTATTTATGCACCAACTTCCCGTTGGTTCTTGGCTAAGGGCTACTTCTGGAGGCATTTACTCTTCAGTGCTTCAGACTAAGTTTTCTTTGCAACCATGAAAAACATCCTCGGGCAGAGAATCACATGTGGTCACAGTAAATAGCAGTAATGCCAAGGAGATATGGGAAGGGTACTGATAGCGTGTGTTACAGTGAGGACTGAAAGGTATAACACCAGAAACTAAAGTAGCAGCTCTACTCCGCTGTAATAGCATTGCTAAAAGGCTGGTGATAGCTGTTGGATAAAGTTAATGGCCGGAATTGGGGCTTGGGCATCTCTGTAAATGACTAGTGCTCTTTACACTGAGATATGCCTGGAGTATCGCAACCTGACTGTGGTCTTTTAGTTCATTTTAACCAGCACTGCTGCCACATGTCCTGCTATGACCACATGGAAATATCGCCACTGGCCCACCCCATGTTCTGGCTTTGACAATTGGACATTGGTTGACAATTGAACTTTGTTTTAGGCTCACAGCAGAGGCCAGGCAAGTACACTATTAGATGACTGACCCAAGAAAGCTAGGCAGAAAGGAGAATTGAGAAACTAAATTAAAAAGTGGCCAAGAAACCAGGAAAAGTGATGTGAATGGATAGACCATACTAGGTGGCCTGAAGAAGTCCCAAATAGGCTGCCTTGGGTAGCTTCTGAGGTAGTTCTTATGGTCTGGCTTTGATATGCAGGCACCTTGAAGCAAGATAGACAAATGAGTGTGATTTTGACAATTTGGACCAGCAGAGCCCAGCTTCTAATTGACAGCATGAAAGAGAGAAACATGGCTGGGCACGGTGGCTCACACCTGTAATCCCAGCACTTTGGGAGGCTGAGGCAGGTGGATCACGAGGTCAGGAGTTCAAGACCAGCCTGGCCAAGATGGTGAAACCCCATCTCTACTAAAAATGCATTAGCCGGGTGTGGTGGTGGACACCTGTAATCCCAGCTACTCAGAAGGCTGAGGCAGAAGAATCGCTTGAACCCGGGAGGCGGAGGTTTCAGTGAGCGGAGATCGCGCCACTGCACTCCAACCTGGGTGACAGAGTGAGACTCTGTCTCAAAAAAAAAAAAAGAGAGAGAGAGAGAGAGAAACATACTGTATACCCACAAGTCTTCTGGGAATTCAATACAAAACCTCAATACTGAATATCAGCTTAATTTTTGAGGAGAATCTGTCAGAATCATATGTTCCTAATTATGTCAGTTTTTTCAAACCCTCATTTAAAATATATGCTTTTCAAACTTTCTAAATATAGGCTGTTTCAGTTGGGAATAATCTTTTTAAAAATTTCAAGGGGTTACCACCCTTTCTTCCTGCATCTCTGTAATCAGGAGAAATGAGGTGACCTCCTATCTTCTTTCTTTGTGGCATGTGACTATATTCAAAGAAATGTGCCCATCCTCCAGGTGCTAAGGCTTTGGACCTAGCCTGGGTCTGAAATCCCTTACTCCTGGGGAGTCATACATATCTAGAACTATGTCATCACAGTAGAAAACTATATTAAAAAACATGTAAACAGGTTTAAGTAGGTGCATACAATAATTTCAACAACAATACAAAAGTGTTTATGTTGTCTTAGTCCATTTGGGCTGCCATAACAAATTGCCATAGACTGGGTGGCTTTTAAAGAACAGAAATTTATTTCTCAGAGTTCTGGAGGCTGGAAAGTCCAAGAGCAAGGCACTGACAGATTCAGTGTCTGGTGAATGCCTGTTTCCTAGTTCATAGAAGGTGTCTTCTTGCTGTGTCCTCACACGATGGAAGGGCCAAGGCTTTCTAGGGCCTTTTTTATGAGGTCTCTACCCTCATGATCTAATCACCTTCCAAAGGCTCCACCTCCTAATACCATAACATTGGTGATTAGGTTTCAACATATACATTTGGGGAAGACATAAGCATTCAGACTGTAGCACTTGTATGATGTTACATCTTGTATTAGTGAAGGTAAAGGAAGCTATTATAATACATAAACCCCATAACCTTGGCTTGACGAAGTAGTTTATTTCTCAATCATAAAAAGTACAGTTGGTACAGGGAGTTGGGGCTGGGGGCCTCTGTTTCCACAGTTATTCAGGACCACAGGCTGAAGAAGCTCTAAAATCTTCAATATGTGGCTTCCAAGATTACTCTGAGCATGGATTCAGTCAGCAGATGGCAGGGAGGGATGAAATGGAGAGAGAAAAAGAGTAAGAGGAACTGCTTGCATAGGAGATTTCAAAGGGGCCAAGCCTGGAAGTGGCATATGTGGCTTTTCTATCCACATTTTTTTTCCATTGGCCAGAACTCAGTCATGTGACATCACCTAACTGCAAAGGAGGCTAATAAATGTAGTCTAGTCAGGTGCAAAGAAAAGGGTTTTTTGAAATGGGCTAGTCAGTTTCTGCCACAAATGCCATTTGAGGTCCATCTATTTTCTTCTTCCCTACTGACCTTTCTCTACCACAGCTGAGGTATGGAGAAGCCCTTATGACCCTTCTGGCTAGGGCAATGTTTCCCCAGTGAACTCCAGGTTCTAACCTCTATATTTATTCTCTTGATTTTTAAAATTCTGCTAATCCCTCTAGTTTCTGAGAAGATTCTGAAGTCAGGCCAGTGTTAAGGAGCAGAAGGCAAAAGATGTGGATCTGAATCATGGCACTGCCTCCAGAGACATTGCTGGGTCCGTAACATCGTATACACAAAGGCACAAATGCAGGTCTTGAGATGCTCAAGGCCTCAAGCCATGTATTAACACTTCCTGCTCCCAGTGTCCTTGAGAGGACTAGAGCTTTTCTCTGAAATGACCTGCTCCATTGATAATGCGTCTACTTTCCCAGAGATAGGAAGAAGACTCATTCTTCAGAGGGCATGAACAGCAAATTCTTTTTTCATCTCCTATGATACAGAGTAGGAGTGCTGTAAATGCCAAGCAGTATGGATTTTTAGAATGATGAGTCACCACTTCTGGTTTTTTTCAAGGCAATTATTCATCCAGTCTGAATCTCTTCAAAATGAGCCATGAGTCTGTCATATGGATGAAGAGAATGGCCGAGATCCCCAAAAACCAAAAGATTGATTTAGGTCAAATAGTAAAGCTGGGAATGACTTTTAGAAATAGTGCATCTGGTTTAAGAAAAGAATTAAAATTCAGAACTCAAGGGCTGAGACTGTTTACCAGGGTAACCTTGGCTTCAACAATCCTCTGGCACCAAAGGTCTGGGTTATTTTTGTGGAAGAGGGAGTCTAGCTTATGCTTCACTTTTTTTCAGGCAGGTACCCAGCTCCTAGAAAATGCCTCTTCAGCTCAAAGTTAGAGAGAGAGATTTAATTAACAGACAGTAATATCATAAACATTAAATCTGCAAGTTGTCTAAGGAAACAGATCCCCACAAACCCAGTCCTGTAAATACCTCCACTTCCTACAGTTTCCCAACTGTAGTGCACTCCCCACCCTCACCCCCACCTTGGTTTTCTGCCTCCAGTTTTCCCTTACCTTGAACCACCATCTTTTGGCTCTAAGATTATGATCCTAAGCTGTAGCAGTTTCCTCAGCTGCTTGTTGCCCTCTGTACACTTTTAATCTTGGTGGAAAAAAAATCCTCTCTGTCACTTATAAAACTGGGATTGCTTCCATTTTTTAACTCCATTTGTTAAAGACAGGGTGATAAACTGTGGCTTGCTCCTGGAAGAAGAGAATAAAACTTCTCTGCCCATACTGAGGCAGACCCATTCCCTAGCATACACACAGGTACATGCCAGGCCAACCAGCAAAAGATATGGCTAGGCCAGGCACAGTAGCTCATGCCTGTAATCCCTGCATTTCGGAGGCCAAAGCTGGAGGCCCGCTTGGGCCCAAGAGTTTGAGACCAGCCTGAGCAACGTGGCGAAACCCTGTCTCTGCAAAAAGTATAAAAATTAGCCGGGCATGATGGCATGTGCCTGTAGTCACAGCTACTGGGGAGGCTGAAGGGGGACAATCACTTGAGTTAAGCCTAGGAAGCAGAGGTTGCAGTGAGCTGAGATTATGCCACTGTACTCCAGCCTGGGCAACACAGCAAGATACTGTCTCAAAAACAAGCAAAAAAAGATACTGCTATCTTTTTATCCTCGTATGCATAGATCCTCACATGGATCTATGAAACCAGGACCCTGAACCTATTTCATGAAGAATCACTGTGCTCACTTGGGTATGAAGGAGGCTGGAATACTTTACAGTTTTTGTGCCTACAATGTGCCAGGTGCCACAATCCTGCATTCCAGCCTCGGTGCACACCATAGGGGACATTACTCTGCTCAGATAGATTGGTTCATTGATGCTTTTATTTTTCAATGATCAACGATCAAGAAGAAAATGTGTGCAAGAGGGCTATGAAAGGTAAATAAAGAAAGGAAGAAGAAAATGTCTTGCAACGAAAGGATTGTACGAAATGTCAACTTTTAATCTTCAGCATCATCTTTTGAAGAGTTTAGAAACATCAAATATTTCCATTTTGTAAGGAGAAATGAATTTAGAAGATGAGTTCATGAGAGACAAAACAATTACACAGACATTAAAATTCCAGTTACATAGTTAACACTTTGCCAAATGGGATTATGTATTTAAGTTATAAGCCCAATTTTGGCATGATACAATGAGGTTTGGCACACAGGGATGGGGGTGGGAGAAGGTGACATCCTAATAACAAGCAGTGGCATTGGCCCTGTGACTGTCAGTTTCTGCTTCTACCTGTTCTACTGATCCTGTAAGGGTTGTAGAGACTCTGGAGCCATAGTTCTCAAACTTTGATGGGGGAAATAATTATCTGAGCAGCTTGTTAAATTGCAGATTCCTAGTCCCCATCTCCCAGGAACTCTAGGTTCAACAGATTTAGATTGAGGCCCAGGAATATGCATTTTTAACAAGATCCTCCTGCTTTAGAGGTTGTTGGAGCCAGGGATGAGCTGACCAAGGGCCTATGTAGTGCCAATGTTCTGGCTTTCATTCCTGCTTGCCTCTCCTAGAGAGGAGCCCAGAGGCTGGTGATTCCACTGTCACTTTCATAACTAATCTTATCTCCACGAAGACCATTGAGCCAATCGCTGAGGTCACTTAGTCTCAAGCCCAATTTAGAGAGTTATTCAAATGGGTTCTGTGAAAATGTACTTAAAGCAGTCACCACTTTACTCTTTACACTTTACTATTACTCCTTCAGTTTCCTTCTTTTTTAACTTAGCTCTTAAAATTAGTCCTGAATACAGCGTATCTGATTGATTGTGATCAAAGAGGTAGGGCTATTTCGGTTTCCTTATCTGTAAAATGGGAATGATAATACTTAACTCAAAGAGTTGAAGTGAGGATTATACAAGAAAATGTACATAATGTTCTTAGCATTAAGGCCTAGCACCTAGTAAGCAACTAATAAATAACAGCTATTTTGATATAATTTTATTACTAAATGTATGAATTATAGAAAGCAAGCTCTTGCTGAAGTGTGAAGAATGGATTGGATGGAGGAGAGAATTCTTATAGAAAGATATATTAAAAGGATTGTAGTAATTCAGGGATAAATTATGAATGTCTAAACCAAAATAGTGGCTATGATAGAGAGGCAAAATGGAATTTAAAAAGATTTAGTATACAGAATCACCTGAATTAGTCACTAATTAGATGCAGGTGGTGAGATAAGGGAGCAGTCTAAGATGACCACTGGGAAATACTGAAGACAGTCACTTATTAATTCAATGAGTGCACTATCTGTACTGGGGCACATTGGGGGTAGTCCAGATGCTAGTAACATCAGGTTATCAATAAATGATGAACCCCAAAAAGCTGCATTCTAACCCATCCCGGGTAATCACACCAGGAAGGGTCTTCTGTCAATACTGCTGGGAGCAAACCCCCTCCCCATCACTTAATGACTTAGACTCTTAACAGGATCCTGGGGAATCACTTTGCATAGGGTGTTCACAAGTTCCCAGGACCCTAAGGCATAATCAAGATGCAGGGGATTAAGAAGAATACCAAGACAATTCAATGGAGAAAGAAGAGTCTTCAACAAGTGGTTCAGAGATGACTGAATATGCACAGGCAAAAGCATAGTTGGACCTCTACCTCACACTACATATAAGAATTAACTCAAAATGGATCAAAGACCTAAATGTAAGAGGTAATATTATAGAACTCTTAGAAGAAAATCTAGGGGCAAATCTTCATAACCTTGGATTTAGCAATGGGTTCTTAGTTGTGACAACAAAATCACAAGAAACAAAAGAAAAATAGATAAACTGGACTTTATCAGAACTAAAAATTTTTGTGCTTCAAGGGATATCATCAAGAAAGTGAAAAGTCCACCCATAAAATGGGAGGAAATTTTTGCAAATCATATATCTGATAATGAACTTGTATCTGGAATATATAAAGAAATCTTATAATTCAGTAATAAAAGACAAATAATACAATTTTTAAATGGGTAAAAGATCTGAATAAACATTTCTCCTAAAAAGATATACCAATGACCGATAAGCATATAAAAAGATGCTCAACCTCATTACACATCAGGTAAATGCAAATCAAAACTCCAATGAGATACCACTTCACACCTACCAAAAAGACAGATAATAATAAGTGTTGGAGAGGATGTAGAGAAATTGGAACCCTCATACTGTACTACTGGAAATGCAAAATGGTGCAGCCACCTTGGAAAACAATCTGGCAATGCCTCAAAAGTTTAAATATAGAGTTACCATACAATCCAGACATTCTACACCTAGGATATACCCAAGAGAATTGTAAGCCTATGTTTACGAAAAAAACTTGTACACAAATGTTTGTAGCATTATTATTCATAATAGCCAAAAAATGGAAACAAGCCCAGATGTCCATCAACTGATAAATGAGTCCATAAAATGTGGTATGCCCATACAATGGAATATTATTAATTCATTAAAAGCAATGAAGTACTGATACAGACTGCAATGTGCATGACCTTTGAAAACATTATGCTAAGTGAAAGAAGACCATCACAAAGGACCACATAGTGTATAATTCCATTTATATTAAATGTCCAGAATAGGCAAATCTATAAAGAGATGGAAATGAAATTAATAGCTTCCAAGGGCTGGGGAGCGGGGAAAATGGAGAGTGACTGCCAATGTGTTCAGGGTCTCCTTTTGAATGATGAAGAAGTTCTGGAATTGATTGTGGCAATGGCTGCACAGCTGTATGAAAATATTCACCACCATTGAATCGTACACTTTAAATAAGTTGATTGTATGGTATGTGGATTATATCTCAACAAAGCTGTTATGGAAAAAAGAGGAGGGGAGGCGAAGGGATGGGAGGCAAGGGGAGAGAAGGCGAGGGAAGTTAGGGGAGGGGAGGGGAGGAGAGGGAAGTCAGGGGAGGGGAGGGGAGGGAAGTTAGGGAAGGTTAGGGAAGGGAAGGTTAGGAAGATTAGGTTAGAAACGGTTAGGGAAGGGAAGGTTAGGAAGATTAGGTTACAAATGGTTAGGGAAGGGAAGGGGAAGGGGAAGAGAAAGGGAAGCAGGGGAAATTCTGTCTTGCTTGCTTCAATATTTATAACACTCCTGCATACCTAATAACCCAGGGTCCAGCAGCCACTTCACTAGGGTCCAGGCTCCCCCATGACTGCGGTTAACTTGGGCCCATGTGACATAACCTCTCTGGGCCTCAGTGTTCTTATCAGGAAATGAGAAGGTTGACTCAATTATCTTTAAACCACTGACAGCTATTGTCAAAATGCCATGCTGCAAATCAACTTTTGTAAGTCATTGATTCCTTCTCATTCTGCATACTAAACACTGACTACACTCAAAGCTTAATTAAAAAATGACTTCATGGGGTAGATGCTCCTTAGCAAAAATACATTGATTCATGTCACACTTCTCCATGCAGATTTTGCTTTTTGGTATATAAGAATAGGCAGAATTTCTTAGCCTAGATAGGCTATAGAGTGCCTGGTTTTGAGAGGAACAAAGCACCTGAGAAGAGCTATGTTATTCCTACCCTAACACCTAAGGAAGTTTTTCATCACTAACTTCTCAGCAAACTTTTTTGTTTGTAGAAGTAAGCAAAAGCATTAAAATCAACACATTATTTGCCTTGGATTTCAAAACCACAATTTCTCTTTTGCTTTATCATGCCTAGCTAAAACCCTGTGGATTAGTCTTTCTTTTGCTGTTAAAAAATAATAATAACCTTTGCTAAATATGATGATGAGAGCACCCAACTGTAAATTCTAACATTGCCTTTGGGTAAAAAGTTGTTCTGTATTTCACCCTCCCTCATATTTGAGACAGGAATCATCTTCACCTAGATTTATTTTTTGACAGATAACTTGCTAAGTACTATTGGGACAAATAATTAGACCAAGCCTCCTGGACTCACGGCCCCAGCTTAGTGGGTTAACATTTCACCCACTGATTTAGAGGGTGGAAAAGTACTTGATGACATGCTTCTGCTGTTTCCTGAGGTGCTTGAAGCATCTCTATACTGAATCACAGGGTCATGGGCTGGGAACCTGAAACAAGTGAAGACACTGGAGACAACTGAAATTATTCACAGCTCTGCTGGTCAGAATTTTTGGATGTACTCACGGGAGAATTGTGCAATGAGGGCTTCCATGGATATATTTAAGTAAATGATATAAGCTTAGGGCAAAACTAGAACAAAAGACTATTGCAACACTGCTGTTTTGAGTGACCACCAGTAGGCTTACCTGGACTGCTAATATCTTTCACAGGGACCTAGAGTAGTTTTTTTTTTTTTAATCACATAAGACTCTCAATAAGTGTTTCCAATGTTTCCCTGCCTCACCCCACATAACGTGTTATATCTCAGATCTTCTGTTTTTATTCTTGTTTGAGTGCTGTTGTATCTGTTCAAGTTCACCCACCCACCTAGAAGAACCCACCAGGTTCCTCACAACCAGAAGGATCATTCAAAAATGCCAGTAGGACCACAACATTCCTCTGCTTAAAACCTTTCAATAATTTCCCATTGATCCCAGAGTAAAGTCCAAACCCCCTTAGCTCATGAGCACAGTTTTCTTCTGGACCAAGCCCTTGCTAACCTTTTTTGCTTCTTTCTTTGTATGCAACACTCATGCCATATCCAGTTGTAGATATGTCCTGCAATAATTCGCCCATTCACAATTCCTCCCTCTGAAATTCCTCCTTTGCTTCCTTCTCTGCCTGGCTCACGCCTACATAACCTTTAAGACATGGCTCAAGCATCATCTCTTACTGGAAGACTTCCATGACCCTTCCTATCCGCAGACTAAGTAAGGCACCGCCTTTGCACCACCTGAGCAGCTTCTGCTTACTTTATTCACCTTATGTTGAAGCCACTCTCCCATCATACCACAAGGTCTTTAAGGACCGAGCCTGCTTTTATCAACGTTCACAGCAGCATCTAGCACCCTTCCTGGATCTGAAAGACTACTCAAATTCTTTTAGAAAGTAGATAACGCCATTGAAAATAAAGGTTCTGTATAGAATGGGGGTTTTAATAGCATTTATTGAAGGATAACATATAGAAAACTACTCAAATAAATATGTAACTCAAGAAATAGAACCATATCAGCTCTCCAGAATCCCCCATTATGCCTCCTTTCAGGCCTTACTACCCCAAGATAAGCATTATCCCAACACAATACCATAAATTACTTTTGTCTGTTTTTGAACTTTTAATGAATGAAAGCATATGGTATGTTCTCATTTGTGTCTGGCTTCTTTCGCTCAACATTTTGTTTATGAGACCCATCTATGTCATTGTGCCTGATTGCAGAGCATTCTCATTTCTTTATAATATTCCATTCTATAAATATACCACAGTATATTTATCCAACCTACTATTGTCAGGCAGTATTTGGATAGCTTCCAGTTTGGGGGTTTTATGAAGAGTGATGTGATTTGTATTGGTGTTTTAACATTCTTTTGTTAGAGTATTTATTTTGTTGGCAAAATCACTTTTCCCAAGGAATGCCTTCAGCTATGTCCTTAATTCCAAACTAATCTGCACATTCTGTTTTATTTGTTGAGTTAATTAGAGCTGGATCAGTGAGGTCAAAAATGGTAGGACAATTATCAAAGAGTTGGTGAGTCAAATCAACCTTTTATGAAAAACGTAGTTTACAAGTTGAAGCAAACAAGCACAATTTTCTACCTCAAACATTCTAACATGCAGCTTCCTGTAATAAACATTCAGTCTCAGGGTTACAAGTCAGCAGTCTTTGGAGTTATTAAGACAGACCTTGCAATATTATAAAAATGCTCTTTGCCCTTTTTAGTAAACAGTCTTAGAAGTTAAACCTTATAATGACAATATATAGAAGTAAAAATTTAGCTTAAATGTTGTGAAAACTGGTATGTAAATATTTGCTAAACTTCTTATCTGTCGAAGCAAAGGGCAATGGTTAGCCGAGTGTTTTACATTGTCAGAAGTGTTCACATCAACATCTTAAAATTTCTCTCCATGTTTTCTCATAAACTGCTATTTGAAACTTATAGCCTCTGGTTTCAACATCAATGTTGATTGAGGCTGTATCAAAGATGCTCACAAGTTATTTTATTTTCCACAATGGTATGTATATAAATTCATCTGATAAGAATTACTAAAAGTTTCTCTGAATTCAACTGAATTAAGTAATGTTTTAGAAAATGATTAAGAAATAAAGACACCATTTGGTGTTCTGATGGCTTTATCGCATTCCTTCTTTTACAAGTTAATATTTTAGAAGTGTGAACTACGAAAAGGTAGTATGATTAGTAATGATTTGACTGTTAAACTGAGTCAAAGCATGACTGAGATCTTGAGCAAGCACCTAATGCAAAACATAGAAGAAAGGTATAGAAAATAAGAGGAAAATACAAGGAATGTTTCTTTTTGTTGATTTTATAATATTCTGGACATATAGTCCTTTAAAACTTTTCAGGGCCTGCTTTTAAAAAATCAAGTCCAACATTAACTTCAAAGAATCTAGCCACTTCAGTGGGAAACCAGGTCAACTGGTCAGGTCAACTGGGTTAAATAGTGCATAAATAGTCCTTCAAGGCCAGATAAGGAAGATGGTGAATAGATTTGGTAATATTTGCCTTTTAAATGGTTTACATTTTTCAAAGAAATTAGTTTGCCTCCATGTTAGTAACAGTTTTTTTGTTTTAATTTCAATAGCTTTTGAGGTGCAAGGGGGTTTTGGTTACATAGATGCATTGTATAGCGGTGAAGTCTGAGATTTGATTGTACCTGTCACCAGAATAGTGTACATTGTACCCAATATATAGTTTTTATCCCTCATCCCCCTCCCACCCTTCCCTTCTGAGTCTCCAATGTCCATTATACTACTCTGTATGTCTATGCATACCCAGAGCTTAGCTCCCACCTATAGGTGAGAACATATGGTATTTGACTTATGACTTAGGAATGTTTAACATGTTGAATTAGAGAGGGCAGATAGACAAGCCATCAGTAATAAGCAAAGCAAGAAAATTAGCATATCTGAGAAGCAATGGTAGTTGAAACAGGGAAACCTGGAAAATAGGAAGGAACTCTAAGGATAGGAACATATTAAAAGCAAATAAGTAAACATTTCTGTAGTGCATATGTGTGGAGGGGAGGCAGGAAACTATGCCAAGGTACCTGCCCTCAAAAAAAATCTTATGACAAATAGGTGGAGAGCTAGGGGCAAAGATGGAGCTTGTTGTAGGTGGGGTTCTCCGGATGAAGACTGCAAATTCATGTGAAAGTTATTTATTTAGTAGATATTCCCAAGTAGGGAATGGGAAGTGGGACTGGGATGGGAAGGAGGCCAAGCAAGGGTGCAGCATCCAGCAAATCCCCATGGAGGGTAACTTAGGCTCCATGCTGAGGGAGTTCTGGGGACATGTGGAGGTCACATCTCAGAGTTGTTTCCATCATGAGTAAAGGGACTGCAGCGTTTATACTCCTAGGCTGTCAGTCATCAGTCAAGGGCTACCCCTAGAGGCACTTCGAACTCTCTTATTGCACAGGCAAAGCAGGTGCTAGTAGCCTAGGGCAGCCCGCCAGCAAGGATCAGCAGGTGTTGCTGTTGAGAGCGAATGCATGTCATGCAGGAAGCAGGTGTGAGCAAAAATACTAAAGGGATCCAGGGGGATAATGGCAGAGTTCTAACAGCATCTGCAATGGGCTGTAAAGCATCATTATTAAAACTGGGGCAACATCACCAAAATAGATGGAGCAGGCAGGATTGGAGAGTGAGAAATGAGGAAAAGAGCAGATACACTGTGGCTCAGTCCTGGCCTCCTCTGTATGTCACTGGGAGACAGGCCAATCAGAACATTTCCCGGGGTTATGCAACCTGGAGCTGAGCGAGAAAGACCGTTTCCCCTCTGATTGTGGAGTTGTGATATGATAAGCCTGGAGGTTCCAAGGCAGCCACTATGTGGATCATTGAGAGTAGGAAGGAGACACCAGAGAGAATGGCAGGTGAATGACCAAAGTGAACTCTGCGTGCATTCAAGTCCCTAGTTCTAATTATTCCTCCCTTTTACTGTGGTTTAGATTCAGAGGCCAATCGATTCTCCTCTTCACTTTAAATGGTTCGCGAACACCTATTGTATGCCAAACACTGCTCTAGTGCTGGGGCTATGGAACTTAAGAGAAAAGCTGAAGCCTTCATGGAACTTCCAGTCTAGTGAGAGAGGCAGCCAATTCACAAATATGGTCATTTGCAATAGGGCTGATAAGGAGGCCTTTCTGCCAAGGGACATTTGAGCAGAGACCTGAATGAAGCAAGGATGCAAGCTAGGCAAGGGTCTGGGCAGGAGCTGAGTTTCTGTCGAGCACAACCTAGAGTCTGGAAAATCACAGAGACTATCTTAAAAACATCATGCTACATGAGATTGTATCTGAGCAAACTTAACTGTTGCCCCAGTGATTAAAGGAAGTATTCCTTCTGCATCCAGTCAACAAGATGGCTAAAAGATAGGGCCCTTCCTTTGTACTTTTCCTAACTGGTCAGGTCGAAGGGTTCAAAGAACTGTCACTGATAAGGCACAACAGAAACGAGGTGTCCTAGGAAAATTTTTCTATGGTAATTTAGATGATAACACTGGAACTTTACTTTCATATTTCAGTCTTTAAGACTGAAATCTGTTTTTTTATGTGCTTACGTACCCTACCACAATGTCAGAGGAGGTGTTCAAGAATTTTGGGTTTTTTTGGCTTTGATTTACATCAGGTTTATTGAGGCATCCTTTGCAGGCAGTAAATTTCACCCTTTTTAGTTGTACAGCTCTATGAATTTTGACATACACATATAGTTGTATAACCCCCACTACAATCAAGACACAGAACATTTCCATCACCCTAAGGATTATGTCCTTGAGAACAACTTACATCCTTTTTAATTTTCTCTCTTTGCTTAAGATTTGGAGATGCTAAGATACATAGGCATGGAAGATAAAGTTAATGGTTGAAAACTGAAACAATCTTTTCCTGGAAATTTGAGCTGTAGTGGATAGACAAACTATTATGTGACAATGTCCACAAAACATATGCTTTTATATTAGTTCAGCTGTTCCTTCTAGATACATAAATGGAAAATAGTTAATATTTGAAAATTATAATCCTTATCTAAAAGTTGAACTATACAGATAGACAAATTATATGTTTTAGGAACAATTGAACTGCTTCTTCTTGGTAAGCAACTACTCTTGAGTTCAGATGGAGTATTCCTTCAGGAATCATCTTGGTTATACTGTATTAAAGATGCTAGCTTTAAGATGAGATGTGGATAACTTTATTCCTTCCATTATCCCCACTCTCTCCTGGAGCTTCCATCAATGACCTTCACTAACTCTCCAGGGATATCTTCACTTCTGTTTTCAAACATGACAGCTCTCTTCTATCTGGGGAAAAAAACATTTAATTCTTCTCCTTTAATTCCACCTTGGTTTCCAGTAGATAACATTTGTTGAGTGTCCAACCAATTGCTAATTGCTTTATGGTCCTTATCCCACTTTATCCTCACAAACCCCTAGCCTGCAGGTAATATTTTACAGAAGAAAAATATAATGGCCACATTCATAAAGTACCACTGCTATGTAATCCAAGAACATTATTCCATTTGATTCTCACAGAAAATCCTTTGTTATCAATGAAGAAACTAAGGCTTAGTAGGGGCAGAAGTGTGTAAGGCATTCCGGGCTCCTGGGGCATCTGCCTCATGTTACCTTCACAGCTTGATTGTTCTTGACCTTGTCCTCAGCTCTGCAGCATAGCTATGTTTCTCCTTCATTCCCTGTGCCTGGTTCTTTTTACTCTAGGTTCTTTTTTCTTGCGGGTGGGGAGGGGTACAAATTACAGAAGCCCTCTTAAATTCATTAAATTTTAAAAAGTAAATTTATTATAAGGGTAGAGGGTTATCTCACAGAACCCATGTTAGAAAGTAATGTTGGCCAGGCGCGGTGGCTCACACCTGTAATCCCTGCACTTTGGGAGGCCGAGGCAGGCGGATCACCCAAGGTTGGGAGTTCGAGACCAGCCTGACCAACATGGAGAAACCCCATCTCTACTAAAAATACAAAATTAGCAGGGCGTGGTGGTGCATGCCTATAATCCCAGCTACTCGGGAGGCTGAGGCAGGAGAATCACTTGAACCCAGGAGGCAGAGTTTGCAGTGAGCCGAGACCATGCCATTGCACTGCAGCCTCGGCAACAAGAGTGAGACTCCATCTCAAAAAAAAAAAAAAAAAAAAAAAGTAATGTTAGGCTTCTGGTAGGACTGCCACCAGAAATTAGAGAGTGATCAGGAACCAGGGCAAATGGACCTGGCCTCTCCCTTTGGCTATATGTTCTCATTTATTTGAACTCGAAATCCCTTTCACATAGGATTTCTTTACCATCCAGTAACTAATGTTCCTTAGAGCCTTGCTGCACAAAGTGATGGACCAGCAGCATCAGTCCCACCTGGGAGCTTGTTAGAAATGCAGAGTCTCAAGCAACACCCCAGTCCTGCTGATCAGATTTTCCATTTTAACAAGATCTCCAGTTGATTTGTGTGCACATTAGAGTTTTAGAAGTGTGGGTGCTGGCTTGGAGCACAAGTAGGGAAACACAAATCTATTAGACTCTCATGGAGTCAGAAGATTCAGCTAATGCCTTTGTGGTTTTTGAACACCTGAAAAAGAACATCAGCAAACTGGTTATTCAGTAACAAGTAAGTAAGTAATAAGTTTGTTGCTGAATAACCAGTTTGCTGGTGTTCATATTCAGGGGTAACTTGGTAGTTAAAATTTTGGGTACATTCATCAAGAGGCATCTACTACACATGTGAGCTCCATAAAGCAGGGACTTTGTCTTGTTACAGCTGTGCCCCTTGCAACTAGAACAAGGCCTGATATATGGTAGGCATGTGTGTTAGGCCATTGCTATAAAGAAATACCTGAGACTGGGTAGTTTATGAAGAAAAGAGGTTTAATTGGCTCACGGTTCTGCAGGCTGTACAAGCACCATGACACCAGCACCTGCTCAGCTTCTGGGGAGGCCTCAGAGAGTTTTACTCATGGCAGAAGGTGAAGCAGGAACAGGCACATCATAAAGCAAAAGCAGGAACAAGATAGAGAGTGGGGAGGTGGGGTGCCACAAGCTTTAAAATACTGGATTCTTATGTGAACTCAGAGTGAGAGCTCACTCATCACTAAGGGGATAGCGCAAACCATTCATGAGGGACCCACCTCCATGATCCAAACACCTCCCACCAAGCCCCACCTCCAACACTGGGGATTATTAGGTCGGTGCAAAGGTAATTGCTGGTTTTGCCATTACTTTTCATCTCAAATCATGTTGAATTGAGCTTTGGGTGCGGACAAATACCCAAACTATATCAGCACTCAATAGATACTTGTTGAAAAAGAAAACCATAAGAAAAAGGACAAATGGAGGCAATACAGATAGTCACTCATTACCTCAACATTCTAGAGCACTTGACTTTGCTTCAGTGGAGGACATTGTAAAGATTCCTTGCATCAAAGTTATACTGGTCGGGGTGGACTAACTACTGAACCAAATAGACCTGAAACTGTACAATGACTCAAAAACAGTAGAAGCTTATCTCTTGCTCACTTACCAGTCCTTGGCAGGTACATGGATCAAAAGGATATTCTCCTGCAGGCATTCAGGACCCAGGCTGATGGAAGTGCTACCACCTTCAACACATGGGTTCCAACACAAGTTTCCCTGGGAATCATTGCATTTCAGCCAGCTAGAACAGGAAAGGAAATTGAAGGAGCACATGAGAGGTTTTTATGGCCCAAGCATGAAATAGCAGATGGCACATCCTATGGTAGCCAGCTTTCAAGATGGCCCCAATGAATCCTGCCTCCTGGTATTCATGATCACATATAGTCCCCCTCCCACAGCAAATGGGGCTGACCTGTATAACAGATAAGATATTGCAGAAATGACAGTGTGTGACTTCCAAGGCTGAGTCTTAGTCTCTTGAATCACTTGCTCTAAGGGAAGCCAGTTGCCATATCATGAGGACATTCAAGCAATCCCATGGAGAGACCCATAAGGCCTCCCTCCCACCAGCAACCATGTGAGTGGGCCATCTTAGGAGTGGGGCCTTCAGCCTTTAGCAAGTCTGCAGATGACTGTAGTTCTAGCCCACACCTCAACTGCAGCTTTATAAGAGACTCTGAGCCAGACTGACCTAATTAATATGCTCCTGAATGCCTGGCCCTCAAACTATGAGATAATAGATGTTTGTTGCTTTAAACCACCAAGTTTCAGGGTAATCAGTTATGCAGCAATAGATAATTCACAGATTTCCACCCATTTCATTGGATAGAAATCAGCCACAGTCACACATGATTTCAAAGGAGGCTGGGGAATGTAGTCTAGCCCAGAAAGAAGAGGAGAATGTGGATTTTGCTAAGCAGTCAGCAGACTGACTGTTCTACAGGAATAGACAGAATAGTAACAGGATAAGAACAAAATCAAGAAGAAATGTAAATTAGATCCTGGTGTCAAACCACAGAGCTACTGGACACACTTAGCCTTTCTCTCCTTTTTGCAAAGTTCACCCACCCTAAAGGACCATCTCCAGCCCTACCTCCTTCATGAAATCTTCTGTGCATATCAGGCCACATTCCTCTTTCTTGCCTGTGAACTCCTGCAGCACTTCTTGGCTCATTCTCTTCTGTGTGCGGTAATAAATGTCACTGGTTCGGAGACAGAAGGCATCATTTGGTACTCAATCATGTATTGCCTTGTGATAGCTCTTATATCACTGTCTCGAACGATTATTTAAGTTTTCATATCTGTATATCTTGTCTTCCCAATTACATTTAAGATCCTGGAGGGCAGAGACCAGTGGACGTGGATAATATATGATGTGGCCACATTAGCTCAATAATCTGTAAAGTGATTTATTGAAACCACAAAATCTGATCTTAATGGGAGTTGAATTTTAATAGGAATTCAGGTCCTTCCCTAGATCACTAAACATATGATCACAACCATGTATTCCAAATTCTGTTTGCTGAGCATTAGATCATATTCTTAGCAATGCCTAGCACAAGCCTAGTCAGTGGATATTATTTGAGTGTAATTTTAGCAGAAGCTGCAAATGAGGAATTTGATTAAATTGTATATAAAAGATACATAATGATATTTAGAAAAAAATCACAGTGAAAATGGTTTTAATCTAGATTTATTTTGACATAATTTCATCACCTGTAGTTTAGCAGACTCTAATCAACTTCACATTTTAACCACCCCTTCTTGGTTTTATAAAAGGAATCATCATATTGCCAGCAAATGTTATTTCATTTACCCTCATTAACAACCCCTCCTTATGATATATATTAGTCATTTAAAATAATTGAAGGGGCTTTATGTTCGCCTTCCATTTGTATCTTTGCTTGATGTCAAAAGTAATGACTCAAGAGCTGACAAATGGATGTTGCTTCATAATAAATTTATGAAGAGTTTATCAAGCATGTGCACTGTTCTTTGTCAGCCATCTTGTAGCTAAACATAGCAAGCAGACCATTTAAAGTAACAATGCTCATGGCAGAAGCTTTTAAGAATGATCACAAAATGCAGCTCCTTGAAAAGGCCAAGATAAAAAAATAATCCTGTTATCAATTACTTCTGCTGACAAATACTTGAGTAACAACTTTGATATTTTCTGTTCTGAAAAAAAGCTGTATTTTCATATCATCTGTTGGATTTACTTTAAGACCTCTGAAATACCTGAATAATGCACATTGGTTTACCTCATAGAATATGTCATCTAACTAGCTGTATAAATCCTTGAAATCCATTATTTATACTATATATAACGATTGTTCAAGGAAACTCAGGAATTTAGATTTTAAAATCCTGGGCCTTTCAATGTGAGGGGAAAAAATATAACTCTGAGCTCTTCCCCAAAGATTAACGTTCTAATCTGACTTGAATCACTACATGTTAAACACACATTTTTCTTCTTCACTGAATTAAATTATGGAATTGATTTGTTTTACAGATTCCAGAGAAATTGCAATGGCTTTGAGCACTGGGCATGCTTACTAAGGATACAAAGATCACTGGTTAAAAGAAAAGGTTCTTTGTGTTATGTCTTCATGTGTTCAGGCCCCAAAGTCCCTGAAGCAATAACAGCTAAGTATGCCACACTCTGATCTTGTAAATAAAACATGACAATCTGAAGGTCAGAAACTGTTTTACCAGGGTGCCCTGACTTCTAAAGGTAGAACCCATGATTAACACATATCTTTGGTACAATTGTGTCCTTTACTCTGATGGGTCAACAGAGTTCAATGTATAATCAGATATCACATAATTCCCTTCCAGAGAATTTTTTTAAATATACCCATTGATTCTTAACAGTTACAGCCACTTAAAAAATACTGCAAGTACCACAGTGTTTGTTCATCTGTTCCTATCTTATAAATATATCATGATTGCATTAAAAAGTTAATAGAGACTAGAAAGCTGGTTAGACATAATTACTATGAAAGCAGATACCATGCAAAATAAAATTAAAATATACTGTTATTGTTTATAAGAAACAAAAAATAAACAGTAGACTGCTTTCAGTATATATAGATATATTATATATATTATATATATAATGTTATTATCATTGATCCAGACAAATTCAGTATCAATCAAACATCAAAATTATTTTTGGTTAGAAAATATGCAAATCAAAGGCGCTAATAGGAGGTTTACAGAGGAAGAGGTCCCCCCAGACCAGAAGACCAGAAGGGGTGATTAGGGGATGAACAGGGGGACATTACAGCTTCTGGGTAACGCTTTGCAATGAGTCCTGGGACAAGTAAGACCCTTAAAGTGTGAAGAACCAGACCACTTACTTTCAAGAACAACAAGAAGGTGGGAAGCTGAGGAGACCCCACCTAAGCCCTTAACCAGTTTGGTAGAGACCTCTCAAGAATGTGCTAGCTTTATACATGAAACAAAGGCTTCAGGGAAAAAATAAAATAAAAGTAGTAATACATGGTGTCCCTTAGAAGTGGCCCAGAGGTAGGACTAGTGGTTGCTCCATGACCATTCTGGGCATCTTTCTAACTGGAGAAGAGCCACCAAAGAGGTTGCTGTGACCCAGTGACCTCTGGGTGAGCCATCTTCCTCTGCCCCAGCCCTGGATCACCCCTCTTCCTGCCAGAACAGCACATTAGCCAATAGTTCTAGAATTTTATGAGACGAGAAATGGTTGGTGCTAGGCCCCTCAATGGTGCAGGCATAATTTAGAACAACTTCTGAGATTTCTTTAAAATAAATTTTATTGTGTATATTTAAGGTATACACTTTTTAACATAATTGGGGACTACTTAGCTATGAATTCAAATAATCATTTGAAATCACCTAATTCTGTGTTACAATTGAACAGCAAAGGGCTTTATTTATGGATATTGAAATCATTCATTGATATATATGAAATTAGAGAAGTAAATATAAAGTATTTATTCCAGGCAGACTCAAAATAAAAATAAAATTCCTTTTAAAAACATAAGGGAAACACAAGAACCATTCAAGGCACTTAACAAAAAACTGTTTAAGAGTTAGAATATTCCATTGTTATAATATTTTTTAAATTCAGGCTACCATGATTATGGTTGTTAGGGTATGCATATAGCTGTCATTTCTCTATTCTGAAACACACTGAACCAATTTACCTGCCATATTTGCTGGTGGTGTGCCATCATGGCTGTACTTTGTATTATCACACTGGAGACTGAATCAGTCAATAGAAAAAAGACTTTATTTTATTTATTTTTTTTTTTTTTTGAGACAGAATCTCACTCTGTCACCCAGGCTGGAGTGCAGTGGCCTGATCTCAGCTCACCACAACCTCTGCCTCCTGGGTTTAAGTGATTCTCGTGCCTCAGTCTCCCAAGTAGCTGGGATTACAGACACGTGCCACCATGCCTGGCTAATTTTTGTATTTTTAGTAGAGACCAGGTTTCGCCATGTGGGCCAGGCTGGTCTCGAACCAGGTGATCCTCCCACCTCGGCCTCCAAAAGTGCTGGGATTACAGGCATGAGCCACAGTGCCCGGCCAAGAGTTGATGTTCCTAACAGTACTCATTTTTTCTTTAAAGAATAAAAATAAAAGAATAAAGAATTTAAAAATCAGAGACAGAAGCCATGCATCTTCATGTGGCTTCGTATGCACTGGATTAAAAATTAATTAATATCCTCTTCATTCAAATGTCACATAGGCCAGTGCTTCTCAAACTATTATTTTCACAGATCGATAATTTTATAAAATACAATGAAAATAAATTATAAGAAAAATATTAAAAAGCTTACAAAATGCAAACCCAATTACAAAATGCAGTAATGTCAAATTGCTATAGAAGTTTCCACGTGCTTATTCTCAATCCCTGTACTTATCACAGACCAGTAACCGTTTGTGGACTTGGGCTGGTCCAGGGACCACACTTTGAGTAACCCTGGTTGGTATAAGTCACATTCACTACAACAAGTTCCATAGGTCAAAACCATTTTTTACTTAAACTTTGTTATATCAAATGGTCTCAGAAATAAGAGAGCCATTGACAGTGACTTGGAAATTGTCACCCCTTTTCCATTAGCCTGTATAATATCACTGAATGTGTGTTCAAAATATGACAAGATATTCTGCCCTAAATAATTTCTATAATGTGAAAGCTGCCTTCTCTCATTTTCCCAGTATTTTTTTACCCCTTTCCCCATCCTGTTCCTTAAATAGCTTAAGATAAGAAGTAGTGAACTTAGCATTTACTGTATAATTTTTCTTTTAAGCCTTATTTGCAGAAGTTGCATGCTAATTCTTGGTGCGAATTCAGCTCTGCAGATGTGTTCAGTTTAATCTTCATGGTGTTTTTAAAACATTAGACTTTAAATTACTTTAGGTGAGGCCTAGTCAAATGCCCAGCCCCACATATACACGTGTTATCTGGCTGCCCCGCTTCATTTCTCCCCCAGAGCATCTCACTGTAGTAAGAGGATGTGCTGGAGACCAGATCCATCTGGCTTAGAATTTTTGATCTGCAGCAGATTATGATGATGCTTCCTGTGCACCTAGACAAGTTGCTTAAACACTCTGAGGCTCATTTTCCTTATTTGTAAAATGGAGATAATACTTAGATCACAAGATTCTTGGGCAGATTAAATGAGGCAAAGTAAATGCAATGCCTGTCCCTGGGGTGAGTAGTTAAGCACAGAGTATTATTTTTCCCCTCCATGTCTACCTACCCCACGCCCTATTTCCCCTATCCCAGGCCCTCTGCTGCTCTCTGCACCCTTTACATTTTGCCTCCGGTGACTTTACTGCTTCTCTCTGCTGAAGAGGAGGATAAATAAACTCATCAAAAACACACCTTTACTAAGTAGAGAGGAAAGGCTATGCTAATACTCGCAGCTTTGCCACCTGGAAAAAAAGGTGACTCAAAGGGCACTAAGTGAGTAGGAAAGCTCTAAGGGAAAGAGCTGTTGAAAGCAGCTCTCTCAGAATACAAATACAATACAGCTTTTCCCTCCCCATCTCGCTGACAAGCATCATTGCTGCAGTTTCAGGAGAGAGAGCATTTGACCTCTGTGTTATTTCTAATTCTTAATTGGAAAAGTATTTGCTTGTCTATGAAATATGAAGATTTCCTTGATATCAGGAAATCCCTTTAAGGGAATTTTATGTTTTCTCAGGTTTTTGTTTCTTGTGAAAACCAATCTCGAAGATAATAGTTCAGTACTAAAATGATTGTATTCATAATCATTTAATTTAAATGCGTGTTTGAGAGAATGCACTTAACAAATTAAATCACATGTATTCAGAATGCTGTTATGGCCACCATTTGTGCTTTCTTGTCAATTGCCTAAGCTGACACTGTCATGCCTAAGCTGACATTGTCAATGCAATGATTCTATCCCACACTCTTGGTTTGGTGAGCTCACAGTCAATGCATATTTTTTACTCAGTTTAATTAAACATGGGGACTGTTTAATTAGCTTTAATTAGAAAATTAATGCAGATTATTCCTACAAGTCTCAAACAATTTAGATGTGAATGAAATTAAAAAATTAAATTCTCTCCCCCTACAACCCACCTCTCCACTCACACACCTATAAACACAACACTCGCCTACATCCTCATCAAGATTCTTCCAGCTCTAAGATCCTACATGTCTCCGCCTTGCTACTCAACTCCACCTGAATGTTTGGGCATAGCCAATTCACCAAGCTACCCCATTCTGCTTTTTTCCATGAAAGGTCTTGCTCCTTCCCTTTTATTTCCAGTCTATGGCCCCGTCAGATGCTACAATCCTCCTTGACTCAAGAATTTCAATTCAACAGTTACAAAAATTAATTTTTGAAACTGGTAAGATTGTGTTATGAGTGCCTTATATTGTACCCAAGCATAAGTATGGCTGAAGACCATGACACAGCCTGCCTCTGAAGTGACAGTAAGGTAGAAGTCCCCTGACAAGTCTTCCACTTGACTGACCCTCATTCGCTCTGTAAAGCAAAGTGACCCCAGTTCATGGCATTCAGAATGCCTACAGCTGGCAGGGTCCTTGCTAATCCACCCCCACAGCTCAGTTCCCATCTTTTAAGGTGTATGCTTTTAAAAAAACCAACTATTGGGTTTTTGTTCTCAAATCTGTTTATTCCATTTATAATTGTAGGCATGTTATTTAATTTTAAATATTATATAAACTAATGAAATATGAATGCTAAGGAGGGGAAGGAAGCAAAATCAGACAGAGAGGGAAATGGAGTGGCAATGTGATGATCCCAAGGGCACTACTTAATAAATATCTCGCCCACTAAATTCCATCTCATTGTATGCTTCCCAGGAAACCCAACTTGCAATGGCATTGCTATGCATTATATCACTTAGCGTAAGGAAATAAAAATATTTACACTCATTCAGCTTAAATATGATTCCATCTGAGTGTGGTCAGACTTTAGACTCAGGGAGATTTATTTAATCTAAGATACCTGCTAGCCAAGAAGAGCACACTGTTCTTTATGGACATAACCATCACTTCTCATGAGCTATGCTGGCTGATAAGCAGGAAAGCTGGGAAAACTGGGAATTTTTAAGACATATCTCAACAATCAAATCTTATAGGAAAGGAAATTCAATGTAGTAAACATTGAAAAAAATTCAATGTAGTAAACATTTAGAAGGTCTAAACATTCCCATTTAATGTTAGAATTAGAGGTTCTGACCAGATTAGGAATATGAGACTTCAAAGAGGAGAAAATAAAACACCAGGAATTCAACATTGCAACACGAATCTCTAGATCTTTTTCTAAGATGACTAAATTTAGGCATGGGAAGGATCACTCCTTATTACTGATGAAGAAAGAAATATGCTTGACAATAGCTGTGGGTGGACTTGCTGCTTGGTCCCCAAAGCATTCAAGATTAAAAAAAGAAAAAATAGTCATTATTTGAAATTTTCTGTAGTGATGACAGCTATTACAGTGTGCACTCTTTTGACCTAACAATTTAATCTAGCTTATCTGCTGCTGGAAGAGTTTCCCTCATGACTAAAATGTTTATTTAGCTAATAAAATTATTCAGTGTCACTAGATAGAAAGATAGAGATGTATTTTAATGTGAACAGTGACAAAAAATGTTATCAACTTTTATTTGCAAGTGTAGGCAAGCAGAGAAAATAGAAAATAAAAACATCTTAATGCAGCACACATCAAAAATTATTGAGTTCCTTTACTTTTCTTCATTATGTATAGGGATTTTAGATATATTCATTTCCCATACGCTACCAAGGTGAAAAATGACATCTCCTATCTATATTTTTAAAATTATGGTCTGCGAAATTTATACTGTTTATCCAAATCCTATATGAATGGAATTATAAAGAGGAGAAGGAGAGCTATGAATTGACATGCTACTGCACTGAGAAATCTTCATTACCAAGAAGAAAGAGGTTAACCTATTTCCCCTCCACCTACTTTCCACCACCCACACTTATTTTATCTAAATTGTCTAACCATAATCTCCCTCCAGGCCTAGGACCTAGTGCTAGCTTTGATGATTTCTCATCAGAGCCATTTCAATGGAGCATCCCAAAATCTTTTCTAACATGTGCTTTTAAACAATGCTGATGGAAAGGTGAAAAGAGATTGATTCTGAAAAGGAATGCAAATTCCTAATGGCATAAAGCAGTCATGGTAGAAGCAACAATCTGTATGTTCCATACTCCTAGGGCTTTGAGGAGAAAGAGGTGTACCTATTAACTGTGGCCACAAAAATGCTGTATAACAAGCAACCACGAAATCTCAGTGGAAAACAACAATAGGCATTTATTTGGCACATGAGTGTACAAGTCAACAGAGGTTGAGGGGATCTAGACTGGGCTTTGGCTGAGTGACTGCTGATCTCTGCTGGGTTTATTCATGCAGATGTGGGGTCGACTGGAGATCAATGGATCTGGTCTGGGCTTGGCTTGAGTGACTTGGCTGTGCTCTGCATAGCTCTCATCCTCTTTCTGGAATCAAGAGGCTAGCCTGGGCGTGTGCATCTCAAGGCATTGGCAGAAGTATAAGGGGGCAAGCCAAATCATGCACATGCTTCTACTTTTGCTCATGTCACACTTGTTAACAAAGCTCATCACATGGCCAGAGTCAAGCATCAGAGAAATACAGTCCACCTCTTTAGTGGGAGGAACTACAAAGTCATATGGCAAGGGGTATGGATATAGAAAGGAGTTTTTAAAAAGTTTGGGTCGTTAAGTCAATCCACAACAAGAGAGGAGCAGAAGCAGTTGCTTTGAGATCAGCTTTACCGCATATTGATGTGCAGGTGTATCCTCCACAACAACATCTGGTGAAAGGGAGGGTGGAAGCTGGAATACAGCCACACTCCACTCCCCAAAGCCATGCACCCTGGCATGGAGTGTGTCCTTTTTCTAACAAAAGCATTACATGGGTTAGTAGAACCTTGTTCAAGATTCACCAGGAAAGGGTTCAAAAGCTACTACTGTGTCATGGTCCATCCAGTAGATACAATTTTAAACTTTATCATGTTCTTCAATTCCATGCTCTCTACTTCATTTATCCCCCTTGACTACAAATTCACCCTTCCAGATATCATTTTAAACACATGCAGCACATATGAATCTCAGGCCACAAACCCAGGTTGCCAAGCCATTTAACTTATTTTCCGTGGCTAAACTTAATTTCCTTTTCCCATCTCTATGTATTTAATGGTGGAAAATTAATTCCAGTCACTTCTGCACCATCCCTTCTCCAGAGTTGCATCAAATATATGGGAGACTTATATACCATCATGCAGTCAGTGGAAGATACGGTATGTAGTCATTATCTAGCCAACAAAATGTGAGAATGATGTACACCCATAAAATCCTTCTATGTGTGATTCTCCATGCTCCTTCTCCAAGATGGAACCTTGGAAACTATGAGCTAAAGATGGCAAAACCACAAAAGGGTAAGAACCTCGAATCTCTGAATCACATGGAGTATAACAGCCTGAAAATTGGAAACATTATTTGAGAATTTGCAAGAGAAGAAGGAAACTTTTACTGTACTAAGTCACTGATATTGAACTTGATCTTTTCAGTAACTAGAATAATGTTAATTAATGAATACAGACAATCTGGACAGCAGTTTGACTGGGAAATATACTATGATGACCAGGCTGCATCTAGAACTCACAAGACTTTTATAACCACTAACTCAAAGCACAACTCATTGGCATAGGTATGGGTTTTTCTCCAACCACATTAAGCTTCTCAGTGCAAATGTGGGGTAGGCAGAGTCCTTTTTCCCCAGGTCTCTGCCTCATCCTCAATAATTTTTAACACCAATATCACTATTTTTCTCTCCAACGTGCTCCTGTCATGATTCTTGGAAGTTTCAGTATCTGTGAAGACGATCCTTCTAGTACCTTGTTGTGCCAGGTCATTTAGGCAGAGGCATGTGTCTTACTTGTGTCAGTTTCTGTAGCAATAGAAACTGAAACGAAGATTCCTCTACAAGCAATTTATTGAAGAAGTGCTCTCAGGAGCACTCTGGAGTAAGGAAGGGAGGGAGCAGAATAGGACAAAAGCAGTAGAGATGTAGTGTAGCTGAAGTCTAGCCCAGCTTGATCCCACAAGGAGCTCCAACTGGCTGAGTATAATTCTCCAGAGAAGAGTACAACTATGGGCTGATAAGCAGCCAACTTTCACAGTATACTGCCACAGCCCAATAAGGGCACCAACAGCCTGCTACAGCATGCTACCAAAAGTCATCCTCCAGTAAGAAAAAATAAATATGCTTTTTTTGTGTGTGGTCTTCTCCTTCAGAAGGAATCTGACCAGACCACTTCTTTCCAAGATGATTTGGCCAGCTGCCTGGCATAAGTACCCAGTCAGCCTCAATGCCAGTCCAAGGTCATATCAGACAGATATCTGCATCATAGCAAGCCACCTGGGAAAGGCTAGTGCTAAAAGCTAAATCTCCATTTAGAATAAAAAGCAATAATATGCAGGTGTTGGACTAAATTGTTACTGCTCCCACTTCATTTCAGCTGAAATAATTTGATGTAGCCCTTAGACCTATTATCTCATAAGGAATTTTGTGAACTCAAGCTGTAAAATAAAGCTGAGAGAAAGACAATTTGCACTGCTAACCCGAGGTCCACAGTTTTTGTGCAAAGATTTCCGGGTAGCTAACTTTTTCATCATTTTTCAGAGTGGTTTTGAGTTAGGGCCACAGAATTATTTTTGCAATTTAAAAAGCCATTTCATGAAGAAATTTTGACTCAAGATATGCTCAATGAGTTTTTGAAATTGAATTGGCAGGATAAATTGTGGCCCTTCTCTTTCCAAAGTGATCAAAGAAGACCTACTTACCCTCTATAATATCAAACTGCTCTAAAACTCACTGTTCTTATTGCTGATTTATCAGCTCCATTTTTTAAAAAGTTCACCCACCCAGTCTATACAACTCCAGAAACGGGCTGTTTTCATTCAGTTCCACCATCTATCAGTTTCTAAAAATATGTGTGTGTGTATCACATATACATATATACATATATAAATAGGTGCAAAAACTAAAATATTGGGCAAGGTTATCATCATACCTCAGGAATTGTATTTGGTATGACAAATAATTTATTTAGCACAAATGGGCCAGAAACTGTGCTAAACACTAAGATCACAAAGGAGAATGAGACATGTGTCCCACCCTCAAGTTGCTCACAGACCCCTGGAAGAGAAGGACCTGAAATCAAATAAATTTTAATAGAGCTGTGGTGTATGGAAAACAGAATAATTTTGCATGGGATGGTTTGGGAAAATTTCATTGAGAAGATGGCATTTTATATGGAGTTTAAAGGCAGAGGCGTGTGCATTGCCTGGTAACTCTGGGGTATTTAATTTATTAAATCAATATTCAAATTTATAAAATAATCAATGGATCCATTTTTCCATACTCAGAGGGGTCACTATTTTCCCAGGCAAGTGAGCTCTGAAGCTTCCAATATAAAATACCTAATCAAAAATCATAGGTAATAAATATTTTTGGCATCTAAAGCTAAGTCTTGCTCAGAAAAAAGAGAGTGATTGATATAGTATAAATAATGATAAAGGAAGAAAATTATATAGATCTTATTGTTTCTCGCCAAATTATTTTCTTTACTCATTCAGTTCAACAAACATTTACTGAAATGTTTGTAAGCCATGCATGACAATGGTATTTGATATGAGGAAGTATAGTTGTATATGCAAAATCTGAATTTTGGAACTTTAGAACAAAACCTCAGACAATGAAAATAGCCATTTTTTAAAAGACAGGGAAGTGATATCAATAGAATTGTTTAATGCACTGCTCATATTTCTTTCACTAAAGACTTTTCTTGTAGCCAAAATTAAAATGAAATAATTCTGGACACATACTAACTGTAGGCACCCCGAGGATGGCAGGAACACAAGTGAGTACAAGGAGCACTCCCACCTCAAGGGAGTCTGCCGCCTGAGTGGTTCCAGACTATGGAAGATGGATTAGGCATTGCTGACAACCATGAAATTGATGTAGCTAGAGAATGATTCAAGCATAAGAGTCACAGTCATAGTCATGGGATTTAGAGATGGAAGGAAATCCACTCATCAGGAACAGACGTTTGTTTGTCAAACATTCACCCATTTTAAATGGCTCTTCCTGTACTGACACCATAGGTCAGGATTAAAGAATTGAGAGAAAAATTGGCATGTTGACCCACAAGCATGAGGTGGGCAAAAATAGGCCACCCATTTGAGCTGCAGTGATTTCAGGGCTCCCAACTCTTAACACTCCCAGCACAACCACACACACACAACAACACTCATACACACAACCTTACTCCAAATCTCAAAAACCCAGTCTGAAATTCCACACTTAAGGAATCATTACAGTTTAAGTGTTGAATTCATTTCTGGGCCCAGTTGAAGTAAAAATTCCTCTGGAAAACAAAAAGACATACTTACCATATGATCCAGAAATTCCACCCCTAGAGAAATGAAAATTTACATTCCCACAGAGACTGGTACAGGAGTGCTTAATAGCAGCTCTACTTATAATTGCCAAAAACTGAAAACTACCCAGATGTCCTCCAATGGGTGAATAAACACACTGTGGCTATCAATACCACAGAATACTACCCAGCAAGAAAAGGAATGAAATATCAATGCAAACAACAACGTGGATGAATCTCAAAGGCATTGTGCTGAGTGAAAGAAGACACTCCCAAAGGTTACATTCTGTTTGCTTCCATTTACATGGCTTCCTGGAAAAGGCAAAACTGTAGAGATGGAGAACAGATGGGCAGTTGCCAGCATTTGGAAGTGGAGAGGAGAGTTCTGCAAAGGGGCAGCCCAAAGGTTTATTTTGGCTTTTTAGTTTTTTTAGTGATGGAACTGTTCTGTATCCTAATTGTGGTAGTGATTACACAAACATGCCTGTGTTAAAACTCATAGAACTGGGTACCAAGAGAAACAATTTTATGATATGTCAATTTAAAATGTTTAAAAAGACAATGCATGCCAGTTTCAAAAATAAAAGAGATGTGTATTTAGCTATAATGTAGAAGGGCAATCAGATCCCCCACCACCGACACCCCAGAACAAAAATGTGATTTATATAAAGCAAGACGGAAGAAAAATTAAGGCATTTTGGGCACCTGGAGGTGGATTTGCAGAGGAGGTAACACGTGGTGAAAGAAAGGCATGAGTGAGGGGAGGGTAAAGTGCAAAGAAAATGAAGTCTGGGAAAACATGGAGTTTTCTGACATCAAATTTTGCCCAAGGAACAACTCTGAGACTCAGAACCATTAACAGCAGCAATTCCAAAAGTTAAGCAGGTGAAATGACACTTTTAAAGCAAATTACATAGCCCCAACTTTTGTTCAAGAAATAGATGCTAGAGGCCAGGCACGGTGGTTCATGCCTGTAATGCCAGCACTTTGAGAGGCCAAGGCAGAAGGATCACTTGACGCCAGGAGTTCAAGAACAGCCTGGGCAACATAGCAAGACCTCATCTCTACTGAAAAGAAAAGAAAGGAAATAGAGGCCGGGAAGAAGAGAGAGCTGACTTAAAAGGTGAGAGGGATAAGCAAACTAAAAACGAATGTGTTTCCATAAGCAATGCCACGGTGAGTATTTCCTCTCACCTTAAGCACAAGGCAGAGATGAGTCTGCTCTCCCTCAAAGGTAGTGTCAAGGTCATCTGCCTAACCAAATGATGTTTTGCCCCTGATTAATGCATCCTACAGCCTCTTGTCAACTCTCAGCCTTTGAAAGAAAATTATCCATCTATTTACTTATGCTTAGCAAGAGGCTGGTTTTGGCAAAGACAAATGGTAATCATCAATTAAACAAGCCTTCTAAACTTTAAGTCTCTCAGGTGAGGCACTTGCCTTTGAAACCATCCATTTGTTCCATATCTAATTCTAAATCAGTGGTTGTCAACCAGGAGCAGTTAGGTCTCCAGTGCTGCTAAACATCCCCCAAGGCAGATGACAGCCCCCATGAAAAAGAATGATCCAGCCCCAAATGTGAATAGCACTGAGGTGGAGAAACTCTGCTCTACATGTTCTAATAATACTCGAAATTTTTCCATTACCTCATTTACATATCACCTTTCCCTGAAATAACTTTTAATCACTCAAGGTTTTTCCAACACATGTGTGATGTGGCTGGGGGTCTGGTTGGATTTCTTGACTTCACAGATGAAGCTACTGATCAACCACAGGAAGCAGCTAAATACAGTTGCTCAGACTGAAAAACCAAGTTGCTGCAGGACTACATGCTCATCCGCATATGCTAAGTACATTTTCCACATTTGGTACTTTTTATGGGGCAAATAAAACCCACGTTGCTTTCTCAAGATCACACAAAGATCAATCAGTGTTCTCCATTGAAATGTCACCCAACTCAGGGAAAAGCAAAGAAAATGTGCCTGTCTGTTGAGGTTGAGGAGTCCATCTCTGGGAAGGGGCAGTGAGATGATGAGTATTTTCATGTCTCCTGAAAGTTTAAAAAACATGAATTTTTAAATTTTCAATCTAATAGCCAGAAAAAATCTATTAGTTTTCACTTTGTTTTTTCATTGTAGAACAGAACCCAAACAAATCTAATGACACCCCCAAACATCTTCTGTACCCTCTTTCTTATCCTCATCAGCTCACTCTCCCAAAGCTCCAGCTGTCCTCAATTGGGCAATGCTGAATTCCCATTAACCTGAATGTAGACTAGCAAATTCTCTGCATAATCCAAGACACAAGGAATAGGAGGTAAACTAAACCCAAGTACATCTCTTTCAGTGAAGGTTTAATAAAAACATTAAATTGCCATTCATCAGGCTCATATGAATTCTTCCTGCACATGCTGAAGCTTCTTTCTTGCATCACAGACACTTGGGTTTTTCAAACATTTGACTTCCACCTCTCATCTCCTGTCCCATCCAGGCTCAAAACATCAGCACAAAGGCACATAATGCCGCTGTCTTCACTTCTTGTTCAGTTTCTTGTAAAGAAAGAAAGCAATGAATATTGTCAAGCATAAATGGAGGCAGGTGTGCCACACCTTGCCTTCCATCTGTGTCTGACATTTCAAAACACCTAATAGAAAAGTCTTGTACCAGCAGTTGCTGCTAACTGCCTAAAGCACCAAATGGATGACTAACAGCTCTATCCCATTTCTTCCATCTATGCATTATTATAAGCACAATACATTTGCTAGGGTGACAAGGACATTTATTCAAAGACGAGCTGCCCCAAAGGCCTAATCTACGCAGAGACTCTTTCCTCTAAAAGGAGCTATGTTTCAGCCTGCTCTTAAAAGCCACCTTATTAGAATAAGCTCTATAAGCTGTTTGCATTTATGTTATAGTGAAGTTCTATCAGAAGGGGTTGATGCCCTAAAACACAGTTCTGGCTAGAAATTCTGGTCACTGAGCATTTGGGGATATAGGGTAGGTACTGAGAAGTATATGTATTATGTCAGCAAACAGTAAAGTCTACCTTTCTACTACAGCATGTCCAAAAGAAGTTTAAGATAATTGAATATGTAAAACAAATATACCCAAAAAAACTAAAATTAAATAATTTAAGGACACTACAGATGTACATATTCTATTTATTGTGAGTTTGTGAGTTCTATATGATGGTGGTTAACACTCAAATTTTTTAAAGCCAAATTTCCTTTTGAGGGATTCAAACAGTAAGATATCATATGATACCCAGATGCCATCAAACACAAATTAAGGGAGGGTTTTCTCAAGACATCAAGGTATGGCAGCCATATGTGGATGATCCCTATAATGGTCCCGATTTCAAATATTTTATCATCTTGCCAGATCCCAGTGCTGATTTTTAGCTTAGGAAATATAGTCACAATGCCTATAATGAAATGCTGGATTCTCAGCAGTAAGCTATCTCCAAATCTCACTATAGGAATGTTTCCTAGGGAAGGAGTTTTAGAAATAAGAAATCTCAACTTGGATGGACATTTGTCTCAAGAAAAGGGAGCACTTGCTCTTTCTGACCTTAAATTTCAAGATTACTTCTCACTTTTGAACCTTTCAGTGCCTGAATATTGACTACATGACCTATCATCATGCTAAGGACTCTGAAAGCATGGGAAACAGGCAGAGTTCCTGCCTTTTTCAGGCAATGTACTTAAACAGCAACAACCCAAGACACAATAAAAACATTGTTTTTATTTTTTTTAAAAAAATTTTTGGAGTGCAGTATATTTTTATCCTGGTCAGGCTCTAACATTTATGCTGGGATACATAAAATGAATTCTTACTCTAATTAGCAGCACAGCTCGTGACTCCACCCACTTCAGGTTATACTTATGAAAGGAAGCAAAGAAAATATAAATTTGGAAAGGGGTATAGATGCCTCAAGCCCAGTAAATCCGCTCAAAACCTTTCAGTGTGAAAGGGCTTCTATATTGCCTCCACAATTTCTTTTTCACATCTTCCAATTTTGTCTTGCTGAGTAGGGGATTTTCAAAAGAACCATTGGGTCAATGGTAAATTGATAGAAAATGCTTCAAGCTGCTTGTTCTGTCAGCATGTATAGACTCCTTTAATTCTCAAATGACTGTCTTCAGTAACCTTCCTGTTGTTATGAGTTAGGAGTATTGATGTGTGATGAATAAATTGCACTCATTGGTTATTGTCAGGAAAAGAGAGGTAAATTACATGTTTAAACTGGCATTCCTTTCTTGAACCTTATTGCTAAATGAAGCATGAATGATATGACTATGAAAATCCTTCCTGAGTCAGAGCAGAGTAAAATAAAAAACAAATTTTAGAGTATTGACCTCTTATATACAGGAAGAAAAATATCTGACACCTCGACAATATTAGGACTCCTGGAGATCCTTATGGGCCAGAAGAAAGAGCTATCTCCTTTCTTCTCCTCTATCATATGAGAGCTAATATTTCTATATCAGACCAATGTTGAAATGCTTGAGCTTCTGTATTCGTCCGTTCTCACACTACTAATAAAGACATACCTGCGACTGGGTAATTTATAAAGGAAAGAGGTTTAATTG
The DNA here is from genome assembly GCF_029289425.2 of Pan paniscus. Taxonomy (NCBI): domain Eukaryota; kingdom Metazoa; phylum Chordata; class Mammalia; order Primates; family Hominidae; genus Pan; species Pan paniscus. The sequence continues at coordinate 22,261,348 of NC_073272.2, read as the reverse complement.
GCTCACAGTTCTGCATGGCTGGGGAGGCCTCTCGAAACTTAAAATCATGGCAGAAGGTGAAGGGGAAGCAAGGCACCAACTTCACAAGGCAGCAGGAAGGAGAAGTACCAAGTAAAGAGTGAAGAGCCCCTTATAAAACCAACAGATGTCATGAGAACTCACTCACTATCACAAGAACAGCATGGGGGAAACCACCTCCATGATTCAAGTACCTCCACTTGGTCTTTCCCTGAACACCTGGGGATTACAAGTCAAGATGAGGTTTGGGTGGGGACACAAATCCTAACTATATTGGCATCATTTTATAGTAGAAGTAAGACAAGAATTAACTCATTCATGAAGTTAGAAATGGACAACCGAAGAATATGCAGGCTGCACATCATTCACCATGCCTCATACTTTGAGGGGATGAAACTTGCCTAGGTCTTTCACAACCTCCCTTGATTCCTTGCTCTTTTCTTCATGTCTTTCAATAAGAATAGAGAAGAGGAAGGAAAAAGTTCCAATCTAGTACTATTAAAGAGAATTCAGTCCAAACTCAGGACTCTGTATAAGCCATCTTCTTAAATTGGTTCAATATATTCGAAATAAGAAATGAAAATTTTAGGAAAACAGGCTTATGAATTTCAGATAGCTACTGATTACTTCCCAAATGAACTTTAAAGAATTCACTTCATAACTCATCCTATGTTCCCAACACATTTTTGTTCTGTCACATGAAATATTTAGGAACCAGAACTCAAACTATTCATTCAAGTAACATTTACAGAGTTTCTAATATCTAATCAAGACTCAGTTCTTAGCTTTAAGGAAATTGGTGAAAGAGGGTAATTTCATCTCAGGCCAGAGAGTCATAAAGAAATTTTAAGTTATTCAGTAATGTTACTGTTATATGTAATAGTGGTATTCTTATTCAAAAACTATTTTTAATATAAATAAAACAAGTAATTATGTTAAGAATCAAGATTTTCAGAGTAAAAGAGAATTATAAAGTCAAAGAAATTAATTTAAAATTGTAATGTTAAAGCAAATTGAATATATCGATATGAAGTCATTAGACACACACATATACATATGTGTGTATGTTTTCTGGTTCTGCATTGATATGTCCTAAAAAGCAAAGGACATGAACAGACACTGTTCAAAAGAAGATGTTACACGCAGCCAACAGGCTTATGAAAAAATGCTCATCATCACTGATCATTAGAGAAATGCAAATCAAAACCACAATAAGATACTGTCTCACACTAGTCAGAATGGCTATTACTAAAAAGTCAAAAATAACAGATGCTGGCAAGGTTGAAGAAAAGAGAATGTTTATATATTGCTGGTGGGAATGTTTTGTTTTTCAAAATAAAAAAAAAACTGTTAGGGGAATGATTCATGAGGATCAAGGCATTCATATAGTGCCAAAGAAAAATAAAGAAGATTACTCTCTGGTCTCAAAGAGTAAAACTTAAGTGTATGACTGAAGGATCAAGCTGTCATCACCCTAATTCAGGGCTCAATCTTTGCATCACTAATGGTAAGACAAGCAGATATCACGTGTCACCTGACATGATGCATTATAATGTACCCATCCTCTGTGATGAATTCTGGCCACAAATATTTAACGTGTACTCATCAAGCTTTTAGAGCCAACTTCCAGTTTACAAGAAATACAGCTAAATACACCAAAGTGACACCACAAGGAAGCAACCATGCAAATCCAGAAGGTGAAATATTTTTGTGGGCAGCTTGTCCACCAGTAAGTCAAAGTCATGAATAAGAGACTGTTTTGGAATAAAAGAGATGTAAGGGAAATAATGACATGCAATGGGTGGTCCTAGAGTGGATTTTGATTCAATAATGATTCATTCATTCATTTTGGAAACAATTGGGGAAATTTGATTATTGACTGGATGTTAAATAATACTAAGTGAGTATAATTTTAAGAGGGATAATGTTATTTTGCCCAAGATATTTTTAAAAGGTGCATACTTAGTAGCTTCTTTAGAGTGGTGTGCAGCATAAGCTAAGCCTAGAATTAAGTGTGGTCCATGGTCCAGCAACAACAGCATCATCAGGGGCTTGTTAAAAATGCAAAGTCTCAACCCCCACCCCAGACCTACTGAATCAGAATCTACATTTAAACAAGATACCCAGGTGACTCTTCTGCACACTGTAGTTTGAGAAGTGCTGTTAAGCATGTGTCTTCCTATATGGGAAACCACTGAAGAATGTGACAGGAATGTCAATTGCTTCTGTCCCCCATCCCTCAGTGCACTGATATACTTTATTCCACCCCAAAATGGATTGGGACCTAGCCTCTGAGCCCACAGGACTCAACCTCTAGCTGCTCCCAATTTTCAGTTCCAGAGTTGAGCAGGGGAGTCTGGTCATAAGAGGTGGTATTGCACTCAGTGGAATAAAGCAGTCGCCCATTAAATATGCACAATTCTTCTGGGGGTGAGGGAGACAGTGCCCTCTGTGACTCATTTCTGTCACATCCCTTCCCTTCCTGCCCAGTTCTTCTTAGCTCATAGTGAGCTCGACAAGTCCACTCTTAATCTTTTCCAGCACTTAACACCTTCCATACGGGGTGTACTGGTTTAAACAGTGTCCTAAAATTCATGTTCACCCAGAGCCTCAGAATGTGACCTTATTTGGAAATAGAGTAATTACAGATGTAATCAAGTTAAGATGAGGTCGTAGTGGAGCAGGTTGGGCCCTAATCCAGTGACTGGGGTCCTTAGAGGAAGAGGGGAATTTAGACACAGACACACACAGAGAGAACCCCATGGAATGATGGAGGCAGAGATTCAAATGATGCCTTTATAAGCCAAGGAACACTTAAGAATTGCCAGCAACTGCCAGAAACTAGGAAGAGGCAAGAAAGGATCCTCCTCTAGAGCCCTCAGAGCTCTGCTAACATCTTGATTTGGGACTTCTAGCCTCCAGAACTGTGGGAATACATTTCGGTTGCTTTAAGCCACCAAGTTTGTGGCACTTCGTTACAGCAGCCCCAGGAAACTAATATACTGGACAAACCTCTTATTCTAAATTTAAAATGAATAATATTACGATAGGTATTAGTTCACATTTATCAAGTGATTACTATGTACAAGGCACTGGACTAAGTGTTTTACATGCAATGATCTAATTTAATCTGCAAATTATCCTATAAGTTAGATAATTCTAAATGTCCCCCATTCTACAGATTAGAAAACTGAAGCTTAGGGAAATTCAGTGCCTTATATAAATTCATAAAGTGGCAGAGCTGAATTTCATGCATCTGTCTGATTCCACAGCTCATGCGCTTCATCGCCATGCTACGAAGTTCAAGATGAAGATAGAATCATATTGTGACCGGAATTTTTCAGTGATGTGTTTCCCACAATCCTTCCTAGATTTGTATCTAGAGAGAAAGCAACAAAAACCAAGACCTCAAAAAACTGAGGACCCAAAACCTTGTGGAAGGCCACAACTCTTGATCTTTTCACAGTTACCCTGTCTATCAAACAAGTGGCATTTTCATTCCCAATTATTAGTGTCTCTTCATTGTTTCTGAATACAGCTCACGTCAGAAGTGAACCCAAAATAGCTTTCAGTCAGCTCCATTCCATTAGATACTGAAAATACTCAGTCTTTTATTCTCATTAGGACAGAAATAAAGCCAAAAAATATGATCCAAAACATACATTACTGTTGCCTAGGTGAAAAAATGCCTGAGTTAAATGATTATTAGCTGCCTGCACCAGCTGAAAACCAGAAAGCTCGGCTGAAAATGCACCAATATTTTTACTCAGTTGCCTCTTTGGCTCACCTGCAAAACCCAGAGACAAGCCTTCATCATTACCATGAGGTACATCTGGAAAAAGACAGCTAAGGAGCAAGTCAAAGTTACCTTTGAGTGATTAACAACTTAGATGTGAATGTGGTGTTCCAATAATCTAAATATTGTGTGAGAATTCTGGGCTTTTGAGTTACTACTATTTAAGTGTGTAAATTACAAGTAAACTTCTTTTGTAAGAATCCTAAACTGATGAAAGTGGTTTTGTTTTTGTTTTGTTTTGTTTTGTTCTGGGAGGGAGGTTGTTTTTGTTTCAGTTCTAGAGCCCGGTAAGGTAGAGAGATTAGTCACATCCTGAAGCTAGAAACATTTGGGTTTCCTTCTTTAATTTTTTCTTTACGAATTTAATACATATCTTATTGACCTGAAGTTCCCAAGGCTGCTCTATTTTGTTGTCAGCTTCTTTTCTGTGTCTCACATCCACTGTTAAATCGGTCCCTAGGTCAGGGGAGTGGGCAGGCCCTAGGGAGAAGAGGGGATTATGGGTGATGCTAGAATCAGTCCTTATCCATTTTACATTATCTTTCTTTTCACTTACATAGAGGTTTACAGTTCCAAATCTATTATTCCATTTGATTTTCACAATACTTACAAAAGAGGCAGAAAAGGCATTATTGTGGTGGTCCCTCGTGAGAAAAGAACTTGTTTTGAGGTTCCAGCAAGCAAGCATCAGGACTCAGATAACCTTGCCCAAAGAAAAGGAAGACTCCATTGCACCTGTAGGCTTAGGGAGGGATGGATATAAGGAGAAAAGGAACACCCACTTAGCCAGTCAGATCAGTGGAAACAATCCTGGCAACCAGTTCAGTAACAGATGCTCCAGCCAGATGGCCCTCTCCTTCATTTTACACATGAGGAAACTGAGGCCCATTCTCTCAACAAATTCACTAGACAAACATTTATTGAACACTGTGCTTGGGATACTGTATCTAGAGTTGCATTCTTACAAGGGAATTAGACAATAACCAATAGATAATTGCTCTGAAGAAAAAGCAGGGTAAGCAAAGAGAGGGACGGGGGTGCTATTTTAGATAGAGCAGTCAAGGGAGTCTTCTCCAAGATGCCACTCAAGCAGATACCTGAATGCAATGAAGGAGTCAGCCCATGGATACTCAGGACAAGAATATTCTGGGTAGATGGAGCAGCAAGTGCCAAGATTCTGAGGCAAGAACATATTTGGAGAGTTAAGCAGCAGGGAGGCCAGTGTGGCTGAGGCGGGGAGAAGGAAGGGAAGAGTGAAAGGAGATGAAGTCAGTCACATAGTGGGGATGGGCAGGCTGCGGGCAGGGGAGATTACATAGGGACTTGGAGGCCATGATATGAATTCTCAATTTCATTTAAAATACTACATGAAACCAGGCCGGGTGTGGTGGCTCACACCTGTAATCCCAGCACTTTGGGAGGCCGAGGTGGGCGGATCACAGGGGGAGATTGAGACCACCCTGGTTAACATGGTGAAACCCCGTTTCTACTAAAAATACAAAAAATTAGCCGGGCGCGGTGGCAGACACCTGTAGTCCCAGCTACTCAGGAGGCTGAGGCAGGAGAATGGTGTGAACCCGGGAGGCAGAGCTTGCAGTGAGCCAAGATCGCACCACTGCACTCCAGCCTGGGTGACACAGCGAGACTCCGTCTCAAAAAAAAAAAAAAAAAACTACATGAAACCTTTGTAGATTTTAGACAAGGCAGTGACATAATCGAACTGTTTGTAAAGGATCAGCCCACCTACTGTGTTGAGAAAAGACTGTAAACAAAGCAAAAGTAAAAGCAGGGATAATGGTCCAGGCAAGAGAAGATAATGAAAAGCAGAGAGATGATGGTAGCTTGGACCAGTGGATTATGGTGAGAAGACATCAGAATTCAAATATTTTTCTAAGAGAGAGCTGAGAGGATTCCCGAAAAATTGGATTTAGAAGTATGAGAGAAAGAGAGTAATCAGGGGTGACTCCAGTTTGTGACCTGAATAGTTGAGTGGATTATAGTCCCATTAACTTAGATCAGGCGTCAGCCGACTTTTCTGTAAAAGGCCAGATGGTAAGTATCTTTGACTTTACAGCCCACACAATCTCTACTGTAACTACTCAACTCTGCTATTGTAGTACAAAAACAGCCACAGATAAAAAGCAAATGGATGGGCATGGCCGTGTTCGAATAAAACTTTATTTACAAAAACAGGTAGTTTGCCTACACCTGGCTTAGATGAAAAAGCCTGCAGGATATTCAAGATGGGGTGTAGGTGGCCTATGGCAGATTGTGTTTCCAAAGATGGCCACAACAATATACTACATGCTTTTTTGTAATATGACTTTGCCATGCCCTCTTCAATTGAAGAGGTAGAGTCTATTTGCCCTTCCTTTGAATATAGGCTGGCCTTTTGACTTACTTGGCCCATGAAATGAGGCAGAAGTAGGGCTGTATGCCTTCCAAGAGTAGGTTATAAGAAGCCGTGAAGCTTCTGCCTTTATCTCTAGAATGCTCATACTTGAGAACCTAGTTATCATGCTGCAAGGAAGCTGAAGCACCCAGCGAAGAGGGCTGCAAGGAGAATGATTGAGAACTCTAGCCGAGAGTCCTAGCTGAGCTCACAGCCAATAGCCAGCATCAAGTGGCCAGTGTATGAATGAGCCATCTTGGAAGTAGTACCCCCAGCTGCATTAGCCACCTTAGCTGATGCCATATAGAATAAAGATGAGATGTCTTCATAAAGCCCTACCCAACTTTATTATATATAGATAGAGAGAGAGAGAGAGAGAGAGACAGAGAGAGATGGACGGAGAGAGAGAGAGAGAGAGAGAGAGACGGATGGAGTCTGGCTCTGTCCCCCAGGCTGGAATGCAGTGGCGTGATCTCAGCTCACTGCAGCCTCCACCTCCCGGGTTCAAGTGATTCTCCTGCCTCAGCCTTCCAAGTAGCTGGGACTACAGGCATGTACCATCATGCTTGGCTAAGTTTTATATTTTTGGTAGAGATGGGGTTTCGCCATGTTGGCCAGGCTGGTCTCAAACTCCTGACCTCAAGTGATCCACTGGCCTCGGCCTCCCAAAGTGCTGGGATGACAGGCATGAGCCACAGCGCCTGGCTTAAGCCTTACCCAACTTTAAATATTGTAAGCAAATAAATAATTGTTGCTGTGTTTAGCCACTAAGTTTTGGGGGGCGGATTTTTACTCAGCAATAGATGCTGAAATGAAGTGTGTCAGTAAGCTTTCATTAGGTTATGCTGTGATAACAAATGACCTGAAGTCTGAGTGGCTTACAACAACAAACTTTTATTTCTTGCTCATGTATATGTTGGCTGCAGAACAACATCAGTTATGCTCCATGTCTTTTTTATTCCAGAACCCAGCTGAAGGAACAACTCCTGTCTAGTGGCAAAAGAAAAAGAGCAATTGTAGAACTATGCAATGTGTTTTAAAGTAGATACTCAGACATGGTATATGTCACATTTCCTTAGGCAAAGAAAGTCACATAGGCAAACCAGCCAACAACAAGACAGGGAGATATACTCATTCCATGGGGACGGCCTGCAAGTCAGATGGCAATGGGCAGGAATATCAAATTCTCTCACAGGGAAAGCAGTGAATAACTGGGAACGACAATACCATCTGCAACTGAGGGAAAATCGAGCGTTCATTTTGGAGATGTTAGATTTGAGGTGCAAATTTGACTGTTTGAGTAGAAGTAATTGGTAAGAGGTTGGATATATGAATCCAGAGTTCAGGAAAGAGGCCTGGAGGCAGATATCATTTGACAATAATGAGCATAGATAGTGTTTAAAATCATGGGACTGATTGAGAGCACCTGGGGTGGGAGATTAGTTAGAAAAGAAATGAAGTCTGAGGACCGGGCTCTGAGGACACTTGATATGGTTTGGCTCTGTGTTTCCACCCAAATCTAATCTCAACTTGCAATCCCCACGTGTCAAGGGAGGGACCTTGTGGAAGGTGATTGGATCATGGGGGTGGCTTTCTACATGCTGTTCTCATGATAGTGAGGGAGTCCTCACAAGATCTGATGGTTTAAAAGTGGCAGTTTCCCCTGCTCGCTCTCTCTCTCTCTGCCACCTTGTGAAGAAGGTGTCTGCTTCTCCTTCACCTTCCATCATGATTGTAAGTTTCCTGAGGCTTCCTTAGCCATGAGGAACTGTGATTAAAGCTTCTTTGTTTATAAATTACCCAGTCTCAGGTAGTATCTTTATAGCAGTGTGCCACTAAAAGGTTTGGAAGAGGAGGAAGAACCAGCAACAGAAGAGGAAACCACCAGTGAGGTAGAAAGAAAACCAGGAGAGTGTGGTGTTACACAAACCAGGCAAAAAGATGTTTCAAGAAAGGAGGAGTCAACACCTGAGTCAAAGGTGCTGAGATGACAAGATAAGGCCTATTAACCAATGGATTTGGCAACATCAAAGTTATTGATGACCTCCACAAGATGGTTTCAGTGGAGCAGAGGAGAACAAGGCTAGCCCAAGAGAAACTGTCAAGTGAGGAAGTGAAGACACCAATTATAGACATTACTCTCTCAAGGAATTTTGTAGCAAAGGTGAGTGCAGAAATGGGGAAGTACCTGGAATGAGATGAATGATCAAAAGAAAACCTAGAAAATAGGAAATAAAGTAGCAGGTTTATGTGCTCTTTCAATAAGCACATCACAGTAAGGGATCATTGATAATATAATAAGTGGCTCAGGTAGGTTAAGGATTTGCTCATGATCACATAACTGGTATAGAACCAGGATGAGAATTTAGATCTCCTGATCCCCACTCTGGTGTTCATTCTGCTGTTCAGTCTCTCCTAATAATATTGGCCCTACAACCGAGAGTATGTGAGAATCACTGTGCATAAGGCCAGAACTAGTGTAAACATCACTAGGCTCCCAATGGGCACTACCCATTAGGCATCCACAAATTGTAGAAGAGAGGTTCAGCAATGCACACCCCAAAGAGAAGACAAAGAGTCTCCTGTGACACCCCTATCCTAAGCGGTATGTTTGCATGTGCACTTTTATAAGGTGTTCCATCTTGTCCTACTTATATTAACCTTCAGGAAGGTCGCCTCAGTGAACTTGGGACATGCTGTTCTTTTTCAAAGTGAATTTGCAAAATATTGCCAGTTCTTTCTTCCCAAAACAAGAAAGAAGAAAAATATCCTACTGCATTATTTCAATAGCTCTAACAAGACGAAATTTTGGCTTCTACCAGGAATAACAAAAGAGAGAGGGAGAGAGAGATTCTGGCTGCAGTCCCTGTAATAACCTCTAATTAGTGCAATGAATAACAGCCACCATCTCTTCTGTTTCCTCAGACTTTTCTGTCACTTCTCTAAGGGTCATAGAGGTTAGTAGCATCATGCCATCAAGAGGCAGCATCTGATTCTCAGCTGCTATTGGCTTTTATCCTTGTTGTTACCCTCCAACATTTGCATCTGTAGCCAATCGTCCACAACTCTTCATGACTTTCTCATTCTAACCTCAAGGCCCCTTGAATTCTCCCAACCTATGCCTAGCCACTTCCATAATGCTCTCAGGGGTACAGAAACATCTGGATCTTCTCTGATACCACTGGAAAGCAACAAGAGACTTGAGAGTTGGTCTCATGCCCTTCCTACCTAGACTCTCCTAGATGTGCCCCCACTTCCACTCTAGATGATACATTGTGGGGAGAACTTAGACTTTTTCATCCCTTTTCTGTCCATGCCCAAAAATAAAGCACAAGATTCTCTCTACCCTCAGATCCCCAAATCTATCTGAGGGGTTTATCATGCTCATACCCAGTAGCATGCTGGAGCCAGCTCATACGGGCTTCCTAGAGCAAATTGTGTGCATCTCTTTCCAACTTCACAATCAATGATGTCACACTGGTAACTTGAAACTGGCCATAGTGGGAGTATTTACACCAAAAATTGACGAACTGCAAATTAGGGGATTTTTTTTCCCCTTGAAGAACCATCTTTTAAACATTTGCCAGCACATCACTGCCTGTGCCAACATCTTAACTTGACCGGGACAGGGAGTCGTGCGGGGGTCACTGAGCCCCTTCTTAAGGACACACCAATGTCTAAGCTACTCTCTCTCTCTCCTTTCTACCTTCCTCTCACTTGCCAGCCTCTGGAAATGTCAAAGTACAACTCTCATCAGAAATATTTCCCAAATATATTGTTTAAGGCACCTAGCTCTCACCTCCCACACATTCTAACTTAATTGGTCTGGGAACAACCTTGGCATTGGGGATTTGGTACAGGTGTAGCCTTGCCACTGGGGATTTTAAAAGCTGCCAGGCGATTCTAATGTGCAACAAAGTTTGGAAACAAGTGTTTAAGATACTGGCTCTCCACCCTAGTTGCACAATGCATCCTCTGGGAAGTATATATATGTGAATGTCCACCAAAAACCAATTAAAACTGAGTCTTTGCAGGTGGAGTCCAGACACTGTCAGGCTTTACAACATCCTCAGGTGATTCTAATGCAAGGAGAGGATTGAGAACTACTGGTTTATAGCAGAAATTTTGGCTCTGATAGTGTTAAAACTATGCCAGTAAAGCTCAAAACCTTAAAAATTTATTTAGAAGCTCAAAAGCTGTGAAAAGTCATTTCTTTCTATTTTCCTGCTATAACTACCCTACCTTGGGAGCAATGTGTAGAGAAAGGTTTCATGCTGCGTGAATGGTGCGAGAAAGAGAAGTCAATGAATTCCTGTGGATGGATCATGCAGGGGTTACCACCTAAATATTACTCCCCTACAAGAATTTAAAACAAAACTATCAAAACTACATTCTCTAGTTTTCTTCAAGAGACAGGGGGAAATGGGGTAATCCCCAGGCTTCTGTCTTTTTGTTTTTTAGAGTCTAGTTGGCTTTTCATTCTGTTTTTATTTTTCAGACACTCAGATCACTTTAAGGATCTTGTGGCATTGAGTCTCTACTTTGTAGCCAATTGGTCTCACATTTCAGAAGCTTGTTCCTCTAAAATGCACAATTAAACGCTGTCCCATGCTTTTTACTAAAAACTCCATTAGATACTCTATAACTCTCATGATTTTTGTAATCTTACACCCCAGTGAACCCTCAAATCACTTTTCCCTCCTAGATATTTCCCCTTTCCATTTTGATTTATTCAAGAGTTCATTCAACAGATCCACACGCTCAGTGATGGAGGTGGTGATAGTGGTATTGGTAAAAACACTAAATTAGCCACCAGCTCTATTATTTCACTGTGATATTAAGATATATCCCACAAGTCCATCAACATGCCCACATGCCATAACAAGCTCACATGCAAATTGAGAAGCAGCCCTTTCAAGTCAGACTGACATGGATTTTAATCTCATGTGTGCCACCAAATAGACATGGGCTTTGGCAAGTTAATCAACCTCTCTGGGCCTCGGTTTCATCACCCATGAACCAGAGATACTTCTCTTAGAGGGGTGTTGTGAAGACCACAGTTAATATATTTAGAGTTATCAATTTAATATGTTAAGGCCATTGATTATTATTTTGAGGTCTAGGCTTAGCCACATGACTACACCACATAGTGTATTCGTGTGCTTTTCTCACAAGCAGAGAGAAACAGTAAGCTTTCATTTTCCCTTTTTCTTTTAATATATTAGCAACCACTAACCTTTACCTAACATTCAGTGTACCACATATGTGCCACAGGTTATAATAAAGAAAGGGCAGGGAGGCAAAAAGAAGAAAGGAGTGGGAAGTATAGTGCATGAATTATCAACCCTTGCTTTCACACACCCCACCACCACCATGAATAATGATTAATATGCAAAGGGGAATTTGTTCCATCAGAAAATGATTCGGATGCCACCCTTACTCTTACGTCCAGAATTCACCACTTTCTAGTGCTCTTCTAATTCTCTTGATGACATACACGGAGAGCTTTTCTTGGGTGCAATAGTTTCTTCTCTGTGCTCCTCCAGCTGCACTTTGTTTTTATCTCCACCAAGCACTTGTCATGTTTTAATCTAAAATTTCCCAATACAGATTTGTTCCTTTCTCGATGTTTCTCAACCTTGACTGCACTTTGTAACCACCTGGGGAGCGCTAAAAAATATTGAAGTCTGGGTTCTACCCCCAGAGATTCTGATTTTATTGAACTGGGAGTGTGACTTGGGTATGGGAATTTTTAAGGGAGACTATAATCTCCAACCAAGTTTGAGACTCCCTGGCCAGCACCCTCCCCAGACTGTGAGCACCATGAAGGCAGTGACTGTGTCATACTCACTTTCATGTCCCTGGTGCATAGTATAGTGGCTGGCACAATGGTTGCTCAATAAATGTAGGAAGATGTTTAAGATCTTGTCATTTCTAATTCTCTCCCAAGTGAGGAAGGAAGTGATCAGGATATCCCTAACATTTGGATCCTGCAATCTTGAGTTCAACAATCCCAGGGACTCCTATAATTAGATTCTCATGGATAATGATGACACTATTGGTAGTCCCCCCTGGTCCTCCCTTTGTACATTAAACAGATACAGAATAATTTCATGTTATTCAGAAGCCTGAGGGAGATCTATCATCAATCTTGTTCACAAAGGAATAGTGAGAATTCCCTCCCATGAAATGTTTAATGGAAGCAAAAAGAATACTGTAGCAAGATTTCCTTATCAGTGAATAGCCCCATCCAAGTAGAGGCATGTTAGCCCTTGATAGATATGGCAACATGAGACCCTGTTCCATAACCTCCACTGCCACTCCTTATACCTAATATTTGTTTCATTTGGGACACATTTACTGAACGGATATTTTGTGTAAGATTCTGAGTTTAGTGTTTTGAGAAATTCAAGGAAGTGTTGGCATGATGAAAATACATCAAAATTGCATAGTACTTTAAAGTTTACAAAGCAATGTCACACACAGCACATTCCAAACTATATACTCCAAAGGATTCTTGTTCAGCTCATTCATTTGCCGATAAATTTACAAAGGTATCCAATCCTTCTTCCCTCTCCTTGCCATGGTTACAGCAAACGCTAACACTTTGGTTTCCACATCTAAAGCCAGCCCCACAAGAAAATGAGTTATTACTTGCCCAGGAATAATTTAAGAAGTTCTAGAAAGATCCCACAGCCAAAAAACACCTACCTTCCTCGCCCACATTTGAAATTTCAACATTTGAGAGTCTTCTCTTCCTGATATCCTGCTGGGAGGAGTAAGAGAAAATTCTCACGACTTAATGGATTTGTCAGCTGCTTCGTCATCCCAAGAAGCAAGGGAGAAGGGGAGCAGGATCAGTGATTGTTTGGAAGAGGATGAAGAAAGAAATGCTGGGGAGCCTGGAAAACAAATTCCTCCACCTCCGTATTCCACTTAAGGCCAGTGCTCCTTTTCGGTTTTGGGCAAAGTGATCATGCTCTCTAAATGTCCAAAAACAGGCTTAACTACACTTCTTTCTGAATACGCTCCTTAAATCTGCTTTCACTTGCTTGACATATTTTGTTTGTGTAGTTAAACCTTCTGAATATGAATTGCACATAACTGTCTCCAGATCACCTGAGGGGGGGTAAAGTATTTCTCAACAAGGGCCCTATTGGCATTTAGGATAGGACAACTCTCCTTCATACTAGAAGTTTTCTCTCCCTCCTCCATCTCAGCAAATGGAAGTAGTGCACCACCCCCCTGCACCCCAGTCACTCTGACAATCAAAAATGCTCCCACACACTTCCAACTGCTCACTGGGAGAGTGGTACTGATTTGGGTTGAGAATCGCTCATTTTACACCCTGAGCAAGCAAGACACAAAAGGCTCACAACCATTTTGGAGAGGCATTTTGCCTGCAGAACTTTGCAGATGGAGTTGTCATCTTATCCTATCACCTTCATTAACAAAGTAAATATTAGAAATTACCCAATCATGTAGAGCCTTTCTACCAGAAACAATACAAAATAAACCGGAAAAGATTCCCCCTCCCATCTTGTGAGAACTTACACATCACATGTATTCCTCTTCAGCTTCCCCTGAATTGAGTTGCTCCCAATAAAACTGCAAATACTTTATTCTGAAACCTTTGAAGAGGATAACTGAAGTGGTGATGTCTTACAGGTTACTCAATCAATACAAGTTGAACTTGACCTCAGACCGGAAAGTTAGGTCTACAAGAGGAACATTTCAGTGTCCCCCAGGGGGCGCCATAACCCCTTCACAAGTCTGTCAGCCCTTTGTTCACAAGTCTGTCAGCCCTTTGTTCTGTGTGTGGTTAGGCTGGTCTGCAGCCCTGTTCCATTATGAGGGTTGCTGTAAAGAATAAATCTCAAATGTGATCACCTGGGGACCAACTAGGTCACCTCTGGTGGCCCCATGGCACTTTGGCTGCACTGAGGTTTCGTAATCCACTCTTTCCCCTCAACAGTTTGATTATCCGTGGCCAAAGGTGATCCCAAGGTGAACCAGACAGTCCTGTTTCCAGGTGACAAGTCTCAAATTAATCCAATTCTCCAAGGTACCAAGCATTCCATTGCACGGGCTCTTGAACACTTCCATCCATTCAGACATACAATGCCTGTATCTCATCAAGAAAGAACCTGAATTCTGTTTCTCTAATCCCCCATGGCTAAGCAATAACTTGAGATAGTCCAAGTCTAAATGCTGAAACAATGCCACCAGGTAGTACAAGATTTCTTTCTCACTTTGCTAAGAACAGATTTTGGAAAGACAATCATTTTTTTTCTGCACTCTTCCTATTGGTATCCTTTTTTTTTCTTTTTCTTTATAGTAAATTTCAAAGGCAGACCCAGTAATGCCACTCTTGGGTATATATCTAAAGGAAGTACCCAAACAGCCCTGTTGTGTACACTGTGTATAAAACTGTGTTCCATAGCAGTTTAACTCATTGCAAGTAAAAACTGAGGAAAAATTCATCAATTAGAGATTGGATAAGCAAACTATGGTACATCCATGCAACTGGATACTACCTAGCAATAAAAGAAATGAACTATTGATGCACACTACAACATGGATGAATCTCAAATATATTATGATAAGTGAAAGAAGCCAGACCAAAAAATAGAGTGCATCTATTTATATGAATTTCAAAAACAGATGAGACTAATCTGTATCTTAAAATTCAGAATAGTAGTTACCTCTGGGAGAGGATGTTATTGGGGAAGAGAATGAGGAAATGCTCTGGGGTGATGAAATTGTTCTGTATCTATTTGCGTGGTAGTTACATGAGTGTATAGATAAAAATTCATCAAACTATACACTTAAGATTTATGCATTTTACTGTAGGTAAATTATTCCTTAATAAAAAGAATTCCAGGGCAAATACAAAATTATAAATATAGTTAAAAGCCCCTGTGAAGCATCTGATGCCCAATGTTTATACTAATGTTTCTCTCACCTATGTCACACTTTGCAAAGTCATATTTTTATGCTTTCCTCTGAATTATATAATTGAACAGAAGTTGACGGTAACCCTTTCTTCTACAGAGCTGTTTGAGCCACAGGGGCATCCAGGAGAGTAAGCAAAATCTCCCAGCAGTCTCAGTTTAAAAAAATCAGATTAGTTAAGGAAGCACTTCTTCCTCATCCTCAAAACCTTGCCTGGAATCTTTGAGACAGGTCTCCTTTTATGAGGCCTACTAAACTCTACAATGACTGTTGGAGCAATAATTGCCCTATGTCCCCAAGTTTCTTCCTTTTCAAATTCAGTCTTTGCCCATGTGAATAATTTATGATAAGTCTTGTTTAGAAGACAAACACATTGTCTCCACCTGATTGAATGCCCCTTTCAGCCTTTTAAAATGCAATAAAGCAATTCAGTGTTCTAAAATTGTTTTCCCAGGCAAGCATTTAATTACTGCACAATTACCAAGACCATGCATCCAAACTGGCACTTGCTAACTCTATAGCAAGAATAATTTAAAAATTTTTTTTAAAACTATGAAGAGAATCATATTCCAGTTGTATACAACAGCACAGTGGGCTTCTTGAGTGCTTATCACATTTTTATCAAAGTGGAGCCAATTAGAATTTCAAAGGAAGTTATTGCAGCATTGCTTATGAGTTTTTGTTTCTGAACAGGCTAAGAAGAATTTGATGAAAACTTGATTTGTTATTGCATGTCAGAGTTCAAGGCCACTGGCTGAGCTCAGCAGAGGCAAACCCACCAAGAAGCTAAGCTGAGTAAAGAATATTCCAGTAATCTTTCATATTTTATCAAAATGTGAATGTCTTGAGCACATAAGTGGCAACTACAAAAGTTGAAAAACTTTGAATTCATGCCTGTTAAAAGTCATTTAAACATTTAAATTGAAGGATAAAATCAGAAAGCAAAGGCTTCTTAAGGAAGAGTTAGAACCAGAAAATCGAGATCTATCAGTCAATCTTTGGGGCCAACCTGAGCCACACACACCCAGGTTGCAGACCCCATGACTTCCTTCCCAGATTTGCTAGAGTACTGTCTTAGATGGGGTGCTTCAAGAGCAGACCCTAGACTTGGATTTGTGTGCAAGTGATTTATCAAGGAAGAGCTCCCAGGAGAAACCAGTAAGAATAAGAAAACAGCAAGGCAGGGAAGAGGAGGAAGCCCAACAAGGGTATGATCTCAAGCATTTGGGGCTCACAACTCATCTGGATCCCAAGGAATGCTCTGAAGTGTGAATCCCACCCTGAGGCATGAGAACACCAGTCATTCATTGGCTAATGGACCTGAGGTGGAGGTACAAGGAGATAAACTCCCTATAACTTTAGGTTTTCTCCTAGTGCGTGAAAGTTGGCTCCAAGAGCCAAAGGACAGTTGTCTGAAAAAAAAAAAAACTGAAGGCAGTTGTGTACTGGTAAATGTTTAACAACTGGGTGGGAGCTGGGAGAAAAAGCCTTGATTTGTAGCCACTACCCATTTCCATGATGTAAAATACTCCCACCTTGGCCAATGTCAAACTACTGATTTGATGTCACTGAACATGGGGGTTTGGGAAGAAATGCACAGTAGCACCCCCCATTATATAGTATTTCTACCCTACAGATAAAATAGAAATAATCTCAAGATCATGGATAATAGTAGTATGTAGCAAAATAATTAGGAAGTGAAGAGTTTTTAGTATTTATTACCTTTCGTATAATATAATTTATTTTACTGTAAGTTTATACAGTCGATTCTCATTATTCATGGTACTTTTGTTCTACAAAGTTGCTGCAAACACTAAATCAGCAAATATCAAATCAACATTTCTAGAAGACGTACAGAGTTGGGTTCCTGTGAACCTCTGGTCAAAGCATTTTCGTCAACCAACTATATTTTATATGTGTTTCTATTTAAGATGTCTTATTGCCGATTCATTAACACCAAAATCATGGCCCACAGCACTACAGCTTATGCCTGAATGAAGCTCCTCTAACACATATGTTTTCCCCATAAAGCACATCACAGCCTTCTTGTGCTTGGGAACATTAGACAGCACTTCAGCACCGTAATTGGAGGCCATTTTAAACAGTGAAATCACCCTCAAAAAGCAGAAAAATGTGAAAAACCTGGCACTAAATATACCACGAAAAGGACGCTTGTTTATAGTATGAAAGCTGAAACAAGAAGCCCTTGTTCAACCTCAGCTGGGAACGTGCACGTCGGGCAACTCAAATTTTTCGCAACTCTGCACACGCACATGTCCACAGATGACCACAAGTATTGATTTGGGGGTTACGAATAAATTTTAGTGAGTAAGTGAATTCACAAATATGGAATCCACAAATAATAGGAGTCAACTACCGTATAACTTAATTTTTAGTAATGGCCATGTTTAACAACCCACTGACAGAATTTCTAAAAATTTAACAGTCAGCTCTTGTAAGCCTGAATGAGCCAGCTCCAGCACAGCACTGACTGGACTAGACATTATCTTGACAACCATCTCCACTGGCCTGTAAACTCCTACTAGGCAGAAACCAGGTCTTGTTTATTTTGTTATTCCAGCACTTAGCACAATGCCTGGCTCATGGCAGGTAATCAGAAACTGTTAATGGAAAAATGGATGAATAAATGCATGCATGCATACAATTCCCCTCTTTTTATTATGACAAAATAATAAACTCACATTGAAAGAGCTTTTTTTTTTTTTTTTTTTTTTTGAGACAGAGTATCCCTCTTGTTGCCCAGGCTGCAGTGCAATGGCGTGGTCTTGGCTCACTGCAACCTCCACCTCCTGGGTTCAAGCGATTCTCCTGCCTCAACCTCCCAAGTAGCTGGGATTACAGGTGCCCACCACCACACCTGGCTAATTTTTTGTATTTTTAGTAGAGATGGGGTTTCACCATGTTGGCCAGGCTGGTCTCGAACTCCTGACCTCAGGTGATCCACCCGTCTCGGCCTCCCAAAGTGTTAGGATTACAGGCGTGAGCCACCGCACCCAGCCGAAAGAGCCTTTTTATGTTTGTGAACTACCTTCCCTTCCAAAGGTTGTTGGGGTCCCATCTAAAGGTTGTTTTTACAAAATTCTGTGACCAGCATATTTAGTTGTGCAGACAAGAAAATGGAGCACTGAGATTAGGTGACTTCCCAAAGCTGACAGAGTCAATTAGGAAGAGAGCTAGGACTCAAATAAAATCTTCATACTTTAAATCCAATGTGCCTGCATCACACTACGATTAGCTATGATCCTCTAATTAATGAGAGCACCGACAGCCAACACACCCATGCTATGCATGTGCAAAGTACCCACATTTGCTTCAAAGGTTTCAACTGGTCACTAGTCTATCCAACGAACAAACAACAATGAAAATCACCTCCCAGAGTTACAACTCTTCAGTCACTCATGGCACACAATTTAGTGTTCTGGATTTTAAAGTCTTCAAATAACTGAAACACAAATTAACCACAATTGTTTCTGTAGCACCACTTTTTAATGAAATGTGTTTAAACTGTATTATGTGCAGAAGACTGCTAAGGTATAGCCTGCAACCTTTGCAAATTTCTAAACTCTCAAATAACAAATGTTTGTGCAAGCTCCTGGCTATCTCCTAAATCATATTTCCTTTAAGAGTAGCTTATTTCCTGTGCATGTCCACACACCACAAGTTATCTGCCTTTTCAACTTTTACCAGTGTTTTCTCTTTCACTTATGGCTGTGTCTAACAAAGAAACATTTTTAACTGCTTTGTACCTGACGTGAACAGAGAACACAGGAACCATGTTGAGGTTCAGAGGCTAAGTGGTCAGCTAAATTTAGTGGCTAAATGATACAGTTCTGTAACTCAGCCTCATAAAACATAAAATTCAAATCACCAAAAAATAAAAAGAAAAATCTGGAACTGCAAATGGCCTTTTCAAACTGTACTGCCATATTCAGAAATTGACCTCTTCCTTGGAGATTCTAGATCATAAGAATAAGCAACAGGACCTAAACAGTGCCTAGATCATAGTAGATATTCAAAAAAAATAGCTCAGCAACTAACCAGAGTCTAGATTCTCCTCATAAATCTTCAGGAACAAGAAAAAGTATACTACCATTGAATGAAAGATCTTCCTTGGCTCTGGTAGTGACTAATGAGCCCCCATCAGCTCAGCTACATTCAAGAAGTTTGCCAATTATTTGCAAAGTAGCTAATCACAGTTGGTCCTCAACAGCCTTAGAATATAGTAGTGTACAGTTCACAGCTTTATTTCTTTGATACAGAAAGCTTGTATACTGTCAAGAAATGAGACTCAACTCTTCAATGAGATGGGATTACCCCCTTTCAAGAGTGTAATCTGAAGGAAGACTTGAGAAGGTTCCCTAAAACTCAACTAGGAAATGTCAAAAGCCTTCCCTTAGCCCAGCAATTTCACAACTGGGAATTTCATTTTAGGAATTAACAAAGGATTAATACATAAAAAGCTCCCATAAATATTTAGCAAAAATAAAAAGAGCATACTATTTAACTTCGCAAATGACAGAGGATATTTCAGAGTAAAAATATAAATAACCAATAATTACAGGAAAGAAGTGCAATGGTGAGATATATTTACTCATCAATCAACCTGGAAGAATTGAAAATATTAGTAATACTCACTGTTGTCAAGGGTGACATTTCTCACTGTTGAGAGAATGGATTGGAGGAGTATTATTTGGTATTCCAGATTTTGAGGATCAATTGTCTGTATCTATTGAAAGTGAAAATGCCCATGCTATCTGACCCAGCTATTACACCTCCAGGCATCTATCGCATAGAAGTATAGAAATATATGCACATGTACAAAAACATAGAGATGCAAAAATACTTCGATTGCCATTTTTTTAAAAAAATTACAATTAAAGGTCCATTCTCAGGGGAGTCATTACATAAATTATACCATATCAATTCAATAGAATAATATGAAGCCATTTAAAAGAAAGAAGTGCATGGCTATATTAATACAGAACAATCACCATGACATAGTAGTACATGGAAAAAGTAACTTGCAGAATAATTCAGTGTAGATCTTATTTAAGAAAAAAGGCTGTGTATGAGCATATGTACATGTACTTGAATATATATGTATAGAGAAAGGTATAAAGGGAGACAAGAAACTGCGGTTGTTGCTTCTGGGAAGGTGAGTAGATGGACAGACAAAGTGAAGAGGCACTTTTACATTTTACTATGTGTACTGCCACATCATCATAATTTTGCAAATGAAAAGGTATTTATGTATTGCTTAGATGATTTTTATGAAACAACAAAAATACATAATAAAAGAATTTTTTTGAACAAAGCCTTCATCTAGAAAGGACTTGCTATTGGAAGGCAGAAAAGCAAAAGGGAAGTTTTGAAAAATAAAAATGAAAAGACCAAGTGAGTGTGTGTAGCTGAAGGTTCAAAGGCCACTTGCTGACTCTACCGTAAAGTTAAAAATTGGCCACTAGAAATCTGAGGCCGGGAATCACAGGGGACTCTGTTGACTGCTTGAGCTGAACTAATCTGATCCGAACCTGGATAGAACATGAACAAAAATGTTTCTTTCCACTTCTGTCTCTGTGTAGCTTAAAAGTGTCCACCAATTCTTTGCCACTCCTCCCATCAAAAGCTGGAGTCTATTTTCCCTCCCCTTGAATCTGGGCATGCCCTGTGACTTGCTTTGACCCATAGAATATGACAGAAATGACAATGTGCTTGCTCTGAGCCAAGCCTTTGAGCACCAAGCCTCAGAGAAACCTGGAAGCTTCCACTGTCTGATTATAAGAAGCCTAAATATCCTGAGACCACCATGGTAAGGCCCAGCTAGCCACATAAAGAAGCCACATGGCAAAGAACTGAGACCCGAGCATATGACCCCAAGTGAGCCATCTCAACCAATTCCCAACCATTCAAGCCACCGAAGCCAAGGACCCAGACATTGTGAAGCAGAGGCAAGCCACCCTCACCGTGCCTCTCCAAATACTTGACCTACAAAATCATGAGCAGGTAAAATAGTAGTTGCTTTAAACCACTAAGTTTTAGGGTAGTTTGTTCCACAGCAATAGGTAACCAAAACTCTCTGTGCTGTTCTCTTTCTCCCCATTCTTTCAACTATGAGAAGACATTACAGGGATTTGTAGTCTGACACAGTTGGATTTCATTACAAATCCTATAGTCACAGTACTGACCATGGAAACAAACTAACATTCTGACCCAAAAGATGCACTGTGCCAAACACTCAGACAACTATCTTCCTAGAAACTTCCAACTAAGTATTGTAAGATATCCAATAGTGCATGGGTGTTTTCGAGCTGGAAATAATCAGGTCATTCTTGAACTTGGAAAACCAAATTGCCAGCCTCTGACATCACAAAAGGATTTCTCTTCTCTGGAACCTGCTCTGCAGAAGTTCATCCAGAGGCTGGACCCTCCAAGGGATACACCCTGGCTCCGCCACCTGGTCCTTCTACATGCTGGTCCAGCCTCTGACTAGCATGGATGGGGAGCATCTGGGAATCATTGAGGGGCTAAGGGAAGTGGCAAGCAAGGAGGGTTATGGGTGTGGGTGGTAGCAAAGCCACAGCTGCAATCTTCAGAGATCATCTGGGTGGGCCCTGAGACTGAGACCCCAACAGGATTTGAACCCAAAGAAATCTGGCTGTTTGACTTCTCAAAGAAGGAGGTAGTCAGTCCCTGTCAACACTGGCCTGAAGCTTCTCCAAATGATGTTTTCCTAGCACACCGAGGTAAAAGTTGCTTGGTTGCCCTAAATCTTGAAGTCGGTCTCTTCCTAACAATCTTTCTGACATGCACGTCTCAAATATTCAGCGTGGTCCAGAAGTTAGAAATCACTGTATCCATCCAGATGAATGTACACAGATGTTTCTGACTTCATTCTCACATGAAAAAAAATAATTGAATTGCTCTTTCCCATTTTGGGATATTTTGACTTAGTTTACTGGGAATTTTTCTGGCTAGTATACAGCTGAAGTTTTGAAACTTCCCAAGAATGATACATTTTCGTTGTTCTGCATAAACAGATGTGACCACCATCTATTCTAGATCTAGACCCTTGCTACTCCAGGAACCAGCAGCATCAGCATCACCTGGGAGCTCATCAGAAAGGCAGAATCTCAGGTCTCACCTTAGACCTACTGCATCAGAATCTGCTTTCTAACAAGATCTTCAGGGATTTGTGTGCATACTACATTTGAGAAGCTCTGATCTGGGGGACCACATCCTTTGGCTGCTGCTCCAGGAACATCCAGCTCCTCCTTCATCCCATATAATTTCTTGAAGATAGAACCATTTTTCAACAAACATAAAGACTGGCTTTGAAAGCAACCCCAAATAGACAAACTCACTGCCTCATATAGCAAGAACTCAATTAGGTATGGGTAGAAGTTTACCTGGAAGGGTGCATGGTTGAATTATGTCCCCCTAAAATATATATTGAATTCCTAGCCCCAAATTCCTCAGAATATAACCTTATGTGCACACTTAGTTCAATATGACTAGTATCCTTGTAAGAAGAGAAGAGATACACAGGGAGAAGACGGCCATGTGATGATGGAGGCAGAGACTGGAGTGATGTACCTACAAGCCAAGGAATGCCAAGGTTTGCCAGCAACCACCAGAAGCTAGGAGACAGCCAAGGAGGATTCTCCCCTACAGGTTTCAGAGGGAGCATGACCTTGCTGACACCTTGATTTTTAACTTGTAGCCTTCAAAATTGTGAGACAATAAACTGTGGTTTTCAGCCACCCAGTTTGTGATACTTTGCGATGGCAGCCCTAGAAAACTAACATCGATCAGAAAGGGGCTTAATGGACTCATGCTATCTAGAAGAGTCTCCACTCCTTTCTTGGCCCCAAATGAGAGCTGCAGTGTCTCCTGCAAGGGGCCCCTCCTTCATGATTCAGGGCTGAAGAATCTCTAAGCACTATTGCTATCTCTGGTGATAACATCACAGAAACTTTTCCAGCAATAGGAAGCAAACAGAAGTCAAGTATTGAAAAATGCCTCATATACCCCTGCCCCACCCTGTTTTAAGCACTCTGGGAATGGAAGGAAGTGAAAGCACAAATGCTCCTCAGAGCCTAACTCCCTCTTCAGGAACTCAGCCATCAAGCTGGCTGGATTGATGAGGAGGATCCTACAGAAAATATCCCTTATCTGGCCTCTTTTTAGCTCTGTTCCTCTTATTGTAGCAAGGATCTTAGCTGGTTTGGTTTGTTCCATTGAATGCCATGCGGAACTTTCTGCTGTTCTTCAGCAACATCACTGATGCATTGTAACCCTGAACCTCAGGCTGAAAGGGGAAATCCTGCCTGGTGCCCTTTCTCAAGATACCAAATGTATGTTTTTTCATTTTCTCTTATCCCTCCCTGTTGTTTACCAAGCATCATTTCGAAAGATCTCAAAGCCAAAAAGAACCTCAATAAACATCTGGTCCAACTGTCTTACACATGATGAAATGGAGGTCCAGAAAGGTCAAATGCTGGACAGCAAAGCCAACATCAAAAAAAAAAAAAAAAAGGAAGAAAGAAAGAAAAACCCTTAGACCATCCAGCTCCCAGTTTCTGCTAGCTTCATGGCCACAGCACAGTAAATATACTGCCTCTTGACAAGTTTTCATCTGAGGCAAAGTTTAGACCACAACAACTTGAGCACAGCCTTTGAAGTTGAACAGACATCAATTTGAGTTCTAAATCTTCCACCTAGATGTTGGGTGACCCTGAGCAACTTAACCTCTTGTTTTCCTCATTCCATGTAGTGGGGACAACACCACCTATCCCGAAGACTGCTGTGATGATTGATAAGATAATCTATGGGAAGTCCCATGTCAGTTGGGATGGCTGGTTTTAGCTCACAAGTAAAAGAGAGACTATTTCTTTTTGTGGCTCCCTCTTGGGGGTGAAGAAATTTTTCCCAGAAGTCCCCTCAGCAGCTTTCTTCAGTCTCATTGGCCAGAGTTGATCACGTGTCCGTTTAAGGACAATAGGAATAAACTTAAGTCAATCAGGCATCCCTGAAGAGGTGGATGAGATTAGCTTCCCCCAGGACACATGGCTGAAAAAAAAAATGCACAGTTCTGTTAGAAAATAAGGCAGAATGCATGCTAGATAGGCAAGAAGCTGTGACAATTACAATAAATATTTTCCATTAATTTCTGACAGTTTTTGTGGCAGCAACTGAGGGATTGTCTTCCTTCCCCCACCATGCCATTTCATTCAAAAGGAGTTTCCCGACATTCCTGCTGTAGCATACCGCCATTCCTCTGGAAAATATGTCAACTTAGCTATTCATCCCTGGTGACTCACCAAATATGTAAGCTGCCCCAACTCCACAGTTATACCACAAGTAAATATCTGAGGATAAAACCATCCATGTGAATAATGCTTTCAAGTTATAAAGTTCTTAGACGTATTTAATGTGAGCCTCTACATCTAAGGAAAATGAGGATCAGGGAGCAGTGAAGGGACTTGCCCAGGGTTCTTACCTAATAGGTGGCCATGCTATGTCTAGAATGAGACCCCAAATGCAATGTGCTTTCTGCAACTCTGCATTGCCACAAGGAATCCTAAGTAGAAATTTGGCATATATGGCAGTCACCAGCTAAAAAGATAATTGGTGCCAACTGCATTGTGGGGTTCTACAGCCTGAACCCTAGGATACCCTTCTTTCAAGATGCATTCATTTTCTAATCCAAAATATTCCTAGAAATACAGATAGAACTTCTCTTTGTTCAAAGTAGAATGTCCCATTCAGCAAACATTTATATAGCAGTTGTCCTGTGCCAGGCATTATGCAATGTGCTTTACAAGTATTAATTTACTTAATCCCATTTAGTTCTATCTGCTTAGAAGTCCCAATGTCCTGAGGTAATACATGTTTCACAAAAGTCTTGTATGATTTATTTCATTGGCAATCTACCAAAGGATGAGGTCCTGAAACAGTCCAGAGTTCAGGAACAGATCAAACTTTCAGGCAAAAATCTCTTCCATCCTTTGTCCTACTCTTGTACTAGAAACAATCTATGCCCAAATTGCCCAGTCAGAACAAACACATGTAAACAATCACACTGCAGTCTGCAATTACTTAAGGAAAATTCTGGATTGTCCTAAACTTATTATAGGACATAATCCTTTTGTCATTCCTTTTTCTATTTTAGCAGATTATAATCTTCCTTAAAAGGCAAGGGAGCTTTCTGGTTCAAGTTTAGGAGGACCAAAGGACATTGGTTGGTACTGCTTTCCTGTCAACATTCTTAATCTTCCTGTTGGTATTTTAAAATAACAGGTCAGCCATGAAAATTATAAACGGTACAGTGTAAAAGTCCCTGTGAAGTGCTGCCATTTGCAAGAAGAGGGCTTTCTGACGGTTGAGAAGTTATAATATGCCTCCCTGCTTTTGATGTGACAATAATTACTATCTAAGCTCTGAAGTGTTTATTCCCACAGCCAGGAAGACGACATTTATAACAGGTTCCAGCCGTGACCCATTACTCTTTGCAATATAGAATCCCCATTTTTCAGTATGGAAGGATAAGGCCTTCAAAGTGTAAAAAGAGAGCACTTAAGATGTTTTTATTTTTTTCCATTTAACAGTCTGGGATAGCCCTTCTAAGAAGGATACGATCAACAGTCTCACATTCTTGCAAAAACAAGTCACAATTTTATAGACTTGATTAAGTAAGTACCAGTCGGTGCCCTTTTACCTCTTAGTCTTTTTTCTCTCTCTGTCTTTTTGAAATTAAAATTTGCCATAGATATGATAAACCAATAAAAATTACTATTCATACGTTGAGGAACTAGAGGAAATTCTGTTAAATTCTAAGAAATTTTGCTTATTTGAAAACATGGTACATTTTGCTAAAATAAATTGCCTTTGATCAAACAGACTGTTACAAATAGGCACTCCTCTATAAAATGCCAAATGAAGAAAATTAAAATTTTCTTCATGCATACTGTCTATGCCAATGCTTCTGAGACTTTAGCATGCATAAGAATTTAGCAGGTTGTTAAAACACAGATTCCTACCCAGCCCCGGAGAATATGATTCAGTAGGACTGGTGTGGACCCCAAGGTTCTGCAGCTCTAACAGGCACCCAGTTGCTGATGCTACTGCTGCTGGTCTGGAAACCACCCTTGGAATAGCACTGTTCTATACTAATAGCCTATTCAGTGAAGGCTGAAATCCCACCTTTGGAGATCCCTTTCCTGGGGTAAAGAAATGTGCAAATAAAATATACAAACCCATGTTATCGACTAAAGCAACTAAAGCTGTATTATAAATTTGGGTTTCAATTCAATTAAGCAAACTTACTTTGCTGCCTTGTACTGCATCAGCTGTAGACATCAATCTTAACTTTAAGAAGTATTCAATCTATATATGTATATAAATAACAAGGCAAATTATAGCAAGGCTGTGATATGACAAATACCAAAAATAAAGTACAAAAATCCTATGAGGATATCATTTTCAGGGGATATCAAAGTGAAGATAAGTAGTCAGAAAATAGTCAAAGAATGCTTATAGAGAAAGCTTGCAAGATACTTTACAATTTGCCATAGAGCTTTCATATAATCTCATTTATCCCATAGAAAAGGCCTATGAGGTATATATGACTTTATCTATTTTATAGATGAAGAAACAAAGGCTGAGAGCACTAAAATAATTTGTCCAAGTTACATTAAAAACAAATGAGTAAGATTTTAAGTGATGAAGCTAAGATGAAAGTCATCCCTGGATGAAGAAATAGCTGGAGAAGAGAAAGGAAATTATGAGGGTCTGATAGTAACAAGAGTATGAATAGTAAAAAAAAATGACATTATTTGCCCACGTAATAATGCCACATACAGTACTAACAACTTAATACACATTACCTCATGTAATCCTAAAAAGGAATCCCATAAAATAAGTATTATTATTATCCCCGTTTACCAAGGAGGAAAACTGAGGCACAGAATGTTTAACTAACATGTCCAAGGTCACACAGCTAATAAGTAGCTCTGCCAGAATTGGCACCCAGCTCTCTTAGTGTTTTAGTAGAGAGCAAGGGGTGTACTGGATGACTAGGAAATTTGATGCTACAGGTGAGGGGCAGATAAGATTAGAAAAGGGACTATCTACCTAAGAAGGGTTGAATTTGATATGGTAAGCAAAGGGGAGTTAATGAAAATTTTGTTTTGTTTTATTTTAAATATGAGAGTAAAAAGATCAGAAATCTGTTTCAGAATGATATCTCTGGAAACAGAGTCTAGGATGGTTTAGAGGGGGACACAGAAGGCCAAATTTATCAGTTATGACTACCAGGATTCACCTGAGAGCTGGAGCCAGAAGACTGTGACAAGCCCCAGATAAGTATTGAATCGCAGGAAGGAGGAGAAAGGGCTCCAGAACTGAGATTTTGTTCAAGAGGACACACTGCAGAGAGGCATCATGACCAGCCCTAAGGGTTGGGGACCTCAAGTAGACCTTAGAAAAGCCTAGAATCCTTGGGTTGGTGAGATACTTTACAGTTTGCCATAGAGCATGCATATAATCTCATTTTGTCTTTAGAAGAAGCCTGTGGAATAGATATCACCTGCTCTATTTTGTTTTTCATTTTTTGTTTGTTTGGTTTTGTTTTGAGACAGGGTCTCATTCTGTCACTCAGGCTGGAGTGCAGTGGCGTGATCACTGCTTACTGCAGCCTCTGCCTCCCAGGCTCAATCAATCCTCTCACCTCAGCCTCCTGAGTAGCTGGGACCACAAGTACACACCACCACACTCGGCTAATTTTTGTATTTTTTGTAAAGATGGGGTTTCACCATGTTGCCCAGGCTAGTCTCAAACTCCTGGGCTCAAGTGATCTGCCCACCTCAGCCTCCCAAAGTGGTGAGATTAGAGGCGTGAGCCATCACACCCCCCTGCCCCCCTACTACCCCATTTTGTAGATAAAGAAATGAAGGCTTGGAGGGTGAAAAACAATTTGTCAAAGTTACAAAGCAAGGAAAGCTAGAGCCAAAGAATTAAGTTCAGAGTTTACATTACACTTTCCTGAAAGAAAAAATTGGACATGTTTCACACGTTGGCTGACAGCCCTGATGGTGGTTCCCTGTGGCAGCAGGTCATAGGGCCCTGAAGGCAGTCAGTAAAAAGAGACTTCCAAGATCAAATAAGATGAGATTAAATTGGGTTGTCACCTACAGAACTGCTCAAAGCCTCCAATGTATGTAGGCATTGCAAAGCTATAAAAAAGGAGGCTGTAGTATACATCGTTTGCCAAAAAGAAAATATTGGCATATAAAAGCTTTACATTTTGCAGAATACGTATTAACCATGCAGCTTAATGTGCAACTACTCTGAACCCTTCCCTGAGGAAGTTATTCTCAGTAAGGTCATCATATGATTGCTTGCTGGATCAAGAAGTGAATCCATTGGATGCCTTCAGCACTTCCATGATTCTATATGTGAGGCCTGACACTGGTGCACATAATAAAGGCTTGTTGCTTTAGAAAAAGAAAAAAAGTATTCTTCACTATCTGAACTTGTTATACAAACTCTCGCTATCTGAACTCAGGAACCAAATAGATTTGGGAAAGCATAGAATACTTGTATATACTTCTCTCAAATGAGATACACATTTCTTAACTACCTGGGGGGATGGGGAATATAAGGTAAACCTTTATGGAAATATGTTACTAAACACATAATAGGCTACAGTGAGTCAATTGCCTGACTGCACCATTCCTATCCTTCTTTACTCATCTGTTTGTTGGAGGGGACTAGAAACCTGCAAACTACATTTCCCAGACTCCCTGGCCTGTTGGCCTCAGGTTAGGTTCTGCCAATGGGAAGGAATGAGGGGAGACAGGAAGGTGGAAGGAAGGCAGAAGACATTTTTCTCCTGCTTCTGGTGGCATCTCTGACTCAGCAGATGGCCTTCTATTTTTCCAGCAGCTGTGGTGATGGGCAATTGCTGGTGGCTGCCAGCCACTGGGTGCTACAGTGACATTAGCAGATCTTGACATGATGGGCAGCTGCAGACTCCAGTGGCCTTTGGTGTTTTCAAGAGTGACAAGATTCCAAAAGCTGCAGCAGTGGTTAATTTCAGTGACGAATATGCTTCTGAGCTCTGAAAACATCACCTCTTACCTTTTGTTCCTCCAGTTCTAGTAATGGTTCCTCCAGTCCCTAGGGTAGCTTCTTGCAGTGGCTACTCTCTGTGGTACTTAACTTCCCCTTTTTGCTCCTTGCACTTTGCCAATTCTTTTGTAAACAATTTCCTATATCAAATTCCCTCTGAAATACCTAGACTAATTCTGTTTTCCTAACTGAGCACTGACTGATATACTCACACAACTGAAGTTTTCCCATGTTATTGCACTATTTCTCGAACTTTCCTATAGAAGCCCTTCTCAAGGTAGAGAAGGATGAATGTGATTTCTATTTTCCCCACATCTGGCATCTGATGGTTTAGCCCAAAGCAGTTTCCAAAAGCAGGAAATATATTTTCAATCTTTTGTTTCATCTTAAAAAGTTTATTTTCATATAAAATAGACCTCATAGATGATTTCACGTGAAAGATGCATCAAGTTTATTCTGTGGTTTTGCTTACCCTGGCCTGTCATACACCTGCTGGTGTGAATATCTCAGTTTGAAAAGCAAAAAATCCAAGTGCCATCTAAGACCCTCTTAGCAATAAGTCACCAAAGGACTGGCTCTTCTCTTTAGAGAGCAAACTCTGGAAGGCACCTTGGCAAAGTGGAAAATATATGGGCTCTGGAGCCAGACAGTCTGGGTTCCAATTCTAAGAGATATTTATTAGCTGTGTGACTAAAGGCCAATTTTTTTTAGCCTCTCTGAGCCTTGATTTCTTTGTCTATAAATTGAAGCTAGGAATCTCTACCATACCAGGTTGTTGTGAGGATTTGCTATAATATAGGAAAAATGCTTGGGACCTTCTAGACACTTAACAAATGATAAATTGCTATTGCAATTATCTGCCAATGCACATGGCTGCCTTTCCTGGTTGGCATTCAAGCTCCTCCTCTCTGTAGCTCTTGGGAATGAAAATGAAGCTAACAGCCCACTCCCATATTCATCAGCTAAAAGAAGACTTCATAGAAATTGATAATTGTTTCTCATCAGGAAGAAGACAGGACCCCTTGATCCAGTGACTTACTTTTAGTCAGCCTTAATCTCTCCCAACAGGGAACTGTTTCATGAAGGGGGTCAATAGTGACACCTCTACAACCATTATCATTTGTGCTGCCTCTCATTGTTTTCTTACATTCCAGAATGCCAAATAATGTCTGGAAACCTAGGCACAGCTTCTGCCCAGTAGCTCATAATATAAATATACTTTTCTATAATTGTAGGATGTGTGCATCCGATGCTGAAACCACACTGGCTGTGCCACATTTGACTCCAGGCAAAAATTTAAATAAAATGGGCAGCCTGAGCTTCAAACATTTGGGAGATGGATATGCTTTGGGTTTGTTGAGAATTTTTGTCCTTTGTCTCTAGGTGAAATCTTCACTATTATTAGAAGCTGTAATAGTCATAAACAGCAATAACGCTGTCAAGAAATGCATGACTTCAAGATGCTATATTTAAAGGACACTTACTTTGAAGTGCTTACATTTATGAGACAAAGAGTATGAGTCCTAACTCTTTGCATGGTCTCCTGTCATTCCTTCTCTCCTATTATGCCCATAGTTATGTCTTCATCACTAAATGTTCACTGGGCTAGTATCAGTAGACCATGTTTTAAATTTTAGATAAATGATAATAAACCAGAAGGAATTAGATCTTAGACCTTCAAGTTTTATTCTAAAGGATTGTGAAATAAGTGGTCAATTGAAGGAGGGAAAGGAGGGCTTGGTACACTTTAAAAATAGCAGGTACTTGCTTTGTAGAGGAAGAGAATTTTTTATTTTATAAAAATTAATGAATTCTGTTTGCTTTAAAAATGTGATCAGCATACCTACATCAGCATTTCAGTAGTCCAATACTTCCATTTAATTGATTAATAATTTTAGTAAGTTTAGACACTTCAAAAGATGATCCATTTATTCATTCAAGGAATAAATATTTGTTGAGCACCTACTATGTGTCAGGCAGTGTAATAGGCAAAGACTAATATAATTCTTGCCATTGTGGAACTGAGAGTCTATTGGGGTAAGTAGACCTAGTGGATTGAATAGTTGCCCCCCAAAAGATATGCACACTCAAAACTTATTTGGAAAAGGGTCTTTGCAGATATAATTAAGGTAAGTTTCTTGAAATGAGATCATCCTGAATGAGGGTGGCCCTCAATCCAATAAGTGTCCTTATAGGAGACAGAAGAAAAAGACTAAGAGACACAGGGGAAAAGACCACGTGAAGACAAAGGCAGAGAATGCAGTGATGCTGCCACAAGCCAAGGAATACAAGGAGCCACCAGAAGCTGGAAGAGGCAAGGAAGGACATTTCCCTAGAGCCCTTGGAGGGAGCATGGCCTTGCTGACACCTTGATTCAGACCTCTGGCCTCCAGGATGGTGACAGAATAAATTTATGTTGTTCTAAACCAAGTTTGTGATAATTTGTTATGGCAGCCCTAGGAAACTAGTACAGAAGATACGAGTCAAATACAAAATAAACGTAAAATTGCAATTGAGCTGAAAGCTATGATAGAGAGTTAAGTGATGTGACAAGAGCAAACACCACAGAGATCTGACCTACTCAGGAAGATCAGGGAATGATCTGAGAGTGCAGATTGTGCCACTGCACTCCAACCTGGGCGACAGAGTGAGACTGTGTCTCGAAAACAAAACAAACAAACAAACGAACAACAAACAACAACAACAAACCACAAAGTCTGGGATCTGCATGGAAAGATTGGTGAATGGATGCACATTTTGAATAAAATGGTAAAGGTCTTCATGTATAATTTTTAATGATTCTTATTTTATGGAGCTTTTCAAACCAACTGTTTAATTATCTGTATGGATTACATATCATCGTATCATACGCTGAACTTAATAATTTAAATGTGGGTTAGACGAATGTCTTTCCTTGGCCTGTTTCTTATCTATACGGTGTTTTCTACAATTTTCCATTTCAATTTTTTAAAGAAAGAACTAAAATACATTTGCAAGCATTCTGAGTGCAGAATCCTCCTAGAGTTTTATTTTCTGAGATATTTTGCAGCTTTATCACTTATACCTAATTAAACAGCAATTTTTATAGCAACCTGCCTTTACTGAGTCTTCCCAAAGCATTCAATCTAATTTTTATAGGAAAAAAAAACCTCCCTCTCTGAAATATGAATGTGTTCATGTTTCATCAACTTATGTAACGGTTCATTAAATTATGTAATTATTTCAAAAAGGGACAAAAACAGGTTAGGGATTCTTAGTAAACACACAGCTTCACAGGTAGGAACAGAAATATGTGAGCATCCCGAAGAGTCATCTACTAGCAATGAGCAGTCACTATGCAGTGCGCATGGATTGTATATTTTACAGAGGGGATAAATGGAAAGCACTAGTAAATCCAGCAGGATGCCAGTTAAAAGAATAAAGCTGAATCTGGGTTTTAACAAGAAGGGATTAGTAGTAATAGTAGTAGTAGTATCATTGTTATTACCATTATTATTTTCAGAGACAGAGTCTCATTCTGTCACCCAGGCTGGAATGCAGTGGCACAATCATAGCTCACTGTAATCTCAAACTCTTGGGCTCCAGCGATTCTCTTGCCTCAGCCTCCCAAGTACCTGGGACTATAGGCACAGGCCACCACATCCAGCTAATTTATTTTAAATTTTTTGTAGAGTTGGGCTCTCACTATGTTGCCCAGACTGGGGAGAATGGATTTAATGTGGAAAAGAATGGATGATCATAGACCAATGAGGCTAACCTAATAGTTTATGTGAGATAAGATGGCTTGGATTACGATGGTTATGAATAATGGTAATGGAAAGATATGCCCAATTTGAGAGATATTTAGGAGGTGTCTTGGTTCATTCAGGCTGCTATGACAACCTACCGTAGACTGGGTAGCTCATAAACAACAAACATTTATTTATTACAGTTCTGGAGGCTGAGGAGTCCAAGGCTCTGGAAAATTCGGTGTCTGCTGATGGCGCACTTTCTCGTACATGGCGCCTTCTTGCTGCATCCTCACATGGTGAAAGGGGTGAAGGAGGCTCTCTCAGTCCTCTTTTACAGGGACACTATTCATGAGGGCTCCACCCTCATGACCTCC
Organism: Pan paniscus; assembly: GCF_029289425.2. NCBI lineage: Eukaryota > Metazoa > Chordata > Mammalia > Primates > Hominidae > Pan > Pan paniscus. Next base: position 22,227,931 of record NC_073272.2, on the reverse strand, counting down.
TCACCTCTTCAAGGCCCCATCTTTTAATACTATCACATTGGAGATTAGGTTTCAACATATGAATTTTTGGGGGGACACAAACATTCAGACCATGGCAGGAGTTAAAATTGGCAAGCTGGTGAATTGGATCTGGTGAAAGATACTGAAGGGTCAAAGGTGACTCCAAGTTTCTGGTTTGTGAAACTGGATAGATACTGATATATTTACTGACTTAGGTTATGCAGGAATTGGAACAAGTTTGAGATAAGTTTGGGATATGTTGAATTTGAGGTACCATTAATCCAAAGGGGTCTAGAACTAAGAGATGTCTGAGCTAAAGTTTAGCATTAAAATATGATTAATCTCACCTAACAATATATTAACAGTCATGACAACTTTCTTTCTTCCTTTTTAATCTTGTTTAGAGATGGAATCTCGCTGTGTCACCCGGGCTGGAGTGTAGTGGTGCACTCAGAGCTCACTGCAGCCTCGAACTTCTGGGCTCAAGTGGTCTTCCTGCCTCAGCCTCCCAAGTAGCTAGGACTACAAGCCTGGGCCACTATACCCAGCTAATTTTTTTTTTTAAATTTTTGTTGTAGAGACAGGGTCTTTCTATGTTGCCTAAGCTGATGACAACTTTCAATCAGCAATAATTGTGCTTTGATTAAAATCTCATTAGCTGCAGTATCACCTCTGCACAAAAATTGTCACGACAATTTTGGATTTACATGTATACCTTATAAGGTTATCCACTGCCAATATTTAACAGCCTAGGTGGAAACACACATGCATATACACCATTCCATAGGTAACAAAATTTCAAAAGAAAACCTGATTTGTTGATGAGAACACATGGACAAATACAGGGGAAAAACACACACTGGGGCCTATCAGAGGGTGGAGGGTGGAGGGTGGGAAGAGGAAGAGGATCAGGAAAAATAACTAATGGATACTAGGCTTAATACCTGGGTGACGAAACAATCTGTACAATAAACCCCCGTGACACATGTTCACCTGTGTAACAAACCTGCACATCCTGCCCGTGTACCCCTGAACTTAAAAGTTAAAAAAATTAAAAAACAATAACAGGAATAATTCGCAAATCATACACACACACAAAAAACCTGATTTGTTGTGATTCTTGTCTTCCTCTCATTAATTGTAATAGTGACATGTATTGAGTGTTTTCTATATGCCAGGCATTCTAAGTGCTCTCATGTATTTTAATTCTTTCAATCTCTATAAAGATTCTTTAAGATAGATATTGATATTATCATGTCCATTTCACAGATGAAGAGGGTGAGCCACAGACAGAATGAGTAACTGGTCTAGGACTGGCCACCCAATCAGCAGCAGAGATATGAGTCAAGCCAAAGTGGTCTGTGTCCAAATCCAGTGCCCATAACCACTACACCACACTGCCCCACAAAGGGAGGCATTCAACACCCACAAGGATTTCTAGACACAGGGCGTACTCCACAATTCTGAAGTAGTCCCACTTGACCCAGCTCACCGTCTGTAGTCATACAATTCCCCAGCCCCCAGGTTCCCGTGTTTTTAGAAAAATACATTCCCTAAAGTGGCAGCAATGATTGCTTCTTCAAATGTTTTTAAGTCTTTGTGCTGCTGGCTCAGATGGTTTTCTTGCTGGCACAGGAAAGCAATAAAGCCAATAAGGAAACTATGAAGAAGAAAGCTTCTCAAAAGAGATCTGAAATCATTTTTCAAAGTATGTAGAAGGGGGAAATGTTTGCAAAACAATAAGATCTGTCTGCAAAACTTTCCAAAAGCTTTAGCAATACCAGGCACTCGACATCTCCAAGAAACCCTTTAATCTCTGAGATAGTGAAGACGTCATAAGCATCAGTGCATTAATAACAAAGGACTTGTTTTTCTATTGAGCAGCTAAAACATATTTCTTTCCTGGGAAATATTTTCTAGATTTCATCATTCCTGGTCATAAATTATGTATTTTTAAATTGTTGTTACTCAGCTGATAGAGTCAGTTGGACAATTATTTTTACAGAGGCATAACTTGACAGTGATTTAATATCACAAACTTCACTGTGCCTGCTCTAAGTTTGTCATTTGAAAATAAAATCATTTGAGAAAAGCGAATCCATCTTGCACAGAAAAACTATGATAAAATTATACTGTCTTTCATACAGCCCTAGGTAAGGTTCCAAACTCATGTTTCTTTTATCTTGTTGGTAAGTCCCCCTCAAATCAAAGTTGTCTTAATGCCTATTCCTTCTTTTTTTCTTTTTCTTTTTATCTATTATCTCCCTCCACCTACCTTATCCATCTTATCTCCTACTCCTCCTTCTCTCCTATTCTCACCTCCTGTCTTCCTAACTCGTAGTCTTTACCCTTCTCAATTCCGAAAAGAATTAAATCATGTACATGTATCATGTTTTCAACTTTTGCCATTGGTATATAGCAGGAGTTGGCAAACCACAACCTGTTGACCAAATGTAGTCCTCTGCCTGTTGTTATAAAGTTTTGTTGGAACACAGGCTAACATGTTTGTTTTCATACCGTCTATGGCTGTTTTTCGTGGTACAAGAGCAGAGTTGAATAGTTCCAACTGAGACCCTATGGCCTGCAAAGCCTGAAATATTTACTATATGGACCTATACAGAAAAACTTTGCTGACCAAAGTATAGCCCTCAGACTCTAGCAGCCAGATTTCCAGGGTCTTTGGACATATGTCTCTAGGTCAGGGGCCTGGATCACAATTTGGCTACCTTGTGACCCTAGAAAGTCACTTACCATCTCTGTGCTCCAGTTCTCTCATTTGTAAAATCAGAACCCCCAAAAGTCATTTTTGCCCCTATTTCAGAAGGTCACAGTAATCACACATAAAATTACATTCTCAATATATGAATGGGGAAAGGTATTGAAACACTGTAACTTCAGATCCCAGGAACATGGTTTTCCAGTGGGCATCATCCTGAAAATCACAAATGACCTGGGCAGCAAATAGGCCTTCCAATTGAGATATTCCAATCTCAATATTTGTCTTTAATTGCTCACTCACCTTCATACCCTCCCTTTCCAGGTGTGAGAGTTCACTTGTGATAAAGAAGCATAAGGCCAGCTTCACATACTCCCTGCAGAAGGAATTCAGTGGCTGAGTCCACCCAGGGAGCTACTAGGCCCAGCACCAACATGAGACCCCATAGCTAGCTGCCAGAAGTTTGTGCTGGCCATGGCTGCTTGAAGTTTATTCTTTAGCTGCTGTTTTCTCAAGATGTTCCCAGGTTGCCACTTTTGGGCTGAGGCTGCCACCCTGCTTGTTATACTTCAGTTTATGAAGCCTGGTGTTGTCATTCAAGCTGTTTAAGGACAACATTGTTTCTCCTCAAACTTACTTGGCAAAATGATCCCCTTGTGAAAACATGGATATGGTACTGAGAGCCTTTGTGGAGATCATGTACATACATGTTTGGGATTGTTTCTCACCTCTTCAACAGAATATTGGCGAATAAACACCCTCTACAGATATCACAAAATGGCAGTCATCAATATGGCGTCATCTTCAGGTCTATAATGAGGAACAATTTGAGAATAGCCCAAATGGGCTCCCTTCCTATGTTCTCTATTTGACTGAAGGCGTGAAAAGACTCAGGTGAAAATGTTAATGTCACTTAGAAGAGTCCAGGCTTTAACTTGTGACCACTCCAAATTCCCATCAGCTAGCAAAGTCCTGACAAATTTGTTGTGGAGGAAAGAAATGAGAAAGTCCGGGACTAAGGAACATGGGAGAGAAGGGCATACCACATGCCTGCATAAAGGGTGTCACAAGGACACAGCTAACCCAGCAAGGGACTCCTGCAGAAGACTGCTGTCCACATCTAGCAGGAAGGTGCAAGCACCGGGTTCTTCAAAGCCTCCTAGCTCTTGCTGCTAAAGGCATGTGCATCACCTGGGAGCTTGTCAAAGATGTAGAATCTTAGGCCCTATCCCAGACCAGCTGTACTTTAATGAGATCCCCAGGTGATTCATACTTGCATTAGAGTTGAGAAGCGCTGCCCTAGGGCAGGCTCAATAGTAAAAAAGGACTTGTGCCAGTTTTTAAGTTGTTGTCCAATAACTAATTTATTCTCTCAGCTCCAAACCTGCTCTCCTATGCTCTGTTCTGTGACGCTGACGCTGGGGCTCCATAAAGCGCATATCTGCTTTGCCAGCTGCACCTTTTTCAGCTCTGCAAGCCAGATACCACCTCCCAGGAGTCCAGCCCCACAGGCCCCTCCTCTGAGCTCAGAGACTTCAGCACCAGCTGAGCGGTGCCCACCCTCAGAGCTCTGAGTTTCAGCAGTATGGGGCCCCTCCTCTAAGTTTCTAGATTTTGATATTTCCAGCTTCTTCCTTTGTTCCCTCAGCCTCAGGGGTGGGGTTCCTGCACTTGCTACCTCTGAAGTACCTTCGAGTTCTCTTTTTGCCCTTTCAGTTACCTAGTCAACAACAACTTTATACTTCGTTTTCATTAACAGTGTCTTTCTATGAAAACCTCACTATTCAAATACCTGGTATGCCTTCTGTCTCCTGATTAGACCCCAGAGTAATCCACCAGAACTAGTCCAGGGACAGGCTGCTCCCACGGGGCGACCAGATGCCTTTCTATTGCACCCTCCTCACCACAGAGAAAGCCTAAAAAGAATAACACACCCCACAGCCCCCAAGGTGAGGCCCCTCTTACCCTAGAGGATGTGCCAGCTGTGCTTAAGGGCCAAAGCTAAACCCAGACAGGAAGCGTGGGCAGAGAAGAGGGCCAGAGAAAGAGGCCCCTGGGTTGCTGGCCCACGTGTGGCTCAGAGCCCTCAGAAGCCCTGCTACTTCGCACTGTCGAACTTCCCCCAGCTCCTCTGTGCCACTACGTAGTCCCACTATGAGAGAAGGAGACTGGTGTTCAGCAAAGGGAATAGCTCCTTTCTTGGGTTGGAGTGGGAGTGCTGGGGAGCCTCCCCCCACAGCAGCAGGCAATGCAAACAAGGAGTTGAAAAGAGAGGCTACACATTTTGCTAAAGCAGAGGTGAGTGGGGAAAAAAGTAGGGGCTGGAATTTAAGCACATAGAAGCCCCCCACCCCACTCTCAACACAGAGACATACAGGGGTAGAAAGACACAGGGTGGTTCTCTGCAGTGTGTCATCTCACCAGGAAGTAACGGTCCCCTCCTAGGAAATGATGGATTCTGCCTGCTCTCCTCAGCTCTTCAGAAGCAAGAAGTTGTCAGGAATATTCAATGAAAAGGAAAGCCAAAACACCAAAACAAAAAATGACCAGAGTGTTTAAATTGCAAAACCCATTTGCAAAAAAAGGGCCTAACAATAATAAAGAAAAAATAAAGATTGATAGTAAACACCAAATGGAGCAAGAATTATGTAATTTGATGGAAACTAGCATAATGAAAAGAAATGGGATAAAACAAAATACAGATTTTCAAGGAAATCAGAACCAAATTAAGAGTTCTTAATTTCCTCGTGAGTTTTGAAACTACTTAAAAGTATTATTGCTATGAACCATCTGTCTATACATTATTTAGATAAAAGGAGAGAAGAGAGACCACTTCACATGTGTGACCCCTACTATGTGCCAGGGATTTGGGTTACAGTGCTGAATTTTTTTTTTCTTCTTTTTTTTTCTTCTTTTTTTATTATACTTTAAGTTTTAGGGTACATGTGCACAATGTGCAGGTTAGTTACATACGTATACATGTGCCATGCTGGTGCGCTGCACCCACCAACTCGTCATCTAGCATTAGGTATATCTCCCAATGCTATCCCTCCCCCCTCACCCCTCCCCACCACAGTCCCCAGAGTGTGATATTCCCCTTCCTGTGTCCATGTGATCTCATTGTTCAATTCCCACCTATGAGTGAGAATATGCGGTGTTTGGTTTTTTGTTCTTGCGATAGTTTACTGAGAATGATGATTTCCAATTTCATCCATGTCCCTACAAAGGACATGAACTCATCATTTTTTATGGCTGCATAGTATTCCATGGTGTATATGTGCCACATTTTCCCAATCCAGTCTATCATTGTTGGACATTTGGGTTGGTTCCAAGTCTTTGCTATTGTGAATAATGCTGCAATAAACATACGTGTGCATGTGTCTCTATAGCAGCATGATTTATAGTCCTTTGGGTATATACCCAGTAATGGGATGGCTGCGTCAAATGGTATTTCTAGTTCTAGATCCCTGAGGAATCGCCACACTGACTTCCACAATGGTTGAACTAGTTTACAGTCCCACCAACAGTGTAAAAGTGTTCCTATTTCTCCACAACCTCTCCAGCACCTGTTGTTTCCTGACTTTTTAATGATTGCCATTCTAACTGGTGTGAGATGATATCTCATTGTGGTTTTGATTTGCATTTCTCTGATGGCCAGTGATGATGAGCATTTTTTCGTGTGTTTTTTGGCTGCATAAATGTCTTCTTTTGAGAAGTGTCTGTTCATGTCCTTCGCCCACTTTTTGATGGGGTTGTTTGTTTTTTTCTTGTAAATTTGTTTGAGTTCATTGTAGATTCTGGATATTAGCCCTTTGTCAGATGAGTAGGTTGCGAAAATTTTCTCCCATTTTGTAGGTTGCCTGTTCACTCTGATGGTAATTTCTTTTGCTGTGCAGAAGCTCTTTAGTTTAATTAGATCCCATTTGTCAATTTTGTCTTTTGTTGCCATTGCTTTTGGTGTTTTAGACATGAAGTCCTTGCCCATGCCTATGTCCTGAATGGTAATGCCTAGGTTTTCTTCTAGGGTTTTTATGGTTTTAGGTCTAACATTTAAATCTTTAATCCATCTTGAATTGATTTTTGTATAAGGTGTAAGGAAGGGATCCAGTTTCAGCTTTCTACATATGGTTAGCCGGTTTTCCCAGCACCATTTATTAAATAGGGAATCCTTTCCCCATTGCTTGTTTTTCTCGGGTTTGTCAAAGATCAGATCGTTGTAGATATGCGGCGTACAGTGCTGAATTTTAACATCAGTGAATTTTCTGTCATCTGCCAGATAAAACTGTTATTACCATCCCCACTTTAGGAGGAAAATGAAGCTCAGAGGTCCTGAGGCTTACTGGATATTTGGGTGCATGGACAAATGGAATTGGGCTGCAGACTCCGTAAGCTGTCTTCCATACCAGGCAGCCTCCTCCCAACAATTTACTTGTGGGTTATTGAAGTCCTCCACTTTTTTTACAGCCTGCCCTGATTTATTGTTTCCTGCATGTTGATTAAAACATTCAGCTTTGCTGGATTTGATTATTTAAGTAGTCTCTTACATAACCCGACTTTGGTTCTACTATTTAAGTATGGAATTTCTAGCCACCGAGAATCTATAGTTCCTTGCTCATCATAAAGAAATCTTCATTTATGATCTCCTTTGCCAAGTATACCCTCAAGTTTTATCTGTACAATGGAGCTTATTGCCTGATAAAATTATGTGCAACCTCGGGATGGAAACTGCAAAGTGAATTGTAACTGAATCATTAGGTAGCACACGCCTCATTTTTGAAAGCCTCTCCGTTCATGATGATACTGTCTAAAGACACCACCAAGTTGTTGGTTCTTATTTTTTGTCAGTTCTTATAAACAGACTTCATGTTTTATTATACCAATCGTATGAATGTCAATTGTCCTCTGTAGCAGTGGTTCTCACACTTGAGCGTGCATCAGAATCCCCTGGAGGGCTTGTGAAAACAGATCACTGGACCTCATCCCCAGAGTTTCTGGGTCAGCCGGTCTGGGATGCAGCCCAAACATTTGTATTTCTAACCAGTTCCCCAGTGATGCTGATGCTGCAGGTCTAGAGACCATACTTTGAGAACCACAGCTCTATAGGAAGGCTATAGAAAATGAGCTAGCCATCCCTACCTTTCTTCTTTAGTAATGAAACCCTGATTTTAATTCGGGGTGAAAATGCCTCTAGCTAAAAGATTCTATTTCTCGGCCTCTCTTGCAACTTGGTATGGCCACGTGACTAAGTTCCAACCTGTGAGCTATAAACAAAAGTGTTGTGTGGGAATTCTAGGAAGGCTGCTTGAGGGAAGCTGAGTCACTGGGAAGAGGCCTGTGCTATGCAGCCCCTATGATGCCACCTCCTGGGATTTAGGCCCTCGTACAACCCCCTCCGCTTGAGTGTGGGCTAAATTTCTAATGGGAGAAGCCAGCTGCCATGTCATAAGGCAGCCCTCTGGAGGGGCCTACATAAGTAAGCTTGAAAGGGGACCTTGTGAGGCCTGCCAACAACTGCAGAAGTGAGCTCAGAAGTGGATCCTCCCCAGTTGAGCTAGAGATGACTGCAGCCCCTGCTGACACCTTGATTGCAGCCTGTAAGAGCATGAGCCACGACCACACAGCTAAGCTGCTCCCGATGATGAGCCACAGACACTGTGAGATAGTGTTTATCATATGCAGCCCTCAAGTGTTGAGGTAATTTATTACACAGCAATACACCACTAATCCAGAACCCCTTGACCCTCCTCAGCTGTTTCATTCTGCTGGCCTTGTACCTGGGTACAGGACTGAGAGCTGCACAAGCCTCTCTCCACCATAAGGACAGAATCCACAGGATGAGCATGGCAGAGTCAAATGGAGGCATCTGGATCCTGTGGATGCCTGAAAGCCAACACAGGGCTGCATACTTCCTGACTCTCTTTACATGAGGGAGAAATAGACTCCTCTCTTATTGAAGCTTGAAAAAAAAAAAAACATGTATGCCTGGCTCTCTTCCTTTCATCAAGTCTCTAAAATAGCAATATAATTTTTAATAGACACTTAGCTCTTGCTATGTGCCAGACTGTATCTAAATGCTTTACAGATATTAACCCATGAAATTGTCATCACAACCCTATTGTGAGTTCCACTTTGCAGATGAGTAACCTGGAGCTCAGAGAGGTTAAGTGACTTGCTGAAGGTCACCCAGCTAGGAAGTGGCAGAGCCAGGATTATCAACCCAGGCACTCTGGCTGCAAAGTCTGTGCTTTCAGCCATGAAGCCCTGTTGTGTTAACATTTACTAAGCACTTCCTGAGTGCCAAACATCATGCTAATTGCTTTACACTTTTTACAGATGAGGAATCTGAAGCTCAGAGAGGGTTAAGTACCTTTCTCAAAACCACAGTGTAGAAGTGGCAAGTTGAAATTCAAATCTACATTTCTTTGCTTCCAGGGCCAGCACTCTTACTACTTGGAAAATGACGCTTCTATTCTGGGCTTCATTTGTCTTCAAGCATTCCCAGTGACTGCGTCATTTAGCCCAGCGCTCCCCAAACTTGGCCGTGCTTACAGATCACCCGGGGTTCTTGGTATATAGAGATTTTGACTCTATTTATCAAGTAGGTATGAGCCTTGGCCTGAGAATCCACATTTCTCACACACCACCCACTGCCTCTCTTACCAGGTGACTGTAATGCTACTGGTTCAGGGACCACAATTTTCATATCAGGGATCCACTTCCCCCTAAACTTCAAGCCATATGGGAACATCACCTCTCTTGTGGTAGTGGTCCTCCTAAATTCAGGCCAGTCGGCTCATTCCCTCCTGTCTCATGTGGCCTTCCTGTCTCTTCTGACTGCAGGGGCTGTGTTTCTCCTGGAAGGATGGAGGAGACTGACATTCTCCTTAGCAAGGCTTGACCTTAAGTGGCTATAAAACAAGAGGGAACTGGAGGAGGTGGTCAATCAAGTTCTTTCCAGCTCTAAAAGTTCTTGATTTTGTGCACAATATGATTTTCTGCCACTTCCCACACCTTTGTACTTCTCTGATGAAGCAACAAAGTAATCTGAATTACCACATAATTAAATGCATCTAATTTGACACAGGGGAAATCAGTGTGTCCGACAGAGAAGCAAAGAGACTTGCCAGGTTACAGAGCTAAAGGGCTGGCGAGCTGTAACCAGATGCTGGTGTTTCTCAGGCTTGACTACACCTCTGGGGGTCCAGTTAAAATACAGAGGCAGATCCAGGAGGTCTGGGGTGGCACCAGAGAGTCTGCATTTCTAAGCAGTTCTCAGGTAAAGCCGATGCTGCTGGCCCAGGGACCTCGCTTTGAGGGGCACAGGTCCAGGGTGCTTTTCTCATACTACTGCTCTCCTCTCCAACTGGGCAACCGCAGCATCAGTAATGTAGCCCCCATGCACAGAAGAGGCAGGAAGAACAAAATGAGACAGGAAGGAATGAGTCGAGTGGCCCGAATTTAGAAGGACCACTACCGCAAGAGAGGTGAGGTTCCCGTACGGCCTGAAGTTCAGGGGGAAGTGGTTAGAGTCCCTGCGAGGGCTGAGAACACAACAAAAGCAAAGAAGTACATACACACAGACGCAACTTCCGGCTCTTGGGCAGAGCTTTTCTGGCATTTCTCTGACACAAGTGCCAGTCCCCACCCCCCAACCCCCAACCTCGCCAAGCTGATCTTGGCCCTGTAGGCACAAATCTGAGTGGCATCGGGAGTACAGGGGCCCAGCCTCAGGGGAAGCCCACAGGAGACAGCCTGACTTTCAGCACTGGTTCCTATGCATCTAGGAAACTTGTGACCTCGATTTAGTCTTGAGCAAATGCCCACTGTGTGCCTAGCACTGTGCTAGGTGCTCTGGGAGATACAAATAAAGTATAAAATATAGTCTCAGGCCCAGGAAGAAATATGGTCTTCCCTACATTGACACGTATGTTTATTGCAGCACTATTTACAATAGCAAAGACATGGAACCAACCCCAATCCCCATCAATGATAGACTGGGTAAGGAAAATGTGGCACATATACACCATGGAATACTATGCAGCCACAAAAAGGAATGAGATCATGTCCTTTGCAGGGACATGGATGAAGCTGGAGGCCATCATCCTCAGCAAACTAACACAAGAACAGAAAATCAAATACCACATGTTCTCACTCATAAGTGGGAGTTAAACATTGAGGACACATGAACACAGTGAGGGGAACAATACACACCAGGGCCTGTTGGGGGTTGGGGTGAGGGGAGGGAGCTTAGAGAACGGGTCAATAGATGCAGCAAACCACCATGACACATGTATACCTATGTAACAAACCTGCACGTTCTGCACCTGTATCCCTTTTCTTTTTTTAGAAGAAAAAAAAAAGAAATATGGTCTTCCCCCAATGGCTCACGCCTGTAATCCCAGCACTTTGGGAGGCAGGTAGATCACTTGATGCCAGGAGTTCGAGACCAGCCTGGCCAACACGGCAAAACCCTGTCTCTACTAAAAATACAAAAATTGGCCCAGTGTGGTGGCAGGCACCTGTAATCCCAGCTACTCGGGAGGCTGAGGCAGGAGAATCGCTTGAGCCAGGAGGTGGAGGTTGCAGTGAGCCAAGATCACATCACTGCACTCCAGCCTGGGCAACAGAGTGAGAGTCCGTCTCAAAAGGAAAAAAAAAAAAATACCACACACACACAGAAAAAATATGGTCTCTACCCTCGAGGAATTTGTCATCTATGTAGGGGAGCCAATGTGAAGCAAGCTGGGAGTTTAAGAGAGCTCCTAACTTGGCAGTAAGGTACTGGACGTGCAGTGGGAAGTCTCAGATAAAGAAATGGATATGGGTCTGAGAAAGTCAGAAAAGGCTTCATGGAAGAGATGATACCTGAGTCGGGGTCTTAGGTAGATGCAGTCAGGTACTAAAGTGGCCCCAATTCCTCCCTGTTCTCTGTATCTTCACTCTTTGCCATGAAACTTTGCAGTGCCCCATCCCCGGCCACTTTAATTCTGGACTCAGCCATGTAGCTTGCTTTGGACATTAGGAAGCTAAAATTCTTCACAAAGCAGGGATCTGAAAAATTGCTTACATAGTTTCACTAGCCTTTTTATGCCTCAGTCACCACCAGGAGAATATGCCCAGGTGTATGCCCAGGCAAGCAGGGCACAGCCAATTCATCCCAGTTGTCCCAGCTATAATAGCCAGCCAGACCCCAGACATAGGATCAAGCTCAGCCAAGGTCAGCAGAGCCACCTAACCAACCTCCCCAGGGGTGCAAGCACTGAGTTCTTATCGTTGTATGCCACGGAGGTTCTGTGGCTGTTTTTATGCAGCATTATTATGAAAACACGTAACTGATACAATAGGCAATGAGATTGGAAGAAACGAACACTCAAATATTTCCTGCAGTGACTCCTTTAGAAAACTGGCTTTGTGTGGTATTAATTGCTACTTAAAACAAAGTTCCCCTGGTTAAATGCACTTGAGAACCACAGTAAATGAAGATAACAGATTTCTTGATGAAGGACTTCCCAGGGCCTCGACTGTGAAATTGTGCACCGTGAAACTCCAGGAGGCAGCATTCAGAATGCAACACGTCCCAAACATTTTTTGAAGTGTTTAGGGATATAGGACCTGTTAGTCTCAGCAAATCATGTGTCATTTCACAACTAGCAGATAAGTTTCCCCAGGACAGGAATATTGTCCTTCTTGTCTAGTGTTGTCTCTGGAGACCTAGGGCGATGCTTGCCACATGATCACCCGCTAAATATGTGTGCAAGGAAGGCAGAGAGGGAAGGGAGAAGGGAGGTAGCACAGATGTGGTGTTTCTTGCCTCTGCTCTTCCATTTGTACCATTGCTTCTGTGAACTATAAATGTATTGGCTTTGTCTACCTGGTGAGCCCCAATTATCCTTCAAAACTCAGCTTACAAGTCATCATTTCTCTGAAAACTTCTCTGACCTCCTCAAGCAAAGTTGGGTAATTCATTCACCATTATAGATACTGTAAGTACTGTTGCTTCTGTCCACATCCCCTGCAGTGCTGGGGGCTGCATTGTCGATTTCATCTTTCCTACCATGCTAAGTGTAAAGTCCACCATACTGTAGGTGCTTAATGAGTATGCACTAGAAAGAGGCCAGTAGAGAGGGAGGGAGGGAAAAAGGAAAGAGATGGACGGGGAGGAAAGAGAGAATGAGGGAGGGAGGGAGGAAGGAAGAGGGAGAGAGGGAGGTAGAAATTAATAAAGCATACTCAGAGATCATTTTCATAATAGCAAATGGTTGGTAATGATAGGATTGGAGAGGTTTCCTGGGGACAGGTAGTGGAGAGACATGGATATAAGAAAATGAGTTTACCCTATATTCTGTAAGAAGCCACAAATTAAGCAAGGAGGTAGCATTAGATCAGCTTTCCTCTGCAAATTGTTTTCAGTCGACAGGTAAAATGCTACTATACTACGTATTCCAAGGTAACCTGAATACAATTTAAGCTATTTACTTAATAGAGGAGATCATATGTAGCAAAAAGAAAAAAAATTGCACAAGGCCTTCAACTGCCTTAAACTAACATAAAGATCTCTGGAGATGGAGTGGAAATGCTGCACTCAACTGGGGCCGGGTAACCAGAAATGGTCACTCATGAGACTGAACCATGTGTTTACATGGTAAATATTGAATCAAATCTGCCCTATGTTGCTAAACAGAGGGATGAGTCCCGAGAAGCATAATCTACAATCAGAGTGCAATAAAATGTTTTCCTTTTTTTTTAAAGCCAATAACAGTACAAATAAGTGTTAAATCAAGATTCATTTATCGCTAGCCCTTATGAATGGAACATAAAGAGCTTGTCAAATTTACGAGTTCCATTCTCTACCCTTCGCATTTTCAAATAGATGCTGACAGTTTACTCACGACTGTCATACCTGCCGAAGTTGAAGGAATGATTTGTATTTTTCTGAAAGTGGCCCGGCATCATAGGTATCTTAAATGTTCTACACTAAATAAGAGAAAATCAGAATGTAACAAGTGTGTCTGTTTTATACACTTGTAGTCTCAACTAATTCAAAGGTGGCTGAGAGCACTAAGCAAACTAAATCTTATTTGTATTGACATTTTAATAAGAGGTGAAGATTCAATTCTGCCCAAATCTAAACAAGCCAAAAGAATTACAGAAGTAGGTCAATTATCCAGAAGCTTCCAAAAATATAAGAAACTTCATGGGGCGAGGGGGAGGGATGTGCGCCTGCACTCGCGTGCATGCGTTAGGGTGGGTTGGGGAGGCAGGAGAGGTCAGAATGGATTTGAAGAGATTTCGGCATGTGGATATTCCAGAGCATCTGTTGCTGTCAATATATTGGGGTAGGGGTGACATTATTTAGGCACATCCAGGAATGGATGAGGTTAAGTAACAGATGTGTTACTTACCAATATAACCTGTATAGTCCATGTAAACTGTGGCTGAAAATATCTGAGGACACTCACATCCCATCAAAAAAATTTTGAATATAACTAGAACTTTTAAAAAGCTGATTGGATTGTTCTATGTTTATAAAAGATCTTAATGGCAGAAAAAGGATGCTCATATTGGGGTCAAAAAAGAAGGCTCAGTCAGAAAGCAAGAATCAGCCGGTATCAGTGCAACCACCCAGGAGTGAAGGCACTGCACAGCCAAAATGGACACCCCACCCTACTCAACAGGTCCACCCCTGCGGTAGGCTATAAAATGGCCCCCTAAATGATATCCACATTCGAATCCCTGGAACCTGTGACTGTTACCTTACATGGCAAAATTGACTTTGCCGATGTGATTAAATTAAGGATCTTCAGATGGGGGATTTTCCTGTATTATCCAGGTGGGTCCTAAATTATGCCATCATATGTATCCTTATAAGAAAGAGGCAGAAGGAGATTTGACATACACAGAGAAAGCAATGTGAAGATGGGAGAAGAGATTGGAGTGATGCAGCCACAACCCAAGGAATGTTGAGTAGCCATTAGAAGCTGGAAGAGACAAGAAACAAGTTCTCCCCTAGAGCCTCCAAAGGGAGTGTAGCAACATCTTGATTTGGGCCCAGTGATACTGATTTAGGACTTCTGACCTCCAGATCTGTGAGAGAATACATTTTACTTGCTTTAAGCCACTCAATTTGTGGGAATTTGTTGCAGTGGTTACTGGGGACTAATACAACCCCCCTACCTCAGGATGAGTTCCTCAGGCAGTCAGAGCTTCAGGACACTAACCATTACACTCAACAAATGACCTCTCACCCCTCCCCCTTGGCCCTTCATGCTCTGCTGTCCCAGCTCTGATTCCTTGCTCTCCTGTTAGCCTTCTGGATTATAATTTGGCTGTTTTTGCAGATTCAAAAGAGAGAGACTACACCAGTTTGTACCAGAAAGCACAAATTTTTGGTCTGCACAGCAGTGAGGTTTTCTATTGTGAATTCACTTTAGATTTACGCATCAGTGTCCGTGAGACTGGCTAGAAGAAGCCAACCCCTCAAACTTGGGTAGCCTCGGTCACACTAACAGAATCAATTTTCTGAAGCTGCAGTGTTGAAGTCTCAACATGCAAATTCATAACGATCTCTCCAACTTATGTAGCTTGGATGTTTGTTCCCCTCAAATATCATGTTGTATTGTAATCCCCAATGTTGGAGGTCGGACCTAGTGGGAGGTTCTTGGATCATGGGGCTGGATTTCTCATGGATTGTTTAGCACCATCCTCTTGGTGCTGTGCTGATGATAGTAAGTGAGTTCTCAAGAGATCCGCTTGTTTAAAAGCGTGTGGCAGCTCCCCCAAGCCCCTCCCTCTCTGCTCCTGCTCTAACTATGTGGCATGCCTGCTTCTGCTTCACCTTCTGCCATGAGTTAAAGCTCCCCGAGGGCTACCCAGAAGCCAAGCAGATGCCAGCACCATGCTTGTTCTGCCTGTAGAACCGTGAGCCAATTAAACCTCTTTCCTTTATAAATTACCCAGTCTCTGGTATTTCTTTATAGAATTGTGAGGATGGCCTAACACACCAGCCTACTAAAACCCCAGACTGGGCACCCAGCCATCCTTCCTTGATAACATATCCAGCTCCTCCATCAAAATATAACTGTTGCCTGCATTGATTGAACTCATTTCAGGTACTTGTATTGGTGCATCTTTTCTCCTCAATATATGTAAGAATATTATGATTAACACCATAATACAGAGTGAGAAAAAAATAAAAATAAAAAAGAGCATTAAGAAAATAGGCCCTTAGTGTATTTGTCGAGACTCATTCAGCTGCAAGTGAAATAAACCCCAACTCAAATTATCTTATATACACAAATCAAAACGAAATTTATTTCCCTTCATAACTGAGAGGTTCAAAGAGAAGGCTTCAGCTTCAGGCATGGCTGGATCCAGGGGTCCAATAATATAACCAGGAATTTGTCCCTTTCTGTCCATCTCTCAGTTCTGTCTTTCTCTTGTTGACTTTTAGTCTCTGTTAAGCCTTCCTCTCTGGGTAGTAGGAATATCCACTAGAAGTTCAACAGTTACCCTTATATCTAGCAATCACAGCAAAAAGGGGTTACCTCTTTACTATTTGTTACAGCAAAAATTCTTGGAGAAGCTCTAATTAGGGTTAGAGCTAGGGTTATAGTTCCATCTAGGGTTATAGCTCCATCTTTGAGCCAATCACTGTTGCCAAGAAGCTTTGTGTTAAATTGTCTACATAGCCATTAACTTTTAAAATGTTTCAGTATGAGCCGCCTGCAGTGGCCCACTCCTGTAATCCCAGAACTTTGGGAGGCTGAGGCAGGTGGATCACTTGAGGCCAGGAGTTTGAGACCAGCCTGGCCAGCATAGTGAAACCTGCCCCTACTAAAAATACAAAAATTAGCCTGGCGTGGTGGTGCACACCTCTAATCCCAGCTACTCAGGAGGCTGAAGCAGGAGAATTGCTTAAACCTGGGGAGGCGGAGGTTGCAGTGAGCCGGGGTCGTGCCACTGCACTCCAGCCTGAGTGACAGAACAAGACTCTGTCTCAAAAAAGAAAAGTTTTAGTATGAACAATGTAAAATATGTGTATAAATCAAGTCTGATCTCCACCCTAGGTGGGATTAACATCTAAAATCCTCTAATCAGGAATCAACACCCCAGGGGTGATAATTAGCATGGAAGTACTTTTACCAGGAATCAGCACCTTCCCAATGTCCCAGCAGGAAAAAGGCAGCCCATTCAAATTAGGATAATTCAAAGAGGAGTGTGAATAAGGGATACAGAAATCACAAAGGATAGTGAAGTACCAAAAACTAGTAACAACAGGGCTGTTACTACTTATAGGCCCAAAGGGATGAGGGAAAGGAACAGTTACCAGAACCAGGCAGGAGAAAGTCACGTAGACAGTGCCACCTTGACAAGAACCTTGACCTTCGTGATGGTCGGTGCCAGTGGGGCAGCCCTGCAGGGATGGGGTTGAAGGAATAATTACCCTAACCCTACTCTCCTCCCCTGTCCAATCATCCGCTGGGCTCACCATTAGCCAAACGCAAGTAGAAGCCAGAGCGTAAGGGAGCCAGAGCGTAAGTGAGTCGGTCTAGACACGTGGGCCTCCCAGGTCAGAGAGCAAGGGAAGAAACACAAGCAGTTACATCTAAACAGTCAAACAGAAAACATACAGTAGCAAATGTGAGGATGTAGCACTTAAAATATATTATCAAAATCTACACCTAGAGTGTTTCCTAATTATTGATAATATAAAGAATGTTAGGAAAATGTTATAGGTGAAATGAGTAATATTCAAAGTAGTAAATGATTAGGAAAAATGTAGAAGCCCACTCTCTCCCACTTTGCATGAGGACCCGGCAAGCCCGGCATTCTAATGGCACAGGCAGCACTTAAAGGCCAGAGCCCCACTTTCCTGCATCCCTCTACTTCAAGGAGAACCATGTCACCTGGCCCACTTACAGGGCTGCCTCGTCCTACCATCAGAATATTGTGGCATCCACAAGAGACTCTCATGCGAGGTGTTCTCTCAAGTATCCAGGTAAGAATGAAACTTCCCAGAACTACAAAACATACTGAATGGTGTGTTTGGGGCCTGCTTGCTAATAAATACTCATGCATTTGGTCTAAGACTTGCTTTCACTGTAGGATGCTATCTGGGAATGGGGTTATGGGGAAAGGACACGTGGCTTCCACCTGCTGCTAGCCACCAGAGGCTCCCAGCATCTGCCAAGAGAGGCCAACGTCTGTTGAAAGGCCTGGTGGAATCATGTGTCCAACACTGTGGCAAGGAGGAGAGATCATCTCCATCTAATCCATCTGCAATGGATTTTCTGTGAACAAAGTAAGTTCTTCCACGAGAAAAAGGTTGGGGAGGGAAGGACAGGATATTAGGTGGACAATAACTAAAGCTGCCCCAGTTTACTGCACTTCCATTTATGGATTTAACTTTCATGGTTCCGACCATTCCTGAGTCACCTCGAATACCCATGATATTCATACTTTTTAATTTTGCAAAGGCACGGAATTGCACTGCCTATGCCATAAAGCCAGAAAGCATTGAAAACATACTTAGCTAATAAATGAGCCTAGTGACCACCTGTCAACCACATCTCAGAATGGCTTTGTTCTTCTCTCCTGCATCTACATGGAAAGCTGGTGACAAAAGGCAAACTTTGTTCCTTAGTGAAAGCGTCCCTCTGATGGCAGCAACTATTAATGTTTGTGCTGGAAGTGAAGAAGCTGCAAGTTCTTTTATAAACAGACTACAAATACACTATATTAAAATCATCGTAAGTCTGAAAGGGCCACTCAAATATTTCAGTTTTACTTGACTGCGTATTATGAGTGAGTCTAAATGTCATAATGTATTCAAGAAGGGCCTAGAACATACTCATGAATGACATGGGCCTACTACATAAACAATATCTGCCTAACATTCATGATCCAGGTTTCAGTTACCTATGCTTGCATAGCAAAGTATTCCAAAACTTAGCTTCTTAAAGCAGCAAATAGCTTATTTAATCACAGTTCTGCAATCTGGCCTGGACTCAGCTAAGCAGTTCTGCTGGTCTTGCCAGCAATCACTCATGTACCTGCATTCAGCTGGCAGGTTGGTTGGGGCCTGGGCTCAGCTGGGACACTGAGATGTTTGGGTCTCCCTCTCTCTCACATGGCTTCTTCATATGTTCTCTTCAACAGGACAGTCAAACTTTTTTTTTTTTTTTGAGACAAAGTTTTGCTCTTGTTGCCCAGGCTGGAGTGCAATGGCCCGGTCTCGGCTCACTGCAACCTCTGCCTCCCAGGTTCAAGCAATTCTCCTGTCTCAGCCTCCCAAGTAGCTGGGATTACAGGCGCACACCACCACACCCGGCTAATTTTTGTATTTTTGGTAGAGACAAGGTTTCACCATGTTGGTCAGGCCGTTCTCGAACTCTTGACCTCAGGCAATCCACCCACCTCGGCCTCCCAAAGTGCTGGGATTACAGGCATGAGCCACCGCGCCCGGCCTGTCAGACTTTTATATGATGGTTCAGAGCTCCCAAGAGCACAAAAGCAGAAGGTAGCAGGTCTTCTTAAGGCTTAATCTTTGAACACACTCTACTAATTAAAGTGAGTCACAAGGCCAACCCAGCTTCAAGGGACGGCAACTACGCAAGGGCAGGGATATAAGGAGACATAATTCATCAAGGCTATGGATGTAATAGACTACCACAACTTCCCTCATACTCTAGTCCTACGTGCTTTAGGCCATTCTTTCATTAAATAAATCCAGATGGATCCTCATTTTATAGATGATTAAAGTGAGGCTTACAAAGGTTAAGAAAGTATTCCAAAGTCATCTAGTTAGATTTGAATCCAAAGGCAGTGCTCAATCCACTAACCACAGGATGTCTTACTAGCTTCAGAATATGCAATTAAATTCAGTTCCTGGGAAGGTTTTCATCAGGCGTTTCCGTTTGGTGTTCCCAGGCAAAAGGGCAAAATATAAATGCCCTTTTATCTTTTCTTCTCACCTCTTTATCCTCTACCCCAATATCAGCATACTCTGCTTCCGAACTTCCAGCAACTCAGATTTCAAAGGGAATCTCGTCTGGTTTTTTCTAGGCACAAAATTAATGATACTCGCTTCCACATACAAAATGGCACCCACTTAACAGCTAAGACTGAGCTCAACCACATCTACACCTGGGCTTCCCTTGTCCCTGATTCCCCAGCCCTCCATTGCCCAAGGTGAAGGCTCACAATACTCCTCAAAGGTGCTACGATATGCCACTCCCCACTCTGAGGTCCTTGAATCAGCTTTCAGCCCAGGTAGTAGCATCAAGGAGGTCTTGAGGCTGTAGACCCTGGGCCATTGAGCTGAAGGTGACAAGCCTAGACTGGCAGTCTCAAAGGAGGAGAGGGCACCTCAGGATATAGAGGCAGCAATCCATGTATAGGAGTCCTGAAAGCCACCAGGAAAGGGTTTATTATTATTATTATTAATTGACATCCCCAAAAACTTACCAGAGGCTTAATCTATTCACAAATAGCTTTAAAACATTTTGACATAAAAAATTGACTTTAACAGCTATTCCTAGCAGTCTGGTACCAAGCCAGTACACTGAATGTTCAATTTCAGTTCCTGTTTTCCCTGCCCTGGGCACCAAGATGGTTTGGGAAGATAAAGAACAGAGAGAAAAGAGGGCCCACTTGAGTCACGCTTGGGCACACTGTTCCTCACATTTCAGTAGTACCTCTGTACCCAAGGGTACACCTCCTCCTATGACGCCACCACTCTCAATCCCACAGTCTATGACCCAGAGCCTTACAGCCTTAAAACCTCCTTGACATATACAACTCAGGCTGAAAGCTATTCGAGAACCTCAAGGTGGAAAGCAGCAGCATAGGAACCCTTTTGAGGAACATTGAGGATCTCCACCTTGGGCCCTAGAGGAGGGAAGAATGAGGGACAATGGAAGCCCACATGTTGGTATGTTTCAGCCCAGCCTCAGCTGTAAGTGGGTGCCATTTTGTGTGTGCATGTGAGACAATTTGAAGATGAGAGGAAAATCTCATCTGCATCAGAGCAAGAAAAGCACAAAAATTATACACTTCTGTAAATGTAATACTAATTACATCATTTAAGTGATCTGTTTACCTTTTAAGCTAAATCACCTTTCAGCATAATAGCAAATATGTACATATCATTAACATGTGTCCTGTTGATATGGTTTCAAGTTATAGTTGATTATGACAGTAATCCATGAGACTCTATGAGCAATATATGAAAATCAATCTTTCCGCCTTATAATTAATTATATCATGAAGTTTCAGTCTGTAATTTGCTGCTCATAAAATATACTGTAGTCACAGCTTAAACAATTAAAGAAAATGTTGGCTATTACTCAAATTATAATATTGTTTTTTCTCTATTTAATCATTTGTCAAAAATTCTATGATTTTCTATTTAAATAATCAATGATCTTTGGCTGTGGCACCATGAAATACCTTTTTTTTTTTCTATCAGACACACTTTTAAATACATGGTGGTATGGTTTGTCTGTGTCCCCATCCAAATCTCATCTTGAATTGTAGCTCCCATAATCCCCACGTGTCATGGGAGGTACCCAGTGGGAGGTAATTGAATCATGGGGGCAAGTTTTTCTCATGCTGTTCTCATGACAGTGAATAAGTCTCATGAGATCTGATGGTTTTATAAAGGGAAGTTCCCCTGCATATGTGCTCTTGCCTGCTGCCATGTAGGACATGCCTTTGCTGTTCCTTCACCTTCTGCCATGATTGTGAGGCCTTCCCAGCCATATGAAACTATGAGTCCATTAAACTTCTTTTTATTTATAAATTACCCAGTCTCAGGTATTTCTTCATGGCAGTATGAAAATGCACTAATACATACGGTGTTTCTCTTCACTTATGCTTAGGCACATCTAATATCTTGTATTTCCTAGAACCAGGGCCATAGAAGGAAAATGTGGCAGAACATTTCACCTTTACCTTTCATCTATATATATATTTTTTAATTTACCTGAGCTTTATTACTGGGCATTAGGAAAGCAGTATATGGGAGAAAGTGAAATCCCGGTTATCAAGGTGGTGGAGTACCCAGCTGCATAAGAATGACTTTTTTTCCAATTATTTTGGGCAGGGGCTCTACATTACAAGATGCTAAGGGCCAAGGATGATAGCATTACTGGGTGAGAGCTCAACAAGAAGGCAAGCGTCTCCAAATTGAAACAAAGATTGCATGCACAGGTTTACCCTTCTATTTGCTTCCAACAGGGTACCTGCTACAAAATGACCTAAGCAACTTGGTGATTCACACATTTTAGGATTTTTTGGATGCATAGGGGTAGCCTTCAAGAGTTAGAAATAGGTGAGAACAATAGGTCTCCTCTCCAACAACCTCACTAGCAGGTAGTGTGCTATAATAAAAGCAAGTCTATCAGACCAAATTCTGACACTCATACAAATAGTCATGCAAAGAGACATCTAGACAGCCATCCAATCAGTTCTGGAAGTTCAATGTTCTATCTTGGTGACCCTTTAGCTGCTCCTGCTATATCTTACATGAAAGGTTCACATGAGATAAATGTGCAATATTAATTGAAACTGTTGAATTTACCAAAACTCCTAGTCAGAATCAGGCAATCAAGTCCTCCAATAGATAGCTAAACAAGGGACCAGTCTGGAATCCTAAGCCTAGAGTGCCATTTTAAAGGTCTGTGGGTTATTGGTCTCACTGAATTCTTATACCCCTATTGTGCAAGGGGCAAGACGTCCTGGACAATATTTCGAACAATACACACTTCTTGAATAACATTCATTTCACCAGTGAAAATCATTTCTAACATCCATTAGGCTAATTAATAAGTCTGTGATATTGAGCTGAGGATTGATATTTGAAGGCTTATAGTAGTTGCTTTGGGAATGTTGATTCCTGATTAGACTCTCTCAAGAGCTAATAGTCTCTGGAATGAATATCCTCAATTAGAGGACTTCAAATGTTAACTAGCAGGCCCTAGGGCATAGATTAAACTAAATGCACAAATATATATCATGCTATCTTTGCTGAAGCATTTTAATGTAAATTATACCACAGCAACCATACGCTATGAGATGTGATGTTGTTATGACACTAACAGAAGATGGGTTTTATGATTTTTGTTTGTTTACATGTATAAGCTTTTGTCAAAATGAATGCCTTTGAGCTAGGCTTAGAACATGACATTTGGTAGAATTATCATATGATCCAGCAATTCCACTTCAGGGTATATCTCAAAAAACAAATGAAAGCAGTGTCTCCAAGAGATATTTGCACACCTATGTTCATAGAGGCATTATTCACAGTAGCTAAAATGCGGAATCAACCCAAGTGTCCATCTGCAGACAAATGGATAAGCAAAATGTGTTATGTACATGCAAAAGAATATTATTCAACCTTTAAAAAGCAGGGAACTCTGACATGCTACAACATGGTTGAACCTTGAGGACCTTACGCTAAATGAAACAAGTCAGTCACAAAAGGACAATTACTATATGGTTCCACTTATATGAGGTACCTAGAATAGTCAAAATTATACAGACAGAAAGTAGAAGGGTAGTTGTCAGAGGCTGAGGGGAGGGAGAATAGGAAAGTGTTGTTTAATGGGTATGCAGTTTCCGTCTTGCAAGATGAAAAGAGTTTGAAAATGGATGGTGATGATGGTTGCACAACATGAATGTACTTAATATCACTGAACTATGTACTTAAAATGGTTAAGATAGTAAATTTTATGTTATGTGTATTTTACCACAATAAAAAAAACTTGAAGAAAAAACCCCATCTACTGCTCTCTTGATGTTTGTGATTCATCATGAGATGAATGCTATCTGGATTTCTGTCACTCTGTCATTACCCTGACACTCCAGGAGGAGTCTGCTGCTAAGGCAGGTGTTATGGTAGCAGTTCAGGGGTCTGCAAACAGCCCATGTGTTAGAAATGAGGACTTGAGTTGAGGATGTGATGAGAGATGAGACCAGAAAGGGGAGCAGGGGCCCTTGCAAAGGCAAAGCAACTAGCATGGGACAAGTGAGACATCTAGGGATTACCATTTAAAGTGGCACTCACTCTCAAATGCCAACACTGCCTTTGACAATCCTAAGAGTGAGTGTCTCCTTGGGTTTCGTACTCAAGGCAACTTGCTGGCCTCACCCTACTTCTATTCCTGCACTAGGGGCTTCATTTTCAAGGGCACAATGAGCTGGCTCACACCTGTAGTCTCAGCTACTCAGGAGGCTGAGGCAAAAGGATCACTTGAGCCCAGGAGTTCAAGGCTGCAGTGAGCTATGATCGTGCCACTGCCCTCCAGGCTGGGCCACAGAGCTAGACTCTGTCTCAAAAACAAACAAAAAAAAAAAGTAAGGAACTTGGATTACATCCTGATGGCAATGAGGAAGTGTGAAGGAGCCTAAGAAAAAGATTTAGGTTTTCAAAAGACTTGTCACTCTGTAGACAATTGATTGGAAGCAGGTAAGACTGGAGACAGGAAGATTAATTCAGACAAGAAATTAAGAAGGCCTGATCTAAGGCAGTCAGCTTGGGGCTGAAAAACAATAGATGCTTAAAGAGCTGTTCAAAAGGCAGGATTGGCAGTGTGGGGGGCTAATTCAGTCTGGTGGTGAGAAAGAAAGGAATGGTCAACATGATTTCTTTTCTCACTTGGGCAATTTGGTAACATAGTGATGCTATCACCAAGAAGGGATGTGGGAAGAATAGATACGAGGGGGAAACAACACATTTCATTTTAAGCACACAGTTTGAGGTGTATGTTTTATATCCAAGAATGTACCCCCAATAAGTAGTTGGATTTCAGAGTCTGGAGCTCAGAAGAAAAGGCTGGCCTAGAGGATAGATGTAGGAACCATCATAGAGGGATAGTTTTTGAAGCCAAAAGTGTGACTAAATCTCCAAGAGCACTCACAGAGAAACATGATCAGAGATAAGATTGTGGGCAGATCAACATCTAAAGCCTTGGTTCTTAACCAGGGGCGATTTAGCCCCCCAGGGGACATTAGACAATGTTTGAAGACATTTCTGATTGTCGCAATCTAGGGAGGAATGCTACTAGTAACTAAAGGGTAGAAGCCAGGACTGCTGCTCAACATTCTACAGTGTACAGGATGGCTTCCCACCATAGAGAATTATCCTGCCCAAAGTATCCACAGTGCCAAGGATGACAAACCCTGGTCTGAGGATATCATGAGAGGCCTTGTCACTTGTGTCGTTGAATTCTAAATACACTGTTTCTAACATCTATCTCTGATTATTTTTAAAATTGTAGTTACCATTTCAAAGTAAGAAATGAGATTATCTCTTCCTAGAGGAACACTCTTTATCCTTTTGTCTTCAGGAAGCAGGCGGAGTCTCTAATGATCCGCTTCAGGAGTTCGAGACCAGCCTGACCAACATAGTGAAACCCTATCTCTATAAAAATATAAAATTAGCCAGACGTGGTGGCTCATGCCTGCAATCCCAGCTAGTTGGGAGGCTAAGGCAGGAGAATCGCTTGAACCCAGGAGGCAGAGGTTGCAGTGAGCAAAGATCACACCATTGCATTCCTGTCTGGGCAACAAGTGCGAAACTCTGTCTCAAAATAAATAAATAAATAAATATAATAAAATAGAGCCTGAGTCAAGGCTTAAGTGCTAAGACTATCAAGATGTGCAATCCTAGGACAAGGACAGTGAAGGAACAGGGAAGTGAGGCAGAGAAAGATGAAGAGCAAATGTAAAGATGATGCATTCCTGAGTTAACACTGCTTCTCAAAGAGACACAGCCAGTCACTTAGCCATGCAAGATACCTCTGGACAGGCGACCTGCAAAAAAAAAGAAAGGAAAGGTAAGGTAAGGAAAGGAAAGGAAAGGAAAGGAAGAAGGAAGGAAACAAAACAACACAACCTTGGTGTCTCAGAATAGTCCATGGAAGGGAGGTAGGGAGAGGGAATGTATCTGCTGATTAACCCCTGTCTGCTGTTTCCCATAGGTCAAAGTTCACCCCATGTGGACTTAACTCACCTGCACTTTCCTGTTGCATCACCTGAGTTCTCTGACAGTCACTGGGAATACAAGATCCCACACCCTGAGGTTGTATTTGAGTTGGGATATGGTGAGAGGAGCCAAGAGTCTGGGCTCCAGGCTCAAGAAAAAGACCACTTAGGCCTATACAGAGACGATTGCCATGGCAACACAAATAACAGACGGTCCAGGAGACAAATGAGGCTGAGACAATCTGAAGAGGAGGATAAGATGGTCTGATACACAATGCACTTTCATATGCCATTTACTAAAACCCAGAGAGGAGGGGGAACTACATTTCCAGCCTTAAAAGCTTAGCATTTCTGCCATGATTTCTTAGAAAATGCATGCTGGATTCTACCAGAAGGGACAAAGCATCTGGAGCAGATACTATTAGTTGCCTACCCTAAAATCCATCCTGCCCTTCTCTGTAATAAAACTTCCAACTCTTAGGGTAGCACATGGCCACCCAAAATTAAGGTTTAGTCAATGAGATATAAGCAGAGGTTGTACGGCAGCATCCAGAAAACCTCTTTAAAAGATTAGATGGATGATTTCCCCTTCTCCACTTTTAAAAAAAATTCTGGAATGTAGATGCATTCATTGGAACTCTAGCCATCACTTTGGACCGTGAGAAATAGGGCTGGTGGAATAATGAGCGAAAAAGAACATGAGTCCTCAATGACTTCGTGAAGCCACCATATCAGCCTTGTGATCTATGTTTTATTTACACAGAGAGAAAAATAATCTTCCATATTTTATGTTTTTGTTATTTTGATTTCTAACACATCCAGCTGAACCTAGTCATCCTAATAATATCTTTTAGCATCTTGCTTGGAATCAAAATCAAATTTTGCAGTGATTCCACTTTCTTTACATTTTTGAAAATGGCAATGACATTTACCTGTCTCCAGATTTCTGGGACATCCCTGCTTTCCATAATTCTTCAAAGATGTTTATTGATTTTTCAGCAATCTCTTTTACAATATTCATGTCAGGCTCGACTTTCAATTAATTCAGATTAATTGTTTACCAGCATCCAATCTAATTAACTAGTTCGCTCCCCTGATGCAATCTTTTCACTCATCCTACTTTACTCTCGCCTCTTACCATTGTTTTATTCTCCATGTCAATTATTACATAGACAATAGGGTGAATTAAAGATGGCTAGAAATTATTTGTCACTCTCCCCTCAAAAGGTGGAGTTTATCTCCCCTCCGCTTGAATCAGGGATGGCTCCGTGGCTGCTTACCAACAGAAGGCAGCAGAAATAGTACTGAGCCAATTCTTTGCCTACCCTGTAAGAGGACTGGGCAGCTTCCACTTTTGTTTCCTCTCTCTTCAAATAGTCACACTTAAGACACTCCCTTTTGGAAGCCATCTGCCATGTTAGTGAGCCATTGTGATACCCAGCCCGGTCAAGCCCCTAGTTGATTACAGCCCAGTCAATATCACATGAAGCAGAAGAATTACTCAGCTGAGTCCAGTCAACCCTGAAAATCATGAGAAATAATAAATGGTTATTATTTTGAAGCTACTAAATTTGGGGGTAGTTTGTTACACAGAAATAGATAATTTCTGCGCAGTAATAATTTTATAAATGATATAGTAGTTGGCAATTGAAGCGGAACTTTTTTAATGACAAAATTCCCAGAAATGCTAGTTATTTCAGGGAGGAAAAAACTTTATTGAGGATGTGATATTTCATTATTTCATGCATTCATTCACTCACATTTATTATCTCTGCCAGGTATCTGTTAAGTGCTGAATTACCACAAGGCACATTTCTTGATCTTAAGGAGCTCACAGAGTAGTAGAATTTGAACTAAATGGGAACAATTCAAATCATTTTACATATTTCTGGACTATTTTTTTGGAAGAGTCATATAGACTGAAAATTCCCCACACTGAATTTGACCAAAGAACACCTATTTCTGTCCATGTATTTCTCTGGAACAATTCTTGAAGGCCATTTCAGATAGAATCCACTGTAGTCAAGCCCTGAAATTCTGTGCCGCTGAGGGTTCAAAAGAGGTTAAAAACTGGCTTACAAGAAATGCTATTGCCCTTAACCCAGAGCAATAGTGCTAGCTTCTGAGGGTGTGGTCAAAGCAGACGTCTTAACATTTCTGAGGGATTCAGCTTTTTTTCTTCCAATAATGATCAGTTTATATAATAAGGGCACAAGCCTCCCCACCTCCCATCCTACACCTTCCCACCTCAGAATAGGCAGTCTGAAACTGTCTCAATGAGGAATTTAGGCTACAGCTGGAGAGACTCAGTAAATCTTCACAGTTCTATAGAAACAGGGAGACAGGAAGGGAAAGAAACATTGCAGAAACTTCCAGGAGAATTATGTGAAGAAGTCCTGCCAGGACAATACAGCTGGGCAACATCTTGCCTTTCTTTTTTTCTATGGAAACTCTGCTCAAAACACACACACACACACACACACACACACACATCATACACACAACAAAAACACACACTCACTAAGCAGAATTTGCCAGTTTTGCTAGCCAGGGTTAGTTTTGCAATCAGTGATAAACCTCAGCAGGACAAGCTTCTTCGCGGCTATATTGGAGTAACTCAGGGCAACCAAAACAGATGGCCAAAATACTCTTCAGAATGCAAACACGGTTTCTGTTGCCAGGCCAAGTGGAACCCCCAGGAAGTAAGGTTTCAGAGAGGGAAATTTTGGAGGTTCTTCTTCAAGAATGGAAAATGCGAATTTCACTTATTGTTCGATTACACTTCTTAGGAAACTTCCATGTCAGTAGTTCTGGGTTAACTACCAGAAGAGGGATACTAAGATGTAAAGAACCCAGTCCTTGCCTTCTATACGAGAAAAGGTTATTCTCTTTCTGTGCCTCCTTGGCTCTTACATAGTAACTTCTCCTAACACTTCCTCAGAAGCGGTAGAAGGGGTAGACAGAAGCTTTCACCCCACACTCCCCTCCTCCATGAGACATTTCATGAATACAGACAGAAGTCTGACATCCATTCATCTTTCCTCAGGTGGCAAAAATGTCAGTGAGCAGAAATGCCCCTCCCCTTCATCTGACTTTCTTGATCCAGCCGGCCTATGGAAGGAGCTCCTAGGCCTTGCATTCTTTTCCCCATTATGAGCACACCAGGGCGGGACTTCCTTGCCTTGCAAAAGAGACCTTCCGTTTTCTACTTTTCCCTCCCTTGACTTGGGCAATTAAAGCCCAAAATAGGAGACAGATTGATGTGGGCCTTAGTTCTGATGGGAGGCCCTCTTTCTTGCTTCTTTTATCGCCATGAGAAGAACAGACCATGATTAAGCCAATAATTCAAGAAGGATGAGAGACATATGAAGAAACCCTCAACTCACCCTACAGTTGGAGCTACCCAGCTGAGTCTAGCTGAAATCAGTAAAGCTGCCCCCACCAACCTGCAGACATGTGGAAACTTAAAGCTTATTATCATTTGCCACTGAGATTTTTGTGGTTGGTTGCAACAATAGCTAGTTGATACAGAAACTGGTGATTACAGGTAATTAAAAGGCTGAACTCTGGATTCCAATTGCCTGGGTTCAATGGCAAACTCTCCAAACCAAAAGCTGATAAACTCAAACAAGTTACTCTCACTCTGTGTGCTCTGTTTGTATATCAATAAACTGGGATAAGACTGTTTTCTTTCCTCAGAGGATTGTTGTGAAAACTAGATTTCTCAATACACTCAAAGTATGTGAAGCAATACCTGGCACACAGTAAACATTCAATAAATGTTTTCCGGCATTATTTTATCTAACAAAGCTGTGTTGTATTTTTGCACATGAATACAAATTTTTGAATCAACTTCCAAACTTCCAAACTTCCACCACTCTGCAGGGATTTTTATTGGGATTGCATTAAATCTATAGATCAGAGGGAATTGGCATCTTAATATTGAGTCTTCCAATCCATAAATGTGCTATATCACTCCATTTATTTAGGTCTTTAGCTTTTCTCAGCAATGTTTTCTAATGTTCAGCATTAAAATCTTGCATATATTTTGTTACATTTATACCTAAATATTTCACGTTTTTGACAATATTGTAAATGATATTGTTTATTTCAATTTCCAATTTTTTATTGTTAGGACCTAATTAAACTAAAGAGCTTCTGCATGGCAAGGGAAACTATCAACAGAATAAACAGACAACCTACAGAATGGGAGAAAATTTTTGCAAATTATGCATCTGACAAAAGTCTAATATCCAGCATCTATGAGGAACTTAAACAAATTTACAAGAAAAAAGCACACAACCTCGTTAAAAAGCAGGCAAAGGACATAAACAGACACTTCTCAAAAGAAGACATACATGCAGCCGACAAACATGAAAAAAAAGCTCAACATCACTCATCGTTAGAAAAATGCAAATCAGGCTGGGCACGGTGGCTCACGCCTGTAATCCCAGCACTTTGGGAGGCCGAGGCTGGCAGATCACGAGGTCAGGAGATCGAGACCACTGTGAAACCACGTCTCTACTAAAAATATATATATATACAAAAAATTAGCCAGGCGCGGTGGTGGGCGCCTGTAGTCCCAGCTACTCTGGAGGCTGAGGCAGGAGAATGGCGTGAACCTGGGAGGCGGAGCTTGCAGTGAGCTGAGATCATGCCACTGCACTCCAGCCAGGGTGACAGAGCGAGACTTCATCTCAAAAAAAAAAAAAGAAAAGAAAAATGCAAATCAAAACCACAATGAAATACCATCTCACACCAGTCAGAAAGACTATTATTAAAAAGTCAAAAGATAACAGATGCTGGTGAGGCTGCAGAGAAAAGGGATCACTTATACACTGCTGGTGGGAGTGTAAATTAGCTCAACCATTCTGGAAAGCAGTGTGGCAATTCCTCAAAGGGCTAAAAACAGAACTACCATTTGACCCAGCAACCCCATTACCGGGTGTATACCCAAAATAATATAAATTGTTCTACATAAAGACACATGCACACATATGTTCACTGTGGCACTATTCACAATAGCAAAGACATGGAATCAACCTAAATGCCCATCAATAATAGACTGGATAAAGAAAATGTGGTACCTATACACCATGGAATACTATACAGTCATTAAAAAAGAATGAGATCATGTCTTCTGCAGGAACATGGATGGAGCTGGAGGCCATCATCCTTAGCAAACTAACACAGGAACAGAAAACCGAATACCACACGTTCTCACTTGTAAGTGGGAGCTAAATTGTGAGAACACATGGACACATAGAGGAGAAGAATGCACACTGGGGCCTACTTGGCGAAAAAGGGTAGAGGGTAAGAGGAGGGAGAGGAGCAGAAAAAATAATGAATGGGTACTAGGCTTAGTACCTGGTTGATGAAATATTCTGTGCAACAAACCCCCATGACACAAGTTTACCTATATAACAAACCTGCACATGTAGCCCTGAACCTAAAATAAATGTTTTTTAAAAAAATATTTGGCCAGGTGCAGTGGCTCATGCTTGTAATCCCAGCACTTCAGGAGGCCGAGGCAGGTGGATCACCTGAGGTTGGGAGTTCGAGACCAGCCTGACCAACATGGAGAAACCCCGTCTCTACTGAAAATACAAAATTAGCCAGGCATGGTGGCGCATGCCTGTAATCCCAGCTACTCGGGAGGCTGAGGCAGGAGAATCACTTGAACCCAGGAGACAGAGGTTGCAGTGAGCCGAGATCGCGCCATTGCACTCCAGCCTGGGCAACAAGAGTGAAACTCTGTCTCAAAAAAAAAATAAAATATATATATATATATATATATATATATATTCATTGCTAGGATAGTGTATTTTGATATTGTATCATGCAATCTTGCTAAACTCACTTATGAGTTTTAGTAGCTTTTTGGTAGATTCTTTTAAATTTTCTACCTAGACAATCATTTTGTCTGTTCACAAAAACAGTTTTATTTCTTCCTTTCCAATCTGTATGCCTTTATTTCTTTTTTCTTGCCTTCTTATACTAGCTAGGACCTTCAGTACAATGTTGAATAGAAATGGCCGACACAATATACTTGTATCGTTCTTGATCCAAGGGAGGAAGCATAGCCTTTCGCCATTAAATTTAACTGTAGATTTGTCAGAGATGCCCCTTACCAGGTTGAGGAAATTCCCTTCTATTCCTAGTGCTCTGAGAGTTTTTACAAAAAATGAGTGTTGAATTTTGTCAAAAAAAATTTGCAACAATCAAAATAATATTTTTCTTCTTAATCTGTTAATATGGCAAATTTTATTGATTGAAACAACCTTGCATTCCTGAAATAAACCCCACTTCTTTGAGGTGTAGTATTTTCATAGGTTGCTGGATTTGATATGCTAACATTTTGTTTATTTGTTTGTTTGTTTGTTTTGAGACGGACCCTCGCTCTGTTGCCCAGGCTGGAGTGCAGTGGCACTATCTTGGCTCACTGCAACCTCTGCCTCCCGGGTCAAGCAATTCTCCTGCCTCAGCCTCCTGAGTAGCTTGGATTACAGGTGCCTGCTGCCACATCCGGCTACTTGTTTGTTTGTTTGTTTGTTTGTTTGTTTTGAGACAGAGTCTCGTTCTGTCGCCCAGGCTGGAGTGCAGTGGCGCGATCTCGGCTCACTGCAAGCTCAGCCTCCCGGGTTCACGCCATTCTCCTGCCTCAGCCTCCCGAGTAGCTGGGACTACAGGCGCCCGCCACCACGCCCGGCTAATTTTTTGTATTTTTAGTAGAGACAGGGTTTCACCGTGTTAGCCAGGCTGGTCTCAAACTCTTGACCTCAGGTGATCTGCCTGCCTTGGCCTCCCAATGTGCTGGGATTACAGGTGTGAGCCACCATGCCCAGCCTGATATGCTAACATTTTGTTCAGAATTTTTGCAACTGTGTTCATGAGGGATATTAGGCTACAGATTTCTTTTCTTCTTATGTCTTTGTGTGGTTTCAGTAACAGGGTAATGCTGACCTCATAAAGTAAATTGAGAAAATTTTACTCCTATTTGATGGAAGAGTTTGTATAGCAATGGTATTATTGTTTCCTTAAGTGTTTAGTAGAAGTCACCAATAAAGTTTTTTGGGGTGGGGGAGAGGGAGGTTTTACACTGTGAAAGCAATTTATTTAATAGCTTTAAGGTGATCCTAATATTCATTTCTTCTTGAGTGAGCTTTTGATAATTTGTGCCTTTCAAAATTTTTTATCTAGTTTATAAAATGTATTGGCCTAAGGCTGTCCACAAAACAGTCTTGTGGCACCTATACACCATGGAATACTATGCAGTCATTTAAAAACAATGAGATCATGTCTTTTGTGGGAACATGGATGGAGCTGGAGGCCATTATCCTTAGCAACACAGGAAAAGAAAACCAAACACTACATATTCTCACTTGTAATTGGATTGGTTCCAGGACCCCCACCCCCAATATCAAAATACTTAGATGCTCAAGTCCCCCAATTGGCCCTGTGGAACTCTTACATATGAAAAGTCTGACTTTGGCGTCCACGAATTCTGCATTCGGTGATTACTATATTTTATACCCGCAGTTGGTTGAGTCTGTGGATGCAGAATTCATGGATACAGAGGGCCAACTGTATTCTTTTATTATCCCTTTAATGTCTATGTGATCTTTAGTGATGTCCTTTCTTTAATTCCTGATATTAGTAATTTGTATCTTCTCTGTTTTTCTTGATCAGTCTGGCTAGAAGTTTATAAATTTTATTGATCTTTTCAAGCCAACTTTTAGTTTCATTGATTTTCTCTATTTTTTTCTGTTTTCTATTTCATTGATTTCTGCTATTATTATTATTATTTTGAGACAGGATCTCACTCTCTTGCCCAGGCTAGAGTGCAGTGGTGTGATCATAGCTCACTATAGCCTCGACCTCCTGAGCTCAAGTGATTCTCCCTCCTCAGCCTCTTGAGTAGCATGGTGTGTGCCACCATGCCCAGCTAATTTTTTTTTTTTTTTTTTTTTTTTGTAGAGATGGGGTCTGCCTAGGCTGGTCTCAAACTCCTGGCCTCAAGCAATCCTCCCACTTTGGCCTCCCAAAACGCTGAAATCACTCTTATTTTTATTATTTCCTTCATCCTCCTTGCTTTGGATTTAATTTGCTCTTCTTTTACTAGTTTCTTAAGGTAGAAATTTGACCCATTGATTTGACAATCTTTTTAAAATTTCTAATGTAAGCATTCAATGCTATAGATTTTCCTCTAGGCACTGTGTTACAAGCATCCCACAATTTTTGATACATTCAATTCCAAGTATTTTCTAATTTCCCTTGCAGTTTCTTCTTTGGCCAATGATGCTATTATTTAATTGCCACATGGATCCTGCATCTATTTCTCAGTTGGTTCACAATGCATATGACCAAGGAGTGTGTACTATTAGTATCCCCAACCCAATTACCCACCAGGATCTTACTGTTAATATGTGAGGTCAGATGCATGAAGGAAGTGCTAAAGACCAGTGGATCCTATAGACCTCGTGTATAATAATCACCTAAGTCATTTTTAAAAATACAGATTGATGAATTCTACCCTCGGAGATTCTAATTCAGTATATTTGAAGTGGGGATATAGAAATCTGCATTTAAAAAAAAACAACACTAAGAATAATTCCCTAGGGGACCATGACGTTCGGCTAGATTTGATAATTCATGTTAAGGTATAGAAAAAGTGTTTTCAGTAGAACCTGGACTAGAGTGAGGCAATATAAGCACCTAGGGTACAAAATTTAAGGAGGCACTCACTCTCGGGGTCTCAGGTGTACTTGTCCACACCTGAAAGTGAGTGCCACTTTAAATTTTGTGCCTTGGCAGCTCTCTTGCCTCACCCTAGTACCAGCCCTGGTTTTCAGCATGGGGTGGGTGGGGGGAGTGCATGTGTATCAGGAATCCCTACTCAGCCTGATTCCCTGTTCCACTTAGCTCCGAAGGTTGCTCTACAAACCACCCTAAAGTAACACTAAGTCACTTGCTTGCCAACTTGAATGAACCCTTTCTGCCGGTCCTACATTCCTAGCCAATCCCAGCACCACATTCTTATCTTTTGCCTCCTCTGTGACCACATCTCAGCCTTGTGTTATTATCTCCTAACCACTAAATACTGCCTTGTTCCCAGCTGTTTTCCCCATCTTGAGAACGAATTGCTTCCAAGTCTGTTTATATGCCAGTTTTTTAGGATTTCAAGGATTTCTATCTTAATTCTAAGGATAATGGAAAGTCATTAGGAAATCATTGAAGAGTTTTAAGCAAGTATCGTAAATTCCACATGTCCAAAACTGAATTCTCCCACTAAACCTGCTCCTCCTTTTGTATTCCCAAAGTAAATAATACCACCATCTACCCAAACCAAAAATTGGAGGATCATTCTACACTCTTTCCTTTCCTTCAACTTCAGTTTCCAACCAGCCACCAAATCCTGTCACTTCTACCTCCTAAATATCTCCAGACCTATCCAATTCTATCTATCCCCACAGCTTCTGCCTTAGTTCAAGCCATCCTCATTTCTTACCTGGAGGCAGTAACCTCCTAACTGGTCTTAGTACTTCCAACATCCATAGTGTGATAATTTATTGGGACAGTTCAGTAAAAAGGATAACCAAAAAGAATTAAAATTATGTAATTTTAGAAATGTTTACTTGATCAATAAATTGCCATTATTATATTGCAGTAGAATAAAACTATAAAATAGTTCTATTCAGAAACTATTTTTAAGTGAAATTGTTTCTAATAATAAAAGTTATGTATATCTATGCATATTAAACCAAAAACTCTTAAGCTATATTTATTCTGTGACCATTAAACACACACAAGCAGAAATCGTTCTCGGTACATATTGACATATACATACTGACATACTTTAATTGGTTTCTTCACCATATACATCTCTGAATAATATTTCATTCTATGGAAAGACCACATTTGGTTATCCATTCATCAGTTGATGGACATAAGGGTTGTTTCACATTTTGGCTATTATGAATAATGCTGCTATGAGCATTCATGTACAAGTTTTTACGTGAACACATGTTTTCAATTCTCTTGGGTATATACCTAGGAGTGCAACTGATAGGTCAAATGGTAACTCTATGTTTAACTTTTTGAGGAGCTGCCAAACTACTTTTCATAGGGGCTGCACCATTTTACATTCCCACCACCAGTGTATGAGGGTTCCAAGTTCTACACATCCTTGCCAACGCTTACTTTTCAGTTTTCGTTTGCTCGTTTGTTTTTTATTATAGCCATCCTAGTGGGTATAAAGTGGAATATCTGGAAGATATTCTCAAGTTATTTTTTATTGATATATAAATATATAAGCCCAAATATTTTCTTAGGTAGTGTCTTTTTTACTCCATTTGGAATACCTTTCTTTGACAAGTATTTTTATGAGACAAAACTGATTAAATAAATTATCCCTATGATCTTTTTACTGCTTTGCCCAACTCAGAGGCTGCTCAATTTCAATTTGTTTTGGTACAAACTATAAATTTTTCCAATTAAAAATAGCAGCTTCATCAAAAGCCACTTCAGAGTTAAGATATTCTAACATTCAATTACAGAATTGTGAAACTAAATCTTATAAATCATTTGAACTCTCGTTATTTAATTTATTTAGTTTCCCTCTTGTTTTGAAGGGATAAATCTCAATGTCTTTCGTTTGAAAGCTTTGTTCTCAATGATTTTACTTTTCTAAAATCTTCAAATGTGAGCTTTCTTTGAATACTTTGATTAAACATTTCCAAATGGCTTTGAGACAACAATGAAATAAGATTTAGAGGACTCGTAAAACTGTTCAATGCCAATGTAGGACACTTAGATTGATTTGCAAAGTAGTTCTTCAAAGGCAAAACATTTCTAAAATCCGCTCGATGACGCACGTACTGTCATGCTAAGTATTTTTAATTCAACATCAGTTTTGTCATAAAATTTTTGTATTTCAGTTACTCTAACATTGTATAAATAGAAATATTTGTAAATTTTGACTACTACAGCTTCTATTTTGATTGGTATAATATTGCAGCTTGTTTGTATGTAATTATGAATTATGTATGCACCATGACTAATTCCAAGTATAGTTCACTTCCATAGATTTTTAAATTTTAGTAAGAACATTGTTTTCATCATGATGTTGTGCTGCACCAAAATTTGTGTTTTAATCGTCATCCCCAAAACAAATAATTTTATCTTCAAATGTTGAACTTTTTGTTTTGTTTTGGTTTTTGGTTTTTTAGTTCTTTTTTTTTTTTTTTTTTTTTTTTTTTGGAGACAGAGTTTCACTCTTGTTGCCCAGGCTGGAGTACAATGGCACAAACTCGGCTCACTGCAACCTCCGCCTCCCAGGTTCCAGTGATTCTCCTGCCTCAGCCTCCAGAGTAGCTGGGATTACAGGTGCGTGCCACCACACCCAGCTAATTTTGTATTTTTAGTAGAGACAGGGTTTCACCATGTTGGCCAGGCTGGTCTTGAACTCCTGACCTCAGGTGATCTGCCCACCTTGGCCTCCCAGAGTGTTGGGATTACAAGTGTGAGCCACCACGCCTGGCCCAAATGTTGAACTTTTAATATGAATTTACTATAGCGTTTACAATAATAACAGATGTTTCACCTTTGATAGAATGAACCTCCAAAAGCTTGTTTTAGATCCATGAGTTGGATGAAAATATCGAATTATAATTGGAATGAACTGATTCTTTTTTCTTCGAAGCATCTGAAGACACGAATAGAAAACTGGTGTCATTTATCTGTAAACTTCATCTTCAGATGGAGCTAACACATTGACAGCTATTGCTTGGCTTTTTTTTTTTTTTTTTTTTGTCTTTGTATACTTTAAGTTCTGGGATACATGTGCAGAACGTGCAGGTTTGTTACATAGGTATACATGTGCCATGGTGGTTTGCTGCACCCATCAACCCATAATCTACATTAGGTATTTCTCCTAATGCTATCCCTCCCCTTTTCCCCCACCCCCCGACAGGCCCCAGTGTGTGATGTTCCCCTTTCTGTGTCCATGTGTTCTCATTGTTCAACTCCCACTTACGAGTGAGAACATGTGGTGTTTGGTTTTCTGTTCCTGTGTTAGTTTGCTGAGAATGATGGTTTCCAGCTTCATCCATGTCCCTGCAAAGGACATGAACTCATCCTTTTTATGGCTGCATAGTATTCCATGGTGTATATGTGCCACATTTTCTTTATCCAGTCTATCATTGATGGGCATTTGGGTTGGTTCCAAGTCTTTGCTATTGTAAACAGTGCTGCAATAAACATACGCGTGCATGTGTCTTTATAATAGAATGATTTATAATCCTTTGGGTATATACCCAGTAATAGGATTGCTGGGTCAAATGGTATTTCTAGTTCTAGATCCTTGAGGAATCACCACACTGTATTCCACAATGGTTGAACTAATTTACACTCCCACCAACAGTGTAAAACCATTCCTATTTCTCTACAACCTCTCCAGCATCTGTTTCCTGACTTTTTAATGATCGCCATTCTAACTGGCGTGAGATGGTAGCTCACTGTGGTTTTGATTTGCATTTCTCTAATGACCAGTGATGATGAGCTTTTTCTTGTGCACAAGAAAAACCTGAAATAAAGTTCAGCCAGTAGAGCTCAATGAAAATATATGCTGCATGAAGTGATTTGTACATACCCTTAGACAAGGACAAGGAGGACCCCTGCTGGGTCCCGAACTCTAGGGAGCCTTGCATATCACAGACACACATCAAAAAATAAGTACATTTAAAAACTGATGGGCAGTTCTGTCACTGAAGATCCCAAATTCAGTGCTGGTAGACTGCGAACCAACACCCTAAACGTCCACACTCAAGACATACTTTTCAAAGCTCGGAAATCTTTTTTCCACAACTCCTTCCCAGTGTTCTAGAAAGAAAAAGCAACTGCGTCCAAATGCTGTTACTGAAATCAGAGACAGAAACAGTTTTAGAGTGCAAGGAGGAGGTGAGCAGTGGAGACACTTATATAAGAGAAAAAGGAAATTAATTAACTTGTCAAATGTGTTTCCCCACAGATAGAGAGAATGCCATGGATTTACGCACGACCAAGCATCATTTTCCATTATTGCTGAGCACCTTGCTTTTCTTTTTGTTGCACTTCTTGATTCCAGAGATACTAATGATTTAGTTCCTCTTTGTAATATTTTCCAATATTAAACAGTTCATATTATTCTTAAATGTATGTGTCCACATATACATACATTTATTTAGTTTTATATATTTATGTACAAGTATATATAAATCCAGCTGTAACATGGATGAAGCATGCTTCAGGTTCTTTAAACTGACAACTAGATAGACACTGAACCTCAGAATTTTGAATGGTTTTATTTTTATAAAATTCCTTAATATAGTTGGATTTTAATTTCAATTTCAAAGATTGAATAAAAAATTTCACCTTTATTTAATTTTGATTTTAAAATTTCATGATATGCATTATAACTTGCATGTTACCTTTTATTTTAATTGATAATTTGTAATATTTTCTAAGAAAAATATTTTTAAGAACATGAAAAGTCACTTTTTTTATATTTTAAATTTAATTTACACATTTGGATGAACATGAATTCAAATTTTATACTTTTGAATGTAATTAGATTTTAGTTTTTAATCCTTTAGATTTTTACTATCAATAGAATGCAAATTACATGAAAATCTCGAATATAAAAATATTAATGATTTTGCTGAAATGAAGGAAAAAACACTAAATTTTATGGGATAAATATATATTAATTTATGAATTACATATTAGTTTACTTGTATTACTCTTCTAAACTTTGCCAAGCCATCAAGACAACATTCAGATGTGTTCAATATTTAAGTTCAGTCATCTTTCAGTTTTTGCCAACTGCATATAAAAACCATAGCTTTACATATTTTTAAAAATTTTTGTCATAATGAAGGTGTTTTTGTTAAGATAGGAGTATACAGCATATTTTATTTAACAGCTTGCTTGCTTGATTTATAACTTGTAAATATTTAAACCTAATGGAATGTAGGCTTTCATTTGTCCTCTTGCCCCAGGCCCACAAATGCCAGGGGCAGCCAGAACACACCATCTGCAGCTGCATGTGGTAAATCACCATCTCCAGGCAGTCTTCTCATGGTGACAACTACTTTTGAAGCAGATAATAATGCTTCTTCAGCAGCTTTGTGCCTTCTGTTTTCCATGTGGTCAGTGACATTTCTATGGCCTCCATGGCAGGTGATAAATGTCCACAAACACTTTGTGCAGATTACACACTCAACATCAACGTTCTTGAGAGGTGAGAATTCAGTATTTCATTTTTTGCTTAACATTGCCTTGAGTTCATTGCTGCCAAAAGGATTTATTGCAAAAACAAAAAAATAAGCATTAGCTAACAATACAATAAATAAGTAAATAGATATAGGTTCGTGTTGTACAATAAATGATAAAACCCCTGTGGGAAAAGCATTGAGATGACTCTTTCTATCCTCCATAGCATAATTGCTCAGCCTTTCTTTCCTGCATATACTTCACATACATCTAACCTATGTTGTTCCATGTTTCTCACTGACACTGCCAAGAGGTAGCCTAGGCAGCTTCACATATGTCTCAGGCTGCAGCATGAGTCACAGCAACTGGCTGGTAGACAAAGAGGCTGGCAGGGACAGTGGCTTCAAATATTTCTCCCATCACCACCAGAGACCAGAAGGACTTTGATCACCCCTGCTGCTAATGTCAGAACCACTTGGTCTTATCAGGGAACAACCTGCATGTTCCCCTTCATTGAGAGGCAGATATTAACCACCTTGCATCTGGAAAGGGCAGGGAGAAGAGAGGCAGGCTCATTGGTTTTATTCCAGATTTAACTGCATGATAAAGACGTCTGCTCAGTGAATATTCATCTCAGTACTAGATAAGACCATGACAGAAAATGAAAGTACTAAATGGAGGTTTACCAAATTTGCCCCAACTTGTTTTAATGCTTATTAATAAAAATACTTGATTTAAAAATGAAAAACCTACAGCAAATGCTAAACTGGGCAGAATCCCAGGACAACAGGTGTAAATCAAAACTGCCTCAGGCCAACCCAGACCTATAGTCCCTCTAAGTATTTCCC
This sequence comes from Pan paniscus, assembly GCF_029289425.2. Taxonomy (NCBI): domain Eukaryota; kingdom Metazoa; phylum Chordata; class Mammalia; order Primates; family Hominidae; genus Pan; species Pan paniscus. Next base: position 22,187,131 of record NC_073272.2, on the reverse strand, counting down.
CTCTGATTCATTCTCCAGAGTGCAGCCAGGGTGATTTGTCTAAAGCATAACCCTGATCAGACAGTCTTCTGTTCATAACTCTTCAATTACTCTCCACTACTCTGAGGTTAAAACGCAACCCCCTTGATGCAGTAGGCTCTCTGAACCCTGCCCACCACCTCATCTTTGACCACTTCTCCCATATCCCTCCACTTGACCTGAACTGAGTCTCACCTGATCTTCCCTCTTCTTAAACTATTCCCCCTCCACCATGACCTGTCTTTGACTGATTGACAAACTGTCCATTCATCAAGATGCATGTTAGCCATCCTCTTTTCTGGTAAGATTTCCTGACCCGTCTCTTCCAGCCAGGCTGTCTGTCCCCTCTTTCCCAATAATGCCTTTTATGTATTCCTAACAGGAGGTTTATGTCACAAATCTATTTATTTGTCCCTCCCTCCTTGTCTGCAAGCACTTTGAAGATAGAGACCTTGTCATCTCTGTATCCTCAACACCTAACACATTAGACTAGTCTAGACAGAGCTGGGTTGGATTGGGTTGGGTTGGACACAATTTGAAAATAAACACTTGAGGCCCAAATATGGAGAAATGTTGGTGCCTGGCTGATAAAATTATGCTTTGGTAGATGGCTGATGAAGACAATGGGGAGATTTTGAGCAGAAGGCATGTTGACAGTATTATTTTTAGGAAAATCAGTCTGGAGGTGTATAGAGGGTGAACTGAATTTCCGCTCACTGTAACATGCTCCCCACTAATAATGTTCCCAGTAAACACCCTCGCATTCTCTCTCCACCCACTCCATCCAAGCCTATCAAAGTAGCTAGCACATGAGAATACAGAAGGCTTTTCTAAGCTGATATTTTTCATTTTTAATGAATAAATGTTAATATCCTTACTATATAAACAGAGAACCCTTATAAATAAACATGAAAAACACTAACACCAATTGGACAATAGGAAGAGGCCACAAATAGAAAATTCACAAAAGAAGAAATTGGACCAAGTAACCAAAGAGACTGTAAACTAAATTAATAATGAGATGCCAGTTTTGTCTATCAAATTGTCAGAAATTATAAAACTAATAATAGTCAGCGTTGGCAAGGGTTTAGAAAAAATGGCCTGAAATAAGAATTTCACTCTTATACATTAGACAGAGGCATGGAAAGTAGCCCAAGGTTTCTGGAGAGGAAAAAATTCAGAGATAAGGTCAAAGATATATGAACAAGATATTCAGCACATTTATAAATACTCAGAAATCTGGAAAGCAACTAACTGGCCAACAATAAAATAATTTAAACTATGATATAATCTAATGATTTGATTTTACTTAAAATCACATTATAAAAGAATATTAGAGACTTAGGGAACTTCATATTTTTATGATAATGTTTAGTTTTATAAACAGAATATGGACATAGACACACATAAAGTCACACTGAATACATGTTTTAGATGAATGTTAAATGGCTGAGTATTAAAATTGATACTTGTCTGAAACTGAATCTCACTATCACAGAATAAACTTCAGGGATACAAGAATAAATCAACTTTTATCCAAAATTTAACTATAATTATAATTTTAAAATTAAAAGTTTTAGCAGTCGAAGTTTTAAAGTCACCATTATAATATAGGAACAATAATTTGGGATATTCAATAAACGCTCACCTTCAGCTTGAAGCTGATAGAAGAGCAAGATATTTTTGTGTCATTCATTTTTTTCTAGCACAATTTCCTCATATTTTTATGCTCCTTGTATTTTTCATTTTGTAGGGATTGAGGGCAACATATCATAAATGCTGTTATATATAAGTTTAGACTTTCTCCTTATACTATTACTTATATTTTCATAAACATTTGTTGACTAAAAAAGAATATCACGAAGTCCCTGAAGTTTTGAGCTAACACATTTTCTTAATATCCTATCATCTGTACACTTATTTCTTCATCCATTTTAGAATTCTTTTTTTCTATTTTTTATTATACCTTAAGTTCGAGGGTACATGTGCGGAAACCATCATTCTCAGCAAACTATTTTAGAATTCTTAATAATTATTTTATTTAAAATTAACGGATTTTACAAACTTGTAATAATAAATATACACCTACACTACACCTGATGAGTAAATTTTCAGTACAAAATGTACTTCAAGGTATATCTAGAATGCTTAACCATATTTGAAAATAAACAAATAATAATAAAAAATCGGATAAATGCAAGTGACATACCATCTTCATATTTCTGATATAGCTGAGTTTTTAAAAATTTAATCTAACAATTTCTGCAGTTCAATTGAGGTTACTTAGACCATTTATACTCAATCATATTATTGATATGGCTGTATATAAATCTACCATCTTGCTATTTGTCCTCTATTTGTCTCATCTGTTCTCTGTTCCCTTTTTCCTCTCTTTCTGCCTTCTTTGGGATTGAGGTTTTTTATGATGCTGTTCTATCTTTTTTGTTTGCTTATTAGCTGAAGTTATTTGTTATTCTATTGTTTGCTTTAGGGTTAATAGTACACCTCTTTAACTTACCACGGTCTATCTTCAAGTAATAGACTACTTTACACGTAAGAACTTTTCAGTATACTTCTATTTCCCCCCTGCTAGCCTTTGGCACTCAGAATCTGTAAGACTCCACATCTTCCCTCTGGCTGCTTGTCCCTTAATTCCTCCTCCATTTTTCACTCAGCTCCACTTACCCCAGTAATACATCTTTCCTCCTGATATAGTTTGACCCTGTAACACTTAATAAAAAAACTTACTGGAATAGGCTGAATAATAACCCCTAAAAATATCCACAAATTAGTCCCCAGGACCTGTGAATGTTACTCTACACAGTATAGCAAAAGGAATTTTGCAGATGTCATTAAACAAAGCATCTTGAAATGGAGAGATTATCCTGGACTACCTGAGTGGGCCCTAAATGCAGTCACAAGGGTCCTTATAAAAGGAAGGCAAGAAGGTTAAAGGAGACAGTAGAATCTGTGATAATAGAGGCAAGAGGTTTGAATGAAGGGAAGAAATTAAGAGTGATGTGAGTAAAGGATCATGAGTCAAGGAAAGCAGATGATTTCTGGTGATCTAGAGGTGAGGAAACGAATTCACCCCTGAAGCCTCCGGAAGGAATTCTACCCTGCCAACACCTTGACTTTAGCTCAGTGACACTGATACTTGATTTCTGACCTCTGAAACTGTAGGACAATAAATTAATGTTGTTTTAAGCTATGAGATTTGTGGTAATTTGTTACAGCAGCAATAAGAAACTAATACACTCATTAAATTGCAACTTTGAAATAGGTATGCATTTCATAAAGACTTTTATATATAAATACATTTCTATCAGAGATAAAAAAAAAAAAGAGGCTTGGCAGTGGCTCATGCCTGTAATCCCAGCACTTTGGGAAGCCGAGGCAGGTGGATCACTTGGGGTCAGGAGTTCGAGACCAGCCTGGCCAACATTTTGTAGGCCCCGTCTCTACAAAAATTAGCTGGGCATGGTGGTGCACACCTGTAGTCCCAGCTACTCAGGAGGCCGAGGCAGGAGAATCACTTGAACCCAGGAGGCAGAGGTTACAGTGAGCAGAGATTGCACCACTACACTCCTGCCTGGGCGACAGAGACAGACTTTGTCTCAAAAAAAAAAAAAAAAAAAAAAGGCAAAGAAGAGTCTGAACTGCAAGGCCATTGTCCTAATAGACATTGCTTGGTTGCAGTAAACTGGAACCAATTCACATTTGCGTGAGTAAAAGGGAAAGGATGACAGTAGGGACATAACAGGCAATAGTGCAGGCAGACATCCAAGGAGGAAGCATAGTCTTATCAGGCCATGAGGAGGCAGCCACCAGCAAGTCAGAAAAAGACTAATTCTGGAGTCTCTCATGGGTCCCAAAGGTCTCTCAGCAAGAATGATTCAGACCCCAGTTTCTTTCAGCTTTCACTTTTGAAAGCCAGCTCTAGATGAATTTTCAATTCAAGAGTCCTCCATGGAGTCTCTATCTGGGTTCTTCTGTTTCAGTTCTCAAAAGAGATGATCAAGAGAGATTAAGCCAGCCCACCTTATGATTGGCTGCCCTGAATCAGGTGTCTATAGCCCAATCAGCTGAGGCCAAGGGTTACACAGTACAAACATGGCTGTCTGTGCCCTTCCCTTCAGCAAGGGCAATTGCAAAGGAGAGGAAATTCGGTTGGCACCCCAAAATGGGTGTGACACATATGTGTAAATAAATATAGTATGAAAGGCCAAGACTGTCAGCTCTGTTTCTCTTTGGATAACTCATCAACAGGTGACTAAGTCGCTGAGGCTTGGTAAAAAACTAACATTTGCCCAGCACTTCTTAGAAGTCAAGGAAACTGGGGCAATAATGAGCAACTCTTATCATAATTACTCATATTAGCTGACCTATAAAGCAGCCTGAAGGGAGAGTATCAAAGGGTGTGGAAAAAAGGGAAAGCGAGATATAAACAGAAGAAAAAGGAAAAGGAAAGGAATGACTATGTATTGAACACCTACTGAATGCCAGACAATATGCTGGGAGCTTATATGTTTTCTGTTGTGTTTGTTTGACAAGGAGAACAGGGGAGAAGGAAAAACTTAGGCTACTATAAGAAAGGTGAATGCTGCTGCCTGTTTTCCCATGGTATGGATTTATTTTAAGAGAACTCACTATTTTTATATTACCTGTAGAGCAAATCTCAGTTATCAGAAAATCTTAGGTGATGTGTCTTCCAGGTTTAAGCACAAAACTTCTTCTTTTAATTTTAACCAGCTCACATGGATGAATCTCAAGCATTATGCTTAATGAAAGAAGCCAGACAAAGGACTACATACTATGGTTACAGAACAAAAAGTGTACAAAAGTCCTACAAATACACACCTGGTAAATTATGCCTCAATAAACCTGTTTCTATTTATTTTCATCAGTTTGGATTGAAATCTTTTGAAATTTTATTACACGCCATCTTGAATTTTCTGTAGCTAAGCATAATCTTACCTTTATTGATCTGGGATTTGAATGGAATTATGAATTCTAATGATTATTCTCTTCTGTAGAAAACTGATACCCTCAGAGTTTATTTGCCCCTACACCAAATGGTCCTAGATGACTGTGCTTTTGGAATCTCTATGACTGCTTTATAATTTTTCTTTCTCCCTCCTCCTATAAGCTCTCAGCAGTGACTCCCCCCGTGGATATACTCTCCCAAAACAACATTTCTAAACTGCTGCTTCTAATCTGTTGTGAACTGTTGGGGATAGGAGTGAAAGCAGATAACAATGTTGATAAGAACTGTATGTGTGTTGAGTACAAATAAATAAGCTCTGAATAGGAGTCTAGGGCCAGGTGTGGTGGCTCACGCCTGTAATCCCAGCACTTTGGGAGGCCAAGGTGGGTGGATTACTTGAGGTCAGGGGTTCGAGACCAGCCTGGCCAATATGGTGAAACCTCGTCTCTACTAAAAATACAAAAATTAGCTGGGCATGGTGGCGGGTGCCTATAATCCCAACTATTTGGGAGGCTGAGGCAGGAGAATCCCTTGAGCCCAGGAGGCAGAGGCTAAAGTGAGCCGAGATTGCACCACTGCACTCCAGCCTGGGCGACAAAGCAAAACTCTGTCAAAAAAAGGTCTAGAAAGCGTCTATAATAAAGTGAATCAGCTTTTGTGCAAGGGTTGAGTGTTATCTGGTTTAGCTACTACGAGATATGTTTTACTTATTTGTTAGTTCTTGACTAAGTTCTTGAAAGGTCAGTTTGCTGTATCACTGCACTCATTTGAGGAGAAGTGTATAATAAATAGTATAATAAATAAATAATAGTATAATAAAAATAGTATAATAATACTATTTTATTCATACACGCAGTCACACATACATATTTATACATCAAAAAACAAAACAAAACAAAACAACAACAACAAAAAAAACACTGCTTAAGCAACAAGCAGAAAGGAAAGCGCCAAAAGAAACTTTCCATTCTGGATAATTCAGAATAGGTAGAGCATAGAATACTACAGTTTAATAGCAAAAATGGCCCTAAGGGGTAAAAAAGAATATATTTTTATTTCTTCAGTTAGACAGAAAGAATATGGTTCATTGCCCACAGGATAAGGTCTCATTTGAATCAACCAACTGATAATGCCAGGAAAGCATTTTTAAAAGAAACACAAACAGTAAGGGTTGTTGTTTTTATCTCTTCATCAGACAGGGCGTTTGATTAACCTTTTTTTCTAAGATAAAAGAGGCAATTACGTGAATATCCTGTTGTCTGTGTATCTGCCAACAATGTAACCATTTAAAATCTTTGTAAAAATAAGGTGATTTCTACACTCACAAATCTAGGAAATTTTGTTAATTCATTCCTAGAGGCCGTCGTAATTAGTGCAATATTTAAAAGGACAGGAAGTAGTAATGAAGCTTTGGAGTTCCGGCATAAAATGGCATCATGAGTAGAATGTGGAATTTCAAGTCTTGGCTTCTCTTCTCTGTGCTAAAATCTGCACAGTTCAATTTGTGGATGACATTAGTTACATTCGTCAGACATCCTCATTTTGCATCTCTATCTGCCCTGTAATTGCTATCATTTTCAGAATGGCTTTGTAAGAATGAAGGCATTCATTTCAGATTTATATTCTTCTATTTTTGAACTGCTATTTTGTGTCAGGCACTGTTCAGGCCCTTTTAATCCTCAGAAGGCTAGGTACTAATATTATCTTCATTTTGAAGCTGCAGAAACCAAGGCTCAAAGAGGTTCAGTAGATTTCCCAAAGACACATAGCTAGCAAATTGGGAGCTAGTGAATCTGAAGCTAGGGCACCACACTAACGTCCATAAGCTCATTGACATTACTTTTACTAAATAAAAAGTAGAAGCCTCCATTTCCTTTCAATCATCATAGCAGAGAGTCTCTGTGAAGTCCACATCTTTGTATTTTTAAAAAATTAATTCCACCTCTTGTGCCTTTGCTCATCTGAATTACTATACTGTCGTCCTTTTATTTGTGCCAACAAAGTATTTTTATTAAATGTGAGCCATAATCTGCTATATCCAGGAATTTAGAATTCTCCCTATAATGGGCCAACTTCTTCAGAATCTTCCTTTCATTGTGAAAACGTCAGTTTCACCCTTTCCAAGTATAAAGATGGCCACCACAAGGCTAAGCTTTATAAAACTCACCAAAAGAAAACTGACTTGAGGTCTTCATTTTCTGAAATACTGAACAATCCTCCCTCCCCTCATCAGTAGAAATGGTCATCAAATCTTAATATGAAACAAATTTGACTGTCTTAGCAGATTCACATGATTTGAAGAACCGAAGTAATAGGAACACTTCATCAATCCCTCTACTTCCTCTTTTTATGATTGCATGTAGTTTTTAAAAAAAATTTGGCTCTGCCTCTCTTTTCAAGTGACGCTGTAGAAACACAGAGCTTTGAGGAAGTTTTGCAGAGAAAGAAACCGTGGCCCAAAATGCTGGCTTCGGTCTCACAAATTGATGTGAGAGCCAGTCCTGAAGTTTGCTCCTGTCATCTTCCTCCTGTTTCATGCGACCTTGGGCTGGCCTCATTCCTACTTGTTTTCTCTTGATATCTGGCTTTCTTCAGTCTCCCTGTCAAACTGCTCAAAGAGAAAGCTGTGTTCACCACTTCCCTAGCAGAAATGTCTTCCAAAGTTCTAATAGGTACCCATTTGCTTCTCTTAGTGATACTTGAGCACTGCCCTGCCGGTGTTGACTTTCCAGATCATCAGATAATGAATTGAGTCACCTCTATGTGCCATGTGGCTGGGACATCAGTTGCTGACTAATGAGAAATTCAATGAAAGGCAGGGAAGCAACTCTGGGGCATGGAAGCAGAGAAGTAAGATATCAATTCTCTTGGTACAATCCTACGTATATTTATCAGGGCAAGATAACCTACCCCATTGCCAAAATCTTAACAGGAAAAGAGAAATGAGAATTCCTTATAGCTCTCACTAGTCTTGTTTCAACTTATACATCTTTTTAAAATTATAAACTAAAATGAAAGCAGGAATGACAGTAAGGAGAGAAGAGTGATGGCCCTAAGATACAAGAGGAAGTTAAAAGCGGAACATCGAGTCCAAATTTCCTACACTCCCTGATAAAGAGTTGGCTCTCTTCCTCTACATAAGCACGAAGACTGCTCCAAGTAGTTGGCCACCTGTGAAATATTGCCCCATGCTAGGTTTTCATTGGGAAAAACAAACACAAGCCAAGTTTCCTCGCGTAAAATGCAAAACACAATACGTACCTCAGAGTGTTGTGAGAATTGTATGATATAACAAATGTGAACATGCCCCAGCATAGGCCTGACACACACAGCACATTTCTGGAATGTTAAGGCATGCAGTGAATATGGGAGCTTCATCGCTGGAGCCCCCTTCAGTGGAGGGCTCCTCATACGTGCTGCTGAAAATGCTGTCAGCAGGCAGCCTCCAGCTGCGGGCTCCTCTGGAGATGCCTCAGCTGCAGAGAGACTCCTGGGCCCTAAGGCACACCCTTCCTAGGGCAGCCTTGACCCTGGAAAGGCAGGAGTATGAAGGCCTGACCATTTAGGCTTGACACAGGGCAACTTTGATGGGCCGTTTTAGTAGCCCACCTCTCTCATGGGAGCTGGGCCCTGAGCTGGGCCCGCTTCACAGGCCGACTTCTCTCTCCCCTTTCCTCTCCTCCCTTCCACAGGTGTTGGCCCCAAGGGCACACTTCATAAACATCCTTCCCACTAAACTCTGTCTCAGAGCCTGCTTCTTGGAGAACTCAACCTGTAGTAGGAGAATATGGAAACAAATCAATAGTTGGAATTTAGGGTTTGAAATGGTGTGTAGCTCTGGCTGGTATTACTAAACTTGTCCAAACCTATTACCACAAGACCTATGCAGCACCAGAAATGCAGCACAACTTTAAAAAATTACTCAGGTTAGTACTACTTGGTAAATGGGACTGGGAAATTTGATGCTGGGAAAATTGATTATTTCGAAAAAAAACCATAGATAGAGGCCTCACTTTCTATATCTACCAATTAATTTTCAGATACATTTGAGAGTTAGATGCATCTTTTTAAAATATAAGGAAAAGAAAATAGAGGTGGGTATTTAGCCAATTTTTGCCTTTTATGAAATTTTAAAAGTAATTTTCACACAGGTGTTAAAATTTTAGTTTGTTTTTGAAACTTAGAAAGTTATAAAAGTACAAAGAAAAACATAAACTCCTCTAGCCCCATCACCCAGAATTAACAAGTTTATTATTAACAAAATTAAGGTTTTATAATATTTGCTTGTGCTTATCTGTTAACATTTGCATGCATGATATTTTCTCAGTTTGAGTGCTTGGATGCAAGAGAGCAGAAAAAGGATTTACTGGTTATTGAGTCAGTAGCAGATAGAAGGAAAGTCTGGAGATGGTTTCATAAGATGAGCACGTGCAAAGACAGCTGGACAACAGGAAGCACAGCCAGGTTACAGCACAGGAACAGTTTTAGGTGTCACCATCGCTCCTACCTTCCCTGCACATTAGACACCCCCGCTTCTGGCCTCTCAATGTGCTGTTTCAACCACGAGTAATTTTTCAACTCTTCCTGAATTTTAGCATCACTCTCTCAAGATTCAAAGTCCATTCAGGTGGCCTAGGTTGCACTCTAGCTGCAAAGGCCGGGGAGAGGGCGTATCTGAGCCCCTTACAGAAGCAAGACACTGTCTCCCAAAAATACTCACGAAATAGGAGAGTGCTAGTTATGAAGCTATTTTATCGCTGCTTCAAGCGCAGGCTCCTGTATATCCCTTTGTGATGTCAGGGCTGAGACTCTCTTTTTCTGTAAACTTCATTTCTCCTTCATCACTTGCTCCCTATATTGACTCTGCCAATAGAGGACCCTAAAAGTCTGGGGAAGAAAGAAAGGTCAATGTTCCATCCTATTTACTTCCTATGCCTGTCAGCATTACTTTAGTAATGCTTTTTCACCCCAGCAGTGGTGATTCATGCCTGTAGTAGCAGTAAATTCCTGATTGCAATATTTCCAACACTCTCAGAACCAGCTCATCATGCCCACTCTGAGCTCAAAGACACCAGTACCAGGCATTCAGCCCTCATCCTCCTCAGAGGTCCAAGTTTATGCCCCATGGGGCTCCTCCTCCAAGCCTCTACGTTTTGAAGATTCCAACCTTTTCCCTTGGTTCATCCATCCTTAGGGGTGGTAGTCCTTAGTGGCTCCTTTTTGCTTTCAGTTGTCCAATACCTAATTGACAATTCTTTAAATTAAATTCTCTCTGTTAAAATTTCTGGTGTCCTTTCTTTCTCTGGTTGAAAAAAGGGGTTCCCCTAAAAGAGGAAGAGTGTTTAGAGGCTGAGTACTCCCCACCAAAAATAACCACAAATGTCTGCCACAGGTATTATCCTGTTTCTTCACTATATATATTGAGTATTTAAGTCCTATCCATGTTGATATAGACAGAAATGTTTATCATTTTTGGCTATTATATACTATTTCATGGCGTGAACATGATTTATTGAGGTACATTTATGTTGTTTCTAATTTTTCACTATTAAAACCAATGCTGTAATTAAGACAAAAGAGGAAACCTATGTTTATCTCAAACGACTGCAGAAAAATGCATTTGACAAAATTCAACACCAACTTATGATAAAATCTCTCAGCAATCTAGGAATAGAAGGGAACTTCCTTAACCTGATAAGGAATATCTAAGAAAAACCTGTGGTTTTCATCATACTTAATGGGGAAAGGCTGAATGCTTCCGCCCAAGGTCCAGACCAAAGCAAGAATATCTACTTGCCGCTTGTATTCAACATCGTACTAAGGGTCTTGGCCAGTGAAATAAAGCAAGAAAAATGAATAAAAGAACAGATCGACAAGGAAAAAGTAAAACTATATTTATTTGCAGATGACATGGTGACATGTATAGAAAATCCTAAGGAATCTATAGAAAAACGTATTAGAGCTGATAAATGAATTTAGTAAGGTCATAGGATACAAGGTCTATATACAAAATTTAATTGTATTTCTATATGCTAGCAATAAACAATTAGCAATTTAAATTTAAAAACATTACCATTTACAATAGCAACAAAAATATGGAATTCTTAAGTATAAATTTAACAAACTTGCAATTTAGATGCACACTGAAAACTGTAAAACATTTATGCCTGAAATTAAAGATGAACTAAATAAATGGGAAAATATACCGTACTCGTGGATTGGAAGACTCAATCTTGTTAAGATGCAATTCTCTCCACATTGACCTATACATTCAATGCAATCACAATCAAAATCCCAGAAAGCTTTTTTTTTAGAAACTGACAAACCAATTCTAAAATTTATATGGAAATACAAAGGACTTATGATGAACAAAATTAGACTTAAAAATGAACAAAATTAGAAGACTTCTACTACCTGATTCAAGACTTACTATAAAGCTACAGTAATCAAGAACTGTACTACGGAACGGTATTGGTGAAGTGATAGACATATAGATCAATGGAACAGAGTAGAGTGTCCAGGAATAGATCTACACATATATGACCAATTGATTTTCCATAAAAGTACCAAGGTAATCACATGGAGAAATAATCTTTTCAGCAACAGTGCTGGAACAAGATATCCACTTGGAAAATGATTAACCTCAGCTCTTACCTCACATCACTCAAAAAACTTAACTCAACATGGATCATAGACCTAAATGCAAAAGGTAAAATTATAAAATTTCTAAAAGAAAACATAGAAGAATATCTTCATGACCTTGATGGCAAAGATTCCTTAGGGCACAAAAACATGAACCATAAAAGAAAAAAAATTGATAAGTTGAACTTCATCAAAATTTAAAACTTCTACTACTCAAAAGAGCCTATGAAGAAAATGAAAAGATAAGCCATAGCTAGTAGAAAATGTTATACATATCAAAAGACTTGTATACAGGTTGTATAGAGAACTCTTAGAATTCAATAAAAATAAGACGAACAATCTAAATTTAAAATGCACCAAAAGAGTTGAACACTTTATAAAAGAATATATGCAAATGGTCAATAAGCACACAAAAAGATGATTCACATCATTAGTCACTAGGAAGATGCAAATCAAAATCACGTGGAGATACCATTACACATCCATTAGAACAGATTCAAAATTAAAAAGACTATAACAAGTGTTGACAATGATGCAGAACAACTGGAACCTTTATATATTACTGGTGAGAATTAAAAATGGTACAACCACTTTGGAGAACAGTTTTGCAGTTTTTTAAAAAGTTGAACATACAGTTAGGGCACAACCCAGCAATTTCACTCCTGCGTATTTCTATTTCCCAAGAAAAGTAAATACAGATGTCCATACAAAGACTTGTACATCAATGTTCACAGCAACTTTATTCATAACAGCCAAAATTTGGAAACAACTTAAATGCCCATCAACAGGTGAATGAATAAATAAATTGTGATATGTCCATACAGTGGAATGCTACTCATCAATAAAAAAGAATCACTTACTGATACATGCAAAGACATGAAGAATTTCAATCACATTATGCTGAGCAAAAGAAACCAGATGCATAATGTATGATTCAATTTCTGTGAAACTCTAAAAAAAGACAAACCTAATCTATAGTGATGGGGCAGACCAGTGGTTCCCTGAGGGTAGGGTTGGGGGCTGGGAGAGAGGATGATTGACTGGGATGGGGCAGAAGTGAACTTTTGGGGTGATAGAAACATTCTATGACTTGATTGAAGTGGTAGTTATGTGAGTATACAAATCTGTCAAAACTCATCAAAAGATCCAGCTAAAATGGGTGAATTTTATTGTTTATAAATTATAGTTCAAAAGATCCCTCAAAAATACTGCAATGAACATTGGTGTACATGTCTCCCCACCTCCCATGCCTGTGAAAAAAATAACCACAGGATATTTAACTAAAGGTTCATATGATATGTGCATTTTCTATTTTGTACATGCTATAAATTGTTCTCCAAAGTGGACATTTTGTCTGATTACCCAGCATCTGTGCCTCCCCATATTATTAGTCTGAGCCCTGAGCCCATCATGGAAATTCCATCCTCCTTGCCAGTGCTTATTTCAGGAATGGGTGTCTGACTCATTTCTGGCCATTAAGACATGAAAAGTTAATTAGGGGCCTTTTGGAGAATGTTTCTTAGATCCTAAGGGCGAGACCTAGCTTCTGAATGTAAATTGCAAATTAGTCTGAATGTTGAACTGCCTAGATGTCACATCTAGAACTTCCGTGGCCCTGTTACCCATCATTATGAGTGGAATTATGTCCCCTCAAAATTTATATATTGAAGCCCTAACCCTCAATTCTTCAGCTTGTGGAGTCCTTGGAGACAGAACCTTTAAAGGGGTGATTAAGTTCAAACGTTGGCTGGATGTGGTGGCTCACGTCTGTAATCCCTGCACTTTGGGAGGCCAAGGTGGGAGGATCCCTTAAGCCCAGGAGTTTGAGACCAGCCTGGGCAAGATGGTGAGACCCTGTCTCTACAAAAAATACTAAAAGTTAGCTGGGTGTGGTGGTGCATGCCCATAGTTCCAGCTACTTGGGAAGCTGAGGTGAGAGAATCGTTTGAGCCCAGGAGTTCAAGGCTGCAGTAAGCTGTGATTGTGCCACTGCATTCCAGCCTGGGCAACAGAGTGAGACTCAGTCTCTTAAAAAAAAATGAGGCTTTTAGGGTGGGCTCTAATCCAATATCATTGGTATCTTTATAAGAAGAGAAGGATAGTATGCAAAGAGAGACATCAGGGATGTGCTTGCATAGAGGGGCCACCACGTGAAGAAGCAGAAAGAGTGCGGCCATCCACAAGACAAGGAGAGAGGCCTCAGAGGAAACCAACCCCCATGCCCACGCCTTGATCTCAGACTTCCAGCCTCCAGAGGTGTGAGAAAATAGATTTCTGTTGTTTAAGCCACCAGATCTATGGTGCTTTGTTATGGCAACCCTAGCAAACTAATACACCAGCTGAGACTGAAACCAACATTAAAGATGGCAAAAAGGAAAGATAAAAACAACTTGAGTTCTTTTTAGTTATTATCAAGTCACCAAATGAATCAGTCCTGGAACCTGTCCTGCCTCAGGACTAATGTAAGACAATACATTTTCTTATTGTGTGAGCTAGTTTGACTGAATCCTCTGTTACTTGCCTCCAAGTAACCAAAACACCACATATACTTCCGAAAGCAATGTATGGAAGTTTCATTTCCCCTTGTCCTTGCAAACACCTGATATGTTTCAACTTCTTTCTTGCCATTCACAAAGATGGGAAACAGTATCTCATTGTTGTTTTACGCTGTACTTTCCTGATAATGAGGTTAAACATCTTTTCACATGTCTGCCTGCCATTCAGATTCCTCCTCTGTTGAATCGCCTAGCCATATATTTTATTCATTACTATTGCACTATTTGTCTCTTGCTTATTGATTTATAAGAGTTCTTGGCATATTCTTGATCAATGGTCCCCAACCTTGTTGGCACCAGGGACTGGTTTTATGGAGGACAATTTTTCCACAGACCAGGGGTGGAAGGGAGGGGGCAGCGAGGATGGTTTCAGGATGATTCAAGTGCATTACATTTATTGTGCACTTTATTTCTATTATTATTACATTGAAATACATAATGAAATAATTATACAACTCATCATAATGTAGAATCAGTGGGAGCCCTGAACTCCAGGAAAACTTGCAGTTTTGCTGCAACCAGATGGTCCCATGTGAGGGTGATGGGAGACAGTGACAGGTCATCAGGCATTAGATTCTCATAAGGAGCACACAAGCTAGATCCCTTGCCTGCGCAGTTCACAATAGGGTTCAAGCTCCTATGAGAATCTAATGCAGCTTATCTGACAGGAGGCAGAGCTCAGGCAGTAATGCGAGCGACGCGGAACAGCTGTAGATACAGATGAAGCTTTGCTCACCCACCACTCACCTCCTGCTTTGCAGCCCAGTTCCCAACAGGTCATGGACTGATAGCAGTCCATAGCCCAGGGGTTGGGAACCCCTGTTCTAGATGCTAATCTTTGTCAGTTATATATATTTTGAATACTTCTCCTGCTCATCATATGGCTTTTAACATGTTTGTGATCTCATGTGCCAAACAAATTATTTATATTTTAATACACAAATTTACCATTTTTTCTTTTATGTTTGCACTTTCTGTATCTTCTTGAAAGAAAGAAGGGAAGAGGAGTAGAGAGAGAGAGACAGGAAGAGAGAGAGGGAGGAAAGGAAGGAATAAAGAAAGGAAGGAAGCTAACCCAAGATCACTCATTAATTTATTGAAAAAATGTTTACTGAGTGTCTACTTTGTTATTTGTTCTACTATTGAGAGGTGACAGCATGCTGGCAGTCCTCAGAGCCCTCACTTGCTCTCGGCACCTCCCCTGCCTGGGCTCCCACTTTGGTGGCATTTGAGGAGCCCTTCAGTCCCCCACTGCACTGTGGGAGCCCCTTTCTGGGCTGGCCAAGGCCGGAGCCCACTCCCTCAGCTTGCAGGGAGGTGTGGAGGGAGAGACACGAGCGGGAACCGGGGCTGTGTGCGGCACTTGCGGGCCAGCTGGAGTTCCGGGTGGGCGTGGGCTTGGTGGGCCCCGCACTGGAAGCAGCCAGCCAGCCCTGCTGGCCCCGGGCAATGGGGGACTTAGCACCCGGGCCAGTGGCTGCGGAGGGTGTACTGCGTCCCCCAGCAGTGCCGGCCCACCGGCGCTGTGCTCGATTTCTCACCGAGCCTTAGCTGCCTTCCCGCGGGGCAGGGCTCGGGACCTGCAGCCCGCCATGCCTGAGCCTCCCACTGCCTCCATGGGCTCCTGTGCGGCCCGAGCCTCCCTGACGAGCACCACTCCCTGCTCCACGGCGCCCAGTCCCATCGACCGCCCAAGGGCTGAGGAATGCGAGCGCACGGCGCAGGACTGGCAGGCAGCTCCACCTGCAGCCCCGGTGCGGGATCCACTAGGTGAAGCCCGCTGGGCTCCTGAGTCTGGTGGGGACGTGGAGAGTCTTTATATCTAGCTCAGGGATTGTAAATACACCAATCAGCACCCTGTGTTTAGCTCAGGGTTTGTGAGTGCACCAATCGACACTCTGTATCTAGCTGCTCTGGTGGGGCCTTGGAGAACCTTTATGTCTAGCTCAGGGATTGTAAATACACCAATCAGCACCCTGTGTTTAGCTCAAGGTTTGTGAGTGTACCAATCGAAACTCTGTATCTAACTAATCTGATGGGGACGTGGAGAACCTTTGGATCTAGCTCAGGGATTGTAAATGCACCAATCAGCGCCCTGACAAAACAGGCCACTCGGCTCTACCAATCAGCAGGATGTGGGTGGGGCCAGATAAGAGAATAAAAGCAGGTTGCCCGAGCCAGCATTGGCAACCAGCTTGGGTGCAGTTCCACACTGTGGAAGCTTTGTTCTTTCGTTCTTTGCAATAAATCTTGCTACTGCTCACTCTTTGGGTCCACGCTGCTTTTATGAGCTGTAACACTCACCGCGAAGATCTGCAGCTTCACTCCTGAGCCCAGCAAGACCACGAGCTCACCGGGAGGAACGAACAACTCCAGACGTGCTACCTTAAGAGCTGTAACACTCACCGCGAGGGTCTGCAGCTTCACTCCTGAGCCAGCGAGACCACGAACCCACCAGAAGGAAGAAACTCCGAACACATCTGAACATCAGAAGGGACAGACTCCAGACGTGCCACCTTAAGAGCTGTAACACCACGAGGGTCCGCGGCTTCATTCTTGAAGTCAGTGAGACCAAGAAGCCACCAATTCCGGACACGCTATTACTTACAATAATATGTAAGACAGACAAAGCCCCTGCTCTTGTGGAGCTTACATAAATATATAATTGACTGTCTAGGAGGGAAGAGGCTATGAAGAAAAGTAAATAAGAGTAAGTGGATAGGGAGGAACTTTACCTAGGGCGGTCAGGGGATGCCACTCTGAGCAGAGACCTGGATGGAGTAAGAGAATAAGCCATGCACATATCAGGGACAAGAGCATTACAGGCAGAGGGAAAAGCCAAAGAAGAGGTTCTGAGATGGCAAAGATGTCTGAAGTGTTTGAGGAGCAGTCAACAAGAAGGCCACTGGGGCTGGAAGTCAGTGAGCAGGGCCAAGTGGTAGGAAACGAAGTGAGAGAGGTACACAGGGCAAGGGACATCTGTGGGCCACTGTAAAGAGGCAGAAAAGAGACCTTATCTTACTTGTAAGGTAGAAGAGTCACTGTATTCTGCAGGGCAGAGAAGAGATGAAGAGAAGCATGAAAGAAGGCAGGGAGATTCATTGGAAGGGTACTGCAGTGTCCAGGCAAGACATAATAGCTGCATATACTAGGTCATCAAGGTCTATATATTCTTCTCTTTTAGAACATCGTTTGTTTTGTTATTGCTGCTGCTGCTGCTGTTGTTGTTGTTGTTTTAACCTTTAGAACTTTAGCAGAATTTATTTTGAGATATGTCATTTTAACTTTTTTCCATATGAAGAGCCAATTGTCCCAACACCACTCTTTGAATATAGTCGTTCTTTTCCCAATCGATTTGTGAAACAAGTCATGTTATATATCAATGGCTCTCTTTTAAGGGGACTCTCTATTCTGGTTCATAGAATAGTTTTTCTATTTCTGTGTGAATGCCATCTTTTCAAATTGCTGTAATCTTGCACTATGTCTTGATATCGAGTAGAAGCGGTCTCACTCCCCTATCCCACCACGTTTTGCTCCTCTCTTTCAAAATTGTTAAAAGATTTTTGTGTACTTCATTGTTTCATATTAACTTTAGAGTCAATTTGCTTTTGAGTTTCCCCAAAATCCTGTAGATGTATTGTGTTTTAACTACACTTAATTTATAACTTACCCTAGGGGGAACTGACATCTAGAAAGTATTAAGTCTCCCAAGTGTAGACGGAACCAGCTTTCCATTGATCAGGTTCTTCAATAAAGTTTGAAACTTTTCTCTTTATAATCTTTTCAGGAACTTTATAATTTATATTGTTATTACAAACATCTTTTTTCCTATTGGGTTTCTTATTGGTTACTACTAATGACAAAGAACTATATTTTTAGTATCAAAAAATCCTTATCAAGTATAAAAAAGGCAAACAAATAGAAAAATAGTGGTCAAAGGACATGAACAAACAATTTTCAGGAGAAACAAAAATAACCAATTAACACATTGAATTTTTTAGCTTAATTAACAATCAAAGAAATGCAAACAGCTCTGAGATAATCATTTTACACCTGCCAAAGTAAAAAAGTTTGTTTTTAAATTCTTTTTATATTTATTTATTTATTTATTTATTTATTTATTTTTGAGATGGGCGTCTCACTCTGTTGCCCCATCTGGAATGCAGTGATGTGATCATGGCTCACTGTAGCCTCGACTTCCTGAGCTCAAGAGATCCTCCCACCTCAGCCTCCTGAGTGGCTGGGACTACAGGCACACACCACCATGTCTAGCCTGTTTTTAAATTCTTGTGCTGACTTCGTTTTAAGGATAATAGTAGCAGGCATCTTAATGTCCACTTGGCAGGAGTGTAATTGGTATAACTTTGAGAAAAAGGAATGTAAGAAAATGTTCTAAGAACTTTAAAAACTGTTTATGCCCAATCCTAGGGATTCCAGCCTGAGGAAAAAAATGTAAGATTGTCATAGTGAATGTTCACCCAAGAGTCATTTCTGATAACAAAAACTTGACAGAATCTAAATGTCTGACACCAGGCGAACACTTAAAGAAAGTGTGGTACAGGCCATGTGATGAAATGATCTAGCCATCATAATAACCATGTCTGAAAATTTTTGAATGGCTGAGAAAATGTGCAGGAAGAAACATCAAATGAGAAGGATCTATAGGCATACATAATTAGATTAGAGAAAATACATCATAATATAATCATATTCATCTCTGACAGTGGACTACCAGTAATTTCCATATTTTCATTATGGTTATATTTCCTAAATTTTTTACAATAACCATGTATTATCAGGACATGAAAATATTAAATAGATAAATGATCAAAACTGCTGTAAGAAACTAAAAGTGTGAAAGGATCTATCAGTTAACTTTTCAATGTTTGGTTTATTATATGTAATAACAGATACACACTACCTGTGGGCAGGCTATTATCTGCTTGAAAAGTGTGAAATGTTGGTTGTAACAATTTAGCTCCTACCAAGAAGGAGCCCACAAGATAGTCTTAAGATTCCTGATTAAAGCAAATGCAGTGGTAAGATGTGAGAGCTAAACAGTGTCAGGAACAGGGCGTTTGTCTAGGTATCTTAAAATGCATAGGATTTCTTTAAACCGGCAACTCTTCATAGTTCTAAATTACATATATTGTTCGCTCTTTCACTCAATAAATATTTCCATGCATATTTGGATCTAGACTTTAACGCAATGTTGACATTTTAAGGGAGATGAGCGTGTTGTTATTTTGGCAAAAACAAACACGTTATTTCAAAGGTTTATGCTGTTAGTTGGTCCGGTGTCCAAGTCCAGCACACCCGCGAATATAATCACACCCACAACCTTGCTGGGTGCTGTAATCCACTCCTCTCGCTCTCGCAGCCAGGAAAGATTTCAGAGTATCCTCTTACACTTACGTGTAACTGCCTACCGAGATATTTTTATCGTATCCTCAAAACCACTCATCTCCTTTTCATTTGCCTTTTATACTTACAATAACTTCAACTCTTTCCTCTTTCTGAAAACAAGGAAGTTCTCTTGATATTTATGTATTTATTTTGCTAGGAAACAAATTGGAATGGAGCCCATGTTTCTATTCAGTGTCAATAGAGCTCATAAAGAGACCAGTTTCCCCCTCAGTTTAGGCCTCTTGGTCAAATTTACTCAGCTTGCCAGTCAGCAATTCATCCCACTCACAAGCCCTGGGCTTCTCCAGAGAATAAATAACCTAGGCCTGGAGCTCTGTGACTAATCATGTTTGCCCAGCCCTCACCATTCCTTCATTAAACGGCTTTTAGAATTCAGCTTCCTCCGTCTACCAGTGAGTAACAAATGCAGAGACTCTCCGGCCCAAACTCCATTCTAACATGGCAGCTTCCTCTTCGCTCATTCCCAGCAGCATGCGTGTGGGTGTACATATTGTTAACGTGCTGTGTGTTCCTGCTCAGCATTTGCTCAGCTATACAGACACCCTCACCCTCGTATCTGCCCCCATCGGTGCTGTCTGCATTTAGAGGCAAGCCCTCAGTCAACAAGTGCACAGCAAACAGCGCTAGGAGGGATTTTTATGCCCACACAACAATGATGAAACTGCGTATATGAGGCACCTAGGACAATCAGGTTTATAAGGGAAGAAAGTAGAAGAGTGGTTGCCAGAACCTGGGGGAAGCAGGGAAGCGGGGAAGTGGGAGTTGGTGTTTAATGGGTACAGAGTTTCTGTTTGGGAAGGTGACAAAGCTCTCTCTGGAGATGGATGCACAGTGGTGGGTGCACATGAGTGGGAATGTATTTAACTGTATTTGAGTGTGCGCTGGACTGAACACTCAAACATGTAAATGGTAAATTTTATGTTATGCATATTTTATAACAAGTTTTAAAAACCCAAATAGATAGAAAGAAAAAATGACAAGGAAAAAGCAGCCCTGTTTCTCTTGTGTAATCCAAGTCCCTTTTATCTAGATGCTGCCTCTTAACATTCCAGATGGGTGAGCTCTTAGATTTTCAGAGTTCCACACCGGGTCAACTGGTGAAAGGGAGCTGGGAAGAACGGGAGAGAAAGGAGACTCAGATGCAGCAGTGCCCATGAGAGCTTGCAGAGAAACTGCATAGAGAAAGCACCAGGCTTCAAAATCCTTGCAGGCTTTTTTTTTTTTTTTTTTTTTTTTTTTTTTTTTTTTTTTTTTTTTTGCCCCTGGCTTCAGAAGTCCTTTCAAGGCACTTGTTTCTGGACTTTGCCTTCTTTTGGGGTGAGCAGCTTCCTCCCCAACTCCAACCAAGTTGATTCTTGTTATTTGCCCAGCAGCTTCACACACTGCCACCCTGGATAAAAGACAGTTTCTCCCTCTCCCCAACCCTGTCCAGCCCATTGAGACTCCGCCCCAGCTGTGCCTGCCCCTAGCCCAAATATCAGGGAAGACAGATGAGACTGGACAAGTAAATGGCAGCAAGCATCCAACTCTGCATTTTTCTGAGCTTTCTCCCCAATTCCTAAGTAAAATTCCTAAAGTAAAAATGGAATTTTTGCTGGAACAATTTTTAAGTCTAGCAAATCTGCCACATTCCTTAAACGACAGCTGCGGTAAGTGCAGCTACCGGGCTGTTGTGCAACATTCAGCCAATATTGGCACAACCGACCACATGGATAAAACATGACATGCTTTCTCTGTTTTCCATGTTTTGCCACAAAAATTCTGTTCACAAAAGTCTGTGAGTCTTCAATGTCTGTCATTTCTGTGGGCTCATCTGGAAATTTAGAAAGTGCCCTTTCAGTTAAAATTCCTCCCCTGTCAAGTGATAGCGGTCTCCCCCTTGCCTTAGATAACACATTCCTTTCTCACCTGAACAAATGTTTACTTGCATATACTAAAGCAGCTACAACTACTATTTTTGTTTGGCATTTTCAGGGGATAATATGTAAGGTTGAGGATTTTTTAAAATCCCGCTTTCCGAGATAACAAAGACCCACTAATCTGCAAAGATCAAATTCTTCCACTCAATTAACATTTTACAACCTCCCTACTTTGTGGAAACAATTCTAAACAATTTGTACTGGTAACAATTCTAAACAATTTGCAATCTGAGTAGAAATCGGTAGAAATTAACAGCAAGGTGTTACTTGAAGTGAACTAAAACAACAAAATTTGAATCTGAAATTATAATTTATGCTTTACAGGTCTGACATATCAAAAAGGGAAGGAAAAATTCAGAAAACTATTCATAATGCCACAAGAGTGTCTCTAATTTAATTGCGCTATCCTCAGCAATAGGAAAAACAAAAATTTTCGTTTCTAGGAAATGGATTTTTAAAATATTCAGAGTACCTCCTGCCTTCTTGGAAAAAAAAAATTCATTATTCTTTTAGTTAAAGGATTCTAACAAATTGAAAAGAAAACTAGTAAAGAGAGTTGAAAAGCTTTGTCAGATTAAAAACAAAATATCTACTATGCCAAGCCAAAATATTTTTCCAAAGCCAGGTTCTAAGACGTGAATTACATCTTTCAAGACCCCAAAGGATCATTCCAGATTGGATTTCATAAAAATAAGTACAATTTTGACCAAGAAAGTTTATTCAACAACAATATTGCCAAACCCTAACCAATGACCATTCACTATAACAAAATTTTAACACAATATATTAATGCTTTCAGTGAGCTATGATCACACCACTGCACTTCAGCCTAGGTGACAGAGTGAGACCCTGTCTCAAAATAACAATAATAGTACTGCTTAAACAGGCCTCGCAAAGTCCATATACAGTAGGTGATAAATATAAAACAATACAGAAGCAGCTTGCTTAAATACAATAATGTATTCCTGCAAAGATGAAGGTAATTTAGATTTTTGTACCATTAAATCATATTTTTAAGACCAAGAAATTCTCCATCTAAAAGAACACTGTGGTAAGCTTATTAAATAAAGCATTTTAAAAATAAAATCATCACCTCCTAACTTATGTGCTTTTTTTCACACATCATTTCAGACATCAGGCTTTCCTAAATGGGAGATTACCAAATAATACAACCTTTAGACTTTAACATGGCCCCCTATGAAAGAGTTCATGTCCCCCTTGAACACCTGACTAGTAATGATGTAAAACATCCACACTGTGGAGAATCACACTTATATAGGCAACTTTATGTGGTCCAGTAGTTTTCAAAAGTAGGATTGAAACAAAAGATTGACAATAACCTAAATGGCCACGAATGGGGGAACCGGTTACAAAATCTATGGTGTTTCCCTACACTGGAATCCTGTGCAGCTGTAAAAAAAAAAAAAAAAAATACATGAGGGTGCTCTCTATGTATATATGTGGAAAGTCCTCCAAAATATAATGTAAGGGGAAGGGGAAGCAAGGTGCAGAACACGGGGTATAAAAATCTATCATTTGTGTAAAGGGGATGGGGAAAATAATATAAATCTATATCTATTTGTCTGTGCATTTTTGAAATCCCTGGAACGATATATTAGCAATTAACAACTGCAGTGACCTATGCAGGGAAGTAAATGGGGAGATGATAGAGGAATGGGTTAGGAGAGAGATTTTCCACCACATCTTATTTTCTACTTTTTGATTTTTGAACCATGTAAATGTATTACTATTTGAAAAAAATAACAATTTTATAAAAACTCCAGGTCAGATCAAGCCATCATGAGTCATATATTTTCTACATACTCATTCCATCCTTGGGAGCCTATGTTTAGCTTCCCCGACGTTAGAGCCATCCGCTTTGCCTAGAAGCAGAGCCTGAGACTGGGATTTGGATGCTTGTAACTGACTGAATGAATGCGCTCAGGAGAAACCTGTTCTGGAGTTATGGAGTGGAGGAAGCAGAATAGAGCAGGGAAAGCGTCAAGCAAGGATACGGTCTGAGATAAAGTCCAGCCTTGGGCGGAACCACACAGGGGCTTAGGATCACCACAAACTCTCTCCTCAAGACTAAAAGGCCAGCTTTACATACCCCAATGTCAGACTCTAGGCCCCAGAGTAGGGGGAAGTGGGCTTTAACTTCTCAGATTCTGTAGCTCCTGTTCAGCTGGGGGGAAGTCTCCTGAGACGGGGGGCAGCTATGAACGGTTAGCAACCGTGATGGTTAAGTTTATGTGTCAACTTGATGGGGCCAGGGATGCCCAGATATCTGGTTAAGCATTATTTCTGGGTGTGTCTGTGGGGGTGTTTCCAGAAGAAATTAGTATTTGACTGGTAAAGTGAGTAAAGCAGATGGCCCTACCCAATGTGGATGGCCATCACCCAATCCACTGAGGGCCTGAATAGAACAAAAGGGTGGAGGAAGGTTAATTTCACTCTTTGCCTGTTGGCTTGCACTGAAACGTCAATCTTCTGCTGCCCTCAGCACTCCCAGTTCTTAGGCCGTTAGACTCAGACTGAAGTCTACAGCATTGGCTCTCTGGCTGTCAAGGCTTCAAACCTCACTGACTTTCCTGGGTCTCTACAAAAGGCAGATCATGGGACCTCTCAGCCCCCATAATTGTATGAGCCAATTCCTTATAATAAATTTCTATTTCTCTAAAGAACCTTGACTAATATAGCTGTGTCAGTTCATTTTCATGCTGCTGATAAAGACATACTCAAGACTGGGTAATTTATAAGGAAAAAGAAGTTTAATGGACACACAGTTCCACGTGGCTAGGGAGGCTTCACAATCATGGTGGAAGGCCAAAGGGACATCTTACATGGCAGCAGACTAGAGAGAATGAGAGCCAAGAGGAAGGGGTTTCCCCTTATAAAACGATCAGATCTCATGAGGCGTATTCACTACCACGAGAATAGTATGGGGGAAACTGCCCCCATGATTCAATTATCTCCCACAAGTTTCCTCCCATAACACGTGGGAATTATGGGAGCCACAATTCAAGATAAGATTTGGGTAGGGATGCAGCCAAACCATATTAACAGCCAACCAGTATTCACAGCAGCCGGGGGATGGATGCACAGCCTAGGGTATTTGGGTAGGGTACCAGCAGCATCCACTGCACCAGGGGTCCTCAACCTTCGGTGCATATCATAATCACATGGAGAGCTTCTTAAGACAATTCACTGGGCACCTGCCCCAGAGTTTCTGATTCAGTAAGTGGAAGAGGGGAGGGGAAGAGAAATGGAGGGGCTTGATAATTTGCATTTCTAGCAAGTTCCCAGATGATGCTATGCTGCTGGTCCTGGGATCGACCATACTTTGAGAACCACCGTCCTACATCGTCTTTGCCTCTTGCTTCTCCTTTACCTCTGTAGCCAATCTTAGTACCTTCTTAATTTCCTTCGAATTCCTTTCTCGATGTACTGCTTCCTCTCTGTTCCTGTTGCTGACACTCCAGTGCAGGTCCTTATTCGTCAGACCTAGATTAAAGGCAATTATTACATAGACAAAAAGCAAGACTTTTTATGAATTACCCTTATTGGCTGACTATACCAATTAAAACTATAGGGTAATTGTCCAACTCATTTTAATTGTCTGTAAGACCACATGGAGGGCTTGACATGTGTTCAAACAGTGAAGGAACTGCTGAAGTTCCTAGCCAACAGTCCACGTACTACCTTTGTTCTTTTTTAGAATAAGTTATACAGATCACCTAGTTCAATAGTTCTCATGGCATAGTAGCACTGTGGTACAGAGAAGCTGCTCTCAGAACTGGGTGAGGATGGGTCACTGATCTGCAAGCCTTCTACTTTATAGATGAGGAAACTGAGGCCCCAGTCACAGGCACATGCCCTGGAGTAATGCATAACTCCTTGCCCTGGGAGCACCCCAGCTTGGTATCCAGAATGAGGACCTCAGGTTTGGGCCTTTCACAGCCCAATAACTTCCGCAGCAGTCAGTTCACCAACTTCATCTCCACCTCCTGCTTTCCAGGCTCCTTGTCCCCAAGAAACAATGAAACTAACATTTATTGAGCCCCTAGTTTGTTCAAGAAATTGTACCAGGGCTATCATATATACTACCTCTTTTTCTCCCTTACACATCTCACCAAGACCAATGTTGGGAGTAGGGTGAGGCAGGAGACATGCCTCATCCCAATACGGACCAGGGCCACTACCTTGAGAATGGGAACAACCACCTTCTGGATGCCCTAATCCTGGTATCCCTGACAAAGCCAAATCATCATAAATGACATTGTGCATGCAATTATGGCAGTACTACACACCTTGAGAAATTACAGTACTGTGTAACAATAGTCAATAAGAAATGACCTTTTGGTTCCAACAATTACCAACACCTTTATAAAATAGAGACTGGTGGCAGCCACCCAGAAAAGCCATCTGTAACCTCAATTTTATCTCCTAGACTCTGTCCTTGGGGTCATGTGTGAATGGAGGCTTCGTTCTACATAGAGTGGGGTGTCTCCAATGGGAAGATTTCTTTTTTTTTTTTTTTGAAACGGAGTCTCACTCTGTCGCCCAGGCTGGAGTGCAGTGGCGCCATCTCGGCTCACTGCAAGCCCCGCCTCCCAGGTTCACGCCATTCTCCTGCCTCAGCCTCGCGAGTAGCTGGGACTACAGGTGCCCGCCACCACGCCTGGCTAATTTTTTCTATTTTTTAGTAGAGACAGGGTTTCACCATGTTAGCGAGGAAGGTCTCGATCTCCTGACCTTGTGATCCACCCGCCTCGGCCTCTCAAAGTGCTGGGATTACAGACGTGAGCCACCGCACCCGGCTACCAATGGGAAGATTCCTTGCTCCTTTGATAGAGTGGCTTCCTTCAGGCAGTTCCCATGTCTAGAACTCTGTCACCCAATATGGTAGCCACTGGCCACATGTGTCTATTTCAGTTTAAATTTAAATCAGTTAAATAATAACATTAAAAATTTTATTCCTTAATCTCATTTTCCACATTTCAAGTGCTTAATAGCCACATGTGGCTAGTGGCTACAGTATTGGACAGAGCAAATATAAACATCTCCACCATTGCAGAAAGTTCTGCAATGGACAGGACTGGCCTAGTTTTCCCTATACTTGACTTACTCAAAATCTTATTTCTCAGAGTCACCTAGAAAGGAAAAAACTCATTTCCTCCTTAATTATACAGAATCTGGCTTTGTCTTTATCATCCCTTAGTTCCTCCATGACTTTTAACTGCCTGAATTCATTTTAAAAATAAGTTCATCTATGTCCACAGTTCTCAAAGTGGAGTTCAGGGATCCATGAGTCTTCCCAAAACCCTTTCAGGGGGTCCACAAGGTCAAAACTATTTTCATAGTTATATAACACACAAAACAATAGCTCTTTGGGACCCTCGATTATTTTTAAGAGTATAAAAGGGAGCCTGAGATGAAAAACTGTCAGCACTGCCAAGCTATGTTATTAGCGTTAATGATACCATTGGCCATTTTTGGTTTTATTCTTATTTTTGACATATACCCATCACTAGATAAGAAAGACTAGTCCCAGCCCAGAGTTCCATTGTTCTCAGCTTGTCTGCAGCAGCATTAAGGAAGCGGTCATCTCAAATCCCTTGTAGAACGAAACTGGCATCAATAGGAGAATAAGAGCTCTGTTGTCCCACTTATAAACAAGCAAAAATGAGCATCTTTTCAGGAAACAGAACAGCAGGCAATGAGAGTGAACAGCAGAAATGTCCCTCTACCAGCTCTCCCCAGACCTGCCCCTGCCCTCTGTACCTTAGAGAACTGAAAAAAGTCCAAAGCCGAGGGAGGGAAAGAAGCCAAGCCCAAGGGGTGTGATGCCAAGACAAGACGAGGGTGAGCAAAGGTCACATTCGAATCAGTGGCTGCCAATAAGATTGGTATCAAAACAAACTATTTAAAAATCAATTAAGTGAGAAAATATGCACTTGTATATTTTAGAGGTCAATTGTTTTTTGTTTTTTTTAAAGCAGGTCTGAAGAAGTATCTGTTTCAAGTTGTTTAAGCTTAGTGAGATGTACTTTTTTGCTAAAGAGTTCGAATGGTACAGAAATCAGGAACAGAGAAGAGGTAAGGCCTCCTTTTTTAAAAAAATAAGTTGGTATCTGAAAGGATAATAAAATTGAAGAGCATACCAAAGTTATGAATACCAATAAAGTGAAATCTAGAACCTGGAACCTAGGCTGCTGATCTGAGGGAAATTATCAAAAGGTTGGAAAAAATTATATTATTTTCTGTCCATTTTTCTCTTTGGAATGAGAATTTTAAAAGGGACAAAAGGAAGCTGGAAAGGGGGAGATAGTCTCTGAAGGCTTCGCTATGCTTCTTCTTCCCTCCTTCCTCACTTCACCCACTCTCATACCCTCAAATAAAAACAGCAGCAGCATTAGCAGTAATACCTGTCACGTATCAAAGCCTTGCTGTGTGCAAAGTACTGTTCTAAACACTTTAGATGTAGCGACTCATTTAATCACCACAAGCCTATGATGTGGGTACTCTTATGAATCTTCATTTTATAGACAAGGCAAGTGAGGCCCACAAAGGTAAAGAAATTGTCTAAGGTCTTTGCACTTCTAAGCCTAAGGGATGGGGAAAGCATAGGTTTAAGTGGGGTGTATGATACTTGCAGTTTACTATAAGAAAAAAATGTACCATTTGAGCCTACAGTTTTTTCTTTTGAAGTTACTCTTCAGTGTATTTAAAAATAATTATTGGAAAATTATTTCATGTTGACACTGTTTAATATTTTAGTATTTTAACAACTTCCAGATGTTGATGGGGTGGTTAACGGTGCACACACTTGTCAAAACTCATCAAACTACACTAGAGATCTGTGCTTTGTATTGTATATAAATTATGCCTTCATAAATTTTAATACTGTAAAATTATTTTATGTTTATATTGTTTAATATTTTCTACTTAGGCCTTAATAGGAAAGAGCTAAATAAAAGGGAAAGAGAATGGTATTTGTATTTCTTTCTCTTTACTGCCCACATTTAAGAAGAGCCTAACTGTTGATACTCAGCTGCCTTTTCTGTAAAATGGGGATAAAATACCAACTTGTTAAGGTTGCAGAAGAATTGGATGATAAAAGTACAAACAGTGCCTAACACTGCCTGGTACATACTAGGTAATTAACAAGAGGCAGCTGTGACAGCGGTTCTCCCACCCCCACCTCATTCCCACTCCCTGTGTCTATCCTTTTCTTTCCTCGGTATTGGTTTCATTCCAAGGCAGACAAGCTCTTCTCTTGTGGTGACAAGATGGCTGTGAGCAGGTTCAAGTTTACACCCCTATCTCCTCGCAAACTTCAGCAGAAAAACAACTAAGCGTTACAACCAAAGTGTCAAGAACTGTGAAGGATCTGGGATTTTACATTTGTCCATGTTTCGTGAATGCTACATGAAGATATGAGACTCCTAGGTCAGAAATGAAGGACAGTTTCTTACAACAATATCAGTAGCTAGATTATCTGCTAACCAGTGTTGTGCTGGTTCCCCAAGATCCAATTCCCACAGGGCAATATACAGAGAGCCAGGTGACACCTCTACACGCAACAGACTGCATTACAGGAGAGGAGCCTTAAGTTCAATGAACCTGACACTTTAATAGTGGGCAGAAAGCATGCCTGCTCCTTGATCTAGAGAGAGAAATTATCTTCATTACACTGGACAGTAAGCATACCTGTCTTTTTGGCCTGGAGGGAGATAATATCACAGTCTTTCAAGGTTGTTGATACATGAACCTCCTCGAAAAGATAATCTTCAAAAAAGAGCATTTGATGCCTCAGTTGTAAGGCGTGCAGTAATGCTGGAGACCAGTGGAGAATTGGCTCCTAATGCAGAGTTCCAGAAATGAGTTTCATTGGTTTACCTTGGGTCATATGCTCACCCCTGAATCAATCATTGCGGTCAAGGGAAAGGATTGCATTGACTGGCCAGGCCAGAGCCATATCCCAGAACTGGGGAGAGGAATTGGCTACAAAGCAAAAACAATACAATAGCACCCATACCTTCCATTCTCGAATTTGACAAGGGATGGCAAACATCATGCTATGGCTACACATCTGTGAAAATACCTTTCAATTCATATAGAAACTTCCTATGTTGGCACTGGAACCACAAAATTACAGCACATCGGTGATATGTAGCAACTGTAACTAAGTACAATGCAGTAGTAATACCAAAAGAAAGTAAAATGAAAACCAAAGAATATGAGATGACATTTTGAGGACAGCACTCAATAGTTAAGAATTCCTCTAGACAGTCTAAGGTTTGACTGTAAGATAGTTTGATGAAAGTTACATCGATTAACTGCTAACTTTGTTTTAACTCTTCAAGTTATTCTTCTGTAACTTAATAGTTTAGGTGAGTTCGCTCTTTGAAGGTCCCGATGAAATAATGAGAGTCGGTGTGTTGCTCATCTCAGTACCACGGTCTATTTTTTTAATGCTGTTTTTGAATTTGCCGAGGTAACCATCAAACAAAGTCTGGATGACCAAATGTCTGGCAAGGATGTTATGAATGGGATAGGAGGTTATGAGAGATGTGTTTTCCAAACTGAATGGAACTTTTGATTGTCTCATATGTCAACAGGTTTTTGTAAAAAATAAATAAATAAACAAAAGACAAGTTTTGTGGTCAAATTTAAGAAGCATGCTACAAAAGTAAACAGGTTTCTTTACTGTGGGACTTCTAGGTGCCGTTAAAGTATTAACATATGTTGGGAATCTCCACACAAGAGGCATAGAATGCAGCATTCCTTATACTTCTTTGACCTCAGAACCACCCTTTTTTTCACAGAATACCTAAAAATAATTCAATAAAACACAGGACAAAATGAATATTAATGATTCTTACCAAATCCAAGATTTCACAATTCTATTACTTTATCTTCCATTTAAGACCTAATAGAAATATGACCAATGATTTTTACATTTTCATATAATTAAGTGACAATATGTGCAGGAGTACATTTTCCCCAGTAGATTACACAATTCTTCAACAAATTACTGAAATTTTAGTTCAGCTCCAAGTTCTTTTACCGTAACAAAGCATTTAGGTTTCATATGTCTAACTAAATGTGTCAAAATTAAACATGATTATTACAGACCAACAGACAAAATAAAGTCAAAACTATCTGAACACTGGCATTTTCTTCAGTCTAAAATATACTTTTTACTGCGTGTGCAGCCATAAAACTAGCATTTATGCCAGGCTAGGATTAGTATTATCGTACTGCAGATGCACTGAGGTGCTTTTAGCAATTTTGAAAGGCAGCTTCGTATTCCCAACTGTAATAGAATGCCTGAGAAATCACACCCACCTTTCTAAGACCAGCATAATTATGGGAGTAAAAACAACTAAATAGCTTTGACACAGCCCTTTGGCTGTCTCAAAATACAAAGACATTAAGTTAATGCAGTCTGCTGCTCTCAAGAAATGTGGATTCTGCCCTTCCATTCTAGTTTGAAACAAAAATTGGTAGCATAAAATTGAGAAGTAAATGAGCCAAGAAACATATCCATATTTTTTGTAATAGCCTTGCCCCTGCAGAATAAATCCCACACTGAAAATGTAGTTAGCAATAGAAAATGAGCAAATCACAGACTCTCAGAGGCAAAAAGGACCTTAGGGATCATCTGGTAGTATGCAGACCAAGTTGTGCAATTTATTTTTTTGAAAGCAAGAAGTTTGGTCATGGGAGAAAGATGCCTCAAGGTGGATAATGTCTTACTACACTTACTATTTCACGTTCCTTGCCAGTCTGATATTACTCCAACAATTGCACACACTCTTCCCAGACTAAAGTTGGGAGCTGAACAAAATATAAAAGCAGGGACAATGGAGAATCCATCTTGGTGATGGTGGCAACAGCATTGACAGCAATGGGAGCCACATCAGGATTCCAGGGCAGAGGGGATAGCATCCATTGTCCACCTCCACTGGTGTGGTGACACAAGCTGTGGCCTCCAGTGTTCACTGAAAGCAGGAGTGTCACATTGAGATGTGATTTTTAGCAAAGTTTTGGCCATATCAGCTAATATCTGAGCTAGGTTCCAGCCATCCTGGCAACACTATGAGCCACCCAAAATCTTTTTGTGAAATCTTTTCCCACTTAAGTCATCCAGAGTTCAGTTTATTCTTCCAGAGAAAGAGAGTGTGTGGGATGGTCTCCTCTGGGTGGTCTCATTGAAGTGTACTAAACTCATGCATCCATGGCAGATACCCTTTTTTTTAATGGTAGGAAGAGCCATTATTGGTTGCAACAGGAAGTAGAAGAAGAGGGAATAGTAAAGTTCCCTTTCCTGGGGCAGCATCTGCAGACGTGGTTGTCACCCTCCAAAAGCCAGATACCCTTATTTGACACCAGCCTTTTGATCAGATTTCAGCAACACTTCTGCTTTTCTGAGTTGCTTCAGAAATATCACCAAATTCTAGGAGCACCATGCTATATTTTCATATACTGGCCACAGGAGAGAAGACTAGAAAGGTCTGTGGCGCCACGCCTAAGAGGACTTTGAATGTCAGGCATGAGTTTTGCAAGTTTATGAACAGAAGGATAGTATGACTACAACAGCACTTTCATCAGCTAATGATATATAGAATTAACTGAAAGGAGATGGGTCCCCTCCACCACCTCTGATTTTCACTGCAGCTGTGTGGACAGTTACCATGCAGACTAGAATCATCCTACTGTCCCACCTCATGATCTTCCATGTCTCTCAGCTTTTCTTTTTTTGCCTTAGGACTTTTGCTAAAGCTTTTTCAAGGTTGTTTTCTCATACAGAGCAGTCCAGAAGCACACTTGGGGTGGGGGATGAAGTTATTGTCCCAGAGAAAACTCTCAACAAATGGATAATGAGAGTATATAAATGCTCCTGTGTCCCCCAACAATGGGGAGACATTTCTAAGATGTATTCTACACATTGAGCCCCAGTTGACCACCAGGACAACTAGCTCAATAAAGTACATTTGATTGCTTATTCCTGCTTCCCTATCTCACTCACACAACTCCCTCATCCCTACTTCCTGGGATCATCTCTCAAATAAGCTACCAAGCCCTTGTTTCAGGGATTGTTTCAAGTTTCAGGGAACCCAAACTAAGACCATAGTGGACATTTGCTCTGTCCAGCATCTTTTGAACAACTCTCTTATATTTGAGGAATTCCCACGTTAGGTTCCCACATCCCAGAGGTGGAAACCCACATACTCTCCCAGCCTCCCTCACAGCTTGGGCACAAGTGTTTTTCCTAAGCTCAGCCAATCAGATGCACCCACCTGCAACTTTGATTCAGAAGACAGCTGGGTAAGAAAGTAGGCATTACATAGAATCATTGTTCACGTGAGTGTGGCAGATGTGACAAAAAGGCATCGAGTAGTGCTGGCCATAGCATTCCATGCAGTTCGGCCATGATATGAGGCTATATGGTGATAGTACCCAGCAAGACCTCGACTGGAGCATACAAGTGGTATAACTAAGGTGTTGTTCCTGACTGTATAGCCTCCAAGTCAGATTCTCTGACCCTCCCAGTGTTTCCTGAAACAGTAAATTATTTGGTTGTTGTTGTTGTTGTTTGAGTCTTGCTCTGTCACCCAGGCTGGAGTGCAGAGGCACAATCTTGGCTCACTGAAACCTCCACCTCCTGGGTTCAAGCGGATTCTCCTGCTTCTGCCTCCTGAGTAGCTGAGACTACAGGCGTGTGCCACCACGACCAGCTAATTTTTGTATTTTTAGTAGAGATGGGGTTTCACCACATTGGCTAGATTGGTCTTGAATTCCTGACCTCAGGTGATCTGCCTACCTCGGCCTCCCAAAGTGCTGGGATTATAGGTGTGAGCCACCACACCCAGCCCGAATGCTTTGTAATAAATTATTATGGGCCTAAACTAGCTAGAGTGGTAGGATAGAGCCTGACTAGTGACTCACCAAATCTCTTCTTCCTGGCAGAAAGCAGAATTACATTTCCCAGCCTCCCTTGCAGTTGGCTGTTGCCACGTATTTGATTTTGGGCAATGAACATGAGTGGAAGTGATGCACTACTTCCAGGTCCAGCCCATCAAAGCCTCTCAGGCATTATCCTACAGCCTCTTTCACCTTTTCCAGCTGAATGCAAAGAATGCTGAGGCACAAAGCCATAAGAGAGAAGGAACCTGGGTCCTAAATGACCACTTGGAAGGCCACCTATGAATCAAGAACACCCATTTTGAGCTTTGCTATGGTCTGAATGTGTCCCCAAAAATTCATGTATTGGAAACTTAATCCCCAATGCAACACTGTTAGGAGGCGGGGCCTTTTGGGAGGTGTTTAAATCACGAGGGCTCTGTCTTCCTCGTGAATAAATTAATGCCATTATAAAAAGGGATATCGGGAGTGGGTTCACTCTCTTCTGCTCTTCTGCCATGTGAGGTCACAACATTAATCCCCTTTTGTCCTTCTGCTTTCTGCCATGTGAAGACACAGCGAGGAGGTCCTCGTCAGATGCTGGCAACTTGATCTTGGACATCTCAGCCTCCAGATCTGTGAGAAAATAATTTGTGTTGTTTATCAACTACCCAGTCTCAGGTATTCTGCTATAGCAGCACAAATGAACTAAGACAGGCTTCATGGGAGTGATATAAGGGTTTCTATTGTGTTAAAGCCATGCAGATGTTGGGATTTATCTGTTACGGCAGCTAACGTTACCCTAACTGGTACAAGTGGGTTCTACTGTTCACAACAGAACTAAAACAAAGACTATGGCAAATTCAGGACACTAAAGATAGTTCAGTAAGCTGGCAAATAGAGAGCAAAGGGGACTGTAGCAATAGATCAGACTAGAGACAAAGGCAGAGGACAGATGAAGGAACAAGGCCTCGCGGAGTTTGTTTTAGTAACTGCAAACTCCAACAATGTCAAACCTCTAGAGAGTGCAGTCAGAGAGGCACACAATATTCTCATTGTATCCACAGTCATTGTTTTCTCCTAAACTGCTGATTATATTTTCTAGCCAAATAAATTAATAAGTGGGTTCTGAAGAAGTTGATGCATCTTCAGAGAGACCCCCCAGAAATAAAAAGGAGCAGGTAACTAAGATCCTTGGAGGAAGGATAAGTTATTTAATGTGAAGAGGGGGGAAAAAACTCCAAGAAAACTACTCTGGTGATGTGAGGCAAAGACTAAGCTAGCAGAAATGAAGGGGTGTCATAGAGGTCCTTCCACATATTTATAGAAGGGCCATAAGGAGAGGCTCTAAGTGGGCTTGCTAAACCCGAGCATTCCTATAGCTACCCACCTGTGAAAGTAGAGGAGGAAGGGGCTTAAAATAAGCTAGATTTGGTTGACAGGAACTTGGGAAATCTGTATAAATCAACACAGATTTGTTTCTCTGTTCTCTGGGAGTATAGGCAGTGCTAAAGAACAGACAAAGCTGGTTTTCAGCCAAATAAAATCATGTTGTTTGGAAGCCCATATCTCTCATAAACTCAGCATAGATGCCTGGAATGCCGGCTTTTGATTACAATGAGTTCATGCATCATCATTTGGCAAACTCCAGCACCTTCTTCTTGTCTCTTTGAAAGTACGCCAAATGTCAATGATTATTCGACAATCAGCAATTTAATGGGGGAAATTAGCAAGTAATGGAAAAAATAATAACGGACAAATAGAAAGTGAGGTATGAAAGACTTGCATAAGGTGAGAGAAAAATATGCTGAAGTGGGGAAAATTCTGTTTAAAGAGATTATTTGCAAAATACTAGCTATGTCCTTCTTGTTCCCAGAATTAGGGGCTTCCCAGAAGGACCCAGTATGATATTTTTATCTTACTTAACTCTAATAAAACTGTGTTATTGCATTCCCTCTGTTATCGCAGGCAACATTCTCCTTTATTAGTTCATTCACTGGTTTTCTTAATAGTACTGCGGTGCACTACATTTGGAAAATTTCAGTGTATGGGCTGAACCAGCAAGTCAAGCCTTTACATTTTACAAAACTCTCACAAAAGGCCTTCCATTAAATAGTATTTGCTGAAAATTATACCATTATCAAGATCCCACAAGGCAAAGAACATTAGATGTCCTGATGAAAATGGCTGCCATCCTCAAGATGCAGAGACAAGTCTATTATTTTCCCTTTGTGAGAGTTCACACTCACACCAGGAGCAATTACACTCAGCAACAGCCATTTCAAGGATTATTTTATGTGGAAGCATGACTGATTAGCCCTACCTTCATCTCTCCTCTGACAACAAAAAGTCTGACCTATGCTTCATGGAAAAGTGCATATCTAGCTAACAGCTTGTTTAACAAATATAATCAGGGTAATTAATTTGGAGAATTTAAGTGAAAAAAATTAGTGTTTGAATTACATTCACTCCTTTTAAAGTTCAAGTCCTCATTTTTTAAAATCCAAAAATCCTCATTTTTCACTTCAGCCCAGCATCTTTCTTCCAGGTGACTATTGTCACCTGTCAAATGGTGTTGTACGCAATGAGATTTGCTGGTCTCAGTGCTGGTGCTAGAGATCAGTACTTTGCTGCCAGAAGCAGCTCCTAGATCTTGTCTACTAACTAAACTCTCTATCTTAGTCAGATGTGCAATGTTCAAACTCAGTTGGTCACCTAACATTGGTATTTGCCTTCACATGAGTAATCTGAAGCTGGACACAGAAAAATTATTTTAGAGTTAAACTTCTTCCTAATTTGTTCCTCATCATCTCATTCTTTTTTGACAGTTCTATGGTGTTACACAAGAGCCAAGAACTTCCTATAAATTATTTCATCGGTTCTTCTCTACAATCTATAAGAAGGGAAAGCAGATGTTATTTCCACTTCACTTGTGAGAAACCTGAGATATAGAGGGGCCCAGTAATTTGGCCAGGGGCATGCAAATAGAAGGTGACAGAGAAGGGATTCAGGCCCAGAACTCCTGTCACCTAACCCAGTGCTCTGACAATTATTCCCCTGCTTGCTTGGCCATGATCTTCTATAAGGAACCATCCTTGTGGTTCCTGATTATTTGCCTGAACTGTCTTGTCTCTGCTGTCTTTGAGATTGATATTCTCTTAGTTCTACTTGTCTCATTTCTGACCATTATGTATAAGTATACAGCAGAGGCTATCAGAGCCTTGCCTATACCTCCTTGGAATATGCCATTCATATACATCCTGATTCAATAATTTTCAACTACAAGCACCTGTGACTGTCTGCCTGGGGCTTTCTCTGACTACTGGAGCCCTCTCAGCTTGTGTGTAGGTAACTAACACCTCCTCCCCTTAACACAGCCAGAAACGGCCCTCAACCAATTGCTGATGGAAGTTGGTAGATAAATTCCCCAACTCCCTTACCTCTTTGGTAGACTATGAAGCATATTCTACGTTGTCTCCTACTGTTCTCCAGGAGCCCCAATTGCTCACAGCAGTTTAATACTCAATAATCCCCACTATATTGGTGTATTAGTCTGTTTTCCTGCTGCTGATAAAGACATAGCTGAGACTGGGGAAAAAAAAGAGGTTTAATTTGACTTACAGTTCCACATGACTGGGAAGGCCTCAGAATCATGGCAGGAGGTGAAAAGCATTTCTTACATGGTGGCAGCAAGAGAAAATAAGGAAGAAGCAAAAGCAGAAACCCCTGATAAACCCATCAGATCTCGTGAGACTTATTCACTATCACAAGAATAGCATGGAAAAGATCGGCCCCCATGATTCAATTACTTCCCACTGGGTCCCTCCCACAACACATGGGAATTCTGGGAGATACAATTTAAATTGAGATTTGGGTGGGGACACAGCCAAATCATATAATTCCACCCCGGCACCTCCCAAATCTCATACCTTCACATTTCAAAACCAACCATGCCTTCCCAACAGTCCCGAAAGTCTTAACTCATTTCAGCATTAACCCAAAAGTCCAAAGTCCAAAGCCTCATCCAAGACAAGGCAAGTCCTTTCTGCCAATGAGCCTGTAAAAATCAAAAGCAAGCTAGGTATTTCCTAGATACAATGGAGGTACAGGTACTGGGTACATACAGCCATTCCAAATGAGAGAAATTGGCCAAAACAAAGAGGTTACAGGACCCATGCAGGTCCAAAATCCAACAGGGCAGTCAAATTTTAAAACTGCAAAATGATCTCCTTTGACTCCATATCTCACATCCAGGTCACACTGATGCAAGATGTGGGTTCCCATGGTCTTGGGCACCTCCACTCCTGTGGCTTTGCAGGGTGCAGCCTCCCTCCCAGCTGCTTGCATGGACTGGTGTTGACTGACTGCGGCTTTTCCAGGTGAACGGTGCAAACTATCAGTAGATCTACCATTCTGGGGTCTGGAAGATGGTGGCCCTCTTCTCACAGCTCCACTAGGCAGTGCCCCAGTAGGGACTCTGTGTGGGGGCTCCAACACCACATTTATCTTCCACACTGCCCTAGCAGAGGTTCTCCATGAGGGCTCCACCCCTACAGCAAACTTTTGCCTGGGCATCCAGGCATTTCCATACATCTTCTGAAATATAGATGGAGGGTCGTGAACCTCAATTCTTGACTTCTGTGCACCCGCAGACTCAACACCATATGGAAGCTGCCAAGACTTGGGGTTTCCATCCTCTGAAGCCACAGCTCGAGCTGTATGTTGGCCCCTTTTCAGCCATGGCTGGAACAGCTGGGACCAGGGCACCAAGTCCCTAGGCTGCACACAGCACAGGGACCCTGGGCCCAGCTCACAAAACCACCTTTTTCTCCTGGGCTTCCGGGCCTGTGTTGGGAGGAGCTGACACGGCCTGGAGACATTTCCCCTATGGTCTTGGGGATTAAGGTCTCTGACATGGCCTGGAGACATTTTCCTCATGGTCTTGGGGATTAACATTAGGCTCCTTGCTACTTATGCAAATTTCTGCAGCTGGCTTGAATTTCTCCCCAGAAAATGGGTTTTTCTTTTTTATTGCATAGTCATGCTACAAATTTTCCAAACTTTTATGCTCTGCTTTCCTTATAAAACTGAATGTCTTTAACAGTACCCAAGTCATCTCTTGAATGCTTTGCTCCTTAAAACTTTCTCCCGCCAGATACCCTAAATCATCTTTCTCAAATTCAAAGTTCTGCAAATCTCTAGGGCAGGGGCAAAATGCCACCAGTCTCTTTGCTAAAACATAGCAAGAGTCATCTTTACTCCAATTCCCAACAAGTTCTTCATCTCCATCTGAGACCACCTCAGCCTGGACCTTATTGTCCATGTCACCATCAGCATTTTGGTCAAAGCCACTCAACAAGTCTCTACGAAGTTCCAAACTTTCCCACATTTTCCTGTCTTTTTCTGAGCCCTCCAAACTGTTCCAACCACTGCCTGTTACCCAGTTCCTAAGTCACTTCCACATTTTCGGGTATCTTTCAGCAACACCCACTCTACTGGTACCAATTTATTGTGTTAGTCTGTTTTCATGCTGCTGATAAAGACATACCTGAGACTGGGAAGAAAAAGAGGTTTAATCAGACTTAAAGTTCCACTTGACTAGGGAGGCCTCAGAATCATAGCGAGAGGTGAAAGGCACTTCTTACATGGTGGCAGCAAGAGAAAATGAGGAAGAAGCAAAAGCAGAAACCCATGATAAACACATCAGATCTCGTGAGACTTATTCACTATCACAAGAATAGCACAGGAAAGACTGGCCCCCATGATTCATTTACTTCCCACTGGGTCCCTCCCACAACATTTGGGAATTCTGGGCGATAAAATTCAAATTGAGATTTGGGTGGGGACACAGCCAAACCATATCAATTGTCATCCTTTCCTTCCCTGTCTCACTTCCTACTTCCTTACCAATGCTTCCTGGTCACCTCCCGCATAAACTGTTTACACTCAAATCCTCATCTCTGGGTCTGCTTCTGAGGAAAACCAAATAAAGACAACACACATGTGTTATGCCCTTATCCCAACTTGACTTCCTATGAAGAAACAGTTCTACTCAAAAGTATTCCCTTGGCCTCAAACAACTGCTTCCACCTTGGCTGCTAACTTCCAGAATGCTCCTAATTCCAGCCATTCCCATGCCTTCCTAATATCCTGCATGCAGGTGCTCTAAGCACATCTCTTTTCCCTGCACTCTCAGCCAATAGTGCCTCACACTTCCATCCCCAATACCATAGCACCATAAATTACTTGGAATTTGAATGTATAGATGAATGTTGTGGGCACATTTTTTAAATTAATTTCTTGTCTATCATTCACATCAATTATGAATGAACTTCTTCCTTTGGATCAGAACACAGGATTTTCTCAGAGAGAAATAACCTAATATATATTCAGTAACTTTCTAGGTCATTTTGTAGATTGTAAACTTTTTGAGCTCATTTTGCAAAATTTAATAACTTAGACTGCCGATTGTATAGAAACAACCACATTCCAGAGAAGCATCCTCCTTCCTGTTACATTATTTACTTGTGGGTATGACTGTTTTTGTTAGAACAACGGATTTTAAGAATGACCCTAAAGGGTAGTGGGGGATGGGGGGGGGAAGTGGGGATGGTTAATGGGTACAAAAAAAATAGAAAGAATGAATAAGACCTAGCATTTGATAACATAACAGGGTGACTAAAGTCAATAATAATTTAACTGTACACTTTTAAATAACTAAAAGAGTATAATTGGATTGTTTGTAATACAAGGGATGAATGCTTGAAGGGATGGATAACCCATTTTTCATGATGTGATTATTGCTTATCGCATGCCTGTATCAAAGTATCTCATGTACCTCATAAATATATACACCTACTCTGTGCCCACAAAAATTAAAAATTAAAAAAAGAATGCCCTAAAACAAACCTCTTATTGTTTGTTCAAGTACTAGACTATCAATTACTGTCCGGGTATCTTTTTAGGAAGATAGTTTTCTCCTCTCTTCCTATCTTAAAGACAATTTAGAGGGAAACACAGGAGCTCCAACTGCACAAACCTCCCCGCTCCGAAACATACTAGAGTTCACGTGCCTTTTTCTATCCCCCAAGTCTAGGCTCAACCCACTGGGAGTAGAGTAGGGGAATCAGCCTGTGGTGGAAAAGACATACTACCAACAAATTCCCTCTAGCCTGCCCAGAATGCTCTAGCATTTCTAATTGTAAGAAAACAGAAATACACTCAAATTAGCTCAAGGAAAAAGAGACACAAGGTTATGTCTCTTTGAGTTAGAACTGAATGGCAATAAGAATAGCCAGGCCTCAGAGAGGCCTAAAACAGGAAATTGAGAGGTCCGAAGGCAGCTCTCTCCAGGGCTGCTCTCTGAGGTCACATGGGCGCTTACTTTGCTTTTTTCTGTGCTAATGCTGCTCCCAATCCCACTCTAGGGGCTGGCTGTCTCTGCCTTATGGAGCATGTGATAAGAATGGTCACTCCAGATACAGCTTACATGACCTCCCAGGTTCAAGGCCCAACACCGACCAGCTAAAGTCTCTGTGTCTGAATTCAGATCCCCAAGAGACACTTGGATTGACCTGTTCCTGGTTCTGTGGCCAAGGAGGTGGTCACATAGTACTAACATGAAGGCTAGAATCACCCATCAGCAGGGATTGATGTTGGAGAGAATGGATGGTTCTCAGAGACAGGGCTATAGCCTGGACTTCTTGCTGGCTACCATGTTAAAGTATCATTTCCAACTACTCAGAGTTAGGCCTCTGCTATTGATTTGATGGCCAATAGAGAGGAAACCTTACTCCATCCATCCATTTTCCTACCACTTCCAGGACAGTAGAATGAAATGAGCATTGTCCCAGGAGTCAGAAAAACCTGGGTTCTTAAAGTAGTTCTAACCATTATCTTGAACAAGTTTCTGCCCTTGTAAAATGGAAATAGCAAGAGGGCCTTGCAACAAGGCCTGCTTCAGAATTTTTAATTTCTTAGATTTTAGAAAGGTAATATGGCATAAATGCCATGTTCTTCCCATACTCCCAATGGGGTCTGGGCAGCACCCAATAATCAAACACCCCAATGTTTCTGTCACAAACATGAATATTCACACTATGTGAGCCAAAAATAAACCTAACAACAGCCCGGGGTAGGTTTTGTCACCAAATGACTTTGGGCACACATTTCACGAAAAATATTTTGTTCTTTGGAATATTTTTAGTTTTGGAGTTATGGATAAGGCATCATGGGCCTGCAGCTGGCTTTACCTGCATATATCACAAGGTTGCTATGAGGAAAAATAGATATACATTCAGTAATATTGGTTGCCATGTGATTTGTGCCATGTATTATGCTGAGCTCTAATGGATTGGAAATTAATAAAACACAGCCCCTGTTGCAGAAGATCTCACAGTCTGGAGAACACAGTAGGGAAGATGAGTGAATACAGTTGGTATAACAAATACTATAACAGAGGTCAGCAGGGGTGTCATAATTAGCAAACAAAGGAGGAGCCCAGAAGAAGGGCACCTCACTGGGTGTTAACAAGTGTAGACACCATCCCTTCAGAAAATTTAATTATCTGCCCATATCCCCTCAGATTTCAACCTTCTTGGCCATTTCTTACTGCAAGCACCTCATTCATTATCTGAGCCTGCACATGCACCAGAGAAACCAGGGAGCTAACGCCCCTAGCCACAGCCTGCAACCAAGACAAGTAGGAGTTGGTGGATTTATAACCCAGCTTCCTCATCCCGTGGGAGTGACAATTCTGAGGCCAGGTATATGTAATCTCCCACAGGTCCCCAGCAGGATTGAACCCCAGTTGTCCACAGTAACAGCCTGCTTATTAAACACACCCTGTATTGTCTCATTTCCCCCCTCCCCAGCCAGTACTTCCTGGGATCCCCTCCTAAATAAGCCGCTCACACTCAAATCTCTGTCTCAGCATGTTGTGGTTATCTATTGCTGAGTAAAAAATCACCCCAAATCTAGTGGCTCAAAACAATAGCCATTCAAAATATTATAGGAGAGGCAGAAGTGAGTGGACATATATATGAAATAAGAATGGCCATGAATTAGTCAGTGTTAAGCTGGATGAGGGGTACATGGAGGTTCATCCTACTTTACTTTTGCATATGTTTGTAATTCTTCAGAATTAAAAATATTTTCAATCAAAACAGTAATTTATTGCTCATGGTTCTAGGGGTCAGGAATTTGGGTAGGTCTCAGCAAGGATGGTATCTTGGCGAGTTCAGACTGCTATAAAAAATTACCACAGACTGGATGGCTTAAACAACAAACATTTATTTCTTGCAGTTCTGGAAGTTGAAAGTCTGAGGTCAGGATGCTGGCAGGGCCGGGTTCCTGGTGAGGGCCTTCTTTCTGGTTTACAGACAGCCATATTCTTGCAGTGTCCTCACATGGTGGAAAGAGAGCTAACCAGCTCTCTGACCCCTTCTTATAAGGGCACTAATCTCATTCATGAGGGCTCCACCCTCATAACCTAATTCCCTCCAAAAGGCATGCCACCTCCAAATTAGGACTTTAACATATGAATTTTAGGAGGACACAGATATTTAATCCAGAACAGATAATTGTCACTGCTCCAAGTGGTATCATCTGGGTTGTCCTAACTGGGGCTGGAGGATTCAGGATAGACTCACTCATGGTCTGAGGCCTTGGCTCTAAGCTGTTGACTGGACAACCTCTGTGCTCTTCTACATCCTCTTTTCTCTACATGGCGTCTCCCTCCAGCAAGACAGCCTGGATTTTTCACATGGCATTTGGATTCTGAGAGCAATAACAGAAGCTACAAGAACTCTTAATGATTAGGTTTGGGAGGGCCAGAATGTCATTTGCACCACATTCCGCTGGTCAAAGAAGCCCCAAGGCCAGCCAGCCCAGAGTCAAAGATTGGGGAAATAGACTTCACCTCTTGGTGGGAAGAGTGCTAAAGTCATATTACAAAGGGGCATGGTCACAGGGAGATGTGATTTGTCAGAGGCCACTATTAATGATCTACCCACAGAGAGCTTGCTTCTGAGAAAATCCAGTCTAAGAGAGCCAGCAACTGGTTTCACAAAGTAATCCTTGAGTGAATTCCTAAGGATGGATGGGAACCATAAAGTAGATAGATGAGGGTGTATTCTAGCTAGAGACAGCAGCATGAACAGAGGCAGGGATGCATTTGTGAATGTGAGACTAGCAGGGTTTTCTCTATGTCTGGATATATCTAAGAAGAGAGGGCAGGTGATGGCAAAGAAGAGGGGAGCAGAGATTACATCTTGAAGGGCCAGGCATGCCCTGTGAAGTTTAAATTTTATCCTGAAGTCAGTGGGCAGCTCTACAAGATTTCATACAGGAAAGTTCCAAAATAAGATTCATATTAAGAACAATTACACTGAAGGCTCTGTGGCAGGTAGACTGGAGTAAAATCTCGTATTAAATCAAATAATGGGTATGAAAGCACAAGATGATTCACAAGTAACATATCTTGAGTTCTGGGGTAAATTCCCCTCGAAGTCTTTGTTTATACAACGTAATGCCCTCCCCTGTTCCTCCTCCAACCCAGGCTGGGACCCCTGATGGCAGGAGGCAGCAGTGGATTTTTTCCACCATTTACTCAGTACCTGCTATGTTCCAGGCACTAGGATTGTGTTGGGGATAAATAATATCAGTCCCTTCCCTGGCGGAACTTGCTATTCAGCTTCCGGAACTCCCTGCCCCTGGAACCACACACATGTCCTACCATAGGCCTAATTACAAGAGTTTGTAACTAGGCATTCCAATGCTCTGATTACACTGTACACACTGATGGAAACTCTGGTGTGAGACCAAGAGGAATTGGAAGATGGGGCCAGTACAAGATGGGGAGAAAATATTCTTGACTCTGACAAGTGAGAAGAAATGAAGTAAAGAAAAAGAGACGAAATAGTATGGCCGAATGTAGG
Organism: Pan paniscus; assembly: GCF_029289425.2. Classification (NCBI taxonomy): domain Eukaryota; kingdom Metazoa; phylum Chordata; class Mammalia; order Primates; family Hominidae; genus Pan; species Pan paniscus. The sequence continues at coordinate 22,142,733 of NC_073272.2, read as the reverse complement.
CATATTGCACACCCACAAGCACTCAACATACCTGTGATACTATTATCTCAGGTATAAAGCACACATCAGAGAAGTAGCAGAGCTGAGATTTGAACCCAGAATAGTCCACCTCGAAAGGGCATGCTGGTAACCACTACAGCTAACGTGAGATTCAAGCAGACCACTGGAGCTGGATGGGGAAGAATCAGACGTGAATGTATGAAGGAAGAATGGCTGACTGGAAAAAATGAGACAGGCGGGGTCTTGGAGCAATCACCTCCAGGGAGGAAGCATGAGGTGATGTATTGCCACAGATTATCTTTTACATGAAATCGACAACATATTAAAGTATGAATTACTCAACTGTCATCCTGCAAAATGCCAAAATTCCTAAGACAACACACAACACTGGTGCCTATTAGTTCTTACTAAAATCATGATTATTCCTTTAATTTTAGTGTACCTTCTAGAATATTAATCCTATATTCCCTAATGAATTGTTGAAAAGTAGACTATACAAATAATTTTGCATGGTTTTATATTAACAACAGCAGAGGTTTTCATCATTACAAACAAACTTTTACAGCACTGATGTTTCTCTTTTTCTTCTATAATAAAACATAATGCCACTGAATCTAAATGGGATATATTTAAAAATTCACTGACAGTTTTACCAACAGTATGGATAATAACTAAATGATGCATTGCCTTGAATGAAGCAAGAGCATTTGCTAACTTTAATCATATAAAAAATAAGTTTTTCTATGAATGATACTAATTCTCTAAATATAATGTTTTTGCATCGTAATATTCTGCGTAATAGCTGCTTTATAGCTAACATTAATTCTCTAAATATGACTCAACACACAATAGCTTAGCATTTCAATATTCTTGGTAATGGTTGGTTTATGTCAGAGAGAATAAAGGTTATTATTTGATGTAATCGCTACATTATCTTTTTACATACTATTTTTGATTAAATGTTCCCTTCCAGCATCAGAACTGACCTTTTACAGAAAGGTCTGGTGTAGAGACACCAGAACAGAAATTGGTCTCATAAGGCAAAAGGGATGTTAAATAACAGAGCTTGTCAGAGATGTACTATTGCATCCAGGTCTAGCATTTTGCTGCTTTTGTATGTTGCTAACTTCCTACAGTTATAGTTAATATTCAAATGTGAACTAATCTAAGCCATTGATAGTAAACATAAGTCAGTGAGATGGATGAAAACCGAGACATATGTCAATAAGCATCTTGACACACGACTCATAAATTTAAAAAGTAAAACTCAACGAGAGAGCTTCAAACTTCATCTTTGGCTATACACTGTGAATCCCCCTCCTACCCTCACTATAAAATGCTTTTGCTTTAAAAAAAAATCTCAAAATGGAGAATGAATTTGTGCTTCGTGTTGTCTCTGTGCAATTTTCTCCTCCATCAATCTTTGCAAACCTTCATTTCCGGTGTGTTTCCTCCGGCTTTAGAATGTTTACAGGGCCTATTCCGTTTTTCTTGCTCTTGGGAGGCAGAGAGGTAGACTGGTTCATTTTAGAAGGGATAAGAAGACTGTCGTATAAAATGAAGAAAATGATAGTATTACAACTTTTCCAAAGAAAAAAATCTGAAAAACCACACTTAGAACTCATATTGCAAAGATTTTTAGCTAAAAAGAAAGAATGACAAAGAATCTTTGTCCAGAGCAAAGGACTGTCTTGATAAAAGATTAACAAAAGATTCTTTCTTTTTTAACTTTCCCAAGATGAAGCTGATTAAGATGGTATTGGGGAGAAGGGAGCTGTAGATTTTTTAGTAAATATAGACTGAGAATAGTTGATGCCATCATTTGTGTGGGTTTTCCTTACCACTGACTCATCATGTAAGTAGTGAATTTCAGCCTTGCTTATCTTTCCATTTTTATCATGAGAATTAAGCCCTATACGACCATCTAGGTAATAGTGATGTTTTGATTCTTCAAATGAGCTCAGTCATCTTTGAACCCTCAAATAACTAAAGTCAGAAGGTCAATCAAATCTTGGTTTGAGTTGCAAATAAAGTATCCTTTCCCCCAAACCCATTCATGTCCACCTTATATTTTACAGTGCTTTCTATAGCCTCGTAAGTAACAACTGATGTTCCTAAAGAAGAGACATGTCGGGATCAATTTACAGGTTACTAAGCATTTTTGAGCTACTGATAGGTTCAGCACTCTGAAGGGTGATGTGGAATCTCACTACTTGGAGTGGGTCCGTGGACCAAAGGTGTCAACATCCCCTAGGAGCTTGTTAGAAGTGCAGATTTTTCAGGCCCCTTCCCAGACCTACTGGATTAGAATCTGCATTTTAACAAGATTCCCAGGGTATTCCAATGCACTTTAAAGTCTGAGAAGCACCAATACAAAGGACTGAGGAAAAACTGTGCCCACACAGGCACCAATGTGATGGGACCTTTCTGGAGGAAATTCGGGGACTCAGAGAAATATGCCCATTTGCAGGCAAACACCTCACATCCCTTAAATAGGGGTCATAGCATTTCATTCACTCCACAATCAGAGTAAGTTTTAAGAAAAGAGGCTCCTGGAAGAGGAAGAACACTGAAAGTTCACACATCAACCTGCTTGCTCTGACTCCACAGCTTGGGTTTTTCCCACCACCTCAGCTTGGCTTCCCACTGAAGGCAAGAACGACCTATGCTGGGCAAATGGGAAAAAAACTGTGGTGCCTCAGCCAGAAGTGGCTGCCTCATCTACCTACCCACCCACACCCCAACCCCTATTGAATCAAAAACCCCAAAAAGGCAAGCTACTATGGAAGAAACATAATACTACTTCCTGGAGCCTGGGTTTCTATAGCCAGATCTTGAATGTATGCTCCAACATATACACATGTCCTCTGCAGGACTGGGTTCAAATCCCAGCTCCATTATTTAGAATGCTTCATTTTTGGAAAGTTAAAAAAAAAGAATATTTTAACAAGACAGTCATCTGCTCTGGACAAAGATTCTTTGTCACTCTTTCTTTTCAGCTAAAAATCTTTGCAATATGAGGTCTAAGTATGGTTTTTCAGATTTTTTTCTCTTCAGAACCTCTTGTCTAAGGCTGTGTGGCCTTAGACAAATAACTTAATTGCTCACTTTCCACGTCTACAGACCCAGCCATAATCACAGTTCCTACATCATGAAGTACATAATTGTGAGGTACTTGGCTGCAAATGAGCATATTTCGGGATCTTTCCTACCTCATGGAGTACATAATTGTGAGGGTGAAGTAGCTTAATACATGGAAAGCATTTCTGGCAATGTCTGGAAGATAGTAAGAGCTCAATAAGTAACTGCAACTATTACTGTCATCATTGCCATTGCTATTATCATTATTATTACTATTACTACCGGAACTCTTCTGGGTTACCATTAAATCAGCACTCTCTGGCTAGGGTTGTTCAACCAGCTCCAGACACACACCATCCCCCGCTGTTTTTCATCCTATTTGTAATTCTCCATCTTAGCAGGAAATGGATTTTTGTAAAAACACTGTGACAAACCTGTCTAAAATCTAGTTGTGGAGTCTCGATGCCAGAGCACGCCCCTAGTCTGCCAGGGCACTAACTCTATTCACATGGAAATGGGACTCACCCAGCATGACACAGTGGCTCCAAGCCATTTCCTAGCCAACCCCTCTTCCCTTTCTAAGTACCCATAAACCACTCAATTTAATAATTCATTTTAGAATTTTGAGTGAATTCCATTTCCAATTTGAGGTTAGAGTTTTTGGGAAATTGGGACACTTTCCCTTTCCAATCTTTGAGCTCTTCTCTTCCCCACGGTCCCTCAGAATTACCAGCAGTGGCTCAGCAATTTCAACTGCATTTGTCTAAATTCCCTCAGATTATCATTTTTTCTGTGTCAGAAGATGAAAATCCATTTATAGCAGCTTGCGGCTCTCTCATGATCACCTCACTTGTCTCTGGCTTCAATTCCTCTTAGCCAAGCGTGTTCTGACCTTTCTGCATTTTCTCTCCTGCCCACTGATGTGACACCATCAGACCCAAGCAGTCAGGCTAATCCCATCCATATTTGGTGGGAGCAGAGGATAAATTGAAAAACCTACTCCAAAAAGAGTTAGCCTTTTTGGTCAAAGCACAGTTTGTTTGGGGTTAAAGTAGTTGTGATAATAGTTTTACAGGTTTGTATTTGTTCTTTTATGGGAAAGAATGTTGAGTGGGACTTTGGGCCTAACGCTGAGGACAGAGAAGGAGTGAGTAGCTCCACATTCTAAAGACAGGCACAAACTATTAGGACCAGGCACTTCACAGAGTGGGCCCCCTTCCTGTCAGTCATCACACCTTGCAGAGGAGAGGAGGGGAGGCACGATTTCCTCCAATCTCTATAAGTTGAACAGTGGGGAAGAAGTTGCTGGAGTCATGGGGTAATCAATCCTCATATGGGAGCGCAGTGTGATAAGTGGGGCACTTCATCCCCTCCCCATGGAAAAGGAATGAGGGTGCCTTCTCTTCCACATCCTTAGGCAAGGTCAAGTGGTGCCCACAAAAAGTGTGGACCGCAAAACTACAATGAGATATCACTTCACATGGTCTGGCTTTAATCAAAAAGACAGACAATAACAAGGGTTGGTGAGGATGTGGAAAAACTGGAACCCTCATATGCTGCTGGTGGGAATGGAAAAATGGGGCAGCTGCTTTGGAAAAGAGTCTGGCAGTTTATCAAAAGGTTAAACAAAGAGTTAATACATGACCCAGCAATTCCATTCCTAGGTATATACTCAAGATAATTGAAAACATATGTCCACACAAAAACTTGTTCACAAATGTTAACAGCAGCACTATTCATAATAGTCAAAAGTGGAAACAACTCAAATCATCCACCACCTGAGGAATGGACGAACAATATGTGGTCCATCCGTATAATGGAGTATTATTCAGCCGCAGAAAGGAATGAAGTCCTGATACATGCTACAACATGGATGAACCTTGAAAGCACTATGCTAAATGACAGAAGCCAGGCACGAATGACCACATAGTATATGATTCCATTTATATGAAATGTTTAGAATAGGCAAATCCATTAATATAGGAAGTAGATTAGTGGTTTCCTAAGGCTGGGTAGAGGGGAAGGTCGGGGATAATGCCTGAGTGGTACAGGGTTTCTTTTTAGGGTGATGAAATTGTTCTAAAATTGATTGTGGTGATGGTGCAAAAAAATCCATGAATATATTCAAAGGCATTGAGTTGTACACTTTAAATGGGTGAACTGTATGGTATGTTAATTATATCTCAATAGCTGTTGCAAAAGAAGAGAAAGAGAAAAGGGGAAAGGCGGTGAAAAAAAGCAGCAGCATGGACTGGCTCCCCTTCTCCAGCTGGATGCTTGTTGAGGGGCAGAACCTGCAGGCTCACCGTAGTGCAAACATCAGAGCATGATGAGGGAGTGCTGGGCAGTGTGGAGACTTATGCAAACATAGAAACTAGTGCCTACTTCCAGCCTGGAAATATAGAACAAGGTAGGACAAGGTGGATGCTGGAACAGCCCACCCCGAAATGACAGTGAAGAGGGGTGGCAGTGGACATACCTGTGTGCCAAAGTTTGGCAAGGCAAAAATGAGTACATTTCCTACAGGCCAAGGAGACATTGAGGAAGAAGGTACCTATGCTTAAGCATCTGTGCTGGCATTCCGCTCAAAAGGGCTACCCATCAGACAAAGGGCTCCCCACAGCAGCAAGAGGCTTGGAGCATACCCCAATGGTAGTAGCTGAGGGAGAGGGAGGAAAAGAGGCTGAACCCGATCTCCCCCATCAGACACCTAGAGGTGCACTTAGAGGCCTGCAGGTCCCTCTAAGATAGTACATCTCAATCTTTCTTATGCCTATGGATCACCTGGGGATCTTATTAAAATGCAGGTCTGATTCAGTGGGTCTGGGAGGGGGCTCTGCATTTCTAACAAGATCCCAAATGATTTGGGTTCTGCTGGTCCAAACAATTTGGAACAACAGAGCTCTAAATCAGTAGTTCTAAAACTCTGGTCTCAGAATCCTTTCATACTCTTAAAAATTATTAAGGATCCTAAAGACTTTTTGTTTATGTGGGTTATAGCTACTAATATTTACTGTATTTGAAAGCAAAACTGATAATTTTTATATTTATTAATTGATTCATTTAAAAATAACAATAAAGCTCATTACATCTTAACATAAATAACATATTTTTAGGAAAAATAACTGTATTTTCCAGAACAAACCAACAAGTGAGTGGCATTGTTTTACATTTTTGCAAATCTCTGATTTAACAGAAGACAACTGGATTATCATATCTGCTTCTATATTCAATCTTTTGCAACATATTGGCTTTGCAGAAAAATATGAATATCAAACCTCACACAAATATGTAGTTGGAAAAGGAGCATTTTAATAGCCTTTTCAGGAAATTATAAATATTATTTGATACTACACCAAAAACCTAATAACAGATAGTTTCTTAAAGGTTAATTGCGACATGGAACCTTAAACCATAACAGTACATTTTTCATACTGTGTTACATTAAAATCCATTGGTCCGTCTTGCACTTTGAATGGATCTTTTACATGGTTATATAACATCATGCATTGGTAATTTGAAAATATTGGTTCACTGAGTTATGCAGATGTCCCAAATGTTGGTACATTTCATTAGACAATGTCAAAAAGTTGTATTTGTTAATATCACCACTGATCTCACCAGTCATCTCACCAGAAACGTTTTTAATTACTAGGAAGCTTTCAAGCTCACAGTGGTGAAGACAGGTCTTCTGAAATTTTCATTTTTGCTTGAAAGCTCAAATTTTATCATTGACAACAAATACTGTCAGTTGTTTTCCTCGAAGAGACAGGCCTCAGTTAAATCACTTGCAAGAAAATGACTGCAAATGCACAAGTCTAAATAACCAATTTACCAGTCAGGCATTTCTTCCAGTGAAAATGATGTTCCATGAAAATAAGTGGCCGGTTCAGCTCACAACTCAATCATACACATAATCTTTCTCGAGACAACCATTATACTTCAGTATGAGACATAAGTGCTGTATGCATTACTTCTTTATGCATTTTCTTACACGGAATAGTAAAAAGGCATGTACTCAAACATCAAACTTCGATACAATTAGTAATTTTTACTGTTTAATCAAGGACATTCTTAATTGCAACTGGAGTCTGTTTTGGTTTGGTTTGGTTTGTCACCAGGAGTACACAACAATGAAGAATACCACAATTACTGGTACAGTTTGGTGCTGCTACCTTAATTCCTGCTAAGGCACTGGCGGTCTTATCCATCACTGCTTTTGCACCATCATTGTCAACGCCAACACGGTTAAAAAGACAAATCACATCTTAGTATCAACATGAAAATAGTTATGATCTAACAGACCAAAGATAAGGTCTCTGAGAACCACAGCCCTAAGGAATTCACCGTGTGCCCCCCAAGAAAGCCAGCATTTGGAAGCCTGCCACCAGAGGGCACAGAGGCCTGGCAGTGTGCACCAAAGAAGACACACCAAGCAACAGAGAGAATGACAGTAGCCCATTAAGTAAAAAGACCTTTGTCCCTTTTCTTCTCTCACCTGGCCACAGCCAACTTGCTTGGCGAGCTAGGCCTTGGAAGTGGGGTTGGGGATATTTTAGAGCTAAACGAGGCCACTCCAACCCAGCTCAATTTGGGCTCAGGCAAGGAGAGGAAATGAGATTGAGATCAAAGTTGAGATTGAGATTTTAAAATGGGACTGGACTTCTAATATAAAAAATGACCAGAAAGTTATAGAATTTGCCCAAGATGTTATTAAGGAAATGGGAAGGGCAATAAGACAGAGCACAGTTTAAATAAAACACTTTCATGTTTCTATCCCCACTGAGTTGAGACTCTTCACTAAAAAATTATTTCTAGTCACCCTTCCATTTACAATACATAGATATCTGAGTTAATTGAAAAGCACCCTATGTGACATGCCATATTCCTTTTCTTCCTTGTCAACACCATATCATTCATCTATGCAACAAAGTTTGATTGAATGCCTACTGTGCCAGGCACTCTTCAAAGGGCTTGTGAAACACTAGTGAAAAAACAGAGATCCATTGGTGGAGTTTACATTTGTAACTGTTACTCTCTAAAGCTTTTTTTTTTGTTTTCAATTAACCACGCAGCCTCAGCTGCAAAGCATGCTGGGGTGTTGGAGCAACATAGCAGGGTTCAGTGGGGCTTAACTAAATATTATGAGTGGCCCATAAGGCTGGTCCCAAGGAACATGACCAGCAATCTATATGGCAATGTTCTGGGGCATGTCCAGCTGGCCCCAACAGTCAAGGTTATCTGATAATCTAGTGGGCAAGATCAGTAAGAATGGCAGCATCTTGATTACAGTGGGATCTAGGAGGCATCCAATCCCAGGCAATAGCTGGGGGTACAAGGATCAGAGTCCAACTCCTTCTGGTAAGGAGGCCTGGTGAAGGCTTAGCAGGTGTAGGATCTTAGTCAAATGAGTTTGTGCTCATTTGGGAACTTTAGTAGCAGAAACAAAAATCAACACATAGGCTAGAATAGACACTCCAGATTGGATTCAGGACAAAGGGTCATTTGGATATGTGACTGCTGCCTGCTGGCATGTGCGGGTGTGCTCCAGGGCCAGTTTAAGATCATTAGAGGCAGCTCTGGACCCTGAAAAGACATGTAATATAGAATACAAACAACACTAAACCAGAAAATAAGTATAAGGAAGTCCAAAGTATCTCTCCTTTTTCCCATAATGTCTTCTTCAAAGTTGTCTCTCAATATCCCACTCCTTTAACTGTATGTGTGTGTATGTTTGTGTGAGTGTGTGTGCATGCACACATGCATGTATATACTCTATAGTGTCTGTGCATACCATGATCTCATGCTTAGTCTGTTGTTTTAGGAGTCATCTATACTGGTCTGTCCCCAGCCCAGCAAAGAACGTCAAGGACATACAGAGTGAAACACTGGCATCCATGCAATTAATCCCGAATGGGTCTTCAATCTCATTACCCCCTCTCCTTACTCTCTCAGCCTGTTCCTTTACCTCTTTGACTTTATTTTAGCTCAGCACTTCCAGTTTATGACCCAATGACCCTACTGCTCCAACACTTTTCAGTCCTGTTTCATTCCTGCACTTGTCTTTCTCCACCATGGTGCTCCCTTGGAACAGCTCTTTCAGGGATGGTTCATTTCAATTCATCTCTAAGTCCTCTTTGCACACTCTGACTTTCTGGGGAAACTTAACTGAGCACGATCCAGCTTTCCACCCCACCTCAGTTTGGACCCTGGAGGAAATAGTCATAAGACTTGAGGGAAATGCCAAGGCTCTAGAAAATAGACCAATAAAAAGAATGCTAATAACCTTACATTTAACTATCATAAAAGTCTCAGAGCAGAGCTTCCCAAAATGTTCTATGCCATGCCATGTGCATTGAATCACTGTAGGCTGCTTGCAAAAAAAAAAAAAAAAATGCAGATTACTACTCGACCCCAGACCTACTCTTTTAGTTTGGGTTCTCTGAGAAGAAGACAAGGATTCTATTGCAGAAAGTTGATTTGGGAGGTGGTCCCAGAAAACATTGGTAGGGGAGTGGGGAAATGAGACGGGGAAAAGAAGGCAGCCAATTAATGGTGCACTCTCAAGCCAGCTACTACTGTGGGCAACTGGAGCTTAATTCCAATGGGAACTTTGGAAACAATATAGTACATGCATCTCAAAATTATGAAGAGGAGGGGGAGTTGAGGCGATTGGACACCAAGTCCTTCAATCATTGGTCAAGGCTGCACTTTGGTCGCATTAATTCCCTGACACTTCTGGCCTGCAAAATCACAGCCCTCTGGAAAAAGATGCAGGTGCTGGGAGTTGGGGATCAGGCTGGGGTACACTGAAATAGTAAGGGCTGAAGAAATATGGGGGGGGCGGGCAACGTCGTCTGCTATACCAACCAAATCACCATGCCTGAACATGGGGCTGGAATCTGCATTTTGAACAAACTCTTCACACTACAGCTGGAGAACATAGGGTGTTAAGAATATGTAGTACAAGTGGGATTGGATTCCTAATTTCCTAATGCTTCTGTGAATAAGAAGGCACCTTCACTCTATCATCCCCCCCCGACCAAAAAAAAAATCCCTAATTTTAGTAAACCCTCTTTTTCTTATGATGAAAGCATAAAACTTGAGTCTACCACTCACCATTATGATCCCTGGGCTGAATTTTCATTTTGTACCTGGGGAGCTATTTTAGACAAACTCTGTGAACTTAAATAGGGAAAGTGATTCACTGGCATGTAAGGTTCGTTTCATGTTGATGTCGGGATGGAGAAATCAGATGGTGCTAAATGTTCTCTCAGGTCAATACTTGATGACTTCATAGCTTTCACCAGGGTTCTTAATGGTTCGACATTTAGCACTCAAGTCCGGGAGCTTTTTGCCAGCTCTTTGTGAAGGGGGAGGAAGAGGGAGATGCTATTGAAAGGGTTTTTCAAAAGGTTAGTTAATGCACTAGGGCATGGATTTCATTACATGATCGCATAACACTGAGTAGCAGAACATATAGTGGGCAATCTAAAAATAATTACTGCTCAGATGTCGATTAACCAAGGGTTGGCCATGAGCTGGGCTTTGGAAATGTGAGGCAAGGGGCTGAGAGTGCAGGTTCCTAGGACCCCAAGCTTCAATGAGGCTGAAATTTGGGAGGAAATAAAATCAAATTCCTGCCATTGCCATCCTCACTCCTTCTCCCTTCCTGTTCTCCGTAACCGGCACCTACCCCATACCCACAGGAGCTGCAAAGGGCTGATAAAAGGCGGCCATCATCCTTTGCTACAGTCAGGAGCCATCTTGCGTATGTTCAGTATCAACGTAGATTCTCAGGAATGCTTGCTTATCTGTTCTGAGTGCCATGCCCTTTCTACAATACTGCCCTGCTTGAAAAGCACAACGATTGATAACAGACACCAAGGGAAGGAAGAGAAACTAGCCCAGGGTATGAAGCTGAAGCTTCTCCTAAGAGAACCAGTAAGAAATGCTCAGGAGAGGAAGGGAAGAAGAGTACGTGGAACTGAATCAGGCATCCTGAGCTTCTGCCCTCTGCCAAAGTTCTCACCATATGCTATCTTGTCCTGATCTCTTTTCTTGCTTGTTTCTCCTCTCTTCTGCTACACCTGCTGAGAGTTCCTTGAAGGCAGGTGCCAGGTGCTGTTCATTCTTGAATCCTCTCTGCCTGATATACAGTGAATTCATACTGCATTTTGGTTGAGTAAATAAATAACAATTTTTTAAAACAGACCTGTAGTGCCAGAAAGTAGAGAAGTGCCCAACACACCCAACACACACACACACACACACACACATGCACACATTAATGGGGATATGTCAGAGTGAAACATGAGCCAACTAAAAGAGCTTTCAATGGCCAAAGCTGGAACAGTTTGAACAAAAAAAAATAAAGTAATATTAGATTATAATCCAAAGTATAAAATATTCATGAGTCCGTACTGATATAAGCAAATGATTGAACAAATTAATACATGGGGGAGAAGAAACAAATCTCCCATGCAGAAGAATTTCAAATAAATTTTGTAGACACTCCACCCTAAACGAAGTAAAGCAAAATTCCCCATTCCTTAAACATGGGCTCCACATAATGACTTCCCAGCAAAGTGTACAGAATGGAAAGGAGGAATAAAAGAGTAACTTTACAGTGGAAAAAAAACAGACAAACAGTATTTCAGAAAAATGATGAAGAAAAACATCAAGTCATAAATCATCTTCATGGTATGGACCCTTGATATGATGTGATGAAAATGACACTTTACCTCTGTGGCCTTCCTTCCAAAAACTCACAAACCCCAGCCCAATCATGAGAAAAACACCTGACAAATTCCAACAGAACGGCCGCCTACCAAATACCTGACTGGTGCTCCTCAAACCTGACAAGGTCATCAGAACCAAGAAAAATCTGAAAAACGGTCACAGCTAAGACGAGCCTAAGGAGATGTGACAACTAAATGTAACATGGCATCCGGGATGGGATCCAGAAACAGAAAAAGGACTTTAGAGAAACTAAGAAAAGCTGAATGAGCTATATGGGCTTTAGTTAATAATATGTATCACAATTGGTTTATTAATTGTGAAAAATATACTAATACTAATTTTACACTAATAAAAAATATTAGTATTAATAATAGGGGAACCTATGTGCTGGATAGGGGGCAGGAAGTATATGGGAACTATCTGTACTATCAGCTCAATTTTTCTGTAAATATGAAACTGTTCTAAAAGATAAAGTCTATTTAAAAAGAGAGAAGAGAAGGAGGGAGGGAGGAAGGGGGAGAAAGAAGGACATGTGTGCAGGTCATGTGCTGTAGGTTATGGCCAGACCTGCTTTGGAAAACCTGTAAGTAAATATAAACGGAAAACTCCTAGGACCCACCAGGCAAACACAGATCAGAGGCAATTGCCCCGTGGTGCCGCAGCAAGAATTCCAAGGATCAAATGTGAGCTTTAGGCCTGAGTGAGGAGGTGTGTTGAGTACCAGACCACTGCCTTATTTGGCTGTACGAGTTGTTTCTGGATGGTGACATGCTGGAGTTTAAAAGGCAATGGGAGGTGGGTGTGGTGGCTCACACCTGTAATCACAATTACTTGGGAGGCTGAGGTGGGAGCAATGCTTGAAGCCAGGAGTTCAAGACCAGCCTGGGCAAATTAGGAGACCCTATCTTTACAAGACTTTTAAAAGTTAGCCAGGTATGGTGACACACGCCTGTAGTCTCAGCTACTCAGGAGGCTAAAATGGGAGGATCACTTGAGTCCAGAAGTTTGAGGTTATAGTGAGCTATAATTGTGCCACTTCACTCCAGCCTGAACAACAGAGTGAGAACCTATCTCAAAAAAAAAAAGAAATAAATAAAAAGAAAAAAGGGGGCAAGAAAAGGCAATGGGCCCATGGACTCTGGGCTCCTCTAGCCTAGAGGACATCTCACTCTTTTCAGGCTGCCAAGATCACCAAGAAAAGCCAGACAAGTGATGAGGAGTAGCCTCTACATCCCTGTATTCTTTTCTATACATCTGCATGCCTTGTTCGCTGCTTTGGGAGAAAACAGAAGTAAAAGCAACCTAAACTTGAGCTCAAGTCGTCAATTTGGCTCATCTTTGCCCTCAAGCCAGAATCTAGCCTAATCTCTCTGTAATCACGGACTAGTTTGGCACTGGGGCTGCCTCACCCAGTGAATTCTGCTATCTTCTTCCATTCTGAAAATCTGGAACTGACATCTACCTAGGGCCTACTAGGTGCCAGCAGGTTTTATGTGTTATGTGGGGGTTATCGTTCCCCACCTGGAGATGATAATTTGAAGTTCTATGAGAAGTTGAGATCACACCATTAAGGGCAGAGCTGTCTTTACACTTCCCCATTGTGAGGACAGCAGAGTCGACAAGTAGTGATCACAGGAGACCCCAAGCCCCTGGTGATCTCACACGTTCTCCAATCCACAGCTCTACTTCCTCCTGCTCACCTATTCTTACCCCTGGCCCACAATGAACTAATCTGTCGGAAGGTAAATCCCGGGTCTGTTCAAGCCTCATACAGTGATCAGCATAACTACGGCCTAGAGTGAGAGACCATTGGTTTTATTTCAGTTCCGCCACTGACTTGTTACAACATTCTTTAGCGTTCATGCTGACAGACACTCCAGAGTGGTAACAGCATAGAAAATGCTGACAAACTGGGCACAACTGTTTGTTTGCTCATATTGATAATAACTAGTATTCACATCGTACTTTGCAGTTTGCAGTGTTCACACAAACCTTGTCTCACTGATTTTCAAAAGAACTCTCTGAGATAATCAGAGAGTTGTTATCATCTTCGTTTTACAGAGGAAGAAGCCATGGCTTGGAGAAATGAAGCAACTGGTAATAAATTAGTATGGCAAGAAAGACAGTAAGGGGGCAGGGAACATAGCAGACAGCTCCTCTTGACACCTTTAGGAAGCAGATGAATAAAACTCTAGCTTAATGGTGTCTCCCAGGGTGCCCTTCCTGCTCCCCTGATAATTTCCATTGATTGGACTTATCTTTTTAAATCTCAAACTCTCACAAGTCTATAAATTGGGGTCATTGTTAAAAATAAAGAAACAGATTCAGAGTTACTTGCCCAATATCATACGGCTCAAAAGATCTCAGCAAAGAAGCCAGCTCTAATAAGACAAGAGAGCTCATGTTCTTCCCTCTGTCACAGTCTTTTCCTAAAGTTACAATATCCCTGGGTGACATTGCTCACACCTAACATGTTAACCATTAAATCTGTCTCCAACCTAGACTTCTTTCCTGAGTCCCAGATCTATTTGTACAACTGCCTAGTGGAAATCTCCTCTTAAGTGTCCCATACACATCTCAAGGCCAACATATCCTAACCTGAATTCATTATGCATCCCCCAAGCCAGCTCCTCCTTGAGGTCTTCCAATTGCTGACATCTACCTAGGGCCTACCTAGTTAGTAGCACCATAATCTAGTCCACTGGGCAAATCAGAAACATGGAAGTCCTGTGACATTTCCTCTTCGCCCCCACAGCCAATCAGTGAGCCTTCTCAAGCCTTTCTCCTAAACGTGTCTCCAATCGTTCTTCTGCTTCCGCTCCCAGTGTCTCTCAGTCCTTTATCATTGGCAATAGAGTCCCCATTGATTTCCTTGCCATGAGTCTCAGCCCCATCCCTCCCTCCCAGGCTCAAATTCCTCTCTGCCTGACCAAGTGACCCTCTTAGATTTGGCCCCTGCCTAGCTACTGTGCCAGCCTCATTACCCTCACTTTACCTCTGGCACATTGTGTTCCAGCAAACCCAAAGTATATGCAGTCCACCAACAGCCATGTACCTTCTGCCTAGAATGCCCTGTCCCCATTTCAGGGCTCTGTTCAACAACCACTGTCACTTCTTTTATTCCATCCCCCAGGGAAAGTTCCTTGCCATCTCCTTTGCAACAACATTGTACCTTGAACTTGCCCCTTATCACCTTGAACCACAAATCTTGGCTTACATGCCTGCTCCTCCTGCCTACCATACTGGGAGATCCTTGAGAACAAAGACCAGGTCCTACCTATCTTTATAGGTGCAGCATCTAGCCCAGAGGTCAACGCTTAGTAGGCACTCCATAAATGTTCATGAAATGTATGCTGGAATTGATCACCACTGCATTTTAGAATATGAAGGAAACTTAAAGTGAATTGAGTCCACTCCAAAGCCTAATTTTACAGATAATGATACCAAGGTTCAGGGATGATGTGACTTGCTGAGCTACATAATGCCTTGGCAGCAATGGTAATAAATAGATTCAAATCTCCAGAATGAATTCACTCCTTTATTAGTTATTTTTCCGTGATTCCTCATTGCCTCTCAAACTCAAAGCAGAAAAGCCATTGAGCCTCTCAGCGTCTCTGTTTTCACTCATAGACAACGGAAATTACTAATGCCTTCCCTTTCTACAGCGTAGGGATTTTATTTAACTACGGTTGAATGCTGTCTGTAAAAATGCTTTGACTTCAGAGAGAGATACACCACAGCCACGGCTCGGCAGCCCACCACTTTGATTTCAACTTCTCAGTTTACTCTCTCACTTCCTCTATTGACTTTTCCTCTCATGCAGCCTGCAACCCAGCAGAAGCTGGAAGAGAAAGAGATTTGTGATTTCCTCTTACCCCAACTCTACTTAACGAAGAAGAAAGGTACTGTAAATAAAATGAAACAAAGGTTCGTGTACAACTGCATACAAAATATTGCTATCGATTACAAGTTCAGGATGAGAATAAAAGGAGGTTCATGTTTGGAGTCTTGCACTGGGAATGATTATGACACTACTAAGAGACTCCACATCCATCCATATGTACATACGTAAATAAAATAGGCTGCCAAACCTAGGAGATTTTTTAAATTCTGACATTCTTTTAAAAAGCAGGAGGATGACAGTTAACTTGAAAAAATAATATCATAAAAGACAAAGAAAGGCTGTCGAAATGTTCCAGATTAAAGGAGGCTAAAGAGACATGACAACCAAATGTAACACCTGACCCTACCGGATCCTATATTGGAGGGAAAAGATGCCATAAAGGACATTATTGGGTCAATTGACAAAATTGGAATGAGAACAAAAGATTAAATAAATGTGTTGTATCAATATTAATCAAATGGAAGTTGATAACTCTATTGTGATTAGGTAACAGATTATTCTTAGGAAATACTCACTGAAGTATTAAAGACCCATAATGTATGTAACTTACTCTCAAATGCATCAGAAAAGCATTGTGTGTGTGTGTGTGTGTGTGTGTGTGTGTGTGTATGTGTGTGTGTGTGTAGAGAAGATATACAGGCAGATCTAAAGTAAATGAGGTAAAATGTGTACAGTAAGTGAATCTAGGTAAAACATGTAGATGATATTTGTACCATTTTTATTCTTGCAACTTTTCTGTAAGTTTAAAATTATTTCTGAATGAAAGTGTTTTTTTTAATCATGTCTGGGCCAAGTGTGGTGGCTTATACCCACTGAAAGTAATCCCAATGCTTTGAGAGGCTGAGGCAGGAGTATCACTTGAGTCCAGGAGTTCGAGACCATCCTGGGCAACACAGAGAGACCACATCACTACTAAAAATTTTTTTAATTAGCCAGGTGTAACAGTGAGCACCTGAATTCCCAGCTACTTGGGAGACTGAGGTGGGAGGATTGCTTGAGTCCGGGAGTTCGAGGTTACAGTGAGCTATGATCACACCACAGCACCCCAGACTGGGTGACAGAGTGAGACCCTGTCTCAGGAAAAAAAAAAAAAAAAAGGATGTCTGCACAAGACTTTGCATTTGTGATATTTAACAAGTTCAATTGTTATATCCATATTCATCCATCTATCTTCAGTAATCATGTCTCCAGCACTATGCTAAAATGCTGTAGAGATTGAAGAGAGAAATAGGCATAATTTTTTCTTTAAGTAGTTCATTTCTACTTTAGAAGAGAGGACACAAACACATAAATAGACAGAAATCATGATAAGCAGCAAATGCTGAAGACCAAATGAGTAGTAGCGGCAAAGGGAAGACGAAATGGAATTTCAGGGCTTTAGGGAGGAGGTGGAAGTTGAGTGAGGCCTTTGAGCAGGGACTGGGTTTGGAAAGGAGCAGAAGAGCAGAAAGAGCACTCCAAGTGGAGAGCACAGTGAGACCCAAGGTGGCAAGGTAGGAAAGCACACCCTGTTGTGAGCAGTATGATTTAAGAGGTTTCACTGGCAGGGGGGTGGGGAGGATCAGGGTAGGAATGTTAGTTGGGGCCAACTGCGGACACATGGAAATACCAGGTTAAGGAGTCTGGAGTTGATTGCAGAGGCCAGAGGTCAGCAACAGCTTAGAAGTGCTGACCCCTCTTTCTTCTGCTTCTTGACAACACAGTTCAAGCTGGGAGTGGGCTGTGTCAATGATGGTGGAAGGACACCAAGAAGGATCCAATATTTGGAAACATCTCCTTCATAGATCCTACCAATCAGGAATCCATTTGAAAACACAACTATCTTTCAGAAGCAAATCTGGTTGTTATTGTTTACAATTAAGTGCACTTTAATCAGTTAAACCCATGACTGTGTCAGTCACACTGAGGGAATGGAAACGTTTAAAGGAGGATAAAGAGCAGTAATTTTGGAGAACTGGGTGAAGGAAGGCTGACAGGGCAGGTGTATTAAT
Source organism: Pan paniscus (assembly GCF_029289425.2). Lineage (NCBI taxonomy): Eukaryota > Metazoa > Chordata > Mammalia > Primates > Hominidae > Pan > Pan paniscus. The sequence continues at coordinate 22,125,015 of NC_073272.2, read as the reverse complement.
GAGGGTAATTAATGGTAGCTGCTGTAACAAAAAAAAGTCTCAGCAATTTAACATAGTAAAGGTTTATTTCTCATTCATTAATGTCAAAATCTGGTACAGGTGGGGCAGCTCTCCTTAGTAGGTCTCTTCCAATTAGTGACTCAGAAATCAGCTGCTATCTTGTGAGGCTGCCATCTTAAACCCGTGGCCTCTGAAATCACCATAGGAAAGAAAGATTGAGAGGGATTATCACACCAGGAGTTTTGTGGCCAGGCCTGAAGGTGACATCGATCACTCTGCCCATGACTTCAGTCACATAGGCTCAACCGACAGCAATATGTACTACCACTGGAATATGTAGTTGTTCCGTGTGCCCAGGAAGAAGAAATAAGACGGTAAGTATCATAGTTTTGGGTTCCCCCAAAAGCCAGCTCTGAGACAGGGATATGGGTACTAATAGCTTAGGTGAGAGGTGACCTCAGGAAATGCAAAGAGAATAGGGAAGTAAGACAAAAAAAAGAAGGAAGCCAATACAGTGTGTTCATGAGCCTACTCTGGGCGCCACAGGCTCAATCCTACTGGAGACTTCTGGGATAAAACTTCTGTATAAAACAAGCCCCAAGTTGTTCCACCTGAGACGTGAAAAAGCTGATTGATTTCTCCATCAACTCATGTCCTTCGCTGGTTGTGGGCTAATCCCTGGGAAATCAACTCTGGCATTTCTGGCAGCAGGCCAAGCATGCTCCAGTGGCCAGGCAAAGTCCTCGGGCAGAGACGTCACATGTGCTTCCTTGTGAAGCAAGCAGTATATACTGAATAGTGGGTGCTGAATGCATGTAAAAGGGACACTAAGAGCATCTGCTACAGTGAGCACCCACCGGTAGCAGATAACCCTGATCAAAGTGTTCCTTGGGGGGCAGAGAACAGCCTGAGGTCATGGCTCTGGGGTGAGTCCTGGAAATGCATTTTCAACAAGCTTGCCAACATGGGCTCAAGCAGTCCATTTATAGATGAGCACTTGGAAATACTTCCCATTCTCAAACTTTTGTCATTTCACTTCTCTCAAAACCACTTTAGTGGACCTGTTCTCTGTAAGGTCACTACTGCCCTCCACTTCAAATTCCATTGTCTCCTTAAGTCCTCAACTTAGTCATTTGACGAATGTTATTATTTCCTTCTTCTTGAAACACTTTTCTTCCTTCTGGGATCCTCTGCTCTCCTAGTACTTCTCCTACCTTCCTGGGTGCTCTCTCCGCTCCTAATAACCAAGCAGCTCACTTTTCCTTGGAGGCCCGCCATTGTTCCTGGTCACTACACCTAGACTTTGAGAAGAAACCAGAAACGGTAAGTGGATCTATTGGTAATAGCTGCCTGAAGTCATGCATTGAGAAGGATTCTGAGGCTGTGTGGTAATTTAGCTATGTCTGCCATGGGTGTTGGCATAGGGTGGGCAGAGTTCAGACATCAGCTCTGCTGTAGATCTTTCTCAAGTTTTCAACTTCTTTGATCTCCCTGGACAATCTCATCCACTCCTGAGGCACTAGCTATCATTTCTATATAGACACCACCTAAATATATATTTCTATTCATGACCTCTCTCAGGAGTTCCAAACCCATATTTCTAACTTTTCAGGGAACATATTAACCTCGATTTTTATTTTCTAATTACATTCTCTCTCATCTGCATTCTCCATGTCACATGATGGATTTACCATCTTTCAAAACACCCCAGCTTAAAAGCTTGGCAATGCCTTCACTCCCTTAATATTTTCTCATCTCCTTTCCCTATAGTTTAACATAATGCTCAACGAATTGTATTGGAATTACTTGTTTACTCTCTGCCCTAAAACACTGTGGATTCTCTAAATAAAAGAACCGGATCTAATCCATCTTGCATCTTCAGCTGCCAGAACTGTTTCAGGCACAAAGTAGACACTGAGCAAGTGCCTAAGGATATATTTACATGTATATGATGTATATGTGTGTGTATATTACACATATATAAGTACATATGTAAATTATGTGTGTGTTTTGTTTCTTCTCTTTAGCTCTTCCACCCCTTCCACCCTATATAGCTAATCGGTCACCAAGCTCCATCTAGTCAATTGCTTCAGAAAGACATCCACATATGCCAGCTTCTTTTCCATCCTCATTGCTTGTCACAGGTTGTGTGCCCTGGAAAACAGACTCTGAGATAGAGATTTAAATACAGGAAATTTATTAGGAATGCTCTCAGGAACAGCACCTATGGGGCAGTAAGGGCAGCAGGAGTAGGCAGAGGGAGGAGTTGGGCTACAACACAGTCATAATAAAAGTATCAGTTGACCTTAAGGGGAGCTCTGGAGCCAGGATGGACCTTTGCTGATTTTCCAAATTGGGAACAGTGCCTGGGCCTTTGTAACACCCCCTCGCACCATTGACGAATTATTAGATGTGGGCTGCTCCAGAGAAAGTCTGTGATTTGGAGCTGGTAAGGTCTCTTCAGCTGAGAGCAAGTCCCAGAAAGAAATTCCACTGAAAGCCATCAGTCACCAACATTTCCTGCCACTGGGGTAATGAGTGTCTCATTCCTGGAGTGGGGATCTTAGGAACACACCACAGCATCCACTACCCTGCTGGCATCCTAGTTCAGGCCCACGTAACCTCCCCTACTGCAGGCATTGCTAAACAGTCTCACTGCCTCCAACCTCTTTTTTTCCAATCCATCCTTGGCCCTGACACCCAGACTAATTTTTCACAAATGGATCTGATATATTCCTGATATCAGAGTCAACACAGCTTATTAAGCAGTATGTGAAAATTCAACTTGCATGTGGGAAGGGGGAGAGAAACGTGTGTGTGTGTTTATAAATATACACATAGGAAAGTATTTCTGGAAAAACCCATGGGACATAAAGTAGATTCGTGGTTGCCAGGGGAGGGAGAATGAGGAGTGACTGCTAATGGGTATGAGGTTTCTTTTTGAGGTGATGTAAATATTCTGGAATTAATGGTGATGGTTCCATAACCTTGTGAATATACTAAAACCCACGGAATTGTATACTCTGAAATGGTTAATTTGATGGCATTTGAGTTATATCTCAATTTTTTTTAAAAAAAGTATCTCAGAGTTGACATATGAAAGTGATAGTGGTGAATATCAGGTTTTTATCCTTTATGTACCCTGGCTTTTCAGACTTTTATAACGTATTTTTTAATATTAATTTAGGAAGGAAAAAAAATCACCCTTCAAAATCACTTTTCTGCTTTAAAACCTCATCCCTATGCATGGAGTGAAGGCCACACTACTTGCAAAGTTGTCCAGGCCTTTTCTGAGCAGGCCCCAACCTGCTTTGACAGACACTCATCTTTCACTCTCCTGTGACTCTCCTCCCCTGACTTCAGCTACTTCAGATTTCTTCATTTCCCGAACATGCCCTGGGCTTCCTTGCCTCTGAGGCTTTCTTCCCTGCCACTCACAGCCACCCCTTTCTTTGTCTCCACTCTGATCCGGCCCTACCTGCAGAAATATTTCCTGGTTCAGAACAACTCTCACTTCCCCAAAGCTGCAGTTGAAACGACTCTCTGTCTCTAGCTCTGCTAACAGTTTGTTTAGCATCTGCTTTGACAGCATTTATTACATGCTGCCATTTTATATAATCAGCCGTGTATTTCTTGTTAGGCTGATTCACATTTGATTCCTCTACAATATACAGTACATGGAGTAGATATTCAATAAAACTTAATTTTTAGTTTAAATTCTTTGGAAAAAAAAAAGCAAATCTATATTTATACATTTGCTCAGTCAACGAGTTCTTAGTGGTGGCATACTCTGTGTCAGGTAATAGTCCCCAAGTCTGAAAATGTTCTCATTCTCATGGAACCTATTTTTTAATTTTTATTTTTATTCATGTATGACATACATACACTATGCACAAATCTTAAGTATATACCTCAGTTACTTATTAAATATGTATATACCCATGTAATATATACACCCCATGCTCCCTCCCAGTCAATATCCTCCTGTCCAGAAGTAACCACTATTTCAAATCCTACCTCTATAGTTTTCCCTGTTCTCGAATGCCATATAAGAAGAATCATATAATATGTTCTCTTTTGTGCCAGGCTTCTTTTGTTCTTCATCATTTCTGTGATATTCATCCATGTGGTTGTGTATAGCAGTAGCTCATTCTTTTCATTGCTGTATAGTATTCCATTGAGGATATTCCACTGAATATTTCACAATTTATTTATCTATTTTCCTATTGATGAACATTTGGTTTGGTCCCAGTTATGAATAAAGCTGCAGTAAACATTCTTGAATATGGCTTTTGATGGACATAAATATACATTCCTCCTAAATATATACTTAGGAATGAAATTGCTGGATCATAGGTGGCTTTGGTAGTTACTGCCCAACAACCTTCCCAGAGGTTTTGTGCTAATTTACACTCTTACCAACAACATATGAAAACAAGCAAACAAATAAGTAAAACATCTGATAGTGAAAAAAGCAATGTGGAAAATTAAGATCAGATGATGAAGGTACTTTAGATTTGGTGACCAGGCAAGGCTTCTTTAACAAGGTGAACTTTAAGCCTGAATAACAAGAAGATGGCAGCCATGCACATGTCAGAAGAGGAGCATTTCAGGCAGAGGGTAAAACCACAAAGGCCCTAGGGCAGGAAGTAACTGAGCTTGTTTAAGGAACAGAGAGGAATCTAGGGGCCTTGGAGTAAGTGGGGAAGTGAAGACAGCAGATAAAGGGTGTGTTATTAAGCCAGCTGCCACAGTAGGTGACTGGAGCTTAATTCAGTGGGGGAAATTATGAGGAAGGGATAAAATACATGCTTCAGAATTACCCAAGAAAAGGGAATGCTTATATGCTGTTGGTGGGAATGTAAATTAGCACAACCTGGAAAACAGTAGGAACAACTCTGGAAAACAGTAGGAGACTTCTTTTTCTTTCTTCTTTCTTTCTTTTTTTTTTTTTTTTTTTTTTTTTTCTTTTTTTGGAGACGGAGTTTTGCTCTTGTTGCCCAGGCTGGAGTGTAATGGCGTGATCTCAGCTCACTGCAACCTCCGCCTCCCAAGTTCAAGTGATTCTCCTGCCTCAGCCTGCCGAGTAGCTGGGATTACAGGCGCCTGCCACCACGCCCGGCTAATTTTTTCTATTTATAGTAGAGATGGGGTTTCACCATGTTGGCCAGGCTGGTCTTGAACTCCTGACCTCAGGTGATCCACAGGCCTCAGCCTCCTAAAAGTGCTGGGATTGCAGACGTGAGATTTCTTAAAGAGCTAAAAGTAGATCTTCCATTTGATCCAGCAATTCCACTACTGGGTATTTACTCAAAGTAAAACAAGTCATTGCATCAGAAAGACACCTGCACATGTATGTTTATTGCAGCACAATTCACAATTGCAAAGATATGGAACCAGCCTGAGTGCCCATCAACCAATGCATGGATTTTTAAAATGTGGTATACATACACCATGGAACACTACTCAGCCACAGAAAAAGAGTGAAATAATGTCTTTTGCAGCAACTTGGATGGAGCTGGAGGCCATTATTAGAAGTGAAGTAACTCAGGAATGGAAAACCAAATACCGCATGTTCTCACTTAGAAGTGGAAGCTAAGCTATGGGTATACAAAGGGATGCAGAGTGGTATAATAGACATTGGAAACTCAGAAGAGGGGAGGGTGGGAGGAGTGTGAGGGATAAAAAAACTACATATTGGGTACAATGTACACTACTTGGGTGATGGGTGCACTAAAATCTCAGACTTTACCTCTAAAGAAAGGAAAATAAAAGAATTAAAAAATATATTTAAAAAGAAATTATGTTTTTTAAAAAAAAGAATTATCCTACCCAAGAGCTGAGAGACCAGGGGTCATTAGTTGAGGATTGCTGCTGGCAGGTTGGGGCTGGAGATGTTAATTTCCCAGCACATCTGTATCTAATATAGGCATTTTCTTCCATGACTGAGATTCAGTATCTTTCTCTTTATCTGGGCCTTTAACTTCATCTTGTTTTCACTGGTCTTTCCTTGACCCTTGGCCCCACACCCAGCTCCTTGAATTCACTATTCTCTACCACTGTAAATGTCATCAGCCATTTGGCCCACTTTCATTCCCATGGTCAGCCTCTCTTAATCAGGTCCACCATTTACTTTTACTTCTCCTGGACTCCCATTCACTAGGTATTCTACCTAGCACAGAGTCTTGCTAATAATAGACTCAGTACATGCATGCAGCATAACTATTGGCAGGGGATCCATAACCATGCTGATTTGCAAAGACTTCAAATTACTGTTAAATCGCAGTTTGATTCTTGCTACTTCCTGCAATCCTTCCAATCCTTAGGTACTTCCTGGATGTTTTCCTGACAACTAAAGCCTCACTTTCTGTATCAGTTATCAGTGACCACATAATTCTGTGTAATAAAACACCCCAAGACTCAGTGTCTTTAAACAATAACCATTTATTGTGTTCACAAGTCTGTGGGTTGGCAATTTAGGCTGGGCTCAGATGGACAGTGCTTCTGATTTCAACTGGACTCACTCATGGATCTTACAGTCATCTGCAGCTCAGCTAATCTAGGATAACCTCAGCTGCAATGACTAGAATGACTCAACTCTGCTCCTCATGTCCCATCTTCCAACAGGATAACCTGGGTATGTTCTCGTGGCAAACACAGAAGAAGTAAGTGAAAACACTCAAGGCCTTTTGAGACCTGGACCTGGAACTGGCCCACCATCACTTCCACCACATTCTATTGCCCAAAACAAGTTACAGGGCCAGCCCAGATTCAAGGGAAAGGAAAATAGACTCTGCCTCTTCAGTGGATGAAATTCCAAGGTCACCTGGTAAAGGAAGAGGTGAAGAAGTAAGGTCATTAATGTAATCTTTCATACTGTAACACTTGCTTTTTGACTTAGAAGGTTGAGTGTATTTTGTATGTCAATCACACCTCAGTAAAACGGTTTTTAAAACAAGAAGATTGAATGTTTATTTCCTTCCCTTTCAGCTCAAAGTTTCTATACTTTAAAACATCCAAATAGTACAATATAAGCAGCGCTGGCTTTTTGGTTTGAATTATTAGATATTGTTTCAGTTCTCCATTTCTATAGAGGCAGACATCAAAGAAAGAAGTATGGAAAGTGTGATTTCACTCATAAATATCCCAGTAGAACTTAAAGACAATATTTTAAGTAACCAACTAAAGACCCATCTTGAACAGAAGTTAGATAACATCACCCACAATCTTAGAGTTTATTTATTTTATTTTATATTAAAGATAAGGATGTTCTCCCTACATCTGATGTCTTCACTGGAAGAGAGGCTGTGCAAAAAGGTGCTTAAATTGTATGTCATTCACAAAAGGGAACAAAGGAGCTGCCACTATTACTGCCGTTGCCATGGCCATATCATATTAAATCAGGATAGAGGAGGTTATTGAAATGGCTCTTCAAATAAGGTATCTTCTCATAAGACGTCTCTGCCAGTGAAATCAGTTGGAACATTGGGTACAGAGTGTCCAGTGGAGAGAACGTACAAAATACTCAAGCCGACGAAGATCCAGTGAATCAAATGGACTTGCTGTGCTCCACTCAACACTATTTCTGTCTTGCATGAGGTGTGTGTCCTGAATTTGATTTACTATCTTTAATGTCATTCATCCACAGTCCATAGTATATATATGTGGATGCAGCAAGGTGCTCCAATTAGGACCTGGAAATCCACTACAGTCCAGTTGAAGCATAACAATTTGAAACATATAAAATGGTGGAGAGGAAGAGGGATGTGAAGGCAACGAGTTCCTAATGTCCTGCTTAGAAAGAAAGGGCAATGCAGAACGGTGATTAAGAAGCCAAATATCTGTGACAGTCTCAGGTTTGAGTCCAGGCTCTGCCACTGCTCGCTACGTGACTTCAGGTAGGTTTCTTACTATCTTTAAGCCTCGGTTTCTTTATCTGAAAATGAGACTACTGTTGAAACAACCTCAAAGGTTTCATGGAGGAGAAATATCAGTATGTAAAGCATTTTGCAAGGTGCCTGGCACAAAGTTAGCACTTAATTAATGAAAACTATAATTTTTGTTTTGGAGACAGGGTGTCGCTCTATTGCCCAGGCTGGAGTGCAGTGACTCAATCTTGGCTCCCTGCAACCTCCACCTCCTGGGTTCAAGTGATCCTCCCACCTCAGCCTCTCGAGTAGATGGGACTACAGGTGTAAGCCACCACACCCAGCTAATTTTTGTATTTTTTGTAGAGACAGGATCTCACTATGTTGCCCAGGCTGGTCTCGAACTCCTGAGCTCAAGCGATCTACCCGCCTTGGCCTCCCAAAGCGCTGGGATTACAGGCATGAGCCATCACTCCTGGCCTGAGAACTATAAATTTTTAAACTGGAAGGGACCTAGGAGATCTTTGTATAAAAGCTCATCATTCAGAAGATGAAAAACAACCACAGAGAAGGCTAAAGGAGTCCCACCTCAGTTACACAGCTTAGTGGCACAACTGGGGCTGAAAACCTAAGACTTTCTGATTCCTCTGCCTCTCTGTGTTATCCCTCCACCAACAAGCCCCTCTTGCCTACCCTCTTCCACACAGTGAAACTTCAATAAATAGCTAGGAGTTTTTGCCTTTCCCCTGGAAAGCCACATCTCAGGCACAGGAAACTCTGAAAGGTATGGAATTTTCTAATGAAGCATTTGCCGCGTGCTCACTTTAATCCACTGCAAGTGTCTCTGGGAAATAAAATATTGGCAGGTCTGTCCAACAGCTGCTCAGCCTAGAGACCACAGCTTATTTTGGTCCATTTATGTTAACTCATCTGTCTCAAGCTCTTTGTTAGTGACTCACCGCATACTGCTACCAAAAATATACACCAAAAATCCAAGAATCATTCATATGAAGGGCAAACGTCTTGCTTAAAATACCACATTTCTGCCGTCGTGTTTTTATGAAGTTTTTCCTTCCTCCCGCCTCCACATCACATTTTCTTCTCTCCTTTCTTCCTTCTCCATCTTTGATCGCCTTCAGTGGCATGGAAGCTGCATGGGGTGATCAAGAGAATTCTAGAATGGACATCAGAAGGCCTGGTTCTGGTCCTGAGCTGGTATGCTTTAACTGCAAAAACCTAGCAAGTCACAACTGGTATGTGACTCGGTTTTTTCTTATCCATAATACAGGAGGGTTGTATTAGCTCTACAGTTCCCACCAGTACAACCGCCAAGAACTTCTTCATTGCTTTCCCTTGAAGGATTCCAAGCTTTGAAAGATTTTCATCTGCCACACAATCTATCTTTTAAAATAAAAATTAATATTCCCCATTTTCTATAAATTTTGAGTAAACAACCTAATTAATATACATTAGAATCAATAAATAACAATAAGCAGGAAATAAAAATGTTTAAAGTATTAAATTGACTTTTTTATTAAGATGGCTGCTATTTCAAATACTATGCCCAGATGTGTCATAGAAAAATACATCATCTTTTTTAGAATTGTTGAAATATTGAAAATGGTTCATATACTATGTCCTATATCTAAAAATAGGTGGGCACAGTGGCTCACGCCTGTAATCCCAGCACTTTGGGAGGCTGAGGCAGGAGAACCACTTGAGGGCAGGAGTTCAAGACCAGCCTGGGCAACAAAGAAGACCCGGATCGCTACCAAAAAAAATTAAAAATAATAAAAAAAATTAGCCAGGTACATTGGTGCAGACCTGTAGTCCTAGCTACTTGAGAGGCTGAGGCAGCAGGATCACTTGAGCCCAGTAGGTTGAGGCTGCAGTGAGCTATAATTGTACCACTGCACTCCAGCCTGGGCAACAGAGCAAGACCCCCATCTCAAATAAAAATAAAAATAAAAATAGACATGGTAAGGATACACAGCAACTTCAGGATGATTGTAACTTCCAGGGAGGAGGAAAAGGATGAAGATGGGGGAGACGGCCTTCGAGTATATCTGTAATATTTCACTTATTAAGACCTGACACAAATACAGGAAATCATTAACAAGTTAAATCTTAGTGATAGATACATGGTTATCAGTTATTAATATTATCCTTACTTTTTATGATTAAAATATTTCAAAATTAAATATTTTAAATTTAGAGAAGCTTATCAACTGAAACTCTTATACATTGTTGGTAGGAGTGTAAAATGCTGTAACAACTTTGGAAAACTTTAGCAGTTACTTAAAAAATTAAACCTACCCCTACCATACAACAAGGCAATTCCCTTCATAGATATATGCCCAAAATAAATGAATACACATATTCATAAAAAGACATGTACAAGAATGTTTATGCCAGCCTTATTTATAAGCCAAAAATAGAAAAGAGCCCAAGTGCCTATCAATAGGTGAAAAAATAAACAAATTGTGATATATTCATACACTGAAATACTACTTAGCTATAAAAAGGAGAGAACACCTTTTATCCAATAATATGGATAAATCTTGAAAAACATGCTGAGCAAAAAGTCACATACAAAAGAAAGAATACATACTGTGTGATTCTATTTACATGAAGTTCTAAACCAGGTCAAACAAATCCATAGTAATAGAAATCAGAGCAGTGTTTGCCTATTGTGTGGGGAGATTACCTAGAAAGAGGCACAGGGAAATTTCTGGAGCGAGGGACGTGTCTTGAGGAAATAAATATCTTTTTAAATTTTTTCTGTATTTTTAGTTTCTGTGGGTACATAGTAGGTGTATATATTTATGGGGTACATGAGATATTTTGGTACAGGCATGCAATGCATAATAATCACTTCATGAAAATTGAGTATCCATACCCTCAAGCATTTATCCTTTGTGTTACAAACAATCCAATTATACTCTTTTAGTTCTTTTTAAATGTACAATTAAATTATTATTGGCTAGAGTCCCCCTGTTGTCTTGATTGGGGTAGTGGTTACACGAGTGTTTGCATTTGCAAAAAAATAAAAACACCTCTTCAAATTGCATATTTGAGATCTGTGCATTTCACCCTAGATAAATTTTACCTCAATTTTTAAAAATACCTAAAGCTCATAAACTCACATACTGTTTTCAAGGACTCCCAGGAGAGCTGGGGACCTCAAGACAGGAATCAGTCCTGGAATGAGGATTCCTGCCGTGATTTTCATGTCTGAACAGTGTGAGATTTTACTGTCTATATTGCTCTTTACTCTCATTACAAATGAAGTCTTTCTTTGAGGAGGTCTTTCAAAGCAATGTGTTGTAGTGGAAAGAATATGGGCTTTAGAAATAGCCAGAGCCCTGGGTTTGAGCCTGTGCTCCCTGGCTCATTGGCTATGTGACTCTGGGCACGGAAGTGACCTCCTTAAGTTTATTTTCTTAACCTTATGCAGGAGCGCGCAAAGTCTACTTCCCGGGGTTATTCGGGAGATTAAATTAGATCACACAAGCAAAAGTGTATTTCACACAGCCAGGCTCAGCACAGATGCTCCATACATTCTGGTTTCCTTTTCTTCCTTCCTTTACTTTTTATAGACCCTCTACAGAACGAAAGCTTCATATCTCCTCCATCATCACAGTTCAAATCCTGAGGATATAGGAATAGCTTCCTTGTTCCTCCTCAAAGGTAGCAAGCAAAAATGCCACACTCAAAGGTAGCAAGCAGCAAAAGGGGCTACTTCCCTGAGCCCCATGATTTAATGGGTTCTCCTCTGATACCCCCCATAGCCACATTCTTCCCCATAGGGCAGGAGTCAGTAGGGTCAAAGGGCTATGCCCATCCAGAGCCTGTGCCCCACCTAGACCACAATCCAGGTACCAGGACCCCAGAATACACTGCCCAGGGGACCAAGAGCTGGCTTCCACAGCCACCGTGGTCCCCTTCCCTGGTCCATCTTCCCAACAGCAGACCGTGTTACAAATGAGCACATCTCTAGTCCCAAGGAACCATCAAAGGGCAGTTGTTTGGGGCTGTGTAAACAGAGCTTGGACACGTAGGCAGGGTGTCCATCCACATTGTGCAAGACCCCTCGTGGTGTTTGGAGGATTCTGGGGTGGGAAGAGAAAGGGAGCTTGACCTCTGGCTGGGCTCAGGAGCCAGGGGCTGGCTCACCCTGTACCATCAGGTTCTGGTGCAGAACTCTGAGGAGGCCAAGAACTCTAAATCTGGACCTGGCCTTCCAGGCCAATATTGATATGTCAAGAAGATGATAGAATACATTTTATAATATTTTATAACTTTTCACAATCAGGCATAGAGTATGTGGGTTTCCGTGTGTACTCTTGCTCTGGGCTTGCCAAATGGTAGGGATAGACCTGCCCAGCATATTCCCCTCTCAGGACCTTTGCACTTGCGGTTCTTTTGCCCTCTCTTCAGATCTCTACTTAGCCTCCTCCCTCATTTCCTTCATGTTCCCCTTCCTCTATCCCCCTTTCACTTGTCTGACCATCATATTTGCTCCCCAGCCCTCATACCTCTATGCCCTTCCTATAATTTCTTTTTCGTATTACAACTTGATATTTTATTTGTTAAGTGCCTGACTCCTCCATTAGAGTATAAATGTCAAACCAACTGAAAATTTTCTGCCTTGTTCACTACTGTATTTCCCTCACTCAACATAGTATCTGGCACATAGGAGGGGCTAAGCAAGGTAACTATTGCATTAATGCATGAATAACTTAATGAATGGATTTCTATTCCCATGCCTTATTCTCTGTTCTTGTCCCAATGTTTCACAACATAAAAGCCAAAAAAAAAAAAAAAAAAACTTTTTAAATAGGCCAACTCACTTGCATTTCAGATTTTATTTCAAATTTAATAAACCTGCTGAACACAACCCCCAGTCTTCCAGCTCTCTTGCTCTATTTTTACCACTACCGTCTGTTCTTATTACAGAGAACTCCGGCCCCTTGACATCCCCTACTTTGTCTTCATCTATCAACCTTCATCTGCCTCCATCTCCTGCCCTTTCTGCCTAGAACTCACAGCACATCACTTCGATCATTCTTCTGCTGATATTCTCAAGTACTTTGCCCTTTCGCCTGGCAAAACCCTAACTCTGGATCAAATCAAGGAACGTTTCCATTTCTAAACTTGAGCTACATCACAGAATAATAAATTAACAGGGGTAGCAAAATGATCTAAAAATATAATCATTTCTTTCCTGGCCAAAACTCTTGCCTACCAACTATTGCACATTCTTTACATGGCTAAAATTAAATATGCAAGTCTTCCGTGGCATTTAATTAGCAATCTGGCAGAAAGAAAATGCTGCTCTACTTTCATTCACAAATTTTAGTTTAATTACATTCCGTACCCTTTTCCAAGCCAAGATGGTTGGGTTCAAATTTCTGGTTAAGAAAATCTAAGGTAAATGTTACATCACTTTTGAAAAGCCTGAAACTCACACAATCAACACATTTTCTCTCTCTCTCTCTCTCTCTCTCTTTCTCTCTGACTTCTTCCAGCTAGAATATCCCTACAGAAAATGTCAGATCTCGGCCGGGCGCGGTAGCTCACGCCTGTAATCCCAGCACTTTGGGAGACCGAGGCAGGTGGATCACGAGGTCAGGAGATCGAGACCAGCCTGGCTAACACGGTGAAACCCCGTCTCTACTGAAAATATGAAAAATTAGCCGGGCGTTATGGCACGTGCCTGTAATCCCAGCTACTCGGGAGGCTGAGACAGGAGAATGGCATGAACCCCGGAGGCGGAGGTTGCAGTGATCACGCCACTGCACTCCAGCCTAGGCAACAGAGCGAGACTCCATCTCAAAAAATAAAAAAATAAAAGAAAGAAAGAAAGAAAATTCCAGGTCTCTTTTCAAAAGAGAGTTGAGAATAACAAGCAAAATACAAATTTCAGTTACATAGGAGGAATAAGTTCAAGAGATCTATTGTATAACATGGTGACTGTCGTTAATAACAACATATTGTAGTCTTGAAAAATGTTACGAATTTACACTTTAAGTATTCTCACCACAAAAACGATAATTATGTGAGATAATGCATATGTTGATTAGCTCAATTTAACCATTCCACAAATACATGGATTTCAAAATGTCATGTTGTACATGACAAATATGTACAATTTTATTTGTCGATTTAAAAAGTAAAATAAACATTTAAAAAGAATACAATATCATGTATTAAATACAATATACAGGTTGAATATGTTTAAGAATACAATGTTGTATGATTGCTACTGTGTTTAAAAACATAAATGTGTATGGGCAAAGAGTAAAACCAACAAACAGAAATGATAGTAGTGATATTAGGAATTTGAAGTTTTTTCTCTGAGCACTCTTAGATGTTATAATATTGTTTTTACAATTGAGAGTGAGGACAGGGTAGGGAGGAGGGAGAGAAAGCCAAATTTGCTGCAGAGAGGGTATTTTGAATTTCAAATTACCATTGGTTCCATTGATACCTAAAAGCAGCATTTCTCTGACCTTTAATAAATGTCCTAAATAAGTCAAAGTGGTCACGGTAGAGTCATTATAATCCTGTAGTTTTAATGTCACACATACTCCACCTATTACAAATGTCTTACTAGTATGTGTGTTTGTTTTTAATCTCAAAAATACAGAAAATTTAAGCCATTTCGCATGAATTCCAGGGTCTGGATCAAGTTGCAAGAAAAAATCACTATAAACTTTAATGAAAATACAACAATATTTTAAAGATTATAAGTAATAAATGTCTTACTAAAATTACCTCATAATATAGACGTATTGCTTTTCCAAGGATAAACATGAAAGCATAAGAGCCCAGAGGCTCAATTCTTGCAGACAAGAAAACAAACTCCTTAAAACTGGTATTAAATCTCTGAACTTAGAGAAAATATGAGGAGGGGCCTTACCATCCCCTTCAGGTCCATGCCCACAAAGAACCCAGAGTTTCAGTAAACAAATGAGGTACATAATCCATTTGTGATAGCGCTCAATTCATATGGTTACTTCCTAATCAAGACAAAAATAAACCCTAGGCATAAATGCATCTTGCTAGTGGCTTCTCCATAAATAACACTGCAAATCAATAATTATGCTCATTTCCTTAGAAATGCCTTAATTATTACTCCACATTCTTGCATAGAAATATGAGTAGAAAATAAACAAAACTAAATAGAGAACATTCCAGCATCCCCATAGATTGACTTTGGATGTATTTTTCTCAGCAAATCTACTACTGTTCTTTTTTTTATTTTATTTTATTTTTCAAACACATATGCTTGTTTATCTTAAGGAATCCTTTGGGGGTAGGAGGACTAAACTGGTACAGTGAAATGTCACAGTACTTTCTAATAAGGAATGATAAGTTATAAACACTTTAGTTGAATTATCAATAGTAACATGTTTCTGCTAACACTCAATTTTCTCCAGGAACAAGCTGTTTATTACTTCATTTATGTATGTGTTCCTTTATTTGGTGCCAAAATTTGTTAACAGAAATAATGAAAGAGGATTGAAATAAAAATTAAATGCTTTGATCACGGAACAACTTTTGCAGAGGCAGCAGCAAGCGAATGTGCCACCTATTAAGCATGAGACTGTAATCATTTCTTAGGTGGCCCACTTACACTTTATGTAAAAGAGCATTATTAAGTGAAAAAGCACAAACAGAGTGAAGGATGATGTAATAATTCACGCTTCCCACATTGTGCTGTTTGAGCTCCAGTTGAGCTCCAGTCAAGGGACAGCTATACCACTAATGTGTTTTATTAAGCAACAATAAAGAGTCCTGAGAGATTCTCTTGTAATTCTCGTTTTTAAATAAGAGCCAAAGAAAAAGAATCATTTCTAACAACATGGGAATCCACTAGGACTTTTTTTATATACATAACTTCCAAATAAAATGTAAATCGTACTCAAGGGAGGGAAACTAGTCCTGGGGAATAATGATGGTGATTCCTCAACTATCCGTGGTGTGTTCCCAGGGGCACAGGCATTCAGTGCAAGCCAATAGGTTGCTTTTGGGTTCTTGATACTTTTAGGTTTCTGTGTTGGGAGGGGAGTCATAAAAGGAGAATAGGCTAAAGTGCTTTTTCAGAGTTTAACTGGATTATTGGAAAGAGTGTGTGGAACCTCACAGATGAGAGACAAGTTAGCGAAGAAGAAAGACTGAGTAATGGGCCATGCCATATTCTATCATAGAATGCCTTCCTCCATACAACATGGACTATCATGGAATATTGGCTTTCTTGGATTCTAGATATTATTCTGTATTCCAAGCTTTATATATCTAAAATAAAGATACTCATATCTTGACAAATTATAAGTTTCTTCCACCTCTTCCTGTTTTGAGGGACCCTCTCCTACTTTTTATTGTTGATGTGAATTAATCAAGTAGATGTAAATCAATCTAACTCTAAAAATAACAGATACTATTGATAGCAAGTACAGTCACCAAAATATCTCTATAGGTATCAGTATTTTTTCTCCAATCATGAGAATGAGAGAGAATGAATGAGTGACAGCATGAGAGAGACGGAATTTTTTCCACTCCTTTTACATTTTTACCAGTTTTTTTCTTCTGAGATTTCTCTGTGAAACTACAAGAAGATGTAGATTAGTCAGTGGTTTTCAGCTTTAATACAATATACTGAAACCAGATTATCCTCTGCTTTTAATTGCCTCTTCCTAAAATGCTCCATTGTCATTACCCAATGATAGTGTTCTTTAAGGATATTATACTTTCAACTTGGTGTTTATTGAACAGGGATATTTATTGTCTGTGGTGGCCTGCTGAATTGCATGGTGAAGGTACCCTAAAGGGAAAATTAGAAGTTGTTTGAAATGATCATTTTAATTTGACTATTGTTCAGAATATTCTGAACTGTTTTCTAACTTAGCTTTAAGGTTTTCATTAAGTCATTTTTAAGATTTCTGATTGGGTGAAATAATAACATCACATAATGCATAACTGAATGGAAACCTAACCTCTTCTTATACGGAGAATGAAACAAGCCCAGGGAGAAAAAATAATTTACCAAAGTCACAGAACTAAGGAGTAACAGGGATCTAGAACCCAGGTGTTCCTTTTTTTTTCTTTTTTAATGTTTTTTTAATAATTTCATTCTTCCATTCTTATGTATATACCTACAGAACCCTGGTGTTCTAACTCCTGGACAAATGGTCTTTGGCCTACATGTACAGTACATACATCTGAACCTACCAACTTTAGGCAAAATTGTTATATTAGATTTGTATCCTGAATCTCATCCCCTATGCCCTGAGCTTTTCCTTCCTCCTCAAGAAAACTTCAGCTTTTCTTTCCCTGTTGTCATTCCCAACCCCTAGCAGGGTTTACTTGTCCTAAACTCAGGACCTTTTCTTCTGTGTTTCGGGTAGCATCTAATTACTTAAGTAATTAAGTCATATAATACTGAGTGTCATGTGGCTTCATGCTAAGCTTTTCAAATATAGATTACCATCAGTATGAGACCAACTTCTGTGGGTTAAGTTAAGCCATGGATAAAATATTATGGTCCGTCTTCATCAGCCATCAAACTTTCTGAAGAAATTGATTGTGGAAGAGAGTGATGAATATCTTTGCCCCACTCCAGATCCACTCTCTACCCCTCTCTACGTGATTCTGTGCTCCTGGAGGCTGACCTGTATGCAATGCATCAATGGGCTCCCTTGTCTTCTGGCTCCCAGTTGGGTTTGAAGAACGAGGGGCACCAATGGGAGATCAGAGGGCGCAAGAAGTATTGATTCTTCCAGTTCTGTCTCCACAGGATCTCTACAGGTTGGCTGCATCTCCCACCGTGGAAGGCCACAGCTACTGTCAGACAGCCCTCTACAGATAGCTGAGTCACAATAGCCAATCTCTCCTTTTGCTCCTCCAGGCCTAGAGGTGGTAATAGCTCCTCAACATTACTTATCCCAGGGTACTGCACTAGCCCTTCCTGGTTTCCCTAATCCCTGAGGATACTTTTGTAAATAGTCCCTCTATTAAACCCTCCTCGGTTACCCAGTTTGAATGGGCCATCTGTTTCCAGGCAAGACCCTAACCAATATAGAGTCAAATAGGACACTAAATAATTTGACTAAGTAATTTAAATATTTTTATATTTTATTATAAAAATATTTTTATATTTTATTATAAAAATATTTTTATATTTTATTATAAAAATATATTTATATTTTATTATAAAAATATATTTATATTTTATTATAAAAATATATTTATATTTTAATAATAAAATATATTTATATTTTATATAAAAATATATTTATATTTTATTATAAAAATATATTTATATTTTAATATAAAATATATTTATACTTTATTATAAAAATATATTTATACTTTATTATAAAAATATATTTATATTTTAATATAAAATATAAATATATTATATATAAAATATAAATATAGTTTATATTAAAATATAAATATAAACTATATTTATATTTTAATATAAACTATATTTATATTTTATATATAATATATTTATATTTTAATATAAATATATTTATATTTTAATATAAATATATTTATATTTTAATATAAATATATTTATATTTTAATATAAATATATTTATATTTTATATAAAGATATATTTATATTTTTATATAAAAATGTATAAATATAAAATATATATATTAATATAAAATATATATTAATATAAAATATATATAAATATAAAATATATTTATATAAAATATATATTTTAATATAAAATATATTTATATTTTAATATAAAATATATATTATATTTTAATATAATATATATATATATTTTAATATAATATATATTTATATTTTAATGTAAATATATTTTATATTTTAATATAATATATATTTATATTTTAATGTAAATATATATTTATATTTTAATATAATATATATTTATATTTTAATGTAAATATATATTTATATTTTAATGTAAATATATATTTATATTTTAATGTAAATATATATTTATATTAAAATATAAATATATATTAATATAAAAATATGTTTATATTTCAATATAAATATATATTAATATAAAAATATATTTATATTTCAATATAAATATATATTAATATAAAAATATATTTATATTTCAATATAAATATATATTAATATAAAAATATATTTATATTTCAATATAAATATATATTAATATAAAAATATATTTATATTTCAATATAAATATATATTAATATAAAAATATATTTATATTTCAATATAAATATATATTAATATAAAAATATATTTATATTTCAATATAAATATATATTAATATAAAAATATATTTATATTTCAATATAAAAATATATTAATATAAAAATATATTTATATTTCAATATAAAAATATAAAATATGTTATAGTTTATAATATCACAAACATATAATATTTTTATATTATTTAAAACACAAACATGGATATATAAAAGAGTAGAATGCAAAATATGAATTTATTGTTCTCTGATAAAGGGCATCTCCGTGGAAAATTTCAGGGCGCATTGGCAAATGTCATTCTCTTTCCTTAGGGAAAATGTATGGTAAACAGAGCTCAATCAGAACTTCTGCATTACCACTTTTTCTGGTTCTTTGGCTTTTAGTAAAAGAAGAAAAAGGAAAGAAGAAAAAATGAAAAGAATTTCATGGCAGGAATTCACCATATAAAAATGTTTTCAAATTATGCCTTGAGATGAGAACACTTAATTTCCTATTTTTAAAAAGTGAATCTTTACATTTAAAACTTTTTTCTTTTTACATTTCTACCCACAAATATGATTTTACAAAAATGCATAAATGTGATCATATTATACACATTTGGATTTTCGGTGCAGTCTTTTTTCCTTCTTTTTCCTGTTCAGCTTGGCTTCCCTCTCCCCTTCTGAAGCTTGCCCCACCTCCTGCACATATCTCCCTTCCAAATAATCCATGATAGCAATTTAGTCTATCCATACATATATTCTCGAAGCTCATATAATTTTATTCATAACACACACATATGCTTGTATGCTCATACACAAATAAGGGGTTATTTTGGTCATTGCATTAGAAAGATAAGATTATATTATACATGTTTTCTGCATCTTGCTTTTCTCACTCAAAAATACCATTTGGAAGTTTTCAAGTACACTAGTATACCCCTCATTCATTTTTTAGCTGACTGAACAATACTCCATTGGATGGATATACCATAATTTATTCAACCATTTCCTATTGATGGGCATTGACTTTGGTAACCATCTTCTACCACTATAAGTTGTGTGTGTGTGTGTGTGTGTGTGTGTGTGTGTGTATGTGTGTGTGTTCACAATTGTTGTTTTTAATTTCTAAGAGTTGGATACCCTGAAAAGGGATGACTCTGTCCACTGGTATGTGTATTTTTAGTTTTAATAGATGTTGCCAGATTGTCTTGCAAAAAGCTGTAGCAGATCAAATTTACTGTAGCAGATCAAATTTCCTCTAGCAATAAATGAGAGTGCCCTTTTCCCTGCATTCAACCAACAATAATTGTTATAGATCCTTTCAAATTTTGTACCTGTTTCATTGGCAAAATAGTATTGTTACTTTAATTTGTGTTTCCCTTTGCTAAGAGTATCTTTTCTTGTGTTGTTGACCATCTGGATTTGCTCTTTGTCCCATTTTTCTATTTGCAGAGAAATTATATGTATAAAATAGAAATGTTGAAAGCTTAGGACATGTAACAGCAATGATTTTTATATTTATCTTCAAATTGCCTATTCTACAAAGGATATTGTTGAAACCTATAAAGAGTAAGCTGATCTAGATTTTTAATGTTTTTCAATTGTTTAGTAAAACATGTGTCCCTTCAAAAAATTAAGTTAATAAATTACTTTCAAAAGTGATTTTTGAAATAACTGCCTCTTTAAATCCTTTGCCCATTTTTATATTGAGTTAAAAAGTTCCTTTTATTAAAGATATTATTGTGTTTGTCTGCTATTGCCAATGTTTTTCCAAATATATTGTTTGTCCATTAACTTTGTGGGCATTTTTACATTTCTATAAAGTCAAATATACCGCAGCCCAGTTCTGATTAAGAAGGTCCAGCTCACTCCAGCTTCTACATGTAGTTTCCTAGACTTTTTGATGGGATGTTCTGTTTTTTATTTATTTAATCCAGCTTAAATTTATTTATTTTTGACTACAATGTATAAGGTCCAATTTTATTTTCTTCCAGATGCACAGGACACTTGTGCATGCCCTAGGTATTTAATATTAAGTCCGTCTTTCGCCCACATTTCTCCCTTCGGTTTTATAATTCTTCCATTCTCTCCCACAGTTCCCCATCTCTCCCACAATTCTCCATTTTCTTCCCCATTCCTGTTTCTCCCACAATTCCATCTTTCTCACAATTCCCTATTCTCTGCCACAATTCTCCATTCTCTCCCACAATTCCCGATTTCTTCTATAATTCTCCATTTTGTCCCACAATTATTTGTCTCCCACAATTCTCCACTCTCGTTCAATTCCCAGTCATTCACGCAAATTCTTGTCACTCATGCAATTCCTTGTCTCTCCCACAGTTCTCCCACAATTCACTATCTCTCCCACAATCATCCAATTTCCCCCACAATTGTCCATCCTCTGCCACGATTCTGTTTTCTCCCACAGTTCCTTGTCTCTCCTACTATTCTCTGATTTCTTTCTTGACTCCTTGTCTCACACAATTCTGTCTCTCTCACAATTTCCTGTTGTGGCCAAATTCTCCATTCCCTTCTACAATTCGCGGTCTCTATTACAATTCTGTTTCTATCACAATTTCCTGTGTCTCACACAACTCTCTCTCTCTCTCTCTCATTAACTGTGTCTCATACAATTCCCAGTCTTACACAATTCCATATCTTTCACCCAGTTCTCATTATCTCACACAATTCTCTATGCTCTTCCACAATTTTTTGTTTTCTCCTACAATTTCTTGTCTCTCCCACATTTCTGTGTTGTCTCCCTCAATTCCCTATTTCCCCCAGAATTCCCTCCCTCTTCTGCTTTCTTAAAATTCCCTGTCTTTCACATAATTCCTTGTTGCTCCTCCAATTCTCTGCTCTCTCCAACAATTCTCCATTCTTTCCCACAATGCCCTGTCCTTCCCACGATTACTTGTCATGTATTAAATTCTTGTATGTATTGAAATCTTTTTCTGGACTCTCTATGTTGTTCCATTGAACTATTTGTCTATTCTTATTTAATTACCATATTGACTGGGTCTTATAATATGTTCACTTATTTGGCAAAACGTATTGCCCTTTATATTCTGATATTTTCTAAAACGTTGACTTTTCTCAGATATTCTTCTACTCAAGAAAAAAGAATATTTTATTCAGTTTTTTAAAAGACATACAAAAAAAATCACCTATTAGGGTTCTAGCTTGAATTAATTGAATTTGTATAATAATTTGAAGAGAATCAAGGTTTTTGGTTTTTTTAGAGACAGAGTCTCACTCTGTCACCCAGGCTGGAGTGCAAAGGTGTGATCATAGCTCACTGCAGCCTCAACCTCTTGGACTCAAGCGATCCTCCCGCTTCAGCCTCCTGAGTACTTGAGACTACAGGTGTGCACCACCACACCTAGCTAACTTTTTTAGTTTTCTACTGATAGGGTCTCACTATGTTGCCCAAGCTGATCTTAAACTCCTGGCCTCAAGCCATCCTCCTACCTTGGCCTCCCAAAGTGCTGAGATTACAGGCATGAGCCACTGTGCCCAGCTGAGAATCAAGTTTTTTATGTTGTCTCTTTCTCTAATATTTGAAGTGTCTTTCCATTTGGTCAGGTCTTGTTTTATGATCTTCAATTCAAATTTATAGTCCTTTCATGGCAGTTCTGAATCTTTCTTGATATCCTTCTGTTATGTATCTCATGGGATTTTTTTTTAAATATTAAAGCTATCACCATAGCTGGTGTTAGGGGGCAGTGGGAACAGTAGTAGAAGGTGGAATCAGAGAAATATCCTTGAACAAGATTACATAGTACCTTACAGGCTTCATCAGTTATCTATTACTGCATAACAAACTACCTCACATTTAGCAACTTAAAGCAACAATAAACATTTACTAGCTCACAGTAGCTGCAGATCAGAAACTTTTTAGTAGTTTAGTTAGGAGTTTCTGGCCCTTGGTCTCTCTTAAGGTTAACGTCAAAATGTCAGCCACAGCTGCTGTCATCTGAAGGTTTGACCGGGGCTGGAGGATCCAATTCTAAGATGGCTTACTTGTAAGAACTCTGCTGTGGTTATTTGTGATTTTACACATCCAAAGCCAATTCCTACTTAATGCCTGAAGTAAAACCCTGAAATGTGTGCATAACCACATTTCTTTGACTATATTTCCTTGGCTTCTATGCTAATTTTGAAAGACATGTTTTGAATAAGAATTAATCTAAATGTCAAATCCTGGCTACAAATGTCATGACCCACGTATATTTCTAAAGCCTATAAGTAATCTCTTTTGGAAACATAATAGAATTTATGAGATCAAGAGGACAGTAAGAAAGGAAGCATGAATATTTTAAAGCAGGAAATATGGGGAGCCTACACATTGTAAGATAATTTATTTGACAACATACTGTATGTAGCTCCTATTCTATTGCAAACATAGTATCTCTCAGCACAGAGGCTCTATTACAGCCACCTATTTATAAAAGGGGAGGACCCATATAAATGAAATGGGAGCAGACTGGGCTGGAGAAAATTACTCCATCCGCCAGTAGCCAAGTGTCTTCTTTCAGAGTTAGGTTACAAGCTTATTCTCAGGCTGTGACCCTACACTTTGCATAAGTTATTGTTCCATCTTTTTGGTTATTTTATTAAATTTATTCTTATTATGGGAAGTGGAGTTGCTCTCAGTAGCCAACTTTCTGTGGACCTTCTCCTGATCAAACTTGCTGAACCTGAGAAGTAATAAAGAACTACAGGCCCAGGAGGTAAAGGCAGAAGCCAAGAACTGGGTCAATCAGACAAAAGTCAGAAAGAATGCAATGTCTCTGATGGAAACTAATAAAATTCAAGAAGATATACAGGACCCATCCAGCAGAACAGCTGCCAAGAAAAAATTGTCAGTGCGATGAAAAGGATATTTATAACTTTCCCACTGACTACAATTTTGTTTTTGAGAAGAGTAGTTCATTAGCATCTAGCAAAACCTGGATACTATATTGCTTATCATCATCTGATTTCCTCTCTCTGTAATTCCATCCTCAGCAGCATGACCTTCTGATAAATAAGATGGCTTCTAGGTATACCAGCAAGGTAGTACCTTGGAGGAAAGACTCTGTGGTTCAAGTCACTAGAATAGTCTACACCCTTCTGTAAATTAATAAAAGTTTCATTCTGGTTCACAAACTGAACACCTATAAATTTTATTTTATGGTTTGCTGGGACCTGATTGCTTTCCAGAGCAGGAGGAAATAAAGTGGTGTGCTATTGTTTCTTTTCTTTCTCATTTTATATTCAAAAGGAAAATCAATACACTAATGTTAAAAGCACTTAAAACTTTTTCAAACAATCTTAGTAAATACAGATGGAGAAGTCTGAAATAGGGGAAAGTCTGAATTGTAGGACCCTGCTAATGAAACAGAGTTTGTTACATACACGTATACAATAATCTAACCTGCTAACAGACTTTTTGTAAATGGGAGACATGTAGAACTTACTTCATTTAATAGGAGATTCATGTCTAATTAGCAAAATCCATTTGATCATGAGTAATTACACTAATGCGCAGAGGACTTCTTAGCTCCTAGTGAATCCCCTGATATTGCAAGGACAGTTTCATGTACACTTGTGTGTATTAGGAGTACTCTTTCTGTTGCAAGTGAGAAATACTCAAACTTGTTAGAGCAGAAAAAGGAAAGTTAGGATAAAGATTTCTCATAAAATCTAAAATCAGATATGTGATTTGCTGAGCCTTAGAAACTGCTAGAATAAGAGATACATCGAGATTCTCTTATGAAGTGGATTCTCTCGTACTTCTTTATACTCCTTGGCTTTATTCTTCTTCCTTGCAAACTGACTTCCTCCATGTGATGGGAAACATGGCTAATGATGGGGTTCAGGACACACTATCCCAAAACATGGGGCCTTAGCATTTGAGAAAACCACAGAAGCAGGAAGTTTACTCTCTGACCTTCCCCTCACCCCTATCCCCTAAATCAGGTCATAAAACCTAGGAAGGATTCTCTAACCTTCCCCTGAAGCAAGTCATAAGATCCTCATTCAAGAGGTGCCCTCCTTGTATCTATAAGGAACATTGTCGGGCTGGGTGCGGTGGCTCATGCCTGTAATCCCAGCACTTTGAGAGGCCAAGGTGGGGGTGGGCCACTTGAGGTCAGGAGTTTGAGACCAGCCAGGCCAACATGGTGAAACCCCGTCTCCACTAAAAACACAAAAATTAGCCAGGCATGGTGGCGGGCGCCTGTAATCCCAGCTACTCCGGGAGGCTGAGGCAGGAGAGTCGCTTGAGCCCGGGGGGGGGGGCAGAGGTTGCAGTGAGCCAAGATTGGGCCACTGCACTCCAGCCTGGGTGACAGAGTGAAACTCCATCTCAAAAACATAAAAAAAAAAAAAAAGGAACGTTGTCTTAGCCTGTTTTGTGTTGCTGTAACAGAATGCCACATACTGGGTAATGTATAAAGAAAATAAATTTATTTCTCACAGTTCTGGTGGCTGTGACGTCCAAGAGCATGGTGCCAGCATCTGACAAGGGTCTTCTTACTGTGTCATCCCATGGCAAAAGGTGGAAGGGCAAGAGAGCACAAGAGAAAGAAAGCAAAAAAGGGCCAAACTTGTTTTTATAACAAACTCACTCTCAAAATAACAAACCTGCTCTCATGATAGCAACATTAATCCATTCATAGTGGCAGAGCCCTCAGACCTAATCACCTCTTAAAGACCCCACCTCTCAACACGATTGCATTGGGGATTAAGTTTCCAACACAGGAACTTTGGGGGACACATTCAAACCATAGCCAAAATCATTATTTCTGAAGATAAAGAATCTGAACAAACAGGTATTGCTAAATTCCCCTCCAGTTTATTACCATTAGATCATACTTTTTAATCCAATCATACTTCTCTAAGACTATCCACTTCACCATCAAACCTAACAGAAAACGTGTACAATTTTACCTGTTTCTTTGTATTTTAATTTCCTTATGAAGGCTCCTATGTCACATAAAGCTTATATTTTACAAATTTATATGCTTTTTTTCTTGTTTATCTGTCTTTTGTTACAGAGGCCTCAGCCATGAACCTGGCGATGTGTGAGGAAAAGATATTTTTCATCCCCTACACTAACAAGTGCTTCTGAGCATTATGTCTTACTTTTTCTTTTTTTTTTTTTTTTTTGGTTAATTTCTTTTTTTTTTCTTAATTTTTTATTATACTTTAAGTTTTAGGGTACATGTGCACAATGTGCAGGTTAGTTACACATGTATACATGTGCCATGCTGGTGCACTGCACCCACTAACTCGTCATCTAGCATTAGGTATATCTCCCAATACTATCCCTCCCCCCTCCCCCCTCCCCACCACAGTCCCCAGAGTGTGATATTCCCCTTCCTGTGTCCATGTGATCTCATTGTTCAATTCCCACCTATGAGTGAGAATATGCGGTGTTTGGTTTTTTGTTCTTGCGATAGTTTACTGAGAATGATGGTTTCCAGTTTCATCCATGTCCCTACAAAGGACATGAACTCATCATTTTTTATGGCTGCATAGTATTCCATGGTGTATATGTGCCACATTTTCTTAATCCAGTCTATCATTGTTGGACATTTGGGTTGGTTCCAAGTCTTTGCTATTGTGAATAATGCTGCAATAAACATACGTGTGCATGTGTCTTTATAGCAGCATGATTTATAGTCCTTTGGGTATATACCCAGTAATGGGTTGGCTGGGTCAAATGGTATTTCTAGTTCTAGATCCCTGAGGAATCGCCACACTGACTTCCACAATGGTTGAACTAGTTTACAGTCCCACCAACAGTGTAAAAGTGTTCCTATTTCTCCACATCCTCTCCAGCATCTGTTGTTTCCTGACTTTTTAATGATTGCCATTCTAACTGGTATGAGATGATATCTCATAGTGGTTTTGATTTGCATTTCTCTGATGGCCAGTGATGATGAGCATTTTTTCATGTGTTTTTTGGCTGCATAAATGTCTTCTTTTGAGAAGTGTCTGTTCATGTCCTTCGCCCACTTTTTGATGGGGTTGTTTGTTTTTTTCTTGTAAATTTGTTGGAGTTCATTGTTGATTCTGGATATTAGCCCTTTGTCAGATGAGTAGGTTGCGAAAATTTTCTCCCATGTTGTAGGTTGCTTGTTCACTCTGATGGTAGTTTCTTTTGCTGTGCAGAAGCTCCTTAGTTTAATTAGATCCCATTTGTCAATTTTGGCTTTTGTTGCCATTGCTTTTGGTGTTTTGGACATGAAGTCCTTGCCCACGCCTATGTCCTGAATGGTAATGCCTAGGTTTTCTTCTAGGGTTTTTATGGTTTTAGGTCTAACGTTTAAATCTTTAATCCATCTTGAATTGATTTTTGTATAAGGTATAAGGAAGGGATCCAGTTTCAGCTTTCTCCATACAGCTAGCCAGTTTTCCCAGCACCATTTATTAAATAGGGAATCCTTTCCCCATTGCTTGTTTTTCTCAGGTTTGTCAAAGATCAGATAGTTGTAGGTAAGTGGCATTATTTCTGAGGGCTCTGTTCTGTTCCATTGATCTATATCTCTGTTTTGGTACCAGTACCATGCTGTTTTGGTTACTGTAGCCTTGTAGTATAGTTTGAAGTCAGGTAGCGTGATGCCTCCAGCTTTGTTCTTTTGGCTTAGGATTGACTTGGCAATGCGGGCTCTTTTTTGGTTCCATATGAACTTTAAAGTAGTTTTTTCCAATTCTGTGAAGAAAGTCATTGGTAGCTTGATGGGGATGGCATTGAATCTGTAAATTACAGAGCCAAAGACAAAAACCACATGATTATCTCAATAGATGCAGAAAAAGCCTTCGACAAAATTCAACAACCCTTCATGCTAAAAACTCTCAATAAATTAGGTATTGATGGGACGTATTTCAAAATAATAAGAGCTATCTATGACAAACCCACAGCCAATATCATACTGGATGGGCAAAAACTGGAAGCATTCCCTTTGAAAACTGGCACAAGACAGGGATGCCCTCTCTCACCGCTCCTATTCAACATAGTGTTGGAAGTTCTGGCCAGGGCAATCAGGCAGGAGAAGGAAATAAAGGGTATTCAATTAGGAAAAGAGGAAGTCAAATTGTCCCTGTTTGCAGACGACATGATTGTTTATCTAGAAAACCCCATCGTCTCACCCCAAAATCTCCTTAAGCTGATAAGCAACTTCAGCAAAGTCTCAGGATACAAAATCAATGTACAAAAATCACAAGCATCCCTATACACCAACAACAGACAAACAGAGAGCCAAATCATGAGTGAACTCCCATTCACAATTGCTTCAAAGAGAATAAAATACCTAGGAATCCAACTTACAAGGGATGTGAAGGACCTCTTCAAGGAGAACTACAAACCACTGCTCAAGGAAATAAAAGAGGATACAAACAAATGGAAGAACATTCCATGCTCATGGGTAGGAAGAATCAATATCGTGAAAATGGCCATACTGCCCAAGGTAATTTACAGATTCAATGTCTTACTTTTTCAAGCATCTTGAAGAGAGACTGGCTGTCTTTCTCCTTTCCAGTTCTAAAGTCTTAGGTTCAGACTCTGATTGGCTTGCCTTGGGTCAGGTAGTCATCTGCTAACCAATCAAATGCAGACATGGATGGGTTCATGTTGTACCAGGATTGGGGCTCATAGACAATCAAGCAGATGGAAAAGCAGTTCCCAGAAGGGAGGTACTAAGCAGATAATCCCAATATGTGTCTGCCATTGTATGTAGGTTTTGTGGAGAGATAAACCCATAAATTCCATCAAATTCTCATAGGGTCCTGACCTCAAAATGTTTATGAACTGCTGTCTGAGTGCAGCTTATGTTCTTAAACATTCTGCCACCCCAGATCAGATAAATATATATTCTCCTCAATATTTCTATACTAAATTATTGCTTAAATTTTCTTAAGGTTTGCACAAGGTTAATACAAATAAAATTGCCACAAATTCCAACTTATTAGAATCCAAACTAACAACTTTATCATCCCAGACATACAGATTCCATAGTCAACCTCTTGACAGTGTTTAATTGTTTTTTCTTGCTATACATTACTATTCAGTTTCTGCGATGGTAGGCACCAATCATGTCTATGATTGGAAAAGGATCATCATTATGTGTGTGATCTTTGGTTAATGTCTAGCAATCATAGTTCCAAGATTTATACTAGTAAGAAATGGAGCATAAGCAATTTCAGAATGAGAACCAGAACTCACTAGAGAAGTCCCTGCCTCTGTCCTTGAATGCTATTAATGTATTTGATAGTTAAGGATTTCTCTCAATACCTTCTCCTGAGCTTCTTTGTAAGGTAATAACTTCTGGAAACTGCATCAACTCTCATGACCTCTTTATTCAGCCTTTATTATGTAAGCCACAAAATAGTATGAGTTATTAATAAGTTTGGCATACAGACTTAATAAAATAAGGAGCTATTTTTTGCATCAACCTAAACTTATGCCTAAAGAACATTCAAGTTAGAGTAGATTATATTGTATATGGCTATACCAATTAGTTAAGCATTATTTTATAATCCAGCTGTATTAGCCCAATTTGATGCCCTCATAAACAGAGACAAAATTATGGTATTTTCAAGCACGCAGCTAAGGGATTAACAGATATGGCAGGAGCACCTCTTTTTCCATCAAATACTCAAGTCAACTCACTAAAAGGTTATTTACTTGTGACTGGTGATACCTGTAATGTAACTTAAGTCGACGGAAAAAATAGGAATCAGGTTACAAACTGCTTTGATAGATGTATATCATTAAATAGGCAACGTGGAATAAGAAAGAAAGATCTGAAGTGAACTGGATTTTAGACCTGGATTTATTCCCATTCTACTTTTGTGATCTTGGTATATGATTTAATGTCCCTGGTCATCAGCAGTCAAATGAGAGCAGTGAACTACATAAGCTCTGATTGAGCGATCTTCCAGCTGTAACACCCTAAAATCTTATTTCTATCAGTAGGATTAGATTTGGTAGCAAATAACAAAGACCTAAAATAACTGTGGTTTAAATGAGATAAAGATTTATTCCTCTCACACATAGAAATTGAAAAGTACTCAATTCGGACCCAGTATAGCAACCCTGCTTCACAATTCCTCAAGAACCCAAGCTCTTTACAACCCTGTGGTGTGGCCCTCATCCTCATTGTCTAAAATGGTGGCTAAAGCTTACCATCACATCCATGCTTTAAACAGCTAGATGGAGAAAAGGAAAATAAGATGAGAAGCAAAAGGCACGCTGGAGTGCAGTGGTGCGCTCTGGGCTCACTGCAAGCTCCGCCTCCCGGGTTCATGCCATTCTCCTGCCTCAGCCTCCCGAGTACCTGGGACTACAGGCGCCCACCACCACACCCGGCTAATTTTTTGTATTTTTAGTAGAGATGGGGTTTCACCGTGTTAGCCAGGATGGTCTCAATCTCCTGACCTTGTGATCCGCCTGCCTTGGCCTCCCAAAGTGCTGGGATTATAGGCGTGAGCCACGGCGCCCGGCCACACCACCTGTCTTTTAAGGGACACACCTGGAAACTGCCAAGCATCATTTCTGCCACTATCCCACTGGCCACACTGAGTTGCCAGGGAAATTGGGAAATGTGGTGTTCATTTTGGGTGGCCATGTTCCCAACTAAAGGTGGGGAGAATGGTTCCTAGGAGCACCTTGAAGTGTCAGACACATACATGATCTAAAAGAATTGGTGCTTCTAATAGGGTGCCAGGAAATCTCATTCAATATTTATCAGTGGAGTTATTCACATCCATAAGAAATTAAGACCCTTTCTATTTCAATTCACTTCAACAAATATTTGATTATTTCCCTTTGCCAGTCAGTGGACCAGGCTCTGGGGATACAAAAAATAAGTAAGACATGTTTACTCCCATTTCTCATGGGACTTACATTAGAATGGGTAAGATCATAAATAAGTAATTATAAGTGTGATGATTATTACAAAAGAGAAAGAACATGGTGCTTTTATATCTGTATCAATTTATCTACCAATTCCTCTATATTCTATAGATGTGGAAAGAACATGATATCCATTCCCCATCTTTTGTCACAAGGATCAAAAAGGAATTTTCTAGGACTTTAACTAGCTCCTTGCTCCCCTATTTCCTTTCTTCCTCTTTCTATCAATGCTAGGAAGTGGTGTGAGTTCACCAATTTTCCACAGAACTCTGATAAATTACTGGTCAGTTTTTACCCTGAGAGTCCAGCATGTTAAAATCTGTGTTCATCTGAACATCCAAGAAGTAGTAGGAGAAAAGCACCAGAGAAATTTATGAATGGGTTTCCTTGAGTTTATATTCATGGGAGGAAGAATCCCTGAGAGAGACTGAATGAAGAACTTTATAACTGACTGGACACACTTGGGGAAATTGTATTAAGAATCCTTCTTTGTTAATTACTGTTCAATAAGGATTTGCTGTTGCTGTTTTTGCTTTCTTTTAATATAATTTTCTTGAAACTTTTCAAATGCTTATTTGCCATTAATCATTCACTGTGAAGCAAGTTGTCTTCCATCTACAGTATTCATGTAGAGTTTCATACACGTATACATATAGTGCATGAGCATTAAACAGAGAATTGCTCGATACCTATAATGTATTCAGAGATTTTAAAAGGAGCCCTTCAGAAATAAAACAGGTTTAACAGAATTGTATGTAGAGGAATGTGTTAAACACTTATGTATAGGAGTATAATTTTTTTAATAACGAAGGAAGTTCATTACAATGTTCTTCACTTGCCTTCAAACAGGCAGTTGACTTTCCTTTAAGACAATTATTTCTTTCCCATTAAGTTGCCAAAGGTCAAAGGCCCCTAGAAAGCATTTAACTACCATATTTGGTTAAATAGTGTCCCCCAAAATTCATGTCTACCCAGACCCTCAGAATGTGACCTTATTTGGTATAAGCAAAGGAATGCCGCAGATTGCCAGCAACCACCAGAAGCTAGGAGAGGGGTATGGAAGGAATTCTCCCTTAGAACTTCCAGAAGAAACCACCCTGCTGACACCTGATTTTGGACTTCTAGTTAACAGAACCGTAAGAGAATACATTTCCATTGTTTTAAGCCACTCAGTTTGTGGTACTTTGTTATGCCAACCCTAGGAAACTAATACAACCATCATGCAAGTAGAAAGGATTATCAGGAATTGCTGAGTCTATACATCTGAAGGGTGGAATAGTCTCCAAGATAGGGTAGTCAATAGAAAGTACATTCTGATGTCGCCATTTTCTAGAGCTTCTGAGGGGACCATTCACAAAGCCAAATACAATAACTGATTCTGTGCAATGATGATCTACTTAGTGCCTGAGATTGTGCTAGACACTGTGGGAGGTTGCCAACCCCTGCAGGAAGTTGCCATCTGGTAGAGCTGGGTCATGGCCCTGTAGCTTTATGCTTTCCCCACTCACCCCACAAACACTCCATTTTCCTTCTC
The DNA here is from genome assembly GCF_029289425.2 of Pan paniscus. Lineage (NCBI taxonomy): Eukaryota > Metazoa > Chordata > Mammalia > Primates > Hominidae > Pan > Pan paniscus. Next base: position 22,092,488 of record NC_073272.2, on the reverse strand, counting down.
TTACCAGCTGATCTGTGTTCAGCATAGGTGCTCTTATTGGCATCTCCTCCTGTGGTTAACACTATTGATTGTCCACCAGCAAGGAATTGCCTGTCCCTACCTTCTTCCTTGCTCAGAGAATACAACTTCATTAATTCATTCATCAACAAATATTTCTTGATGTACCTGCCATGTAGCTGGCACTGTTGTATGCTCTGGAGGCACAGTGGTGAACAAAACATACCACCTTGTTCCCGTAGAACTTATAATCTAGCCAGAAAAACATTCTTTCTATCTCTCTCTCTCGCTTACTCAGACTCTCTCTCTCTCATTAAGAGCTATCAAAAATTAAAACAGGGAAGAAGGATAGAGAACAATGGAGGGGAAGGCTGCTATTTTAGGTAGAGTGGTCTCTGTTCTTATGTTGCCTGAAGGAAATGAGGGATTAAGTCATGCAGATACCTGGAGGAAGAGCTGTCTAAACACTGAGAATAGTATGTGCAAAGCCTTCATGTATGCGTGCCCTGTTAAGAGAACAACAAGCCTGAAAGTGTGGCTGAAGCAGAGACAGCAAGGGAGAGAGTGGTATGAGATAAAGCTACATAGAAGGAGGACTGTATTGGGCCTTGAAGGAGCTCTAGGCATTGAAGGCTGCAACTGACAGATATCTGCTTTCCCAGCCTCCCTTGCAGCTAGTGTATGGGCATGTAACAAATCCTGGCCACTGGGACATGAGGGGAGATATGCAGGTTGTCGGGTTTATAAAAGGTATTTTCTTCTGAATAAAGAGAAAGAGAGAGAGAGAGCTATGAGGAGAACTTACTGTTCCTTAGGCTACTATATTGTCTACATATGACAACTAGAACAGTTGGGCACATCTGGCAACCATGATGGGACAAGCCAGAGGACCAAACAAATTATCTGAGAATTCTAGGACCAAAAATATGGAAAGAGCCTGGGCTCCAACTGCATTTTCAAGCCACTGAATTAACTAACCTCACAATCACCCAACGACTAGTCCTCTTGTTATATAAGGAAATGAATACCCTTATTCCTTAAGTTACTTTAAGTATTCAGTTCTTTGCAGTCAAAAACATTTCAAATGAGAAACCTTCCTTGGTGTAAATACAAAGTACAACACTTCAACTTCATTTTACATTTGCTTTTGTGCACCACTCTAAAAGCTTAACCGCCGAGATAAAAAGATGAATAGAATAAAAATTTTGTGTGAAAAGGGGAAAATCTCTTCTACAAAATAACTTGAAGGAGAAAAGATTTTTCATCTTCAGTCAAATACGTTTGTACAGATAACAATGACATCAATGGTCTTGAATTATTTAATACCTTGTTCCACACTGTCACTTATGAGCAATGTCTTTTGCAGTTCAAGATTAGAAGCATCTTAACTTTGCATTTAATTTACCTTGGTCACATAGTCTTCGATCATATATTTTTCCATATTGGCTATGCTTCAATTTCTCTTTTCAATTTATTGAAATCTTCTGGGTTGAACCTGTGCAAAATACAACAGAATATGTGCAAAATACAAAAACAGGGAAAATGGGAATAAGTAAACAATCACCCCAAATAAACAATTCACAATCTAAAACATTGATCTTGTTATACAAACAGTTAACACAGCAAGTAAAAAGAACTATAAATAACCAGCAAACTATGGCAATAAAACTTGTGAATAGTTCTATTGGATTAAAAAAATATTAAAAAGTATGTCTTGGCTGGGCACGGTGGCTCACGCCTGTAATGCCAGCACTTTGGGAGGCCGAGGTGGGCAGATCAAGAGGTCAAGAGATCGAGACCATCCTGTCCAACATGGTGAAACCCCGTCTCTACTAAAAATACAAAAATTAGCTGGACCTGGTGGTGGGTGCCTGTAATCCCAGCTACTCGGGAGGCTGACGCAGGAGAATCGCTTGAACCTGGGAGGCGGAGGTTGCAGTGAGCCAAGATCGGTCCATTGCACTCCAGCCTGGCGACACAGCAAGACTCTGTCTCAAAAAAAAAAAAAAGTATGTCTCTCTGAGGTGAAGCTCTTATGACATTAATGGGTCTGGTGAACGAGTTTAGATGCTGAGTAGAAGCTTGAAATAGTACTAGAATAAAAGCATAGTTCGGCAGCAAGGGACGGAAAACTAGAAAGAATAAGTAAAATGAAGCCAAGGAGGAAGATGAGATCATAAAAAGCAGTCTACTTAAGGTTCAAGTCTGATATTTGTGTAATTAAAGTGAAAACTTTTCCATTTCAGGGACTGGAATTATGTTTAAATGGATTTTGATAAAACTCGCTATTCAAACTTTTTGAGTAAAACTCTATAATTGCTACCTATCCATTATATTGAATATACCCACGGAATTCTGCTGGCCAAATTAGTCATGACTCATTGGCATGTTTTTATAACATTTAGATATATTAGTTGCATGAACATTTCAGGGAGCGTTGTTCAAATGTGCCTCAGTCAGAATACTTCAGTAGTCTCTACTATTTCTAATGAAGCACTAAAACATTAAGAACCATTAATGATATGAAACCATTAATGATATTTAAAAAACTTCATAACATAGACTTGATTGAGTAAACTATGTTTCATTAATTCCAAAGCAATTTAGCAATAACCTAAAAATTATGTTTCATTAATTCCAAAGAAATTTAGCAATAACCTAAGACCGTTGTTGGCACTGTTTTTAATATTAATAATACTCCCTTTCAATAGAAATGAATATTGACTTTGTTATTCACTCATTTACTCAACATTCATCAGCATTGCTCTGTGCAAAGGCCTGTAGTATGCCACATGGGGAATGCTCAGATGAATCAGGCAGGGACTCTGCCCATTCTGATGTCATAGTTAATGACTTAAGGAAGATAAAACACATACAAAAAACACCATAACATTATATAAGAGGTAGTAAATGCTAAAAGAGACACGGACATAAAATTTAAGGAGCATAGAGTATATTGCCATCAGAGAGGTATAAGAAAGGCTTTATGGAGAAAGTGTATTGATGTTGAATTCATTCCTTCTTTCAAGAAAAATTTACTGGAAATGCCCCTACTTTCACAGAAAGTGCAACCTGATAGGGAAGACAGACAACGGGCAGATAAAGATTTAGGAGTGGAGTGTTGTAGGGAAATGTAAAGAGCTTGGTAAAATCAAGAAACAGAAATAGGGCCAATGTGGGCAGAGTGTAGTGAGAAAAAGGGAGAGTGATCAGAGATGAGGTCAAAGGGTTCAGATCATGTAAGACCATGTAAGCCATAGAAAGGAATTTGGATTTTAGTCTAAATGCTTTGGAAAACCACTGACAGGCTGAGCAGGAGGACAACATGATCTGGTTTTCATTAAAGATCACTGTAGCTGCTGGGTGAAGAATGCATTATAGGGAGGTAAGAGCGGGAGCAGGAACATCTCTCAGGAGGCTACTGAAAGAGTCCCAGTGAAAGATCATGGTGACTTAAATTCTAATGGTAGCCAAGGGGCTAGAGAAAAGTGGATCTATTGTGAAGTCAGAGCCAAAAGGACTTCCTGACAGACTGTATGTGGAGTGCAAGGGAAGTACAAGAATGTAGATGACTCTCAGACTTTTGGCTTGTGAATGGTGGTGGCATTTACTGGAATTGAGAAGGCCTACAGAGAGTGAATTTGAGGGGAGAGATGAACAAGAATTCTAATTTGACCATGTTAAGTTGAGATGCCTGTTGGACATCCAAGTGGGGATATCAAGTTGACAATTACATATACAAAATTGGAACTCAGTAGAGGAATAAGGGCTGAAGATATATTGTGAGTCATTGGCAAATAGACAGTATTTAAAGCCATGGACCTGGACAAGATCAATAGGGATAAAGTGTTAATAGAGTAGGACAGGGACCCGGGACCCAGCCCTGGGGCACTTGAAAGATGGATACTATTTTAATAGCCAGAGATGGAAAGGACATTGAACAGGAAGGAAAAACTCAAAGACAGGAAAGTACTTAGCATAAGTGGGGAAGCATGGGTAATCCATTTAGGGAGAGCTCATAACAGATACCAAGGCCTAGATTTGGTCCACAGACTTCAATGGAGAATCATGGAAGGTTTTAAACTTAACAAAGTGGTTCTGCTTCTGATAATATATGAGTAGTTCCTATATGTGATCACCCTTCTCTAGATAACAACTACAAACATTGGACAATAATATTTTTTAAACCCTACCTAAAGGCACAGAGAATAAACAAAAGCAGGCAGATACTAGAGGTCAATACTTGAAGAAAAGCACCAGATCTTTGTGAGTTTCCCATATTGATTTTACAGCTTTTTGCCCGAAGAGCACGTCCCAGTTTTCACTGAGCCTGGTAGCTGAAACCAGCAGTCTTAATGGCTTGAAGAACCAGAGGACAGAGTTTGGAAAGGGGGTGGAAATTTCTGAAAGGAGAGAGCTTGAAAGGGGGTACTTAAGTTTAAACTTTGTCTAAATCTCTGGCTGATCCTGGAAGTACACATGTATAGGGTAGACTCCAAGAAGCCTAGCTAAGGCTAAAAAAATTGGACTAAGATTTCAGCTGCTGCCTACCACAAGGGAGAGAGAGTTTGGAATTTGAGCTCAACCAAGTTCGCTGCCTGCAAAAACGAACAAAAAGACTTTTGAAGGTACAGAACAGAATCCCGAATCCCTAAAATGTGTCATTTACAATATCCAGGATATAATTCAAAATTGTTAGACATATGAAGAAATAGAAAAACAAGACCCATACTCAGAAGAAAAGGTAATCAATGGAGAGGATCAATGGAGATGACCCAGATGTTAGAATTAGCAGACAAAAGGAAAATATGCCCGTAGTGAATAAAGTTGAGGAGTAAATTTATTATTCTGTATCTCAGAAGAATCTTTAACTGGTAAATAAGATTAATTTGGGCGGGCGCGGTGGCTCACGCCTGTAATCCCAGCACTTTGGGAGGCCGAGGCAGGTGGATCACGAGGTCAGGAGATCGAGACCATCCTGACTAACACGGTGAAACCCCGTCTCTACTAAAAATACAAAAAAAAATAAATTAGCCAGGCGTGGTGGCAGGCGCCTATAGTCCCAGCTACTTGGGAGGCTGAGGCAGGAGAATGGCGTGAACCCGGGAGGCGGGGCTTGCAGTGAGCCGAGATGGCGCCACTGCACTCCAGCCTGGGCGACAGAGCCAGACTCTGTCTCAAAAAAAAAAAAAAAAAAAAATTGAGGATGCAGAGGCCAGAGGTGGGAAAAAGGTTGGGAAGCTATTGATAGGCAATAGGCCCGTAGTTCTATAGACACAAAGAGAGTAAAGTTGACAAAAAGATACTTTGAAAGATGTCATTTAATTATGGAAAGAAGAAAGAGGAATCAGATGACACTGAGGTTTCAAGTGTGGTTGAAACAATGATAGTACCACCAGCAGAAACAGAAACATCAATGGAGAACATAAGGCTTGGATATAGGATGACAAATTCCATTTTGGAAATATTGAGTTTGAAATGTTAACATGATATCCAGTTGTAGTATTCAACAGGGAGTTGCAAATTCAAGATGGAGCTGTAAGAAAGGCAGGGTCAAGGCTGGGGAGAATAATTTCGAGTCTTTCAAGTGATCATTGAAGTATGAAATTATATTAGATTTCCAAAGAAAAACGTACATAGTTAAAAGAGAAATAATATGTATTAGTTACCTATTGCCACGTAGCAAATCACAAATGCTTAAGGCAACAACCATTGATTGGTTTATAATTCCACAGGCTGGCAATTTGGGCTGGGTTCAGCTGGACATTTGTACTTGTCTCTTGTGGGTTCACTCATGCATTTGCAGTCAGCTATCAGGTCAGCTTTGCTGATCTGGGTCAGGAACCCTCCCATCTTTCAAGTCTTATCTAAGATGGCTCATCTCTGCTCTATGTGCCCTCACATCCTTTAATAGTCTAACCTGGGTTTGTTCACACAAATTCCAAGAGAGAAAACCGAAGTGTGCAAGGCTTCTTGAGGCTCAGACTTGGACCCAGTACCACATTACTTCCATTACATTCTGTTGGCCAAAGCTAGTCATCAGGCTGTCCTAGATTCAAATAGTAGGAAAATAAACTTTATAGTTTGATGGGAGACTGCAAAGTCACATTGCAAAGGAGCATGGATACAGGAAGGGGAATACTTTGTGGTCATTTTGCAATCTACCACATAGCCAAGGATAGAACTTTGGATTTGCACACCCATATTCATAGTAGAATTATTTACAATATCCAAGAGGTGGAAGCAACCCAGGTGTCCATTGACCATGAATGGATAAACAAAATGTGGCATAAACATTCTGTTTATTATAAAGGATATTACAAAGGATACGGATGAATAGCCAGAGGAACAGGTATATAGAGTGAAGTCCAGAAGGGTCCTAAGCAAAGGTGCTTCTGTCCTCATGGAGCTGGGATGCACCACTTTCCTAACATATGGATGTGTTCGCCAGCCTGGAAGCTCTCCAAACCCCATAGTTTAGGGATTTTTTTATGGAGGTTTCATCACCTGGGCATGATCAATTATTAACTCAATCTCAAGTCTCTCTCTTTTCCCAGGAGGATGTGGAGTAGGGGGCTTGAAAGTTCCAAGTTTCTAATCATGCTCAGTCTTTCTAGTGAGTAGCCCTCATCCAGAAGCCCAGCAAGAGTCACCTCATTAGAACAAAAGGCACTCCTATCATTCAGGAAATTATAATGGCTTTAGATGCTCTGTGTCAGGAACTGGGGAAAGAGACCTAATGCATATTTCTTATTATGTCACAACATGCAATTTAATATTTTTCAGCCTTAAAGAGGGTGCGGGCACGGTGGCTCATGCCTGTAAGCCAAGCACTTTGGGAGGTTGAGGCAGAAGGATTGCTTGAGCCCAGGAGTTCGAGACCAGCCCAGGCAACATAATGAAACCCCCCCATCTCTACTAAACATAAAAAATAAGCTAAGAGTGGTGGCATGCGCCTGTAGTCCCAGCTACTCAAGAGGTTGAGGTGGGAGGATGGCTTGAGCCCAGGAGTTTGAGGCTGCAGTGAGCTACGACTGCACTGCTGCACTCCAGTCTCCAGTCCAGGCAACAGAGCAAGACTTCGTCACAAAAAACAAAAAGAAGGAAATCCTGTCTCATGCTACAACATGAATGAAGTTTGAGGACATTATGCTAAGTGAAATAAGCCAGTCGCAAAAAGACAAATACTGTATGATTTCACTTATATATCTCGAATAGTCAAACTCACAGAGACGGAAAGTAGTATGGTGGTTGCCAGGGGCTGAGGATAGAGGAAAAAATGGGAGTTGCTGTTTAGTGGGTGCAGAGTTTCAGTTTTGTAAGATGAAAATGTTCTGGAGATTGGTTGCACAATAATATGAATGTACTGAGCACTAATGAACTATACATTTCAAAATAGGTAAGATGGCAAATTTTATGTTATGTATTTGTTACCACAATTAAAAATAAAATATAAAAATAGAACTTTAGACATTATCCATATTTAGGGTGAACAGGAAAAAGGGAACAAAAGGAAACAAATGTTGCCCAATCTGGAACTAATGGAAACCAATCTACCAAGTGGAGTTTGAAAATGGTTCTCTTATCTTTGTTCTCTATCACTTTCAGATAAGGGGCTCCAGAATTTAGCCTTTCCTCACTGGAGGGAGGAAGAGAGCCATCTGCTTATCTGGCCCTCATCTCTCCAGGATTCTAGAGTTCACATGATTTATCCTATTTTCCAGGCTGATAATATCCTTGTGGAAATTCCAGCCCTGGACCTACCTTCTTTTCTTATTTTTGCCAGTCCCATCTCCTGATCCTGGACCTCAGTTCTATCTAGCCTTGGCTTCACATCAGAATGACTATCCACTATTAATAATATGGTCGGCCTCCAAGCCTTCACAGAACCACAGCCCCGTCTTGCTCCCAGAGAGCAGACATCTCTAGAAGAGTGATACATGCCTAGAGTGGTTCTAAAGTTCTGCCACACTCAGGGATTTGTTTACTGTGGGCTGTTCTTTTGCTGCCAGGGAAAGGACAGCCCTTCTGCCATCCCAGATGCCCACATTTGCCTGGTTCAGCCTTGCTCCCTGCTTGCTCATTCATTATATCCAGGATGTTTTGTGATCAGACCTGAAAAACTCACCTGAAGCTACCACAGATGTTAAAGTTGGGGAAATGGGCAGATTCCAAGAGCCGAATGGGATACCAATTTGCAGCGACATTTAAAAACAACCAAAATTCTGTCCATAATCATATTTTCATGATGGTCTCAAAAATGTAGTTACAATTGGTTTGTTCAAATCAAGATCCAAACAAGGTCCACACATTACCTCTGGTTGCCTCTCTCAATGCAAAGAATTACCCCTCCTCTTTTTCGTTCATTCCATTGACTTGCTGCAGAAAGTAAGTTAACCAAACCTAGAGAATATATCACATTCTGTATTTGTCTATTTGCTTCCTTGTGTGTCATTTAATTTATTTCTCTAGTCCTTTTGTCTCCCCGCAAAAATGAAAGCTCTAGAGCAGTACCTTCCAATAGAACTCGCTGCCGTGGTGGGAATGTTCTATAATGTGCGCTGTCTGATACCATAGCCACAGGTGAAGACTGACACGTGAAATGTGGTTGGTGTGAATAAGGAACTGAATTTTTAAAATTTATTTTATTTTAATTAATTTGAATTTAAATATCCACATGTCACAGCTACCGTATTGGACAGTGAAGCTATAGAGGCTTAACTGAATTCAGCTTCAGGTTTTTGAAAACAATACTTCATAGGTAGTACTAAGTATTTCTTATTGCATGACATAAGAGGCTTATAGTGACTGGTTGTTCACCTTTACCAATGCTGAGATTAATCAGTGGGTTCAGGTGGTGATAGCCTGATCCTTCCCATTTCAAGTTCCCCATCCACCTTTCATCTAATGGCTTTATTCATGTATGATTGTTGCCTGAATCAATTATTCCATTATGGTTTTCAAAGTGGTGCTTTTCTTTTTTTATTATTATACTTTAAGTTCTGAGATACATGTGCAGAACATGCAGGCTTGTTACATAGGTATACATGTGCCATGGAGGTTTGCTGCACCCATCAACCCATAATCTTCATTAGGTATTTCTCCTAATGCTATCCCTCCCCTTGCCCCCCACCCCCCGACAGGCCCCAGTGTGTGATGCTCCCCTCCCTGTGCCAATATGTTCTCATTGTTCAACTTCCACTTATGAGTGAGAACATGTGGTGTTTAGCTTTCTGTTCCTGTGTTAGTTTGTGGAGAATGGTGGTTTCCAGCTTCATCCATGTCCCTGCAAAGGACATGAACTAATCCTTTTTGTGGCTGCATAGTATTCCATGGTGTATATGTGCCATATTTTCTTTATCCAGTCTATCATTGATGGGCATTTGGGTTGGTTCTAATTTACACTCCAACCAATAGTGTAAAAGCATTCCTATTTCTCCACATCCTCTCCAGTATGTGTTGTTTCCTGACTTTTTAAATGATCGCCATTCTAACTGGTGTGAGATGGTATCGCATTGTGGTTTTGATTTGCATTTCTCTAATGACCAGTGATGATAAGCTTTTTTTCATGTTTGTTGGTCGCATAAATGTCTTCTTTTGAAAAGTGTCTGTTCATATCCTTTGCCCACTTTTTGATGGAGCTGTTTGTTTTTTTCTTGTAAATTTGTTTAAGTTCCTTGTAGATTCTGGATATTAGCCCTTTCTCACATGGATAGATTGCAAAAATTTTCTCCCATTCTGTAGATTGCCTGTTCACTCTGATGATAGTTTCTTTTGCTGTGCATAAGTTCTTTAGTTTAATTAGATCACATTGTTCAATTTTGGCTTTTGTTGCCATGGCTTTTGGTGTTTTAGCCATGAAGTCTTTGTCCATGCCTATGTTCTGAATGGTATTGCCTAGGTTTTCTTCTAGGGTTTTTCATGGATTTAGGTCTTACATTTAAATCTTTAAAACATCTTGAGTTAATTTTTGTATAAGGTGTAAGTAAGGGGTCCAGTTTCAGTTTTCTGCATATGGCTAGCCAGTTTTCCCAGTACCATTTATTAAATAGGGAATCCTTTCCCCATTGCTTGTTTGTGTCAGGTTTGTCAAAGATGAGATGGTTGTAGATGTGTGGTGTTATTTCTGAGGCCTCTATTCTGTTCCATTGGTCTATATATCTGTTTTGGTACCAGTACCATGCTGTTTTGGTTACTGTAGCCTTGTAGTATAGTCTGAAGTCAAGTAGTGTGATGCCTCCATGTTTGTTCTTTTTGCTTAGGATTGTCTTGGTTATATGGACTCTTTTTTGGTTCCATATGAAATTTAAAGTAGTTTTTTCTAGTTCTGTGAAGAAAGTCAATGGTAGCTTGATGGGAATAGCATTGAATCTATAAATTACTTTGGGCAGTATGGCTATTTTCATGATATTGATTCTTCCTATCCATGAGCATGGAATGATTTTTAATTTGTTTGTGTCTTCTCTTATTTCCTTGAGCAGTGGTTTGTAGTTCTCCTTGAAGAGGTCCTTCACATCCATTGTAAGTTGTATTCCTAGGTATTTGATTCTCTTTGTAGCAATTGTGAATGGGAGTTTGCTCATGATTTGGCTCTCTGTTTGTCTATTATTGGTGTATAGGAATGCTTGTGATTTTTGCACATTGATTTTGTATCCTGAGACTTTGCTGAAGTTGCTTATCAGCTTAAGGAGTTTTGGGGCTGAGACGATGGGGTTTTCTAAATATACATGCAAACAGAGATAATTTGACTTCCTCTCTTCCTATTTGAATATGCTTTATTTCTGTCTCTTGCCTCATTGCCCTGGCCAGAACTTCCAATACTATGTTGAATAGGAGTGGTGAGAGAGGGCATCCTTGTCTTGTGCCAGTTTTCAAAGGGAATGCTTACAGCTTTTGCCCATTCAGTATGATATTTGCTGTGGGTTTGTCATAAATAGCTCTCATTATTTTGAGATATGTTCAATCAATACCTAATTTATTGAGTGTTTTTAGCATGAAGCGGTGTTGAATTTTGTCGAAGGCCTTTTCTGCATCTATTGAGATAATCATGTGTTTTCTGTCATTGGTTCTGTTTATGTGATGGATTATGTTTATTGACTTGCATATGTTGAACCAGCCTTGCATCCCAGGGATAAAGCTGACTTGATCATGGTGGATAAGCTTTTTAATGTGCTGCTGGATTTGGTTTGCAAGTATATTATTGAGGATTTTCACATCAATGTTCATCAGGGTTATTGCCCTGAAATTTTCTTTTTTTGTTGTGTCTCTGCCAAGTTTTGGTATCAGGATGATGCTGGCTTCATAAAAGGGAGGAGTCCCTCTTTTTGTGTTGTTTGGAATAGTTTCAGAAGGAATGATACCAGCTCCTCTTTGTACCTCTGGTAGCATTCGGCTGTGAATCTGTCTGGTCCTGGACTTTCTTTGGTTGGTAGGCTATTAATTACTGCCTCAATTTCAGAACTTGTTATTGGTCTATTCAGGGATTTGACTTATTCCTGGTTTAGTCTTGGGAGGGTGTATGTGTCCAGGAATTTATCCATTTCTTCTAGATTTTCTAGTTTATTTGCATAGAGGTGTTTATAGTATTCTCTGATGGTAGTTTGTATTTCTGTGGGATCAGTGATAATCTCCCATTTATCATTTTTTATTGTGTCTATTTGAATCTTCTCTTGTTTCTTCTTTATTAATCTGGCTAGTGGTCTATCAGTTTTGTTAATCTTTTCAAAAAACCAGCTCTTGGATTCATGGATTTTTTGAAGGGTTTTTCATGTCTGTATCTCCTTCAGTTCTGCTCTGATCTTAGTTATTTCTTATCTTCTGCTAGCTTTTGAATTTGTTTGCTCTTGCTTCTCTAGTTCTTTTAATTGTGATGTAAGGGTGTCAATTTTAGATCTTTCCTGCTTTCTCCTGTGGGCATTTAGTGTTACAAATTTCCCTCTAAATACTGCTTTAGCTGTGTCCCAGAGATTCTGGTATGTTGTGTCTTTGTTCTCATTGGTTTCAAAGAACTTATTTATTTCTGCCTTAATTTTGTTATGTACCCAGTAGTCATTCAGGAACAGGTTGTTCAGTTTCCATGTAGTTGTGCAGTTTTGAGTGAGTTTCTTAATCCTGAGTTCTAATTTGATTGCACTGTGGTCTGAGAGGCTGTTTGTCATGACTTCCGTTATTTTGCATTTGCTGAGGACTGTTTTACTTCCAATTATGTGGTCGATTTTAGAATAAGTTCTATGTGGTGCTCAGAAGAATGTCTATTCTGTTGATTTGGGGTGGAGAGTTCTGCAGATGTCTGTTAGGTCTGCTTGGTTCAGAGCTGAGTTCAAGTCCTGAATATCCTTGTTAATTTTCTGTCTCATTGATCTGTCTAATATTGAGAGTGGGGTGATAAAATCTTGCACTGTTATTGTGTGGGAGTCTAAGTCTCTTTGTACGTCTCTAAGAACTTGCTTTATGAATCTGGGTTCTCCTATATTGAGTGCATATATATTTAAGATAGTTAGCTCTTCTTGTTGAATTGATCCCTTTACCATTATGTAATGGCCTTCTTTGTCTTTTTTGATCTTTGTTGGTTTGAAGTCTATTTTATCACAGACTAGGATTGCAACCCCTGCTTTTTTTTTTTTTTTTTTTTTTTTTTGCTTTCCATTTGCTTGGTAAATCTTCCTCCATCCCTTTATTTTGAGCCTATGTGTGTCTTTGCACGTGAGATGGGTCTCCTGAATGCAGCACACCAGTGGGTCTTGACTCTATCTAATTTGCCAGTCTGTGCCTTTTAATTGGGGCATTCGGCCCATTTACATTTAAGGTTAATATTGTTATGTGTAAATTTGATCCTGACATTATGATGCTAGCTGGTTATTTTGCCCATTACTTGATGCAGTTTCTTCATAGTGTCAATGGTCTCAAAGTGGTGCTTTTCTAAGTCCAGCATTCCTTCTACATTTATAAGCCAGAATTCTTCTGTAAAGACCATTCTTTCATCAACTAATGCTATACGGTTCACCTGAAATACAGTTTGTATAAGAAAAAGCATGATAAATTCTTAATTTTTTTTATATTGCCATTAATGGCTGGCAAAAAAGAAAGAAAGGTAGGCATCTTGCATCTAGGCAAAGGTGCCAGGATTTTATCCTGAGCTATGGAAAGCCACTGTGGGTTTTAAGCACATAGGATGAACAAGATAACATTTTCATTTTAGGATGCACCCTTTATCCCTTGTGTAGAGAACAGGTGAAAGTCAGGAAGGCTCTGAAGGGAGCTGTCATAATTCAGGCCAAAGATGGGGAGGGCCCAAACTGGGGTGGGGGTAGTGGAGCGAGAGAGAGTTTGACAGAATCCAGATTAGAAAGGAGAATCCAAAAATCTAGTAAAATAATGTGGGAGGTGCGAGAAGAAGGGGAGATGGAGGAGGGTAGGATGACATAATGAACCCTATATTTCTGATATGGTCAATTAAATAAATGGTGATGCCACAAAACTCCTTGAGAAATACAGGAAGAGAAGTAGAGAGGAGTTAGCTCCTAAATGAGAAACGAAGTCTGCCCAAACATGGACTTCCCAGACAGAAGGAAAGATTTAAGAAGCTACAGTATAATTTTTTTCACTTCAGTCTGATAAATAATAGTGAGTACATATTAGGGGGAAATTACTCATATATAGAGTTGTCTGGATTCTGGAGATCTATAAAGAAGAATCAGGGATTATTTTGTTAGCATTAAATGTTTAACCTGAAGAAATTAAATTCTAGGCTCTATTCCTAATCCATTTGTAAACACATTCCAAATTCCTCTCTGTTGTTATTTTTTTCCCTATTGCTTACAGAGATATGCCTACTATTTTAGGAAATCCTTAATAGTGGATGTAGTGTTTTCAGAAGTGAAAAATGCTTTGCAAGTGTATAAGCAAAAATCTTCCCAGTCGTTGTATTAGTTTCCAAGGGCTGCCATAACAAAGTACCATAAACTGGGTGGCTGAAAACAACAGAAATTTATTGTCTCAGAGTTCTAGAGGCTAGAAGTCTAAAATCAAGATGTTGTCAGGGCCATGTTCTCTCAGAGACTCTGTGTGGAATCCTTCCTTGCCTCTTCCTAGCTCCTTGCCACTTCCTAGCTTCTGGTGGTTTGTCAGCAATCTGTGGCATTCATTGGCTTGTAGATACATCATTCCAATCTTCTGTCATTACCTGGCATTCTCCCTGTGTCTCTGTCTTCACATGGCTATCTTCTTATAAGGAGACCAGTCCTAATGGATTAGGGGCCCACCCTACTCAAGTATGACCTCATTTTAACTAATTACATCTGCAACACTCCTATTTCCAAATAAGGTCACATTCTGAAGTACTGAGGATTAGACCTTCAACGTATCTTTTTTTAGGGGAATCATAATTCAACCCATAACAGTGGTCTAAAGACCCATGGTAAACTATGAAAACAAAAATTTTCATTTGAAAATTATCTATTTTAACACCCTTTCAAAAGCTTTATATTGCTCTTTGGAGAAGCTGAAACTTATTTTCTTTTTTTTCAAAATGAAATTTCATAGAATCTTACAGTGTCCACCAAGGCAAAATAAAATAAAGACTAAGAGAGCAATACAGCATATGAATATATTTAATAAACATAGTCGTTTAAATACTTATTTAATTGTATTTTGTGGTACATTTTCCTAAGCATTTTCCTGAAATCTTTGGGAGAACTCATTATAGTAAGAAATACTCATTCTTTATCAGAGTGAAACACTAACCTTTGCTAACAGTACCTATTGTTTAAATAAAATGAGATAACATATGTAAATCATTTAACAGTTTGCAAGTACTCAACAGCTGTTAGCTACTTTTTTTGTTTGTTTTTTGTTTTGTTTTGTTTTGTTTTTTGTTTTTGAGACAGAGTCTCATTCTGTTGCCCACGCTGGAGTGCAGTGGCACAATCTCAGCTCACTGCAACATTCACCTCCTGGGTTCAACTGATTCTCCTGCCTCAGCCTCCCGAGTAGCTGGGACTACAGGCGCATGCCACCACACCCGGCTAATTTTTGTATTTTTAGTAGAGACAGGGTTTCTCCATGTTGGCCAGGCTGGTCTCGAACTCCTGACCGCAGGTGATCCTCCCGCCTCGGCCTCCCTAACTGCTAGAATTACAGGAGTGAGCCACTGCACCCAGCCCTGTTAGCTGCTATTAATATATATTTAGTACTCTTAGCATTGCAATGATGATTAAATTACATGTGAAACACTTACATCAATGCCTGACCCATAGTAAGTACTCAGTAAGTGTCTAGCTATTATTATCATCATCACCATCATTATAAAAAGTGTTCAAAACTTTTGGTAAAGTGTCCAAAACTGCCAATACTACTTCGAATTGGCTTATTCTTGCTTAAACGTGAACTCACTATTTGCATACAGTCTTATTAGTCTTAAAATTTTTAATAAAGCCATTTAATCTATAGAATTCATCTCTTATTTTCTAGGCAATTGTAAGTTATTTCAATTCAGTTTTCTTATTTAAAAAAGGAATTCCTTAATGTTTAACCCCTTCCCAGGTTTTTATTCTTATTTTATTAGTTACCAAGAACATGACTTGAAAATAAGCTACTGAAATATAATTGATCTGTTGCTTAATGAAAATGTACTTTACTTACAAATATGGCATTATTAATCCATGAGCAGTTTTTCCAGCAATGGACCTGATTTGATAGTGCCTCACTCACACAATTTTTGTGATTAAAGCTGCAGAGTTTCCAAACATAGAGATTTGGGATTCAGCTGGTGGTCAAAGAATAGAGTTCCATTTAATTCCATCGTGTTCTGCAAAGACACTTCCAGTTGAGGTCTGGCTATGGGCTGGTCTTAAATACAAGTCACTAAAAAAGAATTTTTTAAAAAAAGTATCTTTTCCAGTTGCACACTCAAATTTGCATTCAAAAGCACAAATATAAAGTTTTAAAAAACATAACCACAATAACAGCCATGTTTTAAAGCAAGAGTTCAATAAAGTTTGAAATTTTTTTTTTCATGGCGATGAGTAGGAACTGGTGGTCCTTGGGTTTTTGCTTCAAAATGGTTTGTGGACTGAAAAAAAAAATGTGAGAACCACTGTTCTAACCAACCAAAGTAAATTGATAGTTACAAAATGGGAACGTTTATTCTCTGAAGGAATACTTTATACCGAGATTTTTGCTTAATGTCAAAGCAACCGTTTTCAACATCAGTTTGAAATGAAATTTTAATGTATTATCTCCCTCTTATGAATTAGTGTTTATAAACAAGAAAATTTAGAGGGTCTTTTCAGTTCTAGCAAAATGAAAACTAAAGTAAAACAGTAGCTTATTAAAGCTTCCAGAATGGCTTCTCAGTTCCTTGTCAAGTATCAAAGCCCCATAATTCTTTCCCTTCAAATGACTCTTGGAAGAAAATGACACCTCTGAGGATTAAACATTTCGGAAACCAATAAAAGAAGAAGACATTAAAGCATGTCTGACACAGGCCTCTCCTTCATAGTTCCCTGTTCCTCTCATTCTCCCTACATAAGTATGAGTCAGGTAATGTTCACTTTGAATCATATATTTGTTAGTTTATTTTGAGCATTACATAAACTAGATTTTGATCATAGCCTATGAGGCAATTGACCTGTAATCATTTGCATTTCAACATATGTAGCTCAAAAAACAGAAGAGTAAGTTGCTCTACATTCTTTTATTTGCATTTCACAGGTTACTTACAGTATCATTTTTTGTGATACAAGAGTGCCCTAAAGAAATAGATCACACTACAATAAAATGCTCACACAGCAAATGGAACGAGGTAACTTTCAAGAGTGAGATATTTGAATTACATTATGTATGCAGGAGTACTCCCTTTCTGCAGCTGATAACAATACCTCCATTTATTGAATGTTTCCTATGTGGCAGGCACCATGCTTAATGCTTTACAGACATTACCTCCATTTAATCTTCCCACCAATCATACAAGGCAAGTATTATTATTCCTATTTTCAGATGAGAAAAACAAAGTTTATTCTGCAAATATTTGTTGAACAGCAACTACATACCGGTCTAAGCAAAGCTGAAGCTAAGATAAAGAATTCTGAAGTTTGGACACAGGCCTGTCTCTGCTCTTACCATGACCCCATCCTGCCTAACTGGAAAGAATGTTAAACATTTCATGTATTTGTATTATAGATTGTCTTCACCTTTATAGATTTTACTGTCTTTCATCATATGCAACTCTAAAATCTTTGAACTTTGTATCTGGAAGGGAACCTAGAACCTTACATTTTCCAAAATTTGAATTTTCTCAAATAAAATGTTCAAATTGATGTAGAAATGCCTGTTCTTTAAGATCTGTGTCAGTCAGGAAAATAGCCTTAATAATTTTTATTGGAGACATTTCAAGGAAAAAACAAAATTCACACACATGAAACATATATAACCATGTATTTTGTTAAACTATTGTCTTATATGAGATAAGATTTGAGCCTAAATCTTACCTTTCTTTCTCTCTGAAAAGAAAGTTAAATAGTCTCTGGCTATTACCTTTCCTTTTTTTGTGAAAAAATAAATAGGCTTTGGATAAATATGGATCGAAATAAATATGCTTTGGATAATATAATTTGGATAATCCAGATGAAAGGAAAAAACTTCTTCCTAGAGGTGATGATGATTACACTTTTGGGATTTTCTACAGTAGTGACAAATCTATATGTACAGAGCTGTGAACTTTGGATGTATATGAGGTAGAGATTGCGCCATGAGCCATAGTTAGTCATCTTGCAACTTTTCCAGACTGATGTAACTCTATTTTTTGAACAAATGTTATTTTGTTAAATAAATGCCCATTTAAACTTGTATACAAAGGTTATAATTATAGCAGGAAATTGTTGGGGGCAGAGGAGGTTAAATCTAGTTGTCCCGTCATACATTAGGAATGATTTCTTGGAAACCTCCTTCAGATTTTCTACTGAGGTTGGCTGTTTCGCTCTACTGTAGTTTCAAGTAATAACTTTCCAATATTTTGGTTCTGACTGGGAGATTTGTTGGGGAGGGTGGGGATCAGTAGGTAACTGAATCAGCCCTTTCTGCTGATTCTGCACTAAGGAAGCCAAAAAAACATTGGAATCTGAAGATATCACTTAACATTATATGACTTGTAGGAATACATAAAAGTCTCGAAAGCCACATATGTAAGTATACATTTATAGTAGCCACATTAAAAAGTTTTTAAAAGGTGAAATTAATTTTAATGAAATATTTTATTTAACCCAATATATCAAAAATATCATTTCAACATGTTGTGAATATAAAAAATTATTAATGAGATACTTTATATTCTTTTTTTTTTTTTTTACTAAGTCTGAAATCTAGAAAGAACTTTACATTTACAGCACATCTCAACTTTGACCAGCCAACCTCATTTGAAGTGCTCAGTAGCCATGTGTGGCTACTAACCACCGTATTAACCCATGCAGGTCTGGCGATCTGAGGCAGCTATTCTTTGAACAGCTACACTTAGAGTTCTCCTTTGTTAAACAGAGGGGAAAAGTAATCCTGCTTAGGGCAATATCAGCTTCTATGTTCAAATAACTCTTTTTGCTACCACCTGCAAGAAAAATCCTCCAGCCTCATTTGATTTTTCCAAATTCTCCTAACCAAAGAGAGTGGTTGCACTGCTCTTGGATTTAATAGAAGAAATAAAAGAGAAAAAGTTTATTGTTAACAACAAAAAATCATTTTCTTTGCTTTTGGGGCAAAAGGAAGAGTAATGTTCTTCTAAATAAATTCAATCAATTCATAAATACTTATCAAATTGATCCTCTGTGCAAGACATCTGTGGTAGTGGTACTTTAACTGGTTTTTTTTTGTTTGTTTGTTTGTTTTTGAGACAGAATTTTGATCTTGTCGCCCAGGCTGGAGTGCAATGGCACGATCTCGGCTCACTGCAACCTCCGTCTCCCGGGTTCAAGCGATTCTCCTGCCTCAGTCTTCCGAGTAGCTGGCATTACGGGTGTGCACGCCCGGCTAATTTTGTATTTTTAGTAGAGACCGGGTTTCACCGTGTCGGCCAGGCTAGTCTGGAACTCCTGAGCTCAGGTAATCCGCCCACCTGGGCCTCCCAAAGTGCTGGGATTACAGGGGTGAGCCACCGCACCCGGCCACTTTAACCCATTATTAACAGTTCATGTAATGCTTAATTCACTGAAACGTGACCACCGCTCACATTACTTTTACAGATCAGGTAACTCTGTTTTAAAAGTTATTCCTCTGGTTCTCAAGGTTAACAGAGATGAATAAAAGTTGATACTGAAAATGGCATACAATTTGCTTTATTTTAAAATATTCATTCTTTGCGTGGGGGTAATTAGCACTGAACAGTGTTAGCCACATAACGGTCTCTCTTCAACTACGTATGTTTTTACTAATGCAAGAATGTTAACTGAAATAATTGATCAAAGGGTAGGGGGAGCTAATTTACTTTAAGCCAACCGAATTAACGAACTTCTTTTCGCTATAAGGAGTGGTCATGTGACTCTGCAATGTAAATGAATAAAGCATTTTGTACACAAATGCAAAATAGTACACAACTCCTTATCCTCCAAACTTCTGCAAGCACGTTTTACCGTCGGGAATTACACAGAGAAGGTGCTGCCAAATTAGCTGAGTTTGGGCCCAGGTTGGATTTGCAACACCTGAATATAGCATGTGAAGGGAAGTGACAAAGGCAAGAGCCAAGTGGCCCCATTCGCCTTCTTCCCCAGACCACGTTGAGTCTGCCCAGATGTTGTCCAACCTGAGCGGTCCCCCTGAGTCCAAAGCTTCGGGAGAAGGCGCGCAACGAGGACTTCCTGCCGCCTTCTCAGGCTCCCTAAACAGTTGGAGCCTCCCTAAATGGCCACGAGGTTCCCCGGCCTCGAGCCTGTGCCAAGGGGCGCGCTGGCGAAGGCAGCAGAAAGAGCCCATCACCTGCCTCTCGCAGGCCCAGCGAGAAACCTCGCACCGCCCGCGCAGACCTGGCCGGCTGGGTTTGGGGCTCTAATCTCATCCTCACACCTGCTTAGGGAGGCAGGCGAGGGTTCTCCAGGTGTCTGGGTCCCGGGAGGATGAAAGGAAGCTGTTAATAGGCGTGCGCTGGGAGCGCAGCAGCGGACGCGCCGTGGTCGCTGGGCGTGGGAAGACCGGGATGCCTGGGCCACGGCCTGAGGGTTTGAAGGGACAGACCGGCTCGGAGATTTCCCTTTGCTTTTTCTCTTCCCCTCGCTGGGCGACTAGCCAGGGGCTGCAGTAGCTTTCCACTCAGCCCTGCGACTTTTACACATTTCTGCCCGGGCGCACTTAGCGCGCAGCGGCTCCTGGCGCAGTGAACACAGGGTCGAGTCCTCTTGGGACGCACCCCGGACGCCCAGGCCTTCCCCCCCAAGCTCTCGCCGTCCTGTGGGGCTCCGTCGCCGTCGGGGCATTGGGTTTCCTTAATCCAGGGCTTCCCCATCTTGGGCAGGAGGAGGAGTCAGAACCCCTCCCCTCCCTCTGTCCCCCTCCTCCTCCTCCTCCGCCCACGGCCAGCCTGATTTTTAAATCTAATCTCTTATTTAAAGTCAACAGAGGAGCAGGAACCCCGCGCTCCTGCCTACAAGATATTTTTAAATAATTCTCCAACCTCTACCGAGAGGGACAGCCTTAAGGAACCTCCCTGTTTTCCCCTCTTGAAGATTTAGGTAGCAGACGTGGGGCGGGGGGCAGCGGTTCCAGGGTCGCAGCTGAAGGCCGAGAGCTCTGCGCACTTGGGGAGGAGAATTTGGGCTGGGGGCGGTGCGGGGGAAGCGACTAATACAAGAGGAATTAATCCCAAATAGCCACAATTTAACAAAAGAGCGTCAACTTGAAAAGACTTGAATCAAACCGGGAGCCGAGCCCCCAGGAGGCTCCTAGGCACGAAGCCTCCCTTGCCTCCGTCGGGGGAGATGGGGGGCAGGTGATTTCCCAGCATGTGACCCTGAAGAGGGAGGGTCTTGGGCCATTACGGGATGCGCCCAGAGACTAGGCGCGTCCGCACGCACGCACCCCCGGAGGAGACAAGCCGAAAAGACACTCCGCACCCCTCCCCGGGTCCTTGGCTCGGGACTGCGCCCCCGGTACTTTGCCCACCTCCCTCCCCAGCTGGGCGGGGACCACTGTTCTCCCTCATTCCCAAGGAGCCTCCGACCGGCTTAGACCCTTGGCGGTGAAAGGCTCCCAGCCTTCGTCCCTCCTGCCTTTCCCATTTCTTTCCCCCGCCTCCCGCCGACGCCCCCAGATCTGTTGGGCTCGCCCTTCCTGAAAGTAGGCGAGGCCCAGAAGCTGAGGTTGGGGCGCAGAAGGAGGGGGGTGGGAAGAGGGAGGAGCGGAGCGCAGCGGCCGGGGGCGTGTCTTCCACTAGCCCAGCCCCTGGGTGCGCGCGGCGGTGGTGGCGGCGGCCGAGCCTCGCTTTGAGAGACAGGTATCGCTTAGGCGCCATGTTGTGAGCGGAAGTGGGGGAGCGCGCGGCGGTCGCTGTTCTGCTGGGAGCGGGCGCGGGAACCGGCGGGGGGGGCGGAGCCGTAGTCCCGGCGGCGGAAGGAGGAGAGGAAGAAAGGGGCGAGACCCGGTGCCCAGCGGAGGCGCGAGGCTCTCGCTCAGCGCGCGGGCGTCTCTGGCCAGGCGCGCGGCTTTCGGGCGGTCGGCGTCGGCGTCGAGCCCTCTCTGGGGCCGCCGCCGCCGCTGCTGCTGCTGCCGCTGCTGCTGCTGCTGCTGCCGCTGCCGCTGCCGCCGCCGCCGCCGCCGCCGCCGCTGCCGTGGGGCTCGGGCGGCGACGGAGCGGGGCCGGCCGTGGGGCGGGCGGGGAGGGAGGAGGCGGTGAAGGCGGCGGGCCGGGGGGGAAGATGCCGCTGGCGCAGCTGGCGGACCCGTGGCAGAAGATGGCTGTGGAGAGCCCGTCCGACAGCGCTGAGGTGAGTGCAGCAGGGCGGCCGGGGCCGGCGCATCTCCTCCTCGCGCCCCCGCCGGCTCGCTTCGCTCCCCGGAGCTGGCCACTCGGCCCGTTCTGATCCCGCTCGCGTCTTTCCCCCGGGCTCAGGGTTTTGGTTTGGGTTGTTGGGGTGGGTCTATTTGCCGGTCTGTCTGTTCCTTCCACCCTCACCCTCACCTCCTTCCCTCGCTCGGGGGGCTGCCAGTGTGGTGGCGCGTGGGGTTTGGAGTGGGCGCTGGGGCTTTGCAAGAAGCCAATTTTAATCAACTTTGCGTGGGGGAAGCGGGAGGCGGAGCGGGGGCCGGCGGGGAGTTGGGAAGTTTGGCCCAGCCGGGTCGGGGGCTTTCCCGGACCTTGGCGACTTTGGGAGATGAGGGAGGGGTAGGGATCGGGTTCACCGGGGAGCAGGGACTCTCGAGTCCGGCCGAGGGAGGGGCTGCTGCGGGGAGACCGGCGCGCGGGGCACGGGCGGCGGCGACCTGTGGGGGTTTCGGGTAGGGGGTGCAGGGTTTTGCCTCCCCCTCGTCTGCCGCAGCGGTTTCTGCTGCTGCAAAGAAGAAAGTGGAAGCCTAAGGTCCCCTACCCCCTCCGTTTCTGAGGTCGCAGAGCTAGACCCCCGTCCCTGTGAGTTTAACTTGAGTTTCCTGTCCATGGAGGTGAGAGGGTGATATTCAAGGAGATCAGCGGCCGCCGTAAAAGGCTTTCTGGTTTTCCTCGCCCGGGATCTGGTGATCGTCCCTGAGACACCCATCCTAGTGCCCAAAACCCAAACAATATACCCAAACAGGGCAAAACAGAATTTCCCCGGGCGCATCACTACACCGAGCTTTCCTGAACCGCCCCTGTCCCAGAACAACTCGGGGTCTGCGAAAATAATCCAGACAAGACCCGTTCCAAGGTATCACCGCTCCTCTCCGGAGTGGAAAATCAATTCCTGATGGTGGCGCGTCTGTGATTCTTCCTTCTTGACTTTTTGCTGCCTTCTCTCCCCGCAGCGGACTTTAGGGGATTACAGGATGATAGGCTGCGTGTGTGTAATAGTTACTGAGTGAGTGACCCCATTTCTGGAAAGCATGACTGAAACGCGGGGGTGGAACGGGGCAGGCTCTGATGAGTGGTGTGCTTGGCGGCAGCCGCTGCCCTGCCGGCCTCCGCAGTGTGAGAAGTAGATAGGGTTACTGGTTACGTCAGTAAAACTGAGGCTCAGTTTAATCTGAGATGCGGGACACTTGCATTCTCCGGTATAATGGAGAGGGCGAGGGATCAGTTCAAATCGCTTTTCACTTTTTCGCCCAGTCACCTCCGCTGCTGTATAACAATTTTGCTTGTTCTCCTTAACGCACGCAGAGTTGTAATAGTGCTTATGATTGGTGCTTAGTATTTTGCGACTTGGATCATACTTGTAAAACCTGAACTAAATGCTGCTCTTCAATGGAAAAGACATTGATATATGTTGAAAGAAAAGGAAAGAAAGAAAGGAAATCATGTTTTTAAGACTGGCAGAATCACAAGAACTTTATTTAAAATTGTTAACCAGACTAATACTATAAATATTTTATTAAAAAGCCAAATTTATGATGTTTAATAATCCTTTAGATGGGTAGTGTGAAAAACAGTATGCAAGAGCTCTTGTCATATTTTTCCCCAGAAAATTTTTTGCATTAAATAATATAGCTAAAAGGTTAATAAAATGTTCGCAAAGTACTGAACTTGTGGAAAGAAATTAAATTTGCTTTGAGCCTGACTTTTACATACAAACATTAACAATTGCAACTCAAGATCAGTCCACATTTCTGCTTGGCATGTATCAGTGTGATAGGAAAACAATATCGTTTAAAATTCCACCTTATCCTTTTTCTATCTAGAATGCATTTGGATAAGGAAGGACAAAACATATTTATTTAGCACCAACTATATGCCAGGTACTGTGCTACATTACTATTTCATTTTATCCTTCCTGTGACCCAGCAGGGTAGGATTATGGTCCGCATTGTTATAGATTAGGAAACCAAATCTCAGAATTTAAAAGGTACAAAGATGATAAATAGTAAATGGCAGAGCCATAATTCAAAGCCAGGTGGATACAATTCATGTGCTTCGTTTTATATCAGGGTAGCTGTTCCAAATCTTTTGTGGAAAAATTCGAGGTATAAATAAGCCAGTAGTTAGAGGTCATCTATTTTCCAGAAACAAATAGAGTATTATGAGAGGTCTCATTTGGTAAAGCCTTGTTATTTCAGTTACTATCATGTTTTCCAGAACTTGACAGATAGGATTCCACAATTTGCTATTTTCAAAGAGTTTTCTTGCTATTCTGGCATAAAGTATGTCAAACAGAGCCAGTGTTGCCAAGATTTATTAAAATTAAATTCTAACAAATTGCCTTTAGATATTTAATTTCCTTTGCTTGTTCAGCTATTTCAAGTAAATTACTTCTGATACAATTTGGAAATATTGAAGACAGTGAGGGAAAGGTTGAAAAGTTCCACTCAGAGGTCTAATATTTTCACTATTATACCGTTTCCTCCCCCAGTAGGTTCCTATCAGATAATTGTATTTTACCAGAGTAACATAGTTTTTTTTAGAGTCATTTACTTGAGTAAATACATCAAAATACTTCTCTCCAGGTTAAAAGATTTCAGGATTGGTCTGTGTAGGAGTTTACATTTATGGTCTCATCCCTAGTACACTGTGAATTCTTGAAAGCAGACATTTTTCCCCCCCCTCTCTGAATCCTCAGCATTCAGCACAATGCCTGGCCCTGACATATTGTGGACTTAATAAATATCTGCTGAATGAATCATGAAAGTCAGGAATAGGATGATTATGAATCTTATCTGTTTTTTATCATTTTAATCTCATTAAAATATGAACAATTTAAAAAGACCTCAGTGCCTCAGTAAAAACACAGGCAGTTTCTTCAGTTCCTTTACACTGGCCTTCCTGCTTTAAGACCTCACACGAATCTCATGGTGTTCAAAACAAAAAAACCCTTGTGGTTAAACTCAAACGTGGGTCAGAACATGATAGGCTAGAACTAGGCCAAATGTTTAAAGAAGCAAATTTAGGATAATAAAGGAAGTACTATGTAAGCAAAGTAAGGGTTGGTACAAGATAAAAAACAAACTAGCTTCCTAACTGGTCTAGGTGAACTCTTTAGTGAGTTACTTAAAGATGCTAATATGCTTTTGAATATTTGACTGTTTAGAGGATGGATAGGTAGGAATTATGGCTCTTCTGTTCTACAAATTCTTTGCCAGTGCTGTCAGAGACAGCATTTACTGGATCATAAGCCTGACCTAGAGTGATACTTTTTTCTCCGTTGCAATAGAGTAGGTATAAATGATAGTAAATCTAAATATGAAGTTTTCAAAATGATAAAATTATGGAGGTTATTTTTGTTTTATAGAAATGTGTTATATAAAATAGCCACAATATAATGTGTTGTATACAATGTGTATTATGCAATGTGTTGTATGAAAATAGCTACCTCGACTTCCTTTAAATAACAGGTACCCATGATGCACTGAAAAATATTTTAAAAATCAACTATATAAGTATTTTATTATAGAAAATGAGGCCTTTGTGTGGGAAATCATGTTTAGTGAATGTGCAGCCATTTTTAACCTCAAAGATTATGTAGTATTCTATAGTATAGTACATAGATTTTATAGTATTTCTACTATATCAATATTATATAGGTTTCTTATTTTATCTATAGGGAAAATGCTCTATTAAAGTATAACCATTGATTTTGAAAAAAAATGTTTTATTGTTTCTTTTCCTTTTCCTGTTTTATTTTTACCACCTTTCAGGTTTTTTTCTTTCCCCTAAGTGAAGATCTGAGGAGAGGACAGGTATTGTTACATGTCAACTGTCAAGTAACTGTGACACATTACTGAACACTTCATTGTTTTCAGTGATTATGATAGAGGATGTCAGTTTTGTAAAATCTAGAAAACTTTGCTTTATTTTGGCAGCTTGATCCTGTAGTAATGGGGTAGATTCAAAATGTGAAAGTTGCTGGATGCATTTAAATTTTATTAATAAAACTTTTATCTAATTACAGGAGCAAATATAGGCAGACTTTGTCTTCTCTTTAGTATACATTTCTGGAAACCACAATAAGTATATCTTATTTTTAATAAGACAGGTGGCATAATTGGACTGTGTACTCCTGACCAAGGACTTGACATTTGCTAAATTATAGAATGACCAAAAATACAGATCACTTATCTAGAAGTCTGAGTTGCAGAACAATTGTCCTAAAGTTTTTAAAAATTTTTATTACTAAGAAATTCATACCATTGTGATAATTAACAAGATTTGCTCTACAGTTCAATGCTCAGGGACATGTGATCTGCCAGGCTGTGAATGATGGGTAAGGTCACAGTTGCCTGGTTGACCCAGTGCAGAATGGGTGCTTTAGACCCAACGGTTCAGATTATAATGAATGACACACTGACATGGTGGTGGTCTCACTGGTAATGCCTGCGTGTGATAGTGCTCAGTTGTTTATGTGCTTTGGTGGATAACACATTTTAAAGCATTGAAATGCAGCTGTGCAAGTACATATATTATACATCCCGTTCCCCAATTCACATAAATAGAAAAAAACAAGTATCTAAATTGTAATACCTAGCATTCAATGTCTTCCTTCCACCCCACTCCCATCAGTGTGTTCTTTTGGAATTAATACAGTGACCTGTATCATTAACCTGGAGATATCAGATCTCAGATATTCTAGTTTATCAGTTTAACACCAAAAAGCATTAAAACAAAGAAAAACTACCCTATTTAATCATTCAGTAAAAACTACCATATTTAATCATTAAGTTTTGTCATGATTTAGCAAAACAAACGCAAATGTGTGTGTGTCTGTGTGTGTATGTGTTTTATAAAACAGGTTCAGGATAAAATGTATCCATATAGCACATTATGATTATTTTAATACATTTGGCCTATTTATTTTTTGACAGTTTATCAAGTTGTACAATTTAAAAGCCAATATTTATTAATCCCTAATGTACAGAAACATAGGAGGAAGTTGTCTCTTTGGTTAAACAAACTGTTGAAAGACAAACTTTGGCACACCAAAATGTTTACTTTTCAATTGATAAATAATATTTGTATATTTTTATGGGGTCATGTGATATTTTGTTCCATGCATAGAATGTGTAATGATCACATCAGGGTATTTGGGATATCCATTAATCATTTCTGTGTGTTGGGAACATTTCAAATCCTCTCTTCTAACTATTCTGAAATATATAAAACATTGTTATTAACTATAGTCACCCTACTCTACTCTGCTATCCATTGTTAGAACTTATTCCTTCTATCCAATTGTATGTACTGTGCCCATTAACCAACCTTTCTTCACCCCCACCCCCTCTGTAACCCCCACACTCGTCCTATCCTCTAGTAACTCTCATTCTGAGTAGAAACTCCCTACCTATGAGCCCCACATGTGAGTAAGAACATGCAGTATTTGTCTTTTTGTCATGTGACCTGTTTTAAGCAAATACATTAGTTACTAGTAATTAAGTATTTTGGTTTTTGCTCATTCTTAAAACTTAGAAGGGACTTTGTGGGGTTATTTGGATTAATAGCAAAGTGTTAAAGAACATAAGCTCTGGAGCCATAAAGACCTGTGTTTGAGTCCTGGCTCTGCCACTTAATAACTTTGTAACCCTATGCAAGTTATATTTAATATCTCTATACTTCAACATCCTAATTTGTAAAATAGGGATGAAAATAATGTCTACCTCATAGAGTTTTGGTGAGAATTAAATGAAATGATAATATATGTAAAGTACTTGGTTCAGTACATGGTTTAAGTTTTTAATAAACAATAGTTACAATGAATCATCCCTCTTAAAGAACTGTCTCAGTTCTTTGTTTTTCCTCTGGGGTAATTTTTTAGAATCCAGCAAAGCAATTAAAAGTGATTTATTTGATTGATCAGTTTAAATAGTCATGGTAATATCTGAACGTAATTGAAAGGGCAAGGGGAACAGAAATCTCTTGAATCTTACCCTTTTTGCATTGATCCCTTCCTCAGTATTGTCTTTAAAGGGAAAAAACAACATTGTGAAGAATATATGTGGAAGAAGGAAGAAAGGAAAGTTTGTTCACATTTTTAACATTGCTCAAATTGGAAGATGTCTCACAGTCCATGGGATGTCATAGTTTAATTAGCAGCATGTTTTTCCTTAACAATATATAAAATAATAGTGTATCTTACACTTGATTGTATCTTTTAATCAATGAAATATAGTGTATTCTGTATGTCTACCTCTTGAAGATAATGTGTCCCTGAAGAAATGGTTAAAGTCAGTTTATAGCATCAATAGGTAGAATTTTAACTTTCTTTCTAAAACATACCAACACAAAATGTGCACACCTTTTTATATTTTAGGATGAATCCGTTCTGTTAATTTTTAGGGAAGGAAATTAATATGTCACACCTCCTTCCCCATTACTATAAATACATTTGTTTTAGTTATTTCGAAATGCCATAGGGTAACTGGGTTTTCCTGTCTAGAAATGTAATCCTTTAGATTTTGTCTGTAATGTGGTGTTGGTTCTTACAGAACTCTAAATAGTATATATAGTATTTTTCAAGCTGAAAAGTCTCTGGAGATATGATGTTAAAAGGTGTATCCATGCCTCAAGAATCACCCCCCTTCAAAAAACAAGGTAGTGTGGCATAATCAAGTAAGTTGGGGAAATGTGGCATTAAATAAGATTTAACCTGTCTTTACTGTATAATTTAGAACTTTTAAGATGTTGTATACAATGAATCTGCAAAATGGATATGGCCCACAGCATTTGAGACTTGATGTCAGAACCCCTTTTTTGTGAACCATCTATTGAAGTCTCAGTGGACACAAAGTGCTTTGCAGAACACAGTTTTGGAAAGTCTGATAACTACAGTAACGCGATCCAGTATTGCCTGGAAATGAGCTGTTATGTTTAATTGACTATATTGAAGTGTTTTCTTTAACTGTCAAGAGTTTTGTTTCATTTTGAATTGAAATCTTTCTAAATTAAATTGTATAAAAATGTTCCGTCTTAATAGTGAATATAAATTTAATAATAATTTAAATAAAAGTTAAAAATAATTTACACTTTTGATTCACTGTTCTGAAAATTAATGGTCATATTCTACTTAATATCAAGCTAATTGCCCCTACTAAATGGCCTGCACCTTGACTGTTTCTGTAACTTATGTCTAATATTTGTAGTTTAAAAATTCTCTTATATGCCACTTTATGCCACTGTTAATCTGCTTTTCTCTCCCATTTTCCTGTTTAAATTAATTGCTTCTTGTTTTCACTTACTAGAGAATAGATAGCTAGGATTAGTAATATAAAAAAGTTACAGTTTCCAAATAATGTAAAATAGCATCCTCACTCTTTTTCTGGTCTCTGCTCATCATGTACAAATACCTCTGGGGTCAGGGGTATTTGTTGGGCATATTACCAAATAATGAATAGTGATTTTATGTTTTACATACCATAACAGAATGGCTCAATTGCTGACATTACCTGCCCTGCATATTTACCTTCCTCTCTTGAAGATGTCAGCTAGAAAGTAGAACATGAATGAACTAAAAAACAGGCAGCTTTAAATTGAAAGCTAGCCTACTGCCCTGCCTGGAGTCACATCTCCACATTGTGAGTCCTTTTCTGTTGTTCTCATAAAATAGTGCTAGTTTCCTAAATATTTGTTACTCTACACGTAGGTGTAAATCTAAAAGCACTTTTAGATTTCTTGTCATAGTAGAATTACAACCATAAGTTAAATCGAATTTTCCCATCTTAACTAATATATCCATGGTCTCTTATATAACTTAAAAACTTGTTTTGTCCACCATATAAATTGATTTTTATAATCTTACATATGGTGATAATCTCATCTTCAAATCTGACCTGGTCATTTAGATTTCTGTGAGCTTGTCTCTAATTCTTTGGGCCACAAAGCTTGTCCTAGGAAACTTGGTTCAGTCATTTGATATGTGTTAGAAGCAGATGTCAAATGATAGCCTGAAGCAAAAGATCATTTTGACATTAATAGATTGAAATGCATCTCAAGTGCAGTGGTTTGGGATAAATCTTCACTCCAGAAATCTTGTAAAACCTGTGGCAAAAATCTCAGCTACCTAGAATGTTACTTCATTTCTTCACATTTAGGAACAGAGGCATCTATCTGAAAATAATATAAAATAATAAAGATTTACTTAAAATCACAAAAAATTTCTGGATCAGCACTGTTTAGTACAGTAGCTGCTACCCATATGTGGCTGTTGAGCACCTGAAATGTGGCTAGTGTGGAAGTGAACTTTTAAATTTTACCTAATAGTCACCAGTGGCTATTGGCTACCATGTTGAACAGTACAATTCCAGATTACAGGATTAGTACAAATTGAATGCATTTTTTACACCAGTGTTTTTTTCATTTCTACCTTGTATGATTTGTATCTTGAAATTAATAGGCTAAACCTTTTCTAAAAACAAATATTTAACATGCTTTTTCAAATTATGTTTAATCAGGTTAGTTTTGTCCTTTTCTACCCTGAAGATTCTGATAAACCCTCTAGGGTGGTACATACCCCACAAATCACCATTCTACTCTTCCTACAGCTTTAATAGTTTTACTGTGACATCTCATTCAAGTGATAACACTAAAGCATTGGGGGAAATTTAAATATCAAAAAATGTTGTAATTACAAGTTTCCTCTTGTGCACCGAGCTTACAGACCGAGACATAAACAGTAAGACTAATGTCTCTGGGTAGAAAAATATACAATTATCTTCTATATTATTGGATGAATAAATCACTGTATGGTAATTTGTTTAAATATTGTGTTGCATTCACTGTACTGTGCTAGTTAAAACGGAAAAAGTGGATTGGTGCATTTTGAAATATGAAAGCATTTAAATTTTTTTAGCATATAATTTTAGAGAACAACTTAGCCCTACCCTATTTATGTAAGAAAATTGAGACCTGTTCAGGCAGACCTGCTGCAGGTGATATGTTAACAAAGTCAGAGTTGGGGTGTGCAGCACATTCATTTCACTAAAATTCATTTTGTCATCCACATCATATCAATACAACTCTTTAATTTTATCTAAACTATCTTAAATACAAATTCTGAAAGAGCCACAATGCACAAAAGTTCAAATATTACTTTTTCTCTCCTGTCTGCTAATTTTAACTCGTTTGCTGTGTCAGAGTACTCAAATCCAAGATAATATACAGTCTTGCCTTAGCCTTAATTTATAAGCCTGGAAAATACAGTCCTTAGTTTACAAAAACAACTTCAGAATGTTCCTACCTACAAACGAAGGGTGAGGGGTACGTTGAGATCACTGCTCTTTCTTTCCCAAGTGAAGATGGAAGGAAGCTCACGTCTATTGAGTGCCCCCCTTGACAAGTCACTTTGTGTATATCAACTTGAATGAAGTATACAGAATTATCCTCAACTTACAGATGAGGAAACTGAAGCCTAGAAGGGTTAAATAACGTGCTCATGGTTGCCCAGCTAGTAACTGAAGGAGCCAGAATTCAAACCCAAGTCTCACAGATTGCAAATTCTAATGACTTTTCACTACACAGCCCTGTTTGAGTTGAGAACATCCAGGTGAGTGACTCAGTCTAAATGAAATCTGCTACAGGGGAAAAAGGTTCCAGGTAGTTTACATGGGTAGCTATTGTGGAGATGTAGAGAATAACCTAGAGAGATAGGTGACTTCTCACATATATAAATATATGTATGTATGTAGCATGAAGCCCTCTTCTCACCAAGGAGGCCTGTAGAGATGATGTGATCCTGGCATGAACTAGGAATGCTGTTCACAATAGAGACAGTGCTTAAGTAGTCAATAGGTAAAGTTTAAAAAGTTAGTAAAACTGAGTGAAGTTGATGTTAGTTTCCAAATACAGTGGGTTAAATAGGCTTTTGTGAGTTGGCCTGAAAAACAGCATTTATGGCATTGTATGGGAAGATTATTTGAGATTTCTAACTAGCTGTCTTACAAATAAAACAAAATGTCTAACGTTTGAAACAAAAATTACAGTACTTGGAAAAAGGGGGGCCTGCCTAGACATTACTTAACAGCTCTCTTTACAGAAGCCTCTAGGTGTATGCCTGAGTAAATGTGCTCTGTTCTTTGATTGCAGCTTATTAAATCGTTACCTCTCTATCTTTGCATCCTCTTTTCAGAAAAATCTACTTGATGTTCCCTCAAAGTGCCAGAAAACAGAATTTGGCTCAACCCAAAAATGTTAACAATTATCTTGCTATCGTATAAGAAAAGGAAATTTAAAAGGAAAGTTATGCGATCATTTTTTTTTTTTCTTCGACTGTCAGGTCAAATAGCCCTAATTAATTCCTTTTTTTTTCTTTTTTTCTTTTTTTTTTTTTTTTGAGACGGTGTCTCACTCTGTCACCCAGAGCTTTTTGCTCTAATGCTGATATGGAAGGTCCTTGTATATGTATTTCTTCTCTGTCACCCAGGCTGGAGTTGAGTGGCTCAATCTTGGCTCACTGCAACCTCTGCCTCCTGGGTTCAAGTTATTCTCCTGCCTCAGCCTCCCGAGTAGCTGGAACTACAGGTGCCCACCACCACGCCTGGCTAATTTTTGTATTTTTGGTAGAAATGGGGTTTCTCCATGTTGGCCAGGCTGGTCTCAAACTCCTGACCTCAGGGTGATCCATCCGCCTTTGCCTCCCAAAGTGATGAGATTACAGGCATGAGCCACCGCATCCGGCCTAATTCCTTTTTTTTTTTTTTTTTTTTTTTTTTGAGACGAAATTTTGCTCTATTGCCCAGGCTGGAGTATGCAGTGGTGCAGTCTCAGCTCACTGCAGCCTCTGCCTCCCGGGTTCAAGTGATTCTCCTGCCTCTGCCTCCCAGGTACCTGGGATTACAGGTGCCCACCACCACGCCTGGCTAATTTTTTGTATTTTTAGTAGAGACAGGGTTTTGCCATGTTGGCCAGGTTGGTCTCGAACTTCCGGCCTCAGGTGATCCGCCCGCCTTGGCCTCCCAAAATGCTGGGATTACAGGCATGAGCCACCGTACCCAGCCTAATTCCTTTTTTAATTGAGATATTTACATACTATAAAATTCACCCTTGTATATGATTCGTGGCTTTTACTATATTCCCAAGGTTGTGCAGCCATCACCACTATCTATTTCCTAGAACATTTTCATCACCCCAAAAAGAAATTTCATACATTTTAGCAGTCACTCCCCATTTCCTCCATTCCCCCAGTCCCTGGCAATCACTAATCTATTTTCTGTCTCTAGATTCACCTATTCTGGACATTTCATATTAATGGAATCCTACAGTATGTGGCCTTTGTGTCTGTTTTCAAGGTTCTTACATGTTTCAAGGTTCATACATGTTGTAGCATGTAGGAAGACTTCATTCTTTTATGTGGCTGAATAATCTATTGTATGGATATACCACAGTTTGTTTATCCATTTATCAGTTGATGGACGTTGGAAATTGTTTCTACCTTTTGGCTATTATGAATAATGCTGCTGTGAACATTCGTATTAAGTTTTTATGTGAACATATGTTTCCAGTTTTCTTGGATATATACCTAGGAGTAGAATTGCTGAGTCATATGGTAAATCTATGTTTAGCTTTTTGAGGTACTGCCAAACTTTTCCAGCTGGCCTGTACCATTTTACATTCCCATCAGCAGTGTATGAGAGTTCCAGCTTTTCCATATCCTTGCCATCACTTATTATTGTCTTTTTTACTATAACCATCCTACTGGGTGTGAAATGGTATCTCATTGTGATTTTGATTTGCATTTCTCTAATGACTGATGATGTTAAGGATCTTTTCATGTGCTTCTTGTCCATTCGTATACATAATTCACGTGCTTATTTTGTTACCGTTTTAGGGACTTAAGTTGGCTTTTGTTCTAATGCTGATAGGGAAGTTCCTTGTATATGTATTTCTTCTCAGAAAACTTAGTTTCAATACGTGCTTTTAAGATATTTTCTTTCTTTTTAGATTTGATAAATACAAGGCTTTTCCTAAAATAGTGGTTTTCCAAATGGGTTAATAGAGCTCTAGGTTCTATGAAAGTGCCTTAGGATACCTCTCACCTAGGGCACCCTTTCTCTCAGCCAGAGTGGAATTCCTAGAGGAACACAACAAAGAATTAAATATTGATTATAGAACTTAAAAAAGAAAGTTACAGAAAGAAAACAAAGACTGGGGCAGTGATATTTTTCCTTAGAGTCTCCTCGGCCTAAACTAGTCTATAGTTTCTTATTTAAAGCAAAAGTGCAAGAGTTAATTGAAGATTAATTATTAATCTTAATAGGAAGATAATACGCCTAGAATCTCTGAAATTAAATATAAGTCAACAGATAAATGAATTCAGGAATCCATCTCAAGTGAAGTAACGTATACAGGTATGTTACTTGAAGAAGTAAAAATGCAAATAAAACAAAACCTTATTTGCCTCTTTTCCTTCAAGTTCCTGCTGGCTGTTGGTATAATTCAAGAGTAATAGCTATCAAAATGGATGTTCATATTAAGTAATCCTTAGAGAAATGTCATAGGCAAATTAAAAATAAGTTTTGCCTTGGATTAATAAAAAGAAGAGCTCATAAATGAGTTTTAAAGCTATCTCCTGCCCACCACCTCCCCTCCCCCGCCAGCTCTTCTGAGTATGTATAGTATACTACTAGGTGAAAATGAATTAAATGGAATTATTTTCTTTTGGAACATTAAAGTCTAGAAGTACTGGGGTGGGCAGGAAGTTTAATAGCATGAAACAAGGTAAATTAGTAAAGAATAATATAAGCAGATGTAATTGGATCTTTAGGAGGAAATTATGACCTATAATGTTACAGCAGTTTTCTGTAGTACATTTTCAACCATAATGTGGAAAATTAGAAAATAAATGTTATTTTCAACATAAAAATTAATCACTTGGAGGATACATCTGGTTCTGCCAAGATAGAGGACCCCTATTCCTCCTTGATCTCCCTTACAGCGAAAACACTTTAGACATAACAAACAAGCACAGGAACACTCTAAAGGTGGAAAGAGAAGGCAAACAGCCTGCAGACCTTGAGACTCAAGAAAACCCAGGGAATTCACTATTTGTGTTCTTCCTGTCACCTCCCATATATCCTAGACAGGGTGCTATGAAAGCCTCCAAACTAGAACTGCCAACAGTCACAGACAAAAAGAGCTCTGAGAAAAAGCCTGTTTCCTTTAGACAAACAACTGGGGGAAAGGTAGCCAAGTAAGTCTAAACCTTTTTGACAATACTCACCCTACCCTGGCCAAATACCATCAGAAAAACCCCACCCCACCCCACCCCAAAGAAGCAAATAACAGTGCTCTCACTCCCCAACCCAGTGGTGTGGGCTGGGGAGATCAGAGACCTAAGCACCCATTTCTTTGCCCAGCAAAAGCAGACAGCACTTTGGTTCCCCCTGCTGGGTGGTTTTGGCAGACCAGGCAGGAAGCATTTTCCCTCATTCCACTTCAAGCTGAAGGAAGTTATGCTCTTGCCAGGGTGGTGTCTAGCAGCAGTGGGGTCTAGTAGCAGATTGAGCCTCCACCCCAACCCAGAAGCAATGACACTTAACAAGGTGACGTGAGCCAGGGCTAATCCATACTCTACCCTCACCTTACATCAACGAGGCAGAACAAGATGGTTGGAGGTAGGATTCTCAACACATCTTACCTCCACTAATGTCAG
Source organism: Pan paniscus (assembly GCF_029289425.2). Classification (NCBI taxonomy): domain Eukaryota; kingdom Metazoa; phylum Chordata; class Mammalia; order Primates; family Hominidae; genus Pan; species Pan paniscus. The sequence goes on along the minus strand of NC_073272.2, from coordinate 22,056,765 downwards.
TAGGGCCCAGTGGAGAACTGAGCCTTCACTCCCATCTGGCAAGTGATGGGTGGCAGGGCTAGTTGGCATTCTGCTTCCTTCTCTACCCTCCCCTGTTGTTAGCTGGGTCCTTTGGGGAGCTGAGCTTTTGGCTTTATAGTGCAGCAACAAAGAAGTATGAGTCAGCCCTCTGCTTTCCTCCTCCCTGTCATCAGTGGGGCCCAGCAGGGAGGTGAGCTTACACCCCTACTCAGAGGCAGTGAGGTGATACAGGTTGGTGCCCTACTTTCATTGGGACTAAGAGTGGAGCTGAACTTCCGTCCCACCCATCTGCAACAAAACAGTGTGAGTCATTGCTCCACTTTTGCCTGGGTGATGTTGGTGCGGCCCAGAGGGAAGTTGAACATACACACTCCACCTCAACAGGAGGACTGCCTGCTTCGGGGAAAAAAAAAAAGATTAAATAGGAAAGAGTCCTATAATCTCCAAATATCCATTAGACAGTAAAAAATCACTTATACCAAAAACCAGGAAAATCGCAACATGAGTGAGAAAAGACAGTCAACACACATCATCACTGTGATAATTCAGATGTTGTAATTATCAGACCAGAATTTTAAAGCAGCCATCACAAAAATGCCTCAGTGAGCAATCACAGACACTCTTGAAACAAATGAAAAATTAGTCTCAGAAAAGAAATGGAAGCCATAAGGAAGAACCAAATAGAAATTTTAGAATTGAAAAATACAGTAACAAATAAACTTACTACATGGGCTAGATAGAAGAATGGAGATGACAGGAAAGAATAACATTGGAGATAAAGCAATAGAAATGAACAATAGAGAAAAAATAAACTGGAAAATGAACAGAGCCTCAAGAGCCTGGTGAACATTAACAAAAGATTTAACGTTTATGTCATCAGAGTCCCAGAAAGGGAAAAAAGAAACTGGACCTGAAGAAATAATGGCTGAAATTTCCCCAAATTTTGCAAAAGACATAATCTTACAGATTCAGGAAGCTGACTGAATCCCAAATAAGATAAACCCAAAGTAATCCACTCCTAGACAAAATCAAAATCAAACTTTTGAAAATGAGTAGTTATTGTCTAATAGATACAGAGTTTCAATTTTGCAAGATAGTTCTGAAGATTAGTTGCATAATGTGAATATACTTAATACTACTAAACCGTACACTTAAAATAGTTGAGATAGTGAATTTTATGTTATGTTTTATGACAATTGAAAAAGTAAAATATCAAACTTTTGAAAATTAAAGAATCTTTAAAGCAGTTAGAGAGAAATGAACTGTTACCTATAGGGAACAATTCACGTGACAGCAGATTTTCCATCAGAATCTATGGACGTCTGCCAGGCACAGTGGCTTACGCCTATAATCCCAGCACTTTGGGAGACTTACGCCTGTAATCCCAGCACTTTGAGGGGCTTACACCTATAATCCCAGCACTTTGGGAGGCCAAGGCAAGAGGATTGCTTGAGCCCAGGAGTTCGAGATCGGCTTGGGCAACATGGCAAGACCCCATTTTTACAAATAATAACAATAATAAAAATAAATAGCCAGGCATGGTGGCACGTGCCTGTAATTCCAGCTACTGGGGAGGCTGAAGCTGGAGGATCACTTGAGCCCAGACAGTCAAGGCCCCAGTGAGCCATCTTCACACCACTGCACTCCAGCCTGGGCGACACAGTGAGACCTCATCTCAAAACATCTATGGATGCCAGAAGGATATGGCACACCATTTTTCAAGTGCTGAAAGAAGATACTGTCAACCCAGATTTCTATACCAAGTGAAAATATCCTTCAGGAATGAAGGTAAAATCAGAGTGGTCTTGGATCCAGGAAAACTAAGAGAATTTGTGAGTAGCAGACCCTGAAAGAGAATGATAAAAGAAGGAAACTTGGACTGTCAGGAATAAAGAAATCACATAAATTCTACATAGTCTCTTCCAGAAAATAGAGAACAGTTTACAACTCATTTTATGAGGCCAGTATTATCCTGATAGCAAAACCTAAAGATAGTATAGAAAACTGCAGGTCAGTATCCCTGAAGCACATAGACACAGAATCCTCAACAAAAACTAGCAAAACAAATCTAACAACATATAAGAATTGTATGCCATGACCAAGTGGGTTTTATTCCACATCAGACACAGTATTCAAAAATCATTCAAGGTAGCCTACCATATTAAAAGGTTAAAGAAGACAAGTCACATGATACTAATGGAGAAAACGTATTTTTTCTTGATCATAAAATGGCTTATGAGAAAGAGAAAAATTTAGCTAAGTTAAACATTCATTCATAATAAAAACTCAGCCACCTAATAGAGGAGGACTTGCTCAACTTGATAATGAACCTACAGCTAACATAAAACTTAATGGTGTAGTCCCAGCACCTTGGGAGGCTGAGGTTGGAGGATCACTTGAGGCCAGGAGTTCAAGTCCAGCCTGGGCAATATAGCAAGGCCCTATGTCTAGAAAAACAATTTTTTTAAAAATTAGCAAGGAATAGTGGCACGCACTTATAGTCCTAGGTACTTGGGAGACTGAGGCAGGAGGAGCCCTTGAGCCCAGGAGTTCAAGGCTGCAGTTAGCTATGATCACACCACTGCACTCCAGCCTGGGTGACAGAGCAAGACCCTGTCTCTAAAAATAAAATGGGAGGAACCCTTCCAAATGATTTTAAGACTTACTATATCCAGTACTCAAAATACTGTAGTATTGGCAAGGGGATACACACATAGATCAGTGGAATAAGATGGAGAACAAGAAATAGACCCACGTAAGTACAGCCAACTGATTTTTGTCAAAGTTACAAAAGCAGTTTGATAGAGGAAGGATAAATAGCCTTTTCAACAATGGTGCCTGGAGCTATTGCACATCTATAGGTAAAACAATAAGTCTCAACCCAAATCTCGTACTGTGTAAAAGTTAATTTAAAATGGATCATGGATTTGAATGTAAAACTAGAAAACTTTTAGAATTTAGACATAGGAGAAGATCTTCAGGACTGTGGGCTAAATGAAGCATTTAAACCTGAGACCAAAAGCAAATTCTATAAAAGAAGAAAACAATAAATTGAACTTCTGAAAAATTCAAGACCTTTTATCTATGAAAAAGACTCTGAGAAGGGTATGAACCTGTAACTGAGACCGGACTTGTATTTACAATATTCAAAGAACTCTCAAAACTCAGCAATAACAAAGACAAGCAATCCAGGCAAAAAATAGACAAAAGAAGTGAACAGACACTTCACCAAAGATGAATAGCAGATAAGCATATGAAAAGATGTTCAGCATGGTTAACTATCAGGGAAGTGAAAAAACATGATGAGGTATCACTACATACCTATTAGAACAGCCAACATAAAAAATAGTGACAATAATAAATGGCAAGGATGCAAACAAACTAGATCACTCATATATTGCTGGTGAGGGCATAAAATGATACAGCCCCTCAGGAAAATAGTTTGGCCATTTATTAATAAACATATACTTGCTATATGATCCAGCAGTTGTACTCCTGGACATTCACCGCAGAGAAATGAAAACTTATGTCCACATAAAAGTCTGTGCACAGATGTTCCTAGCAGCTTTATTTGTACTATCCAAAAATTAGAAACCAAATGTCCTTGAATGGGTAAATGGTCAAATAATGTAGCACATCCACATCATGGAATAATACTACTCGCTAACTAAAAAGGAATGAATTGTCGATACACACAACAGCTTGGATGAATCTCAAGGGATTTATGCTGAGTGAAAAAAAGGTCACATGCTATATGATTTATATGACATTCTTAAAATGACAGAATTATCGCAAGGGAGAAGAGATTACTGATTGTCAGGAATTAGGAAAAGGGGAGGGAAGTGTGGTCGTAAAGGGGCCACATGAGGGATCCTGGTGGCAATAAACTGTTCGGTATCTTTACTGTAGTGGTGGATATAGAGACCCACACATGTGATCAAATGGCCTAGAAAACACAGCTACATACCTGTAAAGCCAGTGAAATCTGAGTAGGATCTGTGCATTGTACCAGTTGCAATATCCTGGCTTTGACAGGAAGTGATATAAGATGTTACCACTGGGGTGAAGTAGGTTAAAAGTGTATGGGACCTCTCTGTATTATTTTTGCAACTTCCTGTGACTTTATGATCATTTGATCATGTCTAAATAAAATGTAAGAAAAAAAGTTTATACAAAAAATTAGCTGGGCATGGTGGAGGGCGCCTGTAGTCCCAGCTACTTGGAAGGAGGCTGAGGCAGGAGAATGGCATGAACCCGGGAGGCGGAGCTTGCAGTGAGCAGAGATCACGCCACTCCACTCCAGCCTGGGCGACAGAGCGAGACTCTGTCTCAAAAAATAAAAAGAAATTAAAAAGCATTAAAGTGTCTATTCTCAATTAAAAACTTATTCCCAGTAATTTTACTAATAGGAATAAAAGGGTATGTCCTTAATACTTAAAAAAATCATCTCAAACCAATAACCAGCATCATGCTTCATGGGGACATATTGTGGGCATTCTCATTAAAACTATGCCTGCTATTTTCACTTCTATTTTACCTTCTAGAAGAGCTTGCTAATGCAATTAAATAAGAAAATCAAAGAGTATTCAAAAAGATAAAAGATTATTCATATATGATATCATTATCCTCTTAGATAACCTAAGGAAATCCACTAAAAAGGTTTATTAAAACAAATGATAGTCTACTAAGGTGATATTACACAAAATGTATTCAGAAATCAACAAACAGCTTTCCTGTTTAGGAGCCATAAACAGAAACTGTAATGGAAAAAAGATCTCATTCATAATAGCGACAAAAATGTTGAATGCCTAGAAATATAACAAGCAAAGGACAAGACCTAAATGAAGAAAATCACTGAATTGCATTAAAGAACAATTTGAAAAAATGAGAAAAAAAGCTATGGTTCTTTAATGTAATTTAAATTACTTTCAATAGGATTTGAAGGTTTTTTTGTTTTTTATTTTTTTAAGATTTGAGGGTAACTTTTCCTTTGTTTTGAATAAATATTCTCAGATTTTTCTTTTTTTTTTTTTTTTTCTTTTGAGACGGAGTCTCGCTCTGTCGCCCAGGCTGGAGTGCAGTGGCGCAATCTCGGCTCACTGCAAGCTCCACCTCCCGGGTTCATGCCATTCTCCTACCTCAGCCTCCCAAGTAGCTGGGACTACAGGCACCCACTGCCACGCCTGGCTAATTTTTTTGTGTTTTTAGTAGAGACGGGGTTTCACCGTGTTAGCCAGGATGGTCTCGATCTCCTGACCTCATGATCCACCCGCCTCGGCCTCCCAAAGTGCTGGGATTACAGGCATGAGCCACCGCGCCCGGCCTCAGATTTTTCGTTTTTAAAAATTTCCTTAGGTTTCTCTAAGTTATAGCTTATGTGAGCAGTTAAAACTTAACAACGTTTAGTAAAGTGTTCTCTTTTGTTCTTTTTGGGATAGAGGCACGATCTCAGCTCACTGCAACCTCTGCCTCCCGGGGTCAAGTGATTTTCCTGCCTAATCCTTTGAGTACCTGGGACTACTCGAGTACATGTGCCACCACGCCCAGCTAATTTTTGTATTTTTTGGTAGAGACAGAGTTTCACCATGTTGGCCAGGCTGGTCTTGAACTCCTGGCCTCAAGCAATCCACCTATCCAAAGTGCTGGGATTTCAGGCGTGAGCCACTGCGCCCAGCCTAGTAAAGCATTCCTATTAATACTCTTTATTTATGCTTAATAAATATGCATGTAGAATTAATCATGGAACTCTAATTAGAAACTACATTTGTGGTTATCTTTTCAGAAATTAGTTTTGATGGCTTTGTTACTAGGTTATATTTAAACCTAGGGTGAGTTTTAAATATATATATATATATATATATATATATATATATATATACACATACATATTTTAATTAGAGTGGATCATTTGGATTTTTTCTTCCTAAGTCAGTTCACCTAAAAACATGCCTAAAACACTTTGTATTGAGATACAGTTGATATTACACAAACAAGAATTCTGTTAAACAGGTTCTGATTTATTGTGTATTTGAGCAAGTACCATTGTATCGTTTTCCTTGTAACTTATTAATGCTATCTTTTTGTACATAAAGATGTTTGTAAGAATATATATGTTTAAGTGTTAATTAATAGTTATGTTATCAATAATGTTTATTAGTTCAGTAGACATTTAGCATCACTTGTCTTACAGATGGGGAAACAGAGGTTTAAGTGATTTTTGCCACAGTCACAGCAAATAAAAGCTTGGACTTTGAAGCCCAGCATAATGGTGTATCTATTTTGGGTAGGAGGGCTTCATTAAACCTCTGGAAACCAGAATAAATCATTTAACTTGTTTGTAGGACCCCTGAATTAGCCAACCCAAGTAATATATTAAAGGGTTATCCAGAACTCAGATTTTTAGCCCTAGAAATGGAAGTGGACCCATTAGGGCAAAGGGCTCTTCAAAATCCCCTCAAATAACAGTAATTGTCGTTTCCCCTGACAAGATGAGCAGGAGGAAAGAGAAACTGACACCTCCTAAACACCCAGTGTGGCTGGGCATACTGAACTGTACCACAACCTCCAGCATAATTAGGATCCAAATTTTATGGATTAGAAAACTGAGATTCATGTTAAGTCACTTACCCAAAGTCACACCTATAATAAAGAACAAAGCCAGGCTTTGAAACTTGATGTATCAGGCTCCAGAGCTCATGATCTTTACACTGGGGTTTCCCTTTTTTTTTTTTTTTTTTTCTTTTCCGAGATGGAGTCATGCCATTGCCCATGCTGGAGTGCAGTGACGCGATCTCGGCTCACCGCAGCCTCCGCCTCCCAGGTTAAAGTGATTCTTCTGCCTCAGCCTCCTGAGTAGCTGGGATTACAAGCATGCACCAGCACGCCTGGCTAATTTTTGTGTTTTTAATAGAGACGGGGTTTCACCATGTTGGCCAGGCTGGTCTCGAACTCCTGACCTCATGATCCTCCTGCCTCGGCCTCCCAAGGTGCTAGGATTACAGGTGTGAGCCACCGCGCCTGGCCTCCCAGTCTTGTGTAATCACAGGCATCCTCTAAGGTGCCTGTTTAAAAAATAATATACTTAAAAATGGGGCTTCTGGGAATTCTGATTCAGTCTTGGGCTGAGATAGGTCCAGGTAATATATCTTTAACAGGAACCATAGGTAATTTTGATCATCAGGCAGATTGGAAAATATTACCAATGCCATTGTGTACTAAGAGGGTTTGAAGGTATTGGAGAAGCAGGAATAGGATTAGGAGTAGATCCCAATTTTTTTAATTGATACTTTACTAATTTTCTCTAGTAAAATAATAGATCAGATTGTGGAAATTATAAAATTGCTTTAAGTTCCCTTAATCTGCACAAAAACCAATATTGTATTTTTTTCTTTTATTTGACAACATTCGTACAGTGAGTTCTTTGGCATTATCTATGTTTACATTGGGGAACAAAAGCACCATTGACAGGTATAGATAAAACTATTCTAAATGCAGAAGTGGAAGAAAAAGTTACACTTAGAAGTAACGTTAAAAACAGCTTTAAACATAGAATCAGTAACTTCCTTGGGTACGAAAACCCCCCAAAATTTTAAATAACTTTAATCTAAAACTTTAATCCTTAAAGTTTTATAGAAGATCGTAAAACTTTCAAGCTGGGAGAGCTCCTGGATAGTCACATATTTATGGATGAAGCAACCACAACTTAGAGAGGCTTGGGGACTTGCCCACAGTTGGTGGCAGACTTTCAAATCCATGCTGGCCAAGATTCCATAGAACTCATGGATTACAGATAAATACCAGAAAAAAGCAACTTTTCCAAGGATACACCAGTTTTTAGAAATAAATGTAGTGGCAAGTCATGTTTTCCTTATATTCCCTATTTTGTTTACCTAATTTTTATGTTTTCTTTCATTTTTCATTGTCCTAATAAAAATAAGTATATTTAAAGAAATCCCTTTTAGGAGATTATGTAATTTGAAGTATTTTATCTGATCAATGATAGAAAAATGAACCATAACCTTCCTAGAATAGTGTATTTAACAAATAAATACTTTCAGAACATGTGCTGAAGAACTCTAGTTTTCTCCACTTTTATTACAAAACTATTTTATGAATGGAGAAAAATGAGCATAGCTAGATGCTTGTACGTGAACTCTAACAGCAGTATAACAGCATTTCTATGTAAGTAGTAGGAGCTTTGTATTTGAACTTGAATTTAATTATCTTATCTGCAAATTTAATAGCTCTATGATCTTGGACAAGTTATTAAAATCTCAACCTAACTTTTTTTCTTCTCTACGTAGTAACTCACCTCATGGATGATTTTTAATTATTAATTGGGATTCAGTGAGAGAATATGTGTAACACAGGTAGCACTGTAGTTTGAACAAAATAGGCAATGAATAAATGATAGCTGTTACTTATTTCCTTGACCCAGTAGTTATTTAGAAGAATATTAATTTCTGAGTGAGTGCTTTATTTCCTTATTCAATATTTTATTGTAATCAGAAAATGTGACCTGTGTAATTCCTGCCTTTAAGAATTTTAAACTGGCCTGTAATCCTAGCACTTTCGGAGGCTGAGGTGGGAGGATTGCGTGAGGCCAGGAGTTTGAAGCTGCAGTGAGCCAAGATTGCACCACTGCACTCCATCCTAGGTGACATGGTCAGTTTTTATAACTTTTCATAGAAACTTAAAAGTTGAAAACAACCCATATTCTTTTTACATTATAAAATTCATTATCTACCTGTTCTAATATAAATTATTTCAAATGCTTTGTCCTTATTTATTATGCTAGTTGATATTAGTGCACTAAAATTTTCCCATCCATTTTCTTTCCATTTAGTTTATGTTATATTCTCCAAGGCATCTGTTCTTCTGTTTTGTGGTTGGTTTAGTCATGGTTAAATGTTCAATACTATTATGCATTTACTGTTTTTAATGACTTTTTTGCTTAAAAAGTGATACATGCTAATTGTAGAAAATACAGAGAAGGAAATAAACCTCTGCACTCTTACTATGGAATATTATTAAAAGACTTTTATGTGATTAAGAGTAGGGGTTTTAGGGCCAGCCGTGGTCACTCACGCTTGTAATCCCAACGCTTTGGGAGGCCGAGACGGGTGGATCACTTGAGGTCAGGAGTTCGAGACCAGCCTGACCAACATGGTAAAACCCAGTCTCTACTAAAAAAAAAAAAAAAATACAAAAATTAGCTGGATGTGGTGGCACGCACCAGTAGTCCCAGTTACTCAGGAGACTGAGACAGGAGAATCCCTGGAACCCGGGAGGCAGAGGTTGCAGTGAGCCAAGATTGTGCCACTGCACTCCAACCTGGGTGACAAATCCAGATTCCATCTCAAAACAAAAACCAAAAGAGTAGGGGTTTTAGAATTAGATTTGGGTTTGAATTTCGGCTCTACTTATTAGCCTTAGGCAGTATATTAGACTTTCTCATGTATTCAACAAATATTTATTGAACACCTACTGTGTGTGCCAGGCATTTTGCTAGGCGACTGGGGATCCAGTGCTTAGAAAGTTTGACATACCTATCTTGGCTTAATTTCCTCATTTGTAAACTGGTGATAATACCTCACAGAGTGGTTAAGAAGCATCAAAGATAACAGTCCTTAGCATTTGCCTGGTATGTGGAGCTCAGTAAATGATAGCAATCATTTTTACTGTGTGTATTCAATATTGATTATATCTTTAATCCAAATAAAATGACTTTTTTAACTCAGCTTAAGGTTTTTGCCTTACATTTTATTTTTGGTATTAATGTTATAAACGCTTGTTTTATTTTTTTTTATACTTATCTGTTTGGTTTGGGTTTCTCTTTAAAGTAGTAAATAGTTGTTGGTTTACTTTTTAAAAAATATAACCTGATTATTAAAGTTATGATTATCAAACATTTCAGACACATACCAGACTGGAGAGAGTAGTGTAATGAACCAACATATTCCCATAACCCAGCCTCAAGGATTATCAAACTCATGGCCAATCTTGTTCCATTTCTGTTTCCTCTTCTCATTCCCCTAACCACCCTCCGATAAACATTTGCATTTATACTTCTTAAAAGATAGACTTTCAAAATTCATAAGGACCTTACTATCATCACTCATAAAACATCAGTAATTCTTTAATGACATCTAATATCCAGCAAGCCACTTCCTTGTATAATTAAACACTTTAAACTTTACATTTCTTACATTATTACTTTTGGAATGGTTTCCGTCATATTATTTTACATTTTTTATTCTTGTGAGGTTTTTTTCTTCTTCCATATAAATTGTTTTGTTTGAGGAGCTTATGAAATATAGAAGAATGAATTACGGAGCTAAAAAGATCTGGGTTTGAATCCTGCTTCTGCCATTCAGTAATTAACTTTGCTGAGCCTTGGTTTCCTCAACTATAAAATAGGAATAATTATACCTGACTCATGTTCTTAGGGTTGAATGTGATGCCTGCATAAAGTATTATTAATAGTCTCTGCCAGTTGTTATCTTTAGTGATTCGAACTGTAATATCTATTCTTGGTTACTGTATGGTTTTTCAAAACATTCCAAAATTTGTATTTACTGGATAACTACTAAAACTAATGGTTTTAAAATATCCTTCTAGGAAAGAGAATTTAGAATCTTGGCTTCTCCCACTACCTCTTTTATTTTGAGTTCACATTAATTTAACCTGATGTTACAAATCCTACTTTGAACTTTCTGAAGTGTTTTTTCTTTTATATTGTTTATATACTCATATCAATTATTCTTCACTATTGAACCCTTTTCTTTTAGTGGGATTAACTGTTTTACTCAGTTATTTCTAGATATTAGATTGGTGTCAGTATACTTCACCAGTTCTTTCCTACCTCAATATTCTTTATCTCTTATTCTCTTTTGATGGTCTAGGATGTACCTTTGAACAATTTATTTTTTAAAAAAACTACCAGGATGGCGAAAATTTGACTTTGCAGATCTAAGAATAATTTCCTGTGAGCTTTGAACACGAAAAACTAGAATGAGGTATAAAATTCTTAGATCATAACTTTTCCTTTTCAATTCTCTGTAAGTGATTACTTCATTGTCTTCTGGCATTTTATTGTTGCAGAGGAGAAATCTGAGGTCAGTCTGATTTCAGTTCCTTTGAAATAACCTATTTTTTTCTGCTTGTATGCTTGTAGGATTATATCTTTATCCTTGAAATTTAAAAACATTTGCCAGGACATGTCTTGGTGTTGATGATCTCTGTTGAACCTTCTCAGTCTCCAGTCTCAGGTATTTTTTTTTCAGAACTGGAAAGTTTTCTTATACTTTTGATTGATTAAACTGCCTGTTTTTTTTTCTTTAGGAACATCTGTTATTCATAGATTATTTCTATGTCTGTCTTCCATAGTTTCTTTAAATCTTTTCTTTCTTTCTTTCTTTTTTTTTTTTTTTCATTTACTCAAGTTTGTCCTCTGTGGCATGGATTCCGTTTTCTGTAGTGTCAATTCTAATACTTGCTATTCACAATGCAGATTTAATTTTGGCTACTATGTTTTCATTTCTTTATTCTTATCTCAACATACTCTTGTTTCATAAGCAGAATCCCCCTTAGACGGTAACACTTCAAAAAATATGAGGTGGATCCCAGCCTGAAACTTGGCCACAACCACAGGACCAGGAAAAAAAAAAGTTTCTGAAAGGGTCCTCTTAAACATAAAAATGTAAATATAACCAGAGGTCATTCCTACCCTCATCTAGAAAATAGAACAATGTTGGGTACTAACAGACCTTAAGTAGCTAGAGGAATAGTAAAGCAGGCATAAGGGCACCTTAACTAGAAATAAACTGATTTTTCTAATTACATGTATTGTTTTTCTCTTTATAAAATTAATACATAATAAGTGCATATAACTTTGAAAATACATTACAAAGAAGAAAATCCTGTGACCCAGGTAACGACTGATAAGATTTTATGTATGTTTTGCCAGCTACATGCACACATGTTGGGAGGAGGGGATGCAAAATTGGGTCATACTATAGTTTTGTATCCTTTTTAATGTAATATATTGCAAGCATATTTTTTGCATCATTAAATTTTCTTTAAGGCCCTGATTTTAACCATTGCATAGTATTCCTACATATGAATAGATGTATTATGATTTATTTAACCAGTCCCTTGTTGGTCATTTAGATTGTTTTCTATTTTTCAGTATAATGAGTATGATGAATATCACTGTACATAAGTCTTTATGCACATCTCTGATATTTCCTTAGGATAAATGAGGAGCTGATTCTTAATCCTGTCACATTGGTAAGGATTATATACATTCCTTATTAAGAATATAAAGTGCTTGTTTCTTATTGTTTCATTGTGATTGCATAGAAGATTCTTTGGATTCTGAACAATTTGGTGGTATCTTAACCAAAGTTTGAGAGAGGTTTCTAATGCCTCATGCTCAGCACCTTCATGATGGAATTCCTATTGTGTAAGCTTTTGGACAGGAAAACCACTGCTGATATCAGGGAGTTTGGAAAGTAGATATACTTGTGGAAACCTGAGGGTGGTTAAAAAAAAAAAAAAAAAAAGTATGGTCCTTGTTCATTCCTACAGCCTGGGTCTCCATATTAATATACTAGGGCTCTGGATCTTTTCTTTTCCTCTTCCCTTCCTGTTATTTCAGACTGTTACTCTCTCTGAAGATTCTTCTCTTAATGTCCGTACGTCCATTTCATTTCTAGGTAGGAGAATGTCAGTAGATGATATACCCTGCTGAGTTCAAGGTAGCATTTTATCAGTCACAGATCATCTTTTGGTCCTAGCATACTTATACATGATGATCTCCTGCTGAAATCAAAGTATTTTTTTAACTAATTATATATTTTCAGAGGTATCAAACAGCAGCCTGGAAAAGTACATTGTTGTATCATGCCATTACAACAAAGCAATCTGCTTAATAAAGTTGCTTAAAATGAAAGTTTTTAAATTAACAAAATATTTTTAACCTAAGAATTTTCCATAAAATAGTTAGGAATACTCTAGAGTTCCTGACACCTTGATTCAGAAATACTGATTGGAATTGTTCTTCCTCTTTAAGCCTGGAAGATGATCTTAGGTGATAATTTTTTACAACATTGAAAACAATTCCTGCTGAAAGTCAAGGGAACAGTCTCCTTTATCTGATTTGTTCTGATGAGACCCATATTGTAGGTTATCTAATGTGTGACTTTATACACATTTCAGGCTAACAAAGTAAAGCATGATTAGCATTTCCTAACCTTTTCCAGTATTTCACATCACATTTGCATATATACAATCTGCCAGGCTCTGAAATTTTTTGGCTGGAAGGCATTATGGTGGGATGAGAGAGGATAAATACATTTGCCTCACTTTTAAACTATTTTTTGTCCATACTCATTCTCTAGCTACATTGTATAAAAATATAGCACATACATAAATGATCTCTTCCACCCTGCTTAGTGGAAAATTGACTGTAGTGAATGATGGAACAGGTGTTTCAACACTCTCCTATACTTCTTCATTGCATTACATCTTTAGAAGTTACCTATAGAAATGTAATGTTACACAGTCCATTGAGGCAAAAGAGAGGAAAAGAAGTAACATTTACTGAACATAGACTGTCTCTTGGTGGATCTTTTTAGTTACAACATCCCTGTGAGGTAGATATTATGTGCATCTTGTGAGTGAAGAAACTGAGGCTCAAAATGTTAAATAACTTACCCAAGTTCAGGTAACTACACCAGTAAGTGACAGAATTGGGGTTTAAACGTGGTACTGACCAGCTTTAGAACACATTTTTTCCCACTTGTTTTTTAAAATTAGAGAAATATATTTTCTTGTTTAACAAGTACTATTCCTTAAACTAGGAAACAATAGAAAGTAAAATACTGAGTAAGACTCATAATCCATGTAACCTAATCTCTAATAAAACCAACCGTCATTTTCCAAATGGGAAACTTAACTGTAGAAGTAACTCTTTGCTCATTTCTAATAGATAACATTTGAATCCTTGTTTTGATGAAGTGATAGAAAAGTTTCATTTAAATAAAGGTGCTTTTTTTGGTAGAAAAAGCTTTGTAAAGCTTCACTGGTATGTAGGATAATGTTGGCTCGCTGCTTTAAAAATTAAATTGTTCAACATTTTAAATTATTGCCAAACTCAGGAGGTAGCTATTTTTACAAAAAGTAGAGCATAAAATACCCTTCAGATTATGTTTCACTCAATTTTTTTCTTAGGTTGCTTTGTTAGTATATACTATACTATTAGCTGGGTGAGTATTTGAGAAAAGAAAGTTTATTGTAAAATTTGAGATGACGTGAAGCTGAAAATAGTGAAGAGGCTGATTGACAGATTTGGAATCTAATATATAGAGACTGTAGCAATGGATGAGAGCTGGAAAAAGATGAATCAAAAATTTTAAATAAAGTTTTATTCATGGAACTAAGAGTAACAACAGGTATGGATAGAGGATGCAGGGTGTGGTTGCAGTGCAAGACAAGGATTTAATCAGAAAACTTGATACGTCAGCATTGTGTTGAGGGCATTCCAAAAATAATGCATATGTGAACTGCATTAACATAAGTTTATTTTCTAGGACAAGGGAGATAATATGACCTTTACTCTGCATTGGTCGTTTGAGGGTTGAAATGTTAATTACGTGCAATTCCATATACCACCCTTTAAGATGATTTGGAGTGTGTTCAGAGAAGAAGATGGTGATGAGTCTTATCTGTCTTAAATAAATGTTTGAAGGAACTTAAGTTATCTAGAAAAGATAAGATTCAGGGTGGATTAGAGTCATAGATGTAGATTTACTTCCTGTGACTTTGCAGATAGAGTACAGGCAAGTTAGTCATCATTTATTAGTAATCCTCTTAAAGAGAATTCACAGCTGAGGAAAGTTGCTATATAATGAAAAATTTCATGTAGCAGGCAGTACTTTCTCAGAGATATTATAGTGCCTAGTGAGGTAGTACATTCTTGTCCTGGTAGTATTTAAGCGTAAGTAAGAATGGAGTAGAAAGAGTTGAAACATATTATGTGTAGTAGGAACAGAAGACTTTTGAGATGCCTTATCAATTCAAATATTTTTTAAATTCCAAGATCAAAAGGACTTTACAGAGTATTTTATCCTCATGAAGCTACCTCACCTTAGTAATAATGTGCATTGGTACAGCTCTTTAACATTTATAAAGTTCTTTCTTCTGAATTATCTCATTTTTGAGCCTGGTAATAATCCTTTGGGTAGATAGGACAAGTATCCTTATTTTGAACAGGTAAAGTAATAGGCTAAGAGAAAGTCTGAATTGCCTCAAATCATAAAGCTTATAAGCAGCAGCCTAGGGCTCTATCCTTGGTCTGCGAATTCCAAGTTTAGTGCTGTTTCTCCTGTACCAGTTTTCTCTAAAAGTAAGTTATAAGTTGTGACACTTGCTTTGCATACATTAAAAATTGCAGGGAACAGATGGGTCTTAAATTTTATTCCTATGAAAAACGTACGTGTAGCTCAAGTTAGACTGAGGGTTCTAAACGCCAAACAATGGGGAGTCATGGGGGCAAGTCTGTGTTACAGAAAGATAACTGTTTACAATTAATGAAAAAATCTGGTTTGGGCTGCTAGATGAATGATGGTGCCATTCATTAAGATGACAAATATAGGAGAGGAGGGAGCAGATTGGTGGGCCAGAGGTGAGGTAATTGAATTTTGGACGTAAGAAAACTAACTGACATTGATTGTTTACTAAGTGCCAGACACTATGGTTAGGGTTTTATATCATTTAACTCATTTAGTCTTTACTACAACCCTCTGAAGATAAGACTTTTCAATCTTCATTTTCCATATGAAGAAACTGAAAAGCTTAGATTGTTGAAAGAACCTGTCCAAGACTTCATAATTAATAGGGTGAGATAGGAATTTGAATCTCTATGTCTGACAACAGAGCCACAGTTGTTAGGAGCTAGTTCTTTGGGACATTTGGATAAGAACAACCAGTAGTCAGTCAGTTGAATAAATGGTTGTCACTTTGAGGAAAAAGAAATATTCTGGAGATACATGAGTATCTTTATACCAAAGAAATGGGCAGTGTTATAGCCTTTGAACATACCTTAGGAAAATAAAGATTTTATACTTGTCTCCCTACCTTTTCCTGAATTTTGGCACTGTTTCTGTGCTTCATAGTATTATATAGGCATTCCCTCATCTAGGAACATCTTCTATGAGTGGTGAAAATGAAAGGTGCCCTTTGTATAAGGTCAGTAGACCTTCTAAGATAGGGGCTATGTTTTATTAACTTCTGTCTCCAGCTCAGTGCCTAGAACATAGCTTGAATGAAATGAAATGAATGAATGGATGGATGGTAAATAGGGATGAGAAAAACAAAGAGGGGAGTTCATATTTAGAGCAGCTGCCTCATGTGAAGTATGAGGTGATAGGTGGGCTGCCTTTTATTTCCCAGGTGATAATGTTCCAAAGATGGTTAGCTTAGATCCTTGTATACTTGTTGAATTAATAGTCGGGACTACTCCTTTTTCCAGTAAGGGAATGAGAGAAGAAACTATGTGTTCCTGACTTCCGTTTTTGTGGTTTTAAAAAATTACACAAATAATATGTATTCATTGTAGACATTGTAGACACATTAGAATATTCAAATAAGCAAAAATAAACAATTTAAATTGTCTAAAATTCTACCACCCAGAGATAACCACTGTTAACATTTTGGTGTATATCCTTCCAGAGTTTTTCCCATAAAAATATATACATTGGAATATGTATATATTTATTTAGAATGGGATCATTACAATCCATATTGTTTTGTAGACTGCTTTTTCACTTCTTACGTGTGACTGTCTTTCTATGTCAATGAATTTACACCTTTATCATCATTTTAATGACTGCATAGTAGTCCATTATAAGGATGTACCATAATATATTTAACTAGTTCTCTATTGTTAGGAATTTAGGTTTCCAATTTGAAGTTCTTTTTGGAATAAAAGTTATGGTGAGCATTCTTGTATGTACATCTTTGTACACTTGTCTACTTTTTTAAAAAAAGAAGTAGAATTGATGAGACATTTCAAAATTTTATGTGTGGTATTTTGGTTTTTTTAAAATATGAACTCGGATTGCCTTCCTGAAAGTTTGTGCTGATTCACACTTTCTCCAGCAGTATGTCCAGAGTGCTCTCTCCCCCGTACCCTCGTTAATACTGAATGGTTTGTTGTTTTTGTTTTTGTTTTTGTTTTGTAAATCATTACCAATTTGAAAGGCAAAAGGTGTCTTTGGGTTAAATGCATTTCTTTGATGAGTACTAAGGCTGAACTCTTTTTTCCCTTATTGCTCATTTCTGTTGAGGTTCATCGTTTTTTCTTACAGGTTTGTAAAACAAAGCTCTTTATGTATTGAGGATACCAACCCTTTGTTATATGTTGCCTTTTTTTTGTAATCAGTTTGTCTTTTATCTTTTTTTGTGTCTGGCAGAAGTTTTAAACTTTTATAGATTCAAATGTCATTTTTTTCTTTATGATTTCAACCCTCCTTACCCCATGAGTATTGTTCACCTATATTCTAATACTTGTACAATTTTATTTTTTCACATCTAAATGTTTAATCCATCTGGAATTTATTTTGATGTAGAGATTGGGCTTAATTTTCTCTGAAATAATTAATCAGTTCCCTTGATTAATTATGAATGGAGTTGGAATTTAGAGTGTGTTTTGCCATACACTGTTGTAATGATGTTTGGTGAGGCTTAAATGAGACCATTTGTAATGCATTTAACTATTAAACTCAAGGGTTCACGTGGAAAGGTAATAATCATTTATTATATGATTTCCATGAAAAAATGTTTTTATAGTTTCAAATAATTAACTTTTGAAGCACATCCTGTTGCAAATTTAGCAACTGCATACTCATATGGTGGTTCTACTTCATTAGAGCCCTTTAGGGGTGAAAATCTTCCTCAATTTTTTTTTTTTTTTTGTCTGCCTTCATTTAACTTTAACTGATGTGAGGTCTGTTTTGGTAACTTCCTGCTTGCTGTGCTTTTCACAGAATGGACAGCAAATTATGGATGAACCTATGGGAGAGGAGGAGATTAACCCACAAACTGTAAGTAAAATATTTTATCACAAAGGGTATAGATAAATGAAATACTGTAAAGTTATTATTATTTTTCAACTGAGCAGAGTAATCATTTTACAGTATTAGAAACTTGTCGATCCTTTCACATTAACTTTACCAGACTACATTATTGAGTATGCCAGGGACCTTTCTAAAAACTGTTTGATAAGAGTGATTTTAAGAGAATGATAAAACAAATTGCTTTATATTGTTGAAAGTTTTTCATTAGTGCCTAAAGCTTATGTTTTTTTGTTTCATGGGGATTTTTTTGAGATGGAGTTTTGTTCTTGTCACCCAGGCTGAAGTGCAATGGTGCGATCTTGGCTCACTGCAACCTCAGCCTCCTGGGTTCACAGGATTCTCCTGCCTCAGCCTCCTGAGTAGCTGGGATTACAGGCGCTCACCACCACACCTGGCTAATTTTTGAATTTTTGTAATTTTAGTAGAGATGGGGTTTCACCAAGTTGGCCAGGCTGGTCTCAAACTCCTGACCTCAGGTGATCTGCCCACCTCAGCCTCCCAAAGTGCTGTGATTACAGGCGTGAGCCACTGTGCCTAGCCTGAAGCTTATGTTTTTAAATAACCAAATTGAACGTAAATTTGTTAAAGACAAAAATATAGAGGTCATACTTTACAGATACGTTTAACATAGAAAGTGGACATTCACCATTTCCTCATCTGGTTTTTTTGTTGTTGTTCACTCCTGAATCCCCAGTAACTAAACCAATGTGCCTGGCACATAATGGACACTCATTAAATATTACATAAATGAATTAATAAATTGTTCCCTACCACCACACACAGAATAACCATTGTCAGCAGCTAAGTTATAGTCATCTTGATATTTTGTACATAAGATAATTATTATTTATGTTTACAAAATACATATTCTGCAACTTGTTCTTTTTACTTAACATGTCTTGAACATCTTTGTATGACAGTACATATAGAACTACCTCTTCTTTGTTTTGTTTTTTTGTTTTGGGGGGTTTTTGAGACACGGTCTCTCTCCCTGTCACCCAGGCTAGAGTGCAGTGGTAGAGTCATGACTCACTGTAACGTCAAACTCCTGGGCTCAAGCAACCCTCCCACCTCAGCCTTCTTGGTAGCTAGTACTACAGGCATATGCCACGACACCCAGCTAATTTTTTTTTTAATGTTTGTGTTTTTTGTACAGATGGGGTCTTGCTATGTTGCCCAGGCTGGTCTTGAACTCCTGGCCTCAGGCAATCCTCCTGCCTCATCCTCCCAAAGCATTGGGATTACAGGTGTCAGCCGCCATGCCCAGCCAGATCTACCTCTTTTTTAAGTGGTTACACAGTTACAGTATTCTATTTTATGAATATCCTATATTTAATGTAATTTTCCCCTGTTTTTGTGAATTTGTGTTTCAGTAGGCTATAGTCTTAGAAAAGGATGTACTGAAACCAAGGGCATAAACATTTAAATCAATAGACATTTGTCAAATTTCCCGTCAAAATTTCAGTATATGAGAATACCTGTTTGAGTATTGCCTACTCAACACTAGGTATTATCAGAAAATATTTTTAATTTGAGTGACTCTAGATAAATAATACTTTCCCTTTTTGTCTTTTTCTTTTTTTCTTTTTTGAGACAGAGTCTCGCTCTGCTGCTCAGGCTGGAGTGCAGTGGTGTGATCTCAGCTCACTGCAACTTCCGACTCCCAGGTTCAAGCCATTCTCCTGCCTCAGCCTCCCGAGTAGCTGGGATTACAGGCAACCGTCACCACGCCTGACTGATTTTTGCAATTTTAGTAGAGATGGGGTTGCACAATGTTGGCCAAGCTGGCCTCGAACTCCTGACCTCAAGTGATCCACCCATCTTCGCCTCCCAAAGTGCTGGGATTACAGGCGTGAGCCACCATGCCTGGCTGACTTTCCCATTTTAATTTGCATCTCATTTGCTTACTAGTGAGGTTGAGTATCTATCATTATTGGCATTTGTTATTTTATGTTTTGCTCAGTTTTCTTTGGGGTTACTTGTTGTCTCCTTATTGGTCTGTACAATCTCTGTGTATATTCTGGATATTAACTCCATGTCTATTATGTATCTTGTAATATTTTTTTTAAACATTAATTATGTGCCTTTCATTGTAGTATGTACGGAAGTTTTTTGTTTGTTTGTTTTTTGTTTGTTTGTTTGTTTGTTTTTTGAGACGGAGTCTTGCTCTGTCATCCAGGCTGGAGTGCAGTGGCACTACCTCGGCTCACTGCAGCCTCTGCCTCCCGGGTTCAAGCGATTCTCCTGCCTCAGCCTCCTGAGTAGCTGGGATACAGGCACGCGCCACCACGCCTGGCTAATTTTTGTATTTGTGGTAGAGACGGGGTTTCACCATATTGGTCAGGCTGGTCGCAAACTCCTGATCTTGTGATCTGCTCGCCTCGGCCTCCCAAAGTGCGGGGATTACAGGCGAGAGCCACTGCGCCTGGCCAGAAGTTTTCATTTTTAAATGGTCACATCTGGCTTCTGGGTTTCATGCTTTGGTTAGAAAATCCTTCCCTACACTAAGGTTATAAAAATAATCCTTTTACATTTTGATCTTTTATAGTTTTTTGGTGTTTTTTGTTTTGTTTTACATTTAGATCTGTGATCCACTTGGAATTTAGTACCTGGTATGAGGTAGAAATCTAACTTTTCTTTCCAAATAGATAGCCTGTTATCCTAACCTCTATTTATTGAATAAATAAAATCTATTATTTCCCTACTCATTTGAGATACCTCTTTTATCATGTATAAAATTGCCTTATACCCCTTGTATCAGTTTCCTGCTTTGCCATAACAAATTACCACAAACTGGGTGGTTTAAAACAACAGATGGCTCTCGGGGAGGTTCCTTTGTTGCCTATTCCAGCTTCTGGTGTTTGCCAGCAATCCTTGGCATTCCATGGCTTGTAGATACATCATTCCACTCTCTGCCTCGGGCATCAGATGATCTCTCTGTTTGTGTCTGTGTCTAAATTTCCCTCTTCTCATGAGAGCACTAGTCATTGGATTGGGACCATCCCACTCCAATATGACTTCATCTTAATTACATCTGCAAAGACACTGGTTTCAAATAAGGTCACATTCACCGTTACCGGGGATTACTTGAACATACCTTTTTGGAGGGCACAATTCAACCCACAATCCCCCTGAATATTTTGACTTTACATACTTTTTCAATTACTGTCATTTTATTATATGTTTTTTTAAATGTGGTAAAGCAAGCCTTCCTACCTTTTTACTTTTGTAAAAAGTCTTATATGTAGTCTTATAAATGTAGTCCTACACATTTAATCTTCCAGATAAACTTTACAATCAGTTCATCAAGTACTTCTGAAAAATTTATTGGGATTTTTATGAGAATTGCCTTAAATTTACAGATTAACATGAAAAATTATTTTAACAATATTGAGTCTTCACATTCAGGAACATTCATTCTTTCTGATTTTCTTTTATATTCTTTATCAAAATTTTATGGTTTCTTGGCTGGGCGTGTTGGCTTATGCCTGTAATCCCAGCACTTTGGGAGGCTGAGGCAAGAGGTTCGCTTGAACCCAGGAGTTCGAGACCACCCTGGGCAGCATAGTAAGTCCCTGTCTCTACTACAGGTTTAAAAATAAGCCAAGCATGGTGGCATATGCTGTGGTCCCAGCTACTTGGGAGGCTGAGGCAGAGAATCACTTGAACCCAGAAGTTTGAGGCTGCAGTGAGCTATGATCATGCCACTGCACTCCAGCCTGGGCAACAGAGTGAGACCCTGTCTGAAAAAAAAAAAAGTTATAGTTTTTTACATACAGTTCTTGTGCATTTGTTAAGACAAGTTATGGGTATTTTATAGTTTTATAGTCTTTGTTATGTCGTAAGTGGGATTTTTTTTCTGCTATGTTTTCCATCTGGTTATTGCGTATATATATTTAAAATGTTAGGTGTTTCTATCTGTTTTTTAGCATCTTAGGAGTGTTAACTTTTCAGAAATCAAACAAATTGTCATGAACGTTATGTCAGTTGTGGAAGAATAAGATCAGTTTAACCTTCTGCTTAAAACACCTCCATAGTTTTATGGTTCCTTTAAATAAAAACCCAACCTCCATAACATGACCTACCAGGCCCTGCATAATAAGGCTTTGCATACTTCTCTCCACATCCTCTCTAGCCGCACACCTCTACCCTCTACTGAAAGTCCAGTCACTCAAATGTATCAGCTTCTCTTTTGCTTATGGGCTTTCAAAGGCAATGTTCCTTCTCCCAGAATTCTTTTCCCTTACCGCCATCCCCACTACTTAATTCCTGGTCATCTTTCAGATCTGTTTAGATGTCATTTCAACTGAGATGTCTTCCCTTTACAACTACCACTTCCACTTTGACCTTGAGTTAAGTGTTTTTCCTTTTTGCTGCCACAGGAGCCTATGCATACCTTAAATGGCAACACCATACCAGATTCCATTGCTTATTTACTTGGTCTATATTCCCTACTAAACTGTGAGTTGAATGAGGCAGTGACCAAGTCTGACTTATTCCTTGTTTTATGTCTGTGCCCAGTACCCAGTTGGTGTTCAATAAGTATTTGTTAATTAAATGAATGAATGGATTAAGTTTTAGCTAGCATAGGGACCCAGGCATGGGGCCTAGTGCCCTGAGCTACCTTCAGATTCCTACCCTCTCCAAAACCATTTGAGGCAGTTTACTTCATTAGTCTGTAGTATATATATTTACATGTAAGCTAATGTAAAAACAATCAGAAGGAAAACCTCCAAATTTTTTATTCTCTGTAGTCTAAAAGCATTTTCCATTGTGATGTTAAATGGTTTGTACTTTCTCCTACTCATGGCTTTAGTAGCATTTACATCTGCAAGAACCTGCATTCTAGAGACATGTCAGAAAGATGCAGGACTAAGATACTACCAGCAATGTGGATGAGACTGTTGAGCAGATCATTCCAGATTATACAAATTAGGCTTAGGTGTCAGATAAAAGCCTGGTATTTAATATTTATTTAATGATATTAAATACAAAAGATTGTCAAAATATTTATTAACCTTATAATTTAAAATTGTATTTGCTTTTTATATATAATTAAAAGTTTTCCTTTTGTCAACTACTAATAATTTACATAGGGAACGTTGAGATGTTGTATTATCTATTTGATGTGTTACAAATTACTCCAAACTTAGTGGCTTAGAACTACACACATTTATTATCTCCCAGTTTCTGTGGACCAGCAATTTGGGCAGAGCTTAGCCGCATCTTTTGGTTCAGAGGCTCTCTCAGACTTGAAATTAAGGTGTGGACCAGGGGTAGAGTTTCATCTGAAACTTGACTAGGGAAGGATCTGCTTCTAAGCTCACATAGTTGCTGGCCCAGATTCCTGGTCCACCAAAACTGTGAGATAATAAATTTATGTATGGAGGTCGTCAGCTGGTAGGCTTTCTTGCAGGTTCATTGGCCCCTTTTCCATGGGCTAGAATGCAGAATGTAATGATAAGCCACTTTCGACTAGGACAAGACAGTAGAGAAGGTGGATAATAAGAGAAGAAATCTGGGTCCCTTAATGACCTAATGGTCTAGTGACACCTCTTCACCCAAAAGTATGCTCTTAACCTATGGACTGCTCTGTGAGGGGGAAAAAAAAAAGGCACTTACTTTGTTTGAGTTGTCGCATTTGGGGATCTTTTTTTTATAGTAGCTTAGTCCATATTCTAACTACATCTAGTCATTCACTAACAAAGTAGTTAATGAATGTCTATTAGGTGCCAAGTACTCTGCTACATTCGTTGTTACAGAAGCATATAAGGGAAACTTGCAGCTTTAAAAATGGCAAAATAAAGTTGTTTTTGTCCTCTTCTTCTCTGGGAAATTACCGCCCAAAACAACAAGGAGAATAAGAAATCAGAACTTTGGTCTTTGAAATCAGAAGATATCTGTAACTTGAACCACAAGATATAAATATGAAAAGCAGATAGAAGAGTGGTAACAAGATGAAATTAATAGAACATAAGTGATTTTAGAGGAATATCCTAATGGTGAGCAAGTCTTATTCAAGGCCCACAGAGCCTCAGAAGAGCTCAAAAATGGGGTCGCCAGGTACTGTGGAACATGGACGTATGGCATGGGGCTGAAAACAGAGATTGGTTGAATATTGATATAAAGAGTTTCTAGATCCTCTCTCCTCTGGAGACAGAAGGTATTTCACAGAGAAAACCAGAGAAGCTGTATACTTGGGCACCTTGGACACAGGAAGAAGTGTAGAGTAAGGCACTGGGCTGGAAACAGGGAGGTCAAGTGAAAACCTATTACTGAATGGTGACCTGGTCCCATTCCAACCACTAGGGACCATATCCTCCAGGAAGGAGGATGAGCGTTGTGACTGAAGAAATGTCAGATACTGTCCTTTGGGAGACCTTTAGTGTAAAGGCTGCCTGGTTGGCTAGTTAACCTATAAGAAAGCCTCCCAGTTGACAAGCCAATAACTTCCAGGCCACTTCTTAATGCCTCACTCAAATATTTATGGAAAGCCAAATATCACCAGTTATTTGAGGAAGTCTTCCAGTATAAAAGAATGAGATCTTGGAGGAACAAACAATGCAGGGAAAAAGCAAGTTTAATTAGTGTCCTCTGAGTGTTGAGACAAAATTGATTCCCCAAGAAAAAGTAACTTGCCATAAAAAAGAAATCATAAAAGAAGAAACTCTTAGAAGTTAAAAATATAATAGGAATGTTTTGTATTTTAGTAGAACATTTACAAACTAAAATTGAGGAAAGCTCTCAAAAAGTAGAACAATAAGAGGTAGAAAGTAGGAGAGAAAAAGAAAGAAGAGCAATCTAACATCTAACTAATAGGAATTCCAGAAAGAGACAATAGAGGAAATGAAGGGGAAGAAAGCAGGAAAGAAATACCATAAGAAACTTTTTTTTTTACATTGTAATATCTCTGAAATCAGAATGGTTATTATAATCCATAGTATGACATATATTAATTGACAGCATCTTTTCTTTGATAATGGTATAGTGATAATCATGCTTTTAGATTAAGTGGAATACTAAAATACCAAATTAAAAAAAAAAAGCAATTTTCCAAAGTGAGGACCATGAGTCTCCAGATTACAACGTCCCTCTGAAAGCCTGTTAATGAGAGAAATTTTAAAAAGCCCTACTCTCAAGAAGGCTCATCTCTGAAATATCAAAACACTAGTGATAAAGGGAAGACCCTAAAAGCTTTTAGAGATTTTTTTAATCCTATATAAAAGATTGGCTAGAAGAATATTAGACTTTTCAGCATCGAAAGTTAGAAAACAAGGAGCAACGCCTTTAAAATGCTTAGTGAAAATGATTTTCAGCCAAGATATTTTCAGATATGGACCTATTTTAGGAAGTCGCTGGAAAATTGGCTCTGCCAACACTAGAGGGTTATTAACTAAGTAAGAGAGACATGGGATTCGGCAACAAAAGATCCAGTACTACAAGCATGATGAAAGTTTATTCCCATTATGATGATTAAAGGAAGCTTCAGAAGACTAGTTCATTCAGTAAGCTTAGAGAGTACTCAGTCCAGATTGAAGTAGACAGATAATTTCAAGAATGCTGCCTCCAGGAATAGGATTGGGGGAAGAGGTGGGGGAATAGAAGTGATGAATCTAAATAGACTTGGGTATTGAAAATTCACTTGAGAGGCTGTTGCAGAGTAGGAAGAATTTGAAATAGGTACAAAGAAAATAAAAGCAAATTAAAAAACAAAGCAACTGTAAACTTAAGGAAAAACAAAAATTGTACACAAGAGATGTAACTAAAGTATATTCTTTACCTCGGCAGTGAGCAGTGTTTACATAGTCATAATAATTGTAAAGACTAAATATTGATTTAACCAAAATCTGTGATATGAGTGCCAAGTCATCTGTAATAGGGTGTCTAAAGGTAATATCTGAAATTGATCAATCAAGAGAAAGTATTATAAGGTTATTATTTATCACATAAAGGCAAATACCAGAGGGAACAATGAAAAGAACTGAAAGGGTACCAAGAGCATAGATATTGCTGCTTTCTCATTACAAGCCTTGAAATGTTTTTTGACCCTTTATAAAGCCTTTGATAAAAATTCAAGTGAAATTTAAAAAGTAGTTGTAACTGGTGTGATCAGGCAAAAATTCACAGAAGGCATGAAATTTAACCTGATTCTTAAAAAATAGGTACAGGATTTTTGAGAAGTAAATGTCAACATTTGGGTAAATGCACTTTTATGGGAAAATGGTGTAAACAAAAGTCAAAGGGAGGAAAAGTGAGATGTGTTGGAGATAGCTAAATCAGTTTGACTAAAAGGATAGTCATAAAGGAGAGCCCGATTTCTCCTGAACATTAAATACCGTCACTCAGACCTTCTTAGTGTATGGAGTTAATCCTGTGATGTCTCTTGAACATATCCCCTTGGTTTCTATTTGTGATAGAGCCATTCTGTTCTGGCTGGATTTTTCTGTTCTTCACACACTTAATCTCTTCTTTTGCCCTTTGTTCTTTGCCCTGCTATCTGCCTGTCTCCCGTATCTTAGATCTACTTCTTATTTATGTATTTATTTATTTATTTTGGAAACAGGGTCTCACTCTGTCACCCAGGCTGGAGTGCAGTGGCTCACTGCAACCTCCGCCTCCCAGGTTCAAGCAGTTCTCCTGCCTCAGCCTCCCGAGTAGCTGGGATCACAGGCATATGCCACCACACTCAGCTAATTTTTGTATTTTAGAGATGGGGTTTTACTGTGTTGGTCAGGCTGGTCTCAAACTCCTGACCTCAAGTAATCCACCTGCCTCAGCCTCCCAAAGTGCTGGGATTACAAGCATGAGCCACCATACTCGGCCCCACTTCTTTTCCATCTTCTGGCATTTTAATGCTGTTATCCTTTCTTCTGGCTTTCTAAAGGTTCAACCTTTTCCTGTCTTTACTTAACTGAAGTAAAAACTTTTACTTCACACAAAGTTGCCTTAAAACTTGCATTTGAGCATCCAAAATGATCCTTAACAGCCATGTTAACAGCATACCATTGCACACCTATTACAGCCATCATGGTTCAAACACAAACTGTGGAAAGAGAAGCCCTAGCAGAGTAGACAGTAGGCAGTGAATTACTCACTCAACACAGGAAAATACAATAGAGTGCTCATTGGCAGGGAAAATTTGTACCATGGTATATCAATAACACTTATTGACTGATTGTTTATTGTCTGCCGTTCTAACTCTCATTGGTTGAGAGTGTATTTGAGCACTCAGAGCTTGGGGGAAAATACCCTAGTAGATTTAAGTATATACCACTTAGGAAAATATTTCTGAGATAAATAGCAGTATAATTAGTACTGCATGGTGGAATTAAATAGGGTGTATACACCAGGAAAATTTCCAAGCACAGGCAAAGGTTTCCCTTTGCTACATTTTTGGCTGTCTTTCAGGGCTATTTTTTCACTTCCTAGTGTCCTGTTCCTCCACCCCTAAGAGCTTAAAAAAAAAAAAAAAAACCTCCCCTTTTTATCATGGCTTACCTCCCTCCTATGGTGCCTCTGACCCAAAATTGCTTCTCTTCTGTTCTAGTATATTCATCACAATACCCATTCCTTCAGTTTCAGTGATCTCATCCATATTTTGAAAGAAAGCAAAGTGACTTAATTATGTTCAAGTATGAATGGTTGGTTGGTTGAGTCAACCTGAAATACTGGCATATCGAAAGTTGTAACCCCTTTACCTAAATGAGTATTGTAATTTAACTATTTTAGACAAGCATGACTAAGTAAAAAGAACTTCAGGCTAAGCAAGAAAAAAAATGTGTGGACAGGAAGAGAAGTGATACCACCTAGGGTATATTGTGACTTACTGCAAAATTCAGACCTGGGGCTATGGTGCTGCTGCCTCTCACCCTCTCTTCATGCCCACGGGAGATTCTGTGAGTGAAACATAGCATGCTTTCCATTTAGACAGGACTTTGAAAGTGCTCTAGGAAATCCCGCTCAGTGCTCTAGGAAGACACTACCATTTGTTTCAAGTTGATCATCTTCATGAAACTTATTTCCCATTTCTGGTTTAAAACCTTAGGCTTTTACCACTTTATAACACTGTCTATTGATGGATGTGTGCTTAAAAAAATTAACTGTCCTGCACTTAGATGGAAATCCTTATAAATTAAATCTTTTAGTGTCTGAAAAAAGGAATGATCCACACACAAAAAAGTATCCAGTGGAATCAATTAAGAACATGTTAATTTTAAGCTTTTGTCGTATGGGTCGATTTTTTTTTCAACAGGGTTCAGTCATCATGGGGTCATGAGGATGGTTAATAGTTGGGTTTTATCATGGTTGGGGTTTTGCCAGACAGGTGTTATGTATGGTGTAGAAAAGTTTTCAGGAACTCTGTCACAGTCCCCATACTCAGCCCTCTTCCTTTGGGGTCTGATGAAAAGGTTCAGCACCTCCTGTTTTTTTACCTAAGTCAGTCACCGACCATTCATGTGCACTCTCCTTCCCCAAACCAAATTACCTGGTTATGCATCCACCAACATCATGACCACTTCCACATCCAAACTATAAGAACTTGGGCAGCAGATTATTTAACTTCTCTTTAAGCCTTAGTCTGTTCATCCAGTGTGGATAATAGTTCCTACCTCATTGGTGAGAATCAGCTGAGATAATTTCATGTAAAGCACAGTGCCTAGAATATAGTAGTATCTTAAATGTTATTGTTATACTTGAAAGAAAACTTTATTAATAAATAAGAGAACTCAAAGCAACTAAGGACTCAGTGAAGGAAACTAGAAAAAAAGAACTACAAAGTAAACCTATAAAAAGCAAGAGGAAGGAATTAAATATAATTTCAAAAATCAGCGAATTAGAAAACAAGGGAAAACACACAAAAGCAAATCCACAACATTAGGAAAGCAAAACAGGATATAAGCACAGATAGGAAGGAGATTAAAACATCATAACAACCCAAATATTTACAGATAAAATGATATAATGTCTGAGATTTGCTTCAAAATAATTAACTACAGGAGCTGGGGAAGTGAGCATATGAAACAAGATTGGCTGTGAGTTGAAGATTATTAAACTTAGGTGATGAGCACATGAAGGTTATACTATTCTGTCTACTTTTGCATATGGTTGAAATTTTCCTTAGGTTTAATTTCAAAAACTTAATAGAATACTAAGTGTAACAGTATACCAATATGAAAGTTGGTGAAATGTATGCTTTTTTAGGAAAATCTAAATTTGGGAAGGGAGAGAGAAACAGTATACCAATAGCCTTGGGAGAAGTTGAAATCTTAAAAAATTAGCACTACCACACTTTCCGTCCACCATTATAATGCCAAGTTCAGTGATTTCTTAAGAGAAAAATCTTCTAAACTTTCAAGAAATAGATCACTCTGTGGTCTTTAAGTTGTCCCAAAACATAGGAAAAAATCTGCCTTGCCTTCTTGTTTTATAGAATTAGCATAGTCCCGAAAATGAGTTAGCATAGAAAAGGAAACCATGTGCCAGTTTAATTTATGAATATAAATGCAAAAATCCTAAATAAAATATTTACAAATTAAGTATAGAATTATACTAAAACAATGGATTTTTCCCGGAAATACAAGCATAGGTCAATATTAAGAAATTTATTTGTCTAAGTTATCAGTAGATCAAAGGAAGAAAAATTAAGTGACAATATTAATAGATAAAAAGACATTACACAAAACTTAGCACTCATTCCTCTTTTAGTAAAGAGGAAATAGACTTTAACACTATATATCTAAAACCAAATATTCACATTATGTCTGAATGAATTAGTGAGTATATCTCCAAGTCAGGATCAAGATAGCATTTACTACTGCTTACTTTAAGCTCTGTAGACGATGGGAAGTTTGGAGTTTGTTCTGTGATGGGAAGCCATTGAAGAATTTGAGGTAGGGGCATAAATTAGTCTGCTTTCTGTTTTAAGATTATTCTGGCTGCTGTTATTAAACTAATGATACCACATTGGACACTATATCTCATACCCTAAACCATAATGATATATGTCTAGTCAATAACCAATGTTATTTCTTTAAATAAATAAAAATTTCTGACAAAAAAAAAGATTATTCTGGCTGCCGTGAAGATAAAGGATTGCACAGGGAAAATTTAGAAGCAGAGAAACCAGTCTTATGGCAATAGATGATAGTTTGTACTGGGAATGGCAGAGGAAATAGAAATAGACAGATTTTAGGTTTATTTTTGAGATAAAATTAGTAGAATTT
The DNA here is from genome assembly GCF_029289425.2 of Pan paniscus. Taxonomy (NCBI): domain Eukaryota; kingdom Metazoa; phylum Chordata; class Mammalia; order Primates; family Hominidae; genus Pan; species Pan paniscus. Next base: position 22,026,380 of record NC_073272.2, on the reverse strand, counting down.
ATTGAGGGGTTAAATATGAAAGGAAGGAAATTAGATAAGAAAGGAAAGACCAGAAAGGACTCATAGGTTTTTGAGATAGGTAATAATGTCATTGCCTAAAATGAGCAAGATTAGTTTCCCATTACACTTGAAATAAAATCCAAACCCAAATTTCTTGGGTCTAAGGCCTCACTTAATATGGCCCTAAGCTACCTCTTCATTTCCTTCCTCTTTCCTTGATGTTCACTGCATTTTAGCCACTGTGGCCTTTCCTTTGTGTCTTGAATTCATTAAGCTAATTCCTATCTCTGTGCTTTGGCATTTGCTGTTCATTCTGTTTGAGGACTCTACCCCATGAGTCAGCAAACTTTGTCTATAACGGGCCAGATAGTAAATAAATATCTTAGACTTTGTAGGCCATATGATCTCTCTTGCAAATACTCAACTCGGCGGTAGCCATTGTGGGCAAACACAGTTGAAGATAATATTTAAACAGAGATGGACATGGGCAGATTTGGCCCTTAGGCTGGCCAGGCCTGGCTGTAGTTTACCCCTGCCCAAGGTCTTGATGTGGTTCCTTCCTTATTATTCAGGTTCTTCCTGGAGGACAACGTGCCAAATAAGTTAGGATCAAAAACCTTAATGCTGCATACTCTTGAATGTACAGTTCTACTTCTAGAAATTATTTCTAAATGTGAATGTGTACAAAGGATGGGACAGACCATCGTGTAGAGCAAAGACCCAACAATAGGAGATTTGTATAATAGAATTTTCAACAGTTCTTAATAATGCATTGAAGATTAGAGAACAGGGGTCAGCAAACTACACTCATGGGCCTGTCACCTGTTTCTGTAAAAGATGTTTTATTGGAACGCAGCCTTACCCATTCGTTTTCTCACTGCACTGGCAGAGTTGACAGAAACCGTATGTCCTGCGAAGCTGAAAATATTTACTATCTGTCCCTTTACAGAAAAAGTGATACTATGTGTAGTATGGTCCATATATGTGCATAGAAAAGACTGGAAAGAAAATCACCAAAATAGTGATTTTTTAAAATTTTTTCCCTTTTTGTTTATTATCTAAGTTTTCTATAATGGGCATCCATTATTTTTATAGTAGTAGTTACTTTTTAAATAATAAGGTAAATGATTAAATCAATAAAATGTTTAAAACAAAACTTTAGTGAGATAAATTTTAAGAAATTTTAGAGATGGAAAAAAAGAACAGTATCTAGTTTCATGTGCACAACCACACAAGTAGCATCCATTTCAGATTTCAGCATATGATATTTATTAAGGCAGCCATTTATTTGAGGTCTTATGTGTGATATTTGGTATTAATCTCAAGATTAATCTGGCAATGGGATGTGCTTAAACAGTAATAAATACCATAAGAGATGTACCAAAGGACTTCAAGAGCTCACATTCTGGTTAGGAGATAGATAACACCTGAATAAAGCAATTGCTCATTGATGAGTTGTAATGTGATTATAAGGAATTCCAATCACATGAGCTAGTCTTTTAACTTTGGTGCCTTTTGATGTAAAGACCTTTTAAAATTTTATAATCAAATCTGTATTAATACTTTCCCTTATGGTGTGTGCATTCTCCAAACAGGTAGCCATATATCCTAACATCTCCCTCTGATGTACAGTGCCACATTCTTTTCAGTCACTCTATTTGTGTTTTACAGCAGTACCACACTGTTTTAATTAAGGTATTATTTCAACTTGGAGACTTATTTCAGATTTTGGTGTCTGAAATATTGCTTCATTTTAGTGCTGATTATTAAAAACCATAACACACGCAAAATGTGAATTATTAACCTGAGCACTGGTAGTAATTAAAGCCAATTTTCACTAATCCTTTAAGTTTAAAAAAGGGTATTTGGTTGCTCATGTTTAAAAATATTACTTGAATAAAGTCAATGACTGCTACTTAACAGAGATATCCTACTTCATGAGTTGTGCAGTAAAGATGATGCTTTTTCCTGACATAGTCTCAAGAGCCACCTCATGTTCAGACTGCCATTCTGTGTTAGGCGGTTGTCCTAGCCTTGCTGCCCTTTTGGAGTTCCATTGTAAGGAGTCTTAAGTAATTCCTTTTGGGAGATGGGAGAGTTCCTAAGTGTCTGCCTTGCTGAAAAACTGAAGCATGCGTTTTTAAACAAGAGGAGTGCACAGTTTTCCGGGCGGAATTCAAAGTTCTATCTTAGATATTTATTTGGGTTCCTGTTGCTGCTAATGTATTTGATTGTATAAGATAATTTTTTAAATTGAGCAAGGTTTTTTTTTTAGTTACTCTTCAACTTCCATTAGGTCATTTATAGAACATTTTCATAAAAATTTGATAGAGGAGGAAGAGCCCTGGCTTTTCATGTAGAATCTGTAGCACAAAATGGTCTCTCTAATGTTTGCTCAATAAATGGGTACTAAACTGAACTCCCATTATAGATAGCTCTATCACCAAATATGGGCCTACCTTGACCACAGTTTCTTCATCCAGAAAGTGAGCTGATTATTCTTGGTATTTTCTAGAGTGTCTTTAGATTTTGAAAATTCCATGCTTTTATTAAATTCTTACAGGCTGTGCAGATTAACACTTGAGGTTTTTGTTGGTTCCACATAGATTAAATGTTCATTAAGCAGAGCATTATCCCACAACTCTTGAAGCTGTTGTCCTTTGGTTGTTTTAAATGTCACTATTACAGTGATTATGTTCTGAATATTGGCATACCTGTCATTTTCCAAAGTAAAAATACCTTAGAAAAACTTCTATAACGTATTAGAGGATGAAATGAAATGGAGTAAGGGATTATATGGTAGCTTGACCCCTCCTTCTTTTCCAACATGGCTTCTTAAGTGTTTCATTTTGCTAATAACCCAAGGATTGGACTTCTTTTTTTTAACTTATATTTTATCAACTAGGAATGTGAGTTTTTAACTATGGGCCTTTAAGTCTTTAACCTGGTTGATAATTAATGCTTATGACTAACATAAATTCAAAAGTAATTTACTTTCATTTAAGACAGGTAGCATTTGTCCTTACATCACAATTTTAAAAGTTTCTTGCCTGTGGTCTTCATTTTCTACCTATAGTTATGAAACTCTTCCTCATTGACAGGGAACACCCATGACATGCCTGTGTATAACCTTAAAATTATCTTGAGACCACGGCTTGAGTGTGTGTATAAACACACTGCAAAGGGTCAAATTCCACTTGTGCATCAGTTTAGCAACTTTTAGTAGTGGCAACTAGTTTCAGTTGTTTTAAAGGGTCATATAGTTAAGAAATTCTGGCATTTCTCAGGATTCTAAAATAATAACGTTTGTTTCACTGGTTGTGAAAATTGTCCGGATTGCTGGGAACTAGGAGAAAAGAATATTTCAACAGGATTTGGCTATCAGCAAATCTGTTTTGGTTTCCTATTCTGGCCTCCCTACCTATCCAGCTACATTAGTGCCCCTGCCGGCAGGTTTCTTCTTTCTTTTACCACAGGAAAATTGTCCAGCCTCTTTTTCTAGCATTTTCAGGACCCGCCTGACAGGAAATTTTCTAATTGCCGGAACAGCTGGTAGGAGAAAACTTTGCAGGGGCTTGGCCTTCCCTTTCTAACTTAAGTTTTACCGTCAGAAATTCTTTTATCACCATCATGGTTTCGTAGCCATGTTTAAATTTTTGTCTTTTCGTGTTCGCTCTATACAGGTAAGCTCTGTTCAGCTTCTTTTATAGAATAAAATGTTTTAGTTGGAGCTAACTATAATTATAGTAATTAGTTATTTCGTTTTATATGTTCTTTAAAGCAGCTTTTCAAAATTCAAAGCCAGTTTTGATAGAACTTTTAAAGGATAATAACTCTGTTTACTAAAAGCCAGTTATGTGTATTATACATTTCAACTCTGTATATTTTGTCAACTGACTTTTACGTTTTTTTTTGTTTTTGTTTTTTTTTAGTGCTAGAGTAATTTTTATCTTGCTAGTGTTTGTAATTTTGTATAGTAAAACAAATGACTGTAACTCTCAAAATTAAACCAGGCATAAACAGAATTGCAAAATTGCTAATATTTAGGAGATTACTATAATGAAAACAACTTTAGTGGGTAGGAGAGTATGTTATTTTAAGCAGTCAATAACTTAAAATCACATTTTGGTGGAAATTGGTTCCTGTAAAAACTTGGAAGTTTTTAAGCAACTCCATATTTAAGTAACTTTAAGCAAGTAATTTTATCTGACTTAGAGTAGGAACAATTTTCAAAGAATTATTCTGTTAAAATGGGCTTAGTGGATGTTAATTTGCAATATATTTAATCTACAATCCTGCCAAAATCAACTTGATATTTTGCCATGAGAATTGTGCTATCCAGCAGCTCTTTAAAGAGAATTAAATTTGCTGATCAGGATTCCAGATTGGGAGAAAACTCTGCTCTTTGTGGCGGTGATTAGAAATGTTAATCTGGAGAACCAGCTTGCTGTTTTCTCAAACATAGATAAAAGGAGCTGGCTTATAAGAGCTTAAAGCTCTCTTAAAGAATTTGGTTAAATGAAAAATGTTGAGCTTATTTATCATTCCATCAGCAAATGAAGTAAATTGAATTCAGTCAGATTGTAATCTAGAATATATTAATACGTAGTTTCACACCATGGCTTGAATAACCAGCCTAATTTTGTGTCACAGCAAAATAATTTTTATGTATCTTGATCATCTACAAAGAGGTTAACATATCTTTTTAAAATAAAACTACATGTTATAGAACTATAGGTATCTATATAAAGGGTGATAGTTTAATTTAGAATGACATTTAAGGGGCAAATAAAGTATGCATTTTTCATTTGTAAGGTCTTTTTTATGGTACAACAAAAAATGGTTACACATCCATAGTTAGAAAGTACTTATTGACTTTTACCAAGGAACATTTAAATATTTTACTTCAAGCTTCAATAATATTTTCTGGCATTCAAAACAATTTAGAAAATACAAATGCCTCAAGAACACACTTCCTGACTCAGGGGAGGGGAGGAAAAAGGAAATTATGTATACAAGGCAGGGCATAATGCCAAATGTTGAATCATTCTTTGAAATCAGTTAATATCTCTCAGTTTGTTTTCTTAGTTAGCATGTTACAATATTAGGTTTTCGATAATTCAAATAGACAACATTAATTTCAGTTTCTTTTCTTTAATCCTTTTTACATTTTAAGATCAAAATGATATTTTTCTCTCACAACTTGAAAAGGAAACATTAGATTATTTTTTCCCCACTAAAGAGTGGACCTTAAAGACCATTGAGGTATAAACCTAAGGACGTTTTGTTGGTCCTGGGAAATAAACTGGGTGGCTTTTTGTGTGACTGAGGGACACCAAAAGATCCACCTGCCCATAAATTTTCTCTTCATTTTTCCATGATGTCCAAAATGACACTCTTTACAGAATTTCTAAAAGTATATGTTTCAACTGAACTGACTTTGTTTTATCCATCAAGGGTCGTATCTCAACAGATATTTATCTAATAATAAATCTTTGAGATCCAGGTAAATTGTCTTAGTATCTCTAACACCTAGTACAATACCTAGCCCATAATTTGAATGGCCTTCCAACAAAAAGGAATGGTCCTAACAGAGTATGTCATAGATCAGAAACATTTTCACTGGGACCAGGCATTCAGGAAAAAGCAAAAGCAGGAGAGCCGCCTGAATTTTAGTTCTCTCTTGACCTCATTCTTCTCTACCTCTCTTTCATACTCTCTGATTTAAACTCTAGTGTCCAGGTGTGCCCCCGCTGTGGCCTTTGTACTGGCTTGTGCCTCTCCCAGGAATGCTTTTCCCCCAGGTGCTTGACTTTCTCACCTCCCTCAGGTCTTTCTCAAATAGCATCTTCTTAATAAAGCCTGCCCTGACTTCTTTATTGAAAATTACAATCCCCCCCTTTCCATATCTGCTATTCTCATCTCTTTACTCAACTCAATATCTTTTCTTCATAGTATTTATCATGTTCTAACCTTTATTTACCTATTATTATTATTTGGTCTGTTGTCAAAACGGCAAAGTTTTTGGTCCATTTGACTTATTGTATATCCCAGCGCCTAGAAGAGTACCTAGCATGTATCAGGTACTCAAAAATAAATGTTTAAATGGATGGATGAATGAATTAGTGAATTCCCGTACATAGCTTAAGGGTATTGAACACCTAGGCTGAGGGAGGTGGCAAATGTCTGAAAGGGGTGGAAATGTAGGAAGAATGAAAGAGGACGTGATGTAGATCTGCTGCCATCCTGAAAATTTTGCCCACAGTCAGACTTTTGCTTATCAAATCAACAGTCTTTGTAAAAATAATAGCATGGAATTTATTATTACTGTTTTTAAATGCACAAAGTAAGTTTTTTGTGGTAATGAATGGACAGATATCCATTTATCATTTAAAAAACAGTTGTGCCAGAGAATGTAAAAATATGAGAGCCTCACAGAATAATTAGAATGTATATAATTTATATCTATGTTCCAGTTTATTAACATAATATTTTTCCATAAAACTATTAATATAGCTGCTTTACCATGTACTTATAGGCAAAAATACAGTTTTACAAAATGTCAAGTCAAACTATAATTTTATGTTTTCATGTGACAGATTTATTTCAGTAACAGGTGATTTAGTGACATAAGATATGTTTGTCACATGCACATGTCAGTCTGTTCTTGGCTTATCACTGCCCTTGGAAATCTGATATTCCTTTCTGCATCCATCTCATTAGATTCCAAGTATGAGCTAGAAAAGTACATTGTTGCTTTCCTACCTGTTGTCCAAGATTGCCCAAGCATTAGTATTATGTCCTGGTTGAACCTTAGATTCATTTCTAAAATAGTCATGGTCCCATGACCTGGTGACATTAAGTACAATCTGGGCATTGAGATCTCAACCCAGGATATTTTGCCTATTATACTACTGTAATTTTCCATATATATAAAGTAGATAGAAAATAGTTTGCTGGTGTGATTAGTAAAAATTTAAGTCTTATGAAATTTAAACTTAGAAGGAACAGAAAAGCGTGTTCAGGATAAAACAAGTGGCAGGTTTTTGAAACTTGAGCCAATGTCAAACTTGCCACAGGAATTGATCTTTTCTGTCTACCCTCAAGAGTATTTTCCGTACTCTCTGAGTCCTGATTTAGAAAAATATTTTATAAATCCCTGTTTGTATCCCTAAAGAGGTTTGAAATGATTGCATCTGTTTTGGGGGGAAGAGAGTAGGGAGTGGAGGAAGATGCTTTTTAAAACACACATACACACACACACACACACACACACACACGCACACACACAAAGAAAAGGAACACTTGAAAATTTACTTTAAGATTTGCCAGGATAAAAAATTTAGTATGAAAGTGGGAAGATAAAGTCAAGAAAGTCTCTTAGAAAGTAGAGACAGTGCTGGACATGATGGCTCATTCCCGTAATCCCAGCACTTTGGGAGGCCAAGGCAGGCGGATTGCTTGAGCTCAGGAGTTTCAGACCAGCCTGGGCAACATGTTGAGACCCTGTCTCTACAAACAAATCAAAAAATTAGCCAGGTGTTGTGGCACATGCCTGTAGCTCCAGCTACTGGGGAGGCTGAGGTGGGAGGATCACTGGAGCCCAGGAGGTTGAGGCTGCAGTGAGCTGAGATCGCACCATTGCACTCCAGCGTGGGTGACAGAGTGAGACCCTGTCTCAAAAAAAAAAAAAAAGAAAAAGAAAAAAAGAAAAAAAAGTGGAAACAGAAAATAGGAGAAAAAAATGACATAAAGGATTCCATTTCAGACGTACAATATTCAACTAGTAGAAGAGTCACAAAAAGAGAAGCCCTGAAAAATGGGTGGAAGGAAATTATCAAAGATATGTTAGAATTCCCCACAAAGTTAAAGAATTCAGGTCTTTAGATTATAAAGGTTCAGCAAGCATCTGGCATTCTGAAGGAAAGAAGACCCTATTTATCTCACTATTGGGGAATTTCAGAAACACAAGGACAGAGAAAATCTTTAAAGCTTCCAGAAGGAAAAACCAGACCTACCAAAAAGTGTGACTAGACTAGCATCACCCATCTCATCAGCAGAACTGGATGCTAGAAGGCAGTGGATCTATGGTGTCAAAGTTCTGAGGCAAGATTATTTTTCTTCTGGAATTTGGTACTAAGCCAAACTATACAAATGGGAAGACAAAATAACAACATTTACAGATGTGTGAGGTTCAGAAAGTTTTCTTCCACATGACCTTTCTTTGGAAGTTACAAGGGGGTAATCTAAGAAAGAGACATAGAAAACTGAAAACAGTGAATTCAACCAGAAAATCACTGAAGAGCTATCCCAAGATGATAGCTGTGCAGCGGGCCTACAGAACCACCAATCCCGATAGGAGAGTAAGAGAGGTCTCCAGGATAGAAAGGAGCTCTCAGAAGAAAGGAAAATATTGCTAAGGGCTAAGAAAACATTAAGAATAGTGGTCAAATTACTTTTCCCTTTCCCCAAGAATGGTGGAAGGCTGTTAAAAATAGGAAAAAATAGAAAAGTGCATGATAAATTCATGATCCAAATGGGAATCAAAGTAAAATTTATCATGAATTTAAACATTTAATGAAGTTTTTTTTTTTTTTTAAGTCCCCTCAGATTGGCCTGGGAGTCGTTGTTATGGGCCCATATAAAAGGAAATTTAATATATTACCTAGCCTTCATTTGAACCATATATTGTCATGATAATGTGGATGCTGTTGTCTATAGGCTTTCAACTTTAGAATCAGGCTATAGAGAGAGCATGAAGGATTTGGTTGTGGCTGCAGGAGGAAATGTTAATTTTCTTTTTTTTTTCTTTATTTTATTTTATTTTATTCTATTATTATTATACTTTAAGTTTTAGGGTACGTGTGCACAATGTGCAGGTTTGTTACGTATGTATACATGTGCCATGTTGGTGTGCTGTGCCCATTAACTCAGGAAATGTTAATTTTCTTAAAATTAATAGCTTTAATATTAATAAAATTACATACAGCTAGCAGCAAATGGGAAGAAGTTTAAGAGGAAGAATATATGGGCACTATTAGCCTCCTTTTGCAAAGGGAAGAGTTAGGATTATGTCCAAAGCAGAGAAAAGATAAGAAGTGTATGTAAAGGTAATATAATTACCAAACAATAGAGAGGAAGATGATGAAGTGCAGGGGCATAATGTAAGTAAGTCCCTCACCTTTCTTAAGTCAGCAGACATTGTCTTAAGGTTAATAAATTAAGAAATTATCAAAGTAGATGCAGAACTAATTTTTTTTCAAGTCTAGGCGTGAGGGTGAGAAGAGACTTGCTTTTCACCATAAGCTATTCTGCCGCTGTTTATTACCAATGTGCATGTATTACTTTGATTTTAAAAACAAAAGTTTAGGGAATAAGAAATAACCTGGGTTGACAAAAGGCTATGTGTAAGAGAATGTTGGGAGATAATATCACAAAAGTAGGTTGAGGCCATATTGTAGAGGACCTCGAATGCCAAGGTGAAGCAGTGCATTTAATTTGAGAAAACTTGGAGTTTCTGAACAGCCTGGTCATATGACTGGAGCTGTATAATTTCAGAAAATGAATTTGTCAAAAAGATGAATTGGAGTGGACGCAGGCAGAAAGGGATATTATGAGTAACCAATCTAGTTTCAGTTTTCTAGCTGAAAGGTAATGAAGGCTTATACCTTGATGATACCACTGGAAATAGAAAAAGAAAGAATGAAAAGTGTTCTCAACACTGTGCTTGATCCATAGTAAGTGTTTCGGTATGTGGTTGTTATACTGAAGGGACCAAAGGGAGACACTACTTTTTTTTTTCTTTTGAGACGGGGTCTTGCTCTGTTGCCCAGGCTGGAGTACAGTGGCATGATCATGGCTCACTGTAGCCTCGACCTCCTGGGCTCAAGCGATCCTCACATCTCAGCTTCCTGAGTAGCTGGGACTACAGGCTCGCACCAACCACCACACCTGGCTAATTTTGTAAATTTTTTTGGTAGAGACAAAGTCTCACTATATTGCCCAGGCTAGACTCGACTTTTTGTTGTTGTTGTTGTTTTGAGATGGTGTCTCGCTCTCATCACCCAGGAGGCTGGAGTGCAGTGGCGTGATCTTGGCTCACTGCAACCTCTGCCTCCTGGGTTCAAGTGATTCTCCTGCCTCAACCTCCCAAGTAGCTGGGATTACAGGCACCCACCACCACGCCCAGCTAATTTTTGTATTTTTACTAGAGACAGTATTTCACCCTGTTGGCCAGGCTGGTCTCGAACTCCTGACCTCAAGTGATCCACCCACCTCAGCCTCCCAAAGTGCTGGGATTACAGGCATGAGCCACCGTGTCCAGCCAGACTCTGCATTTTTTTAGTAACTTATTTGACATGAGATGAAAGGAAGGGTAGTCATCAAAGATGAGAGTAGTAATTGTTGTTTATTTTGAAATTCATGGCCTGATTGTAGCTCACACTATTTAAGGGTAAGGGTTGATCCTGTATGCCTGCTACAAAATGGAATGTGTTTATAATTCAGTGATTATTCTTCCCTGCTTGTGTTGCATCTTTATTTGTGACCATCAGTTTTTGTAGAATTTGCTATGAAATATAAGGTGAAAAAATACTGTAACCTGATAAATCACATCCCACTTACCTAAAAAAGAAAAATGTAAAAAATATATAACATTACAAAATAGAGTTCTTCATGACCTCATGATTTAAAGGCATAAATGGCTGCTAGATTCCAATTAGGCTCTTGAACAGATAGTTTTTTTGTTTTGTTGTTGTTGTTGTTGTTTTGGTTTGGTTTTTTTTGTTTTTTAATACGAGGCTAACTGACACATGCTGGAATCCAGCCCATTAACTTGGTTAGTCTTCAGAGTGTGATGTGACAGCACTTTGGGGTATAGAAAAAGAAAAGAAGAGAACTTCTTTACGTGTATATAATTTTAAGGATACAAATATTGTGTATGTAGGTTTTGTTTTGTTTTGTTTGTTGTTTTGGTTTTTTTTGTTGTTGTTGTTTTTTCCTGCCAAGGATGTGCTACCAAAAAGTTCAAAGAACACTGCTCTAATCAACTGAGCTAACAGACCGGTTACAAAGACCAGGGTCATAAGCCTATAGGTTTCCTGTCATTGATCTCAGTGTGGTGTAATGGTAAGGGCCTTGTTTTCAAAGTCAGGAGACCTAGAATTGAGCCCTAAGTCTACCACTTACTGGCTTGTGATCTTAAGCCTTCAATTAATCTCTTTAAATTTCAGACTATAGAATATTCAAACCAGTTTGTTTTTAGAGTATTTGTCAAATTTCTAGTGGTAAATGGGAGAGTACATAGAAAACTCTGAAATGTTTATGCTTGTTCTAAGGTTTACTCGTTTATGTTGTATCAGCCCTCTCTAACATTAAATATGTGGTCAGAGATTTGTTGTGAAGCATGAATATAAAACATGAAAAAACACCTAACACAGGGTTGATATGTAGTAGGTGCTCAATAATAGTATTTCCTGGATTTCTATCTAAATCTTAATCCCACATATACTTTGTTCTTTGAAAGGTTTTTTTTTTTTTTTTTAATTTGGTAATTTGCTTCCTGCCTTTCCTGTTGTACTAATGGCTACTAACAGCTATCACTCTGAAGCCCTTGGTCTCATTTGGAGAAAAGGGTGTCTGAAACCCTTGTACCTTGGTCTTATTTAGAGGAAAGAGGTAGCGTTTTAAGAGTCAGCTAATGCTTGGTTCTATGCTAATACCTACTGCACAGGATCGTTGTGAGAATTAAAGGAGATAATGCATGGGAAATTGTGAAATAAAGAGCTAAACTGATGTTAGGAAATGATTTGATTATTGTTTCCGAAGTCCCAGGAGAGTCCAATATGATTGAACTGCCTAAGTAGTAGGATAACCTACAAATTACAGCCTCTGTCTTCAAAATAAAGTAGTGGGCCTGGATTCCTTTTTCTCCTCTTCTGGGAGCTTTTTTCCTTTTACTACTCATTTTCAAAAGCTACCATGTTAGGGTATTCTGGTATGTCCTTTTGAGAAATCTTTGTAATTCCTTATATTGCCAGCATTCTAAGGACATCTCAGAAAATGTTAATTGAATGCAAATGTTTGTATGGGATATGATAATAACAAAAACAATGGATTAGTTATGTTTACATAACACATTGAGATTCTACTAACAGTACTTACGCACCTAGAAAAAAATAACATTATAGTCAACAAAATAGAAATGCTAGTCTTTATTTGACAGGCTTATGTTTCTAATTTTGTCAGGTTTTGTTTTGTTGTAATTTTTGACTATAACATACAGTATGTTTCTTGATTAAATAAGATAACCTAATCTGCTGATCTCACATAAGTAATTGAAATCCTGTGTGTATTTCATACATTTTCTCTTTGTTCTGACACTTTTCCTCAAATATATTAAAATGTTCACTGTCTTTTAAAATCCTTCTCTTAACCCAGATACTTCTCACTGTTCCATCATGCTGAATAGTCATTTTTCTCCATGTCTGATTATCCATCCAAATGTTAAATCTTTTCTCCTTTTGTGTTTTAGAGTTACTCCTTTCTCCCCTCTCAGATCCCAGATTATTCTAGAAACAGAAAGTAACTTAGACATTTCAAAGGAATAAAACTTTAGTGTACTTAAACAGCCACATTGAGGTTAGAAATCTCCATGTTTACCCTGGAATATTTTTCAACCCCTCTCCTCAATAAACACTTTTTTTAAATAGCATTAGTTCTGCGTAGCATAACCATACACCAGAGCACAGCAGATTATTCCAATCTGTTATTTTCAGACTTCTTTACACCCTCTGCCCCCACCCAATAAAACTATTCTAATTATCTCCAGTAGAGAGAATGAAGACTTGGAAATACTTAGTACTAAATGTCATGTTGAGGTTAAATTGGCCTATGTAGTAGGCTGGTATAATAACTATCTCTGACATTTAACCTGAAAGTATATGTGTGTGGCATATTCACTTGATGGGTTGGTAAAAGGTGGTTTTTGTATGTTAATTTGGGATTTCTAATATGTTTAGAAATTAGATTGATTTCTAATTAATTTCTAGTAAGATTAAATTAATATTGTTTGATTTTTAGCGGGAGAAAATAGCTCTGGCTAACCCTGTTTGCTCCTCTTACGTTTATCTCAACAGGAAGAAGTCAGTATCAAAGAAATTGCAATCACACATCATGTAAAGGAAGGACATGAAAAGGCAGATCCTTCCCAGTTTGAACTTTTAAAAGTATTAGGGCAGGGATCATTTGGAAAGGTAAGTCATGAGTGTGTGCTTTTTTAAGAGTTGTCTTTTCAATTCATATGTATTTCATATACATGAGGAAACAAATATTTTATGAAATGCTACCAGTCTTCCTACCAGCAATGTTTTCTGTTTTTTTACATTTCTCACTATCAGTAAGTGGGAAAGTGAATAAAGTTGTTCAAAAGTACGTTGGAGACTTCAGTAAATTGGTAGTATTTGCTTCCTACTTTATCTTCAAGACCACATGACCTCTCCAGTTGTGATTCTTAAATGGTTAAAAATCACAAGATATTCCCTTGATACACTGGCCTCTTTTTGAGTCCTTGGGTAGGGTTGGAAGGTGATCTTGCAATACAGCGCATCTCAGCCTCCCTTCCAGCGTACTCTAATACCAGCATAAAGTGAGTGACGCTCCCAAAGAAGTAGGGTTGGGGGCTACCGCTACAATTTTGAAGTTTTCTTGACTCCTGGCTTGTCTTTAAAATGAATGCAAAGTTTGCATTTTATCCAGTAACATCGTGTTTGTTTTTAATATCAAAAAATGTTTCCCAAAGCCACCAAGGAAAATTCCTCCAGAAGGCAGGGTCTGCCTCTGTCACCCAGGCTGGAGTACAGTGGCATGATCTCGGCTCACTACAACCTCTGCCTCCCAGGTTCAAGCAATTCTCCAGCCTCAGCCTCCTGAGTAGCTGGGACCAAGGCACACACCACCACGCCCAGCTAATTTTTGTGTTTTTTTGTAGAGATGGGGTTTCGCCATGTTTCTCAGGCTGGTCTCAAACTCTTGAGCTCAAAGCGATCCACTTGCCTCGGCCTCCCAAAATGCTGGGATTACAGGCGTGAGCAACCACGCCCGGCCGAAGATGCAACATCTTTATCAGTGGTTTTCATGTAGCGCTTGTCTCCCACCACATACATACACACTGCACACCTCAGGGGCACTTCTGTACTCCATTTTGAGAAGTACAGCATCATAATTACTACTGCTTGATCTGTTTAGACCAGGGGTCCCCAACCCCCGGGCGAGCATTGCCGTTTGAGCACCACCTCCTGTCAGATCAGTGGCAGCATTCAATTCTCATAGGAGCACGAACCCTGATGTGAACTGCACATGGGAGGGATCTAGGTTGTGCACTCCTTATGAGAATCTAATGCCTGATGATCTGAGGTGGAACAGTTTCATCCCAAAATCATCTCCCCCTCCCACCGTGCCAGTCTGTGAAAAAACTATCTTCATGAAACCAGTCCCTGGTGCTAAAAAAGGTTGGGGATCACTGGTCTAGATTGTTTCTTGGCAAGAGGAAAATTTGGAGATTGTATTCAACTTTCACAATGCAGTGATTCCTTACCACTTCTCTGTAAGGAAATATTTGAATATATCATGCTTTGCAAGTTTCAGAACAGCACCAGTTTAGCTCTCTTCTGTATTTTAGTGGGGGTATTTAGCAATTCTTGGCTAACATAGGTAATTTGTTACAGTTGTTAACCTCTTTTGAACCCAAAAGGATGCTTTTAATCCAAATATAGAGTAAGTAGCCATCAGAGCGTAATGGTTGTAAGTTTGGGCTCTAGGTCAGCCAGACTTCGATTCAATTTTTTTTCTTCTATTTATTCACTGTGTGTGCTTGAGCAAGTTACTTAACCTCTTGGATCCCCATTTCCTTCCTCTAGCCAGTCATTAAATATTGAAGTTCTTCAAGGTTCGATTCTAGGCTGCCTTCTTCTCTGTTACTAATACTCTCCTAATTGATTTTCTCTGTGCCTGCTATCTTAATTGTAACTCACATACAGCTGACATAACACATTTATATCTCCAATCTAGATTGCTCCTCCAAGCTCTGAATTCTTATGCACAGCTGCTTACTCTTTTTCTGTGTCTTAAAAGCACTTTAAAGTCAACATGTCTGAGACCAAACTCATGATCTTTCCCTAAGCCTCAAACTGTTCTATTTCATTTTCTCTCATTAAGCAATTTAGAAACTTGGGAAGCATTCTTGATGTATATTTCTAGTCCCTACCTCCCCTATCCCACTCTGACCTGGCCAATCTTATCTGTCACCAAGTACTGTAGATTCAGTAAAGATTTCTCAAAGCCTGCCTGCCACCCCTTGAGAATATGCTACCACCTTTCTTCCTGGTCTATTGAAGGAGTCTCCTAACTGGGTCTTTCCAAATGTATTCTTGCCTTGATCCATTATTTACATGATAGCCAGCATGAACTAATCTTTTACTCTACCCCTCCATAACCTTTCAGTGGCCTCTCTTTGCTTTTACAATAAAGATGAATTCTTAAGATGGCTGAGGAGCCTCTCAGCCTGGTCTCTAGCTACCTCTCCAGCATCAGTTTACATACTTTTCACTCTCTGTGTTCCGGTCACATTGGCTGCCTTTGTTGGTCCTTAAGCAGGACCAAGTCCTTAAGCTCCATCCTGCTAGAAAGCCTTTCCATATTTTATTCCTTCTGCCTGAAACACTCTGCTCTACCCCTGCCTCTTCCTCAGCTGGTTAGCTCCTCTTGCACCTGTGATGTCAAGGAAGCTTTCCCTGCATCCTTCCTAGGTTATGTTCCCTGGTTATACCCTCTCAGAACATTACATACGTCATCTTCATGGCACTTGCCACAATTGCAGTTTTTCATTTGTTTAATTATTTGTTTAGTGGCTGTCTCCCCCACTAGATTAAATGTTCCATGAGTGAAGGAAGGGTCATGCCTTGTATCAAGTCTCAGCATTGAACCAGTAGCACAGTGCCTGGCATATAATTCTGGAAAGAATTAATGAGTGTGTAATAGTTCTGACTCCATAGGAGAGTAGTGAGAATTAAATGATAAAAGGCCAAGCACATAATATCTGGTATTAAATTAAATTATCACACCACTCAAACCCAAATAGATGGGTAATTTTTATACATTAGATTTTCAGGGAACACAATATTTAAGTTGTTGGAATTAGCATGCTTCTCCCTTTACGTCTTTAAAAGTAATTTAAATATCATACTATAAATACCAAACATTCAAAATAGGTTGTCTCCTTTCTTACTCATTCTGAAAGGCCACAGTAAGCCAAGGAAACAGGGATGACCTGTCAGAGACTAGAATAGCTTCATGGGGGAGTGAGAAAAGGTCAGAAATGCTCTGGTGGAGGAAGAGATGGCAGCTGGGACCGCTGCTGCTCCTGCTGGGCTTGCCTGGTTACTGGCCAAAGGGAACAGATAAACAGCACCCTGAGCAGAAGCAGAATACTGGGTGACTGACACGGACTCTGTCCCAGTACCTCCACTGTGACACTGGGCAAATTACTTAACCCCCTAAGCCCTAGTTTGGACAGCTGTAAAATAGGCATTGCCTAGTAGGTCTGCCTCCCAAAATTGACACGATGATTTATTACAAATTGTTGTGAAAGTATTTTGCAAACTAAGAAGTGCTGGAGTGTTAAGAAGATGCATTCAAAGAACAGTTGAAAGTTTGGAATTCACCAGGAGAATTTTTCTTGCAGAATGGTTAGGGAATCTTAAGGAAGATTAAATATCAAATAAATCCTAATTATCTCTACCTAATCAGATTTTATTTCCATCAAAAATGTTAAAAATCTCTGATTACCTTTAATACTTAAACATCATTCCAGAGCTTACATCCACCCTGATTAAGGACGCTTTTCTCTCCCTAGGTTGGCTCCCCACTAACTGGCTGAAAGGAGCTAAAGCGTGGGGCATGGTGAAAGGGGGTGGTGATTATTGGAGAGCAACACACCCTGTATCAGGGTTTCTCCGCGAGTTGTGGTGCTTTTCACTTGATTTGGGATCTTGCCCATTGACTTGGCACAATTTCTCAAAGTGAGAAACTCTGCCTTGTCCTAGAATCAGTTGAATGAATCATTTTTTAATTTTGTGCTAATAGCCTGATGTGCTAATTCAGATGAATGAAAGCTGATCCTAAACTTAATTCTTGATTGTGATTGCTTCTCTTCTTCCCACCTGTGGAAGCATAAGAACACTGCTACAAAAGAATGGATAGGGAAGAGGAGTTGAAATTCAAATCTATTTGGCATATCTATTTAAAGGTTCAGTGGAAATGATCATGAACCTAATGGTCAAAGTGAGTAGAAGAGATGTATTGGTAGTCTTGTATTAGTCATGTTATAGAATGACCATGAGTTATTTAGAACAGGCTTTATTCATTTTGCGCAAATATTTGGAAAGTCAGGATGCCCAATAACATACCTGAGAATTGTGTTCTTCATATTTAGGTGTATGTGATAATTTGACCATAAAAAGGTGGGGAGGTGGGTTCTAACTTAAGTCACATTAAATATTTGTGCACAGGATTCTTCAGTGTAAGTTTTGTTTGTTTGTTTGTTTTTGTTTTTGCTTTTCATTTTGTTGTTGTTGTTGTTTTGAAACGGAGTCTGGCTCTTGTTGCCCAGGCTGGAGTGCAATGATGCGATCTCGGCTCACTGCAACCTCCACCTCCCGGGTTCAAGTGATTCTCCTGCCTCAGCCTCCCAAGTAGCTGGGATTACAGGTGCCAGCTACCACATCTGGCTAATTTTATATTTTTAGTAGACATGGGGTTTCACCTTGTTGGTCAGGCTGGTCTCGAACTCCTGACCTCAGGTGATCCACCCGCCTTGGCCTCCCAAAGTGCTGGGATTATAGGGGTGTGCCACCACTCCCAGCCCAATGTAAGTGTTTTAAATTGTTCCGCTGAGCAGTGAGATTTATATGCAGCTTTTGTATACAGAAAAGACCCTCCATCAGTGAATACTTGTATCAACAGGAAATTGTGGTCAAGAAGGAACCGCCGTATAACAATTTTGACGGGCTCAGTAGAATTCTGTTTTGTTAAAAGCAGGACATCATACCACCTGTGTTATACTTTAAACATTTTGGGATTTTTTCCATCTAATTCATACATATGTAGTTTAAAGGTTTTTTTTCTGTCTTAATGTGTTACATGCCCTTTGGGAACTGGCAAACAACAAAATGAAAAAAATGTATTCCCTTATATTGACACCTCAAGTTATAACAAATGTTTATAACTAGTATTTATAATTGATACATTTTAGGGGAAATAATCTACAGTATATCTGAATCTATATTATAATAATAAACTGTATTATAGCAGGGTCTTATTTTAACAAGGATATAGTTTATACTACTTTGTAATATTTATTTTCTCTTACTTAAATGCAGGTTTTCTTAGTTAAAAAAATCTCAGGCTCTGATGCTAGGCAGCTTTATGCCATGAAGGTATTGAAGAAGGCCACGCTGAAAGGTAAGTGTTGCTGCTATTTGTAATGTTCATGTAGTCTAAACAAACTGAAAGGTCTCAATAGAGCTCATGGGACTCCTTGGCATGTTATTTACATTCTGAATAGGTTCCTGTTACCAGCTTTAAATTTAGGCTGACTTTTAGTGAATTTTTCCTGCTAGGCTAGGAATCATATAACTAGTGAGAACCAGAGTTGCCACGTTATAAAAGAAGTATTATAAATTCATATTGAGTTTTATACAAGTAAACATTTAGAAGATTAAAACTGGGTTTGATTCATCTTCAAATTTATATATTTATTTTAATGTTTTTAAAAACGTACTGATTTACTGGATGCAAAATAGCTTTTATTCTAAAGGACTTTATGACTTCTGGTCTCCAAGTAAGTTTTTATTCTGAGCCTATGATTTGAAAACCCTAATGCAGGATTTGGCTCTCATAGGTAAAAAGTAGTTAAGAAGAGGCCGGGCGTGGTGGCTCACACCTGTAATCCCAGCACTTTGGGAGGCCGAGGCAGGCGGATCACCTGAGGTTAGAAGTTCGAGATCAGCCTGACCAACATGGAGAAACCCCATCTCTACTAAAAATACAAAAAATTAGCTGGGCATGGTGGCACATACCTGTAATTCCAGCTACTCAGAGGCTGAGGCAAGAGAATCGCTTGAACCCAGGAGGCGGAGGTTGCTGTGAGCCGAGATCGTGGCATTGCACTCCAGCCTGGGCAACAAGAGTGAAACTCCGTCTCAAAAAAAAAAAAAAAAGTAGTTAAGAAGAAATATAGATTTAAAAATACTTAACTCTTCCTTTAATTTAGTGGTATCACTTATTTTAACCTCATAACCTCTAGATGTTTTGTGTATTGATTACTAAAAGTCCATTTTTTCCTCTTCAATTTACATGTAATTTATAAAGCTTTGAAAATATTCTCTAATATTTGCAATGATCATTTATTATGTCTGTTATTCCCAATTAGTTACCCACCATGGACATCCCAAGAAATTTCACTTCTCTCTGTAAACACTGTCGTTTGCTTCCATTCTGTTACTCCCTTCCTGAACATATTTTCTTTCCTATTCAGTCCTACCCCATGGCATTACCACTTACTTGATTCCTGCTAGGACCAGGGAATTAAATTATATCCTCAATCCCCTGCCTTTCTGTCACTGCATTTGTGACTTTATACTCATGAATCCCGTGTTACAAAGCTGCATAGATGAGACTCAGAGAGTTCATTCACAAAAGCAACAAAAGTAGTTTGATTTTATGTATTTAACAGGATTTGTATTTTGCATAGTGTATGTAAAGGAAACTACAAAACTCTAAGAAACCTAAAAGTTACCAGGAAAGGAAATAAATGCCCAATCCCTATTAGAGAAGGCCAACCGTTAAGAATCTCACTACTCCTCTAGCCATTCAGTTACCTCAATATCATTAAGATTCCAGCTGCATTTTCCTTAAAACTTAACAAAATAATTCAGAATTTTATTTCCGAATCCAGAATATTTTGGAAAAGAAGAATAATAAGGGAACAAGCTCTCTCAGATCCTAATGCTTCAAGTAGCACTAACTTAGTGTGTTATTGGGGGGAGTAATACAGGCATAGAATCAGTGGAACAAAATAGTACAACATATATATATCAAATTTTAGTGTATTTGTTACAAAAATATTGAGTACCTGCCATGCTGTATGACAAAACAGGCATACAGAACAATGGGAAATTAAGTAATGATACCCCTGAGCTCAGCCGGGCACAGTGGCTCGCACCTGTAATCCCAGCACTTTGGGAGGCCGAGGCAGGCAGATCACCTGAGGTCAGGAGTTCGAGACCAGCATGCCCAGCATGGCAAAACCCCGTCTCTACTAAAAATACAAAAAAAGTTAGCCGGGCATGGTGGTGGGTGTCTGTAATCCCAGCTGCTCATGAGGCTGAGGCAGGAATATCGCTTAAACACGGGGGGCGGAGGTTGCAGTGAGCTGGGATCGCACCGCTGTACTCCAGCCTAGGCGACAAGAGCAAAACTCCGTCTCAAAAAAAAAAAAGAAAAAGAAAAAAGAAATACCCCTGAGCAAGCTGGAAAATAACACCATAACAAACTCCACCCTAACTGAATTTTACAACTTAACACATCTAGGAAACTTGTGAGGAAATATTGAGCAAATTACAAACAAATTAGTAATACAAAAATTGTTAACATTTCATACAATGAAAAATAGTATAAATAGGAAGACAGGAAAATATATTAATATAAGGAGTTGGCCAAGGGGCTTCTACTGGCCAAATCTGGGGCAACTTAAACATTGCAATAATAAATGTTAGTGATAGATTACAACCCAGTTGAATAAAATAAGAAGCCATAGGTTAATTCATAAGTTAATTAATGGGGGAAAAGGGAAAACTCTTTCTTGCAATATAATTCCAACTAATAAACGTAAAAAGAATGTAAGAGTTAGGAATTGATAAGAAATACCATTATATCCTCCATCTGGAGGATTTTGAATAAAGTTTACACAAGGAGATAAATAATCTTTGGGGAAATGTTCAGTTTTGGTGAAAGTCAAAGATGCATATTAAAATAATAAAGTTTGCTGGGCACAGTGGCTCGCACTTGTAATCCTAGCACTTTGGGAGGCTGAGGCGGGAGGATGGCTTAAGGACAGGAGTTCAAGACTAGCTAGGGCAATATAGCAAGACCCTGTCTCTACAAAAAATAAAAATAAAATCAGATGGTTGTAGTGGTGCAAGCCTGTGATTCTAGCTACTCTGGAGGCTGAGGCAAGAGTATCTCTTGAGCCCAGGAGTTTGAGGTTGCAGTGAGCTGTGATCACACCACTGTACTCCAGCCTGGGTGACAGAGTGAGATGAATGCATGTTATTTCATATGATGGCAGCATAAATTGGAAAGCCATTATTGCTGCTACATTAACCTGCGGAAATAGCTTCAAAAAAAGGATTCATAGGCTTGAAAATTCTTGTTGCAACATTATTTATAATAGCAAGAAGTTAGAAATCACATACACACTGGAAAACTAGAGGAATTGTGACCAGGCATAGTGGCTCATTCCTATAATTTCAGCACTTTGGGAGGCTGAGGTGGGAGGATTGCCTGAGCCCAGGAGTTCAAGACCAGCCTGGGCAGCATAGTGAGACCTCATCTCTACAAAAAATAGAATAATTAGCCAGGCCTGGTGGCGTGTGCCTGTAGTCCCAGCTGACTGGGGGGGCTAAAGCGGGAGGAACGCTTGAGTCTTCAAGGTTACAGTGAGCTTTGATTGCACCACTGTACTCCACCCTGGGTAGAGGGAGATCCTGTCCCTAAAAAAAAATTTTTTTAATAAGGAAAAATAGAGAAATGTTATAAAATTATGGTTTACCACTTAAGAGGATATTATTAAAATAAAGTATCTTAAATAAAATTACAAAAATGAATGTAGTGAAAATTAGAACAAATTGAGCTACAAGTATGTAAAATTGTATAGATATTAGCTATAAAAGAGATGATAGAAAAGTGAAAATATTTGACTTATTGGAATTTTAAACTGCTGAATAATTGTGAATGTGTTCTTAAATTTTTATGTTTATCAAAAGAATATCTGTAGAGTCTTATCATATAACATAGCTATGCTTTGCCCACTCTTCTGCCTATCCCAATTCTTGAACCCCAGAGACAATGACTTTCATCTCTTTAGCTGCTGCCATTTACATTTATATTCAACACTTTTATATTGCAATTGTTTGTTTTCATTTGGAGACATAATCTATTGCCTTTCTAACATGGAAGACTAAGATTCAGTTCTCTCATGCTGCCACCCACTCACAGTTTCCCTTTTCACATCTTCCCAATAATGTTTTCATTGTTACAGCTTTATAAGAATTGTTCCTAGCTGAACGAAATAGTATACTACAGTCACATTTCCTTCACTTCTTTTCTGTATTCAGTCTCTTTTCATAAATTCTGTGCCTACCTTTTTCTCAGTTTACTTTTTAGTTTTGATGGAACTCATCTTCTCATAGCTACCTCAGAATGAGTAAATGGATACTAAATTTTTTGTGACCCTCCATGTCTGGAAATGGCTTTATTCTACCACCTGTCACTTAGTTTATAATTTGGCTGACTATAAAATTCTAGGTCAGAAAGAATTTTCCACCAGATATTTGAAGGTATTGCTTCCATTGTCTTCTAGTTTCCTGTGTTACAGTGATGAAGTTAATTGCTGGTCTCACTCCCAGTCCTTTGTGTGTAAGCTGCTTTTCCTCTTTGGGAGTCTTTAGAATCTACTCTTTATTCCTGGTGTTCTGAAATTTATATAGTGGTATTCTTGAGTGTGGGTTTCTAAAACTATATCATATCATATATGAGGTGTGGTCTCTTTCAACCTAAAAACTCCTTTCTTCAGTCTTGGGAAAGTTTTTGTCATTTATTCTACATTTGTAAGTGCTGCTCTTTGGAATATGTTAGTTAAACCTCCTGAATTGTTCCTTAATTTTCTTTATTTTTCCATCTTTTATTTTCCATTTTTTCTATTTTCTGTGAAATTTCTTCAACCATCTTCCAACTCTTCTATTGACCTTTTTGTTTCTGCCATCGCTTTTCATTTCCTAGATTTTCTTGTTCTCTGATTATTTCATTAAAACATTTTTCAATTATGGAAAGTGTCAAACATTTAAGAAAGAGACAGAAGAATATAGTGAACCCCCTGTACCCTTCTCCCTGCTTCAGCATTTATCAACTCATGGCCAACCTTTTTTCATCAGTGTTCTCCTTCTTCTTCTCTTGATATTTTGAATGAAATCCCAGACACTATAGAATTTCTTTCATAAATATTTTAGTATATATCTCTAAAAGATAGACTCCTGGCTGGGTACGGTGGCTCACGCCTGTAATCCCAGCACTTTGGGAGGCCGAGGCGGGTGGATCATGAGGTCAGGAGTTTGAGACCAGCCTGGCCAACATGGTGAAACCCCGTCTCTACTAAAAATACAAAAATTAGCTGGGTGTGGTGGCGGGCACCTGTAATCTCAGCTACTCAGGAGCCTGAGACAGGAGAATCGTTTGAACCCAGGAGGCGGAGGTTGCAGTGAGTCGAGATTACATCAATGCACTCCAGCCTGGGCGACGGGGCAAGACTCCATCTCAAAAAAAAGATAGACTCCTAAAAGAGATAATTCAACTGTATTATCATACCTTAAAAATGAGCATAAAGATATCCAGTCTTTGTTCAAATTGCTAGTTGTCCCTACTATTAAAATTTATGTTTCTTTATGCAGTCTGTTTAAATTAGGATTCATACATATAAGGTCTCAACTTTGCAATTGGTTGATAATGTTTTTAAGTCTTTTCATCTATGAACTCTTTCTTCATTTCTTATCTTTTCCTTGTAGTTTATTTGTTGAGGATACTTGTTCCTTCCTCCACCCCACCACCCTTTTTAAACAAGAACAAGAAGCTTTAAAAAGGGTGAGGTGCCATATTATCTTTGCCCCCTCAGTGGACATAAATTACAAGATTGAGTTGTGTTGTGTGGTGTTTAAGTTATCTTCTGTTCCTCACATTGTCTCTGTTTCCCTTTATTCCATTTTTCTGTTTATTTTGATGTTTTTCATGTTTAGAGCCTTTCTCCAAATGCCTGGGGGTCTTTTGCTATCTTTTCTTTAAGAGTCAGGTGCTAGAAAGCTGATTGGAAAGATTTCAATGACAAGAATTTGCTTATTTTTCATTGGCTTCCTTTCCTTAGGCTTAGATTTTTAGCTTTCTCTGGTCTGCTTTGTTAGTTACCACTTGCACATCTTCTACTATTGCTTCCTGTCCTTGTGAGTTTATGCAGTTTTTCCATTATTGTCATTTCCATGGGGTTTTGGAAGAATGTAGAGAGTAAAATATCCATGTTTAACCAGAAGTCTCTTCCCATTTTAAAGTTCCTATTAATACGATAAATGGGGTCAAATACAAGTCAATAACATTAGATAAAGTTAATGGGGACTTCTGTCCTATTAAAGTGGTCTGTTTGTCTAAAAGGTTCTGTAAACTGCTTAAAAAGGTTTCTTAATACATAGTCCTAGGAACATAAACAACATTTCTTCATTCTCAGGTTCAGTCAAGTAGGGCTTAAATCTAATAACTACTCTAGAAGAAAAAATATTTCAGAGGAATCTAGTTGCTTTGCCAGCATGAGTCAGTATTAACCAATTCTATGTTGGGATTAGAAGTTGGCCTATATAAAACATGCCTTCTTCTGAATTAGTATATACTAATTAAAATTCCTCATGATAGGATGATTTAGAATTGTCACTAGGTCTTTACATAAGCAAAAGAAACGAGATTAGAATTATGACACAGGCCTACCTCAGACAAAATGAAGGAATTCTTTAGAGAAGGACTCTCACTGCTCATTTTCAGTTAAACAAGGTCTCATCAATGTTACATATAAGGAAATGTTGAAGAGAAAACTATCTCACAAAAAAATCATCTTGGTTCTAATCCCTCATTTTATAGAGGAGGAAACAGGAAATCCCTGAGCAATGAAATGATTTGACCAAGGTAGTTATGAGTTCATCTAGTTATTAGTATAGCCACTAAACTGTAGTTCTTGACTCCCAAATAATTGTTCTTTTCATTGTGGTAAAATAAGACAAGAGGGATATACAGTGCATTTATTGGTGGATATTTTTGATGCTTACTGAGCAGACGAGGTATTTTTAAGTGATAAGCCTTGTATACTTATTGAAAGAGGTAGGACTTTGGAACCCACCTTTAAGGTGATAGGAACTAATCCAAAATTGTATGGTAATAATGAGAAAAGGACAGATTTAGGCTAGACTAGAATAGAAATATCAGCAGGTATTGGTGATGAACTTCACTCACATAAAAAGTACAAAGGGCATATCAGGCTGGGCGTGGTGGCCCATGCCTGTAATCCCAGCACTTGGGGAGGCCAAGGCAGGCGGATCACCTGAGGTCAGGAGTTAGAGACCAGCCTGGCCAACATGGTGAAACCCCGTCTCTACTACAAATACAAAAATTAGCCAGGTATGGTAGCACAAGCCTGTAATCCCCGCTGCTCGGGAAGCTGAGGCAGAAGAATAACTTGAACCGTGGAGGGGGAGGTTGCAGCGAGCCGAAGTCACACCACTGCACTCCAGCCAGGGCGACAGCGATACCCTATCTCAAAAAAAAGGGGGCATATCAGATATAACAAGGAGAATACCAGAGTTGTAGCGATCGGGCAAGGTAATGAAATCAGAGATTGCTATTGAATTTGATATACTAACTGGACAGGTCAGTTAAAAGAGCTGCGTAGACATCAAGAGCAATTGATTCCTATTTCTGATTCGCCCATTTTCAGTCAGTGGTATGAAAATCTCCCAGTTGGGGATAGAAAACTGGTAGAATGGAAAAAATAGGGCATTTTTTAGCTGCTTTGTTTATTTTCCCCAGAGGTCTTATTTCTATATTTTAAATATCTGCAGTCACCCTAAACTGAAAATAAAACCAACTCAACTTTCTCCCTCCTCCAAAGATTATCCTATTCTTTCCATTTTCATGTTTCATATAACCATTCAGAGTACTTAGAATGTATTATAATCATTTATTTACCTGTCTGTCCTTCCCACTAGATCATGAGCTTCTTGAAGATTATCTTATTTGTATGTATATCCCTAGTGCATTGCACATACACTTTGCTCAGGAAATATTTGGTTGCTGAAAAAGAGCTTTGCTCACAGGGTCAAATATAAATTCATCTTGGCATTCCAACTTCTCAAGAATCTGGATCCTCCCCATTTCGCCTTGGCGCAGTAGTAAATCTCATTTGGTTCCTTCCTGTTTGTCATTCATGCCTTCACATCGTTGCTTGCACTGGGTACTCCATGCTTGGACTCTTGTTTTCTAGGGCCTATCCTTCCTACCCATCTAAATGCCACTCCAAAAGTCTTAAAGCTTGCTCCCTGACCCTACATCTTTCTTCTAGCCTTTCTATGCAAGTAAGACTGATCTTGCCCTTCTCTGAATCCTGCAGTACTCATTGCTGGTAGTAAATTGTTTTATCCCTTAATCATATTCATGGTGCTACTTTGCATATAATAACAATAGCTACCATTTAATTGAATATCTCATACATACCAGGCTCTAGGTACATACCTTATCTCAAATGGTCATATGCTCCTCAAAGCTACAGTAGTGTTATCCCCATTGTGTAGCCGAAAGGTAACTGAGTCTCAAAGAATTTAAATAAGTATCTTGCTCGTGATTGTACAGATCTTGTGATGCTTAAGTTTTTTTCAAAAAAAAAGATTACACAGATCTGAATTCATATCTTTCTGTCTAAACTCCAAAAAACATTTGCTCTTTCAGCTATACCACAGTATGTTCTCTCTCTCCCTCTTGCTTCCTTTCTTCTTCCCTCAAAATAGACCTCTTTGGATATAACTGTCCTTTACCCCATGTCTGCCTCATTTTAGGTATGCTTAATGAATGTTTGTTGAGTTTAATTGATAGGACTGATGGAATGTTGAAACCTATTCATTTTTTATGTTTTACTATTTCATTAGGATGCCTTGTTTTTTAAAAGTTGCATGCTTTTTTGCCATTTTCCACGGCTGTGATTAAAATACTTGTGCATTTGATGTTAAAGCCAATACCTAATATTTTCTCTATATTTTTTCCAACTTAAAAGCATGGATTTTATAAATATATGCAACTTCCTTTGGTTATGTAATGTAGTAAAAGACATCATTATTGATTTTGTAAATTCAAGAATGATAAAACATTCACATTTTAATACACATAAGCAAAATTTTATTTAACATGGGCACCAAAAAGAATTTGTTTTGAAGATTATCTTTGAAAGATATTACAATGTAGCATACATACAATCTTTTATAGTTCGAGACCGAGTTCGGACAAAAATGGAACGTGATATCTTGGTAGAGGTTAATCATCCTTTTATTGTCAAGTTGCATTATGGTAAGTATGAGCCGTCTCCCACATCATCCCTTGACCTCATCCCTCAAAATCCCTGAGGACATTCAGATAAACTAATATAAATAAATATATATTTGTATGTGGTTAGCAGATCTATATAGTAATAAGTCATGAAAATTAAGCCGTTATTTCTTAGACAAACTTTAGAAGCTTTTATTGTTTAGTTTATGTTTTTTTTAAATATTATAAAGTTAGTTTCTGAGTGGTAGCCATAGGAACAGGTAATGATAATTATTGCTTTTTTATTATAATAATAATGAATAATAATATGCTAGCCTTTTGTAGCCTATATGTGTTAGCCAACCCTAAAGGCCAAAGAGATCCCTAATGTCAACATCCTAAAACCATTGTCACTGCTGTTCTTTTCCCCAAAGCCATATGCTTTTTCTCAGTGGGTAAAGGTGTGGTGATTCTTACTATGTGTAATTAAACCTAACCAACCCATATTTTTTTCTGTAGCTAGTGGCATGGTTTTTGTATGTTATTTCGTAGTTAAGTAAGTCTTTTTTTTTAGGAGTTTTTCTTATGTATCATGGGTTTAGAACTATTGTATTCCTGAGTGACTTGCCTGTTGAAAATCTAGTGATTCCATAATAAGAAACACTGTATTTAACATTTCCACATGGAAACTAAGATAAATCAGTGGTTTTCTTCTAAGTAAAAGTAAGTTTGGACATTTGATATAATTAATTTGTTAAAATATTCATTTATGAATGACCTAATGTAAACCTAAAAAAATTATGGTGGACTAAATGAAAATTTTCATTTCTTCATTCAGCTTTTCAAACTGAAGGGAAGTTGTATCTTATTTTGGATTTTCTCAGGGGAGGAGATTTGTTTACACGCTTATCCAAAGAGGTATATAATTAATCTCTATTTTTAGTCTATTTACATGCATCCTGTTTGAACTAAAGCTTTGTTATGTTTCAGTATTATGCTTACTGTATTTTCTCTAGTGGCACAAGATTCTGGAAGAATCAGACCCAAAAAGAGTTCTTTTCCTACCTTTCGAATTTATTCTGAAAGCAGGACTTTAAATTGACAAATAAACAGTCTTTGTCTTAACCCTGCTTCTTTTATAGTTTTTTCCAGAAGCAATAATGTATCAACAAGATATCCTTAAACAATTAGTACTAGAAATTAAGCATGCATTTTAAAGATCACTTTTCATTTCTAAAATGTTACTGTCATGGGACAACAGTGGCACACCCTGAATATACTTAACAATAAAATGTAAAATTATTTCTCCCATAGTGCATAGTTAGTATTTAGTAAGTGATTAGTTGACTGATTAGATAATTTTGCTATTCCTTTCACGAATAAATTGTAAACAAAGCTATGTATAATTATCATATTTATAAAATTTTTAGGATATTTAAACTCTAGAGTGGAACTTTAAAAATTACAGACACAAAAAGAAAATAAATTTAGAAAAATTATTGTTTTATTTTAGGTGATGTTCACAGAAGAAGATGTCAAATTCTACTTGGCTGAACTTGCACTTGCTTTAGACCATCTACATAGCCTGGGAATAATTTATAGAGACTTAAAACCAGAAAAGTAAGGAATCATGCTACTAAGTTGAATACAATGTAATATGATTGTTTAGGAGATTATAAAAAATCAAGTGGCTTCATGAAACTCCCACAGTATTGCACTAGTGTGCCTGTGCTTCACATCTCTGCTAACACTGTAGTTTCATACTTTAAAAATCTCAGTTAATCAAAAAATACTGTTTTTGTGTGCATTCTTTGATTTTTTTTTTTTTAAAGATGGAGTTTTGCTGTTGTTGCCCAGGCTGGAGTGCAGTGGCGCAATCTCAGCTCACTGCAATCTCCACCTCCCAGATTCAAGCAATTCTCCTGCCTTAGCCTCCCGAGTAGCTGGGATTACGGGCGCCTGCCAACACACCCAGCTAATTTTTGTATTTTTAGTAGAAACAGGGTTGCACCATGTTGGCCAGGCTGGTCTCGAACTCCTGACCTCAGGTGATCCACCTGACTCAGCCTCCCAAAGTATTGGGATTACAGGCGTGAGCCACCACAGCCATCCCATTCTTTGATTTTTTAATGAGGTTGAAATCTGCATTCATTGGCAATTTGTATTTTTGTGTGAATTTTCTGCTCATGGCCTTTGTTCATTTTTCTTTCAGAATGTTATTTTTGGTCTGGCATGGTGGCTCACACATGTAACCCGAGCACTTTGGGAGGCTGAATTGCATGAGCCCAGGAGTTGTAGACCAGTGTGGGCAACATGGCAAAACCCCATCTCTACAAAAAATTAGCTGGGCATGGTGGCACACGCCTGTAGTCCCGACTACTCAGGAGGCTGAGGCAGGAGGATTGCTTGAGCTTGGGGCATCGAGGCTGCAGTGAGCCAAGGTCGCTCTGTTGCATCTCCAGCCTGGGCAACAGAGTGAGACCCTGTCTCAAAAAAAAAAAAAAAAAGAAAATTTACATTTTTTCCAGTCTTTCAATTTTAACTTTATGTTGTTTAATTTATGCACGTTTTTTTCTTCAGGCAGATCTACCAATCTTGTTTTGTGATTTATTCTGACTCTCATTCTTAGGCTTTCCGCAGTTCTATGATCAGATATTTTCCTTCTAATTTTATAGTTTCTTTTTTTTTTTCTTTTAGCTCCATTGTTTAGAAATTTTTTGGCAGGAGGAATGGTATAAAGCTAATCCTTTCTTTCCCCCAAATACCATTTATTGAAAATTTTCTTCTCCATGTAATTTCAAATTTGAAGTGTGAATTGAGCAAATTTCCCACAGGTTGGATAATAACAGTCATCAAGAAGCGGATATTATTTAAATTGTACACACTTCCATTTTAATTTGTTGATGTTTATCTACCACTGAGTAAGAAAGTTTTTTTTTTCCTTTTATAAGCATATAAGCACGAGCCTTGCTCTACCAGGAATATTTTTAAACAGCTTTATTGAGTTGTAATTCATATATTATACAAGTCATTGCCTGGGTGCAGTGGATCACACCTGTAATCCCAGCACTTCGGGAGGCCAAGGCAGGCAGATCACTTGAGGTCAGGAGTTTGAGACCAGCCCGGCCAACATGGTGAAACCCCGTCTCTATTAAAAATACAAAACTTGGCCAGGCGTGGAGGCGCACACCTGTAATCCCAGCTACTGGGAGACTGAGGCAGGAGAATCGCTTGAATCCGGGAGGTGGAGGTTGCAGTGAGCCGAGATCGCGCCATTGCACTCCAGCCTGGGTGACAAGAGCGAAACTCAGTCTCAAAAAAAAAAAGTGTATAATTCATTGATTTTTAGTATATTCACAGAGTTGTACAACCATCATATTAAGAATTTTGAATATTTCTCTCGGATATGAACAGACACTTCTCAAAAGAAGACATTTATGTGGCAAACAAACATATGAAAGAAAAGCTCATCATCCCTGGTCATTAGAGAAATGCAAATCAAAACCACAATGAGATACCATCTCACGCCAGTTAGAATGGCGATCATTAAAAAGTCAGGAAACAACAGATGCTGGAGAGGATGTGGAGAAATAGTACCGCTTTTACACTGTTGGTGGGAGTGTTAATTAGTTCAACCATTGTGGAAGACAGTGTGGCGATTCCTCAAGGATCTAGAACCAGAAATACCGTTTGACCCAGCAATCCCATTACTGGGTATATACCCAAACGATTATAAATCATTCTACTATAAAGACACATGCACACGTATGTTTATTGCAGCACTATTCACAATAGCAAAGACTTGGAACCAACCCAAATGCCTATCAATGATAGACTGGATAAAGAAAATGTGGCACATATACACCATGGAATACTGTGCAGCCATAAAAAAGGCTGAGTTCATGTCCTTTGCAGGGACATGGATGAAGCTGGAAACCATCATTCTCAGCGAACTAACACAGGAACAGAAAATCAAACACTGCATGTTCTCACTCATAAGTGGGAGTTGAACAATGAGAACACATGGACACAGGGAGGGGAACATCACACACCGGGGCCTGTCAGGAGTTAGGGGGCTAGGGGAGGGATAGCATTAGGAGAAATGCCTAATGTAAATGACAGGTTAATGGGTGCAGCAAACCACCATGGCATGTGTATACCTATGTAACAAACCTGCACGTTCTGCACATGTATCCTAGAACCTAAAGCATAATAAAAAAAAAAAAAAAAGTTAGTACAAAATTTAAATTCTGTATTAACACAGGAAGAGAGGAAATGCTCATCTGGAACTCTTCTAAGTGATCATTTAGAAATTGTTATGCTTTTATATTTTATGTTTTTTTTATTGTTTTTGGATAAGTTTCATATGGTTTTGTTTTTATTCCCCAAATAACTGCTGAGTTTTCCTGATTATTTTCCCAACTTATAACTATTGTGACACAAAATATAATTATTGGTGAGAATGAATATTCAAGCATATAGTCCTTAGAAAAATTACTATAAACATAAGATTAAACATTCATAAAAATGTGTGTTTTATACTATTTAATTGAATATATTTACCATAGACCATTGTATTGGCATTGGTCATAAAGTTACATTAAAGTTTGAGCCCTGTCTCAAGGCTTTAATAAGATCAGATGTAAATAAGATTGCTTATATTAAGATCTTAAACATACATGTCTAGATGATGCTATTAATTAGAAATAACACTTACTTGGTGAATTATACAAGTAAATACCATCATACAGAACTTGGGAGAAATTTAAATTTTTAGGCCAAATATTTTATGAACTGTTAAGGGTTTTTCAGATTCTTTTAAACTAGAACTCTGTTGTAATAAATATGACTAAAAATAATTAGTAACCATTGAAAAGGAATGTTGTTTATTGAGAGTGATACAGTTGACTTTTTCTTTCAAAGATACAGTATAAGCATGGTTATCTTAGAAGAATGCATTTGCTACAGAAGGCGTAACTAATGCCCTTTCAGCCATATTATCCTTTTTTCTTTCAGAATTACCGAGAATGACTTGAAGTTTTGTTTTTAGAACTGTTTTTCATGTATTCACTAGAAGGGAGGATGATTTCTACAGTACCTAATAATGCCCTTTATACTCTCTAAATGTGTTGATCTCTTCATAATCAAGCAGAATCAATATTAATATTTTTCATAACAGGTGCTTGTGATAAAAGAAACTTGAAAAATATGTCCCTACTGAATTACCTTCAGTGGTAAACTTTGTTGTAATTATGTTTGCATTTATGAAATAGAAAGATTGGTAATATTTTTGTTATAGTAAAATTTTATAACAAAGTTTGACTTGCACATTTTTAGTTAAAATAAAAGTAAGGAAATGCCTATATTGTGGGATAGCTTTAAATATAAGTGAAACAGTTTATTGCTTGATCCCATACCTATCCAGAAATATTAGGTTGGTGCAAAGCAATTGCAGTTTTTGCCATTACTTTTAATTACTTCTGCACCAACTTAACACAATTATTGGCTTACAGCTTAGTACTCTCTCCTTTCTGTAGCTCCTTGATTAATAGCATTACTCTCCACTCAAGTATCTGCTCAAGCCAGAAACCTGAGTGTCATTCTCCAGTTGTTCTTTATCATGACCCAGTGAGCTCACTAAATGCCCTTTATTTTCTCTGTAAATTTCTCTACCCTCCATGAATGTACACCATTTATGGTCTCCCTTGTCCTTGACAAGAAGCCCAAACTATTTGGAATGCCCTGTAGGCCCTTTGCAAACAGGCCTTATTCATTCAACATTTCTTGTTTGTACTGTACACTGCCAGACACTGAGCTATAAAGATGAATAAGGTCAAACCTTCTAGGAGCTCACAGTTTATTGGGGAAGAGAGAAAACCCTGGAGAATATGTATAGTGAAGGGAGGGGTCAATGAAAAACAAGGAGTATGGGGAAGGAGAAGAGGATTGTGTAGGTTGTGTCAGGAAAAAAAAAATAAGGAAACAATGATTGAGTCAGATACCTTTAAAATGACCAAGAGAGCTGGGCACGCAGTGGCTCACACCTTAGGGAGTAATCCCAGCACTTAGGGAGGCAGAAGCAAGAAGATAGCTTGAGCCCAGCAGTTCAAGACCTGCCTGGGCAACATAGTGAGACCCTATTCTCCACAAAAAGGAAAAAAAGGCAAAATAAAATAACCAAGAGAATGGCATGTCTGATGTTTTTGAATTAAATGTGTGGACCCTCTGTCTATTAATGCAGGCACTAGGGGGTTTAGTCAAACTACGTCTGCAGAAAGGCATTAGAAAGAGCAGCTGGGAAGAGTACAGGTGATTTGATTCTTTTCCTAATAATTTTCAAGTGCCCCTGGCATATTAATACAAGTTTATGGCATTGCCTTTGGGCTTTGTTATAAATGTGTGTCCAAAAAATAATTTGTTCCTCCTTTGCCTTTGCCATCTTATTCACAGTCTAAAGCAATGTTTTAGAGTAAATGTGGTGATCTGATGCTTAAGGATGTAATTTCAGTCTTAGCTTCTATAAATCTCTATTTAGTGTTCTTAAAAGATTTTCTTTGTTTTTTTCAGTATACTTCTTGATGAAGAAGGTCACATCAAGTTAACAGGTAAAAAAAAAAATCCTCGTTTTATTAAAATATTTTCTCCTACAATATATACTTTCCTTTAAGGTTGATTGTGGTACAAATATTGAGTAATACACTGTATTAAAATTAAAAACTTGTATTAGGGCCAGGCGTAGTGGCTCACCCCTGTAATCCCAGCATTCTGGGAGGCTGAGGCAGGTGGATCACTTGAGGTCGGGAATTCAAGACTAGCCTGGCTAACATGGTGAAACCCTGTTTCTACTTAAAATACAAAAAAATGAGCTGGGCATGGTGGTGCACGCCTGTAATCCCAGTTACTTGGGAGGCTGAGGCAGGAGAATCACTTGAACCCGGGAGGCAGAGGTTACAGTGAGCCAAGATGGCGTCACTGTACTCCAGCCTGGGTGACAGAGCGAGACTCTGTCTCAAAAAACAAACAAACAAAAAAAACTTGTATTAGAAATTTTAAATGATTAATGTCAGAACTCAAAGTTTAAAATTTACATGTGCAAATTTATGTAGGATATTTATGATATTTGTTTTGGCAGATTTCGGCCTAAGTAAAGAGTCTATTGACCATGAAAAGAAGGCATATTCTTTTTGTGGAACTGTGGAGTATATGGCTCCAGAAGTAGTTAATCGTCGAGGTCATACTCAGAGTGCTGACTGGTGGTCTTTTGGTGTGTTAATGGTAAGGTTTGAATTTGGGATTTTTTAGGGGGGAAGGAGATTGTTAAGTGAGGATCAGCAGTGAATGTTAAAGAAACTGGTGTTTTTATTTTCTTTATTTTATGCCATATGTAATAAATAACCAAGAAGCAGTCTTGCATGCAGTATAGAAGGACTATGAAATCTGTTAGCTGCGTCTATCTCATCCTAATTTGAAAAGGCAAAAAAAAATATTACCATAGATTTCCTGCTAATAGTAACAATCTAAAGCATTAATGGTGTTTGGTCTTTTGGAGAAACTGGTCCAGAAATCTGTTAGTAAGTGACCCTTAAAATAAGTTCGTTTGGCCGAGTGCAGTGGCTCACACCTGTAATCCTAGCACTTTGGGAGGCTGAGGCGGGTAGATCACCTGACGTCAGGAGTTCAAGACCGGCATGGCCAACATGGCAAAACCCCATCTCCACTAAAAATACAAAAAGTAGCTGAGCAGGATGGCACACACCTCAGGAGGCTGAGGCTGGAGAATCGCTAGAACCTGGGAGGCAGAGGTTGCAGTGAGCCAAGATCATGCCATTGCACTCCAGCCTGGGCAACAGAGCGAGACTCTGTCTCAAAAAATATATAATAAGTTCTGCCGGGCGCGGTGGCTCACGCCTGTAATCCCAGCACTTTGGGAGGCCGAGGCAGGTGGATCACTTAAAGTCAGGAGTTCGAAACCAGCCTGGCCAACATGGTGAAACCCCGTTTCTACTAAAAATACAAAAATTAGGCTGGGCGTGGTGGCTCATGCCTGTAAGACCAGCCTGGACAACATGGTGAAACCCTGTCTCTACTACAACTACAAAAAATTAGCCAGGCATGGTGGCACACACCTGTAATCCCAGCTACTTGGGAGGCTAAGGCAGGAGAATCACTTGAACCCAGGAGACGGAGATTGCAGTGAGTGAAGATCGTGCCACTGCACTCCACCCTGGGTGACAGAGTAAGACTCCGTCTCAAAAAAAATAAATAAGTTCATATGAAATTGGCATATCTATCAAATTGTTCACATATCTACACTTTAAAATTGCCATTTGAAATGTGATTGATGAAACTGAGCATGGTGGCCCATGCCTCTAATCCCAGCACTTTGAGAGGCTGAGGTGGGAGAATTGCTTGAGCCCAGGAGATGGAAGCTTCAGTGAGCTGAGATTGCACCACTGGGCTCCAGCCTGGGCAACAGAGCCAGGCCCTGTCTCAAAAAAAAAATAAAATAAAAATGTGATTGATTTCTACAAAAAAAAAAACTGTATAGCTCAGTTGTTTTAGGAATTATCAAGAACTTCAGTAACGAATATGGTAGAAATAGAAAACACTTGTTATGTAGCGATTTTAGAATATTTGGTTATAATTAAAATGATGCTTTTTTTTTTTTTACCTTCTGGCCTTCAGATTTTATATTTATTGACTAACACTTCTGATTATTTTGCCTTTCTGTAGTTTGAAATGCTTACTGGTACACTACCTTTCCAAGGAAAAGATCGAAAAGAAACAATGACTATGATTCTTAAGTAAGTACTCCCTTAATATAGATGTTCTGATGAGATTTTAAAATAAATGCTTCAGGCTGGGCGCTGTGGCTCATGCCTGTAATCCCAGCACTTTGGGAGGGCAAGGAAGACGGATCACTTGAGATCAGGAGTTTGAGACCAGCCTGGCCAACATGGTGAAACCCCATCTCTACTAAAAATACAAAACTTAGCCGGGCATGGTGGTACACACCTGTAGTCTCAGCTACTCAGGAGGCTGAGGCGGGAGAATCCCTTGAACCCGGGAGGTGGAGGTTGCAGTGAGCTGATATCACACCACTGCACTCCATCCTGGGCGACAGAGCGAGACTCTATCTCAAAAAAGTAAAATAAAATAAATGTTTCACACTAAAAAATGACATTTTAGAGTGTTGGCTGTAGTATAAGAAATAACTAAGAAATTCATCAATATTACGTGGTTTGAATATGAACAGACTGTGTAGATTTAGAGTACTCATATTATCTTCATGTTAATAGTGAAATACTGAAAGCTTTACTTTTGGGATTTGTAATATGGCAAGGATGCCCATTATTTCACTTGTGTCCACATTGTCCTGGAAGTCCTAGCCAATATGGTAAGTCAAGCAAAAAAGTAAAGTATAAGGTTTAAAAAGAAGAAATAAAATTATCATTATTTAGATAACATGACTGTATCCATAGAAGATCCAGTCATCAGCCTGCACAACATAGCAAAACCCCATCTCTACAAAAAAATGCAAAAATTAGCCAGGCGTGTTGGTAAGCACCTGTAGTCCCAGCTACTTTGTGGGGTGGCAGATGGGGGCTAAGACAGGAGAATCATTTGAGCCCAGGAGCTTGAGGCTACAGTGAGCTGAGATGGTTCTACTGCACCCCAGCCTGGGTGACAGAGCAAAACCCTGTCTCAAAAAAGAAAAGAAAAGAAAAGAAAATCCAGTGATCATATAAATTCTTAGAATTAATAAGAGTTTAGCAAAGTTACTGGATACAAGGTCAATAAACAAAAATCTATTCTATGTCTCTATACTTGGAATAGAAAATGGAATTTTTATCCGGGCACAGTGGCTCACACCTGTAATCCCAGCACTTTGGCAGGCCGAGGCAGGCAGATCACCTGAGGTCCAGAGTTCGAGACCAGCCTGGCCAACATGGCGAAACCCTGTCTCTACTAAAAATAGAAAAAATTATTCGGGCATGGTAGCAGGTGCCTGTAATCCCAACTACTCGGGAGGCTGAGGCAGGAGAATCACTTGAACCCGGGAGGCAGAGGTTGCAGTGAGCCAAGATCATGCCACTGCACTCCAGCCTGGGCAATAAGAGTGAAATTCCATCTCAAAAAAAAAATGGAATTTTCAAAGAGGACAGTGTTTACAACAATGTAAAAATTCTCAGATACCTAGTGATAAATCTAGCAGAAGTTGTGTAAGACCTCTGTGCAAAAAAACCAGAAAATTTTATTTAAAGAAATTTTAAAAGACCAAAATAACTTGAAAGAATATACCATGTTCATGTTATGACAGACCCAGTGTTGTAAAGATAACATTTCTGTAGATCAGTGTTATCCACTAGAAATATAATGTGAACCAGCCAGGCATGGTGGCTCATGCCTATAATCCCACCACTTTGGGAGGCCGAAGTGGGCAGATTGCTTGAGCCCAGGAGTTTGAGACCAGCTTGGGCAAC
Source organism: Pan paniscus (assembly GCF_029289425.2). Taxonomy (NCBI): domain Eukaryota; kingdom Metazoa; phylum Chordata; class Mammalia; order Primates; family Hominidae; genus Pan; species Pan paniscus. The sequence continues at coordinate 21,988,464 of NC_073272.2, read as the reverse complement.
ATGGCAAAACCCCATCTCTACAAAAATAAAAAATAAAAAAATTAGCCAGATGTGGTGGCACGTGCCAGTAGTCCCAGCCACTTGGGAGACTGAGGTGAGAGGATCACTTGAGCCTGGGAGGTCAAGACTGCAGTGAGCCCTGATCACACCACTACACTCCAACCTGAGCAACAGAGTGAAGAGCGAGGCCCTGTCTCAAAAAAAAAAAAAAGAAAAGAAAAGAAAAGTAATGCGAACCACATACGTAATTTTAAGTTTTCTAGTACCTACATTTAAAAAAGTAAAAAGAGGCAGGTAATCCCAGCACTTTGGGAGGCCAAAGCGGGTGGATCACCTGAGGTCAGGAGTTCAAGACCAGCCTGGCCAACATGGCAAAACCCTGTCTCTACTAAAAATACAAAAATTAGCTGGGCGTGGTGGCACACACCTGTAATCCCAGCTACTTGGGAAGCTGAGGCAGGAGAATCACTTGAACCCGGGAGGCGGAGGTTGCAGTGAGCTAAGATCATGCCACTGCACTCCAGCCTGGGTGATGAATGAAATTCATCTCAAAAAATAAAAAAAATAAAAAAGTAAAAGGAAAGTTAATTGTAATATTTTATTTAACCCAGTGTACCCAAGATGTTATTTCAGCATGTAACCAATGTTAAAAATTGATTGAGGTATTTGTTGTAAACTAATTTTTTTCATACTCATTTGAAATTCAATGTGTATTTTACACTTACAATGTGGATTGGCACATTTCAGGTGCTCAGTAGCCATATGTAGCTAGTGGCTACTATAATGGATGACAAAACTATAGTTTCAATGCAAATAAAATTAAAATCCTAACAACTTTTTAATGTGAATCTTGATAAACTGATTCTAATATGATAATACAAAGGACAAAGAGTAGCTAAAATACTCTCGAAGACCAAGATAGGAAGACTTGCTTTACCAGGTATTAAGTCTTATTATAACAGTAACTAAGATAATACAGCATTGAAACAAGTGTGGAAAGTAGATCTATGCAAAAGAATAAAGAACCCAGAAACAGATCTATATATGTGGACACTTAATTTGCGACCATTGGGAATTTCAGAGCAGTAGGGAAAGAATAGCCTTTTCTTAATAAATCGTGCTGGAAAAGTTAAATATTCATATAAAAAATAGGCAGGGAGTGGTGGCTCACACCTGTAATCCAAACACTTTGGGAGGCTGAGGTGGGAGGATCACTTGAGGCCATGAGTTAAAGAATATAAAAATTATCCAGGTGTGGTAGTGCACACCTGTAGTCCTAGCTACTTGGGAGGCTGAGGTGGGAGAATCGCTTGAGCCCAGGAGGTCAAGGATGCAGTGAGCCATGATCATGCCACTGCACTCCAGCCTGGGTAATAGAGCAAGATCGTGTCTCAAAAAAAATTTGCTTTAAAAGAATTAAAAAATTTTTTTAAAAATTCCTACCTTCCACCATACATAAAAATCATTACCAATCTATCTAGAGCCCCAATCAATAAGAAAAAGCCAACCCAATAAAAACATGGGCAAGAGACTTAGGGATCTGACAGAAGAGGATATTCAGTGGCCAAAAAACTTATGAAAAGATACTCAACCTCGTTAATCAGAAAATGCAAATTAAAATCACAAGGAAATATCACTGCATACTCACCAGAATGGCTAAAATTAAAAAGATTGACAGGAGCATTCTGAACCATTTTTGGCCCAGACTGCTGCCCTATACAAAAATTTTAATAAATAAAAATAAAAAGACTGACAGTACAAAATGGTGGGATGTGAAGCAGTGGCAACTTTTATACATAGCTGGAAGGAATATCAATACTCATATAACCACTTTGGAAAGCAGTTTTTGTCCTTATCTTCTAAAGACAAATATATGTATACCCTCATCCAGTAATTCCCACTCCTAGACATTCACCCATGTTAAAAGAATCTAGTTACTCACACATCAAAAAACAAGTACAAAGCCGTTCATAGCAACATTTGTAATAGCCAAAAAGTGGAAACCTGATTATTAACAGAAGAATCAATTAATAAATGATGGTATATTCGTACAGTCGAATACAATAGAAGTTGTTGTATTTACACTCTGTGGGCCACACACAGTCTCTGTCACATATTCTTTGTATTTTTTTTCCAACCCTGTAAAAATATAAAACAATTCTTGAGAGCCATTCAAAAACAGGCTGAAGCCTTGGCCCATGGGTGTAGTATGCCATACAACAAAGAAAATGAACAAACCACAGTTACATGCAACAACTTAGATAAATCTCACAAGAATGTGGAGCTAAGGAAGTACAGACACAAAAGAAAAAGTACTATATGATTCTATTTGTAAAGTTTACAAAGCAGGCAAAACTAAAGCATAGTTTTTAGGGTTCATATTTAGATGCTTAAAAGCCTGAGGCAAAATAAGGGAAGTGGTTACACTGGATGAGGGGTTCTGGCAATGTTATGTGTCTTGGCCAGATAACTATTCAGTTTGTGGTAAATAATTGAGCTGTGTACTTTGGGTGTTTTTGTTCGGGGTTTTTTGGGGCATTTTATATTATTCTACACAATATAAAAGGTCTAAAAAGATGTGCTACATAAATGAATGTTCACTGAACTTTCATCACTGAACCTTTATCACTTCATCTACTTTGATCCCTCCCTTTCAGCGAACAAACACTCTCGTGTTGAAGAAACTAAATCCTTCTTTGACTTGCCCTTCCTTTCAAGTTACTGTACCATCTTCCTGCATCCTTTCAACACAAAGCCTCTTTAAAAAGTAGTCTATGCTTTCTGTTACTACTTTTTTGGCTTCTTTTATTCCACAGCCTATTTGTCATTCATCCCCACCACTCTACTGAAACTGCTCTCTCTGTGGCTATCAGTGATCTTCTGGTTGCTAAAACCAGTGGCAGGTTGTCAAAAGGATGACTCTACCATTCATTCACACAATGCATTTAACAGATGTTTCAGTTCTTGCTACTCATACTTGAGATGTAGTATTAACAAGACTGAAAAGGTCTTTGGTGGTCTTCGGAGCTTATATTTTAGTGGGGGAGACAAGGAATTAATATCTAAACAATTTCAGATAGTAACAGGAGATATAAGGATAATAAATCGGAATTCTGTACTCATAATAGTGACTCCTTACTGTGTGAGGGAAGGAGCAGAAAGCAGGAGCCATATTAGATGGGACACTCAAGAAAGGCATCTCTGAGTATTTGACACTGGTGGCCACTCCCTCCCTCCATAGTTTTTCCTACTTTGATCTACTTCTTCCACCTCTCTAACCATTCCCCTTTTGGTCTCTTTTACATGATTTCTTCTCTTCCTGTTTTTCCTTTTTTAATTATAAAAATTTTCAAATATGAATTATCAAAAACAGAATAATTCAGTGAACACATATACCTGTTACCCAGATTCGACATTCATCAAGATTTGGCCATTTCGCTTTATCTATTCTTCTTTACTTTTCTTTACTGAAGTATTATAAGCATTCCAGACATATCTACTTAATTCAGTTTGCCTTGCTAAAAATATGGGTGTTTTCTTACACATCCACATAAAACTAGCAATAATGCTTAGGTATCATCAGTCCTTAACTAAGTTTTTCAGATTTTCTTCAAAACTGTGTCTTTACAGTTGGATCCAAATCAAGTCTGCACATTCCATTTGGTTGTACTTCTTAAACTTCTGTTATCTATCCCTGTTTTTCCCCTCCTGTTTATTCATAGAAACCTAGTCAGTTGTTTTATAGAACTCTGCTTTCTGGATTTATCTTGTCAAAGAATGAGACCCCCTCTCAATATCTGAAACAAAAAGCATAAAGTTTATTTTATTCTTTGCTATGGTAAGGCTAGAGTCTCCCCAGACATAGTAGACCACTAATCTTATATAGGGTTTTGAGGAAGGGTGGAGCTCAAGAAGTGGCAGAGTTTCATGTCTATAAGTGGGTTGACATTATCTGTAAGAATGTGATTATTTGGGTGGGACTGTTGTTGATCAGTGGGCATTCAAGTGTGTTTATTGGAGTGAGTCCATTCCTGTTTGGCTAATTTTCAGAGACAAAGAGCAGTTACTCATCTTTGCAGGTGTTCACCAGGCAAGTTGTCATTGATCAATTCAATGGATTTTAAACCAACTGAAAGGATTTAAAACCAGTTCTGGTGGTTCTCTTGTTACCATGGTTACATAACAATTAGTCTTTTCCTAGGAGTATGGAAATTTTTTTTTATTCCCTTAGTGTTATTAGCTTGATCCTCTATTCTGTTTTTGGTTAAACTGTTTTAGCAAGATTATTTCACAGCTAATACCGTGTGGTCCCTATTACATCAGGAGGCTTACAATACCTGGTTGCCCCCACTTTAAGTGATGGGCTCCAGTGGTTGCAGCTGATTCCTCTGTTGTAAAGTTCCCTGTCATGCTTCTAACTAATGGTTCTATCCATTAATAATCATTACTTGAAACAGTTATTTTATAAGGAATTCAAAAGTGATGAATTGCTTTTCTTTTAAAAAAAAAAAAAAGTTTTTTTAGAGATGAGGTCTTGCTCTGTTGCCCAGACTCGAATGCAGTGGCATGATTACAGGTCACTGCAACATCAAACTCCTGGGCTCAAACGATCCTCCTGCCTCAGCATCTCGAGTAGCTAGGACTACAGGTGCACCACCATGCCCAGCCAAGTTCTTTAATCTTTTGTACAGATAGTATCTTGCTATGTTGCCAGGCTGGTCTCAAACTCCTGGGCTCAAGTGATCCTCCCACCTCCGCCTCCCAAAGTGTTGGGATTACAGGCATGAGCCACTATGCACCAGCCATGATTTTCTATTATTATTATTATTCCTTCCTCATTTATTAGCTGGTATTTTCTCAACAAACTTTCCCTCATCAACTATGATGATTTAATTACTTGAAATAACGCTCATCCAAGAAAAAGAGAATAAATACTTAATTCTTTTCTTAAATTGTTTCTAATGTCAGAGCCCTAGTTACTTCCTAGTGGGGGTAGTATCCAGTGAGTCGAGTTTTTGTATTTTGACTTTGCTTTTTCTTACTTTACATAATAAACTCATGGGATTTAATAATCAGTGTGATTCAGCCAATTGCAGTCATTATTTTTAATGCCCTAATTGTTCTTTTTCTGACTACCTTTTAAATGGTCTTATCCCCCAGGATCCGTCTATGATATGCTTTTCTTCCCCCTCTGCACTCTTTCCTGACTGACTTCAGTCTTTCCTATAACTACCCTCCACATTTTAATTACTCTCAAATCACTCTTTCTTACATGAATTTACCAGGCATTAGACCTGTGTTTCTATTTACTCACCTGCCTGGCCCTCCCAAAACATATTACATGCATGACTTCATATCTTTGAACTAAATGTATCTTTATTTGCTGTTCTTTTCTTATACTCCCAGTTATCAGCATTTTCGTGCACCCTCTTCCAAGCCAGAAACCTGGAAATCATTTTTTATTCCTTCTCTCTTTTGCATAATTAGGTATTCTCCAAATTCGATCTCAGAATTATTTCACTGTTCCAGCCTTTCCTCTGAATTAAACTGCTTAAAGTATTCAGAAAACAGTGACCTCTTACCCACACTATCTGACCACATTCCTAAGTTGATTGCCTACCACTTATGACCTCTTCCCACTCCAAATTGTTCTCTATTACCCTTGGAGTTACCTTCTTGAAAATAAGTCTAGTCATGTTAGTCCAGTTTCAGGACCTCTGCTGCATCCCTGTTACCTAATACAATAGTGTTTCCCCAGATTTGTCCAAGAGAATATTAATTCTACAAGATATTAATAGGTATTCTTTGAAAAAGAGGTGCTGGAAATAAATACTTAGAAAATACTGATTTCACCCATAATCCCAGCACTTTGAGAGGCTGAAGTGGGAGGATCACTTGAGGCTAGGACTTCAAAACCAGCCTAGCCAACATGGCAAAACTCCATCTCTACAAAAAAAAAAAAAAAAAAAAAAAAGCCAGGTGTGGTAGCACACACCTGTAATCCCAACTACTTGGGAGGCTGAGACACGAGAATCCCTTGAACCCAGAAGGCAGAGATTGCAGTGAGCCGAGATTGTGCCACTGCACTCCAGCCTGGATACTCTGTCTTAAAAAAAAAAAAAAAAACTGATTTGTTTGCTCTAGATTTCTCAGCCTTTTTATATGCAGTGTATTTTAATTCTGTGTGTCTAATAGGGGGATATAATAGATAGCATTCTACAAGCTCGTTGGGTCATGAATTTTTTTATTGTTGCTAACTATCTAGAGGGATTAATGTTATTCAGTAAAATTTGGGGAAACACTAGCCAAATGAATAAATTGTTAGCCTTTAGATTGCATTGAAGACCTTTCATAATCTCCCATGTTAAATTAAATATCCCCCACTGTTCCCTTGTCACTCTTTGCATATGTTCTTCTGCATTTGTCTCTTAATGTACTAGCATTATCTGTATCCATCTTCACCATGGACCATGAGTTTCATGGGCTCTCTTTATCTCTGTATCCTCAGCACTAAACAGTGTCTGGCATGTAATAGCTCAATAACAACGCACTGAATAATAAATGGATCTGTTTCTGAAATAGGAATTTTCCCCAGCTCTATTTTTATTGTCATACTTACAGGATCATTGGTTTCTTTAATTTGTAGGTTTGGAAAAAGAATTAAAATTAGAGCTGAAACAGACCTTCAAGTTCATCTAGGCCAGCAGTTTTTAGACTGTGTATCTTCAATATTTCACAATCCTCTTTCCCACAGTTCCCCTTCCCTTCAGGGGCTGTTAAAGGGAATAGAAAGGAAAAAGTGGCATATGAAACACATGTTCTCTTAGCAGCTTTAAATGTTAGGTTTCTTAAATTCCCTTTGAGGAGGAGTTCTGAGGCTATACTTTGGAAGCTATTGGTCTAGAGACCAATCCCTTTGCTTATGAAGAAATGATAACAGGCCCAGAATAATTGGCTTTCCCACTGTCACAAAGTTCTTAGTAACAGAGCCAGAACTAGGATTCAAATGATCTCACTTTCACAGTGCTCTTTGCAAAATTTTGAAAAATGAAAAAGCTTATTAGATTATGAACTAAAATTCAGTTATGTGTTCACATGAAAACCTGTACATAAATGTTCACTGTAGCTTTATTCATATTAGCCCCAAACTGGGCACAACCCAAATGTCCTTCAACAGATAATGGATAAACAAACTGTGACATATTCATACAGAAGCCATACATGTAATAAAATGGCATAGAACTAAACACACACACAAATAAGTGCAAATAAAACCAGTGCCATGTGAATGAGATCATTGGATTGTCTCCATGTCAATATCCTGGATGTGATATTGTACTGTAGTTTTGTAAGATGTTACCATTGGGGGAAACTGGGTAAAGGGCACAGGGGATCTCTCTGTATTATTTCTTACAACTGAGTGTGAATCTACAAGTATCTCAAAAAGTTTAATTTAAGAATTTTTAAAAATAAAAATACAGATGCCTCCAAAAAATAAAATATTATGTGGATTTATTATTTAGAGCCAAACTTGGAATGCCACAGTTTTTGAGTCCTGAAGCGCAGAGTCTTTTACGAATGCTTTTCAAGCGAAATCCTGCAAACAGATTAGGTAAAAATTTTAACTAATTTGTTTATGTTGTATGTTTGTTGGTGTTTGTTTTTAGCGGGGAGTAGATATTTGTTTTGTGGTGGAATTATTAACTATTTAGACAAGGCTAGGCCTGGTGGCTCACGCCTGTAATCCCAGCACTTTGGGAGACCAAGGCGGGAGAATTACTTGAGTCCAGGAGTTCAAGACCAGCCTGGGAAAAATGGCAAAACCTCATCTTTACAAAAAATACAAAAATTAGCCAGGCATGGTGGTGCGCGCCTGTAGTCCCAGCTACTCAGGAAGTTGAGGTAGGAGGATCACTTGAGCCTGAGAGGTTGAGGCTGCAGTGAACTGAGATCACACCACTGCGCTCCAGCCTGGGTGACAGAGCAAGCCCTTGTCTCAAAATTAATTAATTAATTAATTAATTAGACAAGTATTGAAAACAAAGGCTGAGCAATATGTATATTTCTCCTTGAAATAAAATTACCAGTGAATCCATTTTTGATAGGTGCAGGACCAGATGGAGTTGAAGAAATTAAAAGACATTCATTTTTCTCAACGATAGACTGGAATGTAAGTATAGAATGAAAACTTGCTTGAAATATTTCTTTATAATTAAAATATGTCTAAGTCTCTTTTTTTTTCCCTCCAGAAACTGTATAGAAGAGAAATTCATCCACCATTTAAACCTGCAACAGGCAGGCCTGAAGATACATTCTATTTTGATCCTGAGTTTACTGCAAAAACTCCCAAAGGTAAGGAGAAAATGTGAAAATCCAAATATAAGACAACAAATATGTTTTTTTCTTGTTTCATCAGAAAATCTTTTCCAGACTCTGGGCGCGGTGGCTCACACTTGTAATCCCAGCACTTTGGGAGGCTGAGGCGAGCAGATCGCTTGAGGCCAGGAGTTGGAGACCAGCTTGGCCAACATAGTGAAACCCTGTCTCTACTAAAAATACCAAAATTAGCCAGGTTTGGTGGCATGTGCCTGTAATCCCAGCTACTTGGGTGGCTGAGGCACGAGAATCGCTTGAACCTGGGAGGTGGAGGTTGCAGTGCATCAAAATTGCACCACTGCACTCCAGCCTGGGTGACAGAGCGACACTCTGTCTCAAAAAGAAAAAAAGAAAATCTTTTCCTGGATAACTCTCTAAGCTATCTTCAAATCTCCTAAATTTGCTGTAGATCAACCTTGTATCTCCCCTGTTCCACCCCAACTAGGTTATTATTGAGGGCTGCAGTTTCTAATATGGTAGCCAGTAGCCACATGTGGCTAATTAAATTTAAATTAATTAAAATTTAAAGTGTAGTTTCTCAGTCACGCTAGGCATGTTTCAAATGTCGAAAAGCTGCATGTAGCTAGTGGCTATCAGACTGTAAAGTTAAAGAAAATTTCCATCATTTCAGGAAATTCCATGGAACAGCATTAATTTTGAATACCATTAACCCTATAATTCATCGATGTATTATAGCCTTCAAATGAATTAGCTATTTTCTAGGCTCCGAGGGACTAGGATGTTGGTGTTGTAATGGCAATACACAATCAGAACAGATCAGATACAGTGCCTCACAGGTATCCTGGAAAGCAAGAGGTATATACTGTGTACCTGAGAAATAGAATTCCAGAATAAGTGAAAAAGGTCATAGTGTCAACAGTTTTTCCCTTAATTTCCTTTCAAATGAATCTTCTTTGTCACTTCTTACTCTTTTCAGATTCACCTGGCATTCCACCTAGTGCTAATGCACATCAGCTTTTTCGGGGGTTTAGTTTTGTTGCTATTACCTCAGATGATGAAAGCCAAGCTATGCAGACAGTTGGTGTACATTCAATTGTTCAGGTGAGTGGATGTCTAAATAATTTTAGATTTGGAATGTTGTAAGATATAGTTCATTCTGTGAATAGATCTTTTTCTACTGACTTCAAGTGAGCAATTTAAAATACATTTTAGACTGGGCATAGTGGCTCACACCCGTAATCCCAGCACTTTGGGAGGCCAAGGCAGTTGGATCACTTGAGGTCAGAAGTTCAAGACCAGCCTGGCCAACATGGTGAAACCCCTATCTCTACTAAAAATACAAAAATGAGTTGGGCATAGTGGCACGTGCCTGTAATTTCCAGGTACTCAGGAGGCTGAGGCACAAGAATCACTTGATTCTGAGGCAGAGGTTGCAGTGAGCGGAGATCGCACCACTGCACTCCAGCCTGGGTGACAGAGTTGAAACTCTGTCTCAAAAAATAAAATAAAATACATTTTATATCATTAACTTTACTCTTAGGAATTTTTTTCATATGTCATCGAAAAGGTTGCAAGAACCAAAATCCTAGATACCTATGTGACTTGAAAGTAGAGTTTTAGGCCAGGTGCGGTGGCTCACGCTTGTTATCCCAGCACTTTGGGAGGCCGAGGCGGGCAGATCACAAGGTCAGGAGTTCGAGACCAGCCTGTCCAACACAGTGAAACCCCGTCTCTACTAAAAATACAAAAATTAGCTGGGCGTGGTGGCGCATGCCTGTAATCCCAGCTACTTAGGAGGCCGAGGCAAGAGAATCACTTGAACCCGGGAGGCAGAGTTTGCAGTGAGCCGAGATCCGCCACTGTACTCCAGCCTGGGCGACAGAGCTAGACGCTGTCTCAGAAAAAAAAAAAAAAAAGAAAGTAGAATTTTAAAAGAGTTGAGATAAACATGACGATGTTGTCTATATCCTCTCCTGTGCCTCAAAATGTTTTTCATGCCGAGTTTGTTTCACCCTCTGCCTCCTTCAGGTCAGCTATGATGAATTGAGGTCTTCTGGTTCTTTGATGCCTTAGAACAGGAGTCGGCAGACTTTCTCTGTGAAGGGTCAGATAATACTTGAGGCTTTGTGGGCTATATGGGCTGTGTCACAACTACTCAACTCTGCTATGTAGCACAAAACAACCACAGACAATACATAAACAAGTGGGCATGGCTGTGCGCCAATAAAACTTTATTTACACACACAGGCAATGAATCAGATTTGGCTCACTGGCCATAGTTTGTCAACCTTTGCCTTAGAAAAGATACAAGAAATAAAAATGAACTCAAATCTTAAGTCATCTTTCTAATCAAAGGGAACTAGATATATCTTTTGAAGCATTGGATTCTTTTTAGGATATCATTTGTACTTGGATTTGCTTGATGATTAAGTTGCTTTTGCTCTAAAGTTTTTTCATGAGTCAGTTATCCTGTTTTCCATTTTGTAGAAAAACAATTAAAACACTGGTTTTTAAGCAGAGCTCATGTTGAAATAGTCTGTGCCATTTACTATGCAAGCACATGAATGTATGGCAAGTTTTTAAATTATAAATTCTGTACCTAACATAGAAACCACAAACTTGTATATCCTACAAAATTCAAGTTTTAACATATACAAAGCTCATAGGCATGGATGTCTCATATCAGTATAGCCAAGGGCAGCACAACTTTCCTCAGCCTGTTTATGGAATCAGTAAGTTGCTGTTCATCATCTACTGTGTGTTATTAGTCCCTAACCCATGACGAGCTTCTTTAGCATAAGTTGTGTAAGGCTATGACTTCAGGGTGAAGAAAGGAGGGAGTGGCTACTGAAAGTCCAAAATGGCGATAACAGGTATTGCTTGCAAATACATTATTTTTATTTAATCTTCACCATTACCCTCTGAGAAAATACAGGCTCAAAGTTACATAGCCTGTAAGTGGTGTACCTGAGACAAGAATTCAGATATTCTAATTCTGAATCCTCCTAAATCCTTTCCTTCTATACCATAGGTTTCAAACTTCTCATTTGCAAAGGTACTTGAAAACCTATAGCCGACTGGGGACTGGAATAAGGCTGAATCACAGACAAAGATGTAGGCCCCATATCAAGTAGCTCTGCTTTTTCTGTTGTGCAAATTCAATTTTTGTTTGTAACATAAGCTTTTTTAAGTCATATTTCTTGCTGTACACTTCATTGTAAACACTTTCAAAATCACTTGTTTGTAGAATAATAAGTACTATAAAGATGTATTTTTATTCTTATTCATTTATATGTAGGGCATCAACAATGCATGCTGAGTAACATACTTCCCTATTATAAAATGCACTAAAGGCATTATGGGACTCTTCACCAATTTATAATTTTTTGTAGCAGTTACACAGGAACAGTATTCAGTTTACTGATGGATATGAAGTAAAAGAAGATATTGGAGTTGGCTCCTACTCTGTTTGCAAGAGATGTATACATAAAGCTACAAACATGGAGTTTGCAGTGAAGGTAATTTTTTTTTTTTTTTTGTCATGGTATTCTTTGCATTTATTTACTTTTAAAATAAAAATGTCACATGGAAGGGGGAATATGATTTTTCCATGGTGCTCCAGAGGGAAAAGCCAGACCCAAAGAATATAAGTAACAAGGAAGTACATTTTAGCTTAACTTAAGGGAGAACATTCTTATCATTAGAGCTTCACAAATGACACAAGCTGTTTAGAGCTGGTAAGCTTCTGCTTAATGACATTTTAAAAAATTGTGCATTCATTTAATAAGATTGCTTAGAAAGGATATGGTATGGCTTACAATATGTACGTGATCAAGTCTTTGCCTGTTGCTCTGAACTCTTCTCAGTTCCTTCCACTCCAGCCACACTGGCCTTCTTGCTCTTCCTGAAATGGGACAAACCCATTGCCTCCACTGGACCTGATGCTACCTCTGCCTGGAATGTTCTTCCTCCAGATTTTCTTGTGGATTTTCCTTCTTACCAGCAGATCTCTACTTGAGTGTAAACTCCAAAGAAAGGGCTCAAACTCCAAAGAAAGGGCTCTTTTTTTTTTTTTTTTTTTTTTTTTTTCTTTTTTATTGATCATTCTTGGGTGTTTCTCGCAGAGGGGGATTTGGCAGGGTCACAGGACAATAGTGGAGGGAAGGTCAGCAGATAAACAAGTGAACAAAGTTCTCTGGTTTTCCTAGGCAGAGGACCCTGTGGCCTTCCGCAGTGTTTGTGTCCCTGGGTACTTGAGATTAAGGAGTGGTGATGACTCTTAACGAACATGCTGCCTTCAAGCATCTGTTTAACAAAGCACATCTTGCACCGCCCTTAATCCATTCAACCCTGAGTGGATACAGCACATGTTTCAGAGAGCACAGGGTTGGGGGTAAGGTCACAGATCAACAGGATCCCAAGGCAGAAGAATTTTTCTTAGTACAGAACAAAATGAAAAGTCTCCCATGTCTACCTCTTTCTACACAGACACAGCAACCATCCGATTTCTCAATCTTTTCCCCACCTTTCCCCCCTTTCTATTCCACAAAACCGCCATTGTCTTCATGGCCCGTTCTCAATGAGCTGTTGAGTACACCTCCCAGATGGGGTGGTGGCCGGGCAGAGGAGCTCCTCGCTTCCCAGTAGGGGCGGCCGGGCAGAAGCGCCCCTCACCTCCCGGACAGGGCGGCTGGCCGGGCGGGGGGCTGACCCCCCCCACCTCCCTCCCGGATGGGGCGGCTGGCCGGGCGGGGGGCTGACCCCCCACCTCCCTCCCGGACAGGGCGGCTGGCCGGGCAGAGGGGCTCCTCACTTCCCAGTAGGGGCGGCCGGGCAGAGGCGCCTCTCACTTCCCCGACGGGGCGGCTGGCCCGGCGGGGGGCTGACCCCCCCACCTCCCTCCCGGAGGGGGCGGCTGGCCGGGCAGAGGGGTTCCTCACTTCCCGGTAGGGGCGGCCGGGCAGAGGCGCCCCTCAACTCCCGGACAGGGCGGCTGGCCGGGCGGGGGGCTGACCCCCCACCTCCCTCCCGGACGGGGCGGCTGGCCGGGCGGGGGGCTGACCCCCCCACCTCCCTCCCGGACGGGGCGGCTGGCCGGGCGGGGGGCTGACCCCCCCACCTCCCTCCCGGACGGGGCGGCTGGCCGGGCGGGGGGCTGACCCCCCCCACCTCCCTCCCGGACGGGGCGGCTGGCCGGGCGGGGGGCTGACCCCCCACCTCCCTCCCGGACGGGGCGGCTGGCCGGGCGGGGGGCTGACCCCCCCACCTCCCTCCTGGACGGGGCGGCTGGCCGGGCGGGGGGCTGACCCCCCCACCTCCCTCCCGGACGGGGTGGCTGGCCGGGCAGAGGGGCTCCTCACTTCCCAGAAGGGGCGGCCGGGCAGAGGCGCCCCTCACCTCCCGGATGGGGCGGCTGGCCAGGCGGGGGGCTGACCCCCCCACCTCCCTCCCAGACAGAGCGGCTGGCCGGGCAGAGGGGCTCCTCACTTCCCAGTAGGGGCGGCCGGGCAGAGGCGCCCCCCCCACCTCCTGGACAGGGCGGCTGGCCGGGCAGGGGGCTGATCCTCCCACCTCCCTCCCGGACGGGGCGGCTGGCCAGGCGGGGGGCTGATCCCCCCACCTCCCTCCCGGACGGGGCGGCTGGCCGGGCGGGGGGCTGACCCCCCCACCTCCCTCCCGGATGGGGCGGCTGGCCGGGAGGGGGGCTGACCCCCCCACCTCCCTCCCGGACGGGGCGGCTGGCCGGGCAGAGGGGCTCCTCACTTCCCAGTAGGGGCGGCCGGGCAGAGGCACCCCTCGCCTCCCGGACGGGGCGGCTGGCCAGGCGGGGGGCTGACCCCCCCACCTCCCTCCCGGACGAGGCGGCTGGCCGGGCAGAGGGGCTCCTCACTTCCCGGTAGGGGCGGCCGGGCAGAGGTGCCCCTCACCTCCCGGACGGGGCGGCTGGCCGGGCGGGGGGCTGACCCCCCCACCTCCCTCCCAGACGAGGAGGGAGGACGCTCCTCACTTCTCAGACGGGGTGGCTGCCGGGCGGAGGGGCTCCTCACTTCTCAGACGGGGCGGTTGCCAGGCAGAGGGTCTCCTCACTTCTCAGACAGGGCGGCCGGGCAGAGACACTCCTCACATCCCGGACGGGGCGGCAGGGCAGAGGTGCTCCCCACATCTCAGACGATGGGCGGCCGGGCAGAGACGCTCCTCACTTCCCAGATGTGATGGCGGCCGGGAAGAGGCGCTCCTCACTTCCTAGATGGGATGGCGGCCGGGCAGAGACGCTCCTCACTTTCCAGACTGGGCAGCCAGGCAGAGGGGCTCCTCACATCCCAGACGATGGGCAGTCAGGCAGAGACGCTCCTCACTTCCCAGACGGGGTGGCTGCCAGGCAGAGGCTGCAATCTCGGCACTTAGGGAGGCCAAGGCAGGCGGCTGGGAGGTGGTTGTAGCGAGCCGAGAACACGCCACTGCACTCCAGCCTGGGCGCCATTGATCACTGAGTTAACGAGACTCCGTCTGCAATCCCGGCACCTCAGGAGGCCGAGGCTGGCGGATCACTCGCGGTTAGGAGCTGGAGACCAGCCTAGCCGACACATCGAAACCCCGTCTCCACCAAAAAAATACGAAAACCAGTCAGGCGTGGCGGCGCACGCCTGCAATCACAGGCACTCGGCAGGCTGAGGCAGGAGAATCGGGCAGGGAGGTTGCAGTGAGCTGAGATGGCAGCAGTACCGTCCAGCTTCGGCTCGGCATCAGAGGGAGACCGTGGAAAGAGGGGAGAGGGGAGAGGGGAGAGGGGAGAGGGGGGAGGGGGGAGGGGAGAGAGGAGAGGGGAGAGGGGAGAGGGGAGAGGGGAGAGGGGAGAGGGAGCTCTATCTACCACACAGTCCTTCTCTCTTTCAATTTTTTTTTATTTAAAGTGCAATTCATACAGTTCTTGTTCATGCATGTCAGTACCAGTTAAAAATTACACTCCTCTTGTTGTTAAAAGTGCCTTTTGTTATAAAAAAGTTAAATATCTGGCTAGTGATCTTCAGAGATCTTAATCTAGAACCCTGTGAGCTAAAGGTAAGGTGGTTATATATCTAGTTTGCCCAGAGCAGTAGCAGTTTACACCTCAAGTGATTTTTTTTCTTTTTTTACCTCAAGTGATTTTTAAAGTATCTTTTTACTCTGAGAAGTCCTCATTTTATGCTCAGGGTGTCAGCAAATTCCTCAAAATTGTGTGCAAAATTTTGTATGTTTACATCTTCTCTGGCAAAAAGTTCATACCTTTCTTTGCATCTAAAAGGATCTGGGAACTAATGAATAAAAACCACTATCATAAAATTCGTTATCATTGGCTGTTTTAATTTCATCAAGTATCCTAAGACAGAATTTTCTAAGCCAAAAACCAAGGAACCTAGCTCTGCGATAAAGTTTGAATTTCAAACCTTTAGTCGTAAGTGAACAAACACTATGTTCAAGTCTCTTTTCACTTCTTGGAATAGTAACCTCTGCTCTCCAGTCTCAAGCAATTCAAACAATGTCTAAAGCTTTCAACTTGTTTGAACCTTAGGACTGGTTTATAAATATACATAGCTCATGTTTAGAGAGATAGTGACATTAGTTGTTATCACTCTCCTAAACTTAGATGTAACTGCTTTAAAGTCGTCAGTGTCTGTAGGGCTTTCTGTCAGATAGAAGGATGAACCATAAAAATACATTTAATTTGCTTCATTGGAAGGGCAATAAAGCTAATTTTAAAGAAGGAAATTCTTAAAAGAAATACATTTAATTTTCTGTTTTCCTATTCATTGCTCTTACTGAAATCTAAGATACATAGAAGTTTTCAAATTGCTTACATGAAAGGAGAAAAGACTAATAATGTATTTGGTAGGCAGTTTAAGGATGTGTCTTGCCTCCATAAATACATCATAAAAAGCAGAAATGTCCTGAGGCCCCTTTGAATTACAGAAACCTTGAGGACTATGCCTAAAACCTCAAAAATACCTCCAAGCTATTTGTGGATTTTTGTAACTTAAATGACTCATAAAACCAATCCCAACACAACTGGATTCTACTGAAATTACCACATATTTGAGGTCCACAAGCACAAGTATAGATCTAATGCAAACTGGGCTCAGATTAGCAGATCCATGCCAAAAACGACCCCTCCCAGTGTGTTCTGGTTTTCAAAAGACTAGTCCCAGGTCGTCTCTTAAATTAGCATGTCTATTCCATATACCTCTCCTCTTAATCACCCATTTGCCTAATTCCACACTATCATTTGCAGTTGATTACAGTGGGCACCTGTATGTTTATCTTCCCTGTTCTCCAAATACAGAACTGTTATGCAAGTACAGTCTACCCTTGAATAACACAGGACTTGGGAGTGCTGATCCCCAAGCAGTTGAAAATCCACGTATAACTTGACTCCCGAAAACTTAACTGCTCATAGCCTACTGTTGACCAGAAGCCTTACTGATAGCATATATAGTCGATTATTTTGTATGTTATATGTATTATATACTGTATTCTTACAATAAAGTAAGCTAGAGAAAAGAAAGTGTTATTAAGAAAATCATGCCAGGCATAGTGTCTCACGTTTGTAATCCTAGCACTTTGGGAGGCCGAGGTGGGAGGATTGCTTGAGGCCAGGAGTTTGAGACAAGCCTGGGCAACATAGCAAGACCCTATCTCTACAGAAAAATTGTTTAAAAATTAGCCAGGCATGGCTACATGTGCCTGTAGTCCCAGCTACTCAGGAGACTGAGACGGAAGGATTGCTTGAGCTCAGGAGGTTCAGGCTGCAGTGAGCTATGTGCCACTGTACTCTAGCCTTGGCAACATAGCCAGACCTCATCTCTACAAATAATTTTTAAAATTATCTGAGTGTAGTGGTGTGTGCCTGTGGTCCCAGCTACTCAGGAGGTAGAGGTGGGAGGATCACTTGGGCCCAGGGGTTTGAGGTTGCAGTGAGCCGTGATTGTGCCACTACACTCCACCCTGGGCAACAGAGCAAGACCCTGTCTCAAAAAAAGAAAAAATATATATAAGGAAGAGAAAATACATTTACTATTCATTAAATGGAAGTGGATCATAATAAAGGTCTTTTTCCTCATCATTTTCACCTTAAGTAGGCTGAGGAGGGAGGAAGAAGAGAAGGAGTTGGTCTTGGTGTCTCAGGGGTGGCAGAAGCAGAAGAAAATCCACGTGTAATTGGTCCCTCATAGTTCAAACCTGTGTTGTTCAAGGGTCAACTATAAATCCGTTTCAGATAGAAGACTGGAGCCATGCTTGAGAGTTGTAACCTCTTTCCTAGGTTGCTGGAGTGTCTGGGTATTTAGTGCATACTTAATTACTAAGCTGTTTAAAATTGAACATACAAAGGCCACCTAGTTTGTTTCAGACTACCCTTTGAATGAATAGAAAGCAAAATTTGTCTTTTTTATATAATATTAGTTGAGCAGATTAAAACATTAAGAAAAATATTTTTAAGGAGCAGCCAATATAAAAGGATTAGAAAGCTACATTACTATTTTAAAGGGCTTTATTATAATAATTAAACCAAATTCTAACCAAATAAAATGCTAGGTATGATTTTCTATGTAGCTTTCTGCCTAACTTCAAAAACAAGATTGTTCTACTTAGCAGATAATTAGCTTTTATAAGTAGCTTACAGCTAACAGGATATTCAATTGAAGCATTTTATTAAAGGAAGTAAACTTAATTCAATAAGCAGATGCTAGTGGTGGTGTTACAGATATATCTAGCTCTTAATTATCTGTATTGATGGGGGGTTAGAAGTTGACTGAGTTCCCAAATGTTTAAGGCCTCAAGGATAGAAGAAAAGATATGTTAACTGTGTTCTTGGTACCTTTTGTCGAGGCTTTTTGAGTTTTTGGTTAAGTCCTAAACTTACTACAAACTTACAAACTTAGACTGGAGAGGCATGGTGGGAATGCGACTCATGAGTTAGAATTTACAGCCTTGCCATCTATATCAGGACTGGCTTTCTGATTAAACAATCTGGCCAGGTAGTTGAATAAAACTGACTGATAAATGGCTTATTTATACACTATTTACATGAGGTAATACCCAAGGTCTGTAGCTATAAACAATTAATGTTTATAACTGTATAGTTGATGAGGTTTTGTGATAAACATTTGCCTTTTAGATTATTGATAAAAGCAAGAGAGACCCAACAGAAGAAATTGAAATTCTTCTTCGTTATGGACAGCATCCAAACATTATCACTCTAAAGGATGTAAGTAGATTCTTTAATATGGATCATTTGAATCAGTTGTCTAACTCACATTGAAAGTAGTGTATTTTCAAAAATCATGTGGTAGACAAAGAACTCATCATAGGCTGGGCACAGTGGCCCACGCCTATAATCCCAGCAGTTTGGGAGGCCAAGGCAGGAGGATCACTTGAGGCCAGGAGTTCAAGACCAGCCAGGTCAACACAGTGAGATCTCCATCTCTACAAAAAAAAATTTTTTTTAATTAGCCGGGCCGAGCATAGTGGCTCACACCTGTAATCCCAGTACTTTGGGAGGCTGAGGCAGGAGGATTGCTTGAGCCCAGGAGTTCAAGACCAGCCTGGGCAACATAGGGAGACCCTGTCTCTAAAGAACATTTAAAAATTAGCCTGACATGGTGGCTCATGCCTATAGTCGCAGCTACTCTGGAGGCTGAGGTGGGAGGATTGCTTCAGCCCGGCAGGTCAAGACCTCAGTGAGCAGTTATCGCACCACTGCACTCCAGCCAGCGCAGCAGAGCAAGACCCTGTCTCAAAAATAAAAACAAAACAAAACAAAATTCAACATGGTAAGTTTAAAAAGTAGATTTGAAAACAATTTATATGTGTATATGGCATAATTTCATTTATCAATAAAGATATGTTTGTACAGTTATTTTTTTCTACTTTTGCTTTAAGAAGAAAAGTACTTACAATATTATTGCTTTTAATATCTGCACTTACTTGAACACTTACCTAAATGTTCAGTGTTAATATTACTATTAGTTCATATTCAATATTGACTAGTCTCACTCTCCAGACTACCCCAAAGTATCTTCCACATTACTAGAAAAGAGATCTAACACTCATAACTACCCATTTAACTTCCCTGCCTACAGTCTATAAAGTCCCCAGCTGCTTAAGACCCTGCCTTCCTCTGTAGTTTTCAGACTTCTCACACACCCTTTCTCATACACCTGATGCTCTGTGTTCTAGTATGTAAATTTCTTGCGCATGCCTCATTTTCCATGCTGCTCTGTCTGAATTTATAGTTCCCTCAGTTGCTAACACCATCTATTTTCTTTACCTGGCTAACTACCACACATACAAGATTTTGCTAAGGCACTGCTTCTTCCAGGAAGCCTGCCCTGCCCATTGCCACCCCCAGGACAAGTAAAGTATCTTTCCCTGGACTGTCATGATAACCCTGTTGCCTATGTCTCTCTTGACTTTTATTATAACAAAGTGTTGGCAAACAGTGTGAACTCCCCAGGTAGTGTTAAGTCTTCTCTTGCTAATGATGCTCAATAGGCCCAAAGGCCTTATCTGGGGGTTGTCAAAACTCAAATTTCCTCAGATTATCACTGCTCATGGAGACACAGCAAAACCTCGTCTCTACAAAAAATGCAAAAATTAGCCAGGTGTGGTGGCATGCGCCTATAGTCCCAGCTACTTGAGAGGCTGAAGTGGGAGGATCGCTGGAGCCCAGGAAGTGGATATTGCAGTGAGCCAAGATTGTGCCAGTGCACTCCTGGGCGACAGAGTCTGTCTCAAAATAAATAAATAAATAAAATTTGTCTGGAATATGAAGTGAGTTTAATTTTTCTTTTATATTTTAAACTTTGTTTTGGGCACATATAGTTTCAAATAATATTTACATTTTGATGTTGAAATTTATAGGTATATGATGATGGAAAATATGTGTATGTAGTAACAGAACTTATGAAAGGAGGTGAATTGCTGGATAAAATTCTTAGACAAAAATTTTTCTCTGAACGAGAGGCCAGTGCTGTCCTGTTCACTATAACTAAAACCGTTGAATATCTTCACGCACAAGGGGTAAGTCTTTTTACCACTCTATATGTACATACACACACTTTTTTCCTTTATGTTTGAGCTAGAATTAGATAGAAATTACTTTATGCCTGAAATGGAAAATAACTGCTATTAGCTGAATTATCCTACTGACCTTCCTCTATATAAACTTTTATTATTGAGATTGAAGTGTACCTTTGATATACCTAGCTTGTTTATGTTAAACTCTTGTGCTTCCAAGAAAAAGTAAGTGATCTCTTCCGACCTGGAAAACATAGCATTGTTTCTGCTAGGTCACTCTGTACTCATGAAAACCAGGCCCACTTCAGGTTAGAAGCAGAACCAAGGAATCCTGGTTTGTATTCATGTATAAAAGGAAATCCTTAAAACAATGAGGCCAAGGAGTCACATGCTTCGGCTGGTGGATATGCTCTTCGTTCTTCTTGTATGCAGATTTTTAGTAAACAGCAAAAGAAAATTGTATTTCTAGGCTAGGCACGGTGGCTTATGCCTGTAATCCCAGCATTTTGGGAGGCCGAGGCAGGCAGATCACTTGAGGTCAGGAGTTCGAGAAAATCGTATTTTTAAAACAAGGCGGCCGGGTGCAGTGACTCACGCCTGTAATCCCAGCACTTTGGGAGGCCAAGGTGGGTGGATCACCTGAGGTCAGGAGTTTGAGACCAGCCTGGCCAACATGGCGAAACCCTGTCTCTGTTAAAAGTACAAAAATTAGCCGGGCGTCATGGCGCATGCCTGTAATCCCAGCTACTCAGAAGGCTGAGGCAGGAGAATTGCTTGAACCCGGGAGGCGGAGGTTGCAGTGAGTTGAAATTGCACCACTGCACTCCAGCCTGGGCAACAGAGTGAGACTCCATCTCAAAAAAAAAAAAAAAAAAAAAGAAGGGAAGTCTGGGAGGAAAGGAGAAAATGAGGGGAGGGAGGGAGGAAAGGAGAACAGCAGAGGAGTGAAGCAGAGGAACAGAAAGCAAGGGGAAAATAAACAATTTTTTAAAAATTTTTTAGTTGACAAATTATATATATTCATGGTATACAACATGATGTTTTGATACATGCATATATAAAAGATTACTTCTTAAGGAGTTCAGTTTCAATACATTCTTCTTGTTTTGTCTTTACCCCTGAAAGCCAAGTAGAATGTGTTAATTCTGGAGCTTCCTGACTTCTAACTTACCAAGATTTGCCTAGTATTGTAACTTGAAATTAGTAGAACTCAGTAGTCACTGAGGAACTTATGACCTTGAAGTCATCAAAGTCTTCTGTGTTCTTTTCCCAATGCCTCATCAGTAATTCGTTATTAAAATAGTCTGGAGAAGTGATGTCCTGGATGTGAGGAACTAAATCTAATTTGATTGATTGGAACACAGACTCAGAATTTGGTGACAGAAGGCACACTTAAGTCTAAAAAGGAATGTCAGAGAAGCTTATGATAAAAAAGTACAGTAGTCCCCCACTAATCTGCAAGTTTGCTTTCTGTGGTTTCAGTTACCACAGTCAACCATTGTCAAAAATATTACAGTATTTTGAGAGACCACATTCACATAACTTTTATTACAGTATATTGTTACAAGTGTTCTAATTTATTATTAGTCATTGTTAATCTCTTACTGTGCCTAATTTATAAATTAAACTATATCATAGGTATATATAGCTAGGAAAAAATATAGAGAGACTTTGGTATTATCCTCAATTTCAGGAATCCACTGGGGGTCTTGAAACATACACGCCACGGATAAGGGGGGACTACTGTACTCAGGTAGATCATTAAAAGAGGAAAATAATACAGAACTCTAAAGAAGAGGTTTCTTGCATGTGTAACACCTTGTATATCAAATAGGCAATACCAAAAATAAAGTCCAGATTTGTTTTGGTTTTTTCCTTTTTACTCCTCAATGCCCTGTCTATTCCATTTAGTCTATCAGAATATATTTGTTGTGTATGTATCTTGTACGTGCTGTTCCTTCTAGTTAGAATGACTCTCCCTTACTGTTCTTATGGCTCATTCATTCTGTTCTTCAGCTATTGGATCAGATGTTACCTAATCTAGAGACCCTCCCTGACTGCCCTATTTAAAGTGACCTCCCTAGTTATGTCCCATCTCTCAACCTATTCTCTGCTTCCCCCAGAACTGTGTAAGCTCCTAGCATGGAAAGGCCAGGATCTCATGGGTCTTGTTCACCACGGTATCTACAGCAGCTTATATAATACCCTGGTACATGATAGACACTCAATATTAAATGAGTGATCAACCTGGAGGTAGATATATTATTGCTGTTTGCAATTTTCCTTAACCCAATTACTCAGTTGGACAAAGAGGAGGGAGGTAAGTACTATTCTTTCTTCCTCCTCCTCCTTGCCCCAGGTCTATGTTAGAGAGTTATGCTTTACATTATCAGTATTTTATAATGTTAGGCTAATTTAAAGGTCAGCACTCATCATCTTGTTAAGTGCATTGCTTGACAGTTTGTGAATAAAGAACTTTCAGTAATGGAAATATATTGTTAACATAACTCTTTAATTTGTATTTCAATTAGGTGGTTCATAGAGACTTGAAACCTAGCAACATTCTTTATGTGGATGAATCTGGTAATCCGGAATCTATTCGAATTTGTGATTTTGGCTTTGCAAAACAGCTGAGAGCGGAAAATGGTCTTCTCATGACTCCTTGTTACACTGCAAATTTTGTTGCACCAGAGGTAATTGTGAGAGAGTTTGCTTGCAGTATTAGTATGTTTTAAAACTCATTCACTATGTTTAATACCGAATTATTAATAATAATTTAATTGAAGACTTACTGAAGAAATAATTAGGATAAAATGCCAGCCTTTCATTTCCCTGTTTAATGTTTCAATGACATCTGATTGCCTACAGAAGAATCTAAATTTCTTAACATATTATAAAAGACCTTGAGGCAGGGCATGGTGGCTCATGCCTGTAATCCGAGCACTTTGGGAGGCCAAGGCAGGAGGACTGTTTGACGCCAGGAGTTTGAGACCAGCCTGGGCAACATAGTGAGACCCCATCTCTACAAAACATTTTAAAATTAGCTGGGCATGGTGGCGTGCCTGTAGTCTCAGCTACTCAGGAGGCTGAGGTAGGAGGATCACTTGACCCCAAGAGTTTGAGGTTGCAGTGACCCAAGATCACACCACTGCACTCCAGCCTGGGTCACAAAGCAAGAACCCCTCTCAAAAAAAAAAACAAAAAAAAACAAAAAAAAAACCTTCAGTCTCTCTGGTATTCCCTACCTGCTCCGGTATTCCCTACCTGAAGTTCTAGACACACTGGACTTCTGGCCTATCACTAAGCCTGCTCTGCTCTCTTACTTATAGGTCCAATATAAGCAGGCCACCCTCTAGCCTTCCTTCTCTCCCCATGTCAGGAATAAATTGCTTCCTCATCTTCATCTCTATAACATTTAAGACATAATTTGGGGTTTTTGTTTGTTTGTTTAGGGACAGGGTCTCCCTCTGTTGCCTAGGCCAGAATACAGTGGTGCAACCATAGCTCACTGCAGCCTTGAACTCCTCAGCTCAAGCAATCCTCCTGCCTCAGCCTTCCAGGTAGCTGGGACTACAGGAGAACACCACCGTGCCTGGCTTATTTTTTATTTTTATTTTTTAAAGATGAGATCTTGGCCAGATGCCATGGTTCACACCTGTAATCCCAGCACTTTGGGAGGCCAGGGCAGGCGGATTGCTTGAACTCAGGGGTTTGAGATTAGCCTGGGCAACATGGCGAAATATAAAATATAAAAATAAGCCAAGCGTGATGGCACATGCCTGTAATCCCAGCTGCTCGGGAGCCTGAGGCAGGAGAGTTGCTTGAACCCGGGAGGCGGAGGCTGCAGTGAGCCAAGATCGCGCCACTGCACTCCAGCCTGGGCGACAGAGTGAGACCCTGTCTCAATAATAATAATAATAATAAAGAGGTCTTGCTGTGTTGCCCAGGTTGGTCTCAAACTCCTGGCTTCAAGTGATCCTCCCACCTTGGCCTCCCAAAGTGCTGGACTGCAGGCGTGAGCCACCATACCCTACCCAGACTTGATTTTATTATAATATTTATCAGGTTGAGTCGTTAACTATTTATATGTTTATTTCCCATCAGATTTTTTTTTTGGGGGGGGAAATCAGGGGTTTTTTGTATTTCTCATAGTTCATACCTGATAAAAGTTGGTGATTTTTGTGCTAGGTTATGTGTGTTCTTTGTGTGCGTGTGTGTATGTGTTCTTAAAAGCATTGTTTTTTGTAAATATTTCTGTAGCCCCAAACAAAATATAAATTCATTAAAATAAGAAAGTTATCTGCAGTTTGTTTTATATTCCTGTGTACCTACAGCACTCAATAAATATTAATTTGAATACCAAAATTAAATTTATATATGAATTATTAGTAGTAGAATGTTCTAGAATCGGATTAACGTATTGCCTTATTTGGTAACCATGTTCTGTTGAAATTTTCCTTATAGGTGTTGATTTGGAATATATAATTCAACTCATAGCCTTACAAATATATATACAAAATGGTGGTATAGTAATACTAATTTTGCACTTTTTCTAGGTTTTAAAAAGACAAGGCTATGATGCTGCTTGTGATATATGGAGTCTTGGTGTCCTACTCTATACAATGCTTACCGGGTGAGTGTATACCATATGTTCTAAGCACCTAAGCATTTGTTCATCAATGTTTTGCTTAAGTTATCTAGGTTTTTGTTTTGTTTGGGGTTTTTTGTTTGTTTGTTTGTTTGCTTTTTCTTTAGAGACAGGGTCTCACTCTGTTGCCCAGGCTGGAGTACAGTGACACAGCCATAGTTCACTATAGCCCCAAACTCCTGGGCTCAAGCAATCCTCTCACCTCAGCCTCCTGAATAGGAGTAGCTAGGACTACAGGAGTGCACCACCACACCTGCCTAATTTCTTAATTTGTAGAAACAGGGTCTTGCTGTGCTGCCCAGGCTGGTTTCAAACTCCTGGGCTCAAGTGATCCTCCTGTCTTGGCCTCCCAAAGTGCTGAGATTACAGGCATGAGCCACTGTACCTGGCCTATGTAGGTTTTTTTTTTTTTTAATTCAGATGTTGTCATATCTTTCCATGTTTTCTCGTGTTATCTAATATATACAATTCTGTAACAATTCCACATTTATGGCTATATCATTACTGATTTTTTATAATGTGCTATTTATTAATGTCTCGAGGTCCTAAATTGATTTTTTCCATACTTTTTTGTACTCTTGTCATGTCAGAAGCATAGACCTTTTTTTTTTTTTTTTTTTTGAGACGGAGTCTTGCTCTATCACCCAGACTGGAGTGCAGTAGCACGATCTCGGCTCACTGCAACCTCCACCTCCCAGGTTCAAGCAATTCTCCTGCCTCAGCCTCCCGAATAGCTGGGACTACAGGCACGCACTATCACTCCTGGCTAATTTTTGTATTTTTAGTTGAGACAATGTTTCATCATGTTGGCCAGGCTGGTCTCAAACTCCTGACCTCGTGATCCGCCCACCTCGGCCTCCCAAAGTGCTGGGATTACAGGCATGAGCCACCGTGCCTGGCCTACACTATTTCTTAATGTTTTATTCTGTAATGTGTCAGGTCTTAAAATATTTATTAATATAAATATTTTGTATATTTGTAATTATTGTAAATATACAATAATTTGTATATTAAATATAATTAATATTTTATAACCTATACTTTACCTGGTGCCTTATGGAGCTTCATTTTGTTGATTTTTTTCACTTTGGTAGATTTTAATAAAATATTACATTAACTGAATTAGAGTACTTTTGAGATTACCAACCAAGTAATAAATTTTATTCATTAATATTTTAATTTTATTATAAATTAGTTACACTCCATTTGCAAATGGTCCTGATGATACACCAGAGGAAATATTGGCACGAATAGGTAGCGGAAAATTCTCACTCAGTGGTGGTTACTGGAATTCTGTTTCAGACACAGCAAAGGTAAGTATCACTTCCTATTATAAGATTTTGAGAAAATAACTTTTTATGATCCATAGTGAGAAGAAATACTACCAGTTAGAAACCTTTGTTTATAAATTAGTATGTTAAACTGATGTTAACAAATAATTTGAACTCGAAAATGGACCCATTATTTTGTTTCTTCCCCAGCTGACATTGGTTTGGCCTTATTATTTATACTTTTAAAACTGTTTCTCACTGAAGAACGTGATAAATGATAACCGTGGTAGTCTTCATGATTTGTCTGTCTATTGTGTGCCTCACATGCCACTTTACCTAAATTATGTCATGTAATCCTCATAACACCCTGTGAAATAGGTGGCAGTATCCCCATTTCACAGAAGGAAACCAGAGCCCAGAATGTTAATTTGAACTTGTCTATGTTACATACCAGGTAAACATGGGTGCTTCAAACTAAATATGATTCCACAGCCCTCATTCCCTAGAATAATTATACCATGTTCTATTTTTAATTCAGATTATGAAGAAAGGGGTTTCGGTTTTTTCACGATAAACAGATGTATAGTTTCATAGCATCTGCATGAAATCGTTTGAGGAGCCCTTCTCACTGGAAGATCTGCCATCCCCTGAATAGCACTGACTTGCTTTCCAACTCTGTTCTATTTTCACTTTTTTCATAGAGAATTCTTTTTAAAAAAATGAAGTTTTTTACTTCAAAATAAAAACAGAGTAGATAAAGAGGATACATATTGGTGAAAGTGCATATTCTTTTTTCTTAGGGGTGAAAGCTTGAGTTGAGGTGATCGTATAAGTAAATAGAACACATCAAAAGTGTATATAGATTCTGTTGGCATAGGGCCCGAAGCCTCAGTTGACCAATTTAATGTCTGTATAGATAATATTTGGTTTTATAACTGCATTTAAAATGAAATGTTGGCCGGGCGTGGTGGCTCACACCTGTAATCCTAACACTTTGGGAGGCCGAGGTGGGCGGATCACTTGAGGTCAGAAGTTCAGAACCAGCCTGGCTGACATGGTGAAACCCCAACTCTACTGAAAATACAAAAAAATTAGCCAGGTGTGGTAGCAGGTGCCTGTAATCCCAGCTACTGGGGAGGCTGAGGCAGGAAAATTGCTTGAGCTAGGGAGGCGGAGGTTGCAGTGACCCAAGAGTGCACCCCTGCACTCCAGCCTGGGTGACAGAGCAAGACTGTCTCAAAAAAATAAATAAAAATAAATAAATAAAATGAAATGTTAGCCTTTACCTTTTTCTAACAATGTCTTAAACCAGATAATTCATTTCTCTGGGTACTTGTTTCCTTTGTAGTTCCCTTATTGAGTGCCTACAATGTGCTTAATAAATGAAGGCCTTAGAGATAAAAGATGTGACAAAGATAGAATTCCCAATCCCAGGTTGCTCACAGTCTAGTTGGGAGACAGCCAAAAATATACGGTACAGTGTCACATGTGCTGTAACAGTGGTACAGTTTCTGTGCTAAAGAAGTACACAGACGATGCTTAGTCAGAAGGATTTTAAGGAAAGCTTTCCAGAAGCAGTGAAGGAGTTTGCCAGGCAGATTTGGGGAGCTGAAAGATGTAGTCCTAAGCTGAGGGATCAGCACATGCAGATAGGTGGTGATGATAGCATGAGAATAGCAGAATGCCTCCAGGCTGGTCATTCCATGTGACTAGTGCAGGGTTGCATGGGAGAGGATAGCTGATGAACCCAGATTGTGAAAGGCTTTGTGGCTCGTGCTGAGGATTGTGGGCTTAACTCTGGGTATTGTGGAGCTGTTAAAACACATATTAAGGAGTGCAGTGATCAGATTTTCCTTTTTAAAGTGCATTCTGTGGAGCAGTAATTCTTAGCTATGGAGTCCACCACAAACTTTGTCATGATAGGTTGTGAGGTATATTAAGTATATGTTACCAATAATAAAAATATCAGGGCTTACACATTAATTGATTTTTTAATAAGTTAAAGCAAGTTGAGGTTATCACTGTGATTTTCTTCATTCACTTACATCCTGGTATGCTTTTTTGGTGAGAGAGGAAGGGCAGGTAAGAATGGAGACACAGAGCATAAAAAATTACATCCAACTCACAGCCTATCTTATAGATTCCATGCTATTACTAGTAACTGTTGCTAATATGTACAGTTAAGACTTGTGACTACAAGCATGATATAATTCCATGATTAGCCACAAGATAGAAGGGAGGGCTCTATCAATCTGGGTGTATCCCCTCAAGAGCAAGTTGCATATGTGAATGTTGTCAGTCATGTGGGCCATATGTGGCTTTCAGAGCAAGAAGACTAGAGCTGGCATTTACTGAGCATTTATGTACCAAGGACTGTGCTAACACTTTTACCTATGTTGTTTCATTTAGTCCTCACTGACCTAATATTAGGGACAGTACTTGTAAGGTTTTGCAATATTTCAGGTCATGAATGATGAGGACCTATATTAGAGCAGTTGTGATGGAATTTGAGCCAAATGGAAGAGAAATTGAGGAGGCATAATAGACTTGATGGTTTATTATACATAAGAAATGAGAGAAAAGCAGTTATAATGTATGTAGTCCCCATTTCTACCTTGGGCAGATGGATGAGGGGTGGTATCCTTCACTGATTTGTAGAATACAAAAGAAGTAGTTTTGAGAGGAGTGGTGGTTGCAGATTTGGACATTATAAATTAAGAGATGTATGTCCATCAGGCAACTGTCTATATGGTTATAGGTCTTAAAAGAGAAGTCTGGGGTGACACTTAAAAGTTAAGAGTTGTCATCATCCATAGTAGCTAAAGCCATGAATTTGAATGAGATTATCTGAGCAGAGTGTAAGAGAGCCAAGGAAAGAATTCTGGAGAGCACCACTTAAAGAGAAAGCTTAGGAGGAGTAGCCATTAAAGGGGCTGTAGTAAGAGAAGTAGTTTGAAGTGAGTTCGCCAAAAGCTCATTAACGTATAGATTTGATTAAAATTATAATTGAGTTTTGTTGTACCCCTGGACAGTTTTGCAACCTTTTATGCAATTTTAAGCACTTTTGCCTACTTTCAGAATTGCAAAAGGGAGGTTCCTAATTTTTTTTATTTTTATTTCCAGCTCTGTTCAATTGCGTATCCCTGTTCTTAGCTGTTAATAACTAAAAGTAAGAAACCATAAATGTCTCATAGCAGAGGAGTACCTGGGACAACATCACCCTAATTCCCAAGATCTAGTTAACCACCAGATTCTGTCAGTTCTTTATCCTAAATACCTCCATTTCTCTCTCTCTCTCTCTTTTTTTTTTTTTTTTTTTTTTTTTTGAGATAGAGTCTTAGTGTGTTGCCCAGGCTAGAGTTGCAGTGGTACAATCACAGCTCACTGCAACCTCCAACTTCTGGACTCTAGCTATCCTCCCACCTCAGCCTCCTGAACAGCCAGGACTACAGGCATGCACCACCACTCCCAGCTAATTTTTAACTTTTTTGTAGAGATGGAGTCCCACTACGTTGCCCAGGCTGGTCTCGAGCTCCTGGGGTCAAGTGATCCTCCCACTTTGGCCTCCCAAAGTGCTGGGATTACAGGCATGAGCCACCACGCCCAGCCCAATTTTCTCCATTACATACACCTCCCTGAAGCTGTCATCTTTCACCAGTCCATTTTCCTCCACACTCAGTGAATGTGATCTTTTTACTTAACCGCATCACTCCCTAACTTTAAACACTTTATTACCATCAAATAAGTCCACATTTGCAAATATGGCTTACAGGGACTTTCCTGATCTGGTCCCTTCTCATCTCTCCCACTTTATCCACTGCCACATTCTCCTTCACGGTAAATTTATGCTGTAGCCGCATTGTACTGCTGCCAGTTCCTTAACTGTGTCGTCTTCTCTCCCACCTGAGAGCGTTCCTCCAAACTCACTCTCCATTCTCTCTACTCTACCTGAGGCAGTGTTTCCCCCTTCCTTTCTCTAATCTAGCTCCTGCTTATCCTACAGGTCTTATCTTCCTCTTAAAGAGTCCCTTTTAAGCCACCTCGCGCAGTACAGTCAGGTATCTCTGTGTCCCTCCAGCTGCACCTGGTGTTTGTTCATCCTGTCAAAGAACTTACTTGCTTTGTGATTATTGATTCTTTATCTCTCCTTCACTGAACTGAAAACTTCATGAAGTCGGAGTTCATTTTGTCTTTTTTTTTTTTTTTTTGAGACAGGGTCTCGCTCTGTTGCCCAGACTAGAGTACAGTGGTTCAATCACGGCTCACTGCAGCCTTGACCTCCTGGGCTCAAATGATCCTCTGTCTCAGCCTCCCAAATAGCTGGGACCTCAGGCATATGCCACCACACTCAGCTTTAAAAAAAAAAAAAAAATTGTAGAGACAGGACCTCACAATGTTGCCTAGACTTCATTTCTGTGTTGTTCATTGCTAACTACCCAGTGCCTAGCAGAATGCCTGGCCTTTACTGGATACTTAACAAATGTAAATTTTTTGAATGAAAAATTTAAAAAAGGGTGGCTTTTATAAATGACAGTGGTGTTATTTTGAAGAGTGTAAAACCATGTAGCGATTATATGCATCTACATTGCATGCATAGGAATGGCATTTAGATAGATATGCAGTGCTAACAGTGACTGTCTCTGGAAGAGTGGGATTATGGAACTGTTCCTCATGTGCTTTCACATTCCAGTATTTTCTGATTATTCTCTAATGCCCATGGGTTGCTTTTGAAGTAGGAAAAAAAATACTATAATCTTTTCAGGGGGCATTTAGAGCCCTCCAATTAAATTCCTGTGATTGGACATTCATGTTTTTTTTTCAGTATTACCAGCAGCACAAAAAAAGTCTTAAGTAACTGAATATTACTTAAAAATAAACTGGCCAAGCACAGTGGTTCACATCTGTAATCCTAGCACCTTGCGAGGCTAAAGCGGGAGTAACACTTGCATCCAGGAGTTGGAGACCAGCCTGGGCAACATGATGAAACCCCATCTCTACTAAAAACATAAAAGTTAGCCAGGCATGGTGGCGCACACCTGTAGTCCCAGCTCTTTGGGAGGCTGAGGTGGGAGGATCACTTGAGGCCAGGAGACAGAGGTTGCAGTGAGCCAAGATCATGCCACTGCACTCCAGCCTGGGCGACAGAATGAGACCCTGTTTCAATAAATAAATAAACCTACAAAAATGTAGGAAACTCAGAAAATCTGAAGGAAAAAAGAGCCAGAGTACTTAAAGATATATAAAATGTGCTAAATTGACCCCTTGTGATGCACCAAATTACTGTTATTTAGCAGGGAAAAAGCGGAGACTGATTTTTTTTCCCCCAAATTACCATGTTGACCGAAGGGCTGCTACCAGAAAAAGCAGTATCATAGAAGCTAAGGAAGAATGTTCATTAGTATCAAGAGCCATAGAAAAAGAAGCAAAACAAAAGGTTTAAGCTTGTTTTATTATTCCCATTACAGGACCTGGTGTCAAAGATGCTTCATGTAGACCCTCATCAGAGACTGACTGCTGCTCTTGTGCTCAGACATCCTTGGATCGTCCACTGGGACCAACTGCCACAATACCAACTAAACAGACAGGATGCACCACATCTAGTAAAGGTGAGCAGCCCCATACAGTCACTGTTTTCCACAGGTCCTCCAGGAGAGACTTCAAGAAGCCCTGTCCATGCCCCCAGCACCTTTCTCTTTCATCCTGCATCCAGTTCTGTTGTGGGATTCTCTTACAGTGGGTGACTTCGAAAAGCTCAAGGCATATCAATATATTAGTAATAAAACTAGTTTAAGAGCGACTTTTGAATTCCTCTCAGTCTACATAAGTAGGTATTCACTATCAATAAGGACAGATTAAGCTTATGGATTTCCCAACTTAAAGAGCATGCCTTCCTGTCTCTTTAGTGCCTTTATGCATTAAAGGAATGCAAAGGGAAAAAATGTTGAATAGTCCTGAGAAAAGTGAGGACTGCCTGTTATGAGCCTATCTTTGTTCTCTCTCATACATAATTTTAACCTCCATGTTGGCCTCTACAGTTTTGGTTAAGTCAGTGGATTTGACCGGTGTGGTTATTTTCATTATGAACCAAATAAAATCTATATACATTTGCATATGAAAAAACTCTTCATTTTGTATTTGTGTACGTGTGACTATCCATTGTCACTTTTGTTACTACCTTTATTTCCTTTGTTCAGGGTGCCATGGCAGCTACATATTCTGCTTTGAACCGTAATCAGTCACCAGTTTTGGAACCAGTAGGCCGCTCTACTCTTGCTCAGCGGAGAGGTATTAAAAAAATCACCTCAACAGCCCTGTGAAGTGACCTCAGTGAGATATTTGGTACCATGGTGTAAGCTGATAGCACAAGTTCTGGCGACAGGTAGCACGTATCTGAGAGACACCTGCAAGCACACACTGTCCCAGCTGGTACCCATAATGCTGCTGTTCCTGCTGCTGCTCCTGCTTTCGTCTCTTCTCGCTTTAAATGATTGTTAGCAAGTTAGATTTTCCTGGAGCTTCGGAAGAAATGAAAATGGAAACATGATGAAGATATAGTCACTGAATCAATGAGAAAAATAATGAACATATGAATACCACCTAAAAATACACTGAATAAAGTACACCATATAGCATTATTTTTATAGGAAATATTTCATGTCCCTTAAATATTCTTTGTTAGTTATAGGGATGGACAGTTTATGTTAAGCACTTAGCTTAAACAATCCGTTTATATTAGCACTGTATCCCTTGTGCCATCCAACATTTTGTATGTTTTTGTAAACAGTTCATATACAGTACATTTCTGTACTGCTTTCTTTAATGTATACATGCCTTGTTTAACTTGGAATCTATTATTATTAATCAATTGACTATTAAATCTGGTTAAATAGTTCACCTGGATTAACAGTATTGTTGGACAGCCCTAAAAATGGCCAGATTGTGGAACAGCTGTTGAATGTAATACTTCCAAAATGTACATATCTTTCCCCATGTCTGTTTCACTGGTTCGTTCATTTGTTTGTTTCTTAAAGTCAGGTGCTCTGTCAGACTAACCTAGAGAGCTGTTATGGTAGAGAAAGTTATCATATGTGTGTGGCATGAAATCAAGAATACACCTATGAAGTTAGTCCATATACTTTGCAACTCCTTAGAGTACTTTTTTCCTTAATTAAGGAAGTAGTCCTTGCACTTCTAATCTTACATAGCATCCATACTTAGAATTTGGCATATCATCTGGGATTTTGCCAATATACGTCAAAGCCCTTTAAGAGTCATGGTAAGGAGATGGGTGAAGGAAAATTTAGCAACAGGTAATTGAAGTCCTATTGGATATTTCATGTTTAAATAGATATTCTATATTAAACACTAATTTAAATGTAATAAAGGCCGAAGGCCTCTGTATGAAATTGGATTTAAACTTTCTTATTTTAGGGAATAAAACATTATTGATCAAACAGTATCTGTTCTAACCTAAAATTATAGGTAGGGCAGGCTAAGTGAACAGCATTGAGTATTTTCTGAATCCCTCATGATAATTTATAGCCACATACTGCTTCCTTTGACTTCAGGAATGATCAGTTTTCATAATGGCCACTGGGCCTGCTTAGATTGCAGTATTCATTATCTGCATCTAATTTGGTAGTTTCCACAGTCGTATTTGATGAAAGAAACTTCAGTCCCCACTATTACCTGTGTCTTTGCCAAGCTGCCTAGCATACATCAGTATGTAATGTAGAAGACATATGAGCAAGAAAAAAGTGATTTAACTTACCTCATCAAGAATGTGCCCATACGGGCCGGGCGCAGTGGCTCACGCCTGTAATCCCAGCATTTTGGGAGGCCGAGGCAGGTGGATCACCTGAGGTCAGGAGTTTGAGACCAGCCTGGCCAACATGGTGAAACCCCGTCTCTACTAAAAAATACAAAAATTAGCTGGGCATGGTGGCGTGCACCTGTAATCCTAGCTACTCAGGAGGCTGAGGCAGGAGAATCGCTTGAACCTGGGAGGTGGTGGTTGCAGTGAGCCAAGATCACACCATTGCACTCCAGCCTGGGTGACAGAGTGAGACTCTGTCTCAAGAAGGAAAAAAAAAAAAAAGAATGTACTCATACAGATTTTTGTTAGTCATCATGTAATAAGCCATTTATATCAGAAACCTTTTTTCCTGCCACAGAAGCTTTAAATTTTCCCCTAAGAGTACAAAGCCAAGAGAGTGTGGTTTATCTAAATGTCCTGAAATCCACTTGTCATTCCTTAATTTCTCCTCTATGCAATTAAAGAGAAAGGGGAAATCTATAACATTTCTTTTGTCCAAGTGACACAAAAATGATTACTGCATAGAAATCAAATGTAAGTTTAGCTTCTAAATGAAATAATATATGGGAGGGATATCAGAATGTCTAGATAGAGAAAGTATTTTCAAATTCTTGAATATATGGATGCTATTAAAAGCTGCTTTCCATTGCCTGGAAAGAGAGCTTTTTTCCCTCCTCTATTCAGTGTTTCAAACTATGGTCATCTCAAATTATTGTCACTTTTAAAATGTTAATGTCATTCTGAGCAGAAATAGATATATTTTCAGATTTTTTACACTGATGCTACTCCATAATTGCTTAGGAGTATTGTCCATCATAGTCTTTTAGAACTAGAAGTAAACACATAAATCCTTATAAATTACCCGATCCAACTTTCTCATATTGCATGTAGAGAACCTGAGACACATATCAAAGTCTAGAATCCTTAACTTCTCCCCATTTTGTTTTTTTCCGCCTCATAACACCATGCTGCCTTTCCCTCATATGATCACCAACCAGTAGCTGAGTTCAAAAACTACATATTTCCTGGGCAGTCCTCTACTGGTATGTGATGCCAACTTTTATTTCTTTCGAAGATAATTGCCTTCTTTGCCTAGCCAAGCAGCCAGTTTTATTGGAGAAAAGCAAGTTATATGTTCACAAAATGGAAGGCTTTCTACCTAAATTTATTTCATCTGTGGTCCTCTTATTCTCTTCCATTGCTTTTGACATACAGTGGAAAAACTTGGCCAACAATGTGCTCTAAATATAGTGCTTGTGTTGGGTTAACTTTTCCATTAATTTCTCAACATCAATTCTTCAGGCCCCTACAGTTGTGGTATTGAGGCCCCTAAAGGCTTCTGCCTTTCACCAACTAGTGCTGCCAGTTACTGAGGCTTCTCCCAAAAGGTATCAGTCCAGTCTTAAAGATATTTCATTGTGAAAGAAGAAACTAAACTATCAGGCCTCTTTTACAAAATGAGAGATTGAATTTAAGCTTGTCAAGCACATACTGGAAAGTATGAATTACACTACCATGTGTTTTGTATCTTCCCTTTCAAGTGATGATGTTAAATGAAGGTAAGTTTTTCATCCTTTTTTAATTTTTGTTTTTTATAAATCATTTCAGCTTTTTCTGGTTTATAGAGGTGTCTTATTTCTAATGCAACAGACCCCCAACTTTAACAGATTTGATATGGATGCATTTATTCACAAGCAACCCCAAAAGTCCAAAAATGTAATAATTTTGACAAGGCCCAAAGTTGAGATGCTATGAAGCTTGTGTGTGTGAAAAGTCAGTTATGATTGTCTGGAGAGAAGCTGTGGTGTGTATGCTGTAGAGTTTCCACATTTCACATGCAGTGTACTCCAAAAAGCGGGTTTGGGTCAACCATTTCCCATCTCTTTTTAAGAAGTGACTGCTGTTGGGGCCAGGGGACATCATGGGAGGTGGGGCTGTCCAGTTAGCTGTGCCCTGCACCTTCAGCCCAGGAAAGATTTGAACAGAGCAAAGGCTTCAAGAGAGGGCAGAATGTATTCGGCAGAAAAGGGACTCAGGTAAGCCCAGCCTGGGATGAGAGCAGAAAAGCATTCAAGATTTGCAGGCCTTGCTAGGGATGCGCTTAATCACCATGGAGGCCAGCAATACCCATCTCAACATGGCTTTGATATTCTCTACTTCCTGGCCTTTAAAAATGACCTATAATTTTTCAGTTTGCTTTACTATATTTTATAAAGAAAATTCTATCTTATGGTTGATTGAGCATTGAGACTTATGAAGGCATTAGGATAGATAGCTCAGGAATGTAAAGGTTCAGAAAAGGTCTGTTTTCTCAGATTAACAAATATGATGGATTCCATGGCTGACCTTGGTGCTTAAACCAGGAGGTTTCAATCTAGTCCTAGAGTTGTGTCCCTCTGAAAGGCCCAATGCCATGTAACTAACTTTAAACTGGATGTATACTTTGAGCCTTACTTAATTCACAGATAAGTTGACTTAACTCAGTATTTTTATTTCAATTAATGAAAACAGTCCTCTTTTCAACCCCAGGTTGCTTACATTTTGCTGGTCTCCCCAAGTGACCATTGGTGGAGACCAATTAATGAAGGAATGAAATTCACTTTATTGGGACTGTGGTATTCAACAGAGCCACACTTAACCACTTTTTCCAATGAAGAATCTCCAGAATGATAATGCCCAAATATGGATGGCCAAGAAGAATTTGTATCTACAGTGTGCTTTATGTGTTTTTGACACTGCTGTATTCTGTGTGATCAAGTGATTTGCAGCTGGTTCCAATGTGACTGAGTGTTCTCAAAGATTTCTAGTAACTAAGTCAACTTAATTTTCTTAAGCCTGGTATTACTATCAGCCTCACATTTACCACTTTGATTCTAGTTTTTTAACTGTTCATAACAGGGCATACCGAGGGTTGGGATGAGAGCCTACTTCCTACCTCTTAAGGCACTTTCCTCATTATTTTGCCATATAATCTTGAACTGCATGATAAGCTGTTTAAATGTCCATGACTTCTCCCAGAGCAACTAGCAAAGTATATGACATTTTGAATAGAGATTAGTGGAAAGGAAAATGTAGAGATTTAGGTTCAGAGGTACAAACCTCAATAAAACCTCCTTAGAGCACATACCATGAGTAGAGTATATGTAAACGTATATGAGAAGAGAGTCGCTATAATAGTCCTCTCTAAGTAGATTAGTTCATTGTCTAATGGAAGTGAACATCTTTACTCCTATTATCACCATAGTACTGAATGAACTGTATAATGAGTTTTTCAAACAAGTATTTAAAATAGAACTTTCACGTACAAAGCAAGGGCATAAAGATTTTGGTTTGTGTTTCTGTAAGTGTAGTTTACCATCTAAAGCTTTGGTTTTTAATTTTAAAAAAAGCTTCAAGGTATTGCCATTCCTTAGCATCCTTATTGATTATGGGTGATGAGTTTTTAACTCTTAAAATCATATACGTGTATTAGTTTATCTTAACTGTTGCCCTAAGCAAAAGGGAAGGTATACACCTAAGGGATGTACTTATTTTGCATTTTTGGTCATGGGTGGGAATGGGGTGGGTGCCTACTTAAATAGTTTTTAAAAAAGAAAAAAATCACAAATATTTTTCTACTGTTATATATGATCTTCCTTTATACTAGTTTCTCTCTAGTAAGGCATGCCAGAAGCCCAAGATACCATATCATGAATTCTTACATATTGTACCTTTTGTTGGTGGTTAAATCGCATCAGATGCTTGGCATTGCTGCCA
The DNA here is from genome assembly GCF_029289425.2 of Pan paniscus. Classification (NCBI taxonomy): domain Eukaryota; kingdom Metazoa; phylum Chordata; class Mammalia; order Primates; family Hominidae; genus Pan; species Pan paniscus. Next base: position 21,950,585 of record NC_073272.2, on the reverse strand, counting down.
TAATTATAAAATGCTTGTAAAGGATCAAATATCACTAAATACTTTAAATTGTTTTACTTAAGAGTCTAATCTGGGAAGTTTTCAAATCATACTATTAATGTGTAATCTAAGCTCTTCAGATGTATCCATGAATAATCCTGGAACAATATTGCTTGTATTCCTGTCATAGAACAGGTTTTGTAATCTTTAAAAGAAATGAAAATTTATATAATAAAGTTTCAAATCAATGCATGTTTGTCCCTTTTATCAGATTATTTTGATCATGTAATCCTTTATAATGTAAAATTCTATCCAAAGTATATTTTTGAAACTAGATTGATAGAACATAAAACAGGAATATTTAAGAAGTGCAAAATAATTTTTCCATGCATAATCTTGTTTCATTCAAAGGGTTTGTCAAGTCAAACACATAAATCATAGATCTTACCCAATACCAAACTTTTAATGAATCAAAGGATATGGGATGATCACCAGACACAGATGAAATATTCTTTTTTTAGAGAAGTCCAAAATGTTAGAGAGTCCAGCTCCAAAAATGGCCCTTTTCTCTCTCGGTGCACTTTGGATTCAAAAAGGACAAGTTTCTTTCTGAGCGTTGTATGTGGAGACCTTGTTCAGACAAAGGGAGTCATTTGATTTTGCAACATCTCCTTTTTATACTTCATTATGCAGTTTAAATGAGCCCTCATTCTCCAGCCAGTCATGCCTCATGAATCCACAAATCCCAAGTTTTACAATAAACCATCTATAAAGACCAAGTATATCTTGCTAAAAGCATTTTAGAGATAAGGACTTTACATTTTCTCTCTGGTAATATCAGCACATTTTAGAGGAAATTTGATTGAGTTCATTGATTCCTAGTAGAGAGGGAATGGGTTATATAGGCCTGAAGTTAGCCTTTTCTTGCCCAGCTGACATTTCTTAGTAGTTCCATATTATGAAATACCACACATTGAGTGACTTAATCAGAATTTATTTTCTCACAGTTCTGGAGGCTGGAAGTCCAAGACCAGGGTGCTTGTAGGGTTGGGTTCTTCAGAGACCTCTCTCTTTGGCTTATAGTTGGCCGCCCTCTTGCTGCCTCTTCACATGGTTGGTCCTCTGTGCGTGTGCAGCCTTGGTGTTCCTTTTTTTATAAGGACACCAGTCATGTTGCATTAGAGCCCCACTCTAACAGCCTCATTTTAATTCAATCACCTCTTTAAAGACTTTATCTTCAAATACTGTTACATTCTCAGGTACTGGGGGTTGGGACTTCAACATAAGGATTTGGGGAAGGTAACAATTCAGCCCATAACAGCTGGTTCAGGGGCTATCCACTTGGATTTAGGTACTCGAGATAAGATGGCGACCTTCAAGGTCTACTTGGCATTATGCTGAGGCAAGGTAGGAATGTTAACTGTATTTGCTTTCTACCATTTTTGTAACAAATTACTACAATTTAGTGGCTTAAAACAACACAAATTTGTTATCTTACACTTCTGGAGATCAGAAGTCCAATACAGGTCTCACTGAGCTAAAATCAAGGTGTCAGCAAGGCTGCTACGTTCCTTTCCAGAGGCCCTAGGGAAGAATTGTTTCCTTGCCTCTTCCAGTTTCTAAAGGCTGCCTCCATTCCTTGACTTATGGCCCATTCCTTCATCTTCAAAACCAGCAACAGTGGGTCAAGTCCTCTCCATATGCGTCTTTTTGCCCCTCCTCTTCTGCCTCTTCCACTTTTAAGGACTCGTGTGATTAGATTTCACCTACGCACGTAATCTAGGATAATCTCTCCATCTCAAGGTCAACAGATTAGCAACATTAATTGCATCTGCAACTTTTATTCCCTGTTGCCATGTGAGATAACATATTCACGGATTCCAGGGATTTGGACATGGACATCTTTGAAGTTCATTAGTCTGCCTACCATGATTATAGAAACACCTGGCTTCTCAGACTGACACAGAGTAGCAGTATTGGCCATGGTCAGGCTTCTGCAGCTTTATATTAATGTACCCTGAATTCATAAAATTGACACACTAAAAAAAAGCTAGGTAAAGGAAGTGCAGGATGCTATAGGAATATGTAGCAGGGTTGCCTAGGGATTAGAGCAGACCGTCTAAGGAAACAATGACTAATCTGAGACCTAAAAGGGCAAGGGAGAAGGGTAGAATAGAATGTATAGAAATTCGGAATTAGAGGCACTCAAAAGTTCTGTATGACTAGAACTTAAAAAGTAAGAGAAGAAGAAATATGTGAGGCTCAAGAGATAAGCAGGAGCCAGATCATCAAAGGCATAATAAATCATATTAAGGAATTTGAATTTTATACCTCTGGGGTTTTCCCCCACAGTCCCCAGTCTTTATTTCCTTTTTTATCCAGACTGAACCTCATGGCCCCATAGTTGATAATCTGAACTTCTCTCTTAGAAGCACCCGCAACTTCCTTATATTTTTCCCTTATTCTGCACCCACTGAGCAAAAAAAAAAAAAAAAAAAAAAAAAACAACAACTCCAATCCTGGATCATTTTGGTTAATGATTGTATGCAGTCAGCTATTGTATGGAAGAAATGTAACCACCCAGTGGATTCACCTTGCTCTGTGGAGACAGAGCCAATTTATCAAGACAGGAGAATTGCAATAGAGAAAGAGTAATTCATGCAGAGCCAGCTGTATAGGAGACTGGAGTTTTATTATTACTCAAATCAGTCTCCCTAAGCATTCAGGAATCAGAGTTTTAAAGGATAATTTGGTGGGGGGTGGGGGGGCGGTGAGTCAAGAGTGCTGGTTGGCCAGGTCAGAGATGAAATCATAGGGGATTGAAGCTGTCCTCTTGCAATGAGTCAGTTCCTGGGTGGGGGCCACAAGCTCATATTAGCCAGTTTATTGATCTGGGTGGTGCCAACTGATCCATCAAGTGCAGGGTCTGCAAAATATATCAAGCACTGATCTTAGGCTTTATGATAGCGATGTTATCCCCAGGAGCAATTTGGGGAGAGTCAGAATCTTGTACCCTCCAGCTGCATGACTCCTAAACCATAATTTCTAATCTTTTGGCTAATTTGTTAGTCCCACAAAGGCAGTCTAGTCCCCAGGCAAGAAGGGGATTCATTTTGGGAAAGGGCTGTTATCATTTTTGTTTTAAACTGTAAACTAAATTTCTCCTAAAGTTAGTCCAGCCTACACCCAGGAATGAACAAGGACAGCTTGGAGGTTAGAAACAAGATGGAGTTGGCCAGGCACGGTGGCTCACGCCTGTAATCCCAGCACTTTGGGAGGCCGAGGTGGGCGGATCACGAGGTCAGGAAATCATAGACCATCCTGGCTAACATGGTGAAACCTCGTCTCCACTAAAAATACAAAAAATTAGCCGGGCATGGTGGCGGGCACCTGTAGTCCCAGCTACTCAGGAGGCTGAGGCAGGAGAATGGCGTGAACCCGGGAGGCGGAGCTTGCAGTGAGCCGAGATCTCACCACTGCGCTCCAGCCTGGGCGACAGAGTGAGACTCCGTCTCAAAAAAAAAAAAAAAAAGAAACAAGATGGAGTTGGAGTTGGTTAGGTCAGATCTCATTGTCTCAGTTACAATTTTGCAATGGTGGTTTCGAAAACCATATAATTATGCAAACTGATACCACTGCAAATTTATATTTTCTAACCTCAGCTAAACCCTCAGTACCATTTGTCATTTGATCCATCTCCTATTTCTTTAACAGTTTTATTGAGATATAGTTTACACGCCATACAGTTCACCATTTAAAGTGTACAATCTAGGCCGGGCATGGTGGCTCATGCCTGTAATCCCAGCACTTTGGGAGGCCGAGGCAGGTGGATCACCTGAGGTCAGGAGTTCAAGACCAGCCCGGCCAACATGGCGAAACCCCGTCTCTACTAAAAATACAAAAATTAGCCGGGCATGGTGGCAGGAGCCTATAATCCCACCTACTCATGAGGCTGACGCAGGAGAATCACTTGAATCTGGGAGGCAGAGGTTGCAGTGAGCTGAGATTACGCCATTGCACTCTAGCCTAGGAGACAAGAGTGAAACTCTGTCTCAAAAAAAAAAGTGTACAATTTACTGTTTTGTTTTGTTTTTATTTTTTTTTTGAGACAGTGTCTCACTCTTGCCCAGCCTGGAATGCAGTGGCACGATCTCAGCTCATGGGTTCCAGTGATTCTCCCTCCTCAGCCTCCCAAGTAGCTGGGACTACAGGTGCACACCACCACGCGCGGCTAATTTTTGTATTTTTTAGTAGAGACGGGGTTTTGCCATATTGGCCAGGCTGGTCTCGAACTCCTGACCTTGTGATCCGCCCGCCTCGGCCTCCCAGAGTGCTGGGATTACAGGTGTGAGCCACCGCACCCAGCAATTTAATGTCTTTTAGTATAGTACTTACAGAGTTGTGCAACCATTATTATAATGTAATTTTAGAACATTCTCACCATCCTAAAAAGAAACTTTATACCCTAGTCCAAGCCACAACTGTCTTTCGTTCGGACTATTACAGTAGCCTCCTGTGTGGTTTCCATTTCCACCCTTGCCCCCTACAGTCTGTTCTTAACACAGAAACCAAAATGATCTATTTAAAAACCTACTGAAAGGCCGGGCGCAGTGGCTCATGCCTGTAATCCCAGCCTTTTGGGAGGCCAAAGCGGGTGGATCACTTGAGGTCAGCAGTTCGAGAACAGCCTGGCCAACATGGCGAAACCCCGTCTCTACTAAAAATACAAAAATTAGCCAGGCACGGTAGCGCACACCTGTAATCCCAGCTACTTAGGGAGGCTGAGGCAGGTGAATCACTTGAACCTAGGGGGCGGAGGTTGCAGTGAGCCAAGATCGCGCCACTGCACTCCAGCCTGGGCGACAGAGCGAGACTCCGTCTCAAAAAAAAAAAAAACCTACTGAAGATTACAAGTGATCCGGCCTCCTTACTTCTCCAATCTCATCTCTTCAAATTCTTCCCTTGGCTCAATGCATTCTAGCCACACTGACCTTTCTTTTCTTCCTTCCTTCCTTCTTTCCTTTCCTTCATTTATGTCCTTCCCTCCTTCCTCCTTTCCTTCTTTCTTTCATGGGGTCTCACTCTGTTGCCCAGGCTGAAATGCAGTGGCACGATCATAGCTCATTGCATCCTCAAACTCCTGGGCTCTAAGGATCCTCCTGCCTCGGCCTCCCAAGTAGCTGGGACTACAGATGTGAACTACCATGCCTGGCTTTTTTTACTGTCGTGTGTTTATTATTTTAGAGATGGGGGGGTGGGTCTCGCTATGTTGCCTGGGCTGGTCTCGAACTACTGGCCTCAAGCTCGATCTTCCCATCTCAGCCTCCTGAGTCACTGGGATTACAGGTGGAAGCCACTGCACCTGGCTTCTTGCTGTTTCCTGAATATACCAAGCATGCTTCCACTCAGGGCCTTTGCCCTTGCTGTTCTCTCTGCCTAGAACACATTTCCCCCAGATGTCCACCTGACTCACTTCCTTCCAAGTGATTAAGATGATCAGTCAGATGGGGGAACCATCCTACAGTAGAGAAATGAAGCCTGATATTTTTTTCCTCTTTGAGGTTTTATACTGGGTAATTGACAGAAACTTTTTATTTTTAAACATTTAGAGTTCCAGACTCTTAGAGTCTAACTACTTACCATGTACTAGGCACAATTGCTAATTGAATGCATTATATCAATTTAATTCCTGCAACAACCTAATGTAAGTACTATTCTTTTTTTTTTTTTCTTTTTTTTTTTGTTCGTTTGTTTGTTGGAGATGGAGTTTCACTCTTGTTGCCCAGGCTGGAGTGCAGTGGCGCAATCTTGGCTCACTGCAACCTCCGCCTCCTGGGTTCAAGTGATTCTCCTGCCTCAGTCTCCCAAGTTGCTGGGACTATAGGCGCCTGCCACCATACCCGGCTAATTTTTGAATTTTTGAGTAGAGATGGGGTTTCACCATTTTGGCCAGGCTGGTCTCGAACTCCTGACCTCAGGTGATTCGCCCACTTCGGCCTCCCAAAGTGCTGGGATTATAGGTGTGAGCCACTGCGCCTGGCCGGTTAGTACTATTCCTACATCCAATTTACAGATGAGAAAACGGAGGCTTGTAAAGAGATTAAAACTTGCCCAAGAAAATAGAGTAATAAGTTACTGCAGAGCTTGAATTTGAACCCAGGCCTCTCTAACTCCAAAGCTCAAGTTCATAATTATTTGACCTTGGAGCAAAATTTAAATAAATTTCATAAAAAATCCTTTCATCCTCAATTATGTAAATTGAAAAATATTGCAGATAGAAAGAGAAACCCAGAACTTTGAGTCCCCCATTATCTTTCAATTTCACTCTAAGAAGTGCATCTGTCATTGGGTTTCTCAATATCAGCTCTGCTGATGTTTTGGGCTGGATAATTGTTTGCTTGTATGGGGGAGGGGAGATTGTACTGTGCACTGTAGGATGTTTAGCCGCATCCCTGGCCTCTGCCCACTAGATGCCAGCATCACTGCCCCCCTCCTCAAGTTATGACAACCAGAAACATTTCTGGTTGACGCTGCCAAATGTTCACAGAAAAGAACCACTATATTAGATGATGATACTTTATTTCTGTCTTCTAAGTATGTGCAAACCCTGGTGTTTGTGGAAAGGTGATTTATTTAAAATAAGTTTACTTGGTTTAGTCAAAATAAGTTTACTTAGAAATAAATCTTGTAGAGTACAGCCCAGCATTAGCCAGCTGTATTAGTTTGCTAGGACTGTCATAACAAAGTACCACGTACTGAGTGGCTTAAACAACAGAAATTTATTTTCTCATTGTTCTGGAGACTGAAAGTCTAAAATCAAGCGTCAACAGGGTTGGCCTCTCTCCTGGGCTTATAGATGGCTACCTTCTTGTTCACGTGGTGTTCTCCCTCTATGCCTGTGGCCTAATAATATCTTCTTGTAAGGACACCAGTCAGATAAGGGTCCACACTAATGACCTCATTTCAATTTAATCACGTCTTTGAAGAACTTATGTCCAAATACAGTCACATTGAGTTACTGGGGATTAGAACGTGAACATACGAATTTTGGGGGGGACACAATTCAGCCCATTAACATTGAGCTTAAGTCTTTTCTACCCTCCCTCCCTTTCTGTGTGTATTGAACACCTATTATGTGCCAGACATTCAGCTAAGTGGGGGTAATGGTAAGCAACAAACATGGTCTCTGCCCGGTAAGGTTTACAGTGAGGTAGGACAGACAGACTTAAAGAGTAATAACAAGTGCCATGCAAATATTATGCTTTGGTAATGGATGCCAGGAAAGCCTTGCCCTTCCCATCAGGCTCCCAACCCGGCTGGGCGAGTGAAAGGACTGCGTTATGAGCTAACCGGCTGGGCACGGTGGCTCACGCCTGTAATCCCAGCACTTTGGGAGGCCGAGGCGGGCGCGAGTTGAGGTCACGAGTTCGAGACCAGCCTGGCCAACATGGTGAAACCCCGTCTCAACTAAAAGTACTAAAATTACCTGGGCATGGTGGCACATGCCTGTAATCCCAGCTACTCGGGAGGCTGAGGCAGGAGAATCGCTTGAGCCCGGGAGGCGCAGGTTGCAGTGAGCCGTGATCGCGCCACTGCACTCCAGCCTGGGCGATAGAGCAAGACTCCGTCTTAATAAAAAAATTAAAATATTGGCCGGGCGCAGTGGCTCACGCCTGTAATCCCAGCACTTTGGGAGGCCGAGACGGGTGGATCACGTGGTCAGGAGTTCAAGACCAGCCTAGCTAAGATGCTGAAACCCCGTCTCTACTAAAAACACAAAAATTAGACGGGCGTGGCGGCACGTGCCTGTAATCCCAGCTACTCCGGAGGCCGAGGCAGGAGAATCGCTTGAACCCGGGCGGCAGAGGTTGCAGTGAGCCGAGATCGCGCCACTGCACTCCAGCCTGGGCGACTCTAGAGCAAGACTCCGTCTCAAAAAATAAAATAAAAATTAAAATATACATATTTTTTAAAAACTGAGCTAACCACGAGGTTAACGAGTCAGCCACTTGTCAAACCGGGAGACGCGCGTTTGCTACAAAGCAGCAGAGGTCTGGTCTTAACCAGCAGCAAGCGCCACCTCAACCCGCCCTTTTCTATGACGCAGAGTCTCTCCCCCTCCCTCCCTGACTCCGCCTTTTCCCTGCTTGAGGCCCTGCCCCTCGCGTCCTCTCTGGCTTGCTGCGCACCCTCCCACAACGCGTCTCCCTCGGCTCTAACAATAGGAGTCAGTCGGCCACGCCTGCGTCATAAAGCCTGGGGGCGGGCCCAGCCGGCGACGGGAGGCGGGGAAAAGCGACGCAAAGAGTCGCGGCGCCATTTGCTGCCGCCGAGCGTGGACGCAGGCGGATCTCTGAAGAGCTCGGTCGCCAACCTCTCCCGCGCACGTTGCCTGGCCTCCAGCACCTACTTGGTCCCGCGCGCTCCCTCGTGTCGCCCCTCGGAGCAGCAGCCGCCGCGGTCGCCGCTACCCGGAAAGAAGTCAGAGACGCCGCGAGGTCGCCGCCACCGCCATGCCCAAGAATAAAGGTAATGCCGCCCGGACCCCCGGACCACGGCTCTGCTCGGCCGGGTCTCCCAGGTCCTGCCCGTAGATTGCAGGTCACCCAGGCCGCAGTGATCCTTTTTCCTTCCCGCCCTGCCTGCCGGCGGCTGGGCGCCCCACACGCGACTCTGAGCTCGGGAGAGGAGCTGGGAAGTTAACTCCTGTTGCCCAGTTTGGTCACATTGGGGTGGAGCCGGCGCCATTTTTGTAGGGCCTCCTGCGGGAGAATGTGGGCTTTTGCTCCTGATTCGCGCCAGACTGACCGCTGCTCGGTGGGGACGGTGGCGGGAACCTTCCCCGGGGTGGCCTAGGCTTAGTAGATAGGCCCATTTGGCCTTCCCGGGCATGAGGGGTTAATCCCTGGAAGCCGTTCTGAACTTTCAGAGTGCTGTCTGCATTCGTGAGCACCAGGTACTCCTGCATGGGTTTCTTTATGGACAGTTCAGTATTGTTGAGGCTACTCGCTGTCCCTTGTGAACAGTGGGTGAAACCTTGATACGTTTCTAAGGCTCACCTCTAGAGATTTACTCTCTCCACCCCTTTACAGGATATAGCTTATGTTTGTTTGCTGAAGACTTATTCCATATTGAGCCAAGTTTTCTACTTTTGCTTCAGATGATGCATATGTTGTGAGAATAAAGACCTAATTTAAGTGTCCTCCATTCTGAGGCTAAGCGTTCACAAATGATCAGACTTGAGGATAACTTTATTTGGGATTTCCAAAACGGAAGGCCTAATCTTAAAAAAACAAAAAACAAAAAACAGAACACTCCTAAAGAAATTACTTTTATAGATTTACAGTGTTCCTGTCATTTTTAATAGCCGTATAACTTGAAGAAAATTGTGCAAGTAAATATAGGGAAAATACTGTATTTTCCTACAGGAGAGGAGCATACTTCATAGTCCGTAAGTAGTCTCCTTTGATTATTCATTCTAGAGGAAACCCTCCCCTGACACAGGCCTACTTCTGCTCTCTTTTCTACTTGACAGCTGGCTCCAGGGATTCTACCACATTTCCTCTTTGTAGCTGTCACTTATTACTTTATCCCTTAGGGTACTTGGTCGAGGTGTTCTGTGCACAAGTTGGTGCAGTCACTGCTCATTATTTTGGAAAAGATGGAGTTATAAACAAAAAATTTTAAAGTCTTACAGTTTTCTTCTGTATAATCCTTTATTCTCTCTGAGGTGGTAAGGGGATCACTTCCATCTTATTCTCACCTTTATTTCTAGTAATAAGTTTCCCAATTCTTCCACCAGGCTGTAAGCTCTACAAGGCAGGAATAGTATCTGTCTTAATCTCATTGGATTGCTAGCACTTGACAATTAGTAGATGCTTAATAAATATTTGTTGGTTTAAGTCACCTACCTCCTGTCGACTCCACCCTTAGGTGAATAATAGGTTCTGCTTTGGTTCCAAGGGGATAGGACTTCTACACTAAATCACATCTAGTTCCCTAGCCTCATGTCTTAAGAAAGAGCCTCTCTGGGAATTTCTCCAAAACAACTCTGGTTTAAAGAATGTTGATGTCACTTTAATTGTTGTACACTCAGACCTAGTCTCATTCATTCAACAGAGAATTTAAAGAACATCCCATTACATGGCAATAAAATACAAAGGGGAGTGATCCGGGTATGGTTAATTCTGGTAAATTGACAAGTAATTAATCTTTTCTTAAATAACATTTGAGGCATACAAAAAATACAGCTAACGTGATGTACCTGGGAACCCATTACTCTGAATTTAAGAATTACAACGCAGATTGAGGTAAAGCCCTAATCACCTTTTACTCTCTTTTTGGAGGTAATCACCAGGCTGAGTTTGGTGTTTATCATTCCTGTACTGTCTGAAACCAATCAGTTCTTAGTTATCTTACTTAGAGGAATGGTACTTTTCATGACCCCTGAATTTTATGAGATGGGATTTACTAATGTGGAAATAAAGTCGTTTATTGTTTTCCTTCATTGGAAAATCCAGAAGCCCTGTGAATATAAGCTGTGGTTACACAAGTAAGGGTAAAATTTGCCACATACTATGTGTTAAGTGACTTTTGCTTTGGATTGATTCATATCAGCTTATTCTAGAAATTCTTAGAAACCCATCCTCAAATCAGGAAAAGGGGTATCATTTGGCCCACTCATAAGCATTTAGGGTATAGTGCTCCCACACTTTGAAGAAGTTACTGCCTATGATTTTTAACTCACCACTCCGTTAGCAATATATGGACTATTCTTGACAGATTCATTTGAAGAATTAGTGAACTCAGGTATATAACTCAATAAACAGAGCAGGTATGATCTTGCCCTGAAGGAGCTTGCACTCTGTTTTGCAGATGTGGCATGATTAATGGCTTGATACTTTTCTCTTTCTAGGAATTAGTTTCAGTGTTCCCTAAGAATGCCTCAGATACTGAATTCTAAGGACTCTAGGTGGGTCAGGAAATTGTAGAGGCCCCCCTAAAATAGCACAGAGCAATGTGAGACTGCCCCAGGAGATAGTAAGTGGACTCGATTCAAGAAGTTAGATGTCTGTCTTTGCAGTGATCAGGTGCACATTCATGATTCTATTTGGGTTATGAACTTTTTGCTGCTTCCAAGCTCTTCCCATGAGTCTCTTAGGGTCATTACCACTTACAGCCTTTTTCCTGCCTTTTGGAAATGGCTGCCAATGTGGTTTCCTTTCTGGAATGGGAGCAAAATGCTGTGGAGAGGTAAGCTTATGTGGGGGCTAGGGGCAAAAAAAACATTGTGACTTTGGTCACCCCAGCTTACTGACTATAATCAGTGAATTGATTTACTCACTGAAGCTAAGCGACTTACTTAACTTCTCTGAGCTTCAGGGAACTCATGGGTAAACTGGGAATAAATGAATGTTATGACCTCATGGGGTGATTGTGACAAGTAAATGGGCAGAATTATTGCATAGTGGTTAAGAGCATGGTCACTGGGGTCATATAATAGAAACAGGGGTGTTGAGTAGGGACCAGCATTATAAAAGAAAGTAAATTGGGTACCGAACAGATCTTTTTTATTTTTTAAGAGACAGTGTCTCGCTATGTTGCCCAGGCTAGCCTGGAACCTCCTGGGCTTGCTCAAGTGATCCTCCCACCTGAGCCTCCTGAGTAGCTGAGACCCTAGGCGCACACCACTGCACCCAGTGAGATTTCAATATTTATGGTACTCTGCTACCAAAAGTTTGAAAACCACAGTTCTCTGTCCAGACACTGTCTTCACTTAATTTTGAAAGTATCGGGTTCCTTGCATAGGGCCTGGCTTTAGAAGACACCCAAGATTTCCGCTTAGAAGAACATGTATAGAATTGCATTTTTATTTCAAAAGGATGGGTGCTAAAGTGAAATGTTTTTCTATCTTTTTTAACATAATATCTGCTATTTATGTGTATTTTATGTCAGAAAAATCCCCAAAGGAAATTCCAAGAAGGGTAGGGAGGTGATAATGTGTTAATGTTGGGATTGGAGATTGTAAATTTAATATGATTGAGTAGCTAAAATAGATGAATTTTTTAATTTAAGTGATCTTTTAAAAAATGGTTTTATAAGCCTTAATTTCATTTTATTTCATACTGTTTTACAGATAATTAATGTCATTTACCTCCTTTTCTTTTTTTTAAACCATCAGGTAAAGGAGGTAAAAATAGACGCAGGGGTAAGAATGAGAATGAATCTGAAAAAAGAGAACTGGTATTCAAAGAGGATGGTCAGGGTAAGTGTTTTCATAAATTACGCTTTTTAAAATAACATCCTTTCTTTTTTAGCTGGGGACTTTATTTTTTTGAGACAGCGTCTTGCCCATTGCCCAGGGTGAAGTGTGGTGGCACGATTACAGCCCACTGCAGCCATGACCTCCTGGGCTGAAGCAGTCCTTCCACTTCAGCCTCCCGAGTATTTGGGACTACAGGCACACACCACCACGTCTGGCTAATTTTAAAAATTTTTTTAGGCTGGGCGCAGTGGCTCACGTCTGTAATCCCAGCACTTTGGGAGGCCAAGGCGGGCGGATCACGAGGTCAGGAGTTCGAGACCAGCCTGACCAACATGATGAAACCCTGTCTCTACTAAAATTACAAAAATTAGCTGGGCGTGGTGGCACGTGCCTGTAATCCCAGCTACTCAGGAGGCTGAGGCAGGAGAATTGTTTGAACCTGGGAGGCAGAGGTTGCAGTGAGCCGAGATCACACCACTGCACTCCAGCCTGGGTGACAGAGGGAGACTCTGTCTCAAAAAAAAAAAACAAAAAAAACACTGTATAGAGATGAGGTCTTCATATGTTGCCCTGGCTATTCTCGAACTCCTGGGCTCAAGTGATTCTCCCACCATGACCTCCCAAAGTACTGGGAACTAAGAATGTGTCGTATAGTTCAGAGGGAATTGAGCTATGGTTGACAGTTCTATGATTTAGTTGGCAGTTCTATGATTAGCATTTCTGGTAGTGAATGGTACATATAATATGTTGAGTAGACCATGGACATTTGAAGGATGAGCCTGAGGCCCTTATAGACCTCTCCATTCTCCAGTGCCATTAGCATATAACTTCGTAAACTACAATAAAATGAAACTGAACGGTTAACTGATTTTATTAGACTGAAGAATATTGTAAGTGCCAGACCAAGATACATAGCACTAGTCAAATAAATCCTAACTGGATCGTTTGCCCTTTCCTGTTACTTTTATTTCGAGTCATTTCAAACCTACAGAAAGTTGCAGTATTAGTGCAACAAACTCCCTTAAATCCTTCATCTGTACACACACATATAAAGAAATATATATGTAGGATTTTTTTATTTTTTTTTTTGAGATGGAGTCTCGCTCTGTCGCCCAGGCTGGAGTGCAGTGGCGCGATCTCGGCTCACTACAAGCTCCACCTCCCGGGTTCACGCCATTCTCCTGCCTCAGCCTCCCAAGTAGCTGGGACTGCAGGCGCCCGCCACCATGCCTGGGTATTTTTTTTGTATTTTTAGTAGAGACAGGGTTTCACTGTGTTAGCCAGGATGGGTCTCGATCTCCTAACCTCATGATCCACCCGTCTCGGCCTCCAAAAGTGCTGGGATTACAGGCGTGAGCCACCGCACCCAGCCCCATATGTAGGATTTCTTGAGGACCATTTGAAATTTAGAGACATCATGTTACTTTTCCCTTACTTGATCATGTATCTTCTAAGTGCAAGTATATTTTCTTATATAACTAGAAGAGAATTATCACACTCAGGTAATTTGACATTGATATAATATCTAGTATATACTCCATATTTCCTCAGGTATTCCAATTATTTCCAGTACTTTAGCTTTTAATAGAACTTTGGGTGGATTTATTATGCCATACATATAAACCAGTAAACATGAGATACGTTTTCTGGCTAAAAGTCCTTTGGTTTCTTAGCCTTGGTCATCCTTGCCTCTAAAATAGCAGCTGACTTGACTTGGGCAGACACTGTTTTATTATTACTTTTTCCCTCACTTCAGAAGAAAGGCTGCCTTTGAGTTGACCAACCATGTTGAGGTGGTAGATGGGTGCTAAACTCACTGTAGTCTGAGTAATTGACTTCCACAAGTCATCCCCACTGTTGAGCCTTTCAAAATGAAGTCTCAGTATATTTACTTACAAATTAATGGACATCCTCTCTGGGGATTAGTCATATTCTAATTCAACAAAGACATTGTTTGAAGTTTGTTTTTGTTTGCTAAATGAACTAAAAATTATGAGATTTGCACCTAAAGGTACTGAGGTAAAGGAGAGCCAAAAGTGGGGTAGTCAATCTACTTATTCAGAATGAGTCGATAATTTAAACATGTCTAATAGCAGAGACAGTATATTATAGAAATGGCATTACATTCTCTGAGATCTGCTTTTACTGAAGTGGATCAATGATGAAACTAGCCAAATCTGAGCATCAGAAGGCTTTCCAGGCTACCTGATGCATGATCTCTACAGTTCTGAGAAGCAAAACTATAAAACAATGTAAAACAATAAGGGCATATGTCTGGTGTGTGTGTGGGGGGGGTGTGTGTGTGTGCACCCACACGTGTTTATAAAGGTAGCAGTTGTAGGAATGAATGAGATTGGGGGTGAGGGGGTGCGTATGTATGTCTATGAAAGCCTAATCATTTCTGGGCAATGATGTAAAGGTTTTACGACTGACCTTTGTAACTATGAAGGTTTCTACACTTGACCTGAGCTCAGAAAAAAGAAAGAAAGAAATGGCATCATAGAGTCTTAGTTCTAGCTCTGCCATTAACTAACTTGATGTTTATCACTCCCTTATGTTTGTTTATATTTTTACTATATGTATTTATTCCCAACTGGTGCAACTTTATTCTCTTGACAGTTTTATGTGGACTTTAAGTTGCTGTTATCAAAAGTTGAACAATATTCCATACCCTTTTCCTTTCTCCCCGCTAGAGTATGCTCAGGTAATCAAAATGTTGGGAAATGGACGGCTAGAAGCAATGTGTTTCGATGGTGTAAAGAGGTTATGTCACATCAGAGGAAAATTGAGAAAAAAGGTAGGTGTGATTTGTTTTACTTTAATATAAAATTGGTTAAGGGGGAAAATCCCTCTACAGTTTTTAACTGTCCATGGACTTCATTTTTGGAAATTCCCAAAAGACTTACCTTGGTAAACAGTGATTTACCTATAAGTAAAATAGCAAGGTCTGTAATGGTAATTTTATACAGGTTCTAATGTTAAAGAAGCATTTGTATCACTTGTATTGTATTCCTGCCCAAAAAGTCCAAATTGAGAGACATTCTGCAAAAACAAACGGCCCAGTTTTTTTTTTCCTTGTCTTTTTTTTGATACAGGGTCTCACTCTTATCACCCAGCCTGTAGTGTAGTGGCATGATCTGGGCTCACTGTAACCTCACCCTCATTGGTTCAAGTGATCCTCCCACTTCAGCCTCCCGTGTAGCAGGGACTACAGGCCTGTGCCACCATGCCTGGCTAATTTCTGTATTTTTTGTAGAGATGGGGTTTCTTCATGTTGCTTAGGCTGGTTTCGAATCCTGAGCTCAAGCAATCAGCCCACCTTGGCCTCCCAAAATGCTGGGATTATAGGCATGAGCCACTGTACCCAGCCAGATGGCCCAGCTCTTAATGCAATGTTACTGTCATGAAAGTTTCAAAAAAAAAAAAAAAAAAAAAGCTGGGGTACTATTCTAGTTGCAAGGAGACTTAAAGAGACCTGACAGTTAAATGCAGTAGGTTGCCCTTGTTTGGATTCTGATTTAGGAATTGGACATATAGCTGTAAAGTGTACATTCAGAAAATTTGAATATGAGTTATATAAGCATTGTATTAATGTTGCATCTCTTGAATGTCATCGTGAATGGACTGCCTTGGAAAGTAATGATTAATTCACCATCACAGTAGTTATTCAGGCAGATTTATTAATCAGGTTGACTAAAAGTCCCAACTCTGATTTTGTATTTATTTTTTTTAATTTGGTATGTTAATCCTTCTATTCCCAAACTAAAATCTTTTTTTCTTTTTCTTTCTTTTTTTTTTGAGACAGAGTCTCACTCTGTCATCCAGGCTGGAGTGCAGTGGCACAATCTTGGCTCAGTGCAGTCTCCACCTCCCAGATTCAAGTGTTTCTCCAGCCTCAGCCTCCTGAGTAGCTGGGATTATAGGCATGCGCCACCACGCCTCGCTAATTTTTGTATTTTTAGTAAAGACAAGGTTTTACCATTTTGGCCAGGCTGGTCTTGAACTCCTGACCTCAAGTGACCCGCCGGCCTCGGCCTCCCAAAGTGCTGGGATTATAGGCGTGAGCCACAGTGCCAGCCCAAACTAAAATCTCTTAATTTCTTTTCTTTTTTTTTTCTTTTAAAGAAGTTTATTTATTTGTTTTTTTGAGACGGAGTCTCACTCTGTTGCCCAGGCTGGAGTGCAGTAGCGCAGTCTTGGCTCACTGCAACCTCCGTCTCCCAGGTTCAAGTGATTCTCCAGCCTCAGCCTCCCGAGTAGCTGGGACTACAAGGGCATGCCACCACGCCCAGCTAATTTTTGTATTTTTTAGTAGAGACGGGTTTTTGCCATGTTGGCCAGGATGGTCTGGAACTCCTGACCTCAGGTGATCCGCCCACCTTGGCCTCCCAGAGTGCTGGGATTACAGGCATAAGCCACCGCTCCTGGCCTAAAATCTCTTAATTTCTAAACTAATTGATTGTTACTCTGGAATTTCTTGATTCTTCGTTATTTTAAATATGACGGGCAGTGACTTTTCTTTTGTAGGTTTGGATAAATACCTCGGACATTATTTTGGTTGGTCTCCGAGACTACCAGGTAAAATTTACATGTAAATTTTTCCTATTTTACTGGCTTGAATTTGATGAGCCATTTCTTAAGAGCCAGTTTTGTTTTAGGCATTGTGCTAGGAATCCCAGGGATTATGTTTAAATCAAAATCTGGGAGCCATTATTTTAGGGGATACAGCTGAATGAGTTAAGTGCCCATCCCACAAAAGGCTCATAGCCTGGTAGTGGAGAGAGTTAAGCACACAAGTAATTACAATACACATCACAACATAGGTATGTGCTATAAATCTAAAGGAGCACTTGGGAAAGAAAGAAAGTGGTGGTTGCCTTTCGTGATCGTAACCCTTGACTCTGTAGACTCATTGTGGGTCTGTGAGATCCATTTGACATCCACCTATTGGAAATCATCCCTGTATGATACTATCTCTATTTGTATAGCCTCGATCATACTTTGATTTAAAAAAAAAATCCAGAATAAATAATTTAAATCTTCACTTTAAGCCATTGTTTCTTAACTGTGGGCAGTTTTGCCCTCCGAGGGACATTGGCAGTGTCTGGAGACTTTTCTGGTTGTCACAACTGGGGGATGGGTGCAGTGCTGCTAGCATGTAGTAGATAGAGGCTGGGGTGGGCACAGGACAGCATCCCATAACAGAGAATGGTCCGCCTCACAATAATCCATAGCGCTGAGGTGAGAAAGCTTGCTTTAAATTCATACCATTTTAATGTCCATTTTTTTCTTATGATCTAACAATAACCCCAGAAATGGGAAGAATAAGTAATTTCCTGTTCGATAGATAAGGAAACCAAGGGTCCAAAATGAGTAACATTTTGACTGTAAAGTGACAGCCAGGACCAACTTCTGATTTGAAATTATTCATGATCTTTCCGTGCCCCTCCTACTTACAGGGTGGTCAATGGCTCGATAGCATCTTCTGGAAGCTTGTTAGAAATACAGGTTCTTTGACTCTTCAGTCAGAACATGCATTTTAATAAGATCTCCATAGGCTTCTATACACTTTACATTTTAAGAAGTACTGGTCTGAATCACACTGTCCTTGAAGTTGAAGCAATCAATTTTCTCCCTTAACTGAGTTAAATTATTTTCAAATAGGGAAGTAGAAACATTCTAAGGCAGTATTTCTCAATGGGACTTTTGCATCAGAAATACCTAAAGAACTTCTCACAATACTAATTCTTGGGCTTCTCTTCACATCTACTAATCTGTCTTCAGAAGATATAAAAGCTCCACAGGAGATTGTGATTGATACCTAGGCAAAGAAGCACAGATAATACAGAAAGGTATAATTTCCTTAGGTCATTATACCAGTCTCAGTTCAGTCTCAGTTTTGGAATTGCAGTGTTTGATCACCCTGCAAATTATTGTCCCAGGGAACTTTTGTACTTCAAAAGACTTCTGATCAAAGGGTAATATTAAATAATCTAAAATATGAGGTATGCACAGTTCTGCTCTTATTAAAGTGAGATCTTTATATTTCCCAAGCTTGTTAATCATTCAGGCATGTACATAAGCTTCCTCTTGGGTTAAACCTAAGGATCTTTTTCAGAGGGTATGAGAAAGCTTTAAAATTTAAAAGGAGAAAGATTTATAGTAAAACGGTGAGATTTGATTGTTTATTCAATATGAGAATTTATGAAATAACTGATAATATTTTGTTATGATCAGTTTTTTAAAGTTATTTGTCTCTATTTAAGGATAACAAAGCTGATGTAATTTTAAAATACAATGCAGACGAAGCTAGAAGTCTGAAGGCATACGGCGAGCTTCCAGAGCATGGTAATGTCTGAGTTACTATATTAACTTGTCATATGGTATTTAGGTTATGTGTTGCTGTTTAGGTGAAGGAACTATGGATTTTGCTTATTTACTTTAGTGCTTACATTTTTAGTTTTAAGTATGCCTGCCTATGCTTCATAATACTAGATACTATAAGAAAGAAATTACTGGAATTCTGTTCCTAATAAATATGGTGAGGAGTTCTGTAAGCTTTGGACTTCCACATAATGCTAACTAAAGGAAGAATTTTGTTATAGTATCTATTAAAATTCCTTCCTCAAGAGACTGTCAGTGCGCATATGGGTTAAACATGAAGTGCAAGTCAGCCGGGCATGGTGGCACATGCCTGTAGTCTCAGCTACTTGGGAGGCCAAGACAGGAGGATTGCTTGAGTCCAAGAGTTCAAGGATGCAGTGACCTATGATCATGCCACTATACTCGAGCCTGAGTGACAAAGTGAGACCTTGTCTCAAAAAAAATTAAAAAAAAAAAAAAAAAAACCATGAAGCAAGGGCAAGTAATTAGGTACCGTTACTGATTTTGTTTGTTTGTTTTGAAATGGAGTCTCACTCTTTTGCCCAGGCTGGAGTGCAGTGGTGCAGTCTTGGCTCACTGCAACCTCTGCCTCCCAGGTTCAAGCGATTCTCAGCCTCCAAAGCAGCTGAGATTACAGGCATGCACCACCATGCCCGGCTAATTTTGTAGTTTTAGTAGAGACGGGGTTTCACCATGTTGGTCAGGCTAGTCTCAAACTCCTGACCTCAGATGATCCACCCACCTCTGCCTACCAAAGTGCTGGGATTTCAGGCGTGAACCACCATGCCCGGCCTCATTACTGATTTTTATTAAAAAGTTATATTTCCATTTTATCGTTGTATAATAGTATCCCATAGGATTTTTTAAAAGCAACATTTCTTGGTTTTCACCCTTCCAAATACAAAAGTAATGAATTCTTAACGCAGAAAACCTAAAAATAAGTCCCTTATAACCTCATCAAAGGGGAAATGTACTTGACATACTGTTTTGTAGGCCTGCATTTTCACTTGGCAGTTATTATTTTTGGCTCTGTTGTATCTTAAGAAAAAACATAATTTTGTTATATTTTACTTAAGCATGAAAGTCCTGCTGAAATTACTTAGCATTTCTGATCTAAGAAATGTTAATGTATATAGGAATAGGACTAGCGCTTCCTGGTTCATTTTCATTGCTTAGGGGTAATCATGATTTGACCAGATCTTTCTGATTGATGAGTCTATCTGATGATTAGTGAACCAGCTATTCTTAAGGAAATACGTTGTTACCATATTTCCTTGTATGTTGAGAAGTATACCTGAAAGTTACAATAGCTTCGGAATTAGTGTAATTAGGGCCTTCCTTACTAAAAATACCTTTGCAAACAAAAGAAAATGGTAACACAAATACTCCCATCTTGACATAGCAGTGACACTGCAGGAATTTTTTTTCATAAAATATTCTTTATAGTTATTGTCTTATATAAAAGGAATGCTCTTATGATGAAACTTTGAGTAAATTACAGTGCTGACTTATGAGTATTTCTTACTGTGTCCTTAGCTAAAATCAATGAAACTGATACATTTGGTCCTGGAGATGATGATGAAATTCAGTTTGATGACATTGGAGATGATGATGAAGATATTGATGACGTAAGTAGATGTACCTTGTGTTTTCCAATTTTTGTTATTATCCATGGAGAAACCAACTTTCCCCTAACATCCATTAATTTTAAGAACATGGGACACTTAAATAAGGTTGTATTTTGAGAATTGTCTGAATTAAATAATATTATTTAGAAGGCACCTGGTCAAACTGTTTATATTTTGAGAATTCTTTTTTTTTTTTTTTTTTTTTTTTGAGATGGAGTTTCGTTCTGTCACCCAGGCTGGAGTGCAGTGGTACAATCTCAGCTCACTGCAATCTCTGCCTCCTGGGTTCAAGCGATTCTCCTGCCTCAGCCTCCTGAATAGGTGGGACTACAGGCGCGTGCCACCACGCCTGGCTAATTTTTGTATTTTTAGTAGAGACGAGGTTTCATCATGTTGGCCAGGCTGGTCTCGAACTCCTGACCTCAGGTGATCTGCCCTCCTCGGCCTCCCAAAGTGCTGGGGTTACAGGCGTGAGCCACCATGCCCGGCCCTATTTTGAGAATTCTTTTTTTTTTTTTTTTTTTTTTTTTCATTTTCTTCAAAACTTTATCAAGAATTGCACCGCTTTTCAAAAATCTTGTTATTGACAGCAGTGCTACTTATAATTAAGTCATCAACATAATTCTATTACAGATATTAATGACTTCGTTGTTTCTTCTTTTTTTTTATTTTTTAATTTTTTTTATTTTTTTTTTTAATTTATTTATTTTTATTGATCATTCTTGGGTGTTTCTCACAGAGGGGGATTTGGCAGGGTCATAGGACAATAGTGGAGGGAGGGTCAGCAGATAAACAAGTGAACAAAGGTCTCTGGTTTTCCTATGCAGAGGACCCTGCGGCCTTCCGCAGTGTTTGTGTCCCTGGGTACTTGAGATTAGGGAGTGGTGATGACTCTTAACGAGCATGCTGCCTTCAAGCATCTGTTTAACAAAGCACATCTTGCACCACCCTTAATCCATTTAACCCTGAGTGGACACAGCACATGTTTCAGAGAGCACAGAGTTGGGGGTAAGGTCACCGATCAACAGGATCACAAGGCAGAAGAATTTTTCCTAGTACAGAACAAAATGAAAAGTCTCCCGTGTCTACCTCCCTCTACACAGACATGGCAAACATCCGATCTCTCAATCCCTTCCCCGCCTTTCCCCCGCTTCTATTCCACAAAACCGCCATTGTCGTCATGGCCCATTCCTAATGAGCTGCCGGGTACACCTCCCAGACGGGGCGGTGGCCGGGCAGAGGGGCTCCTCACTTCCCAGTAGGGGCGGCCGGGCAGAGGCGCCCCTCACCTCCCGGACCGGGCGGCTGGCCGGGCGGGGGGCTGACGCCCCCACCTCCCTCCCGGACGGGGCGGCTGGCCGGGCAGAGGGGCTCCTCACTTCCCAGTAGGGGCGGCCGGGCAGAGGCGCCCCTCACCTCCTGGATGGGGCGGCCGGCCGGGCTGGGGGCTGACCCCCCCCCACCTCCCTCCTGGACAGGGCGGCGGGCCAGGTGGGGGGCTGACCCCCCCACCTCCCTCCCGGATGGGGCGGCTGGCCGGGCGGGGGGCTGACCCCCTCACCTCCCTCCCGGACGGGGCGGCTGGCCGGGCAGAGGGGCTCCTCACTTCCCAGTAGGGGCGGCCGGGCAGAGGCGCCCCTCACCTCCCGGACGGGGCGGCTGGCCGGGCGGAGGGCTGACCCCCCCACCTCCCTCCCGGATGGGGCGGCTGGCCGGGCAGAGGGGCTCCTCACTTCCCAGTAGGGGCGGCCGGGCAGAGGCGCCCCTCACCTCCCGGACGGGGCGGCTGGCCGGGCGGAGGGCTGACCCCCCCACCTCCCTCCCGGTCGGGGCGGCTGGCCGGGCGGGGGGCCGACTCCCCCACCTCCCTTCCGGATGGGGCGGCTGGCCAGGCGGGGGGCTGACCCCCCCACCTCCCTCCCGGACGGGGTGGCTGGCCGGGCGGGGGGCTGACCCCCCCACCTCCTTCCCGGACGGGGCGGCTGGCTGGGCAGAGGGGCTCCTCACTTCCCAGTAGGGGCGGCCAGGCAGAGGCGCCCCTCACCTCCCAGATGGGGCGGCTGGCCGGGCAGGGGGCTGACCCCCCCCACCTCCCTCCCGGACGGGGTGGCTGGCCAGGCGGGGGGCTGACCCCCCCACCTCCCTCCCGGACGGGGCGGCTGGCCGGGTGGGGGGCTGACCCCCCCCACCTCCCTCCCGGACGGGGCGGCTGGCCGGGTGGGGGGCTGACCCCCCCACCTCCCTCCCGGACGGGGCGGCTGGCCTGGTGGGGGCTGACCCCCACCTCCCTCCTGGATGGAGTGGCTGCCGGGCAGAGACGCTCCTCACTTCCCAGACGGGGTGGCTGCCGGGCGGAGGGGCTCCTCACTTCTCGGGGGGTGGTTGCCAGGCGGAGGGTCTCCTCACTTCTCAGACGGGGCAGCTGGGCAGAGACGCTCCTCACCTCCCAGACGGGGTCGCGGCCGGGTAGAGGCGCTCCTCACTTCCCAGACGGGGCGGCGGGGCAGAGGCGCTCCCCACATCTCAGACGATGGGCGGCTGGGCAGAGACGCTCCTCACTTCCCAGATGGGATGGTGGCCGGGAAGAGGCGCTCCTCACTTCCTAGATGGGATGGCGGCCGGGCAGAGACGCTCCTCACTTTCCAGACTGGGTAGCCAGGCAGAGGGGCTCCTCACGTCCCAGATGATGGGCGGCCAGGCAGAGACGCTCCTCACTTCCCAGATGGGGTGGCGGCCGGGCAGAGGCTGCAATCTCGGCACTTTGGGAGGCCAAGGCAGGCGGCATGCTTCGCCGGGTGGTCAGAGCTATTTGCCCATAGTCCGTAGCCCAGAGCCGGGGCTGCTCGGCTCTCCGTCCCGGGGGGCCGGGGCCGGGCTGGAGGCGTGCGAGCCTCTCATCGCCGCCTCCCAGCGCAGCCCGACTCTGTCTTATTTTGAGAATTCTTATAACCCTCTTCAATTTCTCTTCCTGAAAAGGTCAGTGTTTGCATTGGCAATATTAACGCCAGCCACTCTAATCATAACTTGTTTAATTAAGAGTCTCTAAAGAGATAGCCATTAAGAAATTTAGTGGACAGTTGAAAAATAGATCTTATCAAAGGAACATGCCTTTTTAATTGAAATATTAGTGTGTTGAAAGAATCTTGTTTGAACCAGCTTGATATGAAGCATTGGAATTACAACATACACTGAAAGCCTTGTCAAAATGGAAGCCTATTGCCAATTATGGTATTTTTAGCTGTTGGGTGTGTACTGTTGGCAAACTCTTGGTTTGCAGTTGGTATGTTTATTTTGAGGAAAATGGATTGTCTTTCCTAATAGTAAAGTAGTAATGCCCATAAGTGTAAATGCTTTACTGCACTTCTGCTGTTACTGTAATTGAATGAAATTCAAACTTAATCTTTTGGCAGTATAAATTTATTTAGCGATTGGGGTGTTACTCTTAAATCTGTTTTGGGCTCTTCTTTTCAAACCTCTTTTAACTAAAATGTAGTTCAGAAACCACCTGTGTATTTCAACCCAAAAACAATAATAAGTCAGATGTGGTGGTATGCACCCATAGTCCCAGCTACTCAGGAGACTGATAGGGGGGAGGATCACCTGAGCCCAGGAGTTCAAGACCAGCCTGGGTAACATAGCCAGACTTTGTCTCTATATAAATAACATAATAACGTTAAATTTGATGCAAAGATGGAATTTCGGAATACCTAGAGCAGTTGTTCCTGACCAAGAATACTCACACTGTGAGTTAAATTACTAATATTATAGACATTTTAACATGTACACAAAAATAGGAAGTGAGAAATAAACATATTGTTCCGTTATTTTCTTAATTTTGGAGACCCTGAGCCAAGAGGAGTCTTATGACTAAACTGTTACTAATATTTTGACAATAGAGTTAACAATTCTATTCTTTGGTAAATAAGAGCTTGCAGCTGACATGTGGATTAAGCGCCAACCCAAACATTTTGACATCTGAGCAGGGGTAGAAGGCCTCTTTAAAAAAAAAAAAAATTAAGGAACCTAACCAGAGAACATGCATGGATATGAAGCCGCATGCACCAAGATAATGGGTTGAGAATCTAGGCGTGGTCAAGATTTTCTCAGTAAAAATTTCTGGATCTGGGCCAACGCCTCCTCAGAACTGGACCCAGCTGGCTGGCTGGAAAAGAGATGGTAAAGAGTGATTATTAAAGGAGTTCTCTTGAACATTTTGTAAAAGTTGGCTCTGTCACCTGAGAACCCTACTCTTTGAGACATTTCTCCAGGTGGTTTATAGATGTTTTAACTATAACCAGATTGACTCAGGAGAATTAGGTCAGTATCACACTGAACGGGATCAATCATATCATGCTTCCCGTGTCTGCTCCCATCCGTGAGATACAAAAATCTCAAATTACAAGCATTAAAGGAAGGAGACAGTAAATTTTATTAAGAATATTTTGCATAACATGTAACATTACAAAGGAGATCATCACGATTTACTTATAACAGGCCAGAATTATAGGAATTTCTTCTTCAAACTGGATTTGTTTCTCACATAGCCTAAGGAGGTGAAAGTCTCCCTTATATATGGAGTAGACTGTTGGAATATAAGAATTCTTTTTCCTTTCATCTGATGTTCTTTTCCCTTCCAGATCTAAATTGAACTCAACATTTTACATTCCATCTTTTCTGAAGATTGTCCTACAATTTGGATTTTGACCATGACAAAGAAGATTAAAATTTCATTAGCATGAATGCAATTTGTTAAAGCAGACTGATTTGTTTCTAAGATATTTTTGGTTTTTTTAAAACTGATAATAATGCTGAATTATCTTAAGTGAGATGTTAAGCCCACTTTGTTCTTTTAATGTAATGGAGCTTATGGGTAGAAGACCATGTCTACTAATTACAAAAAAAAAAAAAAAAAAAATGCATTGCTGCTTTTCCTACCACTTCCAGTAAGAAAATGGGTGTTTTGAAGAAATCATTTGCCTTGTCCTCACGGAATCTGATTAAGCCCTGGCCTCTTGATTGTATAGAATCATTGTGTATATTCCAGTTACCTAGATATTCCCTTGAGATTTTGATACAATTTGAGGGAGGCAGAAGTCTGCATTTGAAGAAAAAAAATAAGTCTGTTTGTCATATTTAAGTAGCCTGTGGCTATTTTTATACTGATTTTGATATCATGTTCTTTTCATAGTCGTATTTTGCCACCGTAAACATAAAAAAAAAAAAAAGATTTCCAAAATGCCGTTTTCAGAACCTGGGTTTTAATAGCAGTATTGAATTTGTAAGCTTAGTAGTTGCAGAAATTGAACACTAGGTGGCACTCAGTTATCTTAACAGGGGAAGTACTGATATAATTGTTGACTTTTCTTTTACTATGTGTAAGAAATACCCCAAACATGAAAAGATTGTTTTGATCATGTGCATGTATGTAGAATATTTTTGCAGAGCAGAAAGATTATGTTAGAAGTGTGATTTTTATTTTCAGAAGTCATATACATGTAAGCTACAATTTTGAGTGCTTTATAAACACTTAAGATATATATAAATTTTAATTTCATAGCAACTTGTAAAAAATAAAATACTTGTTGAAAAGCCTTTTTCAACATACCCCTAAGCTAAGGGAAGAGGAAGGAATAACAACTCGATGAAAAGATGGTCTCCAATTTCTGAATGAAAAAGCTACAGCTGAGAAATAAAATAAAATGTCATGCTGCAGAATATGTTATACCCTTATTTTGTGTTAAGGATATATTTTATTATGTGAATGGTTTTGTTTTTGTTTTTTGTTTTTGTTTTTTGCTTGTATTGGGAATTAGCTTTACTGGTAACTTCCTTATTTAGTTTTTAGTGGTCAACTCTAATAAAATGAAACTAGGGCTGAGCTAGTTAGCCCTCACTAGCCAAACTGAAACTGTATGCAACATTAAAAGAAGAGATCCATCATGTAGCTTGTGACACTTTTATTTTATTAGTCACCGGGGAACTTCTCAGTGATGAAAATACACAGGGTAATAAACCTTCACATGGCTTCAAAAGGAAAACAAGCAAATCTTCTCTAATCTACTCTTACTATAATTTCCTAAGTGTACACCAAACTCTGGATTTAAAAATCTGAGGTACTATAGAACATTAAGTTGAAGAATGGAAATTAAGAGTACATATTCATGGTTTATATTTCTTATTCTATGGAGTTCGTGAACACATCTAGGTGGAATGCATCTGAGACTAAGGGCTGGTTTTTAATCCTCATAAGAAACCAGCCTTGAAGAATTAACAGTTCTCTTCATTGGTATTCTAAACATCCTAAGATATTTAGGCTTCTGTACATAAAAGTGTTTTTGCTAAATTTACAGTATATATAGATCCTTTCATATTATTTTACTAAGAATGTTTGAACTTTGCGTATTTGATATAGTTCCTGGTAGGAATAGCACAGCTCAAACATTAGTTTTTCTACTTATCTCCTCTAACACGTGGTTTGTCTGGAGAGTTTCTAAAAATTCAGCTATAACCCCAGTTCATGTATTTACTGGTGATTGTTCTTGCTGAGGTAGTAACAGCCCAATCTTGGGCTGTTAAATCCTAGGAAATCTCGAATCATAGTGATTAAAATAGTTGGGGTAAAGTTGTAGCTTATATGCAATACTACTTGGAGGAATTCTTTTACTAATTTGTATTTAATGTGGAAATTGTATAGTTTCATTGATTTAATCATAAATAATGGAAATGGTCTTCAAGAAGTTTTATTTTTCATTTTTTTGCTTATACACTCTGATTCCTATAATACAGTGCTATAAGCTATGCACAGAAAATAAAATGTTTGAAATCCAAGAATAATGGTTCTTACTGCTAAGAGGGAGTAATAGTTATTACTAATGATTTTGATTGGGTTGCATTTTTGTTGCAATGTTTATTCCACTTGCAGTTAGAATATGAATATGTTTTATCACTAATGTGGCTACATAACCAAACATTTGTGTAAAAAAAAAAAGCCAAGATTTCATTGTTTGTTGAATATTTCTTAAGCATCTAGCCCCTAAAGAGACCGCTTCTTACCAAGCCTGTAAACTATGCATGATGGAAATTCTTGTATTTTATTTAGGAATGGCTGTTGGTTTACTCACCACATCTGTGGAATCATGGCTATAAATGTTTGCTTTACAAACTCTTTGTGACTTGTAATTTAACTTAATCTCATCTAATGTAAATATTAGTTTATGATGTTCAGTAACATCTTTCATAGGTATAAACTGCTGTCATTATTGATTTCAGAGTAACTCTGAGTAATCAAATAGGTAAAAGCATGTTTTGAGTAAAATAGCTAGATTTATACTTTACTTGTATACAGACTTAACAACAACCGGTATTGACTGGATTGACAGCTAAAGTATCAGAATGAAAGCAAGGTTTTTTTTGATGTTACCTGACTGTCATAAAGATGAAAATGATTTGTATTGGTATGAAATGCTTATCTTTATTCTACTTAGTAAGGGTAAGTTTTATTTGTACTCTTTGGACTCCCATGAACTTTTGCACACTGCTTTGTGTTTTTGGTTTACCCTAAACTACCATCCTTTTTATCTTTGCTTTTTTTCTTCCTATTCAGAAAAGAGCAAAATGTGAAAAGACACAAGACTCTCAGGTATAGAATGAACTGAGCAATTTGGAGAATGTATTGGACTTTGTCCTCTCTTATTCCCCCCTCCTAGCCCTGCAAGTTGCTAGGTACTTGTGAGGCAATGTACTGGAGAGGGGAGAGCATGGATCCTGGGGTCAAAGGGCCTTTGCCTCCACCCTTACTTGGCCCTCTACCTGCAGGTGACCACTGGCACATTCTCCTGCTTGTCTCAGCTTCAGGTTCTTCACCTCTAAGATGGGGATGATGAAAACAGTACCTGTCATGCAGAATTGTTGGGAGGATTGATAATTTAGATGTTTATACATGTAATCTACTTAGATCAGTGTCTGCTCTTTTCACTTGATATCCAGTACTATGTAAGATAGAAGATGCATGTCTTCTGTATTCTGTATTTCCCATTTCTTTTGCGTGCAGTCTTTGATTCGTACAATAGAAGGAACACGTAGAATGTATATTTGTACATTCATGTCAACATAGTATTTGAAATTGCTACCAAACTCATTTAATTTGGCATAAGACTAACAGATGAAGTCTCTCATTTGCTTGAAGATATTTTACAAAATACCAACTGTTCTATATTTCTTTAGAAAAAGATTATAGTTATTAATATTGATACCTCTGATAATATTTTATTCTTAAATCTTCAGTGATTCCTTTTACTATAGATTCATGACAGCTAATTAGTACTAACTGATTTAGAGGTTTCCTTTCCCATCATATGGAATGATGTAAAGAAATCAGATACAAACTACTGCAATTAGAAAATAAAATATGAACAACTTTCAACAATGTATACAATTGATTCTTTTCTAACTTTATAACATTTTAAACTATTTATTCATATGATTCTTTTCCAAAAATTTGCTGTTTTTAAAACTTAATTGTGATATATAAGGAAAAGGTATACCTTGTTTTTATTTTTGTCTGTTTTTGGTTGTTTGATCTGAATGAATCCATTTAGCCATATTCCAGATACGGGGTTGCATTTTCTCAGCAAGTGAATTTGTCACAAATCTGTGCTGAAGAAGGCATTTTCTAATGGTAAGTCACTTCAGCAGAGTGACTTCAGATTGCAAAGTCACATTCAACAGACCTTACTTTATACGATGCAGAGACCTATAGGTGAGGTAAATACTTACACTTCTGGCCAACTTGCCCCCTTTTAAAAGCCCAGTCTGTACTGCCATTCCAATCCATTGTTTTGTTCAGTTCACAACTTGATGTTGGTAGATCAGAAAGTAGGGACAAAGTCTGAGTCAAGTCCCATTGCTGATTTCTGTGCTGTCAGATACAAAATTAGTTGGACTTCGCAGATTTGATAACATTTAATACATATTTACAATTTTAAACCTGTCTTAGGAATCTAACAATGGGATTTTTTTGTTGTTGTTGTTTTCTTGAGACAGAGTCTCACTCTGTTGCCCAGGCTGGAGTGCAGTGGTGCAGTCTCAGCTCACTGCAGCCTCTGCCTACCAGGTTCAAGCAATCCTCCTGCCTCAGCCTCCCGAGTAACTGGGATTACAGGCGCGCATCACCACGCCCAGCTGATTTTTGTATTTTTAGTAGAGATGGGGTTTCACCATGTTGGCCAGGCTGGTCTCGAATTCCTGACCTCAAGTGATCCGCCCGCCTCAGCCTTCAAAGTGCTGAGATTACAGGCGTGAGCTACCATGCCCGGTTGGGAATTTTCTTAGGTTATCTGCCAAAGGCAAACAGAGAAATAAACTTGCAATTAAAAAAAGGTTTTTGGGGCCAGGGCGCAGTGGCTCACACCTGTAATCCCATCACTTTGGGAGGCCAAGGTGGGCGGATCACCTGAGGTCGGGAGTTCATGACCAGCCTGGCCAACATAGTGAAACCCTGTCTCTACTAAAAATACAAAAATTAGCCAAGCGTGGTGGCGGGTGCCTGTAATTCCAGCTATTTGGGAGACTGAGGCAGGAGATCACTTGAACCTGGGAGGTGGAGGTTGCAGTGACTTGACGTCGTGCCAGTGCACTCTAGCCTGGGCAACAGAGCGAGACTCTGTCTCAAAAAAAAAAAAAAAAAAACATTGGACAGGTGTGGTGGCACACTCCTGTAATCCCAGCACTTTGGGAGGCCAAGGCAGGTGGCAGGTGGATCTCCTGAGGTCAGGAGTTCAAGATCAGCCTGACTAACATGGTGAAACCCCGTTGCTACTAAATACAAAAAAATTAGCCAGGCGTGGTGGCACATGCCTGTAATCTGAGCTGCTTGGGAGGCTGAGACAGGAAAAGAGCTTGTACTTGGGAGGCGAGGTTGCAGTGAGCCGAGATTGCACCATTGCACTCCAGCCGGGACAACAAGAGCGAAACTCCGTCTTAAAAAAAAAAAAAAAAGCTCTAGTATGGGTGAATAGTACCTTAAAATCTACTATACCACTTAGTTGTTAGTCTACTGCAGGTCTCAAATTATCTGGTCTCAAGCCCTTTATATCAAGGGGCAACAAACTACAGTAGATAGGTCAAGTACGTCCCACTACCTATTTCTGTTAATAGGTTTTATTGGAATATAGCCACACTCATTTGTGTGTGTTGTCTATGGCTATTTTTGCACTACGGTGGCAGAACTGAGTTGTTCTAACAGATCAGATGGCCTGCAAAGACCCAAGGTATTTACTATCTGGTCCTTTGTAGAAAGGGGTTTGCCAACTCCTACTATATACTTAAAAATGAAGAATCACAGAGCTCTTTTATCTGGCTGATGTTGGTAGATCAAATTTCTAAAACTAATTTTTACTTGAAAGTATAAATGTAGCACTGGCAATAAATACTGTCAATTTTCCTTGAAATGGCAACATTGCTTGTGAGTTGTCTGTCAATGTTGACTGTATTAATAGATTTTGTAAAAATGTTAATTCAAGAATAAACCCAATGCATTAGCATAAACTTTTTTTTTTTTTTTTGAGACGAAGTCTCACTCTTTCACCAGGCTGGAGTGCAGTGGTGCGATCTCAGCTCACTGCAACCTCTGCCTCACGGGTTCAAGTGATTCTCCTGCCTCAGCCTCCCAAGTAGCTGGGACTATAGATGCACGCCACCACACCTAGCTAATGTTTGTATTTTTAGTAGAGACGGGGCTTCACCATGTTGGCCAGGATGGTCTCGATCTCTTGAACTCATGATCCGCCCGCCTCAGCCTCCCAAAGTGCTGGGACTACAGGCATGAGCCACCGCGCCCGGCCTAGCATAAACAATAAGGAGTAACAGAAACAAAAATTTGAGATGGCATTGTTGCACATTTTTGCAAATCTTGACCAGCTTGATAGAAGACAGTCTCATA
This sequence comes from Pan paniscus, assembly GCF_029289425.2. NCBI lineage: Eukaryota > Metazoa > Chordata > Mammalia > Primates > Hominidae > Pan > Pan paniscus. The sequence continues at coordinate 21,919,390 of NC_073272.2, read as the reverse complement.
TCTGCTTTTGTATTCAATGTGTCCTAGTAAGTTTTGGTTAAAGCATATGAAGAAAATCTGGCCTCAGAGGTATGTAGTTGGAAAAGGAAGATTTTAATAGTCTTTTCAGATACTTGTATGTTCTTTGATACTACACACAATCTTGACAAGAGGTGATTTCTTAAGTTGCACTGTGGAATCTAACACCAAATCAACAAACGTTTCATACTGTTACATTATAATTCATTGGTCTATTTTGAACTATGAATGGACTTTGTAACTTCACACACCTGGAAAACTTGGAAAAAACTGACAGAGGTATGATCTTCCATATGTTGACCCTTTTCATTCTACAGTATTAAGATGCCACATTTCATTAATGTCACTATCTCTTCAGAAAAGTTCTTACTTTAGTGAAGTTGTCAAGCTAATGGTAGCAGATACTAGTTTTGTAAAACTTTTTTCATGCTAGAAAGCCCAAATTTTATCACCACCAACAAATATGGTCACTTGTTTCCCTTGAAGTGTCAGGCTAATTTTATTCGTTTTTGCAAAAATGTTGAACACAAATCCAAGTTTGAATTACCAGCTTATCAGCTTTTCTTTCAAGTAAAAATGATATTTCATGAAAGTGTCCAGTTGTTTGGAATACAAATTATCACAAATGCTTTTCCTTGAGACAACTGCTGTACATTGGTATGCAGAAGAGGTTTGTGTAGTATTCCCCACTTTGTCACATGAAATATTGAAAAGGTGTACTCAAAGGTTAGGATGTACCAGTGTATGAGATTAATCTCTTCAGGTTAATAAATTTTTATTGCATTGTCAGAGACACTAACTTTTTTTTTGAGATGGAGTCTCCGTTGCCCAGGCTGGAGTGCAATAGTGCAATCTCAGCTCACTGACCTCTGCCTCCCGGGTTCAAGCGATTCTCATGTCTCAGCTTCCCAAGTAGCTGGGATTACAGGCATGCGCCACCACACCTGGCCAATTTTCATATTTTTAGTATGGTTTCACCATGTTGGCTAGGCCGGTCTGGAACTCCTGACCTCAAGTGATCTACTCGCCTCCACCTCCCAAAGTGTTGGGATTACAGATGTAAGCTACTGCACTCAGCCATTTATTTATTCATTTATTTATTTATTTATTTAGAGACAGGATCTTGCTCTGTTGCCCAGGGTGAGTGCAGTGACGCCATATCACAGCTCACTACAGCATCAACCTCCCTGGCTCAAGTGATCCTCCTACCTCAGCCTCCCAAGTAGTGGGGACTACAGGTGCACCACCAAGCCCGAATGTTTTGTTTTTATTTTTTAGAGATGGGGGTCTCACAGTTTTGTCCAGGCTGGTCTCTAACACCTGGATGCAAGTGCTCCTCCCACCTTGGCCTCCCAAAGTGCTGATATTACAGGTGTAAGACACTATGCCCGGCCAAAAACCTCTTTTTTGAGACAGGGTTTTGCTCTTGTTGCCCAGGCTGGAGTGCAATGGCGCGATCTTGGCTCACCGCAACCTCGGCCTCCTGGGTTCAAGTGATTCTCCTGCCTCAGCCTCCTGAGTAGCTGTGATTACAGGCATGCGCCAGCACACCCGGCTAATTTTGTATCTTTAGTAGAGATGGGGTTTCCCCATATTGGTCAGGCTGGTCTCAACTCCCGACCACAGGTGATCTGGCCGCCTCAGCCTCTCAAAGTGCTGGGACTACAGGGGTGAGCCACTGCGCCCGGCCATGCTATAGATTTTTATAGGAAGTTAGTGTAGTGGGAAAAGCACGGAAAACTCGAAAGTCATTTTTTTAAAAGCTTAAATAGAAATTACACTATTGGATATTCTGTCATAATGTTGCAAATGTCAATTTTCTCCAAATTAACCTCTGACTTCAATATAATTACATTTAGTATTACAGCAGGCCTTGGTGGGAGATTGCAAAAACATCCTAAAATATATTCATGTGGAAATACTGAATTTCAAAGAATTCTAGAAACACTGCTAAGAGGGAATTCAACAAATAAATTGCACCCTAAGCCATAGTAGTGAATAATAGATGCAGTAACAGGAAGATCAGAATAGATAGCTCAGAATCTATCTCACCTACTATGGAAATTAGGTACTTGATTTTTTAAAAAGTGGCTTCAAAAATTACTGGGGAAAGGATAGGTAAGCAGGTAGTGCTGACCAAACTACACTTCGGAGAGAAAAGTGGATTTGGCTCTTTACCTCACCCTATACAGAAAAATTGCTTAAGAGTAAAGCATTTTTTACTTTTTTTTTTTTTTTTTTTTTTTACGTTTTTTACTATAAGCATGAGGGCAATGGGGAGTATCTTGGGACTAGGGAAGTTCGTATTAAGACTTCTTAAAATGCAAACCATAAGGTGAAAAATTTATGGATTTTATCACTTTGTAATCATTATGAGATCAGATCAAGCAAGAACCATCAATGGATGCTAAATCTAGAGAGAATTTTTGACGAAGAGTAAGTACCTGCATAGCCTTAAGGTGCCTCACCACAGTGCATTTTGCAAGAGGAAAACTACCTCTAAGGTGGAGGAACAGCCAATGGAGAGAAAATTACTGTATCCATGTGAAACTTAAGCTGGTAGTCAACTCTAGTATGTGTAACAGAACATTCATAATCTTAGGAAATACACATGGAAGTATTTGTAATGTAACTTACTCTAAAAAACAGTTGATAAAAAATAGGGCAATATTGTAAATGGAGTAAACATGTTAATAGGATTTTGTCATAAAAATTAAGGAAAATTTTACCAATCTTAAAAAGCTTAGTTGGCTAGGATAAAATATTTGCAACATTTAAACCAGAAATTATCTAGAATACAAGAAACTCCTGGAAATCAACCAGAGTAGCCCAGTGGAAAGGTGGGCAAGGATTGAACAGGGAATTTACAGAAGGGTAAACCAGATAGAATGGCTAATGATTTTGTGTAGATTGAGAACAATGCCAAGAGAGGAAAAACAAATAGAATGATAGCTTTTATGCAGTGTCATTTATATACAATTAAAATACATGCGTATCTTCAAAACAGTATTTCAAAATTGCAGCTGCAAAGATATCAGAGGAGGTGTTTATAATTAGGGAGAGGAATGGAAAGTAAAAGGACCCCCAAAATAGAATAAAAGTAGAGAGGGATGCTACACACACATGTCCATGAGCTCAAGAGTTGGATGAATTGAACTCACCAAAGGTCCCTAAGATAAGGGAGGAGAAAGTGACAGCTCCCACGCTCTTAATTTGGCTTAATCTCAATGTGTTCGAGTTTTCATTACAGCTCAGGGTACCAGCCCCCACCTGCTCACTTTCCTACTCATTTATGTTTAAACTTCCTGGCTTTCTCACCACACTTGAACCCTACTCCCGGCACACCTTTGGGCGTGTCAGGAACACGTTCATCACAAACATTTTTTGTGCCACAAAGGGACTTTCCCAGCTTTGGCCAAGAGTATAGGTGCCCATTCCTGAGAGTTTCAGCTTCACATTAAAAAAAAAAATGAGACATAATTAAGGGACCATAAAATTCACCCGCTTAAAATGTACAATTCAATAGTTTTTAGTATACTTAGTTGTGCACTCATCATAATCCTAGAATATTTTCATCCAAAAAAGAAAACCTGTACCCATTATTCAGCTTCATTTTTAATCGTGTATATCTCCCCCCAGGAGTGGTAATAAAACTTTCAGGCTGGTCACCTTCCAACGAGAAAAAACATGCAGCCTGGGGCTCCATGGGAACGGGTTATCACTTGGCAGGCCTGGGTAAACAAAAGGCTTGAGCCGGCCCTGCCAAGATGTCTTTTTCAATGTTTTTGAAAAGATAATAAATGTGCATGGCAGTGGTAAAAGTGCCTACTTAGGAGGCAACACGTTTAGCAGTTTCTTGTGTGTCTTCTCGGAGAGATCCTCCTCAGAGGTTTTTTGTTTTATTTTGCTTTTGAGACAAGGTCTCTGTCGCCCAGGCTGGAGTGCAGTGGCGTGATCACTGCAGTCTCGACCTCCCGGGCTCAAGCGATCTTCCCGCCTCAGCCTCCCAAGTAGCTGGGACCACAGATGAGTCGCCATGCCCAGCTAATTTTTAAAATTTTTTTGTAGAGACGGGGGTCTCGAACTCCTTAGCTCAATCAATCCGCCCGCGTCAGCCTCCCGAAGTGTTGGGATTACAGGCGTGAGCCACCACACCCGGCATCGCGGAGTTTTCAGTCAGCATTATTTACGCCTCAGGAGAAGAGGAACCAAATTGGCTGCGGAGTGGGGTGTCGTTGAAAGGCCTAGGTCGGCCTACGGCGCGTGCCGCTGCCTCTTAGTTGAAGATCGACCCCAATAGCTTGCTGCTGTCCCTCTCTGGGTGACCGCACGCTGAGGGTGGGGCGTCACTAAACACTGATTACCCGTGCGCCTCGAAAACTGGAACCTAACTATGCATGGAGGGCGGGTCCTCTGGCGTCTGCACAGATGTCACTGGCCCAACTGGCACCCACCTGGGGGCCTAGCCAGAAATTGTTCCCAAGGCTGCATTGCTGAGTTTGCATGCAGACACCCAGTGAGTGTAAACGTGTGCGTGCTGAGTGAGCACGTGTGTGCGCGTTATGTGCTCTGTGTTCACACATTGAGTGAGGATGTGTGTGCACGGTGTCTGAGAAACTGCACCCTACATCTACACACGCTTTGAGTGTGTATCTGCCACTGTGAGAAGATGCATTTACGCTGGGTGTGCACGTTGTGTGTGCATGTTGCATGTAAGCATCGTATGAAGAACTGTGTGCGTACGCACGCCTTCTGTGTGTGCACTGTGTACAGCAGCGTGTAAGGACGCGTGCACGCCTGTACGCGCTGTGTGAGGACTGTTGTGCACATTGCATGCACACGCTACAAGCGCGCGCCGCGTGAGAACCGGTGCGCCTATCGCACGTGCACGCCCTGCGTGCGCCGTGCGTGGAAGCGGTGCGCCTATTGCACGTGCACGCCTTGCGTGCGCTGTGCGTGGAAGCGGTGCGCCTATCGCACGTGCACGCCTTGCGTGCGCTGTGCGTGGTAACCGGTGCGCTTATCGCACGTGCACGCCCTGCGCGCGTGCTGCGTGAGGACGCGTGCGCATGCGGACGCGCGCGGGTTCGGTGCGGCGCGGCGGGCTTGGCGGTGCGCCTGTGCGGCCGGCTCATCCCGATGGAGCGCGGTGGCGGTGGCTCCGGGACGGGATCCCGGCCTGAGGGGACTGCGCGGGGAACCTCTCTCCCAGGGAAGATCGCAGAACCGGGCGCGGTGCGGACCTCTCAGCCCAACTACCGGCCTCAAGGTATTATCCCCAGAGTGTGGCGGGCGCCCGAGGGCTTCGGGTTCCTGTGGGGGGGCGGGCCCGGCGGCCCAGGGCAAAGGTCCTCGAGCGTCGGGGGAAGGGGCACGGCGCAGAGCTGAGATAAACGCCCTTTCCCTGGCCCAGGATCGTCCGGACGTGCATCCAAGGGCTGCACCCCTCTCTGTGCGAGTGGCGGGGTTCTTTCTTGGGGCGACCTGGGTGAGTGGGTACACATGGGGGGTGGCTTAGGGTGGGCGGCAGGTGTGTTTGGGATGGAGGTGCCTGAGGGGGTGCTGCGGGTCCAGTCCCCGTCCTCGAGGAGCAGCCGGCATGGGGGTCGTTAGGAGAAACCGAGCGGGGTTCTGGGGTTGCCCCGGCCTCCGCGCGCGCTCTCTCTGCGTTCTGGGAAACGCGCGCGAGCGCCGCTGCAGCCCGCGGCGAAGGTGGCCCAGCTTCGCGCCTCTTGGCGTTTCCAGGGGGCAAAATCGGCGTGTCACCCATTGGCAGAGGCAGATTCGCCCGGGCAGCCAGGCGTCTGCCCCTGACCGGGTGCTCCTCCCGCCCGGATGCGCTCCCTGTCTTGGGAACGCTGCTCAGGTGGCCCGGCCGCGGCCCTCAATCGAGGCAGCGGGGCAAACAAGGCTCTCAGCCCTCGAGGCTGCCGATGCTGGGAGCCATGGAGGGCTGGTCCCTGGCTGCCCAGGAGCCAGCGAGGCAGCGGAGGAGACTGTGAGGACATTTGGCAGGATTTTAGATAAGCAGGTCTGATGCTAACGTTCTGTAAAGTGGTTGCAGGTAGTGTGGGGGTGTAAGCAGCATGGAAACCGATTTCATGCTGTTTTTCCTGACAACAACTTTTTTATTTTTAGTTAATAAGGCAGGCTATTTTTAAAACATTTTTTTATTGCAGTCTAATATGCATTTAAAAAACCACACAAAACTATAATTCAATGAATTATCACATAGTGAAGATGGGAGTATTTTATATACGATGGGCCAAGAAAAGGAAAGAAATCAAGAGAAATCTTCTTAAAACATGCTTTTTCACTGGGGTTGAGGGGGCGAGGGGTATTTTCTGATTGGGCCTTCAGTTGCATCATTCTTAGGAGGAGGAGATAGCTTAAATCATTTCCAGTTTGTATTTTTCATTATGCTATTTTAAAGGCAGAATTCATTAACTGTCACAGGATAACGTTATAACTACCTTTGAAATGTGTGCTTTTGTTTTTATCCTTTTTGCTTGAAACACTCAAGCTGCATCTGCTAGGGAAAAACCTGGAAACTACCCACCAGAACGACCCTCCGTGGCAGAGGCGACCTTATATAATAAAACACTGAAAAGGAGAGGTTGTTTCAGTTTGCATTTTTATTTGGTTGAGAGCTTAAATAATAGTTTGTTTCGATGTTTTGTTGTACTCATGAGAGGTGGGGAGGGGCGGTACGATTGGGTTTTCAGTATATCTTGGATTTTATTTGAAGGAACTTAAGGGGTTTTTTTTTTTTATGGAAACAAAATTGGGGAAGGGGAGGAGGTACTTTTGCGGGGGAGATTCTTAATAAGTTCTGTTTGGAAACTATTGTAGAATCATTTAATGCACTCTTCTGATATTAAGATTAGCTTAAGGATATCTTCCTTCATTTGAAATTGGAAATATAGAAAAATATGTGTGAAGGTTTAAAATGTGAAATAAGCACCTATGTGCATTAAGGTTGGTATGGTAAAATTGGAATGTTTAATTTAGGTGCCAGGTGATACCACCATTTGTTGTTTGGGGTAGTTAGCAAGGCCAGGTACTTAAGTAAAGTCTCCTTAGAAAAATTATGATTTTGAGGTTTTATAATTATCTGTCCTGGTTACTGATCATTCTTGGTTACCCAGGCCCTTAGCATTTGGGACCCATTCCTAATGAGACTTAACCTGCTTTTCTAGAGAGTCAACCATTGTTCCTAAGCTTGGGCTGGGTGCTGTCAAGGCTGCAAAATACAGAAAGACCTGAGATGTTTAGGCTGTCCAACAATTTTGTGTTGCACACTTAGGGGATATGAGTTGGCAAGTGGTTTTCCTGGGAGCTGTGTAAAAGACAGAAAGGAAATACCGCTGGTGGTTTCCTCTAGCAACAGGTTCTTCCGATATTGAAATCCTGTGCATGTTCCCATTACCCCCTAGTGATGCCTTCTTTCTTTCCTTTTAATTACCTCTGAATAGAAATTACCAGATCTACTGTTCATTTTAATGCTTGTCTGATACACATAGTATAACAAATGAGCAAGTGCTTGTTTCAATCTGCTTAACAACCTTTAACCAGCAGATAGAATCACCAGATCTCAACCATAACATCGGACAGCATCACTGTCAACACAGACTCTGTGTCCCCCTCAGACTGAAATACTCCCTTCTCCCATTTTTCCTTCAGGAATTCATTTCCTCTAGGTTCTCTCAGTCAGAATTAATGAACTTCCTCCTATCTGTGCCTGCAGTACCTCCAGCCAAGCACTCTTCCTCTGCCTGTATTATATTAACCTTCATGCTCCTCTAGGCAGAGGGTCATTGAGTGTCTACTGTATGCCGGACTCTGCTGGCCATTGCTGTTACTAAAGCTGAGTAGACTAAGGTCCAGACTGCCTTGGTGTGAATGTCAGCACTCTCTCTTACTGTGTAATTTTGGGGAAGTTATTTGACATCTGTGAGCTTCAGTTTTCTCCTGTTTAAAATGGGCTTTAGAAGCAGTTGTCAAGTATATCACACTTGCTGGATGCAGTGGCTCACACCTGTAATCCCAGCATTTTGGGAGGCTGAGGCAGAAGGATCGATTGAGCCTAGGAGTTTGAGAGCAGCCTGGGCGACAAAGTGAGACCCTATCTCTAGAAAAAAAACAAAAAGAGTTGGGTGTAGTGGCACATGCCTGTAGTCCCAGCTACTCAGGAGACTGAACTGGGAGGATCGCTTGAGCCCTGGAGGTTGAGGCTGCAGTGAGCCATGATGGCCACTACACACCAGCCTGGGCGAAAGAGTGAGACTCTGTTTGACACACACACACACACACACACACACACACACAAATAAGGGGGCTGGGGTTGCTGAAGAACAACACTGGGAGACAGAGTACTGTCTTGAGGATGAAGGAATTCATGTCTGTAAAGCAGGCCTGACACACAAGTGCTCAAGCTGATGCATTTCCTCTATTAGATCATTAGCTTGAGAGCAAGGCCTGGGTCCAGATTATAGGCACCTCTCTCAGTGTTGGCTGGTGCAGAAGGTGACTGTGTCGTCATCCTACCCCTCCTTAGGGATTTGTGCACAGTAGGTCTGTGACCATTGTTTCCCAATCGCATCATGCTGGGAGCAGATACACTGGGTTGAGTGCTCATAAATCACTGATGAGTTGGATTAAAGAAATGTGTTGGTGGAGAAGTTTGAGATAATAGAACTGTAAAGCATGTTTCCTGAGGCCCATTGAGTTTTCCAGTGCATTCTACAGATAAATACTGTTATTTAAAATATTTTTTATTTTTTATTTTAATAGCTTTTGGGGTACAAGTGGTTTTAGGTTACATGGATGAATTGTATAGTGGTGAAATCTCAGTTTATTGTGTCCCAGTCACCTGAGTAGTATACATTATTTACTGAATTAAACTCCTTTGCCCCTTGTTCCCTAGGAAGGAGGGAATTGCTTTGCAGTAAGATGGCATTTCCTCATGTCCTTCCATCTGCATATCTTCATCCCCTGCCCTGGAACATGAGAATATAGAGGTACAAACTGGAAGTTCAGGATAACCTCCCTTGGGTTCACAGTAGGGTGGGGGGCCAGACACGGTGGCTCATGCCTGTAATCGTAGCACTTTGATGGATCTTTCTTTCTTTCTTTCTTTCTTTCTTTCTTTCTTTCTTTCTTTCTTTCTTTCTTTCTTTCTCTTTCCTCTTTCCTTTCTTTCCTTTCTTTCTTTTTAGATGAAGTCTCACTCTGTTGTCCATGCTGGAGTGCAGTGGCACAATCTTAGCTCACTGCAACTTCTGCGCCACCATGCCCAGGATCCCAGCACTTTGGGAGGCCGAGGCAGGTGGATCACTTGAGGTCAGGAGTTTGAGACCAGTCTGGCTAACATGGTGAAACCCTATCTCTACTAAAAATACGAACGTTAGCCGGGCCTGGTGGCGCATGCTTGTAATCCTAGCTACTTGGGAGGCTGAGGCATAGGATCGCTTGAACCCAGGAAGCGGAGGTTGCAGTGAGCTGACCTCGCGCCACTGTACTCCAGCCTGGGTGACAGAGCGAGACTCCGTCTCGAAAGAAAAACAAAATAGGGTGGGGCCTGGAGATAGAGAGTAGGTGGTTATTGGAGACTGCGAAGGGTACTGGGGGGTGGGAAGGAGGTAGGAATGGTTAATGGGTATAAAAAAATAGAATGAATTAATAAGGCCTGGTATTTGATAGCACAACAGGGTAATTATAGTCAATAATAATTTAATTGTTCATTTAAAAATAACTAGTAGTATGACTGGATTGTTTGTAACACAAAGGATAAATGCTTGAGGGGGATGGCTAACCTGTTTTGCATGATATGATTATTTCATATTGCATGCCTATACCAAAACATCTCATGTACCCCAGAAATATATGCACCTACTACCTACTATGTAGCCACAAAAATTAAAAATTGTAAAATAAAAAAAAAAGTAGAGTGGGCCCGAGTAGCAAAGGCATTGGGTTCCCAAGAAATCGGAGTTCTTCATCCTTTTTCAAAGTTGTGTTTAAAACCATTCTTGAACGCTTTAATCCTAAAACTGTTCAGATCGCTGGGCGTGGTGGCTCACGCCTGTAATCCCAGCACTTTGGGAGGCTGAGGTGGGCGGATCACGAGGTCAGGAGTTCAAGACCAGGCCGGCCAAGATGGTGAAACCCTGTCTCTACTAAAAATACAAAAATTAGCCAGGTATGGTGGCAGGCACCTGTAATCCCAGCTACTCGGGAGGCTGAGGCAGGGAATTGCTTGAACCCGGGAGGCGGAGGTTGCAATGAGCAGAGATTGAGCCACTGCACTCCAGCCCGGGCGACAGAGTGAGACTCCGATCTTAAAAAAAAAAGTGTTCAGATCAAGAAGAACAAGAGAACAAGTTGAGTTTGTGCCTCTAGAGTCTCTTTGGTAATAGGAAGGACCACAAACTTCCTACAAAGTTGTATTTGGTTTGTGGCTCCTGGCTTTTTTTACTGATGGCAGCATAGGACTTAGACTTAGCAGGACCTTCAGGACAAACTGCTGAAAGTCTTTGTGATTTCTCTTCTCATATCCTAGCCATGGTGACATAGCTGCTCAAAGTCTGTCATTTCTAACCTGCTTCCTCTCCAACATGAAAGGATGTTTTCCTCTCAGGTGCCCCATCTTCTGCAGTGGCTAGTGTTTTAAAAGAACACTTTGTCTTCTTGTAATTACATTGATTGCCTTACAAAACAGAAGGATTCACAAGGTTGATTTGGGCAGGCGAGAGATGGAGATTTCTGGGGGCTGTTGGTAAATATCCTGGTGGGTCTTGTTGAGAGGATTTGATGAGATATATTGGCTGGTGATACAATGATACTGCCTGGTTTTAGGGGGCTGTTCATGTGCTAAGTTGGCTCAGGCGGCAGTCCCAAGATTTGAAAACTTCCCATGGCCCTGCCCTCCGGTCCCTTTTGAAAGGAATTTCACCAGAAGAAGGAAGAGGGGGTAGTAGAGGGCAGCCGCCCTTAGGGAGGGAGTGTCCACTGTCCACCTCACATCTGAGTCGGCCGCATTTAAATATGGAGTTTACCGTCTTGGCATCTGAGGCTCTGGGTCTGACTAGGCCTTGGGATCCCACCTCGTCTGCCTCTGAGGTCAGTCTGAATGCAAGCCCCCATCTGCTTTTCTGTTGGGAAGCATTTGTTTTCCTCTTGCCTAGGAACTTTTTCTGTTTTTAAAAGCCTTGTGACTAGCAGAGTTTGGGTTGTCATTTAAGCGAAAGGAAAACAGGTATGAGTGAGCCACATGCATGCAAAGCATTTGAGGCAACAGCAGTGATGCCAAATGCCTGAGATCCTTGGAATGACAGGGTCTGTCCCCAGGTCTCCTAGCTTCTGACCAGTGCTGGGTTCGTTCACCACCTAAAAAGACTTGGCTTTTCCTCTCAGTGCCAAATAGGTTGGTGCCTTGTAGCCCCCAGGCAACCCTTTGGAATGTTCCTTGCTCCTTTGTCATCTCACCCTCTTCATCCCTCCCACCCTCTGTGTTTCTGTAATAACAGCTTTATGGCTGGTCGTGGTGGTTCACACCTGTAATCCTAGCACTTCAGGAGGCTGAGGCCCACAGATCGCTTGCACTCAGGAGTTCAAGACCAGCCTGGGCAACATGGCAAAACCCTGTCTCCACAAAAAATACGAAAAATTAGCTGGGCGTGATGGCACGTACCTGTAGTCCCAGCTACTTTAGGGGCTGAGGCGGGAAGATTGCTTAAGCCCATGAGGTCGAGGCTGCAGTGAACTGAGATTGTGCCACTGCACTCCAGCCTGGGTGACAAAGTGAGAGCCTGACTCAAAAATAAAAATAAACAGCTTTATCATCTGTATAAAATTCATATGCCATATATTCCACCCATTTAAAATGCACAATTCGATGGTTTTTAGTATATTCACAGAGTTGTGCAGCCATCACCACAATCAATTTTAGAACATGTTCACCACCCCACAAAGAATCCCCATACTCATTGACATTCTTCATTCCCCCGGCCTCACAACCACCCATCTGTCTATATAGAGACCACGAGACTTCTGCCGGGACAGTCTTCAGCCTTTGGTGCAGACACGTGTTGCAATTGCCTAGAAGTCTGTGGGTGGGTCTTCATGCATTAGAGGTTTAGAAACCAATATTCTGCATACTCTGTCCTTCAGGTCTAAGACGCGCTTTTACCCTGAAGCCTTGCCTTTTCACCTCCTGTATATTCCCACTCCACAGGGCCTGCAAAGCGCTCAGAACCTGAATGTAATGTACACAGCAGTCTGCAGTTACATACTGCACATGTTCATTTTAGCTTCCCAGACAGTAATGGCCGCTAATTGTTGAGCACTTATGTGCCAAGTATCAGTATAAGCACTTACACATTATTTTACTTTCATCCTCACAATCACTTTATATTCTTTTTGTCATTTCAGAGACGTTTCAGTTATCTATTATTGTGTAACAAACCACTCCAAAACTTATTTCTCATAGTTCTGGGGGTTGCCTGGGCTTATTGGAGAAGTTCTGCTGCTCCATTTGGGGTCACCTGGAGTCCCTCATGCTGGTACAGTCTGCTGGTCTGCTGGGAGCTCAGTTGGGCTCGAAATGTCCAAGATGGTCTCTCATTGTCCAGGTACCTAATCACAGAGAGTCTGTCCTGGACTTTCTAACAGCGTGGCTGCTGTGCTTTGAATAAGGAAGCAGAAGTTGCCAGTTCTCTTAAGGCCTACACATAGAAGTCCCAGAATGTCATTTTTGCTGCGTTCAGTGGTCAAAGCAAGTCCCAAGGCCAGCCTAGATTCAAGGGGAGAGGAAATAGACTCCACCTGTTGATGTGAGGGCAGCATGCACCTACTGGGAAATGAGAAATTGTTAGTGGCCCTTTTGGAGAATATCTACTGTAATAGGCAAGTACAGTCGTTCCTTGGTATCCATGGGGGATTTGTTCCAGCACCTCTCAAGAACACCAAAAATCAAGGATGCCCAAGTCCCTGATATAAAATGGTATAGTATTTGCGTGTAACCTATGCACATCCTCCCTTATACTTTTTTTTTTTTTTTTTTTGAGACAGAGTCTCACTTTGTCACCCAGGCTGGAGTACAGTGGCACGATCTCAGCTCACTGCAGCCTTGACCTCCCAGGTTCAAGCAATCCTCCCACCTCAACCCCTCCAAGGAGCTGGGACTATAGGCATATACCTCTATGTCTGGCTCATTTTTGTTTTGGTTTTGGTTTTTTTGAGACAGAGTCTTGCTCTGTCACCCAGGCTGGAGTGCAGTGGTGCGATCTCTGCTCTCTGCAACCTCGCTTCCTGAGTTCAAGTGATTCTCCTGCCTCATCCTCCCAAGTAGCTGGGACTATAGGCATTCACTAGCACGCTCGGCTAATTTTTTGTATTTTTAGTAGAGATCGGGTTTCACCACGTTGGCCAGGCTGGTCTTGAACTCCTGACCTCAAGTGATCTGCCCACCTCAGCCTCCCAAAGTGCTGGGATTACAGGCGTGAACCACCGTGCCCCTCCCTCCCTTACACTTTAAATCATCTCTGGGTTACTGATAATAAATGTAAATGCTATGCAAGTAGTTGCTATACTGTGTCGTTGTTTTGGGAATAATGACCAAAAAAAAAAAAAAAAAGTCTGTACATGTTCAGTATAGGTGCAACCATCCACTTTATTTTATCTGAATATCTGAATCTTTTCTTTTTTTTTAAGATGGAGTCTCACCCTCTTGCCCAGGCTGGAGTGCAGTGGTGCAATCTCGGCTCACTGCAACCACTGCCTCCTGGGTTCAAGTGATTCTCCTGCCTTAGCCTCCCAAGTAGCTGAGATTACAGGCCTCTGCCACCACAACCGGCTAATTTTTGTATTTTTAGTAGAGTCGGGGTTTCACCATGTTGGCCAGGCTGGTCTCGAACTCCTGACCTCAGGTGATCTGCCTCCCAAAGTGCTGGGATTACAGGCATGAGCCACCACGCCCAGCCTTAATCTGAATAATTTTAGTCTGTGGTTGGTTGAATCCTTGGATATGCAACCCTTGAATACAGTGGGCTGATTATATGTTTTAATTAAGAAAGGTTATGTATTCAGCCAGAGGTGAGAGATTAAAAAAAGAAGAAAGGTTAAGTTATTTGCCCAAGGGCACACAGTAAGTGGCAAACCAGGCTTCACACCCAAGTGTGTTTGACTTCGGAGCTGAGAAACTTTTTTTTTTTTTTTTTTTTTTGAGACGGAGTCTTGCTCTGTTGCCCAGGCTGGAGTGCAGTGGCATGATCTTGGCTCACTGCAACCTCCGCCTTCCGGGTTCAAGCGATTCTCCTGCCTCAGCCTCCCGAGTAGCTGGGACTACAGGCGTGCACCACCATGCCCGGCTAATTTTTGTACTTTTAGTAAAGATGGGGTTTTACCATGTTGTCCAGGCTGGTCTCGAACTCCTGACCTTATGATCCGCCTGCCTTGGCCTCCCAAAGTGCTGGGATTACAGGCGTGAGCCACCACGACTGACCCAGAGCTGAGAATTTTTAACCCCCCGTGCCACTGTGCCTCCACGGATGGATAATAAACTCCTTTCGCGCATGAGGTGTGTCTCCCACATCTGCTATACCCCTCTGAGGATCTAGCTCAGTACTATCTAGCCACATCCTACAAAGATCTTGTATGCCTTTTACTTAGTACACAGTTGTTTTTCTCCCCAAAGGCGATGGGGATCTCATTTCTTAGAATTACAGCAAAAATGTTATTAAAATGCTTAGAGGAAGATAAGTTCCATTTAATGGAATTTCCTAGTTTACTAGGAATGAACCCCCCATCCTCTCTGTGCCCACAATTATTGTTAAGGATCTGAAGATACCCTTAATCGGCTTCCTGCCTTAGGACACTGTGTTGGGTATGATTGAGGTTCTTGGTGTAACTGTGGTCATTGCTCTAGAAGGACCCTGGAAGATTCTCTGATACTCTAGGCTAGTGTGTCTCAAACTAACTCTGGTAAAGGAGCAGTTTTTAGTTTTTTTTTTTTTTTTTTTTGTAAATTTCCAATCTGCTGTTGACCAATATCTTGGTAAAACACAGTAAAGAAAAATATATGAAAGACATGGAAAATACAAGTCCCAATTTTTAAATATCAGGTTAGATTAATATTAGATTTAAAGAGCTCATTAAGTAACAAAATACTCTGTCCAGTTGCTGTAAATGTTCTAAATGCATGCCCTTGGTGGGGTGCAGTGGCTCACACCTGTAATCCCAGCACTTTGGGAGGCTAAGGCAGGCAGATGACTTGAGGTCAGGAGTTCAAGACCAGCCTGGGCAATATGGCGAAACCCCGCCTCTACTAAAAATACAAAAATTAGCCAGATGTGGTGGCGCATACCTGTAGTCCCAGTTACTCGGGAAGCGGCGGCACGAGAATCGCTTGAACCAGGGAGGTGGAGGTTGCAGTGAGCTGAAATGGCGCCACTGCACTCCAGCCTAGGTGACAGAGTGAGACTATGTCTCAAAAAAAAAATAAAATAAAAAAGAAGCATGCTCTCAATTTATGCCTTTATTCTTTATTGCAGATTGATAATGAATAATAAAGAGATTGTGCTCCCTCCCCACAGCCCATCAGGGTTAGGCTGCTCAGGGTTTCCTGAAGAAAAAAAAAAACAAACAAACAAAAACGTAAAAAAGAGAGACTGGCATCTGTCCACAGGACACACTTTGAATAGCTCTGCTCTGGGCCAGTATTTCCCAAAGGGTATGGTACATAAGAGGGTTTTAGATTGCATGTGGACAGACTTATCTTTTTAACTTTAGATTGATAGTTCTGTTGATTCTTCAATTTATTTTAAAACTACAACTAGTACATCATGCTACAGTTTCTGAATATTTTCAGAATGAGTAAAAAGTGAAAAAACTATAAAAACTAAGCGAAAATAAGTCAATTTAAAGAAAAAGACTATCCACTGGGCCTGGCGTCTAGGAAAAAAATTTTAAAAATAAAAAGACCAAATAATAGAAGTCAGTGCTGGCTAATACAAACAGAATGCTAGCCACATATGTAATCTTAATTTTTCTAGTAGACACATTAAGAAAAAGAAACAGGTGAAATTAATATAATACAACTTACTTAGTCAAGTATATTCCAAAATATTATCTTTCAGCATGTAATTAATTAATTAATTTTGGGGGGGGCGGGAAACAGAGTCTCTCTCTATCCCCCAGGCTGGAGTGCGGTGGCGTGATCTTGGCTCATTGCAACCTCTACCTCCCCGGTTCAAACGGTTCTTATGCCTTAGCCTCCCAAGTAGCTGGGATTATAGGCACATGCCACCACGCCTAGCTAATTTTTGTATTTTTAGTAGAGACAGGGTTTCACCATATTGTCCCGGCTGGTCTTGAACTCCTGACCTCAAGTGATCTGCCTGCCTTGGCCTCCCAAAGTGCTGAGATTACAGGTTTGAGCCACCGCGCCCAGCCCCTTCATCCTCTTATATACCAAGTTCTCTCCCTTAACCACACTTTCCTTCCCTAAAGTAGGTAAAATTTGGCAAAACAACCAACCAACCCTGGCTTCCCCTGTGTGAAACCAGGTCCCTCACAATCCTCTCCAAGGATGAGCATTCCTTCTGTCTCTGCTGAAAGAACCAGACAGCACATTAGATTTCATCATTTTCCCCACCGCCCTCTGCTGTGGGCTACCCCGAGCCTACCGCCCTTGCCGTCATTACTAAACCTCCAAAGTTCATCAGCTCTGTGTGTAGTCCTTTTTTTTTTTTTCTTTGTAGAGGCAGGGTTTCGCGCTGTTGCCCAGGTTGGAGTGCAGTGCTGCCATCACAGCTCACTGCAGCCCCAACCTCTCAGGCTCAAGCGATCCTCCCACCTCAGCTCCCAAGTAGCCAGGACCACAGGTGAGTGCCACCATGCCTGGATCATTTTTGAATTTTTTTTTAAATAGAGACAGGTCTCATGCTGGGATTACAGGCATGAGCCACCTCACCTAGCCTCAGCATGTAGTTAATATTAAACATTATTAATGAGATATCTGACATTCTTTTCTTTGCAGCAAGTCTTTGAAATTCCATGTCTATTTTACACTTCTAGTGTGTCTCCATTTGGACTTTTTGCGTTTCACGTGCTCAATAGCCAACTGCGGCTAGCGGCTACTGTATTGGACTGCACTGACCTAGAGCATTTCCATCACGCAGGGAGTTTTGTGGTCTACATTGAGTCTCATGGTGACTAAGTATTCAGTGTGATGACTGTGCTGTCAAGTATGGCGTGAAGCACAGTATGTGTGCTGTGGTAGTGAGTCCAGCTTGGATCTCTTCTTCATGGATGTAGAGGAAATGGAAACACACTTTGATGGAATGGGCTCCCCCATATCAGGCAAAGCAGGCCCGGATTCCCCAGGCTTTTGAAGGGATATCCTGATTTTGCTTTCCCCAGCCTGGGTGAAGGGAGTGCACCGAGGCTGTGACTAGTGGGTCCTCACACAGATTATTGTCTTGGGGACCTGATAGACTGTGGAAAGGGGATGGACTTGGCTTTGTGGGAATTATTAAGCTGTCATCGAGGAAAAGTGCTAAGGTTTGAATGTCCATTCCAAAACTCATGTCAAAATTGCCATTGTGATGGCATTAAGAGATGGGACCTTTAAGAAGTGAGTAGGCCATGGGGCTCTGCCCTCATGAGTGGATTATTGTTGATAGTGGGTTCGGTTTGGCCCCCATTTGCTCTCTCTGTATCATGGGCTTGCTTGCCCTTTTGCCATGTTTTGATGCAAGAAGAAGGCCCTCACCAGATGCCAAGCAGATGCTGACACCACCAGCATCCAGAATTGTGAGCCAAGTAAATTTGTTTGTTATAAGTTACCCAGTCTGTGGTATTCTGTTATAGCCACTGAAAACAGACTAAGACAGAAAGCATGGTATTGAAAAAACATGGAACCATAACTGTGGGAGGAGAGAGCTGTATTAGCCAGCTTAGGATCTCCTGGGTTTGGTGTTGGGGTCGGGGTCAGGAATCCCTGCTGCTGGGTAGGGTCTGCTGAGTCGGGATTCAGTGGGCTCTGTGAGATTCGATCTGGTCATCTTCCCCAGCTGGTGTCATGTCTTCCTAGTGCCTTGTCCACAGAAGCCACTTGCTGATTCTGACCAATAGGTACTGATTGACTGTTAGGACAGATGCCCTAACTCTGGGAACTACACCATTAAACAGGGAAGTTCCAGTGTATCTGGGCTGGTTCTGCCTCCATCTTTCTAGGTTTGATGTGAAAGAGCTGCCATTAGTTACAGATGGCCTTAGTGGACTGATTACCCAGCACCTGCTTCAGGGCCTGCAGGATGAACCCCTTCCCAGACCAGCTTGTCTCCTTCCTGAGCAGTTGGTCTGTCTTCACCGTTGGACACTGATTCCTTCAGAGTTGACTCTTGGTTTAGCAACTCAACCAGTGTGGTACTCTGGTTGCTGTGGTAGATGTATGGGATTAACGTCCTTTTCAGCTCCATTTTTTATCCCTACCCTTGTTTTTCTCTTTCTCTCCTACTTTCTGTATTTATTTCTGCTGTATTTTATATGAGCAATCTTAATCTTTTCTGGAAGGAGGGAGGGAGGGCAGGAAATGACCTGGCAGCTGGAGTCTCACCAGGCACCTGCAGCCCTTTATTAAGCAGTGCTCTATATCCCTGTTTCAGAACAACACCTTAATATGTGCTATTAACTTGAAGTAACCGTCTGAATCGTAAACTGGGCAAAACCGAATTCTCCTGATGTGCTTATTCTTAAAAACAGCCCCCCATGGGGTTCCTGTATGTTCTCTTCCTTCAATACCTAGCGCGTTTTCAGCACTACATTTACCAGAGGGAAAGTGTATTGTTCATGGGGATAGCATCACCTCTTAGCAGGTGTTGCTCTTTTCTACCCTATTAATTGTATTTGTTTAGTTTTCTTGATCACCAGTCAGGGGTGACAATGGGTGGTGAAATACTGTGACAGCCTTCAGTGGAAGCTTTCCTTGTACCTGGGTAATTTTTCCCCTGGTGGAGATACGTGTTATGAATAAAATTTAGCATTGTTCATTTTCATTAGCTAGATAATCAATATTTTTAAGCAGTTGTAGTTATGTCTACAGACCAAAAGCTCTTTTAAAAAAATCACTAATTCTAGGCCAGGCGTGGTGGCTCATGCCTGTAATCCCAGCACTTTGGGAGGCCGAGAGGGGTGGATCACCTGAGGTCAGGAGTTCGAGACCAGCCTGGCCAACATGGCGAAACCCCCTCTCTACTAAAAATACAAAAATTAGCCAGGTGTGGTGGCGCATGCCTGTAACCCCATCTACTCGGGAGGCTGAGGCAGGAGAATTGCTTGAACCTGGGAGGCAGAGGTTGCAGTGAGCTGAGATTGTGCCACTGTACTCCAGCCTGGGCTACATAGCGAGACTCTGTCTCAAAAAAATAATAAACTAAACATTAAAAATTATGCATTTTAATTGCCATTTTCTTACTGCAAAACATGTTCCTGCTCTCCCTTTTTCCTCTCCTCACCCACCTAAATTTCCACTTCACTTGATTTTACTTTTGCCAGTCACAAATTTTTTTCTGAAGAATAATTGCTTCTTATTAATAGTCCATTGAGCTCCACATATCCCTAATCTTCTGGGATGAGATTAACCCTTTTTATAGAAGAACAATTAAGTGAGGAAAATGGACTGTTTCACTATACCCTGTTCAACTTTAATTTCTCTTAGTTGTGTTTTAGTTTCTCTGTTTCAACCAAGAGGCCCAAGGGTTCTCAGTGCCTTTCTACTGGGGAGTGTTGAATGTCCTTTGTGGTACATAGTTTTATCTTTACTGCTTAAAAATCAAAAGGATTATTTACACTTTGGCATGTAAAGATTATATCAGAGCAAATGGCTCTTAATTCAAGCAGAGATAAGACATGCAAGGTACAACACTGTCCAGTAGAACTTTCTGTGATGTTGGAAATGTTCTAGGTCTGAACTGTTCCATATGATGGCCACTAGCCACATGTGGCTGTTGAGCATTGAAGACCTGAGTTTTTAATTATTTCTAAATTTAAAAAAATTGAATTTATATCAACACATATAGTAGTAGCTTCTGTATTGGACTGTACAATTAACTAGATGTTGACTAACCTCGACAGATTAGGATCAGGAATGAGGAAGGAGTTTCAGATCTCAAACAAAGTTACTTCAAACCCACCTACTCTTGGTTTCTCCTGTACAGGCTTTGATATTTGGCACTTGTCGTTCAACCACTCTCAGATGCTGGTAGGCCACCAAGAACAGAACCAGCAGTTAGCTCCTTGACACTGTATCAGGTCTGTAGGACAGTGATCGAACTGGTAGACAAGACTTGTTCCTGGCTCCGTGGTGGCCCTGGAGTGCCCACAGTCAGCCAATCCTCTCTGTCCTGTCTCAGCTTTTCAACTTGGCACAACTGAAGAGTAAAAACTGGAGCCAGGGTCTTTAGTTTCACAACTTGGTTGGAGAAACCAGATTGACTTACAAGCCATTACCAAACCATTAGATAAAACCAGTAGCTAGCTATGCAGGATTTGGGTGAGCTGTGGGCGGAGCTTTTCCAGCAAAAGGTTGGCAGGGACCTCAACCACACCCTAGGCCAGAGAACCCCGTGGCAGGAAGTGAGGTTGGTGGGGGCATTGGATGCCTTTGCTGAGTTAATCGTGTTCCCTATTCTCTAGCAAGTACTCAGTAAAATGGATAAGTCTCAGCTCTTTCATTCTAGCTTGCTCCTTACAAACTGCGGCCTCAGACATTGGCCCCTAGAACTCAGTTGCTTGTCTGTACAATGAGATTGTACACAAGGTGATCTTACTGGTGCGTTCCAACTCTGCGATGCTGTGATCCTCCACAGCTGGCCTAGGAAGCAGAGGGAAGCATATGGCTGCTATCTACCCTTCTCGTTAGTGGGATCACCAGCCACATAGCTTAGAACGACTCCCCCCCACCCCGCCCATTACAGCCAAACCCGAGGGTTCTGCCTTCTTTATCTCTCATGACCGCATCCCCATGGCCAGTGCTTTGGGTCAGACTCTGTCATCTAGAGCCTCACCAGTATCAGAAGAACCTTAGGGATCTCTGTCCCTCCGTCCAGGTCACCGTCCCTGTCATGGATCCTTCATGTCATTCTCTTGCTTTAATCTCCTCTGACACTTGCCTAGCACTTCTTAAAGAGTATATTCTAAACTGCTGTTGGAGTTTTCAGGCATGTTGGAATGGGGCTCCAATTTACCCCTCCACCCCCATCTCTCTGGCCTGTAACCACTCCCGCTCAGAATGTTCAGCACACTTTGCACGTGACTGCTTGTGTACATGCTGTTCTCTTCGCCTGGAATTCTTTTCCTCTCTGTGTCTGCCATCTTCATTCCTGTCTACCCTGTTCATCTTTCAGCACTTGGCTCACACCTCACCTCCTCTCTGAAGCCTTCCCCAACCACACACACTTTTGATGGTTTTTTCCCTTCTTATTCATTTTCCATTACAGCATTGATTATGAAAATGCAGATAAACCATGTGCAAATAAAACTGGGATTGGCACTTGGAAACTAAAGTACACAAATCTTAAGTGCACAGTCTGATTATGTATACAACCATGTAACCCACACCCAGATCAAGATGTTAAGTACTTTCAGTACCCAGAAGGCTCCTTCATGCCTCCTCCTAGTCAATACTTCTCTCAAAGGTAACCACTGTTCTCACCTCTTTTCACTATAGATTTGCTTTGCTTATTTTTAAATTGTATTAAAATAGATTCATTTAGGAGATACTTTTTTATTGTGATAAAATATATGTAACATAAAATTTACTGTTTTAGCAATTTTGAAGTGTACAGTTCAGTGGCATTAAGTACATTCATGTTGTTGTGCAGCCACCACCACAATCCATCTCCAGAACTTTTTCATCAAGTATATCCTTCTTTGTGTCTGTTTTTTTTTTCTTTTCACTTGACATTATGTCTGCAAGATTCACCTATGTTGTTACAGGTACCAGTGGTTCATTTCTTTTTATTTCTGAGTAGTAGTACTTTGTGTGACTGTATCACAATTTGTTTTATCAATTCTCTTGCTGATGGACATTGTTTTTTTCCAGCTTTTTATTCTTTTGACTAAAACTTTTATGAGCGTTATGCTTGTGCAGATACCTTGATGCCCATACATTTCTGTTGGGTACATACCTAGAAGTGGAATGGGATCTGAAATGTCACTTCATAGATTCTATATAAAGAGTGTTTGTAACCTCCTGAATCAAAACACAAGTTCCATTCTGCGAGATAAAATGACACATCACAAAGCATTTTCACAGTTAGCTTGTTTCTAGTTGTTATCACTTGATATTCGATTTTTTCTTATAGGCCTCAATGGGCTCAGAAATGTCACCTCGTAGATTCTACAAAAAGAGTGTTTCCAACATGGTAAATCAAAACACAGGTTCCATTCTGTGATAGGATAGGCATGTATTCAGCATTAGCGGATATTGCCAAACCATTTTCCAAAGTGGCTTGTATTCATTTCTTATTGCTGCTATAACAGATTATCACAAACTTTAGTGGCTTAAAGCAAAATAAATGTATTATCTCAATTCTAGACGTCAGAAGTCTTAAAATCAAGGTGTCAGCAGAGCCTTTCAGGATGCGCTAAGGGAGAATCTGCTTCCTTGTCCTTTCCGACTTCTTTTTTTTGTTGTTTTTTTTTTTTTTTGAGACGGAGTTTTACTCTTGTTGCCCAGGCTGGAGTGCAGTGGTGCGATCTCGGCTCACCGCAACCTCCGCCTCCCGGGATCAAGCGATTCTCCTGCCTCAGCCTCCTGAGTGGTTGGAATTACAGGCATTCACCACCACACCCAGCTAATTTTATATTTTTAGTAGAGACAGGGTTTCTCCATGTTGGTCAGGCTGGTCTCGAACTCCCGACCTCAGGTGATCTGCCCGTCTCAGCCTCCCAAAGTGCTGGGATTACAGACTTGAGCCACCACGCCCGGTTGTCTTTTCCAGCTTCTAGAGGCTGCCTGCATTCCTTGGCTCATGGCCCCTTCCTCCGTCTTCAAGGCCAGCATCATAGCATCTTCCAATCTCTTTCTCTCTTGCTCCTTCCCGTCCCTCCCCCCCAGCTCTACTTCCACTGTTACATCTCTTCTCTCTAACTCACCTACCTCTGTTGTGATTACCTTGGGCCTACTTGGAAAATCCTGGATAATCTCCCCATCTCAAGAGCCTTAACTTGATCACATCTAGAAAGGTCTTTTTGTTATATGGGATAGCATATTCACAGGTTCTGGGAGCTAGAACATCGACAGCTTGGGGCCAATATTTTGCCAGCCACATGGCTGTACCATTTTGCATTCCCACCACAGTGCATGAGAGTTCTAGTTCCTCTCCATCTTTGTCAGTACTTGGTATGGTCAGTCTTTTGAATTGTAGCTATACTGGTGGAGATGTAGGGGCAAGTCCAAGGCTGCCACCCCAGGCAGTGCATCCTCCTTTGCTCCAGTGATAGCTTTATTGCAACTTATAAGCATTATATTATGAATATGTATTTACATTCCTCTGTCTTAGCCAAACTAAGCACCACTTCATGAGCAGGCTATATAGTAGTTGATTTAATAAAAGGTCCTTGGATGCGAAGAACTGACTGAGGGCAGTTTTCAGCAGAGCAGGGAAGCAGAGCTAAAGATATAAATGAAAGCCCATGCTTCCAGTCTCAACTCTGCTCAGCCCCCCGGATCTGAGGGAAGTAGGATTTCCCTCAAATAAAAATAGGAGTAGAGCAAAGAACCTGGCTTCCACCTTCTGCACACTGTTGTCTTTCCCAAGATAGTTAATCTATAAGTGAGTAATGCCCTAGAAGGAAATTTGGGCCTTGACTCCTATGGGTGTTGGTTGGAAATGACTTCACTGTATATGTAAATGAGAGGAAAATACAGTTCCAGCTGGCTACTGGGGAGTCTGATCTTGGACCCTTTGCAGGGACTCAGGTTTTCCTTTTCCTTGGACTCTACTCATGTAGCAACATACTGCAGCTTCTTACTTACAGAAGGAAAGACTCCAAGGTAAGTAATGCTTTCTTGATCTCAGGGAATGTCTGTCATGTGTGTAGACTTAAACCCACCTTGGAAACTTGAGGTTGGAATGTCTGCAGAAAGTGAAGCCAGAGTAGAGATGAATTTCCAATGCCCCTGGACACAGGATGGTGGGCACAGATGTCTTCGTACTAGAAAAGAATCTCGGAAGGTGGGATTAGTATTAGATAAAAGGCAGACAGGATGATGGCTTCTTTCGGGAGCATCCTGATGCAAGTAAGCACTTTCGGGGTTCTGTTTCATTCCCTAGTTTACTTTGCTGGGCACACACCTGGTTTCATGAGGGCTGTAAGGTTTCTAGGCTTCATTCTTACCTTTCTAGGCTGCCGAGGTGTTGGCAGCATTCCTGCAGCTTGGCATTGCTGTGACCTGAGAGAGAGAGAGAGAGAGAGAGAGAGAGAGAGAGAGTATAAACTTGCAATGTGGCAGAGGACTTCTTGGCCCTCACAAGGTCAACCAAAACCTGGCTGGTTGGTATTTGGATCAAAAGGGAGTCGGTCTTTGAAGAAAAGCATTATCTCAGGATAGGAGGTACTGCGACAGGCCTGTGCCAGAGTTATTGGTCCCTGTTTAAAAATGTACTGACAGTGTCACAGCTTTAGTAATTTAATAAGTACATGTGTGGTTCACAGGCTGATCTGAAACAAGCTGGCTGTGCCAGAGTGGGTCACACCTGGACCTTGAGTAGTGTGGATGGCACACACACCACGAGGGTTGGGACAGCCTGAACCAAACTGTGGCCGTGTGTTTATGGAGTGCTGCTGACTTCTTAGACATCCACTTATCTCTGCCTGCTGTGTTTGAGATGTGGAAAATGTCAGGTGGCAGCATTCATGCTGAGAACTGTACCCCTAGGATTTGGACTCCCTCTTTACTCCCTGCCATCCAGGTCTGGAGGTGATCTCGAGAAAGAATATGGGGTGAGCTGTCCTCTGTAATCAGGTGGGTGTTCACTTTTTCCAGGACAGGCACTGGATCTCCGCTCAACATTCTCTGGGGCTGGAGGGGTACCCTTCACCTCCTGGGTCAGGAAGCTCTTTATGTTGATAGAAACATGTCTCCTCTTGCTACCCGCCCCCCGCCCCCCCATGGAGAGAGCGGACAACCCCTTGGCATCCTTTTCACAGAACTTCTAAGTCTCCATAAATGTGGGGAGCAAGAGCCTTTCTGTGGCCTACACCACTTCCAGTTGTTTAAACCCTCCTGGTGTAACTTTTTATTTGGAGTTTACTCCTGTGACATTGGTGTCTCTCTTCTCTGTTTGCACAAATTGTCCATAGTGAGCCCTTTCATCTCGGTTAAGAATTTCCCACTTAATCTGATCACCTACTGGCTTGGCCACTAACTAGCTATAGGACCCGGCCACAGGTTAGTTTCTTGGCCTCTTCTTTACCTGTGAAATGGGAACATATCTGAAATACTTCATGGGGTTGACAGGAGGATTGTGAAGTGTTGCATGGAAAGTGTTTGTAGTGCAGTGTCTTGCACAGAGGTAGTACTCTGTGAAGTAGGAGGGGAGCTTATCATCCGTGTAGCCAGTACGAGGACCTAGGCTGGATGTCTGTGGACATAAAAAAGATTTTTTGTTATAGTGTACACTTATATCAATATAGTCATATTAATATATTTATGTATGGTCTTTGCCTTCCAGGGAACTAGTAACCTAGTGAGACAGGTTGTCTCTAACTTACTGTAATCCAAGTTGAGCATTGATAAGTACCATAAATGAAAATAGAAAAATGGACCATAAGGCTATAGATGAACAGTTCATTCTGGCTGAGAGCTGGGGTCAGTTTTTGTGCATTTATGAGTCCCGAAGGCAAGTGATTTTTTTGGGAGGGACAGTCACTTATGCTTTGGTGGCCCATGGTTAGCAGGACAGCACTTCCCACCTGGAAGTGGCCTCTATCTTTGGCCACGTTCTTCAGTTTCTGCATAGAAATGACATTTCTTTTTCTCCCACCTAGTGCTTAATTTATGATTGAAATTCTTGAAGTATCCAGTGATGCCCTATTCAGGAGGCTGTCCAGCCAGTAGCATTCCTTTTTATTTGTTGCCTAATGCAACACTGACAGTAGCGTTCATTTTTCTCTTCCTATAAGTATGTCAAAGTCTCTTATCCTAGGTCCTAGTTCTCACTGTCCTAGGTGAGCTTTCTCTTCCCACTTTGTGCAGTTAGTATTTTTCCACAGACATAGAAGAAGAAAAGAGCACTCTTGTTTTTTGGCCCCACCCCTCTTTGACACACACTACTTAGGTGCTTCACCCCACACATTGGCCCAGAGCTTAAGAGAAGGTCATCTGACTGTCTGGAGCTGTGGAAACTGCACATGGCTTTTGGCAAGAGAATCTTCTGGTGTGCTATAAGTTTTTAAATTTAAGAGTTTACACTCTGCACTGGATAATATGGTAACTAATTCCATGTGTGGCTACTTAATTAAAATTAAATAAAAGTAACAATTCAGTTTCTTGATTGCACTAAGCCACATTTCAAGTGCTCCATAGCCCAGTTGGATGGCACAGATATAGAACACTTCTGTCATTGCAAAAAATTCCATGGGACAGTGCCGGTCTAGGGGGTTGCCTTATAGTTGTAGTCTACTAATAGGAAAGATAGATGTTCATTCAGGCTTCAGTGGTTTAGATTTTCCTCCTGAATGACCCAAGTTGAATGTCTAAGCTTTAAATCTCATCAACTAATGCAATTAAAATATTTTAACCTTCTTAAATTTGAATACAAAAAGGGTATTCATTTTCTGAAGTCTTTTTTGTGCTGCCGAATTACCCTGAAGTAGATAGCAAGTGTGGATTCTTACAGGTGAGGACCTTAATTTGTTTTTTATTGTGGTAGAATATACATAACATAAACTTCACCACTTTAACCATTTTAAGTGTACAATTTAGTGGCATTAAATACATTCACAATGTTGTGTAACCATTATCACTATCTGTTTTCAGAACTTTCTCCATCCTCCCAAATACAACATATACCCACTAAATAATAACTTCCCTTTCCACCTCCCCCCAGTCTACTTTCTGTCTCCCTGCATTTGCCTATTCTAGGTACCTCATATAAGTGGAATCATAAAAAATTTATCCAATGTACTGACTCATTTCACTTAGCATAATATCCTCAAGGTTCATTCATGTTGTATGTATAAGTAGTATGTGTCAGAATTTCTTTTTTTTCTTTTCTTTTTTTTTTTTTTTGAGACAGGGTCTTGCTCTGTCTCGGAGACTGGAGTGCAGTGATGTGATCATAGTTCACTGCAACCTCGAACTCCTGAGCTCAAGTGATCCTCCCACCTCAGCCTCCCCAGTAGCTAGGACTATTGGCGTGCACCACTGTGCCTGGCTAATTAAAAAAAAAAAAAAAAAAAGGACAGGGTCTCCCTGTGTTGCCCAGGCTGATCTTAACTCCTGACCTTAAGCAATCCTCTTGTCTTAGCCTCCCAAATTGTTGGGATTACAGGTATGAGCCACTGCACCCAGCCAGAATTTCTTTTCTTTTCTTTTTTTCTTTTTTCCTTTTTTTTTTTTTTTTTTGAGGAAGAGTCTTGCTCTGTTGTCCAGGCTGGAGTGCAGTGGCACAATCTTGGCTTACAGCAACCTCCGTCTCCCGGTATCAAGTGATTCTCCTGCCTCAGCCTCCCAAGTAGCTGGGATTACAGGTGCCCACCACCATGCCTGGCTAATTTTTTGTATTTTTAGTAGAGATGGGGCTTTGCCATGTTGGTCAGGCTGGTCTTGAACTCCTGACCTCAGGTGATCCACCTGCCTCAGCCTCCCAAAGTGCTGAGATTACAGGCGTGAGCCTCTGCACCCAGACTTCTTTTCTTTTTAAGGCCAAATAATATTTCTTTGCATAGATATACCACATTTTGTTTATCCATTCTTTTGTTAGTAGACATTGGGGTTGCTTCCCCCTTTTGGCTATTGTGAATAATGCTGCTGTGAACATAGGTGTGCATACATCTGTTTGAGTCCCTGCTTCAATTCTTTTGGATATATACCCAAAAGTGGAATTACTGGATCATATAGAAATGCTATGTTTGACCCTGTTTTGTGCCAGGGGAGAAGTGGGGAGACAGGGTGGGTCTTGCTCTGTTCCCCAGGCTGAAGTGCACTGGTGCAGTCGTAGCTCACTGTAGCCTCACATTCCTGGGCTTAAGTTATCCTCCCACCTCAGCCTCCAAAGTAGCTGGAAAAACAGTCACTTGTCACCATACTCAGCTAATTTTTAAATTTTTTGTAGAGATGTGGTCTCACTATGTTGACAAGGTTGGTCTCGAATTCCTGGCCTCAAATGATCTTCCTGCCTCCACCTCCCAAAGTGCCGTGATTACAGACATGAGTCACTGTGTGTGGCCTTGGCCCTGATTGAAAAACAAACAAACAAACAAACAAACAAAACCTTAAAATCATTGTTGAGATATAATTCACAATAACATAAATTTCATTCTTGTAAAGTGTACATACAGCCCAGTCGTTTTAAATATATTCACGAGGTCATGCGATCATCTCCACTAGTCACTGATTTTTTTTTTTTTTAGACAGAGTCTCACTCTGTTGCCCAGGCTGGAATGCAGTGGTATGATCTTGGTTCACTGCACTGCCTGGGAAAACAGGCGTGAGCTACTGTGCCCGGCCTAGTCACTGATTTTTATAGCCTCTTAGGACTAAAGGGAGAGGGAGAATCTAGAAAGTGGCTTGGGTGCAAGGAAGGGAGCTTTCAGGATTATGTATAATACTCTTAAAACAGGATATTTGTTAATCCCAGCACTTTGCGAGGCCGAGGCAAGCAGATCAGTTGAGGTCAGGAGTTTGAGACCAGCCTGGCCAACATGGTGAAATCCCATCTCTACTAAAGATAGAAAAATTAGCTGGGTGTGGTGGCACATGCCTGTAATCTCAGCTACTTGGGAGGTTGAGGCAGGAGAATTGCTTGAACCCAGGAGGCAGAGGTTGCAGTGAGCCAAGATCGTGCCACTGCACTCCATCCTGGGCGACAGAGCGAGACTGTCAAAAACAAAAACAAAAACAAAAAAAACACACATATATATATATATATGTGTATTTTTTTTATTACCAATTCCTTGAAATGTCTCATAATCTTTAGCAACAATCCTCTGCCCACTGCGAGGCTTTCTGACCTGAAGTTTAGAAAGGCTCCCCTGCTACCTGACATATTTTCAGCTACTCGTGAGGCCTTGTTTTATGGAACGGGATGTTGAAGAACCTCACAAATGGGTCAGACTCCCCAGCAATGCTCTGGAAGCCTGCTTCTATAGGAGCAGACAGGTGTTCATGTGCTATAAGCTTTGTCACATGCCCTTCCCTAGCAGGGAACTACTTCTGTTCCTTCTCTGGTTCTGGTCCTAAATTCTGAAGCTACTTGCATTTCCAAACATAAAGCAAGTTGTTTATAATAAATGCCTTAAATATTTGATTTTCAGATTCATATTGCTCTGCTTTGGAACAAGGAATACAACTCCTCTGCTTTTGTTATTACAAGCCATTTATGCATATACCAGGGTGCTCTGGTTTTCACTTGTTCTCATCCTTTAGTTGTGGTTTTAATATTGTGTGCTTTGGACATGGTTTTATTGTGGTTTTCAGATACATGGCCAGTTTTCTTTTCTTTCTTTTTTTAATACGTCATACAATTCACCCATTTAAAGCGTTCAGTTCAGTGGATTTAGCATATTAAGTCATGCAACCATCACCACAATCAATTCCAGAATATTTTCATCACCACAAAAAGAAATCCCTCACTTGTTTTACCCCAACCCCCTGCCCTAGGCCACCCAACTACTAATCTTAGTCTCTATAGATTTTTGACCAGCGTTCTTGCATTCTTGTGTAATGGTTATTATTTTTTTTTATTTTATTTTTTTTTGAGATGGAGTCTCACTCTGTCACCCAGGCTGGAGTGCAGTGGCGCGATCATGGCTCGCTACAACCTCTGCCTCCCGGGTTCAAGCGATTCTCCTGCCTCAGCCTCCTGAGTAGCTCCGACTACAGGTGCGTGCCACCACGCCAAACTAATTTTTGTATTTTTAGTAGAGACGGGGTTTCACCATGTTGACCAGGCTTGTCTTGGACTCCTGACCTCAGGTAGTCCTTCTGCCTCAGCCTCCCAAAGTGCTGGGATTACAGGCGTGAGCCACCGCGCCCAGGCTAATGGTGACTTTCTTCCTCTCTAAATTATAAGCCACCACCCTTTTTTCCGTCTCTGTTCCATTTTTGTCTTTTCCCCTTCCCTCCCTCCCCTCTTCTGATATTAGCAGGTTAGCTCTAAATTCTCCTTAATTAGCTCCCAAACCGGATGAATTGGTGGATGTGGCACAACTGCAGGAATTCATCCAACAAACCAGGGATGGACAAATAGTGTGTTTGAGCCCTCGAACACCCTTCCAAGTCATCTGCCTTCATTCTGTCACTATGAGGCCAGCCTTCTTTTCACTGGCTGGGAGGCTGTGGGAACTGCGAGCTAGGCCAGCAAGAGAGAACTGGGTGGAAGCTGGTCTCAGATTGATCAGTCACACAGCCTGGGGAGCAATGAACTGAGATTTCAGTGTGTGGCCCATGTGAGTGAGTACTGGGACAGAAATCAAATGCTTGCCTTACAAATGTAGTGTCCAGATGTATAAATTCAGCCACTGGATCCTCCTATCAACAGAAACATTTAATAGTCAAATTACAGTTTCAAAATCAGTTTACAAATTACAGTCTGAAAATACCAGTATTTAACTTGAGAAGCACTGTTACTCGTACCTGGTACAGAGTCAGAACTCAATGAAACTTCCCCTTTGCCCTCTGAAGTTTTGCTGAAAAGTGAACTCACAAAAGACAGATTAATTAGAGAAAAGGCATACACATTTTATTAACGTTTATACAGGGAGAACCATGAGTGACTACCTACCTCCAACAGGGTTCAGAGGCTTTATATACCATCCTGGCAAAATAAGTTATAAGACGGGGGAAGAAGAGGAATTCTGTTGAGAGGATCACTAGGGAGAATAAGTGGACAAGATAACTTGTATACTACCTTGGGAACGGGTCTTTCAGGTGTGGTTACATTCCTGGTCTTACAAGGAGGGGAAGAAAAAAATAAATGTTCCTTTTGGTGGGTCTGGACCTTAGGCACATAAAGGAACTTCAACTTCGTCCTGCTTTGAGAGAGACATTGGTAGGGGGAGGAGGGGGAAGGTCAGAGAGACCTTGAGGCTTCTTCAGTTCAGTACGTCAAAGTGCCATATTTTGGGATATCTGCTTCTGAGCCCCAACACTGTTATTAAGAGGCCATATTTTATTGTAAGCGTACTGTATACAAGGCACAGGTTAGGTTTTGTGAAAAATAAGCCAAAGCTTCTTGAATGGAATTCAAGCCCTATTTATGTTATAATGTGCAGGAGTTTAGCAGGTTAACACTGGGGAAGCAGAGACTTGGTAGCATCCACATTTTGCTTGTTTCTTTAGAACCATATATTTTATTAAATAAATTTTTATAAAACAATGTGTTAACTGTAGATACCATCAACACAGGAAAGGTTTGGTTAAGCTTAGATTCTTGCTGGGAATTGTAGATATTATAATTTCTTGTGGATAATTTAAAAATTTTATCATTTACTATTGGCCACTGGTAGCTTTATTCAAGGCAAACCATCTTGCTCAAAACAAATAACCTCGACCAAAAAGGTAGCCAGGATCCTATTTAGTCTATCTACAGATTGTTTTTGGTTAAAAAGACATCAGTGTTTGTTCCATGCCATATATGTATCTCCTGTTTCATTACATCTCCGTATTGCTGGGAATGAAACGAGTACCAGCAGGCCCTTGCTGTGGAATTTTCTGAGCGAGGTCAGAGAGAAGCACAGTGTACTTTTAGAACAAGATCTGTCCTGCCTTTTTTTGTATTCTGGAGTACACTTGGGGAGAAATAGAGTAAGCTGCTGTTTGGGGAAGAAGTTTGGGCTTTTGATTTATTTTGAAGGAGTTTAAGAAATGCTACCACCACGCCTGGCTAATTTTTGTATTTTTAGTTGAGAAGAGATTTCACCATGTTGGCCAGGCTGGTCTTGAACTTATGACCTCAGGTGATCCACCCATCTCGGCCTCCCAAAGTGCTGGGATTACAGGTGTGAGCCACCACACCCAGCCAATACTAGTTTTTTTTATTGCTAAAGAGTGTTCTGGGCCGGGCACGGTGGCTCACTCCTACAATCCCAGCACTTTGGGAGGCAGAGACAGGTGGATCACCTGAAGTCAGGAGTTTGAGACCAGCCTGGCCAACATGGTGAAACCCCATCTCTAATAAAAATACAAAAATTAGCTGGGCATGGTGGTGGCCGCCTGTAATCCCAGCTACTCTGGAGGCTGAGGCAGGAGAATCGCTTGAACCTGGGAGGTGGAGGTTGTAGTGAGCTGAGATCGCGCCACTGCATTCCAGCCTGGGCAACAAGAGCAAGACTCCATTTCCAAAAAAAAAAAAAAAAAGAGTGTTCCACTCACCGTGAATATACCACAGTGTTTTTGCTCCATTGCTGTTTTATCCATTCTTTCTTTCTTTTTTTTTTTTTGTCTAAGATGAGGTCTCACTCTGTCACCCAGACTGGAGTGCCGTGGCTCTACCTGGGCTCATTGTAATCTTCGCCTCCCAGGCTCAAGCAGTCCCACCTCAGCCTTCTGAGTAGCTGGGACCATAGTCACGTGCCACCATGCCTGGCTAAGTTTTATCCATTCTCTTGCTGATGGATAGTTGGACTATTTCCGGCTTTGAGCAATAATGGATAAAGATGCTGTGAACATGCATGTGCAAACCACCTTGTGGTCCCGTGTTTGCTTTATTTCTCTTGGGTAAATCCCTCAGGGCGGGATTGCTGGGTCATATGTATGTTTTAACTGTGGAAAGAACTGCCAAATCTTTTCCCAAGTGGTTGTATTCTTTTACACCCTCACCTGAAGTGTATGAAAGTTCTAACTGCTTTGCACCTTTGCCAGTACTTGCTATAGTCAATTTTTTTGTGGGATTTAAATTTTTTTTGCCATTCCAGTATGTGTATAATGGTATGGGTTTCTCATTGGTTTTACCTTGCATTTCCCTGATGATTAAAGATGTTCAATATTTTTTCATGTGTTGATTACCATGTGAAGTGTTTGTTCACATTTTTTTTTTTTTTTTTTTTTTTTTTGAGACAGAGTCTCACTCTGTCACCCAGGCTGGAGTGCAGACAGGGTTTCGCTATGTTGGCCAGGCTGGTCTCGAACTCCTGACCTCGTGATTTGCTTGCCTTGGCCTCCCAAAAGTTCTGGAATTACATGCGTGAGCCACCATGCCCGGCCGGATTCGGCAACTAATTTCTACATCTTAAAGCTCCTACAAGTTTATGACACATTATTATATGGCAGAAATAGACTAAAAATAACTTTCTGTGCAAAAATAGTTCTGGAAGTCGTGTCACAGGGCTCTTGGCCCAGCAGGGAGCCACTTTTAACTAGAGCTAAAAGCCAGCATTGTAAATAGCATAGAATTGACTGTAAAGAGGCAAAAGGGAATGTTTTCGGATGAAGGAAGTGTTCTAAAACTTGGTTATGGGGGTAGCTGCAAGACTATATAAATTCACAGTGGTCACTTAAAATGGGTGAACTTTACAGTATGTAAGTTACACCTCAAGAAAACTATAGTAGGAAGAAAGGGAGAAGGGGGGAACGAGGGAGGAGAGGAAAGGAAAAGGAATAGAAAAGCAAGCACAAATATAGGAGGGCATTGTTTTGTAAAAACCCATTTCAGCTACAGAAATATGTACATTGTAAATATGTATTTCTAATTGTGGAGTTATTAATGATCTAAAACGTTGGAAAGCTCCTGCTCCAAGGGAATGACATCTAGGGCAGTGCTTTGCAAACTTGATGGGAATCCCCTGGGGATCTTCTTATAATGCATTTTATATTCAATAGGTCTGGGGCAGGGACTCAGAGTCCACATTTTGAACAAGTTTCAGCTCATGCTGACATTGCTGGTCTGTGGACCTCACTTCTGAGTAGCAAGGACTAGGGCATAAATTGAGGCTGAGCTATTGAGAATACACAAACTTAATACTGTCATTGTTGGAAGGGTCTTTAGAAAAATCTAGTACAATATTTCCCAAATGGACATCATCATGAGAACCTTCTAGGGGTACTTATTAAAAACACAGATTCCTATAATCAAGACAGTGTGATACTGGCATAAGGATAGACAAACATATCAATAGAAGAGAATGCAGAGTCCATATATGAGTAATTGAATATTTGACAAAGGTATCAAGATAATTTAATGGAAAAAGAACAGTCTTTTCAGCAAATGGTGCTGGAACAACTGAATATCCATATGCAAAAAATGACCCGTGATTGATACCTTGCATCATATATAAAAATTAACTCCAAAATAGAGCTAAACCTAAAGCCATAAAACTTCTAGAAGAAAATACAGGAGAGGCCGAGCACGGTGGCTCACACCTGTAACCCTAGCACTGGGAGACCAAGGCGGGCAAACCACTTGAGGTCAGGAGTTCGAGACCAGCCTGGCCAACATGGTGAAACCCTGTCTCTACTGAAAATACAAAAATTAGCCAGAAATTGCTTGAACCCGAGAGATGGAGGTTGCAGTGAGCCGAGATCGTGCCACTGCACTCCAGCCTGGGCAACAGAGCGAGACTCTGCCTCAAAAAAAAAAAAAAGAAAGAAAGAAAAGAGAACACAGGAGAAAACCTTCATCACCTTGGGATAGGCAAGGACTTCTTAGAATACAAGAAGCTCAAATTATAAAAGAAAAAAATTGATAAATCAAACCATCAAAAATTAAATCTTCTTTTCTTCAAAAGACACCATTAAAATTAAAAGGCAAATAAGATGAGGAGAAAATATTCACAATAAAAATGTCAGACAAAGAACTGTGTCCAGGCTGGGTGTGGTAACTCACGCCTGTAATCCCAACACTTTGGGAGGCTGAGGTGGGAGGATTGCTTGAGCCCGGGAGTTTGAGACCAGCCAGGGCAAGATGGTAGGACCCTGTCTCTGCAAAAAAAAAAAAAAAAAAAGAAAAAAGAAAATTAGCTGGGTGTGGTGGGGTACACCTGTAGTCCCAGTTACCAGGGAGGCTGAGCCAGTAGGATCCCTTGAGCCCAGGAATTTCAGGTGACAGTGAGCTATGATGATGTCATGGCACACTCCAGCCTGGGACACAGAGCGAGACTCCGTCCCCAAAAAAAAAAAGAAAACTATTGACCAACCTTCTTGTAAATAAAATATAAGCAAATAAAAACATCTTGCAGCTCAGCAAGTAACCCCAAAAATGTGCAGATGTGAACAGAGGCTGGGCACAGCTCACACCTGTAATCCCAGCACTTTGGGAGGCCAATGCAGGCAGATCACTTGAGGTCAGAAGTTCGAGGCCAGCCTGGCCAACATGGTAAAACCCTGTCTCTACAAAAAATACAAAAAAAAAAAAAAAAAAAATTAGCCGGGCGTGATGGTATGCACCTGTAATCCCAACTATTCGGGAGGCTGAGGCAGGAGAATTGCGTGAACCTGGGAGGCAGAGGTTGCAGTGACCCGAGATAGCGCCATTGCACTCCAGTCCAGTGACAGTGTGAGACTCCGTCTCAAAAAAAAAAAAAAAAAAGAAAAGAAATTAGTTGCTGGATCCATAAGTTAAAAGAATTTTGACCTTCTTAAACTCCCCAGTTGACTTGTGACATGTTTTTAAGCCTGGACCTGCTATTTGCTTGTGTGTTAGACCATGATGGTTAGCAGAGAGGTAAAATGATTTTAAATATTTTACTAAGTAATAGTCACATGTGTCTGAAATACTGTAATTTCTGAAAATAGGGCTAGATTTGTGAAGTTTTATTGCCAAGACAGGCTCTGAAAATCTTTTCCTTAAATGAATTAGAAGCCCAGAGTTGAATATGTTGTTTTAGTCTGTTTGTGTTGCTATAAAATAATGCCCGAGGCTGGGTAATTTATAAAGAGAAGAGGTTTATTTGGCTCATGATTCTGCAGACTGCAAGAAGCATCTGCTTCTAGTGAGGTCCTCAGGCTACTTCCACTCATGGTGGAAGGGGAAGGGGAGTTAGCATGTGCACAGACCACATGCAGAGATAGAGGAAGAGAGAGGGAGGAAAGGCATGTGCTGGGCTCTTTTTTACATCCAGCTCTGGAGGGACTCTCATGGGAACTAACAGAGCAAGAACTCTCATTACCACGAGGATAGCACCAAACCCTCATGACCCAAACTCCTCCCACCTGGCTTTACCACCAATATTGGGGATAAAATGTCAACGTCAGTTATCCAGACTATAGCATATGTGTTACAGGTTTCTGTTGTGAAGTGAAATATATTTTCCTTTGCAAACCATGCCTTTAAGACAAGGCCTTGCCTTTCACCTCTAGGCAACTGTCACTCCCCCCACCAATGTGTTATTCTGGAGTCAGACTGCCTGAGTTTGCAATGCACCTCTGCCACTTAACCAGTTCTGTGACCTCAGGAAAGTGTCTTAATGTCTCAGTTTCCCCACCTGGAAAATGGGTACAATAATAGTACTTACTGCATAGATTTGTTAGGATAATCAAATAAGTGTAGACATGTAAAGTATTTAGGGAGGCTGAGGCAGGAGAATTGCTTGAACCCAGGAGGCGGAGGTTGCAGTGAGCTGAGATAGCGCCACTGCACTCCAGCCTGGGCAACAGAACGAGACTGTCTCAGAAAAAAACAAAACAAAACAAAACAAAAAAACAGCATTTAGGACTGTGCCTGACATGATCAATGTTGATTATTATCATCATCATTATTATTGCTATCCTCATTATCATTATTTCTCTAAACTGGCTGTTATCGAAATCTCTTATTAAGCTATTTTCCATGCCTCCCAAATTCTTTAACAACTAAACTTATGGCTTTTCCCCCAAGTCTCCTGAGGCTACTTCCTATTTCTGCACATTTCCGCATACGATGCCAACCACTGTTCTCCTGGCTTCCTGGGCCCAAAACTTCAGATCTCCTTTGACTCTCTCCTCCCCACCTCCATTCAGTTGCCTATATGTGTAGTGTCTACCTTTTCATACTAGAATTATCCTTTCCTTTCCATTCAGATTCTAATCACCTCTCATCTGGATTATTCATTTATCGTGTAGCTGAAATGGGACCGTGTAGCTGAAATGGGACCGTGTAGCTGAAATGGGAGGACAGGGTTCCCGTGGGCCCAGCCCTGGACCCACCTGTGTGGGACAGGGGACAGGAGCAGCTGGGAAGACAGGATTGGGTGCGGGACATGGACATCAGCAGTGTGAGGGACAGGATAAGGAAAGGACAGTGAGAAGGCAGCTCTGAGAAGGACCGGCCACACCTTAGGGCCTGCCTGTATTTGAAATGCCTTTATTAGCTTTTGCATATTCCTCACAGACATCTCTTTGCATACAATGAAGGTCTTTGGGTGAATTGGATGAAATGGCTTGTTACCAGCTTGAATGATCACTTAGAAAAAAACTGCGCAGGCCTGCACGGTGGCTCACACCTGTAATCCCAGCACTTTGGGAGGCTGAGGCAGGTGGATCACTTGAGGTCAGGAGTTCGAGACCAGCCTGGCCAACATGGTGAAACCCCATCTCTACTAAAAATAGAAAAATTAGCTGGGCATGGTGGCGGATGCCTGTAATCCCAGCTACTTGGGAGGCTGAGGCAGGAGAATCGCTTGAACCTGGGAGGTAGAGGTTGCAGTGAGCCAAGATTGCACCACTGCACTCCATCCTGGGCAGCAGAGTGAGGCTTTGTCACAAAAAAAGAAAAAAGAAAAAAACCTGAGAAAACATTTTACGCTGTTCCTTCTCTTTATCTTTGTTTCTTACATTTAGTGATCATATTGGCTATGTATTGTGTGCATACAACCATCACGCCCTGTCCTTAGCAGAGAACTCCAATTTTGAAACCTCAGAAGGTGGATACTGTGCTCGATGAAAGTACTCAGTGCCATATTGATGAGCAGAATGTTGGGTTACCTTGGGAACACAGACGTCCTTCCTTGTTACTATAAAAAGGGCCACAGTGGCTGTGGTTGTAAGGCAACCTACATTTTACTGATTCTTTATGGTAAAAACGTGCCTGTAGGGAAATGCTGTATTTTTTTAAGAACTTTGATCAGATACATCAGACTTCCTTTTAGTGCTGATCAAATCAGGTAAACCCAGTTTTCAGTACTTACGGGTTTTTACAAGTATCAAAGCTGTTTCCATCCATCCTTCTTCTCCTCTTTCCTGTGCCCACAGTAAGTAGGCAGGATATTTGTTGTAAGACTCAATATGAATTGTTTTCACCAACAGGGTTTATGACTAAGAGTATAATTTATACTAATGTCCTTAGGAGGGGACTTATTTGCCTGGTAGGGCCTGTATAGGTCATATGAAGGCAGATGGCGTGTGTTTGACCTCCTCAGCGTGGCCTGTTGAGCAGGGTTGCCTGGCCAAGTAAGCCTTCCCATTCCAGACTGTGAGGCAGCTCAATGTGTTTGCCTCGCTTGCAGGTTCCTACCATGGTTTCACTGTACTGCCATCTGGGAAAGGAAGGTTGGTGCAGTTTATTCCATAATAATTAAAAGCCTTACCACTACTAATAAGGCGTTTAGATACAGCCCTACTGGCCGGGTGTGGTAGCTTACACCTGTAATCCCAGCACTTTGAGAGGCTGAGTCAGGTAGATAGATCACTTGAGGTCAGGAGTTCGAGACCAGCCTGGCCAACATGTCAAAACCCCATCTCTATTAAAAATTCAAAAATTAGCTGGGCGTGGTGGTGCGCACCTGTAATCCCAGCTACTCGATAGGCTGAGGCAGGAGAATTGTTTGAACCAGGGAGGCGGAGGTTGCAGTGAGCCGAGATTGTGCCAGTGCACTCCAGCCTGGGCAGTAGAGTGAGACTCTGTCTCAAAAAGAAAGAAAGAGAGAGAGAGAGGGAGGGAGGGAGGGAACAGGAAGGAAGGGAGGGAGGGTACAGTCCTACCTAGGGGAACAAATTATGCCCATTGATGCCGTCAAACACCTATCAGAAGTTTACTAATTCTCTGCAATTGAAGAATTATTTTATTATTGCTACCATTTTTAACAAAGCCACCCAAATGGGAATCGTGTTTATTTTCTTTATCGTTTTCTGAGGTTTTATATTACTACCGTATATTGATGTGGCATGAACCAAGGTGTATACACTGTGAAGAAGGTTTTTTTATTTGTCACATGCAGTGTAGCTTACTACAGCAGGCTTCCTTACCCTTGGCACTACTCACTTTTGGGGCTGGATGATTCTTTTTTTTTTTTTTTTGTGAGTCTTGCTCTGTTGACCAGGCGGGGGTGCAGCGATGCGGTCTCAGCTCACTGGAACCTCCACCTCCCGGGTTCAAGTGATTCTCCTGCCTCACACTCCCGAGTAGCTGGGATTACAGGCGCGTGTCACCACACCTGGCTAATTTTTGTATTTTTAGTAGAGACAGGGTTTCACCATGTTGGCCAGGCTGGTCTCGTACCCCTGACCTCAAGTGATCCACCCGTCTCAGCCTCCCAAAGTGTTGGGATTACAGGCCTGAGCCAAGGGCTGGATGATTCTTGTTTGAGGCTGAGGGTTGTCCTGTGCACTGTGGAATGTTTAGCAGCATCCCTGACCTGTACCCACTAGATGCCAGTAGCACCTCCCCAGGAGATATTTTGGAGTCTCAAAATATCTCCAGACTTTGCCAAGCACTGGGGTACACAGTCTCCCCTGATTGAGAACCACAGTATTAGAGTGTAAGGATTGTGTAGCTTGCTATTTTTAAAGGCAGTGGTCATCTGAAGCACTAGTTTTCGGTCAGCTATAATAGAAATGTATGTATTGACCTTTAAGTATGACAGTTTGGCTAACTTAAAATAATGTGGTACATCCAAAACCCGATTGCTGTGATGTGCTAGCATGCTTAAATAGCAACAGCATATTGCTGTTCTTTGATGATCGTTTTTACAGATGAATGGCAACACACAGGATTTGAAAATGCATATATCATTTATTTTTATCTTCCTGAAATGAAAAGGAAAGAAATAGTGACAGCCACAACAGCCCAGGTACCATCCATACTCAGGCATACCTGTAGTGCACATGGGAAAAGCACTTTTCCTATGTGTTATTTTGGAATGGCAGTGGCCTTTTCTGTGGAACGGCCAAAAGAGAAGCTTGTACATGTCCATAAACCTTGGGAATTCTCCCCTGAAGGCCTCGTTGTTTTACTTTTCACAAATCTTTCCCAGAACCAAATATTCAGTTCCACGGTTTACCTTTTCTTTTGTATCATAATCTGTAGTTTTACTATTTTCAAAATCAACTTTTAACTACTGGCAGCAATAAATTGAACTTTAAGATTCATGGTTCTTTTGTTTTCCAAAGAGGGTTTTAGCAGGGATGCGGTTAGAGGCTGGAGGTGGGTTAGATAGAGGTAAATTTAATTGACAAGCTAGAGATAACTGCGAGGCTGTTTAAAAGGCCAACCAGACTGCCCTGAACAATGTTGAATGGGGTTACACATTGTACTCTGCTTTTGTGGTTTAAAAATAATCTATTTGTGGCCGGGCGCAGTGGCTCACGCCTGTAATCCCAGCACTTTGGGAGGCCGCGGTGGACAGATCACAAGGTCAGGAGTTCGAGACCAGTCTGGTCAATATAATGAAACCCCGTCTCTACTAAAAATACAAAACATTAGCCGAGTGTGGTGGTGTGCACCTGTAATCCCAGTTACTTGGGAGGCTGAGGCAGGAGAATGGCATGAACCCAGGAGGCAGAGGTTGCAGTGAGCCGAGATCGTGCCATTGCACTCCAGCCCAGACAACAGTGCGAGACTCCGTCTCAAAAAAAATACAAAAATAATAATCTATTTGTGCCATGAAGCTGTTTCCTCAAGGCCTCAAAGTGCCCTTGAAGATTGTCCTTGTTTAAGAATTATGTTGTGGCTGGACTGAGGATGCCAGACGCACAGATCTGTGGGCCTAGGATGGGGGTAACTCTGCTGGGCATGTTTTTCAGAGACAAATGAAAATGGAACAGGGGTTCTAACTTTCAAAATCATTTTTAACCTGTCTCCCAATTGTTGTAATACCAAGAGTTTTACTCTCTAATTAAAAAAATATTTTTTGTAGAGACAGGGTCTTGGTATGTTGCCCAGGCTGGTCTTGAACTCCTGGCCTCAAACGATGCTCCCACTTTCTCCCTAAGCACTGGGAATACAGGCATGAGCCACTGCTCCCAGCCCAAAAGAGTGATTTTTTTTCCTAGCCCCTTTATTTATCCTTTGCATTTTGTTTTAAAACTAAGGAATCTTCTTGAAACGGAAGCTAGCTGGTGGTAGGAGCAGGCCTAAGCACTACCCTAATGACTTGCATTGCTCTTCAGTAGCCTTGTCAGTGGCCTCTGGACTCAGTGGTGTAGCTGGGACCATCTCTGCTGTGGGCTGGAATTGCCATGAGCTAAGTTGGAATAGCAGGGCTAGGAGAGCAAGCAGTTCACATTGGGTAGTTTGTGCTCAGCAGTGATTAAAGCTCAGATCTGGGCCGGGCGCGGTGGGTTATGCCTGTAATCCCAGTACTTTGGGAGTCTGAGGCGGGCTGATCACCTAAGGTCAGAAGTTTGAGACCAGCCTGGCCAACATGGTGAAACTTCGCCTGTACTAAAAATACAAAAAGCTGAGCGTGGTGGTGCACACCTGTAATCCCAGCTACTCAGGAGGCTGAAGCACAAGAATCCCTTGATCCCAGGAGGCAGAGGTTGCAGTGAGCTAGGATCGTGCCACTGCATTCCAGCCTAGGCGACCGAGTGAGACTCTGTCTCAAAAAAAAAAAAAAAAATCAGATCTGATGCCCAGTGAGATGGCCAAGGAAGAATTGTCAGCCTAGGAAGAAGGGGCTGTCCTCAGGGAAGGGGTCTGAAGGGTCCTGTTAACCCTGTAACAGTGAGGTTGGAGGGACCCCAAACAACCACATACATGTAATTGTGCAGAAACAGAAACAAGGAATGAGGACAATATAATCAGCTTGAGACAAAGAGCTTGCAGTTGGCTTGCTCATACTCAAGAGTGCAGCTTGTCCTATGGTAGGGACCTGGGGCCTTATGGGCATCTGGGCCAGGAGTGCCATGGAGATTGGCTGGAAAGGTCTCTGGTGAGCCTTTGGGATCCTTTTTTCTTTCTTTTTCTTTTTAGCTATCTCCCTATAGGAAGGATGAGACTCTTTTACATCTTTTACTTTCATGTTATTAAACACACATACACATCACCATGAATAGAAATCAAATGACATTGCTAATACTGGAAACTCCACAGGTAATTTCTCTTTACCAGTCATTACCTGCTGGGTTCTGTCCACAGTTTAAAAGAGATATTTGTACATTTCTTGTGCTTTGTTGCTGAGAAAAAGCAACAAGCTTCTAAGCAAGAGTCATTTATCCCCGTGTCTTGGCCCTCTTTCCAGAAGCTCAAAGCCTTTCTGAGTCTTGTCTTGGATTGGTGAGTTGGGAGCTTGTATTTTCACATGACACAACCCTCATTGAGCAACTGCTTCTCCTGATATGTAACCTGAAAGCCAGCCTCTGCCCCACCATTACAGGAAAATACTGGCTGGGTTAGGCTGAGGAATAATGATGCCTGACATTTATTGAGCAGTGCTTGTGTAGCACATAGTGTACTGAGCAGTTCCCTCTTTTCCCTCCTCCTGTTTGCATCCTTTCCCTCTCAATTAATGCTCCTAGTGATCCAGTGAGTGGGCGCGATCTCCATGGGGTTAGAACCCAGGCTACCTGGCTCTGGTGCCCCTGCTCCCAGGGCACTGTACTCAGCTGCCCTCTCTGTACTTGCTGGGGGATGTGGGGGTGCTCTTCAAGGGTCATTTTGTCTGCATGATTGGAGCCCTTTATCAGGCGAGACTCCAGAAGCTCACGCAAAAGCCCTGCATGTCAGAGCCTCTCCATCTCTAAAGGACCTGAGGCCAAGTTCAGATGCCCAGACCTACATGCCCTGTCCATGGTAGAAGACTCTACCCTTGCTGCCCTGTCCATGTTTACTGCCTTATCTCATTCTAGCCCCATTTGCTTGTTGGTTTTTTGGGATCACCTTGTATAGGGTGGGTAGAATCCACATTCTTGTTGTTGAAGAACAGTCATGCACAAAAAACTGTGATGAACAGAATTACACAGAAAGGAGAGCATGAAGGTGGAGGAGAGATGATCTTGCAACCACCACACAGGGAAGAAGGCTGGGAGGACAGACCTTAGCATAGAGTCACATGTATTACCTTAGGGAGCCCTGAGCTTAGCTGTATAGGTTTCTTTTAACTAGCAAATCATTCTGTGAATAGAATATGCTGTGCATATTGGCTTATTTTGAAATTACATATAATTGTAGAAACACAGGAAGCTAGGTAATTCCTGCCTCCCAGATGAGGATCCAGGGTGGGAGCTAAGCTTTCGTATCATGGTGCTCGGTAGATAATCAGTTGAGTTTAATTTTTCTAGACTATGTCTTCCTTCGCTACCTTTAAGTTTGCTCATCTTAGCTTCTAAGCAAACTATCAGCTTGGCAGAGAAAGCCTTAGAATGAAAACTGTGACCTCTTAGGAAGTTGTGGGGGGTTTCCTGGAGGAGTTTTATGGGGTTCTTGGGAAGACTGAAATGATTCCAGGATTTGGGGCCCAGTGGTCATCTGCCCCAACTTGTTTTGTCTGTGTTCTCTTCTATCATCAGGGGAAAGGAGCCAACTGTGAATACTCCTGCATGCCAAGCATTTTCAAAAGGTCTTGCCTCTACCCCATAACCTTGGGATGTAGGTAGTAATGTTCCTATTTTATAGAAGAGGAATTTAAACCTCTGAGATGTTAAGGAATTTACCCAGTCTCTTGACTAGGATACAGTTGGGCAGGCCACATGGATGGAGCCAAGAAGAAGCTCTCAGGGCCGAGGGGGCTGAGCTTTATCTATGAATGGGGAGAAAATCCAATTGAGGCAGTTTTACTGGTAGCTGTAGAAAGAACCAGGCCTTTGGGGCATTTGTAGCTGGGATCTGATGTAGACTGGAGACAGTTAAAGGCATGAGAAAGTCAGGTTAACAGTTACCCTGGAAGATAACAGCTGTCAAGGAAGAGTTCAGGACCAACGAACCAGCTTCTTAGATTTCCTTATCTTCTGGTAACCAGCAAGGTTAGGCCTTTTTGCCATGCTCTTTCTCTTCAGCCACTGACTCTTCAGCCACTGCCTGGGCCTTTGCAGGTGACTTCAGTTCCCATGCTGGCCCTGGCAGGAGGCATACCTCCTATTTCCCATGCTGCCCTTGGAGTCCAAATACACCCCACTTCTTCACAGGGCCACAGTGAAGATGTGGTTACCTGGGAGTTCCCGGGTTATTCTTCATAGCTTTGGGCACTAACAACATATGGCAGGTGGTCAGCACTGAATTTTGCCTTTTCTGTTTGTTGCTGTAGTTGTTACAGCTTTGAAAATAGGTATAAATTACATACACTACAATGCACAAATTTTAAGTCTACTGTTTGATGAGTTTTGGCAAATATGTACACTCTCGGGGCCTAGCCTACCCGATGGGTCCCCCACTGGAGGCTTGGGGCAAGCTGAAGAC
This sequence comes from Pan paniscus, assembly GCF_029289425.2. Taxonomy (NCBI): domain Eukaryota; kingdom Metazoa; phylum Chordata; class Mammalia; order Primates; family Hominidae; genus Pan; species Pan paniscus. The sequence goes on along the minus strand of NC_073272.2, from coordinate 21,874,616 downwards.
ATTGCTGATGTGAAAACAAGGATTAAAGATCAGGGAGGGTCAGGGGCTGGTTCTAGACTGTGGTAGTAGACATGGTGGTGGTCAGGTAATGAGATTAAGGAATACTCATGCTTTCTGGATACTCAGGACATATCTCATATAAGGGCCATATCTAAACCAGTAATAATGATGATAATACTGTTAGCTAATATTTATTAGGCATTTAATATGTTCTAAGAGCTTTGCATATATTGTTCCTTAAGCTCCACATTACTCTGTAACACAGGTGCTGTTTAACAGCTGAGAAAAGTGAGGCTGAGAAGCTTCCCCAGAAGTCACACTTAGTGTGTGCTGAGCAGGGATTTAACTGAGCTGGGCAGAGCCCACTCCTCTTTCTTAGCATCATCCTTCGTGCTTCCCAGTAGGAATAGCTACCATTTTCTAGATATCTAGGTCTCTCTGTCAGTGCTCCTTCCCTTTAGGCCCTCTCATTATTGAGAGTCAACCAGACTGGCCTCAAATTCATGCTTTGCTACTTAATAGCTGTGTGACTTTGGACAGATTTCTTAACCTCTCTGAGTCTCAATTTCCTCATCTATAAAATGGGGGTGCCTCCCACCTCCTAGGATTATTGTGAGCATTAAATAATATTTGTAGAGAATAATGCCTGGCCAGAAGTAGGTGCTTAGGAACTCATGTTTTTAGAAAAAGACAATCTAGCCCACAAATATGTGTACAGTCCTCAAAACTAGGCACTGTTGAATTTTATAACTTGGCATGTTGTCTTTTGGTTCTGGGGAGCTTATTTACCAGATTGAGTTACTGGCGCAGGAGTTCCTGGGGTGGCTGAGTACATGTGTATGAATATAGAATAACATCATCATATACCACCTTCATAATTAGTGTTTGTGAGATGTCATCTCTATGTACTTTTTAAATAAGAAATTACTTATTTTGCTGAAGACAGGATCTCTCATTTCTACCATAAAGGGCGTGTGTCTACATGTGTAGACAAAAACAAGCAAACAAACAGTGATTGGTAACTGATATACTCTTTGCAGAAGATGAGAAATCAAGAGGACATATACATGTTTCTAGTATAATTTTTGTTGGAAAAGAATCCTTGCCCTAGTTTTACACTGGCAGTGTTGTAATGTACTCTATCTTATCACCCCCATTAGGAAAGGTAGCCTGATTGAGGTTTCCAGGTGTGTGTGCAGAGGCCCTCCATAGTGGAAGGTGGAGAACAATAAATAGGAGCATGTGCATTAGAATAGCCAACGCAGAATAGCTGGATTTGTTGAGCTCCTATTGTGTGCTGGATACAGTTAAGCAGTGCCTATATCTCATTTAATTCTCACTCTATGATAGGTTCTACTCTTATCTCCATTTTATAGAAGAGGAAGCTTAGAGCAGGTCCTGCAGAACTTTCCTGTTTTTTTTTGTTGTTGTCGTTGTTGTTTTTTTAGACAGAGTCTTATTCTGATGCCCAGGGTGGAGTGCAATGGCACAACTTTGGCTCACGGCAACCTCCACCTCCCAGGTTCAAGCAATTCTCGTGCCTCAGCCTCTCGAGTAGCTGGTACTATGTTTATGCCACCACACCTGGCTAATTTTTATATTTTTAGTAGAGACGGGGTTTTGCCATGTTAGCCAGGCTGGTCTCAAACTCCTGACCTCAGGTGATCTGCCCACCTCGGCCTCCCAAAGTGCTGGGATTACAGGCGTGAGTCACTGCGCGCGGCTAGAACTCCTGTTGTACCTTCTTCTGATAACCGTGTGTAGAGGATTTTGTGGCAGAATGGTGATGATTACATGCCAAGTTTTGGAGTCGGGGGTCAGGGGAGGGATCCAGTCTCATTATTATTATTTGACCTTGATGTCAAAGTACTATGCACTTTGTATTGTTTGGGCTTCGCCCAATTCTACATTTGGTGGGGAAAATGGCCCTTCTCTTAGCTGTGCAATTGTGATTTAAGAAAATCATTTAGGAATCATTTGAATTGTTTAGTAATAATCTTACATGTCTGCATTTTTCTGGAAAATGTAATTCAGTTAGCTGTTTTAAAAGGAAACCTATGGGAATTTAGTGGGCATATTTTATGAAAATCTATTAACGGCGTAGATTCGTATATAGTCTTAAAGTAGTTCCCTATTTCTCCACTTCTTTCTTTTCAAGGACTTTCTGGCATCTGTATACAATTTTTTTTTTTTTTTGAGACTAAGTTTTGCTCTTGTTGCCCAGGCTAGAGTGCAGTGGCGTGATCTTGGCTCACTGCAACCTCCACCTCCTGGGTTCAAGAGATTCTCCTGCCTCAGCCTCCCAAGTAGCTGGGATTACGGTGCACGCCACCACGCCTAATTTTTGTATTTTTAGTAGAGACGGGGTTTTGTCATGTTGGCCGGGCTGGTCTCGAACTCCTGACCTCAGGTGATCCACCCGCCTCGGCCTCCCAAAGTGCTGGGATTACAGGCATGAGCCACTGCGCCCGGCCTGTATACATTTTTTAATTGTCTATACCTTTTGGATGTCTATACCCTCATCCTAGTAGTCAGTAGTTATTGAACTTAATTCCTAGTTCTAGACTTGCCTCATTCAAAAGTATGAATCATGACATCTTTGAAAGGGGCACGTTGCAAGGAATGAATTGGGTGATAATAGTGACTTATTATCACCATTTAAGAGAAAATTTAAGCCAGTTCAGAAAATTATAGCAGGTAGGAAATGGATTAGATCATTCATTGTCAGAGCGTGGTCCCTAGACTAGCAGCATCAGCCTCATCTGGGAATTTATTAGAAATACAAATTCTCAGGCCCCACCCCAGACCTACTAACTCAGAAATTCTAGGGGTAGAGCCCAGCAATCAGTTTTTAATAAGCCCTCTAATGGATTCTGATGCACACGAAAGCTTGAGAATCATTGGATTAGAACCCTCCCCCACCCAAAAAAATGCTCAGAAGAGTTATTAAGCTATTGCAAGAAATGGCATCTTCCTGAGAGACAAATTTAAGTTGAAACCACCTGGTTCTGCTCTTGTCAGAGATAGAAAATGGAATAAATGGCCACTGATAGGTCTTTGTAACCATATGATTCCCCTGAGGTTAGTTCCTGCCTAGGTATTTGTTTCCAAAATAAGTATCCCAAATAAATACCAGAACTTCATGTAATAGTCGAAGAAATAGAATTCAGTAGTCAAAAGGCATTAAAAGCAATTTATACATTTACTGGAGACTAGAAAAGTGTCAAAAGATGAATTCCTAATATGCAGCTTTTTGCCTCGTCCTCTGGCTCCCAGTATTATTTGTGCACACACACACTGACACACCCACATACTGTACCTTCCAAGAGTCACACAAAACCCTTCCCTCACTCAATTCCTAGTCAGAACTCTCCCCAGAAACAGTCCAACATGGCTCATGGCTTCCTAGTCCCTCATCTCTCTTTCACTTCCTTCTCTCTTTTATTCCCCCCATCCCCCACCCCCATGCAGCATATTTTTCCCCTTTCCAGTGACGATTAATGAAAACTGATTCATTTCTCACAGTACTGGAAATCTACCCACATATATTCTCCATCTGTGTAATGAAAGCCCAATAACTGATTCATATTGGATGGGTAGAATGGAAAAAGCCAAGAACATAAAGACAGAGTTCTCTTTCTGGTGGAGAGAGAGATGGAGCAGTCTCATCTCTGGTTGAATGGGGCCTCAGAGCTGTTCCACCTGAAATTTCATGATTTGGGATTTTGAAAGTGCCAATCATACATTAAATTGACTTTTTAGGGTTTTCTTTTTTTGCACATTGTATGCTGGTATGATTAAACCTTCATTTTAACACTGTTTTTGTTTGTTTGTTTGTTTGTTTGTTTTGAGATGGAGTCTCATTCTGTCACCCAGGCTAGAGTGCAGTGGCACGATCTTGGCTCACTGTAACCTCCACCTCCCAGGTTCAAGTGATTCTCCTGCCTCAGCCTCCTGAGTAGCAGGGACTACAGGCACACACCACCACACCCAGCTAATTTTTTGTATTTTTTGTAGTGACGGGGTTTCACCATGTTGGCCAGGCTTGTCTTGAACTCCTGACCTCAGGTGATTCGCCTGTCTCAGCCTCCCAAAGTGCTGGGATTACAGGAGTAAACCACCGCGCCTGGCCTCATTTTAACACTGTTAAGGGTTGTTTTGTTGATGTTCTCAGAGTGCCTTTAATGGTTATGAATTTCATTTTGAAGAAAAATTAGGTTGCTACAGAATTTCGCTGTTGGTTTTCATCAAAAGTCCATTGTATTAAAGCACTCATCCTGAGTTATGGAGAGAATTGAGATTTAGCCCTACACTGAAAGAAATTTAAATGGGAAGTTTAGTGACCTTATGGGATTGTAATTGGTTTTGAGGTTTTAAATGAAAAATATGAGGCGGGAGTATGTGATGCTTTCCGAACAAAAACAATATACCCTCATGCAATAATGAAAAAGGTTCTAGATTCTGTCAGTTGATTTTCAGTTTCCACTTGCAAGATTGAAAAGTTCAATTGGATTTCAGGCTTTATTATTTTCTAGCATATTTTTGCATAAATCATTACCCTTGCCTGGAATTTCCAACTCCTGCCTTTCACTGATCTGAATCTGACCCCACCTCCTCTCTCCCAGGAGAGCAGCAGAGTCCAGAAGAAATCACACTGGATTAAAAGTCAGAGAGATAATTAGACTCCTCCCACTTAATAGGACATTGGATGGGTGGGTCACTTGATGTTTTAAAGTCTCCATTTCTTTTTTTTTTTTTTTTGAGACGGAGTTTCACTCTCGTTGCCCAGGCTGGAGTGCAATGGCGCAGTCATGGCTCACCGCAACCTCCGCCTCCCAGATTCAAGTGATTCTCCTGCCTCAGCCTCCCAAGTAGCTGGGATTACAGGCATGTGCCACCACGCCCGGCTAATTTTTCTATTTTTAGTAGATGGGGTTTCTCCATGTTGGTCAGGTTGGTCTCGAACTCCAGACCTCAGGTGATCCGCCCGCCTCGGCCTCTCAAAGTGCTGGGATTACAGGCGTGAGCCACCGCGCCCGGCCGGTAGGTTATTTTCTAGATTAAAGAAATGGGCCGGGTGCAGTGGCTCACGCCTGTAATCCCAGCACTTTGGGAGGCTGAGGCAGGCGGATCACGAGGTCAGGAGATCGAGACTATCCTGGCTAACACGGTGAAACCCCGTCTCTACTAAAAATACAAAAAATTAGCCAGGCGTGGTGGCGGGCATCTGTAGTCCCAGCTACTCAGGAGGCTGAGGCTGGAGAATGGTGTGAACCTGGGAGGCGGAGCTTGCGGTAAGCCAAGATTGTGCCACTGCGCTCCAGCCTGGGTGACAGAGCGAGACTCCATCTCAAAAAAAAAAAAAAAAGAAAAGAAAAGAACCCCTCTAAAAATAATGGCCAGCAACATTTAATGAGCATTTATTATACGGGAAGTTCTTCCCACACATTTCATGTAACCATCACAGCAGCTGTTTATCACAACACATTTATCATTTATTGGCAGTTTTTTTCATCCCCTTTTAAAAATAAACACTCATTTTTCTTCCAATTTGCTAACATTTATTTTTGCTCCCCAGTTTTACAAAGTATAATTAATAACAAAGCTGTTGGGATTGTGTGACAAAGATACTTTATAGAAATATATATGATTTTTACATACTCACATGTACCACATAGGTTTGCCTTTGGAACCAGATATATCATCTAGATATTTGGGATGAAAAGGAAAAACAGGCAACCTAGAAGATTTGGGAGAAGGCCGCAGATAAGATCAACTAGGCTCTGGATTTTAAGCCTTGTTGTGGAACACTCCCTGATGTGGTTTTTGGTATTTTGCTTTTTTTGGGGTGGGGGGGGAGCACTACAAATTCTTTTATTGCAATATAATTTACTAATAATAACATTAATCATTTTGAAGTGTAATCTGGTGGCATTTTGTACATTCGCAATGTTGTGAAACTGTCACCACTGCCTAAAATACCATCACATTTTCATCACTCCCAAAAGAAATCTTGAACCCATTAGTAGTGTTTCACAATGTCTCCCATCCCCTTCATTCCTTTTTTATGGCTGAACATTATTTCATTGTATGGATGTATAACGCCATATTATATTTATCCAGTGTGATGGTTAATTTTTAGTGTCAACTTGACTGGATTGGGGAATACCTAGAGAGCTGGTAAAGCATTATTTTTGTGTGTGTCTGTGAGAGTGTTTTCAGAGGAAATTGGTGTGTGAGTCTGAGTGGACTAGGTGGGGGAAGATCCACCCTCAACGTGGGTGGGATCCTCTAATCCCTTGGAGGCCAAGACAGAACAAAAACTGAGGTGCTCAGTATATGTTACTGCTTCCCCTTCATGAACTTGACATTTCTTGAGTGCTTACTGTGCACAAAACACTGTGCTAGGCCCTTTGGGGGCTACAAGAAGAAATGGGACATAGCCCTGCCCTTAAGAAGCTTGTATCCTGATGGATGGATTGGAAAGGGAGGGTTGGCGAGAGAGGGCATCGGGAGGGTAGAGTTTCCTGTGCCTGAGGGTGGTGAATGAGAGAGGGAAGGACCCGAATGTGAAGTAAAGAGGAAAAAGGTCTGTGAGAATCAGAGCACTGATGGAATTCAATGGAAAGATTAATCTGTGTGTGTGTTGGGGGTGGGGCTATGGGGAGCAGCTCATGGAGCGCCTTCCTTTCTTTACCCTTGTATTCCTCCCACAACTCTAGCAGAAAAATGGGTACAAAGATGCCTTAAAATGTTGGTTGTTTTTATAGACACTTCTGGTATGAGGTTAAAATAGTCTGCAAATTGGGAGGTTTCCATCAATGGGACATAATATTCGTGGCCCTTTGATTCAGCAACTTTTTGAGTCCCTCCCAGTCTTTAGGGTGCCAGAGATTCAGAGATAAGACAAGAGTTTAGAGGACAAGGGTCAAATGAAAAGACCCAAAGCCTGGCAGGGTGGTGCACACCTGTAATCACAGCGACTGGAGAGGCTGAGGCAGGAGGATTGGTTGAGGCCAGGAGTTAAAGATCAACCAGGGGCAGCATAGCAAGACCCAGTCCCCCTGCCCCTGCCTTCCACCTCCACGGAAAACAAAACAAAACAAAACAAACAGACCTAGACAATAGCATGTAGGACAGTAACAACCTTGGCAAAGGTAAACACTGTGGAGGAATGTGGCAGGTGATCAGTCATTCCTTCCGCAGACTGTTTTGGGGCTCACTCTGCTGACCTCTGTCATACAGAGAGTAGCCACAGGGAGGGCCCTGCCCTGTAGAATCACCATAATCTAGAACACTGGTTCTGAAGGTGTGGGCCCTGGACCAGTGGTGTCAGCCTCACCTGGAAGCTTGTTAGAAAGGCAGATTCTCTGGCTCACCCCAGACTTACTCCATCAGAAGTTCTGGAGGTGATGTCCAGCAGTCATTTTCACAAGCCCTCCAGGTGGTTCTGATGCATGCTCAAGTGTGGTGAGCAGTAGGCTAGGACAGCTGTCAGGTCTGGATGCACATTAGAATCACACGCGGGGCTTTTAAAGCAACAGTGCCTAAACCACACCTAAGACTGACTAGATCAGAATCTGAAGGGAGACTCAGGCATCTATATTTTTGAAAGCTCTCCAGGTGATTCCATTGTATAGCCAAAGTTGAGAAGCGGTGGTCTCCACATGCTTAAACAGATCATCACAGTGCAACCAAGAGTGACCATTAAGGTGGGAAACAGTGCCTGTGAGTCCACAGAGCAGAGGATGCCTGGCAACCCCTTGAAGGGATCAGGATGGCTCCCCAGAGGAGGTGAGGACCCTTCATTGTATTTCCTATTGGATGAGCTCTTCATTCCTCCTTCCCTTTTTTTCTGGACATTGCAGTTGCACAAATCTGAGTGTGATCGGAAAGGTTATTTTAAAATTCATTTAATGTGATTAATTTTTCAAAGTTGAACACAGCTGGCTTCCCTTTAAAACTTTGTATTTTGATAGTGGTTCTTACCATGAATAATTGACTAATATCAGGTCATTAATATTCTATAGGAGAGTACTTCAAGCTAATAAAATTCATTTTAAAATTAGTTTTTAAAAATGTGTTCCTGCAGCCCAGGGATAATAGGATCTCAGTCAAGTATGAGATTTTATGCTTTTCTGTTAACATAAAATAGTTGTTTGGCTGCTCAGTATCCCTGTTTTATTCCAATTTTTTTGTAGGAATTAATTGCCCAGGAAAAGACCTCTGTTTCAGAGTTGCAAGTTTGCCTGGATGCTGTTGCCCTGGGAAACATTATTGCATCAACAGTGGGGAAGGGGTGGCTCTGACATGGGTGCTCTTTGTCCTTCTCCTGGGTAGGGCATCTCTGAGAGGGTATCCCCTTTAGGTCCTTCCCAGGGCTTCACATTTGGGCCAGATTTTTTAAAAAAATAATTAAACTTTTGTATTTTGAGGTCATTGTCAATCCACACGCAGTTATAAGAAATATTATAGGCTGGGTGCAGTGGCTAATGCCTGTAATCCCAACATTTTGGGAGGCTGAGGCAGGAGGACCGTTTGAGGCCAGGAGTTCAAGATCAGCCTGGGCAACATAGTGAGACTGCATCTCTACAAATAAATAAATAAATAAATAAGAAAAAAATTGCCGAGGCCAGGCGCGGTGGCTCATGCCTTTAATCCCAGCACTTTGGGAGGCCGAGGTGGGCAGATTACGAGGTCAGGAGTTTGAGACCAGCCTGACCAACATGGTGAAACCCAGTCTCTACTAAAAATACAAAAGTTAACCAGGCGTGGTGGCGCATGCCTATAATCCCAGCTCCTCAGGAGGCTGAGGCAGGACAATCGCTTGAACCCGGGAGGCGGAGGTTGCAGTGAGCCGAGATCGCACCACTGCACTCCAGCCTGGGTAACAGAGCGAGACTCCATCTCAAAAAGAAAAAAAAAGAAAGAAAAGAAAAAGCCAAGCATGGTGACACACGCCTGTAGTCCCAGCTACATGGGAGGCTGAGGTGAGAGGATCGCTTGGGCCCAGGAGTTCGAGGCTGCAGTGAGCTGATTGTGCCACTGCACTGCAGCCTGGGTGACAGAGTGAAACCTTGTCTCAAAAAAAAAAAAAAAAAAAATTACAGAGAGAGCCCATGTTCCCTTTACCTGGTTTCCCCCAGTGGTAGTATCCTACAAAACTATAGAACAGTATCACAACTAAAATGTTACCACTGATACAATCAAGACAGAGTACATTTCATGATGCCTTTTATAGACATCCACTTCCCTCCCACCGCTACCCTCTCAACCCCTGGCAAGCATGTAGGCATGGATCTGTTCTCCATAAGTTCTTATGGAGTTCAGAGGTAAAACTGGGTCCCTGGTTTTAAAAAAAGAAAGAGATGGCCATAGACTGTGGCTCATGCCTGTAATCTCAGCACTTTAGGAGGCTGAGGCAGGAGGATTGCTTTAGCCTAGGAGTTCCAACATCAGCCTGGGCAACATAGGGAGACCTTGTCTCTACTGAAAAATAAAAAAATTAGCCAGGCATGGTGGCACATACCTGTGGTTCCAGCTACATGGGAGGCTGAGGTGGGAGGATCACTTAAGCCCAAGAGTTGGAGGCTGCAGTGAGCCATGATCGTGCCACTGTACTCCAGTTTGGGCAACCAACAGAGTGATATCCTGTCTCAAAAAGATTAAAAAAAGATGATAAATGCACACAAATAGGGCACATGGACAAAGGATGATTGGGTAGGAAAGTTAGACATTTTAGGATTTCAGGCCATACATAAAGACTTTCTTTTGGAACTGAATTCAGCACTGTATTAGTCTATTTTCACACTGCTGATAAAGGCATATCCAAGACTGGGAAGAAAAGGAGGTTTAATTGGACATAGAGTTCCAAATGGCTGGGGAGGCCTCAGAATCATGGAGGGAGGCGAAAGGCATTTCTTACATGGCAGCGGCAAGAGAAAATGAGGAAGATGCAAACGCAGAAATAAAATCATCAGATCTCGTGAGACTTATTCACTACCATGAGAACAGTATGGGGAATACTGCCCCCATGATTCAAATTATCTCCCACCAGTTCCCTCCCACAACACCTGGGAATTATGGGAGTACAATTCAAGATGAGATTTGGGTGGGGACACAGAGCCAAACCATATCAAGCATTACTTCTTGGATACACTGTGTCTTTAGAGGGCATCTCCTGGTGTTAGTGTTCACAGTAATCTACCTCAATTCCTCTGGTTTAAATCTGGCTGTGTTTTGGTAATAACTGGTTTATTTGTTAGAGGCCATGGTTTGTGCTCCAGCCCTCCTTACCTCGGAATGAGCTCAAGGGCTTTTCGACAGCCTTTGGGAGAAACATATAGAGTCAGAAGGTGGAAGCTGGAGATGAGTTAATTTGGCTTCTCTTGGAATGGATATTCTCAAAATGTTTGCTCAACAATTAAGCAGAAGAAGCAGATGCTGTGTGGAAGAAGCTTTACTCATCCAGTAAATCTCAATCCCGACTCAACTCAGACCTCCTTATCCACATGTGCCCCAGAGCAGCTAGACGTGCAGAGAGAGAATCACAGGAGGGAGCTGCCAGGCTTCTCACTGCAGGGTGGTAACCGCCAGCCACATGTGGCTATTAAGTGCCTAAAGTGTGCCCAGTGTGACTAAAGAACTGAACTGTAACTGTACTTAATTTTGATATGAAATTTAAATAGCCATGTATAGCTCATGGCTACCAAATGAACACAGAGATTCAACATTGCCCATGTTGGGCTGTTTGAGTCACTCCACCCCTTTCAGTGGGATAAAACTGAATTTAAAAAAGAAAGAGACGGCCATGCATTGTGGCATGAGCAAGGAGAGGCCTTACAGCTTCCCCCAGGGTCCTCTGTAACCCCTTCCCCACCCAGCATCAGCCCTAAAACATTGCTGAGCAAACATTTTCAAACCACTAGTGTGAGGAGGAAGCTGCTAATTAGCCTGCCTGGACAGGGGCCACATCTGTGTCCAGCTGGGCCAGCGCTTGGCTCACAGTACTGCTTACTTCATACTGCTCTAATGAGTCACACTTGACTTCTCTTTAGATTTGCAAGCTCATTCTTGGGGCCAGGTTAAGATTTGTTCCCTGCATGCATCACTTCGTTACAGCACTAAGACTAAGGTGTTACATTTCTTCCTGTGCCAGGGAAGCAGCCCAGAAAAGCGGTAACTGAGAATGTGGGTCCTTTCAGCCAGATGTGAGAGATTAGGAAAAAAAAATTTAATGGTTTTTAAAGTGGGTCCTGAAGCCAGTTTCTTGCATTGGAATCTGGCTTCAAGTGCCTCTGTTTCTACACCTGTAAGACAAGGATCATCACAGCACCTCTGTCATCATAGGGTGGTTGGGCTGAGAAAGTCTGAGCAGTGCACTTTGTCCTTGGGAACTGGTCAGTTATTACCTCTTATTATGATGATGCTGGTGATAATGACTGTGAGCATGATAAAGATTTTCTGGAAAGATGATTTGAAGGTGTGACTCTCATGTGTGTCCATGAGAGGGCAGCCTAAAATCATGCATGTCTGTGGAACAAGCAGCCTCTGTAAAGCCTCAAGGTAATGTGGGCAGTTTCAAGTGTGTTTGGCCCTTTTTCTTCTCTGTTTTTCTTTTTTCCCTCTGTTTGAAGAGCGCTTTCAGCCATTTTCAGGCTTACTTTAGATACGGAGCAGGCCCATGAACACCTAGAGGGCAGCATGGGCAGTACAGAGCTAGGTTCAGGCCCTGCCTGGGTGGGTGAGTTTGTGTAGGTGCCGATGAGAGCATCTGTCTAGGCGTCCTAGGCTTTTCTTTGTAACTTTTCACACAGAACTAATTCTTATTAATCAGACTCTTGAGGTAGACACTAGAACCTGACTGTGTTTAGAGAAAAAAGAAACCTGATTTTCTATGCTTGTTCCCCTTCCACTAACTTCACACCTGCCTCTGAGCATTGTGTGCATGCATTGGAGCCACCATGTAAGGGGACAGTGGCCGGAGCTGTATAGACCCAGAGTTGCATCAGCCACACATGGCTCTGGAACACACCAGGGGAGACTGAGTTACAGAGAGAGCAGAATAAGAGTCCTCAAACCATGTGGGAGCACAGAGCATCATAGGGCTGGGGGACTGTGCGGGTCTTGAAGATGGGCAGGGTTTAAACAGGTGGAGCAGGGTAGAATAAGGGATGGCATGAGCTAGAAGGTGCATGGGAGAAAGGGCAGTGCTGAGGTCAAGTTGGGAAAAGAGTTTGGAGTCAGATTGCGGGGTGGCTGGAATGAGCTGAGGAGTTGGCCTTTACATTTTTGATGACGTTCATGTTGTTGATAGTGTCATAATGATTAAGAGATGACCAAAAACAAAATGAAGAATGGCACTTGGATTTTTCTAGTACTTATCTCATTTTAATATCCCTGATATATAATCTAGGCTGCAAAACCAGATGTATGTGGGGAATCATGACAATCCAGTGTTTGTCACGCCATCCCCCTTCCTCATTCCCACTGCCTACACTGTGGGCCAGGCCTTCAGACCTCCCTCCTGGACAGCAGCAGGAACCTCCTTAGAAGAAGCACAGGTTGCTGTGGCAGCAAGGCACACTATGATGCCAACTTGTGATGCTCCCAGAGAGGAAGGCGCAGATGCTGGGGAAGTGAACCTGGTTATATTAACATGAAAGCTGACTTCTAAAGAATGGTGTGCTTAAATATTATATAGATAATATACTGGGTCCAGTTGTAACAGAGTGCAGTAAATTATTTGTAATCCTAAAATGATCATGAAGATCCATTTAATCTTTTGTTTAGAAAGCCCTTTAGGGTTCTGCAGGGGTTGGTTGGAGATGAAAAGCTCCAGGGATATTTCTCAGACATTTTCGGGGAAGTTGTCATTTGTTCCATCTTATTTGTTGTAGATATTTGGATGATTCTAAGATACTAAGATTGACATTGGCACAAACTTGGCAGAACCAAAATTGAACTTGAGTGTTGTCTTTCATAGTGCTCACCCAAGGAGCTCATACGTTGGCTCCTTTCAGAAAGTAGGCCGGGCACGGTGGCTCACACCTGTAATCCCAGCACTTTGGGAGGCCAAGGTGGGCGAATCACCTGAGGTCAGGAGTTTGAGACTAGCCTGGCCAACATGATGAAACCCCATCTCTACTAAAAATACAAAAATTAGCCATGCGTGGTTGCACGCACCTGTAATCCCAGCTACTCGAGAGGCTGAGGCAGGAGAATCGCTTGAACCTGGGAGGCAGAGGTTGCAGTGAGCCAAGGTCGCGCCACTGCATTCCAGCCCAGGCGACAGAGTGAGACTCTGTCTCAAAAAAAAAAAAAAAAAGTAAAATGTTCAGTGTCTGTGTAATGAGCAGTATTCAAAATTTTGTCCATTTTTGTGCTTCTCCTCTCCCCCAGGTGGTCCTGCTTCAGGCTTGGGAGCCTGACTAGACGAGGCCCAGTGGGCTTCTCTGCACACTGCCAGGCCCGTCTGTCACTTACTGTACTTTCTGACCCCTTGTCTGCCTGGGGGCAAAGGATTAAGGAAGGGGCTTTGTCCTCTGGGGCCGATGTTGGCCCAACTACAGGACAGCTTGGCAGGTGCATGCGAAAGTGGTCGCTGCTGCCCCTCAGCTGTGTGTGTCATGGAGAGTGACAGATTGGACTTCCTTTGGTTGAAGTGATGGAGATGGATGATGTGCACGTGCAGTCAGACTCGGGTGCCATGCCCAGTTGCCTATAGTACTTAGCAGATAGGGAAAGAGTGAAGAACTGAAACATCATCTAGTTTTCTCCTTTGTAGGCATGGAGGGATTTTTGAAATCAGATGAGAGGCAGAGATTGGCCAAAGAAAGACGAGAAGAAAGAGAAAAATGTCTGGGTAAGTTATGCACTTTGGCTATTTTGGTCCAAGGGAGTGGAGATATGGTGGTGTCTTTTCTGAAGATTCTTAGAAATTTGTGAATGAATGGGAACTAGGACAGTTGCTAGATGAACATGAAGAATCAGGCGTGAACCTACACTGCAACTGGCATGTTCACAAATAGGTAATTTTCAGAATAGTTCACTCGGCAAACATTGAACCTCTGCTGTGTTCTAGCCACTGTGTTAGGGTCTGCAGTTACGATATTGAAGAAAGAGAAACAATCGCTGCCCCTGATCGAAGGAAGTCCTAACACCTTCAAGTGTCAACTGTGTACACTCCCTCAGGTTCTCTCTTGGGAATCTAAAAGGGCCATCCTCAGGAGAACTGAGAAAATCAGCACTTGAGTCATTTTATATTTTAGGACAGAGAGCCCTGGTTGAGAAAGGCCGTCTTGCCTCTTGCAGGCTGTAGACAGATTAGTGCAGAGTGTTCTTCACAGGATGCTGAGGGAGATAGCGTTTCCCCATTGCATTGAGACAAATGAGGAGCTTTCAGGTTCTTCTCTTCTTCACTGCCTCCTGCTGATTGGTACAAGCATTGCCTCCTCCAGGGAACCCTTCCCTGCCTTGGCTAGGTGGAATTAAGGGCCCCTTAGTAAATGCCTTGAGGGTAAGGCAAATTTTGTTCGTGTGTTTTACCCCCTGACTTAGCTCAGTGTCTGGTGCTTGGTGCACACACAGTTAAACTGCTTTTGAATGAACATAGCCTTATAAGCATCATTGCTCAACCTAGCATATAGTTTAGCCATTATGCACAAGTTTGACTTAATGACAGCCGTCATAGTCATAGCTCCCACGTGGGGAGGCACTTACTGTGAACTTCACGGTCATCATCTTGTTCAATCTTAACAACACTGTGATGTGGCAAACATGACTGTCCCCACATCGTAGAGGAGGAAACCGAGGCAGAGAGATGATCTAGCTAACATGCTTAGGGTTACCCAGCTAGTGGCAGAGGTACCAGAACCCTTTATCTCAATCACTGCATGCTAGGATCCTACCAGGCTCTTTTTAGGGCTCTGCTCTTGCTTCCTTGTTTTTGGTCTTAATCCAAACTGCATGGGATGCTCTGGTAATGACACCTCTCTTCTACTTTCCTTCCCCAGCTGCTCGGGAGCAACAGATCCTGGAGAAACAGAAAAGAGCCAAGCTGCAGTACGAAAAGCAAATGGAGGAGCGATGGCGAAAACTGGAAGAGCAGCGGCAGCGGGAGGACCAAAAGAGAGCGGCTGTGGAAGAGAAAAGGAAACAGAAGCTCCGGGAGGAGGAGGTAAGGCCCAGGTGCACCCTCCGCCACCTTCCAGCCCCCTCAGCAGGGTGCTCAGAGTGCCTGGGCATCCTGCCCAGCTCTGGGGTAGGAGAGAGACCTGCCGTGCACCTTCTCCTTGGTGGCTCCCATGCCTTCTTTCAGCAGCATGACATGAAACTCGAAGCAGCACCGACATAGAACCGCAGAGACTTATCCATTCAACTCAGGTGTTAATTTGCTGTGTGATCTTGGGCAAACTGGTTGGCTTCTCTGGGCCTTGATTTGTGTGTCTGTGAAGTGAGGGTTGGATTTGGCAGTCTTCAATGCCTCTTTTAGTCATAACCTTTTCTGACTCTAAGACTCAAAGGGTCCCTGGTGGTCTAGTAGATAGGGGAAAAAAAAAAAGAGACTCAGAGGAGATTGTGGATAGCGGCTGGGTGAGATGAATCTGAGGATTACAGATGGGAGTTCATGCCTCCAGGGCAGGCACAAGGCCAGAACAAGAGCTTGTGAGGTTGAGAACAATGTGATCCTGTCAGTTGCTACTGGCAAATTAGTCTACCCTCAAATACCAAGATGCTAATATATTTAAATTTTAATGTAGTTCTTTGCTTTAATTGCTCTTTCCAGTTACCTTTTAAAAAAGAAATGGCACATAATTACCCCTAGAGTTCTTTATTACTAAATTTTGAAAATATATTTAGAAAGCATATTTGGATTATAGATTTTCTTCACGATTATATTTTTAGGAGGTAATAAAAACCTTATGTCAGTTGATGATAATTTTTTATTCATAAGGTATAATGATTCATCTTTTAGTATGAACAATATAGAGGTTTGGTAATCTCCAACCCTATAGGATTCGAAGATGTTTGTACAAATTCAGTATTTTTTAAAATCTCTGAACAGTTGCTTATCACTGTATATATTTACCCCTTCCTTCTTTTTTTTTTAAAGAACACATACGAAAACACACACACAGTCAGACCCATCTTTGCCCAAGAAGCACCCTTTCATGGTGATTGCTTTCCTCCTCTTAGAAAATGAGGTCTAAGCCAGTGTCTTAGCTATGGTTCACCGTTACTGGCTGCAGTCTGATTGCTGTGCCTTCATCTGCTCCCAGTTCAAATGTCAGCTCCAATGCCAGCTCTACCACTGAGCAGCTGGTGGCCAGGGGCAAGTCACATGCCCCTCTAACTCTGTCTCCTTAGCCCAAAACAGAGGTAGTTACAGGAATTAAAAGAGGTGACTTTTGTAAAAGTGCCCAGCAAAGCACCTAGCACAGAGTAATCGTTCAGGAATGTTACATTCTGTTTAGTTACTTCAGCTGAGCTTGGCTAAAGCAAGGTCAAGAGGGTGCTACCCACAAAAGCTTATGAAACAGAGTCAGTAGATGGGAAAAAGCCACAGTATAATAGGCTGTTTTGGTAACTTGGGACAGATTTCTCCTTTCCTAACTTCTGTGTTTGTCAAGAGTTGCTGGACTCACCCATTTTCTTCCCATCCTCCATTCCTTGATGACTTAGAGCTTGTCCTCTTCTTCCATGATCTCTCCATTTTGAAAGCTTGTCACTGCTGCTTCCAGGAAGGGGTACTGTGAAGTCACATAAGACACTTCCCATGCTCTGACATATGCATTGTCACTGGGGGCTGCTTTTGAGGCAATTTCTGTTTATAATTTTTCTCTACAGAACATTAGTGCTGGAGGCATGTTAAATTAAGTAGAACAGCTCCCCCTTCTTGGAGGTGAGGGAGTTTTATGCCATATGGTTGGTCCTGATGCAGCTGAATCTTTTGTGGTTTCCCTTCTGGGTAATTTTCTATTTGTGTGCTTCCTTGCACCCCTAATGTGGTGGAGGGAAGCAGGAGGCTGCCCGACCGACCCTTGTCAGCCCAAGCTGAGCTTGGTTCCCTCTTCTCCCTGGGCACAGCAGGGCAGGGCTGAGGGCTGGGCCTCCTGTGGTTGTGTAGCAACCCAAGGAAACAGCAGCCTCCTTCTGCCACCTGCTCCTGCCCTCAGGGTCCCAGGGGACCCAGGTGTAGCTTAGGGACTTGCCACACACAGGCTGGCTTGTTAGCTACATTGGGTCGGTGCTCTGCTGGCACAGAGGCCTTTTTGGCATTCTCGTGGGTGACATTTAGGGAGAAGGGATCAGCCTGCATTACGGAAGCCCCTCTTCAAAGGAAACCCTCTGCACTGGCCCCTATGATTCAAGGGGAGCTCTGGGAGGGCTGCAGCCTGCTCAGTGCCTGGCTGTGGATGTTCTCCATTCTCTTCTCAGTGTCAGATTGAAGTCTTTTTTTTTTTTTTTTTTTGGTCATGTTCTGTCTCTGTCAGCCAGAGAAAAGCCTCTGCAGGAAGATCATTCATCCTATGCAGGCCATTTTACTTCTCTAGCCTGTTGGAAAGTGTTTGTTGCCCACCAAATCCTGCCTCTCTGGGTCTGATACTTAGGAGCTCATGAGAGGCCTGTTGACCCCACCCCAGCCCTGCCCTGGCTCTGTATCCCTATGGTTGCCATGATGTCACTCTTGATAACCCCTCATGTCTGTGCCAGGGCAGAAGTGGGTACCACCAATGGCCTGTCTCTCAGAGGTCTTAAGAGTTGGCAGAGGTCTTAAGAGTAGTCAGGCCTGTCCCAGGGAGGGGTCCCAGGGAGGGGTGGGGTGGTTCTACTGTCCACTTGACACCCTGACCTTAAACTCATTCTCTTGCTGGAGGCCACCTACTCCTTAAGTTCTTAGAACCTTCACGTGCCACACAGCTCCCAGGAACCAAGCTACCAGAACAAGTTCCTGTCACCTGTGTTAGGGCTGACAACACGGTATGCCAGCCCATTCTCAGGGCAGTATAGCTTCCTGACCAGTGGCCCTGGAAAATTGGATTTGGAAAAGCCAACTTCATGTTCCTTATGCTAAACAGAAAAGAGAAAGGCCTCTTTCTCTTTCTTTCTTTCTTTCTTTCTCTCTCTCTCTCTTTTCTTTTCTTTTCTTTCTTTTCTGCACACATCCCTGCTGAGGACCGCTGGGGGTGTGTCCCTGCAGTGTCATCCCCAGAACACATGTAATGGGCTGGGCATGGTGGCTTATGCCTGTAATCCCAGCACTTTGGGGAGCCAAGGCAGGTGGATCACCTGAGGTCAGGAGTTCAAGACCAGCCTGGCCAACATGGTGAAAACCCATCTCTACTAAAAATACAAAAATTAGACAGGCTTGGTGGTGCTCACCTGTAATCCCAGTTACTTAGGAGGCTGAGGTGAGAGAATCACTTGAACCTAGGAGGTGGAGGTTGCAGTGAGCAGAGATCGCACCACTGCACTCCAGCCTAGGTGACAAAGCAAGACTCTGTCTCAAAAAAAAAAAAAAGAACACATATAATGGCAGTTGAAGAGGCACAGCCACCCCCTACCACCCATTCCTGCCAGAGACTGCTGTCTGAGTAACAGTGTCTGGAATGTGCCCTGCTGGCAACCTTTAATACTGTTCAGCCAGTTCAGCGGGGTCACCTTGGTCGTGATTCTCCAAGTTCATCCAGACAGATCTAAAGCCAGACCTCAAGGCATCAAGTGTGAGGCTCGCTCCTTCCTTCTTTCCTTCCTTATCTCCCTTTCCTTCCTTTCTATCTTTCCTTCCTTCCTCTCTTTCCTTCCTTCCTTTTTTCCTTCCTTCTTTCCTTCCTTCCTATCTATCCTGTCTTTCTTCCTTCCTATCTTTCTTCCTTCCTATCTTTCCTTCCTTCCTTCCTTCCTTCCTTCCTTCCTTCCTTCCACCCTTCCACTAAGCCCTACCTAATAGAGGAGATTCTAGGGACAAGGATTTGCCTTGCCCTTTCCCCATCCTCTGTTGATCATCAGATGATACTCAGGAGAACCAGAACTTGGCAGGAATTGCAGTATGCAGTTCTGATATTTATTAATGCTGTTTTTCTAATGTGATGGAACTTTCTCATGCTCACTTTCTGTTGCTCAGCCTTTCCTCTAACCAGTGGCTCTTGCTTGGGGGTCCCATGACCAGCAGCACCTGGGAACTTGTTAGAAATGCAGATTCTCAGCAGGCCTATTGACCCCAGACCTATTGACTCAGAAACTCTGGGGATAAACCCCAGGATTTTAATAATTCCTCCAGGGGATTCTCCTACCTGATCTCTCAGATTTGAGAACTATTGCTCTAAATGGTCCTGATAAGAATCTTCCTCTTTAAATTCAGATTCACTTAGCTTTGGTTAAGGACTTACTGCATACTAGTCATTATCCCATAGACTTAGAGTGATCTGGTGATGTAGGTAAGCTCATCCCCATTTTATAGGCAAGGAAACTGAAGCCCAGGACTGAAATGTTAGCTCAAGGTCACAGGGATAAAAAGTGTCAGGCAGAGGTGGGATTTGAATCCTTACCTCCTGATTCCAAATCTGAGATCCTTTCTGTTTCGTCATATGAAGGAACAAAAAGGTACACACAAACACGAGGCAATACTGACCTATTCAGGACTAACCTTAAATAAGACTTGTGCACTGGACAAGTTTTGTTTTCTGTATGTATGAATCACCCCATTCTGACTTTTTGGGGTTCCATAAATCCTCTTCTCTTAGAACTTGCTTATCATCTATTTCTCATCATCTCTCCAAAAGTGGGTGATACAAAGTGAGTGTGTCTTTCTCTCAGGGACAACTGTGTTTTCATCGGCCTCCTCAAGGTCTGAAGGAATGAATCTCCAGTGGTGGGATTTGGAGCAGCTCAGTGGACTGGGGATGGATGGCAGGGGTAGTTTTTCTAGAGGCCACTGAAAAGTCCAGGGGCAGGTCTGGCTTTCAGTGAGCACTCATTCCCTTACAAGGGTGACCCCCAGATAGCTGATCAGTGGTCAGGCTGGTTCAGTGAAGCTCACTATTCTTTGTTTTCATTGGTCCCCTAGTAGAGAAGGGACCACTTTGTGAGGTCCTTCTGGCATGTAGGAAATCTACCGTAACCCACCCAATACTTAATTCACTCTAGGATGAAAGGTTTCAACACTTCAGTTAGGTCATTGGTTAAATACTTTACGTTAAACCGTATAATGAAATACTATTCAGCCCCAATCTCGAGTGGCTGTACTTGAGGCATCACATGGCAGAGAAGTTCTCTTCCTTCCAAGCCCCAGCTTTTATCAGGCAGACTGCCAGAGTTGGCCATCATCGTTTAATGGGCCAGGGTCGTGAGGACTGGACTCTGCCAAGGCATGCATACTCACGATTGTGGAGTCTCAGGCCAAATACAAGAGCACAGTTAATAGCTAATACAAATCTAAGACTTACAGGAGGTAAAAATCCCCCTTTCTGCTCACAGGTCCCTGGAGAGGCAGTCTCTTAGCAAAGTGCTATTCAGAGAAAAATTATGCAGAGGAGGCTGAGATGTGGAGAAGCCAGATCCTCATCTCATCCCTCTGGTATAGACAGAAGGGATAAATCCAGATACCTATTAAGTGACCTTTATATGTTTCTAGTAAGTGTGACATAAAGGAGCCTTTCCTGATCTTTAAGTCATGGTTACTCAGTTGATGATGTCCTAAATTAATTTTGCTTCTGTGTGTATTTTTTTAAGCCATGACAATTGTATCTTTTTGTTTTAGAATGGGCCATGATTAGCCCAGTTCCTGGAGCACCTCGGGGTTGGGTTTTATGAGGGCAAAAGGGTGTCATTATAACTGCTAGCTCAGGCCTTCTCCAGTGGAGATAGGGAGAGGAGTTGGTATTTGCAGTGTCACGGAGGTGGTGGGGAGTGCAGAATTAGAGCACCTTCACTGCAGCAGCAAGGACAACTTTATGAAAGTAACAATTTGGGTAATACAGGAGAGTGTTTTTGATAAATACTGTTACGAGAGAAGCCGAAGCCTAATGGTTGTTTTTCTCTTCTGGTTAAAAATTACTGGGTTCTGCCTCCCTGCCTCCTCCACCTAAGTAACTCTGGGAACGCATGGATGCTTTTTTTTTTTTTGTGGCCAGAAGGTTCTTTACTCTTGCCTCTTGAAAATTTTGAAATATGCAATATTATCCCAGATTACTATATAGCAGAAAAGCGTCACACTATGTAAAACAGTTGGTTCCCCTTTAAGAAGTTCTAAGATGAAAATGCAGCTTTGCAAAATAGATCTCAGTGTCATGTATCACCCCAAAAACTCAAATTATATTTGCATTAAAATTTTCTCAAAGCAAAATGTTTTATGCTTTTAACTAGAAAGGATGCTCTTGGTTCTGGAGCAGAATTCCAGCTCTCCTGGATAGGGCAAAATGGCTTGAGATAGGCCTCAAGGAGTTAATGCTTATTGGGCATTATTCCTAGGGCAGCTTCTCCCCAGGGAGGGGAGGGGACAGGACACACGGTGTTTGGGTTGAGAGCCAGTGCTAGCCTAGCCGCATTGTTTACTCTCCACCTACTCAGAACACGCTGGTGTGGCAGAGAGAGCACGTATGCCTGGGTTTTGGATGCTGAGCACAGAAAGCCCCATTTGGTGACTCACACTGTGCACTGAGGCAGCAGGCAGTGTGGTGGGGCTGGGTAGTTAATCTTGTTAACACTTGCCTTACACGAACTGTGTAGGAACGGCTGGAGGCGATGATGCGCCGGTCCCTGGAGCGCACACAGCAGCTGGAGCTGAAAAAGAAGTATTCGTGGGGAGCACCACTGGCCATTGGACCCGGAGGACATGATGGTGAGTGTAGGGTTGCCCCTGTATTTCAGGTCCTGGGTGGGAAATAATGGAGCAGGCAGGGGATTATGGGCACCACTGGGTGTCTCCAGGATCTGGGGGATGCTTTGCACAGCTTTTCAGAGGCACCACTTTCAGATGTGATGTTTAAAACTGCCAAGATTCCTATGCATGCATTTGTTATGAAGGGGATCTGTGCATTCTTCTTGATAGCAAACAGCAGTTGACACAAAAACTGGGCTTTGAGGGAGAGCAAAAGAGAAGACTTTGAACGCAGAGCCCAGTGAGCCGGGCCCAGCTGGCAAGCCCAGGGATGTTCTGACTTCAGGGGAGGGAAACGGCAGGAGGCTCTGTCACTGTTCCAGATGCGATCAGGAAAAGCACAGTGGCAGTTATCCTCCAAAAAGGGCTGGACTATTTCCTGCTGCATTTTAAATTTTTGTTGCTTTTTCGACTTTGTTTCAAGGTGACTTATTTCATTACCAGTTCAAACTCATCTTTAAATTTTCAAATGTATAATTTAATATATGGATTGTTACTAGTCTCTGGATGGCTTTTCCTTCTTTTCAGTGTCTCACTACATTTCAGCGATCTTAGCATTCTGTTATGCAGGAGGTGTGTACTAGCTCTATCTGAGAGCAAATGGATTTGTGTTTACAGGACAGTTCTTGACTTTGCTGTATTGTGCTTTTCACCTTTGGGCAGTAAATATACTTTATTTTTTTCTTTTTTGAAAAGTCAACAACCCATTTCAGTTACTTTTTCTAATTTCCTAATTAGAAACTAAGAAGCAACAAGAAATTGGGACTTTTTTCTTTTACCTCTCTTTGCTCTGATTTTTTGCTGTGTAGGTGAATCAGAAAATACCCCACCCCCTCCTCTAGGTTTAGCAGCCAGCACCCTCCCTCCGGATGCAGGGACCACTGCCGCAGCTGCCGAGTCCACCAACGGTATATCCGAGCGTCACTGTGCCATAGCATTTTGTGATAACTGTTCTGATCATCCTCCCCCATCACCATGTCTGCGTCAAGCACTTTTACAATTGGTTTCTTAGTCTGGCCTGTCACAATTTTTTTTTCCTAGCAATGTGAATGACATACCCATATTTCTTTGTTCCTCTGTCATTATAGAGTGGTGCATGCCTTACATCTTAGTGCCCCGGAGACATTTCATCCTCAACTCACTAACGTCTGCCTTGAAAATCTTGTCAGTGTTGGATTTCTGCACATTCAGATCTTTAACAATCTCTTCATCATCTGTTGTAGACATTAAGTAGCAGGGCATTCTGATTACTTCTGGTTACCAAAACCTGTAATCACCCGGAGTTCTGAATGGAAAACTTGGGCTTAGTGTTAAAGTGATAGATTCCTGGAGAGGTGTTTGAGAGGGAGTGGTAGGAATTTTATCAGTGCTAACACTGGTAATCCAAATAATTAGATAATTTGGCTTTGTGCTTGATTTTATTTAATAGGCTGTCTGTTTTGTATACAGGCCTGGGAAACTCCCCTGGTCTAGATCAAGAACAGAACTAGCCAAACTTTGTTTCCATTTAATAATGACTTTAGAAATTCAATCCATCTTCAACTGGCAAAAAAAAAAAAAAGCTGTAAAAGGGATGCAATATTTACCAACAATGCGGAAGGTCATATTAGCAGTAGGAATCAATATCCTTGGTTTCTGACATTCCTTTGACAATGAATAATCCTTACTGGGGGTGCTTCGTAACGGCAGTTTTGCTGCACAAGCAGATTTACCTCTAGTGTGGGCACTGGCTTTCCCCCTAAGAAAGGTGCAGGGGGGCTGGGCGTGGTGGCTTGTGCCTGTAATCCCAGCACTTTGGGAGGCTGAGGCAGGCGGATTGCTTGATGTCAGTAGTTCGAGACCAGCCTGGCCAACATGGTAAAACCCCGCCTCTACTAAAAATACAAAAATTAGTCAAGTGTGGTGGCGGGTGCCTGGAGCCCCAGCTACTCAGGAGGCTGAGGCAAGAGAATTGCTTGAACCCGGGAGGCAGAGGTTGCAGTGAGATCGTACCAGTGCCCTCCAGCCTGGGCAACGGAGCAAGACTCTGTCTTGAAAAAAAAGAAAAAAGAAAGGTGCAGAGAGGTGCAGTAATCACCCACTGGGAATCAGCACCCAGGGCCCGGGCCAGGGTGAAATGAGTGCAGTACTTGACTAGAGCATACAATTTAAGGGAGTGCCAAAAATCTCAGTAATAAAGATAAAATAATATCTTAATGTGATATTTTTTAAAATCCAAATTAATGCAAAACAATCCATAATAAACAACAAATTTCTAAAGACTGGTGCCATGCTGAGCACATCAGAGCCTGAAGCAAAAGGGAAAATGTGTACTCCTATATACGTGGTTTTATTAATTTCTAATGTTTAATTTTTTCAAAACATTAAAGTAGTTTAAAATATGGAAAAATGGAAAAGTAAGAGTATTAAAACTCATATAATTTCAACTTTAAATAGTTTTATTTCTACACAAATCAAATTTATTGTACTTTTACTTCAGCTTTAGTTAATTAAAAATTATCGGGCCAGGTGCAGTGGCTCACGCCTGTAATCCCAGCACTTTGGGAGGCTGAGGCAGATCACGAGGTCAAGAGATCGAGACCATCCTGGCCAACATGGTGAAACACTGTCTCTACTAAAAATACAAAAATTAGCTGGGCGTGGTGGCATGCACCTGTAGTCCCAGCTACTCAGGAGGCTGAGGCAGGAGAATCACTTGAACCCGGGAGGCGGAGGTTGCAGTGAGCCGAGATCGTGGCACTGCACTCTAGCCTGGGAGACAGAGCAAGACTCTGTCTCAAAAAAAAAATTATTTAAGATTGTCATTTGGTCAGCAGAAATTATAGAACATCGCAGTTCTTATGGCAGTTCTCATGGGAAAACACGATGAGCAGAGGAGTAGATTTTGAAAATATTATTGACGAGTTTGCTTTTTCTACAACCAAGAGCACACATTTTTCTTTTGGCCTCAGGCTCTAACTTAGCTTGGCAGGGCACTGTCAGCATCTCTTTGTTTGCCGTCTGAAATAATGACTGGAACGTAATAGGAACACCAAACTCAGGGTCGCCTGTTAAAATCCTAACCTCAAACAGTTAAAGCATTTGCAAAAGGACCATTTTGATCTGTCTCTTACTAAGTAAGAAAAGGAAAACCAACTGCTAAAGAGGCCGTTCTGCTTTAAATACAACTCTGAGAGGACGGATTTCATCTCTCTCCAACCTGAGCTACAGATAACCTTCATAAAAGAGTCGGTTTCAGCAAGCGGTGACAGTCAGACCATAGGGCGTTTTCCAGTGGTGATTTGTCTCTGGGTCCAAGTTGGTTTTGTTTTTGTGTGATGTGAGCATGCTCAAAAATCCCTAGACAAAAGAAAATGATTTGTTGGTGGGAT
Organism: Pan paniscus; assembly: GCF_029289425.2. Lineage (NCBI taxonomy): Eukaryota > Metazoa > Chordata > Mammalia > Primates > Hominidae > Pan > Pan paniscus. The sequence continues at coordinate 21,849,365 of NC_073272.2, read as the reverse complement.
TAACAGGGCTTCAGTTGAACAGTTGAGTGAGGTTGAACATTTGAAATTGAAGATGACAACACAGTGAAGAAGTTGCAGAGATTTTGCTGCAGACCAAGGGCTGCTGTAGCCTGGTCATTTCTAGAGTAGGATAATGAGATGCCAGGATGATGAAAGCAGAGCATGCTGTGCCACAACATTTAGGAGGTGCGTGGATGAGGACAGGAAGGACACTTCGGGATATGTGTTTCTTGGTTCTACAGTAGTGTGATGAATACCAATGTCTTTAATGCATTTCTCTGCAGCATGTGACAAACTTTCAACATCAACTATGAGTTTGCCAAAGCCGACGGAGCCTCCCATGAGTAAACGCCTGTCTTCGTCCACCGTGGCAATATCCTATTCCCCAGACCGAGGCAAGTGAACATGTAGACTTGGTCTCTCTAGTTTGTTTCTTTTCTGGTGTGAGCATCTTAACGTTCGTCTTTGTGAGAGTCTCCTCTTGAGCCTTCTGCAGATACCATCATTGTCCTAGTCTTGTGGTCTGAATGTGGGAGCTTTAGGGCCTTGTCAGTGGGACTTTGGAACGTGGCACGGCTCTTTAGAGCCAGGTCGTTGTTGAATAGAGGTAGGAATTAATGCAGTCTCCCAGTCTGAAAGAGACTGTTCTGTTTTCCACATTGCATGTAGGAGTTATCCTGCCCAGGAATTAATTAACCAGTGGGCAGATGTGACCATTAAAGTAACTGCCTGGTCAATGATGGAATACAGTTGATTAGCCAGAAAGAGCAGAATTGATAAGTTATAGTTATATGGGAGGCTTAGATATGTGAAAAAATGGGGTTCTGCAGTCATCTGTGGTTTATAGGCCTGCCCATTTTGTAGATGAAAAGAGAAGCACAGAACTAATGAGGCCTCTAAAAGAGGAAAAGGTTGGGTGGCGCTCTGTTTTGAGTTAGGAGATGATGTGTATGGGACGTGTGCCAGTTCCAGAACCTGAGTAGATTTAACACGGTCTGCATTCTCACAAAGGCTCAGATAAGTCACTGAAAGTCTGTTTATACCTTTCAGAGTATACAGGTTAAGGAAATGACGGAAGCTCTCCATGCACTAAATGTTTATTCTAAAGCAACATTGAAGAAGTATCAGGTGCCAGTGGAGTGTTTAGCACAAGTTATCACCAAGGGCAGAGCAAAAGGCTGGTTGCGACTTGGCAGAGGCTGGTGTGCCTTCCTGGTTGTTTCCACTGACATTGACCTTGTACCTCTATCCCAGAGGCATATTATGTGTGTCAGAGACCCTATAAGGTTCATAACGCTACTGATCTGTGATGCAGTTCATGGTAAGCACCAGGAACCTGGAAGTGATGAAGAGCTGAATACAGAGTGAGGGAAAAGTTAATTCATTGCCATATATAATACATTCAAAACTGATCTAAATATTTTGGTCATTGACTTCCAGATTATGAATACTACTATTTGTCTTTCATTAAAGCTGATAATCAGTTGGCTGTTTGTATTTTTGTGCCTCTCACTTAATTTTTACCCTTATTGACATGTAAAAAGTATGAAAAGATATATTTTTATACTATTACAAGATGACATTTTATTTAAAAATCAGTGTGTTATGAAATGCTTCTTAGCGCAGGACCTAAAACAAGTGTTTTATAGGCATAATTTGTTTTCTACTTGGAGTAAAGGTTTTTTGGTTGTTGTTGTTTTTTTTTTTTTTTTTGAGACAGGCTCTCTGTTGCACAGGCTAGAGTGCAGTGATACAGTCTTGGCTCACTGCAAACTCTGCCTCCCGGGCTCAAGCCATCCTCTCACTTCAGCCTCAAGTAGCTGGGACTACAGGCGCATGTCACCATGCCCAGCTAATTTTTTTGTATTTTTTGTAGAGACGAGGTTTCGCCACGTTGCCCAGGGTGGTCTCAAATTCTTGAGTTCAGGTGACCCGACTGCCTTGGCCTCCCAAAGTGCTGGGATAACAAGCATGAGCCACCATGCCTGGCCATAAATGATTTCCTGAGTCCATATTACATCTGGGAGGTGGGCTAATTCTCTGAGTGATACAGGTTACTGTACTGCAATAGCATATTGAATGGATTTTGGTACCTAGTGACAATTAATGCACTCTCCCAAACTCTAAAGGACACATTATTTGTTTTATTTTACGATGACAAATTCCAAATCCATCCTTTGTTCAAATATTTTTATTTTCCATGTTCTGCCACCCAAAAGTTAATTTGCACCATGCATTGTGTTGTTTAAATGTTTTATTTTGTTTTGTTTTAATTTTGCTTTTTAAAATTTTCATTTGATTCCATCCCTCAGCTCATCACATGCACCTTAGTCCAATGGAAGCCATTCTTGTTTCGCGACTGTTGACACCCACACAGTCTTCTTTAGCCAGAAGCAGAGCTTCAGTCATGCTCTCTGGGCAGGCCAATGATTCAGGTAAAAGAGGCTAAGCTGGTAACACCAAGGAAAATGCCCGAAGAGGTGTTGGTCAGCCTAGGATTTACTCCTGAATTTTTGGATTTTGCTTCCTATTTGCTGGCTTTGTGAAAAGTCTTCATTGGTTAATAACGTCTTATACCAGTGTTTTGCTGTTTTATGTTTCTTTTGAGTGTCACAGAGGTGAGTAAATTATCTTATGAGTGAGAGCATGTTCTTTAGGGGAAGAAAACCCCACTTGATGAACTCTGGAGGTTAGTAGACTTTTCTTAAGAGACGGTGTGGCAAAACAGCCTGTAGACCAGTCTGGGGTGTCCCATAGCCAGCTCTACCACTCACTAGCTCTCACCATTGAGGGTAAGTTAATTAACTTCTTTAAGCCTCAGTTTTCTCATCTACAAGATGGAGCTATTTTAAATTATTTTGAAGATTAAATGAGAGAGTGCATGCAAATGAGATAGCACAATGATTAGCACAGAATGAAAGCTAGAAACTTTGAGAAGTTTCTAGCCTCACTACTCAAAAGGTGGTCCATGGACCAGCAATGGCAGCAGCATCTAGGAGCTTGGTTGGAAGGCCCCACCTAGCCTGCACACTGAAGTCTGAGAAACACTGGACCAGACCATCAAAGCCCTGCCTTTATCAAAGCAGATCAAGTCATCATGTCAGGATTTGTGGCGGCTGGCATTCTCTTTGTTTCCAGATGAGCAGCACTGTGTCCACCTAAGGTCAGGTCTACTCTCTGTTCTCCAGATAGTGTACTCAGTTGTGATGATACATAAATGAGATAAAACTTCTGCCTAGTTGTAGCTGCTTCCAAACAGTTATACTGTTTCTGCAAATAAGTTGTACAGATAGCTAATAAGTTCATAAGATGCTCAACATCATTAATCATTAGGGAAATGCAAATCAAAACCATAGTGGGATGCCACTTTACACCCACTAGGATGACTAGAATTTTTTTAAAAGGGGAAATAACCACGTGTTGGTGGAGGTGTGGAGACACTCTTCCCTCACACACTGCTGGTGGGAATGTAAAATGATGCAGCTACTGTAGAACACGGTCTGACCGTTGCTCAAAAACTTAAGCATAGAGTTCCCATACGACCCAGCAATTCCACTCCTAGGTATACAGCCAAGGAAATTAAAAACATATGTTTGCACAAAAACTTATTCACAATAGCCACAAAGTGGAAAGAAAATATGATATACCCATAAAGTAGAATATTATTCAGCTATAAAAAGAAATACAGGCCAGGCATGGTGGCTCACACCTGTAATCTCAGCACTTTGGGAGGCCAAGGTGGGCGGTTCACTTGAGGTAGGGAGTTCGAGACCAGCATGGCCAACATAGTGAAACCCCATCTCTACTAAAAATACAAAAATTAGCTGGGTGTGGTGGTGCACACCTGTAATCCCAGCTACTCGGGAGGCTAAGACAGGAGAATCACTTGAGCCCAGGAGGTGGAGACTGTAGTGAGCCGAGATTGCACCACTGTACTCCAGCTTGGGTGACACAGCGAGACTCCATCTCAAAAAAAAAAAAAAAATACAGATACATGCCACAAGATGGATGAACCTTGAAAATGTGCTAAGTGAAAGAAACCAGTTGCAAAAGGCCACATATTGTGTGCTTCTATTTATGTGAAATGTCTGAAATAGGAAAATCCATGGAGATGGACAATAGATGGTGGTTATCAGAGACTGGAGGAGGGAAGGAAGGGGAGTGACTGCTTAACGGACAAAGTTTATTTGGGGAATCTTGAAAATGTTTTTAGAAGTAGACTGTGGTTATGGTTCCACAACCTTGCAAATGTAGCAAAACCTCCAAATTGTATGTGTATATGTATACGTATACATATACGTATACATATATGTATATATATGTATATGTATTTAAAGACAGGGTCTTGCTCTTTTACCCTGGCTAGAATGCAGTGATGTGATCATAGCTCACTGCAGCCTCGAACTCCAAGCCCTCCTCTCACCTCAGCTTCCCAAGTAGCTGGGACTACAGGCACACACCACCATGCCTGGCTAATTTTTTGGATTCTTTGTAGGGACAAGGTCTCACTATGTTGCTCAGGCTGGTCTCAAACTCTTGAGCTCAAGCGCGACCCATCTACTTTGGCCTCCCAAAGTTCTAGGATTACAGGTATGAGCCACCATGCCTGTCCTGTATACTTTTTAAAGGGTGAATTTTATGGTATATGAATTATGTATCAAAAAACCCTAGCAAGTAGGAAGTACCCCATTTCGAGAATAAGGAATATGTTGGGGTTCCCTAAGAGCAACTCCAGGATCAGTGATTTGCTAGGAAGACTCACAGGATCCCCAGTGAAAGGATGCAAGCAAAGTCAGCAAAGGAGAAAGACACATGGGACAAAGTCCTGGGAAGACCAGGCACAAGCTTGCAGAGTCCTCTCTGGTGGAGTCACTCAGGACGCCTTTCACCCCAGCAATGAGTTACGACAACATATATGAAATGTTGCCAACCAGGGAAGCTTTTTAGAGACTCAGTGCCAACGGTTTTTACAGAGGGCTGGTCACATGTACTCTGTGCCCAGCACATACCCAAATTCCAGGTTCCCAGAAGGAAAGCAGGTATTCAACATACACCATGTTGTTTGTTTATGCCCTGTGAGCCCCTCAACAGTTAAAGGGGGATCGTCCTAAAATGTAAGTTCCCAGGTGCTGGCTAAAGGCTAACCTTGTAAGCAGGCCTTAGTAGGGACAGCAGTCAGGCTTGCTATGTTAACTCATTTTTGCACAGCTCACCCACTTGACCCTTGGCCAAGGTGTCTTTACAGAAAATTTTTCAGTAGGGCCCCACATAGCGGGGGGTGAGACCATCCTGCAGTATTGATCTCAGTTATGTCCTTTAGGGGTTCTGGGACTTAGCAGTTAAAGCAAATCTCATTAACCAGAAGGTCTGTCTTTTTTTTTTTCTCTTTCTTTTCTTTTTCTTTTTCTTATTTATTTATTTATTTATTTATTTATTTATTTATTTATTTTGGAGACAAGGTCTTGCTCTGTTGCTCTTAGCCACGCTGGAGTGCAGTGGCATGATCATGGCTCACTGTGGCCTCAACCTCCTAGGCTTAAGTGATCATCCCACCTAAGTCTCCTGAGTAGCTAGGACTATAGGTGTGTGCTACCACACTTAGCTAATTTTTTTTTTTTTTTTTTTTGTAGAGATAGGGTCTTCCTATGTTGCCCAAGTTGGTCTCAAACTCTGGGACTCAAGCGATCCTCCCACCTCGGCCTCCCAAAGTGCTGGGATTACAGGCTTAAGCCACTGCACCTGGCCTTAGAAAGGTCTGTTTGAGGCAGCCAGGTGGCCTCCTCCATCAGTTGCTGTATGAATCTTTTTACCTGGCCTGTGGCATCAGCTCAGGCCCAGAAAAGCTCTGGCCAGTAAGTTGAAACTGATCTGAATGCCTTCCAGGCCTTACGCCGTGTCATGATAATCGTGGCACGCACATAGGAACTATGATCCCCAAGGGCTCATGTGGTTCCCTGGAAAAAAAGAGTTGAAGATGTTAGGGCACACTAGCAGGGTATCATTGGTCAGTCAGTCCCCAGTGTGGCCTCCCACTGTGGTGACTGGTGCCTCAGGATGCTCAGTCCAGTGCAGGTAATTCAGCTCAGTCCCAGGTTTTATGGGGGCTGCCTGAGGCCATCAGTCCCAAACAGTTCTACCAGTGACCCTACTTCATCTTCCTGGCAAGTGCAGATGGCATCTGGAGGTGTTCTGTGGGGACAGGTAGGAACTGGCCCCACTCCTGCCGGCTCATAGTCATGCTGTCACATGCCATCTAGGCTCAGCCATGGGTCTGAGTCCAAGGTGCTTTCAGCACAAGGAGTTTTCCTTCAGGAAGGAGAGCGCTTCCAGGAGCAGTTATGGAAAACAGAACACAAATGTCCTTCCGTATCCCTGTATCATTTTTACCCCAGGTGTTGGATTATGTTGTTTTTCTCCATGTCCTATTCAATAATCAAAACTTTACATTTTCTTAATCATCCCCTACTCTCACCCAGACCTTTCAAAGAAAGGACAAAAGCATTTCTTAAAACCCATTTTTATCCAACTTAACCAGAAAGATATATTGTGTTCAGGTATTAGGCTAAAATCCTAAGTTTTCAAAACGTTTTAAAGTAGGTTTGTATCACCTCTGAGCCCTTTCATCTTGATCATTTTATCCAGTGAGCAGCCTAGAAAAGATCAATCCCTTTCCAGTGACAGCTGCATTTAACAAATTGCTTTACTGACGTGTGTAGTGAGAGAAAGGTAGAGGAAATATAGTCAGGATCTCAGTCTATTACAAACTGCAGCTACTCCAGAAAATTAAACACAAAGCATCAACAGCAGTGACACTTTCCCCAGAGGGGATGGAGTTCAGTCTGTCAGGGATGGCTGAAAGAGTCACATTGCCTGTGATGTGACTTGGAGCTTTTGTAGGAATCATGTGTTGGGAATATAATCAGACTCTGCATCAGAAATAATAGAGCCAATGAGCAGCTTGATTGTGGATGGTCCCATCAGAGAACAAGCCCTGTCTTGTGGGCACTTGTATGTGACCCAGTCTAGCAGCATCCAGAATCTTTTTACAGTTTTGGGCCCCATGAAGGGCATTCTATGTTTGTAGTGGTCCCTACTCGATTTTTAAAACTCCAGAAGCATGTCTTTTTCTAGAAATTGCCTGTCTTTTCATATCTCCCCTTTTTAAGAGGCTCCATTAGACAAAAGTCATAGCAGAAAAATCTACTACAGAGACTTGTTCTGGTTCTAATATTTGGAGTTTAAATTCCAGCCTACCCACTGCTGGCAAAAAGCAAGGAGGTTGTGTCTAACTCTCACTTGGAGGAGAAAACAAAAACCAAAGGCATCACTTGGGCTGTGCTTTTTCCCTCACTTTAGCTAGCATGCTACAGTCAAAAGCAGCCAGGGGGATCCATCAAGCCAACTCTCTTGGAGCTGTCTTGGTCATCTTTAAATTCCGTAGGTCACTTTTACCTCTCACAACAGCTCAGCTGCTGTTTTATACCATGGATAACTTCATAGCCACCCAGGCATCACAAGTTTGTTCTCCACCCTTTTGTCCTTTTCCCAAAATGTGATTTTACCACGTTTCAGCAAATCAGGGTCATTTCAGCAATTCCCATTTCTGACACTAGTTGTGCCAGAGTTCCCCAAGACCACCCCAGGTTTGATGATTGGCTAGGAGAACTTGGAAGAATCAGCATAGTTCCACGCATGGCTGTGACTTATTTTTTCTTTCTTAGCTTTTTTTTTTTTTTTTTTTTTTTCGAGATGGGGTCTTTCTCTGTCACCCAGGTTGGAGTGTAGTGGCGCGATCTTGACTCACTGCAGCCTCAACTTTCCAGGCTCAAGCGATCCTCCTGCCTCAGCCTCCAGAGTAGTTGGGACTACAGGAGTGTGCCCCCATGCCAAGCTAATTTTTGTATTTTTTGAAGGGCTGTGGTTTCACCATGTTGCCAAGGCTGGTCTCAACCTCCTAAGCTCAGGTGAGCCACCATGCCCGGCCCATGGCTATGATTTATTATAGCAGGAGGAAACATGAAAAAACTAGCAAATGGAGGAGGTGCATGGGACTAAGTTCAGAAGTAACCAGGTGTGGATTTCCAAGAGTCTTCTTCCAGTGGAGTCACATGGGATGAGCTTAATTCCTCTACCAACACATTGTGACAACATGTATGAAATGTTGCCAGGCTGGGAAGTTGGCTAGAAACTCAGTGCCCAGGGTTTTTACTGGGGGCTAGATATGTAGGCATCCGCTCCCAGGCACATACCCAGATTCCACACTCCCACAAGAAAAGCAGATGCTTAGCATAAACCATACTGTTTGTATAAACAGTTTAGACACCCATCAGTTAATGGTGGGAACCCTCCTGAAATCTAAGTTCTCAGATGCCAGCCAAGGGCCACCCTTATAAACAGGCCTTTCTAAGCACAGCAGTCAGATCTGCTATGTTAACCCTTTTGTGCACAAGGAAATCGATGTTTAGAGAGGTTAAGTAACCTGCCCAAGGTGATCCAGCTGTTAGGTGGCAGTGCTAGGTCTCTGTGGCTCCAAAGTACAGACTTTTAACCCCTGAAATAAACTTGAATAAACTTGACTCTTGAGTCATAATGGGAGCCTTTTTAGGGTAAGATCCATCCTGTGTACAATAGAAAAGTATGATATTGATTGCCCAGGTCATATTTTAACAGAAATGTGTTCTTCCCAACTCTCTGCTCTACTTTTTCCATCTGTACTCTCTGTCCTTCTGGCTGTTATATTGTAACTTTCTAGTATTCCATGTCTGTCCTCGTTTAGCTCCTCTTGGCCCTCTTAACCCTTCTTACAAGTCTTCACCCACTCGAAACATTGAGAAGAAGAAAGCTACATCTACGTCTACATCTGGTGCAGGAGATGTTGGGAAAGAAGCCCTTTCAGGAGGAGAGGCCTCTCTGGTAGGTTTAAAACCACCCACCCACTCACTCCTCTAGACTGTGTTCTGTCTGATGGTGTGATTACTTCTGTGCTTGACCTGGGCTGTCTGTTTCCATCAATCTCCTGGGACTGCTTAAAGCAGGAAAGGGTAGATTTAGTTCAAAATTTTACCCAACCTTTGAAAATCATTTAACTTTTTGCACCCTCTTAAGTCTTAGTACCTTGGAGCAAATTCTTAATGATGTCCTTGTCACAGCCTGCCCTCCAGAGGACAGGAGTCAGAAGGAATGTTCTAAATATCCTCTGTCTTCCTCGTTACGGATATCTGATTCTGGGTCAGTCTTGCCTGTGCATCTAAGTGGAACTGAGGATCTACGTCAACTTTTACCTACAAAAGTAATCATTAAATATTCTTTTGAGATGAAGTCTTTTTATGTTGCCCAGGCTGACCTTGAATTCCTAGGCTCAAGTAATCCTCCTGCCTCAGCCTCCTGAGTAGCTGGGACTACAGGCACATGTTACTATGCCAAGCTTAAACATTTTTGATGGCATACTGGCACTATCAGTAAATTAAATGTTGAGCAGGCACCCCCAATTGTGTCTATTTATTTAGAAATTACACAGTGCCATACTACTTTTGTTAGTTATCGATTGCTACTTAACAAATCACCTCAAACCTTGGCAGCTTAAAATAACAAATATCTATTAATTCATGGGTTCTTTGGGTCAGAAATTCAGAGTGACTTAGTGGTTCTGGTACAAGGTCTTTCATGAGGTGTGGTCAAGATGTTGGCCAGGGCTGCATCATCTGAAAGCATGTCTGGGCCTCATCTGAGACGGCTCATTCATGGCTGTTGGCAGGAGGCCTCGGTTCCTCACTGCATGGGCCTGTCCATAAAGCTGCTTGAGTATCCAAATGATGCCACAGCTGGCTTCCCTCCAAGCAAGCTATCGGGAAGCTGCAGTGTCCTTTAAGTAAGTCACTAAGATGAACCTACACTCAAGGGGAGAGGAATTAAGCTTCACCTGTCGAAGGGAGGAATATCAAATAATGTCAGGACTTATTTCAAAACTACTGCATTTTATAATGCCATATTTTCTTTTCAAATCTGTTGTGGCTCTTAGAAGTGCATGTTTTAGACTCTCGGATTTTACTATACAGTGGATTAGTGTTGAAAGGGATTGATGGATGTGAGTGTGGGGGCCAATTGAGGACTTGCTGCAGAAAAGTGTGATAGGGAGAGAAGGGAGCTAACCCTTGTGGAGCACTTTCTGCAGGCTGGGCACTGATGTCTGTTCCCTTCTGCCAAAGGAGGTAATGGGAAGACCTACAGGACTAGGTGGGGTTGCAGACCCATTATACCATGTATACCATCAGGGGCCACAGCTCACTGTCTTGGATGTTGTAACCACATTTTTACCCACCTGTAATTTTTTTGTAGTGATTTTACATTTTTATACTCTTTTCAGTTCCTCTATGTCTAAGACCATAATATGGTTCAGTTGTTAACTCTTTGAAAGATAACAAGGAGAAGGAAATCTTTGCATTTTGAGGCTGATTTTTTTTAACTGGATAATGCAAATGTGATGACCTCATCCTGCCTCCCCGCAAAGATGCCTGTCATGTGAAGCGTTACAGCTTCATATCGATCCCTCTGAAAGAAAGCTGTGCATTGTTCCATCTGGGGTATTAGTCTTATAAATTGTGGAAGTAGTGCCAGTCATGGACTGTGGCTATCCTGTGTCCCCTACAGGTGGAGAAGGTGAAGCGGGGGCAACGAACAGCAACTTCTCTTCCCGTTGTGAACTTCGGGTCCCCTCTGAGAAGATGCGAGTTTTCTGGAGGCATTCCTAAGAGACCATCTTCTCCTGTGATATCCAAGTAAGCATCTCTCCCCTTTGCCAGACAGTCTGACTGTCATGAGTCAGTTTGCTAGGGCTTTGTGCCATCCAGTGTTGCAGCTCCTGCTCCCCCGTGAGGCGTGGCCAGCCAGAAGAGGTAAGTGGGAGAAATGCTGGCCTTGGAGTTACCTGGCTTGACTCTCTGTGTATCTTCTGGGTGAAAGATCCTTTGCTAAGGGACCCCAGTGCGTAACAGGGCTTTTATTTACCAAGATGATGCATTCAGCATTTTCTCTTTAGGTCCATGAATTCCATTCTGCTTTTCTGGTATTCTTTTTCCAGTTGCATTTGGATTTAAGTGATTGCATTGGGCTTGGGCTCCTCCTGACATTCTCCCCCACCTTGTTGTCTCTCTCTTTAATAGAGAGACAATAATAACTTGTCAGCCATGATCAACAGTATTTTAATGAAGCAAATATATATGTGTGTGTGTGTTTTTAAGAAATGGGGTCTTGTTGGGTTGCCCAGGCCTGGAGTGCAGTGACTGTTCACAGGCATAATCACAGCACGCTATAGCCTCCAACTCCTGGGCTCAAGTGATCCCCCCGCCTCAGACTCCCAAATAGCTGGGACCACTATGCCCATGCACCATAACGCCACCATGCCTAATTTTTGTTAGGAACTAGGTAAACTCACCAAGGAAACCATGTAACTGAAAAATTTACAATAACTATGTGACCACCAAGGTCTTAAGTCATTAAAATATTTTACTGACAGTAACTGACAAAAGACTCAGTAAATAACTCAGTCCAGTAGGACAGTGGAAACCATCTTTAGTAGGACAGGGAAAGAAAGAGAAATATGATTTAATTTGGGAAAACAGGAAAGTTTTTATATGGAGAGAATCATATAAACTTTATTCAGTGTATCAGTTTAGTTCAGAGAATGTTGGATAAACACAAGTTTAATGAACACTTGCGAATTTGTCAAAAATATTTAAAGATGACATCAGCTCTTAAATTTCCAATGTGTTGCTTTCTAATAGAGACTTTTTCACTACTATTAATAATTTTTTTTAGAGATCACTATGGTTTTGATACACTACTAATACCTGCCATTGATGTGTTTGTCCTCCATAAGGAAAATCTTTCCATAGCACATCACTGAATTAAAAGCCTACTTTTCTTTCTTTCTTTATTTTTAGTTCATTGCAACCTTTCTGTGCTAGTATTGCCCATCTTTGGTTATGGTGTTGTTATCCTACCACCTCTTTAAATTTATTATGTGGACTCTACGATCCGTTTACCTCTGTCTTATTTCTGAGCCTTTTTCACCTTCCACCCATGCATCATTACTCTGATGTTAATTTTGGACATTTGCATTAACAGAAAGAAAAGCCTAGTTTACGCTGAGACTTTTACAGGCTCCACCCTCTCTCTGTCTTGCTGGAATTTGGACTCATGGTCCCTGCAGGGATACTAGCTTGCAAGTTTCATCATTATTATTGTAAATGGTAGTATCTTCTATAGAAATGAGAATTATAGGTATACCTAGTTTTGTTGTACTTTGCACTTCGCAAATACTGTTTTTTGTTGTTGTTGTTGTTGTTGTTTGTTTTACAAATTGAAGGTTTGTGGCAACCCTGCATTGAGCATGTCTGTCGATGCCATTTTTCCAATAGTGTGTGCTCACTTCTTGTCTCTGTGTCACATTTTGGCAATTCTCAAAATATCCAAACTTCATTATTATTATTATATCCATTATGGTGATCTGTGATCAATGATCTTTGATGTTACTGTTATAATTGTTTTGGGGTGCCATGAATTGCACCCATATAAGATGACAAACTTAATGTGTGTGTTCTGACAGCTCCACTGACAGGCCATTCCCCCATCTCCCTCTCCTCGGATCTGTCTACACCCTGAGACAGAGTAATATTGAAATGAGGCCAATTGATAACCCAACAATGGCCTCTTAGTGTCCAAGTGAAAGGAAGTGCCACAGATCTCTCCCTTTAAATCAAAAGCTAGAAATGATTGAGCTCAGTGAGGAAGGCACATCAAAAGCTGACATGGGCTGAAGGCTAGGCCTCTGGCACCAGTTAGCCAAGTCATGAATGCAAAGGAAAAGTTATTGAAGGAAATTAAAAGTGCTACTCCAGTGAACACACAAACCATAAGAAAGGGAAACAGCCTGTGTTAGTCAGGGTTCTCCAGAGGGACAGAACTAATAGGATAGATGTATATATAAAGGGGAGTTTATTAAGGAGTATTAACTCACATGATCACAAGGTAAAGTCCCACAATAGACCATCTGCAAGCTGAGGAGCAAGGAAGCCAGTCTGAGTCCCAAAACCTCAAAAGTAGGGAAGCCGACAGTGCAGCCTTTAGTCTGTGGTCGAAGGTCCAAGAGTCCAAAAGCTGAAGAACTTAGAGTCCGATGTTTGAGGGCAGGAAGCACCCAGCATGGGAGAAGTAGGCCAGAAGACTAAGCCAGTCTAGTCGTCCTTCCACACTCTTCCACCTGCTTTTTTTTTTTTTTTTTTTTTTTTTTTTTGAGATGGAGTCTTGCTCTGTCACCAGACTGGAGTGCAGTGGCGCAATCTCGGCTCACTGCAACCTCTGCCTCCCAGGTTCAAGCGATTCCCCTGCCTCAGCCTCCCGAGTAGCTGGGATTACAGGCATGCACTACCATGCCCAGCTAATTTTTTATATTTTAGTAGAGACGGGGTTTCACCACATTGGCCAGGATGGTCTCCATCTCCTGACCTTGTGATCCGCCCACCTTGGCCTCCCAAAGTGCTGGGATTACAGGTGTGAGCCACCTTCACCTGCTTTTATCCTAGCCATGCTGGCAGCTGATTAGATGGTACCCACCCAGATTGAGGGTAGGTCTGCCTCTTCCAGTCCACTGACTCAAATGTTAATCTTCTTGGCAACACCCTCACAGACACACCCAGGAACAATACTTTGCATCCTTCAATCCAATCCAGTTGAAACTCAGTATTAACCATCACAAGTCCACCTCTTGTCGACTTGAACCCATACACATCTCCTGAGATCATACATAATCTTCAAATAAAGACAAATAATAAGGTCGTAATTATGCCTATCCTTCCTACAACTGGAAGCACACCAATCCCCAACCCAAATGCTATTACATAAAGTTAACACTTAAATGCTGATATGACATCAATAAATCTTATGTCACATGATAAAGGAAAGAGAAAGGAAATGACAATAGTTTCTTCATCCACCATGAAGGTGGATAAGGCATTCCATGGGTCCACAGATGGTAGTCTTGGCAGAAGCATTGCATGCAGGATAGACAAACCTATATCCAGAGTAAGTGTATACATGCACAAACATGTTCTTAACAAAATAAGGAAGAAATACTCATGCAGTTACAGTCCTCGTTTCTGCAACTGGTCCTGTGATCGTAGCTGGTACTGATGACTCCCTTCTTCTACTACCCATTCTGTATTCTCTTTGCCTTCAGCAAACACCTCAGCAGGTCGTTGTCTTTTACCTGGTGGAGTGACCCAAAGTTTCATTCCTGAAGGGTCTGGGCCATTTGTAGTCCTGCCAGGATTGGGCTCTTGTAGTTTTCCATTGACCTTAATCACAGGGCATGGTAAAACTAAGAGATGCCCTAAGGGATCTCCTGTATTCCACGCATACTCTTTCTTACCTCCATTGTGGAGTAGTAAACTGATTCCATCTTGATAGTCTGGGTCAATCACCCCAGTCAACACTAACTGTCTTCTTAGCCTGTTGAGTTAGAGGTAGGAGGAGCCTAAAGTGTCCAGGGGGCAATCTTTGTTGTATCTCCTGGTGGCAGCATTCCTCCCTCTGGAACTAAGACCTCTAGGCCAGCAGAACGTAATGTTGCGGGAACAGGAAGCAAAAATTTTGCTAATGGGTCACTAGGGGTGATGGTGAGTGGTGCCACTTCCATTTCCACCCCTTGATTCCTGGACCCGTGAATCCTGGCTATGGGAGAAACAGTACCATATATAGGACGTTGATTCAGAACATACACAGCCTTGTGAAGAACTTTGCCCCAGCCTTGCAAAGTATTGTTACCTAATTGGCATTGTAATTGTGACTTCAAAAGGCCATTCCACTGTTCTATCAATCCAGCTGCTTCAGGATAATGGGGAATATGTTAAGACCAGTGAATTCCATGAGCATGAGCCCACTGCTGCACTTCTTTAGCCGTAAAGTGAGTGCCTTGTTCAGAGGCAATGCTATGTGGAATACCATGAAGGTGGATAAGGCATTCCATGGGTCTACAGACAGTAGTCTTGGCAGAAGCATTGCGTGCAGGATAGGCAAACCTATATCCAGAGTAAGTATCTATTCCAGCGAGTACAAACTGCTGCCCTTTTCATGATGGAAGAGGTCCAGTATAATCAACCTGCCACCAAGTAGTTGGCTGATCACCTTGAGGAATGGTGCATATCGAGGGCTCAGAGTTGGTCTCTGCTGCTGGCAGATTGGGCACTCAGCAGTGGCCGTAGCTAGATCAGCCTTGGTGAGTGGAAATCTGTGTTGCTGAGCCCATGTGTAACCTCTATCCCTGCCACCGTGGCCACTTTGTTCATGGACCCATTGTGCAATGACAGAGGTGGCTGGGGAAAGAGGCTGAGTGGTGTCCACAGAACGAGTCATCCTATCCACTTGATTATTAAAATCCTCCTCTACTGAGGTCACCTGTTGGTGAGCATTCACATGGGATACAAATATCCTCAGTTTTTGACCACTCAGAGAGGTCCATCCACATATCTCTTCCCCAAATTTCTTTGTCACCAATTTTCCAATCATGCTTCTTCCAAGTCCCTAACCATCCAGCCAAACCATTGGCTACAGCCCATGAATCAGTATATAATCACATATCTGACCATTTCTCCTTCCAAGTAAAGTGCATAACCAGGTGCAGTGCTCGGAGTTGTGCCCACTGGGAAGATTTCCCTTCACCACTGTCCTTCAGGAATGTCCCAGAAAGGGGCTGTAGTGCCGTAGCTGTCCACTTTCAGGTGGTGCCTGCATATCATCCACAGCCATCTGTAAATCAGGCCCTAGTCTTCTCTTCCTCTGTCAACTGATCATAGGGAACCGCCCACCACCACCCATGAGGCCATCGGTGCAGGCTGGGGGAGAGAAGGCAGGGTGACAGGGCATTTGAGCCACTTCCTCATGTAATTTGCTTGTGCCCTCAGGACCTGCTCGAGCCCGATCATGTATATACCATTTCCATTTGATGATAGAATGCTGCTGTGCACACCCCACTTTATGGCTAGATAGGTCAGAAAGCACCCAGTTCATGATAGGCAGTTCAGATCACAAGGACTGGCTTCCTTGCTCCTCAGCTTGCAGATGGCCTATTGTGGGACTTCACCTTGTGATTGTGAGTCAGTGCTCCTTAATAAACTCCCCTTTATATATACATCTATCCTATTACTTCTGTACCTCTAGAAGTATTTTGGTACCAGGAGTAGTTCTAGAGGAACAGAATATTAAGGATGGAGTTCTTTCGTTGGTTTTGGGGTTTCTGGAGTTGGCTTCTCAGAAGCAAGGTCACAACTGGCTCACTGGCTCTGTGCTGTTTCTTTGAAGTTGAAAATCCTTTTTTTTTTTTTTTTTTGAGATGGAGTCTCACACTGTCACCCGGGCTGGAGTGCAGTGGTGCGATCTCAGCTCACTGCAACCTCCGCCTCCAGGGTTCAAGTGATTCTCCTGCCTCAGCCTCCCAAGTAGCTGGGATTACAGGGGTGCGCCACCACGCCCGGCTAATTTTTGTATGTTTCGTAGAGATGGGATTTCACCATGTTAGCCAGGCTGGTCTCGAATTCCTGACCTCGTGATCCGCCCACCTTGGCCTCCCAAAGTGCTGGGATTACAGGCATGAGCCACCGCGCCTGGCCGAAAATCTTTTTTTAAAAAACTTTTATTTTAGTTTCAGGGGCACATGTGCAGGTTTGTTCTATAGATGAATTGTGTGTCACAGGCCAGGCGCGGTGGCTCACACCTATAATCCCAGCACTTTGAGAGGCCAAGGTGGGTGGATCACAAGGTCAGGTGTTTGAGACCAGCCTGGCCAACATAGTGAAACCCCGTCTCTACAAAAAATACAAAAAATTAGCCAGGCATGGTGGCACGCGCCTGTAATCCCAGCTACTCGGGAGGCTGAGGCAGGAGAATCGCTTGAACCCGGGAGGCGGAGGTTGCAGTGAGCTGAGATCGCGCCACTTCCAGCCCAGGCAACAGTGCAAGACTCCATCTCAAAAAATAAAAAATAAAATAAATTGCATGTCACAGGGGTTTGGTGTACATATTATTTTGCCACCCAGGTAATAAGCATAGTACCCAATGGGTAGTTTTTTGATTCTCACCCTCCTCCCACGCTCCACCCTCAAGTAGGCCCCAATATCTGTTGTTCCCTTCTTCACGTGCAAGTGTACTCATTGTTTAGCTCCCATTAATAAGTGAGAATATACAGTGTCTGGTTTTCTGTTTCTGCATTAGTTCACTTAGAATAATGTGAAGTCGAAAATGTTGAAGAAGATTGTGTTTCTAGAACTATTTTATACACACACACACACACACACACACACACACATATTTTTTTTTTGAGACGGAGTCTTGCTCTGTCGCCCAGGCTGGAGTGCAACGGTGCAATCTTGGCCCACTGCAACCTCTGCCTCCCAGGTTCAAGCGATTCTCCTGCCTCAGCCTCCCAAATAGCTGGGACTACTGGTGCGTGCCACCACACCCACCTAATTTTTTGTGGGTTTTTTTTGTTTTTGTTTTTGTTTTTAGTAGAGATGGGGTTTCACCATGTTAGCCAGGATGGTCTCAATCTCCTGACCTTGTGATATGCCTGCCTCAGCCTCCCAAAGTGCTGAGATTACAGGTGTGAGCCACCACGCCTGGCCAACTATTTTATATTTTAAAGGACACATCATCTGAGTTTTGTAAAAGCTGTCCCTGATCAAAGAGACTTGGTTAAAATTCCAGACTTTTTTATGCAGTTTAATTTAGAGAAAAAAAATTTAATTTCCACTCTGTCTAGAACACTAGTAGGCACATAGTAGGTGCTATAAATATTTGTGGAATGAATGAATGGAGGTCACTATGCCCAGTGCCTCAGAGAATCCCCAAATGAGTGAGAACAGTCCCTATTTCAAGGAACCTCCAGCAAGGTGCGGGGAGCCTTGTACACAGTTGAGCACAGTACAGGCCCTAATCCAAAGAGCCGCCCATCTGCTCAGGACTCTGCTCAGCCATCATCCTCTCCAGAGCCAGCCAAAGCTGAATTCATCCCCTTCTCTGTGTTGACAGAGCATCATGTGCAGCCCTCTTTCATTCACTCACTTAACATCCAGCCCTCTTCTAAGGGCTGAGGATGCAAAAGTCCCTGCCCTCCTGGAGCTTATGTGACAGTGAACAGCATGGATAAGATCAGGTGGCGATAAGCACTATGGAAAAAAAATTAAACCGGTTCAGATGACAGAGTGGTGGAAGGGAGTAGCTGGATAAGGTGGTCAGGAAAGGATTCTCTGAGAAGGTGACATTATAGCAGAGCCATGCATGAAACTAGGGCATAGGCGGGGTTGGTCTATGCCTCATTGCTTGGTGTTAGTATTTTATACTTAGCAATCTCCTGCTAGACTGCTATGAGGTTGGGAACTGTCTTGATTTATTGTTGCACAGTAGGTGCTCAGTATGTGTGTGTGTTAGTCTGTTTGGCTGCTAAACTGACTGGCTTATAAACAACAGAAATGTATTTCTCACAGTTCCGGAGGCTGGGAAGTCCATGATCAAGGTATGGCCAGAGTCAGTGTCTCTTGAGGGCCCATTTCTTGATTCATGAACAACCATCTTCTCAGTGTGTCCTCACATGATGGAAGGGGCGCAAGGGAGCTCTCTGGGGGTCTCTTTTATAAGGGCACTGATGCCATTCAGGAGGATTCCACCTTCATGACCTAATCACCTCCCAAAGGCCCCACCTCCTAATACCACCACCATGGGGTTAGGGTTTCAACTCACATGTTTTGAGGAGACAGAAACATTCAGACATAGCAGTGGTATGGGATGCAACTAAGAAGGGAAGGAGAAGCTGGGGGGCAAGGGCAGGGTCACCTGGCAGATAGGGAAAATGCTGAGACCAAACCTGCTCGAGGACTTTGCCCTTTGTTCACTCCTGAGCTCAAATGACCCACCTGCCCCTGCCTCCCAAAGTGCTCAGGTTACAGGTGCGAGCCACTGCACCTGGCCAGTTATATCATTCTGGTTTTTTTTTTTTTTTTTTTTTGGAGACGGGGTCTCACTCTGTCGCCCAGTCTGGAGTGCAGTGGCTCAGTCTCTGCTCACAGCAACCTTTGCCTGGCAGGTTCAAGCAATTTTCCTGCCTCAGCCTCCCAAATAGCTGGGATTACAGGCATGCACCACCACATCTGGCTAATTTTTGTATATTTAGTAGAGACAGGGTTTCACTATATTGGCCAGGCCGGTTTTGAACTCCTGACCTCAAGTGATCCACCCGCCTTGGCCTCCCAAAGTGCTGTGATTACAGGTGTGAGCCACCGCACCCGGCCATTTATATCATTCTTTATACCTTACATGTTTTGTAAATATTCTCTTGCATACTCATTGTTGGAAAAACATAATAAAAAAGACTTACTTGATTTTTAGAATGATGCCACACACAAAACAAACCCCCACCAAAACTGGTATTTTTGACATTCCTTCTGTGCAGACCAAGTGTGTGATTTTTAAAACGCACTGGAAATGATGTGGCTTTGAAAAGGGGCTTAATTAGCCCTATGAACTCACCCATCCAGAATCCCAGGCAGGTCATGTGATTAATGATATCTTTTCCTGTGACGTCCTAAGCTCTGACAGTGCATTGTTCTCCTGCCTGATGTCAGATAAACTAAGCCACTGTTGGGTGGCTGTGCATGTTAATAGCATTGCTCTTTTAAGCGTTCAAGTTTATTTTTATTGTTTTCATCATTGGGTACTTGCACGGGTTTTAGAAAACTAGATTCAACAACACTCTGAAAGACATAGATGGAGCATAGCTTTGTTCCCATAACCTAGAGAAAAGAAATCCAGTGTGGCCAAGTGGATTTGTCCAGCCCGTCTCTACCTCTTGAGTGTTGATGCTGCCTGTACTTCCAGGTCTTCAATGTGAAATATTCTCTAATGGTTTTATATTCTTAGAAATATATTCTAAGTCAGTTTGGTCATTACGATAGGTAATAGTTCAGCTATCTATTACTGCTGTTACAAAGCCCCCAAAATTGAGTTGCTTAAACAGTAATTTATTATTCATTTTCACAGTTCTGTGACTTGGGCTTACTGGGAGGTTCTCTCTTTGGATCTTTTGTGCAGTTGCTCTGTGGGTTGACTTGGGTTACTCAGGGTCTTCCATGCCATTGCAGTCCAGTGTTGACTGGAGCTGCAGTTACCTAGAGCTCAGATGAGCTGAAGGTTCAAGATGGGCCATTTTCCTACCTGGCAGTTGATGATGGCTATTGGCTGGGAGCTCAGCTGAGTCTGTCAAACCAGAGTGCCTACTGTGGCTTCTCTGTATGGCTTAGGCTTCTCACAGTGACTGGGTTCCAACAAGAAATGGCCCCAAGATTGAGCATCTTTTGGGTCAGGAAGCGGAAGCTGTCAGGCCAGTGAAGGACTATGCTCTCAATTGGCACAGCCTTACTTGTCTGCTGTATTTTATAGGTCAAAGCAGTCGGGCCAACCTAGATTCAATGGGATGGAGAGATAAACTCAAAAGATAAGATCTTGTGGGATGGGAGATATTATTGTGGCCAACTTTGGAAAATTCAGTGTGCCAAAGATAATCACTTCCAGAGGTAGATCATAGCTGAGATCAGTTTTGTTTCAGGGACCTAGTTTAATTTCACTTTATCATGTGTTGAAAACAAAACATATTCCATATGAGGGAAAAAATTAGGATAAAGGTGTCTGGATGGCCCAAAACAAGTACCTCCCACTTTACTCCAAATCACAGGCCCGTGGAAGGCTCCCTCCCAGACCCAGGCTATCCCTTTGGTGGCTGAGGACATTTAATGGATCCTGGCCAAGTGTCCTTCCCATAAGCTTCTCTGGGAGATGTGTGGCTTGGTTATCCTCTCCCACAGATAAGCATCTACAGCAGACTAGGCTCCCACAAGGGCGACTTAACTGCTGTTTTTGCCACCACATCATTCTCTAGTAGGCTTTTACATTCTTACCTGAAATTCTTCCTGAAGAGGGTAATTGAAAATGTCAAGTGATGTCCCCTCCTTGCAGCCATACCTATATACTCACTCAGTCCTGTATTTTTGAGTCTTATCAGAGGATCATTTGAATTTAGACCAATTTTTTCAGCTTTTAAATTTCAAAATCATTTCAACCTTGCAAAAGAATCACAAGACTAGAACACAGAACTCTTTCTTCCCCACCTTTTATCCTGTATTAATGTGTAGCCACATTTCTGTCATCCTTCCCATCCCCTATCACCCTCACTCAGTCTTGCACAGTCTCTCACATTCATCCTCCATAGATGCACACACAGACATACATACCCAGATTTCTCCCAGAACCGTTTGAGAGTAACTTGCAGACATCATACCCCTTTGCCCCTAAGAACGAAGACATTATTTTCCATTGTTATGGAAATCAGAAAGTTTAACTTGGTACTGTTACTTAATTTCTAATGTATGTGCAACTTTTGCCAGGTGTCCCAGTAAGATTCTGGGTTTTTTTGAGACAGACTCTCGCTCTGTGGCCCATGCTGGAGTGCCGTGCTGTGATCTCGGCTTACTGCAACCTCCGCCTCCCAGGTTCAAGTGATTCTCCTGCCTCAGCCTCCCGAGTAGCTGGGATTACAGGGGCACACCACCATACCTGGCTAATTTTTGTATTTTTATTAGATATGGGGTTTCACCATGTTGGCCAGGCTGGTCTCAAACTCCTGACCTCAAGTGATCTGCCTGCCTCGCCCTCCCCTTTGTACTGGGAGTACAGGCATGAGCCACCAGGTCTGGCCCAATAAGATTTTTTATATCATTTTTTTTTTCATGGTCCAGGGTCCAACCCAGGGTCCCACATTGCATTTAATTGTCTCACCTTCTTAGTCTTCTTTCAACTGAAACAGTTCCTCAGCCATTCTTTTTCCTGACCTTGACATTATTTTATTTTATTTTATTTTATTTTATTTTATTTTATTTTATTTTTCGAGATGGTGACTCCCTCTGTCACTGAGGCTGGAGTGCAGTGGTGCAATCTCGGCTCACTGCAACCTCCGCCTCCCGGGTTCAAGTGATTCTCCTGCCTCAGCCTCCCGAGTAGCTGGGACTACAGGCACATGCCACCACACCCGGCTAATTTTTTGTATTTTTAGTAGAGACGGGGTTTCACCATGTTAGCCAGGATGATCTCGATCTCCTGACCTCGTGATCCACCCGCCTCAGCCTCCCAAAGTGCTGGGATTACAGGCGTGAGCCACTGCACCCGGCTGACCTTGACATTTTTAAAGAATATAGGCTAGTCGTCTTGAGGACTGCCTTCAGTTTGGATAGGCCTGACGTTTCCTCTGATTGCATTCAGGTTGTGTTCTTTGGGCAGGAATCTCGTGGCAGAGGTGTTGGGTCCTTCTCAGTACCTCTTATCAGGAGGCTATGATGTCAGTTTGTTTAATTACTGGTGATATTAACTTTGATTACTGGATTAAGGTGGTGTTCCCAGGTTTCTCCGGTATAAAACTGCTGCTCTTTCTTATCTAGGAAGTAACAAACTTTTCTGAATGTTGGCTGAGCTGTGCTGATGAAGCCAAGACCCCTCCCATGCAGTGAGTGGGCCGTGTTCACTCACTGTGCATGGAGTCAAGTGGTTTTGGAGAACATGGAACTAGATTCCAAGATTGGAGGAAAAAAGTCTTTTGGGGGTTCCACTTTGCAGTCAACTCACATTCAGAGGCATGACAACCCTCTCCAGAGAGTTATTCTTGCCACTGTGTTTACAGAGGTGTTTGTTCGTATTTTCTGCCAGTCATGGAACCTAAAAGGTTATATCATACTGCCTTATGTTCCTAGAAGGTCTAGTTTACCATCCTGAACACACCTTGTGAATCCCCTTTGTTATATTTTTATTGGACCTTAAAAAATTAAAGTGGAAGAGCTAAAAAAGTGAGACAATGAACAAATGCCTTGAGTGCCAGCCCTGGCACTCTTGTCTGTTTGCATTTCTTTGGGAAAGGTTGTTTAAACTCTTAGGACTTTGGTTTTCTTCTGTAAAATATGGTTAATAGCAATTTCCTACGTACCTCACTGGATTACTGTGGCAATCAAATAGACCCTTGTTAAATAGATGAGAAGGTACTTCAGAATAAACCTCCATACAAGCACAGTGAGTTCCCCTAATTAATTCATATTTCTTAAATCAGCCAAAATACCTATTTCCAGGAAATTGAAAAATAGCTTGCCAGACTTTCTTTGGCTTTCAGCAATGTGAGCAGGGCTGGCCAGAGAGCCGTGCAGTCTGACATACCAGCCTTGTGGTTTAGTTTCTTCCGGATACCTGTGCTTAGCACTTTTGCAGGGCAGCTGACAGGGTACAAAGTCCATGTAAGCAAGTGGCAAAGCAGGATGAGCAGGAAACTTGACAGATTGTAGATAACATTGGGAACTTCTTTTTTTTAATTCTGTATTTTGTTCACTCACTGTAAAAAAAAAATCTATGACTTGCCCACACTTTTCTAATTTGAAGGTCATGTTTGTGTGTGCATACGAGTGTGTGTGTTTTCTAACTTACTCTGTTTATTGGGCAGGGGCTGGGGTCGGGGACTGTAAACAGACTTCTTAATGAGCTTTATCCCAAAGAATCCACCCTTACTTCTCAGGTAGAAGTTATTTTTAAATGTGTGCTCATGGGTAATTGGTCCAGTTTTATTTAGAATGGAACCTTGCAGTCTGTGGCGTGAACTGAACCTACATGTGACCATTCTCTTAAAACAAGCAAGGCTGTTCAGGGCTATGCCAACTTGAGGCTGTCAGAACCTCCCCCACCTAGGCCACCCTGGCCTTTTCTCCCTAGGATTAGGATCTTGTCCTGTATTTCCATTTACTTAGATGGGTCTGACATAGCCAACAGGCTCCTGCCACACTGACTGAGTGTGTGAGCCATTTAAGCAGACACAGAGGTCGTGCTGGAACTCAGATGCTGGCTATGGCTGCTGAGGCTGCAGCCAGTTCAGGCCTCCCACCCACTCCCCCCAGTCCAGCCCTGGAGACCCTTGTGGTCGGAGTCATGTCTGCAGGAAGGCTCCTTGTCTGCCTACCCATTCATGGGCAGAAGTGCCAGCACACTTCAGGGACCCCCGAAGCAGAGCCCAACTCTTTCTATACTGCTTAGAGAAGCCCAGAGTGTGGGCTCGCAGGCCAGTTCCAGGGAGAGAACAAGAACAGGCAGGGTTGTGCACACCCAGCAGCTTTGCTCATTCTCACCAATCAGAGAAATCGTACCTCATTCCACGGGGAGGAGGGTGAGGGCAAGCAAGAAGATCAGGTGAGATTTGCCAGGCCTTCCAATGCCAGAAAGTCCTCCTCAACAGGTCAAGGTAGGAATGCTTATGGGATGAGAAAGTGTTTCCATCTGTTATCATCTACCACGAGATAGTAGTCTTTCCTACAGCCTCTATCTCCAAGTTTCAAATCCACTCCCTGCCCTTGTACTGTTGTTGGATCAAAGGACACATATCATTCACGTGACAATCCAGTGGAGAGGTAATGTGCTTTGATCTTGGCAAGGCACTAGACCAAGTCTTTTGAGACACCCTCGTGGTGGTTGGGTGGCGGGTATACAGCTCTACTGTGGGCGCCACTCACCTTAGATAACAGCGTGAAAGGAAGACGTGGCCAAGCAAAAGACCACCAGCTGTGTCTTTATACATATTAACTGAGACTAAATGCAGGCTCAGCTAATGTGTACAGTTAGTACACATTGTGTAACTCATTGGAAAACCATGCTCAATGGAGCACTGTCAGTGTGAGCAAGCAGGACATGGGCTCCCCTGTTATTACAGTTCATCTTCCTGGTTTTGGTTCATTCTTGCCTGTGAGGATTATTTGGATTTTTAGTTTATCATCTAATTGATCAACACCAATACCTAACAGCTATTGAGTGCCTACTCTATGCCAGTTCTATAAAGGACATCTTGGGGTCTTGGTGACCCCAAACTCAGACTTAGCTGCCCTGGCAACACAGGAAGTAGAGCAGAGCTGTAAGAAGGCTCTGTGGCTTAGTTCACTGTGGGAAGCCATTTCACCTCTCTAAGCCTAGTTTTCTCATCTGTAAAGAGGCCATGATAATAGTACCTGTGTCATACCATTTACACACATATGTACACAAATATGTGTCTGTAGACATTTAGCAGCCTAGTGGCTGGTGTGTAGACAGCACTCAGTAAACATGGACACAACTGCAGAGAGTGTGAATGGAGGTCTGAGCTCCAAATGGCCAGGGTAAGGACCTGGTCTGACTGTGTCAGAACACATGAGGACTCAACGTGCTGAATCGTAGAGGCACTCACACATTACCTCTCAAGCCAAGGCTCTCAGGAGCCTCAAGGTCACCATGGGGATTGGACACTACCCCTCCAAGCAGAACAGCTCCACTCTTACCTACTGGGTACAGACAGAGTGTGTGTGCATCTGTCTCTGTCTCTGTCTGTCTCTGTCTCTCTCTCTCTCTCTCCCCCCCCTTCTCTCTCCCTCTCTCCCTCTCTTTCTCTCTCCCTCTCTCCCTCTCTTTCTCTCTCCCTCTCTCCCTCCCCGCCCTACCCCATGTCTCAGGGATTCTCAGTTGAGGGAGATCTTGTCCCTAAGGGGATGTTTAGCAATGTCTGAAGGCATTTTTGGTTGTCATAACCTGCATGGGGAGCGGACTGCTGCTGGCATCTAGTGAATGGAGGCCAGGGATGCTGCTAAACATCCCACAGTGCCCAGGACAACCCCACAACAAAGCACTATCCAGCCCCAAATGTCAGTGATGCCAGGTTGAGGAAGCCTGCTATGCGGGCGTATATGTATGGCGGGGCAGGGGGATTCTCTGCATGGCTTTTACTTGGTAAAAGTCTAGGAAAAAATAGAAGACCAGCGTTATATAGTGTACCTGGAAAAAACCACCTGATTGCTAAGCACTCTGAAAAACCACATCCCTTAGGAGAACCCGAGTGTGGGGCCTGAGCCCAAGGCCAGAGGGGAAAATAGTCTGCAGAGAGTCGAAGCACCATCCACAAAGACAAGGTGTCTTGGGAGTTCTGAGTTGCTCCAGGCCTAATGGCATGAGGACACAGGGAAGCCACTTGGCCAATATGAAAGTCCACATGCCACTTGAGGATTCTTTTCTCCTTCAAGACCAAGTTTAATATTGATCTGATCATATTTCCCCTTATTACCAGGATCTGATTTGGTAACTCTAAGCCTCTGGTGAAAAATCGTCTTTGAATATCAGGGTGATTTGCCATTTTTATTGCTGTTTTTATAGATCAAAAAAGTCAGATATTAGCAATTCATGGTTCAACCTGCTGAGGATTGAGGGTGATGACTTGTAATTTCTGTATACATTACTTTATATCCTTCCTAGAGGAACTCTGTACAAATGCCCACATCCCTGTTCAAACCTCTAGGGAAACTGGGCATCTCAAGCTAAGCTGTTACCTCTGTCCTGAACAAGCAGCACTCACCAGGAGCCCAGCCTAGGCTGGCGTACCTGTAACGGACCCTTTCCCAGCAGACATAAGACGAGCTCCTGTGTTTTAACCAAGTGGCTTGTCCTCACCTTTTGCATCTGCCCAGTTGGGAGAAGAGAGATTCTTTTAAACCTGAGACCCTCCAAAAAACACCCCCCATCCCCATCTCTTGGCTGTGTTCCTTGGCATTTAAAAAGAAATGGGGAACCTTGAAGACTTGCTAAGTAAAATAAGCCAGACATAAAAGGACAAATACTGTGTCATTCCATTTATACGAGTCACCTGGAAGAGGCACATTCACAGAGACAGGAAGTAGAAGGGTGATTGCCAGGGGCTGAGGGGAGGGGAATGGAGAGTTGAATGCCACTGAACTGTACACTTAAAAATGGTTAAAATGGTAAATTTGGTGTTATATATGTTTTGTCACAATTTTTTTAAAAGGAGCCAGCATGTTCATTGCCATATGCTGAAACCAGATTCAACCCTGATGTTCACCTAAAAAGAGGGAGTAGGGAAGTGCCTAATACTCCATCTTTACATTGTCATGAAACCTAAGTGAGATTAGGACATGGCATCATCAGCTGGGCTTCTTAAAATGTTTCCCTTTCCACCAGGGCCATCTTAGAGAGACCGTATATTCCTGTTGGGCTGAGAGCACTTTAGTGACTTTTGAGTGTGTGCTAAGCCCTATTTTCCTTCCTCTGGAACGATGAAATTGTTCAGCTTGTTGGAACTAGGTGTCTTAGGAACAGAGAGCTCTGTGTTCAGGCCCAGTAATCATCCTCTGGCATATTTTTTGTTTTCCAGGACAGCTACTAAAGCTTATCCACAGTCTCCAAAGACAACGAAACCTCCCTACCCAGGGTCTCCTGTGAAGTACCGCTTACCTGCCCTTTCTGGCCAAGACATGCCCAAGAGGAAAGCGGAGAAAGAGAAGAGCAACAAGGAAAGGGAAGGTACCTTGGCTCAGCAGGCTGCTGGCCCGCAAGGAGAGGAAGCCCTAGAGAAGCATGTAGTGGACAAGCATGCCAGCGAGAAGCATGCTGCTGCCGCAGGAGGGAAAGCCGAAAACAGCGCAGGTAGATGCTGCCACCGTGCCTTGGCTTTCCCAAGACGGTTCTCCTCAGACCCAATCCACGTGCCATTCTCTCATGTTTTGGGGAGGGAGAGGGATTTTTCTCTGGGGACAAGTGCATCCCCTCGTGCAGCTTTCTTGGGTTTGCACGTTGCTCCTGAGTTCTTTCCTTCAGTCTTCTGAGGGTCCCCTGGAGGAAATCTAGAGGCTGACTCCACTCATGGCTGTGGAAGCTCACGGGGTTGCTGAGTAAAACAGGCCCGCATCTGCACCTCACACAAAAGAAGATCTTCCTTTAGACTTTCAGGCTTCTATGATGCAGTGAGTTCACCCAGATGGTGGCTGCTGTGGCACTTGCTAGTGACCTTGTCTTTCCTCCTCATGTTTCTATTGTCTTCCACTGTAAAATGTGTCCAGGGTTCCAGCCAGCCCATGACAGCTTCTCTTGCTTGGTGGTCGATTGTGCTAGTCTGGACGGCATTTCCCATCACCACACTGAGTTGGATTTTTTTTCACTTCCAACTGGCAGCTGCTGTGTGAGTGGAATCATTATGTTCGTTTCCCTTGATCTTTTCCTCTTGATGCCTCTCCTCTGGTGCAGCCTTGGGGAAGCCCACAGCAGGCACCACTGATGCAGGAGAGGCTGCGAAGATCTTGGCTGAAAAGAGAAGACAGGCCCGGCTGCAGAAGGAACAGGAGGAGCAAGAACGACTGGAGAAGGAAGAACAAGATAGGTATGCTAGTGCTCAGAATTTCGGTGTGATCTCATGTAACTGTTGTGTTGGAAACAGCAGCTTGCCTTTCTTTTTACAGCGTTGGTATTGATAAAACTTGAACAGAAGTATGGGAACCTAGAATGTCTGAACTACATGGAAGGTGTTCAGGAGACTGAGTCTTATATTAGATGTAATTATTAATAACAATGGAACTTTGTTCTTTTCGGAGGACCTGGAAACTCATAGCTCTTGGATCTAAATGGCACAGGCATCTTCCCATTCTCCTCTTGGACTTTGGGGCCAGGCAGGCCTCCTAGAGCTATCAGGGAAGTCTGAACTTTGTTTAAAAAATGAGATTCTCCCTGGGAAAACAAGAGGTTCAAGATTCTGGTTTTGGTCTTGATTCTGATTTCCAAATTGTTTCCTCCATCAAATTATCCTAACTCACACCCCAAAGTGAGAGACAGAGGGGAGGGTTGAGCAGTGTCCCCTAGGCATAGGGTTGTGTGTAGGGGCAACCGCATAGTCTAAGAACAGTGAGGTATGGGGAGTCCCATCTGGGAACAAGACAAAAGACATCATTGCAGTGGTCCCTACACCTTGAAGAGCATCAGAATCATCCGGGGAATGCAGTAAAAACACATGGACTCAGCCCTGTTCTGTTTTAGTAGCTTGCCAGGGTTTGAGAACCACTGTGATGTTAGTACCAGGGTACTTTGTCACAATACAGACAGACCTTCCTTTTCTGATCTTTTTATTTAGAGAGGAAAGCATGTTGAAGGACAAGGTCGATTTTATCATTAAATTGATAAAGGAAGCCGTTAGGCTCATCACAGAGTACAATCCAATACTGTTTAGAGAATTATCATGACAGGAAGCAGGCAATGCTGTAGCACTTCAAGGCCAGCACCGAATTTAGAGTAATAAATAATAGAATATTATTGATCCTTTAGTGACCTTGGTAAGTCTTTGTGGTCTCTGATTACAGGTTTGCTGATCTATTTTTTAAAAGGGACAGTGGGGTAGGTCTCGACAGTCCCTTCTTGAAATTTGGGACTTCTTTGATTGTTTTCCTGTTTCCAACATTTTGGTCAATACAGACGTGTTTTGTTTGTTTGTTTGTTTTGTCGAGTGGCATGTTTGGGCTGGTTTGGGTGGGCCTTAAGGTGTGTGAAGGGAGGTCACAAGAGATAAAGATGAATCACAGGACCTCAGATGACAGGCCTTGATAATTGCAGGCCATGGAGATACCATGTAGGCTCTGAGCTGGTGAGTAACATGATCGTAGTCGTGTGCTAAAGAAGGTGATGTTCTTTACTTTCCAGCTACCACCGTCTGTATCTCCCATTTTCTTCACAGCCCAGCTCCTGAAAGACTTGATTGAACTTTCTGTCTTTATTTTCTCAACTCACATTCAGTCTTCAAACCTCACACCTACCACTCCTCCTCGTTGCCTAACTACTAATCAGTTTCTTGGTTGGCTTTGGCCTTGTCAAGCTTGCCCTTGCTTCTCTGGCCTCTCCTTCATAGCCTCCTCTGTCTGCCCCTCATCCCCTTAAATGTTGCCTGGGCTTTCAGCCCTTAGTCCTGGACCAGCTTCTCTCCCAACAAGCTCTCCCGAACAGCACTGCTCCCGCCTGTTCTGCCAGTGTCCCTGCCATCCTGCCAGTTTCCTATGGCGTCAAAAGATTTAGGGCCCACATTTTACACAACAGCTTTCTGTTGAGCCTTTGTTGTGCTAAACCAGCTCTGCTCTCATCTCACTTCCCACCTTCATTTTCCCTTTGTCTTGTTTTATTGTCCGTTTCTGAAGCTAACTGCAGCTTGCTTTCTAAACCTTCCATACTTTCTGGAACAAGGGAGGCACTAATAACACATGTGTACTGATGACTCCTAAAACTATGCCTATGGCCCAAGCTCTGTCTAGGGCTGCACTGTCCACTATCAGACCCTCTAGGCACATGTGGCCACCAAAATATACATTCAGTAAAATTCATTTCCCCAGCCACACCCGCCACATTTCCGTGCTCAAGAGCTGCATCTGAGTAGATGTGGATCCACACCACATTGGGCAGCACAAATCTATAGATTGTTTTCCTACTCAACAGAAGGTTCTATTGGATAGCACTGGTCTAGAACCTAGAGACTGTATTTCCAGCTGCAATAAGTTTTCGTTTGAGTGTGTCCCATATACATCTCAAATCCAGCATTTCCAAAGCAGAACTTAGTATTTTTTCCCCAAACTTCCCTTCTCTTTCATGAGCTCTGTGTTCCCATCTCCTCAGACACCCAAGTGAAAAGTCTCAGTGCCACTCTCAGCTCTTTCCTTTCCTTCTTCTTCCCAGTGGTTGTCAGGTCCAGTCTTCATCAGCTGTCACATTGGCATCTCTGTTCTCTCCCTTCCCTTCCAGTCCCTCCTCTCCTTCCTCAGCTCCAGCCCCCATCGCTTCTCACCTGGACTGTATCTGTTATATCCCAACTGAGCTCCCTGCTCTAGGTCTCCTAGAGTTTGTCCCCTGTCCACGCTGGGCCCACACTGACCTTTCTCAAATAAATATGATTGTTCTCCTGCCCTTTAACAAGCCAGTGACTCCCCTGCCCACTGGATCCACCCGAACCTGTCAACAGGCCCTCAAGGCCTGCCATGAACTGGCCACTACCTGCCTCTTACTCCTTGCTTTCCTCCAGACACCAGTGTGCAAAGCTCCCTGACATTCACCCATCACACGGCTCCACACCTCCAAAGCTGTGCTTTTACTTTGCCCCCACGTGGACTTGTGCTCCTTCCTGCCAGACACCTCTTCATTTCTCAAAATGCAGGTCAAGTCTTGCTCCCTCCCTGTACCTTTTCTGGCCCTGTGCCTGGGACAGAACTGACCACCCCCCACTCTTCACCCATACTGAGCCCAGCTGTTCAGTTGACTAACATAGCTTCATTTGTTTACAGGCCTCCTTTCCCCAGTTAGCACCTTAAAAGGCTGGGACATAGTCTTTGGATCACTGGTGCCTGGCACTCAGTAAATGTACAAGAAAGGAACAGAAGGAGGAAGAATCCTGACTAAGAAACCATCGTAGTAGTAGGTTAAGAGAACAGAAGGGCTAAAGTAGTATGGTGAAGGCAGACCTGCAAAAGCCAGTCTCTGTGGACTTACACAATGCCAAAGAAATGGGCAGATTTGAAGTTGATGCTGAGGTTTGATTCTAAGGTCTTACGAGAATGGTACACCCAATAACAGGTAAAGAAAGGACATAAGGAATTGGTTTTAAAAGATAAAAGTTATTCATTTGATTTTAGGTGAGGTTATGGTGTCTACGGTACGTCCAGATGATTGGAGATGGAATTGAAGCTTGGGGGTGTAGGTAAAAATTAGAGCAATACACTTGACCCCAAATGAGTTTTCCTCTCTCTTGCCAGAATGTGAAGCTTTGCATAGTGCCACGTGGGAGGTGAGGAGTGAGGAAGGAAAGTACCAGACAACCTGGGGCTGGAACACAGCGGCCACCTCTTGGAATAAGATCATCCTCACATCTGTTTTATGTTTACAGTTAATAGTTAAAGCCACAGAAATGTTGCCAGATAAAATAATTTAGAGAAAAATAAAGTTACTTGAGTCAAACCGTGGAAAGCCCAATTATTGTCACAAACTGGTAAGGGAAACACCATCCAAGTCAAGGATGGGGGAACCAGAACAGAAGGGCCAACCAGGAGTCCAGACAAGCAGGCCCTAAGCAGAAGAACAAAAGTTGGTCCATTCCCAAACACAACAGGGCCCAGCCCCCAGGCTGTGGATGGCCCAAGATATAAAGTGAGATTCTTAGAGGTGGGGCAGGAAACCTTAGACCCCGGGTCCACCCTGGGGAAGGCACTGGCAGGAACTAGTAAGCAGGAGATCTTAATGGGATTCCTAGACGGATCACTTTAAGTCATGTTAAAAAGCTAAAATAGCTACTAGGGGTTCACATGAAAGAATATTCCAGCCAGACGCAATGGCTTGTACCTGTAGTCCCAGCTACTTGAAAGGCTGAGGTGGGAGGATCACTAGAGGCCAGGAGTTCGAGTTGAGCCTGGGCAACGTAGCGAGACCCCATCTTTTTAAAAAATTGAAGAAAAGAGAATATTCCAGTTAGACAGCTCCCTACGAGCAAGGTCACGTAGCCAGGCTAAAGTTTCTTGTCGAAGCAAGAGTTAGGCCAGGCCAGGAACCACAGGCAGAGGTCTTCGAGGCTGCTCAGACCTGGCTTTTTGCTGCTGAGCCTACAGGTGGCAGGTGGTTTTGGTGAGAGCTAGGGCAGGTGGGGGCACATGCGATGTGGGGCAGCAGGATGTAGCAGCAGCTGAGGCAGGAAGGGAAAGCCAAGAGAGGTAGGAGAGAGCCAGGGTCATGCAGCCTTATGTAGCACAGGGCTGTAGGGAGAGCCACATGGGCAGGACTTTTGATAAGACATAGGCTTATCAAAGATGAAGGCTGTTGGTCTTGGGATTTAGGAGATGAAAAGAGATTTTGGAGGGAAATTGTTGAGAAGTAGGATAGAGACAAAGCAGCCTGAAGAGATGAGTGGATACAGGCCCAGAATATAAGCTGGCTGTTAAGCAGTCATGAATGAGAAGCAGCTGAGAGAGGACTGAGGAGGGTTGCTTGTGATTCCCGAGTCATGAGCATTTTTCCAGGACATGGAAAACATGCATGCAGAAGGTTGAAACTGACAAATGAAGGGAAGAGGGGCTAGTGGGAGGGACACATAGCTGTGGAGGATGTGGAATTCACAGCACAAGTGGTGGCATTTCCATCTAAGCAGAGGAACAAATGGGGACATTTCTGAGCAGTAATGTCATAGAGGAGAGTTTAAGAAGCTCAGATCAGGTGGCCTCAGTCTTCTCTGTATAGCAGTTGGTGATAACCATCAACTAAGGAAGATGACGAAGATTGAGAAAAGTGGTAATTGGGACTGTGTCCATAAGGGATCCAGGGGATGAGGATTAAAAGGCCGGAATGCAATTGCCAGCAGGCAGATAACCAGCCAGCCTTGTTTACGCCTCTCTCTAACCAGTGCTTGGCAGCCCAGGAGTGGTCCTGGAAACCACCCAAGCCTGGAGTTGGGCAGCAGAGTGACCTCCATGCCATCTCTGAAATGCTCACAAGGGTACCCAAGGCCTGGGGGACACTGAGAGAGAGGGAAGCAGATACAAGTAGACTGCACAGCGCTAACCAGGGCAGGTCAGGAGAGAAAAAGGCAGAAGGATGGGGTGTGATCAGATCAAAGAAGATTAATGTTGAAGGTTAGGCTTGTTTTAAAATGAAAACTTTTAAGCACGTAAGAATAGAGACCAGTGAAACCCACATACTCGTCCCTCAGATTGAACAATTCAAGTTTAAGTTTGTGTCAGTGACATGAGGAAGGTTAACAGGGAGCGACAGAAAAGGGGGTGAGGTGCTGGAGTTTCCAACAGACAGGAGCCAATATATGAAGATCCTCCTCAAATGGCCAGTGACAGGGACAAGGGATGACGCATCCACTGAATGCCAAATGATGACAGTAATGCACAGTTTTCTGGTACTTTGTACATAGTGAGGAAAGGGAGAGGGACTTGGGTGAATGACAAGAACAAGGATGGAGAGGGTGACAGGACTACACACAGGGCCAGGCACTGGCTCACACCTATAATCCCAGTGCTTTGGGAGAATGGGGTGGGCGGATCACTTGAGCCCAGGAGTTTGAGACCAGCCTGGGCAACAAAATGAGACCTGTCTCTATTTAAAAAAAATTCAAAAATGATCCAGGCATCGTGGCACTCACCTGTGGTCCTGGCTACTTGGGAGCTGAGGTGGGAGGATCGCTTGAGCCTGAGAGGTTGGGGCTGCAGTGAGCTGTGATGGCAGCACTGCACTCCAACCTGGGCAACAGCGCGAAACCCTGCCTCTACAAAGAAAAAAAAAAAGGACTACACACAGAGCTGATGAACTTTGGAGGTTTAGTAATGACGGCAAGGGCGGTAGGCTCGGGGTAGCCCACAGCAGAGGGCGGTGGGGAAAATGATGAAATCTAATGTGCTGTCTGGTTCTTTGAGCAGAGACAGAAGGAATGCTCATCCTTGGAGAGGATTGTGAGGGACCTGGTTTCACACAGGGGAAGCCAGGGTTGTTTGTTTTGTTGAATTTTACCTACTTTGGGGAAGCAAAGTGTGGTTAAGGGAGAGAATTTGGTATATAAGAGGATGAAGGGGCTGGGCACAGTAGCTCAAACCTGTAATCCCAGCACTTTGGGAGGCCAAGGCAGGCAGATCACTTGAGGTCAGGAGTTCGAGACCAGCCTGGCCAACATGGTGAAACCCCATCTCTACTAAAACTACAAAAATTAGCTGGGCATAGCGGCGCATGCCTGTAGTCCCGGCTACTTGGGAGGCTGAGGCACAAGAATCACTTGAACCCAGGAGGCAGAGGTTGTAGTGAGCCAAGATCACACCACTGTACTCCAGCCTGGGCAACAGAGTGAGACTCCATCTCAAAAAAAAAAAAAGAAAAAAAAGGACAAGATTTCCCTGGAGGTGCTATGGAAAGGACAAGCAGGGTCTCATGGGCTTGTGGGGATTTATATTTTGGGTGATAATGAGGATTATGGAGGTTCAGGGGCCATAAGGATGTTCTTACATGTGTGCATCTGGGCACTTCTGAAGTCCTGATGGTAAAAAACAAGAAACAGAGGCCAAGTGCAGCGGCTCATGCCTATAATCCTAGCACTTTGGGAGGCCGAGGCAGGCAGATCACCTGAGGTCAGGAGTTTGAGACCAGCCTGACCAACATGGTGAAACCCCGTCTCTACTAAAAATACAAAATTAGCCAGACATGGTGGCGCATACCTGTAATCCCAGCTACTTGGGAGGCTGAGGCAGGAGAATCACTTGCACCTGGGAGGCAGAGGTTGTGGTGAGCCGAGGTTGCACCATTGCACTCCAACCTGGGCAACAACAGTGAAACGCCATCAAAAAAAAAAAAAAAAAAAAAAGAGAATGGATTTTCAGGTCCTGGAGATGAAGACAGCAGGTCCTTTGTGAAGTAGCTTATACATTAATTAATACACAATGTATCCTTTGTGTGTTAACTTCTCTGGGACAATCATAATTGGCTCGTTAATAAAGGGTAAGAAATGAAATGGTATTTCAGTTAACCTTTAGATACATCTTGTTATTAACACATCCATTTTGGATAATCCTGTGTTGGACATACTTAGTATTTCATTGAGGAATCTAAGAAAATGGGAGCTTCTTTCTGATAGGTTCTATAATGCTCCTCTCCAGAATATCTGTTAATAATTTGTTTCACAATGGTTTATAGGCATTGTGACCTAATTTAGTGTTATCACGTATTGTTACAGTCTCAGGCTAATATATTTAAGTATTTGTTTATCTTTCTTTTAAAATATTTCTTTGAATGAATAAACAAAATATTTCCTTTGGTCATACATAGGCTGTTAGCCTGCACAAGTTCTGAAGCTGACCATTAGGATGGATGGATGCTCTTTTTAAGTCTTGACCTTTTTATAACAACAGCATCCCAGTAAGTCATTGGCACATGCTTCCAAATGAAGGTAATTTCTAAAGGACATACAGATTTATAGGTGCACTTTAAAGGACATTGGGGCTTGGAGAGAGGATTCATTTTAAATTGTAAAACAAACTAATGTTTGAGAACCTTCTAGGGCCAGGCATTTTCATTCTCACAGTAAAGCCATAGAACAATAGTATAGCTTTTCCCATTTTTTAAATGGGCATCAAGAACATTGAGTGACTTTCCAGGTGTCACACAGTGAGTGGCATAATCAGAGTACAATTTGAGTCATGCCCATACATCACATTGCCAGTGATTACCCAAGGAAAGTGACGTACATGTGAGGAGGAGGAACATTAGAAAGGTTAAAACAAGCTCTTGGACTTTACAGAATTTTCCCTTACTGCTTCGAGCTCTTTACCACTACACCATGAACCATTCATCTGACTGTGGATGAAAATGTCTAAATGCCACTTAATTTTCATATAGCAAAGAAAGCTAAAATAGATTTCTAAAGATTGCCAAAATAAATGGAAATAGAGGTTTTAATTTATTAAATGTCAAGTTTCTGTTGAGCATTTTCTTCCATTTGCTGCTTCATAAGTCACATACCAATTAGAACCAAATTGGTATGACTTTTTGAGTTCATAGTCACTGCTCTTAAATTGCTGACTGGCACATTTGTGGCCATTGAGACACTTCCCATTTTTCCTAGCTTTCATTGGTTTTAAATATTCTGCTTAGGTTTTAAAAGAATTGTCATTCAATAAGAATGATGGCTTGGCTTTCTGTCACCGTGGTCATTTGTTCATTGACTGAGGAGCATCTGTTTTCAATACAGTATGCGTTACACATCAACACATCATTCATTGCTGTATTACAGAATTTAAAGTCAAGCCTGGTTAATATTTTTTGGTAAATATATGGACCAGAGTGGATTTCCAGGAAGGATGAATCATGTTATTAAATGAATGCTCGTTGAAAGGTATGTGTGTGTGTTACCATGTGGAGCATTATTCTCTGCCGTCAGCACACAGTTCTCTGGCAGTTTGCTTTTCGAGCATGTCATCTTCTAACAACAGTTGTATTCTCAAAAGGCTGGAGAGAGAGGAATTGAAAAGAAAGGCAGAGGAGGAAAGGCTTCGCCTAGAAGAGGAAGCCCGAAAGCAGGAAGAAGAAAGGAAGCGGCAGGAAGAGGAAAAGAAAAAACAGGAAGAGGAAGAGAAAAGAAAGGCAGGCGAGGAGGCCAAGCGGAAGGCTGAGGAGGAGCTGTTGTTGAAAGAAAAGCAAGAACAAGAAAAACAAGAGAAAGCCACGATTGAAAAGCAGGTACTGTATGAGTCCTCAGATGGACTTTACTTGTTTTTTAAGGACCTTGATAGTAGGTACAATTAGTTAAATTTCAGTGACTCATAATGTTTACTTGAAGTTTCTTCTTAAACTGTCTGGGCTGGTTATTAAATATAAGTTGGGGCAGTTGCAGTGAAGTTGGTAATGTTTGCCATCTGTGAGTTAGGGTTTCCCCAAAGGCAAACCCTGGGATAAGAATTTGAGTGCCAGCAGTTTTTTTTTGCAAGCGAATCCCAGGAAGCTGGTAGAGGAATAGGAGAAAAGCCAATGTAAGTGCATTGATGCATATGTTACTGTGGGTGACTGGAACACAGTCCCATTGGGA
The DNA here is from genome assembly GCF_029289425.2 of Pan paniscus. NCBI lineage: Eukaryota > Metazoa > Chordata > Mammalia > Primates > Hominidae > Pan > Pan paniscus. The sequence goes on along the minus strand of NC_073272.2, from coordinate 21,811,861 downwards.
ACCTCTGACAGACTGTGGATCATGCTTTAGAATTGTCCAGCTGAGGGATGAGGAAACTGAACTACTTATCTACCACATCCTGCCCTTCACTGTAGTAGAAGGTCACTCCCTGGGGAATTAACTCTCTGATCTGGCCACATGCACACTTCATGGCCCAAGCCTGCCCACAGACACAGAAAAGCCTTGGCCATGTGTGAGAACTGTCTGCAGGTGATTTGCATGGTGAGCCAGGGGTATATGAATGAGGTCCAACCATGTTTGCTGTGTCATGCAGTGGTTTGTATAAATCCACATTGAATATTGGAGCAGCATCCACTTTAGGGCAGATGATGAGATGAAGGAACATGTGCAAAGCCAGGGAATTACCACACTGTTTTCTTAGCTTATTAAAGCTTTGCCTTGATTTACCTGTTTCTGTTAGAAAGAGGCAACAGAAACAAAGGCCCGGGAGGTAGCTGAACAGATGCGTCTCGAGAGAGAACAGATTATGCTGCAGATTGAGCAGGAGAGACTGGAGAGAAAGAAGGTAAGGGCTGAGGGTCAGGAAGACTTAGGGTAAGTGAACAGGAAGTAAATCCAGTTCTCTTCTGCAGTGATTGGATAGAATGGTCCTAGGATTGTCAGGTCAAGTTCATTGATACCACTGTTCAAATCTTTTATGTCTTTATTAGTTTTTTGCCATCTCGTTCCATCAGTGATTGAGAAAGATTGTTAAAAACTCCATCTGTAGCCAGGCATGGTGGCTCACACCTGTAATCCCAGCATTTAGGGAGGCAGAGGCGGGAGGATCACTTGAGCCCAGAAGTTCCAGACCAGCTTGAGTAATACAGTGAAACCCTGTCTCTACTAAAAATACAAAAAATAGCTGGGTGTGATGGCACGTGTCTGTAGTCCCAGCTACGTAGGAGGTTGAGGTGGGAAGATGACCTGAACTCGGGAAGTTAAGCCTGCAGTGAGCCGAGATCATGCCACTGCAGTCCAGCCTGGGGAACCAGGAGTGAGACCCTGTCCCAAATAATAGAAAAAAGAATAACTCCATCTGTGATTATGGATTTGTCCATTTTTCCTTTCAGTTCTGTCAGGTTTTGTTTTATATATATTTATCGTGATATGCCTTTGTCTCTAGTGATATTTCTTGTCTTAAAGTCTACTTTGACAGCCCCCTGCCTTTTATTTTTTTGAGACAGTCTCACTCTATTGCCCATGCTGGAGTGCAGTGGTGCGATCTCGGCTCACCACAACCTCCACCTCCCAGGTTCAAGCGATTCTCCTGCCTCAGCCTCCCAACTAGCTGGGATTACAGGCACACACCACCACACCTGGCTAATTTTTGTATTTTTAGTAGAGATGGGATTTCACCATGTTGGCCAGGCTGGTCTCGAACTCCTGGACTCAAGGGATCCTCCTGCCTCGGCCTTCCAAAGTGCTGGGATTATAGACGTGAGCCACTGTGCTTGGCCTGACAGCCCTTTTATGATTAGTGTCTGTATGTCAAATCTTTTTCACCCTTCTACTTAAAACTTCTTCTGTGTGTTTCTATAAGTAAAGAGCATATAGCCAGGAATTGTTATTTTAATTCTGTTTGACAGTCTTTGTCTTTTAATTGGAGTGTCTAGTCCATTTACACTAACTATACTTATGGGTAAAGTTGGGTTTAAGCAGACTGATTATAAAGGAGTATTCTCATGGTGTCCTAGGCCCAACCTGGGCTTTGTATTGCTGTAGGCCTGGGATCCAGGAGACCAGCCTGTGGCCTTCTCTCCTGAGATGCACCTCAGCCTCAGCCTCACTTTCTGTAGGGTGGTCCTCTTTAATGGCAGGTGGTAATTTGTTGATTTATACGGAGCCTAAGGAGAAGAAGGAGAAATATGGGATATAAATTGAATATTGATTCTAGATACGTACTAGTTAACTTCTCAAGCATTTGACCTTGTCCATGGGGCCGGAGGTGTACATCTCCAAAACTAGTGGAAAACGTTTCTATACTTGTTATCCTCTTCTGACTTTTGCCTTTTACAAGTTTTCTGAGAAATGTGACATTGCATGTAAACCAAGCTACTTTTATGTTTTTGGTCTTATTGTCCTCTTATTTGATTTTGTTTTTTGTTTTTTGTTTTTAGAGAATAGATGAAATCATGAAGAGAACAAGGAAAAGTGATGTGTCTCCACAAGTGAAGGTAGGAATTCAAATGACCATTTTAATAGTTTATGTACTAAGTAGAAAAGAACAGCAGAATACACTCAGTGAAATTGTAGGTCTTGGCGACGATTAGCCAGAAAAAAATGCAGTTTTCCTGCTTTGTTCCTGGCTAGGTTAAGGAGGGTTAGGTACCTGAAAAGAAAGAGGGGCTTCAGAGGTGGGATGGGTAAGAGATTTCCTTAGAGTCATGGGAGGTGGGATGAAGAGAGAGGCATAGTAGTCCATGAATAAAAAAGAGAATCCTGACATAAAAATACATAAGAATAAGGGAAACACAGCTGAAGATTTAAAGAATTACCACAGAACAGGCAGATGGTCCAGGCTCAAAATATCATCGGATGCTTTTAAAAAGTACTTTTTTTCTGTGTGATGTCAGCTTTCCCTCATTTCATTCACCTTCCATTTGTTTTCAGAAAGAAGACCCCAAAGTGGGGGTCCAGCCTGCTGTGTGTGTGGAAAAGAAGACAAAACTGGTTGTCCCCAACAAAATGGGTGAGTGTGACATCTGGTTCTTGGGTTCTTCCTTTTAGTAGCAAAAGCTCGTAAGACTTGGTGCAGGGTAAACAGACCCATGGATCCCAAGAGGGTGACTGCTGGCAGGGGCCTGTGCAGTTTCCCTTCCCTGGGAATGTGTCTCCAGCACAGGGACTGTCAGCTCCACTTGGGAACCCACTGGGTTCCTTGGTTACTCCCATAATCCCAGCATAGGAGGCACTCTGGCTGCTGGCTCACAGTGCTTTCCACGGAGCTTAACTGCTGGTCAGGTTTTATTACTATTAGGACCTGACTCTGCTCTTCTCCAGAGGTTCTGCACAGACACTGATAATGTGATTTGTCTTCTCTTCTCCTGTGTGAAGGTGATTATATGGGGTTATTTGTGGCTCTTTCCACAAAAGATGCTGCAGTATCAGTGAAGCAGAGCATTAAATTAATTGCCTTGATCTATATTTCTCTGTTACTTTATTTAGACATTTTATGATTAACACAAGGGACTTTGTGTTCTCGATCAGAAATCAATGGATTGAACACCTGCCAGGAAGTTAATGGTGTGGATCACGCTGCCCCAGAAACTTATCCCCAAGACATTTTCTCTAATGGGCTTAAGCCAGCTGGGGGACTCATTCATCTGGATGCCCTTGATGGGAAATCAAATAGCCTGGATGATTCAACTGAAGAAGTTCAGTCTATGGATGTGAGGTATATTCATTTCTTTTGCATTTAAGCCTCATCACTTCTCAAAACACTACCCTTTCTTTTAGTTGGTTTCTTCGTCTTTTATACAACCAAATCACCTAAAGCAGGTTTGATTGACATTACAGGAAAGCTCTCAGTGGTATAACATTCTAGTGTCTTGCGTCAGGTTCCCTAGAAGCAGAGCCTGGAACAGAGTTTCTAGGGCATGTGATTTGTTAGAGGAAAGCTCTTGGGAGTTTTTCAGGAGAAAGGGGAAGGAGGGAATTCGCTAAGCAAGGATGCCTTCTCAGCTGACCCCATGGGAGCTCTGGAGGATGAATTTCCACCAGAGACAGTTCCTCTGAGCTTCTGCAGTTCTGGTTTTTCTAGATTCTTCTCTAAGATCTCACAAGGAAGAAAAAGAAGAACCTGGCAGCAGCTTTACTCTGGCTGTTAAGAGATTCCTGGTGACAGGCCCCCAGCCCACCACTCTTCAGAGCCTGGATTTGTTCCTTTGCTAGGCCTTACAGCTGGCGCAATTATGAAACTCCTCCTTCCATCTCTACGGAGAGGAAGAGAGAGAGAGAAAGAAAACCAGCCTTGGCTGGGCTGGAGCTGGATAAGTCAGAGTGGATTGGAAGCCTCACTTTAGAGAGGAAGCAGAGCGTGAGATTGGCTTTGCCAGTGATGACGTGGGCTGTGGTGGGATCCTTTCATAATGGGCCCCCCAACCTTAAGTGAGCACTTCAGGCGTTTCCACATGAACTCTTCTCAGCACGATCAGATTCACACTCACAGGAGCCCTGGCAGAGAGAAACAATTGTTCCCATTTTACTGGCGAAGAAACTGAGGCTGCAGGAAGGAAAAGCAATTCGCCCAAGGTGGCACTACTAGAAAGGCAGCACTGGGAGCCCCACTGTTAATTAGGGTTCTTCTTCAACTTGCTTTGAACTTTTGGCATTGGCTTTCTGTCTGAATGTCCCATTTAGAAAGTTCTGGAATGCCTTGCTTCTTTGTAGTAGAATGCTGGTGCCTGTGGGTTTTTGTCCTTTCACCCTTTGGGCAATGTGACCTTGGCCATCACAGCCCTGCTCAATCTGCTTCCCTGTTCTCATACATGGGGCCTCGTGTCCACCATCTGTCCTTCTCAGATTTGAGCCCACTTGTATTTTTTACAGTGTGTTACACAAAAACTCTGACTCTAAATCCTTCTTCTTTAGAAGAGTAGTAAAACAAAATATTGCAAATAGAATTAATATATTGTGCCATGTTGTCTGTCTGTCTCTTTCTGCCTCTCTCCCTCTCGTTCATCTCTTCTAGTCCTGTTTCAAAAGAAGAGCTTATCTCTATCCCGGAATTTTCACCAGTGAGTGAAATGATTCCTGGGGTGTCTCTGGACCAAAATGGAACTGGTAATGCCCGAGCACTTCAAGATCTCTTAGATTTCACTGGTCCCCCCACATTCCCCAAGAGATCCAGTGAAAATCTCAGCCTGGACGACTGTAACAAAAACCTTATCGAAGGATTTAACAGTCCTGGCCAAGAAACTCCTCTCAACACCTTCTGTTGACAAATACAGCATCCCTTTAATAAAAGGTACAGTCTTTTGATTATATTCTAACTTCATAACCCTTTAACTGGGGTTTGTGAAGATAGGATGTAAATCACTCAGCCTCTTGGATGGTCAAATTTTATTTGAAAAATGCAAACATGAATATATTATGGTATACTACAGCACACACAAGAATTGAGACAGATTTCAATTAATTGATCTGCGAGCCTTCAGCGCCGAGCCGCCTTGTCCTAACCCTGCTATTTAGGGTGTGTAGATGGGAAAGTTGAGAACACTGGCTAAAGGTTTGACTACCAGTCCAGCCTGAGTAGCTTTTTTAGGGGCAAGGAAAGAATACTCTAGTAGTGTTGCAAGGTGATATGAATAAGATGAATTTCCCCACCTCTAGTTTTGCTCAGTGACATCCCACATTCTATCTAGAATCATTCATATACAGGGCCACAGGATTTGCTATTCTCTTGACCCATTCTGGATTCTTCCAAAGCAGACAGCTATTCTTGCATCATACCTGAGGGAGAGAGAACTGCAGTTTTTGTGTCTTGAAGGTTTTTTCCCCACCTTTGGCCTTTTTTTATTTTTGCCAAAGTGCTTCCAGAAGCTATTCTCATTTGAGCAAGAATGTCTATGAGTTATATACACTCTGTAGTAAGGTATACTTAGTTACATATACCTCACATTTGATTTACTTCAGTTTGGGGCTTGTTTTTGAATAAGGAAAACATAATTAGAGTCTGTCACCAAATCCTTTAATAATTTAATAATTCCAATTGCTCCTCCCGCTTCAGATTCTGTTTTTGTTTTCAAGAGAAGTGATCTCACTCTGTTGTCCAGGCTGGTGTGCAGTGGCGCAATCACAGCTCACTGAGACTTCAAACTCCTGGGCTCAGGAGATCCCCTTGCCTCAGCCTCCTGAGTAGTTGGATCATAGGCACATGCCACCAGGCCCAGCTAATTTTTTTTAGTTTTTGTAGAGGTTGGGTCTTGCTATGTTGCCCGGCTGGTCTTGAACCCCTGGCCTCAAGTGATCCTCTCTCCTTGGCCTCCCAAGTACTGGGATTACAGCCATGAGCTACCATGTCTTGCATCCATTTATCCATTTTAGATTCTTTTTTTTTTTTTTTTTTGGAGATGGAATCTCACTCTGTCGCCCAGGCTGGAGTGCAGTGGCACGATCTCCACTCACAGCCACTTCTACCTCCCAGGTTCAAGCCATTCTCCTGCCTCAGCCTCCCGAGTAGCTGGGACTACAGGTGCACGCCGCCATGCCTGGCTAATTTTTTGTATTTTAGTAGAGACAGGGTTTCACTGTGTTGCCCAAGCTGGTCTCGAACTCCTGAGCTCAGGTAATCTGCCTGCCTTGGCTTCCCAAAGTGCTAGGATTACAGGTGTGAGCCACCGCGCCCGGCCATTTTAGATTCTTAAAAGCATTTTTATATTCTCGGCATTTTCTCAGTCACTTTATTTTTTATACTTCACTCCCATAACAAATTCACTGGCCAAAATAACAGTCCAATGTTTTTATTTTTCAAATGAGGAAACGAGTGGGAGAGGCTACAGAGCTGAGGTCACTGTGTTTTTTGTATACTTGTTTCTACCTGACCTCAGCTCTTGCCTATAAGACAAGTTTGAGAGCCCATTTCTCTTGGTTCTTGGTGTGTGGTGGGTCACTTTTAGAGTAAACTGTATCACTGGTTTGGAAAAGCAGCTGCCTTCTTGGACACTTAAAACACTAAATCACCTGAGCATTCTATTTCCCTGACAGTTACGTGGCTTAATATTTATTAAGAGGTTTTTTGTGTTTTTAACATACTTTGACTTTAAAATTAGTTTCCCTTCAGTTCACTTACCTCACTATACAGTAAGGAACAGAGAATCCACAAAATTTATTAGAGTATTCATAGGTCCTCAAATTTATTTCTTACATCTCTAAAAGAAATGCAAAACCCCTGTCCAAAAAGAAAAATCTGAAATTATTTTATTCACACTGCTTGTATATTTTTAATTATGATTAGGTCTAGTTCTCAAATTCTTCTCTACCAAAAGTGGTACCACCCCCACCAGGAGACGTTTGGACATACGTTGATGGTTTTTGTTGCCAGAGTGGCTGAGGGCATTTGAAAGACAAAGCTTGAGACATTAAACATCTGCAGGTTTTAGAAAAGTTCCATACAAGGAAAATTTGACCCATCTAAAAGAATAGTCCTATGTAAAATACTCTATCACTTCTGTTGAGAAATACTGTATAAGCCCAGGAGGAAAATATAATTGCCAAGAAGGTAGAAAGTGCCACAGTGTGTTGTGATCGTTTTAGTGAGAGAATAGTGCTACAAACTGCACAATACTTGGTTTTCCCTTTGATCTCATCTGGTTTTGTTTCTGAATTGACACAGGTGTTTGGAGAACCCGTAAAGCTGCTGATAGTCAAATCCGAGCTACTAGCTGCTTGAAGAAGCTTCTGTCACCCTTACCGCTGGATCCCAAATTATTAGCTCGGAATGTAACTGTATTCCTAGGTAGTATGTCAAACACTGGCCACTCTTGGTAGAAACCTTGAAACTTTCACCTTGCTGGGCTTTAGCAAAGTTTCCTTTTACAGTTCTGTTTATGAGCTTCAGCTACTGATAAAGCACTTCCTGAACTTCTCTAGTATCATAGTGACCCTCTGAATAACCTGAGTGACTGGCTCGGCAATTCGCTTTATAACCATTCTTATTCCCAAAGTTGGAGCACATAAACATTTAGATGTCTTTTCCTGTAAAATATTCTAGACATTTACCCAAACTCTAGTTCAACATATACTCAACTTGCACTGTATATCTCCCTGTCTTTTTTGAGACAGAGAAGAAATTCAGGAGGTTCCCCATCTCCAGAGTTTCTCTGTTGGAAAGCAGTATCAAGAAGCCTTTAAAAAATTGTTGTTAAGCTTTGCCACCTGCAGAAATGCATTGCCCCACATTATTCTTTTGGGGTTAAAGTAGTAAGTTTGGTTGAGGAAGGAAGTCAAAACAGTCAGTAATGATTTCTGTTCTCTTATGCATATTCGTGTATACATGGGCAACTGAATCTAGCAAGGACTCTTTCGTGTCACACCTTAAAATCTTCATGCTGTAGTCACTCCAGACCATGGAGTGGCTTTCCAGCTGAATGAATCCTATGTCTCGCGTGCAGGTGGTTGGTTTTCAATGTTCTTGCTAATTTTTTTTCTATTGGATCTTGGGAGTTTTCTTTGTTTGCTCCTGTGTTTGCCCAGCTTTAATAAAACCAGGCGCAAACAAAAACCATAGCATTCTGAAACAATAGGGGGCCCACATTGGACCCAGTATGTCACTTTAATGGACTTTAAGAAAAAATCTGAATGGGAAAAATGACACTAGAATGTATACTCCACACATTTTATGCCATATAATGGTGTGTTTTCTTAATTTTGTTTCTTGTGGCGAAATGTGGCTTTCAAATTAAAATGACCTTTTCTTCTTTGAAACTTTTTGTTTTGACTTGTATAATTAAGGGTTTGGAAAGATTCATAATTCTGAGAGAGGTTTGCAACCAGGAGATACAAAGAAGTCTCAGTAGTAATCTTGTTCATGTGCTTTTACAGCCAGCTACATTTAAGAATGTATTAGTTACAGAAATTATATGTCCGTGTATGTGTCTCTACTCAATAAAGTACATGCCTCCACATAATGCGGTGCTGTCCATCTCGGCAAATACTGGCCAAGTCCCTTTATGACAGGCACACAGAAACCATAGCATGCTCTGGCTTTCAGAAAATGCCTCTCATCTTTCCTGGAACCTTATTTTGCTAAATGTCTGTTTTCTTGTGATTTGTTGTACCTCACAGCACCATTGTGACCATGGTGATGCCTCATTTGCATGATATGTACATTGTGTTTAATGTGAAATACATTTTCATTGAAGAGTCTGATGACTTGCTAGCGTTTTATTTTTTCTGTAAGCTCAATGTGCTGAAACCAAACCAGGCTTTTAAAAACCTGTGTAGAAGAAAACCAAAAAATCCTGTGTGGGTGTCCTTTCCCTGTCAAACTCATTAAAAATTCCTTTGTTGCCAGTGCCAAGTGGAGTCAACTGCATAAAGCCTCTTAAGTGATGACTGTCACTAGAACACAATGGACTTCTGAGTATAGTAAAAAAAGTTGCTGTTCTTTCCTTTTTTTTTTTTTTTTGGAGAGACAAGGTCTCACCATGTTGCTGAAGCTGGTCTCCTAGGCTCAAGTGATCAATCCTCCTGCCTCAGCCTCCCAAAGTTCTGGAATTATAGGCATGAGCCACGACGCCCAGCCAAGTTCCTGTACTTTCATACCACTGGTGTGAGGGCTTTCTAGCTAAGATACAGTTAACCTTACCATAATCTATGATAACATTGCACATAGCAATTTGGCATTTAAATAAAATTATAATGGGAATGTTGACCCTTATTTTCAGGTAAGTTGAAACCCAGACCAGTTTTTTTTGTTTGCTTGTTTGTTTTTTAATGTCTAACTCACAGGCTTTCCAGTGCCTGGAGACAGTACCAGGCCAGACCAGAAGCCAGGTGGGCAGGACTGGAATTAGAGACCCCTGTGGTAACTTCTGGGCTGCCATCTCTGAAGCTGAGGTCCCGGTCATTGCTGCCTTCCCCAGTTCTGTTGACAAAGCCTCTGGTCAGGGCACAGGAGCAGACACTATTTCCGTATGCAGACCTCTGGGAGGGGCATTAGAAGTAGCTTATGTCATCATGAGCTCTGGCCATAGGGCCTACATTGGTGGCCAGTCATTCCTAAGAACAGTTTCTTGTTTGTGAACATTGCAAATTTTTTCTTAGTGTGTACAGGTTTCCTATTAGATGCTTTTGTTAATTTAGAAAGCAAATGTAAAGAACTAATTCATCTCAAGAAGTATACCCATTACAGTGGGGCACAGCACAGGGTGACCTCCATACCCATTCCTCAGCATTGTTCAGAAAGCACAATTATGGGCCAGGTGCAGTGGCTCACACCTGTAATACCAGTGCTTTGGGAGGCCGAGGCAGGAGGATCACTTGAGGCCAGGAGTTCGAGACCAGCCTGGGCAACAAAGCAAGACCTCTGTTCTCTACAAAATAAATTTCAAAAACTTAGCTGGGCATGGTGGCACACACCTGTAATCCCAGCTACTTGAGAGTCTAAGGCAGGAGGATCACTTGAGCCTGGGAGCTCAAGGTTGCAGTGAGCTATGATCACACCACTGCACTCCAGCCTGGACAATGGAGCAAGACCCTGTCTCTTTTTAAAAAGCACAATTATGTAAGAAAATGAAGCAAGAACTCTCAGAAACGAGAAGCTTCACAAATGGTCTTTTTTCTGGAAACCCATGAAAATCTCTTAGAATGATTTCACAAGGAGGCCAACTATCAAAGAAAAATTAATAGTTTTTTTGGGGGGGCATAGGGGCACAGGACCAGGCTGGAGCACAGTGGCACGATTATAGCTCACTGCAGCCTTGAACTCCTGGGCTCAAGTGATTCTCCTGCACCAGCCTCCTGAGTAACTAGGAATATAGGCGTGCACCACCATGCCCAGTTAATTTCTTTTAAATTTTTATGTAGAGACGAGGTCTCACTATGTTGCCCAGGCTGGTCTTCAACCAGGCTCAAGCAATCCTCCCACCTTGGCCTCCCGAAGTGCTGAGATTACAGGTGTGCACCACTATGCCTGGCCAGACGAGTCTTTTTCTTACATATCAGCAATAAACTGGAAATAGGTTCCAACAAAAACCATAAATTTCATAGAAATAAAAACCAGCTAAAACGAGAGGAGTGTTAGAATTGAAGTGAATGGAAAGACACGCCATGCCCCTGAATGGGAAATCCTATGCATATGAAGAAGGCTCATCCTATAGGCAGCACTCACATTGGTTCCAGTCAATGAGATTTCATTTCAGCAACTTGAAAAGAGAATTGCAGGGACCGGGCGCGGTGGCTCACGCCTGTAATCCCAGCACTTTGGGAGGCCGAGGCAGGTGGATCACGAAGTCAGGAGATCAAGCCCATCCTGGCTAACATGGTGAAAACCCGTCTCTACTAAAAATACAAAAAATTAGCTGGGCGTGGTGGCGGGCGCCTGTAGTCCCAGCTACTCAGGCAGCCAAGGCAGGAGAATGGCATCAACCCGGGAGGCGGAGCTGGCAGTGAACCGAGATAGCACCACTGCCCTCCAGCCGGGGTGACAGAGCGAGACTCCATCTCAAAAATAATAATAGAATTGTACAGTTCATTTTAAAAGCTGAACACAAAGCTAAGAAACCTAGGAATTTTTAAAGAAGAATTTCCCCCAACAAATAGTAAAATGCATGATAAAACTTCCATAACTGAAATGGTATTCTGATAGAGAAATAGAATTTGGAATAGCTATAGAGATCAGAAATACCCAAGATCGGTAAGAATTGAATGCATGATGGGGCTGGGCGTGGGCCATCGTACTTGTAGAGAGGTAGCAGGTATCCTGAGTGTCAACTTTGAGGGTTTTTTGTTTTTTGGGGTTTTTTTTCTGAGTGTCTCACTCTGTCCCTGAGGCTGGGGTGCAGTGGCGTGCTCTTAGCTCAATGCAACCTCCTCCACAGGTTCAAGCGATTCTCCTGCTTCAGCCTCTCAAGTAGCTGGGATTACAGGCGCCCACCACCATGCCCGGCTAATTTTTGTATTTTTACTGGAGATGGGGGTTTCACCATGTTGGCCAGGCTGGTCTCGAACCCCTGACCTCAAGTGATCTGCCCGCCTTGGCCTCCCAAAGTGCTGGGATTACAGGCGTGAACCACTGCGCTTGGCTGTCAATTGAGTTTAGAATCTCTGATGTGGTAGGGACAGGGGCCCAGAAGTCACAGTGAGGAAATGATAAAGACAGCAAAGAGATCCAAAGTGAGGGTACCACTCATGGATCAATGTTTAAGTCAGGGATGAAATTTAGATGCAAGGCTTGGGAGCATCCTGTAAAGATCTTGAGCTGCCAGGCACCCCCGCGATGTGCCAGGCTCTCAGGAAGTGGGGAGCAGCAGGCCTCTGCATACCTTGCTTTAGGCTTCTGCGGCAGTGGGCCATGACAGACAGCATGTACTGAGTTGCTTCAAAAATTTCATGCTTTGGCCGGGCGCGGTGGCTCACGCCTGTAATCCCAGCACTTTGGGAGGCCGAGGCGGGCGGATCACGAGGTCAGGAGATCGAGACCATCCTGGCTAACACGGTGAAACCCTGTCTCTACTAAAAATACAAAAAAAATTAGCCAGGCGTAGTGGCGGGTGCCTGTAGTCCCAGCTACTCGGGAGGCTGAGGCAGGAGAATGGCATGAACCAGGGAGGCGGAGCTTGCAGTGAGCCGAGATCGCACCACTGCACTCCAGCCTGGGCGACTGAGCGGGACTCCGTCTCAAAAAAAAAAAAAAAAAAAAAAAAAAAAAAAAAAAAAATTTCATGCTTTGAGGTAGGTATGGGACGGTAACTTCCCCAAGGACACACACAGCTGGAACTTGGCAAAGCTGGCTGTGACTCTAGGGCCCCAGCTTTATTTTTTATATGTATTTAAAGATACGTATTTTTTAATAGAGACACATTCTCCCTATGTTGCCCAGACTAGTCTCGAACTCCTGAGCTCAGGTGATTCTCCCGCCTTGGCCTCCCAAAGTGCTGGGGTTACAGGCACAAACCACTGCGCCCGACTTCCAGGACCCCAGCTTTAGTACCCCCAGGTGAAGTTGACAGGCTTTTCTGCCCTGCAGAGCAGCAACACTGTTTTGCTAGGGGGTAGGCAGGGCAAACAAACAAACAAACAAACAACAACAAAAAAAAAGTCTTGCTAGAGCAAGCACTTATAAAAGGAGTAGCAAAGGACCAGGACCCTCATGGAAACTCCTAGTTCTGAAGGTGCTTTAAAATACATATTGAGGCCGGGCGCGGTGGCTCATGCCTGTAATCCCAGCACTTTGGGAGGCCGAGGCGGGTGGATCATCTGAGGTCAGGAGTTCAAGACCAGCCTGACCAATATGGTGAAAGCCCATCTCTACTAAAAATACAAAAATTAGCTGGGCGTGGTGGTGGGCGCCTGTAGTCCCAGTTACTCGGGAGGCTAAGACAGGAGAATTGCTTGAACCTGGGAGGTGGAGGTTGCAGTGAGTCGAGATCGTGCCACTGCACTCCAGCACTCCAGGCTGGATGAGACTCCGTCTCAAAATTAGATATAGATTAGATAGATAGATATAGATATATTATTAAATGTAGTGACATTATTAAAATTTATCTTAAGTATAGAATACAGTGGTCTTTAGTCACAGAGTTGTGCAACCATCACTACTAATTCTAGAACATTTTTACCGGAGTGCTTTTTCAAGGGTTTGTCATCCATTCATCTACTCAAAGCAGCAAAGCTTGGCTTTATCAGCCATTAGTTCAAGTTCTCATTGTACCTGAAAGCAAGAACATGGGGTTCGAAGATAGCATTCTTCTTTGAAGCAGTCACTTCCCCATCTTACCCCTTCAATAGGACAAACTAGGACCATGTTTATGTCACAATGAGTGTGGGCTGTTTTGTGTTGTTCCACATTCACTTCATAAACATGGGATCAAATGCCAAACACAGGCTCACCTCTCAGATGCCCAGCATGGGCTCCTAGGTTGATGAGAGACATGGATTGGGGGAAGCTGTAATTTAAGACACTTTGAAAATTCTGAACCTTTGGAGGCATGCCTTTAACAATGACCACGGATTCGGGCATGGGGTGACTTACACTGTGACTCTACTTGCCCTTATGTTTCTGGGACCGATCCCCCACGTTAACCACCAGGGAGGGAGTGTTTCAGTGCCCTCTTTTTCCCCTCTAAGGTCCAAGCCAGGGTCCATGGCAATGGGCACTCATGGCACTGTGGAAAGAAATCACCTACTGCCCAGAGCCTGAGGGTCCCCTTGCAAAAGGCAGAGGGAGCTAAAATGCTGCAGGTGTTGCCCGTGGAGAATTCACCCCCTTCCCCTCCCTCCATGCTCTGCAGTAAATCAACAAGAACCTCCTGCCGAGGCTTCTATGCTGCAGTGAAATAATGCAGCCATTCAACTGGCAACAAGGGACTGGGGCCTGGGGAGTGTCGAAAGCTGCCAGCCTTCGGGACTTCCAAGAAATGGTGAAGGCAGGCTTTCCCCATCTCACCTCATCTCAGGAAATGCAAGGAATAGAGTTCCAAGCAATTGAACCTTTGCGGAAAGTAACTTCTTTTTAGAATTAGAGCTAGCAGCAATTTGTTGGCTGTACTTATATTTTAGTTAAATTTTCCTAATAGCGTGTGTAGGGTCATCTTGAAACAACAGGAAAGTCATCCACGCAGAACTAACAACTAGGACAGGGCTGTGCCACACACAGTAGACGTGCGTAAAGCTTGTTGGATTGAATTCAGTCATCACTGTGGGACCTGTAGGTTGTTCTAGGACAAACCGAATCTTCCTAGGCCCACTGGGAGGACAGAATAAATTCCATTTGTTCAGTGGACCTGGCCTTCTAAAGGATTCTCAGGGGCCTACTCTGTGGGTCACAGCCCTGGTAGCTGGTACAAGGTTCATAATGGTAAGAAATTATTCAGAATGTGAAAGGCAAAAAGATAACCGTGTACCCTTTCCAAGCCCTGATAGAGCGTTGTCTTCACAAGGCAGCCTCTGGGCCAGCTGGGTCTCGGAAGATGTTAGTTCGAGCGGCTCACCATGTGCTATGGGTTAGGACTCAGCCTCTGGAGTTAGAGGTTATGTCTGTTTGTTCCTGTAAGACACTAAAAAACTTTGTCTCTAACTGTGCCATCTTATTCCAGCATTCTTTTTTTCCTACTAAATACACGTGTGTGTGTATGTTACGTACATACATGTGTGCATAATAGTCGTCATCTCCGCCTTTGACTTGCTTTCTCATCCTGCTCCTTAAAGAGTTCAATACATTTTTTGACACACACTCGCTGTATATTAACATCAGAATCATGTTTTTAACCTTTGGGAAGTTATACTTTGACAAGTGAGGGTCCTTATAACCTCAGCAGGATTTGGGAAATCTGAAATAGCTATACTAATGGCTTCAAAGGTTCATATTAAATGCTAGTGGAGTGGACGTCATGGTGCGCCACCCAGATAGACCTCCCTTTTAGGACTGAGGTGTTCGTCCTTCTAGGTGTCTCCTTCGAGATGCTGGAGGTACAGCCCCTGAAGCCTGTCGGTGGACTTCCTGTCTGGGAATTGCCCTTGGCTGAAGGAGGTTGCCTCGCCAAGGTTAAACCTCCTCCTGGGGCAGCCTGTATCTGATGACTGGATCAGTTCAGTGTACAAAGCCCCTTGCCTGGAGGTAGGACAACTCTGAGTTAGCCATCCTAGCTTCAGAGCTCCCTGTGGGGTCACCTGAGGGCTCTGCAGAGACTACATTGCAGTCTAAGTTCTCCCTCCTGCTTCCTTCACGCCTCCCCACCCCAGCCACTCTGCATACATGCCCCGCATGCCAGTTGGTCTGAGAGTTTCCCAAAGAACCCATCCTGAGCCAGCTGGGCGTTGTGCTAAGGCTTTTCATGTGCTAGCTCTCCTAACCTTCCAGACAACATTCCGAGAGAGGCATGGATGTTACCATGCTCTTTTCACCATGAGGGACCCGAGACTCAGGCTAAGCCACTGGTCCGAGGTCACATGCAACCAGGAAGTACAGAGCTCGGCTTCCAACCCCAAGGTGTGCTTTGGAGCCTGCACTTGGCCTAGCTCACCACAGCCCAAAGTGCCTGCCCAGACAAATCAGACTGACCCAGCCCCTAGAGGCTCTTGCTAGTCTACACACCTTCTAGCTTCATTTTCCCAATCAATCTCCTCAACCAGCTTCCCTCACCAGAAATTGTTGCTGACTTTGAAAATCCTTGAGAATCTTCTGCTGAGGGCATTTCATCCATCTTTGTATAGCTCACGCAAGCAGAATATGTGCACCTTCCACCTGGGAGCACAGTTGCTATGAGATTTTTTTTCCCTCATCCAGAAGGCAATCCATTTCATAACTGCTCATTTATGAAGCAACTACGAATGAATATCTACTCCATTCTAAGCATTTTGCTAGGGATGGGGATGGAGCAGAGAACAAGACTAGAAAGTGTCCCCATCCTCCTGGAGCTTGTAGTCTAGCAGTGAAGAGAGACAGTAGACAATTTTAAAAGTCATTATTTGCAATTGTGATGGATGCGAAGGTCAAGCCTGCTCTTATACATTTTCTTTTTCTTTTATTTATTTTTTTTTTTGAGATGGAGTCTTGCTCTGCTGCCCAGGCTGGAGTGCAGTGGCACAATCTCAGCTCACTGCAGCCTCTGCCCCCGAGGTTCAAGCAATTCTCCAGCCTCAGCCTCCCGAGTAGCTGGGATTACAGGCGTGCGCCACCACATCCAGCTAATTTTTGTATTTTTAGTAGAGACGGGTTTTACCATGTTGGCCAGGCTGGTCTCAAACTCCTGATCTCAGGTGATCCACCTGCCTTGGCCTCCCAAAGTGCTGGGATTACAGGAGTGAGTCACCACGCCCAGCCCACATTTTCATATCATTACAGTTTGTGATGATACATTGATTTGTGAGATTCTTTGATTAAGGTCTATCTCCCTCACTGTAAGTGTCATGACAGCAAGACTGTCATATTCCTATTACCCAACATAGATATTGAGTAAATATTTGTGAGTGAATAAACACAGTTGTTACTGAGAAACTCTTTGAATTAAAATTATGGCCTCTGCCAGGCACAGTGGCTCACACCTGTAACCCCAGGACTTTGGGAAGCCAAGGCAGGTGGATCACTTAAGCCCAGGAGTTCAAGACCAGCCTGGGCAGCATAGTGGGACCTTTTCTCTACAAAAATTAAAATAACAGCCAGGCATGATGGTGCATGCCTATAGTCCCAGATACTTGGGAAGCTAAGGTGGGAGGATAGCTTGAGCCCAAGATACTTGGGAGGCTAAGGCAGGAAGTTAGTTGAAGGCTGCAGTGAGCTGTGATGGTGCCAATGTACTCCAGCCTGGGTAACAGAGGCCTTATCTCTAATATATTCATAAAAATATAATATAATAAAATTGTGGCCTTGGATCTGCATGTGTTTCTGCCAGACCCACAGTCTGATAAAGATAAAGGTCCCAGGGACCCTACTTTTCATATTTGCTATTGAATCCCCAGCACCGAGAACAGCACCTGCCACACAGTGGACACACGATAAATCTTTGTTGAATGAATGATTTCTCTATTGAGAATAAATATACCAGTTTGAATGGTCCCAGTACATATAGCAGAAAGCGTTTTCGATATTAAGGGTATTTATCACACCTACTATATAACAAGCTCCAAAGGCAGCTCAATGGCGTCAGGATTCTAAGGCAGCATCTCTTTGAGTGTCTTGGCTCTGAAGAAGGTCGCTGCAGCACCAGCATCCCAACTGCACACCATCATGGTCAAAGGCAAGAAGTCAGTGGCAGGCTGCTCCTTGTTACTGCACCTTCCTTTAGCCAGGGAGGAAACCCTCTCCCAGAAGCCCCCAGCAGCAGATTTCTACTTCTCATTGGCCAGTACTAGGTCTTCCACCTACCCCTCAGCTCATCACCTGCCAAAGGGAGTGAGATTATTCCATGTTATTAGTTGAGGTAATGCTCGCTTCTGTAACAACCACAGCACACCTAAAATGCAGAATGGCTCAAATACAAGTTTTTTTCTTCCTTATGTGAAGTCCCAAACAGATGTGCCTGATTACAACGCTCCTCTGAGTCGTAAGTCAGAGACCAGGCTCTCTCCATCTTGTGGCCCCCTCATCTTCCAATTGTATCACGTTTTTCTGCATCAAGCTGACAGAACAGGGAAAGAGTATGGAGAAGACACATGACTTCTTAACCACCTGGGCCCCTAAGGGACATGTACTACTTCCTCTCACATTCCGTTAGTACAACTAGTCATGTGGCCCTACTTAGATGCAAGGGATGCTGGGAAGTATATTCCCTGGCTAGTTTGCTTCTTACCAGAGATATTGCTATTCTATGGAAGAGAGAACACACATAATTTGGTGGATAGTTAGTCGTCTCTGCCATGCCATGATTGACTTAGACCAGAGCTGTTCAGTAGGAGTATCATGTGAGTCACTTGTGTCATTTTCCCATTTTCTAGTAAGGGGCCTGGGGAGGGAAGGGTGGTAAATGTTTTGAATATATTATTGTAAAATCTACCACAGAGTCCATTATGTTCTCTTTCCCTACCAGTCCAAGGGAGAGTGGGAATTGGAGTGAAAAGTTAAGACGAGACTGTGGGGTACCTAATAAATATGGGGTTGAACAAAGTAAATTCGTCAGGCAAATGAAGTTTTGGAGAGATGAATGACTTTTGAATTGGTTTCGGGGTTGTGCGTGGACACAAAAGAGACCATTTATGGTAGGAAGGGATTTGGGTATAGAGTTTCTACAGTGGGAAGGCACTGGACTTTTTCTTTTCTTTTCTTTTCTTTTTTTCTGAGACAGAGCCTCACTCTGTTGCCCAGGCTGGAGTGCAGTGGCATAATCTCGGCTCACTGTAACCTCACCCTCCCGGGTTCAAGCGATTCTCCTGCCTCAGCCTCCAGAGTAGCTGGGATTACAGACATGCGCCACCACACTCGGCTAATTTTTGTATTTTTGTTACTGACGGGATTTCACCATGTTAGCCAGGCTGCTCTTATTTGTTTATTTCTTTGAGACAGGGACTTGCTCTGTTGCCCAGGCTGGAGTGCAGTGGCGCAATCTCAGATCACTACAAGTTCTGCCTCCCGGGCTCAGATGATTCTCCCATCTCAGTCTCCCAAGTAGCTGGGACAACAGGTTCCTACCACCATGCCTGGCTAATTCTTTGTGTTTTTTTGTAGAGACGGTGTTTTGCCATGTTGTGTGGGCTGGTCTCAAACTCCTCCTTTTTGCCTTGCGTTAATGTAGGTAGACTATCTCAAAATGTTTTTCAAAATAGTTGCTGAGTTGTAAGACACTGCTTTAAAACCACAGATATTATATGTCTTTCAGAACCAGAGCCAAGCCACTACACCTATTACATTACAAAAGAGTTCATCAGAAATAATTTATAGGACCAGAGGACTGACTGGTAGCAACTACCAAATTTTGTTTAGGAATTTGTCCTCCATCTCAGTAGGAAAACAGACATACAGGCAGTGACTAGAATGAGCAAAAAGAAACCTGCAGCATAAGCCTGTCTAAAAACATTTTCATCCAAACAATATAAATCAGTTCTGTCTGTACTCTGCTGTTGACAAAGCCATTTAAAAAGCAAAGGTAAAGAAAGGACAGCGTCCACAAAAAAATGCCTATATCATGGGATGGAAGACAAGGAGGAGGGAACAGGGCCAGCTAAGCATTATACATTAAATTTCATTAATAGCGTTAAGCCACACAACCAAAGTCAGATCGTTAAGGCAAGGGAAAATGCACCTGGTTCTGCCAGTCCTGGGTTCTAAGCGCTAATGGAGATGCTGAAGTCACACCATCACCATACAAACTAGGGTCAATCTGGACAACAGTGTTTTCAAGGGTTGAGAAAGCTATTTGTCCTACTGCTTCACAATTTTCTTTTTCTCACATCAGCATTTAAAAAAGAAAGCCACACAGAAGGGTGGCGGGAGAACGTGCCAAGGCAGCTGATAGGTCTCCCCAGAAGCTGATGCTCTCCAAAAAATGACGATGGCAGTATGTACTTTGTCTAAGTCTGCATTGCAGCCTGAATTGCTCCTTTTAAAACTGTTTACATTTTTCTCTGGTTTAAGGATTTTAAAACTACCCTGAATTACAGCAAGCCTCTATGTCCATGTTCTGGTTTGCAGGGAGTACAAGCGATGCAGCAGTGGTTCTCGTTTGAGGGTGCGTCAGAGTCACCTGGAGACTTGCTGAAATGAAGTTTGCTGGGCCCTACTCCTAGAGTTAGTTTCTTTCTTTTTCTTTCTTTCTTTCTTTCTCTTTCTTTCTTTCCTTTCTTTCCTTCCTTCCTTCCTTCCTCCTTCCTTCCTTCCTCCTTCCTTCCTTCCCTCCCTCCCTCCTTCCCTCCCTCCTTCCTTCCCTCCCTCCCTCCTTCCCTCCCTCCTTCCTTCCTTCCTTCCTTTCTTCTTTCTTTCTTTTCTTTTCTTTCTTTCTTTCTTTCTTTCTTTCTTTCTTTCTTTCTTTCTTTCTTTCTTTCTTTCTTTCTTTCTTTCTTTCTTTCTTTCTTTCAGAGTCTTGCTCTGTCACACAGGCTGGAGTGCAATGGTGCAATCTCGGCTCACTGCAACCTCTGCCCCCCAGGTTCAAGTAATTCTCCTGCCTCAGCCTCCCGAGTAGCTGGGATTACAGGTGTGAACCACCACGCCTGGCTAATTTTTGTGTTTTTAATAGAGACAGGGTTTCCCCATGTTGGCCAGGCTGGTCTTGAACTCCTGACCTCGGAAGATCCACCCACCTCAGCCTCCCAAAGTGCTTGGATTACAGTGAGCCACCATGCCCAGCCCTAGAGTTTCTGATTTGGTGGCTTGAAGCAGGAGCTTCACTATGTAGTGTATGGTCCCACCCTTGCTTGTTTTCTTCTGATATGACAGTGGTAAGCTCTCCGGCAGGGTCTATTCTTTCAGTCTGGATCCCAGACAGAAGAGTCAAAGTTGCCCCACGATGGATGTGAAATGTAAGTGAGAAATAAACATTTGCTGTTCTTTCTTTCTCCAAGCCACTGAGGTTTTGGGATTGTTATTGTAGCATAGCTTATTCTTACCAATACAAATTCCTTGTTTGAAGCAGAGCTGGCATTCTGCAGCAGATTTGGCTTCACATGAAACCCAAAGGAAAGGAAAGGCAAGGGAGATGATACTCCGTTTCTCTTAGGCTTGCTCTGCGTACATGTGCATGTATGCTATTCATATAGACACCAAGGACTATGTGCAAACTGTTTAACCTCTCTTTCCACACAAGTAGACAGCAAATAGGGCCAAGGACCATCTACTTGTGCTGTCTGTTGACAATTGTGAGTCTGGAAAAAGACCACCTTGTTCAAAGAGGAGTCAAAAGAAATATATATATATATATATACACATACATACATACACACATATATATACACATACACAAATATATATACACATATACATATATATATCTGTGTGTATATATGTATATGTATGTATATATGTGTGTATATATTTTTTATTTATAAATATAAATATGTGTGTATATAAATTTATATTTGTGTGTACATATATTTATATTTACATATAATGAAGACACAGAAACCATGGGAATGGAAGAGAAAAAAGAGCACATTTCTTTTTTTTTTTTTTTTGAGATGGAGCATCGCTCTGTCACCCAGGCTGGAGTGCAGTGGCGCAATCTTGGCTGACTGCAACCTCCACCTCCTGGGTTCAAGCGATTCTCCTGCCTCAGCCTCCTGAGTAGCTGGGACTACAGACGTGCGCCACCACGCCCAGTTAATTTTTGTACTTTTAGTAGAGACGGGGGTTTCCCCATGTTGGCCAGGCTGGTCTCGAACTCCTGACTTCAAGTGATCCACCCTCCTTGACCTCCCAAAGTGCTGGGATTACAGGCGTGAGCCACTGCACCTGTTCCAAAGGAGCATACTTCTGAAAAGGATTATCTGCAGAATCTGAAAGAAAAATTTCACAACCGGTTTAGCATCCTTTTGGAATATGATAGGCTTTCTATAAAATCAGAACAGAAATTCGTAAGGAAATGAAAGGGTGAGATGGAGATTACTACAGTAACAAGAGAGAACCGGGCAGGAGAGAATACAAAGAAACAAAAATCTCAGCAATAAAGTTTGAGTCAAAATAGAGACAGAAATAATGCTTTAGTAAGCCATATCAGTATCAATAAAGCAAACTTGAGGTCTACTGGAAATGCTGGAAATGGATGAAAGACGAAAATGATAAAACAGGCCGGTGCGGTGGCTCATGCCTGTAACCCCAACACTTTGGGAGGCCAAGGCGGGTAAATCACTTGAGGTCACAAGTTCGAGACCAGCCTGGCCAACATGGTGAAACCACGTCTTCACTAAAAATACAAAAAGTAGCCGGGCATGGTGGTGGGTGCCTGTAATCCCAGCTACTCAGGTGGCTGAGGCAGAAGAATTGCTTGAACCTGGCAGGCGGAGGTTGCAGTGAGCCAAGATTGCATCATTGCACTCCAGCCTGGGTGACAAGAGAGAGACTCCGTCTCAAAAAAATAAATAAATAAATAAAAATAAAAAAATAAAACAGAGAACTAATACAGCTAATTGCTCTTCCTAAAAGAGAGATTAGAGCTAATGGAGCAGAAACAATTCTTGAAGATAGAATGGAAGAAAATGTTTCTGAATTGAGGCCATATATATGCAGGTAAAAAAGGACTTACACCTCTTAACCAGAAAGAAAAAGCATTATTTATTCTTACATTACAAAAACTTTAGTATGACCAGAGCATTGTGTACAAGGGGAAGAGAGGCTAGAGAATAGATAATGAAAAAGTTTGTATGCTGTTTGAAAGCATGTTCCCTGCCAAACAGGAAGCAAAGTCATATATGAAGAAAGGAAAATGATCATTTGCATAAGGCTTAAAAAGAGTGGTAAAAGGGTTTGTAACAGCAATTATTGGAAAAAAGATCACATAAAAGGGTCACATAAAATGATTACAAAGTGCTATCAGGCTCTCCACTGTGGTGGGCATCCACACATTTGTAGTGGCATCATTCTTTGATAGTTGTGTGGCTTTCTCCCCGCCCAAGCAGTGTTTGGAAATGTAGACATAGGAATGGAAAATGCAGACTGGAGTTTTAAGTGGTAGTTTAATGTTAGGACAAGTCAAAGGGCAAAGCGGGGGGCTCTGCTTACAAGAGTGGTTGAAGGCTGGGCACAGTGGCTCCTGCCTGTAATCCCAACACTTAGGGAGGCCGAGGCAGCAGGATCACTTGAGCCTAGAAGTTCCAGAACAGCCTGGGCAACATGGCGAAACCCTGCCTCTACAAAAAAAAATTTTTTTTTTAATTAGCTGGGCATGGTGGTGCACGTCTGTTGCAACAGCTACTCTAGAGGCTGAGGCAGGAGTATCACTTGAGCCCAGGAGTTTGAGGTTACAGTGAGCTATGATTATGCCACTGTACTCCAGCCAGGACCACGACCAAGTGAGACCCCTGACTCTTAAAAAAAAAAAAACAAAAAAAGGCCGGGGCGTGGTGGCTCATGCCTGTCATCCCAGCACTTTGAGAGGCTGAGACAGGCGGATCACTTGAGATCAGGAGTTTGAGACCAGCCTGGCCAACATGGCGAAACCCCATCTCTACTAAAAATACAAAAATTAGCCGGGCATGGTGGCGCACACCTGTAATCCCAGCTACTCAGGAGGCTGAGGCAGGAGGATCACTTGAACCTGGGAGGCAGAGGTTGCAGTGAGCCGAGATCGCACCACTGCACTCCAGCCTGGGTGACAAGAGCCAGACTCTATCTCTAAATAAATAAATAGGCCGTGCGCTGTGGCTCACGCCTGTAATCTCAGCACTCTGGGAGGCTGAGGCGGGAGGATCACCTGAGGTCAGGAGTTCGAGACCAGCCTGGCCGACATGGGGAAACCCTGTCTCTACTAAAAAAAAAAAAAAAAATTAGCCGGGCATGTTGGCGCAGCCTGTAATCCCAGCTACTCAGGAGGCTGAGGCAGGAGAATCACTTGAACCCGGGAGGCAGAGGTTGCAGTGAACCGAGATCACACCACTGCATTCCAGCATGGGTGACAGAGATTCTGTCTCAAAATAAATAAATAAGTAAAAATAAAAAAGTGGTTGTAGTCAAAGGCCATGGGTTTAAGTTGGGTAGTGGGATTTCAACATTTAAGGTTTTAGAGATGGAGCAGTATCAAGTGATGAATATCTAGATTTTCTAGACTACGGGTGAACAAAGTAGAAGTAAAGGTCATTCGGATTGAGGAACTGAAGGAAACCAGGCTGGGTTGTGGATGTTGGATTCATTGGGAGGATGGCAGTAAATCAGATGGAGAGGAAAACTAATGCCAGACAGTCAGTAGGTGACAGTGACAAGGGAGGGCAAAAGGTGTTACTACCAGATGGCACAGAGCCTGAAAGAGCTATTTCACAAGGGGAAGAAAGAATATCAGTGTCAAGCGGAAAGCTTCAAGAGTGAAGAAGACACACTACCTTTGAGGCTGGTGCATGGAGTGTGGGAGGGGAGAAACCAAGCGAGTAGACAGAGATGAGGCAATCTTTTGAATTGGATGACGGATAGATGTTGGTACAATCCGACCATTTGGGAAGTCCAGAGGGGAGGCTTTGTTTTCCGGGAATATGCTTAATTTGAGGAGTGGTAAATGGATAGAGGGTAGGTGAATGGTTAGAGATCTGCACAAAGCTGGAAGGCCCACGGGATCAAGTTCTGCCCATGACTGAGGGGTGACCTCCAATCCCTGGGCCTTAACCCCCAGGATCCCTGGACCTGGAACGCCCATTAGGTCCCCTCCTTTCCGGCGAGAGGGCGGCAGAGGGCGCAGGCGCTCTAGCCGGACCCGGCGGGCGGGTGGCAGAGGGCGCAGGCGCCCTGGACAGAGCGGCCGCAGTGGGAACGGCCGGCAGGGGGCGCAGCTCTCTGGTCCGAGAAGCCCGGGCGGGGCACCCTGGCCGGGAGAGTAGAGGATAGGGGTCGGCTGGAGAACCGGCCCAGTGCGAGGCCGCGAGCAGTGGGCGGAGCCAGGGTGGGGGCGGGGCGAGGCGGTTCCGGAAGGAAGTGGTTCCGGGTCCCACGGCCCGGCAGAGGTGGCTGGGGTGTCGCTGCTGTGGGAGGCGGCGGCAGAGTGAGGGGCGAGGCCCGAGGGGCCGGCGGCGGCGGCGGCGGCGGCGGCGGGGGCTTCCCGGCCGGGTGAGCGGCTCGGGGGGAGGCGGGGCGAGGAGGCCTGGGCCCGCAGGGAGGGCGTGTCCGCCACCCAGGAGGGGCGGTTCTCGGGGTGGCGGATGGGGCAGCGGGGAGGATGCGGCGGTCCGACTCGGGTTCTGTTGGGACAGCTCCTCTGCGCCCCGTAGGTCCCTCGGTCAGCGCCTTCCCTTGGGCGCGGCGACCCGGCGCGGGTTTCCAGGGGACAGCTGCCCGGCGCCCCTGAGGTCCCTCGACAGGCACGGCGACCCGGGCACCTGCTGCCGCGACCCTGATCCTCCGCCGTCGTCGGGCAGGTTGCGGTCCCCGCGGTTCCTTGCATCTGTCAAGAGGGCGGGGGCCGGGAAGGCGGTGTCCGGGGACGGTGCCCTTGTCCTCGAGGCGGCCCTGGACGCGTCGCCTGCGGGGCCTGAACCGAGGACCCCCCCCCGCACCCCGCTTTGTCCTGGTGAGGCGCTCCTGCCGCGCAGCGGCATCTTCCTCTGTTAACGTCGAGAATGAGTAGTGAAGGCTGCTCATTATCCTGCATTGTAAAGTAAAACTTGTCTTTTTTGAAGCGTCTCCTGAAAATTGGCGCATCTCCTGTGCTTCTCTGGGTTGTATTGGGAAACTGGGCCAGTCGCTGTCAGGACTGTCCTGTTGGTAGGTCTCGAGGGAAAGAAATGGGAGAGAAACCTACCCCGTAAATATTTTCCTACTCAGGTGCTTTTCGAACTACCTATTAGGTGATTGCCTTTTTTTTTTTTTTTTTCCTGGAACAAATTACAAACTGCAGGTAGAAATCAGGAAGGCCTCTTTAGGCTCCTCGCCAGGCAGCCTTTTTAGCATTTTTCTGAATGTGAACAGGTCCGAACGACAGAGCAGAATTTGAAAAGAAAGGTTTTGCTGCAGATTCATAACGAGGGCTTTATTTTTCATTGGTATTTTAATGGTAATGGTATAACAATGTTTTATTTTTAATGTTTTTTTAAATGGCTACTAAAATTTTATTTTGAAATCACAGCTGTTTCAGTCACCCCCAAGAAACCTTTAAAACGTCTTATTAGAAACATTTTTATATATAGGAACATTTAGCCATTTATACACATTTCTAAGATAGAAATCACAATGAAGATACGTTGTTTCACTATTGCAAGTTCCAAGTAACCATGGTGAATATGGTTTCCCCATTCCAAGTAACCATTGTGAATGTGGTTATACACCTCCAGTCTTTTTCTATGCAGAGCTTAATACATGAGTTTTTCTAAAGTGAATTCTCTTTTGTAATTATCTTTTTCTGACTAGATAGCATGCCATTATATGGCTGTAATATTATAATTTATTTCATTGGTCATTCTCAGTTCTTCCCTATTAAAATACATTGTTGGGTAAATGTAAAAGTCCGCATATCTATGATTACTTTCGAATCTCACTCTGTCGCCCAGGCTGGAGTGTAGTGGCACGATCTCGGCTCACTGCAACCTCCACCTCCTGGGTTCAAGTGATTCCCCTGTGTCAGCCTCCCGAGTAGCTGGGACTACAGGCGTGTGCCACCATGCCCGGCTAATTTTTGTATTTTTAGTAGAGATGGGGTTTCACCATATTTGCCAGGCTGGTCTCAAACTCCTGACCTCCGGCGATATGCCCGCCTCGGCCTCGCAAAGTGCTGGGATTACAGGTGTGAGCCACCGCGCCCGGCCCATGATTACTTTCTAAGTGTACATTCCTAGATGATAGAATTATTGGGCAGAGTATGCACATAAGGGTTTTTTTTTTTAATGTGAATTGCTCAATTTCCCTCTGGAAAGGATATGCTGTTTTGCACTCCTACCAACAATCTGTGAGTGTCCTTACCCACACCCTAGCAAAAGGCAACATTTAAAGGGATTTCTATAGGAATACTTTTGAGCCATACTTGTACTCTCCAACCAAGTACAACTACCCCTCTCTAGTCATCACTTTTTTCTTATTTGTTGATAGCACTTCAGCTTCTCATCTTTTATTGCGCCTTTACTATTTTGGTAAAGAAAGCTTATCTAGGTGAGGCAAAGGCATAATAGAACAAACAAGAGATTTAAAGTTAGGATCCCCTTGAAATCCAGTATATCTGATTATCTTGAACAAGTCACTTAACTTTTCTAAGGTACTCTTTCCTCAGTGATGCATTAGGGGTTATAATACAGTTGCCTTACCTTTCTTAAGGATAATTTTAAGGGTCAATTGAAACATTCCTGGAAAGTACATTTAGACACAATTTGTCTTGTTGGTATTTTTAAAAATTATTTTTAATTTATTATTTTAAAATAGAGACAGTGTCTCACTATGTTGCCTAGGCTGGTCTCAAACTCCTGAGCTCGAGCGATTCTCCTGCCTTGGCCTTGCAGAGTGCTGGGATTACAGGCATGAGCCACTGCACCCGGCCATGTTATTACCATCTGGTAGAAATTTCAGAGCACAGAAGCATCTTGAGGTTCATACATTTTTTAAAGTAAATACCTTAATTCAAAAGGCTATTCTCTGATACCCTTTGCCCCCATACTCTTTCACTCCTTAAATTTGAAGTTTTTTGTTTTACTGCTGCCCTAGATTATATTCAAAACTTTATCAGGGTTATGAAATTAGATGAGTGAATGAATCTGCACAAATGTTGAAGGAGCAAATATTTAAAAGCGCTATATAAAGCTGAGAGGGACAGGTATAACGCTAAATAAAACACAGTACTTGGGCTCATGATAAATAAAACATGGTCTTTGTGCCCTGCAGGCTACATTATCCAGGCAGCAGAGGGCATAAAAGCTGCTTTCCAAATTTAGATGGCAATTTTAGATGTGATGCCTGATGTCAACTATTCTCAAGTATGCTAAAGCCCATTTCTGCTGACCAAGCACCTGAGCAAGTGACCGGGCAGCCTCCACAGGGTCATCTTTCTGAAGGTAGGATTCGCAAGGTGAGGAAGTGGTAGCATTATAGTCCAAGAACCTGGGTTCTACTTTCAGGTCCTCCACCTGGGGCAGATCAGTTAACTTTTTTGAGGCTGGCTTTATTCACTCGTGAAATGGAGGTAATTCCAGCTTCCTCATGTGTTTGTTGTGAGGATTACATGACATAGTACGTGTACAACACTTAGTAAACCAGGAACTGCTGGTACTCATGTCATCATTCTTACCCACTAGAGACTTAGCTTCCCCAGGAAAGAAAGTAGGTCTCTTCTAACTTTGTATTCCTACCCCCCAGCAGTCACTGGTACTTAGTCACGTTTGATAAATTAACATAGAATGTGACCACTGATAAAAATTCAGTTTGGGGGTGCCGGGCACAGTGGCTCACGCCTGTAATCCCAGCACTTTGGGAAGCCAAGGTGGACGGATCACCTGAAGTCAGGAGTTTGAGACCAGCCTGGCCAACATGGTGAAACCCCATCTCTGCTAAAAATACAAAAAGTAGCCGGGCGTGGTGGTGCATGCCTGTAATCCCAGCTACTCAGGAGGTTGAGGCATGAGAATTGCTTGAACCCAGGAGGCGGAGGTTGCAGTGAGTAGAGATCGTGCCACTGCACTCCAGCCTGGGTGACAGAGCAAGACTCTGTCTCTAAATAAATAAGTAAATTCAGTTTGGACCAATGAAGAAGGTAATATGTAAATATGGAATATTGGGAAAAATTGACCACGTTATTTGGAGTTAATGTTAAGGAATCAAAGGAAACATTGAACTACTTGGACTTAGACTCATCTCTGCTATGACTATCATTCTACTTTAGATCCCTAATGCCAGGCAAATAGTCCCTCCTTATTAAGAATAAATGTACTGGCTGGGCATGGTGGTTCATACTTATAATCCCAGCACTTTGGGAGGCTGAACTGGGAGGATCACCTGAGGCCAGGAGTTTGAGACTAGCCCTGGCAACATAGCAAGACCCTGTCTCTACAAAAAAATTTTTTAAAAATTAGCTGGGTATGGGGTATGCACCTATAGTCCCAGCTACTCAAAGACTGAAGCGAGAGGATCACTTGAGCCCAGGAGTTCAAGGCTGCAGTGAGCTCTGATTGCACTACCGCACACCAGCCTGGGTGAGGGGGTGAGACCTGGACTCAAGGGGAAAAAAAAAAAAAAAAAGAAACCGACTCAAGTTTCTCCCATTTTAAAACCTCATTCCTAGACCTCTAATCACCCTGCTGCTACCTAGTTTCTCTCTTCCCCTTCCCTTCCCAGCTGGACTGTTTGAAAGAGTTGTTAATAATTGGCTTTCTCAGTTTAGCCCTCAAGACATGTGTTAACACTTTTCATTCCTTTTATTTGATCTCTCTGCAGTATTTACCATGAAAGTCTCCCTTTTTGAAACATCCTTCTTTTGTTTCTGAGATTCTGTGTTTCAAGGTTCCCTTCTTCCTCCCGGGAAGTTCCTTCTCAGTTTCTCCTTTGCTGGTTCATCTTCCTCCAAAGGTTGATTTTCCGCAGGCTTGATCCTTCTTGTGCCGTACTGTCTCTGGAATAATTTATAGAGCATTGAGGCTATCTCGTGTTTGAAGATTTGGTAGAATTCCCTGTGAAACCATCTGGGCCTGACGCTTTTTCATGTGATATTTCCTTTATAACTTTCTCAATTTTTTTTTTTCTGTGGAAATTGGTCTATTTAAGCTTTCTAACTCTAATGGAGAAAATTTTAGTGATCTGTACTTTTCTAGCAAATTATTCCTTTCATCTGGGTTTTCAAATTTATTTGGTAGAGGTCTACAAAGACATCCTTTATTATTTTTAAATTTTTTCATCTTATTTCCTCCATGCCCTCATTTTGTGTTTCTGTGCTTTTCCCCTTTTTTCCTTAAGTTATCTAATGGTTTATCTATTTTATTTTGTTATTTTTTTCAAAAACTACAGAATTTTGAATTATTAATTATATCTGTTTTTCTGTTTTTTTCCCCTCATTCTTTTCTTCTACTTTCATCTTTTTTTGCTTGTTTTTTCCTGAGACAAGGTCTCTCGCTGTCACTCAGACTGACGTGCAGTCAGTGGCATTGTCTCAGCTCACTGTAGCCTCTACCTCCTGGGCTCAAGCAATCCTCCCACCTCAGCCTCCCAAGTAGCTGGGACTACAGTGGTGCACCACTACACTTGGCTAATTTTGATCATTTTTTTTTGTAGAGACAAGGTCTGCCCATGTTGCCCAGGCTGGCCTTGAACTCTTGGCCTCAAATAATCCTCCTGCCTCGGTCTCCCAAAGTGCCAGAATTACAGGCATGAGCCACTGTGCCTGGCCTACTTTCATCTTTATTATTTACTTCCATGTCCTTTCTTTTGGTTTATTTTATTATTTTTTAAGTTTCTTTTTTTTTGAGGCAGGGTCTCACTCTGTCGCCCAGGCTGGGGTGCAGTGGTCTATCATAGATCACTGTAGCCTTGAATTCCTGGGCTTTAGCAATCCCCCTGCCTCAACCTCCCGAGAAGCTAGGACTACAGGCGTGTGCCACCACGCCTAGCTAATTTTTTTTAAATTATTTTTTTGTGGAGACAGGGTCTTGTTATGTTTCCCAGGCTATTCCCAAACTCCTGGCATCAAGTGGTACTCCCACCTTAGCCTCCCAAAGCAGTGGGATTACAGGTGTGAGTGCACGGTGCCTAGCCTATTTTTAAGTGTTTTTTGACCTTGGAATAAAATTTACTTATTTTTATTCTTTCATTTTTACTAATAATTGTGTTTAGTGCAATGAATTTTCCTCTGATTACTGCTTTAAATGCATGCTATAAAATGGGATTTGTAGGCTGGTTCGAGTGCAGTGGTATTTACAACTAATCGATGACAACCAGTTACAGATTTCTTTGTTCCTTCTTCACTCCCGCTACTTCACTTGACTAGCCTTAAAAACATAAAAAAGTAAATAAAAAAGAATCTGATATGTAATGTTTTCAGTGTCGTTATTTCTTTAAAAATGTATAATTTTGGCCGGGCTCACGCCTGTAATCCCAGCACTTTGGGAGGCCGATGCAGGCAGATCACCTGAGGTCGGGAGTTTAAGACCAGCCTGACCAACATGGAGAAACCCCGTCTCTACTAAAAAAATACAAAATTAGCTGGGCGTGGTGGTGCATGCCTATAATCCCAGCTACTCGGGAGGCTGAGGCAGGAGAATCACTTGAACCTGGGAGGCGGAGGTTGCAGTGAGCCGAGATTGTGCCATTGCACTCCAGCCTGGGCAACAAGAGTGAAACTCCGTCTCAAAAAAAAAAAAAAGTATAATTTTAGTTCTAAAATACCCAGGAGTTGCTTAATAGTAGGCTATTAAATTTCTAGATGGAAGAGGCTTTCTGTTTTTTAAATTATCGTTAATAAATTCTAGTTTCATTGCATTATAATCAGACATATTGTTTGTAATATTTCCACTTTATTGAAGTGGAAATATTTTTTCTTTGTGACCTAATATATGATTATTTTGATGAATGTGGTGTGAGCAGTTGAGAAGAAACTGTATTCATTAGTATCAGAGTGTAGAGTTTGATAAACATTAGTAAGAGTTACTCTATTGAGTATGTTGTTTAGATTTTAGGTCTCCTTATTTTTGGTTCACCTAATATGTCTTGTACAAAGAATGATGTATTAAAGTCTCCTATTATTAGTGTGTTTCCAGTGTCTCCTCGCATCTCTTGTAGTTTTTGTCTCATGAAGGTGATTGCTGTGTTATGTTTATATAAATACATATATTTATATGTTATATCTTCATTGTGGGGTGTGGCTTTTAGGATTAAAAAGTGTCTTTTTGTGTCACAGTTAATGCTTTAGGACATTCTGCTTTGCCTGAGACCAGGATTGCCATCCCTAGTCTTTTTTTTTTTTTTTTTTTTGAGATGGAGTCTTGCTCATGTTGCCCAGGCTGGAGTGCAGTAGCACGATCTCGGCTCACTGCAACTTCCGCCTCCCGGGTTCAAGCGATTCTCCTGCCTCAGCCTCCTGAGTAACTGGGACTATAGGCGCGTGCCGCCACGCCCAGCTACATTTTTTTATATTTTTAGCGGAGACGGGGTTTCACGGTGTTTGCCAGGCTGGTCTCGAACTCCTGACCTGAGGTGATCCACCCGCCTT
The DNA here is from genome assembly GCF_029289425.2 of Pan paniscus. NCBI lineage: Eukaryota > Metazoa > Chordata > Mammalia > Primates > Hominidae > Pan > Pan paniscus. Next base: position 21,779,963 of record NC_073272.2, on the reverse strand, counting down.
AGCCTCCCAAAGTGCTGGGATTACAAGCATAAGCCACCTTGCCCAGCTCCCTACTCTCCTTTTGTTTCCATTTGCCTCGTATACCTTTTCCAGCTATTTATTTATTTACTTATTTATTTAGAGACTGTGTCTCACTCTCTTTCCCAGGCTGGAGTGCAGTGGTGTGATCTTGGCTTACTGTAAGCTCCGCCTCCCGGGTTCAAGTGATTCTCCTGCCTCAGCCTCCTGAGTAGCTGGGACCGTAGGCGCATGCCACCATGCCCAGCTACATTTTTTTTATATTTTTAGTGGAGACGGGGTTTTGCCGTGTTTGCCAGGCTTGTCTTCTGACCTCAGGTGATCCACCCGCCTTGGCCTCCCAAAGTGCTGGGATTACAGGCATGAGCCACCATGCCCAGCTAATTTTTTTGTATTTTTAGTAGAGACGGGGTTTCGCCATGTTGGCCAAGCTGGTCTCGAACTCCTGACTTCTGGTGATCTGCCCGCCTGCCTCGGCCTCCCAAAGTGCTGGGGTTACAGGTGTGAGCCACTATGCCCGGCCTAACCTTTTATTTTTAACCATTCAGAATCACTTTGGGGCTGGGTGTTGTGGCTCACGCCTGTACTCCCAGCACTTTGGGAGGCCAAGGCAGGTGGATCACCTGAGGTCAGGAGTTTGAGACCAGCTTGGCCAACATGGCGAAACCCCATCTCCACTACAAATACAAAAAAATTTAGCTGGGCGTGGTGCTGCACACCTATAGTACCAGCTACTTCGGAGGCTGAAGCACGGGAATCGCTTGAACTTGGGAGGTGGAGGTTGCAGTGAGTGGAGATGGTGCTGCTGCAGTCCAGCCTGGGCAACAGAGCCTCCGTCTCAAAAAAAAAAAAAAAAGAAAAAGAAAAAAAAAAGGAATCACTTTGGTTTAGATATGTCTTTTGTATTGTAAAAGTTGTTGAGGTTTCTTCTGTTAGTCAAATTGAAAATTTTTATTGTAATAGGTGGATTAAGCCCACCCATATTTATTGTTAGGACTGAAAAATTTGACCTCAAATCCATCATAATATTTTATAATTATGTGTATTTGTTATCTTTGCCATTTCTCTATGCGAGGTAGATATTTTGCTCTTTTATTACAAAAATTAGGGTGTGTGTGGGGGTGTATTTAGGAAGGTTTGCATTTTTGTTCTAATCATTTACCTTTGTACTTACACCTTTTAAAATACCCTCACTCCTTTGTTTGCTTATTTATCTGTGCATGTGTGTGTGCATGCATGTGTGTGTGTGTGTGTGTGTGTGTGTGTGAAATTGCATCTGTGTAATCAAAGTAGGATAATGATAGACAACTGTGGAATTCTGTATCTACTTCGTGCTCCTCCTTACTGAAGAACTGGCAATAACAGATAACAGCTACCCACCGTGGCCAAGATAATAATCCATGATGGTCTCTTCAGGTCTACCTTCCCCTTCTCACTATTCTACTGATTGTGCTCTTTTTCTATGGGCTCTGACTTGGTGCGTTTCTGTGATGGGAGTGTGGCTTTTTTGTTTGTTTGTTTGTTTGTTGTTGTTGTTGTTGTTGGAGAGAGGGGGTTTCACTATGTTGCCTAGCCTGGTCTCTAACTTCTGGGCTCAAAGGATCTGCCTGCCTCTGCCTTCCAAAGTGTTGGGATTACAGGCATGAGCCACCACGCCCAGCCTGAGGCTTCTTTGTTGCAAAGGCTTTCCTGGGGAATTTTTATTCTTTGCATTTGTAAATGCTGAATTCACATTTAGTGTGGAATCTCTGTCAGTTGATTTTTTTTTCTGTAACAGCTTTGTTGAGATAGAATTAACATAACACAATTTACCCATTTAAAGTGTACAATTCAGTGTTTTTTAGTATATTCATAGAGTTGTGCAACCATCACCACAGTCTAATTTTAGAACATTTTCTTCACCCCAAAAAGAAACTCTGTGCCCATTAGCCATCATTTCTCATCCCCCCCACCCCTTCTCCCACCCAAGCAACCACCAGTCTACTTTTTATTTCTATGGATTTGTTTATTCTGGACATTTCATATAAAGGGAATCATATAATAGTGGTCTTTTGTGACTGGCTTCTTTCGCTTAGCATAATGTTTTCCAGGTTTGTCTGTGTTGTAGCATGTATTGGTACTTCATTCCCTTTTATGGTCAAATGATACATATTCCATTGTATAGTGTAGTATTAATATGCTCCTATGGATATTTGTATACAAGTTTTGTGTAGACATATGTTTTCATTTCTCCTGGGTATCTATCTAGGAGTGGAATAGTTGGGTCATACAGTAACTCTATGTTTAACTTGTGGGGGAACTGCCAAACTTTTCCAAGTGGCTACTCTATTTTACATTTCTACCAGGAATGTGTGAGGGTTCCAATATTTCTACATCCCTGAAATGCTTGTTATTTTGATGATGCCCAATTTATCCATTTTTTCTTTTGTTGCTTTGTTTTTTGTTTTGTTTTGATTTTTTTGTAGCAGCAATTGGAAATAACGTTGCTTTGTTTTTGATATCCTAACTTAAAAATCATTTCCTGATCCAAGATCACACAGATTATTTTTATGTTTTCTTCTAAGTTTTATAGATTTAACTCTTATATTTAGGTCCTTAATCCATTTTGAGTTAATTTTTGTATATGGTGTGAGGTAAGGTCAAACTGTAACCTTTTGCTTGTCGATATCCAGTTGTCTCAGCACCCGGTGTTGATTTGTTTAACCTCTTAATATCTGGTGTATCTATTTTTTCCTGCCAGTATCCCTTAAACCCACCTATTGTGTACATAGCAGTGGAACTGCTTCTACTGTTCTCTCTTGCTTTCTCTTCTTCTCCCATTTTCTAGTTGTACTTTCTTTTTTTAACTCTATCACAATGTGTAGCAATTTTTTTTTTTTTTTTGAGACGGAGTCTTACTCTGTCGCCCAGGCTGGAGTGCAGTGGTGCAATCTTGGCTCACTGCAACCTCTGCCTCCTGGGTTCAAGCGATTCTCGTGTCTCAGCCTCCCGAGTACCTGGGACTACAGGTGTGCAACACCACGCCTGTCTAATTTTTTGTATTTTTAGTAGAGATGGGGTTTCACCATGTTGGCCAGGCTGGTCTCCAACTCCTGGTCTCAGGTGATCTGCCCACCTCAGCCTCCCAAAGTGCTGGGATTACAGGTGTGAGCCACCACGCCCAGCCAATGTGTAGCAATTTTACACTAATCTTCCGCCTTCATCCTTATCTTTCTTTTAGTGTCTTATATGTACATTTACATATTTTTAAATGCTCACAATCAGTCCTTTTGCTGACATTTCCCCCATTTAGTTGAATAAAGCTCATCCTCCAGTATATTCCTCAGAAAGGGTTAGTGAGTGCAGAATTCCCTATACCCTTGTAAGTTGAAAACTGTTTTTCTTGTTGCCTTGATGTTTAAGGAACTTCATGACTGATGTAAAATCCTCAGCTCACATTACTTTCATTGAGTTTTATTTTTTAGTGCTGCTGTTTCTCACCTTGCTTTGTATTTTGTTTTTGAAAAATCTCATAATCTGATACTGATCCAGTTCTTTTGGACTTGTAAGTTATTTATTCTTTTTGCCTGGGAGCCTTGAGAATTTTATCTTTATGTTTGAAATCACATAGTTTTTATTAGGCTATATTTCAGACTTACTTGTTCTAGATTAATTTTCCAAGGTACCTGTGAGCCCTTAAATGTATAGATTCAGGTATTTTAGGTATTTTAAAATTTCCGAAATGTTTTCTTGCATTCTGAGCAAATTATCATTTTAAATATTAGTTTAGTTCTATTGTTTGTTTTTTCTTCTTCAGGGACTGCAATTATATGAATATTAGTTTTTTTCTCTACCTATTTGCTATTTCCACTACTTTCTCTCTGACCCTTTCTTTCCCTCTCCCCACTATTCTCTCTCTCTCTCCCTTTCCCTCTCCCTCAATGTCATTTTTATTTTCTCAGTTGTTTTCATGCCTGCCTTCAATGTTCCTTATTAAATTTTAATTTGAGTTTATTCTCTCTTGGGCACATTGTAATTTATTCCTCACTTTTGAGATAGTTGAGTCTTTTTCTCTCATTTTTTTTTCTTGAGTTCAGTTAACTTTTATTCTTTCATTTTTTCATTTTTTATTTGTTTTTCATCTATTTCTGTTCTTAGTTTGTGAATTTCTGATTCAAGGTAGGTTTTTTAATATCCTCAAATGCTTTTGAATATATTTAATTCTATTTGTAGTACAGGCATACCTCAGAGATATTGCGGGTTTGGTTCCAGACCACCACAATAAAGTGAATATTGTAATAAAGTGAGTCACACAATTTTTTTGTTTCCTGATGCACATAAAAGTTATGTTTATGCTATACTGCAGTTTGTTAGGTTTGCAAAAGCATTATGTCTAAAACAATACATACCTTAATTTAAAAATATATTATTGCTAAAAAAAAATGCTGATGGTCCTCTAAGCCTTCAGTGACGCATCATCTTTCTGCTGATGAAGGGTCTTGCCTTAGTTTTATGGGCTGGTGACTGATCAGGGGTTGGTTGTTGAAGGTTGGGGTAGCTAAGGCAATTTTTTTTGGGAGGGGGTGGAGTCTTGCTCTGTCACCCAGGCTGGAGTGCAGTGGCACAATCGTGGCTCACTGGAACCTCCACCTTCTGGGGGTTCAAGTGATTCTCCTGCCTCAGCCTTCCAAGTAGCTGGGATTATAGGTGTATGCCACCACACCTGGCTAATTTTTGTATTTTTAGTAGAGACGGGGTTTCACCATGCTGGCCAGGCTGGTCTCGAACTCCTGGCCTCAACTGATTCACCTGCATTGGCCTCCCAAAGGGCTGAGATTACAGGCATGAGCTACCACGCCCAGCCTAGGGCAATTTCTTAAAATAAGGCAACAATAAGGTTTGTTGCATCGATCAACTCTTCCTTTTACAAAAGATTTCTCTGGCTGGATGCTGTGGCTCACCCCTGTAATCCCAGCACTTTGGGAGGCTAAGGCAGGAGTATCTCTTGAGGATAGGAGATCAAGACCAGCCTGGGCAACAAAGTGAAACCCCATCTCTGAAAAAATATAAGACAAAAAATAAATAAATAGATTTCTCTGTAGCATAGATGCTGTTTGATAGCATTTTACTCACAGTAGCACTTCCATCAAAATTAAAGTAAACCTGTCAAACCCTGCTACTGCTTTATCAACTAAACATATGTAATATTCTAAATCCTTTTTTATAATTTCAACGATGTTCATAGCATCTTCACCAGGAGGAGATTCCAATCAAGAAACCACTTTCTTTGCTCATCTGTAAGAAGCAACTCTGCATACATCCAAGTTTGATCATGAGATTGCAGCAATTTAGTCACATCTTCAGGCTTTACTTCCTATTCTAGCTCTCTTGGTGTTTCTACCACATCTGCATTGACTTCCTCCACTTAAGTCTCGAACCCCTCAAAATCATCCATGAGAGTTGGAATCAACTTCTTCCAAACCCCTGTTAATACTGATATTTTGACCTCCTCCCATGAGTCATGAATGTTCTTAATGGCATCTAGAATGGTGAATCCTTTCCAGAAGGTTTTCAATTGACTTTCCCCAGATCCATCAGAGGAATCACTATCAATGGCAGCTATAGTCTTACAAAACGTATTTCTTAAATAACAAGACTTGAAAGTCAAAATTACTCCTTGATCTATGGGCTACAGAATGAATGCTGTGTTAGCAGGCACAAAAACAGCATTAATCTCCTTGTATATCTCCATCAGAGCTCTTGGGTGACCAGGTGCATTGTCAATGAGCATTAATATTTTGAAAGGAATCTTTTTTTTTTTTTGAGCAGTAGGTCTCAACATTGGGCTTAAAATATTCAGTAAACCATGCTGTAAACAGATGTGCTGTCACTCAGGCTTTGTTGTCCCATTTATGGAGCACAGGCAGAGTAGATTTAGCGTAATTCTTAAGGGCCCCAGGAATTTTAGGATGGTCAGTGAACATTGGCTTCAACTGAAAGTCATAGCTGCATTAGCCCCTAACAAGAGAGTCAGGCTGTCCTTTAAAGCATTGAGGCCAGGCATTTACCTAATTGTGAAAGTCCCATCTTCCAAGAGAAGGCTGTTTCATCTACACTGAAAATGTGTTGTTTAATGTAACCACCTTCATCAGTGATCTTCTGGATAACTTGCTGCAGCTTCTCCGTCAGCACTTGCTGCCTCACTTTGCCCTTTTATGTTATGGCGATGGCTTCTTTCCTTAAACGTCACAAGCCAACCTCTGCTAACTTCCAACTTTGCTTCTGCAGCTTCCTTACCTCTCTCAGGCTTCACAGAATTGAATGGAGTTAGAGTCTTGCTCTGGATTGGGCTTTGGCTTAAGGGAATGTTGTGGCTGGTTTGAGCTTCTATCCAGACCACTCAAACTTTCTCCATATCAGCAATAAGACTGTTTCACTTTCTTATTCATGTGTTCATTGAAGTAACACATTTAATTTCCTTCAAGAACTTTCCCTTTGCATCCACAACTTGGCTGTTTGACCCAAGAAGCCTAGTTTTTGGCCTTTCTCAGCTTTCGATGAGCCTTCCTCACTAAGCTTAATCATTTCTAGCTTTTGATTTAACGTGAGATGTGTGACTCTTCCTTTCACTTGAACATTTAGAGGCCATTTTAGGATTATTAGTTGACCTCATTTCAATATTATTGTGTCTCAGGGAGTAGGGAGGCCTGAAGAAAGGGAGAGAGAAGGAAGAATGCCCCATCAGAACACATACTACATTTATTGATTATGTTCGCATCTTATAAGGGCATGGTTCATGGTGCCCCCAATTACAATAGTAGCATCAAAGATCACAGATCACCATAACAGATATAATAATAGGGAAGAAGTTTGAAATACTTTGATAATTCCCAAAATGTGACATGACACAGAGACAAGAAGTAAACACATGAGGTTGGAAAAATGGCACTGATAGACTCGTTCAATGCAGGTTTGCCACAAACCCTGCATAGTAAAAAATTCTGCATTTGTAAAAAATGCAGTATCTGTGAAGCGCAGTAAGGCAGAGCACAATAAAATGAGATGTGCCTCTACAGACTTACTGTTTCCTTTTGCTTCATGGTTTTTTGGGGAGAAAATTTTCGCAGGTAGGAAATTCTGTTTTCTGGCTGGGCATGGTGGCTCTTGCCTGTAATCTCAGCACTTTGGGAGACTGAGGCAGGTGGATCACCTGAGGTCAGGAGTTCGAGACCAGCCTGGCCAACGTGGTGAAACCTCGTCTCTACTAAAAATACAAAAATTAGCCAGGAGTGGTGGCGCATGCCTGTAATCCCAGCTACTTGGGAGGCTGAGGCAGGAGAATCGCTGGAACCCGAGAGGCGGAGGCTGCAGGGAGCCGAGATTGCACCACTGCACTCCAGCCTGGGTGACAGAGCGAGACTCCATCTCAAAAAAAAAAAGAAATTCTGTTTTTCCACTCTCTTGTCAACACATGGGTGCCATCAGACTTTAAAATTTTTGCAAATCTCATGAGTATGAAATAATATCTCATTATTTTCATGTTATTTCCTGGATTCTTAGCAGGGTGGAGTATCTTTTCATGTGTTTATTGGACATTTGTATTTCCTCTTTGTTGAAAACTGGAAGGGTGGAGCTGCCATTTACTGAGATGGGACAGAGTGTAAGAGGAGAAAATGTTGGAGAGAGATGAGGAGTTTGCTCATGGACATGTTTACAGAATCCGGTGGGCTGTTGGATATGCAAGACTAGAGTGCATGGGATGGGTGTGAGCTGGAGTTATAAATTTGAGGTTGTTAGTTTATAGAGGATATTTAAAGGCATGAGACTGAATGAGAGTATGGACACAAGTCCAAAGACCAAAGTCACTATTTAGAGGAAGACTGGGTTCACTCTTAAGGGTCAGGGTGATGACAGGGAAGATGAGGAGAAATGGCAAAAGAGACAGAAGGAATTGTTATAGAGGTAGGAGGAAAACCAAGAAAGTGTAGTATTCTGGAATCCAAGTGAAGAAAATGTTTCCAGGAGGAAGGTGTGTGAAATGCTCCTGGCAGCCATGTGTGGTGGTTCACGCCTGTAATCCCAATGCTTTGAAAGGCTGAGGCAGGAGGATCGCTTGAGCCTAAGAGTTTGAGACCAGCCTGGCAACATATTGAGTCCCATCTGTACAAAAAATTTTAAAAATTAGCTGGGCATGGGCCAGGCGCAGTGGCTCACGCCTGTAATCCTAGCCCTTTGGGAGGCTGAGGCGGGCAGATCATTTGAGGCCAGAAGTTCAGGACCAGCCTGGCCAACGTGGTGAAACCCTGTCTCTACTGAAAGTACAAAGATTAGTCGGGTGTGGTGGCGCACACCTGTAGTCCCAGCTACTTGGGAGGCTGAGGCATGAGAATCACTTGAACCCGGGAGGTGGAGGTTGCAGTGAGCCGAGATCACAGCACTGCACTCCACCCTGGGTGACAGAGTGAGACTCCATCTCAAAAAAAGAAAAAAAAAGGAAAGGAAAAAAAAAAGAAAAAAGAACCATATAGTAAATATTTTAGGCTTTGTGGGCCACGTACAGTCTCTGTCACATATTCTTCTTCTTTTTTTTTTTTTAACAACACTTTAAAATGTAAAAAGCATTCTCAGCTCAGGCTGTATGTTTAAACCTCCTCTCTTATCTATCAAGCAGCTGAACTAGTACTTCTCGTTATCAGCTGATGCCCACTAAGCAATTGCAAACAAAGTTAACTTTAAAAAATAGCTTTATAGTTTACTGGTTTAAAGTGTGCATTTCAGTGGTTTTTAGTATGCTTGCAGAGTTATGCAACCATCTCCATAATATCTGATCTAATTTTAGAATATTTTCATCACCCCCAAAGCTAATGTTTTTACAGCTTTGAGGTATAATTTATATGCAATAAAATTCACCATCTTTGAATGAATAGTTTGAAATTTATTTATTTATTTATTTTTTTGAGATGCAGTCTCACTCTGTCACCTAGGCTGGAGTCCAGTGGTGCGATCTCGGCTCACTGCAACCTCCGCCCCCCCGGGTTCAAGCGATTCTCCTGCCTCAACCTCCCGAGTAGCTGGGACTACAGGCACGCGCCACCATGCCTGGCTAATTTTTTTGTATTTTTAGTAGAGATGGGGTTTCACCATTTTAGCCAGGATGGTCTTGATCTCCTGACCTCGTGATCCACCCACCTCAGCCTCCCAAAGTGCTGGGATTACAGGGGTGAATGAGCTGCCGTGCCTGGCCCATTTGAATTTTAATAAAACTAATTTTAATATTGGGTGAAGGAAAGTGTTCTTAATAATACTTCTTTTATCACATGCAATAAATGTCGCTTGTAAATATTTCCTCCCAAGTGATGTCCACTTTTCCTTTAAAACTAGTGGTTCTGTAGCCCCTGGACCAGCAGCATCCACATCACCTGGGAACCTGCTAGAGTGGGGCCCACCCCAGGGGTAGGGCCCAGCAATCTGTATTTTAACCAGCCCTCCAGGGGATTCTAATGCACACTAAAGTTTGAGAACTACTCCAGTGTATATTCTTGCATGGAATTGCTGGGCTGTGGGATATGGGCATGTTCGACTTTATTGGGTATTTCCAAACTACAGGTGACACTTGAACAACATGGGTTTGAACTGTGTGGGTCCACTTATATGTGAAGTTTTCCCCAATGAAATGGGTATAGAAAATACAGCATTTGAGATATGTGAAAGCTGCCTATACAGAGGGACTTGGATATGCACGGATTTTGGCGTATGTAGGGATTCTGGAACCAATCCCCTGAGTGTACCAAGGGGCAATGGTATTTTCAAACTGGTTATACTGTACCATGTACAGTTCACCTAGCAGTAACTGAGAGTTCCCATTTTCACACATCTTTGCCAACACTTTGGAATATGCAACTTAAACATTTTTGGCCTATCTGATGGGTGATCATAGCCCTTTGGCATATCAAATGGCTATGATCTTAATTTGTATTTTCCCAATTGCTAATTAAGTTGAACATCTCATACGTTCATAGGTCATTTGAGTTTTGTGTTCTGTGATAATGGAGTCGTTTGCCTATTGAAATAAATACAGTTATGTAAATAAATACGATGTGTTGAAATAATTGCAAAATAAACCCAGAATTCCCAAGGAGAAAGAAGCCCAGAGGGAAAAAACAGAAAGTCCAGGAAAGAGTCCTAGGGGATGTGATAGTTACACAATCGGGAAAGAATAGGGATTTGTCAAGCTGACCGAGGGAAGGCCATCCATGTGCTGGACCAGCATGGCCTGATCAGGGAAAGCAAGTAGTGTGGTGTAGGGGACTATTAGGGTGTGTGGAGGAAAAGACACACATAAGGCTGGGAGAAAGGTAGGAAGCAACTAGATGTATCTATCTTACATTTGTTTAATCTTTTTTGTTGAGCATTTGGGTTATTAGTTTTCTTGAGCTTTTTTTCTTTCCTATTATAAATAAAACTGATACAAACATCTTAGTGTACACAGCTGATTTTTTTCTTTTGAATTATTTTTTAAAACAAGTTTAAACTGAAATTACTAGATTAAAGGAAAGGAGGTATGATTAGTTTCATAGTTTCTTGTAAGAAACATGTATGTTTCAAGATTACTCTCCATTAGTCATTAGGGAAATGCAAATCAAAAACACAATGAGATACCACTTCATACCCACTAGGATGGCTATAGTCAAAAATATAGTAAGTGTTGGTGAGGATGTAGAAAAATTAGAACCCTCATACACTGCTGGTGGGAATGTAAAATGGTGCAGCTACTTTGGAAAAGTTTGGCAGATCCTCAAAAAGTTAAACATAGAGTTACCAAGTGACCCAGTAATTCCACTTCTAGGTATATACCCAAGGAAGTGAAAACATATGTCCACATAAAAACTTGTACACAAATGTTCGTAAGAGCGTTATTTATAATAGCTGAAAGGTAGAAACAACCCAAATGTGCATGGAGAGGTGAATGAATGAACAAAATGTAATGTACCCATACAATGAAATGTCTATTATTCTACCATAAAAAGGGATGACGTACTGATACATACTACAACACAGGTGAACCTTGAAAACATGCTAAGTGAAAGAAGCCAGTCACAAAAAAACTACATACTGTTTGATTCCATTTGTATGAGATGTCTCGAATAGGCAGATCCATAGAAAGGGGCTAAGCAGGGGAGGGGAGAAGTGGGGATTTACTGCTAATGGGGTCTCTTTTGGGAGGATGAAAATGTTCTACAACTAGACAGTGATAATGGTTGTATATCACTGTGAATATACTAAAAAACATTGAATTGTATACTTTAAATGGGTAAATTATATGGCATGTGAATTCAATATCAATAAATATGTTTTGTTTTTAAAAATGGAAAAAAGATTATGCTCCAGAAAAATTTTCCTTTCTCATTATCATCAGCAATATTTTTGTTCCCACCCCCCCCCCAAAAAAATTACCACCTTTGGGTTTATTATTTTCATTAAATTTAATAGGTATGAACTGATACCCAGAGTTTATCTAGTGAAATTATAAGCTTCCCTATTGAATGTAATCTCTATCAGAGCAGGAAGTTTTGTCTGTTTTTGTTCACTGCTGTAGCCCTAGAACAGTGTCTGGCAAATAATTGGTACACAGCAAAATTTGTTAAATGAATACATTTTGATACTTTTAGTTACTAAGTAAACATTTTTTCCTTTAGTGTTTTAATTTCATAATACTTTGTGAGCTAATTGTTCTTAGCCTCAAAATCTTTTTAGAAAGAGGCTGTGTATAACTAAATGAATTGAATTGATTGTACTTCCTTTAATGAGTGATCTAGTTCAAGTTCTTTGACTTGATATGCTTTTACTTTCTTTCGAAATTCAGGATAACAGTAGTTTGCAAATGTTTGAGTATGAGGACCGCCTTTTAAACTGATGTCTACATAATAATTGTACTTTTTGTATCTGTGGGTGGAAAAACTGCATAGTGACAAGAAGCCTTTATATTTTAGTTTCACCATAGTGTCTTCAGAAATTTGCAAAATCGAGGTGCATAATATATGAGACATATACTTATTTATTCTGTGGTCTGTGCACGGTAGCTATATGATAATTCATGAGCCCATGGCAGTCGTTCTAGAAGCCACCAGGGGTTTGGGACCACTAAGTTAGGAACTACTTAATATTCGTATCAGAACTGAGGAGGACTACTGAGTTGTAAATAATAGCTAGTATAGGAGATTATACCTACTTATGTGTTTTTAAAATTCAGTTTCCGAAGCTATCAGTTTCTTTTAAAGACTGAAGAATATTTGAAAAATCAAGTTTAGAAGTGCCTTTTAAAATTTACTTATTTGACATTATTTGTTTTAGCAAAAAACCAGAAGCAAACTAAATGTCTAATAATGTTCAATTATATTTTGGGCATATTTGTCTGGTGGAAAGTTAGGCAGCAGTTGAGTATTAGAAATTGTAATTCTGACCGGATGTGGTAGCTCACGCCTGTAATCCCAGCACTTTGGGAGGCCAAGGTCGGAGGATTGCTTGAACTCAGGAGATCCAGACCAACCTGGGCAACATGGCAAAACCCCGTGTCTACCAAAAATACAAAAATTAGCCAGGTGCGGTTGTGCATGCTTGTGGTCCCAGCTACTTGGGAGGTCGAGCATCGCTGGAGCCTGGGAAGTTGAGGCTGCAGTGAACTGTGATCGCACCACTGCACTCCAGCCTGGGAGAAAGAGCAAAACCCTGTCTCAAAAGAAAAGAAATTTTAAAAGAAGAAATTATAATTCTTAGAATCTAACAATTTAAAAAGCAGAGTATACCATCACGTATTCCTAAACATTTAAACTGTGATTATATGAAGTGTTTCTGTACATGGTGAAAGACAGGAAAGTAGTAGTGCTTGTATTCAGATAGAGGAATTCTGGGTAATTTTTCCTCTTTTTGGAATACTTATTTAGCAGTTGCTGTTGCCAGACACCAATAAGCTCTTTTTATGATTTAATTTAGGGGTCATTAAACTACAATGCATTTGACTTGCCAGGCCTGTTTTTGTATGACCCACTTGAGCTAAATAGTTTTTGTACTTTTATTTTTTTAATTTGACCAACATAGTGCCTTTAACCTAGTATATTCAAAATATTTCAACATGTAGTTAATATTAGAAATACATCAATAAAATATTTTACATTTTTTATATGAACTCTTTGAAATCTGATGTGGATTTTACACTTACGACACATCTCAATGTTGTCACATTTTTACATTTTTAAAGAGTTGCTTTAAAAAAAAGAAGAAACAGATGTGACAGAGACCTTATATGGCCTGCAAAGCCTAAAATAGTTACCATTCGGCACTTTGCAGACAGTTTACTGACCCCTGATTTAATTCATTTTATCCTGACAACATTCCAATAAGAAGGGGTGCTATTATTATTATTTCCATGTTAGAGATGAGGAAGCTGAGGCACAAAGGGTTTAAGTAAATTGGCAGCATTCGCTATGTTTTAGATCAAATTGTAGGGTCTTTCTACAAACTTGCTAATCCTGTGTTTCTTTGCAGTGTAAAAAGTGGATAGTGGCTCACGTGTCAAAGGATGGCACGGTCACGATCTAGATCCCCCAGGTGGAAACACAGGTGAGCAGTTCTTAGCAGAGTAAGCTTGGATTTGGGATGTGCTGTGACTTTCAATTTCACCAGTACTAGTAAACGCTTAAGCTCATGGGACCTGGTTATTCACAGTAGGTACTTTATCATAGTAGAGGTTGTATTTCTACATTCTAGTAGCTGACAGCTTTGTTTAATCATAGCAGGTGGCTAGAGTTAATCCATAATGAAAAGCAGTGCAGTGGCCACAGCAAGAGAGAGTGAGAAATATCTTTGAGAGTATTACATTTTTTGAATTAGTGAGTAGTTTAGAACTCCTCAGTATGGATTTCATTTTATTTTTTCATAATTAATATGTTTAAAGAAATTTCGAGTTAGAAAATAGGGAGTTTCCTCTTTCTTCTTCATGGCAGAATAATAGAGTTTTGAATAGTTCGATTATAGTCCATTTCTCCTTCCTTCTTGGTAGTATCAAAATTATGTATCATTAGATTGGAACAATTTAACCAGTCTTTATTGTACACCTGCTACAGGCAGGTTCTTGGGCTACAAAGGCAAATATGCCATCTTCTTTGGCCTCAGCAAGCACGTGGTTGGGCTGGGAGATTGACACCATGGCCAACTATGATACAGTGGGGAAAATGCTGTGCTACTTATTGGGACAAAGGATTCTGGATTTCTAGGGAGGAAATAATTCTGTTTTTGTGGAGGAAAAAGAGGGTACTAAGAAAGTCCTCAAAGAAGAGATGAAAAGAATTTTATCTGGGCGTTTCAGGATGTGTAGAACTTCTAAAGGCAGAAAGAGTGAAGAGAAATATTCTAGTTAAGGGGGAGAGCAGGAGCAAAGGCACCGAGCTGTAAATGTGACTAGTATTTTCTAGGACTTAAAAAGGACCATCATTTCACACAAAAAAGGCAGACCAAGATTTTTCATGTTAAGATAACTTGCCCATTTTGCTTATGCGTTTCAGTTATGCAGTAACTAATCAATCATTTTGTCAACAGTTTTCATTTTGTAATTCACAGGAGCCACTTGCAATGGCAAGGAACTTGAGAAAGAAAAGGGAATGTATAGAAGTGGTCCACAGAGGTCATTTATTTATTTATTTATTTATTTATTTATTTTTGAGATGGAATCTCGCTCTGTCGCCCAGGCTGGAGTGCAATGGCGTGATCTCAGCTCACTGCAAGCTCTGTCTCCCGGGTTCACGCCATTCTCCTGCCTCAGCCTCCTGAGTAGCTGGGACTACAGGTGCCCGCCACCACGCCCGGCTAATTTTTTGTATTTTTAGTAGAGACGGGGTTTCACTCTGTTAGCCAGGATGGTCTCCATCTCCTGTCCTCGTGATCCGCCCGCCTCGGCCTCCCAAAGTGCTGGGATTACAGGCGTGAGCCACTGCGCCCGGCCCACAGAGGTCATTTCTTGATAAGACAAAAGGCGCTGATGAGGGGCACAAGAGACCCTGCCAAGCTTAGTGCCTGAGTTCCAGGTTCCTTCTCAGGTTTCTTTGTTAAGAACTATAAAGGATCTGATATTTTACCTTACTTGCAAACTAACACATTATTAGCCTGCCACAGGGCACTCTTGGGTCAGAGACAAAGGCCTTTATTACTCAGAATACAGCAAGCAGCTTGAGCTTCATGTTCCTGTCATTCCCCCCACCCTCTGGGTCCCATGAGGGCTGGGACTGCAGAGCCACTGACTGGATGGATGCCGTGAGGCAGCGAGCTTCCCATACAGGCAATGGGGTTATAGTACAACTGAGAAACATGAGTCCCTTATCAGGGGCTGCAGATAAACCCATGCAGCCTTTGCCTTGGAGGAGACATTTATTTTATTATCCTGGACAGCAAACACATCAGCCCTTTTCCCTGAGTGAGACCCTATCTCTATCTTGCAACACTGCCTTAGAACAAAGGTTGTCAGTGCCTCTGCTCACAGGGCACTCGCAAGCCGTGCAGAACTCAAGAGACTGTGGAGAATTATCTCCCAACAGACTCCTTGAGTCTTTTTTGTTCCTTTAGGAAAACCAAAAACAATAGCAACTGTTCCAGCAAACTTCTTCGGAAGAAAGGGACACTGTGCTATGAAACATATAAAATAGCATATCAAACCGATATTGAATGTGAAGTAAGGATTAAAAGTAAGTTATTGGGAATTCCATCCAGACTGCAAGACCTTTGACTCTGGCTGCCAGCTTTTCTCCTTGGCTGTGAAAGAGATGAAATCTTCCAGGAAGTCCTCAGAGGCTCCACTTGCTTCCTCCTGTGATGAGGTATAGCCAGCTGGATGGCAGAGTTTCTGCTTTAGCTAAATAACACTTGCCAGTATGTCTAGCTTGGTGACTCCAGAGGGCAATATTGCCAAGTTCAGTATATAACTCCTAGTAGGTACATGAGGAAGGTAGATCTGCCTCCTTTCTTGTAGGGAGGGCACAGACTTATCATCGAAAGGAAAGGGTTTCACTCATGGTTGCGCCAACTCCATGGCAGCTTCTAAGAGAGAGCCATAACAGAAGCTGCAAGGATCGCTTCCTCATTGATTAGAAGACATTAAACCCTCAGGGAGGAGATGGAGAAATTGGGCAGCTCAGATGGGGGAAAGGTCCCCAGGTGCAAAATGGAACTTTATTGTGTCCCAGATAGTGGCACCCCTCTCTTTACATCTAGGCAACCCAGACTGGTTTCCCTGGATACAGAAGCCTTCCGCCTTAGTGGAAACACAAGCCTCAATGTTGGCAATGCTGAGGTATGGAGAAGGCAGTTCCATAAAGGATGTGCTGTCCCTGGAGAGCATTATAGCTGCTTTAAAGTATAACTTCACCGAAGTTACAAGCTCTGTTCGAACAGCACATCTTTCCATAGATATGCAAAGGAACAGATCTGGGAAAGAAAAGCAACTTACCTATGTTAGAGGTATTTCTGGAGGAACTAAGCATGAGATTCAAGTCTTAAGAGCCTCTTGTTCCCCCTTTTCCCCCGGTTAATTACATATGTTTTGTTCCTTGATACAGCCTTAGTAGAGAAAGTAGACAATCAGCTGGAGAAACTCTGGGCCTGGCTTGGGTCTGAGTTTGAATTGTAGCATCATTAAATCTTAGACTCTAATTTATTGTCAGAGGTAATGTTCAGTTTGCTGGAGACCCTCCTACACATTGATTTGTGTGAGTCTTGCCTTCCTGCTTGTTTCTTACCTGGCCTTTGAACTGGATGTAAGCTTTTGTTGACTGGCCCTTTGAAGTCACTGCATCTTCTTTTGCCAGAACTTTGCTGTCAGCAGTCTTCCAAAATGGATCCTGCTGTGCACCTAAGCTGGCCCTCCTCCAATGGGACAGGTGTGCTCAGCTCATTTGGATAAGCACATGGAATACCTTAGTTCAGATGGAAAGAGTATGCTTGTTGGTTGGGCAGTACCATAATCAGACCCCCAGATGTACAATTTAGAATGCAGATGTAGCAAATTGATAAATTTAGTTTGAGTGGAAGAAGCCGAGGGATCCTAGGAAAAGCAACTGTTTTTGGTAGGTCATATTGAGACACACTTAGTTGATTAAATGGTTTACACTTTTCTGTGTTTGTTTACATAGGTCTTTATCACCAGTACCTAGAAATGCTGAACACTACAAGCAAAGACATTCACACGGGCATTATGGCTGTGAATATAGGAAGGATCCAAAAAGACCCGTCGCTTGGAGAATGGACAGTGAGAAACATGGACAGAGTAAACCAAGGATTCCCTCTCGTGGAAATATATATTACCAGTCTTATGAACATAGATCACCTTCCCCTAACATAAGAAACTCTTTAGAAAATGTTTATATGTATAAGCCTCACCGAGGATATTCGCCTGGAAGAGGGGACAGTAACAGGAGAGCTCAGTATATGCCCAAATACTCAGAGGGTATACCCTACAAAGAGCATGAAAGGAATTCTTATCCCCAGAAAGTGCAAGGAGGGCATAGTCCTGATGACCACAGAGTTAGAGGAAGTGGAAAAGGAGGGAAACCACCTCAGAGGTCAATAGCAGATTCTTTTAGATTTGAAGGAAAGTGGCATGAAGATGAGTTGAGGCACCAGAGGATACAAGAAGAAAAATACTCCCAGTCAACTAGAAGAGGCTCTGAAGACTTTGAGACAAGGAGCTCATTTCAGAAGAGGTATAGGAAAACATTAAACCTGGGTAATTTGGTATAAAGCCTCAAGTGAAAAGATCTGTTTACTTTATGGTTGAAGATAACCACCTTGAAAAGCTTTTGTCTAAAAAGACAAAAAGCATTGTAATTTAATTATGGGGTACTGGTAGTAGTGAAGTATTTCTTTTTAGAGTAAATCATGTTGATGGCTAGAATACTTTTAAAAGATGGTATTTTCCTCTTTAACTGCCTTGTGCCTATAGAATTGGCTTAAAGGGTTATAGATTAACTTGCCACTGCATTCTGCATTTAAAGCCATGCTGCCCAACATTCTACACATATAAATTCTCCCTTTCTTCTCTCTATTGCAAGTGTAAACTGCTTTATGTCAACACAGGTATCCTGAGGATCGTGATTTCAGAAAATATGGACACACATCAAAAAGACCTAAAGACGTGGAGAGGTATGAAAGCAGAGAGCCTGCCAGGAACCCAAAGTGGAAGCCTGAGCATTCCCTCCCACCTTACCAAGAGGACACAGACCAGTGGAACCTTGGGCCCCAAACTTATCGACATGCTGAGAGGGAACACCCAGAGACCAGTTCAGCAACCAAAGTATCCTATGACTATCGTCACAAACGTCCTAAGCTCTTGGATGGGGACCAGGACTTTTCTGATGGGAGAACTCAGAAGTACTGTAAGGAAGAAGATAGAAAATATAGTTTTCAAAAAGGCCCTCTAAATAGAGAGTTAGATTGTTTTAATACTGGAAGAGGGAGAGAGACTCAAGATGGACAAGTCAAAGAACCTTTTAAACCATCTAAGAAAGACAGCATTGCCTGTACTTATTCAAATAAAAATGATGTTGATTTGCGATCTAGTAATGACAAATGGAAGGAAAAAATAAAGAAAGAAGGGGATTGTAGAAAAGAGAGCAATTCTTCCAGTAACCAACTTGATAAAAGTCAAAAACTTCCTGATGTGAAACCCTCGCCTATCAATCTTAGGAAGAAATCACTTACAGTTAAAGTAGATGTGAAGAAAACAGTAGATACATTCAGGTATTATCTTTGTTTTTTCTTTATGATATTTAATAATGTTTCTACAATCTTTATTTGCAGCTTCAAAAATGGAATTAATAGTGTGTTTAGAGTCCATCAAGTGGGAGGGATTGCCAAGAATTTTCCCCCCCCAAAAAAAAGCCCTGTAGTGAGGCTGTTTCCTGTGATTAGTTACATGGGAGCGATTTCATGTCTCCTTGTTTCCACATCCTATCTCCAGATGCTTCTTGGATGCGGGGCATTCTGTGGAGTTGTTCCTCTTCATGAATTCACGTGTTTTTGTGCTGCCAGGTTTTCCTTATCCAAGGATTAGCTGGGTAGAGTTCAAGAAAACCTAGTCCTTGCTCAGTTTCTCAGAGCCTGTGCTCTCTGTTGCCTGAAATTCAGAGAATTTTTGAGCTGAAAGGGACCTTAGCAGGCCCTAGTTTTATACAGGAGGAAAGCGCGACCCTGAGAGATGAAGTGACTTGTCTAAGTCAGAGTGGCTCGGGCTCAAATCCACGTGTTCCCTTATGACTCAACGAGGCAGGTGACTTAATGTGGTTTTTGCTGCCGTCTCATAATGACTGGGGCTCAACCAACTAGATTCTCCCAGGTAGAGGAAATTATACCATAATCTGGGAAGATACCTATTTATAAGACATTTACTTTAGCCCTTAATGATTCTTTAAAAAAATAGACTGTTGTTGTTGTAGGTTATATTCTCTTAAAAGCAGACTCACGTGCTTTGTTCCTTAACGAATATTACTTCCATGTATGGATTCTGAGAATAATAAAGCACTACAGTTGGCCTAAAACTAAACAGCTAAAACTGTTCATGACCTTAATACACTACCAGTATGTGAATGAAAAAGGGGTGGGCCATGTTGATTTGGTATGTTTATATTCATGCTTGACTCATTTGTATTTGAACCAAAAATGAGAGAAAACAAAATCCAAATGGTAGAATGGGGAGGGAGGTAAACCCACAAGTCCTTTTTTGTAAAACAAAATATTTTTTGTTCCTTTTTCTTTTCTTTTGAGACAAGGTCTTGCTCTGCTGCCCAGGCTGGAGTGCAGTGGCATGATGACAGCTCACTGTAACCTCAAACTCTTGGGCTCAGATGATCCTCCTGCCTCTCCTGTGTTGGCCTCCTGAGTATCTAGGACTATAGGTGCATGCCACCATGCCCAGCTAATTTTTTTCTTTTTTTGTAGAGACAGAATCTTGCTCTGTTGCCCAGGCTGGTCTCAAACTCCTGGACTCAAATGATCCTCTCGCCTCGGCCTCCCAGAGCAGTGGCATTATCAGCCTGAGCCACTGTACCTGGCCCTGTTCCTTTTCTTAAATTTAGACATGGCAACACCCCACCTCATAGTTCTTTTACATTCATTGCACTTGTAGAAAATATTTTTAAATATACATATGTGCATTTATATATGTGCTCAGAAAGCATTTATGATTATATTACATAAAGTTCAAGAAATAAAGGGGGGGAATCACCCATAGTTCTACTACTCTACAACAATTTTATTTGCATTTTAGTCTAGTTATTTTTCTATGTATATTTACACATGACTGCTGTGGTATCATATTAATAATTTTGCATCTTTTTACATATGTCTTAAATAATTTTGTGCTATTATATCTCCTACTAGTTCTTCATCTTAAAAGCACAAAAGCTTCTGTAAGTACCAAGTTTAAGAATGTTACCTTAAGGGCTGGGCACAGTAGCTCATGCCTGTAATCCCAGCACTTTGGGAGGCTGAGGTGGGAGGATCGCTTGAGCTCAGGAGTTTGAGGCTGCAGTGAGCCATCATCATGCCACTGCACCCCAGCCTGGGCAATAGAGTGAGACTCTGTCTCAAAAAAAAAAAAAAAAAGGGAGCTTGGATTATTGGATTACATTCTGATGGCTATAAGATATACATATATAACATATAACATACATACTTTTCTTTCTTTCTTTTTTTCTTTCTGAGACAGGGTCACGCTCTGTCACCCAGGCTGGAGTGCAGTGGCACGATTATGGCTCACTGCAGCCTTGAACTCCTGGGCTCAAGTGATTCTCCTGCATCAGCCTCCTGAGTAGCTGGGACTACAGGCCTGCACCACCACACCCAGCTAATAAAAATTATTTTGTAGAGATAGAAATCTTGCTATGTTGCCCAGGCTGGTCTCAAACTCATGACCTCATGTGATCCTCCCTCCTTGGCCTCCCAGAGCACTAGGATTACAGGCATGAGCCACCATACCCAGCCTTAAGCTTTTTTTCTATCCAACATTCTATTTTGAAAATGTTCAAGCATACAGAAAAGCTGAAAGAATTCTACAGTGAACGCCTATATACTCACCACCTAAAGTCTACAATTAACAGTTTACTTTCATAATTACACATCTATTCATCTGTTGTTCCACCTTATTTTTTGGATATTTTTCAAAGTAAGTTGCAGATGTCAGTACACTCCCATTTAGATACCTTATACATTTTTGTTTACAGTTCCTCTTTTTTCTTTTGAGGTAAAATTATATACAATCAAATGCATAAAAATCTTTAACTTTTTAATAAAAGTAATGATGTGGCCAGGTGCAATGGCTCATGCCTGTAATCCCAGCATTTGTGGGAGGCTGGGGCAGGCTAATTGCTTGAGCTCAACAGTTGGAGACCAGCCTAGGCAACATGATGAAACCCCATCTCTACAAAAAATACAAAAATTAGCTGGGTGTGTTGACATGTGCCTATAGTCCCAGCTACTTGGGAGGCTGGGGTGGGAGGATTGCTTGAGCCTGGGAGATCAAGACTGCAGTGAGCCAGGTTTGTGCCACTGCACTCCAGCCTGGGTGACAAAGCGAGACCCTGTCTCAAAAATAAAAACTAAAAAAATAAAAGTAATGATACCCCCATATTTAATAATGAAGTGTGTTATAGTTAAAAGAGAATTAAAAAATTGTAACACTTTTAAAGAATGCTAGAAATACCAGTTTTGAAGAGTTTTATTTTAATAGACCTCATTAGAGATACTGAACAGTTAATTTTATAATTTGATATGAGAAATGGAAGCTTGATCTTTATCATGTGTCACAAAAATGGGCTTAAAATGGAGACTGCTGCATCTTTTGAATTTATAAACTATGATTTTGTGAAATCTCATAATCTGTCAATGGGATCTGGTGGCATACCAGGGCCATTTGAATACATGCCCAGGGCCTGCAGGATGGCTTGTGTAATAGCCTCCACTGCAAATCCTCTCTGTTCAAAGACCTGAAAAATAAATAACTGAGCAAATATATGCATCTTTGCAGTATGATAAAGCGTCATAGTCAACAAAATCTTTATTTCCTGGTGAATGGGTTGTGGATGAATTTTGTGGTTTGGATTTAATTATATGTGGACTGATCCATAAAACAAAGATAATGCCCTCAGTAGAATTATGTTTTCAACTATTAAAATAAATTAGATTTTTTTTTCTAGAAAAGAGTAAAATAATCATAGAGTGCAGAGAGAAGTTTATTTATTGGTTAACATCTAGAGAGTTTATCTGCTTTTTTTTGGAAACGCTAAGATGGCTAATTTTGTGCATTTATTTACTTAGCTTTGGTTGAGAATTGATATTTGTTCTTCCAATTATCAGTATGGTTGAAAACATAAGGTTATCACTGTGATTTTTTTAGATTCTAGTTTGTATCTAGAACAGCAGTAGGTAAACACTTGCTTGAATGTTCACTGCACAGTTAATGCTTCTGTTAGGAAAGACTGTATTCTAATGATCCACTCTGTCAGAAACTTCATTATCAGAAATTACATCTGAGTCATAATTATATGTTTCAGAATGTAAGTTAGGGAATCACAGTATGAAAATTTCTACTAAGGTTGTTACATATGCAAAACATGAACTGTGGTATATATGCATCTGGATGTTTTGGGGCAGACAAATGCAGGTGTTAGTTTAATGTTGGGCTTGAGTGAGTGAGGGCTTGACCCTTGGCTAGGCCAGGAAGGAAGAGGAGGAGGGAGGAGGTGGTACTAATATCTGGAGCAGAATAAGCTGCTGCTGATGGATCAGAGGCTCCTTTGATCTCCTGGGAAGCTGATACGAGACACCTGGGACATGGGGAAGGTTGTCCATCAGCATTCATGGCTATCAGAGTTGATGGTGGACTGAGTATATTGGCCACATTTGTGTCTAATCCTTTATTTCCCACTGAAGAGACATAGAGGGGTGTCTCTACCCCTATCAGCTCTTTTCCTAGTTTGAAAGGGGATGAGGTGGGGGATGGGCCCCAGAGGACATTGGGACCCTGACACTCTGAGGAAATGGGTATCACGCAGGCAGGGAACAATGTGAAAAGCCATAACTGAGATTGAAGGAAGGGAACCTAGTCACATAAGTGTACCTATGATGGACACTGTTCCGCTGGAGGCAAAATAAGATGCAGGTGGGGATATTTTTTATACCCAAACCTGCCACCTTGCTGTTATATAGCATAGAAAACTAAAGTTCTTCCCTACTTTAATTTCTCATATGCATTTTAAAATCAAAAATTAATTGAGAGAAGGTTCCCTTTCATTCCTATTTTTGACCCTAGCTTCTCTTGGTGTCTCTTAGGGGGCCTTGTGTAGGGATTCTGTTGGCAGTTAGAGTGCATATGTTTTTGTCTTCCTATGGACCACTGATCAGCTTTGTGACATTGGGCAGGTCACTTGGCTGTAACCTTTTGGGACCAAATTAACCTGCAGTTCCTCCTGGCTCTTTGAGTCTGCTTGGATTGGCCATGTGTTGGTGACCATTGAAGCTGAGTTGACAGACACATGGAGGCTCATCATGTTCATCTCTGAACTTTAGTATATATTAGAAATTTTATACTAAAATATTAAATTCAAATTGGTCTAAGTTAAGCAAAAAATAAAAATAAAAGCCAAGAAAGTTAAAAAAAATTAAATTGGCCTCAATTAAAATGTTGAAGTCTGGCTGGGCATGGTGGCCCACGCCTGTAATCCCAGCACTTTGGGAGGCCGAGGCAGGCAGATCCCTTGAGCTCAGGAGTTTGAGACTAGCCTGGGAAACATAGTGAAACTCCATCTCTACAAAAAATACAAAAATTAGCCAGGTGTAGTGGTGCACACTTATAGTCCCGACTAATCAGGAGGCTGAAGTGGGAGGTTGGCTTCAGGAGGCAGAGGTTGCAGTGAGCCGAGATCACGCCACTGCCCTGCAGCCTGGGTGACAGAGCCAGACCCTGTCTCAAAAAGAAAATAAAAATAAAATGTTGAAGTCTTTTCTCTCTCTCTTGGCAGAGTCTTGCTCTGTCACCCAAGCTGGATGCAGTGGTGTGATCACGGCTCACTGCAGCCTTGACGTCCTGGGCTCTAGCGATCCTCCCACCTTAGCCTCTCGAGTAGCTGGGACTATAGGCACACGCCACCATGCCTGGCTATTTTTTTTTTTTTTATTTTTAGTCGAGATGAGGTCTTGCTGTGTTACCCAGGCTGGTCTTGAACTCCTGAGCTCAAGCAATCCTCCTGCCTCGGCCTCTGAAAGTGTTCATCCTCTTGAGTAGCTGGGATTACAGGCGTGAGCCACCGCACTTGACCTTATCATCTCTCTAGCTGAAACACTCATTTCAAATTGACCAAGTCATTTTTGATTCATTATTTATTCATTCAGTGGGTATTTTTTGAGGGCCTACCCTGTGTGAGACAGTCTGTTAGGGTGCCCTGGGACTGTAGAGCTGCATACGATTAGGTTCCTCCTCCTTTGGTTTATGGGAGTGCATGTGTGACTCAGCAGAAGATGGGTGGTACCAAGCTGGGAGATTGAAGAGAGGCATCATGTAGTTGACATGTGAGCTAGGCTTCAAAGGCTGGTGTATTCAGACACATGGAGGCAAAAGAAATTTTATATTTACAGGTTAACAATGGCAGAAAAACATACACATGAACTTTGACCTGTGTGGTTTTGAGCAGTCAGTGAAAAGGAATAGAGGGAAAGGAGACTGAAAGGTAAGAATGCTGCGACTGCCAGCCTGATTTGACATTATCAGCTGATAGGAGAGGGCTGGCAGCCCAGTTCTGGCGCCAGAGGATTGCTGTCTATGAAGTAGACTGAATGCATGTTGGGGCTGGTGAGGCCCACTAGAGGACTTTTGTGCAAAAAGTGAGGAATTAGGGGAGGAGCAATCTCCCTGAACTTTTTCCATCAACTCCACAATTTCTAAATTGGTTCTTGGGAAGACAGGAGCAAATTATATACAGTCATGCATTGCGCAATGGTGGGGATACGTTCTGAGAAATGTCTTGTTAGGCAGTTTTGCCACTGTCTGAAGATCATAGAGTGTATTTACACAAACCTAGATGATGTAACCTACTGCACACCTAGGCTATATGGTAGAGCCTATTGCTTCTAGGCTACAAACCTGCACAGCATGTTACTGTACTGAATACTGTAGGCAATTGTAACACATCAGTAACTATTCGTGTATCTAAACATATCTAAACATAGAAAAGGTACACTAGAAATACAGTACCACCATCGTTTAAGTGGTCATTAATGGAAACGCCGTTATGCTGCATGTGACTGTAATTGGGAAAGTGCTTTATATGAACTGTAGGATGCTGTATGAAATGTTAGTTATTAGTTGGAAGAAGACAGAAAGGAAAACTTTATATGTGTCGTACGGATTTTGATAGAAGCTTCCAGAGGGCAGGGGAATCTGTTGGTTTTGATTGTTGTTGGGTTTTTTGTTGCCGTTTTGCCATGCAGTTCATTTCTTTGATGAGTCCTAAGTGTGTGCAACAGGAAATTAAGGTTTAATGTAGCTTTTTACATTTTCTTGGTTATTACCCACAACGCTCAGGGAGAACATCAGTGGAAATATCCTTAAACAGAAAAATAAACGGGGAAAGTGCAGTCGAGGGAACAAAGGATCTTGGAAGATTTAATGAAACTGATACCAGAAATAGTATTAGAATAGAGGTTTTTGGCTGTATTTTAATTTTTTAAATTGTCTAAAATGCATCTCAAATGAGAACATCTGATCTTTTTAGCTTAACTACT
The DNA here is from genome assembly GCF_029289425.2 of Pan paniscus. Lineage (NCBI taxonomy): Eukaryota > Metazoa > Chordata > Mammalia > Primates > Hominidae > Pan > Pan paniscus. Next base: position 21,754,151 of record NC_073272.2, on the reverse strand, counting down.
TGCTTTGGGGGTATTTCCTGAAATTATTAACTTGTTAATCAATCCATGCCACAGGAAATAGTAAAAAGTAAAATGTGAACCAAAAGATGATTACATTTACAAATATAAATATTTAGAACATTTTGCATTCTCAAGTCTAAAGAGGGTTTTTCTTGTACCAAAAGTATCATAATTGTTTTTAAAAGACTAAAATTTGGAGGTTATACTATGTTAATGTATATTTTCTAGAAAATGATAATTTAAATTTTTTATTAAAGATCTTGTAGTAGAGGAACTCTAGGATAAATTTTAATGGATAACAAGTTTAAACACTAAGATTTTAGGAATTAAATATATAATAGCTTCAAAGTATGTAACTCCTATGGATTGAGGATTGAGCATGGAGTGGGGACAAGAGTTTCAGCAGTAATTTGTAAGAAATTATAAGTAAATGTTAATAATTACCCATTGGAAAACTGAACATCTTTATCAGCTTATTTCCTCTTGGGATAAACTGAGGCTGCCAGAAAAAACCTTATCAACTGATTTCCTCTTGTGGATGGACCATTTGTATAGTTCTATTTAAATATACTATTTTCCTCCTATAAAATGTTTTTAAAGGCTATTTTTTCTTTTGGTATGGCACAGGAATTTTGTAACTTTAGACCCCCTTAAACAGAGAGCATTTGTAATTCTTTGTTAGTGGAGGTCGTTACGGGGTGTTCTAACATTTGCCAGCAAATGTCTCTTAGCTAGTTATCACATACACAGTGGGAAGCTTGGAGCAAATTAGGAGGAAAGAAGGGAAATGGGCCTTCTTTCTAATGAAAGTCCTTCTAATGAATCAACGAAACCACAGCAGTGCGGTCAACCTGCTGCATGATTACTTTTCTGTGTTTCTGCCTTGGCAGGGAGTTGTCCCTGGCAATGCTGGTCTGAGAGCAGGGAGCACGGAAAGTTAGATGGAAGCCTTTCCTCTGATAAGTTATAAATAGACACTCAAAACCATTTTATTAGAGGAGCTAAAATTTTTAAAGAATATCTGTAAGCCCCTCATAACCCTGCAGCAGTTTGGATATATGGCTGTTACATGACTTAAATAAGTAAGTACATATGTGCATGCGTGCACTCATACCCCCAGACACATCTGTCTGTTTGCTTTCTGCTTTATCATGAGCTATTTATTCCAGTGGTGTCCTGTTATTTAAAACATACTTCAGGGCTCTCTTTCAGATTTATCTTCTGAGCCTGTAATGTAGCCATTAAGAACCCCAGCAGTTGCAAATGTCAATTCTTTAGACAGTGAACTTGATTTTTGAGAAGAGCCAAAAGCAATTTAGAGTTAAGTACAGAGGAATGAGATAGGTACAAGCTGATTAGTGCCATTTTGGGTCCAAAATGAGATATAAATATAAAATAATGAGAAAATTTTTTCATTGATGCATGAGGTGCCTGCAGACAAAGCATTTCTGAGTAGTTTTAAGCAAGTGCAGCATTCTTGGAATAAGGTATAGTTTTCCATTACGACACTTGGAAGACATGTTCATTTGAATGCTCAATCTCTGGGATGTGAAACAAAGCAACCAAGACATCCATTGTCTCAGGGTGGTGGCACCTTTCCCCATAGGGTTATTGTAAAGATGAAATGAGATCATGTTGGTAAGCTCTAAGCCCCCCACATGAGGGCATGTGGTAAGCCCTCAATAATTGTTAGCTCTGTATCATAACCATTAGTTTGTAAAAGTACTTAGAGGTCAGGAGAGCTCTTAACAAAAGTTATAAGATTCAGAAGGCATTAAAGTGGTAAGATAGCTGGGGTTATATAATAAATGGTAGTATTTCTTTAAGGGTACATTGAGGGTGAACACTGTAACTGGTGTTAACAATCATAACTTTGCCTAACAACTAAGACTATTTCCTGAGAATTTAGTGAGACTTTGTAATTAAGTTAATCTCTTAACAGAATTTTATTTCAAAATACTATTCTAAGCTTCTTATTATTGATACAAAGATATAAGGATTTTTATTAAGTTAGAGAGGTTCTTATGTTTGATATCAGCTTTTAAAGTGTGGTAGTATTTCAAGATAAAATAATTTTGCTGGACTAACAATGTTTTGGCCATTTGGAAGTAGAAAATAATCTAATCGATTACTTTTTGCATAGTAAGTGTCTTTAATACCTTGTATTTTTCAAGTAAAAATTGTTTCACTTAGAATTTGAAGGATTTTATTATTAAAGTGGCAAATATTTAATGACCTCTGATTTGAAAGAACTCAGAGCCATGTATCTGTAGTTATTTTCTCCTACTTGTTATTGTACATGTTTTATGGCATGGAATTTAGTGCCTTAATTATAAGAAAAGATATACATCTTTCTAGTTTTGTAGCTATCTTAATTTTTGATAAATTCTTTTCTCCACAAAATAGTTTCAAATTTAGTTAAACATTTGCAAATTATTCTAGGGTTGCTTCTAGCTATTCCACAGAGAGACAGATGTCACATGATTTGGTTGCTGTTGGCAGGAAAAGTGAGAACTTTCATCCAGTGTTTGAACATCTTGACTCAACTCAGAATACTGAAAACAAACCTACAGGAGAATTTGCTCAGGAAATCATAACAATAATCCATCAAGTTAAAGGTTGGTATATTTTGCACATACGTTAGGGATAACACAAAAGTAATATACTATTCACGAGATACAGGTAAACACCTGCAGTATAGTTTAATAGTAATTAATATTTCATTGTAAGCTAGACTGTGAATTAGGAAATCTTTTGAAGAGAGTATCAGGCATTCATTCGAGCCTAGTTGTTCTTTATATCTAGTTCCAATAACCTTGTGCTTCAAGTGTTAGTAGATTGGAACTTTCAAGTTAGAAAGGGAGAGGCTGGCTGCTGCGAAAGAAAAGGCATACTGAGAGCAGTAAGAAACAATAACTGGTAACCTAACAGGGAGGAAAAAGCAACAAAAAACAGATAGGAAACTCAAGAAATCAGGAAGCCTAGGTCATTTTATGATTCTTAAAGCCCCCTGAGGGCATTACTAGGACTTTGTATCTTAAGGATGATGCTGAGTGATCAGTGAAAGATTCTAGTTTGCTTTGGCATTCTTTATAACTGGGAGTTGCGTAATAAATACTTTTAATGGTTTGCATTAAATTGTTTTGTTTTTGCTTCTGGCGAGTTTCCATTAATTGGAAAATTCAGTGATATAGAACAACTTTCCCCAGTGATGCTACACAAATAAGGCAGTTGTAGGTATTACAAACTGGAGGCCTTCAAGAATTTAAAATTTTTTATTTTGTGCTTCCTACTAGACAATTGCATTAATCTTTCTTACCTTCATAAAATATGTTTTGAAAATGAGTTTTTTTTCTCTGTGTCCCTCAAACTAAGGCATGTATTTACTTTAAAGCACATAGTTTGTCTGAAACAGTTCATCCTCTCAGCTCCAGTCCCTGTCACCCAAAGGAAATGTGATTCTTGGCAGAAATGGAGCTGATTTGCAGAAAAATCCAGGAGATTGTCCCAGAACAGAAACAGTAAATTAGGGAAGAGGATTGCTTAAGTAGCATTCTGATGGACCAAGTGTATTCTCTTTCTCTGTATCCTATTAAAAGTGTGTAGCATAGCTGATTTCTAAATGTTTTCATGAACTTTAATGTGAATTAAAGTAAAGTGGCATTAGAAGGCCTTCTGTGATATGCAAACATAACATTTAGTATTTGTTTGAAATTGTTTTGATGTTTCAGGCTTGTTTTTGAAGTTACTTTTTATTTTCATTCAACTGTGAAGCTCTATGCCATCTTTACTTTCCAGATATAGTAAGTCTTACCTTGGAGAAGAAAGGTCCTTGCTTTGAGAGAGCCATTGTCTTTTCCCCTGGACAAGTAAGCAGGCGTGTCAGATAGAAAGAAAATTCTTCGATTAATAAATCAGGTGTTTTTACTCTTGTTTGGGCTTGGGAAGGCACGTGAGCGCTACAAATTAGTCTGTGAAATAAGTTTGGGTCCCACATATTTTTAAGAGAAAACAGGTTGAATTTTAAAAAATAATCCCTTCTTTCTGTGCTTATATGTAATCTTTTAAGTGAAATCAGCTTAACATTGAGATAAAACTCTTCATTTCCTTTTTCAGCAAATTATTTTCCATCACCTGGCATTACTTTACATGAGCGTTTCTCAACAATGCAAGATATACACAAGGCAGATGTAAATGAAATTCCATTGAATTCAGATCCAGAAATACACAGGTAATGATTGATTACCATATTATACCCATTTAACTAATGGGGATACACCTCAGAAAAGATTTGGGAAGGGGCTGCTTTCCGAACCTGCTCACTTGGGCTTGCTGTAGACTGTAGGATTGCATTTCCTGCACAAAAATAATAGGATAATCCAAGCATTATCTGGCCACTGCACTTTGATGGAATGAATAGGATGCGCTGAAAACATTGACTAGCATTGTTTAAATGTGTAGGACTTTGAAGATGCTTACATACCTAACTTCACTTCTGCTGTCAATAGTAATTGCTTCCTGAGGTCCTCAGTAGAAGAATGAAAGACAGTTTTCAAGCCATCGAAATCATATGTTGCTTCGTGTGGTCACAAATAGGTGTTCTGAGGGCAGCCAGATGAAACCACGTGTCTTCTGCTGGCACTTGTTGGAGCAGGTGGTGTACCCTGTCTTGTGAGCTGATTTGAATACATGTGAGAATGCAGTATATCGCCAGAGCAAAGTTTGAGATTACACAGACTACTGATTTGAGAACCACTAAAGCTTCCCTGTAGTGTGTTCCACAGGATATGTATATCCTGGGAGACTGCCATATAGGTGAAAAACTATCTGGTAGCAAGTTTCTTTTGCTATCTCCAAAACATACTAGCTTTATTTCAAATTCTGTTCTGTAATAGTAGAATCAGGGTATCAGTGTATAACATAATTATTTAGTTGTACTATGCCTTTATTATTTTAGGAGAATAGATATGTCTTTGGCCGAGCTTCAGAGTAAACAAGCTGTGATCTATGAATCGGAACAGGTTAGTGAATACAATTTTTGATGAGAAATTATCTTATTGTTTGTATATTAACGGCAAGGGGCTTGGTGGTTGGGAGAGAAAAGGGAGTTAAAGTACATGAAGAAGGAGGATTGAAACCCAGGAATCTGAAATTTAAAAAGTCTTCAGGTGATTCTGACTATCAGCCAGGTTCGAGTGAGAATACTGACAAAAGACAAAAATATTCCCTAAGAGGGACAATCCCTAAGGATAACAGCTTTGTAAAATTGACACGCAATTACAGCAAAATCCGCACTGTAAAGCTTATGGAAAGTATGTTAGGTACCTATTTTTTTCAAAGCAATCATGTGGAATATGTTTTTAAATTGTACGTGGAATGAATGCACAGGAACGAAAAATTTCATTTGATATTGCCCTTCTGTTTACTGCAGAATGTACGAAACATCCTGTGGAATATGAACTAGCAAAATAAGTGAAATAAGGGACTAAATTTCTTTATTCATGTGTGTGGTTCCCACCCGACACCTCCCCTCCCAACCCCCATTTCTTTGCTAATTAGAAAGACTGTCTTGACTAGCCAGCAGGGAAGAAAACTGGCTCTTGTTGTAGAAGAATTATATCAAGTTCTAAAAGAACTGCTAATTTATTCATTGAGGATGAAGAGTCTTTGTAGAGGAGATATTTTAATACATTTCTGATAGAATATATAAATAATTTTTTCACTTGTGAAATGATTATAATTTTTGCTGAATTTATGGAGATAGGTTAATTTGTTGAACAAATGATATTTTCAGACAATTTCTAATCATCAAAGTCCTATAATCAACTTACAGGAAATCTGTGGTTTTTTAAAAAATCACCTATAATTTAGTCATTTAGCACAAACTATTATTTAATCGTCTTTTCTGGCAGTCTTATAGCTTGCATTTTAACGTAGTCACTATCATAGTATATGTAGTTTTGTATGCTTTTTTCTTTTCACGTGATCCATAATAACATTCCTTTTATGTAAAATCTCTGAATTCGCTATGACCTTTTATGATTGAGGCTTTTTAAGTTTTGTTTTGAGACAGAGTCCTGGTCTCACCCAGGCTGGAGTACAGTGGTGCAATTATGGCTCACTGCAGCCTCGACCTCCTGGGCTCAAGTGATCCTCCCACCTCAGCCTCCTGAGTAGCTAGGACTATAGACATGCACTACCATGCCCGGCTAATTTTTGTATTTTTTGTGGAGACAGGGTTTTTCCATGTTGCCCAGGCTGGTCTTGAACTTCTGGACTCAAGGGATCCACCCACCTCGGCCTCCCAAAGTGCTGGGATTATAGGCATGAGCCACTGCACCTGGCCCTTGTTAAGTTTTAATTAACTTTTTTGTTTGTTTCTTTTTTCTTTTCTTTTTTTTTTTTTGCGACAGAGTCTCACTCTGTCACCCTGGCTGGAGTGCAGTGGCGCGATCTCAGCTCACTGCAACCTCCACCTCCCAGGTTCAAGCCATTCTCCTGCCTCAGCCTCCCAAGTAGCTGGGATTACAGGCGCCCATCACCATGCCCGGCTAATTTTTGTATTTTTGGTGGAGATGGGGTTTTACTATGTTGGCCAGGCTGGTCTTGAACTCCTGTTCAAATGATCTGCCCACCTCGGCCTCCCAAAGTGCTGGTATTACAGGCATAAGCCACTGCGCCCGGCCTAATTAACTTTTTTCAATAAGCACTTTTCTGTGTTGACTTCCACATAGTCTTTATTACCATAAATTAAATGATTGTACATTATTCTTTTGACTTAAGTTTACCATGATTTATTTACTCATTCTTCCCTTCCTCTTAATTTTTTTTTTTTACATTTAAGTTGCTTCTATTTTTTGTTATTTTAAATATAATGTTTTGAATCTATTTAGGTAGATAACCTTTTATTTGGGTTAGAGTCCCACAAGTGGGAATCCTGGTTCAATATTAGGAACTTTTCTGACTGTTTATTGTCAATTGTGTCTCAAAATATTTGTATTAGTTTACAATACCATTAGCAGGATGAGTACAAGGTAACTTATCTAGGACTTGTAATTAACGTTCTTGTTAGATATGGTCTTTGTGCAACTAAAAGTAATGTGAATGGTTTGTCTTCTGTCAAAATTCCTCAGACTCTGATCAAAATAATAGATCCAAATGACCTACGACATGACATTGAAAGAAGGCGAAAAGAACGGTTACAGAATGAAGATGAGCACATTTTTCACATAGCTAGTGCTGCAGAGAGGTAATCAGTAGATGACAAACATCCTGTTATCAGGGAGCTTTGGGTTTTACCATATTTTTACATTTTTTGTGTGATGATAATTTTCATTTTAATATAGGATTTGCTCCTTCAAATCCATCTTATATGTTTAAGTGAAATCTGTTAAAATGTTTCCAGGTTATTCAGTGATTATCATATGCGGTTTGATTTAAACAACAAAAACTATGGGGTAGGTGAATATTTGAGGTCTTCGTAATTCTGATGAGGAGTGTTACCACTTTTAGAATATTAGCAGGAGGCAGGACCAGCAAGTTTACAGACTATTTAGCTTGAGCTGATTGAAACTCTGATACATTCTGCCCTTTAGATTCTGGGTTAGTCTTTGAATAGTAGAAAATTTCCTGAAGTCAGTACAGTTATCTTTTGGGACTCTTTGTGGATGTCTGTACTGGATAATTGTGGATCACTGTACTGACAAAAAGTGAAAAAAATCCACATTTTTGGATGTCGTCCATGAAATTGAGGCAGGTGTAGTAGAAAATGCAGAGGAGACCTAAGTTTGAATCTCATCTCTCTCAGTTTACAAGCTGACCGATCTTGGACAAATTTGCTTAGTCTCTGGAGCCTCTTCATCTGTAAAATGATGTTAAAATCAATTTATGCTATGGGGCAGTTATGAGTATTAAACGAGTTGGCACATGTGAAGTACTTATGTCATATATGGCAAATAGATCCTCAGTAGATTTTTCTTTCTTAACCTCATACTTCTGTTTAGGGGCTCTTAGTAGTCTAGATCAACCCCAGTTTATCTCTAGTTCTGAACACCATGTGGATGGAACTCATGGCAACTCTGGGGCCCCATATGATTATGAGGTATAATTGAACAGGACAACATTTCCAGTTCACTTGAGTTCTTATACTACTTGGATCTCCCAAAAAGTGAGACTGTATGAATACAAAGAGACAGTGCTAATTGTTTTTCCATAATCTTTTCTATCAAATTGCTAAGATAATGTATTTGACAAGACTTTTAAGTCAAGTCTGTAGCTAACTAGGTCAGAATATATGGACTTGATGCTGACAATAAATTCAGAACTAATTAAAACATAGTGAAACGATGTGTTGAGGTATATAAAACAATTGAAAATGAAAGAGTAAAAATGTTGTCCCTTGCTGGGTGAAAGTCTCCAGTCTCCTAATATGATATGGTTAATGCATGACATGACTCTGCTCCTTAATGACACAAGCTCTCTATCATGCTTTTCTTGACTCAACAAGTGTAAGAAACCCAGTACCAAGAAACAGGATTTTAAAAACAGATTTAAGACAATCAGCATATTTTAAAGATCATAAGATGCTTTAGGATGTATCTTTACCCCTTGACGTGATTAAGAACTTGAGCACTGGAGTTGGACCTGAGTTCAGTGGCTGGCTCTTAGATTCCTAGCTATGTGACTGACTTTGGGAAAATTATTTTGTCTCTGTTTCCTCATCTGTAAAATAGGGATAAGAGTTGTACTTACCTCACAGTGGTGGTTAAGATTAAGTAAAGTGATGAGTGTAAGGTAGAGTAGCTGGTCAGCATTAAGTATTATGAATGCTAGCTTTGAGGACAGTGTGGTAGTGTGCAAGGATGTGTTCCTACAAGCTGTCTTTTGCTGGGTCTGTTGGATCATTTTATTTGTATTGGATAGGTGGTGAGGCATAGTGGAGCCATGAGGAGTTTTTAAAAATGAGACATTACTTAACATTCATCCTGCAAAAATAAACAATTCAGTAGTTTTTAGTATATTAACGAACTTATGCAACCATCATTACTATCTAATTCCGAAACATTTCATCACCCCAAAAGTAAACCCTCTACCCATTAGCTGCCACTCCCTGCCCCATTTCTCCTTCCCCCTTAGTCCCTGGCAACCACTGTTCTATTTTCTGTATCTTTGGATTTGTCTAATCCTGACATTTCATATAATCATTTTTCTTTTCTTTTTTTTTTTTTGAGACAGGGTCTCTCTCTGTCACCCAGGATGGAGTACAGAGGCACAATCACAGCTCACTGCAGCCTCAACCTTCCGTGAGGCTCAGGTGATTCTCCCACCTCGGCCTCCCGAGCAGCTGGGACCACAGGCTCCTGCCACCACGCCCGGCTAATTTTTCGTATTTTTTTTTTTTGTAGAGACGGGGTTTCACCATGTTGCCCAGGCTGGTCTCAAACTCCTGTGCTCAAGGGATCTACCCGACTCAGTCTCCCAAAGTGCTGGGAGTACAGGCATGAGCCACCACAACTGGCCTGACATTTCATATAAATTCAATAATATAATATGTGGCCTCTCGTAACTGACTTCTTTCCTATAGCATAATGCTTTTAATGCTCATCCATGTTGTAGCATGAGAATTCTTATGTATGGCTGAATAATATTCCATTGTATGGCTATATCGTATTCTGTTTATCCATTCACCAGTTGATGGACATTTGGGTTGTTTCCACTTGTTGTCTGTTTGTGAATAACTGTGCTGTGAACATTTGTGTGCAAGTTTTTGTGCAGATACCTGTTTTCGTTTCTCTTCAGTATATAGCTAGGAGTGGAATTGATGAGTTTGATGGTTACTCTATGATTAACTCTTTGAGGAACTGCCAGACTGTTTTCCAAAGTGGCTGTGCTATTTTACATTTCCACCAGCAGCATCTGAAGGGTCCAGTTGCTCCACATCGTTGCCAACTCTTCTTATTAATCTCTCACTTTATCCTAATTCAGTTTCCTTATTTAAATAAGAAAAATATATTATCCTTTTATCTTAGAAATTCAGTTTATAAAAATTGACCTCATTATATGTTTTTATATAAACTTTTAAAATCAAGTCAGGGTAGTTTCCACAGAAATACGAAAGAAATGAAACATGATGCAATCATAAGTCATAGGATGTAGTGATTTCTCACCTGTGTGGCTTTCCTTCAAAAAGTTGTATGCAGCCTTTCTGTCTGTGTTTGCTCACTGTTGTATCCCCACTGCCCTGAGCTCAGTTCATATTTGTTGAATGAATGAAGGGTTCCCAAAGGAGTAGACAAGACAGAGGATACCTAACTTGTAATACATTTAGATTTGGGTTACTATTCCCTGATGCCTTAGGATCTTTCACAAGCAAACCTAACACTTGGGGGTTCTGTCTAGCCTCTAGGACCCATCTGTTCTCTACAGGTGCTCCTTAACTTATGATAGGGCAACATCCCAATAACCCATTGTAAAGTAAAAAAAAAAAAAAACTGTAAGTTAAACCATTGTAAGCTGGGGACGGTCTGGATTTACTTCCACTTCTTACCCGTTTCTTACTCTGATGTCTCCATGTTTTCTCCTGACACACTATTTCTGCCTTTTCTAACTGGAGTTACTAAGTTTCCTACAATGTAAATGAGTTGTTTTGTTATAGAGGTATGGAGTGTGTTTGATAAAGTAGCTTAAAAATAGTATCAGTGGACTTGAAGAGGACATCAAACCGCCAAGAATTTCTTTTATTTTTTATTTTTATTTTTTAACAAGGAGTTGGAACGACAGACTGTCGTTTTAGCTGGGCAGGTTACGGGAAAACATCAGTTTTTGTTCTTGCTATTGCAGTAGTCATAATCTATACTGAAGTAGAGTGAACTTTATAAAGATATATTCATATAGTCAACAGATATTTATATATTGATTTCTTTGTTCTAGTTACTGTTCTAAGGACTGGGGATATAGTGAAAAACTATATACAAACCTTTGTCTTCGTGTTACTTATAATTTAATAGCAGAAGAAAGAAAATAAATACATGTCAGTGGAGTGATAGGTGAAAATAAGGCAGAAGAGGAAATTTAATAGCAAAGAGTGACATGTGTGATATGGTTTTATTTAGGGTGATCATGGAGTACACTTATGACTTTTAAAAAATGTAGCTGGGTTGTGAATTAAGTGAGGGTGTTAGCCGTAGGGTTATTTGAGGGGATAGTATTTCAAGAGAGGGAACAGCAAAAGCAAAGACCTTCAGCATGCCTGCTTTTGTTTAAGGAATAGAAAGGGGGACAGTGGGGTTGTGACAGGGTGGTAAAGGGAGAGAGTAGATGAGGCCAATCACGAAGGGCTTTGAAGAACTGAAGGACGTGAAGACTTTGTATTTTATTCTGGATGAAGTTAGAAAACATTTTGAGTTCTAACCAGAGAAGAGACATAATCTCACTTAAATTTTAAAAGGATCACTGTGGTTGCTGGGTGGAGAATGGACTGTAAGAGCTAGAGAAAAAAAGTATTTCCTTCTCAAGTGAAAAAAAAAAAAGATTAGAGGTAGGAAATCTACATGATAGGGTCAACACGGTAGAGTGGACACATCAGGGAACCAGGCTGCTTAGATCTTCTTCCTCCCATATCCTGTGTATGTAGCATCTGTCTCATGATCCAAGATGGGTATTTGTGCCCTAGCCATCATGTCCTCATACTAGCCTTTCCTTTAAAGGCTTCTTGACATTTACACATGATAACTTGGCCAAAATTTAGTCCCATGGCCATGCCTAGCTGCAGGGCAGCTGGGAAATAGATTCTTTAATCTGAGCATTCATTTGCCTGGTCAAAAATCAAATATCAAAGGATTTAATTTTTGTATTGTGGCAAAATATACATATCCTAAATTTACCATTTTAACCATTTTTAAGTGTAAAATTCATTGACATTGAGTATATTCACAATGTTGTACAATCATCACCACTATCTACTTCCAGAACTTTTTCATCTTCACAAACAGAAACTCTGTTTCCATTGAACGGTAACTCCTCATGCTCTCCTCTCTGCAGCCCCTGGTAACCTCTATTCTTTCTGTCTATATGAATTTGCCTATTGTGGGTATCTGATATAAGTAGAATCAGACAATATTTGTCCTTTTGTCTCTGGCTTCTTTCACTTAACATAGTGTTTTCAGGGTCAATTCATGTTGTATCATGTGTCAGAATTTCATTCCTTTTTTAAAAAATTCATTCTCTTTTAAGGCTGAATAATATTCCATTGTATGGCTGCACTACATTTTGTTTATCTGTTTTTCTGTGGACATTTGTATTGCTTTCACCCTTTGGCTATTGTAAATAGTGATGTTATGCATATTGGTATTGTCTTCTTTTTGGTTATAGCCATCCTAGTTAGTGTAAAGTGGTATCTCATTGTGGTTTTGATTTGCATTTCTCTAATGACTAATGATGTTGAGCATCTTTCCATGTGCTTATTGGCCATTGGTATGTCTTTGGAGAAATTTCTATTCAAATCCTTTGCCCATTTTAAAATCAAAGTATTTTTATTGTTGAGGTGTAGGAGTTCTTTATATATTCTGGATACAGCTCCCTCATCAGATATAGGCTTTGCAAAGAGAATTTTAAAAAATCCATTGCTTTGTTTGTAGAAGTAGTCATACACACTAATGGTAATCATTTGGAAAAATATAATAAAGTATAAAATCAAAAATATAAGGCATTCCTAATTTTACCAGTCAGAGATGACCACTGTTAATATTTAGCACATTTCTTGTCATTTATTTTTTCTGGGCACATATGTGTATATTTTAAATAATTGAAATTATCCTCAATATACAACTTGGCACTTTACTCTTTTGACCTACTGTCGTGAGCATTTTGACAAAGCATAGGCCTTTTTAACATTTAAAAAACCCCGAGTGTCTATTTCATGTCAGATTCTGGGATCAGAGCTGGAGCCACAAAATGAATCATCCGCATTGCTTCCTCTGAAGGAATAGCAACTTGTTCCGTTAAACAGACAGGTACACCAGTAGTTACAAATACGGAATGATAGGTGTTAAGACCCAAAAATGCTACATGTGCACATAGCAGGGAGTACCTAGTTCACCTCAGAAGGGTTTAGGAAACTCTTCCTTGAAGAGGTACAAATGGATCTAAATCTTTAAGTTAATCTAAGTAGAAGGAAATGGTCACAGAAGGAACTGCACATGCAAAGGTGTAGAAGCAGGAGAGATTGCTTTGTGCCAGGAACCACATGTACTTCAATATTCCTGGCTGGGCATGGTGGCTCACGCCTATAATCCCAGCACTTTGGGAGGCCAAGGTGGATGGATTACTTGAGGTCAGGAGTTCAAGACCAGGCTGGCCAACATGGTGAAACCCCGTGTCTACTAAAAATAGAAAAAATTAGCGGAGTGTGATGGCGTGCACCTGTAATCCCAGCTACTCGGGAGGCTGAGGCAGGAGAATCACTTGAACTCAGGAGGTGGAGGTTGCAATGAGCCGAGATTGTGCCACTGCACTCCAGCCTGGGCAACAGAGCAAGACTCTGTCTCAAAAACAAGCAAACAAAAAATCCTGAAGCTCAGTGTGCCTGTTGGGGAGATTGGAGCAAGGTAGCAAGGGCCAGAGCAGAAAGGGCTTTGGGGGGTCACGATGAGGAGTGTGGAAGTTATCTTGTTGCCAGTGGGGAATCCATGGGAAAGAGTGAAGGTGGGCCTGCAGAAGACACAGGAAGGGGCTGAGAAGCATTGTAGAGAGATGCAGGATGTGACGCGGAGAGGAATCCCCAAGGGCTGTGGAAATGAGGCTTTGGAGATCAGAGGAAGATCCCAGGGAAGGACCTCCCTCCCAGATAGGGCTGCCTGAGAAGAGCCCTTTGTGGCCTCAGTACCTCATGATGACAGGAGAGAGGAGGCTGTCCTTCGCTGCTGTGGTCCTGCAGTATCAGAGGCCTCAGCTCTGCCAGTGAGGGGACCCTGAGCCAGTCATACACCTTGCCTCTGTTGAATGGGCTGGGTCATGAGCCATTGGTGCTTCCACCAGTAGGAGCTGTCAGCAAGAAGGGGAGGGGGGCAGTGCTGCCAAAGGTTCTAGAGCAGTAATTATCTTTCCTCAAAACACACATTTCACATATGGTTTCAGGGGGTTACAGCCCCCAGGAAGCCTGTCCTTAGACCCCAGATTGAGAACCTGGTTCAAGGAGTGTTTTTCCGCATTGCTAACCTCCAACTTAGATAAATAACATTTGTTGGAAAATGAGGGGTTTAGCCCTAATGACTATCATTTGTAATTTTAGTAGTGATAGATCATTGAGATATCACTTGTGTGCTACTTTAATTGTTTCTGAAGGGGCTTTTTAAAATTATTCTTGTTTATTTCTTGGAAAAAAAGGTATACTAATAAAATATTCTTATTTTCTCTGTTTCCTTATTAGGGATGATCAGAATTCCAGTTTTTCAAAGGTAAAGAATGTTCATACTGATGGATTCCAAAAACCCACACATTTTATAAAATCAAATTTTAGAAAATGTATTGAAAAACCTTACGTGGTAAGATTGCAGTTCCAAAATTTTCATTTTTATAATTTCTTCTTCTCCAATACATCAAAATGTGCAGGGATCACCAATATTTTTCACGTTTGTAATTGTTCATTAAGTATATGTTATAAGATTCCGTTGATGCTTAAAGTTATTATGACAGAAGAAATGGTCATTTCTTACTTGATTTAGTAGGCTTTTATTGGATTCATTAAATAAAGCTAATAAATCTAGCTTTCTTAAGATTTTTTGGGGGGCCAGGTGCAGTGGCTCATGCTTGTAATCCTAGCACTTTGGGAGGCCAAGGCAGGAGGATTGCTTGAGCCCAGGAGTTCAAGACCTGCCTGGGCAACGTGGCTAGACCTCATCTCTACAAAAAAAAATAATAATAATGAAAGAAAAAAATTCAAAAAAGATTTTTTGGGAACAACACTTAAGATCTCTTGGAACATATTTATTAAGGCATAATTCACATACCATAAAATTCACCCATTTTAGGTGTACAATTTAATGATTTTTAGTAAATTAACCAAAGTGTGCAACCATCACCACAGTCCAGTTTTAGAATATTTTCATTACCCAATATGGACCCTCATGCCTGTTTCGTTACTCCCCTTTGCCACCCCCAACCAACACTAATCTACTTTCTGTCTTAAAGATTTGCCTTTTTATAGGGCAGCTCACAAAATGGCAGCTAGTTCCATAAGAACAGGCAAGTAATGGCGAGAAAGATGGAAGCCAGAGTCGGTAACCTAATTTCACAAGTAAAATCTCATCCTTTACCATATTCTTTTTGCAAGAAGCAAGTTCCTAGGCCCTGCCGACACTCGAAGGGAGGAATAATTGGTCGGATCACTGGGAGCCATGTCAGCAGTTGCCTAGTACAGTCCTCCCTCTGGCCAGACTCTGCAGAAAGTGGAAATAATAGAAGGTGATAAGACTGTTGATTTTAGAAAAAGGAAACCATCTTAAGAATGGGCCCCATCTTTTCTGTCTCCACCAGAGGATTTAGGTTCTTCATAGTTACAGACTTACTAATGTAGTTCTTTCTTTTATTTCTGGTACTTTTGTAGCCGTGGCAAGAGCATCACCTCAGATCAGTTACCTGAGTCAGGAAAACCTGCCTCCTGCAATGTTGAGGATTTGTATTCTTCTTAGGCAGTAGGAACCCTTTAGCAACTCCTGATAGTAATGGGTTTATTTCTCTCCTAGCTGCCTGAATAAATGCTAGATGTATCATCCATTTTCTCAGATTCACCCATTATGTTATACACGAGTATGTTTTATACTTGTTACAGGCGTGAATGATCCTGGCTCCTCACAAACTAGCATGGATCATGTTAGTCAAAGTCGAGGGTCAAGTTAGCATGGGTCAAGGAGGAGATGTGTATGTGCTCTACAGCTAAGCTCCCTGCTCCCTGATTTGTGTTCTTAATCCTGTACATTTAAAATGTGTTTTCTAATGGTAAAACAAGCTTTTAAAGTAAACTTTAAAGTCTGTTAACCCACACTACTACTTTTTTTCGTGCAGAATTATACTACGCAGAGAAAAGACATAATTACTCACAAACCATTTGAGGTTGAGGGAAACCACCGAAACACAAGAGTAAGACCTTTTAAGGTATTGAGTGTTGTTTTCCATTTAATTCCAGCTTTGGTTTTATGCTTTGGACGCAATGTTTTAAGTGTTAGTAAATCAAGAGCTGTTTTGTAATATGCTTTCAAATGGTAGCTATAAACTAGTATTTCTGGACATTTATAGTTAACTGTAACCAATTTATTGATGACCCCTTTCCTTAGGACTTGATTTTCAATTTTTTTTTTTTTTTACCAGTAGATTCCTTTTCCAAATATTACATGGAAACACAAATACATAAAACAGATGCAGGTGGAGTGACTCTAGGTGAGGAGACAGGCAAGGCTGCAGACCCTCCCTTTAAGCCAGCACCTTTACCTCTAAGATACACGTGCAGAGCTGTAGAGCTTTCTCCAAGATTCACAGATTGAAAAACCCTGCCATGGACACACAACCCTTAGAGGCGTTCTGGATCATCACAGGAAGATTCTGGTCCAGGTAGCTTTGTTAAAGCATATTTTATCACACTCTAATTATTGGTACATCTATATCTGATATGAATGATAATTTTTAATCAACCAATATGTTTGATTATCCAGAACACCTCATCCCCCAAATATATGGAGTAAGAATTATAGTACAAGGTATTATATTTCATTTTTTTTTTTTTTGAGATGGAGTCTCCCTCTGTCGCCCAGGCTGGAGTGCAGTGGTGCCATCCTGGCTCACTGTAACCTCCGCCTCCCAGGTTCAAGCTATTCTCCTGCCTCAGCCTCCCAAGTAGCTGGGATTACAGGCGTGTGCCACCATGGCCAGCTAATTTTTGTATTTTTAGTAGAGACAGGGTTTCATCATGTTGGCCAGGCTGGTCTCAAATGCCTGACCTCAAGGATCACCCACGTTGGCCTTCCAAAGTGCTGGGATTACAGGCTTGAGCCACTGCACCTGGCCCAAGGTATTATATTTCTGTCTCCTTGCTCACAAAAGTTGAGGTGTTTTTAAAATCAATTTTGACAGTTTCTTGCCTGTAATAGGTACTTTATTAATATTTTTCACTCATATTGTCTCCCTCCCCTAAATAAAGGAAAGAATGTGAGCTTTTTGTGTAAAAGTGGCAGGCAGGCTTGTTAGAGTAGTTATCTCATTAGGAGGAAGTTAGTATGAACAGAAAAGTAGTAGAAACTATCTAAAATTATGGACTAGAAGGTTAATTGAGTGATCTATTAATATTGGCTTCTTGAGAGTCAGAATTTATAGATGTCGAAAGATTTTATTCAATGAGAGTAACATAATTTGTAGGCATTGAATAGATTACATTTTTAGCCAATGGTTTATGTACCTAAAATTACATGTGTGACACGAAGTTTTTAAAAATAATTACGGCCGTAGAATATATACATGTTTTATACCATCTTTTGATCTCTTGAGTAATGGGGCATCACATCAACTGACAACTTACAGACTACATAGATGGGCTTTCAGATCTAAGTGCTTCCTACATGTTGTTCTCATTGGTCAGATATAGTTGATTATAGTATTTTTCTAACAGCATCATAAGATTTATTTTCTGTTACCTTTTTTCCTTAAGGGAAGATACTTTAACATAAATTCATAGAAAAATGTTTTCAAGATATATGTAATAACTTTACCTCTTGACCAATCATTTAAAGTTATATAATATTACATGAATGCTTAGAAGTGTACAATTCTTTGTAGTAAAATAGTGGGCAGAAATAATCCTTCCTAAGAAAAGGAAATCTTTTGGCTGGGTACTGTAGCTCACACCTGTAATCCTAACACTTTGGGTTGCTGAGACGGGTGGATCACTTGAGGTCAGGAGTTCGAGAAGAGCCTGGGCAACATGGCAAAACCCCGTCTCTACAAAAAATACAAAAATTAGCTGGGCATGGTGGCGTGCACCTGTACTGTAGTCCCAGTTACTCAGGAGGCTGAGGTGGGAAGATCGCTTCAGCCTGGGAGGCAGAGGTTGCAGTGAGCCAAGATTGTGCCACGGCCCTCAAGCCTGGGCGACACAGTGAAGAGACCCTGTCCCAAAAGAAGAAAAAAAAAGGAAATATTTTGCTAAAATTTACTTTTTACATGAATTGGACTAGTTCAAAGCGACATAGTAATAACCTTAGAGGACATGTAGAAATGGAACACATCAGTCTCAAGATTAGCTCTGACGTGTCAAGTTTGTGCAGATAGTCTTAACATTAGTGTCTCATTATAATTCTGTTTTACCTGAAATTTTCTGTAGCCTTAAGAAAATAATTGAAAAATAGGCCTGGCATAAATTTTTTTTTTGTAAAATTATGTGCTTCATTATGTCTGACATATCCACTTCTGAAATAATTGTGAAAAGAAGAATCTGCTTAGTTTTGTTAACTATTCCGTTGTAATACATCATTTGCGCATTTGTTTTCCCAGTATGGCTCATGATCTGTTTCCTGTTATTAAGCACTCTGAGGATGGAACTTAAGTCAACCAAACACTAAATTTCAAAAAGAATAAAATCTATTTCTGTGGGCAAGTCTTTGAAAATTATTACAGAACCTAAACATTGTACTTGTTCTATTTAGATGTCTATATATTAGGACATAATTTTAAAGCCGTAGTTCTGTCTAGCATACATTTCGGCTTTCACTAAATTAGTAGCTTAATATTTTTGATGTTATGGGTCTTGCTACAGCCAGTTCTTCCCTTTCACAACTTCATAACTGTCTTCTTGTTAAAAAGCAACAGCAGCTCCAGCAACACCCTACCTGTCTAAGACTCAATCTCTTTTCCTCCTGGCATTGCTTTAGTTGCTGGTTAATCTGAACTTTATTATCAAAGAGGAAACAAATAGTGTTTAAAGAGGGTTGTTATTTAATGCAGCCATTGTAGTGTTTGTAAACAATTTTATTGACTTCTTTAGAGGTTAATAATGTATTCAACCTTATAATAGTTTATTTAGGAGTTATTATTGTTTAGCTCTTCATGTTGAGAAAATCTTGACTCATATCCGGCCAGGCATGGTGGCTCACGCCTGTAATCCCAACACTTTGGGAGGCTGAGGCGGGCAGATCACTTGAGGTCAGGAGTTCGAGACCAGCCTGGCCAACATAGTGAAACCCTGTCTCTACTAAAAATACAAAAATTAGCTGGGCGTGATGGCATGTACCTGTAGTCCCAGCTACTCTGGAGGCTGAGGCAGGAGAATCGCTTGAACTCAGGAGGCGGAGATTGCAGTGAGCCCAGATTGCACTACTGTACTTCAGCCTGGGTGACAGAGTGAAACTCTATCTCAAAAAAAAAAAAAAAAAAAAAAAAAAAAAAAAAAAAAATCTTGACTCGTATCTGTAAAGATGTATAAATATTTATTCAGATCCTAACTTTCTATAAACGAAATGTGCTTTTGTTTGCTTTTGTAATTTTAGCTTCTGTTTTCAGCCTTAATCATTTACAAATAGTAAACTCTTTCCCTGAAACATTCTAAAAGGGGCCACTATTAGTTTCATCCCATTTGATTGGACCCTGGTCATGTAGTAGTTGGAATGTGACTCAGGGATGTTTTTTATGAACAGCAAAGAAAGAATTTGATTTAAAGACAAAACTCTTCCCATGTAACTTTGTGATGAAACATTTACATGTAACTAGGTTGTCTTTTCCTTTTTACTTGAGAAAATTGAGAAGATGAGAACAAATTTGCAGATAATAAAGTTTATATATCAATCTTCTGAGTAAAATTCTCATTTTATTAAAAAAAAGAACACATTTGGGAATAAATTTAGTATGCACTGGCTGCTATTTTAAAGGTATAGAATTTATAGCTTTTATTCTGACCCTTGTACCTGCCTGATAAATGAACACTGGTTGAGTTCTTAGCTCTTGAGTGGTAAGACAAATGGAAGAATAAGACTTCCTGCTTGTGCCATTCAAACTAAATGCTCTTTTGTGTTTTTCAAGCGTGGAGAGCCTTTTTCCTGGATCTTGGTAGACTCCTATTGGCAAAATCAGGAGTAGCTATGTCTCCAGTGCTCAGACGCAGCATCTCTACTAATTGTCAGCCCCTAAAGGAAAAGAGGTGGATCTGTTTAGTCTTTGTACCTTGCATATAATGTTAGGTATGAATTTTGTTAAATAAGTTCAGAACAGTTTTATAGTTTACTATGCCTGAGAGAGGATGCTGGGTCACCAAAGTCTTTCCTTCTCTACCATATCTCTCTCTACTTCTTGGAATTAGATCTTCCAATATTCAAGTTATGCTGAACTGGTCTTGTTAAAAGTTTCGTTCAGCCCAGGGTTTTTCTTCATATGGCTTCATGTTTATTTTCTATAGGAGAATTTAATTGAATGATTTTGGGGGAGAAATCCTTTTCATAGTCAAGAGCTTAATGCAGCTTCTTCCAGTAAGTTGGCAAGTAGCTAAGTTTTTAAGATTTAGCAGGGCAGAGATAGACTCCATCTATGAACCTTTGCACCACTGCTCCCATCTGTTTTAGATTATTCTAGGAGGATGCTTGGAAATGCAGGCAGACACAAGCAGTGTGTGATATGGGGGAGTGAGGGAGGGAGACTTGGAGAATTGTTTGGGAAGATTTGGAGAGGGTTGGTTCACGACTGACAAAACTGAGGACTGTTTTCCTCTTCCACCTCCAGCAGTAAATTAACAAGGGACCATTTCTCTTATCAACCACATGGGAAACACACAAATATTCGTTGTCCTCTTATGTCTAATGTAATGCTGGACAGTATATGCAGCCTAGGAAGTGTTCTTTTTAAGTAATGGATCTTTTGTGGTAAAGAAAGATTTGTTTGAAGGTATTAACAGGAATAAAGTTAAAAGAGTTTTTGATTCTTAAATAGATATTGATACTTAATATCTTTCCCCCTCATTGGGGTTTGATACATTTCACTATGAATCAGAAGAATAATTTTAGTTCATTAGAGGTTCTGAACATTTTATTTTGTTAGCATGATGAATTTCAAGAATTAATTTCAAATTCTTTTCTTTTTTTATTTTTTGTAGAGACAGGGTCTCACTCTGTTGCCCAGGCTGGTCTTGAACTCCTGGCCTCAAGCAGTCCTCCCACCTCAGTCTCCCAAAGTGCTGGGATTTAGGTGTGAGCCACTGTGCCCGCCCTCAAATTCTTTTAACGTAACAGTTCTAAAAATTTGGTTTGATGTAGTTTTGTTTTGTTTTTTTGAGACAGGGTCTCGCTCTGTCACCCAGACTGGAGTGTGGTGTCACAATCACAGCTTACTGCAGCCTCTACCTCCAAGACTCAAGCTATCTCCCACCTCAGCCTCCTGAGTAGCTGGGACTACAGGCATGAGCCACCATGCCCAGCTAAGAATAAAAATTAAAAATATATATATTGATATATAAAATGAGCTAGGAAGCCAGCTTGAGAGAAACCTACTTTCTCACCATCATTAACTCTTTCTGTTTTAACATCTATAAGGCCTAGAATCCAGGACGGCTCCAAGTACCAGACAGTTTTTCATCTGTTTTTTGTTTTGTTTTGTTTGAGACAGGGTCTCACTCTGTCACCCAGGCTGGAGCGCAGTGGCACTCTTTTGTGCTTTTCAAGCATAGAGAACAGTGACTCGCTGCAACGTCCGCCTCCCAGGTTCAAGCAATTCTCCTGCCTTAGCCTCCTGAGTAGCTGGGATTACAGGCGCCTGCCACCACGCCTGGCTAATTTTTGTATTTTTAGTAGAGACGGGGTTTCACCATGTTGGCCAGGCTGGTCTCGAACTCCTGACCTCAAGCGATCAGCTTGAGGAGTTCCGCCTCAGTCTCCCAAAGTGCTGGGATTACAGGCCTGAGCTACTGCACCCAACCACCCACTCATCTGTTTACTAATAAAGTAGACTTGGAAGGTGTAGTTTTAACATTTAATTCCTTTTTTTTCCTTCACAGAGCAACTTTAGAGGTGGCAGATGCCAGCCCACTTATAAATCAGGCCTGGTACAGAAGAGCTTGTACATTCAGGCTAAGTATCAGCGTTTACGGTTCACTGGCCCAAGGGGATTTATCACTCATAAGTTCAGAGAAAGATTAATGAGAAAAAAGAAGGTTAGTTGAATTAAAATGATTTAAAAATGTTTAGTGACTTTTAAACTCCTAGATTATCTGTGTTCATTAGATAAATTGGTTTCTCATTTAATTTTAAGAAACAACCTGGGTTTTTAAATGTTCTTGTTGCATGATAGTTGAATAAGATCTTCAGGGAGTAATGGTAATACAGTTGTGAGACTGTGTAACCTTAAAATGCTTTTAGGCATTATGCCTTGAATACTTTGCATATGTTAGCTGTTTGAACTTTTGACTTTAGAATTTCTGTTGTATGGTTAATCTTTGAAATGGAAACTCAGGTAAAGGCTTTTAATTGATGTATTTTAATCTTATACAAAGTGAATTATCTGAATGCCAAAAATATATTGAATATATACAAAGGGTGCATAATTGCAAAATACACTAACTCTTTTCCCCATTCATATATTTTTTTGTTGTGGTAAAATATGTATAATATAAAATTTGCCATTTTAACCATTTTTAAGTAGCATCAAGTACATACAGTTCAGCGACACTAATTTCATTCACAGTGCTATGCAATCATCACCATTATATGTTCTTTTGCAATTTATGTTTTTAATTGACAAGTAAAAATTATATATATTTATGGTGTTCAACATGATGTTTTGATATATGTATACATTGTGGAATGGCTAAATCAAGCTATTTAAAATACCCATTACCTCACATACTTATTTTTTTGTGTTGAGAACACTTAAAATCTACTCTGTTAGCAATTTTCAGGTGTACAATATATTGTAATTAACTGTAGTCACCATGATGTATAATACATCTTTTGAACGTATTCCTCCTGTGTAACTGAAATTTTGTGTTGATACTTTGACCAACTTCTTCTCAATCCCTCCAGCCTCTGGTAACCACCATTTTACTCTGTTTCTGTAAGTTTGACTTTTTTTTTAGATGCCACGTGTAGGTGAGATTATGTGGTATTTGTCTTTGTGTACCTGGCTTATTTCACTTAACATAATATCCTTCAGATTAATCCATGTTGTCATAAATGACAGGATTTCCTTCTTTTTAAGGCTGAATGGTATTCCATTGTATATATATACATTTTCTTTATCCATTCAGCCGTTGATACTGAGGTTGATTCCATTATGCTAATGCTTAATGTTTTTATTCCTAACTCCCCAAACTTGTTAATAACTCTTTTTTAAATTTTTTAAGTTTTTAATTTTTTGAGACAGAGTTTTGCTCTTATTCCCCAGGCTGGAGTACAATGGCACGATCTCAGCTCAGTGCAACCTCCGCCTCCTGGGTTCAAGTGATTCTCCTGCCTCAGCCTGCCAAGTAGCTGGTATTACAGGCGCCTGCCACTACACCTGGCTAATTTTTGTATTTTTAGTAGAGACAGGGTTTGTCCATGTTGGCCAGGCTGGTCTCGAGCTCCTGACCTCAGATGATCCACCCTCCTCGGCCTCCCAAAGTGCTGGGATTACAGGCGTGAGCTACCACACCTGGCCGATAACTCTTAATGTTAATAAAAAGTTTCTTTACTTGGTAATTGGAATTGCATACTCTTTTAGTTGTAGATTGATTTTGTTTGAATTAACCATGTTAGTATTTGAAAATTCAGCATAAGGCCAGGAGTGGTGGCTCATGCCTGTAGTCCCAGCACTTTGGGAGGCTGAGGAGAGAGGATCGCTTGAGCCCAGGAGTTCGAGACCAGCCTGGGCAACATAGCAAGACCCCACCTCTACAAAAAAGTTTTTTAAAAATAATAAACTGGGCATGGTGGTATGTGCCTGTAGTCCCAGCTACTTGGAAGGCTGAGGTGGAAGGACCACTTGAGCCTAGGAGGTCAGGGCTGCGGTGAGCCATGATCATGCAACTGCACTCCAGCCTGGGTGACAGAATGAGACCTATTAAAAAAAAAAAAGAAAGAAAAGAAAAGAAAGAAAGAGAAAATGCAGCATAAATATGCCATAAAATTAACTTCTACAAAATAATTATGTTTTAAATGAGAATTGCTGGGCATAGTGGTACATGCCTGTAGTCCCAGCTACTTGGGAGGCTGAGATGGGAGGATTGCTTGAGCCCAGGAGTTCAATGCCAGCCTGGGCAACATAGCAAGACCCCCAACTATTAAAAAAAAAAGAACAGGAAGAGAAAAAAACAAAATGAGAACTGTAGCATTATATCAGTAAGTGAGGCATGTTTGTCAATTCGTAGGCTCATTTTAGTTCATGATTTTAGGCTAATATTTTCTTCTGAGAAATGTATGTATCTCTGGTATTGCTATTGAATAGCCCAACTGTGGTTTTATAACTTTTATAATCATAAATGTTTTCTTAAATACTTACACTTATGAAGCCTTTACACTGAGCTTGCTTAATGATTTTAGTAAATTTTAACACTTTTCAAAAGACGGATGAGTAGAATGAAGTTGGCAACTTATTTTTTTATGTTTTAGAGTTAAATAGAATATCTTATGTCACACATACAACCCCAGTTTTAACTGAGTACCTTAGAAGATTTCTAATTTCAGCATGTGTGTCACTCATGGTTTTAGGAAAGCCATCTCTTTATTTATTTATTTATTTTTGAGATGGAGTTTCATTCTTGTTGCCCAGGCTGGAGTACAATGGCACCATCTCGGCTCACTGCACCCTCCGCCTCCCGGGTTCCAGTGATTCTCCTGCCTCAGTCTCCTGAGTAGCTGGGATTATAGGCACCTGCCACCACGCCCAGCTAATTTTTGTATTTTTAGTAGAGGCGAGGTTTCACCATGTTGGCCAGGTTGGTCTCGAACTCCTGACCTCATGTGATCCACCTGCCTCGGCCTCCCAAAGTGCTGGCATTACAGGTGTAAGCCACCGCACCCGGCCGCATCTCTTTTTTTAAAAAGTGTCAATGGAATCATTTTCCCGTCTCGTATATCTCCCCACCATCAGGTTGTGCCAGGGCTTAGGTAGAGATGCTGCTTCTCTTCCTGCCTTGTGTGGCAAGTTTCTTTGCAGCAGACCTTTCAGATATTTGTTCCCAGTCACAGATGGCAGCCTGACTGTTTTCAGGGAAGCTAGTCATTGATTTTCACTCAAGGAAAATGGCTGAGGCAGGCCTTCTCTTCATTCGCAAGGTTGGGTTTCTGGTACATGGTGTCTGTTTGTCTTCTGTTAGCTCTGTGCTAAACTTGGAGTTTTAGCTTAACTCTATTTTTGCTCCATCTTTTCCAGTGACTTGGGGCTGCTGAATGCTTACCTGACTGTCTGCTTCAGCTTATAGTTTCTATATATCTTGGATCTTGCTCCATTTTTTTATTCTTTTGTTTGCCTCAGTTTGCCCAATTCCTGCTGACCACCCTATTCTTCCAGACTACATTGCTCACCAGCCCCGCTTCACAGCAAATAGAAATCAGAAATCAGGCCTTCATCATAGGACATAAGAAGTATATCCTACAAGAAGCTACAGCCTGCTACGGGTCTCCAATCTTTAGGCCTAGGCTTTTTGTATCATCTAAAGTGTAGCAGTTATAGTTAGGTTTCAGTGCTGGTCACCGCCTCACCTTCCTGTTGCCCTTCACTGCCATCTGGCTGCATTAGCAGTGTCTCAACACACTGGATTTTTTTAAAATTAGTGTCTACTATTCTTGCAGTGTCTACTACCTGTTTTTCTTAGGCCCACCCTTCTGGATGCTGCTTCATATATCTTTCTATTGCAGCCACTTTGACATGGAGTTTTCCAATCTGGCTACTGTCAGTGCCTGCAAGCAAGCCAGAGCCACAATTTTTATAGATTTGTGTTTGAACAAAGCCCAGCTCTACAAGTACAGCATCAACTCAGGTACCTTACTACTAGCACCCTACTGAACAGCTGGGCTCCACTCTCCTAACCTTTAGAGAAAGGAATGAGGCATTGAAGCTGTTCTGTTTGTGCCAGGGTCTGAAGTAAGATACCTGAGACTAACTTGGCCTTTCAGCTGTCCCAGTCATAACAAATCCCATTCCATGTGTATAAACTGATGGCTTAGACCTATTAGTCCATTTTATCTCAGGCCTTTGTGCCTTCAAAAAAAGAGTGAAGGCCTGGAGACTCTGGTTTCTTCCAGTGTTGCTTTCCGTTTCCCTTAAATGAGGGACATTTTTGCTCAAGTAGGGTTCCTGGGTGAGGTGCCATTTATATGACTCTTCATCCCAAGCTTTAGCATCAGAGGGAACTTTGAAGGTTCTTCCTTAGAGAGAAATCTTAGTCTGAACAGCATCCCTGCACTGCTTTGGCTTTTTGCCCTCCTGGAGAGTTCATTCTTTTGGCAGTTATTAGACCACCACCCAGACTAATTAAGGATGCATCATTAATCTAAATGCCCTGGAACCTTCTTGAGCCTGAAATTGAATATGAACCTATTTATTCCCATATGCCTTAAAGTCCACCAAGAATATTTAGACAGATCTTATCTGGACTCCTCACTCCCCTGCCATATTGAAATGCTGGAGTGATCACTCATGGCTGGGAGGTCTTGCATTTCCTCATCTGTAGTACAGTCTAGTGATTGTGCTATCCTATGCCATACACTTCCTGCCTCCAACAAAAAACAGCTTTGGGGAGTGGTGGCGGTGGTGGGGATCCTAGATGTGCTCCTAATACATCCTCTGCTTCCACTTACCAGAATGATAGTGGCTTCCCTAAAACTGCATTGGCTCTCCAGCTGCCTACAAAGTAGTCAGATTCCCAAGCAGTAGTAGAAAAGTACAGAACGGAAATTCTTCCTCATTCATCATGTACTTGTCATATTCCATTGTGGCACCCTAAGTCCCTTTTACTGTGTTTATTTTCTCTTGGATTCTGTGCTTGGGCTGGAAGATAAAGGGGTGGGAGGAATGTCTGTTACTACCTGGAATAAGGCTTGTCTTTAATCCACTAGCATTCAGAAGTACCCCCAGGAAGCATCCTCTGCTCACCATAGAAAGTTTTCAGAAACTCTTGAGAGTCTGATTATATACTAGATTGGAACAAAGAAGCTAGTAAGAATTAATGAAGTCACCTCTGGGAACATTGCCTCTGAAAAACTGTAAGTAATTGCGCATTTGGTCAGGAAGGCAAGGAATTCCAAGGCAGCGGAGATCTGAGGAGCATTCTCCAGCAGTCCTCAGGTGCTGTGGTGCTTACCAGAGCTCTGTCCAGGGATAGGAAAGGAAGAGAGAAGAGGGCATAATGACAGTGCAGAAAGGAAGTTAGAGACTGGGATTCGTGGTTTTGGGGGTTGAAAGAAACCTTGAAAGTCATGGAGTACGAAAATAGAACAGGAACCAAGATTAGCTGAATCAACAGAAATCTAGTATACATTTGCCAGGTCCCTTGAGCTGAAGTGTGCCAGGGTGCAAAGGAAGTGTTGCATAAGGGCATCATCACTTTCAAGCACTTAGGATCTGGAGGCTCCAGTTTCACTACCTACCTCTCTGCCTTCTCTGTCTTATTTGGTTTTCTCTTCCTCCGTGCATTCTTTTAAAATGTAAACATTTCCTAGTGTGATGTGATATTATTCTGTTTTTTCAATCCTCCTTCTTGTCTTGATTGCCCTTACCTCCTCCCAAGATTTCAGCCATCACCTCTGTTGATGTCTTCAACCCTGACTACTCTCCAGACCTCCAGATTGTCAGCTGCCTCCCAGATGCCCTCACATGGATGTCCTAAACGCACCTCAAATTTAGCATGTTTAAAATCAAACTTGCAGCTGGGTGCGGTGGCTCACGCCTGTAATCCCAGCGCTTTGGGAGGCCGAGGCAGGCGGATCACCTGAGCTCAGGAGTTCGAGACCAGCCTGGCCAACATGGTGAAACCCTATCTCTACAATCCCAGCTTCTCAGGAGGCTGAGGCACGAGATTTGCTTGAACCCAGGAGGCGGAGGTAGCAGTGAGACGAGATCACATCACAGGACTCCAGCCTGGGTGACAGAGTGAGATTCTGTCTCAAAATAAATAAATAAATAAATAAAAAATCAAACTTGCATTGAA
The DNA here is from genome assembly GCF_029289425.2 of Pan paniscus. Lineage (NCBI taxonomy): Eukaryota > Metazoa > Chordata > Mammalia > Primates > Hominidae > Pan > Pan paniscus. The sequence continues at coordinate 21,726,007 of NC_073272.2, read as the reverse complement.
ACATGCTACAGCATGAAAGACCCTTAAAAATATGATGCTAAGTGACAGAAGCCAGACACAAAAGACCACATATTGTATGATTCAGTTTATATGAAATGTCCAAAATGGGCAAATCTGTAGGGACATAAAGTAAATTAGTGGTTGCCAGTGACTCGGGGATGAGGGGAAAATTGAGAGCAGGTATGGGTTATTGCTAATGGGTATGGGATTTCTTTTTAGGGGAAGAAAAATATTCTAAAGCTGATTGTGGTGATTGATGGTTGCACAACTCTGTGAATATACTAAAAAGCTACTGAATTATACACTTGAAATGGGTGAACTGTATAGTCTATGGATTATATCTCAGTAAAGCTGTTAAAAATTATGTCAGACTTGCTGTCCTCCCCCAACCACTTGTTTTCCCTCAGGTCCCCTAGCTCTCAAAGCTAGACAAGCCAAGCTGGAAACGTGTCCTACTAATTCTCCCAGTTCTCTTTCCAACTTTAATGGTTTCAAGTCTTCTCATTTCCATCACTCATTCATTACTACATTTGTTTCATCCATTTTAATGGCTGCATATTATTCCACTCTGTGGATATATGAATTATTTCAGTGGTCTTCAACCTTTTTGCTCCATACTGTAAAGTTTTGAAAAGTTATCTACCTTCTTGCACATTGGTAGGTTATCTAATATTTTTATCATAAATTATTGTATAGGATACAATTTCTGGCATATTATAAACACTGACAGTCTTAAAACTGTTGCATTATATTTTTAAATCTCTTTGGAGGAACCTACATACCACAGGAACGCGATAACTAATACCATCAATTTTTTTTAATACACAAATTCTTTTAACAGTGAGAAATTTTGCATTGTTCCTTTTTTTGCCTTGAATTTGGACTTCATTCCAATTTCTCCATATATATATTTTTTTTGAGATGGAATCTCTGTCACCCAGGCTGGAGTGCAGTGGCGCGATCTCGGCTTACTGCAACCTCCACCTCCTGGGTTCAAGCAATTCTCCTGCTTCAGCCTCCCAAGTAGCTGGGACAACAGGTGCATGCCACAATGCCCGGCTAAGTTTTTATATTTTTTGGTAGAGATGGGGTTTCACCATGTTGGCCAGGCTGGTCTTGAACCCCTGACCTCAAGTGATCTGCCCACCTCAGTCTCCCAAAGTGCTGGGATTATAGGCATGAGCCACTGCACCTGGCCCCTCCATAGAATTTTATCTTTAAAAGTATTTTGTTGATCACCAAATCTATTTGGTGCATAATGTTATTAGATTTCTGTGACTATTAAGTGTTAAATATTTCCTCTGGATTGAGTTAATATTACAGTTGAAGTATTGATGAAACAAAAGAAGTCTTACTGCAAATGCATTTTTTTCAATTAGTTTATGTATTCATATATACTGTTGCTAGTAGAATAATATAGTATTCAAGTATTCTATTTTTTTCTTTTTATAGATATAAGTGCTGAGAAACCCTATTTATATGATTACATAGATGGGAATGAAGGGACTTCTATTTATAGGAATGCCACTCAGTTCTCTGGACTCACTCTGAATTTTAGGCCAAACAAATCATGTACTAATCTATTATCAAAAAGTATTTTGAATGTTCTATCACTGATAGCTTGATTTTGTCCAGGTCTCGAACTCCTGACCTCAGGTGATTCGCCCACCTCAGCCTCCAAAGGGCTAGGATTACAGGTGTGAGCCACCATTCCCGGCCTATGGTTAACTTTTAAACATATTAATATTTAATCCATTTAGAATTTATTTTATTATTCATTTTATTATTTTTATTATTTATTCATTTATTCTGAGACGGAGTTTTGCTCTGTTGCCCAGGCTGGAGTGTAATGGCATGATCTCGGCTCACTGCAACCTCCACCTCCCAGATTCAAGTGATTCTCCTGCTTCAGCCCCCTGAGTAGCTGGGATTACAGGCACCCACTACCATGCCCAGCTAATTTTTTTGTTTTTAGTAGAGGTGGGGTTTCACCATGTTGGCCAGGCTGGTCTCGAACTCCTGACCTCAGGTGATCTGCCTGTCTTGACCTCCCAAAGTTGTGGGATTTATTAGGCATGAGCTACCACGCCTGGCCAATTTTTTATTTTTTTGAGGTGGAGTCTCACTCTGGCGTCCAGGCTGGAGTGCAGTGGCATGAACTCAGCTCACTGCAGCCTCCGCCTCCCGAGTTCAAGCGATCCTCCTATCTCAGCCTCCCGAGTAGCTGGGACTACAGGCATGCGCCACCCTCCTGGCTAATTTTTGTATTTTTGGTGGAGACAGGGTTTCACCATGTTGGCCAGGCTGGTCTTGAACTCCTGACATCAAGTGATCTGCCTGCCTTGGCCTCTAGAATTTATTTTATTTTTATGATATAGTGTAAAGTCAGGATCTAACTTTTTTCCCCAATAAATCGTTTTTTAACACTGTTTATTGAAAATTTGTCCTTTCCCTGCTAATTGAAAATGCTGCTTTTACTATATTCTGCATTCTTATGTATCCCTGATCTGTTTTTGGAAGCTTTGGAGTCTTCTAGCTTGTTTCATTGCTTCTTGTGATATTCTAATTTAGTCTCTTTGATCACAGTCATTGTCCTGAAACACAGATCATATCATATCCCTCTTGCACAAACACCTTCCAAGTATTTTATTGCCTACAAGAAAAGAGACCAAACTTGTTAGCCAGGTCTAACCCTAAGCTATCTTACTAGCTGCATTTCCCCATGGACTCTCTGCTTTTTGGAGCATACTGTATTTTCATGTATTTGTACCTTTGTTCCTACTGTTCTCTTAGCTAGAAATAGCCTCCTGAGCCCCATTCTTTTCTTATTAAACCCTACTTTCCTTTTAAGACCCACTGTAAATCATATCAAAGCCCCCACTTTAACTTATGTTTCATTTAGTCTCTAATTATTGTCATTTGCCTTTGTATTTCCCCAAATAGATTATCAAATTCTTGAGGGTGCCTCGTTAAGCATTTTTTTTTTTTTTTTAGACAGGGTCTCACTCTGTCGCCCAGGCTGGAATGCAATGGTGTGATCACAGCTCACTGCAGCCTCCACCTCCCGGGCTTAAGTGATCCTCCCACCTCAGCCTCCCAAGTAGCTGGGACTACAGATGTATGCCACCACATCCGGCTAATTTTTGTATTTTCTTGTAGGTACGGGGTCTCGCCATGTTGGCCAGGCTGGTCTCGAACTCCTGGGCTCAAGCGATCCACCCACCTCGGCCTCCCAAAGTGCTGGGACTACAGGTGTGAGCCACTGCACCTGGCCTCGTTAGTCTTTTATCTTACCTTATTACCTTTCATATAGTCAGTCTTCAGAAAATGCTTATTGAATGGAGTTGAATTTATTCATATACACACACACACACATCCATCCGTATGCTCTAAAATGTTAGTGAACAAAAGCCATTGTGTCAGGGGTCCCTAAGACCATCCCCAGGTTTTGCTAGGACTCAGACGACTTAGCATGTAGTCTTTCTCATAAAAGAATAGAGAGCAAAATCAGCAAAAGGAAAAGGCATATAGGGCGAAGTCCAGAGGAAACCAGGTGCAAGTTTCCAAGGGTTCTCTCCCAGTGGAGTCTCACAGAACATACTTAATTTCCTCATCAGTGAGTTGTGACAACACATGCGATACATTACCACCCTGGGAAGTTTGGTAGAGTCTCAGTACCGAGAGTTTCTACTGGGGGCTGATCATGTAGGCGTCCCCTGCCAAGCACATACCCAAATTCCAGACTGCCAGGAGGAAAGGGAGTGCTCAGCATAAACCATATTATTTACACAAACAGTTTCAGCACCCATCAGTTAATGGTGGGGACCCTCTTGAAATCTAAGTTCCCAGATGCTGGCCAAGGGCCATTTTGTAAGCAGGCCTTTCCAAGGACAGCAGTCAGATCTGCTGTGTTAACCCTTTTCTGTACAACCTTTTTTTTTTTTTTTTTTTTTTTTTTTTTTTTTTTTTTTTGAGACGAAGTCTCACTCTGTCATCCAGGCTGGAGTGCAGTGGTGCCATCTCAGCTCACTGCAACCTCCGCCTCCCAGGCTCAAGCGATTCTCCTGTCTTAGCCTCCTGAGTAGCTGGGATTACAGGTATGCACCACTACACCCAGCTAATTTTTGTATTTTTAGTAGAAATACGGTTTCACCATGTTGTCCGGGCTGGTCTCAAACTCCTGGCCTCAAGTGATCCGCCCACCTCAGCCTCCCAAAGTGCTGGGATTACAGGTGTGAGCCACCACACCTGGCCAACGCAACCATGTTTTTGTTTTGTTTTTGAATGGAGTTTCACTGTTATTGCCCAGGCTGGAGTGCAACGGCACGATCTCAGCTCACTGCAACCTCCGCCTCCCAGGTTCAAGTGATTCTCCTGCCTCAGCCTCCCAAGTAGCTGGGATTACAGACACCCACTATGACGCTCAGCTAATTTTTTTGTATTTTTAGTAGAGGCGGGGTTTCACCATGTTGGCCAGGCTGGTTGCAAACAATCATATTTTTTAAGAGCTTAACTTCACAGATGGTTAATGCCTAAAGGGAAGAGAAAATCAATATGGTAGGAATGGTCAGGAGATATATGCTAAGTACTTCCATTGATACACTCTTCTTACAGGAGGTAGATTATAAGCTGAGGCCTGGAGAAGAGCAAGACATAGAAAGGGCTAAAGCCAAAGACCCATGTTTGGCAGGAGGATGTGAGGTTGGGGAGAAATGGAGGTGTGCAAATTATAGACGGCCCCAAAAGCTGGGCAGGAGGATATTTAGGGTTTGATGTGGTGGCACTAGAACATCTTCCTAGACTGAGGAGAAAGTGGTACTTTAGGATGGCTATGTAGTTAGCAGTGGGTGGGGAGGTTCTGGGGAGAAGAAATGAGGTGCAGGAAGACCAACAAGGGAACATGTGTGGTGACCCAGATGACATGTTATGAAAACCTAGATAAGAAGTGCTCATATATCTAGTTCAGCATTCTGCTTAAAATGGGCTTTTATGGCCAGGTGCAGTGGCTCACACCTGTAATCCCAGCATTTTGGGAGGCTGTGGTGGGTGGATCACTTGAGGCCAGGATTCAAGACCAGCCTGGGCAATATGGTAAAACCTTGTCTCTACAAAAAATACAAAAATCAGCTGAGCGTGGTAGCATGTGCCTGTAGTCCCAGCTACTCAGAAGGCTGAGGCAGGAGAATTGCTTGAACCCAGGAGGCAGAGGTTGCAGTGAGCCGAGATCGCACCACTGCACTGCAGCCTGGGCAATGGAGACTCCATCTCAAAAAAAAAAAAAAAAAAAAGGGCCGGGTTGGGGGGGCTTTCAAATCATTGGAAGGGTGGAGGGATCAAGTGGAGATAGGTTATGAAAGAAGCTATGTCAAGGGTGAATGTAACTCAAAATAATCACACATTTAACAAGATACTTCAACTGAATCTTATTTTAGAATTATTGTAGTTAGAATTTCCTTTTAAAGTTGTAAGTAGGTAACATATTTTATTTGAAGATAAATTTATATGATTTTTATATTGTATAATGAGTAAAGAACTAGGATACAATGAAGTCTAGCTCTATTTAAAGGAATGATGTTGACAAATATATATGTGCATGTATTTTGAAGATTTCATTAACCAAAATAGAAGAATAAGAATTTTCTATCAGCACTGTTTTTGTTTGGAATTAAACATTTCCATACTAATATAAATGCCAAAAAATAAATCAACTTTTACATTTCTTTCAGTTTTAATAGTGTAAGATCCTAGTGAAAGGTAAGGATATGTATATTAATAAATTTTTATTTTTTAATGTCCCTAAAAAATGTACCATTTTACCATGTTTGCTCCGTTATTACTTGCATGGTCTTATGTCCAGTTTGTGGTTAGTAATTGAATATTGTGCATAGTATCACAGTATAGAATCCACGTTCATTATTCTCTAATCATAGTCTCATTGTTCTTGTAAATTCTTCTTCCTGTATTTATTGAAGCCTTACACCTTTTTATACTGTAGTTAACCATCCAAAAGTAAGAAGGCATTTCCCCCTCTAATAACTTTCTCTGCAGTTATCAGTCAGTTAAAAGAGCCCATGTAGTTTTAGAATTAGAGATATAGGATGGAAAAGATAAAATACTAATTTGAGGTGTGCGTGTGTAGTGTCAGGCTCCGTACTTGAGAGCCAGAGGTTTAAGAGTCTTGATTTTATGCCAGGGATGCCTTCACTGAAACTCACCCAAATAGCAGAAGACTGTTTTCATCAATTTACTAATATCAATGTTATCTAGCACCATATGTTTTCTTTGTCCTATTGATTTATCATGCGATATTGCTTTGATGTGTTCTGTTGTTACTTTGCGCCTTTGGGGTTCCACATGCCTTCGTGGGAATCTCGGGGTGCAGGTAACACTGTATAAACGAAAATACTTTGAAAATTGCAGTGTGAACAAAACTAGCTCAGATGTTTGACACTTTGTTTGAAGTCTTTATTTCTCTTGTTTTCTCTCAATAGGAATATACAGATGTTGCCACAGGAATCTAATCTGAAATCGTACAAATGGAAATGACGCTACAGGAGGATGTTTGGGAGCATCTCTCTGTTTTTGTCAGGAGTTAGAAGTGACACTAAGGCACTAATACTGTAACTTCTTGATAAAATAACTTTATTTTTTAGTAGTGGAATGCTGCAACTTTTTTACACCTAACAATTGCTTTTAAATTACAGTATTCAATTTAAAAGTTGTATTAACTACAGTTTCCTTTGCAAAAAGTCTCAAAAGAATCACTTGAAGGGCATTATTTGTTGATGCATTTTTCTCTGAGCATGGTTTCATAGAGAGAACTTCACCAAGTAATATTCAGACGTTTATATGTTGAAAGTTTTGCTTACATAATAAAAACAAAAACAAGTGTCTGAATTGTATAGTGTCTTTACATGAAAGAACTTTAAACAGTGGCCTTATGGTAGAAAATTTTATACCAGATTTTTCTTTTTCTGATGACATTTTGGCTTATAACTCAAAGTTTTCTTAAGTTTCTGAAGATCAAGGCCTATATAATTCATACATTTCATATTATAAGAAGGCAAGAGACAAGGTGCTTCAAATATTCCATCAGGTAGTTGTGAGTGCACTGAATTTTTAGTAATATGTTCATTCAGTTTTTTTCCACAACTATTTGCTCTTTTCCAATTTCAAAATGCTATTGTGGAAAATATGTAAAGATTTTGTAATCTATAGTCCATCTTATTTTTCCCTCAGGGCAAGCTTGTGCATATCATATTTTTAAAGGCTTTTTAAAAATCTGACAGACAAAATCTCATATTTGAAAATTGTACTTTACTACTACAGCATTACACATTTTGCAAGCACATCTTATAGAGTGTTTACTTTTAGTTCAGTTGATATGTATTGCATACCTACTATGTGTAAGAGCAAATGGATGGGATTTTAAATGAAATTTTTAGGCCCCAGTACCTTATTTCTTTATGTTTTCTGTGTTCTGCTTAACAGTACATATACATTCCCAATTACATTGTAATAAAATAAAATGTTGTTGCTCTTTCTGCTTAAATAAGTTACTTGCCAGTTTGTGAGAGCATTATTTTAATTTTGTTTGAGACTTATAGCCTTGGATAGCACCTCTGTTTAAACAGTGTTTAAAGCACTGTTCTGTGCTTACAAAGGCAGAGCTTTCAAAATTAAAATGTGAAGGTTGATAAGAACTTGGTTTTTCATGACTGGATGTGAAAAATCTTAGTACATTCAGTTTTCTTTTCCATATCTTTAAAAGAGAGGGCAGCCTTTTCCTTAAGTGAGTTCATGATAAGGGGGGCAAGTGCACTTGATTCATTGCTAAGCAGGTAATAAATTTGGGTAGATGGCCTGTCTTGTACTGTGTACAATCTCTATAGGTCAGGTTTTCCAAACATATTTAGCATTCCACTTATGGTAAGAAAGAAATGCATGCACACAGGTAGTATGGCAACTTTAATATTGTGTTAGGTACTTATAAAATCTGTCTTAAATTTTAAAATAATTGATTTCATTTACTCCCATATTCTAGGGGACAGTAATGAGCTTTGAATATTTAATCATTTGATTGACAACTATGTATTGCACAGATACTGTACTAAAATTACAGCAATGAACAAGAAGACAAGACACATGGACCCTGCCTTTATGGTACGAAGAGTCTAATAGGAAAAATGGACATTAAACAGAAATATAACTTGGTAAATGGCCTTTATAGCTCGCTTTTTATTTATTGTAACACATAAAGGTAAGATGGCTGATTTACTATTATTCATTCCACAACTGATTCCCTATTTGGATATTCTTTTGGCACTGTCTCAATATGCAAAGCGTGTTATCTGCAAAATACCTATGCAGAAAACATTGTGTGTATAAGATCTAAAGCCTAAAAGGAAAAACCAACTTTATAATTTAGAGTATAAAATAAGGACAGGGACCATGTCTGTCTTGTCCACCATAGTATCCCCAGCACCCAGCTTCCTATTTGACATGTGGTAAGAGTTCATTAAATATTAGTTGAATAATGAATGAATAAATAGGGAATAATAGAATATGTTTATTAGGAACTACATGTGTAATTTTCATATGGAGATTGAACAAAAGGTTATCCATAGCATTTTTTATTGACTGGAAAGAATTTGACTTCTTGAATGCATAAGACTTGAGAAGAGAAGTTTTTTTTTTTTTTTCTTTTTTTTGATAAGTCCCCTACCATTGCCTCCTCACCTTCCTCCACTACGTGCTAGGCCCTTCGCTGGTACTGGGAAGACAAAGATAATAAGACACAGTCCCTGCTGTGAGGAAGCTCATGCACTACTGAAGAAGAGATTCACAAAAACAAAGAATCACAATGTAGAGTAAGTACTTTAGTGGACATATATACAAAAGGTTGAGAGGAAAGTTGACATTTCTGATTCAGCATCCCCTCGTCATGTTTCTTTCCTATTGGTTTCACCAACCTCAGAAGGCACTATTCTGTTGGTGGTTTTACTGGTTTTAAAAATTGATGCATTGGGGGAAACTGGGTAAATTGTACGCGGGATCTCTCTGTATTATTTCTTTTATAGCTGCATGTGAATCTAGAGTTACTTCAACATAAATTTCAATTTGAAGAATTGCCCATAGTCTTATCACAGAGAACACTATTATAAATATTTTAGATGATACATTTTCATTTTTTTCTATTGGAAAAAAACTCGCTACATTTATGTGTAACAATTTATGTAGATGTATACTATGTATCACATTTTACCTAATAAATCCTACATTTTTGAATAGTTTTTTTTTTAAAAAAAAGATGGGGATACTTCCAGGCAGAAGCAAGAAAAGTAAAGCTGGATGAGAAACTCTTATTGTCTTTATTACCCAGCAAATTCAGTAACCACCAGGCACAAATTCACCAGGAACAACCAAGCAAGGAAGGAAGGAGAAGAAGCTGATGCAACAAGGTGTGGTATGACTTCATCCCTCGCCCATCCCCAGAAGTAGCACTGAGTAAAACAATGGAGATGACAAAAATATTGGTAACAGTGGGCCCCAGTATGGACAAAGGCACTGACGAGGTGACCAGGCCACGTGGAGGAGAGTCAAGGAAAACTCTTGGGACAACGAAGTCTTTGCTTCCATCTCAGGACCTCAGCAGAAGGGGTAAGATTCACCAGGACTAGGCATTTCCCAGGTCTCAGAGCAGCCTGGGAAAGCCAAATCCTGCAGAAGTCAGAGACACCTTTGACTGTGTCTAGTGAGTTCTGGTTCTGGACATTTAATGGGAACCTAGAAGAGAGGGGATACCAGGTTCCCCAACAAAGTTCCGTCAAATAGGATGATTATGAGCTCTGAGTCCATTAAAATACAGAATGAACATTTAAGAACTGAGGAATCATAGATGTAGAATAGTATGTAAATGTTATAAATCTTGACAAAGAAAAATTAATGTACATTGACAAATTCAGACATGGAGGAGGTAAAGTGGGATAAAGACTAAGAACTAACCGTCTCATCATTCATGGCCAGGTGTCATGTCACGTCATGTCTTAAAATTATAATTTGGGGAAAAACTCTAGTGACCAACCTTAAGTTTTTCCACAATCTTTTTTTTTTCTTGACCTTAATACAGTGGTTCTCAAAGTGTGGTCCCAGACCAGCAACATCAGCATCACCTGAGAACTTGTTAAAAACGCAGATTCTTGGCCCCACCCCAGACCTCCTGAATCAGAAACCCTGGGGGTGGGGCCGAGCAATCTGTGATTTAACAAGTCCTCCAGGGGATTTTGGCACATACTTGAGTTTGAGAATAACTGGCTTATTTATCCCTTTTAGGAACCAGTGAAGAAACATTTATCTGAAGTTCAGCAGCCCCTTCAATTTAATGCCTAATTTTTTTTCTATTGCATTCAAATAAAGTTAAATCTAAAACTTGTTTGCTGGCCGGGCACAGTGACTCACGCCTGTAATCCCAGCACTTTGGGAGGCCGAGGCGAGTGGATCACTTGAGGTCAGGAGTTTGAGACCAGCCTGGCCAATATGGTGAAACCCCATCTCTAATAAAAATACATAAATTAGCCGGGCGCAGTAGCATGCACCTGTAATCCCAGCTACCTGGGAGGCTGAGGCAGGAGAATTGCTTAAACCCGGGAGGCGAAGGTTGCAGTGAGCCGAGGCCACGCCATTGCACTCCAGCCTGGGCGACAGAGCGAGACTCCATGTCAAAAAAAGAAAATAAATAAATAAAACTTGTTAGAATAAAAAGTTTAGGGATTCCCCTCGTCAATCCTGTCTGTACATATGAGTGAATTGAGAGGTCTGGAAACATACCCACCCACTGTTAACACTGTTGATTTTTTTAAATGGTGGGATTATGAGTGACTGTACTCTTCTGTATCTATCAAATATAATGAATGTTGTATCATTTTTATAAAATAAAGTCTTTCTTTTTTAAAACAGTGGTAAGAACATTTCATCCTATCCATTATATATCTGCTACCAAAATCCAGGTAAACAAGCTTTTACGTTATAGGCTGGCTACTTCACTATAGTCCATTGGGGTTTTATTCCCGACCATTCCTCCCACATCATAAAAAGTAGGTAGGCTTATTTTAAGTATGTATTGTGTTGAGTCTTAAGTACAAATTATTGATTTGTAATATTTAACAATAATATATAAAAAATTAAATTTGGCCAGGCACAGTGTAATGCCAACACTTAAGGAGGCTGAGGTGGGTAGATTGTTTGAGCTCAGGAGTTTGAGACCAGCCTGGGCAACATGGTGAAACTCCATCTCTACAAAAAATACAAATATTAGCTGGGTGTAGGGGCGTGCACCTGTAGTCCCACCTATTTGGGAGGCTGAGGTGGGAGGATCTCTTGAGCCTGGGAGATCAAGGCTGCAGTGAGCTGTGACAGCCTGGGTGACAGAGTGAGACCCTATCTCAAAAAAAAAAAAATTCATCTTACTGCTTTTCTTTTTAAAAAGAAAAACAACTTTTTTTCCTGATCAAAAGTTGTTAAAAGACAACAGGCCCAAAATGGTGTCACTCATGCTAAGGTTCCATATCACCAAACAGAAACCTAAGTTGTTTATTTGGAAGATGTGACCTTCCAACAAATCAGAAGAGACAGTAGCCAAATTCCATTAAGCCAGCAAGATTTCACTTATATCCCTGTGAGGAAAGTAACCTTGAAATGGCCACTTCTCTATTTGTTCCTTGTTCCTGCTTTCCTCCACTTTTTTCTGCCTATAAAACTCACCCACTTTGTTTAGCTCATTGGAGCTCCTTTCTAATTTGTAGATTGGATGCTGCCTGGTTCATGAATCACTAATAAAAGCCAATCAGATCTTTGAAACTCAGTTTGTTGAATTTTTGTCCTTGACAAAGTAGATAGAATAGTATGTAAAAGGGAGAAAAATTTGTCTATAATCCCACTGCTCATAAATATTTAGTGCAGACTAACATTTTGGTATTTTCTCATTAGTCTTTTTTCTGGGCTTTATTGTTTTGGTAGTTGAGATTATACTTTATTACATTTTTAAGGCCACCTTGTCCGGCCTTAAAAATGTTTTATGAAATCCTGAATTATATTAAAATTTAGGGGTTTTGGCTGGGCACAGTGGCTCATGCCTATAATCCCAGCACTTTGGGAGGCAGAGGTGGGCGGATCACCTGAGGTCAGGAGTTTGAGACCAGGCTGGCCAACATGGTGAAACCCCGTCTCTACTAAAAATACAAAAATTAGCTGGGTGTGGTGGTGCGTGCCTGTAATCCCAGCCACTCAGGAGGCTGAGGCAGGAGAATTGCTTCAACCAGGGAGGTGGAGGTTGCAGTGAGCCCAGATCGCACCACTGCACTCCAGCCTAGACAACAGAGTGAGACTCTGTCTCAAATAAATAAATAAAATTTAAGGGTTTTGTTTGTTTTGATGTACACATCATTTAAGATGTTAAAAAGTAGATAGAACTTTACAAATAATTTTCTAATGTAAATTCTCATCCCAAATTCTAATCCCTTCTAATGATACTCATTATAATATTTAGTAAAGAAGAAATAGACTTTAATGTTGAGTTCTCCCTGATGACAGTTTCTGCAAGTGATTGCAGGGAACACAATGCCACTAACTTAATAGTCTCTTAACAACTATGGTGAAAAAAAGTTCCCAAAATAATGTTCAAAAAGCTAAACATAGGATTACCATGTGGCCCAGCGATTCCTCTCGTGGGTGTGTTCCCCCAAAGAATCGAAAACAGGGACTCAGACACTTGTATGGCAACTTTAATTGCAGCATTATTCACAATAGCCAAAAGGTGTCAACAACTCAGGTGACCATCTGGATAAACAAGACTCAGATTGGTGGCCTTCCCAACCTAGCCTCGCTGAGTTAGCTGCCCCTCCTCTGGGTTCCCAGAATACCCAAACACACCCCTGCTTAAGATTAAGCATGTCAAATAAGGACCTGTCTATCTCTCCCCCTCTATCTAGATCAGTGCCTGACTCAGAACTAAGAAAGAAAGATACTTGCTGAATGGCTAAAGGGCCAGCTTCTTTTTTTTTTTGGTCAACGTTGACCAGGTTGGCCTCGAATGTGTAGCCTCACCTCCGTGTGCGCCAAGACAACCGGCCTGAGCCACTGTGGCTACCAAAAGCCACCTTCTTAAGCAAAATCTTACAGTGGCTTCCTGGTACCTACAGAAAAAAAAAAAAAAAGTTCAAATTCTAGCACCTGGCTTATGAACTGCTTGAAGAGAAAGGTGGGGAGGTGGGCTGCCCTTCAGGTTTTCTACTACCCAACCTTGTCTCCCAGCAGCTCTCCCAGGAGACCTTTGTTTCATGGTTTCCTGAAGATGCAGGGATGAACCATCAGGCTCTGTGCATCTGCTCTGGGCCAGGTGCTATGTGAGAAGACGTGTCATTGGCCACCCTTGGTGGGCTTCCTTCTGACCCCAAGCCTTGGCGTATTCATTCACCTCCCCAGCCTCTTCCCTCCCTGCCATTGATCCACATTCTACCTATTTTTCCGTATGGGCATTTCTACCAATACTTTAGTTCACCTTTTTCCACTTCAAATTCTTAACATTTCGAGAACAGAGGTCTTGTAATTTTCCTTTTCACTAAGAGGCTTGGAGGTGAATTATAGTCACCCTATTATGCTGTGGAACACTAGGTCTTACTCCATGTATCAACCTATTTTTGTACCCATTAATCATCTCCTTACCCGCGCCTCCCCACCACCCTTCCCAGCCTTGTAACCATGCTACTCTAGCTCCATGAATTCAGGTTTTGTGTGTGTGTTTTTTTTTTTAGCTCTCACATATGAGTGAGACCATGTGATATTTGTCTTTCTGTGCCTGGCTTATTTGACTTCACATAAGTCCTCCAGTTTCTATCCATGTTGTTGCAAATGACAGGATTTCATTATTTTTATGGCTGAATAATAGTCCATTGTGTATATGCACCATGTTTCCTTTATCCATTCAAAAGGAAAGAGTGGAACTGGAATGTTTCTTTTTTTTTCTTTTCTTTTCTTTTTTGAGACGGAGTCTCCCCTTATCGCCCAGGCTGGAGTGCAGTGGCAATCTTGGCTCACTGCAACCTCCGCCTTCCAGGTTCCAGTGATTCTCCTGCCTCAGCTGTTCGAGTAGCTGGGATTACAGGCATGCACCACCATGCCCAGCTAATTTTTGTATTTTTAGTAGAGATGGAGTTTCACCATATTAGCCAGGCTGGTCTCAAACTCCTGACCTCAAGTGATCCACCCGCCTTGGCCTCCCAAAGTGCTGGGATTACAGGCGTGAGCCACCGCACCCAGCTGGAACTGGAATGTTTCTAACACAAATAATAAATGCTTAAGGTGATGCATATCCCAATTACCCTGATGTGATCATTACACATTGTATGCTTATATCAAAATATCACATGTTGCCTACAAATATATACAACTATTATTTATCCATGATAATTAAATATATATATATTTTGGCCAGGCATGGTGGCTCATGCCTGTAATCCCAGCACTTAGGAAAGCTGAGGCAGGAAGATCACTTAAGGCAAAAAAAAAAAAAAAAAAATAGAGTCATCAATAGATACTAAATATATGAGGCAATTTTGATGAGCAGGACATTTCAATGTGTAAAAGTGTCTTCTCAGAGATCGCTTATTTATTGCAAGGCAGGAAGGAAAAACAGCAATTATACAGTGGAAAGAACAGACAACTCCTTGACTAGGGGATGAAAATTAACATCACCAAGGAGGAGCAGATGGACATCAGTGTGATACTGTTACAGTGGGTAGCTAGTCTGGTATGAGCAGGGCAGGAGAGGGCTCCCCCGACCCACATACCAGGAGTGTCAGGCAACCATCAGGTGATAGTCAGGCGGTGGTTAACTGTCTCTCTAAAATAATGGTGATCAGCAGCTTCCCGATAAGATCTCAGGAGTTGGGAGGAGTAACGCAAGACCCCAGAAGTATGCCAACCTATAAAACCCCAAGTCAAAAGGTCAAACCGTGCACTTGCCTTTCAGGTCGCCTGCTTGGCTTTCTTCCAAGTATACTTCATTTCATTCCTGCTCTAAACTTTTTTAATAAACTTTCATTCCTGCTCTAAAACTTGCCTCCATCTCTCCTTCTGCCTTATGCCTCTCAGTCCAATTTTTTCTTCTGAGGAGGCAGTAATTGAGGTTGCTGCAGACCCGTACAGGTTCATTGCCGGAAGATATTTTGGTGCCGTGTGACACGGATATGGATTCTCCACTGCTAACAGTAGATAACACAGCATCACTAATATGGTATGTTGGCTGGGAATGCAGCACTTGAATATAATCATAAAGAATCATCAGACAAACCCAAAATGAAGACCATTCTGGTTTTTAAAGAGGGCCTCCATTCTTTCTTTCTTTTCTTTTCTTTTCTTTTTTTTTTTTTTTTTTTTTGAGACAGAGTCTCCGTCTGTTGCCCAGGCTGGAGTGCAGTGGCACAATCATGGCTGACTGCAATCTCAACCTCCTGGGCTCAAACGATCTTCCCACATCAGCCTCCCGAGTAGTTGGGACCACAGGTGCATGCCACTGCACCTGGCTTTTTTTTTTTTAAGAGATGGTGGGGGCCGGGGGGGGGGGTCTCCCTATGTTGTCCAGGCTGGTCTTGAACTCCTGACCTCAAGCAATCCTCCTACCTTGGCCTCCCAAAGTGCTGAGATTACAGGTGCGAGCCATCATGCCCAGGCATGTTGATGATTCTGGTCCAAACCAATCTTTATGGCTATGGTGGCAAAATGATGATTTTCTAACTCTAGTGCTCCCTCTACACTTACCAGCTGGCATTGGCATTCTGCTGTAAGCAAGACTCCTCCCTTCTTCCCTGCTTATTTGTCTATTTATTATTGATATGGATTCATTTCTACTTTTTCAGTGGCTTATAATTCATTATTGTCCTTGATTATTTGGGAGCTCAAATGATCCTAGCTTTGGCCAGTGGGAGCCCCTTTAAGCTGATTGCTGTGTCCTCTTGATATGGACCTATCATTCCTTTTTTGACTTTATCTTTTTTATTTCAGTAGGTTTTTGGGAAACAGGTGGTGTTTGGTTACGTGAATAAGTTCTTTAGTGGTGATTTCTGAGATTTTGGCGCACCCATCACCAAGCAGTGTACACTGTAACCAATCTACAGTATCCCTTGCCACCCCCCACCCTTTCCCTCAAGTCCCCAAAGTCCACTGTATCATTCTTATGCCTTTGCATCCTCATAGCTTAGCTCCCACGCATGAGTAAGAACATACAATATTGGTTTTCCATTCCTGAGTTACTTCACTTAGAGTAATAGTCTCCAGCCAGGTGCAGTGGCTCATGCCTGTAATCCCAGCACTTTGGGAGGCTGAGGTGGGTGGATCACCTGAGGCCAGGAGTTCGAGACCATCCTGGACAACATGGAGAAACACCGTCTCTACTAAAAATACAAAAAAAAAAAAAAATTAGCTGGGCGTGGTGGCTCATGCCTGTAATCCCAGCTACTTGGGAAGCTGAGGCAGGAGGATCACTTGAACCCAGAAGGTGGAGGTTGCAGTGAGGTGAGATCACACCACTGCACTCCAGCCTGGGTGACAGAGTGAGACTCTGTCTCAAAAAAAAAAAAAAGTCTCCAATTCCATCCAGGTTGCTACGAATGCCATTATTTCATTCCTTTTTCGTTATTTCATTCCTTTTTATGACTCAGTAGTATTCCATGGTGTGTGTGTGTGTGTGTGTGTGTGTGTGTGTGTGTGTGTGTGTGTACCACATTTTCTTCATCCACTCGTTGACTGATGGGCATTTGAGCTGGTTCCATATTTTTGCAATTGCAAATTGTGATATGCACTTATCATTTCTTTTTAGCACTTCTTTGCTCTGATGCATAACAAAATGTTTTGGTCTTTATCTTGGACATTCCCTGCCCCAGGCTTGAAATCAGTCATTTTTCTAAGGAGTCCTGGTTCCTTTTAGTGGGGGATGGTATTAGAGTCCAAGACTTGGGCCCTAGTGCCCATTGCTACTGGAGTGTCTTTGCTTATAAGCATTTTCAGCAGCCATATCTAGGAAACACACACACACACACACATACATGCATATATATACATATTTTAGAAATGATGAGGTCACACTGGCACCTACCATCCATCTCCGTAGGATTCTTCCTTGCCTTCTCCTATTTGATATTTGTATGTCCCTTCCTCCACAGTGAGAACCCTGGCTCCCAACATCAAACGATTTAATCATTTGCTCAATCCCATAATACATCTAAAGTAGTTTCGGAATTGCTTCACTTATACCACAGCAGGAAACAAACCTACTAAAAATAGTTCAGGATTTGTTTGCGGTTCTTCAGTGCCATGCCCCAAAGACAGAAGGTATATGGACAAATACTGTGTACATAAATTACTTGCATTAGTCTCCTCCACTCCTACCCCTGTGATATGGTCATGTTCTTCATTAGAAATACAGTTGTTTTTTCCAACTTGTTTTCAGTGGTAGCTCTCCCCACCATCCATGTTTATTTGATTTGATTTTTTTCAATATGTAGAACATTAACATACTTCCACAAATCAAACTATACCAAAAGGTATGCTCAGGGAAGTGTCACTTCCTCCTGTATTCCTTCAATACTATTCCCTCCCACTCCTTGTAGGTGACCAACTTCGGGTTTCTCATTTCTGTGTATTTTTTGGTATAGACAAGCAGATATATGTATGTTTTCTTATTCCGCCCCCCTCCCCGTTTTTTTCCATATACAGAAAGTAGCATCTTCTATATTCTCTTTTGCACTTTGCTTTTTTCACTTAAGAAATCTTGGAAATTGTTCCGTACCAGTTTGTGCGATTGTCTTTTTTTTTGACACGGAGTCTTGCTCTGTCGCCCAGGCTGGAGTGCAGTGGCACAATCTTGGCTCACTGCAACCTCCACCTCCTGGGTTCAAGCGATTCTCCTGCCTGGGCCTCCCAAGTAGCTAGGATTACAGGCGCCTGCCACCACACCCAGCTAATTTTGTATTTTTAGTAGAGAGAGGGTTTCACCATGTTAGCCAGGCTGGTCTCAAACTCTTGACCTCAGGTGATCTGCCTGCCTTGGCCTTCCAAAGTGCTGGGATTATGGGCGTGAGCCACCATGCCTGGCCTCATTCTTCCTTATAGCTGCATAGTACTCCACTGTGTAGCTGTTATCATAACTTATTCAACCACACTCTTATATTTGGACGTTTAGGTAGTTTGACATTTTGCAATTACAAATCATGCTGTAATCAATAACCTTGTGCATATTTATTTTCATATTGTTGGAAGTGAATCTTCAGAGTAAATTCCAAAAAAAAAAAAAAAAAGTGAGATTGCTGGGCCGAAGGGTAAAATGTATATGGAATGTTGTTAGATATTGCCAGCCCTTCTCCATGGGAGTTGGACCAGGGTGCATTTCCCCCAGCAGTGGATGAGAGTGCCACTTACCCCACAGTCTGGCCAGCAGTGTATTGACAAGCTTTTGAATTTTGCCAATCTGATCCATGAAAAATGATATCTCAGCATTTCAACCTGAGCTATTTTAATTTCAAATGCTAGAAAAAAGTCCTGGTTACAGTGTGATTGTCAGGTATTGAAACACATTTTATAGACTCTCAACTTGGTGTTCTCTAGAAAACTCTCTGGAAACAGTTTTCACCCTAGGAAAATTTTAGCATACATCCCACCCAACTGGATGGGGATGACTTCTGAACCGCTCTAACTGCTTTTTCTGCAATTTGGTCTCTTCCTGTTCATGTTTTAGCAGGTAGGGACTCTTCTAAAGCTTTCTTGCCCCACCTATTGGGCAAGAAGGGGAATTGAGCTGCCTTTCTAAAATACTGCCTAGAAACCAGATGACATGCAGCGCCCGCCAAGATGTTCTGGCCTCATAGACCTTAGTTCAAAACAAGAATCTAAAGAGAACACGATATGTAGATTTATAGCAATGGCTCCAACATACTTCTAGAACATGTATACCTAAACCACATTCTGGAGAGCGTTAGTTAATAAAGATAGTTGACATATTTTTTTCTTAGCCGTTCTAACTCCTACATGTGTAAATTTTGGTGACAGCTGCTTGCTGCAGTTAGTCCCTAAGGTCTCAGATGCTCATTTTAAAAAGTTACTTCTTTACACGAAATGGAAGTAATTATTTTCTGGTTATGAGTAATGCATGCTTGATACGGGAAAGAAATCCTAGAAAATATGGGAAAGTATAAAGAAGAACATTAAAATGACCTGTATGCCTACTACTCAGTGGTAAGCATGGTTAACAGTTTGGTCTTAGTCCTTGTGTTCAGGCACAGTGGCTCACGCCTGTAATCCCAGCACTTTGGGAGGCTGAGGAGGGGGAGGATCATTTGAGTCCAGGAGTTTGAGACCAGCCTGGGCAACATAGTGAGACCCTGTCTCTACAAAACATTAGAAAAAAAAATTAGCTGGGCATGGTGGTGCGCACCTGTGGTCCCAGCTATTCAGAAGGCTGAGGTGGGAGGATCACTTGAACCCAGGAGGTCAAGGCTGCAGTGAACCGTGATCATACCACTCCAGCTTGGGCGACACAGTGAGACCCTGTCTCTGGAGAAAAAAATCCTTGTGTACTTTTGGCACATATATACCCACTTTGCATGCACACACATACACTTTTCTACTCTGTTTCTGTCTCTATATATGTATATATACACATATAGGTGTACATACCTACATATACAAAAATGCTCATTTTTCATCCGGGTGTGGTGGCACACCTGTAGTCCCACCTACTCTGGAGGCTGAGATGGGAGGATTGCTTGAGCCTGGTAAGGAGGTTGAGGTTGCAGTGAACCATGATCATGCCACTGCACTCCAGCCTGGGCGACAGAGCAAGACCCTGTCTCAGAAACAAAAAACAAAAAACTCATTTTCCTACACATTATACATGCACACTTTGTAAACAAAAATTGAATAGTTGTTGGCCAGGTGCAGTGGCCCATGCCTCTAATCCCAGCACTTTGGGAGGCTGAGGCAGGTGGATCACTTGAGCCCAGGAGTTTGAGACCAGCCTGGGTGACATGGCAAAACCCTGTCTCTACCAAAAATACAAAAAAATTAGTTGGACGTGGTGATGTGCGCCTGTAGTCCCAGCTACTTGGGAGGCTGAGGTGGGAGAATCGCTTGAGCCTGGGAGGTGGAGCTTGCAATGAGCCAAAATTGCGCCACTGCACTCCAGCCTGGTGACAGAGCCAGACCCTGTCAAAAAAAAAAAAAAAAATTGAATGGTTGTTAACATACCATTTTGTAATTTGCTGTTGTCACTTTTTCCATTCATTAAAAAGCCCTATGGCCATGCACAGTAACTCACACCTGTAATCCCATCACTTTGGGAGGCCGAGTGGGGAGGATCACTTGAGGCCAGGATTTGGAGACCAGCCTGGCCAACATGGCAAAACCGCATCTCTAATAAAAATTGAAAAATTATCCGGGTGTAGTGGCTCACGCCTGTAATTCCAGCTACTCGGGAGGCTGAAGCATGAGAATTGCTTGAACCTGGGAGGCTGAGGCTGCAGTGAGCCGAGATCACACCACTGCACTCCAGCCTGGGTGACAGAGCCAGACCCTGTCTCAAAAAAAGCTCTATAGCAAAACGTTTGTTACATAGTAATCTTTTATTTTATTTTGTTATTTTATTTACTTATTTATTTATTTTGAGACAGAGTCTCGCTCTGTCACCCAGGCTGGAGTGCAGTGGTGCAATCTCAGCTTACTGCAACCTCCGCCTCCCAGGTTCAACCGATTCTCCTGCCTCAGCCTCCCAAGTAGCTGGGATTACAGGTGTGTGCCACCATGCCCGGCTAATTTTTGTATTTTTAGTAGAGACGGGGTTTTGCCATGTTGGCCAGGCTGGTCTCAAACTCCTGACCTCAAGTGATCTGCCCACCTTGGCCTCCCAAAGTGCTGGGATTACAGGCGTGAGCCACCACGCCTGGCCTGCTGTCTTGATTTATGAATTTTAGGCACTATCTATTGAGTTTCTCCAGTAATAGGTAAGGATTTTGCTTTCTTACTCCCCTGCCTTCCAACCCCAAAGTCTGCCAATTTATTATTATCATATTTTTTGGTTAATATTAATTGCTTGACATTATACAGCCACATAAATATTGGTTTCTCTCTCTTTTTTTTTTTGCTGTGTTTTTTTTCTTTCTTTCTTTCTTTTTATTTATTTTGCTGAACCAGGTAGATTATACAGATTGTTTCCTTTTTTACAACTTAGTTTTTCCCAATGTCAATAACTGCCTTGCATTTTCTTACTTGCTTGGTTTTGGACACTCATTCAAATCCTCTGTGTTAGTTCCCTATGGCTGCTATAACTAGGCCAGAAGTTCAAAGTGGGTCTGACTGGGCTAAAATCAAAGTGTTGACAGGGCTGCATTCCTTCTGGAAGCTCTAGAGGAGAATTCAATCTCTTGCTTTTTCCAGCTTCGAGAGGCTTCTGCATTCCTTGGCTGGTGGCCACCTTCCATCTTCAAAGCCGGCCATGGCCAGTCAAGTCTTCCTCATGCTGCGTCATGACTCCCACACTCTCTTCTTCCCTGTTCTATATTGGAAGGTCCTTGTGATTACATTGAGTCTACCTGCGCAACCCAGGATAAATTTCCCATCCCAAGAGCAGCTAATTGGCAACCTTAATTTCAATTGCAACCTTAGTTTCTTCATATAACAACATATTCACAGGCTCCACAGATTAGGGTGTGAACATGTTTGGGAGGCCTATTATTCCACCCAACATCTAGATCCTCCATTAAATCTGCCTGAGGCTTATCAATAGCATGTTCCAAACACTCAATTAAACCAGACTTCCCTCCTAGAGACTCCATTCAGTTCAAGCTGAACTGACCTGCCAGACAGTGCCATCCAGGGATTTCTCTCTCACTGCATTTGTGTATGGGATCCCTCGTTTCGTAAGTCTCATGTTTCTGCTGTCTTAACATACTCCTTTTTTTTTTTTTTTTTTTTTTTGGCTGGAGCACATACTTCTGATGTTCTGTAAAACGAGGACATGGGAGGTATGTATTTGGAGTCCTTACATGTCTGAAAATGTCATTATTCCATGTTTATATTTGATTGATGGTTTGGCTGAGTATAGACTTCTAGGTTGAAGAGCCCACTTTGGTGGTTTCCTACTAAGCCTGTTACCCTCCCGGGCTGCCGTTTGAACCCCAACAGTACCTTGAGATGCCGAGCACTTTGATGCTTCCTCTCCTGTTCTCCTTGTCCTTGTTGGAGGATTTCCCTTTAATTAATTAATTTATTATTATTATTATTTTTGGAGACGGAGTCTTGCTCTGTCGCCAGGCTGGAGTGCAGTGGCGCAATCTTGGCTCACTGCAACCTCCGCCTCCCAGGTTCCAGCGATTCTGCTGCCTCAGCCTCCCCAGTAGCTGGAATTACAGGCGCCCACCACCACGCCTGGCTAACTTCTGTAGTTTTTTTTTAGTAGACATGGGGTTTCACCATGTTGTCCAGACTGGTCTCAAACTCCTGACCTCAAGTGATCTGCCTGCCTCGGCCTCCCAAAAGTGCTAGGATTATAAGCGTGAGCCACCGTGCCTGGCCTCCCTTTTATTTATTTACTATCACTTTACCAGGATTTGAGAGGAAGAGATGATAAACACAAGTGATCAATGTGCTAGGATTGAGCAGAAGTGTGTATTTTTTAAGACTTTGCTATGAATTGTCAAATTAGATGCTCACTTCAAAGTCCTGCGATAATTTTTAAGTGTTTATTTGTTCAATTATATTCATTACTTATTCTAAGGTATTCAAAAAAGGAAAGTCATAAATTAGTAAAGGTACAATAACCTTTGAAAGCAACCTTTCCCATTATTAAAATTATGCTCTTTAAAGAAAACCTGGAACAGTGCCGGTCACTATCCTGGGCACTTTACAAGCATTAGCACATTATTGCCTCAAGACAACCCTATGAAGT
Organism: Pan paniscus; assembly: GCF_029289425.2. Lineage (NCBI taxonomy): Eukaryota > Metazoa > Chordata > Mammalia > Primates > Hominidae > Pan > Pan paniscus. Next base: position 21,703,020 of record NC_073272.2, on the reverse strand, counting down.
AGGCACTATTCTCCCCATTTTACAGATGGGGAACCTGAGTCACAGGTTAAGAAACCTCCTGGCCAGATGCAGTGGCTCACACCTGTAATCCCAACACTTTGGGAGGTCCAGGTAGGAGGATCGCTTGAGCCTAGGAGTTCGAGACCAGCCTGGGCAACATAGTAAGATCTCCGTCTCTACAAAGAAATATGAAAATTAGCCAGGCATGGTGGCGGGTGCCTGTAGTCCCAGCTACTTGGGAGGCTGAAGTGGGAGGATTGCTTAAGCCCAGGGGGTGGAGGCTGCAGTGAGCCATGATTGCACCACTGCACTCCAGCCTGGGTGACAGAGTGAGGCCCTATCTCAATAACAACAACAACAATAAAAAAAAGAAACCTACCAAGGTTGCACAGCAGCTAGTACCAGGTGAAGCCTAAACTCATCATGCCCAGGCTGGTGGCATAGACACCTCTATGCTCTGCTGGCTCAGAAAATAGAAGGAAAACGGATCAACAACAGCCGCATGGCTTTAGGATGACCTTTTAACCTTTTGGAGTATTTGCTTGCAAAGCTTTTAATGTATTTTTTAAGTTAAAAGGCAACTGGGAGCTGGGCGCGGTGGCTCACACCTGTCATCCCAGCATTGTGGGAGGCTGAGGCGGGCCGATTATGAGGTCAGGAGATCGAGACCATTCTGGGTAACACAGTGAAACCCCGTCTCTACTAAAAATAAAAATAAAAAAATTAGCCAGGCCTGGTGGCGGGCACCTGTAGTCCCAGCTACTGGGAAGGCTGAGGCAGGAGAATGGCGTGAACCTGAGAGGAGGAGGTTGTAGTGAGCCGAGATCACGCCATTGCACTCCAGCCTGGGCGACAGAGTGAGACTCCGTCTCAAAAAAAAAAAAAAAAAGGCAACTGGGGGGCGGGCGGCTCATGCCTGTAATCCCAGCACTTTGGGCGGCTAAGGCAGGTGGATCATTTGAGGTCAGGAGTTCAAGACCAACCTGGCCAACATGGTGAAACCCTGTCTCTACTAAAAACACAAAAATTAGCCGGGCGGTAGTGGCATGCGCCTATAATCCCAGCTACTTGGCAGGCTGAGGCGGGAGAATTGCTTGAAACCGGGAAGCAGAGGTTGCAGTGAGCCAAGATCATACCACTGTACTCCAGTCTGGGTGACAGAGTGAGACCTTGTCTCAAACAAAAACAAAAACAAACAAAAAAAAGCAACTGGGGATGTGTGTGTAGCCGTTTTATCACTTAGTGTTATACCATGAGCATTTTATGTGTATACAGATTTCATACCAAGCAAAACACTCACGAAGATCCATTGACATTTTATATTAAGACCATTGAATAGAGTTCTAAACCGTGAAAACAAATGAGCTGTTTTGTCCAATTTCAGACGATGTCATCATTTCTAATGGAATCAGACACAGCTGACTTTACATTCCCAAGCCTGCTCTCTCCTGCTAAAGAACATTGATTGGGCATGACATTTAGCCTCTCGGAACTTGAGTTCCCTCCCTTGTACAATGTTAATACTAACATATAACTGACACTGTTGTGAGAATTTAAAAGCAGATAAGAGTATCGCAGCCCCCTTCTCCATAAATGATAGCGATTGTTATCTTAAGATTATCCTTTTTGCCCAGAGAGACTTTCAAAAGACCCATAACACTATTTTGTGGCAGGTCAAACCTTTTCATTCCTTTATTCAGGCACTGAGAAAAGGTCTAGTCCATATCTGATAGTTTTTGTGTGTGTTGTTTACAGTTATGAAAGACTGAGGCGTATATAAAACTTTTCAGAAAATTTAATTATGAACACATGTCAAAGTCAAAGTTTTGTTTCAAGATTCCCCCCCCCTTTTTTTTTCTTTTCTTGAGACAGAGTCTCTATCGCCCAGGCTGGAGTGCAGTAGCACGATCTCAGCTCACTGCAACCTCCGCCTCCCGGGTTCAAGCAATTCTCCTGCCTCAGCCTCCCAAGTAGCTGGGACTACAGGTGCCCACCACCATGCCTGGCTAGTTTTTTTGTATTTTTAGTAGATACAGGGATTCGCCGTGTTGGCCAGGTTGGTCTTGAACCCCTGACCTCAGGGGATCTACCCGCCTTGGCCTCCCAAAGTGCTGAGGTTACAGGCATGATCTACCGCACCCAGCCCCAAGATTCCCTCTTATTCCCCCTTGGTTGGGACATTTTCTGGGAAGTGAATGGTTAGATGATCATTGTCAGACTGGACACAAGGTGAAAGAATGTCTGGCTAAACATCACTAGACTTCTGACCTTAGGTCAGCTGAGAGGGGGGAGGGGGGTGGAGGGAGCAGTCTCCCCGACAAGGGCTTAATCTCATTAAAGAGTATCAGAGAATTGCTTTAGCATTTTTATCAGGAATTCTAATTTCTTCCCAGAAGAAGATTATGAAATGCATTCAAATTTAGGAAAAAAGAAAAAGGTGATTTGAGAGTCCTCCAGGGAAAATAGTACCCCCTCTTCAGTGTTCTCAATTTCCATCATTAGAGCACTAAAGAGGAGTTACTAGCTCCAAAAAATTACAGTGATAATAGGTGGAAATCATCATATATCTTAGTATCATTACACACTTTAAAAAATGTCTGGAAGAATATTCCTTCAAGAGTTAACAGTGATTATCAATTATCTCTGCAGTAATTGGTAATTGTGAGATGATGGAAGATTTTCACCTTATACACTGTATCCTTAATATTTTATTTTAGTTTAGTTTATTTTTGGGACAGGGTCTTGTTCTGTCACTCAAGCTGGAGGACAGTGATGTGATCATGGTTCACTGCAGCCTCGACCTCCTAGGCGCAAGCAATCCTCCCACCTCAGCCTCCCGAGTAGCTGGGACTGCAGGTGCGTGCCACCATGCTTGGCTGATTTTTTTATTATTTTATTTTTGTAGAGATGGGATCTCGCTATGTTGTCCTGGCTGGTCTTAAACTCCTAGGCTTAAGCAATCCTCCTGCCTCAGTCTCCCAAAGTGCTTGGATTGCAGGCGTGAGCCACTGCGCCTGGCCTGTTTTATTTTTTAAAATACTGAGCAGAGATTACTTTTCTAATGATAATGATACGAATATATATCGCAAAACATCAAGTCAGTTTTACCAGTTCAGGGCTATGCCTCACTGGTAGCTCCCTTGAGCCCGTTTTCATTGCCAAGGACCAAGCAGTTCATCAGATGACAGAGCGTTCACCTTGGCTCTGAGGAGTTGAGGTACAGCGGGGATTCTCACACTTGAGCTGCTGATCAAAACACAGGTTACTGGGTCCCAGCCCCAGAGTTCCTGACCCGGAAGGCCTGGGGCGGGGTCCCCAGCGTGCATCTCTAACAGGTTCCCACATGCTGCTGCTGCTGGGCTGGGGACCACACTTTGAGAGCTTCTGTGGTCCAGAAAAGAAAACTTCAGCTGGGGAATAGAATCCTTAACCCAGGGCTGGCAAGCAAAACAAAGAAGATGAACTTGACTTACTTCCCACTTTTGCCTCTGGCTGGTCTGTAATTATTTTTGAGAAGAGGAACTTGATTTGACTGACTCTATTTAATAAGAAGTCGTGCTAGAAAAGGGTTGTGCCATCTCTTATTAAGTGACCGCCTGGTTCAGAGACTTTTCAATTAAGTCCCATAGCCTCTGGGGCTTGAGGATGCATCTGAGGTTGGCTGTCTGCTTTGGGGCCTTCACAATCTAGGGGATGGCTGTGGCGTTTCACCGTCAGCTCAGGCCACTGGTCTTGGTTTCTCTGAACCCCGAGGTGATGGGGTCGTGGTTATTGTAATTCTGATTTCCTGTTTGGGAAGCAGTGTGGGGGTATTATTGGAGGAGTTAAAACACAGGGAATATCGTCCCCACCCAGCCCCATATAACCCACCAATCTCATATGTATTCATTCTCTTTTGGTACTAAAATATACATAACAAAATTTGCCATTTTAACCATTTATTAATGTACAGTTCAGTGGCATTAAATACATTCACATTGTTGTGCGACCATCACAACCATCCATCTCCAGAACATTTGCATCTTCCCATACTGAAATGCTGTAACCATGATCACTCTTTTAAAATCTTTAACAGCTTTTATTGAGATATAATTTGCATATCACATAATTAACTTTTTTTTTTTTTTTTTTTTTTGAGACGGAGTCTCGCTCTTTTGCCTGGCTGGAGTGCAGTGGTGCGATCTCGGCTTGCTGCAACCTCTGCCTCCTGGGTTCAAGTGATTCTTCTGCCTCAGCCTCCCGAGTAGCTGGGACTACAGGCGCATGCCACCATGCCCAGCTAAGTTTTGTATTTTTGGTAGAGACGGGGTTTCACCATGTTGGCCAGACTGGTCTCAAACTCCTGACCTCAGGCAATCCACCCGTCTCGGCCTCCCAAAGTGCTAGGATTATAGGTGTGAGCCACTGTGCCTGGCAATTCACCCATTTTAAAATGTATAATTCAACAGTTTTTAGTATATTCACAGAGTTGTGCAACCATCAACACAATCAATTTTAGAACGTTTTGTCACCGCAAAATGAAACCCTGTACCCATTAGCTGTCACTCCTCAATTCCCCCAGCCCCTGACAACCACTAGCCTACTTTCTGTCTCTATGGATTTGCCTGTTCCAGAAATCTCATATACATGGAACCATATAATAGGTGGCTTTCGACAACTGGCTTCTGTCACTTAGCATCATATTTTCAAGGGTCAACCATGTTGTGGCATAAATCAGTACTTCATTCCCTTTTGTATTCATTTTTTTTTTTTTTTTGAGACAGAGTCTTGCTCGGTCACCCAGGCTGGAGTGCAGTGGTGCAATCTTGGCTCACTGCAGCCTCAAACTCCCAGGCTCAAGTGATCCTCCCACCTCAGCCTCCCATGTAGCTGGGACTACAGGCACACGCCACCATGCCTGGCTAATTTTTGCATTTTTTTGTTTTTGTTTTTGTAGAGACAGGGTTTCGCTGTGTTGCCCAGGCTGGTCTTGAATTCCTGGACTCAAGCGATCCACCCACCTTGCCCTCCCAAAGTGTTGAGATTACAGGCATGAGCTACCGAGCCTGGCTGTATTCGCTCTTAATAACATTCAAATTTGAATTCATTATCTCCTCCACATCCCTACCCCAACAAAAACTTCCTTCTCCACTTAGTGGATTTCTCCACTTAGTTGAAACTCCATTATCTATCCAACTTCCAAGCCAACTAACAAAATATCTCTATTGAATCCTCCATCTTTGCTCCCTATCCTCTCGTCAAATCCACTGCCTCATCAGAGCCTGTCAAATGTATTTCAAAAATGGCTCTAGAATGTAACCTCTCCTCTTTGTTAGTATCATTGCCATCATATTTCTTGCCTTTACCACCTCTGGCCTGTTGCTGGCCTCCCACCTGCAAGCTCTTCCTCCAGTCCTTTCTCCACAGAGCTCACCAGTTACCACCCTAAAAACAGCCTGCTTAGAAATCTGTGCTCCAGGCCAGGCACGGTGGCTCATACTGGTAATCCCAGCATTTGTGAGGCCGAGGTGTGTGGATCACTTGAGGCCAGGAGTTTGAGACCAACCTGGCCAACATGGTGAAACCCCATCTCTACTAAAAATACGAAAATTAGCCAGGTGTGGTGGTGCACACCTGTAATCCCAGCTACTCGGGAGGTTGAGGCAGGAGAATTGCTTCAACCCAGGAGGCAGAGGTTGCAGTGAACCGAGATTGTGCCACTTCACTCCAGCCTGGACAACAGAGTGAGACTCTGTCTCAAAAAAAAAAAAAAAAAAAAAAAGAAAAGAAAAAAGAAACCTGTGCTCCTACCCATTGCCTGCAGGGTCTTGTTCGATCTGGCCCTGACATAGAAACCATTTAGAATCAGACATTTCACTACACTCCTGCCCCTTCCACAGGAGACCCCTTGAAAATGCCATCTGTTCTGCAGACTCTGCACATCCTCACTTGTTTTTCCCTCTGTCAGGAACACGGGCCAATGTCTGTGCAGCCTGGAGGCTGAGCTCCAAAGGAACCCAGCCTGTGAAGGAGCCCCTGAGCTTAGCTTCTCCCGAAGGTTCTGGGACAAAAAGAGAAACTATGTTTGCAAGTCAATTCCTACTTTTAAATTTTCATTACCGATGAGATCAGAAGCCTCCCATAGTAATTTATCAGTTTCCATTTTTAAAAATTGGCCTGTTGATACAGTTTATTCCTATGTTAAATTTAATGTTAACATTTATTTATTTAGACGGAGTCTTGCTCTGTTGCCCAGGTTGGAGTGCAGTGGCACAATCTCGGCTCACTGCAACCTGTACCTCCCGGGTTCAAACGAGTCTTCTGCCTCAGCCTCCCCAGCAGCTGGAATTAACGTGCTTGCACCACCACATCCGGCTAATTTTCATATTTTTAGTAAAGACGGGGTTTCACCATGTTGGCCAGGCTGGTCTTGAACTCCTGGCCTCAAGTGATCTGCCTGGGTAGGCCTCCCAAAGTGCTGAGATTCCAGGCGTGAGCCACCATGCCTGGCTTAATGTTAACATTTATTACAATATATATATCACACATATGATCTTAATGTCTGGTGCTTTGGGAACTTTTTGGATTATCATTTGATTTGCCTTTTAATTGTGAAAATGTAGTTCCTTACACATGACCCCTTGTGATTTTGGTGGGGGAGGAAACCAGCAGGATGGGTAGAAAACAGTAGAAACCATGTTTTTTATTAATCTCCTGGGACCATTCTCCCAATTTACTATTTTCTTAGACAAAGCAGTGCTGTGGAAAAGGATGGAAAAATGTTCTTGGCAAGTTCATCTGTGCACCAGGGCTCTTTTTGCGCACTTTGGATACAAGCTTGTGTGACCAGTCAGCTTGGGAGTTGATTACTCAGGCATTCTTTGGATTTTTAAACGAGGACATCCTATTGTTGTAGCATTGTGGACATGCACGTCTCACCTTCTAGTTGCTTCCTTTGTGTTTTCCTTTGTTTACAAAGCGAGGCGTTCCCACAAACCTTGTAAAGAAGGTCATGGTTTAGCTGTTTCATGAGTGATCTACTTCTCTGATTTGATTCGTTTGTTCATCTTTATAGAGCAGGTGAACCCAGTCCTGTTAGATTTGCTGAAAAAGATTTACTGAAAAAGAAAAAGAGGGAAGGGAGTGGGTCATTCTAAGAGAGGCTATCAAGCCAGGTAAACATAATAGAGCAAGACATTTGTCATTAATATTTCTGTGGCTTTCGATCTAGACATCAGTTACCTTTAACCTGGTGTGCATGAAGCAAAGGAGGAATGGAAAAGCCTGCCTCAAAACCATCAGGCTCACACCTGTAATCCCAGCACTTTGGGAGGCTGAGGCAAGTGGATCACTTCAGCTAGGGGTTCGAGACCAGCCTGGTCAACATGGCAAAACCCCATCCCTATTAAAAATACAAAAATCAGCTGGGTGTGGTGGTGCACACCTGAGGTACATGAATCTCTTGAGCTTGAGCTCAGGAGGCAGAGGTTACAGTGAGCGGAGATCACATCATTTCACTCCAGCTTGGGCGACAGAGTCAGACCCTGTCTAAAAACAGAAAAAAAAAAGCCATCAGCACAGAGCCATGACTGCTTGCTTAAAGTGAACAGACACTCCTCAAAAGAAGCACTATTCACAATAGCAGAGACTTGGAACCAACCCAAATGCCCATCAATGATAGAATAAAGTAAATGTGGCACATATACACCATGGAATACTATGCAGCCATAAAAAGGATGAGTTCATGTCTTTGCAGGGACATGGATGAAGCTGGAAACCATCATTCTCAGCAAACTAACATAGGAACAGAAAACCAAACATTGCATGTTCTCACTCATAAGTGGGAGCTGAACAATGAGAACACATGGACACAGGGAGGGGAACATCACACACCAGGGCCTCTTGGGTAGTGGGGCGCTAGGGGAGGGATAGCCTTAGGAGAAATACCTAATATAGATGACGGGTTGATGGGTGCAGCAAACCACCATGGCACGTGTATACCTATGTAACAAACCTGCACATTTTGCACATGTATCCCACAACTTAAAGTATAATAAAAGAGAAAGAAAAAAAAAGTGCTGTTTGCCAGAGTTCTCCAAGTAAAGTTACTGTTTCCGCCATTTTAAATATGAAGACATATTTATTTCAGGGAAAATACTTTGAGGCTATGCAAATATTCTGTTTCTCCTTAAAGTTTCACCCACTCATTTGTGAACGGTAGTTGGATCATGCCTATATTAGCAGTTACTGTGATGTTCTAATGATGCTTTTCCCTTTCTCTCATTTCTCCTACACTTTAATTGGAATTCCTCTGTAAGGAAGACTTGTCCCTTCTCCTTGATATTTTCCCCTAGTCAGTTATTTAGTTGTATTTCTATAGACTCAAAGATATTAATTTTCTTCCAATACAATCATTAATTATTTTGTTGCTTGAATTGCTCCAGCTTTGGCCTTTGGGAGCCCTTTGGGGTTGGCTCCTGTGCCCTTCTGCTGTGCCCTGTCACCTTTGTTGAGCACATCTTTACTTTCTGGCACTGTGAGATTTTTACGTTTCTCCATAAAGTTCATCAGAAGCACTATACAATGAGTGTCTTTTGTACAGCACTCAGCACGTAATTTATATTAATGTAAAGACAATATTAAAGGTTATCAAAGTATTGTTCATTAAAGGCAAATTACAGATGTTAAGTCCGAGTACTCAGAGATAGCAAGTATGAAAGACAGAAGCTCACCCACCTTCAATTTTTTCTTTTTTTTTGAGACAGGGTCTTGCTCTGTCACCCAGGCTGGAATGCAGTGGTGCAGTCACGGCTCACTGCAGCCTCAACCTCCCAGGCTCAAGTGATCCTCCCATTTCAACCTTCTGAGTAGCTGGGACTACAGGTGTGCGCCACCTCATCCGACTAATTTTTGTATTTTTTGTAGAGACAGGATCTCACTATGTTGTCCAGGCTGGTCTGAAACTCCTGGGTTCAAGTGATCTACCCACGTCGGCCTCCCAAAGTGCTGAGATTACAGGCATGAGCCACCATGGCCGGCCACACCTTCAGTTTTTATCCAAAAATATGTTACTACTACTGAGCAACATAGCAGTGCCTTTTAAGTCATACGATATCATTTTCAGTGTAACAGCTCCGATACTTTCTATTTCCAAACTGCATAATCTCCTCTGGTGGAAATGGGAGTTCAGTGGGACAAAGATGTATTAAATAAAATCCTATTTCTCTAGAAATATTCATGAGATGAATTTACATCATTTGAAATGTTGCATTAACCATTTTGTTAAAAGATACTCTTGTAAGAGGGAGGCAGGATGAGAAATTATGCATCTATTCATGTCAGCAGCTGGATCTGAATCTTGATATTAACTTCCCTTGTGCTGGTCAGCAAAAGTTTCTCCAAGGAAAAATGAAAGGACAATAGGAACAATTCAGAAGAACTAAACAATAAGTGAAAAAATGGAAGGTTCATTTTCATAAGTCAGAGAAACTTAAAATGAAAAATAAACTATAGTGTTTTGGATAGAATCACCACAACTTTGTTTAGTTAAGGCATTAAAATTAGGGCACATGTCCCGGTGTGATGGCTCACGTCTGTAATCCCAGCACTTTGGGAGGCCAAGGCGGGCGGATCACCTGAGGTCAGGAGTTCAAGACCAGCCTGGCCAACAAGGTGAAACCCCATCTCTACTAAAAATACAAAATTAGCTGGGCGTGGTAGTGCATGCCTGTAATCCCAGATACGCGGGAGTCTGAGGCAGGAGAATCGCTTAAACCCGGGAGGTGGAGGTTGCAGTGAGCCAAGATCCCACCATTGCACTCCAGCCTGGGCAACAAGAGTGAAAGTCCATCTCAAAAACAAAAAAATAAAAAATAAAATTAGGGCATAGCTCAGGGATTTTCAAAAATATTGTCTTGCCATCAGTCTTTCTTTTGTGGTAACGCAAATTTGACCACGCAGGAAGCAGATCAAGGAGGAGCGACACCGCATTCCTGTCCAAGAAGGAAAAGATATGCCTTGAAATAGACCAGAGAATAAACAAGACTCAAAACTTCAAGCAAGTCGGGCGCAGTGGCTCAGCCTGTAATCCCAACACTTTGGGACGCCGAGGCGGGGGAGGATCATTTGAGCCCAGGAGTTTAAGACCAGCGTGGGCAACATAGTGAGACCTCATCTCTACAAAAACTACAAAAATTAGCCGGGTGAGATGGCGCGTGCCTGTAGTCCCAGCTATTTGGGAGGCTGAGGTGAGAGGATCACTTGAGCCCAGGAGGTTGAGGCTGCAGTGAGCCATGATCACGCCACTACCCTCCAGCCTGAGTGACCGTGAGACCCTGTCTCAGAAAAAAAAAAAAAAAAGACAACAAAACGAAACAAACCCCCCAAATTTCAAGTGATCTGTCTTCACCTGTGTGAAGTTCGAAATAAAATTCCATGAGAAGACTGTCTTCTCCACATAGGACAGAGAGACCAAGCAGGACATAAGACAAACTGCTGATTTTTTCTTTTTCTTTGAGCCGACAGGGTTCAGCACACCATCTGCTGGTTTAGGTGTAGTGGCCTCTGTGATGCCTGGGTAAGTTTAGCTATGGGAAGGTATCATCAACAATGTTCAAAGACTTTTGACTCATCATTGTGAGAATGCACTGGGCAGCCAGCCAAGAATCTTCAGCACTCCAGATAACAGTCCACTGCAAGGCCAGCACAACTGTTTCCATGTTGAAATGTACCCCATCACTTTCAGGGGTCTGAGGCTCTTTGAGAGAGGGTTAGGATGACCCACTGATACGGCCTTAGCAAAGAGAACCACCTCTGGAATTGAGCAGACCCCCACACCAGTTCTTCTGGGGTTGGGGAAAAAAAATGTCCCAGTAGCAGAGGGTTTATCCAGGCTCTGTGAGTTTCAGTGTTTGTCAACTCTAAGATGGTATCAGAAGGCTTGATTGCCCTGATTAGAACATGATATAACAAGACATGTAATGAGTGAGGCACCAGGGTGCCTGGAGGAGGAATATTTGAGTATTCATCATCCCTGCCTTCAACATTTCACATTCTTTTTTTTTTTTTTTTGAGACGGAGTTTCGCTCTGTCGTCCAGGCTGGAGTATAGTGGCGCCATCTAGGCTCACTGCAACCTCCACCTCCCAGGTTCAAACAATTCTTGTGCCTCAGCCTCCCACGGAGTTAGGACTAAGGCATGCACCACCACGCCTGGCTAATTTTTGTATTTTTAGTAGAGAGAGGGGCTCGCCATGTTGGTCAGCCTGGTCTTGAACTCCTGACCTCAGGTGATCCGCCCACCTCGGCCTCTCAAGGTGCTGGGTTTTCAGGCGTGAGCCACCGTGCCTGGCCCACTTCACATTGTTTTCTTTTTTTTTTTTTTTTGAGGCGGAGTCTCGCTCTGTCGCCCAGTCTGGAGTGCAGTGGCACGATCTTGGCTCACTGCAAGCTCCACCTCCCAGGTTCACACCATTCTCTTGCCTCAGCCTCTGGAGTAGCTGGGACTACAGGCGCCCGTCACCACACCCAGCTAATTTTTTGTATTTTTTAGTAGAGACCGGGTTTCACCATGTTAGCCAGGATGGTCTCGATCTCCTGACCTCGTGATCCGCCCGCCTCGGCCTCCCAAAGTGCTGGGATTACAGGCGTGAGCCACGGCGCCCGGCCTTCACATTCTTAATCTCCGTGTTCTCTGATCCCTTTTTTAGGAGTCTGATATTGATGACACTAGGACTTCAATTGCAGCCTCTGTGTGGATGGGCCTCTTGTCCCTTGATTAGTCTCCTATTTCGATCGGTTTGACACACATGAACAGTATTTAGAAAGATGATGCTACTGATCTCTTGTTTGTAAGACCCTGACTTTGAGGTTTTTTGAAAAACTCATGAAACAGTTATAAGAACAATTTTCTACAGAAATCCCAGGACGGTAACCAATTTACAAGAGTTGCCCCGCCAACACAGGTGAGGTATGGAGACAGCCCCTCTCTTGGGTAGGGGGTCGGCTTTCATTTGTCCCTTTTGAGTCCACTAGCCCTCAGCCTCCTCCATTTCCAGGGGCCACTGATGTAATTTCTCTATTGTCTTACGTGCTCTTTGCCTAAATGTCTCCCATGTAGTTCACTATCGCTTCCTACCACCAGATGGTGGAAAGGGAAAAGGAAATAACGGGCCGGTAGAGGAATGTGGTGGCAGGCAGAGTATCTATGGCGAAAGGTGTGGTGGTGAATGGACCCAAAACGGAGCTTCTGAATTGCCCACGAATGCCCACGGATTCCCTGTTAACATTTTAGCGCCCACTCAAGGGTCGGCCGTCCAGGTCTGGGAGTCAGTAAGGCACAATAATGCCTGCTAGGGAGGGAGCCAGCCCTCATCTCAGCGGATTCCTGGGAACGTCAGACCTCGGGAACATTCCTAACACCCGAACCGCACCTGGCCCAGGCACTGGGGCGGGGCTTAGGCGGGTCCCAGCGAGGCGATGCGTCCCCTCGGCCCCGCTGCGTCCTTCGCCCGTTTTTCCCCACGTCAGTGCCACCGCCTCCTCTGTGCGGAACTCGCACCTGGCCTGCCTGCGTTCCCACGCCCCACCGAAGGGACGCCGCGTTTCTCTCCCTTCCAAGGGACCCTTTTCCTTCCCCTCCAACAGCCCCCCCGGGGAAAACTCATTCCAGATTGCCTCGATGCCCCAGGGCCACCTGCCATCACCCTGGGCAGGCGTTTGGCCCCGGGCCTGCCCTGGTCTCCATCCCCAGCCCGTCCTCCACCTCTTGTCGCCCCCTCCCGCTCAGCCCCCTTCTCCTCCTTCTCCACGTGCCCCTGCACTCCCACGCCCCTCCCCCAAGAAGCCCCTCTCCTCCGGTCTCGAGGAGTCTCGCGGCACTTCCCGGGGCGTCAGCCCAGCCGCCGCGGGTGGGTGGCAGCCGCGCGGAGCGGGGTGCCTCTGGCGCGGGCGGTGAGGAGGGCGCCCAAGCGCCTCAGCCGCAGGGACGCCCCCGGCGCCTGCCCCGACGCGGCCCCGGCCCCGGCCCCGGCCCCGCCCCTCTCCGGCCCCGCCCCCGCCCGGCGGCCGCGCGTCCCCGGCAGGCGGAGCTGCAGGAGCCTCGCGGCAGCGCTGAGGAGGAGGGGAGAGCGGGCGGCGCGGCCGCGGCTGCCGGGCGCTGGGCTGGGCGGCGCTGTTTTTTTTTTTTTTTTTTTTTTTTTTCGCAATTTCCACTCGCGGGGAGCAGGAAACCCGGCGCAGCCGGGCGCATTGGGCCGCGATGCAACAGCAGCAGCAGGAGTCGCCCCGGGGCAGCAGCGGCAGCAGCAGCAGAGGCAGCAGCGGGCGGCGCTGAGCCGCCGCCGCCGCCACTGAGGAAGAAGCCGGCCCAGCCGCCGCCGCGTCCGGACCCTCGCGCCTGGATCCCAGCGCCCCGATCCCGGCGCCCCGACCCCCACGCCCGCCTCTGCCAACTTTCACGCTGCCTCGGCGGCCCGGCCCGGCTCGACGCCAATGGGTGAGTGGGGGCCGCCCGCGTCCGGGCGTCCACTTCAGCCTTGAGGGCGGCGCGCCAGTCCCAGAACCGCGGAGCCCGGGAGGGCGCCCCGGGGGCAGGGTCCGGACGGGGGACACCGCGGTGGGCGCCCTCGCCTGCCTCGCGCACCCCCATTCACTCCCACTTGCGCCCGTGTGCCCGCCGAGCCCGCGCGCGGCGCCGACGGGAACCCGCGGGGGCCTGAGCCGACGATCACGGGGGCTGGCCCCGGGCGGCTCGGGCTGAGGGATGCAGGGGGTGTGGTTGGTTTTTCGGGTGGGCGGGGAGAGTTTTGTCTTGGCCATTTTTGCACCCGAGCGTGCCCTCCTCTGCGCTGCGGACACGGGCACCCGGACCTGGTGGGCTCCGGCCCTGCGCGGGGCTGCTGGTGTCTTCCTGGTCCTGTCTCGGGGGAAGCTGCAACCTCGGGGTCTTGGAGGGGGCTGGGTTGCCTTTGCTGGGGGCTGACAGGGGTTGGGGGGTGGGGCGGGAAACGCCCCAGTTCCTGGTCTGGCTCGCAGTCCCGGGGTCCAGAGCACCTGACGCTCCTCTCCTTGCGCCCCCCTTCCTCCCGGCCCCGACCCTTTCGCTGCTGCCTTCCTCCAGCCTGGCGAGCTCTCTGCTCCGTGATGCTAAAAGGCCACTTCCCATACTGTCCTTTAAGTCTTCAGGGTCTGGGACCTGGAAATGGTGATCCGGTCTTTGATTTACTGAGTAAACATCAGTTCGAAGTAGCCAACTAACCTTTGAACCCCTGGGTCCCATTTGATTTAGACCCCGGAGCGTTGGAACCACCTTGCTGCCCAGAGAAGCTGCCGCTTTATTGGCAAGGCACTTACGATTACTTGGGCTATTAAATGTTTGGTCTACCCAGGTAATGTTCTTGCTGACAGCCAGCTTCTGTTTTTCAGCCTCTGGCAGATTATTTTTGGATGTTCCTAGGCCAGGCATAGGAAGGCTGCAGATAATAATAAATCATAATAAAGTGAGACCTTTCTGTGTTCAGGTAATAGGGTTCCAGTACACTAGTGAGGATGTTCAGAAAGCCTGAAGGATTGGAAAAGAGGAGGTTTAACCCAGTCCGTTGTTGACAGGCAAAGTTAAAATCCCATTTGTGGTCATTTGCCAAAAAAGGTTTTCCTTTTCTAAGTAGTGGTGATCTGTTGTCCCCTTGGCTTAAATGTCACTTTTTTCACAGTGCCCTTCTCTCCCACCTGCAGTCTAAATTGGTTCCTGTTCCATTTTCTCATACAACACCTTTTTTTCGTAGCAGTATTACATATTTGTGCGTAACAGTTATCTCCTCTACTGTAAGCTCTGTGACCATAGGGACAGCACAGTGTTGCATAGTTTGCTCAGCACTTTTGGTGTGTGGCACAGAGCAGGACCTAAATATTTGTTGAATGAATGAATGAGGGGCATGAAATCCTCCTACTCTGCTGGGGACAGAACACTTAACTCACTCTTGTTTTGCTTTGGCCCATAAGATGATTTAGTTCATTGGCAGAAGTATATACTTTAAACCTTACAGGCCACTTTAGTAATGGGTTAATTTCTCCCGAGGTAACCAAAAATTCTGTTTTGATCACCTTTCATTTTGGGTGGGTCACCGAGAGGGTTATGCACAAAAAGAAGTTAATCCAAATGTCTTCTCCCATGGCCAGACTGTGCTTTCTGTATGTCAATGAGAAGGGGACTGAGTCTCATTTAAGAAGAATCAGACCTATTTTTCAGATTTGAACTGTTTTCATTCTTCAGAACTTCCTACGAAAAATAGAGTGCTCCTGTAGTTTTTAGTCCTTTTATACTTAATCTTTACTGCAACCATTATTGCAGGGGGAGGGGGCATCGATTTTCATTTATTTCAGGAGTTAATACTTAGAGGTGATAATGTCAAAACGAATGTAATTTAATTCATGTTTATAGTGGGATTTAAGGTGCTTATAGTAGTTTGTGGCTAAAAATCACCTGCTCTTTTGAAAGCATCTCCAGCAGTATATTTGTAATGAAGTGCAGTTATTTAACGGTTCATTCTGTATGTCTTCCAATGGAGTGATCTAATGGGCTGAGGTTGTGTGTATGCAGACAGAGGCCCACCCTTTCCCCCAAGTCTCTGGTTTTCAGATTTATCCAGTTTATCAATTTGATGCAATTTTATTCTTTTTTAAGAGGGAGGGTCTCGCTGTGTTGCCCAGGATGGATTTGAACTCCTGGACTCCAGATCTTCCCAAGTAGCTGGGACTGCACGCTCACACCACTGTGCCTGATTCTGATACACTTATATTCTTACCTGGCCTGATAATGAGTTTTCTCTTGATGGATAACATAGTAAAACTGTATCTTATATTTCGTTTTCTGAAAAATAACAGAAAAGAACCAAATCCCTAACCCTGAAGTGAAGCTGGTTAGTTGCAACATGGCCTCTTATAAAAGCCCATCAGAATGTGCCCTCTGAACTTGCTAGGAGATGCATGCCTACAGTGCCAGACACAGAGAAAGCCTCTTATAATTACAATTAAACAGATATTATGGTGACCCAAATCTGTGAGTAGTGAAGAGTTTGCAAGCCCACAAATGATTTCTGTTTAATTCCAGAGTAACAACAAAGTTTGGATAGCCTTTGGCAATGTATTTATTGTATTGGCAGTAGACTGCTGTATGCTAAACTAAAGCTAAAATGAACATAATGTGTTGGTCTGTACAAATGTCTTGAGTTAGAAATGGAAGAAAAGGCTCCCACCTTAATTGTACATAAGCTTTACCCACTTCTATCCATCTTGGCACGAGCAAAAGCTTGCTGTGGCTCTGGTTACACAAACCTTGGTGGTTTCTTCTCTTACTACTTCAGTTCTTTTGGCGTTACTGACATTCTCTCATCAACTCTTGAGTTTGTAGTTGTTTTTAATGTATTTTGCATACAGAAGTATTTGTTCATCTATCCATCCATCCATCCATCCAATGTTTGTTGATCTTTGCATAGGCACTGTGCTAAGAACAGGTGCAGAACAGAGACATGACACTTTGGGCTTCTCAGTCTAATGAAGGCTGACTTGAATGCAATTCTCATGGCAGTATGTAGCTGAAAGCCATAGTAGAGCGCATGAAAGATGAGTGGAGAAGGCCAATCTGACTTAGCCTGGAGAGTGCCCAGGACAGTGTCTTAGAGGAGATTGTGTTTGAGCAGAAATCTGGTTGAGTATGAGTCATCGCTGCCCTCCAGCCACACCAGGTTCTTGTGGCAGAGACTGAGAACAAGCACCGTGGGAACCGCGGGGCATCTCAGTAAGATGGTACAAGGAAGGATGACTTAGAGGACTTGCACCTGTGTCAGGTGGCTTGAGGGCGTGTTTAAGGAAGCTGGGCATTACTTTGGATTGGATGCTACCAGGGGGAATTTGTGATTGGGTATTTTAACAAATGTTCTCTAGGAGCAGGGAACATTGGAGGCAGGCCACAGCTATGGTTGGTAAAGCAGCAGCAGTCATTTGCATTATCCAGGATTGGGGGATATTTGGTCATGTGTGTGGTTTGGACAAGGTGCATGTTTTGTCCGTGTTCAGACATGATTAATGTGTGGTCTTGTTTTCATCTTATTCCATCCTGGTCGCAGAGTGGCCTTGTCTGATGTTGGTTTTCTAGGGAATTGTTTCTGTTCAACAGGACACCCTGGCCCAGCTGTGGGTGCCTGGCCAGCTCCCAGCCAGAAGAACTGCTCTTTCTCCGAGTTAACTATGTGACGGGCAGGGGCAGGGAATAGGAGGCAGTGGGGGAGGAAAATGGCTTTCTAGGTATATCTGTGGCTACTTCATATCAACCAGGTCTAGCCTGGACTGTTGTTCAATGCTAAGCACGATGGACATCTGAAATGCTATACTAAGGGAAGAGAGAGTGACAGAGAAAGAGCAAGCTGCTGAGAACCAAGAAGTCAGTGCTAATGGGAAAGACGCAGAACAGGAAAATAGCCCAAATACTTAGTGTTAGAGAAGGAGAGCCTCTAATGCAGCGCTTCTCAGAGGGTGGCCCCAGGCCAGTAGCACAGCCTCCCCTGCAACCCGTTAGAGATACAGATTCTCTGGCTTCATTCCAGCAGACCTCCTGAATCAGGAATGCTGGGGATGGGGCCCAGCAATCTGCATTTTCATGAGTCCTCCAGGTGGTTCTGATCATAGTCCAGTGTAGAACCCCTCCTTGCCTTACAGTTGAGAAAGCTGACATCCGGAGCTCGTGGTTCACTGGGGTACACAAGGCACTCTGTTCATAAGACTATTATAAGTCTTATAAGTACTGTTATAAGTGACTCATTACCTTAGAGAAGGAGAAAGACATACTCCTACTTCAAAACAAACTTCTTGTGTTAAGACAGTACAGTGTGGATTCTTCCACGAATCCAGTCCAACCCAGACCTCCAACACCTAGGCATTAGTGACACTAGGCAGCCGATCTCAGTGTTAGTCTCTGAGACTTTTACCAGAGTATCACACAGGCACTTCCCAGCATCCTTTACCCTCCATCCTCTTTAAAGGGGACTTTAAGTTACACTGTTTGCATTATTCCAGTGTGTAATATTTGTTCATGATTTTCTATACCTGGTACCTGTATTCGTTTCTGATTGCTGCTGTACCTACCACAGACTTAGTGCCTGGAGACATCACATGTTTATCATCCGTCACTGGGCGACAATCACGAAGTCAGCAGAGCTGCATTCCTTCTGGAGGCTGTAGGAGGGAATCCCTTTCCTTGCCTTTTCCAGCTTCCAGAACTGGCATTCCTTTGCTTGTGGCCTCTTCCTCTCTCCAAAGCCAGCAACGGCTGGGCAGCTCTCTCTCCCATCACATCATTGTTACTGACTCTTCTGCCCCTCTCTTCCACGTGTATGGACTCCTGTGATGACATTGGGTCCACCTGGATATTCCAGGCTCATCTCCAGGTCAGCTGATCAGTAAGTTTAACTCCCCTTTGCCTTGTAACCTAATATTCACACATCCTGGGCTTTAGGATGTGGGCATCTGGGGGCGGGGAGGGAATGTTATTCTGACCACTACACTGCCCTGTGGTGGACCTGACTTTTCCTGGTTTCTCTTGGATAACTGTGTGTTCATAGTCAACTGCCCTGTCCCTCCTTGGGAAGATTCCATCTTTGGTTCTATTTAGATTTTTACAGTTTATTAATAAAGCCGCCTTAAAGTTACATCTTGCATTCACTTTTCTCTCCTCTTCACTGCTGTTTTTTTGAGACAGCTTGTCCCACTCTTCCCCTTTCCTCACATAGCCTGCCCTACACCTACCAGGACTCTGGCACTGCCTTGATTGTGTTCTAGAAACTGATCATGCTGAGGTTATCCTGAATGATCCTTCTCCAATCACGAAGTACATGGTCTCAGGCCTCACCATGTTTGACTTCACTGAAGCTTGAGACTGAAGACTGGAAGTCTTTGTCTTCTAGAACACCCTATTTTTTCCTGATTTCTCCTACAGTCCTCCCTTCTTTTCTTCCACCCCTGTCCACCTGTGGAATGCTGTCATCTCTGGTCCCCTTATGTTTAGTGTGTCCTTGAGTGATTGCAGCCACTTTGCCAATTCAGGTGTCGCCTATTGACGATGCCCACATCTGTCCCCAGTCTTGGTCTCTGTTCTGAGCTCAGGACCCACCCACTATAAGCACCACAAGGGCAGGAACCTCGTCAGTTTGGTCATTGTGTTCCTGTGCCTGGTACACTGTAAGCCTAAGATTAACATTGGTTGAGCTGATTATCATTGGTATCCTCTCCTAGCTAACTTCACCCAGGTGTGTCTTAGACGCCTCAGACTGAGCATGTTGCAAACTAAGCACAGCATTTCTCCTCTGTAATACCTGCCCTGCCTCTTTTTACTTCCCATTTCGTTGAGGGTATCACCATCTTTCGTGTCACTTCCACAGGGACGCTGCTATTGTTCCTTGCCTCTTGTTCCTTCCCCTTTCCCTGCCCCTTCTGATGTACAGTCAAGCCCCAAGTGGCTCTGGAATTGACCCTATGTGTCTACCCTTCTGCAAATGCTTTAGATCCTGAATGCCTTAGTGAAGCCTTCGTGAAGCTCGGCAGCCACCAATGCTTTCGCTTATTCTAAGCTCATTCAGGTCTCTGAGACTTTGCCCACGTATTTCCCTTCATGGGGAACAGATGTCACTCTCTCCTCTGCCTTGTAGACTCCCTGTATCAGTTTCCTATTGCTGCAGTAACAAATCACTGTGAACCTAGTGGCTTGAAACAGCACAAATGTGTAATCTTATAGTTCTAGAGGTCGGAAGTTCAAAATGGATCTTACCGGGTCGATATCAAGGTGTCAGCAGGGTTGCGTTCTTTCTGGAGGAATTCATTTCCCTGCCTTGCCCGGCTTCTAGAGGCTGCCTGCAGTGCCTTTACCTCCTTCACTCGTGACCCCAGCCCTCCAACCTCTGCTTCAGTCCTGGCATCTCCTATCTTTCACCGAGCCACCTGCCTGCCTTTTATGAGGACCATTGTTTGACGCTGGGCCCACCTGGATAATCCAGGATCCCCTCCCCTTCTCAGGATGCCTGGTGAATCACACCTGCAAAGTTCCTGTTGCCATGGAAGGGAACATAGTCACAGGTTCTGGGGATTAGGATATGGCCATCTTTGGGAAGTCATTGTTCAGCCTCCCACACCGCTTGTGCATCTGTGGGAGCCTGCTCCAAAGGTGTGCTGTACCATACTTTGTTTAAAACATTTTTTATTTTTAATTTTTGTGGGTCCATAGCAGGTGTATAAAGTTGTGGGGTACATGAGATGTTTTGATACAGGCATGCAATGCATAGTGATACAACATTTCCTCTTGTATTAAGTCTCCATCTCCAACTGGATCTGCTCAGCTCCATTGCCCTGGCACATTGCCTGGCATACAGTAAGTGCCATATGTTAATGAATGAACATGTAACCCTTTCACCCAAGTACGGTTACAACTTGCAATTCTCCACGACTATGGACCACCAGGAGTGAGTGTGCAATTCTGTAAAGTCCCCTGGGCAGAGCATGTTGACAAGGTCTGTTTGCTGACAGTTCCTGGTGGCCCACACTGTAGTGGGTGAGAAGGGTGATGCCACATGTATTACATGGCTTTAACAAAGAACTGCACATTTTAAGATAGAAAATTCTCTCTGGCAGTGGTTCTGAACTGGGGGCAATTCTCCCCACCAGGGGGACACAGCACTATCTGGAGACACTTTTGGTTGTCACAGCTGGTGGCGGGGGTCAGGGGAGTGGAGAGTCATTCTACTGGCATCTACTAGTTGGAGGTCAGGGGTGCTGCTAAACATCCTACGATGCACAGGCCAGCCGCCCCCCGCACCACCACAACAAAGAGTTATCTGACCCCAAATGTCAGTCATGCTGAGGTTAAGGAAGCCTGCTCTGGGGGAACCCCGGGGGCTTATTAACACAGATGGCTGGAGCACCATTTCCTTACTTCATTATCAGTCCTTCTGGAACATAAGGCTTTGTATGTAACCACAGTCTTCGTTTTATGCACGAACCTACAAGTCACTAGAGAACAGGACTCTTTGGGACTTTCACCATTTTGTTCTTTGAATGGAGAGTGTCTTAACACAACTCTTGCCTCTCTTCCGTTGATACCTAGGTAGTTAAGCTGGGGAGAGGCAAGGGCTTTGGGGCACGAAGTTGTTAAACTTGCTTCTGGTAGTGTTTGGCCCCTGTAATGTTTTGTCTTTCTATTGGGATGTGCTTTTATGTGGGGGGACAGGCGATGGGTCCTCTGCTACTCACATATTGGTCCCTGGCATTGAAGTGCTGGAAGGAGCCTTGGCAGTCATGGCCCATGACATCAGATGATGAGACTGAGCCTCAGAGAGGCAGAGTGACAATGGTCCCCTAGTGGTAGAACCCAACTGCCTTCCAGTATGGAAGAACCAGCCCCGCCCAATTTCTGTAGGTGCTCAGAAAATGTCAGGCTCCTGCTTCCCCTCGTGAGGCTCTTGCTACAGTCTCTTTCCCTAGTAAGTTTTTTATTTTTTATTTTTTGAGACAGGGTCTCACTCTGTTGCTCAGGCTGGAGTGCAGTGGCGCAATCAAGGCTCACTGCAGCCTCGACCTCCCAGGCTCAAGCGATCCTCCCACCTCAGCCACCCAAGTAGGTGGGACTACATGTGCGTGCCACCATGCCCAGCTAATTTTTGTATTTTTTTGTAGAGATGGGGCTTCGCCATGTTGCCCAGGCTGGTCTCGAACTCCTGGGCTCAAGTGATCCACCTGCCTTGGCCTCCCAAAGCATTGGGATTAGGCGTGAGCCATCACACCAGGGTGTAAGTTTTTTTTTAAACAGATTTATTGATGTATAATTTGCATACCATACAATTTATCCATTTAAGGTGTGCAATTCAATGGGTTTTGGTACATTATTAATTTTACGCTAAAACATGTAACAAAATTTGCAATTTTCACCACTTTTAAGTGTATAGTTATACTGGGTATATTCACAATGCTTTGCAACCATCACCACTATCTAGTTCCAAAACTTTTTTTTTTTTAAATCACCCCTCCCTAGTAAGTTTCTAACTTGAAGGTCAGAATCCATGTCCCCTGGGGGTTCCTGGACCAGCCAGCCAATTTGGAGAACACTTGGAAGCCCAAGGATCCCAGTTGAGATTCCAAAGGAAGATAGGAAAAGGGAAAGCGTGGCTTTTTGTGTGTGTGTGTGTTTTTGGTTGATATTTCCTTGGGAGGCCCTTTATTTTCTCTCTCTCTCTCTCTCTCTCACACACACACACACACACACACACACACACACACACACACACACAAATTAGCCAGGCGTGGTGGCACATACCTGTAGTCCTAGCTACTCAGGAGGCTGGGGCAGGAGAATCACTTGAACCTGGGAGCAGGAGGCTACAGTGAGCCGACATCGCACCACTATACTCCAGTCTGGGCAACAGAGTGAGACCGTGTCTCAAGGAAAAAAAAAAAAAAGGTCTACATCATGGGAGAAAACACTGCAGTGCCAAACAGATCCCTCGAATTCACACACATGGTTGATATCATTCCACGTTTCTTCACTTAAATTCCTTCAGCTGGCAAAGGTCCACCAGCAACCTGGTTGATCATGAGCACTTGGTTTTCAACTTGATCATTATCTTATGGATAAATATCTTGCAGGCAGTTCTATAGTTTTCATTAGGGGACGCTTAAGGCAAAAGGTAGCTCATGGGTCTTAACTCTGTGGTCAACTGTGCTTATATTTAGCTTTACGAAGAAAAAACACTAATAACAAAAATCCTGTGATACTTGTCCTAACGGAATACTATCCAGTTGGCAAGAAAAGACCAGAAAAGGCCTCTGCTTACTTCCTTTCTGTGGCCACGGAAGTGGTGGGGGCACTGCTGGAGGCTGGTCCATCTCCAGGTGTGGGTGACAGAGTGGCAAGATGAAGTGCAGTTCAGTTCATACTGTTATTTCTATCTTGGATAAAATACTATAAACATTTCAATGCTTATTAATGACTCATTTGGCATAATAAATTTAAGTCCTTGAGCACCCAAGTACAGCATGTATAGACAGTTTAAACAACTATTTCCTTACACTTGAGCTTCTTACCAGCCAGTATGCAGACACCAGCCCTTGTGTTTTTGCCAGATTTTTCTGGACTGTTCTAGACTTAGAAGACTTGGGGCCATGTTCTAGGTCTGGTCCTCTGGGGCTGCACCAGTTTTAGCCATCACATGCCACCTCCCCATGTGAAAAGTCTTTAATTAGCTTAGTGTCCTGTCTAATTATTCCAGCTAGTTCTTAGGTTTGTGCCTGGAGCTAGACGGAGACGCTTGGCCCTCATTTTGGATGAAGACTGGGAAAGGCCATTCTTGCTCTGCTGCCCCCTCCTCTTAGCCAGCATCTTCATGGACCTCAATTTTCTTCACCAGGGTGTTCTGGGTGCTGTCTTCTGATGAGCATTTTACATAATAGCTTCTCAAAGAAATTCACTTCACAGAAGTGACTTCGTAAATGAACTTTGCCTTTCTCCTGTTTTGATCATCAAAACAAAACCAGCAAAAACATCTCTTCACAACTTGACCGAAATGGGACAGTTTTAAACCACTTAGCCAGTGATTTCTAATTACCCCTTTGTTCTCAGCAAACTATTAGATGGCAAAGAGAGGTGTCAACTCAAATACAGTAGGTCAATGAGCTCATCTGTGATCCATGAAGCAGGATGGACAGAGTAAGTGTTTGTTAATTGATGGTGATTTTTTTAAAGCTTAATTGCTGCTTTTGGCTGTCAGGAAACAAATGAAAGTAATTGGCTTGCGGAGGGTGGATTGTGGGGGGAAGAGTGAGGTGGAAGATTTCACCAATTGAAGAAAAAATTGGAAAGGGGGAAGCAGTTCACACTGTCTTCATCTGTTTTTTGGGGCATAATGACTACAGCTGCTTGCTTGAGACATTTTTAAAGTTAGTTTTTGGAATAGGTTATATATCCCCAGGATTCGAAATTCAAAAGGTGAAAAAGTGTTTACGGGAAAAAGTCTCCCTCCCATCTCTGTCCTTCAGCTATGCAGTGACCCTCCCCATAGGCTGCTGCTATTTTGTTTCTCAAGTTTTCTTCCAGGGAGCTTTCATATGTATACCAACACAGAGGCATTTCTGTTATTTTCCCCTCCTTTTTTAACGTCCTGATTAATTGATGATGGGTGAACTTCTGTCTAGCTGGGGATTTTTTCCCCCCCGGAGATGTGCATTGGAACGCTATGCCTAGTCCTTCCATCTAGTTTTGATGGAGGGATAGGTGGACTTCGGAAAAGTTCTCCAGGAGACTGCTCTATTGTCCTGAGGCTCAGCTGATCTGGGTTATTAATTGACAGAAACTTTGTCCTGGATCTTAACCCATCTAGGTGTTTTTTTTTGTTTGTTTGTTTTTGTTTTCTTGACAGAGTCTCACTCTGTTGCCCAGCCTGGAGTGCAGTGGTGTGATCTCCGCTCACTGCAACCTGTGTCTCCCGGGTTCAAGCGATTCTCCTGCCTCGGCCTCCCGAGTAGCTGGGATTACAGGCATCTGCCACTATGCCCAGCTAATTTTTTTGTATTTTTAGTAGAGATGGGGTTTCACCATGTTGGCCAGGCTGGTCTGGAACTCCCGACCTCAGGTGATCTGTCTACCTCAGCCTCCCAAAGCGCTAGGATTACAGGCGTGAGCCACCATGCCCGGCCTTAACCCATCTGGGTTTTGAACTCAGGAACAGTCTTCCCACTTTCATGTTGTATATATAGTAAGGACTTTCTTCAAATGATAGAAGCCAAGCAGGGCCCACTAACCTGAGCAAAAGGGATGCTTATTCTGGGGCCACAGGGACCTCTCATGCAACCCAAGGGTGCCTGCTGGAGGAGCTGGACCCCAAGAAGCAGCAGCTGGAGCTAGGTGTGGGCCAGCTGCCCAGTGTGCCCTCTGGCCATGCTTCCTCCCTGTCCCCTTTCTTCTGTGTGACTTGTTCATGGGGCACATGCCACAGTTCCAAATGCCTGTTAAGTGTGACTTGATTTGGTCCCAGTTCCACATTTTTGTTAGTGAGACTGAGCCCACCGGAGCTTCTGTCTCCCCCCACCTCCACCCTCCATATACACAGGTGGCTGCTCCATGCCCACATCCATGGTGGGCGGGAGGTGCTCAGTTCCAGTCCTGGTGTAAATGTTGAAGGAGGGCGCATGGAGGACCCAAATGAAGCCCTGCCCTGTGGAGGAGTGGGTGCTACGGGGCCGCCCTCGGGCCAGGCACTCTCAGTGAGGATGCTAGACTGCCTGCCAGTGTCGCCATTCATTTTCCCTGCCCTCCTCTTGACAAAGGAGTGACTGATGTGAGGCCGTGTGGCCTCTTCTGTGCTCTAGCCATCCAGGATGTTCATTCCATCCCCACAGAGTCCCTTCTATGAGGCTCCCTGAGGAAGGGCCCTTGTTGGAGCCGAGAACAGTTGTGCTTCAGAGTAATGGGGCTATTTTAATCCTTTGAGCTCCTGAACTGTGTGACTAAGCTCCATGTCACCTATTGAGTTGGCGGCCGTTAAAAAGTGTGTCTGTGCCTCTGGGGGCCCTTGGATGGGTTGGTGATAGCATGCCATGGGGGAAGGGTACAGTTGTGACATCGTCTGGCGCTTTTAGGGAACCTGTGGGTTTTTAAATGGAGGAAGAGATGTAGACATTGTAAAAAACAGCCACCGCCTGACGAGTTAACCCCTGAGGTAGAGATGCGCTCCAGAAAGCGGGCAGGGGGCTCTCGCCCTAATGCCTATCTCCTCCCTCCTGCCTTCTCCCCCTCTTTTTCTCCTCTCTCTCCCCCTACCTTTTCTCTCTCTGCTCTTTCTTCATCCCCTCACCCTTTCTCTCATCCCTCACTCCTCTTCACCCTGTCTCCCTCACTTTCTCTCATCCAGATCCATCTCCCCTACCCTCTTTGTCCCCGCATCTCTCTCCCATTCCCCTGCACCCCCTCTCCCCTTCCACCCTCTTTTCCCCACCCCTTCTCCCCACACCTTCTCTTTCCCTCTCAGTCTCTCTCCCCTCATCCTCACTGTCCACCCCCAGCCTCCTGACCCTCCCCACTTCTGCTCTCCCTTCCTCTCAGCCCCTCTGTGTTTTGCCCCTTTCTTCCCAGCCCGTTTCTCTTATTTTCTCTCTTCCTCACCCCTCCTCTCCTGGCCCCTGTGTCTTACCCTTCTCATTGCCCACATCCCTTCTCCACTGCCCCCTTCTCCACACTTCCTCTCCTGTTCTTACTAAGCCCTTCTTCCTTTCTTCTTCCCCCTCCTGCCTCTCTTCTCTCACCCCTCAACACCTCCACACCCCCCCCACTTGGCCCCCCCAACTCTTCCTCTCCTCTCTCCCATCCTCTCATCTGCCACCAAGCCCCCTTTTCTGTCTCTCTGCCCACTTCTTTCTCCCCCGACCCCAGTTCTCTCCCCGGAACCCCACTCTGGCCCCAGTGCCCACTCTCCCTCAACCCCTCTTCTCTCTTGCACTTCCTCCTCCTTCCCACATTCTCCCATTTCTTCCTTCAAACCCAGTATTGCTGCGTGCCTCAGATTTTCAATCCCACAGGGCAGGAAGAGCCAGGGACAGGGTTACTGGCCTTCTCCATCCCACAGCCAGCCATGGGTCCCTACTCTAGAATAACTGTGATTTTTATTTTAGTGTACTTCTTTTAGAGTTATATATATATATATATATATATATATTTTTTTTTTTTTTTTTTTTTTTTTTTTTTTTGAGATGGACTCTCACTCTGTTGCCCCGGTTGGAGTGCAATGGCATGATCTTGGCTCACTGCAACCTCTACCTCCCCAGTTCAAGGGATCCTCCCGCCTCAGCCTCCCGAGTAGCTGGGATTACAGGCGCACACCACCATGCCTGGCTAATTTTTGTATTTTTAGCAGGGACAGGGTTTCATTGTGTTATCCAGGCTGGTCTCGAACTCGTGGCCTCAAGTGATCCACCCACCTCAGCCTCCCAAAGTGCTGGGATTACAGGTGTGAGCCACTGTGCCTGGCACTATTTCTTTTTTCTTATGAACTCCTCTTACTATCATTCCCAAATATTTTGGTGTATTTCTTTTTAGGTTTTCTTTATTTTTATTTTTATTTTTTTTGATAGAGTCTTGCTCTATCCCCCAGGCTGGAGTGCAGTGGCATGATCTCGGCTCACTGCAACCTCTGCCTCCTGGGTTCAAACGATTCTCCTGCCTTAGCCTCTCGAGTAGCTGGGATTACAGGTGCCTGCCACCTCGCCCGGCTAATTTTTTGCATTTTTAGTAGAGACAGGGTCTCACCATGTTAGTCAGGCTGGTCTCAAACTCCTGACCTCAGGTGATCCACCCACCTTGGCCTCCCAAAGTGCTGAGATTACAGGTGTGAGCTACCATGCCCAGCCAGGGTTTTTACTATTAATATATACTTGTTGCTATATGTACATGTATTTTATATATACATGTGTATATATTTATATGTATATATATATATGTCCTTGTTTTTTCCACTTCATAGTCATCTTTGAAGCCAGTGTTTTTAGTAGCTGAATATTTGAGTTCATGCATCTTAATTTATGTAACTATTTCCCTGTCATTTGAGCATTTAGGTAGCTTCTATGATCTTGATATTATATAGACGAGGATGTGATGGACATATGTCCCCTTTCTATCCTGTAAGGAAATCACACTGTAGGCAGGGTGGCATTTTATATCCATTCTTTATCTCCATAGATGCCCAAATGACTGGACTGGCCCCTGATGATGAGAAGGAAGAAGAGTTCAGTCCAGGGGAATTGGCACATGGGAATTGGCAGGGTACTTGTCCTCCATGTGTTTGCTTTCAGTTTTAGTTCCAGAAACTCTGTGTTCATATGGCTTATCATCCCTTTTATATGTGCTCTGTGTGTGTGTGTGTGTGTGTGTGTGTGAGAGAGAGAGAGAGAGAGAAGAGAGATGGAGACAGATCAACTGATACTTCTTTTTTTTGAGACAGTCTTGCTCTGTCGCCCAGGCTGGAGTGCAGTGGTGCGATCTCGGCTCACTGCAAGCTCCGCCTCCCGGGTTCACGCCATTCTCCTGCCTCAGCCTCCCGAGTAGCTGGGACTACAGGCGCCCGCCACCATGTCCAGCTAATTTTTTGTATTTTTTTTAGTAGAGATGAGGTTTCACCGTGTTAGCCACGATGGTCTCTATCTCCTGACCTCGTGATCCGCCCGCCTCGGCCTCCCAAAGTACTGGGATTACAGGCGTGAGCTACCGTGCCCGGCCCCAACTGATACTTCTAAAAGCAACTGTATGTGGGCTTTTATGTTCCACAGCACTGTCCCTATTTCACTGCACCACTGTGGGGCAATTAATCCTGGTCTCGAGTTCAGGTGTAAGATTAGAGGACACACAGTGAAAGGTGAAATCCTTGGGGGTTTGGTTCCTTTGTTTTCTCTCCCGCTTTTTGCCATTCTTTTTCTTTCTTTGTTTCTTTGTTTCTTTTTTTTTTTTTTTGAGATGAAGTTTCACTCTTGTTGTCCGGGCTGGAGTGCAATGGCGCGGTCTCAGCTCACTGCAACCTCCACCTCCTGGGTTCAAGCGATTCTCCCGCCTCAGCCTCCCAAGTAGCTGGGATTACAGCCATGCGTCACCATGCCCGGCTAATTATTGTATTTTTAGTAGAGACAGGGTTTCACCATATTGGCCAGGATGGTCTCGAACTCCTGACCTCAGGGGATCCACCCACCTCAGCCTCCCAAAGTGCTGGGATTACAGGCGTGAGCCACCGTGCCCGGCCACCATTCTTTTACCTGACTGGTATTTAAGGGAATTTTGTTTCCCAGAACCATAGGGAAAACTGTGTCCTGAAGGCCCTGAGCCATCCATGTGACTTCATGTTTGGCTGAGATAGGGGTCCAAGTCCCTTGCTGGCAAGGGAAAGTTCGTGGCTGTAATAATCCCCTTGTGGTTTCTAGCTTAGCTTTGTGTCATCATGCACTCCTCTGAAAAAATTGTGCTCTTAGCTTTAAAGGGCACCAAGTAAGGGTGGCTAGAACCCCCAGGAGCCAGGCTGGATGAACCATCTCAACGCCTTGGCCTTTTTAATTCATCACTTTCAGTAATGGACAGGATTGTGGAAAGTATTCATTCTTCAGCCACCAAGTGTACGTCAAATGTCAGCTCATGTACCTGTTAAAAAAATAAGTTGAATATTTATGATGCCATCTCAGGGGCAAGTTTTGGTGAAAGTTCTAAAGTTCATGATAATAAATGTTAGAAAGCATTGGTAGCTAATATGTACCATATACTTTCTCCCTTTGTTACCTTTTCAAATTGTGAACATAACCTGACTTGAATTTGTAGGACAAACAAAACAGTTGACTCAATACTGCTGTGTATTGGAATTCAATTAAATTCTAGAAGTGTTTATTGAGTGCCTGTTAAGCATAAGATCTGATAACCAGGGGAACTCCTCAAACATATCTAGAGTTTCCCTCAATTGTTCATTTTTCTTAACTTTCATTTCCCTAATTGGGTGAAGATTGTGATGTGGTCATTTTATGAATCGCCCAACAAAATAAGCAGTTAAACCAAAGGGTGTTTGTTTGAGAAAGTTCTATTTATCCAGAAAGAAGGAAAGATATAAATTTTAGCAAAACACATCAAATTAGAAGACAGCTTTCTGAGATAGAAAAATGCCTAGTCAGTCTCTGAAACTCCCTCCTCACTGGTAGTTTAGAGAGAAACAAAACAGAATGGGGTCTCTCAAATGAGTGCTAAAGTTCCCCTCACAAGGAAAACATTTCTCAAGAATTCCTGCTTTGCCTTAAACCCACTACCATGAAGATCAGCAGTAACAGGAGACACGGCAGTGTGCTTCGGCCGTGAGGTTGTTGCTTGGTGATGTGACAGGCACATACTGCTTGCTCTGCTGCGGTCTTTTGTGTTCACTTGCTTATCCCATCTCTTTTCTCTCTTCAAACCACTGTGAGAATCCCTTCACACAGTTCTCTCTGAGGCCTTCTCATGTGGTGCTACACAATAAAATCAGTGCTGGAAGCTGATATGATAGTTGATGTCATGTCTATGACATCAAACATCATTATAAAATGTATAGTAGTGGGCTGGGCATGGTGGCTCACGCTTCTAATCCCAGCACTTTGGTAGGACAAGGTCAGCGGATCACGTGAGCCCAGGAGTTCGAGACCAGCCTGGGCAACATGGCGATACCCTGTCTCTATTTAAAAAATACAGAAAATTAGCCAGGCATGGTGGCATATGCCTGTAGTCCTAGCCACCCAGGACACTGAGGTGGGAGGATCACCTGAGCCTGGCAGGTTGAGGCTGCAGTGAGCCATGATCGTGCCACTGCACTCCAGCCTGGGCAACAGAGTGAGACCCCAGCTCAGAAAAAAAAAAAGAAATGTGTAGTTGTGGACTCATCTCTTGATGTAAGAACTAAAACACTGCTCCAGCTCTGTCCCCTCCCTCCTCTTTCCCTAGAGGAAGCAACCACCCTAAGTCTTTTTAAAATCATCTTTCTTCTTTTTTAAGAAATAATTTTATCATTTCCATATGTATCTCTTAAAAACAAACATATTGTCTGGTTTTGCTTGTTTTTAGTTTTATAAAACTGGGACCGAAACTGCAGAGACTTGTGATTTGCTTGTTGTCTCTGATTTTGCAGTTCATGTGTTTTTCCTGTCTGGTATTCCATTGTTTGAACATGCCACTGTATACTTACCCTTTCTCCCCTGATGGACTTTTGCTTTGCTTCCAGTTTTTTGCTGCTACGTACAGACTTCCCATCACCATTTGAATGAATGTCTCTGGTGTATGTGTGAAGTGTATTTTTTTAAATGTGCATAGCAAGGAGTGGTTTTGCTGGGTTTTAAGTTGCTGGATTTCCAAAGTGTTGTGCCAGTATATGTTCTCAAGAACTGAGTGAATGAACAAACTAATGAATGAAGAAGATAACATATTCATGGAAGGAGAGAGTATATGAATATTCAGCTTTAGAAGAGAATGCCTAATTGATTTTCAAAATATGTGTTCCTAGAGTGTAAACATCTCTGCTACTCCCTGTTCTCACCAATATTTGGTATCCCAGATATATTGGGATATAGGCTAAACTGCCATCACAGAGACCCCAAGACAGCATAGCTGTTTCCTTCTCAGGCTACTGCCTCCTGACCACTGGACTGGTCAGGGTGAGTGAATTGCTTTGCTCAGATTCCTTCTCTCTTGTGGACATGGTCGGAGCTGGCTCACCAGCACTGTGTCCACCTTTCAGCCCATCGCAGAGGGAAGTAGACGGGGAGTAGCTTCTCTTTGTTAAGGACATGACATGGAAACTGCTTACATCACTTCCACCCACACCCCATTGCAAAGAACTTAGCTACAGTCTCACACCCAGCTGCAGGTGAGTCTGAGGAAACAGGCTCCAGCTGTGTAACCATGTGCCCAGCAAAATCTGAAGGCAGAGGAGTATTAATTTCCTATTCCTGCTGTAATAAATTACCACAAATGTAATGGCTGCAAACAGCATAATTTATTGTATTCTAGTTTGTGAAATCAGAAGTCCAGAATGGGTGGGCAGGGCTGAGTGCCTTCTGGAGGCTCTAGGGGAGGATTCCTTTCCTTACCTTTTGCAGCTTCTAGAGGTCAACTGCATGCCATGGCTTCTGGCCTCTTCCTCACATCACCCTGACCCCTCCTCCCTTCATCTCATTTCCTTTTCCGGCTCTTCCATCTTTTAAAGATCCATGTGATTACACTGGGATCAGCCAGTTAATCCAGGATACTGTCCTCATGTCAAGATCCTTAATCAAATCTGTGAAGTCCCTTTAGCCACTTTAGGTAGCATATTCACAGGTTCGGGGAATTAGGGCATGGACATACTTTGTGGGGATTGGGGAGCATTATTCTGTCTACCATAGGGGAAGGGATGGGTTCTACAGACAGTCCCTGACTTATAATGGGTTGATTGAATGGTTTTCTGATTTTACAATGGTGGAAGAATGACATGCATTCAGCACATTCCTCATCATGTCCCCATAAACCCATCGTGAGTTGAAAATATCCTAAGTCAAAAGTGCATTTACAACTTAGGATATTTTCAACTCACGATGCGTTTATGCAGATGTAGCCCTGTGGTTAGTTGAGAAGCATCTGTATTTTTTAAAAGAGGAAGGGGATAATGGGTACTAGAGAGAATGATCAGTTTCTGCCATATCATACCATCGCATTTTTGCCAATCACATGGCTGTGGATATATTTTAAGTGTTAAGTTGTGAGAACTGGTGAATTTGCTGAAGAGAGGACTTTGTTTTCTGATACTTTGTGATTGTCGGGATTCAAATGTTGAAGTAATCCTAAAAAACAAAGCATATTTTTGAGGTCTTTCTCATGAGTGACAATTTCATCCATCAGTCTTCTGTTTGCCACAGTCCTTTTGCGGAGGGCATTCCCATCCACTGTTGTACTTGTAGCTTCCTCAGCAAAGCTAACAGAGCAGCTAGCATCCCTAGGATTAAGTGACAAGGTGTGTATTAAGATCCCGGCGCACAGTAGGGGCCCAGATGTGTTACAAATAAACAATAACAAAAGCCCACACTAGCACATCGTGGCCAGAGCCTTCTTGTGTGCAATAATCACCTCATCATACATTGCATGCACATAGTAGGTAGACAAATCAAACCCTCCTTTCCTAATACCCTCTGGCCCTCCAGCTTGCTGTGGACTGGACGTTTGTGTCCCCCTCCTATTCATTCCTGTGTTGCAGCCCTAATCCCTCATGTTGTGTTATTTGGAGATGGGGTCTTTGGGAAATCATTACAGGTCCCTACTCCTTTAGGCAGCTCGATTTAGAAGTCTTTTTCTTTTTTCTTTCATCAATTTTTTTTTCTTTCATCAGTCACTTTCTTCTGATAATGGGGGAGGTTAAGTCGCTAATTTGTCAAATTTATGTGCACTCATTTTTGTATATAAGATAGGACAAACTTTCTGTGGTGATAACTTAGGAGTCTGCAGGGGCCAGCAAGACTCATTTGTCCTTTCCTGGATCCAGCAGCACCATCCTCGGCCCCTTTTCATTGCCTCCCTGGGCTTCACTAAGACTGTGCTTGGACCCTTCCTTCCTTCCCTCCATGTTGTCCTAGGCCCTGTCTTGAGAAATCTTGGCTCTTAGTCTGGAGCTGACAAATTCTTGCTTAGGAGGTGGAAGAGAATCGCATGTCTGACTAAAATAATTCATACACACTGCAGTTGCAATTTCACTTTCCTGGGGTTTATAAACAGGAAGACACCACCAATTGGGTATGAGTTATTTATTTTTGAGGGGGGTTCGTGAGACATCTTATTTATCTTTGTTTTACTTGGTCTGCTGGAAAATGCAAGGAAATCCGATTTGTTGTAGCCAGACATAATTCCCTCTTCCCTTTCCTCCCTCCCCACCCCTAACTTGGCTGCTTCCTGAAGCACAGGAGAAGGGTCACCACTTGAGGAGAAGGCACATGCTGGTTCAGGAAGCCCCAGTGGGTTCCTGCAAGGACTCCAAAAATTATGCTCTGTGAGCACTAGTTTCCCTGGCGCCCAGGCCAAGACCACAGCCTTCTCAGGTCTTCTTGTCTATGCCGGTATCACTACGCCTGGCACAGTGTCTCACCAACAGGCAGCGAAAGAAAAATTTTGTTGAAAGAGTGAAAACAACATGTGACTTTAAAGCCAGAGCCTCATTTTCCCCAACCAGTTCAGAAATTTAATGGGATCGCATATTGACTTCTGCTCGAATGCATGTTGGCTATGGTTGAGGCGACCGAGAAAGCCAGCACTACTCAGTTTTCCCTGCTCTTGGCCTTGTCGTGTTGTAAGGTCTGTTTACGTTTGGATAGTATTTCTCTCAAGAGGCCTAAAATATAGGTAAAATCATCAGTGACGCCATCCATGGGAGAATTTTGGCAACACAACAGCATTTGTGCCTAGACCACTTCTGCTGTATGTATGAGAATCTTCCTGTGGCCTTTGATTAGCCGTTAACAGAAATTTCTTTTTCTTTCTTTTTTTTTTTTTTTTTTTTAAAGAGACAGGGTCTCGCTCTGTTGCGCAGGCTAGAGTGCAGTGGTGTGATCATGGCTCATTGTACCCTCAAACTCCTGGGCTCAAGCGATCTTCCTGCCTCAGCCTCCCGAGTAGCTGGGACCACAGGTGTGCACCACCATACCTGCCTAATATTTTAATTTTTTTGTAGGGATGGAGGTCTCGTTATGTTGCCCAGGCTGGTCTCAAACTTCTGGCATCTCGGCCTCCCAAAGTGCTGCAATTACAGGCATGAGCCACCGCATCCAGCCCTCAGAAGTTTCTTTTGCATTGAACTTGCCAAGAAAAGACCCATTTATATGATCAGCCCCTTGTAAAGCGCGTGCCCTGTCTTCAGGGTAGCTGAGGGGCTAGCTTGTTTTACTGTCCCCTCCAAAGTTTCCCTGCCATGGTTCTACCATAGAAGAAATCTTCTCCTTTATCTTCCTTAGTTGTGGTCAGCTTTCAGGCTTGCCACACTTCCTCCTGGGTGAGTAAAGAGGCACATTTGGGTGCCCTGGGTTGGGCACAGTAGATTTGAGATAAGGGAGCCAGAGTGCTCATTTCTGCAGCAGGGCTCTCATCCTGCATTTTAGGGAAGTGTCTCTGGCCCCCTGCAATGCGGGATGTTTTTCTTCTTTTTTCCTCTTGCTTTATGTTAGCTTAAACCAGTCCCTGGTGTTTTGCTTCAGGATTCTTTTCTTCCTCCCTAGGGAGTAATTGCTTAGAAAATGCCCTCCTGTCAAAAACACAAAGTCTTCAATGTCATAAATTGGTAGTGGAAACTCCTCCGTCATCTGGCTTAATATTTGAACTGTTGCTAATGGCTAAGAGATTGCAGCATGAAGGTGGGTCCCTTTGGAAGCCTGTTGGGTCAACTGGGGTGTTGGCTGTCTCCTTTGGTCAGTGTGTGTACAGTCATTTGGGGACCAGCCCATTTATCGCAGGCACTTCAATCTTTTAATGCTCTCACTCTTTGAAGAATTATAGGAGCCATATGCTGCTTCCCAGGTAACCGAGACTTGCTAAAAATAGAGCTTAAATGGCCCCACTGTTCTGGCATTGGAAATCGTTGCTTTTTATTTTTAGGCCAGCTTGTGTGATCCGTAGCTACTTTCAAGCCTGGGCAATAAGAATCACTGAGCAAGACCTTTGTCAGTTGAACACTGTTAAGGTTTGAACCTCCACTCCCAGCTAGTTGGAAGGAGAATCCAAATCTATTGAAATAGGGAGTGCTGACCTTCACATGGCTCCCCTCCTCCACCTCCACCCTCTATTAAGCAGGATTCTGTTTCACTGTGGGTTTAGGGTACTTACCACAAGAAAAATACGTTGCAAAGAATGAATTCTGGCTGTGAGTTTATGGCACCAGCCAAACAACCAGAAGAACAGACTGGCATAAAACAGCTTTGAGGCCATTAAAGAACACCACCAAGGCCGAGACCCATGCACTGTGGGTTTTGGGTGGTCTGAAATGGAAATTGTCATCACCATACTTAGGTGCAGATTAATGCATTAAATGATAAATAAGAATAGGCCTAACTTCCATTGCTCATTTCATAAGTAATAGTCTCATTTTACTATCCCCATTCTTGCCCACCTTCAGTTACAGAAATAACTCTGAGTGGGTTTGCTTTTTAAAGATCTGTGTCAAGCAGATATCTCACAAAAATGGCACAGGCAAAGTGTTCTATTTAGAAGTTGCCCTGTGACACAAAACCACAGTGTGTTTTCAGTCCTTGGGCACTGGTTTCTTTGGACATAAGTGCTAGGGGCATGGTGCCGGCCTTCCGGGGGAAGTGACTTGAAAGTGCTGTGGGCTCCGTATAGAGAGTTTTACTTCATTAACAGTCACTTATCCGTCAGGTCCAAAAGACGCAACGGTGGTACTGGTAACCAGGTATATTCGTTTCCTATTGTTGCCCTAACAAATTACCATAAAATGAGTGGCTTAAAACAACACAGATTTTACTGTCTTACAGTTCTGTGGTCAGAAGTTTGATGTGGGTCTCACTGGGCTAAAATCAAAGTGCTGACTGGGCTGCATTCCTTTTTGGAAACTCTAAGGAAAATCCTGTTCCCTTCCATTTCCCATCTTCTAGAGGCAGCCCGTATTCCTTGGCTCATGACCCCTTCCTCCATCTTCAAAGCCACCAACAGTGACCCAGGTCCTTTTCAGGTTGTGTCACTTGATCTTCTCTCCTGTGCCCCCGCTCTCTTTTTAAGAACCCTTGTGGGTACATTGGGTCCACCTGGATAATCCAGGCGACTCTTCCTTTTGTAAGGCCAGCTGATGAGCAACCTTAATTCCATCTGCAACTTTCATTCCCTTTTGCTTGGGATTGGGATGTGGAAATCTTTGCAGGGCGTGGGGGGGTGTTGTTCTGCCAACCCACACCAGGGACTTTGTTTTCCTAAATCTCCATGTCGGGTAGGGCCAAAGGGGCAGTCATTTTGGTGGCAGCCTACGTGGAAGATGGCTTCTATATTTGCAGAGTTTCAGGAAGTTGAGAGGGTTTCTCTTAGACCACTAGACTGTGAAGTTTGTCAGATACCTTGTTTCTCTGTAGGGTGGTCCTGGAGTTTTGATGATCCCAGCTGAGACTCTTACCAGGGGCTGCTAGAGCCTGGGGATGGATGGCTGTGAAGGGGAGCAGGGAGTTAGGATGACTGGTAGCAGCTGGGCTGGCCAGCGAGCGAGGAATGAGGAAGCAGGGGGATGAGGACAGGAAATGATAGACGAGTCTGCCCCTTGGGAGAGAGAAAATAGAAGATGGGGTTGATTACATCTGGCCCCAAAGAAAATAAAAGCATGGGCTTTTTTGTTTGTAGGCTTTGTGATTGATTCTACTGTTGAGTCAACTTAGACGCTGGGCTAAACAAATTTATTTGCTTACTTTTTGGACATCCAGTGCACTCTTGCCACTAAAAGCCTCAGGGGTTCATTGTGGCCACTTGGTGTCCCGAGGGAGGTTGGGGGGTGTTGGGTGTCACTGTCCAAACAACTCTCTCTGGAGAGAGCAGCAGCCCAGCTGGGGACCTCGTCCCAGGAGGGCTCTGCTCTGGAGAATGTAAACCGGTCTGGTACAGGCTCACAGAGCCTTAAATGTGTTCTCAAGAATTCTAACAAATAATCTGTTGTGAACTTAAACTGGTTTGGACTTTGAAGAACTGACAAGTTCTTTTGAGAAATAGTACGTGGGAGCTTTGTGCATCCTTTCCCACGGTCCCATGACTGGGAGGTATGTTACAGTGAAAGCAAGTCTCAGACGCGTTTTGGCCACTCATTCAGACACTTGTTAGTAAGCAGGCATGAAGAGAGCCCTGCTTTAGCTGGGCGTGGTGGCACATGCCTATAGTCCTTGTTACTTGGGAGGCTGAGGTGGAAGGATTACTTGAGCTCAGGAGTTCAAGGCTGTAGTGAGCTATGATCCTGTCGCTGTACTCCAGCCTGGGCAACAGAGCAAGACCCTGTCTCTTTAAAAAAAGAGAGAGCACACTGCAGTCTGTTTTGTAAGCTCAGCAAAGCTTGAGCCCTCTGGCCGGGCCCCTTTTGGGAAAGAGACATTCAAGGCAGATGCCACTGTATTCCAGTGCCGGGATTCAGCTAACCCCCAGGGAGGGGACAGGGTCCTCCTTTAGTGGTTGACAATGGCCCCTGACAGTCCTGGGCCTCTTCTCTGAAGGGGGCAGACTGCTGTTATTTCTAGATTCTTTTGTGCGGTTCTTCTGAGGATGGAGATGGTGGCACAATATTTTCACCCAATTCCTACAGCAGAGAGCCACTGCTTGTTTTCATCATGCTAATTAACCAACTCTGGTGCAAATGGACTCTGATTAGTCTTTTAAATGCTGATCCACCATCCCTGGAGTGCTTGTTTTTCATTTGGATACTTCAATTGTGAGCTGACCTCTTTTAGGATAAGGATCAAAGCCAAGTAATACAGAGCTATATGAGGAGACTTCAACAAGTTCATGGAAAATGGGTATTATGAAAAAACTATTCATGGATTTAAATTTTTTTTTTTTTGCACCAAAATAAACTCACACTAACTTGGCTGTAACATGTCTGAATAGTATCTAGTTTGAGGCACTAAGAAAGATAAGACACCAGTTTGGAAAGAGCCCCTATCAGAGCAACATGAATTCTGCTAAAATTGAAGCAAGAACAAACACCAAACTTATAGTGAAGCTTGAGTGGAAGAATGGTGAAATAACTGATGCTTTACACAAAATTTATGGGGACAATATTCCAAAGAAATTAGCAGTTTACAAATAGATAGCTCATTTTAAGAAAGGACAAAACAATGTTGAAGATAAGGTCTGCAGCGGCAGACTATCCATATCAATTTTCGAGGAAAGAATTTATCTTGTTTATGCCCTAATAGAAGAGGACTGACAACAACAGAAACAATAGCCAACACCACAGACATCTCAATTGGTTCAGCTCACACAATTCTGACTGAAAAATTAAAACCGAGCAAATTCAATGGGTGGCAAAACCATTGCTCTCAGATCAGGTGCAAACAAGAGCGGAGCTTCCAGTGGAAATTCTAAACAGGTGAGATCAAGATCATGAAGAATTTATTGGAAGAACTGTAACAGGAGATGAAACACGGCTTTCCCAGTGCCATCCTGAAGACAAAGCACAATCAGAGCAGTGGCTACCAAGAGGCGGAAGTGGTCCAGTCAAAGCAAAAGCGGTCAAGAGCAAAGGTCAGGGCAACAGTTTTTGGGGATGCTCCAGGCATGTTGCTTGTTGACTTCTTGGAGGGCCAAAGAACAATAAAATCTGTTTATTATGACAGTGTTTTGAGAAAGTCAGAGCATGAGCAGAAGAACATCCAGGAACAGTTCACCAGAGAGTTCTTCACCATGACAATGCTCCTGCTCATTCTCATTCCTCGTATCAAACAAGGGCAATCTTGTGAGAATTTTGAGGGGAAATCATTAGGCATCCACTTCACAGTCCGTATTTGGCTCTGACTCCTTTTTTGTCCTAATCTTTAAAAAAAATCTGTAAAGATCACCTATTTTCCTTCAGTTAATAATGTGAAAAAGACTGCATTGACATGGTTAAATTCCCAAGACCCTCAGTTCTTTAGGGATGAACTAAGTGGCTGGTGTCATCACTTGCAAAAGTGTCTTAACCTTGATGGAGATTATGTTGAGAAATAAAATTTATATTTATAATTTTATCTTTTAATTCTCTTTTCCATGAACTTTTTGAAGTCCTCATATAGTACACTGTTTCTTTTTTAGTGTGGATTGCTATTTTTATTTATTTTTTATTTATTTTTTTGAGACAGAGTCTTGCTCTGTCGCCCAGGCTGGAGTGCAGTGGCGGGATCTCGGCTCACTGCAAGTTCCGCCTCCTGGGTTCATGCCATTCTCCTGCGTCAGCCTCCCGAGTAGCTGGGACTACAGGTGCCTGCCACCACGCCTGGCTAATTTTTTGTATTTTTTAGTAGAGACGGGGTTTCACCGTGTTAGCCAGGATGGTCTCGATCTCCTGACCTCGTGATCTACCCGCCTTGGCCTCTCAAAGTGCTGGGATTACAGGCGTGAGCCACCGCGCCCGGCCTGCTGTTTTTATTTTTAACTTTTTATTTTGAACAAACTTTAGACTTATGGAAAAGATGCAAAAATGGTATAGTTTCCATATATCCCTTTCCCAGCGTCCCATAATGTTAACATATTATATAATCATAGTACTATTATTAGAATCAGGAAATCAACATTGCTATCATACTATATATCTAAATACTATATGCTAAATACTATACTATGCTATACTATATCTAATACTGTACTATAGATCTTGCTTAATTTCATCAGCGTTTCCACTAAGGTCCTTTTTTTTGTGGTTGTTCTAGGTTCCTCTTCAGAATCCATGTTGCATTTAGTTATTTCTCCTAGTCTCCTGCAGTCTGTAACAGTTCCCCAGTCTTTCTTGATTTTCATGACCTTGATGCTTTTGAAGAGTTATTTTGTTGAGTATCCCTCAAATTGGATTGGACTGGGGTTATGCCTTTTAAAAATCGTGGTAAAATATACATAACATAAAATGTACGATTTTAACCGTTTTAAGTGTACAATTCAGTGGCATCACGTACATTCTCAAGGTTGTGTAACCATTATCTGTTTCCAGAACTTTTTCATCATCTTAAACAGAAACTCTGTACCCATGAAGCAGTTACTCTTCATTCCCCCTCCCCCCAGTCCCTGGTAATCACACTTGTACTTTCTGTCTCTATGATTTTGCTGTTATGGGTACCTCATATAAGTAGAATTATACAATATTTATCCTTTTGTGTCTGGCTTCTTTGACTTAGCTTTTGAGGCTCATCCATGTTGTAGCATGTATCAGTACTTCTTTTTTTTTTTTTTTTTTTTTTTAGAGGTGGGATCTCACTGTGTTGCCTAGGCTGGAGTGCAGTCACTGTTCACAGGTGGGATCATAGTGCATTACAGTCTTGAACTCCTGGGCTCAAATGATCCTCCTGCCCCAGCTTCCTGAGTTGCCGGGACTACAGGTGTGTGCCACTGTGCCTGGCCTGTTCCTTTTTAAGGCTGGGAATAATATTCCATAGTATGGATAGAGTACATTTTGTTTAGCCATTCATCTCTTGGACACTTGGGTTGTTTCTACCTTTTGGCTAGTGTCAATTATGCTGCCATGAAAATGGATGTATGAATACTTGGTTCACATTTTAAAAGGAACTTGGAGAAACTGGAGAAGAGACAGTTTGGAGCAGGCAGGAAAAGGCACTATTTTGTGTTTCCCATCCCTGACTGAGGCTTTCACAGAAGCAAGGGAGACTGAGATGCAGTGGGGCAGGGAGATGGCAAGTGGACTCAGAGACAGGTGCCAGATGGTTGAGAGGCCAGGAGGGGACAGGGAGCCCAACCTATTATACTTGTCCAAAGGTGCTGCCACTAGGAGAATGCCCAGAAGGTGCAAACAAGCCCACTGGACAGGGTCAAAGGCCTAGGAACCAGTAGGAGAATGGGTTAAGACCACGATTTGCTGCAGAAAGCACAGTTTGCTCCACACCACCCAGAGCCAGGCAGGATGGTATAGGCATGGGTTGGGTTGAAAATTAAGTCCACTTAATATTTCTTCTTGATGTTTTTCAAATTTGGGGGACTATCTTCCAGTAAGAAATATATCTTACCTTGCAACCTTGTAAACACACCTGTCTTTAGTTATGATTGAAATAGTAATTTCAGGCTGGGCATGGTGGCTCATGCCTGTAGTCCCAGAACTTTGGGAGGCTGAGGCGGGTGGATCACCTGAGGTCAGGAGTTCAAGACCAGCCTGGCCAACATGGTGAAACCCCGTTGCTACAAAAATACAAAAATTAGCTGGGCATGATGGCAGGTGCCTGTAATCCCAGCTACTCAGGAGGCTGAGGCGGGAGAATAGCTTGAACCCAGGAGGCAGAGGTTGCAGTGAGCCGAGATTGCACCATTGTACTCCAGCCTGGGCAACAGAGCAAGACTCTGTCTCAAAAAAAAAAAAAAAAATAGTAATTTCACAACAAACATTTGATGTGCTCTCATATTTCCTATGCAGTTCTGTTTCATTAAAAAATGCTTCTTGTGACCTGGGTTCCTGGGTTGCCTTCATCTTGAAAACACTGTACTACACAAAGCCTCATATGCGAAGTTCTTTCTGCCAGTTACTTTTCTTTCTCTATCAAGTTTTTGTCCCTTTCCAGGTGGAAAATGTAAACCATGTAATTGATCACGTTTCTCTTTTTGTTTTGGCTATGAGGCAACACAAACCTTGGCTTGACCAAGCGATAGGTTTCTATATGGCGGTCATATACTGTACATACTGATGCCTTAACTTTTCCTAGCTCTTGACCTTCTAGCTATATTTTTCCTGATTCTAATTGGTCATATATTTTTGTTTTGTTGAATTCTTGGGAGCTGCCACAAATCTATATGGAGTGTGATGATGGAATATATAACAAATCATGGAGAACTTTTGATCTTGACTGAGATAAATTGTTGAGTAAAGTCTGCATCTTTAGAGATTTTGTTTTTGAGACAGGGCTTTGCTGTGTTGCTCAGGCTGGAGTATAGTGGCATGATCATGGCTCACTGCAGCCTCGAACTCCTGGGTTCAAGCCATCCTCCTGCCTCAGCCTTTGGAGTAGTTGGGACTACAGGTGTGTACCACCACACCTAGCCAATTAAAAACAGTTTTTCTTTTTGTAGAGATGGGATCTCACTATGTTGGCCAGGCTGGTCTTGAACTCCTGACCTCAAGTGATCCTCCTGCCTTGTCCTCCCAAAGTGCTGGTATTACAGGTGTAAGCCACTGCACCTGGTGAGATTTTATTTTTTTTGTGAAGCACAGTCTGGACGATATGATTTTCTTTTAGCTTTATGATTCTCCGGTTTACTTTTCTGGCTTTTGTTTCAGATTACCTAGAAAGCAACCTCTTCCTTTTTAATTTAATTTTATTTATTTTATTTTTATTTTATTTTTTAAGATGGAGTCTGGCTCTGTCAACTATCCTGGAGTGTAGTGGCACAATCTTGGCTCACTGCAACCTCTGCCTCCTGGGTTCAAGTGATTCTCCTGTCTCAGTTTCCTGAGTAGCTGGGATTACAGGCGTGCACCACCACACCCAGCTAATTTTTGTGTTTTTAGTAGAGACAGGGTTTCGCCATGTTGGCCAGGCTGGTCTCGAACTCCTGACCTCAAGTGATCCAC
Source organism: Pan paniscus (assembly GCF_029289425.2). Classification (NCBI taxonomy): domain Eukaryota; kingdom Metazoa; phylum Chordata; class Mammalia; order Primates; family Hominidae; genus Pan; species Pan paniscus. Next base: position 21,660,221 of record NC_073272.2, on the reverse strand, counting down.
CTGCCTCGGCCTCCTGAAGTGGTAGGATTACAGGTGTGAGCCACTGTGCCCAGCCCCTTTCCTTTTTAAAAAAAGGAATTTATCATAGTGGCAAAGGTAGAATTCAAGGAAGTTTGGAATTAGTGTGGAGGGAAGGTGTCATTTCATCTTTAATTAAGGCCGTTTTTACTTGTACTCACATTGCATAGAATTCTGTTTACGCAGGTGTTTTTGTTTGTTTGTTTGTTTGTTTTTTTAACAGAATCTTGCTCTGTCGTCCAGGCTGGAATGCAGTGACACAATCTCAGCTCACTGCAACCTCCGCCTCCCAGGTTCAAGCGATTCTCCTGCTTCAGCCTCCCGAGTATCTGGGATTATAGGCGCATGCCACCATACCTGGCTAATTTGTGTATTTTTAAAGAGACGGGGTTTCACCATCTTGGCCACGCTGGTCTCAAACTCCTGACCTCAAGTGATCCACCCATCTTGGCCTCCCAAAGTGCTGAGATTACAGGTGTGAGCCACTGGGCCCAGCCACAGGAATGTCTCTTAATCAACCTCCTTGCTTCTATTCCCCTGCCTCATCTCAAGTTCCCATTCCCCTACTTGATTTACCATGTTTGCTGTCTAACTAGTGTGTTCCTGCCACCTGCAGCCTCTGCCCATGAGTCCTTCTGCCGCGGGTGTCATCAGAGAACACACATTTATAGTTATACTTCCTCTCTGCTCCCAAACCTCCAGTTACTCCCCAGACTTGCGGATAATGCAGTCTTTTGAGCTTGTATCAAGGACAGAGCCCATCTTGCCAATTGATTAGAGCACCCCAGCTTTCACCCTGCCCTCCCCGCCTCCAGTCCTTAGGTTGGAAAGCTCTGAGAGAGGATGAAATGGACAGACCATCTGATGCACATGGACCTCTTGAGAGATGATTTAGACCAGGGAGGATGAGTTTGGAGTTGAATCCATTTTTAAGTGAACTCTCCACTAAGCAAAAAAAAAAAAAAAAAAAAAAAGACTAGTATTAGCTCTAGGGGAAAAGAAACTAGTGATAGGAAAGAAACATAATCTTAGTGTACCATGTGGCTAGGCTTTTAGTAATGTTTGTTTAGGCATAAGGATGTAAATACTTGTGTTAGTTTTGTAGGGCTGCCAGAACAAAGTACCATGGATTGGGCACCTTTAACAACAGAAATGTATTGTCTCACGGTCCGGGAGGCTGGAAGTCTGTGATCAAGGTGTTGGTGGGGTTGGTTCCTTTTGAGGGCCATGAGGTTCCTTTCGAAGGCTGTAGTTGCCTCTGGGGAGGGGAAGTTGGGGAGAATGAAGAATGCTTTTTTTCCATAAGAGACCTTTACAGCTATTTGAAACTTTAACTGAGTGTGAGGGTGACTTGGGTGACCTGGGTCAGCATAGCCTGTGCCGCCTGCACCGAGCTGCTCTTGCCTTCATTCGAGGTGAGAAAAGGAAGTGGGGATGTTATCGGCCTTAAAGGTCGCTACTGACAAGAAGCGAAGTCTTGGGCTTTCTGAGGCCCATTTATCATTTCATTCTAAAAGAACCCAATAGTTACTTTTTAGCTCCTTATATGAGATCTACTTTAAGATATTCCAAAGCAGGGCTTTTTGGGGGAGGGTAGTGTAGTTCATTGCATTTTTGTAATTCTTCAGAAGATATCTACTTTCTTCTCTCTGTTGCAGTTGTTGATTTAGAAGCAAGCTAGGAGCATATGACAGAAACTGTCAGTAACCCACTCTGAAGTTAATTTTGTTTTGGTTACAGGTAATAGTTTCATGTCTACTTCTGTGGGGAACAGCAGTGATAGATTTCCTCTCCTTTTTTTAAAAAAGCTTTCCTTTTACCTGTGCAAACCTCTCAGTCTCCCCATGCTCCCATGATGCGATGGGGGAGACACTGAACACCCAAATGGGCATTTCTATCTGCAGAAACCCTAAGTTCCTTCTACTGGTGTTAAATAGCTTGTGGAATGTGTTAGTCTGTTAAGTAGCCAGTGGAATGAATGTATTAGGTCATCTGTGGAAACAATTAGAAGAAAAAAATCTGGCAAAGGAGCAGACCAGGAAAGTTTAAAAAAAAATCCTTTCTGGCACGCAGTTCAATTAGATTAGTATGAGTTGTTAGAAATTAATGTTTGCGGTGTCAGTGAGCACACTTAAACGACAAAAAAGAAACTCAGTTGCAGTATGTGGCACATCATTAAACATATACTCAGATGTTTATTTAAAAACTATAGATCTGTATTTCTTGTATGTGTAGCACTGAGCCAGGTAGAGGCTATGTGTAGCACTGAGCCAGGTAGAGGCTAAGAGTAAATGAAAATATATAATACCTGGTCCTTTCTCTTAAGGAGCTTAAATCTGTTTGGAGGTAGCAAGACATAGAATGTAAAAGATAATGAAAGGGTTAAAATAACAGTCTGAGACAGGGATCAGCAAACTATAGCCTACAGCTAAAATCTGGCCTTCTGATTATTTTTGTAAATAAAGCTTTATGGAACACAGCCTCACTCATTTATGTTTGTTGTCTGTGGCTGCTTTAGTGCTGTAAAGGCAGATTTGAGGTGTTAGAGTGGAACATTGGTCTCACCAAAGCTGAAATACTTACTATCTGACTCTTTAAGAAAAAGCTTACCGGCGGGGCATGGTAGCTTATACCTGTAATCCCAGCACTTTGGGAGGCTGAGGTGGGTGGATCACCTGAGGTCAGGAGTTCGAGACCAGCCTGGCCAACATGGTGAAACTCCCTCTCTACTAAAAATACAAAAAATTAGCTGGGCATGGTGGTGCGTGCCTGTAATCCCAGCTACTCAGGAGGCCGAGGCAGAAGAATCGCTAATTGCTTGAACCCAGGAGGCAGAGGTTGCAGTGAGCCGACATCGCACCACTGCACTCCAGCCTGGGTGACAGAGTGACATTTCATCTGAAAAAAAGAAAAAGAAAAAGCTTACCAACTCCTTGTCTGGGATAATAATTCAAAAGATGTTACAAAGCAGTGTATGAGGAGTAAAAGTGATTTAGTGAACGCTATAGTTAGTAAGTCTGAGAATGATGGAATGACAGGTGGCCTGAAAAAGGGTTTCGAAGGTGACCTCAGACCAAGAGATTGGAGGGCACTTTGTGATGTAAAGAGTTGGAAAGGAGATTTTATGGATGGGAGCATCCATGGGGCTCTTGGGGGAAGATCGTGTGGGGAGATGGGGACCAGGACTATCCAGCTGGACTTAGAGCCAGGTATAAATGCAGGTGACGTTGTTAATGTCAAACCTGTACCATATTGAAGCGGCCTTTGAGTTCCAGGATCAAGACTGGGAACTTCCTCAAACCCATAATATCTTTCAAAGGCAACACTCATTTACACAATCAATATTCATTCCAGACCTATTATGTGGTTGACTCCAAGGGGATGTTAACATACATGAAGGCACATCGCTCTCGTAGACTGGTGAGTCCAGCTTGTTTGACTCAGTGCTAGTTCTAGGTATGTTTAAAGAAATAGCTGTTGGCTGGGCGTGGTGGCTCACACCAGTAATCCCAGCACTTTGGGAGGTGAGGCGGGCAGATTGCTGGAGGTCAGGAGTTTGAGACTAGATTGGCCAACATGGTGAAACTCCGTCTCTACTAAAAATACTAAAAATTAACCGGGCGTGATGGCACATGCCTGTAGTCCCAGCTACTCAGGAGGCTGAGGCAGGAGAATTGCTTGAACCCAGGAGGCAGAGGTTGCAGTGAGCCGAGATCATGCCACTGCACTCCAGCCTGGGCAATAGAGCAAGACTCCATCTCAAAAAAAGAAAGAAAGAAAAATTGTCATTTAGAAGAGAGGTTTAACCTCAAGACCCTCCAAAGGCTGCTAATACCAGGAGACTTGTATGGACAGGTAGTCTCCCATTCTGTGAGGACAGTGTTCTAGAGAGAGTCTTTGAGAAGGGACTTCTGGCTGTTGTTTTTTTTTTTAGATGGAGTTTCGTTCTCTCTTGCCCAGGCTGGAGTGCAGTGGTGCGATCTTGGCTCACTGCAATGTCTGCCTCCCGGATTCAAGCGATTCTTCTGCCTCAGCCTCCCAAGTAGCTGGGACTACAGGCGCCCACCACCATGCCCAGCTAATTTTGTATTTTTAGTAAAGATGGGATTTCACTATGTTGGCCAGGCTGGTCTCGAACTCCTGACCTCAGGTGAGCTGCCCGCCTTGGCCTCCCAAAGTGCTGGGATTACAGGCATGAGCCACTGCATCTGGCCGAGAAGGGACTTCTGAAAAGGAATGTTGTGTAGGTGAGAGATGTGCCAGGGGGAAGGGAGGAGGAGAACCCCCACCCATCCTTAGACACTGTATTGTCCTTCCTTCCTTTTAGGGCTTCTGTGCTGCTGTCTACCATTTTTTTTCTGGGTCTGCAAAGCTCCCTGCACATATCCTCGCAGGGTGTGCTTCCACCCTTTAGGTACCCAGCCCTATGCAGTTGGTGAGACATCATAATGTTTCCACATGCCACCATCTCCCCTACTCCCTGACCACCCCCTCCAAGCCTGTATCCTGCTGTCTTGGCATCTGTTAGGCACTGAGCTTCCCCACTTTCCCTAGATCAGTCCTGCCACAGGCCACTGAGCTCACCCCAAAATCCTTTCTCTCCTACCTGGACACAGCCCTGGGGCACCTGGGCCCTGCTTGTCTCTGGCCCTGCAGTGGTCCTCATTGTCACCCATTAATGCTTCCATTTACTTCTCTCTCACTCTTTTTTCTTTTGTAAATTAAAACACACACACACACACGTGCACACGCACATACACACACATACACAGAGACAGAGATAAAAGAAAATTCTGTAGTGCATTTTGCAGTGAGTTTATTCCAGACTTTCTCTCCTCAAGCTCCTCAAATTCTCCTCTCACCTGACCCTAACCAAGAGATGACCTTGATTCCTGTTTAAGAGAAGGCGTCAACTCGCTTGTGTACTCTCATCTTCATGTCTTTATATCACTGTTGTAATGTTGATCCACTTTTATCCAATGCCAGAGAAAGATACCCTTCCTTCTTTTTTTATTGTTCTCTGACTTCTCTCCGATCATGCATTCCTGACTCATCTGCCTGTTGTCCAGCATGGTGACCCTGTCCCCGCAGACCGTCAGTAAGTACTTACTGGATCAAAGAGCCATTCTGTCTGAGAAAATGTCAGCTAAGAATGTAGAAGGGCAGCAGGCCTAATTTGGCCTGGTTTCATATTTGAACCTACTGCCTATATTCATGTGTGCAATTGGGTATGTTCGTGGTTTTTTTTTTTTTTTTTTTTTTTTTTTTTCTGTGCAGCTACAGTATCTGGAACATATGTCTCAGAAAATCTTTATTGATTGAAAAAAATATGAGCAGGAACAGGGGCAAAAAGACGGGCTTTGAGTCCAGACTGGCTGGCGGCTGGAATATTATCTGATCTCTCTGGGAGTTGGATTCTTTCCTAAACCAGGAACAATAATAGGCACCTTGTAGAGCGTATTCCAGTTCCTGTTGCTGCGTGACAAATTACTCCAAAATTTAGCACCTTCAAAAAGCCATTTTATTATGCTTACCAGTTTTGTGGGTCAAGCATTTGTACAGGGCATGGTAGGGAGGGCTTGTTTCAGCTCTACAGTGTCTGGGGCCTCGGCTGGAAAGGCCTGAGGTTGGAGTGGACATGACAGCTGGGGGCTGGAACGATCTGAAGGCTGGGTCCCTCACATGTTGGGCCAGGCTGGGATGACTCAGTAACTAGGCATGCCAGCTGGTGTGTCTCAGTGCAAGTTGGCTTCCTTACAGCATGGCTGTCTTGGGGTATTCCAGCAAGTGAGTTGGAAACTGCATAATATGGCCTAGAAGTCACACAGCATCACTTTCCTCCACTCTGTTGGTCAAAGTGGTCACCAGCCTGCCCAGGTTCCAAAGCCCGGGGAGGAAGATTAGATTTCTCCTGTTGACAGCTGGATCACATTCTAGAAGAGCTCAAGGGACAGGAGATGTTGCTGTAGCCATCTTGGAAAACACAATCGGCCACAGAGTGATTGTTACAGTTAAATGATACAGTGAGGAGGATAAAGGCACCTGACACAAGATTTTAAGAGTATATTTTCTGCCGGGCATGGTGGCTCATGCCTGTAATCCCAGCTACTCAGGGCGTCGAGGCAGGAGGATCACTAGAGGCCAGGAGCTCTAGACCAGCCTGGGCAACATAGTGAGACCCCTTCTCTACAAAAAATAAAATAATTATCTGGGCATGGTGGCAGGTGCCAGTAGTCCCAGCTACTCAGGAGGCTGAGGTGGGAGGATCTCTTGAGGCCAGGAGGTTGAGGCTGTAGTGAGCCATGATCGTGCCACTGCACTCCATCCTCGGTGACAGAGTGAGACCCTGTCTCAAAAGAGTATATTTTCATTTGGTAAATATTTATGAAGTTCCTACTATATGCTAGGTATCAGGCCGGTCCTGGGTCTACAGAGGCAAACAAAGCAGACATGCTGTCTGTCCTCCTGTAGCTTTCAGTCTAGTGGCGGACACAGGCAGTAATCACATGTAATTAGATCTGGAAATTCCTCCTCCTTTTCTGGACAGGGGCTGGTGAAACATCTGGATTTGTGTGTTGCATTTTAAGTGTTTTTCTTTTTTTTCCCCAGTGAATGATGAGGAAGGGGATCTGCCCATTGTTAATGTGGAACCTCTTGCTGCTGTTTGTTTTGTTTTGATACTTCTACAGATCTGGAGGCTCATAGCACTGAAAGGTGCCTTGTCAGGCTTGAGGTCTGCAAGCACCCCCTGACCCTTTTGTTCAGCTTCAGACTTACGTTTCTCTTTCTGCAAAAGGGATTTAGGAGAGTAGTAGGGGTACATAGAGTCACCTGGGAGATCATCTTCAGCCTAGACATGACCCACCCTGCCCCCCGCCCCATTCTGATGGGAACCAGGGTGTGGAGGAGACAGGCATGAGAAAGTTTCACAGGGGATTCTAACATCTCTGGGGGAGGAACCCAGTGTGAGATAGGCCAGCGCTTCCCAAACCATCCCATGCATGTGAGTGTCCTGGGGATCTTATGATGCAGCCTCAGATTCAGTAGGTCTCGGGGAGGCTGGGGGATGCCTCTGGGTAGTGAGGGTATGTGGAGTACCAGGCAGGTACAGATAGAGATGCCTGTGGAAGTTTGCTGCACCCTGACGAAAGGGCCAGTTCTCAGAGAGTAGGGTGCTGAGGGCTAGCCAGGTGAGCTACCAGATTTCTGTCATGTTTCAGCACGCATTTCTTACAGATAATTACTCTGCTAAAAACCATAATCACAATATCACTTTTACACCTAAACAACGCAAACAACAGCCTTCCTTATGTAAAACACATCTCAAGAAACTCAAATTCAGAATGTTGGCAGAGGTGGCCTTGTCCACACTCATAGATCTGGTGTAGAACACACTTTTGATTGTGCTACTTACTCATTTTTTAAGTAGCTTATATGTATTTTTTAAGTAGCTTATATATCCCAGCACTTTGGGAGGTCGAGGCGGGCAGATCACTTGAGTTCAGGAGTTCGGGACCAGCCTGGCCAACATGGTAAAACCCCGTCTCTACTAAAAATACAAAAATTAGCCAGGCATGGTGGCGCGTGCCTGTAATCCTAGCTATGCAGTAGGCTGAGACATGAGAATCACTTGAACCCAGGGGCAGAGGTTGCAGTGAGCTGAGATCGCACCTCTGCACTCCAGCCTGGGAGACAGAGCAAGACTCTGTCTCTAAAAGAAAAAAAAAATATAGATGCCCAGTACCCTTTATAACAAATTCAAATATTGAAACATACATATGTATACAATACACACATTTAATATTTTGTTGCCTTTAAAACCCCCATCTTCCTTTCCAGGTGCATTGCTATGCCCAGCATGGTCAGCTGAATCATTTGTGAAATAGTGATTACACCAGCTAGAGTTACGCCAGCATAAAGATTTGCATGTTTTCAGTTCAGTGTAGGACATTATTCTTCTACTTGCACATGTAGAGCATTTTAACAATCCGGAAGTGTTTCAGCATATATTTTGTAAAGATAAGGACTCTTTTCAAAACCATAATCACAATCATTTTTACACATACAGCAACTAACAGTGTTTCCTTATCATCAGACATTTAAGTTCAAATATCCAATTTTTACATGTAGTTTAAATATTTTAAAAGGTGTTTGTTTGAATCACGATTTGGAAGGTCTGTACTTTCTAACTGGTTGGTTGTCTCTGAGTCTGGTTTTTTTTTTTTTTTTTCACTCTGCTACCCAGGCTGGAGTGCAGTGGCAGTCTCAGCTCACTGCAACTGCTGCAACTTCCACTTTCTGGGTTCAAGTGACTCTCCTGCCTCAGCCGCCTAAGTAGCTGGGATTACAGGCACGTGCCACCACGCCTAGCTAATTTTTGTATTTTTTGCGGAGATGGGGTTTTACCATGTTGGCCAGGCTGGTCTTGAACTCCTGACCTCAAGTGATCCGTCCACCTCAGCCTCCCGAAGTGCTGGGATTACAGGTGTGAGCTACCGCACCTGGCCTCTGAGTCTGTTGTAATCTAGGTTCTGCCATCTCTTTTTCCTTGCTTTTGTTGTTGTTGAAGAAACTAAGTCATTTGCCTACAGTCCTACAGCCTGGATTTTGCAGATTGCCTCCTTAGAGTGCCATTTAACATATTTTCGGACGTTCTGTATCCCCTGTAAACTGGTGGTAAATCCAGAGGCTTGATCTGATTCAGGTTCCATTTGTTGGCAAGAATATTTTGCCAGCGGTGACACACACTTCCATCATGAGGCTCCAGATGCCTGGTTGTCTCTCTTTTTGTAATGTCCACAGCTGGCCAGGCACGATGGCTCATGCCTGTAATCCCACCACTTTGGGACACTGATGCCAGAGGATCATTTGAGCCCAAGAGTTCGAGACCAGCCTGAGCAACATAGTGAGACTCTCATCTCTGAACAAAAACTTTTAAAAATAAGCCATGAAATTTAAAAGAAATTAAAAAAAAAGCTGGATACAGTGGCTCACACCTGTAGTCCCATCTATTTGAGAGGATGAGGCAGGAGGATCATTTGAGCCCAGGAGTTCCAGGCTCTAGTGAGCCATGACAATGGCACTGCACTCCAGCCCAGGTGACAGAGTGAGACCCTGTCTCAATCAATCAATCAATCAATATCCACAGCTGCTAGTGACCATTGCTCAGGTTCTTGATTGCATTAGAGGTTGCAAAATGTTGATTGTCCAATTCTCTCATTCCTTCTTCATTTTATTAGCCATAATATTCCTATACAGAGAAATTTCTCATCAACCATTTGGTTATCTTGAATTCATATAGGAAAGGCAGGACAAATGTTTGATTCTTTTTTTAAATTTACCAGTTTCAAAACAATGAGTTGGCTCCCTAGCATCTTCCAAAGGTGGCCAATGATTTTTTAAAAGTATCACTGTGAAAGATATATCACATAACATATGAGACATCAAATTAATTTGATGTCTTTCAATCCAGTTATTGTTACTAATGCAGTTATTATTTCAGTGCACTTTCAATGCTGTTTCAAGGCAGTTATTGTTAATCATGCTCATGTTGCCCCATTTGTGGCCAGTGGGAGCCTCTTCAGGTTCACTTCTGAGTTGTTTTGACATGACCCTAGTAGTGTTTGCTGGCCTCCTTGCTTTCTTGGTGTGACAAGATGGTCCAGGCTTATCACCTTTCCTGCCCCAGAAATGAAATCAGCCATTTATCTAAGGGTAGCTGGCTTTCTTTTTGTGAAAAACGGTATTTGGAGACTGAATGTGATTATTTCAGAAAAAAATGTATACATTGCTCTTCATAGATCATTATTCTTAGGAGTCTTTTGGTGTGAGGCTGTTGATCTTTTTAATTTTATTTACTTATTTTCACTAACTCATATTTCAATTTTGGGAAAGGTTTCAAAAATTTTAAACCCAATCCAGTTTATTTAGGTTTTATTCTCTTTTTCCAACTTTAAGCTATAACCTTCAAAGGAAAGCAAATGTTGGGTTTTAACTTCACTTCTTTTTTGTGTTACTCTATATACACACATACTTACTCAGTGGCTTCCTGATGCTGCAATAAAGTATTTACAATGTAGTTGATTAAGAAAACATTTGTGAAGTAGATACTTGACTAGCAACTTTTTAGTTCAAATTATTGTTCAATATTAAAAAGTACCAACTCAAATGACTTACAAACGTTGGTAGTTACTGTCTTGATAGACTCACAATTACTATGTGACATCATTGGTGAAACTTAGGATGAAACCGTGAAATGCGCCCTCCCTAATAACCTGCACATTATGGTGTTGCAGATATGCTAGATGGTATCTCCAGATTAGATGTCTGGGAGCCTAAAGTAGTTATACTTATGACAGTTTGAAATTCTAGACTGCTTTGAAGAGCTGTTATTTTGCTGTTATCTTCTGCTTTTATCCCTGTACATTTGTGTCAGATCTCATCTTCTCAGATTCTCAGCTTCTTGTCAAAATCATCCTTGCAAGTTTCTTGCCACTCGACAACAAGCATTTCTTGAGTGCCTGACGGGGCCAAGCACTCAGCCAAGCACTTGAGGGAGGAAGATGCATTGGGCAATATGACTTTTCTTTCAGGAGGCCCATCAGCTTCTGTTTTACATGTCCCTTTTGCCGTCTAGGGGCTCGCGGTAGCAGGATTACTACACCTGGGAGTATAAATGAAGCCTGAGATGGGACATTAAATCTGCCGGGGAGAAAGCAGTGAGGATTCACCGTGGTTTCCTCTCACGTACCTCACTGTCTGCTATCTCTCTTATGAGAAAGTATGTTTCTTAACAGAAGGCCATGCAGTGAGTGACTCAGCCCTTGCCCACCCCCAACCATGCTGACCAACCACATTTTTCTGTGGAATCTTTCTTCCCTCCTTTTGACTTGGTCCCTGCCTCTTACAGCTGATTCAGCTTAGCCACACTGAAATCAACAGGAAGGCTTTTGCTTTTCTTCTTTCATACAACATGTCCAAATATAAAGCCAACCTGCCCCCTTACTATCCTATCCTCAAGACAAGCAAGAGTTGCTTTCCATGATAGTCCTTACAAAGTATCCTGTACCATAAAGGCTCTATGAATTTATTTTGAATAAAATAGTTGAAGCAAATCCTTCAGATACCTTATCCATAATAAAATTGTTTCATGAAATGAGAGGGTGTTGGGGGGTGGGGAGCGATGTTTTCTAATTATTTTATTTCACATAATCTGTAATTACATTAATACATAGTATAAGCAGACACTTGACTGTTTCTTCTTCTGTTTTGAGGTTTACATATTCAGGTTAGCCCACAACCTTTTGGATCTTCTCACTGAGAAAAACAGGATCTCTTTCTAATCAGGCACTTGTCTTTGGGTCTTTTTTGAATCTGAGAACTAGGCTATCATTATAAAGTCAGGAAAATCTCTACTCATCCTCAAGCCATTTTATTATGTAACACTGTCAAATATTTATATAAAGCAGCATACTTTCTTCTCCATGCACAAAAAAAGGTTATGTCTTTAAGTGGCTAAACTTTTTTGACTAAACAGACTTTTTATTAAATTGGTTTTCTGGCCAGATGTGGTGGCTCATGCCCGTAATCCCAGCACTTTGGGAAGCTGAGGCTGGCCAATCACTTGAGGTCAGGAGTTTGAGACCAGCCTGGCCAACACGATGAAACCCCATCTCTACTTAAAAAAAAATTTAGCTGGGTGTGGTGGTGCATGCCTGTACTCTGGAGGCCAAGGCAGGAGAATTGTTTGAACCCAGGAGGTGGAGGTTGCAGGGAGCCTAGATCATGCCACTGCACTCCAGCCTGGGCGACAGAGCAAGACACTGACTCAAAACAAGAAAAGAATATTGCTTCATAAACAGTTGTGCCTAGTAGCTCAGGAGACTACAATTAAGTCCATTTAAAAAATGTGTTTTTCTGAGATTCCATGTAACACTACCTGAAAAAAAGTAGAATGATGGGAATTAATTGGAGGCTCTAAAAACTAAATAAGAATATCGGGCCAGGCATGGTGACTCACCTCTGTAATTCCAGCACTTTAGGAGGCTGAAGTGGGTGGATTACTTGATGCCAGGAGTTCTAGACCAGCCTGGCCAACATGGCGAAACCCCGTTCTACTAAAAATACAAAAATTAGCTGGGCATGGTGGCACATGCCTGTAATCCCAGCTACTCAGGAGGCCAAGGTAGGAGAATCACTTGAACCTGGGAAGCGGATGTTGCAGTGAGCTGAGATGGCACCACTGCACTCCAGCCTGGGCAACAGAGCAAGACTCCATCTCAAGAAAAAAAAAATGGTTTTCTAAGATTCCACTGATTTTTCCCCTCCGTGATTGTTGTATAGAACCATTCTCTACACAGGCTTATCCAGCTTTAACCTGTTGTCTTTATTTTTTACTAGGTTTTGTTGTTGTTGTCTGTCTGTTTGTTTTTGAGATGGAGTCTTGCTGTGTCGCCCAGGCTGGAGTGCAGTGGCATGATCTCGGCTCACTGCAAGCTCTGCCTCCTGGGTTCACGCCATTCTCCTGCCTCAGCCTCCCGAGTAGCTGGGACTACAGGTGCCCACCACCACGCCTGGCTATTTTTTTGTATTATTAGTAGAGACAGGGATTCACCGTGTTAGCCAGGATGGTCTCAATCTCCTGACCTCGTGATCTGCCCACCTCGGCCTCCCAAGGTGCTGGGATTACAGGCTTGAGCCACCGTGCCCGGCCTGTTTTTTAACCTGCAAAGTCACCTGCCCACTTTCTCCATTCTTTCTTTTTCACTTAAAAAGCCTTCTTCTGGTCAAGTTATTTTTATCCAGTCTATCTAATGGATATTCTTTTTTTTGAGACGGAGTCTCACTTTGTTGCCCAGGCTGCAGTGCAGTGGTGCCGTCTTGGCTCACTGCAACCTCTGCCTCCTGGGTTGAAGCAATTCTCTGCCTTAGCCTCCCGAGTAGCTGGGATTACAGGCTCCCGCCACCACGCCCGGCTAATTGTTTTGTATTTTTAGTAGAGACGGGGTTTCACCATCTTGGCCAGGCTGGTCTTGAACTGCTGACCTTGTGATCTGCCCATCTTGGCCTCCCAAAGTGCTGGGATTACGGGCGTGAGCCACTGCGCCCGGCCTCTAATGCATATTCTTAAAAGAGCTGTGTGTTAGGTTTGCAAAGGTTAATTTCAGGAAGCGTTTGATAACCCTTTGTTTTTGCTCCTTGAGGTTTTGTTCCAGGGACAGCCCCTGGTGAGGCAGAGGCTTCAGAAGGCAAGTGGTAGGGGACTCAAGGCCCTCAGGTCTTGTGAATGCTTTCCCATCCAGGCCCTGCATTTCATTCTGATCTTTGTTTGAATGCCCCTCTGCTATATAGGCATTGGTTGTGGTGAAGGTAAGAGTGAAATCAAGACTGATCACAGTAACTTGAGAGGCCTGGACTAGTGGCGTATACTTGTTTTGTGGCCAACTGGTCATGTTGATCATCAGCTTTCTCTAGCCTTCAAGTTAAATAACAAGGCTCACATTTGTAACTGCATTTCTTTGAGTTGAATGGTAAGGTATAGTTCGAGGTCAGTACTTTGTAAGGACACTCCTGGTGTCGTATGGTGCACTCAGTCACCAACATTTATTGAGCACCTACTTTGTGCCAGACACCAGACGAGGAGGAGAGGGTGCTCAGATCTGCCCTTTAAGAGCTCCCATTCCAGGGTGTGTGTAGGGAGGGCATGTGGGGGAAGCCCTCACAGCATAGCATGATAATGACCTGCAAGACTAGCATCTGGCATTAATGGAGCAGCTTCTGTATACAGTTTACAGATATCACATCTCACCCTTGCCACAGATCGTCTTCTGATTTTAAACACAAAGAAAGTGGGCTCGAGCTAGGAATCTCACCCCATGTCACACAGCCAGTGAATGTCTAAGCTGGAATTTGCTCCCAGGCCTGCTGGGCTTTCTCCTACACCTCATGCTTAGAGGTGACAAGAGAGGAGAGATGGGCTGGGAGGCTCAGGTTCCTTGGGCCTTCGTGGAAAGCAGCAAGTGACAAGAGTATCCTTAATGGGGTCTGAGGCAGGCAATGGTGGGCCTTTCTTTCCTCTCACACAGCCGGGTTTGTTTTTTCTCTTCTTTCTTGATTCATCTCTTTTCTGCTTTCCCTGCTGCTCCCCAATTCTTTGAGCTGCTACTGGGCCTGCTACAGACATTGTTGAATCCTGCCAGAGGCCATCCAGCCACAGGTGTGCTGCCTCCTGCCCAGGGAGAGAGTTCAGGCCCAGGGACTGTCTGTCACTGGGGTCCGTGTTCTGAGCCTGTCTTTGTTGGGGAAGCTGATGTTCAGTTTTTAAGATGCAGGTCTTGGGAATTTCCTGCTTGTTGGGTTGGTGTCCCTTAGTGGTGTGTTTGTGAAGACACCAAAAGGAAAACGTGGCTGGTATGTAGGTCAGCTTTATTGTACGCGGAGATCCCCACAGTATCTGTGGCCTTGACCTGGGAAATTCAGGCCCCCAAACCCTTCAGCCCTGACACTAATGGGAGGGCACTGGATGGTAAGAACTTGGCCTTGTGCAGACTTGCATAGAGAAGAGTCTGTGTGTATGTAAAGTTGATGTATGGCCAGGCATGGTGGCTCACGCTTGCAATCCCAGCACTTTGGGAGGCCGAGGTGGGTAGATCACCTGAGGTCAGGAGTTCGAGACCAGCCTGACCAACATGGTGAAACCCCTTCTCTACTAAAAAATACAAAAATTAGCTGGGCGTTGTGGCAGGCGCCTGTAATCCCAGCTACTCGGGAGGCTGAGGCAAGAGAATTGCTTGAACCTGGGAGGTGGAGGTTGCAGTGAGCCGAGATCACGCCATTGCACTCCAGCCCAGGAGACAAGAGCAAGACTCCATCTCAAAAAAAAAAAAAAAAAAAAAAAAAAGTTTATGCACGAGTATCTGTTACGGTTCTCTGGTTTTAAGTAAAAGAAACCAACTCTTCCTTAACTAAGGTAGCAAAAAGGATTTATCAGAAGGCATTGGGGTAGTTTATAGGGTGGAAGGAGAAGCTAGAGGATCAGGTCTGAGAAAGATGGCAACTGGGCAGCTTCAGGGATCTCACTTCTGAGAGCCCTGGTGGGGGAATCTGCTCCAGCCGTCTCCAGTGTTTGTCACATTGCTTTGATCACAGTTGAGTCCTATGTCATACATTGGCTGGCAGAGGGCAGGGCATGTTGATGGACAGTCCCATCAAACTATCTCATGGTGGAGGGGAAGTTCCCCCAAACAGTTCCCCTCCCTGCATGGGGAGTGTTCTCCTGCTAGGGCACAAACACAGTCTACCACCTCAATGACCGACAATCTACAATAATAAATTCTTAAATATATATTGTTTAGACTTTTAATATTATTATTTTTTTGAGATGGATTCTTGCTCTGTCACCCAGGCTGGAGTGCAGTGGCGTGATCTCAGCTCACTGCAACCTCTGCCTCCTGGGTTCAAGCTATTCTCCTGCCTCAGCCTCCTGAGTAGCTGGGATTACAGGCACGTGCCACCACACCCAGCTAATTTTTGTATTTTTAGTAGAGACAGGGTTTCACCATGTTGGTCAGACTGGTCTTGAACTCCTGACCTTGTGATCTGCCCGCCTCGGCCTCCCAAAGTGTTGGGATTACAGGCGTGAGCCACTGCGCCCGGCCAATTTTTATTTGTAAAAGCTGTACTGAGGTATAAAATTTCACCCATTTTAAGTGTACAGTTTAATACTTTTCAAGTAAATTTACAGCATCCTGTAACTCTCACCACAATTTAATTTGAGAATATTTCCGTCACCCCAAAAAGATTCTTCATACCCATCTGCAGTCCATCCCCATTCCCATCCCCGGCCCTAGGCAGCCACTGATTGGTTTTCTGTCTTTTTAGATTTGAACATAGTTTTTTTTAAAATATGTTCCTGACTGGTGTAACTTTTTCTGGGTATTCTGGAAACTATGTTATACATGAAAGAAAAAAAGAGACCTCCCCCCCCCACCCGCATCAATGGTGTGAAAGTCTGTATCTCCCTGGTCTCAGGTTTCTCTGCTTTCTCTTTTAAATCCTTCCTTCTCTCCAGTGGACCATAATTTAGGAGAACGTAGCCCTGGGCTTGATGCTGCCATTATTTACCTCTCAATGTCTCTAAGCCTAAGTCATGGAACCTTCTAGGCCTCAGTTCCTCATTTGTAAAATTCAGGGAAAAAAAATAGACTAGATGATATCTGATGTTCTTTCCATCTCTAATGATCAGTACTCATGATCTTTTTTGGTGGAGTCTGTTTTGGCAAAAAATTACTTCTTGATTTTCTATGCCCTTCAGAGGACTGAAACAAAACACTAAAATTAAAAATTTATTCTTCAGAATTCACAGAACAGAATAAGTGCAAAAGCAGTAAGTGTATAACATTTCTACTTCTGAAATGATTAAAGCTTACTGCACTGAGACCTCTGTGACATTGTGTATATGTGTATACAGCGGAGGAAATTAATTGGAAACTTTCATTCTCCTTCATGCTTTCTGGTTTATTCAAATATTTATTGAAGCAGACAGGATGCTAGGTGAGGGATTTAGAATCCTGGCAAAGATAAGGGCTTTTCCCAGATGAAGGTTGCAGTCTAGTTGGGGTAAGTCAGTGTGAAATTATAGTGAGGTGAACTGGTCCTAGGAGACAGGAAGGACAGTGAGCAGAGGGAGGTAGGGAAGGACTGGGTCACAGAGCAGGGCCACGGATATACCACCGCCACCACGACCACCATAGTGAGAAGCTGGCCCTGAGAAGCTGCTAGGCAGCTGGCTTAGCCAACCCACAGTTAAAAACCACCCATTTCATCTTTGGGGGAGGAGACATTGCAGCAAGTTTGAAGGTAGAGATAGGGGAGGGTGAAGTGTTTTGCATTTCTAAGCAGATCTCTTATCTCCCCTGGCTCTATCTTTTTGTAACATGGGGTTAACTGTAGCATTGGTTTTTGCAGTGACTGTAGATGTAGCAAACTTGTGGAGGCTGGCTTTTGGCACAGCACACAGCTGGAGGGTGGTATTTTTCTGACAGGGAGATGTTCTTAAGTTTTGTAATTTATGGTGTCTTTAAATATGGGATTTTGTTTACTGTTATCCTAATTACACCTCTGATGTATTTTATTTAGCTTAATGTTTTAATTTTCTGCTCATACCCAGAGGTAATTTCTCAAAGGGTACCACTTTAAAAAAATCATAGGTAATGTTTCATCCTTCCTGCAGTTACCTGCAGCCTCTCGAAGGCAAGGAAATGGGTTTTGGGGGCATAGACTTTCTTCTGGGCTCTTGTGATATAATTTTGGCTGTGTTTGTATCATCCAAGATCTTCACCACCTGTTTGCCAAGTATTATCCTAAACCATTCTGTTCTATAGAGACGTGATACAAGCCACATGTCATTTTAAATGTTCTAGTAGTCACATTAATAAAATTTTAAAAAGGTAAAATTAATTTGTATAATATATTTATTTAACCCAACAGATCTAAAACATCACTTCAACATGCAATTGATGTGAAAATAATGAGCTATTTCACATTATTTTTTTCTAAACAAGTCTTTGGAACTTGGAATGTATCTTATGGCACACGTCAGTTCAGACTAGCCACATTCCAAGTAGTCATTAGCCACATTTGCAGTGACACTGTGTTGGACATCAAAGTTCTAAACCTTTCAAAGGCTTGCAGAGGGCACTGGAAAGAGCCCTTAGAGTGGGTAGGAGAGACATATCCTCATGATTTATGAGCTCTTAACAAAGCCACAGGTTTCCTCTTCTTAGAGAAACCTGATATGTAAAAAAAATTCATCTTGACAGGAAAGGTAAAGCAGGAAGTAATTATTCATGTTACAAAAGAATTAACCACAGGATCTTTTAAATAGCAAGCTCCCTTAGTGCACGGAAGAATATGACTCAATTTGCAAAATGTGATTGACACTTGACATTTTAGTAGCACCTTTGTTGGGCTGGGAACGGTCTATCATCATAAAATGCAAGCTGAGCGGTCAGTTGATCAAGTCTTTATTGAGCATCTACTGCATGTCATGGATGCTTATAGGGGCCCCAGCAGAACTAAGGGTGATCCATACCCAGAAGGCATTCAGGGGCTCACAGGGAAGACAAGACACAGCTTGGGATTGCCTCAGTGGCAGGGGCCAGAGAGGCCTTGGGTCTAGAAGAGCTTGGAAGGTGATGTGGAGGCAGTCAGGACCTAGCTGTGGCCAGAAGGCAAGGAGGCTGTGCATGATTACTTAAGTTTAAACAAAGGGCAATGGCCAGGGTGGTCGCTCACGCCTGTAATCCCAGCACTTTGGGAGGCCAAGGCAGGCAGAACATTTGAAGTCAGCCTGACCAACACGGTGAAATCCTGTCTCTACAAACAATACAAAAATTAGCTGGGCATGGTGGTGTGCACCTGTAGTCCCAGCTACTTGGGAGGCTGAGGTGGGAGGAACACTTGAGCCTGGGAGACGGAGGTTGCAGTGAGCTGAGATGGTGCCACTGCACTCCAGCCTGGGCAACAGAGCCAGACCCTGTCTAAAAAAAAAAAAAATTTTGTTTTTTTTTTTTAGTATCTTCTTAATTATGTATAGATTGTGTACATATATTCCTGTACTAATTGAAGATCAAGAAAACCCCAGAGAAGCTCCTACACTGTTATTATTAGGCTTAACAAACTTTCGAAACACATAAAATTGAGTATTGTATGACTTTAGACATTGGTGGAAAAATGAAGACATTTTCTTCATGGTTCAGGTACATAGTTTTAAAATATCTTGCTAATCCTGATGGTTCCACACTTACACCAATGTCAAGGGTGGAAAGAAACCCATATTACGAATGATCTTGATAACTGAGTGTTTGGGGGCCATCTCCCCGTAAGATCTGGTGTGTCTTCCCCATGTGGTGGGCAAAGAGCTCCCAGCAGAAGCTGAAGTGGCAACTCTATCATTTTCTTTCTTCCTTTTTTTCCTTTTCTTTTTTCTTTTTTTTTTTTTTGAGACAAAGTTTCGCTCTTTTCCCCAGGCTGGAGTACAGCGGCATGATCTTGGCTCACCGCAACCTCCGCCTTCCGGTTTCAAGCGAGTCTCCTGCCTCAGCCTCCAGAGTAGCTGGGATTACAAGCACCCACCACCAAGCCCAGCTAATTTTTGTATTTTTAATAGAGACAGGGCTTCATCATGTTGGCTAGGTAGGTCTCAAACTCCTGACCTTGTGATCCGCCGGCCTCGGCCTCCCAAAGTGCTGGGATTACAGGCATGAGCCACCGCGCCCGGCCAGCTCTCCCATTTTCTTGGCACTTGGCCTCGTGTTGTCTACAGCTCCTACTTTCGTTACACAAATCTTTTCAAGCAGCTGACCCACTTTGTGAGGGTGATTTCAGCAAGAAGGGGTCATAGCCATAAGGAGGCTTTACCAGGAGGCACCAGAGAACTGCAGGGCACCCCATGGTGGGGACACAGTCAAACCATATCAGATGTGAATTATTAGCTTTGACATACAACTGAGACCTAGAGAAGTTAGCATCACATGGAATGCTGGTGCTTGCTCTGGTGGTACTCCTTGATTCCACTGTCCCTCTGGCTGCTTCCTGCCCCTTAAAGGATCCCTGACTGTGTGTCCTGGAGACTGGGTGAAGGAACCTGTGTCATTCTGTCAATGGAACAATAGAGAAGTTGAATTATTACTTTTTTAAAGTTAAAACAAAATGAATAGACATTGTAATTTTTTTCTCCCATCATCTCAATGGATGCTTAAAACCTATCTCAGTGTATTTAAGTTGGTTTTTTGTTGTTGTTGTTGTTGTTGTTGTTTTACTCATTTGTGCTTTTTGTCTCCTATTTAAGAAATCTTTGCCAAACCTAAGGTCATTAAGATTTTCTCCTATCCATTCTTATAAAAAGTTTTACAATTTTAGCTCTTACACTTAGGTCTGTGAACTATTTTGAGTTAATTTTAGCATATGCATGCTTTACAGAGCTCATTTAACTTTTCCTCTTCCATTATTTTATCATAATTTCTGAATTGCTAATTTACCACTGGGGTTTTATCTAATTTTTGCTATCCTTGTATTCATTCATTTGCCATTCATTCATTCATTCATACGGATCTGCAAATAAAAAAGGAAAAGGTGGCTGGGCACAGTGGCTCACGCCTGTAATTCCAGCACTTTGGGAAGCCGAGGTGGGCAGATCATCTGAGGTCAGGAGTTCAAGACCAGCCTGGCCAACATGGTGAAACCCCGTCTCTACTAAAAATACAAAAATTAACTGGGTGGGGTGGCATGCATTCAAGGAGAATCGCTTGAACGTGGGAGGTGGAGGTTGCAGTAAGCTGAGATTGCGCCACTGCAGTCCAGCCTGGGTGACAGAGTGAGACTCCATCTCAAAAAAAAAAAAAAAAAAGGGTTATGAAATTGGTTCATATTGAGGTGGTCATGAGGAGAAGTCCAGTCTAAATGAATTGCATAAGTTAACTAATTTTTGGATTGGTTAATGCTGCTAATTTGCATTGGCACTTTGTCAGTGAGAAGACCCACCTTTCTTACCTGTTGCCTTTGCTCATTACCAAGTATGAGAGATTTTCATAGATCAGGAAAACAATGTAATATGGAATTGATGCGTAAGAGCTCATCTGTTGAGAGGGCAGTTGTGGTTCTGATGTAGGCGGTCTGAGACATTGGCTTGGCCAG
The DNA here is from genome assembly GCF_029289425.2 of Pan paniscus. Classification (NCBI taxonomy): domain Eukaryota; kingdom Metazoa; phylum Chordata; class Mammalia; order Primates; family Hominidae; genus Pan; species Pan paniscus. Next base: position 21,639,509 of record NC_073272.2, on the reverse strand, counting down.
CCAGGCTCTCTATGCCACCTGTCTTTACACGTGTTGTTGCTGCAAGATGGGTGTTACCTCTGTCGGATGGTGTATTAGTCTGTTCTTGTGCTGCTAATAAAGACATACCCAAGATTGGGTAATTTATAAAGGAAAGAGGTTTAATTGACTCAGTTCAGTATGGCTGGGGAGGCCTCAGGAAACTTAACAATCATGACAGAAGGGAAAGCAAACACATCCTTCTTCACATGGTGGCAGGAAGGAGAAATGCCAAACAAAAGGGGGAAAAGTCCCTTATAAAACCATCAGATCTCATGAGAACTCACTCACTATCACAAGAACAGCATGAGAGTAACTGCCCTCATAGTTCAATTACCTCCCACTGGGTCCCTCCTACAACACTTGGGGATTATGGGAACTACAATTCAAGGTGAGATTTGGGTGGGGACACAGCCAAACCATATCAGATGGGGATTATTAGCTTTGACATTTTGTACAACTGAGACCCAGAGAGGTTAGCATCACATAGTATTGGCGGGGGATGGGAGACCCAGAAGTCAAACCGACATCTGTTGTCTGTACTCTGAGCTTGGGGAGACAATGCTGGACACCCTCTGGGTGGGGCAAATGTTGTTAGCTGGCTGTCATCATGCAGCTTCCCTTCTGAAGCGCCTGCTGGCCCCAAGACCTGTAGGCCACCCTGCCTGTGCCTGACCACGGACCAGCACTTTGTGGTTTCTGTGCTATAGGCTTCAGGTTAACCAAAATTGGGTTACTGTGTGTGGCCCTGTTATTTTGAATATTTGTAGAGGGGAAGTCCCTTTAATGTTACTTTACTGGCCTTCAAGGGATACTGGACCTCAGCCTTCTCCAACATCTGACCTAAATTACTCTGTTTTCCCTGTTCCTTCCAGTGGAGGCCATAGTGGAGTTTGACTACCAGGCCCAGCACGATGATGAGCTGACGATCAGCGTGGGTGAAATCATCACCAACATCAGGAAGGAGGATGGAGGCTGGTGGGAGGGACAGATCAACGGCAGGAGAGGTTTGTTCCCTGACAACTTTGTAAGAGTGAGTACAAAGCAAAACCCTTTTCCTGTCTCCTGTGTGGGCTCTGCTGACCAAAGTCTATGGGGGCGCTTGAGGATGAATTGCATGAACTCTCTTAGGGAATGGCTTGCCCTCCTCTGTGATATCAAGAGAAGCATGTATAGTTTTGCCCTTGGTATCTGGGATACTTGTTTTGAAATTGTTTTTTTGAGGCTCAGGATGATCTCTTTCCACTGTGTATCACTTCTTAGGATATGCTATGGCTGGGTGCAGTGGCTCATGCCTGTAATCCCAGCATTCTGGGAGACTGAGGGGGGCGGATCACTTGAGGTCGGGAGTTTGAGACCAGCCTGGCCAATATGGTGAAACCCCATCTCTACTAAAAAAAATACAAAAATTAGCCAGGTGTGGTGGCATGTGCCTGTAGTCCCACCTACTTGGGAGGCTGAGGCAGGAGAATCGTTTGAACTTGGGAGGCAGAGGTTGCAGTGAGCTGAGATTGTGCCACTGCACTCCAGCCTGGGCAAGAGAGCGAGACTGTCTCAAAAAAAAAAAAAAATAGTAAAGGCTGTTAAATTGTTGTATGTACTTGTTTATTTGCTTTGGAAGTTTAAAAGAATTTTATTTTTTTCTATTCCTTGCAAAATGGAGGTAAAACTCAGTTTTAACCACTTAAATAACAATTAAATTAAATGTAGAATTCAGCCAGGCATGGTGGCTCATGCCTATAATCCCAGCACTTTGGGAGGTTGAGGCAGGAGGGTCACTTGAGCCTAGGAGTTTGAGACCAGCCTGGGCAATATAGGGAGATCCCTGTCTCTACAAAAATAAAATAAAAAAATTAGCCAGGCATGGTGGTATGCACCTGTATTCTCAGCTACTTGGGAGGCTGTGGTGGGAAGATCACTTGAGCCCAGGAGGTTGAGACTGCAATGAGCCGTGATCATGCCAGAGCACTCCCTGTCTCTAAATAAATAAACAAACAAATAAGTAAATGTAGAATCCAAATTATGGAATGCTTTAAACGAATGAATGAATATAGAATTCAAATTATGCAATGTTTTCCACCTTTGTATTCATATTGCCTTTTTTTTTTTTTTTTGAGACAGTCTTGCTCTGTTGCCCAGGTTGGAGTGCAGTGGCATGATCTCGATCTCAGCTCACTGCAACCTCCACCTCCCAGGTTCAAATGATTCTCATGCCTCAGCCTCCCGAGTAGCTGGGATTACAGGCATGTGCCACCACGCCCGACTAATTTTTGTATTTTTTTTTAAGTAGAGATGGGGTTTCACCATATTGGCCAGGCTGGTCTCAAACTCCTGACCTCAAGTGATCCGCCCACCTCAGCCTCCCAAAGTGCTGGGATTACAGGTGTGAGCCACCATGCCCAGCTCATATTGCCTTTTTGATAGGAGCAATATTATTTTCCTTTACCCCTTTATGTCCATGAAGCATTAAACAAGACTTACTTCTTCAGTAATGTTTTGAAAATTATGCCTTTTGGAGAAGTCATCTACAGGTTAATTATAAAAATGTAACTCATTCATATTAATAAATTACCACACAGTTGTAAGTAGTACTTTGAATTGTTGGGTAGAAAAAGATCACCTGGAGGCTATTCCTCATGGGAAATATTAACTAGGTCTAGAAGTCCCCTTGCCATAAACTTTCTATCTCATACTGGAGAAGAATGGATTGTTCTCAGAAGAATGGGTTGTCCTCAGTGGGAAGACCTGCATGCAGAAGTCCCCAGGTCCCCTGCTGTAGTCTCCATGTTACCAGATAATACTTAAGAGGACTGTGCCTTGGATACAGGGAGGCAGGTAGTATGGGGAACCTTGGGCCCAGAGAAGCAGGTGACCCCCGCCAAAGGAGCCCTGAGGGCTGGGTGGGAGGGGTTTTTTTATGACAAGGAGTTGTTGATGAAAAATGTGTGATGGACACTGGACTTCCAGTCACTACCCTTTCAGAGTCGAAAATGAATAGGAACCTATTTAAATCTTTCTTTAGGATCTTGTCTCAGGGTGATCCTGCTATCATTTCTGTTTTCTTTTCTCTTTGGTGTGAGAAGGCTGGGGAGAGTTTTGTAGGGAACATGCTGCTAAACATTGCTTTCTGGAGTTGTAGGAATATAGGCTTTCCCCCCACTGGACTACACTTGAATCCAGCCGCTCTCTCCCATTTTAAGAGTGGGAAAGTGCTGCATCTGGGCCACCACAGACTCTGTTGAGGTGTGAATGGGAGTTCTTTTGCATATCCCAACAAAGACCCCAGTTTTAGGAAAGGAGCATCCCTGAAGTTGAGCTGCATTCTAGTGTGGAAAGAGGGTTTTTCCAGATAAAAGGGGCAGTGGTTAGAGTGAAGATGAAGGAAGAAGGAATGACAGAAGGGGACTGTGGGAAAGAGAGAAGACCCTGGGAAGGAGGGAAGACTGTGGGGAAGGATAGCAAGATTGTGGGAAAGTGAGCAGGACTGTGGGGAAGAGAGAGGAGGGCCCTGGGAAGAAGGAGGACTGTGGAAAGGTGAGGTGGATGGTGGGAAAGAGGGAGGAGGACCCTAGGAAGGAGGACCGTGGGAAGGGGAGAAGGATCATGGGAAAGAGAGAGGAGGACCCTGGGAAGGAAGGAGTACTTTGGGAAGGTGAGGAGGACTGTGGGAAAGAGGGAGGAGGACCCTGGGAAGGAAGGAGGACTGTGGGAAGGGGTGGAAGACTGTGGGAAAGACAGAGGAGGACCCTGGGAAGGAAGGAGGACTGTGGGAAGGGGAGAAAGACCATGGGAAAGAGGTAGGGGGACCCTGGGAAGGAAGGAAGAATGTGGGAAGGCAAGGAGGACTGTGGGAAGGGGAGAAAGACCATGGGAAAGAGGTAGGGGGACCCTGGGAAGGAAGGAAGCATGTGGGAAGGCAAGGAGGACTGTGGGAAAGAGGGAGGAGGGCCCTGGGAAGGAGGGAGGACTGTGGGAAGGAGAGGAGGACCGTGGGAAGGAGAGGAGGACCATGGGAAAGAGAGAGGAGGAGCCTGGGAAGGAGAAGGGACTGCAGCATCAGCTCCAGTTTTGAGGGTAGGTCGTATTTTGAACACCTTTAATGTGTCTTGTTGGCCTAGTGTCACCTGATTTTAAACCACAAATCTACAGATTCAGAGAACTGAGTTGGAAGGCACTGAGAAAGCCTATGGAATTTGCTCATAGCATAGGGCTGGCGCGCTGTCAGTGACTGTGGAGGGAACCAGGGCAGGGAAATGCAGTGTAGGAACTGCCCACGCGAGAGCTGGAACCTGACCCTCCCCCTGCTCAGAGAGGACTCCTTGCTGTGAAATGGAGGTGATGTCTTGACCAGAAGGTCTCCGCATTCCCCCACCTGCTCTGCTTTGGGCTAGGCCAGTGTGGGCATGGCAGCAGGCTCCTGTCCTGTGGCTTCCCATGGGCTTTGGCTCAAGGGAAGCCCTGGTGGGAGATGGCAGGGAGGGAGGCGAGTGAGATTGGGGGGCGGGGGGAGGCAGTTATCCCACCAACTCCCTGCTCATGTGGATTTTGGGCTGGCCGTGTCTCTCATGGGATGGGTGGCTGCTCCAGTCAGGCTCACCTTCCTCCTTACCCCTCTCTCCTCATTCCTTCAGGTCTGGGGGCTTCCTTGTTTCGAGTCCCGGGCTACCACCTTGGGCTTTCTTTATACCTCACCCACCCTGTGAAAGAGTATTAATCCCACCTGAGATTACCCTAATTCGAGTGGGCCATCTGTTTCCTTTTGAGAACCCGACTACCTCATCGGCCTGTTCAGAGGATTAAACCAGAGAATGCTGGAAATTGTTTAGCACAGTGGCCAGCCCCTCAGTGAGTGTGCCACAGTGCTGGTCACTGGGTGAGGGAATGGGTCCTCTCCTCTGGGCCTGAATTGCCCTGCGCTCACCTGCTCAGGTGTCCTCTAGTTTCAGCTGGAGCACTTCCAGGGAGGGGAAGACATGCTCTTGAGAGATGCTTGCTCTACCTAGGGCAGAAAGGATGTAGCAGGAGTGGCTGGGGCTGCGCTACTTGTAGCTGTCACATTTGGCAGAAAAAGAAACTTCTATTCTTTCAGATGGCTGAGTCTATTTTCAAGTCTTCACCCACTGGAAATGTTTTAGGCCTATTATTGAAAATTCAGTAGGTGGTTGCAGTGGAGTTAAACAATAACCAGGACTCTGTAGAGAATTCTAAAAGCTGAAAATGCATCTTTAAGTAATAGTAATCATATTGGCATAGGTGTGCACTTTTGAAAGTGGCTTTATGCATGTCCTATGTAGTGTAAGAATAATGTGTCCCCAGATGGAATTGGGTAGTTTTGTGGAATCTCTTTCTTTCTTTCTTTTTTTTTTGGGGGGGATGGAGTTTTACCCTTGTTGTCGAGGCTGGAGTGCAATGGTGTGATCTCGGCTCACCGCAACCTCCACCTCCTGGGTTCAAGTGATTTTCCTGCCTCAGCCTCCCGAGTAGCTGTGATTACAGGCATGTGCCACCACGCCTGGCTGATTTTGTATTTTTAGTAGAGACGGGGTTTCTCCATGTTGGTCAGGCTGGTCTCGAACTCCCTACCTCAGGTGATCCGTCTGCCTCGGCCTCCCAAAGTGCTGGGATTACAGGTGTGAGCCACCACACCCGGTCAGGAATCCCATTTTTATACCCACATGCCTTTCTGTCCATGTTACCACTGTCAGAGAGCCTACCTTAAGCATTTTCTTTTTTTTTTTTTTGAGATGGGTTGCACTCTGTTGCCCAGGCTGGAGTGCAGTGGCATGTTCACAGCTTACTGTAGTGTCGATCTAGGCTCAAGTGATCCTCCCACCTCAGCCTCCTTACTAGCTGGGACTATAGGTGCACACCACCACACATGGCTAATTTTTGTATTTTTAGTGGAGATGGGGTTTTGCTATATTGCCCAGGCTGGTCTTGAACTTCTGGCCTCAAGTGATCCTCCCGCCTCAGCCTCCCAGAATACTGGGATTACAGGCGTGAGCCACCATGCCCTGCCAAACATTTTCTTGATTCATTTAGCAGATCCTTATTCAGTATCCCATTTGAGCGTGGTCCTCCAGAGTGTTGGGATTCATATCCACCTTCATCTCAGTGCTGTCTCAGTCTCTCAAGAGAAAAATACCAGCCATTCCCCTGGTATACTGAGTAGCAGGCCATCCCATTGTTAAGAAGATACCTGTGCTTTGTCAGCTCTTGGGCTATTTTTCATTATGCAGAAATGTACCCAGCTAGGCCACATGCCTTTTTAGGTTTGTCTCTCTTTTATTTAGTTTGTCCTTATTTATTTATTGTAAATATGGAAGAAGAATCTTTTAAAATCTCCCTTCTCTTTCTTTTCTTTCTCTCTCTCCCCACCCATGTCTTTTTTTGAGACAGGGTCTCATTCTGTCACGTAGGCTGGAGTGCAGTGGCGTGATCACGGCTTACTGTAGCCTCAAACTCCTGGGCTCAAGCAGTTCTCCCACGTCTGCCTCCTGAGTAGTTGAGACCACAGGTGTGAGCCACCACACCTGGCTAATTAAAAAAAAAAATTATGTAGAGACAGGGTCTCACTATGTTGCCTAGGCTGGTCTTGAACTCCTGGGCTCAAGCAGTCCTCTCACTTTGGCCTCCTAAAGTGTTGGGATTATAGGCATGAGCCACTATGCCTGGCCCCCACCCACTTATTTTGGAATACATTTTTCTTTATCCCTCCCCTTTACAAAAGTATTCATTTTTAAGGTGAAATTTATGTAGAGTAAAATGCATAAGTCATATGTCTATGGCTTGATGATTTTTTTTTTGTTTCTACGTAAGTGCGTACCTCTATAACCACCACCCAGATCAATGCTATTTCTATCCCTCTAGAAAGTTCCACCATGCCTATAAAAAGGAAGGGGGAAATGTCAGAGGCGTTGGAACCAGAGCAACTGCATCTTGAATAGGGGTTAGGTAAAATAAAATAAGGCTGAGACCTACTGGGCTGCATTCCTAGACGGTTAGGCATTCTAAGTCACAGGATGAGATAGGAGGTCAGCACGAGATACAGATCATAAAGACCTTGCTGATAAAACAGGTTGCAGTAAAGAAGCCGGCTAAAACCCACCAAAAACAAGATGGTGATGAGAGTGGCCTCTGGTCATCCTCGCTGCTACACTCCCAACGGTGCCATGACAGTTGACAGATGCCATGGTAATGACAGGAAGTTACCCTATACTGTCTAAAAAGGGGAGGAACTCGCAGTTCCGGGAATTGCCCACCCCTTTCTTGGAAAGCTCATGAATAATCCACCCCTTGTTTAGCATATAATCCAGAAATAACCATAAAAATGGGCAACCAGCAGCTCCAGGCAGCTCTCGGGGCTGCTCTGCCTATGGAGTAGCCATTCTTTTATTCCTTTACTTTCTTCTTTTTTTTTTTTTTTTTTGAGACGGAGTGCAGTGGGGAGATCTCGGCTCACTACGACCTCTGCCTCCCGGGTTCAAGGGATTCTCTTGCTTCAGCCTCCCGAGTAGCTGGGACTACAGGTGCGTGCCACCATGCCCAGCTAATTTTTGTATTTTTAGTAGAGACAGGGTTTTACCATGTTGGCCAGGACGATCTCAATCTCTTGACCTTGTGATCCGCCTGCCTCGGCCTCCCAAATTGCTGGGATTACAGGCATGAGCCACTGCGCCCAGCCCCTTTACTTTCTTAATAAATTTGCTTTCATTAAAGAAAAAAAAAAAAGAAAAGAAAGTTCCACCAAGCCTTTTCCCAATGATTCCTCTCCCCCTAGGAAATTGATCATCATACATTAGTTTTGCCTGTACTAGAATTTTGTATAAATGGAGTCATACAATATGTGTTGTTTTATATATGACTGGTGCACAACAAAATGTTTTTGCGTACATCGGTACTTTGTTCTTGCTGTGTAGTATCCCATTATGATGAATATCCCATAATTTGTTTAATATTTTGTTGATGGATATTTGGGTTGTTTCCAGTTTGAGGATTTTATTGATAGAGGCTCTGAACATTCTTGTATGTTGTCTTATGGACATTAGCACTAATTGCTCTTGCATATACACACATGTAAGAGTGGAATTGCTGCTGTCACTGACTTTCAACCTGTAGATTTTTCTCTGTGTAAAGTTGTGGCTTCCATTGGGTGAGGGGAGGAGGTGCCATACCTGTGCCTGAAGCCTCATTTGCGCCACACTAGTCAATTTAGCTAATCAGCCTGAATCTTGTCATAATGTAGCCACCTATGAATATAACTGGTGAGGCGTCCTGATGCACAGAACCCAATCTCCCAGTGATGATTTGATTATTGGGCCCCAGGAACTGACAAAGACTGATTTTTAATTTATTTTTTAATTTTTTTTAGACAGTCTTGCTCTGCCACCCAGGCTGGAGTGCAGGGGTGGGATCATAGCTCACTGTAGCTTCAAACTCCTGGGCTCAAGTGATCCTCTTGCCACAGCCTCCCAAGTAGCTAGGACCACAGGTATATGCCACCTCACCTGGGTAATTATTTTGTATTTTTTGTATAGACGGGGTTTCACTATATTGCCCAGGCTGGTCTCCAACTCCTGCGCTCAAGTGATCCGCCCGCCTCAGCCTCCCAAAGTGCTGGGATTACAGGCGTGGGCCACCGTGCCTGGGCGGGTCTTGCTATGTTGTTCAGCTGGTCTTGAACTCCTGGGCTCAAGTGATCCTCCCGCCTTGGCCTGCCGAAGTGTTGGGATTACAAGTATAAGCCACTATGCCAGGCCTATTATATTGTTAAAAACATACAAAGAACATGTGTCAAAGTTTCGTTGAACTTATTTAATGAGGGAACTAGCAGAATAACAAAACAAGCTCAGTGAGGATATGAGGAACTCAGTGGAAAAAAAAAAACCTCAGTGGAAAAAGGAATGTTCAAATAAGATTGCTAAGTTAGGTTCAAAACTGGTTCATGTCTTAGAGAACAATAAAATCTTTACCTTTGGGGTTGTCATCTCTACCAGAAAAGAAAAAAGAGAAAACAGCATACCTTATCATTTTTCTACATTATCTTCTGACTTTTATAGGATTGTAAAATATCCTAGTAGTGTTAGTTAAATCAAGTTACATTTTCAGAGTCAGATGACCCTCCTGGCGGGGGATTGGGGGGAGTGTTTATTAAAAATGCAATAGCATGACATTAAAAGGTCACATGATCATCTTTTTTGCCTAGTTTCTAAGTTTTGGGTTTTTTGTTTGTTTGTTTGTTTTTTTGTTTAACAGACCATGACAGACCATAATATGGGGTACAATAATAGGAAAAACTAGGATGATATCTTAAAGTCATTTAATGAAAAAAAAAAAAAAAAAGACTGCACTTCTGGGACCTCAGACTGCTACCTAAAACAGAAAGCCAGTCACCTATTTCAGGTAGATGTGGACTCTTTCACAGGGGTTAATTTTCCCATGTTGGATTTAACTACCAGTATCTTCCTTTTAAAACCTTACCCTCAGATCCAGACAACATTGTTCTTTAGTCAAGCAAAGCATGTATAAGCAGCCTTTTTTTCTGAGTTCTCCTGGAAGGGACCCACAGCTATTCATTTTCAAATGAATTTTAAAAGAAAAAAAGCCTTGAAACTATAGCTCGGGCTGATGTGCATGTGTCTGCCTGCTCTTTTAGGGGACATTTGTCTGTTAGGGGACATTTGATAAAGTTCAACAGGACACAGGCCCTCAACATTTTGTAGCTCACAGATAGACATGTGGAAGGCAGGAAGCTATGATAGGGGTTAAAAGAATATGCTTGTTGATCTTTAAATTTTTCTGACTCTGTCTGTGAGGAAGTAAGCTGTTTTCTCTGCCTGTTTTTGTATGTGTTCGGCAAAAGTACATTTTCCCCTCTGCCTGCCCAATTGTTGATGGGTGAAGTGTGTACACTTGCAGCTTGCATGTCCTATGTGTGCTGAGCATAACCATTCTCAGCTCACTTGCCGTGGCCTCAGCTTTCATTTGCTAGGTGTTTTAGATCTCTCTTTGGCACATTTAGAGCCCATTTTGATATTTGTTTAAAGTGGTTGGTGAATGTGGCTGTTCTTTTTTGATCCATGAGGCGAAAGGCCAGTATTTTGCCTAATTGTACCACTCCAAGATAAAGCTCACAGTTACTTTGTTCTTCTTGATTAATGAAGGGATCACAAATCTACTTCAACAAGTGTCATCAAGTAGAGATTTTCAGGTTACTGTTCTACATTCAAAGACCCTGACATGGATCTCTTTAATCATATTTCACTTTTCTTTAAACTTTAAACTCAAGGGCCATTAATTTTGTGAATTATATGGATGATTGTTTTCAAGATGTTTGTCTCTATTCACAAGGTAGCAGTAATTTTTCTGGGTGTGTTATGTTATGTTATGTTATGTTATGTTATTTAGAGACAGTGTCTCCTTCCATCGCCTAGGCTGGAGTGTGGTGGTATGATCATGGCTCACTGCAGCCTCAACCTCCCAGGCTCAGGTGATTCTACCACCTCAGCCTCCCGAGTAACTGGGACTATACACATGTAACCACCTAACCTGTTTTTTTTTTTTTTTAATTTTTTGTAGAGATGGGGGTATCACTATGTTGCCCACGCTGGTTGCCCTCCTGGGCTCAAGTGATCCTTTCGCTTTGGCCTCCCAAAATGCCAGGGTTATAGGCGGGAGCCACCGTGCCCTGTCCAGGTATGTATTATAATGTGCAGAGCCTCATCTTGCTCACAACATTTAGTCCTGGTGTCCTTGGGCATGTGGGCATCTGCTGTGTGTTAGGCACCAGAGGATATAAACTCAAATGAGATGGACTGAATGGAATATTGTCACAAATGTAACTTCTAGAGGATGATAGTTTTAGCTCCTATGACCTGCCTTTGGGAATTCTGTGCTTTAAACATTGTTCTACAAAGATATTCTGTAAAGATGTTCTGGATTAAAATGCCACTTGAGAAGTTTCTGGCTGAATTCATCCGGCAACTGTTAGAATGTGCTAAATGAACCTACAGTTAGCTTTTTGGCCCTGATGGCTGTGTTACTTTATGGAGTAATAATGGCTGCATTCTATTCAAGGCTTACTGGCTGCCTGGCATTGTATGTATAATCTACCCATGTCTGTCTGTGTACAGTGACCAAAATTTGTTCAGCCCTTACTGTATGCCAGGTAGGAAGGAGGCCAAGCCCTTTCCATGTTTTTTTGTTGGTTTGTTTTTTGAGATTGAGTCTCACTCTGTCATCCAGGCTGGAATGCAGTGGTGCAATCTGGGCTCATTGCAACCTCTACCTCCCAGGTTCAAACAGCTCTCGTGCCTCAGCCTCTGGAGTAGCTGGGATTACAGGCGTGCACCACCACGCCTGGCTGATATTTGTATTTTTAGTAGAGATAGAGTTTTGCCATGTTGGCCAGTCTGGTCTCAAATTCCTGGTCTCCAGCAATCCACCTGCCTCAGCCTCCCAAAGTGCCGGGACTACAGGCATGAACCACAGTGCCCAGCCCCTTTCCATGCTTTTTTATCTCATCAAATTCTTCTACCACTCTATGACAGGTAACTGAGGCATATCAGTGTTAAAAGCCATACTCACAGTCACACAAACTAGTGAGGAGCAAAGAGAGCATTGGAATCTAGGCCAACCGGCTCTGCAACCTGAGCTCAAGCGGGCAGCATTATCTGGGTGTCTGAATTGTCCTGACAGGACTGTGCTCCTCACCATTATTGTCTGCTGTATTATGCCTTCCCCAAGTGTCCATTCAGGTGGAATCATGGTATTTAACTTATTTCTGTCTGCATTTTAAATAATTCTCTTCAAAAATTGGCTCTTTCAACTCAAAAGGACAAACTTTGCCTGGATTTATGGGCTTGTGTTGTTTTTTCCTACAAATTCTGAAATTAAGGCAATTAGGGAAAATATTTCATTATTATTAATTTGTAAGCACACGTTGTTTTGCAGTGTTCAGCAGGCTATGCTTTCTAGGAGTTTGACTGTCTTTTCTATCAGTGGTAAATAATCAAGATGTGTGACTATCCAATTGTTCCCCATCCACGGGGCCCTCAAAACCAACCAATTCCAGCTCAAATTATTCTTGAAACTTTAAACATACAGTTTTCTTTCAGAAAAACAATTTCTAAAACTAACAACTGGAACCTGTTAGATTCTGTTGTGAGAAATGTTATTCCAAGTAGGGTCTGGAGTAATTAAGTACAAGTGTGTTACCAATAAGAACCCACATCATTTGGCAGTTTCTTCAGGCTTTGTAACTGTTGTAGTGCAGAAAATGTGGTGAACGGGGGCGGTCTTGTGACTCAGGGAGAAGCTGTGACCTCAGTGAGTTTTAATCGCCTGAGTGAGTTGATCGTGGTGATTATGCATAATGGAATCTTATTTTCTTAATGGCAAGATTATCGAATCTTAGCTTGGAAAAGGACTTTAAGATCATGTGTTTTAACCCTTAGCTTTCTACCAGATCAAAATCTAAACCATCTGAGATATCACCGTGATCATTACTGGATATTTAAACTTGTTAAGCTTGGGGCTCCCACAGCGACTCCATGTCAGTGTGTCTCTAACCTGGTCCTGCTCCAGGTGCACTATGTCATCAGAATTTTGTGGTGGGGGCAGGAGTAGGGATAGAAGCCTTAGAATCTTTTAAAAAGTTCAGGTGATTCTGCTGCTTGATCTAAAGCTTGGGCATTCATTTTGCACAATGGTACCGATAGGGCAGTACCATGTTTTTAATTCTAGTTTCTTTTCTCAAGAACATGAATTGGTAGCTGGTGACTTCAATTAGAAAATATTTTCATCTTATTTCTAAAGTAGCTTTATGAATAAAGTATTAATAGCTATATTAGTGAATATATAAGTAAACACAATCATGCTGGAAATTATTGTAAAAGTTTACTACAAATACACAAAGAACATAGTGCTATGTAAACAGTGCTTGATTTAAGTCCATTAGAATTAATACATTCTGGCTGGGTGTGGTGGCTAACACCTGTAATCCCAGGACTTTGGGAGGCCAAGGCGGGCGAATCACTTGAGGTCAGAAGTTCGAGACCAGACTGGCCAACATGATGAAACCTGTCTCTACTAAAAATACAAAAAGTAGCCAGGCGTGGTGGTCCATGCCTGTAGTCCCAGCTACTCAGAGGCTGAGACACAAAAATCGCTTGAACCTGGGAGGCAGAGGTTGCAGTGAGCCGAGATTGTGGCACTGCACTCCAGCCTGGGCAACAGAGTGAGACTATCTCAAAAAACAAAAAAACCAAAGAGAATTAATACATTCTAATTGCGGAACTTCTGTACTCAGTGATTCTCCATCCCACTCTATACCTGGTGGTAGTGAGATAGGCACAATTTCTAGCAATGGTCCTCAAGATTCTATCTACTCTTAAGTCCCCACAACTTCTACATGTGATGAGCTATCACTCCAGTGATTTTGTTATGTTATATGGCACAATTGATCTTTAAACAGGGAGGTGATCCAGGTGGGCCTAACATGAGTCCTTAAGAGCAGAGAACTTTCTCCTGTCTAGTGGCAGAAGAGAAAGTCAGAGGAGGACTTGCTGCTTTGAAGAGGGTGGGGTCATGTAAGAAGGAAATGGGCAGCCTATAGGAGCAGAGAGTAGACCTTGGCTGGCAGCCAGGAAAGAAATGGAGACCTCAGACCTACGGCCGCAAGGTGCTGGATTCTGCCAACAACCTGAGTGAATTTGGAAGTGGGTTATTCTTCCAAGCCGCCAGATAAAAGTCTAGCCTATTCACGTCTTGATATTGGCCTGTGAGACCTTGAGTGAACAAAGAATCCAGTTGAGCCTATCGGGACTTTTGACCTACAGAACTGTGAGATAAAAAATGGGTGTCGTTTTAGGTAACCCATGGCAGCATTCCCTCCTCTGCTGGAATGTCGTCAGTGGAGACTGACTGGGGATTCTGGACTTCCATCCCCATCCTCCCACTCAGCAGTGATAGGCAGCTCCCCCTCCCCACTAGAGAATGGGGAAAATCTTGGAGAGGAGGGAGCTGAAGAAAGGAATTAATTAAAGGAATATTCCCTGCCTGCATTGGAAGTCCTGGGCAAACAACTCCTAACCCACCTGCATGTGAATCTGACTAGAACAAACATGCCAAAAAGTTTAGCAATAGAAACTTTAACACAGAATATCACCCAGGTTTTCAGAATGATCTCTAAGTAACAGAGATGAAGCAGACCAGAATAGTACTGCAAGGGCTCTGAAATCAAACTATCGTTAAAACTGCAGCCAACGAAAATAGCCCAGGATGTGCGTACTTAGCCTCAATAGGGTTAATGCCAGCTAAAATTTAAATAGTATCTAGAGTCTTGTAAGATAATAACCCAAGTGCCCAAGATACAATTTAAACAATCACTTGTCATACCAAGAACCAGGAAAATCACAACTCGAATGAGAAAAGCCAATCAACAGATACTAATACTGAGAAGACTCAGATGTTGGAATTATCTGACAAAGGTTTTAAAGCATCTGTCATAAAATTGCCTTAATAAGCAATTTCAAACACTCTTGAAACAAATGAAAAATTAGAAAATCTCAGCAAATCAATAGGTTTTTTAAAAATGGAAGTTATTGAACCAAAAAATAAACAAGTTAAAAAGCTCACCAGATGAGCTCAATAATAGATGACAGAGGAAAGAATCAGTGAACTTGAAAATAGATCAATGAAACTTACTTAGTCTGAACAACAGATAGAAAATAGTCTGTAAAAAATGAACAGAGCCTTAGAGGCCTATGGGATAATAACATCAGATCTAACATTTGGGTCATCAGAATTCCAGAAGGAGAAAAGAAGGTTATGATAATAAACAATATTGAACGAAATGATGACTGAAAACTCACCACATTTGGCAAAAAGCATAAATCTTCAGAATTCAGAAGCTGAGCAAAACCTAAACAGGATAAACCTAGAGAAATCTATGCCAAGATACATACTAATCAAGCTTTTAAAAATGAAAGGCAAAGAAAATGCAGCAAGAGAGACATGACATATACTTACAAGGAAGAATGATTTGAATGACAATGAATTTCTCCTGTAAAATAATGGAGTCCAGAAGGAAGTGTACAACATTTTCATGGGCTGAAAGAAAAGAAAGATTAACTCTGAATTCTTTGTCTGGTGAAAATATCCTTAAGGAATGAAGAGAAAATGAAAACATTCTCAGATGAAGGAACACTAAGAGAATTTATCAATAGCAGACCTATCCTTAAATAATGCCTAAAGAAAGTTTTTTAGGCTGGGCACGGTGGCTCACGCCGGTAATCCCAGCACTTTGGGAGGTTGAGACGGGTGGATCACAAGGTCAGGAGATGGAGACCATCCTGGCTAACATGGTGAAACCCCATCTCTACTAAAAATACAAAAAAATTAGCCAGGCATAGTGGTGGGCACCTATAGTCCCAGCTACTCGGGAGGCTGAGGCAGGAGAATGGCGTGAACCTGGGAGGGGGAGCTTGCAGTGATCCGAGATCATGCCACTGCACTCCAGCCTGGGCGACAGAGTGAGACTCCATCTCAGAAAAAAAAAAAAAAAAAAAAAAAAAAAGTTTTTTAAACATAAAAGAAATGGTAACAGAAGAAACATTGGAATTTCAGAAAGGAGAAAACAGCAAATGGGTAAAAATAGGGAGTATGTATAGTAGGCCAAGTATAGGGTATGTGTCATTAATTTTTTTCTGTTGTTGTTGTTGAGACGGAATCTTGCTCTGTGGTCCAGGCTGGAGTGTAGTGGCACATTCTCGGCTCACTGCAATCTCTGCCTCTCAGGTTCAAGTGATTATCTTGCCTCAGTCTCCTGAGTAGCTGGGATTACAGGTGTGCACCACCATGCCTGGCTAATTTTTGTATTTTTAGTAGAGACGGGGTTTCATCATGATGGCCAGGCTGGTGTCAAACTCCTGGCATCAGGTAATCCACCCGCCTTGGCCTCCCAAAGTGCTGGGATTACAGGTGTGAGCCACTGTGCCCGGCTTGTATCATTAATTTTTAAAAACATGTTTGATGGTTGAAGCAAAAATTAGATCATCTGGTGTGGTATCCAATATATATTGAGGTAATATGCAAGAAAATTATATTTAAGAGGTGGGGAGGATGTAAAAGAACCTAACTGGAAGTAAGGTTTTTACACTTCACTGAAATAGGAAAATGTTGATCGAAGTAGTCTGTGACAAGTTACATATGTATATTGTAATAACTAAAATACTCTAAAAATCACTAAAAGTATAACTGTACAAAGAGATATACTAAAACTGCCTATTAATAAAAGGAAATTCTAAAGAATGTACAAGTAACCCACAGGAAGACAAGAAAAAGGAAACAATGAAAAACAGAGTGAACAAACAGAAAACAAATAATACAATGGCAGGTGTAAGTCCTAACATGTCAATATGTGTTTTAAATATACCAATTAAAAAACAGAGATGATAGATAAAAAAAAAACTTGACTCAACTATATGCTGTTTGTAAGAAACTCACTTCAAATATATTGATATAGGCACGTTGGAAGTAAAAGTTGGAAAATATATACTATGCAAATATTAATTTTAAAAAAGAAGGAGTGGCTACATATAATATCAGATAGGGTAGACCAGAGAGCAAAGAAAATTACCAGGGACAAAGAAGGACATTACACAATGATAAAAGTGTCATTCCACCAAGAAGACGTAGCAGTCCTAAATGTGTATGGGCCAAGCAACAGAGCTGCAAAATATATGGAGCAAAAACTGATAGAACTAGAAAATAGACAAGTACACAGTTATAGTTGGCAACTTAGCATCTCTTTCTCAGCACTTGACAGAATTACTAAACAGAAAATCAGCAAGGGTATAGAAGGCCTGAACAACATAATCAACCAAGAAGTTGTAATTGATGTTTACAGAATATCCTACACAGAAACAGCACAAAACACATTTTTTTCAAGTACCCATGAAATATCTGCCAAGTTAAACCATATCCTGGGTCATAAAACTAACCTCAATATATTTAAGGGAATTGAGATAATAAAAAAGGTGTTCTTTGACCATAAGTAATTAAGCTAGAAGTCAGTAACGGAAAGATCAGAAAATCTCCAAACACTTGGAAATCAAATCACACACTTCTAAATAATCCACAGGTCAAAGAAGAAGTCTCAAAAAGATTAAACAAATACATAGAACTGAATGAAAATGAACATACAACATATTAAAATGTGTGGGACCCAGCTAAAGCAGTACTGAGAGGAAAATTTATAGCACTAAAGTTTACATTAGAATGGAGGAATGTTCTCAGATCAATAATCTAAGGTCCTACCTCAAGAAACTAGAAAAAGTGAAATAAACCGAAAGCAACCAGAAGAAGGAAATAATGAAGATAAGAGCAGTAATCATTGAAGGTGAAAACAGAAAAACAACAGAGAATATCAGTGAAAAAGCCAGTTCTTTAAAGACCAATAGGCTGGGTACAGTGGCTCATGTTTGAAATCCCAGCATTTTGGGAAGCGGGAGTGGGAGGATCACTTGAGCCCAGGACTTTGAGACCAGCCTGGGCAGCATAGCAAGACACTATCTCGCCAATCAAAAAATAATAATAATAATCAAAAAATTAGCTGGACGTGGTGGTGCATGCCTGTGGTCCCAGCTACTCAAAAGGCTGAGGTGGGAGGATTACTTAAGCCTGGGAGGTTGAGGCTGCAGTGAGCTGTGATTGTGCCACTGCACTCCAGCCTGGGTGACAGAATATGATCCTATTTCAAAATAAATAAATAAAAAGATCAATAAAATGGATAAACCTCTAAGAAGACAGGCAAAGATGAAAAAGACACAAATTAGCATAGTAGGAATAAAACAGGTGATATCATTACAGATTCTGCAGCTATTAAAGGGACAATAAGAGAATACTAAATTATATGTACATACATTTGACAACTTAGATGAAATGAACCAATTCCCTGAAAACTACAAACTACCAAAACTTACCCAAAGTGAAATAATGTCAATAGTCCTATAACTAACTGTTAAAGAAATTGAATTTGTCATGTAAAAGCTTCCAAAAAAGAAATCTCCAGGCCTAGAGGTTTTTCGTCATAATTTCCACCAAACATTTAAAGAATTAGCACCAATTCTGCATAATCTTTTCGAGAAAATAGAAGAGGAGGGAATGTGTCCCAATTCATTTTATGAGGCCAGTATTACCTTAATACCAAAACCAGATAGTACAACAAAGAAAACTGCAGGCCAGTGTCCCTCAAGAACATAGACACAAAAGTCCTCAGCAAAGTATTAGCAAAACAATCCAGCAACTTATAAAAAAATTATATACTATGACCAAGTGGGGTTTATTCCAGATGTGCAAGGCCACTTCAGTGTTTGGAAATCAATCAGTGTAATCCATGATATCAACACGCTATGGGAGAAAAAATCAAATCGCATAATCAGATCAATTGATGAAAAAAATTGACAAAATTCAACGCCATTCATGATAAAAACTCTCAGCAAACTAGGAATAGAGAGGAATTCCCCCAACTTGATAAAGAGCATCTACAAAAATGCTGCAGTTAACACCATATTTAATGGTGAAAGACTGTATACTCTCCCCCTGAGAATGGGGAAATAAGGTAAGAATGTCTGCTCTTACCAGTCTCATTCAACGTAATACTGGAAGTCCTAGCTAGAGCAACTAGTTGAGAAAAAAATAAAAGACATATGAATTGGAAAGGAAGAATAACATCTTATTTGCAGATGACGTGATTCTCCAGTAGAACATCCCAAGAATTTACCAAGTAACTCCTAGAATAAGTGAGTGCAGTAAGGTCACAGGTTATAAGATCAAACACACAATTTAACATTTCTAGATACTAGCAATGAACATATGGAAACTGAAATTAAAAACACAATGCCATGTACAGTCTCTCCCAAAAGAATTGAAATACAGTTATGCATTGCTGAACAACAGGGATATGTTCTCAGAAATGCATTGTAAGGTGATTTTGTTGTTGTGTGAACATCATAGAGTAGTATACTTATACAAACGTAGGTGATACAGCCTACTACACACCTAGCCATATTGTATGGCCTATCACTCCTAGGCTACAAACCTGCACAGCATGTTACTGTAGGCAGTTACGACACAATGGTAAGTAGTTGCATATCTAAACATATCTAAATATTGGCTGGGCACTGTGGCTCACACCTGTAATCCCAGCATTTTGGGAGGCCAAGGTGGGTGGATCACTTGAGGTGAGGAGTTCGAGACCAGCCTGGCCAACATGGTGAAACCCTGTCTCTACTAAAAATACAAAAATGAGCTGGGCATGGTTGCCTGTGCCTGTAATCCCAGCAACTCAGGAGGCTGAGGCACGAGAATCACTTGAACCTGGGAGACGGAGGTTGCAGTGAGCTGAGATCTCACCACTGTACTCCAGCCTGGGCAACAGAGCAATACTGTCTCAAAAAAACAAAAACAAAACCATATATAAATATAAAAAATGTACTTAATACAATAGAAGTATGGTATTATAATCTTATGGGGACCATTGACGTATATGTTGTCTATTATTGACAAAAACAATGTTATGCAGCATACGACTATACTTAGGTGTAAACTTAACATGTACAGGATGTGTATGCTGAAAACAACAAAATGTTATTAATAGTATTCAAAGAAGATCTAAATAAATGGAGAGACATACCATATTCATGGACTGGAGTCAGTGTGGTTAAGATGTTGATTCCCCCAAATTAACCTGTAGATCTAACGCAATTTCTATCAAAATTCCAGCAAGATTTTTTTTTGTAGCTATAGACTAGTTTATTTTAAGATTTATAAAAGAAATCAGGAGAACTACAATAGTCAAAACATTTTGAAAACAATTTTGAAAAAGAAGAGCAAAATAGGAATCTACCCAATTTTATGAGTTAACTTTAATAGTTATAGTAATCAAGACAGTCTAGTATTGACACAGGAATACACATATAGATAAAGGAACGGACTAGAGAACCCAGAAATAAACCTACACAAATATGCCCAAGTGACTTTTTGACAAAAGGGCAAAAGCAATTCAATGGAGGAAGGATAGCCTTTTCAACAAATGATACTGGAGTATTTGGACATCCATAGACAAAAAAAGTGAAACTCGGCGTAAATCTAACATCTTATTAAAAAATTAACTCAAAACGGATCATGGATTTAAATGTAAAACATAAAACTATAAAAGTGTTAGAATTAAACATAGGCAAAAATTTTGGGGACCTAGGCCTAGGTGAAGAGTTCTTAGATATCATACCAAAAACAAAATCTTTTTTGTTTTTGCTCTGTCGCCCAGGCTAGAGTGCAGTGGCACATTCTCAGCTCACTGCAGCCTCGACCTCCCAGGCTCAAGTGCTCCTTGTGCCTCAGCCTCCCAAGTAGCTGGAACTACAGGTGTGAGCCACCACGCCTGGCTAATTTTTTGTATTTTTTGTAGAGATGGAGTCTCCCTATGTTGCCCAGGCTGGTCTCAAACTCCTAGACTCAAGTAATCCACTGCCTTGGCCTCCCAAAGTACTGGGATTACAAGTGTGAGCCACCACACCTGGCCAACACAATCTATTAAATAAAAAAAGATCAATTAGACTTCATCAAAATGTGAAGAGGATGAAAAGATAGGTTACAGACTGGGAGGAAATATTTGCAAACCACATGTCTGACAAAGGACTTGTATCTAGAATGTGTAGAGCTCTCAAAATGCAACAGTAAGAAACCAAAACAATCTAATGAAAATGGGTGAAATACACGAACAGACATTCACTGAAGAGAATATGCAGATGTAAAATAAGCACATGAAAAGATGTCCAACATCATTAGTCATTAGAGGAATGCAAATTAAAACCACCACAAGAAATTACTATGTATCTATTAGAATGGCCATTAGGATGGCTAAATTAAAAATGGTGATAACACCAAATGCTGGCAAGGTTGCAGAGAAACTGGTTCTCTCATATATTGATGGTGGGAATGAAAAGTGGTTCAGTCAGTTTGGAAAATAGTTTGGCAGTTTGTTATAGAACTATGTGCTTCCCATAGGATGCAGCAGTTATACTTTTGGACACTCATCCCAGAGAAATAAAAACTTAAGTTCACAGAAAAACCTGTACACAGATGTTCATAGCAGCTTTATTTGTAATAATTGCAAATTGGAAATATCTTGAATTGTCTTTGAGTGGATGAATGGTTAAACAAGTTCCGATCCAACCATACCATGGAATACTACTCAGCAATAAAACAGAATGAACTGAGGATACACACAACAACTTAGATAGATCTCAGGGGCATCGTGCTTTGTGAACAAAGCCAACCTAAGATGTTACACACTGTATGATTTCATTTATATTACATTCTCAAAATGACAAAGCTATAGACTTGGAGAGCAGATTACTGGATGCCAAGGGACAATGACAGGGTGTGGGGAAGACTGGTACCACAATAAAGGGGTAGCATGAGGGAGTTCCTTTTGAAGATGGAATAGTTCTGTATCTTGACTGTATATTGATTGTGATCCAGTGTGTAGATTTGTGCAAATCTACACATTGGATCAAGTTGCAAAGAGTTACACACAAATCAGTGTATGGAATGACTGATGAAAACGGAATAAGGTCTGTAGTGAACAGTATTGTACCAATGTCAATTTTTTTGTTTTGATATTGTACTATAGTCATATATCATCACTGAGGGAAGCTAAGTGAAGGGTTTATGGGACTCCATGCACCGTTTTTGTAAGTTCTTGTGAGTAGATAATTACTTCAAAATAAAAATTTAAAAAAATCTCCAATGGGTCTCAACCTTGGCAGCACACAAGTATCGCCCAAGGAGCTTTAAAAATCCCGATGCCCAGGCTGCATCTTAGTCTAATCTTTATCTCTGATTGTGAGTCTCAGCATTAGTATTTTTTAGGATTTCTAACTCTTGTCCTTGTTGTTTTCCATTAAATTAAAAAAATAATAACCACCACCAGGACCATACCACTTTCCCATACACTGCAGTTCTCCAGCTCTTTGTGGGTGATGGGTGGTGGGTGATGGGTGATGGGTGATGGGTGACAGATTACAGGTGTTTCAGTTCTTTCTCAGGAGGTCAGACTCTGTCATCCTGTTGTGATGTCTGAGGCTGGGATTTGGGGAAGCCCCACCCCCAGCTTTGAGCAGGTCCAAGGAGGCATTATCACTTGGCCTGTCTGTGGTTGGCCTGGAGACTGGAGGGCCAATGACAGAAATAGAGTTGGGAGGAGAAAAGAAAGATGGAGGAAGAGAGAAGTGGGGGTGGAGTGTGAGAGGATGTGGGCCTCAGAGACCCTGTTGAGCCTCACCCTGGGCCTAGTCTCTTGGAGCAAGCATGTTTGAGGAGGAGAAAGAAGGGGAGGGGAAGATGAATGTTGGGGATGGGATTGCAATTTATGATAGGGAGGCCAGGAAAGGCCTCATGAAAAAGGTGATTTAAGTCAAGACTTGAGGATGTGAGGAAGAGCTTTGTGGGGATCTGGGGGAAAGAGCCCTTCAGGCAGTGGGAACGGCACGTGCAAAGGCCCTATGGAGGAGGGTGTCCCTGGCTTCTTGGAGGAACAACAGAGAGACCAGTGCACCACCACTGCCGGAGGGAAGAGGGCAGGGGAGAGCAATAGGAGAAGGGGTTAGAGGACATAGGTTATAGGGCTCCAGATCAGGGAGGGCCTTGTGACTTGTGACTCTGAGTGAGATGGGAAGTAACTGGGGAGGCTGATGCGACCAGAGATGTTTTAACAGGTTCCCTCTGGCTGCCGTGTTGAGAAAAGACTGCAAGGGGGAAGGGTGGAAGCGAGGAGAGCAGTTTGGAGGCCCTTTGCAGGAATACAGGGGAGACCAGGGGGTGGCAGTGGGAGGGTGAGAAGTGGTCAGATTCTGGATATTTCTGTAAGTACAGCCAACAGGATTTGCTGGTAAGACTGGGGGTGTGGCAGGAGAGGAAGGAGGGAGAGATGACTCTAAGGTTTTTGTCCTGTGCATTGGGAAGCATGGTAGGGATGTGGGTCTGGAGTGTGGGGGCCAGGTCCAGGCTAGAGATAGGAATTTGCACAGCTGCCCGGCTGTCAGCCCAGGCCCACCACAGAACCACCTCTGGCACTACAATTCCTGTTTGATGCAAGGATGGCTGCTTTTCTTACCTGTCACCCTGTGATGTGAGATCACGCATTTAGAGCAACTTGGTAAATATTAATTTGTCAACAAATATTAGCTATTAATATCAGTATTAAGCCACTCCAAGACACTGGAGAAATACTTAGATGGTGTTTAGCAGTTTGGTACTGTAGGATTCGGATGCTGAGATGGAGTTAGGAGTAGAGGAGGTTTGTTTGGGGGCTGGGGGGATAACACCCTTGAAGGATGAGAGAGCAGAGGAGCAGGGCAGGGAGAGCCTCAGGTGGTGATGCCAGTCTGTCCTGGCCAGCCTAACAGGGGGCTTCTGGACAAAAATTGCTCCATGAAAGCAAAGGGGAGATGCTAGCCAAAGGGCACAAACTTGCAATTACAAGACGAGTTTTGGAGACCCGCTGTGCAGCACGGTAACTAGAGTTAATAGTCATGCATTACATACCTAAAATTTGAGAGTAACTCTTGCGTGTTCTTATTACAAAAAGGGAACTCTGTGAGGTGATGAGTCTCTTAATTAGCTTGATTGTGATCATCATTTCACGGTGTATATATATGTCAGATCATCATGTTGTACACCTTATATTAATACAATTTTTCTTTGTCAATCATACCTCAGTAAGGCTGGAAAAAAAAAAAAAAAGAAATGGGCAGAAATGGCCAGGCTCTAGGACTGCACTCCCCAGATTAGTGACCAGCTGTTGGCTCCTCAGCGAGAGCATGGCTTCTGCTAGAAAGAAAGCTGAGGCAGATTCCAAAGGTGCAAGTTAGTTCTTTCCTTCTTCTTCTTCTTTTTTTTTTTTGTTTGTTTTTGGAGACAGGGTCTCACTCTGTTGCCCAGGCTGGAGTGCAGTGGCGCGATCATGGCTCACTGCAGCCTTGACCTCCAAGGCCCAAGTGATCCTCCCACCTCAGCCTCCTGAGTAGTTGGGACTACAGGCGCGTACCACCACATCTAGCTAATTTTTTGTTGTTGTCTTTTGAGACAGAGTCTCTCTCTTTCACCCAGGCTGGAGTGCAGTGGTGCGATTTTGGCTCACAGCAACCTCCGCCTCCCGGGCTCAAGTGATTCTCCTTCCTCAGCCTCCTGAGTATCTGGGACTACAGGCGTGCACTAACACACCTGGCTAATTTTTGTATTGTTTGTAGAGACAAGGTTTCACCATGTTGCCCAAGCTGGTCTTGAATTCCTGAGCTCAGGTGATCCGCCCACCTTGTCTTCCCAATGTGCTGGGATTACAGGTATGAGCCACCGTGCCCAGCCCCAGCTATTTTTTTTTTTTTTTGTAGAGACGGGGTCTCACTATGTTGCCCAGGCTGGTCTCAAACTCCTGGGCTCAAGCAATCCTCCTGCCTCAGCCTCCCAATGTGCTGGGATTACAGGTGTGAGCCACTATGCTGGCCAAGTTCTTTCTTGAAGGAACATATGGGCAGTACATCTTTAGGGCTACCCAGAAGACATTTTGTTTCACTTTAGCTTCTTAACTCACAAAGGGATTTGAAATAGTATATTGCCCCACTCGCAGGCTAAGGGGTAAATTTCATCATCTTTATGCCACTGAGGGAGATGAGATAAATTCTTGAGGAGAGTTCAGGGAGAGTGAAGGTGAAGATGTGAAAGTCTCTTTAATGTGTAGTCACAACATGTACTAGCACAAAAGTCACACAAACACACAGTTATTTGTGGAATGAGGTATATGAAGTCAGCCCGTTTTTGCTCTTAGCTGTCTATTTTGCTCGTCATGAAGGAGAGCTTTTCATTATTGTCATACTTCCTCTGGGACCACCAGGATTTTCTCATGAAGACTAACAAAGAGATGATATCATGTGTCTGGGAGTCAGGGTGAAAAACAAAGTGGGCTTGCCTGAGTTTGTAAGCTGAGAAGTTGTCCGAGTCAAACCACATCCTGCCCTGGGTTTCTAGAGGCAGGTGGTCCCAGATGGAGACCCAGAGCGGGAGGAACCGTGCCAATGCTTTCCTAAGAGCCATGCTCAGTTCCCAGGAGGTGTGGGGGAGGCCCTGGTGACTATGTCCTCTTTACACTGAAGTTTTCTTCTAGGGAGGCCACAACTCACTGGTTGCCAGTAAAGGTTGTGAAGTTGGTTCCAGTTCCAGTTGTAGCTGTGCTGTGAACCAGCTGTGCCACTGGTGGCCATGCTGAAGCTCTTGGGGTTGTACTTTTCCTGGCTGTCAAACGAAGCCATGGTCAAGGTCTGAGATAGCTAGTGCAGGTAGGTAGTATCGGCGCAGTGGGGGCCAAGTCAAAACCAAAGAGGGACTGTTTTTGCATATCATGGAAGAAAAAGTAAATTAACATTAAAACCATGTTTAAAATATTTATTAGATGTACATTTTAGTTGTGATTATACTACAACATAATTGGAATTGATGAAGTATTAACATGTGAACATATTCTTAGCAAAGCTGGACATGTTTGGAGAGTACCTTGTCAAGAGTGTGATGCCTGCTGCCGAAGGCTTCGGTCCAGTGGGATTTGCTTTCTGACCAGATAAGATTTTATCTTAGAGACAACATCCAAAATCAATAGGCTGACAGATTATTGGTAAAAGATACATTACAGCTGTTTAAAACCATAAACGCTATCAAGTTCTAACTGCTAAGCCTGTAGTCATATTGTAATATCGGGACCCTCATGAGCACAGATATGAAAGGAATCAGGATGGTAGCTGTCGTTCTGTAATTGCTGTTTAACAGCCTGGCTTATATTCATGATTCAATCTTTTTTTGTTTTTTTCTTGCTTCCACAATTCAATCCTTATTTCTGTCAGCTGCAAAATCGTGAGTGTGCGCACAAGTTTTTTTCTCCCCCAGTCTTGAAACTGGAATAATTGCCAATCTGCTTATTAAAAAAATACATCTGCCCTATGAAAGTAGTTTCAGCTACTCTGTGTTAAATGAGTGATTATGACATTGGGCTCTGGTGGCACGTAATACTAATGCTGAAACGCTTGAATATGGAGGTTAGTGTGGTTTCAGATGTTGAGAAATCACTTCTTTGTGCTTATTGACATTTTTCCAAGGACTGCTCTGTTATTTGGCTTAAAATGTCACATGACAGCTGATCTCTTTGGTGCATATAATCCATGCAATTATAGTGTGAGCTTCTGCTGTCAGTGGTGGTTAAAAATCCATATACCTCACTCCTTTTTTAGCCTCTGATTTTTTTTAATTCAATTTAACTCATCCTTTTATTTTAAAACTTGAATTTGAATGGGTTCCATTAACAGATATTTTAAGGTGACAATCAAGTCTAGGGCGCTGCCAGCTTGAAGCTGAACACAGTCCCTAGCCCTCAAGCTGGATGTGAGATCTAATTTAGGGCATGTTGCAATGCAGAGATGTAGCTGATTTGTAAACAGCCCTTGTGACAACGTAATACAGTTGACAAGTGATGGTTCTCAGGCAGGGTGAAGTGTGTTATCTAGCTGTCTGAGTGATCACCCTGATTGCAGTTCCACCTGGGGTTCATCTCACAGAGCCACACAGGATAATTAAAGCCACAGATTCATCATTGGTAGATTCAGCCCATTTTAGTCTCATTACAGACAAATTTAGTCCTGTCTTCATTCATTATAATGAAAGTCACACGAAGATTCACTTTACTATAAACTATATTCTTTTTCCCTTTTAAATGGAACGTACAAGTGAATGTTAAAGTATAAAAGTACTTGCAAGTCACTCGCTTTGCTAATGAGAATGTATGCAAATGTGATGCATGTTTGCCTTTCCTGGACTCAGCCCTATGACCCATCCCTGTGTCTGTCCTGATGGCAGGGATTGGTAGATGATTTATGTTGGCCCATCTCTTCCCAGAGTGGCTAGAATGGTCTTACGGACATAGAAGGACATGTTAACTATTCATCTGGTTTAATTGAATTTAATACACAATCCTTAAGATTAATCTGCATTTCTGGAGTTATTAAATGGCTCACTTTTTAGTAGCATATCATTTATTTGCTATTATCTGAGATAGTGAATTATTTAAGTAAAAAGGGAATGTTCTTTCCATGAGGTGGATCTTACCAAGCTGCTGCTGCTTTCATTTACAGGCGATTACCAATTATATTAAATTAGGAATGTGGGTAAAAGGAAGCATGGCCGTCTGAAGGTTTAAGATGTTTGGTTACTAGGTGTTGCATAATATACTGCAATCTGGGATCTGGCACTTGCTGGTTGACCTATGGTCTGCTGGCACATGCATTATTAATTATCATTTTCCATGAATATTAATGATGGTTGGATATCAGTTTAAAGAATAGTGAATCAGTTAACATGTAATTTTCATATACTTTGATTTATAAACATGCACATTTTAAGATACATTTGTTTTCTTTTAGAACATTAATTTTTCCATTTCAGTTTCTCCTTTCCCTTGATACTGACTTTTTTTTTTCTTTCTTTTTTTTTTTGAGACAAGTCTTGCTCTGTCGCCAGGCTGGAGTGCAGTGGTGCGATCTCGGCTCACTGCAACCTCCGCCTCCCGGGTTCAAGTGATTCTCCTGCCTCAGCCTCCCGAGTAGCTGGGATTACAGGTGCACGCCACCACACCCAGCTAATTTTTTGTATTTTAGTAGAGACAGGGTTTCACCATGTTGGCCAGGATGGTCTCGATCTCCTGACCTCGTGATCCGCCTGCCTCGGCCTCCCAAAGTGTGGGGATTACAGGCGTGAGCTACCGTGCCTGGCTGATACTGACATTTAATGGTGTATTGGAGTGATTTATATTTTTTCAGGACAATTTCTGAAGCGTTGCCAAAAATGCTGGTTGTATTTTAAAATTCAGGTGATTTCTGTAAGTTATTGAACAAGAACCAAGTGCTGTACACATACCTCAGTCTATTTATATTATAGTACTCTTTTCTACCATGGCCACCTACAACTTAATTTTATAATTTGAAATGTTACTGAACCATGAAAATATAAAAGAGCATATAACCAACATCTAGCTACCCACTACCTAGTTCTATCAAATGTTGCCGTTTTGTCATACTTACTTCTGATCCTTAAAAAAATAAATAAGTAGACTTCTGATTTCAGCTCAGAGATGTAGAGAGCTGCAAAGATGTCCCTCCCACGCTTCCAAGAAAAAATCTGGACAGATTGGAAATTAACAGAGAACTGAGTTTGCAGAGCAAACGACCATTTCAAAATCTGGAAAGAGGTGCCTTCTGAGACACAGGACAGGACCTGAGCATTTGTTTACAGGAGCAGAAGCCACCAGACCCCATAGAAGTAGGTAGGAAGATTAAGCTAGAAAATTTGACAAATTGCTGGAGGCTGAGTGTGGGCTAACTTGAGAGTGTGAAGTCTTGAGGGCAGCAGTTGTGGGGGAGGGGGTCCTATCCCTTTGCAGGCTTTTCTTCCAGGAACCCCATTTGGCTCTAACTGGGAGGGTGAGGGAAAATTCAGAGAAAACTCATGGTGCTGGCCTCAGGAACCACTGAGCAATCTACTTAGACCCTTCTCCTTTAAGGAGCAAAAGGCTTCTACTGCAGAGGAAGGCTATGGTCTGAGGGCCCTGGTGAATTAACCATTGCAGATGGGGGATGGAGCTCCCCTTCAGCCCCTTCCCCACTCCATCTCACCTAAAAAAAGGTCTTTAAGTGGGTGGTAGACTGAGAACATTGGTGATACCTGCTACAGCTGGGGGTTTGGGGTGGGAGGAGCTGTATCCCTAGGGCAAATACGTTGTGAAGCCTACACCTTCAAGACACAGGCCCGCTGTGTATATTTTAGAGACTGAGACTTGAAATATTAGAGAACTGCCCTTCTTCCCTCACCCCACCTGCAGGCTAGCAAGCCCCCAGGAATAACAGTGGGTTACAGCAGGGAGAGCTGCAAGAGACAGGCTCACACTGGGAACAGCATAAAGGAAAGCCCCAAAGCCAAGAGAGGGGACAAAAAAGGTCACTAGAGGAATTTGAAGTTTTTGATGTTCATAGGAACAACAAACCTCAACGCAGCTCAACTCCTGACTAGATTAATATCAGTTCCACACTAAGGGCTCATTTACCTTAGTATCTGCTACCTTCTATGAAATGTCTGGCTTTCAACCAAAAATTACAAGGCATGCCAAAAGGCAGGTAAAAGCAGTCTGAAGAGACAAAACACTCGGTAGAACCAGATGCAAATGCGATATAGCTGCTGCAACGATCAAAACACACATGTATCTTACCTAGGCTCTGTCCACTGAGTGCCCTTTCTGTGACAGGTGCCATTTTAGGAGCCATTTCAGAATGAGCTTAACAAGGTCTGAGCTTTTAGAGAGCTTACACTCCAACAGAGTACAGAGGGCTTAACCACAGACAAGTGAAAAGATAATTATAGATAGTGAAACATGCCATGAAGAAACACAGGAGAGGAAAAGGCTAGAGTGGCTAGAGTGGCTGGTGGAGTGTGTGGGCTGTTTCAGGTGAGGAGAAGTTGGAGTCCACACGTGAATGATGAGGAAGAGGCTCCTGCCATTGCTAAGAGCCATCCAAGCAGAGAACAAGAAGCGTAATTGCCCAGAGGCGTGAACAAGGTTGGATCCTCCCTCGGTCTGCACTGTTGCCTTGGAAGGTAAAAACGCTATGGGCATGGTGCTGATTACAGTAAGCTTTACAATTGTGTTGCTGTCATGGCCAACCTCTAGGGATAAAGTGGTGGGTGAGTTTTCTTTAAACATGTGTAAGAATTACCTGTCTTCCTCCATTTTGAGGGACAAGGAGAATCTGTTAGATCTTGTTTGTAACCACTTCAGGACCTGGTACAGGGTGAAAAGGAATGTGAATTTGCAATTGTGAGTAGATACTGCATCATTTATCCAGTGCAACTGTATTGTTCTTTGTATTAACTCAGCTACTCCTTACCCTCCATCCCTTGCCCCAAGTAGTGATTATTCCTATGTTATAGATGGGAAAACTGAAGCTCAGAGAGGTTGCCTGACTTGAAGATTGCAGATCTATTAAGGGTCAACCCAGTTATTTGAACTCTGGCAGCCTGACTTCCCAGGATTGTGTTGTGAGAACTAATTAGAAGGACAGGTATTCTTAAAAGTGGAGCCTCTGATGAAAAAGAAAACCGAAAACCAAACATAGTTGTAAAATTCACGTACTAAGTTTATGTGAAAACATTGGCTGCTGAAACTGCCTAAGGAAATGGATTTAGTAAATGCATGTTGAACTATCTATCACTTGTTCATTTGTCATGAGTGCTTAAAATAGATGAAAATGGGTAAATAGTTGCAACGTCCCAATTTCTGCTGTGTCTTACTACACAGCAGAATACTATACAGTGTTATTGTATAGTATTAATACCGTGAGGGCAATGTTGTTTGACACTTCCCTACCTGGAACATTCTGGAAATCACTTTTTGTGATCTCAATAACTGTTAAGTAATTGGTACCAGTCTAGTGGGTTGTTTTGTTTTTGAGATGGAGTCTCGCTGTGTCGCCCAGACTGGAGTGCAGTGGCGCGAACTCGGCTCAGTGCAACCTCCGCTTCCCTGGTTCAAGCGATTCTCCTGCCTCAGCCTCCCAAGTAGCTGGGATTACAGGTGCACACCACCATGCCCAGCTAATTTTTGTATTTTAGTAGAGACAGGGTTTCACCACGTTGGCCAGGCTGGTCTCGAACTCCTGACCTCAAGTGATCCACCCGCCTCAGCCTCCCAAAGTGCTGGGATTACGGGCATAAACTACTGTGCCTGGCCCAGTCTACTGTTTTGTAGACTGCATTTTTCACCTGCTCAAATGCTTTTCATACTTTTTCTATACTAGTGTTTATTTTTTGAGAAGATATGAGACATAAAATAAATGAACCATATTAAGTACATGACTGGAGAGGGAGACTGTTACATTGGATTAAGAAGATGCTTGTATCCATTGGTTTTTGTTTTTCACCATTAGGGGAAGAAAAACACCTTCCCAAGAGTACCTTTCTTGATACACCAAAAGGTTGCTGGTATTTGGTAATGATATATTCATTGAGGGAAATACCAGGTGAATGGAGAGTTCTTCAACCATTAGCAATAACTGAGCACCCACTGTGTGCATAGTTCCTTTATCTGTACCATTCATGGGACTGCATGTTAGATGAGGAAAACAGCAAACAGCAGATTTTTATATAGCACTTCCCAGGGACCAGAGACATTAAGTAAGTTGCCCAAGGGAGCACAGATTGTAAATGGCAGGTCTGGACGTGGGCTGGTGGGTGGCTTAACTCCAGAGTCTGTGTTCTCTCACCCCTAATTGTACTACGGTATAGCATTGTCTGGGTGGCCTTGGCTATGTTCACAAACCTCAAACCAGATGGTAATTAGCATGAGGGGCACCCAAATCTGTCAGGTTCGGAGAACTTCTGGGAGTCTTGGCTGAGCTCTGTGATAGGGTACTGTGAGGTGTTTTTTTTTTTTTTTTTTTAATATGCAGCCATGTCTTAATTGAAACCACAACTTCCTGTGGATGCCTTATGATGTTATTTGAACAAGGGAAATAAGCACATGAATCTTTAAAAAGTTTCAAGTATATTGATTTTTAAGAATGGATGCAATTAGTAGTTCTCATTAGCTCCACAAATTATTTACCGTGGAATGCTTTGGTTCCACATAAAGCCCTTTAACGCTAAAAGATTTTGCAGGTTCTGCTGCTTTGACTATCTAGAGCTGATTTCGACTGGCAGCTTTAAACATGCGCAGTAATGCAAGTGCCGATGCTGCCAGCACAAATGGAACAATGTATTGCTTTAATTTAAAAAACAGGCTTTGTCTCATTTTTGACTCCCTTTACATTTAATCTGACTAGTCATGTTTTCTAGGAGGATGGTGAGGGTGAGAGCAGGATTTGACTCTGTTGTTCATCAATAAAGATCCTGGAAAAAACTGGAATGTGAATTTTGATTGTGCCCTCCCATTTGTAAAGGGGAAACAAACAAAAAACAAAAACCCTAGAAGATTCTGAGGCCAGACGACAGTGTAGCCTTAGGCTGCCTAAACTCAGATGTGCCCTTCTTCCTAGGATCTTGTTAAAAGGCAGATTGTGATGGCAGCGGGTGGGGGGGGGGTAGGGTTTGGGCTGGGGGCGGGTAGGTTTGGGGAAGCTGAGATTCTGCAGTTCTAAGAAGCTCCCAGTCGATCCTCCTTTTAGTAGCAATAATTTCTGACACTTTAGACCTAGCTCTCTATCTTCTGGCTGTGTGGATCACCTGGGGGAGTTTAAACAACACAGTTTCTCACAGCCACACCAGACCTATTGAATCAGATCTCTGCAGGGGTGAAACCAGCAGGTATTTGGGGGGAAAAAAAAAAAGCTATAGAAATCATTTGATAATACATCTGCCAGCTTTGTTTATTGGTGATGGGGGAGTAATGACAGCTTTGAAAACTTCACTGTTGGAATCAGATTGAGATGTTTAAAGTTAAGCTTTTTGACATCCTAAGGGCTTCCACTCCAAAACTACATGAGCTATCTTAGCAGCCACCCATCTTGGAAGGGAACTCACTAGTTCTTTATGAGTATGTCCAAACTGGCTTAGATCAGAGAGAGTGGAGGAAAAAAAGAGTACTTAATGGTTAGCTTGCTGACCTGCCTAGCATTAGATAATGTCTGTGAAGGCCCCTGGAGTGCGTCCAGGGAAGCCGGGGCCCAAATATGGAAAAGAGAAGTCATGATTATGAGGTAGGAGTTGCAATTACCATCGTGAATATTTAAAGTGTTATTTCAGCTCTTTCCTACGCTCCTGGGTTTGGGGTTTCATTTCTTTTTCCTTTTTTTTTAATATGGATTCTCACTCTGTCGCCCAGGCTGGAGTGCGGTGGCGCGATCTTAGCCTACTGCAACCTCTGCCTCCCGAGTTCAACTGATTCTCCTGCCTCAGCCTCCCGAGTAACTGGGATTACAGGCACCCGCCACCATGCCTGGGTAATTTTTTGTATTTTTAGTAGAGATGAGGTTTCACCGTGTTAGCCAGGATGGTCTCGATCTCCTGACCTCGTGATCCGCCTGCCTCGGCCTCCCAAAGTGTTGGGATTACAGGCGTGAGCCACTGTGCCCAGCCTGGGGTTTCATTTCTAGCAGTGTGTGGGGAGCCAGGACAGGTTAGAAAGAAGGGCCAGGGGATGTCTTTGTTGTGATAAAGCAGATACCACCATGGAGTTTTGCCACTTTCACGGTATGATTTTATTTTATTTTATTTTTTTTGATAACTGAGACACCCCAGCAAGTGTCTTCTTAACATTTCGTAAATCTTACTATTAATCTTTTCCCCTGAGGTCAAGCAGGAAGATAAGACACCAGGTAGAGACTTAGCTTTCGCTCTCCTCAAGCTATTGTGTCTCTCTCTTAACTTGGAGTCTTTCTTTAAAACCAAGTGTTTCCCAGTGTTGCGTGTGTGACTTTTCTTAACTCCTTACATTATCTAAGGATTAAAAAAATAAGGGGCTGGGTGTGGTGGCCTATGCCTGTAATTCCAGTGCTTTGGGAGGTCAAGGCAGGAGGATCACTTGAGACCAGGGGTTTGAGACCAACCTGGCCAACATAGCGAGACCTTGTCTCTACACTAAATTTAAAAATTAGCCAGGCATGGTGGTGTGTGCCTATAGTCACCACTACTTGGGAGGCTGGGGTGGGGGAGGATTGCCTGAGCCCAGGAGTTAGAGACCAGCCTGGACAACATAGTGAGACAATGTCTCTAAAATAAATAAGGGAAACCTCACAATCAGAAAAATAAAAAAAGTTGGACATTCCCTGTCTTCCTTTTCTGAAGCTTCTACGGTGAGAGATGTTGTGCATTGTCACCATGAACTTCTGTGTCAGGGAGGGTTGGAGCCGAGAAGCAGAGCGCTAAGTGTGATCTGGATAAGGGATTTCCTGCACGTTGTGGAAGCTGCCAGTGCAAGCTGCCCCCTGTGTCCTGTACTGAGTCTGAAGTCGCTGGAGGAAGGTGGGTGTGGATGAGAGCAAGGACTCCTGGAACCTGCCTCTGGCTCTCACGCCCCCAACCTCAATGACACAGTGCCCTGTGGGAGAGATTGGTGCCCTTCCCGAAAGAGAAAGATTAGCCCAGTCCAGTGGGCATCTGTTGAGTGTCTGCTATGTCTTGAGAGCTGTTCCGGGCCCCCGGGGGAGAGCATGAGGGGAGAGACTGACCTGGAAGCACACTTTTCCAACCCGTTGTGGTGCGTGCCCAGTACGCTAAGGGAGCACAAAGGGAGGGGGACCTAAGAGCCTGGGGCAGAAGAGGAAGGAATTTGATCAGGTGAAGAGGACGGGCCAGAGCCCAGAGCGAGTGAGAAAGAGGGTATAGTGTGAGTGTGAACAGAGGCCTACAGCTTGATGAGTACCTAGAAATAAGCCTTGCCAGAGTAAAATGGGAAGCAAGGCCGGAAGGTGAGAGGGATCTTGCACGCCCTTGAAAGGAACTTGGACTTTTGGGGTAATTGGGAACCACTGAGGCAGGATTCTAAGCAGGGGTATGCCGCACCGTCACATGTGGATGGAGGAAAGTTCCTTCAATCTGTGACCTCTCCTGAATGAGCACCTGCTCCCAGGCAAGGTTTTTATTTATTTTTATTTTATTTTAATATTTTGGAGTGCAGTGGTGCAATCTTGGCTCACTGCAACCTGCGCCTCCCAGATTCAAGTGATTCTTGTGCCTCAGCCTCTCGAGTAGCTGGGACTACAGACATGCGCCACCACACCTGGCTAATTTTTGTGTTTTCTTGGTAGAGACCGGGTTTCCTTGTGTTGGCCAGGCTGGTCTCGAACTCCTGGCCTCAAGTGATCCGCCCACCTGGGTCTCCCAAAGTGCTGGGATTACAGGCATGAGCCACCGCACTGAGCCTCCAGGCATGTTCCCCACTGGCCACCCCTCCCCGAGACAGAGCCTTGCTCTGTCGCCCAGGCTGGAGTGCAGTGGTGCGATCTTGGATCACTGCAACCTCTGCCTCCTGGGTTCAAGTGATCCTTCTGTCTCAGTCTCCCAAGTAGCTGGGATTACAGACACCTGCCATCATGCCCAGCTAATTTTTCTGTATTCTTAGTAGAGACAGGGTTTCTCCTTGTTGGCCAGGCTGGTTTCAAACTCCTGACCTCAAGGGATCCGCCCACCTCAGCCTCCCAAAGTGTTAGAATTACAGGCGTGAGACACTGCACCCGGCCCAGGCAAGGTTTTAAAAACAGCTTTGAGGTCTAATTTACATGCCATGATATTGACCTAATGAGTATCCCAGTCAGTGCTTTTTAATATATTTACAGAGTTGTGTGACCATCTTCACAATCTAATTCTTGAACATTTCCATCACCCCCAAAAGAAACCTGTGCCCATTTGCAGTCACTCTCCATTTCCACACTCAGCCCTAGGCAACCACTCACCTTTGTAATTTCTCCTTTTTCTTTAAGGAGAATGTTTTCTGCAAATGTATTATTTACTTTAAGGAGTCTCCCAAATTATAAACTCTTACTCTTGGCTACCCGGTTACTGCTTAGCCTGTTCCTCCCAGCACACTTGAGATTGCATGGAACAGAAACCTGTCTGGGACTGCCTTAAACACAGACATTTGTTATTTTGCATAATTGGGAGGCTAGAGGTAGGGTGGACCCCAGGGGCGGTGTGATCAGCTGCTCAGTGTGACATCAGAAACCTGTGTTCTTGCTGTCTCTTCCCCCACCGTGTTGTTCTGGCAGTAGCTTCACCCAAGGGCTGGCTTCCCTGTGGTCATCAGATGGTTGTAGAATGGTGTCCATCTGCAGTGGGGCCCTTTGCTTCCTTGCTCACAGCCCGTATGTAGGAGGAGTTATTTCTTGCAGTCTGATTGGGTGAGCTTTGTTACCCCTGCCCACCCTGAAGCAATGATTGGCTTAGAATTAATTAGGCTGTCCTTCCTAGAGCTGGAAATGGGCTCCATGGGGGAATGGATGGCACCTGTGACCAGGAGCGGGCTCTGCTGGGGAAGGAGGAAGGGAGCCAGCTCTACTGGGTAGGCAACCAGCAGTGCTCACTGAGGGTTCCTGACCAACCGCATTGGATTGTTTGTTTCCTTTCACTTGGGGGCCTTTTTTATGTTAAATGCAAGCAAGGTGATCCTCTGATTTTGAACTTGTTATCTGGGGGAAGGCAGACCAATCCCAGTTCATCCTGGCTGAGTGACAGCGGATTTGATCGTTGATCTCAATAGGCTTGAGAGTAATAATATGTGAGTATTTTTGAAGCTGACCCTAACTTTACATCTCTGAAAAGTATCAATTCAGATCTCACTAATTCAGGAGGTTCTGATAATTTGGTCAAGAAGTTCGCTGAAGTTTACCTTTGAACAGTTTTATAGTGAGGGTAATATTGGTGATGGTGGTAACACTAACATATGTGGGAAATAAATGATTTGAGTAACATTCGAAAAACCTGTTTGCTTTAGGCTAGAAATATCTAAATATACGACTAGAAGTAAATAGTAGAAAATCATTCCTATCTAGTTATTAAGTTAGTCCCTTGGAATCTCTCCTTGGGGAAAAAATAAAATCCTGCTCTGACTATGTCAGTATTTGAATTACTGTATGAACCTGAAATTAACAAAAATGGACTTTCAAGTATAATTCATGCTTCACTGAGCCAAATAGACATTCTGCCAGTTATTTGGACTTTATTAAATTTTACTTTATTACTTATATGTAATAAAAAATCAAGGTAAGCCTCTGCTTTGCGAAGTCATTTATTTGATTAGGAGCTGTATTTTAGAGTGCATTTCAGGGCGAGGTTTGTCCACATGTAAGTAATGAACGTTTGCTGGTGCAGCTCGTAATGGTGAGAACGGATGTTGAAGAAAGCAAACACCATATGCCCTTTGTTTCCCGTGCATGTCCTCTTCTGGAGGCCTGGGTGGAGTGTTTCAGCTGTCTCAAATAATCTCCATTTTGCTGTTACTGCAGACTCTGCGGTTCTCCAGCTCTCTCCTCTCTGATGTTAATTATAACTTCTTCCTAATTAGGTGGCTCTTCCTCCTCCTCAGTCATACAGGTTCCACACTCTCAAGTGCCAGAGATTGGATTACTTTTCACTTGATTTGCGACAGAAATAAGTGCAAAGAATTACAAAAAAACCACCAGTGTGAGTGTGTAGTGGGAGGGGCAGGCGGGTTGGGTACGGGACAGGATGCTTAGAATAATTTTGCTGCCAAGTGAATCAGAGAGACTTGCAGTTCTCGGAGAGCACGGAACTTACTCCTGCCCAGAGTTCAGACACAGCCAGAAATTACCATTTCATACTTCACAGAATGGAGGTTTCAGCAGCCAAAGCCCCAAGTGCCGCAGACTTGTCTGAGATTGTAAGTAGGCCATACATCTGTTTTGATTGTTGCGATGTCTGCATCTTTTGTAGCCTGTTGCCCGACTACTTTGTAGGCCAGGAGGGAGGCATGATGGGGAATTTGGTCTCAGGCCAGTCCTTCCAAGATGGTGACCAACACTGTTTTCCACTTGGCCCCAGGTCTCAGTTTTCTGGTTTATAGCCGAAGGGTATTTCTTTCACTAAGCCCTTGTCTGTGATAGAAGTGGATTCTTTGGCTGAGTTCCTTTTGTAGTGGCATTTATAAAGATTTTGAATAGCTCTGTCATCTGGTTTGGTGGCTCTTTCCCTCTCTGATCACTATCGACAGCCAGGTGAGTTTTCTCCAGGGGACACTGCACACAGATAGCTGCATTCAACCAAACCCCCTGCAGGCATCCATTTCTGCAGTGAGGTACCCCTCTCAGGGGTTGGGAGCAGGTAACATTTCTGATGCAGCTGGCAGATTTGGGAATCTGGGGGGGAAGCCAGGTGTGGAATTTAGCTTTCCTGTAGTGTGAAGAAATAAAGTCTTACTTTTCTCATCTGAAAATCTCCATCCTACCACCTCGCAGGACTACTGGATTGTTTAAAGTAATGAATGTGAAGGCACCTGGTGCTTGGTTGCCATCCTTCTCCTTTTCCATGGCACTCTATGCCATAAATGCAAGCAGTGTGCTGGGCTCTGTGAGATGCCACCAGTGTTGCTGTCCTGGCTTGTTTCAGGCCATCTTTTGTGGCCACCAAGTTGTCATGGTCAGTGTCATAGGTTTGATCTTGGGGTTGGCCAGTTGGCCTTGCTTAAGTATGTAGCCCCAGGTTGCCCTTTTAGTCATGGCCAGGTGACCCGCCTCCCAAAACAAGGTCCTGGGGAAAGGGTATGAGTGAGTCATGGTTATGTCTCATAGCTAACGTTTAAGTTAAAGATGATGGGAACTGAGGACCCAAGTTAGGAGGCTGTGTTACAGGTCCTTGGGGAGAGTGATAATTCAAAAGACCCCTTTCCCGTCCAGCTTTGAGTTTCCAACTTATTAAAACCTATATTCAGCCAGAGCGAGGGAGAAGGAAAACAAAAGGTAAACCTCGGCCAGGCACAATGATTTATGCCTGTAATTCCAGCACTTTGGGAGGCCGAGGCAGGAGGATCGCTTGAGCCCAGGAGTTCGAGACCAGCCTGGGCAACATGGTGAGACCCTGTCTCTACCAAAAATAAAAAAAAATTAGCCAGGAATGGTGACACACGCCTGTAGTCCCAGCTACTCAGGAGGCTGAGGCTGGAGGATTGACTGAGCCTGGGAGGTCGAGGCTGCAGTGAGCCATGATCACGCTACTGCACTCCAGCCTGGGTGACAGGAGTGAGACCCTGTGTCAAAAAAATAAAAATAAAAATAAACCTTGATTGAAAACTGCTGAGCAGTCATCTGAATTCTGATTCAGAAGTACATGTAGGACACCGTCATGGTACTTTTCCATTGTGTTGTTTCATTTAATGTGTTTATGAATTTAGGCAGCCACCATGCACGTCGGTCAAGCCCCAGTTGCCTTTCGTGTGTGTGTGTGTGTGTGTGTGTGTGTGTGTGTGTGTGTGTGTGTGTTTAGGGCACTTTCTAGAGCCTGCTTTGTTAATTAACTGTACTATGTGCTTTATATTTGCTGTGAGTTAATTACCGATGATAGTGTTCCCTTGCCAGTCACAAGTTCTCTCACCCTTTTCCCCCATTGAATTCCTCATATTTCATCTCATCCGTAGGCTCAAGTTGTTTGTCTTTGACTGGCAAGACTCCTCAATAATCGTGTATCAGTGATCTCTGACACAGTGCTAACTTTTATCACTGATTACGGAGAGACATTGTATAAATCATCAGGACAGTTTGTTTTGCGTATGATGATTTAAGAGCACCTCTTAACCAACATCAAAGTAATATATCAGAGTGCCAACCTTCGGTACTTTTCTTTTGCTTTTCATTGAAATCCACTTTCTTTTCTATGGTCTACTGGGCCTCGTATGGTCTGGCTTTGCCTACCTTTTCAGCCTCATCGGGGTCATCTTCCCACTCGGCCACTGCCTTCTGCCATGTTGAGTTCTCGCCTGTCCCAGCACTGTCTCTGCGTCTGGGCACTTGCAATTCTCACTGCTGGGAATGCCCGTTTTTTTCTTTTTGGCTCCTTGCTTGGCTGGCCCTTTCTTTTCTTTCAGGTACCACTCTGAGCAGCCCTCCAGGGCCATCTTGTCTCAAGGGCCAGCCTCCATCTTGAGTTTCCTTTCTCCATTCCCATCACATCACCACATTTATTTCCTTTGCAGTCCTTATATCACAGCCTGTAAATATTTTGTTAACTCATTGATGTACTTGGTATTTGATGTCTCTCCCACCAGAATTTTAGCTCCATGAGGGCAGGGGCCTTGTCTGTCTTATCCCTACCATATCCCCAGCTCTTAACTCAATTCTAGATGCATAGTAAATGCTCAACAGATATTTGTTGAATGAATAGTTGCTTTGGATAATTAACACGGTGAATTACTTTTAAGTAGTTTGTGACTGCAAGCTGATAAAGCCAGTCCCATGTTTTATGTGGCTGGCCCCCTCCCCATCTGCATCCATCACTGCTCTGGCACTTTGGGAGCATTTCAGACCCCAGGGCACTATTTCTCTGTCTTGGCCAGCCCCTGGCTGGTGTCTGGGATAACCCTCTGTTTTAAGCATCATTTTTGTTCTCAAAATGAAAACCACCTGTCTTCAAAGTGATTTGCTTAAAATAAATGCTTTATTTCTTTACTGAGACCTTCTTCCCTTTCTGCCTTTCTCCACCTTCTGCCAAGAATAATGTGAAAAACCCCATTATCTTGGAAAGTGGTTTTCCCTCTGGTTGGAATCCAAAGCCAGATGACTTACCACCAAATGTGCTGGGATAATAGCTTTCCCCTGCCCTGATGCTCTCAGATGTTAGTGAGGTCTCGACCTTGGCACTTCCTTTCTTTGTATATTTCCTTGAAACTTCCTTCCTACAGGTAAAGAAGCTAGCCCAAGGCACCACCTAAATGGCAGTGGGGGTAGGGACCATGTCTAAGTAGCACTCTGTGGCAGACTGTTTGCCAGCTCACTGACACCTTACACCAATTCCAGGGAGTTGACAGTTTTTACCACCATTTTAGAGATAGCAAAATGGAGGCTCACTGAGGTTAGGTGACTTGTTCCTAAGCACATAGGTTGCAACCAGCCAAGATCAGAAACCAGGCTTGTCTGACTCCCAAATTCATCTTTTATTTGTTGTTGTACTCAGTGTCTCCCAGGGCTATATCAACCAAGTTCTGCAGTTAAAAAAATATCTGGCAACCTGGTCTACGGTACACATCCATGTAACTGAAGTAAGTTTCCTGAAACAGTAGCTGCCTTCACTGTGTGTGATGCCCTCTTGTATTCTCCATTCCATT
Organism: Pan paniscus; assembly: GCF_029289425.2. Taxonomy (NCBI): domain Eukaryota; kingdom Metazoa; phylum Chordata; class Mammalia; order Primates; family Hominidae; genus Pan; species Pan paniscus. The sequence continues at coordinate 21,598,579 of NC_073272.2, read as the reverse complement.
CAACAGATGCTTGTCAGGACCTTCTAAACTGATTACGTGGCCCACCGATTGGTGGCAGTCCATTTGAAAACAGTTTGAGGGACATTAGTGTAGGTGAGGTGTAAACTATGCTTAGTTTATATAGAGGTTTACATGGTGTAAGCTATTAAAAAGAATTTTTATGGCAATATAATAGACATACATAAAATGCGCATGAGGGTACGGCTGTTGAATTTTTACAAACTAAACTCATCTGCATAATTAGCACGAGATCAAAACACACACCATTGATTTAAGCTTCTTTGAATCAAGACAGAGGCATGAAGTACAACAGAAACTGATAGCCCCTCAGTTTGTTGTGAATTACGCACAAACAGCTTACTCCATAGGCAGACTCTTTTTGGAGGTCCATAGCTTGCCTTTCCAGTGATGGGGTCTGGCTGGTATTTGTTTGAGATCTAAGAATTGCCGAAGGAGTGGAATATGGCCTCTGTAATGGCCTCAGAAATTAGCACAAAAGGAGGGCTGACTGAGAATGTGCCTCGTAAAATGTGAACATGGAGGAGGAGGAGGAGGAGGAAAGGGCAAGGCCCCGTAGTTGAGTACAGAAACATTAGGGTGTGAGAATTTGTGGTCATAGTAATTGAGACCAATTTTACTGAAATGGAGGGCGGCAAAAGGAGGAAGGAAAAGGAATTTGTGATTACAGCACCAAGCCCCTAGAGGTTAAAGAACGTCTCTGTAAAATAAGGAATATCTACCTCTCATGGTGAGTGTTGACTTTTAGAGAAAATTGTTCTAGTATACTGAACTAAAATGCTTAATTCTTGGCAAAAGATACAGATGTATCTCCATGCAAAAGCAAGCTAAAGCAACTTTGCTTTCATAATGTATGGGTTCTGTAAAGCTGTCTTGGTGGACATGCCATATGTAATTCATCATAATGGGGTGTGCATAGAAATGAAAGGGAGCGAATATCGTAACATGCCTTGAAGCATTGAGTGCTAAGTTACAAAGGGCATTAATTAATACAACTTAGTGGGATTCATTTATAGCTCACTTTTAGTCAAACTGAAATAGCTTTCCTGAATCAGGGACTTTGGGATAATAATAAATCCTTTTGTCTTTGTTGATCAGATAAGCTCTTATTCACTGACTTCCTGTTACTTTCTTGGCACCCAGAGTCATGCCTGGGCACTAAGGATTTGCTGAATGAATGGAAGGAGTAAGGACAAAAAAAATCGTAGCTAGCATTTAATGAGTGTGTACTGTGTGCTTTGCCTCTTTTATCTGATTTAGTCATCACTACAAGGCTGTGAGGCAGGCACTGTTATCATTTTCTTCTTTATTTTATTTTATTTATTTTTTGAGCTAGAGTCTTGCTCTGTCACCCAGGCTGGAGTGCAGTGGCGCTATCTCGGCTCACTGCAAGCTCCGCCTCCCGAGTTCATGCCATTCTCCTGCCTCAGCCTCCCGAGATGCTGGGACTCCAGGCGCCTGCCACCACGCCCAGCTAATTCTTTGTATTTTTAGTAGAGACGGGGTTTCACCATGTTAGCCAGGATGGTCTCGATCTCCTGACCTCGTGATCCGCCCGCCTCAGCCTCCCAAAGTGCTGGGATTACAGGCGTGAGCCACCATGTCCGGCCTATTTATTTATCTATTTATTGAGACGGGATCTCACTCTCACCCAGGCTGGAGTGCAGTGGTGCAATCACAGCTCACTGCAGCCTCGACCTCCTGGGCTCAAGTGAGCCTCCCACCTCTCAGCCTCCTGAGTAGCTGGGACTATAGTTGCACACCACCATGCCTGGCTGATTTTTTTTTTTTTTTTTTGTAGAGACAGGGTTTCACCATGTTGCCCAGGCTGGTCTTGAACTCCTGGGCTCAGTGATCTGCCTGCCTGGGCCTCCCAAAGTGTTGGGATTATAGGTGTGAGCCACCATGCCCAGCATTATCCCTTCTTTTAGAGCCACCTTATATCCTCTACTTGCCTGGGGACCATTCTGGTGTATGCCTGTTGTCCTCGCATTAACATTGACATCACCTGCTTTCATTCTCAGATGTCCTGGTCAGATGATAAACCATTTCACTCTGAAATGTTCTGGTTTGGATAGACAGATGAGGAAACTGAGACACAGAGAAGCCACATCACTTTCAATGGTCACCAAGCTAGTAAGATGTAAAGGTGGGATTCTTTCCTGGGAGTCTGATTCCAGGTCATGTTGTCTGATCACTAAGTTCTGGTGCTTCACAGTTTAAGCCAAGGGAGAGATAATATAGGAAAACCACTCTTTATGTTTTTCAGCTTCAGTATGTAGTAAAAATCACTGCCAAGTTAGCATCTGAAGTAGGTTAATGTGACTCAGGGCAGTGGGAATGTGCTAGGTAAAGACTCATTGAAACCCTAAGTGTGTGTTCATTAGCAAACTTGGCCAACTAGTACCCTAGAATGATAATAGCATTCACATGTGCGTGGTGCTTCATAGTTTACAAAACCTCTTCTTCCATATTATTGTGTTGAAGCTTCTTGTGCACTCAGAGGTGGGAGGTGGATGGCCAGTGGTGGGATTTCCAGTTTATAGAGGAGGATGGGGTAATCAGCAGGATAGTACAGTTGCCTGCCTGAGGCTTCACGGCTAGAAAACAGGCAGATCCAGGATTCAACCCAGGTATTCTGCCTCAGCGATCAGTGCATTCCCACTTTAGCACGGGTGCCTCTTAGCCAGATATATATATATATATATATATATATATATATATATTTTTTTTTTTTTTTTTTTTTTTCTTGAGACAATGTCTTGCTTGCTCTGTCACCTAGGCCAGAGTGCAGTGGTGTGATCACAACTCACTGTAGCCTCAACCTCCCAGGCTCAAACAATCCTCCCACCTCAGCCTCCCAAATAGCTGGGATTACAGGTGTGCAACCACCATGCCTGACTAATTTTAAAATTTTTTTAAGAGATGGGGTCCCACTATATTGCTCAGGCTGGTCTGGAATTCCTGGGCTAAAGTAATCCTCCCACCTCGGCCTCCCAAAGTGCTGAGATTACAGGTGTGAGCCACCCATGCCTGGCCCAGATGCTCTTATATAGCCATTTGAGGGTGCTGTTTATGAAGGGTTAGGGAGTCACTTGAAGACTCATTTACCCAGAGTTTCTTAGCCTTGGCACTGTTGATATTTTGAGCCAGTTAAGCCTGTTGTGGGGGCTGTCCTGTGTGTTGTAGGATGTTTAGGAGCATCTCTGGGGTCTACTCGCTAGATGCCAATAGCACAATCGCCCGTCCCACCCCTGCCCCCACCCCCCGCCCCCGCCAGATCCCTCCAAGTGGTGACAACAAAGGAAAGTGTCTCCAGACATTACCAAATGTCCCTTGCGGGGGCACAATTGCCTCTGGTTAGGAACCACTGGCCTAACATAATAGCCACATTTAAAAGAGGGAAAGACGACCTTGAAAATGTTAGACCTGTCTTCTTCCCCTTTCTCTAGTTTCTAAAGCATCAGAAAAACTGTTGAAAGACCTGCAAAGGGGCAAAATAGAGAACAAGCAACATGTTTCATGTTGAATTCTCTTCCGTGGAAGAGCATTGTGTCTGCCAAAGGATAAGATAGCCAACATTTTTTTAAGTTAAAAATCACACAGTTAAAAATGTTTTGATAGAAAAGTTAGAATAGAGATCAGCCAAAATATACATATGCAGAATCTCCTGTAATCCTACTGCCGAGATAACCATGGTTCATATTTTGGTCTATTTCCTTCTAACCTTTTCCAGCATGCATATACAAGTATATATTAAAAAAATAATTTTCCAAATAGAGCCATGCCAAAAGCTGTTATAAACAGCTTTTTAATTTAAATGTGCCACAAATATCTTTCCATATCTATGATACAGAGTTACTAAGGTTTGTAGTATTTTGTTGTATGGCTAGCATATAGTTTATTCACTTAGTCTCCTGTTGTGTACGTTTGGTTTGCTTCTAATTTTGTTTTTGCTGTTAACATGCAAAACCGTGGTGAGTATCCATGTGCATACTTACGCCCTTTCCAGCTTATTTTTTTTCCTTCTAGAAGTTACCATCACTGTAATTTTTAGTATCCATTGAGTAAGATATTGAATTCATAGTGTTCTGGATTGTATTTTAATTATGTCACATACCTTTACCCCTCAAAATTACGGAAATGTATTGATTAAAAATGTGTTTATGTGCTAGGCTTGCAGAATGGGATGTGGAAAGTTCTTTGGTTTTCTGATTGAACGATGACTAATAAGAAACCATTTGGGTTTCGTGCCTTGTTCATGAAGCCCAGTCTTAACTGTGTCAGGCTACTTCCTGAGTAGGAATCAGCCCAGTGAAGGTTGCTTAACCGTCCTTTAAGATTCTGTTCACTACTGAAAGAAATTCAAGGCTATACGCTCGTGAATTCTCATTGCTCATGGATTTTTCTTCTATGTGTTTTAAATTATAAACTCACGGAAAAGACATTCAGATGGTAGAGAAGAGCATAAAGTTTCCTACTTTACTCCCCTCCCTCTTGGTTTTTTTTTTTTTTCATTCTCTAGGATTTTTGTATGCTTGTACAAATATTGAAATACAAAAAAATTTAAAACCCACAAATTGGGCAACAGAATGCAATGTGTGAGCCAAGTAGCTTTTTTCTACTTAATGCATCTTTCTATATCAGCACCTTATTCTGTTTAATTGGTGCCCTATTTGGGGTTGTTTTCAGCTTCTCCTGCAACAAGTCACCTTCTATTATGAGTCTATCCATAGGATACATGCTTAGCAGTGGAGTTGTTGGGTTAAGAGTTTATGTCCTTATGGTTTTGATAGATATTGCTAAATTGCCCTTCTACCAGCAATATATAGCTTGACTTGTTTCTATCAGGCATTTTTTTCATGCCTGGCATAAATTATTGATTAATAAGCTGGGAACACAAAGGTAGAATCTCATCTATAGGAAGGAGCATAGTTGGTTAGGAGACCACGTCTTCCCTAATGACCATTATGAGTATTGGTTTTCAGCCTTGAGCATACTCAGGGGGATGTGTATTTACTGGTTTTCTCCTGGGGTTGGCCTGAAACTGGCTTTTACTTTTTTCAACCACAGAGTTAGAATATGCATATAAAGTTGGGAGACAATACCCAGATAGACAACTTTCTGGGAGTATTCGATGACATGCCTCAATTAGAATTGAGGTGGTTAGAAATGGACCCTTATTACTAAAGAGGTTGTGACATGTAAATATCAGTGGGTCTCTGAAATAGAAGCATAGGTCATTTGGCATTTGGTACACTGTATCAAATGGAACATAATATAATAAATGTAAATGTAACATGTTATAATCATGTTACAGTCATTACTACCCCTCTTATCTCTTCCATGACGTCTTTTCTGATGTTTCTTCATTCCCCATCTTCTCCCACTCCATGATGACTTTTTTTCACACTGTCCTTAAAAAAAATATAGCTGGTACTGCATTTAGGGCTTTAAATTGTTTTATTATCTTGGATCAGATATGTATCCCTAATCAAATTTTAACCAACACTTGGTTTCTGGTCCTCTTCACTCTGGCTGGGTGTTTGGAACGTAAGTATTTTGATTGGTTGTCCACTCTAGAATTCTTCTGATTTCATGGGGTCCCTGTGCTTGGTAAAGGAGGGCTCTCTCCTGGACATCTCCCCCTTGTAGGCCCCCAGAACGGTGCTCATAAAGGACTCTGTCATCTCAGTCTTCAGAGCACTGCTTTCCTGCCTAGGGAAGGGCACAGCAGGGTGCCATCTTTTATATGATTTGGTATCTGAAGGAGCAGAGGATGGCAGATGTTTGAAGATGATTCTGTGAACCCTGGTGGGTACGGCAGCTGCCAGAGCCCGGGTAACCATGTGAAGGGCTCATATTTTCTGAAAAGTCAGGGCCTTCTGATGGGCACTTTTTAGGGTATTCTTGGCCAGGATTTTTTTTTTTTTTTTGAGTCGGCCTGAAGTGTCCTGGAAGGTGGAAGCTAAAATCCATGTAGGTTTGGCCTCAGGCTGGGCCTCTTAGAGGAGGTGGGGCAGCTTTCATTTCCCTTCTCCTTGAGCCCCGAGGGCTGACACTGTGCCCTGGGGACTCTCCCTGGCCTTTCCCAGGGGATGACCTCGAGAGAGTCTTAAAAAGGGAACAAACCAAAAAGCTGTTATTTATTTTTCTTATTGTTCAGATAATATATTTTCCTTTATAGCAAATGAAGAGGGCTTTTAGGGGGCAGGCAGTGTGATCTGAGGAAAATGGCCTCTGGGGTCAAATAGTTCTGGGTTGGAATGTGGGCTCTGTGGCTTTTTCCCTAAGGGGCTATTATGGGCCAAATTTTGTCCCTAACCCCCCTGTACCTCATAATGTGACTGTATTTGGAGATAGGTCCTTTAAAGAGGTGATTAAGTTAAAATGAGGCCATTAGGGTAGGCCTTAATCCAATCTGACTGGTGTCCTCATAAGAAGAGGAGATTAGGGCTCACCGAGAGATACCAGGGATGCAGACGCACAGAGGAAAGACCATGTGAGGACACAGCAAGCAGGTGGCTATCTGCAAGCCAAGGAGAGGGGCCCCAGGAGAAACCCAATGTACCTTGATTCCAGCCTCCAGAGCTGTGAGGTAATGAATTTCTATTATTTAAGCCCCCCTAGTCTGTGGTATTTTGTTATGGCAACCTAGGCTGACTAAGATGGGGGCTTTTAGCAAGTCAGGTCCCCTGATTTTGCTTTCCTAAAGAGGGACCACAACACCCTGAGTTGACAAGAAGAGTGGACACAGTGCCTGGCTTCTAGGAGGTACTTTCAAATGGCAGTGGTGGTGGTCACCATAATCATTTAATAATATGATAATAGAAATCACCACCCCCTTCCCTCACCCAAGTTTTCTGACCCCGTCTGGTTTGAGGTTTTTCTTTTTCTTTCTTTCTTTATTTTTATTTTTATATATTTTTTTGAGATGGAGCCTTGCTGTATCACCCAGGCTAGAGTGCAGTGGCGCAATCTCAGCTCACCACAACCTCTGCCTCTCAGGTTCAAGCAATTCTCCTGCCTCAGCCTCCTGAGTAGCTGGGACTACAGGCATGCGCCACCATGCCCGGCTAATTTTTGTACTTTTAGTAGAGACCTGATTTTGCCATGTTGGCCAGGATGGCCTCAAACTCCTGACCTCGTGATCCGCCCGCCTAGGCCTCCCAAAGTGCTGGGATTACAGGCGTGAGCCACCGTGCCTGGCCTCTTTTTATTTTTTTAACTTTCCTTTTAAGTCCTTTTCAAAGAGGGTTGCAAAGAACTCATGTGATCAGAGATTGGTACTTTATAGGTTGAGTGAAGTATTTTCTTTTGAGTAACCCTTTTCATCCTTTTCATCTGTTAACATATTGGAGGTCCAGGTAAAATTGTATTTAGGACAAGGATTCTGCTGCCAAAATAGATTCAAAGTGACTTTCAGTGTGGTGTGAATATTTACTGTACCTGACACCCATTGTATTAGTTTGCTTGTGCTGCTGTGACAAAGTACCACATGCTGTGAGTGGCTTAACCAGTGGAAATTTATTGTCTGGCAGTTCTGGAGGCTGGAATTCAGAGATCAAGGTGTGGGCAGGGTTGGTTCCTTCTGAGGGTCGTGAGGGAGAATCTGCTCCTCCCCTTGCTTCTGGTGGTTTGCTGGCGATCTTTGGGTTGTAGACACATCACCCCAGTCTCTGTCTTCATCTTCACATGGCATTCTCCCTGTGTGCATATCTCTGCGTCCAAAGTTCTTCATTTTTGTGGTTTTTTTTGTTTTGTTTTGTTTTTTTTGGAGATAGAATCTTGCTCTGTTGCTCAGGCTGGAGTGCACTGGCATGATTATGGCTCACTGCAGCCTCCATCTTCTGGGCTCAAGTGATCCTCCCACCTTGGCCTCCCAAAGCGCTGAGATTACAGGCGTGAGCCACAGCTCCCATCCCAAAGTTCTCCTTTTTATAAGGATACCACTCATATTGGATTAGCGCCACTCAAATGACCTAATTTTAACTTGATCATCTGCAAAGACCCTATGTCTAAATAACGTCATATTCATGGATACTGGGGATAAGGACTTCCATATCTTTTGGGGAGATACAATTCAACTCATAACACCAATTATATTGGAACCCTATTTGCCATCTGTGCACCTCTGCCTGCGTCCGGCAGCTTCTCAGGAGAAGTCCCTCTGCCTGGTCTGCCATTCTTGTTTGCCATGCAGATTTCAGCGAAGAAGTCACCTGCTGGAGAGGCCTTCCCTGGCCACCCTCAATATAGAGTGATTGAATGAATGAAATAGATTGCAGAGTAAAATTAAAATGTGATTGAGAATTATGCTGAGCATAATTTACCCTTAAAAGTGTGAGAGAACTCCTCTCCACCCCACATCAATGTTACTTGTAACTTTCTTGTATATGTTGGCTGTGTCCCCACCACAGATGCTATTTAAATATCATTTTGTGCCTGTGAATTGAGATGTCGGGCACCTTCTGAATGTCATGATGTTTCCTATTCTGTGTGCAGAGCATGCCAAGAGGATTCAATTTGTTGAATTTGGATCTTTTTTTGCAATGAGTCACTATTTGATTATGATTTTACAACAGTTCACAGAATCAAACTGGCTAGACCCCTTCTCTGAAGGACATCTTGGGTCCAGAAAACCTGTGAATCATGAATAAGGGAAACATTTACTAATGCTAGTTAATTATCAGTGTTTGTTAAATATGTTCTCCTTGCTGAAACTGCTAGGGGCTGTGCAGAATACAGAAATAGAATAGGCAATAGCTGTGGCCTCCAGGAACACACAATTCACATCAAACAGCCAAAAAATAGATAATACATGCAAAGTGGTGTGAGAATGTGTAGTACAGAAATTAAGAAGAAGTGCTTGTTGTGGACCAGAAAGATCAAGGCAGGCTTTGCTGAGGAACTTAGTTAGGCTTGGGCTGTGCCTTAAAGAGTTAGAGATCCCAGGAGAGGAGGGAGAATACCAGCTCAAGACAATATTAACATAATATCATTAAGCTGTATAATAGTCACAGTATATATTGAACTACCAGGTTTTAATAAACATTTTCTTCACAAGATAGATATGAAATGATTTGTAACAGAAAAATATTGTATACATCCTAAATGTCCATCAACTTGGGATATATAAGTTATAGTACATCCATATAGTAGAATACTCTACAGTCAGAAAAAAGAATGAGGATGCTTTTTACTGCTGTGGACCTTCCAAATAAATTATTGTTCAGTGAGAAAAGCAAGGTGCAGGACAGTGGGTATGATATGCTAATGTATGATATTTTCTTAAAGAAACTAGAAGTTGCCTAAGAAAGTAATAACCTATGTGTGGTAGTGGTAGCCTGGGAGAATGGGAGCTAGATTCTGTGTGGGGATGTTTGTGTGTATGTGTGTGATTTGAATGATGTAAATGTATCCTATTCAAAAAGTTAGGTGTGAAGACAATAGTATTTGGTCACACTGTTGCTACCCTTAAATTGACTTAGTGCTTTGCCTTGCTGGGACATAATAAACGAAGATAATCAGTGACACCAGATATCTTAGAGATAAACTTTTGCATTTGCCCAGAGAATGAAATTCCCTTGACCAGCTTTCACTTTTGTTGGCCGCCACAAGAAAGGTTTGAAGCGTAGCACTCAATAGAGGGGCTGGTCTAATGAACCCCTTTTTACCCATCGTCTAGCTTCAGCGTTATCATCTGCTGGCCAATGCTGCTTTGTTTGTTCTCTCTCCTCCTCATTCTTCCCTTCTTCCCTGGCCTTGATTATTTTGAAGGCAATGCCATTCTGATGGAATAATTTAGAATTATTACTCTGACCTCCTGAGTCCCACCATGGCCCCAGACATGCAGAGTACATTAGATGCTTAGGTGGGAAAAGCTGTCTTTAATGGAATTTGGCTCATCACATTAAACTCATTTGATTTTACTTAAAAAAATGTAAAAAATTATTGTGCAATACACATAACATAAAATGTACCATCTTAGTCATTTGCAGTGTATGGTTCAAATAGCACTAAGTACATGCACATTGTTGTGCCACTAATCTTCAGAACTTTTTTATCTTGCAAAACTGAAACTCTGCACCCATGACACACCAGCTCCCCATTTCCCCTTCCCCCCAGCCCCTGGCAACCACCATTCTGTGTTCTGTGTCTGAATTTGACTCCTCCAAGTAGTTCATGTAAGTGGAATCATATATGATTTGTCTTTTTGTGACTGGCTTATTCTACTTAGTATAATGCCCTCAAGGTTCATCCGTGTGGTAGCATGTGACAGGATTTCCTTCCTTTGTAAGGCTGAATCATATCCTCTTGTATGGATATACCACATTTTGTTTATCCATTCAGTCATTGATAGATACTTGGGCTAACTTTACTTTTTGCCCCCTCTTAGAATATAAGGTTTTATGGCTCATAATAATTTCATGCTGTAGCACATCAGAATGCCTCAGCACACTATAACCCTCCAGTTAAGAGAATAATTCTGAGCAGTTTGAGAATATATGTATTTTTGAGACAGGGTCTCACTCTGTAGCCCAGGTTGGAGTGCAGTGGCGCAATCTTGGCTCACTGCAATCTCTGCCTCTCTGGCTCAAGTGATGCTCCCACCTCAGCCTCCCAAGTAGCTGGGACCACAGGTACGTACCACCACGCCTAGCTAATTTTTTTTTTTTTTTGTATTATTTGTAGAGACCGGGTTTCACCATGTTGCCTAGGTTGGTCTCCAACTCCTGGGCTCAAGCAGTCCGCTCACCTCATCCTCCGAAAGTGCTTGAGAATTCTTATACCAAATACCAGCAAATTTTCCTTTCTGCTTTTGTGACCAAGGGCAGCATTTTCTCTCAAAGCTCTTACATTGAATTTTGTCTCTCACCAGACTAGATTATGAATTTAGAGAGACTAGGGCAGGGGGTGGGGTGATATCTTCATTTGCCCAGTACCTGGCACTGTGCTTGGCACTGGGTGGATACTGTGTATGTATTTGTTGGAGGAGGAGTGTTACTTTGGGCAAGGCATGTACCTATACCTGTATAATTAGGAAGTTGAACCAGATGAATTCTAAGACCCGTTTTGGTTCTAACATTGTTTGGGTCCATCATTAAACCTGAAAATCCCAGGCTGGGCGCGGTGGCTCACACCTGTAATCCCAGCACTTTGGGAGGCCGAGGTGAGCAGATCGCTTGAGGTCAGGAGTTTGAGACCAGCCTGGCCCACATGGTGAAACCCCATCCATCTCTACTAAAAATATAAAAATTAGTCAGGCGTGGTATGCCTGTAATCCCAGCTACTTGGGAGCCTGAGGCAGGAGAATCGCTTGAACCCAGGAGGTGGAGGTTGCAGTGAGCTGAGATCGCGCCACTGCACTGCAGCCTGGGCGACAGAGTGAGACTCTGTCTAAAAAAGTAAAATAAAATAAAATAAAAAATAAATCTGATGATGAAAATTTCAGACTCTCTGGAATACTGGAGATTTGGGGGAGGTAGTGAAATTTTTGGATAGACGTATTTTCACTGCCCCTCAAATGATACCCAGAGGTAGTCACCTACAAGTAAACCCATCTCAGGATATAGTGTTTCTTAAAATAACATTCTGGATTTGGGACTTCCTCTTTGTGCAGTGGGTACCATTCTTTGAATAATAAAAAAGCTACCATCTAAAAAGTGATTTTAAGTTTAGCTTAATCGTGTACCACATTTGCTAGATATACACGGATAGAAAACAAACCTCCTCTTGACATAATCATCTTTATAATGAATCTCATCGGAAGTCTTAATGGTAATCTTACCATGAGAAGAAGTCAAAGCAATGAGCAACTGAGGAAAATGAAAATTCTGGAATTAGAGAAAAAAATGCTGATAAGAAAGGACAGATGTGATCTGAGTACTGAATCTTGTTGATTTTCTGAACTTTATGCTCATTTGTACATTTTTATTTTAAGCCTGGTTTCCAAAAGTCTCTTGTTAGCAACCAGATGGTCGTCAAATAATTGATACGGGTTCATTTTAAGCCCATTTGAGGAACATAATGGCCTGAATTTTCCAGTAGAAGGGTTTAGTAATTCTGCTGGTCTTTGAATGCCAACAGGGTTTTTTGGAAATTGAGTTCCCTAATGTCTTGGAAGTAACTCTTGGAAAATAGGAACCAGTGAATTGATTGCATGATGTACTTGGAATAAAAAGTTAAGGATATGGTTTATTTTGGCTAAAACGTCCACCCTTAGAAGTGGTTAAATTTGTAAAATTAGGTGAGGATTTTTGTGTGTGTGTTTTTTTTAATTTGTTTTCTGAGGCTTGAGTTAATGAATATGAATAGACATTTCGAATACACTAATCTGATATTTCCCATTTTCAGAGATCCGTTCAAACTCTAGGGTCTGTGCACGTTTTTACTTACATCTGGGAGCTAAAAAGTCTGAGCTCAGAAACAGAGTAGAATTATGGTTATAAGAGGTTGGGAAGGGTACAGAGAGAGGAGGGTAGGGAGAGGTTGATTAAGGGATACAGAATTACAGCTAGATGGGAGGAATAAGTTCTAGTATTCTGTGGCATCATAGGCTGACTATAAACAACAGTTTATTGTATATTTTCAAACAGAAGAGAGGATTTCAAATGTTTCAAGCACGAACAAATGCTCAGTGTTTGAGGTGATGGATATGCTAATTCTGATTTGATCATTATACGTTGTATATATGTATTGAAATAGCACATGTACCCCATAAATATGTACAATTATTGTGTGTCAATTAAACAAAACACTGGGGTTTGCTATTCTAAAGTCTTACTAAATGCTTTTCAAAGAAAAAAAAAACTCCTTAAAGTGTGGTTTGCAACGAGAAAAAGGGTTGTGAGCTGCCTCCAGAGTCAGTGAGACTCAATGGTCATTTTGTTATTGTTTTTGAGACAGGGTCTCGCTCTGTCACCTAGGCTGGAGAGTGCAGTGGCATGATCACAGGTCACTGCAACCTCGACCTCTTGGGCTCAAGTGATTCTCCCACCCCAACCACCTGAGTAGCTGCACAGTGCCTGTGCATGCGCCACCACGCTGGCTGATTTTTGTTGTTTTTTTTTTTTCTCTTGGTAGACAGGGTTTCGCCATGTTGCCCAGGCTGGTCTTGCACTCTGGGCTCAAGAGATCCTCCCACCTTGTCCTCTCGAAGTGCTGGGATTACAGGCATGAGCCACCGCACCTGACCTGTTATTTGAACTGGAGAAAGGCATCAGCAACTGTTTTGGGGGTGCTAGTGAGCCGCAGGTTGTATTGCTGGAAACAGTGAAAGAGAGAGCTGAGGTCTGTCTGAAAAGCCTCATGAACTGTCAGAGCGGTGACAGAGCAGCTGTGCTATGGAGAGGTACTCCTTTCAAGTGCTCTTTTAGTTGGTATTCTCAGAATGTCACTAGGTGTTTCCAGCAGAATCCCATCTTGCGAAACGTGTCTGTCCTGGGCTCTCTGTTTTGGTGTGTGCGTACAAAGCCTTCCTTTCCTCTCCTCTGCTCACGCCACCATGGCTAGCCAGTCTCTGGCTGTCTTGGGATCTCAGTGGAGCTCCTGGTGGAACCAGCCCCAGAGGCCTCATTGGTGGACAGATTAGTTTTCCTTGGCTACCACAACAAATGACCACAAACTGGGTGGCTTAAAACAACAGAAATTTATTCTCTCTGATTTCTGGAAGCCAGAAGTCCAGAATCAATGTGCCCTCCAACGGTGTTCTAGGGGAGAAGCCATTTCTTGCCTCTCCCAGCTTCTGGTGGCTCCTGGCTTTCCTTTGCTTCCAGCCGCATCACTCCTCTCTCTGCCTTCCTCTTCACATTGCCTTCTCCTCTGTCCATCTTCTCTTCTGTGTGTCTCATATGAGGACAACACTTGTCATTGGATTTAGGGACCCCCAGGATAATCCAGAATGATCTCTTCATCTCAGGATCCTTAACTACATCAGCAAGGACCCTTTCCCCAAATAAGATCCTGATTCTGGGAATTAGAATGTTGACATATCTTTTTAGGGGGTTGCCATTCAGTTTACCACAGTAGGAGTACCAATTCAGGATGGGGCCTTGAAAAGGAAGCAGAAGAAACAGAAGCCTTCATAATGTGATAGTTTAAAAAATCTGCCTGGTCATTTAAAAAAATCCTTCAGAAAGTAACTTTATTGAGGCACATTTTAAATATCATGTAATTCACTCATTTCAAGAATATAGCTCAATGGTTTTTAGTAAACATACCCAGTTATGCAACCATCATCATAAAATGCTTTAGAACATTTTCATCACCCCAATAACATCCACATCCTTCATGCCCATTTATTGTTAATTCCCATTCCCACTCCCAGCTTCACTGCCTGCTGTCTGCTGTCTCTCTAGATCTGCCTTTTCTGGATGTTTCATATGAGTTTTTTTTTTTTTTGTGACCGAGTCCCACTCTGTCACCCAGACTAGAGTACAGTGGTACAATCATGGCTCACTGCAGTCTCGACCTCCTGGGCTCAAGTGATCCTCCCACCTCAGCCTTCTGAGCAGCTGGGACCACAGGTGCATGCCACTATGTTTGGCTAATTTGTTATTGTTGTTGTTTAGACGGGGTTTCACTATGTTGCCTAGGCTGGTCTAGAACTCTTGTACTTAAGCGATCCTCCCACCTTGGCCTCCCAAAGTGCTGAGATTGCAGACATGAGCCACCATGCTTGGCCTAAAGTTTTATTTAAAACTTAAGAAAACATTTCTGATTGTAAAATATGGAGAAGGACAATCCCATCACCTGGAGCCTGTTAGAAATGCAGAATCTGCAGTTTAGCAAGATCCCCAAGGCATTCTCTATATTAGACTTAGACATACTGGTACATTGTATCTGCTATATTGATCCCTTGTCCACTTAATATATTATGAGCACTTCCCCAAAAGTATTATATCTCTTCCGAGAACATTTTAAATCTCATTGTAAGAATATACCACAATCTATTTAACTAGCCACTTCATGGCAGACATTGTTTCCCATCTTTTTTTGCCCTTGAAAATAAAGCTGCAATAATTATCTTTGTATAGAAATATTTGTGTATAGTTTTATATCTACTGTATCAGTAATTCCATTTCTAGGAATTGATTATAAGACAATAATTATAGACAGACTGCTAAAATTTAGAAAGTGCATATGTAAATACTGATCAGTGGAGTCAGTCATTTAAAGTGCTGTTTTCCAGCATGGTACTGGTACCAAAACAGAGATATAGATCAATGGAACAGAACAGAGCCCTCAGAAATAACGCCGCATGTCTACAACTATCTGATCTTTGACAAACCTGAGAAAAACAAGCAATGGGGAAAGGATTCCCTATTTAATAAATGGTGCTGGGAAAACTGGCTAGCCATATGTAGAAAGCTGAAACTGGATCCCTTCCTTACACCTTATACAAAAATCAATTCAAGATGGATTAAAGACTTAAACGTTAGACCTAAAACCATAAAAACCCTAGAAGAAAACCTAGGCATTACCATTCAGGACATAGGCATGGGCAAGGACTTCATGTCTAAAACACCAAAAGCAATGGCAACAAAAGACAAAATTGACAAATGGGATCTAATTAAAGAGCTTCTGCACAGCAAAAGAAACTACCATCAGAGTGAACAGGCAACCTACAAAATGGGAGAAAATTTTCGCAACCTACTCATCTGACAAAGGGCTAATATCCAGAATCTACAATGAACTCAAACAAATTTACAAGAAAAAAACAAACAACCCCATCAAAAAGTGGGCGAAGGACATGAACAGACACTTCTCAAAAGAAGACATTTATGCAGCCAAAAAACACATGAAAAAATGCTCATCATCACTGGCCATCAGAGAAATGCAAATCAAAACCACAATGAGATACCATCTCACACCAGTTAGAATGGCAATCATTAAAAAGTCAGGAAACAACAGGTGCTGGAGAGGATGTGGAGAAATAGGAACACTTTTACACTGTTGGTGGGAGTGTAAACTAGTTCAACCATTGTGGAAGTCAGTGTGGTGATTCCTCAGGGATCTAGAACTGGAAATACCATCCCATTAGTGGGTATATACCCAGCCATCCCATTACTGGGTATATACCCAAAGGACTATAAATCATGCTTCTATAAAGACACATGCACACGTATGTTTATTGTGGCATTATTCACAATAGCAAAGACTTGGAACCAACCCAAATGTCCAACAATGATAGACTGGATTAAGAAAATGTGGCACATATACACCATGGAATACTATGCAGCCATAAAAAAGGATGAGTTCATGTCCTTTGTAGGGACATGGATGAAATTGGAAATCATCATTCTCAGTAAACTATCGCAAGAACAAAAAACCAAACACTGCATATTCTCACTCATAGGTGGGAATTGAACAATGAGATCACATGGACACAGGAAGGGGAATATCACACTCTGGGGACTGTTGTGGGGTGGGGGGACGGGGGAGGGATAGCATCGGGAGATATACCTAATGCTAGATGACGAGTTAGTGGGTGCAGCGCACCAGCATGGCACATGTATACATATGTAACTAACCTGCACAATGTGCACATGTACCCTAAAACTTAAAGTATAATAAAAAAAAATAAAGTGCTGTTTTCCTGGAAACTAGACCTAAAGCCAAGCAGATAATAGGAAATGTGAATCCCCAATACATGATGTTAGCACATCTTGCTAACTCTCACCTCCTCCTCCTCCTCTTTTTTTTTTTTTTTTTTTTTTTGAGACAGGGTCTTGCTGTCTCACCCAGGCTGGAGTGCAGAGGTATAATCATGGCTCACTGCAGCCTTGACCTCCTGGGGTCAAGCAATCCTCCCACCTCAGCTTCCCAAGTAGCTGGGACTACAGGTGCACACTATCACACCTGGCTAACTTAATTTCTTTTCTTTATAGAGACAGGGTTTTGTCATATTGTCCAGTCTGGTCTCAAACTCCTGGGCTCAAGTGATCTGCCCACCTCGCCCTCCCAAAAGGTTGGGATTACAGGTGTGAGCCGCTGCACCCAGCCACCTCCATCTGCTTGAGCATTGGTTTCATTGTTGAACAAAATGAATGAGCAAATAATGAATGAATGAGTGAATGACAATGGCATCAAAAAGTGAAGTGTAGGTTGTTACTGAGCAGCGGTGAAATAGAAAGGAACAAAATGCTGGACCCACATGTAATCAGTTTCTTATCTGTTGTAATTTTATCCTTACTCAATTTCCAACCTCCACTAGTCGGTTCTGCCCTTGTTAGCAGCCCAATGTGTCACTCCTGGAAGCCCCTGCTGCTTCAACTATCTGTAGCACACTACTCCTCATAGGTGGAAAGTCAGTCATGGGAGTGACGATACCTTCCTCAGATCACACCGACTGGCCTTTCGATTCCGTTTTCCCACTTTCCACAAGGATTGTAGTCTCTCGAATATTTACTGGCCTTCCTAGTTCTCAGATCCTTGGGAAGTATGTGAAGAGGTCGGGACTTGTGTATTCACTTCGTATCTGCCCGATTGCCAGGCTCCTTAGGTCAAGGAGGAATTGAGTGAGTTCCAAGGAGAGGGTAAGTCTGAATTTTCCCCTTGTTTTCTTTTTTTTTTTTTTGAGATGGAGTCTTGCTCTGTCTCCCAGGCTAGAGTGCAGTTGCACAATTTCGGCTCACTGTAACCTCAGCCTCCTGGGTTCAAGCAATTCTCCTGCCTCAGCCTCCCAAGTAGCTGGGATTACAGGTGCCCGCCATCGTGTCCAGCTAATTTTTGTATTTTTAGTAGAGACAGGGTTTCACCATCTTGGCCAGGCTGGTCTCGAACTCCTGACCTCGTGATCCACCCGCCTTGGCCTCCCAAAGTGCTGGGATTACAGGTGTGAGCCACCGCACCCGGCCGAATTTTCCCCTTTCATTTTCTGCACTGCTGTGTTCTCTGAGCTTTCCACTGCTATAGTGTTTCCTGATAAGAAGGAAGTGTTTCCTCCAGCTTTTTTTTCATCCTGGAGGAGTAGGATATGAAGGAATCCCTGCCCCCACACGGGGTGGGATCCAGCCAGCTGCTCCGGAGGATCTCGGCCCCTCCTGTAGCCTCAACCTTTTTTGTTTCTCTGGGTGGTGACTCTCACACCAGAGCATACGTTAGAACCTCCTGGAGGGCTTGCTCAAACACAGACTGCTGGACCCTACCCCATGCCTTCTAGTTCAATAGTCTGGGCTGGGGCCAGAGAGTCTGCATTTCTAACAGGTTCTCTGGTGATGCTGCTGGTGTGGAACTCCACTTTGAGAACTACTGCTCTGGCCCACCCCTCATTGCCCCTCTTCCCCTGCAATTGCTTCCAAGTAGGCAGAGTAAGGCGCTGGAGGACTGGTGTGTTTGAGACCCTTGCATCTAGGGAGCCCATCCAGACTTCTAGGGGTAGCGCCTAGCAGTGGTGTGTGCCTGTTCCACCAATGAATGCAGCTTTAGACAGGCCCTTCAGAGTATAAGAAGCAGTGGCTCATTCAAATTCCTTCAAGTAGTGGGGGTGAGAACTAGGGGGTTAAAAACAGAGCCCCAGGTCCTTAAGGCTTCACAGGAACTCATCCAGAAAGCCAGCAGGTATGGGCAGGCTGGGGTCTCAGCTTGCCACATGCCTTTGTGTTTCAGCTGGCCCAAGGCTGTACTGAACATTATAACCTTTCAGCCCTGGCCCTTTCTGTTGACTTCCTCTCCTCTCCTCTTGGTGGGATTTTCCCCGTATTTAGGGCAGGGCAGTTTCTTCTGGAAGGATCCCTTTGGCTCCGGGCTCTGTGTCTAACCCTCCCACTTGACCCTGTAGCACACAGCCCTGGCCAGTTGCTGGTGGAAGCTGCAGTCCTTAGTGAAATGGGGAGTGGACTGTGGTTCCTCAAATTGCATTGTCATTTGGAGGCTCAAGGGCATACCTTTTTTATCCTCAAAGGCTTAAAGACAACTGATGGCAGCTGGAGAGGGTTAAGGGAGATGGAGGAAATCTTCATTCAAGTTTGTCTTGCTCAGTGATCTTTTAATATGTCTTTCCAGTCTTGGGGTGGTTGTGTGGTCTTTCAGTACAGATTCAGGTGGCAGGCGGTTGGTGGTTTGGTTTAAATCAGAGGTATGTTAAAATATTCAGGATGGTGAGGGTGTCTGTGAAAACTAAGAGAGGAAGTGGCTTAAAGAGCTAGGCTGTCAGCTGGGTGCAGTGGCTCATACCTGTCATCCTGGTGCTTTGGGAGGCTGAGGCAGGAGGATCACTTGAGGCCAGGAGTTTGAGACCATCCTGGGAAACGTAGCAAGACCTTGTCTCTACAAAAAATTAAAAAGAAAAAATTAGCTGGACATGGTGGTGTGCGCTTGTGGTTCCAGTTACTCAGTAGGCTGAGGTGGGAGGATCACTTGAGCCCAGGAGTTTGAGATTACAATGAGTTATGATCATGCCACTGAATTCCAGCTTCGGTGACAGAGTGAGACCCTATCTCTCTCTAAAAAAAAAAAAAAAGAAAAACCAGGTTGTCAAGCTAGATTTAGAATTCTTTTTTTAAAAAAATTCTTTTATTTTTTCCATGGGATTCTGCTTGATATAGACTTAATTCTGTTGTCTGTTGGCCCAGGGACATCACTGCCCAGTGGATACCTCATCCACTCCCACTCTTTTTGAGGGTTTTCTCCAGGGAGTTGAATCTGTGAGGCAGTCTTTCCCTCCTGCTTTCATTTCTCCCCCAGCATCTTCTCTTAGGCCCTGCTAGGCCACTTGAGCAAGAATCTCAGGCCATAAAACATTTCCACATCAGATTTCCTCCAACAGCACAGGGTGCTTATGGCTCACATGTGGAAGCGTGGACATTGACATGTTATTTTGAGAGTTCTGACTTTAGAGCATTTTGAGGAAAGTATCTTCTGAGGTCTTTCTTTCCTGTAAGCTAGCTGTAGTAGCCAATTCCTTTTGGGGGATGGGGGAATGAATTCTTGGCACACTCTGTTGTCCTTTGGGCTAGTCACATTTGTGCTAAATATCAGGCGAGCTCCCTGCGGACACCATGGGATGAGGACAGCATCTTATTCTTGGCAATTTGCAAGGGACAAATTAGGCTGTGGTACTTGCAAGTAGAATTATTAAATATCAATGGGGGATAATAAATGTGAAGTAGCTTGCAAATCTTCTGATATTATGGCTGTTTCAGTAAAAACACAGCTGCTAAGATACTTTCCTAGCTGTAATCGAGAAGGTAATTTTCCTGAAAGGCCATTTAAAGCAGATCTTTAGTGCCTTTGGCTCATTAAGAAGCATGAATAGGGGTAAGTCTCTGAAAAAGATGAATTAGACACAGAGCAGAGGAGCGGTGGTGTCCATGATGCAGGATGATGGTGTCCAGGGCCCGCGTACTCCAAATAGACCAAGGACTAATTAGTTGTGTGGTTTATTAATGGACTGGAGTCAATCCTGGACTAATACAACTAATTCTTCCATTTAGAGTTAATGTTGGCACTCAATTTTCCCCGGTAATGAGTGAGTTAGAGTAAGCAGGCACGTGAGTGTAAGATACAGTGCTAATATTTTGTGAGAAACATTGAACGAGGCTTGATGTTTAAATCAATAGTTGAAAATGTGGGGGAAAACTTTCCAGAAAAGGCTTACAGGCTAAATAAGAGCAGTTAATTGAAAGCAAACCAAGCCCACCCAATATTTAGATTTGTTTAGAAACCAAGTGAACATTTGAGATGAGAAACATTTCTCTAGTTCTGTGATGTCGTCGGCTTTCCTGGTGTGTTTGGAGCTTTTGACATTGGTGTGGTACTTTACCTCAGTGAGGCTGATGGAACAGAGCGGATGTTGCAGGGCCTCAATTTCAGAATTCTTGTTGTGTACTCGTGAAGACCTGTGGAGAGATTTTGCCTCAAGTCAGTTTGGATGGTTTCTGCCCTCCAGTCTGATAAAGTCCCCTGATGTCAAACCACAGGTGGAATTTCCAGAGACTGTGATCTGTGGACTGGTGACAAATCCTTTGTGAAAAGTCTGTGTGACACTACTAAACAGAGAGGGCTTGGGGGAGGAGAATGAGGGGACCAATGCGCTCCCCTCAGAAGCCTTGATGCTCTCATAGAAGGTCTGGCCAGGTGTGGGGGTCTAGCTTTGTAAAGTAGGAAGACCCCTTTGATGATTACTTTTTTTGTCTAGTTAAACCTTTTTGGATTTCTCTGTAATTTAAAGAATATAATTTTTAAAATGTAAAGCTGAGGATTCATTTTTCTATGTGTTAATAAAGTTAATAAACCCCCCATATTTATTGGGGAAGGCAGTATAAACTAGAATTTCCTTAGGTTTCTTCTTTCTTTCTTTCTTTCTTTTTTTTTTTGAGACAGGGGAGTGCAGTGGCGTGAACTCGGCTCACTGCAAGCTCCGCCTCCTGGGTTCACGCCATTCTCCTGCCTCAGCCTCCTGAGTAGCTGGGACTCCTGGCGCCTGCCACCACGCCTGGCTAATTTTTTGTATTTTTAGTAGAGACGGGGTTTCACCGTGTTAGCCAGGATGGTCTCGATCTCCTGACCTCGTGATCCGCCCGCCTCAGCCTCCCAAAGTGCTGGGATTAAAGGTGTGAGCCACCGCGCCCGGCGGCTTAGGTTTCTTAAAAGTTCACCAAGTGAGCATCACTGAAGATTAACCAAAGGATCTATGCAAAGATGTATTTTTACTTTGCTCAAACAGTTGTTTATAAAAGGTAAGATGAAAACCAAAGCACACATTACAGAGTAGGAAATCAAGTACTTTTATTTCATACCAGAAATAGGAGGAAAAGGATAAAATCAGGGTGAAGCCCTAAAAAAAAGACAGTCAAAAAAGACCCTATAGGAGGGCTGGGAGAGTTTTTGAGCCATGAGGACCATTTGACCTTGGTGACAGGGCAGCTACTGAGTTCCCAGAATTCTGCCTTTTCAAGCCATGTAACATTTGCAAATGCTGACAAACAGCTGCTAATTCCGTTTTCTATGAAAGGGTGACAGGGTGTTCTCAGGACATGAGCTTCTTCTCCCCAGAGCCACGTGCCTTTCACACAGTGGCACCATCAGTGAGGACCTGGGAAGGAGACACCAGTCCAGAAAAATGATGATTCTTTTTTTTTTTTTTTTTTTTTTGAGCCGGAGTCTCGCTCTGTCGCCCAGGCTGGGGTGCAGTGGTGAGATCTTGGCTCACTGCAAGCTCCGCCTCCTGGGTTCACGCCATTCTCCTGCCTCAGCCTCCCAAGTAGCTGGGACTACAGGCGCCCACCATCACGCCTGGCTAATTTTTTGTATTTTTAGTAGAGATGGGGTTTCACTGTGTTAGCCAGGATGATCTCAGTCTCCTGACCTTGTGATCCGCCTGTCTCAGCCTCCCAAAGTGTTGGGATGACAGGCGTGAGCTGCTGCGCCCGGCTGAAAATGATGATTCTTATGGGGGGGGTGTGTGTGTGTCTGTGTGTGCATGCTCGTGTGTGTGTGTGTGTGTGTGTTTGTGTGTGTGAGAGAGAGAGAGAGACAGAGACTGAATTGCTTGAGAAAATTTGCATTTGAGTTCAGAAGTATGAGCCCACATCTGTGAAAGCAGTAGGTAAGAGACTAGTGAATGCAGATGACTCAGATATGCACACAAACCTGTGGATTTACGGTTATAGAAAATACAAATATACTTTGTGCTGAATTTGAATAATTTGAAGTGAGGTACAATTCCAAAGAGCAAGTTGTGATCTAGGACAAAGGAACCTCTGGGATGAGTGACAGCTTGGAGAGCCAGAGGTGGAAGGAGGAATGAAACACAGCTACTAAGGTTGCCTGTGTCATGGGCCACCCTGGAGGCTGGGAGATCTCTTCTTATGGGTTTCTCTCCTATTTGTGTCTGTGTGCCTATCTGTATTCTCTATGTGAGTCTCTATGCTTGTGCATCAGTGTCTCTGTGTATGGGGGTTCTGTTTTTCTGTGTCCATGGGTCTGCCTCTCCCACTCGCTGTAAACGGGCTACCCCAGAAACACTTGCCAGGTGGAGCACACTGGCCTGGGTCAATGCCACATATGGTTTCTTACAAGTTGCAGAAAGGTTACACTTAGCAAAAATGGGTGTGCCCCAAAGCCCCACACAGTGAACAGGTTTTCTCATGATCTTGTCACACCTGTCACAAGAGTGGGGGAAGATGAGGAGGAAGAGCCAGCTGGAAGTTTTAGAATCGTGTTTAATTTGTGGTTTACATCCTCCTCCCGACCCTTTTCCCTGACAAACCACCCACACACTTTTCACTTTGCATTACATTTGTCCTCGCCCATCTCCATGGGATATTCCTAGAATTCTGAATGCTTCCTTTGACTTTCTCTACTGCAGAAACTCTTCTCCCTGGGAATGATTTTTACAGCTCCAGTTAATTTTCATGTTCAATGTTGGAACGGAGAGGAAATGGGGGGAGCATGGGTGGTGACTCAGGAAGCTGAGGAAATCGCCCTTATTAGGCCTCGAATTTTCTTCTAAAAAAAAAAAAACAAAAACAAAAACTGGCCCCAGGCTGTTTGGGCCTTATTTTTTTCTGATTGCTAGCTTTCATTTGACCTCCCTCCTTCCATTTCTTTCTCTCTTTGGTTCTGCTTTGAAGATCACAAAGCTTCCCAAAGCTGTTAGAGGTGGTGCTAACTCCCTTTATTGAAAGATTACTCTTCAGCTGTACCAGTGGATTTCCCCTAACAGCGCTCCCAGAAGATGAACAGACTCTCTTATTGTTGGTAATAACTTTGAGTTTTTAAAGAGGACACCATCATTGGCAATAATGTAAATGACTTTTCTAAGGTATTTTCCCAACTGTTTTTCTCTTTTTCCTCTTCCACTTTAGCAAATGTCATGAATTTCCTTTTTTTTAAACCACCAACACAAGTATTTTTTTTCTTAAATAATGTGTATACTTAAAATTTGTAAAATGCAGGCAGGAACCAGAAAGATAATTCATTTTCTAGCCAGTCGTTTGTTATAAGCCTGATATGTGTTTGTTATTTTTCTACAAAAATGGAATCATATGGTAGGTGGTGTTTTATAAGAAGTTTTTTTTTTGTTTTAATTGTGGTGAAATACACATAACAGAAAATTGTAACCAATTTTTTTTTTTTTTGAGACGGAGTTTCGCTTTTGTCGCCCAGGCAGGAGTGCCATGGCACAATCTCAGCTCACTGCAACCTTTGCCTCCTGGGTTCAAGCAATTCTCCTGCCTCAGCCTCCTGAGTAGCTGGGATTACTGGTGCGCACCACATGCCTAGCTAATTTCTGTAGTTTTAGTGGAGATGGGATTTCACCATGTTGGCCAGGCTGATCTTGAACTCCTGGCCTCAGGCGATCTGCCCGCTTTGGCCCCCCAAAGTGCTGGAATTACAGGCATGCGCCACCGTGCCCAGCTGTAACCAATTTTTAAGTGTAATACTAAGTTACTTAATTTTCTACAACATCAGTAATGTTTTTCAAGTTTTTTAAAGTTGCAGAACCCTTTCCTCAAAGACCAGAGAGCTTCAAGCAGAGCTGCACCACCATTGAGGCAGGAGTGGGGAGCCCAGGCTATATCTTGTCAATGTTGCAGTTTACGGTTACCCTCCCCATAGCTTTGAGGCCTCCTAAGGGATCCTGGTCACACTCAGTAGCCAACTTTGAAAGCACATAGACCTACCTTATACTGCCCCAATTGTTAATAGCTTAGATTGCTCTAATTTTCTTATAAAGAAAAAATTTTGGACATACTTTAAATCCTCTTTGAAGCACATCTGTGATTACTTCCCTAGATAAGTCCTTATAAGTAGAGTTACTGGGTTTAGAATATGAGCGGTGTTGTTGTTTTTTTCTTTTTGGCCTATAATCCATATTGCCAACTGGTCTTCACCAAAGTGTGCCACCTCAGACTCTCACAGTAATGTAGGAGAAGGCTCAACCCCCCATTCCCTGGGTAAAATAAACCTTAAAAATTCAGTATGTTAGCAAAAGAAATTATCAACAGGGTAAACAGACAACCTACAGAATGAGAGAAAATATTTGCAAACTATTCACCTGACAAAGGTCTAATATTCAGCACGTATAAGGAACTTAAATTTACAAGAAAAGCCATTAAAAAGTGGGCAAAGGACATGAACAGACACTTTTTAAAAGAAGACATGCATGTGACCAACAAGAATATGAAAAAAAGCTCAATATCGTTGATCATTAGGGAAATGCATATCAAAACCACAATGAGGTACCATCTCACACCAGTCAGAATGGCTATTATTAAAAAGTAAAGAAAAAAAATAACATGCTGGTAAGGTTACAGAGAAAAGGGAACACTTATACACTCTTGGTGGGAATGTAAATTAGTTCAACCACTGTGGAAAGCAGTGTGGCAATTCCTCAAAGAGCTAAAAACAGAACTACCATTCGACCCAGCAGTCCCATTACTGGGTATATACCCGAAGGAATATAAGTCATTCTACCATAAAGACACACGCACAAGTATGTTCATTGCCACACTCTTCACAATAGCAAAGACATGAAATCAGCCTAAATGCCCATTAGTGATAGATTGGATAAAGAAAATATGGTATATATACACCATGGAATACTATGCAGCCATAAAAAAGGATGAGATCATGTCTTTTGTGGGAACACGGATGGAGCTGGAGGCCATTATCCTTAGCAGACTAACACAGGAACAGAAAACCAAATACCGCATGTTCTCACTTATAAGTGGGAGCTAAAGGATGAGAACACATGGACACAGGGAACAGACATGGGGGCCTACTTAAGGGTAGAGGGTGGAAGGAGGGAGAAGAGCAGAAAAAATAACTATTGAGTACTAGGCTTGGTACCTGGATGACGAAATAATCTGTACAACAAACCCTCATGACACTAGTTTACCTATATAACAAACCTGCACTTAGTGACATTATTTTCGTATGTCTGTTGGCCATATATGGTTCTTCTTTGAACTATTTATTCATAACCTTTGCCCATTTTTAGATTCAGATGTTTGTCCATGAATCCGAGAGTGAGAACCCTTGGTTATACTGTGTGTAGACATTTTAAATGATATTTTCAAGAATCAGCTGTGACACAAAAGGAGTGGGGGATTGTGGGCCAAAAGTCTTACAGTCAGAGTTTAGCATGAGAACTTGGAAAGAATAAACTTCTGGACTTTGATCTCTGATTTTATGATTCTGTGATACTAGATGACTTATCTGCCATTTAGGAAGGTTCTGTCATATTGACTAGAGAGAAAATCCGGAGTTAAAACCAATGGCTGCATTAAGTTAGATTTTTTTTAGCAGTCTGATTAATCTTTACTGCTCCAGTACTCAAACTGCAATGTGAGAGTTAAATCTTGTGGCTTATTACAGCCACACATTGTATTAAACATCTTCTACTTGAGAAAAACATGAAGTGCCCCATGTGCATTTTGAGTATGTTATATCATGAGTAAAGTCATGGCTGGAAGGTAGTTAAGACAGAATTTCTTTTTGTTTGTTTGGCAAGTGATGCTAAATCAACAATAATATTGCTTTGAAAAGGAGCAAAATTATGCCATGACTATTTGCAATGAAAATAAATTATAAGGCCTGGTGTGGTGGCTCACACCTGTAATCCCAGCACTTTGGGAGGCCAAACTGGGTGGATTGCTTGAGTCCAGGAGTTCAAGACCAGCCTGGGCAACTTGGCAAGACCCTGTCTCTACGAAAAAAAAGAAAAAGAAGAAAAAGACAAAAATTAGCCGGGCATGGTGGTGCATGCCTGTAGTCCCAGCTACTCAGAAGGCTGAGATGGGAGGACTGCTTGAGCCCGGGAGGTGGAGGTTGCAGTGAGCTGAGATCGAGCCACTGCTCTGTACTCTAGCCTGAGTGACAGAGCTAGACCCTGTCTCAAAAAAAAAAAAAAAAAAAAATATATATATATATAACGCAGCTGTATAGTAATATTGCTCAATATGCTATTATAAAGTGAAAACCTCCTTGTGCTTAACAGGAGGTGTCTCTATTTCAGGACAGGACACTTTACATGGAATAAGAACAAAGATCTTACTAATTAAAAAAAAAAACCCAAATGTGTGTGTGTGTGTGTGTGTGTGTGTGTGTACACTGAATTTGGCCAGACAGGAAAATAAGATTAAAATGTCAGTTCTGTCTTTTCAACCTGAATGCCTCCAACAGCTACATTTTAGAAATTTCTGAGATAATTAATGTGTACTCATATGTTCACCCATAAATCAGACCATGGGATTACTGATGAAAGGATGCAAACTTGGGGGTCAGTCTTGGAAAATTTTGACTGAATTTTAATCTTCCTATTGTGAACATCTATTTCATGTTGAAAACTCAGCATTTCCTGTTTCTCCTAAACATAGACACCACAATAAATAGTTTGTATCTATTTCTTTTCCTTCAAAGAGATCACAGTTCTTTGCCTATATTATCTAGCTCCAAGATAAATTAAATGCCAGCTGAAATTGTTTGGTGTATCTAGGATGCCCATGGTATGTGCCATTTGGTTGTGTGGCTGAGTCAGTGGCGTTAGGTGGAGTTTAGCCTCCCCCTGAGTGGTTATTAGGGTTGTGGATGGAATGTATTGAATTCAAATCTCTCATTTATAAGGCGAGGTGTGAATTGTAGAATGATCCGATTAACTTGGGCTGAACCCCAGATATTGCTGTGTGCTTTTTTTCCCCCTTCAACATGTCATGGAGGCTTAAAACAGTCACCCACACGCCCTTTCCATATTTAACCTTTTGGAGGTGCTGTCTTATTGCTGAGCCAGGGTGGTAATAGCTGACTGGCTTAAATGGACAGACAGCAACAAGATAACTGAGGAGGGTAATACATCCTGCCATTCTGTTCATCTGCGTTTGTGTCTGGGTAAAATTCTCATTAAGTTGCAGCCAGTGTGTGTATTTTGTGTGTCTGTGCATTGTGTTTGCAGTCAATTAGAAAACTGATACCCATGTGGTGCCTTGGTATTGACAGGTTTCCTGTGTGTGACCTAAAACCATTCTGCATTTTCATTTGTCAGGTTTTCCCGTGTGCTCTGGGTTCAGAGCAAATTAACTTCCAAGTCAACAAAACCACCGAAGTTCTGCTTGAACTAAAGCTAAGCTACTCTACTGGTGTGGGGGAAGGGAGGATGTTGATCATTAGAGGACAAGGGCAAGTTGAGAAATTGTTCTATATTTCAGCCAGTTAATTATCGCAGCTTCCCAGCATGTCTGCAAGGAGAAATGAGAAGAACATCAATAAGTGATTATTTTCTTTCATTATTCTGTTCACCTGCCATTTACTGTGCACGTTCCAGGGGAAGGGAGATTAGCAGGGGTTAACTTTAAAAAATCAGAGTCCCAGAGGACTCACAAAGGCATGCTGTGTCTGCCTTTCTGGTACTGAGTGATGAGGGTGGGACAGGGCTGGTGCTAAACTTTTGGATCTATTTTTAAGCTTTCAGGACAAATTTTATAAATATGAGCTGCTTCTTTAAAAAAAAATCCCTTTCTACTCTAAAAATAGTTTGCTGGGAAAAAGTTTGTGAATTGTTTATTAAGACTCAGAAATTCAGCTGAGCATGTTTCCTTATAAATAAAGAAAATCACCTCACAGCTACTGTCAAAAAGCAGATGTGGCATCTTAGGAAAGAAACAAGATTTCTGGGATGTTAATGCCAATGTCAGAATGTGGGAGAAAATTTGGAATTTTCCCTCCTGGCTTGCTCTTTTCAGACCTTCTAAATTCTACTCATTTCTTATGATCAAGTTGGTGTGTTGTCCCTTTTGGAAAGAGTTTTCCCAGGCAGAATGAATGGCCTTAGCTTCTGTTCTTACCAGTACCCTTAGCCACACCTGTCTCTTTTCCTATAACACTTTGTTTTATGTTAATGACAATTGCTAATATTTACTGTATGCCAGGCACTGTTCTAAGCTCAGTTCATGTGCTATTTTATTTTGTTGTCATAACTCTTTGAATTAGATACTACTATTCTCATTTTAAGGATAAGGACTATGGTAGGCAGAATAATGGCCCCTCAAAGGTGTCCACGTTCTAATCTTCAGAACCTGTGAATGTTTACCTTACGATGCAGATATGGTTAAGGATTTTGGATTAGAATCACAAGGGTCCTTATAAGAGGGAAGCACATGGGCAACAAAAGCAAAAATACATAAATTAGACAACATCAAAATGTAAAACTTCCGTACATCAAAAGATACAATCGGACCAGGCGTGGTGGCTCATGCCTGTAATCCCAGCACTTTGGGAGGCCGAGGCGGGCGGATCACAAGGTAAGGAGGTCGAGACCATGGTGAAACCCCATCTCTACTAAAAATACAAAAAATTAGCCAGGCCTGGTGGCGGGCACCTGTAGTCCCAGCTACTCGGGAGGCTGAGGCAGGAGAATGGTGTAAACTGGGAGGCGGAGCTTGCGGTGAGCCAAGGTTGCGCCACTGCACTCCAGCCTGGGCGACGGAGCAAGACTCCGTCTCAAAAAAAAAAAAAAAAAAAAAAAAAAAAAAAAGATGCAATCAACAGACTCAAAGTGCAATCTGAACAATGGAGAAAATATTTTCAAATCATATATCTGATAAGGGGTTAATATCCAGAATCTATAAAGAACTCCTACAACTCAACAACAAAACAAATAACCCAATTCAAAATGGGCAAGGGACTTGAATAGACAGTTTTCCAAAGAAGACATACCAATGACCAACAAGCAGATGAAAAGATGCTCAACATCACTGACCATCAGGGAAATGCAAATCAAAATCACAGTGAGATTGCACCTCATACCCATTAGGATGGCTGCTATAAAAAAAGAAAAAACAACAAGTGTTGGTGAGGATGTGGAACAATTGAAACCTTTATATACTGTCGGTGGGGATGTAAAATGGTGTAGCTACCATAAAAAACAGTGTGGCAGTTCCTTGAACAATTAAAAATAGAATTACCATATGATCTAGCAATTTTACTTCTGGGTATATATCCAAAAGAATTGAAAGCAGGGTCTCAGAGATATTGTACACCCATGTGCACAGCAGTATTCACAGAAGGCAAAAGGTGGAAGCAACCCAAGGTGTCTATACAACAGAATATCATTCTGCCTCAAAAGAAGGAAATTCTGACACATGCTACAATGCGGTTGAACCTTGATACATTATGCTAAGTGACAGAAGCCAGTCACAAAAGGACAAATACTGTATGACTTAACCTATATGAGGTATCTAAAGTCAACTTTACAGAGACAGAAAATGGACTGCTGGTTGCCAGGAGCTGGTGGGAGGGGAGAAAGGAGTTGTTTAATGGGTACAGAGCTTCTTTTTCAGTTTTGCAAGAGGAAAAGAAATCTGATGATCTTTTGCACAATGTGACTGTACTTAACACTACTGAACTGTGTAGTTTAAACCTGTTAAGATGTTAAATTTTATGTAACGTGTATTTACCACAATTAAAAAAAAATTTTTTTAAAAAGGGAGGCAGTAAGATCAGAGTTAGTGATGATAGAAGCAGAGGTCAGAGAGAGAGCGAGCATTGAAGATGCTATACTGCTGGCCTCGAAGATGGAGGAAGGGAATGCAAGCTAAGGAATGCAGGTAACCCCTAGAGGCTGGAAAGGGTGGGAGAACCTCCTCTCCTACAGCCCCTGAATGAATGCAGCCTGCCAACACCTCCATTTTAGCCCAGTAAGACAGTTTCTGGATTTCTGACCTCCAGAACTGTGAGATACTAACTTTGGGTTAAGTCGCCAAGTTTTTGGTAATCTGTTAGAGCAGTGGTAAGAAACTATTACTAAGGACTATTCAGTTCAGAGAGGTTAGGACCTTGTGCATGGTCACGAAGTGACTGGAACTCTGATTAAGAGCTGGAGCTGGCCAGGCAGGATGGCTCACACCTGTAATCCCAGCACTTTGGGAGGCCAAGGTGGGCGGATCACTTGAGGTCAGGAGTTGGAGACCAGCCTGGCCAACATGGTGAAACCCCGTCTCTACTTAAAAAAAAAAAAAAAAAAAAAAAAAAAAGAACTGCAAAAATTAGCTGGGCATGGTGGCACAGCCTGTAGTTCCAGCTATTCAGGAGGCTGAGGCAGAAGAATCGCTTGAACCCGGGAGGCAGAGGTTGCTGTGAGCCAAGATCGCACCACTGCACTGCAGCCTGGCAACAGAGCAAGACTCAGTCTAAAAAAAAAAAAACAGTTGGAGCGCATGTCCACTCCACTCAGAGTTCCAGCCTTCCTAGATGGTGAGACCCTAGGTAGCAGTGGCCATCTTTAACACTACCCCCGACATAGGACCTGATATATATGAAGGCACTTAGTAATTGTGGCTAAAAGATTTAATGATAATGCACCATCGCCTTTTATTCTGTTCCCCTGATGCTGTGTCCTAGAAGCCATAGGGTTAAACCTAGGAAAAGGCTTTTTAGAAAACGTTTCCCTTCCCTGTCATTGTGGGGCTGCTAAGGAATAGTGTCCTCAAGGTTTTAGTGTCACTTCTGGGAGCCTCTGGGTATTTGTTGCCAGGTCCCATGATGGAGTAGAGTCAGGAGTGCTTATAGAATCCAGACAGGGGTCAGAGTCAGGGGAAATTTGGATCCTGTTCTTGGTAGATGGGCAGTCTGTTTTGAGAAGAAATGACCAAATTTAGTCATGACCTGTTAACCTGTTTATTAACATTATTTCTCTTTAAGCTAAATAAACGCAGATATTTCTAAGCACAAATGAAGAAATTTCTGTGTTAGCTCTGATCAGTGGGCATTTCCCACTCTGAAATGCTTCCTCACCCCCAAACCTAAGCTTTGGAAACCAGGCTCCTAAAATCAGGGCCTTGTAATTCCCCATGTGAGTTATTCTAAATTGGGCTTCTGGGTGTTTCTTTTTTTGAAGTGGGGAGCAGATGGGAAATGAGAGGCCTTCTAATAATGTGCATTAACTTTTGCCATAAAATTATTAGAAAAAATTGGTATTTTGTACTTTTTTTTTTTTTTTGAGACAGAGTCTTGTTCTGTCACCCAGGCTGGAATGCAGTGGGCAATTGTAGTTCACTGCAACCTCCACCTCCTGGGCTCAGGTGGTCCTCCTGCCTCCTGAGTAGCTAGGACTACAGGTGCATGCCACTGTGTCCAGCTAGTTTTTGTGTTTTTTTGTGTAGACGGGGTTTCACCATGTTACCCAGGCTGGTCTCGAACTCCTTACCTCAAGAGATCTGCCTACCTTGGCCTCCCAAAGTGCTGGGATTACAGGCATGAGCCACCGTGCCCGGCCTACTTTGTACTTTTAAAATAATCTTTGAGTGGGAAGGCCTTTGCAATCATGTCACAAATCTGAAAGACCTAAGGGAAAAGATTGATTGATTTTACTACATAGAAATTAGAGACTTCTGTATGGACAGAGATAGAATTAATAGAATAAATAGACAAATGACAAACAGGTAAATTCTGCAACACATATGACAGCCCCAGGGGCACTTCTTTTATATACAGAGAGCTATTAGAAATGAGAGGGAAAAGCAGGATGCTATGTAGGAGAATTGACAAAAGACATGAGTAAGCTCATCACAGAAAAAGACAAGTGGATAACGGTAAGCATATGGAAAGCTGTTCAACCTTATTTTTTACTAATTAAAGAAATGCAAATTAAATATCATCTTCTGTTATCAGATTGGCAAAAATGAAGACATTTAAAAATAGTATGGGGAAATCAGCTCTCTTCCATGCTATTGGTGGGAGTGTAATTGATAAATTTTTTGGAGGCCAGTTTTTTATTATCTGCTAAAAGTAAGGATGCACCAAGTTGTTGACCCAGAAATTTCACTCTAGGGAATTTGTCCCTCAGTTGCCTTTGTGGTATATGTGCAGAGTTATGGGCACAGTGATGCTCAATGTAGTGTTGTTTGTAATCGCAGAGGACTTGAGACAACTGGGTGGTTTCATGTGGGTTATAGTTCTGTGAGAAGAGAACTATCTCCTACCCAGCAAGATTCAAATAAGTTACCCGTTTAACCAGCCAAGGATACAGAAATTTAGAAAGGAGATTGCCTCAGGCAGGAGCGTATGAGGTATATATAAAAGGTATATCCCAGATACCAATCTCCACTCGCAGGTTTCCAGTGGTCTAAATGGCAAGGGAGATTTTGCCAGATCTCAGAAACAGCCAAAGTTTGCTGTGCCACAAATCTTTTTTCCATCAGCATTTCAGAAGAGCCAATGAGGACAACTGTTGTGCCTTCATCTGTGGTATGGTGACAAATAACGCAGCTCACCTGGTTCACCTTGCCTGCTGCCTAGACAGAGCCGATTTATCAAGACAGGGGAATTGCAGTGGAGAAAGAGTAATTCCTGCAGAGCTGGCTATGTGGGAGACCAGAGTTTTATTATTACTCAAGGAATTGGAATTTTTAAAGATAATTTGGCAGGTAGGGCTTGGGAAGTGGGTAGTGCTGATTCAGGTCAGGTTGGAGATGGAATCATAGTGGGGGTCAAAGTTAGGTTTCCTTGCTATCTTAGGTTCCTGGGTGGGATCGCACAACTGGTTGAGCCAGTTTACCAGTCTGGATGGTGTCAGCTGATCTAGTAGAGGGTCTGCAAAATACCTCAAGCACTGATCTTAGGTTTTACAGTAGTGATGTTATCCCCAGGAGCAATTTGGGGAGGTTCAGACTCTTGCCAGGAGCTGCATGACCCCTAAACTGTAATTTCTAATCTTGCAGCTAATTTCTTAGCCCTCCAAAGGCATACTGGTCCCCAGGCAAGAAGAGGGTCTTTTCTGGAAAGGGCTATTATCAATTTTGTTTTAGAGTCAAACCATAAACTAAATTCTTTTCCAAGGTTAGTTCGGCCTACGCCCAGGAACGAACAGGGACAGCTTGAAGGTTAGAAGCAAGATGGAGTCGGTTAGGTCTGATCTCTTTCATTGTCATAATTTCCTCAGTTTTAATTTTCGCAAAGGCAGTTTCACTTCCATGTTCCAAAATCTACTTTCAGACACAACCAGACTGTCCCTTTTGATACTGGTCTATCCTACAGTTGGATTCTGTGCAGCTATGAGGAAGAGGGGCAAAGCTCTGATGGAGAAGTTGTCTAAGATGCATTGTTAAGTTGAAGAAAGCAAGTTGCAGTATAGCACACATAGTAAGAGTCCATTTGTGTCCTCTTGTTATGTATTTTTTGGAATGAACATGTATACCTTTAATTATTAATTTTTGAGTGGTTACCCACACACAGTTTTGAAAGTCATATGGTGCTAAAAGATGTGTGAGTACCCAGCAGCCTCTTGTCCCTTCTCTTTGTGTCCTTATATTCTAGGAGGCAGTCGTTCTTCAGTTCTAGCTGTTGCTTCTACTATTTGCTGCTGTGCTTCTGAATAATATTCATTGCTGCTCTCTTGGTTTGTCGATTCTAGATATGATCTCTTAACTATCATGGTAGTTGAGGACTTCAGCTTTTCTCTATATGCACATATCTCAGGTTTTGCTTTAATCTATGCTTAATGTTTTCATTAATGTAGCAATGTTGATATTGAATATTGAAGCAAGAATATACTATAATTAATTTACGTATATAGCTTTATTTCTCTCCCTCCTTTCCTCCCTGTCTCTCTCCCCATCTCCCTCTCTCCCTCTCTCTCCCCCCTCCCTCCCCGCTCTCTCCCTTCTCTCTCTATCCCTCTCTCTCTCTGTCCTTCCTTCCTCTTCGTCCCTCCCTCTCTCTCTTTCTCTCTCCCCTACTTCCTCTCTTCTCTCTCTCTCTCCCTCCCTCTCTCACCACCATCTCCCTCTCCCTCCCTCTCTCTCTTCCCCCCTCCCTCCTCCTTGTTTTCTTCTCCCCCCTCCCCTCCCCCCTCTCTACCTCTCTCCTTCTCCCTCTCCTGGAAAAACACCAGAGCCTTCCAACCTCCTGTTCCACTCTGCTGCCCAGCTGTCAGCCAGGAAATTCCCATCACACCTCCCCCGCCTCCTCTCTCTCATTGACTGTCCTGGATCTTGCGTCCTTCTCTTTCTTGTTTTACTCATTTGACTTGATGGAATGCACCCTCCAGTAGCCTTCTGAGGGAGCCAGTGCACGGCTTCAAGTAAATTTTTTGAAACTTCTTCAAAACCAACCACACTAGGAGTTGCATACTAAAAAGTTTTTCCTTTTAGCATTCAACCATCCCTTCTTAGCCCCTGGCCCATGTCTGTTGGCAGGTGGGGTTCTCCCTCCTACTGATGGAGCCAGAGAATCCTGGGACCCAGAGGCTGTGCCGTTATTCACAAGATCTTATTTAATCTTCAGAATGGTTTGATAAACTAACAAAACTGAGGCACCAAGGTTACGCTCTCAGTGGTATCAGAACCAGGAATTGAAGTGTCAGCTGCTTGGGCCAGGCTGATGCCTTTCCTAATCTAGCTGCTCCTTACTGGAAGAAGGAATAACAGTACCATGCCCCAAGTGACACATGCCAGATGCATGTAACCATGGTTATAGGGTGAGTCCAATTCTCGGTGCCCACTTGTGTCTGGTTCCTGACAACTTCAGCTCTAGATAGCCATCCTTCTCTCTAGAAGTACCTTCCAGTATGTATGTATGTATGTATGTATGTATGTATGTATGTATGTATTTATTTATTTATTTTGAGACAGAATCTCACTCTGTTGCCCAGGCTGGAGTGCAGTGGTGCGATCTCAGCTCACTGCAAGCTCTGTCTCCCGGGTTCATGCCATTTTTCTGCCTCAGCCTCCCGAGTAGCTGGAACTACAGGCGCCTGCCACCGCGCCTGGCTTATTTTTTGTATTTTTAGTAGAGACAAGGTTTCACTGTGTTAGCCAGGATAGTCTCAATCTCCTGACCTTGTGATCCACCTGCCTCGGCCTCCCAAAGTGCTGGGATTACAAATGTGAGCCACTGCGCCCAGCCAAGTTTGTGTGTGTGTGTGTGTCGAGAGAGAGAGAGAGAGAGAGAGAGAGAGAGAGACCGAGAGAGACCGAGACTGATTTATAGTTATGGTCCTAGCTCCTTATGGTAATTAAAATGCCCTGCCTGTGATTTGTGTAAACTTGGTGTGATTATTTTTATTGCTACAGTATTTGGTTTTAAGCAATGTAAGAATGTCACCCCCCTCCTCCCATTCCTTTTGTGATGTGAAATGCTTCATTACTTAGGAATTTGCTGCTGATTGTACAGTTTAGCATTTGATCTTTTTGTTAACCACAGTCAGGTGACCACACATAGGGTAATTAGGTTAACCCACCCCTCCTCTTCTCCACTGAAACAATGTAAAATCCAATATTCTATTAGCACATGCCTTCCGTAGATTAATGATCTTGGAGTTGCTGCGTGGAAATTTGCATAGCTCCCTACAGCTCTAAGAAATGAAAATGCCCAGCTGTCTAAAAGCTTTAATCAGGAAATGAGCATGAAATGGCATTGTTTTGTCACGGGCTTGGAATAATTTATTCTTGACAATCGAGTTATCCTGGATATAAATGTGTATAAACATTCTTTCAACAACCAGTAAACAGGTGCTTTTTTGTTCGTTAAAAATTCAAGATTTTCTTGACTTGGGCTTGGCTTTGAAATCGTTGGCCCTCGTGCTGGTCACTGCCAAAAGTTTATACTAAAGTCATTTTCCTTGTCCCTCCTGTTTTAAATGGCAGTTTCTGGAGGCTGGCCTTTCAGAGCAAGAATGGTCTTAGGGAGTGAAGGAATGGGGACATGGCCATAGGACCACACGGGGTCATTCCTCACCCAGCCCCTTCTTGCCTGTGTTTTCATCCCCTCTTGGGACCTACTTTCCCCTATCTGTCAAATACAAATAATAATGGCCCCTATCTCTTAATGTGGTTGTGAGCATTAAATGTGTTATCCCATGTAAAGCCTTAGAAAAGTACCTTGTTCATGGTATATTCTTCATAATGGCGAGCTAATTCCATAAGACATAGGGAAATGAAGATGCAATTCTGTTTCTTTTTCTATTTAAAATATCCTAGTGCACTTAAATTTTTTTCTGTTAGACTATTAGTCTTGGAAGCAATTGTGACTATAAATGCTTTCATTTATGTTGGCACACCGTTAAAAGAATGATAGAACTAATGATAATGGCTAACATTCATTGAATGCCTGGGAGTGAAAGACTGAATGAGGCCTATTCCTGACTCTTGGGGCTAGACATAAGGACCCATGCTTATAGCCCAGGGGTGTGTGACAGGCTCTTACTCATCATCAAAGCTGTTAAAAAGACGGCAGAAATGGCCCTTGGACCTTGGATGTTGCTTCCTCTTTTTTTCTCCTCCAAGAGCAAGCTTTTTATCTAGCACGTGATTTAACAGTTCCTGTGTTGGGGGTACTGTTTCATGGACTAGGTATGATGTAGTGAGAAACATTTTAAAATTTTTCCAGAGGAGACTTTGATGGGAAAAATGCCCATCCCTTAGGGGACTCAATTTGAGATCGTGTAATTAACCTTTTGGAGCATAATTAGCCAAACTGTTTAGCTCTTTTTACTTGTACTCTGGGCACCAAAGAAAGCTGGATCCTACCCATGATAAAACTATCATCAATAAGATTTAATGTTGCCTCTTTATATGCATTTTATTTTTCTTGATTGTCATGCCCTTAGTTATTCTTGCATTTCAAGAATCTTTTTTTTTTTTTTTTTTTTTTTGAAACGAAGTCTCACTCTGTGGCCCAGGCCGGAGTTCAGTGGTGCGATATCAGTTCACTGCAACCTCCGCTTCCAGGGTTCAAGTGATTCTCCTGCCTCAGCCTCCCGAGTAGCTGGGATTACAGGCACGTGCCACCACATCTGGCTACTTTTTTTGTATTTTTAGTAGAGGCGGAGTTTCACCATGTTGGCCAGGCTGGTCTCGAACTCCTGCCCTCAGGTGATCCGCCCACCTTGGCCTCTCAGAGTGCTGGGATTACAGGTGTGAGCCACTGCCCCCGGCCTTGAATCTTGAACTTTATATCACATGACTGAAAAAAAAACATTGATTATTGGGTTTTGCCTGATTTTCCCCACATCTTAGCTTTCCTATCTCCCCTGCTTAATGAAACGTATGGACTGGAGAGCTTTCTGTAAATCTTTTGTGTATGTTAGCATACACTGTTGGATCTTTAAAATCAGTAGTGGAAATTATATAGCTAAACTCTTATTGGGGGCAGTGTCAACTTCTTCCTTGTGTCAATCAAGAAAAATGATGAGACAAGTCTCAATCATTTTAGGAAGTTTATTTGCCAAAGTTAAGGACGCACGCCCGGGAGACAGGTGCTATGCCTTTCTCTGAAGATGATTTTGAGCGCTCCAAATTTAAAGGGGAAAGGGTGGGATATTGAGAAGTATACAATTTTCACATAAGAGGCGGGTAGGGAAAAATAGTTATTCATGTCTTTGTCTGGCTCGGTGAATCTGCTTTTTTTTTTTTGACATAAGATAATATAGACAAATGGGGCAGAGGAAAAATGCAGGGAATCTGTGTTTTTACATAAGATAACATAGACAAAATGGGGCAGGAGAACAATCAGATATGCATTTGTGTCTGGTGAGCAGGGGACAACTGCACCTGTAAAGATAAGCTATCAATTTACATTGCCATGGTGAAATCTTAAGAGAAACACCTTAGGGTAAAGACCTTGGAGCTCACTAGGAATTTCCTTGTGGGTAAAATATGGGGTAGGCATGTAGTTTTTCATCTTGTAGCCATTGTATTCAGGAACCAAAAGGGGAGGCAGGTTTGCGTGACCCAGTTCCCAGCTTGACTTTTTCCTTTAGCTTAGTGATTTTGGGACCCCAGGATTTATTTTCCGTTCACACTTGTTTGCAAAAAAAAAAAAAAAAAAAAAAGCAGTCAATAGTTTAATGATCAGGAAATAGTAAACATATTTCAATTACTCAATGTTTAAGTTAATTAAAATTTTGAATAGCTAACACAGGCATATGGTGCCAGCTAAAAGGGACAAAATATATGCTTTCTCTGTCCCTCGGCCACCTGGTTCCCCTCCCTGGAGGCAGCCTCAGTTATCAGTTTATTGTGTGTGGCTTCTGTATTACACACAGAGGCGTACATACAAATGTACACAAATGCTAGCATACGTTGGGCTTTTTTTTTTTTTTTTTAACCTAGCAACATGTCTTGGTGATTGTCTTTCTTGGTACATACAGACTGACTTCAGTCTTGGAGAGAGTTGCATGGGATTGATTTATGGCCATTCATCAGCTGCTCTCTACTGATACACATTTATGTTCTTTCAGTCTTTTGCTAATTTAAGCAATGGCATAACGATTAATCTTGTACATATGCTGTTTTGCACGTGTATATTTGTAGTTTAAATTCCTAGGAGTAGAAATACTGAGTCAAAAGGCACAGACATTTAAATTTTTGATAGACAGTTGTCAAGTTGCTTCCCACAGAGGCTGTACAAATTTATTTATCAATTTATACTCTACTTAGAAAGTATGTGAGGCTCTCTTTCCCTACACCCTTGCTGACATTATCAATTTTTTTAATTGTTGACAATCTGACAGATAAAAATATCTCATTGTAATTTAAAAATTAGGTACATCCCTCCCTAAACTGTCAAATTCTGGAGAGATTTGTTCTTGGGGTCCTCATAGCCCCCATTCTTTGAGAGAACCAGCTGTGTGCCAGGCACTACGCCACATGCTGTGAAAACAGACAGTATTCTGAGAGAGCCAGATTCTAGTGCGAGGACACATGTAAACATTATTATAATATAGTATGTAAATGCTACAATTCTAGGTATGAGAAAATAGCCGGAATGATACAGGGTCCTTCTGTGTACTGAGCACTGTCAGGCACCGTTGTACAGGAATACCACTGTAATTTTCATTTCTCTCGTTGTAGCAGGACAAGCCGCAGACAAAACTCCTCAGACACCGAGTTAAAGAAGGAAGTGGTTTATTCGGCCTGGAGCATCGGCAAGACTCCTGTCTCAAGAGCCGAGCTCCCCGAGTGAGCAATTCCTGTCCCTTTTAAGGGCTCACAACTCTAAGGGGGTCTGCGTGAGAGGGTCATGATCGATTTGAGCAAGCAGGGGGTACGTGACTGGGGACTGCATGCAGCAGTAATCAGAACGAAACAGAACAGGACAGGGATTTTTACAATGCCTTTTTATACAATGTCTGGAATCTATAGATAACATAACCGGTTAGGTCAGGGGTTGATCTTTAACTACCAGGCTTAGGTCAGGCAGGCCCAGGCCTAGTTTCAGGTCTGGTTCCTAGGCGCCAGGCTACCTGCCTTTAGTTTCGCTTCTCTTTCTTTTTCTGAGTATAAAACAGTATAAAACAATATGAGAGGGTCTGTCTCTCTTCTCTCATCGTGAATGCAGTTAAGCATCTTGTTGTATGTTTGAGTCATTTTTTTCTTTTTTATGTGACCTGTCCTTTGCTATTTTTTTGTTGGGTTATTGATCTTTTGCTGATACTTTGTAGAAGGAGCTCTCTTTATAGAAGAGGCAACATTCCCCCAGTTTGTCTTTTGTCTTCGTTGATGAATTTTGTTGTTGTTGTTGTTTGCTATGTTATATTCTTAGTTTTCTGTAATTTATTTTTATTTATTTATTTATTTTGAGACAGAGTCTCGCCCTGTCGCCCAGGCTGGAGTCCGATGGCGCAATCTTGGCTCATTGCAACCTCCGCCTCCTGGGTTCAAGCGATGCTCCTGCCTCTGCCTCCTAAGTAGCTGGGATTACAGGCACGGGCCACCACACCCTGATAATTTTTTGTATCTTTAGTAGAGGCAGGGTTTCACCATGTTGGCCAGGCTGGTCTCAAACTCCTGACCTCGTGATCCGCCTGCCTGGCCTCCCAAAGTGCTGGGATTACAGACATGAGCCACCGTGCCTGCCATTCTGTAATTTATTGACCCTTTCTTTTCCGGCTTCTAAATTCTGTGTCAGAGTGTTAAATTATCTTTGCCTTTCTGAGATTGTAGAAACATTCTTTATTTTCTTCTAGTGCTTTAAAGGTTTAATTTTTAAATGAGTAAATTCATTTTGAATGTCTAATATTCCCAGTTAAATAAAGAAATAAGTATTACTTGTTTTTTTAAAAAAGTTAGGGACTACATGAATTTTCTTACTGTATCATCTTCTCCCCTCTGCTCCTAAGCCTGATCTGCATCTTTTAAGGTGAGAAGTTGATGGTGATCCAGCCGTATCTTTATAGGGATGATACAGATCTCCATGTTGTTGCAGCTTTGGGCTCAATTGAGAATATTCTGCCTCTGATCACTTGAGGTCAGGAATTCGAGACCAGCCTGGTCAACATGGTGAAACTGGGTCTTTACTAAAAATACAAAAATTATCTGGATGTTGGTGATGGGTGCCTGTAATCCCAGCTACTAGGCAGACTGAGACAGGAGAATCGCTTGAACCCAAGAGGCAGAGATTATGACAGAGCAAGACTCCTCCCTACGCCCCACCAAAAGAAAGAAAATACTCTACTTCATCTGTAGACAGCCATCTTGCCCATAACACTCTACTAAATTGGTCATTCATCTGATAGATATTTTTAAGTGTCCAAACAACTGGTTGATATTGACACCCTTTGATCCAGTGGTAATAATCTAGATGTTTAGCGGGGTGACATGACATAAAGGCACCAACTGTCATGCAAGTAATTACACTGTACATCAGGAAGCAACATTACCTCTTTGGGACACAAAAGTAGTCCTTCTCATTTTTGTCCAGTATCTGTTACTTGTTGTGGTCTTTATAGTGTTCATCCCTTTCCTGAAGGTCAAGAGCTTCTTGCCCTTGTTCTCATGTTCTTGTTATTTTCTTATTCGTGTTATGAGTGATTCTTGGGAGATAATACTGCAAGTATATGATATTGCAAATATGCAGTTAAAGATTGACATAGAACATGGTAATAGACCTGTTACATTTCTTGAAATTTCCTTGTTAGCTTTGAGCTGAAAATACCATCAGAATATTTATGAGTATATATCAAAGCACTTTTCTGAGCATCAGCATATTTTGTAAGTATGAGAAAGCCATTGTGGTGTGAGACATCAACGTGGTTTCGCTATGTAATTTTAGGGCAAATTATGAAATATGTAAAGCATATAACAAATACCTATGTGCCCATCACCCTTGCTTTATTAGATCCTCATATTTTGCCATATTTACTTTATGTTTTTTTTCTTCTTTACAGTTCTAATGAAGTTGGTGCACTTGGTGGTTTGATAGCATGGGTATTTTCTTTTATTGTGGTAATCAGATATATTTTTTAAAGAAACAGAATCTTAAAGCTACAGCTGAAGCTCCCCTTGGTAGTCTGCCATATTCTCAGAATACTTGCTGTGTCTACCCAGGTGTTCTGAGACAGACCAGCCTTTTGTGAAGAGAGCCAAATACTGGGAAGGCACAGTCTCTGCACGAAGGGAACGTACTCACGGGGCAGCTGTTCCTCAAACTTGCCTTTTGTGTGGGGCGGGGTGGGGTCAGGGGAGAGATATGCATGTTGGGGAACAATGTGCTATTCTAGGATTCTGTGTCTATTCAAAGCTGTCTTGATCAGTAGACTTGGTAAAAGTGTTTGTTTTTAGTGATTTTTAAAAATCTCCTGCCAGTGGTAATTTTGCAAAATGGTTTTCTATGAACTAGTGCAGGGTGCACAGCTGTGATCCCGCAGCCACGTCTGGGTCTAAAGGAAGCCTTTCCTGCAGAAAGAAATAGAGCAGGACTGAGGGCAGGCTGATGAATGATGTCTGTTTCCCCTGCCCTGCTTCCACCCTAAGCCAAGGGGGCTCTGCCCAACCTCACTGAGCTCTTCAAATGCAGAGAGAAGTACCAGGACCAGCATTCTGGGCAGGTCAGGGTGGTGCCCAGCTTTCCCTGGTGTCCGTGGCACCAGCCTGCTCTGTGTGCCAATACTGTTGGTGACAGGAGAGAGAGAAATCTGGCAAGATAGGGGGAAAACAGCTGAGGTGGAGAACAAGGATGCCCTCTTGGGAACAGATCCATTCATCTGATTGGGTAGGTGAGATGAGACACGCATGGCTCACCCACTCCATAGGGTGCATCTGGCACATTCCGACCACCTGCCCCATTGATGTTGATCCCAGAAAACATCTCACCACCTGAGATGAACATTAAAATACCCAAGCACTAGCTTTGTGTATTTCTGACCTCCTAGGACAAAATATCAACACATTTCAATTTAAAAGAATCTGTCTTCTTTCAGTTTAAGCATTTGTGGTGTTCTTTTAAATTGAAATTGCACGCAGTGAAGTGCAGAGGTCTTAGAAGTACAGTTCAATGAATATTTTGGTCTATGTACACCTGTGTAACCACCACCCAGACCTCGTTATAGGACATTTTCATCCTCCCAGGAGACTCCCTGGTACACCTCCCCAAGTGTAACTGCTGTTCTGAGATCTCTCACCAATGATTAATTTTGCCTGTTGTTGGGTTTCACATAATTGGAATCATACAGTACATAATCTTTTATGTCTGGCTTCTGTCATTCAACATTAT
Organism: Pan paniscus; assembly: GCF_029289425.2. NCBI lineage: Eukaryota > Metazoa > Chordata > Mammalia > Primates > Hominidae > Pan > Pan paniscus. The sequence continues at coordinate 21,555,127 of NC_073272.2, read as the reverse complement.
GACTGTGAATTTCATCTGTGTTATGTATAGTTCTTTTTAAAATAGTATTTGCTATTTAATAATGAGAGTAGATAATCAATTTGTATACTACTCTCTAATTCACTCTTTGATCCTGAAGACATCTCTCGGATGGTGTGTTTGTTGTTAGACCTCTTTTACAGATGACAAAAGGGCTGCATAGAGACTTTAAGTGTTGCCCCCAAGGTCACACCTCAGATAAATGATGACGTCAGTACTAGTTCTGGTTTTCTGATGCACAGCATTATTCTCCATTCATTGTGAAGCCTGTGCCTTAAACTGTGTTATGAATGGTGAAAGAAGTAAAGGATGAAAGGAGGGAGGGGCCCCCAAACTGATCATATTTTGGTATTTTACTGTGTAGTATTTTGGTTACAGACTGACCAGTTAATTTAAAGGAGTTAACACTGAACCCAGCCAACTCACCAGTACCTGTAAAGTATGAAACGGATGGTGAGGGAGAAGAGAAAAGAGGTAGCCAACTTGGCTCAGCAGCCAGCCAGATCCAGGCAACGCAGCTTATCAGAAAGCAGACCATCCTAGCATAGCTCGCACTTGCATGCACATCATCTGTTTGCCCGGTGAGGCTGCTGTTTGCAGGCCGCTGAATGTGTCGTGAATTTTTGCCAGAGTGGCATTATTCTGGCTTTTTGGTCTCTGAATGTGGGTGAGCCATCCCAGGCTCTGTTTGGTACAGTGCTTTTGGGAAGGGAACGGTGTGAGTTCTCTTCCTTTTCTCAAGTGGTCCTTGTGACACAGCTGAAGTGTCCTTTGCAGCATTGATACCTTATTGATGGCCTCGGTTTTATTGTACATGCTGAGTTTCCATTGTAAAGAGATCAGATCTGAGATAAAGAGAAGCTGGGTTTCCTTTGCTTTCTGAAGAGGTTTGCTGATACCCTGTCTGTTCTATATTGTCTTTAAGCAAGCAAAATCATTGCTGATTTATATATGTGGGCAGTTATGTATGCATTTCCATGAGCCCTCATGGCCTGTAATTCTGGTCCAGGGTGTGGCCTCTACTACTGAGATTATAGGACCCAGGTTCTTAACAAATGGCAAAAAAACACGGGCCTGATGGTCAGAAAGTTGCAATTAAAGACCGGGGTCTAGGAACCCCCAGTCCCAGGAAATCCAGAGTCCCATGACCTGGATCAGAACCTCGGAGAGCTCCAGGTACTTGGCTGTTGGCAGCTATACAGAGGCAGGAGTTGCTCTAGTTCCAAGCCAACCCTCCTCTGCAGGAAGGAGCTCTTCTATGTGGATGGATAATAAGGGACTTCAAAGATTTGGGCCTCAATAGTCTTGGGCTTTATAGGTAAGGTGATCTGTTACATCACTTAATTGTGGAGGGAAGCTAAGGTTTCCACTGGAGCCACAGGCTGAGTGGTTTTGAGTCTCCCTCCTATAGTCATGCCACTGGTTCTTCTTAGGAGGTGAGATGTACTAGGAGAGCTCTGCCTAGAAGGCTCAGAGTTTGGTTTCATGGCCAGCTCTGCCCCTTGCTAGCTTTGTGGCCTTCATCTGATCTTGCATCTTCTCTGACTGGGTCTCACTATTCTTATGTATAAAAATATATGTTTGGCAAAATCAGTTTTTTTTTTTTTTTCCTGACAGTGTTGTTGTTAGGAACAAGTGAAAAAATAGCTGCTAAAGCACTTTAATTTATAAGCCTTTGCCAGTGTACAGTTGTATTATTGCTAGCATCATCACCTATTTTTAGAGCCTGTGGATAGGAATCCATGACGTCAGGATTCTGTGAACATAAGGTGTTGTCCAAGCAGTGCACCATCCCCCAACTTATATTTGCGTGGTAATTGGTTCTGTGGGGTCAGCATGCATGTCACATATTTTTAGTCAGAAGCAAGTACACAGAGACTTGTGGTTTGCCGTTCAATTTGAAAAGTGTTTGAATGAAAGCTTGTCCTGTGGTCTTTTGGAAGTAACTGGAGATTTCTGTAGGGACTGACAAGAACAACAGACATTTGAGTGTCCATTTTGCAGAGGCTAAACTGGGAGGGGAGAGATTGGAGGCAGGAAGACATGATTATAATCCAGGCAGTACTCCAGGAAAGAGTGGTTAAGAGATGAGCTCTTGCCTGTAATCCCAGCATTTTGGGAGGCCAAGGTGGGCAGATTACTTGAGGTCAGGAGCTTGAGACCAGTCTGGCCAACATGGCGAAACTCTGTCTCTACTGAAAAATACAAAAATTAGCCGGGTGAGGTGGCACGTGCCTGTAATCCCAGCTATTCGGGAGGCTGAGACATGACCATTGCCTGAACCCGGAAGTGGAGGTTGCAGTGAACTGAGATCACGCCATTGTACTCCAGCCTGGGCAACAGAGTGAGACTGTCTCAAAAGAAAAAAAAAATGAGAGAGATGAGCTCTGAAGCTAGACAGGTTGAGTTCCAATCCTGGCTCCTACTTGTTTGACCTTGAGCAAGTTTGCTTAGCCCCCTGGGTCTTGTGTGGGTGTCTGAGTAGGGCTATAGTGTAGATTAAAAGTTGTAGTCCAGGCGAAGCTCTTAGAGCAGGGTTTGGCACATGGTAAGCACTCAGATGTTAGCTGCTATTCATGTGGGAGTCTTCTATTCATTTTATTGTGGTAATATATGTAACATAAAATTTACCATTTTAGTTATTTTAAGTGTACAGTCAGTAGCATTAATTACATTAGAATGTTGTGCAACTATCCGTACTATCTATGTCCAAAACATTTTCACTACTCCTAAGAGAACCCTTTAACTATCAAACAGTAACTTCCCATTCTGCCTCTCCCAACCTTTCAGGTAACCTCTAATCTACTTTCTATCTCTATGAATTTGCCTATTCTAGATATTTCACATAAGTGGACTCATACAATGTTTATCCCTTTGTGTGTTTTATTTCACTTAGCATAATGTTTTCCAGGTTCATCCATGTTGTAGCATGTATCAGAACTTTATTCCTTTTTCAGGCTGTATAATATTCCATTTTGTGGATATACCATATCTTGTTTATCCATTCATCTCTTAATGGACACTTGGGTTATTTCCTTCTTTTGGCTATTATGTATAAAGTTGCAGTAAACACTGGCATACAAGTTTGCCTTAGGGGCAAAGCTTTCAATTCTGCTGGGGTCCCTGCTTTCAATGCTTTTGAGTATATACCTAGAAGTGGAATTGCTGGATCATATGGTAATTCTATATTTAACTTTCTAAGGAGCTGCCATACTGTTTTCCACAGGAGCTGCCCTATTTTACATTCCCATTAGCAATATACAAAGATTCCAGTTTCTCCACATCCTCATCAACACTTGTTTTCTTTTAAAATTCTAGCCATCCTAGTAGGTACGAAAGGGTATTTCATTGTGGTTTTCATTTGCATTTCCCTAATGACTAATGATGTTGAACATCTTGTCACATGCTCATTAGCCACTTGTATGTTTTCTTTGGAGAAATGTCTATTCAAGTCCTTTGCTTGGCATTTATATTTTTTTCCCTTTATGTTTTTAAGATACTACAGGAGGACAAAAAAGAAACAGATTGAGAAAGTAGATGCAGCCAGACTGGGCGACTGCTTAGATAGGGGGATAATACTGAATTTTCTACTCTGGGTAATTGGGTGGATGATGGGGTACCAAAGAAGACAGGCTGCCCTTTCCTGGGAGAAGGGGCAGGTTGGAGAAAAGGTATTGACTTTGGGTGGGGCTGCACTGAGCTTGGGTGTTATCCGGGTGGGGAGCCTATAGAATTAACTGCCACGGCCATGTGTCCGATTGGTTTCTCTGAAAAAAATGCAAGACATATTTTAGGTTTTGTCTCCTCCCTGCTTCCACCTAAAGAAGCAACTTAAGCAATTCACTCATCATTCAGCTTCTCTATTTGGCAAATGTGAACAATTACTGGGGGAACAATGGAGTCTGGAATTTATGGGCCAGCCTCTCTCCTGGTGCCAGTTTCTCAGCCCTTCAGCACCTGCTCTTGATCACACCCAGTCCTTCCTAGCCAGCTGCTCCCCACGTGCTGCCCTGAAGCATTGGGGAGTAGGGGTGAGCCTTCTTGAGAACCATGGCTTCTGAGGCTTTCTCCAGGGACCACCCCAGCCTCACAATGCTGGCGCTGCTTCTCCCACCCTTCCCCGGCTGCATGCCATTAGCAGTTAGTGCTAAGTAGACACTTGCTATGTCGTCCTCAACCCACTGACTTTCTCTGAGTTACTCCTTGGCAAAGTTGGGTGTTGTGCTCTGTTGTGTTACTGCATCACGTTGTGTCTAGGTGGGGAATTTGCGCGTGCACAGTCATACCCACACTGCGATGGAAAATGAGTTTTGAGCAACTGTTCTTCCCCCAAAGAAGCAACCGGTGAGGAAATGAGCCCACTTGGTGGCTTGTTGTCTTTACTTTCAGAGCCATAGCAGGCTGGCAGCCATCACCAAGTTAGCATCCTGTCATGTGGCTCAGGCGGGCAATGTTTGCAGATTGTCCCCTGATGCCATCTGCCTGTGAGGCTACAGGAACCCCCAGCAACTGCTGCTGTAGCAGGTGCTGGGGCTGCTGAGGTAGGTGTCCGTGTACATATATTCAAGCACACACAGCTTTGTGTGGTGTGCAGAGGTACCGGTGTTGGGCTAGGGCTGAGCTTCGCCTAGTTAGGCCTCTGGGACGCCAGTTGAAACACTCAACCTAGCAAAGTGCCAGCCCCAGTTGTTGGTTTCCGGTGGGGCCCTGGTGAGGGAGGAAGAGAGGGTGAGGCTGCTGTGAACAGAGCCAGCAACTGGGGAATTGGATATGGTAACTAACACACTCTTGAGTGTGCAGGAAGCTGCGGGGAGTGGCATTGTTTTGACAAACTTTTGTTGCTTTCTTTCTGCCTCTGCCCTCTGCTCGGGCCTAATCATGGCCCTCTACCTAATTTAGCATCTCTGTTCCTTCCAGGGGGGAGCCCATCCCCATTTCTTACCTCATGGGCTCTTTTTAAGGAGCGCATTCCTCATCTTTGAGCTCTTCCTGCCATTCAGCCATGCTTTGGGTCAGCCCCTAAGCTTTCACTTTTCCCCAAGTTACTGTGATTATGGATTCAGACAAGCCTAGAAAATCCTTACTCCTTTGGGGGGAATTCCTGTATACAGACTTATACTTTGTGAGTCACTATTATCTTGGTCTAATAATGCTTTTTAAAACAATTATGTAAATTATTAAAGCAATTTGAAATAATTATATTAGCCATCAGATTTCAGAAATCTAGATCTTAATGGAGCTTTGATTAAGAGTCTACCTGGAGCAGGGGTCAGCGAACTTTTTCTGTAAAGGGCCAGATATTTTAGACTTTGATCTCTGTTGCAGCTACTCAGTTCCGCTGGTGTAGCATGAAAGCAGCTGTACAAAATACTTAAATGCATGAGTATAGTTGTGTTCTAATGAGACTTTCTTTACAAAAGTGAGTGGTGAGCTTTCATTTGCTGACCCCTGATCTAGAGTGATAAGCCATCCTTATTTTTTTTCTTTGTCAAGAGTTGAAAAGCCAGAGGAACTTGATGACTGTAAATGCATTAGAATCATCTTCTTTTGGGTTTAGTATCCTTGTGAGCACAATGGTAATTTGGGAATATGCTTCTTTAAATCTCTGTTGAGAAGAAGATAAATCAGAAGGCTTTTTAAGGGGGTGAGTCTGCTTGGCCAAAGCTTGTCATTGTTTAACAAGAACAGGCTGTCACTTAGAGCTGTATGGTGGCTTTTATGTTTCATTGATTCTCTTTATAGTCACATGGAATGGCCATAGTTACATAAGGTCGCCTCACCATACTGGGGCTTATTCCACTTTATAGGACCAGGTGCTTTTCTAATAAATGTAAGAAAACTACAAAGATATAGAAAATGGTGTTTTTAAAACATGATGTTATGCTAAGTTGGCATTGCTATAGTTCATTTCCAGAAAGATGAAGCTTAAGATAGTCCAAGAGGCATTCTAAAGTTTCAAACTATAATCTTGTTTTCCTTTTATCTGTCCTCACAGGAAATAAAGAAAGAGATGAAGAAAGACCCTCTCACCAACAAAGCTCCAGAAAAGCCCCTGCACGAAGTGCCCAGTGGAAACTCTTTGCTGTCTTCTGAAACGATTTTAAGAACCAATAAGAGAGGTATGGAAAAGGAAAAAGAGGTTCCCTCCCTGCACACAAACAAAAGCTGGAAACTTCTGGTGAACTGTGTCAAACTTTATATTGCTGAAAAATTGAATAGAGTTTGTCCTTTTGGTTTTTGGTATATATTTTGGATACACACATACATACTTGGCAAGTGACTATATGTATAGTAACTGTAATAAAGGGAACTAATAAAAATATTTTTTGACAGTGGGAAAGTAGACTACATTTGTAAATGATGATTTTTCTGGGGCTTTAGATTTCACTTTCATATCTATTTTTATGGATGAAAGGTGAATTTAGAGAATGCTGTGGTGCAGGCCTGAGCAGTGTGTCTGACCGCACTCTCCCTTTAATTTAAGGCAAACCTTATCAAGTTATTTCTCTCTCCAACTGCTAGGCTCCCTAGCGCAGACCCTGCCTCTCTGAGTTTGTGAGGCATAATGTGCAAAGATATAGCTAACACATCTGTCTGACCAGAAGACCTTTAACAATCTTGTTTTCTCTCTTTTGAGACCTCAAGGCAGATTTTCAGGTATCAGCTTGTTGGAGTTTTGTTTTTTCTCCCATCCCCTCTTGGTGATAATTGTTTGAAATAATGTGAGAGAGAATAGAAGACTGCAGAGACGACCCCACTCAATTTTATACTGTGAGCACACTAGGGTCCCTCCGTTTTTGCTGACCTTGGACCAGCCAGGGCACATGCTGAGCATGCCTGTAGGTTAGCGCTTGGCTGCCAGCTTTTAGTGGGCTTATTACTTCCTTAAAGAGAAATAGAGAGCTGTTTGAAAGCAGGCACAGGAACTAGATTAGCAAAGGGTTCCATTAACCAGAAAAAAAGAAGGCAAGTTTATATAACCATGGGGAGGAAGAACAGCTAATCTTTCATAAAATTTAGACAGGATAAGAATTTGTCCAGTAAACTGCCCATTGATCATAGCTTTGTGCCTCTCTTCCTTTCTGTCTCTTCCTCTACTGCCTCCAGCTGCCCTGGGTTACATTTCCCTTTTTGAATTATTCAGATCAAATATTGGCTGGAGGCCCATGTTGGTTAGCAGCTTTAGGATTTTCTTTCTTTTCTCGTTTTGTTAAATTCATCCTACCAAAGCAGGGGATTTCCCATTTTAAGAATTAAGTGCCCTTGCTGTAAAACTACAGTCTTGCCCAAAAGTGCCTCCTGCATTCTTGCAAGTAAGCTCTCAAACTCCTGAGACCTGCATTCACTGGATTTGGTGAGGTAGAGTTCAGTGTGTGTTCTTTCTGCACTTTCAAACCAATGAGAAGGAGCCCTCCCATTCCTCCACCTGCCTCTTGGGTCCGCGGGCACGGCAATTGCACGCATGTTGACCAGCGGCAAGGCCTCTTTGGCCAGCCATGGTTTTTGTCAAGTCAATAAGAGATTTAAAGTAATTAATTAATTTAACAAGATAAGGAATTAATTAAGGTAAGGAATTGAGGTAATTATTTGGATGAGTTTAGTAAAATTACCTGAGAACTTTAAATCAACGAAGGAATAGAATTTTTCAGATGATTATCTCTTCACCACTGAAAATCTGGCCTCTGAGTTCCCCTATGGAATTTTTCATTCACCAAAAATTGGAATGCAGAGGGATGGCTTACTGCCTTACATTCCATTTTGAAAGCTTTCTGCCTTGGACCTGCAGCCTGGTTATGGCCAACCTTTCATTCTGAGGCATTTTATATGTGGAGTCTGCCGGTGGTTGTGGGACCTGAGTACATGGAGGCATTCTGTAAATATGAAGTCTATAACAAATCATCTTCATTCTGTCCGAGGCTTCACCCTGACCTCCTGGGTCACCTGGGCCTAACATAAATTTCCAGCTGAAGGGAAGCATTGTGTACCAGGCCCAGGGCTGCCTCTGGCCCTCCCCCACCAGTCAAGACTACCAGTATTCTGCTACCCCTTATAATAAACAGCGGGGGTAGATTGATTGGCCTTGTCAGGCCAGATAAATAGTTCATTGTACTGAGCTCAAAAGCTACATTTTTTTCCCACCCAAAATCAATGAAAAAAACACTTTTTTCCCCCCTTAAAACAAGGATCAGAGGCTAAATCTGTGGGATGATTCTAGTTACTTGTAAACACTTCGGTCCAACTAATTTTTAAAGTTTTATGAGTTACCATAAGTGACTGAAGGGGCCTCCTCCCCCTTTGTTTCCATCATCGAGCTTTGTCTCCAGCAACCTTTCGGATGTTTTGGTCTATTACTGTTGTTGTGGCTATTAGGGAAGGAAGTTGCTTTCAGGATTTATTAACAGCCTGCTTTGATTGGCTAACATGGGATCTTAGAGGATATGAGTTGAGTCCACCTTGTGATTCAGTCTTGGACCCTTGTAAGAATTTAATAGAATGAACACAAGTTCTCTTCCTTCAACTTGATCAAAGATGAGATGACTGTTTTCTGTATATGGACCTTATCATTTGATACATGCTTGAAGTTGGTTTAATAATGAAAGATTGACATCTATTTCTATCATGAGTCTGAAACTGAACCACTTCATTGGGTCCTGAACTTGAGATAGTCCTAGCTGAAGAAGTTTTCCCAATTGTGTCCAGCTGTTTTTGCGTCTTGTGACATGCCTCACTTTGCAGCAACTGCAAACAGGTAGTAGTCCCTCACATTGTGGGATGAGCTCACCCTCCCCAGACACCTGCATAAGGTCAGAAGACATCTTGGGTTTGAAGGAAGCTATTCATAGCCTTGAGAAAAAGCCAGGGCTATGGAAACCTTAGTTTGGGGACTGATTAGTTTCACTTTTCAGCTTTAACGTTTGTAAACGTCTGCAGAGTTGATTTAGGGGGTACTGGAATGACTCCATGGGCTTTTTTTTCTTTCTTTCTTTCTTTTTTATTTTTTTGAAACAGGGTCTCACTCTGACACCCAGGCTCTCACTCTGACATCCAGGCTGGAGTGCAGTGGCGCGATCATGGCTCACTGCAGCCTCGACCTCCCAAGGCTCAGGTGATCCTCCCACCTCAGCCTCCTGAGTAGCTGGGACTACAAGGTACGAGCTACCACACCTGGCTAATTTACTGATTTTTCGTAGAGCTGGGGTTTTGCCATGTTGCCTAGCTAGTCTTGAACGCCTGAGCTCAAGCAAGCCTCCTACCCCAGCCTCCCAGAGCACTGGGATTACAGGTATAAGCCACTGTGACTGGCTGGCTTTTCATTTGAGAAGATGATGTGACTGGAATTGAGAGAGAGAAAGTACATCCTCCCAGCTGACTTGGCAGCCACTGGCTATACATTCTGGCGTTAGAACCTTAGGGGCACTTGTGTCTGCACTCACTTCTGGCCATTTCTGTGGTCCTTACCTGAGTCACAGTGAAAGAGCTTCCTGTTTAAAACAAGCCTTTCCTGAGGAATAAGAAGTTGTTTTTCATTTAAACTTGCAGCATGGATGTTGTATGTTCTGAAGTTATCCCAGACTCCAGTATATTGATGAGTTAAGCCAGAAAATGTGAAAACTTTACTTGGAGCCAAATGTCATTCTCTTGATGAACCAGACAGAAAAGAGTTGTATGTTTTCTTCAAAGAATGATTTATTCTTTTGTTTCTTCTATCATTAAACCCATAAAAGAGAATGATGGGCCCTCCTAAATTGGAGCATTGATATATAGAGACTTTTTAAAAAAAGCATTCAAATGCCGAGATTGTGCCACTCCAGCCTGGGCAACAAGAGTGAAACTCCATCTCAAAAAACAAACAAACAAACAAACAAACAAAAAAAACGCATTCAAATGTTGAGTTTAGAAGAAAAATTGAATAAAACGGAAGTTTGAACAGTTAGCAAATATCCTAAATAGGTTCTTGAAAATGAACAGTGGATTTTTGTCCATTTGAATATAGACTCTTATCTACTTGAATTAAAAATGAAATAAAAAAATCAAGCTGGGCACACTGACTCATTCCTGTAATCCCAGCACTCTGGGAGGCTGAGGTGAGAGGATTGCTTGAGCCCAGGAGCTCAAGACCAGCCTGGGCAACATAGCAAGACCCCATCTCTAAAAAAATAAAACAATTAGCTGGGTGTGGTGGCATGCACCTGTAGTCTTAGCTACTCAAGAGGCTGAGGTGGGAGAATCACTTAAGCCCAGAAGGTTGGGGCTGCAGTGAGCTGTGATAGCGCCACTGCACTCCAGCCTGGGTGTCAGAGTGAGACCCTATCTCAAAACAAAAAACAAAAAACAAAAAAAAGAAAAAATTATTTGATCCTTAGAAGGATTTCCTGGCTAACTTTATTCATGTGATCAGTTAAGTATCCAGGCTGTCATCAATACCCTGCTGGCCCGTGTGAGGACCAGGTTCCATCTCAGGGTTCTCGTTTGCATTGTTAACAGTGCATGCAGAGAAGATGTATCTCTGCCTCTCTCTGAACCTCTCCTGTTGCCTGGAATTTTGGACATTGTTCCTTCCTCACTTTTTGGTAGACACCCATGAACATTCAATAGTACATGTTTAGTGCATGCCTACTATGCACCTGCCCTTGTGCTTGGTGATGGGGCAGATAAAGACTGGAAAAACACCAGCCAGTCCTGCCTGCAAGTAACTCAGTCTGTTGTATCCCTTGGGAAATGTTGAGAAAGTGCTGCACGTTTCTTATATCATTTTGATGGCAAGGTGGGGATGTGTCTTGTATTTACTTCTGTCATTCTGAATGTGAAGCCACTCCGTGGGTTTCTGGTTGGCTTTATATGTCCTTGTTTCTATTTCCAGTTTATCATGAATTCAGTGTTTGGTAAGTCTCTATTGTATTTTGCACATTTACTATTTTTTGCTATATTATTATGCTCTCCTGATACAAAATGTATTTTATAGTTATCTTTTTAAGTCGCTCTGCTACTTTGGCATCTGCCTTCCCAAAGATAAACTGCTTTTACCATCTTTATTTAAGGTTTTTTATGCATTTGCATTTTACTGCCCCTTCCAGAGATTAATGCTGAAAGATCTGACAGTTTAAAAGATGTTATTTGTAACAGGTCTAGCTCTGATGCTACGAGGTGAGATCGTCTGTCTCATGAGATTCAAGTTAAGATGGGGGAGGGTTGCTCTCTGAATTGATATGTGGGTATGACTGATTGTAGAACATTGCTCTGTGGGTTCATTTCTGGTGTGTTTAATCCTTCAGACAGGTTCCATTCAAAAGTTTTCCTTAACAGAGGGATCAACGGCTGCTCTTCCTCTGGTGACACACTGTTGCTTTAAAAGTTAGGGCAGAAGTTCTTCCACATTAACATGGACCTCGTGTTTGCCACATGGAAGGGCTCTCCAGTTTGGTCTGCTACCTGTAGCTGTCAGAAGAATGTTGCTTAATGTTTACCTTTCTTCTCATAGTTTCAGCACTGGTCATTCCAAGCCCTAAACAGATCTAAGTGACTGCCCGTCCTTTCCCCACTTCCCCTGAAGGGGAAACGTTTTTTCTAGCTTTTAGTGTGAGGGCCTGGAATGCTTCTCATGGCGCCAAGGCGGTGGCGTGGATCTTGATAGGCCGTGAGCTCTTTGGCAGAAATGAAACTGTTAACAAAGGATGGAAAGAAGTATGTCCTTAGTAAAGAAAACGTCAACCTCTTTGGTTTGCCAGTGGGTTTGTTGTTTAAGGTAAATGTGAGATCTAGGGGTTTGTTTGTAGAGATGAGACTTTGTTTCTTTCAAATTTTCTATTGGAGAAATAAATGTGAATTCTCGCCAGTTAACTGGGAATCTGAAAATGTGCCATTTGGGGTCAGACTTTTCTTTGAGTTTCAAGATTGCCTGTTTATTTGACTTAAGGAGCTGGTGTTTATGGACAGATAGAATAAGAGTTAACAGAAGACATTACTGTTGTGTAGAAGCTCTTGGCTATCACCTGAGCTGGTCTTTCCCAGGGGAAATGAAAATCTGGCGATCTGGCAGTGAATGGGGATAGATATGATACATAGTCATTCAGTAATATATACGTCTGTGTGAATGTATCTGTATATGCATCTATAGTCTTATTTTCCAGTGGGCCTTCATTCTCAAAAGCTCTGGAGTCAAGAGCCTTTAAAGAAGTCTTTTAAACTAACTGATCCCTGACTGCATTTCTGGCAAGTTTTATTGGGACACTGCGTTGTTAGCACCAGCAATTGATGTTGGAGTGTGTGTTACCCTTTTTCATGTTATTTTCTGAACCTATTGAGCCTAGAGTGAGGGGTGGTGAAATGCATGGTAAGAACTACATAGAAGGGTATAGCCATCATGTTGCGATTATGTGTGGGTCATTGATAAAATCGGTTTTTAGATTTTTTTTTCTGTTATGTTTAATCTCCTTTCTATCTCTGTGTCTTCTGATTTCAAGCATTAACACTAATGAGTCTCCCATGGGTTAGTCATGGGTTTAAGACTCCCGCCATACTCCTGCTGGTGTCCGCCCAAATCCACCCAGAGGACAAGCCATGAAGTGGGTTTGTGGTGGTGGCTCCACCTGGTGGCTCTCCTAGGAAACTCCTCTTTCTGCCCACCTTTTCCTTCTCCTTGGGAGAATCTTGATGGAGGATGCCTTTGATTCCTCTGACTCAGTGTTCACTATTTGTGCAGTTCCATCCCAGACCCACGGCTTCTCACATTACTTATGGATTTTTTTAGCCCTTTTGCTTTTTCGCCTAAGAATTGCTCTTTGAACTCATACAATCTGTGTCCTGATCCTTGTTCTATCTGTGATACCCCTATGGACCAGGATTATTGTTAATGAGGATTAAAAAAAAAAAAGGACTCCCATAGGCATGACTCTAGATATAGATATTAATTTGGACAAAATAAAGAATCACACTGAAATCCCTGTATGTATGTATGCCAAAATCTCCTCCTTAATAGCTCCAAGTACCCTTATCTACTTCTTCACTTTTTGTTGAACCCATTTTTCCTCAAAGGAGCAATATTTTATTACCAATGTTGTTTTCAATTGTCAGCAGGTGGCGAAAGTAAAAAGCCAACTAACTTTTTGGCTTCATTGTTGTTTCATTATTGTTTGTGAATTCTCTACAGGCAGCCCCCTTCTTGCCTGGGCACAGACTGCCCCCGCTTGGTATGTCACTGAGCATAAGTATTTTTGATAAATAAAAATGTCTTTTATTCTCATTATTTTTCAGTTTTTAGTTGTTGATAATATTGCAGATGTGACTTATTTTAGCTGCATTGTGGGTCAGTCTAGGAACTTAATCACCATTTATAACTTTGCTTCTGTGGGAATAATGCATTCAGAGTTCCAAACTCTCTGCATAAGGCACATATAAGTCTTTTTTTTTTCTTGGAGGCAGAGTCTCGCTCTATTCCCTAGGCTGGAGTACAGTGGCATGATCTCGGCTCACTGCAACTTTTGCCTCCCGGGTTCAAGCCATTCTCCTGCCTCAGCCTCCTGAGTAGCTGGGACTACAGGCACCTGCCACCATGCCCGGCCAATTTTTGTATTTTTAGTAGAGATGGGATTTCACCATGTTGGTCAGGCTGGTCTTGAACTCCTGACCTCAAGTCATCCCCCAGCCTCGGCCTCCCAAAGTGCTGGGATTACAGGCGTGAGCCACTGTGCCTGGCCAAGTCTGACTTCTTTTTTTTTTTTTTTGCATTGCTGACATGAATCCTTAAGTACCTTTGTAAAAGTCAGAGTCCGTATAATCAGTGCCCACTGAAGTTTGCTCATGTTGCAGAGGAGTTTATAATTCACACAGTATAGAATGCTGGAACTGTGCAAGCTCCACACAGTACACTAGGCTCTGAGGATAGCTTTGGGTTCAATCACATTGCACCATTGTATATGGTGCTTATTTTCACAAGGCCTGAGTTGGATCTTAGTGTGCCCACGTTTGTATGAGGCATGTCGTGAAAGTGGGTCCTATTGTATATTTCCATCTACTAGTGACGAGACCTTGCACCAAGCGTGACATGCTCAGATAGAAACCAGCCCAGCATTTCTCAGTGTGTGTTGTATGGAATTATAGCCCTTCTGACTATTCCACAAAGGAGGGATGCGGGGAGAGACAGGCAGACAAGCGGGGAGAGAAAATTGCCTCTCTCGTCAAATTTCAGCTGCAGCACTAACACCATCTTGGAGACTGACAAGCACATTAGCATAGTACAGGCTCTCAGATGGCCTATGGTAAGGAGACCTGCTTATCTTTGATCATGGAACTGCATGTTATTGGATACTAGTTAAGACTCCACTTTGGGATATGTCGGGCTTTAAGATACAGGACAAGGAGCTCTGTAAGCATCCCCAAGATAATCTTCAGGTTCCACCTCTCATGGGAAATGTTTGAGTAAGTGAGTGGAGATGGTGGTGCTGGCACTCAGAGAAATGACTGGCGAGGCTTCTTAAGCCTGCGCTGTCAAAAAACATGAGTTAGATGATGCTAGGAGAACATTCTTTGAATCTGAAACTTGAAAGCCAGTCCTCTTGGTAGTTTTTCAAGTGACAAGCTGAAAGGGAATTTTCCCTCTGATCATTTCTTGGGTCCTTGTATCTAAGAATGAGGCTTAGACACATGAGTGGAAGTCCTAGTCTGGGCTTTGGCGTGAAAAGCAGGCTGAGGGGACCCAACCTAGCAACTGGTGAGGCCAGGGTGTTCAGGTCTACCTGGGACTTGGATCACGATGGAACCTGCAATTCCAGAGGTGGTTTTTATTATGATGACAGTCTCTACATAGTCAACATAGTCTCATTGCCTTCTCTACTTGCTTTGACTGAAAGACAGAAGTCTTAGCTTTTCTCGATGCCATTAAAACACTGAACGTTTATAAAGAAGAGCCTTCTTCTCTCCCTACTAGTGAAACAGGCTGGCATTTGAGTTCAAGTAATAAATCCACATGTGGGGTTGTGAGGAAAAACCACATAGCCTGCCTTTTTAGAATTCTGGAATCACAGAGTTACAGAGGTTACAGAGGGACCCACTTATTGACATCCCAGGCGAACGAACATGGAGCCTCTGCCCAGGGAATTGAAAAGGACACTCCTTGGCTCTGGCCTTGGCTAAGCCCCACGTGGGAGCCTCCTTTCCAAAGGGAAGTTTTTCTGGGTAGGGAACTGCTAGATTAATGAAAGGTAATCAGGCCAGGTGTGATGACTTACACCTGTAATCCTAACACTTTGGGAGGGCAAAGCTGGAGGATCTCTTAAGCCCAGGAGTTCAAGACCAGCCGGGGCAACATGGTGAGATGTTTTATAGTCTCTATAAAAAATACAAAAATTAGCCGGGCATGGCAGTGTGTGCATGTAGTCCCAGCCACTTGGGAGGCTGAGGTGGGAGGATTGTCTGAGCCTCGGAAGTGAAGGTTGCAGTGAGCTGAAATCGCACCACTGCACTCCAGCCTGGGTGACAGAGCGAGAACCCGTCTCAAAAAAAAAAAAAAGTAATTAGAGGTAGATGATATTTAGGTGCTGGTTGCATTTGTTGCATTATATGGGGACAGCAGCTATATTCACTTGCAGTAAGCTCTGGAAAAGGGGCATTTTCTTCTAATTATATCTGTTGATCTGTCATCACAGCCTGGTCTCTCTGATGCCATGTGCAGCCTCAGCTTAGTCTTTGGATTCTTGGCTTTTTGTGCTTCTGAAGCCTTAAGACTGTTGTACCCAAACAATGAGGACATTTCATGGCCCACCTCCCTAACTCATGATTAGGCCAACAGCGGGCCCAGCTGCAGTGCCAGGTGGGCTGCCCTCATTGTTTCAACCAGGAAGGGAAAGAGAGACCAGCCAGAAGCTTCCTCTGCATGTGCCTGTGCATGAAAAAGAGCATTTGAGGAGGACTAGCGTGCTTGTCGCATTTGTGTTTCTCTGGAGACCTCAATAGGTTCAGTGGCAGCAGGACCTTATTGCAGGGAGGATGGCTGTTGGGAGGACCCAGACCACTCCTGCTGCACCTGCACAGCTTCTGCAGCACTTTAGACAAGTTGCAGATTCCCCCTGTGTTTCCAAGTTTCCCATTTGTAAAACAAGGAAATGCTCTTGTTAATTCCTTCAGGGCAATTGTGAAGATTAAAAATGAGTAAAGAAAATAGGTTTTGGGATAGGGAGGCAATAGAGTGAAGTGGGGTAGGGTGTCACTCACTGAATACAGTAGTAATTGCTATTAAAAGTAGTAAACTGCTAGTAAGACCCCAGAGCATTGGGAAGGAATTAGAGATTTATGGAAAATAATAAAACGTGTTTTCATGAAACAACCTGTGATCACATGCACATGGCACCTTCTCCAGGATGGACCATATGCTAGGCTGTAAAAGAAGTCTCAGTGGCCAGGTGCGGTGGCTCACGCCTATAATTCCAGCACTTTGGGAGGCCGAGGCGGGTGGATCACAAGGTCAGGAGATTGAGACCATCCTGGCTAACACAGTGAAACCCCCTCTTTATTAAAAACACAAAAAAATTAGCCGGTCATGGTGGCGGGCGCCCGTAGTCCCAGCTACTTGAAAGTCTGAGGCAGGAGAATGGCGTGAACCCGGGAGGCGGAGCTTGCAGTGAGCCGAGATCGCGCCACTGCACTCCAGCCTGGGCGACTGAGCAAGAATCCGTCCCCCAAAAAAAAAAAAAAAAAAAAGGAGTCTCAGTAAATTTAGAAGGATTAAAATCATACGAAGTATGTTCTCCAATCACAATGGAATTAAATTAGAAATCAACAATAGAAGGAAATTGGGGAAATTCACAATTACATAGAAATTAAGCAGTATGCTCCTAAATAACCAATGAGCCAAAGAAGAATTCACAAGGGAAATTTTAAAATACTTTGAAATTAATGAAAATGAAAACTTGACATACAAAAATGTACTGCCTGTAGCTAAAGCAGTGTTTCAAGTGAAACTGACAGCTGCAAATGCCTATATACAAAAAGAAGACAGATCTCAAATTAATAGCCTTTCTACTTTCTACTTTAAGAAGCTAGAAAAGAAAAGCAAGCTAAACTCAAAGCAAGCAGAAAGAAGGAAATGATAAAGGTTACAGTGGAAATAAATGAAATAGAGAATCGAAAAACTATAGAAAATCAATGAAACAAATAGTTGATCCTTAGAAATGATCAACAAACTTGATAAACCTTATCTGCACTGATCAAGAAAAAAGGAGAGAAGATTTCAGTTACTATATGAGGAATTAAAGAGCGAACATCACTACCAATCTTAAGAGAAATTAAAAGGATTGTAAGGGAATAGTATGAACAACTCACCCACTGCTGGTGGAAATGTAAAATGGTACAGCCACTTTGGAGAACAGTCACCCATATGACCCAGTATTCCAGACTCTAGAAAAATGAAAACATATATGTCCACACATAACTGTACATGAATGTTCATAGCAGCATTATTCATAATAGCCAAACAGTGGCAACAACCCAAATGTCCACCAGTGGATGAATGGCTGAACAAAATGTGGTCTATACACAAAATGGAGTATCGTAAGAAGGAATGAAGTCCTCATATATGGATGAACCTTGAAAACATTATGCTAAGTGAAAGAAGCCAGTCACAAAAGACCGCATATTGTATGACTCCATTGATATGAACGTGCGGAATAAGCAAATCCCTAGAGATAGAAAGTAGATTAGTGTTTGCCTAAAGCTGAAGGTGGGAATGGAAAGTGATTTTTGGTGGGCGTGAAGTTTCTTTTTGGGGTGATAGAAATGTTCTAAAATTACACTGCTGTCATGGCTGTACAATCCTGCAGATACATAAATCCATTTAATTGTACACTTGAAATGGGTAAATTTTATGGTATGTAAATTATATCTCAATAAAGCTATTAAAAAATACAACACAAATTGGGGTTAAAATGCTATGTCTGTCTGTCTGCCTCTTTGTCTTTTATGTCCCCTACCACTAACCTCCTTCCCACAGCTGAGGGACAAGATGTGTTATTCCATTTATTCAAGTCTTTAAAATTATATATTTCTCAGCAAAGCTTTATATTTTTCTTTATTCAATCAGTTGCCTAGGAGATAGTAGGTCTGAGGGATCAAAAAGACACTGTTTTGCTAAGGGTGACCCAAATATTAGATAATCGATTTGAGAAGGGTAGAGAACTGGCTGTGGCATCCTATTGTTCATTTCTTGAGAAAAAAATGAGATTCTCTGTAAATCAAAAGCCAAACCTCTTATATTCTAAATTCTGTGCTTCGTAGAAAGAGCCTCTGCTAGAAAGGAAAGAATCCATTTATGTTTCCAATTTTTCTTGCCGTTGTCAGTAACTGCGTTGGCTATTTTTGCTCATAAATCTTTATCCACAGCTCTGATGATTTCTTTAGGAAAGATTTCTCAGATGTGGAATTACTGGACAAAAGTGTGTGTATATTTTATGGTACTTGGATTCATTATCAAATTGATTTCCTGAAAGCTTGCACTGATCTGTCTCACTACTGAAGTGGGGAGAGTGCTGCTTAGTGTTCTAAGCTTGAATTTCTCAGATTAATCGAGTGCTTGAACATTTTTTCTTCCGTCATTTGTTAATAATCTTTGCACTTTATATTGAGGTCCTTATTTTTTTTTTTTTACTGGTTAGTGTACTATTCCTTTGTCATTCATGGCAAATTTTGCTTCCCAATTTGTTTGCTTTTCATTTTGTTTACGATTGATTTTGATGCACAGAAATAGTAAATTTTTATGTAGATTGGTATATTGATGCTTTCTTTTGTGATTTCTCTGAATAAATTATCACCTAGCTTATCTCCTTTTTTTATACTGGCTTCATTTTTTACTTCAAAATTTTAATCTGTATAGAATTTTGATGTGTAGTATGAGGTTAGTATACAAATTGATTTTTATTTTGAAATAGCCACTTTTCCAGGACCATTTATTGAATAGCCCTTTCCAGTGATTGTATGATACCTCATTTATCATATAATATTATTATATATATGAAAGTCTTTGGGCTTTCAATTCTATACCATTAATTTGTTTTACCATTCTTAATATGGTTAACTATTATGGCTTTATAATATATTTTAATATATTGTATGGCAAGCTTTTAGCCTTCCTATCACCCTTCATTTTCAAAAAGGATTTAGTTACTCTCATTTATTTTAAAATCATGTCATCAAGTTAAAATTTTAATTTCATTCAAATTATAAGTCACTTTTAGAAGAATTAACATTTTTCTAACATTTTTGTTTAAAGCTTTGCATTGTTGCATAAACCAACTTTATATACAAGTATATAAGTGAAAACCTTTTCTCCCCTACCTCTCCTCCCCAAACATCACAGTAGGCTAATTCTTGTAAATTAAAACATCTATCCCCTTCTGAATTCTAAACAGCTTATTCTAGTCAGCCAGTGACATGGGATGTCACTCTGTTGAGTCAAGTGTTATAGTTTTATTTGTGCAGTCTTGCTTATTGATGACGTTATTCCCAGATAGATAGTGGTTATTGTTGGCTTTTGTAAATAGGATCTTTCCCCTCATATTTTTTGTATTGCTGATACGTAGAGGAATTTAACTTTTGAAGATTTCCTTACAATAGCCCTTGTGGAACACTCTTGTTAATTAAAAAAAGTTCCTCTTTTATATTTAGAAAATTATTAGTACCTATCAGTCACTAGTTTTCAGAAGGTGGATAAGTGGAAATTATAAAATGCTGTATTTGAACAAATGATATTTTAGAAACAAAAATTCCTTGGCTTGGATAGAACGCTGTGTGTGTGTGTGTGTGTGTGTGTAGGGATTTTTATCCAAATTAAGGAATTTTATATATACAGTTGACCCTTGAACAACACAGCTTTGAACTGCACAGGTCCACTTACATGTAGATTTTTTTCAGCCAAATGCAGATAGATAATACAGCATTTGTGGGATGCCAAACCTGTGTATACGGAGGGCCGATTTTTCCCGTGCTTGAGTTCCACAGAGCCAATCGCGACACTTAAGGATGTGTGGATTTTGGGATGCGCTAAGGGTCCTGGAACCAATCTGCCGGGAATACTGAGGGATGATTATATATGTATATATATGCAGCTGTTAACAATGTTATATTGTATATTTCAAAATAAACAGAAGATTTTGAAGTTTTCACTACAAAGAAATGATAAATATTTGAGGCGATGGATAAGCTAAATGCCCTTACATGATCATTATACAATGTATACATGGATCATAACATCACACTCTACCCCATAAATATGTACAATTATTATGCGTCAATTGAAAAGAAAACTTAAAAAAGTGGACATGTGCAAACCTCAAAAAAAATCAAAAGCTAACTTTCATTAGTTCATATTATGAAAACAACTGTTTTTGTTTGGTTTTTCAACTATGACAGTATATTAAATGAAAAAAGGAAAACCTTAGTCATCTGATCTTAATGATTTGTAATCTGATCTTAGTGATCTGATCTTAAATGAATTTTTTAATATATTTGGGGCTGCATTTCATTCTATTAATGCATTTTTATTCTTCTGCAAGTGTTGTGCATGTTTAGGTTTTTATTTATACAAGACAAGGGAAGGTTTCAATTTCATGTGAACATTTTAATCTATATTTGATTTTACCCTTTTACCCAAGGTTTTATAAATGAAAGTGTAGGCCGGGCGCAGTGGCTCATGCCTGTAATCCCAGTACTTTGGGAGGCCGAGGCGGGCGGATTACCTGAGGTCAGGAGTTCGAGATCAGCCTGGGCAACATGGTGAAACCCCGTCTCTACTAGAAATACAAAATTAGCCGGGCGTGGTGACACATGCCTGTAATCCCAGCTACTCGGGAGGCTGAGACAGGAGAATCGCTTGAACCTGGGAGGCGGAGGGTGCAGTGAGCCGAGATTGCGCCATTGCACTCCAGCCTGGGCAACCAGAGTAAATCTCCGTCTCACCAAAAAAATAAATAAATAAAATAAAATAAAATAAAATAAATGAAAGTGTATAGAGTTCAGTTTATTTTCTATATAGATGTGTACTCTTCCCTTTTTGTTGGAGTACATGGGCCAGACCTAGCTTTTCCTTCATTTCTGGGCTTTTCCTTCTCTGATATTTGATTCCTCATCACTTTCATCAGGACCAGGGAGGGAAAGTTAATTTTGGACTATGTGATTATGCATCAGTTTTGCCTGTCAGGAACCTAGTATTATGAATGATTAATGATTAGTATTGTTCTAAGATTTCAATTTAGGTAAAATCTATCTCTCTAACCACCTGCAGCTTGCTTGTTGAAGATTCTGTAACACTAGAGCAGGGAGGTGACAACCCCTGTGGGGGTGGCCTGAGAAGCTCTTTTCTCCCCTCCCACCTTTAGTCTCTTCTTGCTTCTTTTTCCTCTCTGCCCCCTTCTTTTCTCCCTAGGGCCCACTTGGATGGATTCTTTGGTATTGTCATTCCTTACAAAGGAAAATAAAAATTCCCAGATAGTTTGCCACTGAGTTTTCCCTTTAATTATTTTACCCCTTTGCTAGCCCACATTATTTGAGAGATTAAAGCAAACAAATGAACACAGCATGCTGCTTAATAGTTATTTCTTTTATGGAAATAGAGTTCTGCTATGTTGCCCAGGCTGGTCTTAAACTCCTAGCCTCTAGTGATTCTCCCAACTTGGCTGCTCAAAGTGCTTAATAGTTATTTTTTTAAAATATTGTTTAGGGAAAAAATGATACCAGTTGTTTTATATTTGACCTTTTTTTAAAAAAAGCTTTAAAGCAGCTCTTTGATAATATCACTAGAAGTAGTTTATTTCTTTTTGAAGAAATTAGCTTCCTTTGTAATTTACTTTTGACTAAATCATTGAGATAAAAGGTAAGGCAGTTGAAACTATGTACAAAAAGGAAAAAAAATCGCTCAGTTACTGATGGGTCTGGCACTGTGTGGTTAGGGATGGGAAAACCAGCATACACTAGAAAAGAAAATCCTGTTTCTATTTCATACGTATACATATACTTTAAAAACTTCACATGTTCCCTCCTAAGCTTTGGCCCTGTAGCTCTTGCCCTTCTTGCACAGAACTCATGTGCAATTCACATTAATGTTGAAGACTCCTTTCCTCCCTCCCTCTCTCCCTTCTTCCTTCTTTCCTCTGTTCCTTTCTTCCTCTGACTCTCTCTCCATCCTTCTCTTCCATACTTTCTAAGGACCATCCCATTCTGGAGTGGGCCCTTAGGGTGTGGGTATATTTAAGTGTGTGTCATTAGCTCTTAGTTACCTTTTCACAGAGTTGATGGGAATAAAATGGACCATTGAAATCCAGGAATGACCCACAGAAATGCTTTTGCAGTTTAACTCTAAACCTTTTTATTAGAAAGGCTTATATAGGATGTGATTTCACTTTTCTCACTTCCTGCTGATCCTCTCAGGTGGAGGTGATCATAAATTTAAAAATGACCAAACCTAGGCAGCAAGAAGGAAGAGAGGTAAGCATCAGCTGGGGATTTTGTAGGATCAGTCTCTCTCCTTCCACATGTTCATAAATTATGAACTGTATCGATCCATTCACATTGATGTATGAACTCATTCTGCCAAAAGCCCAAGTTGAAGTGGAAAATGGAAAGTGATCATTTATTGGAGCTGATGAGTGTCAGCTTTGTACTGAAACAAAGAAAACGAAACCACACAGGCCTGGATGGCCTCCCCTTCAACCCTAAGATTCTGTGGCCAGAGGCAAGTGGGCCCGGGGGTAACCAGCAAGACTTAGTAACAGTTTACAAATATCCTGCCTGTTTTCAGTGGCTTAGAATCAGACTGTTATCTCCTTGAGGCTGGAAAAGCATTTCTGTGCCTTTATCTCCCCATGACTTCTGCCCAGGATGATTCAGACACCCTCACTGGAATTATCTTCATCTGAATAATTCTCAGCTCTATCAGCCATTATCAATGTTGGGAAGGTTATTTCACCTTTTTAAGCATCGATTTCTTCATCTGCAAGTTGAAAGGTTGAGAAGTTTCTAGTATGTCTTCAGCTGGGCATGGTTTCTAAAAGCTTTTGTTCCTATCTTCATCAGAACATAACTAGTTCTCCAGTTCAGGGTCATGGTACTGTTTATATAGAGTCCTCAAAGCATTTTAACCTGTGAGCCCTCATTTGGTTATTAAGCTTTTGGAAATGTTGAAAAGCTTAAGCATCCCACTTCTCTCTTTGCAAACCCTCCCCAGCGTTCCCAGGAAGAAATATTGGGGTCCAGTCTGTGTACCATCAGCCCATTCTAGCTCCTACAGCTGACAAACATTTGTTGAACAAATCAAGTTCCCACATGACCAGTCAGAAGCCTCTGGAGAGCTTCAAAGAATTCTTTGCTGAGAATGCCCCATGGTGATTTTGTTGAGTAATGAAGTTAAAATAATGTTTCTGTCTTTGGTAAACCACCCATTCTCACCCACTGCATGGCAGCATGGGTTTCTGCCAGTCTTTACTCAGCTTAATTGCACAAGGTTGGGCAGGTGGTGAGATGTGTATTCACTTTGCCTTCAGCTCAGCATGCTTCAGAATACAGGTTTAGCATCCCAAATTTGAAAATCCAAAATCTGAAATGCTCCAAAATCTGAAACTTTTTATGTGCTGACGTGACGTTTAAAGAAAATGCTCATTGGAGCATTTTGGATATCAGATTACAGATACTCAACTGGCAAGTATAATGCAAATATTCCAAAACATGAAAAAAAAATCTGAAATCCAAGACACTTCTGGTCCCAAGCTTTTCTGATGAGGGATATTCAACCTGAACTGCCTCTTCCAAAGGCTTTTGCATATCATCTCCATATTTATTTCAATGGGTGTGGGATAGAATCACAAATTCTAGCTGCCAGTTCCTTCTCCTCAACCTGTTAGATGATAGCTAAAGATTGCTAGCTAAGTGATACTTTTTTATTTGAGATGGTGTCTCGCTCTGTTTCCAGGCTGGAGTGCAGTGGTGTGATCTCGGCTCACTGCAACCGGGTTCAAGTGATTCTCCTGCTTCAGCCTCCTGAGTAGCTGGGACTTACAGGCACGTTCCACCGCGCCCAGCACGTTTTTGTATTTTTAGTAGATACTGGGTTTCACCATGTTGGCCAAGATAGTCTCAATCTCTTGACCTTGTGATCTGCCTGCCTCGGCCTCCCAAAATGCTGGGATTACAGGCATGAGCCACCACGCCCGGCCTAAGTGATACTTTTTAAAGCATGTTTAATATTTCAAAATGAGGTTTTAACAGAGACACATAGAAAGGGATCAACAAGGGACTTGAACAAATATTTGCACACCCACATTCAGAGCAGCATTATTCGCAATAGACAAAAGGTGGAAGCAACCCAAGTGTTCATTGAGGATGAATTGATAAACAAATATTATCCAGCCTTAAAAAGGAAAGAAATTATGACACATGCTGTAACATGGATGAACTTTGAGGACATTATGCTAAGTGAACTAAACCAGACACAAACAGACAAATACTATATGATTCCACTTATGTGAGGTACCTAGAGTAGTCAAATGTATAGAGACAGAAAGTAGGATGGTGGTTTGCAGGGGCTGAGGGAGGGATAATGGGCAGTTATTGTTTCATAGGTATATAATTTCAGTTTTGCAAAATGAAAAGACTTCTGGAGATGGATGTTGGCGATAGTTGCACAACAATGTGAGTGTACTTAATGCCACTGAACTGTACACTTAAAATGGTTAAGATGGTAAATTTTATGTTATGAATGCTTTACCACAATAAAAAAGGATCAAGAATAATATGACAAATACCCAACACCCTTCTACCCACTACCAGCTAAGAAATTCTATCAATTAGCAATTACAGTTGATCTGTCATGTATGTTACCTTGTCTCAGTTGCATTGTGTGTGTTTCTTGAGAAGCGTGATGGATGACTTGGGTAAGAGAATTCTGGGTCAAGAGAGCATTCCTTCTCCTGTTTTCTTTTCATTTTTATTTGTTAGTTAAAGATAAACATAGTACAATAAGTAAAAAATTAATAACCTTTCTCTGTCCTTTAAAATTAGTGTTCCTAAATCTAAAAAGAAATGTTTCTAGAAACTTCTGTTTACCCTTTGGGCTCTGATGAATGTGGAGAAAAGAGAGAGAACACTTAACTCACCAGGATGGAAGAATAAGATAAAATATTTGCAACCTCCTTCCTCCCTGAATGTTGTGTTAAACGTTTTTTTGAGGACTTGCGCTGTGTCAAGTGTTGTCGTATCAGTTATCTATTGCTACAATATTGCTGCATAGCAAATTACCACAAAACCCCAGCAGCATACAACATTAAGCTGCTCTGTGTATCTTGCTTGCATTATGTGTACAACAAACCCCTATAACATGAGTTTACCTATATAACCTGCACAATGTACCCCTGAACCTAAAATAAAAGTTAAAAAAAAAAAAGAATTCGGACCTTAATGCAATCAGTACACCCTAGTTACCTATGCAAATGTTGTAGTGGAGACATCTATGCAGTCCTTTAAACAACCCTGAGAAGTAGGTGGCATTGGCCTCATTTTGCAGTTGGAAAAAGCAAGGCTCAGAGAGGTTATAAGACCTATCCAAGGCCACACTGTTAGTGAGTGGTGTAGTTTGGGTTTGAACCTGGGTCTGTCAGACGCCTTCCTCCATGCCGCCTCTGCCAAACTCCATGCAGCACCTTGGATTACCACCTATGGAAACATTCTGTTTTGCCTTTTGTGCTTCTATTTGCCCCTCCCACTCCCGCTCTACTCCTTTCTCTATTATATTTGATTGAGTCCTCTTCTCCAACTTCTGAAGTGTAAGCTGTTTCTATAGTCCTGTCTTTGGCATCTTCCTGGGTTCAGCCAATGCCATGAAGCATACGATTCCCTAAGCCCAACCTCTAGGCTGGCTGTCCCTCCTTGCTGCCTTCATGTCCACTCTCAGACACTCTGTGCTGGCTACTGGTTTCTGGGCTGCAAGTCATAGGCAACGTGGTTCCATCTGGCGTAGGTCATGAGGAAATACCTGTCTTGTGTAACAGGAAGTTGTACACACACAGGGCAGGCTTGTCAGGGCCCAGGTTTCTTTTCTGTGCCCTGCCTCTCCTGGAGTTGGCTTTGTGCTGTGACCAGCAAGTGGAGCAACAGTGGACTTCCCAGTTTACATCCAGTGGGGAAGTGCAGGGGACCTCTCTTCATTTAGATGCTCTGGGCAGACCCACCTTTGTCTCTCACTGTACCACCCTGACCTAGGACTGCCTGCCCATCCCTGAACCTATTTCTGGTGGGAGCTGACCCACGTCTGGTGGTCTGTGGTGGAGTGGCAGATGGGAGACAGTCACTGTGTCCCCAACTGTCCCTATGTGGTTGAGCAGCAGATTCTCTCTCCTGTCAGACTCCTGTTGCTTCTGTATTCTGCATTTTATTTGTTTTTATTTATTTTTTTGAGACAGGGTCTCACTCTGTCACTGAGGTTGGAGTGCAGTAGCGGAATCATGGCTCACTGCAGCCTCCACCTCCAGGGCTCAAGCAATCCTTCTACCTCAGCCTACCCGAGTAGCTGGGACTACAGGTGTGTGCCACCATACCTGGCTAATTTATGTATTTTTTTTTTTTTAGAGTAGAGGCAGGGTCTTGCTATGTTGCCCAGGCTGGGTTCAAACTCCTGGTCTCAAGCAATCTGCCTGCCTCAACCTCCCAAAGTGCTGGGATTACAGGTGTAAGCCACCGTGCTCAGCTGTGTTCTGCATTTTAGTTGGTGGCATTACCAACCTTCACTTCCTCCCATCGACACTTTGGGGTCATTTTTAATTCTTCCTTCTTCTTCATCCCCTTATTTACTTACATGTTTTGTTCTAACTTTGTTTATGAGATGGTTGTTAAAGGTCTGTTCTGGGCTAGCCTGTAGTAATTCCCAAGGAGGCCAGCTGAGTTCCTGTTCACAGAGTCTAGGATTTGAGAATCAAACAATCCCCAGGCAGCGTGGGCAGGGTAAAGAGAACATTATACACTGGGTGCTGTGCTCTCTCATGGTTGTTGTTGGTGGTGGTGGTTGCAGGGGACCATAACCCTGCCTCAAAAGCAGTCAGGGAAGGTGTCTGGGAGGGGGTCACATGTAAGCTGATGATTCAACCTTAGCCATGTCTCTTGTTCTTCCTTTTTAAAAAAATATTCCCTGGTTTCTGATTTGGACTCTTAACACTTCTTCCTATAAACCAGAAGTCAGCAAACGATGGCCCATGGGCCAAACCTGGCACTGGCTGTTTTTGTAAGTCAAGTTTTATTGGCACACAGGCACACCCATTCATTTATGTGTGGTCTATGGTTGTTTTCACCACTACAATGGCAGAGTTGAGTAGTTGCTACAGAGGCCATATGGCTCACAAAGCCTGAAACATTGACTCTCTGGCCCTTTACAGTAATAGTTTGCTGATCTCTGCGGCAGACCATTAGAAAAACCGAATTCCTGCCTGCCGGGAAGTTTCGTCTTGCAAAAAGAGATATACGTAATATATAGAAAATTTTATAATAAAGCCCTTTGAGGTAAAGACATTTAAGTGCTGAATACAATATTTAAATGCTGACAAAAATTATTGTTGGGGACATTAATGTGGATTTATTTTTCCCTACTTTCTCTATTTTTCTCTGCTCTTTCTCTATTCTGCAAATGAATCTACATTCATTTTTTTTCGCCTCAGGATTTTTAGACTGACACTTTCTAGATTTATAACTTCTAAGTTTACACTTTTCATGACACTCACTTTCTGCCCTCTGAGAGGAGGAGGAAAGGTATGGATCAGTTTGGAAAATGAAGTCTGGGTGAGATATAACCCCCTCTTTTAAAAAAATACACCTTTGCACCTTTCCTGTATTTACAAGGAAAGTGGGATTTGTTTAAATAAAGAGAAAAGTCTTTATTTGCTTCGAATAAATAGATAGGACGTGCATTACTAACCTGTTTGTTTGGTGGGGTCGGCGGGGGACGTCTGCTTAATAATCTGCCCTTTTCTGGATGATGCTTATTCCCCACCCCACCAAGAGGGGACTGATTTGTTGTTTTTCTGATCCCCACACAATCATCTGCTCAGTAGGGCAGCTTTTGTGCTATTGGGTTGTTTACACCTCTCTGCTCTTTTAAAACATTTTCTAGTTTGACCTTTTCTTTTAGACTCATCCTAACTTTTCTTAGACTTACTATGAAAATAATACATGTTTAGTGTAAAAAATTAACAGAGTCAAGTCATGGTGTAAAGAGTCACATCAAATCCCTTCCCTGAGTCATACTTCCTGGAAGAAACTTGGTTCATGGTCATCCCTACAGATCTCTGTGTAGATATTAGGAGGAACCATAAGCAGATGCAGATAGTCATTTGATCATAAAGATGTCAGTTTCAAACACATAGTGGTACATACATCTTGGCATTTTTTAAAAACACAGATGGGATCATACTGTTCAGGCTATATTGCAATTTTTGTATTAAGTTGACGAGAATCTTGGAAATCTTGCCTTATCAGTTCATTTAGAGCTATGCTTCTCTTTGCTAGTTTGTGTGGAGATACACCTATGGCTTAATTAACCAGTTCCCTGATTGAAGGACGTTTAGGATAATTCTGGTTTTTCACTATTCTGACTAATGTAGCAGTGAACATTATGCATATATCTTTGTACATTTCATGTGAGTTATCTGGAGTATAACTTCCTGAAAGTGGAATTGGTGTTTTCTTGACTCTTTTACTTTTAACACTTTTTTTTTTTTTTTTTTTTTTGAGACGGAGTCTCATTCTGTCACTCAGGCTGAAGTGCAGTGGCGTGATCTTGGCTCACTGCAGCCTCAACTTCCCAAGCTCAGGTAATCCACCTCAGCCTCCCAGGTAACTGGGATTACAGGCGTGTGTCACTACGCCTGGCTAATTTTTCTTTGTTTTGTTTTGTTTTTTGTGGAGATGGGGTTTTGCCATGTTGCCCAGGGTAGTCTCGAACTCCTGAGCTCAAGAGATCTGCCTGCCTTGGCCTCCCAAAGTGCTGGGATTACAGGCATGAGCCAGCATGCCTGGTTAAGACATTTTTTTAGACTTCTTTTTTTTTTTTTTTTTGAAGAACTGGTCAGATGCCTCTGGTCCCAGCTGGCCATGCTGACCATAGGGTCCTTCATCCTCTAGT
Organism: Pan paniscus; assembly: GCF_029289425.2. Lineage (NCBI taxonomy): Eukaryota > Metazoa > Chordata > Mammalia > Primates > Hominidae > Pan > Pan paniscus. The sequence continues at coordinate 21,525,972 of NC_073272.2, read as the reverse complement.
GATACCACAGAAATGGACCTCAGTGGAAGTCAGGCAATCCCCTCCAGGCAGATCCTGTGCAATTATAAACATTAGCATCAACTTCCCTCCTTCTATGGAATATTTCTGTGCTTGCAGCCCGGCAGGCACTGGGGACGGACACACACACACACACACACACACACACACACACACCAGTGCGCGCGCACACACATACACACACACACACACACACCAGTGCAGCTGAGTAGGGCTGGGAGCAAGGGGTGTGTATGAAGCCGTGTGGGTACATGGAAGCCCTAGTGACCTCTTTATACCCGAAGGATAGGGGGAAACTTGTAGTGCTTTCCAGAATTTAAGTAGTCAGAAAAGGGAGAGAAAAGTAGGGCTGAGTTGGGGGAGGGTAATGAGGCTGTGGCAGGTGTCAGCCTGCAAATTAGCTGTTCTGGCCTCCCTGGAAGAAATCATGGGCATTGAGCTCAGCCAAGCCAGGGCACCAGATGACAGAGTGGGGCTCTCGCCAGCCACTGACCCAAGTAATAAGAGGGCACTTGGCAAGCAGCTTCATGAGCACTGTGCCACGTGGCCATTTGTGGTTCAGGACTTGCGAAGTTGCCCAAAGTGGCTCTTTTGTTATGATGTGTTACTCCAAAGCTTATGAAGCATTCCAATGAACAGAGTCCAAATGTTATGTTTACTGCTTTGCTAAATATAAATAGTTTACCCTTGTACCTTTGGGTTTCCTTGGAAACTGTAATTTTTTTAAAGATAGGTTCTTGCTCTGTTGCCCAGGCTGGAGTGCAGTGGTGCAGTCATGGCTCACTGCAACCTAGAACTCATGGGCTCAAGTGGTCCTCCCATCTCAGCTTCCCGGGTAGCTGAGACTACAGGCACACATCACCATGCTCTGTTAAATTTTTTTATTTTTATTTTTTGTAGAGACAGGTTCTCGCCACGTTGCTCAGGCCTTGAAATTCTGCCCTCAAGGGATACTTCCACCTTGACCTCCCATAGTGCTGGAATTATAGGTGTGAGCCGCTGCACCCAGCCTGGAAACTACAATCTTGAAAGCAGGGATTGGGGGTTCTTTTTATTTAAAAAATTTCCATGGAACCTGTTTGCCAGTCTGGTGAAGCCTGTGGACCCCTTTTCAGAATAATGTTGGTAAATGAATAAAAAGGGAACCAAAGAATTACAAAGGAAACCAATTATGTTAAAATAGTTGTCAAAATAGTACAAAAATACAAGTAAGACATATTCTTTATTATAGCAACATCCAGCAGTGGGTCAGGAAGTGATCATAATTTTGAAGCAGGGGTGAGTGTAAATGATAGTTCAAGATAACTGCAACTGTGAAATGAAATGAAAATATCTATTCATGTAGTGGGAAATAAATAAATTTCATAGATGCTGCTAGTACCAATGTGGTTTGTTGCTTAGATTCACGGTGAGAATAAAGGCCAAATTTCAGAAGATAGTAAAAGATGTATTTTTCTTTCCATGTAAGTTTAGACCCCCTGAATTCTATCCACACACCCCAGTTAAGGACCTCTGCTTAAGGGGTTTAGCCTTTCAGATTATGAGGAATGAATTGCAGGGATATAAACTCCCATTTGCATCAAGAAAATTCATAAATACCTAGGCTTCCTCCCCTCTTTATTCTGATGGGGATGAGAAGGGAAACTATATTAAAAATGAGTCAAAATTTAAAAATATTATGACTACCTGCAATGAAGATCTCCCCCTACCCCCAAAAGAGAGGGTACATGTGGAATTCTTTGACACTTTCTAAATCTCCGAGCACAGTGGCCATTTTTGGTACTGATTTTAAAAACTGGGAAACCCTAGATTTGTTTATGGTGTGTATCTCCCACCCCCACAACCCACACACACATACCTCCCAGTAATTCTCTAAGATTAGGCAAGACAGAAGTATCCCAGATGAGGGTCTTTAGGATTTTCTAGACCTTCGTTACAGTTCTTCAAATGTTTGTGTCTTTTTTTCTCCTCTCCTACCCCTCATTCCCTCATCTTTTCCCCCTCCCTGCCCATTCTACCTTTAACTGTAAAAGTTAGGTGTCTGATATATTCATTTGTCAGCAGCAAAGTTTGAGAATGCCTTTAAAAATAGATATGTTAGAGGGAGTATGTTGGATAGAAAGGAGAAATCTTGTTTATGCTCAATAAATAACTTATATTTAGAATCTTCCTTCAATTTTTCCTTTGAAATTCTGTATTCTCATTTCACTTGAATGACTCTGCATGGAGCGTTTAAAAGTAGATCAAACAAAACCCTATAAATATGTTGAGTTCTTTTGGGCATTTTGCCAAAATTAGCCTTGCAGGGAAAAGCAGTGTGCTTTACGTATTGGATTTTCTCCTCTGAAAATCCAGACTCCCTCTCCTCTGGAGAGCTAGCTGCCAGGGCTGGGGAAAGTCAAGCCAGGGACACATTAGGGAAGTGTCCCTGGTATGGCCTGCTGAGGTTGGGTTATTTGGATTGAGGGTTGGCTGAAAGGCCAAAACCAATGCCTGGGACCAGCCTGAAGAAAGATGAAAAGCAGAGGGACGTTTAGAGATGTCACTGATTTTATGTTATGACGTGATTCCTTTATCTCACTCTGATTGGAAGGGAAGGCTGGTGAAAAAAACATTAACAGAGCTGTCTTTTAACAGATTCCTGAATGTAAAGCCAAATGGAAAAAAGGGAGAGAGTCAGGTGGAAGTTAGCCCCTTGGAAAGTAGGTCTGTCTCCATCATCCCAATTTTATACGTGAGAAAACCGAGGCAGAGAGCCACGCAGGGGTTGCAATGCTGGGTGAGTTGGGCCGTTTGTCTCTTCTGTATTGTTAACTCAGGGTTCTCTATTATTATTATTATTATTGTTATTATTATTATTTAGAGGTGGGGTCTCACTATGTTGCCCAAGCTGGTCTTGAACTCCTGGGCTCAAGTGATTCTCCTGCCTCAGCCTCCCAAAGTGCTAGGATTACAGGTGTAAGCCACCATGCCTGGCCCCAGGGTTCTCTTTTATGTGCTTTAATGCTTTAAGTGAAGACCACGTATCCATGAGCAGTGAAATCAGAGCCCCTGCATCCTTTCACATGGCTAATTCACATATCATTTTTATAAGATATGGTTGAGGTAGAGGATGTTGAGTTCTTCATGCTCATGGCACCAAAATTACAGATGTGGCTTCTAAAGAAATATCAGATGACAGTGTTAATGTTAAAATATACATATACAGCTCCTCTTTGCAGAAACTCAGTTTATTCAATGGATGGCCCCTTTGACTATTACGTTGGAAGTAGAAACTTGATTTGGGGGGGTCATATGTTAATTGCCCAAATTTAAGACAGTTTTCAGTGACTTCTTTAAATCAGGCATTAGACTCTGAAGTTCATAGGGCTGAGGAGGGCCTGGATCGGGGATTTTCTAGATATATGGCACCTGGGGTCCACATAGGGATCTAGAGTGGTGCAGTGGCATCGCCCTAACCATCATGAGGCAGATGTGAGTGAGTCGAATTGGTTGATACAGATGTGCGTGAAAGAGCTGAGAGGTGTCAGGGTTGAAAAGATGGAGACAGACAGCAACCGACACTCACAGCTAACAAAAACACAATGGAAGGAGGACAGTGCTAGGGAAAAGCAATGGTTGTTAGGAGAACCCAGAGAAGGGGCCCCCATGGCTGAATGAATGAGTATGTATGTGTGTGTATGTATGTGTTCCCATGAGTGAGGGCGAGCTCAGAAGATGGACACCACAGGGCCCCTCCACCTAGTGAGAGATGGCTGTCTGGGCTGTGTAGGCTGGTGGTGTCTGGCCAGGGAAGATAACCTTGGCTTGGTCACTGATGGAATAGTATGGGCCTCCTCAGGGTTCTGTAACAGCATCTGATCAGAATAATGACTAATGTGGGCTACAGATGTGGAGCCCTGTCTCTGAGCTCACACCTCCTGCTGTGTTCGTAGACCAGCCACAACCAGTTGTCATTGGGAGGTCCGAGGCCCCTTGTCATTCAGCCCCATGAAAAGCACCTTTCTTGCTGATTGAATTGATATTTATTTCTTTCAAAACACCAACTCACTTTACTATTAATGTAATCAAAGTGTGATCAGAAAGATAAGTTTCATAATGCAAGGTAATTATTTTAATAGGTGACTGTGATGTTTTAAAAAAGCGATTACAGTATATTACGTGCTCTTTGTGAAGACAAATTGATATTGTAGAAGCATTTAAATGAGTTTCTACCCTTCCCCCAATCTGCCTCCCCTGAAGTATCACTGTTACTTTGGGGTATAGCCTTCCATGCCATTTTCTGTGCTTACACAATTGTGTCCGTGTACATATACCCCCTTTCTCTCATTCATTTGTATCTTTTTTTGAGACAGTCTCTTACTCTGTTGCCCTCATTCATTTAATTGTATTAGACCTTCATATATTAGTTGAATGTTGAATGGATTCATTTATTTATTAATGAACATTTGTTGAATGTATACTCTGTGCTAGGTTCCGAGTTATCAGGAGTAACTAAAATGCTACATGCTGCTTAGAGTTATGAGTGTGTGTGTGTGTGTGTGTGTGTGTGTGTGTATTTATAAAATTGGGATCATAGTATACATATTACGTGATTTAGTCTTTTAGTGTACTATGGACACCTTTTCACACTGATACACGTAGAGCTACTTGTTATATTTAATGGCTGCTGGATATACCTTCCCCTCCCAGTAGACATCCAGGTTTCACATGTAGATCTCTGTGCATATATGCATTTGCTATTAGAAACAATGCTGCCCTGAACCTTCTTATACATATATCTTTGCCTACTTAAACCAAATGTTTTCTGTCTTTTAAGAGGACCGAATATAAAATCAAACATACGTCATTTCTTGTTCATATATAGCCCTGCTCTACGGTTTAGTAAAGTTAATTCACAGGGGGCCATAAGTTTGTAAGAGGAAAGCAGTTAGAGGCATAGATTAGCATTATTTAGTATTACAGATGCTTCAGACTACAAAGTTGATGGAGAATGAGTTGGTCAATTAATTGACCAACTTCGACACACCAACAAGACTGCAGGGTCTACCATCTTTCCATCCCTATAGCATCAACAATTCCAGATGGCATTGACTTTTGTTTGTTTGGTATATATATATTTTTGTTTTGAGACAGAGTCTCACTCTGTTGCCCAGGCTGAAGTGCAGTGGCACAATCATGGCTCACTGCAGCCTTGACCTCCTGGGCTCAAGCAGTCTTCCTGCCTCAACCTTTCAAGTAACTGGCACTGCAGGTGTGTGCCACCATGCCTGGCTAATTTTTAAATTTTGTGTAGAGACTGGGTCTTGCTGCCCTGTTTAATACCATGTTGAAGCTTTAACTCCCTTTCCCTCCACCTTTCAGGATGTGGAATTCATTAGTTCATTCATTTGTCGAGAATGGATTGAGTGTCTACTCAAACAGACACTGAGCTAGGTGCAGGTATGAAGGACAAGTAAGAGAAGGTCATTGGCCCCCAAAGGAGGCAACAGGCATGTCAGCTGACAATTGTTTGGCGTATGTCTGTGTCCATGTCTGCTTTGTGGCCTCTCCTTCTCTGGGTGTGTAATTCTTTCCACTGTGTTTTTCCAGCTGTGTCTTTCATTCTTCTGCTGGGCCATCTCCTGCTTCTGGGACCCCTCCCCATTGCCATTCTGCATATCCCTGACACCGAGCCCTTCTCCCTGGATCCCTGTCCTCATCACATCTTGTTCTACGCTTCTCTATCCAGAAACCTCCTCTGGTTTCTTATTGCCCACAAAATAAAGTCCTCATCTTTAGCTTGGCATCCAGAGTCCACTAGAAACTCACTCCCAATCTGCCTTCCTGGTATCATCTTGCGTTGGTGGAAGAAGAGGGCTGAAGACCACAACTTATTTAACCCATGTACCCTGGACAAGTTATTGAGGCTTCCTGTGCTCATCATAAAGATGGGGCCAGCATGCTGAACCTCCTAGAGTTGGCCTCAGGACATGAGGGAAGGCCAGTTACATGCCAAGCGTGGTTCCTGGCATGTAGCAGGCACTCAATGTTCATTTCTTTCTTTTCCAAGATTAAGGTGATTTTTCTTCTGTGACTTTTGATGTTATCTGCCTCCCTTCCTACCCTCCATGGCTCAAAGGCTCTAATAAATGGTTCCCTACTAGTTCTACATTTTCTCTTATATCCTGCCAAGACTTGGGAGAAAATGAGCACTGGCATAGCTATATCCACTTGTCAGATGCCCTCTGCCTTTGAAGTAGCAGGCAAATGGATTTCCTGTGTTCTGCGGTGCAGAGATGTTGATTATACACATCCCTGTGAAAATCAAGCAGGCTCATCTCCAGGGACCACACAATGCTGGTTAATTAAATATTATACATTTCCACTGCAACAGTCCAGGTACAGCCAAGAGGGGTTTGTAAAGAAACACCCACAGGGTCCTTTTATTTGGAGTGCCATTGGCTTCTGAAGTGTCCTCCTCTTCCTGTGAGTTGCATTATGTTGAAACAGGATGACGAGTGGAAATGTTTCCAGTAAAGAGTATGATGTAGGGGTTCTGCAAGATCGGTAAATCTACCTTCTCTTCCCTTGTACTCGGAATCTACTGGACGTCCCAAGTAAAAAATGTGTGAATCTATACATTTAGTTAAGTTTGTATTGTTTTCTCCATCCTGAGATAGAAAACATGGCTTCTTGCATAAATTGAAGTTTCCAACTCAAGAACAGCCTTTAAAGAAGCTGGCATGCTGCTCAGTAACTGGGGAGTTGCTGCCTTCCCCCCACCCCCTGAGCCCCTGGCACCTAGCAGTGTTTGTTAATGAATCATAGCAGAGACGTCCATCTTCTCCACTCTCCTGCCCCAACCCAGGAACACATTTCCAGAGCTAGAAACTACTTACTGCAACTGTTCCAAAGGTCTGTGAAATAAACATCACAGCATAGCAGCATTCACCTGTGCTATGTATTAAATACTATTGTCAGATATTTAGAAGTCTGAGTTCTCTCCCTTGTGGGAAAAGACACTGAATGTAGGACCTAAAATAACCTGATCCTGGAAAAGTCCCATTCGTTTTTGGCCTGATGCTCTTCTTTGGGCAACAGATCTGTCTAGGTGTCTCTGGACCTTGGCTGCACATTAGAATCACATGGGGATCTTTTAAAATCCAGATGCCCAGGCTGCACCCCAGACCAATATTGACATTTGAATCTCTAGAGGTGGGTCCAGGCATTGTTATTTCCCCTTAAAATTTTTAATCAGAAAATATTTTAATGCACAGAAAATTTGAAACAATAGTACAGTGAACACCCACCTAGATTTACCAATTATTAGCATTTTGTCACATTTGCTTTCTATCTCTATCCTCTATCCAATCTCCACACATACTCTTTTTGATTACTTTTTTTAATCATTGGGATTTTTGGCGTTTTTTTTTTTTTTTTTTTTTTTTTGAGACAAGGTCTCACTCTGTCGCCCAGGCTGGAGTGCAGTGGTGTGATCACAGCTCACTGCAGACTTGACCTCCCCAAGCTCGGACAATCCTCCCACCTTGGCCTCTGTACTAGCTGGGACCACAAGCACATGCCGCCATGCCAAGCTAATTTTTCATTTTTTATAGAGACGAAGTTTTGCCATGTTGCCCAGGCTGGTCTTGAACTCCTGGGCTCAAGTGATCTTCCTGCCTTGGCCTCCCAAAGTGCTGGGATTACAGGTGTGAGTCACTGAGCCTGGCCTGATTTTTTTCCTTAAACGGTTTGAAAATAAATTACAAACATCAGGACACTTCATCCCTAAATACTTCAGAATGTATCTCCTAAGTATGAGGACATTCTGCTAGGTAACTGCGATAGAATTAACAACTCCGGAAATGTAACATTAACATGCTATTATCTAGAATTAGTTCATATTCAAATTTCCCCAGTTTTCTCAATGTTTTTATAGCCTTTTAAAAACGCAGAATTCAATTAGAGATCATACATTATATTTAGTTGTCATATGTCTTTACTCTTTTTAAATCTAGAATAATTCTCTAGCCTTTTAAATATCTTTTGTGATATTGACTTAAGAAAAAAATATTTCTGTGCCTAGCTTATTTCACTTAACATAATGACCTCCAGTTACATCCATGTTGCTGCCAAAGACAGGATCTCGTTCTTTTTTATGGCTGAGTAGTAGTCTATTAGGTATCTATACCACATTTTATTTTCTTTTTTTTAAATACATTTTATTTTTAATTTTTGTAGGTACATAGGTGTATATATTTATGGGATACATGAGATATTTTGATACGGGCATGCAGTGTGTAATAATCACATCATGGAGAATGGGCTATCTATCCCCTCAAGCATTTATCCTTTGTGTTACTAACAATCCAATTATAGTCTTTTAGTAATTTGAAAATGTATGATTAAGTTGTTATTGACTATATCATCCTGTGGTGCTATCAAATAGTAGGTCTTATTCATTCTTTCTAACTATGTTTTTTGTACCCATTAACCATCCCCATCTCACCCCCCACCTGCTCCCACTACCCTTCCCAGCTTCTGATAACCATCCTTCTATTCTCTATGTCCATGGGTTCAATTGTTTGGAGTTTTAGATCTTACAAAGTGAGAACGTGCGATGTTTGTCTTTCGGTGCCTGGCTTATTTCACTTAACATAATGATCTCCAGTTGCATCCATGTTGTTGCAGATGACAGGATCTCATTCTTTCTATGGCTGAGTAGCATTCCATTGGGTATATGTACCACAGTTTCCTTATCCACTTTTCTGTTGATGGACACTTAAGTTGATTGCATATCTTTGCTACTGTGAATAGTGCTGAGGTAAACATGAAGAGCTAAAAAGGTTGATCTCGTGGAGGTAGAGAGTAGAGAGGTTGGTTACTGGATACAAACATACAGTTAGATTGAAAGAATAAGTTCTAGTATTCAGTAGCAGAGTAGGGTGACTATAGTTGACAACAATGTGTCGTATATTTCAAAATAGCTAGAAAAGAGGAATTGAAATGCTCCAAATACACAGAAATGATAAATGCTCAAGGTGATGGACACTCAAATACCCTGACTTGTTCACTACATGTTCTATGCATGGAACAAAATATCACATGTACCCCCTAAAAATGTACAACTATTATATATGAATAAGAATTTTTTTTTTTGGCTAGGTGTGATGACTCACTCTTGTAATCCCAGCACTTTGGGAGGCTGAGGCAGGAGGATCACTTGAGCCCAGGAGTTCGAGACCAGCCTAAGCAACATAGCGAGACCCCATCTTTACAAAAAATACAAAAATTAGCCAGTGTGGTAGCTCACATCGGTAGTCCCAGCTACCCAGGAGGCTGAGGTGGGAGGATCACTTGAGCCTGGGAGGTCAAGGCTGCAGTGAGCCAAGATCACACCACTGTACTCCAGCCTGGGCAACAGAGTGAGACCCTGTCTCAAAAAAAAAAAAGTTTTTAAGAAAAAAATCAGATGAGTTTTTTGTTTGTTTGTTTTGTTTTTTTTGAGACAGAGTCTTGCTCTGTTATCCAGATTGGAGTGCAGTGGGACAATCTTGGCTCACTGCAGTCTCCTGGGTTCAAGTGTTTCTCCTGCCTCAGCCTCCCGAGTAGCTGAGACTACGGGAGTGCGCCACCATGCCTGGCTAATTTTTGTATTTTTAGTAGAGACAGGGTTTCACCACATTGGCCAGATGGTCTCAAACTCCTGGCCTCAGGTGATCCTCCTGCCTCAGCCTCCCAAAGTGCTGGGATTACAGGCTTGAGCGACCATGCCTGACCAGATCAGTTTTTGTAAACGGCTCCTCATTTTAAATTTGCATGATTGTTTCCTCGTGGTTGGATTTAGGTAAATGTTGTGGCAGAAGTATTCTATAGGTGATGTTATAGAAGTATTCTATAGGTGACGATATTCTATAGGTCCTTCTCAGTGCAGCCTATCAGGAGGCACGTGATGTCAATTTGTCCTATGATTAGCAATGTTAACTTGGATCACTTGGGTAAGGCTGTATCTGCCAGCTCTCTTCATTCCAAGGGGACCATTTTCCTTTTGTAACTGTGGGGAGATACTTTGAGATTTTGTAAATATCTTAATCCCCAACAAGCTTTCGCCCAGTGGTTTTAGCAACCGTTGATTCTTCCCAGAATCAATTATTACTATGATGGTTATAAAATGGCTATTGTCTGGATATTTCTATCATTTCTGTATTTGTCAATGTTCTTTTGTTAACAAAAGAGAAAAAAGGAGCTTTCACTTCTCACCCCATAACTATCTATCTGATCTTCTTTAGCTAGCTGTCTGGCTACCTGTTAAACATATTAATATGGACTCATGAATTTTTTAATGAATGTATTGTAATAAATTCCCTCAGTACATACCGTATTGTCCCAACTTTGGCCAGTGGAAGCCCTGTCTAGCTGACTCCTGTGTCCTTTTGAAATTATCCCTTAAATGTTTGAGTACTTCGTGAATTTTAGCACAACCAGATATTTTAGTCTCACTTTGTATCTTCTTTGCCGTAGGCTTAGAAGAAGCCATTTTTCTATGGAGACCTAGTTCCTCTGGAGCTGCTATTTAGGAAGGCATCAGTAGTTTTGTGAAAGCTCCCTAGTCGATTTCAATATGCAGCAAAGAATAAGAGACATAGATTAGAGTCTTCCAAGGGGAGACCACCTGTTCCCACAAGGTGTTTCTTTTCTTTTAATCACCTGTTATTTGTGGTACTGATTTGTTGCTGAGATGTAGATTTTCCTGTGTGTTACTCAAGAGATAGCTTTAAATGCAGGCCCCTGGCCCCAACCCCAAAGAGTGAGTTCAGTAGTTCTGCCTTGCATTTTAACAGTCTGGTGCAGGTGGTCCCCAGGCCATACCTGTAGAAAATGCCAGAAGTAACCCTGGAAACTGGGAATTAGGGGTTTCTTTTGATTTTCATCTTTTGCTTTTTATCAGTGATTTCTACCTTGCAATATGATTTCAGAATACTGCCACGTTCCCCAGGTATGTGGTAAGGATCTAATTGATTAATTTGATGGATTCTTTGAAAATATCAGATGATTTAAACCCTTGTAGCTTTACTCTTGTTCCATCATGGGGAATTGGGGATGTAAAAAAAAGAGGTGGTGGGGTGGGGGTGGGGTGGGAAGCTTTATAAGTGTTGGAAGTTTTCAGTTGACCCAAAGACTTTTTTCATCCAATACATTATTTGTTGTTATTAGTTTATTTTCACGGACACTGAATGAATTGGCCTAGTAAAGTTTTCACATGCTGTAAGATCCTAGGATGTAGGCTCTAAAATATAGTTGTGTGTGCTGTTTTGGGGACTGGGTCATGACACCGTAGTCAGTTTCTGCTGTTTCCTTTTCTGAGAAGGCAATTAATTGCATTGCCTCCCCATCCAACCAGCTTTATTTTATTAAATCTGGGGCCTGTAGGGCCCAAGTGCCCAGCAGCTGTAAGGAAAAGCTCCTGATTTGTGGTTTTTCACTTCCTGGTTCCACCTTTCAAACAAATACCATGTTAGTGCAGCTAGTCCCTTCTGTGATCTCAAGACCCAGGACTGAGAATGCTTAAGAACAGTCAGATGTGGGAGGGAGATAGTGCTTCTGGAGTTGCGTTGCCTGGTTTGAAATCCTCTGGTAAAATACATGATCTCTATGTGCCTCCGAGGTCTTCTTGTCTGTAAAAAGGGGGTTAGTAATCTACCCCAGAGGTTCAGTGTGAGGATTAAATGGGGTAGCATATGTAAAGTGCTTAGCAGTCCATGGCACATAGTAGGTGCTCAATAAATGTTACTATTTTATTAAACAGTAAATGGTCACAAATGGAAGGGGGCCGTGGGGTCTAGTGAGAGAGTTGAGGGTGTGCTGTCTCAGTTATCATTAGATTGGCTATTGTGGTATCATAGTGCTTGTGATCAACGAACCCTTATTTCACTTAATACAGTTGTTCCCCCTTACCCGTGGGTGCTACATTTCAGGACCCCTAGTGGATGCCTGAAACCATGAATAGTGCCAAGTCCTATATATACTGTGTCTTTCCCTATACGTACATATCTATGAGAAAGATTAATTTATAAATTAAGCGCAGGAGGAGATTAACACCAATAAATAATAATAAAACACTAATAATAAAATACAACACTAACAATATACTATAATAAAAGTTATGGGAATGTGTTCTCTTTCTCTTTCTCAAAATATCTTATTGTACTGTACTTACCCTTCTTATGATGGTGTGAGATGATAAAATGCCTACATGATGTAATGCAGCGAGGTGAATGATGTGGGCATTGTGACGTAGCGTTTGGCTACTATTGACCTTCTGATGATCTATCAGAATGAGGATCATCTGTTTTGAGTGATCCTGGATCATGGAGTCACAACGCTGTCTGTGGTTAGATGTGAGGAGCAGACAGTGTCAGTGACTCAGGGGCAGGGAACATCTGTAGCGTGGAGACGCTGGACAAATGGATGATTCACATCCCGGACAGGATGGAGCAGGATGGCATGAGGTTTCATCACACTACTGAGAATGACATGCAATTGAAAAGTTATGAATTGTTTATTTCTGGAATATTCCATTTAATATTTTTGGACCTTAGGTGGCCACAGGTAACTGAAACTGCAGAAAGTGGAACTGTTGATAAGGGGGGACTACTGTAAAAATTCCACTCCCAGTTCATTTGGACATGAAGGTGGTGGCTCAAACTAAGGAATTCCAAACCTCAGGCATAGGCAAGTCATAAGTTTTTTTCCTTTAGTTTATGTGAGCTATTGAAATGAGGTGGCATTGTCATCTCCTTACCTCTTTAAGGAAGGTCAAGACTCACTAGTAAACACCAGTGAAATTCCAGGAGAGGAAAAAAATGACAAATGACTTTCTTAGACTTCCTTAAGTTTAAGATGGATGGATGCAACTGAAATACAATTTCTCCCAACTTCAAGCATCACCCTTGAACTGGGTTGTAGGTCAGGTGGTACTGGCAAACAAATTCAAATCAGTGACAGGCTATAGTTGAGGCCTCGAAAAGCAGCATTCCAGGAGTTTGGTGTTCTCTGTAATGAGAGGTCCATGGCAGAGACCTAAGTGACGTGGTACAGTGTTGCAGGAAGAAGTTGAGTACAGATTGCAGAGAATTTGGCACAAAACGTGAATTGAATTAGTTTATCCAGCACTAGAGAGAGAACTATGAACTTAGGCTAAGGAAATGCTGCCACTTACTAGCTTGGTGACCTGGGGTAAGTCATTGAGTCCTGGATTCCTCATTTGCAAAATGATTGCCCATTCTGGCTTTTATTTTTTAACTCATGTGGTTGGCAGGAGGAGAGGGTGATGGATATCAGAAGGGTTTGTGAGCTATCCCAGTGCGAGGGCGAATGATTGTGCTTGGCGCCAGGTCACGTGATCTTTACCACCAGCCACCTCTGGGTCCCTCCCCTGTGCCCTCTGTAGGGCTTACTCTTTGGCATGTTGGCAGTGAGCTTTGTAGGACTTTATGCCACCAAAACAGTAACAGTCATGAGGCTTTTAAGAAGGATGGACTAGCCTGGCAGAGAGAAAGTAGCGAAGACATCATTCTTCTGACACCAGGCAGGCCTTTATGGAAGTCCGATGCGGAGATTTGGTTTAAGAGCAGTCTGATTATTCTGTTTCAGGTCCTACATCCATTGGATTAGTCTTTTCTCTAAGAATAGATCACTCTCTCCTTTGCCATTTGTGCAGTGTTGGATTAGATGCTACTTTTTACAGAGGGTTTTTTGAACATATGAACTTACATACAACTGTAAGTTTTATGGCTTCAGCTAACACTAGATCTTCAGATGGTGTTATTTTAAGTCACTTTGGTCAGGACTTTGACTTCTGTGGTTGTGAGTGTTGGTTTTCAGACGTTTGTCATTTCACTTGTTTCATGTTCAGATTTGTGTCTGCAGAGTTTGCTTTTAACATAACATCCAGCAAATGAAAGCCCTTTAAAGATTGGTAGTAGAACTTCATTTTAAGAAGCATCTATGGGGCCAGTGGAGTCGCAGGGGTCAGGAGTGGGATGCCAAGATTGCCTTGTAATCTAGACTTTCTTTGCTAGAATGAGAAATCCATATCCTTTATGGTACAGAGTACTTGATTTGCCTTCCATTGTATGGGAAGCCATGGTATAGTGGTGGCGTTCTTTGCATCGGAATACCCATTCCTCCTGACTTTCCTCCTTGGAAAAGCAAGTTGGAGTGGGCCCTCTGTCCTAGGGAGAGCCAAGCCCTCCTTGGGGTTGCACTACTCAGCCTGCTGACAGTGCCATCAGCACCTAGGAATTGCCCTGGAAATGCTGTGTTTGTTCCTAAGACCCAGAGGCTTGTAATTTTGCACAAAGGGGTGGAGAGTATTTGTGGAGTCACCAAAGATGTGATTAGACAAGATATCGATTCTGAACTTCTGCCCTCTTCCTTCTGTTCAACTCTGTTCTTGCTTAGTGAGGTACAGGCAAGAAAAATGGAACAGAGAGAACTAGGCTGCCAGCTTTTGAAACATATTGATCAGGGCACACATCTGATGTAGCACAGAGACCTTTCCCTTTATATGATGTCATCCTGCATTGGGGCCTTAATGTGCCCTGTGATCACCTCTGCATGGACTTCCTTTCTCAGAGAAAAGATTAGAGAAGAAAAAGAATCCCTGTAGGCAGTGCTAAAAAATAATTTAAGCATTTCTAAATGTGTTTCTTTGAAGTCATTGATCCCTTTGGTTTTCTAGGCCATGCAGTGGCATGAAGGAATGGTGTGAGGCGGTCAGCCATGAACGACAAACTTCTGAGCAATGTCGGTCTCACTTCCTACCTCCCATCCACCTCCCTGGCTTGGGCCTCCACTGCTGTCTGTCTGTCTGTCTGTCTGTCTGTCTGTCTCACCCTCACCCCCATACATGTTCTTTCTCCACGTAGTGCACATCTGTGGTGTGGATATGCTGTGGACAGTTGTGTCTGTACTTGAACCAGCTCTAAGCCAGGGTCTCCCAGATAGGACATGCTGGGTGAGTGAGATGTTGTAACCCTGAGTGTCCTCTGGTTGAGTGAAGTGTGGCCCTGGCTCTTATCTTGATTTGTCTGGCTTGGTTCTGTGTAAGTAGCTGGGGATCCTGTTAATGGATCCCCTGGGACAGAGGGAAGAGGACAGAAGTAGATTTGTTGAATCCTGTGGGGGTGTTTGAAATGGTACCAAGAGCAGGCTGAAATCTAATCAGCCTTCACTTATCAGGCTTGAGTTCCCGTATGTTGAAAGGGTGATGATTAGTAAGAAAAAGGCCAGGATACTTTATCTTTCGTTTGCACATTTAGAAAAATCCCCTCTGCCTTGCTAGCATTAGAAGCAGACCATTCTTTTTTCTCTACCACATCACATCAGCTTCCATTAAAAATCAACAGCAGCAAATACAAAGCCCCATCTATGGAAAACCGTTTAAGGCAACACTGTGCTCCAGTGCTTCAGGGGTGGGGTATTTGCCTTCTGCACCAATGGATCGGTTTCTCATATCCATGCCTTTCTGACCCAGCAGCTTTTAAAAGACCAAGAAGCATTGCTCTGCTTTCTACTGCCTCTCTCTAAGAGACCAGGGCTGCCGTGCCTCAAGCCATGTCCCAGAGAGCATATTTGAGACAAGTCAGCTTAATTTGTCTGCATGCCTAGGAAGCCTCTCTTTAAAATCTGATTTGGGGAGAAGAGCTGTCTCTAAATATTTTGCTTTTCCCATCCAGGCGAGCGACGGAGGCGCCGGTGCCAGGTGGCATTCAGCTACCTGCCCCAGAATGACGATGAACTTGAGCTGAAAGTTGGCGACATCATAGAGGTGGTAGGAGAGGTAAGCGACCTGGCCGGGCAGTGCAATGGCCTCGAATGGGCTGTCATAGTCACTACTTACCCACCCATGAAGACGCCTTGCTACAGACTCACAGGCTGTTTGGCCTTGAAGTTAGGGATCCTCTAGTTGAGTCTCCTGTCTGAGAAAATGGCTTTCCCCAGAGGAATGCCCCCAAGCCAGCTGAGTTCATACCTGGGGCCATTGGAAAGCATTGTCTCTAACACAGCTTACTAAATACCTCCGAATTTCCAACGCAGTGCCACCAAGTTTCTCTTCTACTTGAATTGAGCATAGACTCTGGGCATCCAGAGTGACCCAGATCCATCTTTAGAGCATGGATTTAGTATTCATTGTGGGGGACGCTGTGGATTTAGAGGGCAAAAAAAGGAGTGACATTTCTTAGAAGACCTAGTATGTGGCAGATGTGACAAGATTCTTTAAGCATTAGCCCATTTCCTCAGCCCACACGGTTTATTGTGCGGGATGAGGAAGGAGGATCAAGAGACCCTAGAAGACGCAGGGCTGATGGCCAAGCCTGGTCCCTGTGACTGGAGACCCTCACTCTTCCTGCTGTACCACATTCTCTTATTCCTGCTAGTGAAATGTCCCTCCAGATTCCCTCAGGCCTAGGGGATCCTGGGTTTCAGGCTTAGAACCTTATCATTCATTGTGATTCAACAGTTGTATCTATATCTAGAAACACAGTTTTCCATTTGCTTATTGCTTGCTGATACCCTCTGACCTTACAGAAACCCACAATTCATAGAAAAGGAAGCTAGAAGTTGAGGATGACTTTAAGGGAGCTGTCATGTGGGTGGAAGTGGCAGGGGTGATGCTAGAAGCCAGACTTCCTAGCTCTCATACATAACCTAATGTGAACATGTGTCAGAGTTTTATTTAACTCATTAATGAAGGGATCTGTAAGATGGTAAGGCTGGCCTGAAGAGAATTGTGAAAGAGCAAAGATAATGACTGAAAAAAAAAAATTTAAGATTGCTAAGTTACATGCAAAACTACATAGTGCCCTACAGTGCAATAAAACTGTAACCTTTGAGGTTATCTTTTCTAGGGGACAAATCCTTTGCATTTCTGCTCGTCAAAATTTATTTTTGTTACTACCTGGCAAGAATCATTTGCAGTGCTCTCAGTTTTCACCAGTTAACATCCACAGCAACAGAGTTGTAAACTAGCCTCATAAATAGTACATAGTGTGCCAAGCAGAGATACATGTCCCTCCAGAAGCAATTAATGGGGTCCCCAGTGTGGCACTGGGAGGGCATGCAGGAACCCCTTTTACCTACTTCCGAATTTTGGATAATTAACATGTCATTCATCCTTTTTTACCCCTGGTGGCAAGCAGGGCACATAGGAGACATTTATTGAAAGTTGAATGAGTGAAAAAATGAATGGACAACAGAGAACATTTATTTCGGTGGTAGAATGACAAATTTCTTAAGGCTGTAACCATGGAAAGAAATTCCAGAAGAAAAAATAAACAGATGTGACTAATAAGAAAAATGGTTAAGATTTTGGTACGATTTGAAGCTAGTCCAGCTAAGGAAAGAGAACAATAAATAGGAAAACATTTGCAATAAATTATGACAGAAGTTATTATATATGTAGTATGTGAAAATATTAGGAAGCTATTATAACAATGATAAATAATAGATAAATTTGCCATAAACACAGATCCCAGACGGAGAAAAAAGTCTTAACCACAAGAAAATGTTCCACTCGACTGTTAATTAAATAAATACAAATTAAGACAAGAATGGGTTTTTACTTATGAAAATCCTAAGAAAATATTTAGTGGTTAAGCTGTTGGCAAGGCATAGAAGAACTGGTGAATTTGTATGTCTGTATTATGAAGCTATTTGGCAAGGTATGTCAAAAGCTATCAATATCTGAATAACACTTTTTGACTCAGTGATCTCATTCCTGAGAATTTATCCACAGAAACTGATTAATGAAAGAAGAAACATGTGAAACGTGTTAATTACAGCAGTATTTGTGATAATGAAAAATAAGGAGAATTAAGTTGTATTTTCCAAGTAGAACGTTGTGAAGCCATTAAGATGGTAAACACAGAGGTTTTTAGATATGTATTTGTTATGATACTTTGCATTGTAATGATCTGTTATATTCTAAGCTGAGAGCTTTTCAATGGCAGGGACCTGATTTTTATCTATTTTTATATTTGTGGTACCTAGAATAGTGCCTGAAACCTAATCTGCACTTTAATAAATGCTTGCTGAATAAGTAAATGAATCAATGGAAATACAAAAAGAGTTTTTTGCAAATTGAACAAATCAGAACACAAAATTGCATACACTAGGATAAAACCATGTAAAATATATCTATATGCTTGTGATCAAAGACTGAAAGGGAACAAGAATTGAAAATGCTTCTGTCATAGAAGATGACTTTTCTTTTAATATTGTAATAATGCATTAAGAAAAACCACAAGTCAAGACAAGGAAAATGATTAATACATTTCTCAGAAATATTGCCCACTTTTGCCTGCCTATTGGCTGCAGAGAAACTGAACGTTGATTGCTTAAAGGAGAAGGAGGAGTACTCGCAGAGCTGTTACTGGATTTGCCTAGAGGCTGATAGGCCTTTGCCATCATCTATAATACCAGCCTCCTTTCTATTATTCGCTGCCAGCTAAATCCTGTTCGTCATTCTGGACTTGCTTCAAATAGGAAAAAGGAAAAAATAACCATATAGTCTATGATATTTACGTAAAACAAAACGTAAAGGCTGGCCTTTTAATCCAAAGTTTTAAAATACGATCAAAAACTCCCCATTGTTCCAGTTTACTTGTTATATTGCAGAGACTGGGCCCTTGTCACTGTATAATATAAAATCTGTCCTTTTCTCTTATAGTGAATGTTATATAAATGCTAGATGTAGCTCCTCTCTAATTCCACTGATGATTAAAAATAAACAGAAAAAAGCAATAAACAAAAACCCCTAAATCACAGAGAGATCAAAGCAAGAACATAATAGTTTTGCAATACTGTAGGATTAATCTATTAATAAAATATAACATGTATTGTGTATGTATATATTATATTTTTATTGATTAATAGATGGATTTCTCTAATTTTGCAAAGCTGTACACACACACACACACACACACACACACACACACACACACACACACACACAGTTTCTCTTTTTGCCCTGACAGATAAGCCTTAGGAGGATTTTGAATGTATGGACTAGTTTTTTTGAAAGAGTTGAATCAAGTAGAGAATCCTAAAGTCCTAAAACATCTGCCTTAATATCTAATTTTAGCTTAAAATATCAAAATGAATATTCGTTCATCATTTATCAATACAATCTTATGACATGGGGCCAAGGCCACTTCCCTAAATATGGGTTTGCTGGTTTGAGTTCCATCTATCTCTGCATCCATAGTGCATCCTCTATGATTCCCATTGGTTTCCTTCTCAAGTTCTACAGCCCACCACCCGCCTCCAACCCCTTATCTTCTTTAGTTGTTGCCTTCACACCAAATTTGGCAACAGTTTTTTTTTTTTAAACATTCAGATCATTACCTTTATCCCTCCTCACCATCAACTCTTTCTCTTCACACCTGTATATTTTTGTGAAATTTAACCAAATGTGTGCTACCATTAATGAGCAAAAGGCTTAAGCAGGTTTAGGTAGAAACAACCTTGACCCTTAGTCGGGTGAACAGCTTGCTCACCTGGCAGGAGCGAGTCTACCAGCCCTGAATGCTCAGCCTGAGCCAGCCTCCAAAGCGTGGTTTAGGGAAGGAAGGGAGTGCTCAGGGCAGTGTGGGCATAGTGGAGTTGGCAAAGCAAAGCACCTGCCAAGAAAGCACCTGCCATGCTTCTGGCTCCTGGCTGGAGAGTGGTGGTTGTGCTGTGAAAAGAAATCATCATTGTGAACCTAAAGGAACCAGACTGCCAATTCAAAAGGAAAGTAGCAGGCTGTGAATTCCTGGATTGATATTTTTAAAGAAATCATTGTGAATACACACTGGGTCATTTTTATCCTGAATGGAGAAGAGAAATAAATACAGGCAAAGTTCTAATTATAGGAAGAACAGAGATGGCGTGTGAATGAGATTTACAGGAGAAATGGCATTTGAAGTCCCCTGGAATTTTTATGCAGGCTTTTTGGCTTATGATGTGTTTTTGTTGTTGTTGTTGTTTTGTTTTGTTTTTTGTTTTTTTTTTTTTTAAAGTGCATTGAAGCCACTTTGTTTTTCTATGTTATCTAGAGCCTGGGAAAGGAGCCACTTTTCCTCTTGTATTGGATTAGCTTGGTCTTAGCCAGTCTCTCAGTCGTGGCCCAAGGGATGTTCAAAGATTCTTGCTTTTATGTGTTCTTTATGGTTACTTTTTGGGGTGTTTCTCAGTGGCCCCCAGTCAGGCTGGCTTAAAGCCTAACCTGTTTTTGTGGCTTGCAAAGATGATAACTTCCACTTTCAAAGTACTTTTGCATCTTCCTTCTTGTGCCCATGGAATATTTGGTCCACTCAGCTAGAGTTAAATAGGCCCTTGAACGTCATCAAAACTTTAAATCAGTCAGACAACTTTTGTGGGTGTGGATAGGCCCACATCCTCATGTCATTTTTTGCCCATGAGAAGTCAAGTTTATTCAAAGGCTGATCAGTTAATAGGTGATCGAAGCATACTGAAGTTCTGACCTGTTAAGATAATCGCCTTGCTTTAGAAGGGTGTGTATCTCTTTGCAAAAAGAAGATAACATTAATATAAAATATCTGCTTATTGGAATTTGATAATCCAAAGAGCTTGGGCTGTTCTACAATTATTTCTCCAAATAACTTTGAGGTGAAAACCTCTGATTTCCTAATGTGCAGAGATGGTAAAACATTCATATTAAGGAGAAGGAAGCCGTGTTTAGAAGAGAAAGTTGATTAGATTTGAATCATCAGCATGCAAAACAGGCTGCAATCATATAAAAGTAGCATATTTGCAAGTTTAAAGGTATTTATAATAGATTTGCATAGCTGTGGGATTTATCAAATATTTCAGTGCTTACACTCTGAGAGAAACTGTGTTTATTGAGATTTGGAGATTGATTGAACATAACCTGTCCCTTGAAACATGCTCAGTCTAGTGAGGGAGGGCAAGATATACACAGCTAAGGTAACTATCAACCCAAGATGTTACCAGAGTGGCAAATGATGGCACTGACGAATGAGAGAGGAATTTAAAAATAGGAGTAGTCACAGAGGGTGAAGAAGATGCTTTGTAGAATAGGTGAGGTTTCAACTGAAGATGCAGATGGTGAGTGGTATTTGTGTTAGGTGCTGGAGGAAGGAGGACATGGTGTTAGTAGAGCCTTGCTCTGCATTAGGGGAGGACCTGTGAAACTTTGGGACCTCCCCTAATGCAGACCTCCCCTAATACTTTGGGTGTAGAGTATAGAAAGCAGGTGCTGGTGGATGCAATGAAATGGGGTTGAGATCAAAGTTATAGTGCTGGCCACACTGAACTTTCAAAGGAGCACCTGTTTAAAGATTCCTAATCTGGAGGTTTCCCAGGTGAACATATCCCCATAACCATTTTCTCACCTGGAAATAGCAATGGGAGAAAACTTGAGGATCTTGATTCATCAGAAAGGTTATCTTGCTGGCTTGTGTTACCATTTGTTCATATTTTTTTATTGGAATGATAGAAAGACCTTAGTATTGGACTCACTTAGGAATTTGGGGACCTGTGGCTGTTTTTGAAGGACAGGATTATCAAGCACTGCTGAAGGAAGTTTCCGAAAGCTCTACCAGAAACCCTTTCCACTCTGATGAAAAATCATGGATGTTGCTCTGTCTTGTTGGGCAGTTGGCCTAAGTCTTAAATAGAAATTGTATATGTTTTCTTAAATGACTTCCCTTCCAATTACTCTACAGATTTCTCTTCGAGGGCGCCTCTCATGTAGAATAGCCTTGTTCTCAGAAGAGTGAGGGGAGGGAATGAAAATCAACTTCCCTATGTGAATGGAATGTTCTGGCCCAGCCAGAAAGAGGTAATCATACAATGAACTACACAAGAATTAGGGGAAAATATTGGTCCAGCCGTTTAGGACCTAGATAATGCTTGTTTATATTTGGCATAGCCAGCTTTCCCACATCCTCTGAGATTGAAAATAGTGTAGGTGTTTATGCCTTCAGGAAATGCCCCCCTTAAAGATATATTTTTTTTTCACCAGTTCTACTGATAGAAAAACATGTTTACCAGAAATAATTTGTATTATTTTCAGCGATATTTAAAAAGTTAAATTATGTCTCAGCACATTTATATGAAGTTCTAGAAGAAGTAAAATGAATCAAAGGTGATAGAAATCAGATTAATGATTGCTTGGAGGTGGATTGACTAGGAAGGGGCACAGGGAACTTTCTGGAGTGATGGAAATGCTTTTTATGTTAATAGAGGTGTTGGCTACAATGGGCGTTTGTCAAAACTAATCAGCTTGTATTGTTAAGTTCTGCATTTATGTAAATTATACTTCAATTTTAAAAAAGCTTTAAAAGCTGTCTTAACATTTTTCTAGCGTTTTAAAAATTCTCAAAACACCTTTCCCAAGTAAGAGAAAGGAACAGTATTACAATTTTCATTTAGTTACTCCTGAAAAAAAAATTTGAGGAAAATTTTAGCAGCATTAAGGTGTGGGCCTTTCCTTAGACTTTGATGTGTCACTTTTCTTTTATGGGAAGAATGGTAAAACAACTCTTGAAACAATGAAGCTGACTTTGTTTGTCTGGGTGCATCCCCCTAACCCCAGGCTTCCCTCAAACCCACCCCTCCAGTGTGCTTCTGACTGGGGTTTGGGTATCAAAGTATTCACTGGATGAAAAAAAGCTATAGTCATCCTTAGATGAACTTTTTCTGTCTTGCTACTTGTGCCCTTGGGTAGACTGTAGACCTCATAAAGCCTCCATACCCCTTCTCAGTCCAGTTGACAGGTAAAACTTCAGGGGTGATAAATAGGAACTGGCCTGAATAGCCAAGCACTCACAGGGAGCATGCCATCTTTTCAGTCACAGACTTCCTCTTTAGTGCCTTACAAATGGGGTGCAAGAAGGGGTGGGGATGGGAGTATTGAAGTTCACCCAGGTGTTTGCCCAATCTCCAACAGGGTTAAGATTTAAAAACTACTTCCTTGGACCCTGAACCCACTTAGATGCTGTTGATTGTAAAGACATGAAAATTGCAAGGCCCTCAGATAGAAACTGTTGAAGTGGTTTTATTCCATCGTTCTCAAACGCTACCAGGTGTAAGCTGCTCTGCTCCCAGCTCTGGGCCAAAGGTGAGATTCACTCTTGGGGCACGGTGAAATTGTATCTTAGCACATTTATGTGAAGTTCTAGAAGAGGCAAAAGTAATCAAAGGGCTCCAGAGCTGATTGGGTTGGTCATAGAGGGACACAGGTGGGATTTGTTCTCAGCCTAGAGCCAAGGCCTGCAGAAGACTGTTTATGAGTGGGGAAGGGCATCTGCCCCCTTTTATTATTGTCCTTTCCTTGGGGTGGAAGTTATAAGCCCTTGGTGTGGTATTCGTAATCCCTACTTTGTTACAAAGAGATGCATTTCTTTCTTTTCTTAACTATAGAAATGCAAACATAAGCAAGCTTGATTTCCAAGCAGGGGCTGTTCAGGCTCTGTAACTGCCTCTCTCTTGTTGGAAACTTCTCAAGGATGGAGTCTTTATCTGTTTTGTTCAGCAGTGAATCTGTCCCCAGGTACTGGGGCAGTGCAAGATAGGTGCTTACTAAATATTAGTGGAATTGGGAGGACCACACAGTCCTGGGTGTGGCAGTACCTAGTTAAGAACAGTGGCAAATATAGTTAGGATCTCTCAGTTCCTTTTGCTCCTCACAGGAAGGAAACCTTTTTCTGTGGGGGAAATCAGGGCTCTTTAGGCCCCCATGGAGGATTTTTCCCAATAATGTCTCTGCCATTCATTCATTCATTCATTCAATGTGTGAGGCACTGTGCTTTACTCTTAGAATGAGTGAATGAATGAATGAATGAAATCACATGGCAGTGTCCATGTCCTCGTCTTTACACAGGAAGTTGAACTAGAATATCTCTGAAGAGGGATAGTGTGAGGTATCATTTTTCTCTTATCTCCAGCCTCAGTCTCGAGACCAAAACAGCTGGCCTGGCTATACAAGGAAATAGTACTGAACGACTCTCACTGGTACTGAGGCCACCCCCACCACCCCCATGAAGGGCTCCAGCTCACAGAAAAATGAGCATCGTGCCCATGGTGCACCTGTGATGGGAAGTGTGTCCCCAGGTGATGAGCAGTGGTTTTATTGTCTGCCCCTCCACTTACTGCGTGGTTAATGATAGGCCTCTGCCATTTTCCCATAGGCCACTCCTCTCAGACTGTGCTGTGACAGTGATACTGACATCTGAGGGTGTGGTGAGGTGAAGATACGTCTGTTTTCCCAGCAGACAGCCTGCTTTTCCTACACATCAGGAAGGCTTCCCTCAGGGATCTTGGGCAGGAGCCACTTATTACTAGGAATAGGAATGTTCCAGACATCTTCAAACTAAGTGGGTTGGAATTGGCCCAGCTGCCCCGTGCTGTTGGGGATTATGCCAGGGACTGCTCATTTGTGGTTCATGCCCTTGATTTTCTCCTCCTGCTATGTGACTCCTGGGAGAGAGAAGGACATTTTCTGGTTTCTTATTCAGTACCAGCACAAAGGACTCCACTCTACAAATCCTGTGACTATTGATACTGAGACTCATGGTGAATCTTCCTAACCATCTAAGCCTATAAAAAGCTCCTTGAAAAAATAATATGTGTCAGTTGAGTTGGCATAGAAACATGGAATGATTTCAGTGGAAATGCTGTGAAATGCCACGATTTGGTATCAAATAGTCGTTGGGACAGTTGTGCATGAATGCCGTCATCTGGATCCTCTCCCAAAGATTTTGTGATTGTGCAAATGTAATTGCCACTCTGTAAGTCTGTATCCTACAAGTTTCCTTATAAATGCTCTAAACATATCGTTCTGGTTATCTCCATTCCACAGGCTCCATCAGCAACCCCCTTTCTCATACACACCTGTCCCCTAAGTATGGCTGCCATTTCTTCTTCTAAAAGCCTACCTTAATTTTGATTTCTTTTTTCTCAAAGCCTTCCTTTAGCACCCCAGATCTCAGTGAGCTCAACTTTGTGTAACAAGTTTGATGTGTGCTAAGTCATGGTGTTTTCTCATCTGTTTACATTGCATTGCTAATGTTTAGTCATACCTTTCTATCTTGGTAGAGTATTCACTTCTTGAGGAAAACTAAGGACATGTCCTATACAGTTCTATGTCCCGCAGCCCCTAGTGAAGATTTGTAATGCATATATACTTCTAACACAGATTGAGATGCTGCCCTAAAGACGACAACTGTGAAGTGTGTTAATTATTCCCATCATGCAGATAGGAATAAAACGGGGTTCATTTTGGTAGGACAAATTTGAATAACGTCACACAACTACTAAGTTTCAGGATAGAAAAAATTCGAACTGGACTTTTGACTCAAATTTTCTTTTTCTTTTTTGTTTAAATTGTTTTAGCTTTTACATTGTATTTATTAATTTGGATTGGTAATACAGACTTTCCTCAACTTAAAATGGGATTATGTCCCAATAAACCCATCATAAGTTGAAAATATCATAAGTTGAAAATGTATTTAATACACCTAACCTACCAAACAGCATAGCTCAGCCTAGCCTACCTTAAATGTGTTGACAACACTTCCATTAGCCTATAGTTGGGCAAAGTCATTTGGCAAAACAGTATACTGAAGAGTGTCGGTTGTTTACCCTCATGATCACATGGCTGACTGGGAGCTGAGGTTTACTTCTGCTGCCCAGCATTATAGAAGTATCGTACTACCTATTGCTAGTCCAGAAAAAGATCAAAATTCAAAATTTGACGTATGGTTCCTACTGAATGCATATCACTTTTGCATCATCATAAAGTCAAAAATCCTAAGTCGACCTATTGTAAACTGGAGACTGTCTGTACGTGCACATGGTAAAACAATTCCAAAGGTTGTATTATACCACACCATACAGCTTGTAACTTAATACTTGCTTGTTTTCAAACTGCCCTTATTTTCCTCCAAGAAGCCAGTTTGCTATTCTGACTTCTGCTGTACTACTAGTGGCTCTATTACAAAATCCAGGGCCAATTTTTTTACGCTTCTGTCACCCATCCCTGCTAGTTGATCACTCAAGGCCAGCTCAGACCTCAAAGGGCCTCAAATCCAAATCTGCCTCATCCATTCTCACTGCTCCCCCGATTCAGCCTTCCCTCCTTACCCAGATATCATAGTCTCGCTGCCCTTCCTACCTACCTACCCCCTTTCGGTTCATCTTAGGGTAACTTAGAACCCTTCAGAAATGTACGGGAAGCTCTTACACTTTCTGATTGAGTTCTTAGCCTACAGATAAATTCTTAACTATATATTTTTAGGCTGTTTAGTTAGTTTGGTAGTCTGGGGAAACCATTCTCAGTTTTTAGATAATGCTTTTAAATGCATAAAATAAAACACATAAGATTATAAAGGGAACGATTTATATTGAAATAGTTATCAAATTATTTTAAGACCAAATTTTGATATAGTAATCTATGGGTATCCTTATTAATAGACTAAATAGCAAAGGTCTCCCAGTAGGTGTAATAACTATCACCATTTCAAAGCAGCAATGAGCACATACGATATTTTGAGATACCCATAGCATCTATGATGTGATATGAAAATATCTGTGGTTTGTTTGGTGATGAGTCACAGGTCCTTCTAATATTGGTGTGTTACTTACCCTACATTCATAACCAAAGCAGATGCCAAATTTCAGTTAGAGGCTAATGAAAATGAAGTATTAATTTTGTCTGTTTGCATTTGTGGATCCCAGGTAAACACCCCCTTCTTTAGCCTGAATCTCAAGGCTCTATGTGGTCTTTTTTCTTGTTCCCTGTTAACTTTAAAGCCATTCAGTCTCCCTGTGTGGGCTCTGCATGCTACACTATACAGATGGGAGGCAAAATTGGAAACCACCATGTCTAACCTGACCCATGTATCTCTGCTCTTTTGTTTGTATCTCTGCAGGTAGAGGAAGGATGGTGGGAAGGTGTTCTCAACGGGAAGACTGGAATGTTTCCTTCCAACTTCATCAAGGAGCTGTCAGGGGAGTCGGATGAGCTTGGCATTTCCCAGGATGAGCAGCTATCCAAGTCAAGTAAGGAAGTCTACCCTACCAAGCAGGAGAGGGGCGGGGGACCGGCAGGCTGTGCTCCAGCCTCCCTTCTGTTCTGTATCCTATGCTGAGAGGCTATAGTAAACGCTTACGAGTATTTTTTTGGTTATACTGCCTTAACCCACTGTGGTTTAGGAAGTTGATCACTATAAAGGTGTGACCCGTAGCCACACATTCTGTATGTCTCTGGATAGGTAACTGCCAGCCTTCATGCCCTGGTAATACTGTCTCATGGGTGGCCCATGTTGCTGTGCCTCCATATACTTCTAGAGTGTTGCTTACTGTAAGTTCATAATTATTTAAAAAATGAACCAAATGGGATTGTCAGTATTTCTCAGCATCCCTTGAGGGACTTGGAGAAAAATTATCAAAGAAAAAAAAATTACTGGTGGTGAGAAGTGAAGTGCTATGACAAGATGAGTGCATGCCAATCCCCTTAAAAGTAGGTCAAGACAACTGAGAGTCCAGGTCCCACCTTGGGTGGTGAGCATGTGTGTCCTTCTACGATGGTGACAACGAACTTCAGGTCTTTCTTTCTCCAGGGCCTGAAGGTCTCCCTCCAGCTTCTCTGCTGCCCTTTCCAGCTCACGGAGCAAAAGGTCAGGACCGGGAAACTTCGTTCTCCCAGTCACTAACCCAACTGTGGGCGTCTGTGTATCTCTTGTGCCGTCTTGAGCCAAGGTCATGGGCATGAATGTTGTAGGAGGCTCGACTGTGCAGCACTACCTGGGGTTGCAGAATTTCCTTTCTGACAAGAGGAGGGCAGCTTAGTCCTGTCCAAATCATTCTTAAATGTCTTCCTTTTTCATTTGGAAAAACCTGACTTGAGTGGTGTTCTCGTGTTAGTTTGTGTCTCATTTATTTAACCAGTAGTATGATTAGACAAGTGTCTGATTTGGAGGTAACGCCATTTCCAGAGAAGTGCTCAAGCGACTTCCTTCACTTGGTGTCTCAGCAGCTCTGGATGATGTAGCCTGACATACCGAGAAACAGCAGCACTTGCTGGTTATCCAGTGGCTTCAGCAGTCCTCCTTCCCTCCAGTGCCAAAGCCTGGGACCCTACTACCCCTGAACCCCATTCCATCCTAGAGTCTATGGTAGGAAGCACTGGAAGGGGTTGGGGGGGAAACGAGGTGTCTTGGAGCTCCTGTTGCCTTCTCTGGCTCAGGGCAGGGGGATTCTCTATTAACATGGCCCAGCTGATGAGTACTACTGGGAGGGGAGAAGGTGTCCTTGACCTCCCATTAGTGGAAATTACTATTGCTTTCAAAATCCGTATTAGAATTCTAGCTGCCCTGGTGTCTTCTTTTGTACTCTGGAATAACTATTGTACCTGGTAATTAGATCCCATAATAACAATACTCTATGTCAGGGACATTGTGGATTAAATGGGATTTTTTGGAGGGAGGACCAAATTGGGTCATTATAACATTATTTCCATGAATAAATTCATTACAAGTTCCAGTGGCAATAATGTGCATAAACCACCTTGCTCCATAGCAGACCCATAATAAATGGTAGCTCTCACTGTTAGTCAAGATAACTGTTGAGACATAACCAGTTAGTATCAGTTGCTTGGAGGTTGCTTGCATACTGAGCGATAGCATGTTGTCTGAGGCATTGTGACTGCATTTGGAAATTACTTTGGAGTTCCTCTACTGATGCAGAGGAGGAGATCTGGGGAAGTATTAGACAACCTCTTTGGAAAAGTCTTGACATATTGGTGTCCTGCCATCTTAGCTATGCTCTCAGAGCTGGAAGATCAGAGGAGTAATGCCTCTTGTATCTTTAGAACTATTGAAACAAATTGACTTCTCTCATTCCAAGTCAGTAATATGGACAGTTCACCCTGTCTGACCCCTCAGCTAAAGGCATATGGTGCTGCAATTCCTGGTACAGAGGATTAGGAGGTTGGGCGGAATGGTCTTCCCATTTAGCATTATGTCATCACCTGCTCAGAAGGGGCATTTTCTCTTCTGGAGACTGTTCCCCCCACACACTTACTGAATTAAAAGCCTTCCATTTCAAGACCAGGAGAGCCCAGTGGTTTCAGCAGCCGTGTTTAGTTGCCATTTTTGAGGGGATTTTGAATCCCCCGGAGAGGCATGGTCCCCTAACAAGGATGGCTGCTTCTGATAAAGGATACATGGCTTTTGTAATCCTCCTGCATGTACAGTTAAGGAAAAGAGGGCCCATCTCTCCATCGGTTGGTTCATATCCATCTATCTATCCATCCTTCTTTCTCTCCTTCCTTCTTTCTTCCTTCTATTCTTCATTCATTCTATCTTTATTGACACCCCATTGTTACTAAAACACTGTCCAAGGCGCTGACGATATACAGAGACAAATCAGACAGGGTCCCTGCTTTCAGTAAGCTCACACTGCAGAAAGGGGACATGCAAACCCGAGTTCAGCAAAGTGTCCAGGTGCTCTGCAAAGTAAGCATCTGAAGAAGAGTGGGGCACAAAGAGGCCAGTCCCATGGGGATGTGGGGCTTCATAGAAGAGCAGATGTGAGAATAATGAATAGCTTGCTAAATTGAAGTAATTCCCTGAAAGAGAGAAATAGTATCTCTCAGTGTTCTGACAGAATTTCCAGTAGCAGGCCAGGCATGGTGGCTTATGCCTATAATCCCAGCACTTTGGGAGGCCAAGACAGGTGGATAGCTTGAGCCCAGGAGTTCGAGACCAGCCTGGCCATCATGGTGAAACCCTGTCTCTACTAAAAACAAAAAAACAAAAATTAGCTGGGCGTGCTGGCACATACCTGTAATCCCAGCTACACAGGAGGCTGAGGCATGAGAAGTGCTTGAACCCAGGAGGCAGATGTTGCAGTGAGCCATGATCACATGACTGCATTCCAGCCTGGGCTACAGAGAGAGACTATTAAAAAAAAAATAAATATATATATGTATATATATACACACACACACACACACGTATGTATATATATGTATATGTATATGTGTGTGTATATATATGTGTATATATGTGTGTGTATATATATGTTTATTTGGTATTTGCATTCTTCACATTTCTGCTTCCAGAAAGTATTTGAAGTAGTTACTGAGTTGAATTTTGTGTACCAATGGATGAATATGATAGAAGAAACATTGGCATTATATTTATAAGGGAGTATGCCAAGACTGCTTGACACATGGTAGGTGTTTAATAAATGCTTGTTGAATCCCCTTTTACTATAAGGAGGCATTTTTATTTTTGAATGACAGGTGAAAATCTTTTGAACTTGCTTTTCTCTTATTCTGATGTATTTTTCCATATCGTGGTTGGTTATGAAAGTCTCTAAACTTTCTTAGATCTTTGTTTAGGGTAATCTAGTCTATCAAGGAAAGAATTGCAACGATTGTATTGGTGGATATTTTATCCATTTTATCTCAGAGAGGAAAATTTATAGTTATGTAGTAGCAGAAACTTTTCACTGCATATTTAAATTTGAAAACATCTTTACCATTTTCAGAACTTATGAAACCTTAAAGGTAGTTTTTCAAAAAAGATTCTTATAAACTTTTTTATTATTGAAAATTTCTAACATAAACAAAAATAATAATAGTATAATGAACCTCTGTGTACCTATCACTCAGCTTCAGCAATTATCAACCTTTGGCCAATTTGTTAAAATTATAGCCCTCTGCACGCTTTGTCCATATTATCTTGAAGGCAAACCCCAGATATTATATAATTTCATTCATAAATATTTTAACATGCATCAATAAAAGAGTGTCTTTAAATACCATTTATCTCACACACATAAAATTATGGCAAGTCCTTAGAATAATTAAACACATGGTCACTGTTCACTTTCCCCTAAAGTCTTCTTTATTACAATTCATTTGAGTCTGTATCCAAATAAAGTACATACGTTGCAGTTAGTCAGTATGTCTCAAATCTGTTTGAATCTATAGATTTCTCCTTCATATCTCCATTTTTTCTTGTAATTTTTTTTGCTAAAGCAACTGAGCCCCTTTGTCTATTAATTTCTCACAGCGTGGTTTTTGCCGATTTCATCTCTGCTGTGTCATTAAATCTGTATTCCTATAAATTGATCATTAGATCTGGGGACTTGATTAGATTAGATATAAATATAAAGCCTGAATATATATATATATATATATATATATACACCTGAATATATATATAAAACCTGAAAATATATATATATATATATATATATATAGAACCTCAAAAAAATATATAGAGAGAGAGAGAGCGACAGAGATTGAGTGCGCATGCGTGCGTGCGCGCGAGAGTAAACCTGCCACCTAGGTGGTAATGGATAATCCACTTGGAGGCTCATAATGTCTGGCCGTCCTACTTTTTGAATGTTAGCAGCCATTGATAATTGTCTCCCAAACCTAGTTACTCATTAGGACTTGCAAAGAGGTTTCAACCAGAAATTTAAAAATAATAATAAAATGGGCTCCCGTGTAACAGATCAATAGTCCAAAAAAGTGTTTAGTAAATTAGGTTTTTAAAAATCAAAACAGCCAAGTGGTTGTGCTAATAGTGTAGGCAGAATCTTATGATGTTAAGGTGGAAAGGAATTTAGATATTGTTTAACTCAGTGTCAGATGAGAACACTGAAGCCCAGTGAAATTAACTCCCAGGCTTCTGAATGATGGGGAGAAAATGACATGCAAGCCTTCCATACACATTCTGGTGCTGCCTCCATTACACAAATAGTTTACCTTTCCACAGGTCATCTGACAAATTTCAAGCCTGAGTACAGTTTAGCTTATTTCTTCTTATTGTCACGGATCATGATTAGTTAATTGCCTTTTCAGTTACAATTTTGCACATGCTACTGTTGACTAAATAATGTGCAGTGGCAAAGAAATCCAGATACGACTGTTGTCCAATTTCAATTTCATACATATTTTGCCTTACATTTAAGACATAAATATGTCTTTTCTTTCACATCCTTTGATATTATTTGCTTTCAAATAATGGTTGTAAAACTAAAAGTGTCCCTGTTTTTTAATTCTATAGCTACGGAAACATTTTCAGTTATTTCTCACAATCTTCAGAGGGAGAAAGTTTGCATTTTCTTTCTGTAACCATTAATAACCATGAGTTTTCTGTTGTTATTGAATTTCTCATTTTCCTGATTCCTTATTTAAAAAGTTGAGGTTCTGATAATTTAGTGACTTCTCAGGCTAAGACAAAGATGAAGATGGAGGCCAGGTGTGGTGGCTCACACCTGTAACCCCAGCACTTTGGGAGGCTGAGGTGGGAGGATCACTTGAACCCAGGAGTTTGAGACCAGCCTAGGCAACATGGTGAAACCCCATCTCTACAAAAAAATAGAAATTAGCTAGCTATGGTGGCATCTGCCTGTGGTCCCAGATACTCAGGAGGCTGAGGCAGGAGGATTGCTTGAACCCAGGAGGTCAAGGCTGCAGTGAACTATGATTGTGCCATTGTACTCGAGCCTGGGCGACAGAGCAAGACCCTGTCTCAAAAAAAAAAAAAAAAAAAGAGAGAGAGAGAAAGATGGTTTTTAAAAATGTATAGCAAACCACTGCCATGATGCAGAAATAATTGTGTTTCATTAGCTGTAAGAAATGGATTGCTCAGCGTCCCTTGCATATAAAAATGAGAGCCAGTCTGACAAATCCCACTCTGTGGCATCATTAGACTTTTTTTCTTCTTAATATTAGATGATATTTGTTTGGAGTATGATGTTCTATTAGCAATGAAGAACGATGAGCAAATTGATGTGATAGTTTCAGGCAAAATTAGATGCTAGCATAAGTGTATAGTTTTGTGTGTAAATTTTAAAACTCTTCCCTTTTATAGTGTTTGCTGCCTTCAAGTACTAATATTTAACAGTGACAGTATACTATTTCCCCCAATAAGATCAACGTCACTCATATTCATAACCTTTCCAGTTGGCTGCCTCTTTTGCTCTTCACACAGGACACCTATGTGTCCTCACCCAGCCCCAGCCCAGACTACATCTCAAATTGCCTTGCTGCCAATGCACAGAGAGACTTTGCAGAAAGGCTTAACCATTCAGAGACATCAGAGCCATGGTCTACCTCAGTGACTCTCAGGCTTGGTGTTAGGGAAGAACACATGGAAGTTTTAGTGTACTTAAAGGAACATTATCGAAATACTGCCTTTTAAAAAAATCTTACACTTCCTTTTTTTGTGACACTTGAGAGGACTGCTGTTGTTAACTTTTGGAGGGCCTAGCTCACAAAACAGCTGTGTTCTGAGGAGTAATGGTGACTTAATGACTGAAGTTAAGCAGAATTGCCCGAATAAAAACTAGCCACTATTACTTGCTGCACTTTTGTCATCAAAGTCCTCAAGAGCTTCAAATCTAGCAAGAACATTTGAAACTTTGTTAGTCTTCAGATTATTCTTACACAGCCAGTGATTTGAATGCCTAAGTTTTTGCTTTAATTGGATAGAATGCATCGGTCAAAAAGGGCACATTTCAAAAGGAGGGTATACCACCATGGCTGTAGGACACGGAAATTGGAAATACCTGATCCCATTTAAGTTGTTGGTCTTCTGATCATTCACAATTCCTTTCCTATATGGGGAGTGCCAAGGCCCAGAAGCTGACAGTGTGGTTTCTCTTGGGTTTCCCATTTTAACATGGAGTGTTTCTAAGAAGTGAGACAAGTTGCTCTCTCCCTTCACTTAGTTCTACTCCCTGCTTCTCTGTAAATGTAGCCTAGCTTTTTCATCCTCCAGACTTATTAGGAAGCTGTATGACTGGCCTCCAGTTTGAATATTTAATTAACAAGCCATAATAAAATTTATTTCTCAGATAATTTAAAGTAATATGTTTATTAATTGAGTTTGCCTTTAGCAAATCATTTTGCCTGTCGGTGGTACTCTCTGTAGGGCATTTGTGTGTGTGCGTGTATGTGGGTGTGTGTGTGGGTGGGTGTGGGAGGGTGGGAGGATGGGTTGGAGTACACTCAAACCAGGGCAGTATGTGTGTATTCTGTATAGTTGCTCATGGTTCCAGAGATATTTGGGCTTTAGCCAAGTGTTCAGCCTTATGCTATTGACAATCTCTACCTGTAACAGCAAAAAAAGATAATTTGACATTTGACACTGGGTGAGTCCTGTGTCCTCATGCTTAAGTACAGTTTCATGACTGACACAGCAGAATCCCAATTAAGATGTTTTTGAGAAATAGGGTTTTCTGGTGTCCTTGGTTCTAAGCAGAAAACCCCGTATGTTTATGTGGATGCCACTGTTGGTTTCAAACCTCAGTGGTGAAACCCCCCTCACCAGTATATTAATACATTTT
Source organism: Pan paniscus (assembly GCF_029289425.2). Taxonomy (NCBI): domain Eukaryota; kingdom Metazoa; phylum Chordata; class Mammalia; order Primates; family Hominidae; genus Pan; species Pan paniscus. Next base: position 21,491,568 of record NC_073272.2, on the reverse strand, counting down.
CTTGCTTAAAGGTACTGAGGGTGACAGATCTTTTAAAGAGAATTCTGTGTCTTGTTTAGAATCTTGGGGACATGAATATTCGTTTTTATCATGTAGGTCTCTAGGGGTAGAAGATAAAGGATAATGTGTCTAAATCTGTATTATGCATAGATCGTATTCTCCAAAGAGAAGCTTGTGCTGTACAATTGAGTTAATTAAGGAGTCCAATTGATTGGATTCCCTCTGGTTAATTGAAGTTTTCCTATTCTTTAAGTTACAATGTTGAAAGGGCTTCCAGGTTTAAACTGGGCATAATGTCCATGCCAGTCATTTGCAGAGGCAAGCCCCAATTTCTGGGTGCTTATGCCATACTGGTTGCATGGGGACTTTGGGCTCATTCTGTAACATTCTTAAATCCTGCCTAATGGTCTCTACTTAATTTTGTGGATGAAGCTCTTGCAGCAGATTCATTGAAGGCAAGTTCAGTTAAAGACTCTTCCTCTTCCTTCTTTTGCCATCATTTGCTCCCTCCTCCCCCCTCTCTTGTTTTTCTCTCCCCTTCTCTTCTCTCATTCACTGTCAGGAAAGACTACCTTTGAAGGGACAATTCTGTATCGAGCTGCACCGGGAAAGACGGAGGGCCACAGACGCTATTACAGTGAGTGACCTTAACAGCAGAAGGCAATTGTAAAGATAAGATCTGGGTACTTGTGTTTTTTGATGCAGCTGCCCTTTCCTGAGCTGCTCATGCTTATGCCAAGTGTCTGTGTGAATTTCTGATCCAAGGACATGGACTTATTTGTCTAAGTAAGTGCCATCTCCTTGGTGTGTGCTAAGAAGCATTCCCAGCACCAGCCCCTGGCGCTTTTGTTTGCTTTCTGCCTCTATCATGTATGTGATATGCGTGCATGAGCCATACGTGCAAACAAAGGAGCAGTAGCATTTGTCATGGCATATGTATTTGTACCAGTTTCTCTGGGCTTCTGGGGTGGTGTAAGATGGCTTCCTGCAGAGATGTCAACCTCTCATGGTTATTGCTTTCTCTGAGTGGGTCACTGGAAACCAATAAACCATTTTGTCATTGTGTGGTTCAAAGAAGTAAGAATTTGGCATGAAAGTCCATGCCAGAAATGGCATTTTGCTTTGCTCACTCAGCCAATCACCACATGGCAGACTTTTTTTGGCAGGACCAATGTGTAGCCTTTTGTGTTGTGAAATAAGGCTGCCAAAAGTTGAGGGGAAGGAGATGAATGAGATGCCCTTAGAACAGTTCTTGCCACACAGTGAGCTCCATCCATGTGAGTGTTAAATTAAAAATAGATAAAAAATATCTCATGGATCTCAACTGATCAATGCTGGAAGACTGGGTACATTCCACAAAATTGGACAGTTAAAGGACTCTCAGAAACAAAACTGAGGAGGCGTTGTTCTTTTTTTTCACCTTGAAGGAAAAGCATCCACCTTTGTGTGCATATACACATATGCATACATACCTATGTGTATGGATATGATGAGAGAGAACGTTGAAACATGAACACCAGAGCCATGCTTCACAAACTGGGGTCAAGTTTTTTTTCCTTGCCACTCCACCATGGGAAGATGCATGGCCCTACTGCACATGACCTCACTGCACATGCAGTGTGCCACCTGTGCCTCACTGTGGGAGTTTGACAGCACCTAGATTGCTCTGTGCCCTGGTCATTTAGATGACTCCACCACCAGCCACATGTCTGGAAGTTACACCAGTGCACACTGTTAAAACACTAAAGCATCGCCCCAGACACCACACTTTCTGTAGTTCTCTCACCACTGCCTACCTGTAATGAGCCCTTCATGAACCAGCCCCCGTCCACAGTCCACACTCTGGGTTGCACCACCCAAGAGTGTAACCTGGCATTCTGGGCCTGACGTGGGGACATTTTATGGGATAATGTGCATGATGGGCACGAGTCACTAAAAGATATATCACTAAATGAACATGAAAATGAAAAGTCACCTTTCTTTCCCTCTAAAGGGAAGGAACTAGACTTTGAATTATTTTACCAACACGGATAGTTAGATATTTAATTTATACACTTAAAAGTGATAGAACCAGCCTGCCAGAAGTTCTGGAAGAAAAATCTGCTGTGTGTTTCCTTCCCGGGCCATGCTTGTGTGGTTGAATGACTGTGCAACCTCTCTCTGTGTAACGTAGAGTATTTCTCACGGTGATTAGTATAAACATATTAAGATGAGCCCAGAAGACAGTAAATCCCAAAAACCAGAAGCTCAGTGAAATGAGGATGGCAGTGGCTGAAAATATTATGGTTCTAGCTAATGGTGAATGATAGAAGAACCCTTGAAATTCTTCTCTTTGAAAAACTAAAATAGACTTGCCCTAATCTGTTTGCCCTGCTGCCTTCTGGTGGTGATGAGGGGAGCGTGCTGAGGGAGGGGAGTGGTGATGGTTTCTTTCCACTAATGGTTTCTTTATTTCACCCTTGAATGGCTCTTTCCAAGCCAGAAAGGAATATACAAGTCATTTATCACATAGAAAGAATCCATACGGCAAAATGAGAACATGTTAAGGGGGAAATGACACAATATTTAGACTCCAAAATTATATCTCCAGCAGGGATATTTGCAAAAACAATGAACAGATAAACACACAAATGGATAGCTAATGGGGGAGGGTTCTTGATGTTTACACACTCTAATCCTTCCTGTGAATTGCAGCCGACCCCCTTGTTGTGGGCTGTTCCCCATTCGGTCCTGTGTTTTTGCTCACAAATGCTGGTTTTCAGTTAATTAAAATGTACACTGGGGACCTTCCTCCTCCCCCACCCTTTTGGCTTAAAAATACCATTTTATGGAAAATGACAACAACAACAAACAAAACCATTGTTTTAAGGATTTGATTCTGAAACGTGTTAGCAGTTTATAATGACCTTTCTATATTTTGTCTGTTTTCATTTAACAGTTTCTTCCTGCACTGAGACTTCCTTATTTGAATGACTTCCACATTTTATGAGATTTTATGTGAGCAAGTATTTGGTGTATCATTCTTATGGACTAGGAGGCCACCTTACCTGTAGGAAGATAATGCACAATTGGCTAATAGAGAACAACATTTGATGGCGTACTTTCATTTCAAGGGCATGGTTATGATCAGGAGTTATGTAGTAAATGTTCAGGAGCTATTCTACACATCTAGAGGCTTTCAGAGACAGGTTAATGACAGAGTTTAGTATTCCATAAAATATTCTTTGAATCCTGCCCTTTGATGGCATAATTGATATACTGACCATCAAAGGAAGAATACACCCAGAAATTAACTAGACACAAATAGGCTCTTCCTTTTAGGAACATGATTGTGGGCAGAGCCTTGGGAAAAAAGAATCTGGGGAGGTAAGTGTCCATGTTGTCTTGCTAATAACTATTTTATGACTTCCAAACACATGCCACAGAAGATCAAAGGAAGAGTGTCATGTCCCCAGTGTTCTTCTTTGGAAAGGGATTCAGCTTTGGGAAAACACTGGTGTTTAAAGGAGAGAAGAAGGGCTGTAGGTTTGGGGGATTCTGGCCTCTGGGAGGACGGCTTCCTTTCCCTCTTTAACAAACATGATCGTCTTGCTAGTGAAACCGTCTTAATGTCAAGTTTGGTTTAATGCTTTCCTAGAGAAACATGTCTGCATGCATTTATTCCTTGTGAAGCCATCCAAAAAGACTGAATTCTTTGGCAGTTATAATTTTGTGTGGTTTCTTTAATTGCTAATTTGTTTAAATGGCTTTTAGTTTTACAGTTTCCCTTTAGGAAATGTTACTTTCATTGCTAATTGCTAATTGACATGAGTCATAGAGATTGGAGGTACAGTATGTGGTACTGACTGGGTGGGGAGGCAACAAGGTGGGTGGGAAGGGTTGCTATTGCACAGGCTATGGGAAAACAAATTTGGATCAAAACCAGGCTCCCGGCTAAAGAGGGGTGAATTTCACATGTACAAAGATATCTGCTTTGGAATTAGATTTTCTGAAAAGTTGTTTTGATTCACATCTTAAAATTAAAAGTAAGGGGTGGGGAGATCAAACAAAACTCAGAGCCAGTCAAACTACTCAACATACTGAATACAAAAGCCTAGTGCAAGTTATCCTGTGCCCAGTCACACTTTTAGAGGTGGTTCCTGGCTGGTTGTGAAGTTCTTCTTCAGGGCTCTGGCTGATTTCTGAGCTCTTTCTCTCCCCATCCCCACTCTTGACAGGTTTAAGGGAAACCACAGGCTCCGAGAGTGATGGGGGTGACTCAAGCAGCACCAAGTCTGAAGGTGCCAACGGGACAGTGGCAACTGCAGCAATCCAGCCCAAGAAAGTTAAGGGAGTGGGCTTTGGAGACATTTTCAAAGACAAGCCAATCAAACTAAGACCAAGGTCAATTGAAGTAGAAAATGACTTTCTGCCGGTAGAAAAGGTATGTTCGACAGTTTCTATTTGATTTCAACTTAATGTGGAATATCCAAAAGTACATTGTGGGGTTTGGTGCTGGAGGCTTCCAATTCCTCTTTTAGGGTTTCCATGTCCTCATGTACTAGTTGTTTGTCCTGTCTTCTTTTTTAGCTCTCCCTCTGTGTGGGAACGACTTCCCTCGAAAGGCTCATGCTCTAGTTTGCTGCTTTCTTTCTTGCTGATCTCTCTAGGGAATGCTTCTCAGGATGACTTTGGAAATGGACCAGTACTTCTCTATCTGCTTCCCAGAAAAACCCCTCATTCCTGGACCTGCCTAAGTGCATGACCCTGACACTTTTCAGACACTGGCCAATCTCTCTCCTCTCCTTGTACATTTCTCTAGTGCTTTGTGCTTGGGTGTGCTGACTGTGGTTCTGCACTAGAGTGAAGGAATTGTGCACCTTTTCTCTAAGAGTTAGTTGGAGATAATTTCAGACTGTTGAAAGGAAGTCTCCCGCAGGTGTGAATGATGGAGATGGCCTGTGCTGTGACTCCCTGGGTTGTTCCCTTCAGGAAGCTGGCTGTTTCCTTCTGCCTCTGGTTCTGGGCTAGTGAGAGGCAGGCAGCATGTTGCTGCTGAGTACGCGGTTACCACAGCAACACACCCAGAGCCCTCGCGCTTGTGGCTGCCGATGACGTCTACTGTGGTATACTTCTAAGCATTGTAGCCTTGCTTAGGAGTTGATAAATACTGTGGAATTTTCCAAATTATAATAAGCTACTCTCGTGCTGTGCTTAAGGCATGTTTGTTAATTCGATTTAGTGCTGAAATTTTTGCTTTGACATTTGTGCCAGCAGATTTGGGGGACGGGGTATTGGCAACCTCTCTAATTCAGGTTTATGGGTGGCTTTTAAGTGTTGTTGTTTTTTCTTTCTTTCTTTCTTTTTTTTTTTTTGGTGGGATAACATTTTAAAGGTTGCATCATCTTCTGCAGCTGTAGGACATCCACCCCTCCACCCGCCCTCAGCAACCTTGCCCAGTGTCATCATGCATTAGAAGCAGAATCTGAAAAGGAAACTTTTCGAACACTGAATCCCTCTAGAGATGAGTCAGGCAGAAAGGGCAGATACCTAGAAATTAAAAACCGTTTCATTTAAACTTTTTTTTTCAATGTTGAAGTTTCTTTGAGTCAGCATTGTTCCTTTCAGCAATCAATATATGATATTTTTCAAGATCTGAAAACTAGTGTCCCAGCTCTTGAGCTCACTTCTGTTGCATATGGTCACATTCAGATTCCTGTGAACATTTACAAAAGAGCAAGTCCCCATCTTGGAAAGGAACAATGGATGCAGTTTTTCTTCTTTTATTCAAGTCGTTGAAGTGAAAACGACCATTGACTCAGTCAGCAAACAGTTCATTCCTTTTGTTTGTTTTATGATTCCTGGCCTTTATCTTCTTTGTGTAGGAGGACTGTGTGTGTGTGTGTGTGTGTGTGTGTGTGTATGACTCTTATTATTGCTATTAATATTAGTTTTAGCTGCCAATAATAAATTGAGTTACTGTTGATAGCAATGTCAATGTCAAATAGAATACTTGAAAGTTTTTATCTCAGCACATTTCTTTCCTGAACCTCAGAGCTGTATGTCCAACTGCCTGCTTACTTCAGTATCTCCACTTGAAGATCTTAAATTCATATCCGTTTGCCTAAACCTGAACTCATCGTCCCCCTCCAACTGCTCTACCCACAGCTTTCCCCATCTCAGTTGAAGGCAGCGCCATCTCCCACTCCTATTGCTCAGGACAGAAACCCTCAGGTTGTCCCTGGCTCTTTCTCTCAGCTCTGCCTCCTAAATATGTCCATCATCCACCTAGGTCTCATCACTTCCACTGCTCCTTAATAGGGATTTCTGCCTCTCCCCATCCCCCTGGAGTTTAGTCTTAAGAGCGAAGCCAGGGAGAACCTTTGAAAACCCAAGTCACATCATGCTACTCATCTGCTCACACCCCTACCAAGGCTTTCCTGAGAAAAAAAGTGAGACCCGACCCTCGTTACTGCTGGGACTTCCTCCCCCACTGCTCTCCCTTCACTTTCTTCGTTCTGGGTCCTTGCTCTTCCTCAGACATGCCATGCACACTCCTACAGGGGGCATTTGCTGCAATGGTCTCCTCGGCCTGGGCCACTCTGCATCTACCTGCCCACTTGGCTGCCTCCCTTTCCTCCCTGCTATCTTAGCAGAAACCTCACCCCATCCCCCTTCCTGGTACTAAATATTTTGTTCTCTGTGGCACATACCATCTTCTAACAGATTTATTTTTGTTATATATGTCACTTATTTTGTTTGCTAATCTATTCTATGTGCTTAGAACAGTGCATGGCACATTGTAGGTGCTCAATAAATATTGTTGAATGAATAATATTAAAATATAAATGCTGCACTTCAGAGATTACAGACATCTCTAGAATGAGAGTATTGGGTGAGATAATATAGCACTTGTGTAGTTGAAAATATATCAATTGTATAGTTCACTGCACCTCTGTGAAGCAGATAGTTCATTTATTGCATTGATATTGGTGCCATGAAGTGTTAACTTCATCAGACACATATATGTGTGTGCGCAAGTGCGTTGAACATCCCTAATCCAAAATCCAAAATGCTACAAAATCGAAACTTATTGGGCACCAATATGATTCTCAAAGTAAATGTTCATCGGAGCATTTTGGATTTCGGATTTTTGGATTAGGGATGCTCAACCTGGATGCATTCTGCGGATACTCCAAAATGCAAAAAGAAAAAAAAAATCTGAAATCCAAAACACTTCTGGTCCCAAGCATTTCAGATAGGGATATTTGACATTTGTGTGTGTGTACGCATTCGTGTATGCATCTTGATTCCTGATTTGTCTGCAGAATGAAACCATGTGCTGGAAGCTCCCTAAACCCATTTCTCATGTGGAGCCTCTGGGGAAAACATAAACTTCCTAGCCTGCTTTCTGGGTGTGGACAATTTTTACAACATCTAAGAGGATTTGAAACTATCTCCACCCCATGTTGTTGGCGCCATGGATAGTTGCATAGATTTATGGATCTATCATGTTATTGTACAACCTGGCACAAAAGCCGATAAGTGTGATTCTGTTTTATTAGCATACAACCTGGTTTTCATCACTTTTGAGATGGTTTTGTGTCTAAGATTTATGTCTAAGGAAGAAAGCTTCCTTTGAGAATTGAGCTCACTGTTTTCATTTTTAGAAGTGTAAATTGGATCTTGCGTGATAGCATTCAGTAGGTGAGGCTCAAGTAGGTCTGCTCAGGCTGCGACAGTTGGCCTTCTGAAATGTCTGGCTTGATAACTTGGATGAGGGAAAAAGGGAATCTGACAATTATTAACAGCTGTGAGCATCATATTATACTTTTCGTTCAGGTTTGTGAAGTTTTTTTTTTTTTTTTTTTTGAAACAAGAGTCTTGCTCTGTTGCCTAGGCTGGAGTGCAGTGGCACAATCTTGGCTCACAGCAACCTCTGCCTCCCAGGTTCAAGTGATTCTCATGCCTCAGTCTCCTAAGTAGCTGGGATTACAGGTGCACACCACCACACCCAGCTTAATTTTTTTTTGTATTTTTAGTAGAGACGGGGTTTCACCACGTTGACCAGGCTGGTCTTGAACTCCTGACCTCAAGTGATCCGCCCACCTTGGCCTCCCAAAGTGCTGGGATTACAGGTTTGAGCCACCATACCTGGCCAAGTTTGTGAAATATTAAGATCCACTTGTCTGAGTCAGTAGATAATCTTGTGCTTATCTTATATTTTAATCTATATTACCCTACCCAGAGTTAATGATTAGATTATACACCAGGAGAGATATTGCATAACATCCCTCCACCAACTGTGAATAGATAAATAGTTCATGTAGGTATTCTTGTTTCTCTTATCAGGCTATAAGGAAGGATTCCGTTTATGAATCTTTTAAATACCACCAAGTGGATATGTCTCCGAATGATTTGTTGAATGTACCATTTAACTGAAATATTTACAGCTGAGTTGATTTAATGTCTGGGACTTGCTTCCTATAGTCCAGAAGATGAAAGAGTGGGGCATAGAGGAGACATTGATCATGAGTTGGTATTTGTTGAAACTGGATGGTGTATACATGGGGGTTCATCACACTCTATTTTTGTGTATGTTGGAAATTTCCCTTGATAAAAGGTTAAAGGGGGGTGGGGAAGAACCTTGGAGAAACATGTACCATTTAAACCAAGCTCAGATGTAAGTATGTGCTGTATCAAAATAATGGAAAATGCTATATGGCTATAGATGAACCAGGTTACACCTTAGAAAATCATAGGGCCATAGTACCTTCATCCTAGCTGATTGACCTCGATGAAGTTGGCCTCAGCTGGGCCATCTGTAAAATGGGAATACTTTTTTTTTACCTATCTTACCTCACAGGACTTAAAAAATATATACCTGAAAATACTTTCTAAATATGACTCATTTCAACTAGCATGTATTGAGTGCTCACTAAATATGCTCAGTACTGAGGATACAGTCGTGAGGGAGACCAGGTCACTGCCCTCAGGGAGCTACAGAAAAGTAAATAAACAATAATAATAGAGTATAGGAAATGCCATAATCAGGCTGAGAACACAGTGTTGTGCTGTAGGAGCCCTCAGGCATGGCAGGAAGTGGTAAGTTGTTAGGGAGGCTGGAAGGTATGTGTCCGTTCATGTGTGTGTGTACCAGCTTCCTACAGGAAGTGATGTTTAGGCTGAAAACCATGGGTCCAGTAGGCGTAGAGTTATTAAGGTAGGGAGAGCAATATCTATAAATGCCCTGAAGAGGGAAAGAGATAGCACAGATGATGTGTAGAGGCTCCAGCAGGAAGGGGGGAAAGAAGCAGGGCCCAGATCATGAAGAGTCTTGTGAGACTCGTTAGGGAGTTGGACTTGATCTTGAGAGCAATGGGAAACTATCAAAGTGTTTTAAGCAAGAGAGTGACACGATCAGATAGGTGGTTTAGCGAAAGTATTCCAACTGTAATGTGGGGAGTGGATTACAGAAGACAGGGTGAGTAAAATTCAGAAGAAAGGTAACAGAAACATACTGGCTTTCCTGATAAATAGCCCCCCACTCCAAATCTAGGTTCTAAACCAGTTAATTAATTAGATGAGTGAGTGAATGGATAATCAAAATATTTTGCTGATTTTTTTTCATTATAGATATCCAGTTGACCCAGCACTGTTTATTGAAAAGATTATCCTTTCTACACTGCACAGCCCTATCACCTTAGTCATAACCTAAGTGGCTATATATAAGTGGGCCTATTTCTGGACTCTGTTCTGTTGGTCTTTTTTTCCTTGTGCCCATTCTATGCTGCCTATGTATTCCTCTTCAAGATTACCTGAGCTACTCTTGGCCCTTTGCATTTTAATTTAAATTTTAGAATCAGTTTGTCAATCCCCCATCATCATAAAAAAAAAAAACCCTCCTGGAATTTTGATTGAGATTGCATTGAATCTATAGACACTTTTGATGACAATTGGTACCTTTCTAATTCATGAACATGGTATATCCCTCTATTTGTATAGCTTGTATTTTATTTTGTGAAATGTTCTCAAGCTGAACACTTATGATTTGTGATCTCTCTGTGCATACGTTTTATTGCAGTGTCATTACTGATGAAGGCAAAGTTGGAAGATATAGATTAGTGTGAGAGGCAAATGGGCCTGCCAGCTGATTCCCAAAATTAGACAGATTTGCCCACACAATCTCAGCAACATTGGACTAACTCAGGCCAATGTGAGATAGAAAGACCTGCACCTTGAGGAACAGCAGAGAAGGCTGACTTCCAAGAGGAGGAAAGAGAAGAGCTAAGCTGAGCACGCCCAGTATATTTTTCTTAAATTCACCTATCAGATAAGTAATTTCACTCTCCCAGGGAAGGAAACATAAAGGGGAAGAGAACGGCAGGAGTGTCTAATTGTGTCCAGAGAGTGTCCATTTGAATTTCTTTACATAGAAGGGGACATCAAGGTAAGGGATGTTTTAACAGCTTGAACTATTGTCATGGAGAGAAATGGATGGTTTGGGGAAATATTTTGAAGATAGAATCAAGTTTGATAGTATGTGGGGGATAAAGAAGAGGGAGGACTTGAAGATTGTGCCTTCGGCAACTGGCTTAAGCAACTGAGTACTATTTTCTGATTAGAAAACAGTGGAGAGAGAAGATATTTGGGGAGGAAGGACATGGGTTAGACTAGCTGGATTTGGAAGTTCTTGTGGGACTGTATCAAGTAGAGACATCCAGCAGGCAGATGGATACATAAGTCTGGTGATTGGGAGAGAACTGTAAATGTAGGTTTCAGAGTCATCAGCCTAGAGATTGGGCTGGAAGACTGAGCAAGAAGGCAAGCCCAGACGAGACTGTATTCTCATGAATACAGGTGGTACCTCTGTCTCCCACCTGTGGACCTGAGAGGGAATTTCTTCATCAGGCTATTTTCCTGTGACCCCAGTCTGGCCCTACTCTCTGTTTCTAAACTCCTTCCCTTTTTATGAGTCACTTAGATGATCACTTCTGACCAACCACTTAGGGAAAGGAGTGTCAGGTATTACACATGGTTAGGTAAGTTACAGATACTCGAGTGAGTCTCAGGACCTAACCTGACATGGCTTTATATAGAATAATGCTGGGTTTTTGGTGCCAGCTCATTCCGTGTCCTAGCTCTTTAGGCACTACCAGTCTTGGCCCACTTAATTATTGGAAAAAGTAGTCTTTTTTGCCTTACTGGAAAGATTTCTAAACTGAATGGTTTGCCAGGTTGGTTGTTTACTGGATTCCCTGCGGAGAAATCTTTCAAGAAGCTTCTTTCCCATGGTCTTCCTGTCTTAGCTGATTTCCATTAGTGACTTCTGACATCTCTCTCTTGAATTCTGTCTACACTTTCTACAAGACGTTGTGTTTGTAACAGCCTCTTTTTCAACTCTTGTCATCTTGAATCTCATTTATAGAATTATAGTCACCCAAATTAATGCCTTTATGGTATCCACATTGTAGCTTTTACTTGGGACAGATAATTAGAATTAAAATTGTGTATAAATGAGAGTGACTAATCAAGTTTTTAATTAGCCAAATTACAATAAGAGAATTTAAGTATTTTCATACGTATCTCAGGTAGTCTTTTTTTTTGTATTTAATTTTTGTGGGTACATAATAGGTGTATTTATGTGGCACATGAGATGTTTTGATACAGGCATGCACTGTGAAATAAGCACATCATGGAGAATGGGGTATCCATCTCCTCAAGCATTTATCCGTTGAGTTACAAACAATAAAATTATACTCTTTAAGTTATTTTAAAATGTGCAATTATTATTGACTATAGTAATCCTGTTGTGCTACCAAACAGTAGGTCTTATTCATTCTTTCTATTTTTTATGTATGCATTAACCATCCCCACCTCCCACCCAGCCCCCACCCAGGTAGTCTTTTTATCCATTCTAGTAAAAATTTATTAAGCTGCATAATCATATAAAATTAAAATATGTCAATAAGGTGATGATCTTAGTACCTTAAAAATGAGAGATCTATGTCCTAATCCTTTGAAGACTAGAAATAAGCTCTAGAGAACTCCAGAAGCTAATGAGATATACTCTTTGACTAATTAAACACAAGGGTCAAAACCTTGTTGTGATTATCTGAGACCTAGAGTATTGGCTGTCCCTCATTTTGGTTGAAAAATAAGATTGTGTCTCTTGAGTTGTTGGAAAACCTGTGGTTTTTAATGAGCAGATGGTATTAAGATGCCCACTGGTTGCCTGGGTTGAATGAAGTGTTCGGGATTTTCAGACTTTGGCTTCTCTCTCCTCAGAGTGTCTCAGTTTTGTTTCCTGATCTGGAAAAAGGAAGGAAGGAGGAGGGGAGTTGGTAGGGAAAGGGAAACAGAAACAGTGAACCAGTATTACAGGATTATTCTTTGTCATGTTGGGTGCTGCTTTCTGTTTTATATATGTTTGATGTGAACTTTCTAAAACACTCAGCCTAGCGTATTTTCTAAGAAATATTTAGTTGCCACCAGATTGTCACCAAGAATCATATTCCCAGAAGGTTTTCAAATTGTGTTAAGAGTATAGTGGTTGGCCGGGTGTGGTGGCTCACGCCTATAATCCCAGCCAAGGCAGGTGGATCATGAGTTCAGGAAATGGAGACCATCCTGGCTAACACTGTGAAACCCAGTCTCTACTAAAAATTCAAAAAATTAGCTGGGCATGGTAGCATGCGCCTGTAGTCCCAGCTACTCGGGAGCCTGAGGCAGGAGAATCGCTTGAACCTGGGAGGTGGAGGTTGCAATGAGCTGAGATTGCGCCACTGTCCTCCAGCCTGGGCGACAGAGCGAGACTCTGGAAAAAAAAAAAAAAAAAAGTATAGTGGTTATTAAACATGGAGGACAGATAGTCCAGGTTCAGACTTCAACTCTGCCTCTTCCTGGGACAAGTTACTTAACCACTCAGTGCTTTTGATTCCTCGTCTGTAAAATTAGAGTAACAAGAGAATCTACCCCAGAGGGTTGTTGTGAGGATTAAGTAACATGTAATGGTTAGAGAAGTGCCTGGCACATAGTAATCACTTGATTAACGTTAGTTATTATTATTGTTGTCCTTATTGTTATTAGGGTAGAAAGAGTATCTATAAATGACAGTACATTTTCCAGGGTTATTTCTATTTATTTATTTATTTATTTATTTATTTATTTATTTATTTGAGGCAGGGTCTTGCTCTGTCACCCAGGCTGGAGTGCAGTGGCATGATCTTGGCTCACTGCAACCTCTGCCTCCCGGGTTCAAGCAATTCTCCTGCCTCAGCCTCCCGAGTAGCTGGGATTATAGGTGTGGGCCACCACGCCTGGCTGATTTTTGTATTTTTAGTAGAGACGGGGTTTCACCATGTTGGCCAGGCTGGTCTTGAACTCCTGACCTCCGGTGATCCACCTCCCTCAGCCTTCCAAAGTGCTGGGATTACAGGCATGAGCCACCATGCCTGGCCTCTTTAATTTTTTATTATGGCAAATTTCAAACTGCAAGAAGTACAATTGAATTTTGCTATATCTGTGTTAGCTGTTTGTTTCATATCACCAAGTCTTAAATGTCAGCCACTAGAAAGTAAGTGCCATAATTTGGGACCTTGTCTGTGTTAGTCACCATTTACAGTTTATGAAAATAGTTGTTAAATGATAGTTGGCCCTCAGTAAATATTTGTGGACTGGATGAATGAAGATATTGTTTTGTGCTAATCCAATTCTGGTTGGGATCTGCTTGTGGTCTAGCTAAGATTCACTCTTCCATTTGTTCATTAATTCACTCATTCATTCATTCACTGAAGCTTTATTGAATGCCTTTTATGGATCAGCAGTGTGAAGCTTTATTGAATGCCTTTTATGGATTAGCAGTGGTAGCTCTGGGATTTCTATGTAAATGAACAAAGGGGTGGCAATCCATTTGGAAAGGGATTGCTAAATGGCATGTCTAGATGTTGTATTTGCATAGTAAGTGCGGTTTTTTTTTAACCTGACAGGTTATTTATTTGGGGTGGAGCAGATCTGGTGTGGTTCATCGGAATGGAGTTAACACCTCCTACCCTAAGTCACACCTTGTATCAGCTGTCATATACAGGCTTCTCATTTAATGCTTTGGATTGTCCCTACATTGGAGAGAAAGGGGGTATGTATAAAAGTCATTATAATGTAAGGGGAAAGACTAGCAGAGGCATGTCCAAAGCATCAATGAGAATAGAAAGGAAGAAACTACTAACTTTCCTCCAGGTCAAGAAGGAAGGGATGGGATATCCTTGGTCTCTTTTTAAGGAATGTGGTATTTGAGCAAGGTGTTAAAAGATGTTGGGAATTCATGGTACTAGCAGTGTGCATGTGGACAAGGAGTGAGCATGAGTATGTTGAAGGAGGAGGTGGGTTAGGCTGGGGTGCAGGGGCTGTGGTGGTGGTAGTGGAGGAAGTGGGCAGCTGAAGGGGAGGTGGTGCCTCTTCCTGCAGGGCTCTGCCAGCCCACTCACAAGCTGCCCTTCTTCTGGGTGGGTGGGCAAGTTGGTGAAGGAGTTCAGTTGGGCAGCAGCATGATCAGATTTATACTTTAGAGAGATAACTGGGGAGGTGCTGAGGAATGTGGACTGGAGATGGGAGAGGAAGTAGCTGGGAGACTTGCCAGCCCCGGGGCTCCATGGTTGATGACTAATTGGCCAGGCACCAGGAACTTCTAGTAGCTCTTGGAAAGGGGCAGATGGGCCCACCTCATGCACACTCTTTAAGCTGGATCGCCGTTGCCTGGGTTGGCAGCAACACTGACAAAAGAGCCAAGTTTCCTTTCAAAGAAAATTCTTTTGTGTATTTTGGGAATGAAAAAGCCAGGAGTCAGCATTCTACTATCTTCATTAATAGATAGGCTAAGAAGATAGAGACAATTTTTAAATTTGAAGTTGAGAGGGCCTTGTTAAATAGATTTACATAGATATACACATGGGCATAAACATGTATAACTATAAATCACAGATATGTGTTTATTTATATATACCTTTGCATTCAGCAGGTTTATCTTTCTAATTAGTTTTTTAATCAACTTTTAATTTTAGAGTAGTTTTAGATTTATGGAAAAGTTGTGAAGATAATAGAGTTCCCACATACCTCACACCCAGCTTCCTCTCTTGTTAACATCTTGCATTAACGTGGTACGTTTCATATTATCTTTTTTTTTTTTTTTGAGACAGAATCTTGCTCTGTTGCCCAGGCTGGAGTGCAGTGGCGCCATCTCGGCTCACTGCAACCTCCGCCCCCCACCCCCACCCGATTCAAGCAATTCTTCTGCCTCAGCCTCCTGAGTAGCTGGGATTACAGGCACCTGCCACCAGGCCTGGCTAATTTTTGTATTTTTAGTAGAGACGAGGTTTCACCATGTTGGCCAGGCTGGTCTTGAACTCCTGACCTCAAGTAATCCGCACACCTTGGCCTCCCAAAGTGCTAGGATTACAGGCGTGAGCCACCATGCCTGGCCCATATTATCATTATTGACTAACATCCATGCTTTATTCAGATGTCCTTAGTTTTTATCCAGTGTCCTTTTTCTGTTGCAGGATCCCATCCAGAATACCACATTTAGTTTTCTCATCTTGTTAGGCTTTAACAGTTTCCCAGACTTTCTTTATTTTTGATGACCATGGCAATTTTCAGTTTTGTAGAATGTCCTTAAATAAGCATTTGTCTGAAGTTATTCTCATGAGTAGATTGGAGTTGTGGGTTTTTGGGAGGAAGGCCACAGAGGTGAAGTGCTCTCATTACATCATATTAATTCCATACTTATCGCTATAGATGTTAACCTTAGTCACCTTGGCTGACGTAGGTGTTAGTCAGGTTTCTCCGCTCGAAAGTTCTGGTTTTTTCCCTCTTTCCATACTTGACTCTTTGGAAAAAGGGTACTCTGTGCCCCTCCCACTTAAAGAGTGGGGAGTTTCATTCTACCTCCTTGAGGGAGGAGTATCTAAAGAAATGATTTGGAATCCTTCTACACAGGAGATTTGTTTATTCTCCTCCGTCCTAGTTGGGTTTTGATAAGGGAATTGTTTTTATCTGTTCTCTGAATTCCAAATGCTAATTCTGTAGCACTTGTATTATATTTGTCATTTACTACCTAGTGACATCACCTACATTTGTGTGTGTGTGTGATAAGTAAACAGATTTATGTCTTATTTACCCAAGGAGATTGTAAATTTCTTGAGGACTGGGACAGCATCTTATTTAAAGCCCCTTACAGAGTTAGATACAGTGCAGGCAGTTAATAAATAGTAAGCAAATGGTTTTTAAATTAGTTTAATTAAAAATTTAAATATTAACCATAGTTAACTGAAACAGGTCATCAAAGTCTAAGCATATGAGAAATGTGGTAAGATAAGGATACTGTTTACTTGGCATCCTGATTTGTGAAATTGTCCTGAACTTGTAATTGTGGCTAATATGATATTTACTGTGTGCCAAGCACTTTTGTAAGTACTTTACATATATTATTTAATTTTCCAGACAGCCCTGTAGGTTGGTGCCATTATCCCCATTTTGTAGATAAGGAAACTGAGATGAACAAAGGTTGAATAAGTTGTTCAGGATCACAAAGCCAGGAAGTAGCTCAACTGGGATTTTGATCTCAAACACTCCGGCTCCAGAGTTTTGAACACTTAACCACTGCGCTCTAGATTCATTGAAGTGGTGATTAAAATGGTATCTCTTTTGGGGGAAAGAACAAAATTGTGATTTAAATATTTCATTTCAACCTGTTAGGATGCTCCTGATGACATGGCAACAATCTTGCTGTATTTTTCCTAGGGGGAGTATTTCCATAAAGCCACGGCTGTTTTTCCTTCTTCAGTGTGTGTGTGTGTGTGTGTGTGTGTGTGTGTGTGTGTTTATGAGTAATTTTTGTATAGTGCAACTAATTGCATTTAAAATACAGGCATGTTCATGATTGATATGTCATATACAGACTATATTCTAGATATCCCTCACTCTCTAGCCATATGATCTGTTGAAAGATAGTGGGCTTTTTATTTCTTCTCTGGCATTTTTAAACAGACGTGATCACTAGGTCTTGCCAAATAAACACTCCCTCAGTGTGTTCCTTGTCCGAATGGTCACACCTGGGGGCCCCAGGAGGGAGCCCAGATTGCAGCAGCAACATAGGCGAGGGAGGAGGACTTCTCTCGAAGCCACCCAAGCCATGAATTGGCCCTGGCTTCCTGAACCATAAACAAATGCGAGCTTTGTTCTCCCCATTCCTCATTTGGTCCCAAGTATGACTCAGGGTTAGGCTGGGTCCTCAGGCTCCGTGCTGTTGGAAGGAAGTGGGAGGATTCCAGGGGAGTTCTGGGACCTTTTCAAACTGAAGAGAGGAGGCTGGCTGCATCATGGGAGAAGAGGTATTTCTTTTTTTTTTTTCTTTTTTTTTTTTTTTTGCTTTTAGAGTTGTAATAAATCCACTTAACCTGTATCTTATCTGTATATAACATTTTGTAGCAAGACTGGGTAATGGGTTTGCATTAGTGGGTTGAAACAATGTGTGTGCCAGCTAGGATCCCACAGAGGGGAGCTATGGATAAGCTGAGGAGGAACCTATCAAGTATATGGATTATTTGCTAAAGCTGAATGTTACTCTGGAGCTATTTAGCCGTTTTAATCCCTCCCACTTTGGTCAATTTGGCCATTAATTTTTACAGATGTTTCCAATCTCTCTGTGTCTTGGGTTTTCATGTGCTCATATTGCAGAGAGAAATTTAGATGGGCAGTTTGCACAAGCGGTAACTGTTACACCATGTCACAGAGATGTTTAGCAATTACAGATGTTTGTGCAGTAAACAAATCCAGCTTGCTTTTCGGGTTAGCTTAGGAGAGAAGGGTATGTCCATGCAGAGCAAGCCAGCTGTGGGGCGTTTCACTCTTGAGGGGCACCGACATTTGGAGTTTTCTTTGTGAGTGGAGCAGCTGTGAGTAGTGACTTCTGGGTGCTATTGAACTGCTTTTTTTATGATGGGGTAAAGATATTTGGCTAGTTTTGTAGTGCCGGGCATTTATAGGTATGTACTCATGTATGGAGAAAAATTAAGACACTAAATTATTTTGATTTTATAAAAGTTTGCTAGAAATAAGTGGTCTTGTTTTTCTCTGTGAGTTGTTCATATTTGTCTACCTAAAAGCAGAAGTCTGTCATTTTCCAAACACAAAATTCCCTAAATAAACCACAGGATAAGTAAGGCTTACAGTGTGTCATATGTCTTTCATATCCCTGTCTCTCATTGAAAAAAAAAATTTTAAGGGGAGAATTGATGAGGTCTGTAAAATATGTCCCTTTATGTCTTTTTCTGTTGGCTTTAACTTATACTATTTTCAAAATTACAAAAAAAAAAAAAAATAGCGTGGCCAAAAGGAAACACATTGTTTTAACATATCATTTTAAGAGTAGGGGAACTTCTTGAAAGGTTTTTAAATGGCATCTGTTGCTTGCCTAGAAAGGAGGACAGAGTCAGATATATGAGGAGAGTGCCGTTAGGGGCTGGCTAGGATAAAAATATATTCATCGGCAATGGCTTGAGAGGATTTTCCTAGGGAAAGATAGCTTATGTTTGCTGATCTTATGCTGGATGTCTTTGTTCTGAGTTCTGATGAGTAGAAATCTGAATGAGGTATTTATATGCAAAATAAAGATGGTGAATCTTCTTCCTTGGGGAAATGAGTGAAAGCATGATTGATTGTAAGGTGTGAAAAACATGGGAAAGTCTCAGCAGCTAGGGCCTGGAGATGGGAGAGGAATGGTAGCCCCTGGGGGGCCTGACAGGTTTTGCCTTGGTCCTGTGATGTCTGAGCTACTTGTTGCACTGGTAAGTGCTCCCTGAACCCTTTGATTGTTTGTTTCTCAAAATGGAGGTAGCTCTGTTACTTCTCTCATTACAAGAGCTCTTTGTAATAATAATAATAATAATAATAATTATTATTATTATTCAAAGTTGAAGAATACAAAGAAATAAATAGAAATCATCCTCAGCTGAGTGCAGTGGCTAATGCTTGTAATCCCAGCACTTTGGGAGGCTGAGGCAGTTGGATCACTTGAGGTCAGGAGTTTGAGGCTAGCCTCGGCAACATGGCAAAACCCCAACTCTACAAAAAATACAAAAATTAGCTGGGTGTGGTGGCATGCACACCTGTAGTCCCCAGCTACTCGGGAGGCTGAGGTGGGAGGATCGCCTGAGCCCGGGAGGTTGAGGCTGCAGTGAGCTGAGATCGTGTCACTGCACTCCAACCTGGGTGACAGAGTGAGAGCCTGTCTCAAAAATATATATATATATATATATTACCCTCAATCCTATCATTCGGGAACAACCATAGTTAACATTTTATATGTATCCTTCCAGACTTTTTTTTTTTTTTTTTTTGAGACACAGTCTCACCCTGTCGCCCAGGCTGGCTGGAGTGCAGTGACGTAATCTTGGCTCACTGCAACCTCCGCCTCCCAGGTTCAAGCGATTCTCCTGCCTCAGCCTCCTGAGTAGCTGGGACTACAGGCGCCCACCACCATGCCCGGCTAATTTTTGTATTTTTAGTAGGGATGGGGTTTCACCATGTTGGCCAGGCTGGTCTCGAACTCCTGACCTCAGATGATCCACCTACCTTGGCCTCCCAAAGTGCTGGGATTACAGGCATAAGCCACTGCACCTGACCTCTTCCAGACTTTTTTTTGAGCCTGAATGTGCATGCAGTACACACATCACTCTTCACTAAATAATGAAGTCATATCAAATGTTGCCTGTTTTTAAAAACTTTCTATGAGACCCCTTTTTCTGTCAGGTAGCCTCATGATTTCCCTCGATTCTCCTGCCTCAGCCTCCTGAGTAGCTGGGACTATAGGCGCCCGCCACCACGCCTGGCTAATTTTTGTATTTTTAGTAGGGATGGGGTTTCACCATGTTGGCCAGGCTGGTCTCGAACTCCTGACCTCAGTTGATCCACCCGCCTTGGCCTCCCAAAGTGCTGGGATTACAGGCATGAACCACCGCACCCAGCCTCTTCCAGACATTTTTTTGAGTCTGAATATGCATGCAGTACACACATCACTCTTCATTAAATGATGAAGTTATATCAAATGTTGCCTGTTTTTAAAAACTTAATGTACTATGGGACCCCTTCTTCTGTCAGATAGCCTCATGATATCCCTAGGGTCTCTGTCCGTTGTAGAGATGCAGCACCATTTGTTGAAACAATCTCCCAAGGATAACTATTTAAGTTGCTCCCCCATTTTTAACATTACAAACAACATTCTTGTAAATCCATCGTTGTTTCTTCCCTGATTATTTCCTTAGGCTGAATTTTTAAAAGAGGAATTTCTAGGTTAAAGGTCGACTTAATTCTGGCTAGTTTTGTTTTTAATGAAAATAATTCAAGTATACGGTAAAAAAAAAAAAAAATCCCAACAGAACAAAAGTAAGACTTTCTGAATCCTATACACTTAACTTTACTTCCTGGTGGAAATCACCATAAAAGTTATATGCACTCTTGCAGATATGTGGAATTGGTTTTTTATTGTTGTAAAATATATTTAACATCATAAATTTTACTGCCTTTGCCATTTTATGCTTTGCTTTGTTTTTTGAGACAGAGTCTCACTCTGTCACCCAGGCTGGAGTGCAGTGGTGTGATCACAGCTCACTGCAGTCTTGACCTCCTGGGCTCAAGTGATCCTCCTGCCTCAGCCTCCCAAGTAGCTGGGAGTGCAGACATGAGCCACCATGCCTAGCTGACTTTTTTTATTCCTTTTGTAGAGACAGGGTCTTACTATGTTGCCCCCAGACAGGTTTTGAACTCCTAGCCTCAAAGAATTCTCTCACCTCAGCCTTCCAAAGTGCTGGGATTACAGGCATGAGCCACTGTGCCTAGCCACCTTAACCATTTTTAAGTGTGTAGTTCAGTGATATTAAGTACATTCATATATTTGTGCAACCGTCATCACTATCCATCTCCAGAACTTTTTCATCTTGCAAAAATGAAACTCCATACCCATTAAACAATAACCTCTCATGCCTCCTACCCCTGACCCCAGCAGCTACCGTTCTACTTTCTGTCTCTATGAATTTGACTAGGTACTTCACATATGTGGATTCATGGGGATATTTGTCCTCTTATGACCGACTTATTTCACTTAGCATGATGTCTTCAAAGTTCCTTCATGTTGTGGCACATATCAGAATTTCTTTCGTTTTTAAGGCTGAGTATTATTTCATTCTATGGATATAATGCATTTTGTTGATCTATTCATCTGTTGATGGACATTTGGGTTTTTTCTATCTTTTGGCTATTGTGAATAATGCTACAATGTACATTGGCATACCAATACTTGTTTGAGTCCTTGCTTTCAATTTTTTAGATATATCTCCAGAAGTAGAATTGCTGGATCATAGGGCAACTCCGATTTAAATTTTTGGGGGAATTGCCCTACTGTTTTCTACAGTGGCTGCATTGTTTCACTCAGTGGGAGTCTCAGCAATGCATGAGAGTTCCAATTTCTCCATGTCCTCACTTGTTATTTTCTGTTTGCTTTTTTTTCTTCTTGTAGCCATCCTAATGGGTGTGAAGTGGTATCTCATTGCAATTAGAGTTGGTGTTCATGTTGCCTGTCACTAAGGGGGAAGGAAATTATTATTATTCTCATCTTGAAATGATGAGTTGGGAAATAGTCTTAGAATCACCATTAACTAGCTGATCAGTCATGTAATCTGAAGAGACTACAAATCGCTTAAAGGAAGAACACAGCCCCACTGTTCCCATAGCCCCAAAGAAAAAAATGAGTGGAGTGCCCAGGTAGTTACTTGGTTTCAGAGGTTTAATGGTGACCAGGACTGGCTTTTCATGTTGCCCCATCCGCTTACCTGAATCTATAGTCAAAGGTTTGTTGGAGAGTAGATTTAAAACAGTTCTCTTGAAAAAAGATGAATTTATCTTTTGTGCAACTGTTATTAATAATTCTAAGCGATGGTATCTGATTCATCTTACGTAGTGGATAAAGCTAGTTTTGTGATTGATTTTTTTTTTCCTCTTCACCTTCTACTCTGGAATTCCTTAGGGGTAGAAAATGAAAGTCCTTTTTTTTTTTTTACAAATTATTTGCTGAATCGTTTATTTAATGATTCAGTTGGTAGCCTTTAGTGGAGTGTACTAAAGTCTAAGTATTTAATTGTGACCCTCTTTTGTTCTTTACTTGTATTAATAATTGTTTTCATAATATTTATATCCTGAAGTATGCAGATGCATTTGGTTCCTGAAATCCAGCTTTAAAAATTTGGCCATTAAAACTATCATGTCTTTGTACGTAGCTGTCTTTTTCTCTCTGATATTCTCACTAGTTGTAAAATGATATTCTAGCCAACTGGATTTCAGTGGGATGGAATGAGTTTAATGCTATATAAAAACTGGCAACTTTAAAAGAAGCTATCCAGCTTACTTTGACTGCATGGTGGTGTGTCTTTTCTTACACTTAAAGAATTTAGATTACAGAGATCAGTCAGTCAGCAGCCTGTTTTGTACTTCTCTGTGGCATTGGAGGCCATTTAAAAGCTACAGGATGACAACCTTATTCCCAGCTCAGGCTCTTAATGTTGGAGGCTAGATCCCAAATAAATGTATAGCCATAAATGCTCTAGAAACAAATGGAAACATCACAATAAGCTATACTTACACCTCTAATAGGTATTTTTCTCTCTCTCTAAACCCGGGCTATAAAATGAGCAATTCACAAAATAAAAGTGTGCTGGAATTGCCTCTAAAAGACACTTCTTTATCAAAAGGCCATCCTCAAGCCATTTTACGAATGCCCTGTGACTCAGAAGTGTCACCTCAATTAAAGTTATCCTTGAACTCTTAGGAATCAAATAGGCATGGTTTGGTAAAGTGAAGGCAGAAAGTTGAGGTCTGTGTCACTCAGAAGTTGTATTTCTGTTTTGTCGTTTAAAATGAGGAAGGTAGAAATGATAAAGGTGGATTTACTGCCTCATTTTCTTTTTCTTCTTTTACTTGCTAAGAATTTTCACCCACCAGTGACTTTAATATGTTTTGCTCCATTTGTTTTGGTAACATCTGCTCAGTCTGTTCTTTTTATTTTGAATTCTTAGTTGGGTTCTCATTTTCTCTCTCTATTAGAAGCAGCTTTTCTGGAACTTCTAGGGTAACTTTTCTAGATTATTCACAAAGTCGATAACAAGAGGAGTAATGATGTAAAAAGTGTCAATATTTTTAGATCCTAGAGTCGTGCAAAACTGTCCTCTTGATGCAGTGCTTAGCATTGTCTAGTTACTACATTGGAAGAACAAGATGCCTTGTATATTTTACGTGTCTAATCATATATTCATCTTGCCTCAAACCCCGTTACTCCCTTTACATTCAGGCATTGTTAGAAGCTGAGAAAGTAGACATACAATACTGTTGTTTTTTCAATTCAGAAGAGGCTAAAACATTATGAAGCTGGTAACTCTATGCCCACACATGGAAGTAATCTGCCTGAGCAATACCTGTCACAATATCAACTTGCAGTAGAGGTGAGCAGAATGTAATTCATGGACAACCTTGCTGTACTTTCCAGTGAAGGGTTATAGGATCTCTGACATTTTGGTATAATTTTCGTACGCAGTGCCCAAAATTTCAAACAACTCTAGGTTTCTATGACCTTTAGTCATAGGTCATTTGGCAGGAGAAGAGAAAAGTGGTCTGGATAAGAGATGAAAAGGGGTCTTGAGAAAATTAATGAGAGGCTGAAAGAGATACAGCTGGGTCAGGGAGTGATCACTAAGTTTCCAAGTAATAAAATTCGTTCTATGGGGCCATAGAGCAGCAGTGTGTTTGTGTGTAGCCCAACCCTGACTTTTCCGTATCAGTTGAAGACTGGCAGTTGATCATCTTGGCATGAAATTGAGTGGCTAGAAAGAAGTAAGGGTATCCTAGGGCATGATGATATAAGGCAGTGAAGATGGTTAAGAAATTAGAAATCAGGAGTGGTAGAGAAACAGTGGTCATTGCAGTAGAGAGAGACGAGTAAATGGAGTCCATGAGGAGATATATTATGTAGGATTTGACAGTTGACTGTTCTGTGGTCTCTCTGGTGACTGAGAAAGAGGCGTCCCATTGATTGATTGATTGAGAGAGGGTCTTGCTTTGTTGCCCAGGTTAGAGGGCACTGACATGATCATGGCTCATTGCAGCCTCCTCGACCTCCCAGGCTTAAGCCATCTTCTTCTGCCTCAGCCTCCTGTATAGCTGGGACTACAGGTGTGTGTGCACCACCATGCCCAGCTAATTTTTAAATTTTTTGTGGAGATGAGTTTTTGCCACATTGTTCAAGCTGGTCTTGAACTCCTGGCATCAGGTGGTCCTCTTGCCTTGGCTTCCTAAAATGCTAGGATTACAGGCGTGAGCCACTGTGCCCAGCAGGGAGCCCCATTTAACTTGAAGCATGGTGATCAGATTGCAAATAATGGAGAAGTAGCCAATAATGAGAGTCGATAAACTCTTCGTTGTCCTATGGGGGGAGTATGTGGAAATCTTTTACTGAAAGTCCCTATAAATTTGGGTAGATAACCAACCGAAACCTATATGTCTGAGCTAGATAAAATGTAATATCTCAGGAGTAGGGAATGTGTTGTCAATTCCAACAGTACCGTTCCTGGTCTTTATCTTCCTTTGTCACCATGTTCCGTGAATCTGTATTGTGTTTTCTCTGTGCGGAGCCTATAGCAGGTCTTTGTGGAAGGCACAAAGAAGGACTGCTGCTCTCCGGAACTTATAAGTGGAGAACATTGAAATGAACATTCTCCATTGTAATAGAAAAGGACAAGGAATTTCTCAAGACCAGAAAAATGTATCAATTGGGATATTTTACTGTGCACATTGTCTTCCCTACTCTTCCTGAAAAAACAAAATATCCCTCTTAAAAAATAACAACCACGAAAAGCACCATTTAAGAAGCACATGATTAAAATAGGTGATTTCATGTTTTGTTTTGTTTTGTTTTTTTAAATGAGGGTTTTCTTTTGCATTTTGTGTGGCTTGGTGCCTTTGTGTGTGTTACAGAGAAAGCAGAAAATAATGGGGAAATATTTTAGTACAGGAAGATGAGAACATGCAAAATGAATAATGAAAGACTTACCATTTATTCAGATAATGAGGATTTAATTTGCCTAAAACTCAGGCATCTTAAAAGATAACTTACAACCTTAAGACTCCTGTTCCTCCCAAGACTTGCTGTTAAACTGAAGTTAAAATGAATGGAAGAATGAATGAATATGAATGACAGCCAAGTATAGACTTTATTGACCTTTTGCTTCACCAGACCAGAATATACTCTACAAAAAGGTTCATCTTAACTACATTTACTGAATCTGTCCCCACCTCAAACTTGAATCCCATTAAAAAAAAAAAAAAAAGTCAGTCCTGGTTTTTGAAGTCAGCAAAATCAAAGTATGTTCATGTTAAGTGGAGATGCTTGTCAAATAGCTGAGAAATGAAAGTATCTGTGAAATCTGTATAATTTTAAAATTATGATATACTTAAGTAAATAGTTCTAAGAGTAATAGAGAAAAAAGTGGAACCTCAAAATTTGGGGAGCCTGGTTTTTATCACACTTGTTTTTTCTCCCATTTGAGAAACCGTAATTACTTTGATTTGTGTTTCAAAAGAATTTTTACTCATGAAGAACTAGAGAACTGCTAGAAAACTGAACAATTAAGCTATGGATCCTCTGCAAATAGATCACAGCCTTTAAATCAATACTTCTTCAAATACTGGGAGATAAGGAATCTATAAGCATTATCCTTGAGCATATATGAAAAACGTTACAAAGTGAAGTTAACTCTTTTTTTCAGTCCCTTACAGATGTATGAATAAGGAATTCATGGGTTTAACTAGAAGAGCAGGAAATATGTTTTTGAGATTGAAAACATTTGATACAATGTCTCAATACTTTATTTGGAACAGCATGAATTGGAAATTACTTTACGTCATCTACTAGTCACTGAAGATATTAACTGTGAAAAACTATAAGTAAAGGGTGATGATAAATGGCAGGGAATATTCTATATGGGTGGTGTCTTTCGAATTACCGTCATGACTCATTTTACATCTGATGTTCTTAACATCCTTACTAATAACTTGGAGAAGGAAATATAATGACACACAAACGAAAGTTGCATATGATTTCTAGTTGGGAGATGTTGCAAACCAAATCAGACCTTATGGAAAGACATCAATAACGTGGAGGGGTAGAACATCATTTTTCGCTACCTCAGTGTATGCTATTTTCTTAGAACTTTATTTTTTCTGGCCAGGCGCAGTGGCTCACACCTGTAATCCCAGCACTTTGGGAGGCCAAGGCAGGTCGATCACCTGAGGTCAGGAATTCAAGACCAGCCTGGCCAACATGGTGAAACCCTGTCTCTACTAAAAATACAAAAATTAGCTGGGCGTGGTGGCGCACACCTGTAATCCCAGCTACTCAGGAGGCTGAGGCAGGAGAATTGTTTGAACCCGGGAGGCGGAGGTTGCAGTGAGCCGAGATTGCGCCACTGCACTCCAGCCTGGGCAACAGAGCGAAACTCCATCTCAAAAAAAAAAAAAAAAAAAAAAAAAAAAAAAAAAAAACCTTTATTTTTTCTGATTTTAAAAGTAATAACTAGTTTGCAGAAACATTAAAAGTTAAAAAAAAAAGTAAAAAGCTAAAAAGAACTGATAATTTAATCACCCTGGGGCAGTCACTGTTAACTTTTTAAAATATTTACTTTCAGTCCTTTTGCCATACATTTTTAACTGGTTGAGATCATACCACACACATAATTTTTTCCACACACATAACTTTGTATCTTTTCCACTTCGCATTATATAAAATTTCCCATGTCATTACAAACTTTTTGTAAACATCTCTTTGAAAGGCTGTGTGTAATGCTCGGTTTTAAGGCTCTAGATACATAGAGGACCAGATCTGGGAGAACTGGAATTTGGTGGTTGTGTAGATTCCCATCAATATTATGTTTAAATCTACCATGTTATAGCTGAGAATGCAACATTTTCTTTACAATATAAACATAAAAATACCGTGGGAAAGCAGTTTGGGCTTGTGGGCTGCATTCTGCAAAGGCTTGTTGAATTAATGTACTCCCTATAGGATCTGAACAGGATTCCAGTTCTCCCTTCCTTACTAATCTTGAAAGAAGCCTTTAAGAGAAGCCTTTGGCAGGAGGCCTGGCCAATTCCAGGTAAAGGACTATGAATTCAACTTTTCATGTCTAAGATTCTGGCAGCTATTTCCACTAGTGGCTTTAGAAATCTGTACTACATGAGTTGATGGTCTCATCTGGCCCCTGTTTCTTAACTGCATCGGGAGGAGTATCTGGCCTGGCAATTTAGGATTTCTTCATCCCTTATTGAATGGATGCCAAGCTTTGTAAAAGATGGCTTGGGGTAATTTTCTATGGTGGTGTGTTTGCTCCTGAGTGTCAAAAGTTTCAATAAAAGGCTTTCTGTTCTCTGACAACAGCCCATTTTTCCCAGACACATGCCTTGTTGTTTTTCCATCATTGACAGTAGATAAGTTTGGATGCAGCCAGAAGCGGTTGGCATGGACCCGCACTTGAGGGGCTCCTGGGATGGTCTTCCAGCCACTCACTGTAGGCACCACCTTAACTGATGCCTTCTTGACCTGAAAGCTCTTTGTTCCATTAGCTTTTTCCTCCTCAGCAATGACTTCTGTGGTGATGGCTGTTGCTTTCCTTCTCTTTCCATTTTTCAGTTATCGCTTTCCTCCCAGCATGTCTGTGCTGTGTAATTCTCTTGTAAAAGTTGCTTCTTGCTCATAAGTCCCCAAGTGGAGGAATGGAGCAGTTAACCTGCTGTTTCAAAAAGTTGTAATCGAAACCATCATTCTCTGTAACTAGAATTCATAAAGAAGCATTATGAAGATTGAGTTTTTAATTCAGTAAAATTCAATAACAGTAATAATAGCTAAGCACGTTACCTACCTAGAAAACCTATGAGATGTATATTGTTATGTCCATTTCAGAAGTGAAAACTGAGGCACAGAGAGGTTAAGTAGCTTCCACAAGATTGCATAACTGTAAGTCTTCTTAATACTAATTCAGTCTTACCACTAGGTGCTGAAAGTGGCACGGGTTTATTCATTCCATCCTTAGGTCCCTAGTGCCTAGATAACTCATTGCACTCAGGCCTTGCTCCATAAATCTAAATATTTTGTGATAGATGTTGAGTTTCCTGTTGACTGAAGTAAATTAAGAATATTTAGCATCTCCTGTGCAAGGCACATGGGTAGATACAAAGATTACCAGAACCCAGTCCTCCTCCTCCAGCATTTATAGTCCAGTTGATTCAACAGGCACATAGAGAAGCAGCCATAAATATAAGACAGAGGACAGTGAATGCTGTTTTAGAGATTCAAAGTGAGTTCAGTAGGAACATGGGGGAGGTGAGAGAGAGTTCCAACAGTTGACATCTAGGATATTTTCGTGAAAGGCATACAATATGGGTTTACCCCTCATTGTTGAATATGTCTTACTAAGTGGTAACTGGAGTGTCCTGAGTTTAATTTAATCTGTTTTGGGATCTCCATTCTTGAAGCACCTTTGAATCATCTTTCTAAATGTTTTGCTATACATCTAGAAGACGTATCAAATGTGGACCTTGGCTGGGTGCAGCGGCTCATGCCTGTAATCCCAGCACTTTGGGAGGCCGAGGTGGGAAGGTCTCTTGTTTAAGCCCAGGAGTTGGTGACCAGCCTGGGCAACATAGTGAGACCCTGTCTCTAGAAAAAAAAATTAAAAATTAGCTGGGCATGTGGCCGGGCACAGTGGCTCATGCTTGTAATCCTAGCACTTTGGGAGACCAAGGCGGGCGGATCACCTGAGGTCAGGAGTTCGAGACCAGCCTGACCAACACGGTGAAACCCTGTCTCTACTAAAAATACAGAAATTAGCCAGGCGTGGTGGCGGGCACCTGTATTCCCAGCTACTCAGGAGGCTGTGACAGGAGAATCACCTGAACCCGGGAGGCAGAGGTTGCAGTGAGCTGAGATTGTGCCATTGCACTCCAGCCTGGGCGATGAGAGTGAAACTCCGTCTCAAAAAAAAAAAAAAAAAAATTAGCTGGGCATGATGGTGTGTATCTGTAGTCTCAGCTACTTGAGAGGCTCGCTTGAGCCCGGGAGGTCGAGGCTGTGGTGAGCTATGATGGCACCACTGCACTCCAGCCTGGGTGACAGAGCAAGATCCTGTCTCCTAAAAAAAAAAAAGTGTACCTTACCTCTGGCTGTATTTAGGAAGCTCCTTTTTTGAATAAGTATGTGGCTTGAACTCATTATTTCTAATAAAAACAAAATATAAAAATGATATCATTGGCCGGGTGTGGTGGCTCACGCCTGTAATCCCAGCACTTTAGGAGGCCGAGGCGGGTGGATCACGAGGTCAGGAGTTCGAGAGCAGCCTGACCATTATGGTGAAACCCCATCTCTACTAAAAATACAAAAATTAGCCGGGCGTGGTGGTGGATGCCTGCAGCTACTCGGGAGGCTGAGGTAGGGGAATCACTTGAACCCAGGAGGCAGAGGTTGCAGTGAGCTGAGATCGCGCCACTGCACTCCATCCCGGGTGACAATGCAAGACTCCATGTCAAAAAAAAAAAAAAAAAGAAAGAAAGATATCATTGAGCCTTTTTAAGTAACTTGATATAATGTTCTCTGCCTTTTTTCTATAAAATAGAGGAGCCCAGAAAATGGGGGAAAAAAGGAATAAATGTTATTCTTTGGGAATCTGTGGAGCAGATGATGAAAGTAAAGAATGAGTCCTAAGATACTAAAGTCAGAGCTATTTAGTGTTAGCGAGATTTAGAGGTAGTCTTTATGGAAGCAGTAGGTTATCTTTCAGAGCCGTAGAAGGAGTGTTTCAGATAAGACCGAGGTGAATGAACACAGCAGGCATCCCTGAGATGGAAAGCTTCTGGAAAAAGATGGGTTTGTTCTCTGACTCACCTCATTAGATACTGACTACACCCCTGATTATTTTGTGGTCGAATATTAAGTATCAGGATATCACAGCCTCATGAGCAACTTTTTTTCCCCCCATTCTAATCAACATTCCTGGCCAGAGAGAGGCTTACAGGAAAAGAAGAATATGTGGTAAAATATACATAACATAAGCAGCTTAGCCGTTTTTAAGTGTGTAGTTCAGTGGCTTTAAGGACATTCACACTGCTGTGCAACCATCACCACCATCCATCTCCAGAACTTTTTTTATCTTGCAAAATTGAAACTCTATACCCATTGAGCTACCCGCCCCCACCCCCAGCCCCTGGCAACCATCAGTCTACTTTCTGCCTCTAATTTTGACTACTCTAGGTACCTTATATAAAAGTGAAATCATACAGTATTTGTCTTTTTTGTAAGTGGCTTGTTTTTACTTTAATGTCTTCTAGGTTCATGTTGCAGCATGTGTCAGAATTTTTATTATTATTATTATTATTATTATTATTATTATTATTATTTTAGATGGAGTCTCGCTCTGTTGCCAGGCTGGAGTGCAGTGGTGTGATGTCGACTCACTGCAACCTCCGCCTCCCGGGTTCAAGCGATTCTCCTGCCTCAGCCTCCCGCGTAGATGGGATTACAGGTGCATGCCACCATGCCCAGCTAAATTTTGTATTTTTTGTAGAGACGGGGTTTCACCATGTTGGCCAGGTTGGTCTCGATCTCTTGACCTCATGATCCACCCACCTCGGCCTCCCAAAGTGCTGGGATTACAGGCGTGAGCCACCATGCCCGGCCAATTTCCTTCCTTTTTAAGGCTGAATAATATTCGATTGTATGCCCTAAGTCTTTTTTTTTTTTTTTTCCGAGGCAGGATCTTGCTCTGTCACCCAGGCTGGAGTGCAGTGGCACGATCGGGGCTCACTGCAACCTCAACTTCCTGGCTCAAGCGATCTTCCCGCCTCAGCCCTCCAAGTAGCTGGGACTACAGGTGTGCACCACCACATCCAGCTAAATTTTTTGGAATTTTTTAGTAGAGATAAGGTCTTACTGTGTTGCCCAGGCTGGCCTCCAACTCCTGAGCTTAAGCAATCCTCCTGCCTCAGCCTCCCAAAGTGTTGGGATTACAGGCATAATAAGCCTTTTAAGTAGCAGTTTTTTGGTTGAAAACAAAACAACAAAACACTGTTGCAGGCATTTACCTCTTTTCTGATTGAAACTATTTTGTTTCCCTTCTCTACTCTGAAAGACAGAAAAGCTCTGGAAATTTCTGCTGGGGAAAGAAATTTCCCATTTTTATCTTCAGCTCAAGACATTTTTGGAGACATTTGACTAAACTGTTTACTTTAAATTTGTCAGATTAGAAAGATGCTTTTTCATATGTGTCAGGAGTTTCTCACATGTCTATGTTTTTTAAAATGTTTTAGTTTTCAAATGGTAGATTGATTGGTGTTTTAACAGGAAGCTAACTGTTCAAAATGATTACAGGCCCATTATTTTTCCACTAAACGTTTCGACACTAGCATCAGAGCACTGAGAGACACCTGCGCTGTGATGCTTCCCATTAGGGTATATTCTCCATGATGCCTCCTTGAGCCACCATATCTGTCTCTCTGACTCTCTAACTCTCTAAATCGGAGTCTGAACTTAGTATTGTTGTTTGCACTTGATTGACACCCAGTAACTATGTGGCATGCATATATGTGGACTTAAGGGCATAATAGAATTAGAAATTTTTCCATCATAGTCAAACCAATTCACCATCACTGATTTATCCCTGTAGTGACTGTAAACTATGAACTGCCTTTAGATAGGCAGTCTAAGTATCTCTCAAACCTTAATTTCATCTTTAATTTTACTGCCTTAGGTGGATTATTGTGTCAACCTCCCCATTGTCTTCTTGGCTTTTGCATGTCCTTGCTTTTCTTCTTCATTCCTCCCAATACCACCAGATCATCTGTCTTAAGTTCACAAATTTGATTGGGCCATGCCTCTACTTATTTTTCATCACTACTGGTTGCTTTTAAGACAAAGCAAAAGCAAAAAATGTAACATTGGCCCTAACTTACCTTGCTGGCCTTTTGAGCCCAAGCAGCTCTCCAGTCACCTCCCTTCAACTCCCACTGCGAATCCCTGCCACCCTCGATCCTGTGCTGGGAAGTCCCCATTCCCTGCACACATACCTGCCGTGCCTCCTGCTTTTCTTCAGCTAGAATACCCTTTCCACCAGTCTCTACTTGGCAAAATTTTACCCATCCTTTAGAATTTAATGCAAGTTGCATCATTGCTGTGAGGCATATTTTCCCATGAACGTTTGTTAATAGCTCTTTGTTTTCTTGTTCTATAGGTGCCTTTATCGTAGTGCTTATCCCTTTGTATTGTGATGCTCTGTTAATGATTTTGTCTCTGCTGCTATATTCTCTTTTTAATTTTAGGGTCGGGGGTACATGTGCAGGTTTGTTACATGGGTATATTGCATAATACTGGAGTTTGGGCTTCTATCGAACCCATCGCCCAAATAGTGAACATAGTACCCAATAGATAGTTTTTCAATCCTTGCCCCCCTCCCTTCCTCCCCACTTTTGGAGTCCCAAGTGTCTATTGTTTCCATTTTCATGTCCATCTGCACCCACTGTTTAGCTCCCTCTAATAAATAAGAATATGTAGTATTTGGTTTTCTGTTTCCATGTTAATTTGCTTAGGATCATGGCCTCCAGCTGCATCCATGTTGCTGCAAATGACATGATTTCATTCTTTTTCATGGCTGTGTAGTATTTCATGATCTATATGCACCTCCTTTCTTTATCCAATCCACTGTTGATAAGCACTTAGGTTGATTCCATGACTTTGCTATTGTGAATAGTGCTTCTGCTGCCAAATTTTGAACCCTTTAAAGATCTAGGACTCTGCCCATCTCACCTTTGTAGATACAGCATCTGGCTTAGATTGAGGCTCATGGTAGTTCTAGAAAAGAATGCTGAATGAATGAATGAATGAGGAATGAATGAATTAAGGTAATTGAATCCAACCTTCATTTTAGAGGTGTAAAGAAAAACTGAAGAAAATATGGCTTTGACCTCAGGTATCTCTTACACATAGAAATGTCATGAGCAAGTGTGGGATACATGTCAGTCTGTGTGTCCCACACATTCCTGAAAGCTGCTACTTTTAGCCAACTGGACCTTAGTTGACTCTTAAAGGTGAGATGGGATTCAAATATATTGGGGGAGGAGGTGCCATCTCCAGGTAAAGGCCTGGATTATGTCATGATTGAATACATAAAATATTTTGGATCTGAAAAGATCTTTGTATGCTAGTTGAATTCATACAGCTACTTCATGGGAAAATTAAGATTTAGTCCACATGTGTACAGCATGTTTCATGATAAAGCACTGGACAAATAAAACCCCAACTGGCCCCGTGATACTCATTCCAGCCATATCATCTTTCTCTCTCCCTTACCCACCATCTTAAACTTTCAAAATATATCTAAAAGGAAGG
The DNA here is from genome assembly GCF_029289425.2 of Pan paniscus. Taxonomy (NCBI): domain Eukaryota; kingdom Metazoa; phylum Chordata; class Mammalia; order Primates; family Hominidae; genus Pan; species Pan paniscus. The sequence continues at coordinate 21,458,069 of NC_073272.2, read as the reverse complement.
CATTGTTAATCAAAAGATAAAAAACTAATCCTCTAGTAGGAGGAATGTTTATGATTTCCTTTTATCTGTCATAACAACAGAAAATAGCATTTTAAACATTTTAAAGCATGATGGCAAATTATGTTTTGCCAATGTGGTATATGAAATGGAAATTTACTCTGGCTCGTTCATCCTCTGTGAATAAGATGATCCTACAACAAAATAGCATGCAGGCTCCTCTCTCGGGAACAGTGGGGGTAAAATATAAACAGTATTTTCATATACTGTCAGACGTTTAGAGGGCTGCCTTCCATGATTTTAATATTGTCTGACTGTACCTTCTCCACTTCATTTAGCACATGAGTAGGTTTTGATCCCATCTTCGACACTGCATTTCCCCATCATGAGAAGGCCCTACTAAATCTTAGAAAGTCATTTTGCTTCAACGAAGAGACAGTCTCACCCCTCCTGTTACTGTCATACGGTTCTTTCCAGTTTTTTAGAACATGGTCTCTAGAGGTGTTCAAAAAGCAAGCAAATGAAGCAAATGATCAGATTTTGGCAGAAGGTAAACTACATGATAAATGATAGAATTTGGCTCAAATTCTACTGGTATACACACATACACACATGTCCCTCTGTGTGTGTATGTCTAATATACAAATATAAAACAGACTTCATCTCTATATGTTCAGTAGAATGATAGATACTAAAGTTTTTATTGGACAGATTGAAAGAGTAAACCCTAAAAGACAAATAAATATTGAAGAATCTAAGATGGGACCAGGTGTTTTGTATTTAGAGAAAGTTTCCCATTAGTCTTGAGAGTTGAAGAGAAAGATAGCTGTTAGGAGACATGGCAAGTTGCAGCAGCAATCAGAAGTAAACCCTGGAGTTTCTTCTGAACTTTGGGAATTTATATGAACAGCTATTAAGAAGCTCTGTGTGTGTGTGTGTATTTAGACATATATATATGTGTATGTATATATATGTGTGTGTATATATATATTCAGACGTAGTCACCCAGGCTGGAGTGCAGTGGTGTGATCTTGGCTCACTGCAACCTCCGCCTCCCGGGTTGAAGTGATTCTCCTGCCTCAGCCTCCCGAGTAGCTCGGATTACAGGTGCACAACACCACGCCCAGCTAATTTTTGTATTTTTAGTAGAGACGGGGTTTCACCATGTTGGTCAGGCCAGTCTCGACCTCCTGACCTCATGATCTGCCTGCCTCGGCCTCCCAAAGTGCTGGGATTACAGGCGTAAGCCACCGTGCCTGGCCAAGAAGCATTATATATTCTGAGTGCATTGGTGTAGGGGTGTGTAAGAGATGATGGCAGAAGATGATTAAAAATTGAGTATTGTGGGAGATCAAATGAAGAAGATGGAATCTGGGGATAGGATCTTTGTCTATAAAATTATTGAAAAGGCTGGTGTGATGGCTCATGCCTGTAATCCCGGCACTTTGGGAGGCCAAGGCAGGAGGATCGCTTGAGCCCAGGAATTTGAGACCAGCCTGGGCAACATAGTGACTTTGTCTCTACTGAAAAATAAAATTAGCCAGGCAGGGTGGTACACACCTGTGGTCCCAGCCACTTGGGAGGCTGAGGTGGGAGGATCGCTTGAGTCCAAGAGTCCAAGGCTACTATAGTGAGCAGTGATTGTGCCACTGCACTCCAGCCTGAATCAGAGCAAGACCCTGTCTCAAAAACAAACAAAAAAAAACCAACAACAACAAAAAGAAAATTATTGAAATAGTCCCCATGATGGTAACAAGGCTCTAGACTGGCATCAAAGAGGAAGGAGATAAATCTGAAAGCACAGCCTTGGTGATGGGTTGGATATGAGAAGGCGCAATAAGAGGTGAATTTCAAGTCATGAGCCTAGGTGACAGGATAGGCAAGAGAATTTTAGGAAGAGGAGGTGATGATGTTCACTCAACTATTCCAATAGACTACTCATTCTTGTGATGTGTTCATGGGTGTCACAAGAAGTAGGAATTCTGTAGTCAGGTAAGTTTGGAATATACTGAGATAAAGTTAAGGATAAAGTTAAACAGTAACTGAAGGACTTTTCATAGCCTTTAATATGCTGTGATGAATTGATTAGACCGAGTATTCAGTCTTTGCCAAATTTATCAGATTATGGGGTTAAGTGTTTTGGAGATTGTGTCAGGGAGGGAGGGTACACTTTGGAAAATGATTTCAGAACAAGAGAATGGGGCGTGTGTGTGTGTACGCATACGTGGGTGATAATCACCCATCAAAGTGAGAGTCTTTTGATCATAATAGATATGGAACTTGAGAGAATGTGAGAGAGCAGGCTAATATGAGGAGTATTTGGAAGTCAGGCAGAGAGATGTTCACTGGAAACATAGCTGAGATTAGATTCTTCTCTATAGCAACCAATAATTAATAGGAGGATAGGTGATGTGTGTTGGCGGTTGAGGTGGGGTGGACAAGAGGAAGCAAGGCAAGGGCAACCGAGGCCCAGGAAGACATCCCAGACAAATGTGCTGTCACCAGTAACCAGGTTGGAAAGAGCTGGTACATGGCAGTGATTGAAACAGTAGGGCTCTAATCTAAGAGGCGTAGAGGCTCTCTGGTTTGTCAAGGAGGACATCTCCTCTCTTTCTGCCTGTTGTGGTAGGTGCTAATGCTAGGGCAAAGGGTGAGTGAATGGTATCCCACTACTCCCTGCTCCACTCAACAGACACTTCACCGACCTCTCATTTTGTAAGGATAAGAGAATAATGAGCATTTAGGTCCTACTCTCGAGGTGGGCACTATTTCTGAAGGAAAAGGGCAAGAAAGGTAGTTAAACTGCTAACTGTGACATATTTGATGGATTGATTGATTGATTGACTGACTGACTGACTGACTGTAGAGATGAGGTCTTGCTATGTTGCCCACGCTGGTCTTGAACTTCCTGGCTCAAGTGATCCTCTCACCTCAGCTTCCCAAAGTGTTGGGATTACAGGTGTGAGCCAATGCCCCCAGCAAGTGTGATATACTTGACAACTGCTTCTACAGCAGCTGTGAATCTGACAAGGTCTTTAACTGTGGGCAAAGAGGTTTAATATATTTGAATTCTCTAACTTTTTGAGGCAACCAAGGAAATAAACATCATATGAATAGCTCTAAGTCTTAAGCCCAATTTCATAATCAGAAAATTACTTTTTAAATTTTATTTTTCCTTATAACCAAGTTTAAAAATAGACTGGGAAGCACACCCCTTTGGAGAAGTTGGAATTGGCATAACAGTATGTGAGGTGTTACAAAGGTAAACCCTGGTCCTGGAATGGAACTACAAGTGTAGTTTTTTTTCTTTTACCGGACCATACGCTTTATTTTTAGAATTTTGCGTTGTATTTTACTCTGGTGTATCTTCTATTGATATCAAATAGTTTAAGCTGGGCCCACCAAATGTAGATGAGATGACAGTTTCTAATGTAAATTTCTAAGGGAGCAGAAAAGCTTCCAGGGAAGCACACAAGGCACCCCATTGTAAGGACACTCCTTTGTGCTAGTTCTTTTCTGGCTCTGACTTGAGCTGGCTCACAGGGCTTCTGCTCTGTGCCTACCACTCCTCACCGAGAGCCAAGAAGACTTTTCATAATGCCATCCGTCATAGGTGTTCATGAGGGGGACATGTAAAAATAAATATAAAAAGTTTACAGTGAGTTTTAATAGCAGTTTAGGGATCTTTCTGAATTATGGTAAACAAAAACTGAAAAGTTACAGATATGGTCATATATAGATAACTGTTTTGACCCTCCTCCTGTCACTGTGTCCTGTAGCTCTCTGTATCCCATATATGAGCAGGATTCAGGATAACTGTGTGGAATGGTTGGGCACCCCTCAGCACACCATTCTGGAGAACCAACCCCACAACTGCAGTTTCAGTGTTTGCTTTGATGTTCACCATCCTCCTGCCTTTTTTCCCCACTTTCCTGCCTCACACTGAATGGGCACTTGATAAATCTGTACTGAACAGAAAGGGAAGGAATCCTCTCAGATACCAGTGTTGTAAAAGGAATGCCATCAAAGAGTCATCTTTATCTTGTGTCTTAGCAGCTGTTTGAAAAGTGATCTCTTGTGTTTGACTTTGTGTGAGTGGTATGGTCTGGCTCTGTGTCCCCACCCAAATCTCATCTTGAATTGTAATCCCCATGTGTTGGGGGAGGGACCTTGTGGGAGGTGATTAGATTATGGGGGCGGTCCCCCCATGCTGTTCTCGTGATAGTGAGTGAGTTCTCACGAGATCTGATGGTTTTATTAGGGGCTTTTCCCCACGTCACTCATTCTTCTCCTTCCTGTGGCCATGTGAAGAAGGACATATTTGCTTCCCTTTCTGCCATGATTGTAAGTTTGCTGAGGCCTCCCCAGCCATGCTGAACTGTAAGTCAATTAAACCTCTTTCCTTTATTAATTACCCAGTCTCAGGCATAACTTTACTAGCAGCGTGAGAAAGGACTAATAAGGTGAGTGTTTGAGTACTATCTATGGATAGCTTCTCAGACCACCATCTTCTTCTTATAATAGCTGCCAGAAAGCCAGGCCTCTGGACAGAGGAGCTTTATCAGCTGCTAGAATGCAAGGAGCTCTCTCTCTCTCTCCTCCCACTACCCATTGAACCTGGCTGCCTTTGTGATACGAGAGTTGTATGTGGTATTCTTGGAGAGGAGATTTTCAGAGATTTTCTTCTCCTTAGCATTGTCCTATAATTGGAAGCTTGGAGTTTGCATGTGAATTGGAATAAAGTAGGAGAAAGAATTTTATACTCTTGATTTGAGCAGGATCTTGGTCTCACGTTCTGCAGTCACAAAGAAACAAATACATTAGTCATTTGGGAACTAGATTCCCCTGGACTCCAATCCAGCGATTGCCTTTCCTGTAAGCATTAGTTTCTTCATTTTGGCAGAGAAAACAAATTAGTTGCTCCACTAACTGAAATCATATGGTGGTTATCTGTCTTGATGCTGTACCACTGGATCTTGTAGCGCTAGGAGTACATATGATACTCCCACTGTACACGAAAATCCTGAAATGTTTATTTAGTGCTTTTGGCAAGACAGCAAATGGGAGAGGTAGTTACATTATTAAATGTTCAAAGGAATGAACTTTCTGAATTATTGATTTTTAAAAGTCAGGTTTTAAATGGAGATAGGTATGTGGCAAGAAAGACAAAAGTTGACAGCAGCCTGGTAATTACCATGTGTAGAAGAAGATCCACAGTGATACAGATACAGCTCTATCCATCCAACCACATGCACATCCTTTCCCAGACCAAGCAGATCTGACTAATGTGGGTGTGTGTACTGGGAAGTCTTCAGCTGCCTCACAGAAGGAAGAGGAAATAATGGGCCAAGTTAGGGAGAAGAACCTGAGAGTCTGTTCTATAAAGTCATATGGCAAAATGGGTCTGTTTCCAGATCCCCTGGGAGGTGAATGGGCTGTGTCCTGAGCATGTCAACACAGCCCCTTAGTGCATGGCTGGTGTTTGTCGTGGATAAGCCACCTTCCTTAAGGCACTCAGGGGAGCAAGAACACTGTGGAGGAAGCCAAAGGGGAGATCCTGTATCCTCTTCCGCAGCCACTGCAAGCCTAACATCCCTCTTTGTTGCCTTCTAGTTGGAGGAGAGATGTATGGATGCGATTCCTGATTGTTCTGTCCACTTAGCCCTGCAGTGTAGCTGACCTTCAGTTATCCATGAGATATCTGTGTACTGGAGCTAGACATTGCGTTCATGAGGCATGCCCTTTGAAATTTGGGATTCTATTCATTTTAAGCCCAATTGGCCAAAGATGTTTTCAGAGGTAGAGGGAAGCTGGAAGGCTGATGGGAAAGCAATAATTCACCACCGTTTTTCTTTGCTCCTGTATGTAGGGAAGGGTAGGGGCTAGAGGTTCTCAACTAGGGATGTTTGGAAAGGTGTGTGGTGTTCAGGGTACATGCAATGACTGGGGGACACTATAGACTTTGAGTGGGTAGTGGCAAGGGTTGCTAAATGTCCTTTAATGTGTGAGCCAGTCTTCTACATGAAGAAACACCTCACCTAAAATGCCAGTAAAGGGTAACACTGAGAAGGAGAAACAGGGTTTGGGCCTCTATGAAGGCTCATACAGTCATGAGAGTCTGCCTGCTTAGCCTTCTGGGCAGTCTGACCCCAGAGAGGCTAGATACAGCCTTCCAGTTTTGGTTCAAAGCCACCTTTCTTTCTTCCTTTCTTTCCTTCCTTCCCTCCCTCCTTCCCTCCCTCCTTCCCTCCCTCCTTCCCTCCCTCCTTCCCTCCCTCCTTCCCTCCCTCCTTCCCTCCCTCCTTCCCTCCTTCCTTCCTTCCCTCCTTCCTTCCTTCATCTTTCTAACTTTCTTCCTTCCCTCCTCCCTCTTGCCCTCCTTCCCTCCTTCCTTCCTTCCCTCCTTCTCTTTTCTTCTCCCCTTCCTTTCTTCTTCTCCTTCCTTCCCTCCTTCTCCTTCTTTCCTTCCCTCTTTCTCTTTCTTTCTGTCCTCCTCCTTCCTTCCACCTACCCATCCCTTCAGTGGCCAACTATCCTCCCCCATGTTTCCCTCAGCAATGTTGTCACATTGTCTGATCTACTGTACTCAAGTTCCTCTCTGAACTGAGTCATTTAGTAGCAATGACAAGTTCTTAGGCCAGTGAGAATAGAGAAGGCAGATGTGTTTGGTGGGAAAGGAGAGAGAGAAGAGAGGGAGAAGAGTTAAAAAGATGTTTTATAATTTATCTAGGTATGAGAATAGGCCCCTGAAGTTTTAATCCAAGAAAAGGCATTTGATTAATACTAATGGACTCCCTCCCACATCTAGGTCAGTGGTTCTCAAATGTGAGCGTGCATCAGAATCCCACGGAGGGTGTGTTCCTAGAGACTGCTGGGAACCATCCCCAGAGTTTCTGATTGAGAAAGCCTGGGGTGGGGCCTGGGAATTTGCTTTACTAACAAGTTCTCAGGTGCTGCTGGTGCAGGGACCACACTTCTCTAGGTCTGGGTCCTAGAGACAAGAGAAACACTAGGCCAATTCCCATCTCCGGAGCACTGGCAGGAACAGGCTGAGATGGGGAGAAACTTTGCCATATTCTAGACTTTTAACTATGGCCCATGAAGGAGAAGGGAAGATTTAAGGCCAGCACTTCCCAGAAGATGAGGATAATACCAGCTTCACCATCACCCCTGTCGCTGGGATCCATGCAGAGTCCAGTGTGCTGTGTTTTCTGAAATAGGAAGGAAACAAACCACAGTGAGCCTTACTTTTTTGTGTCCTTCTGTACCAAAGTAAGTGCATTGAATTGGTGGCCTTGCTTGATGTCTGGTAGCTTGGAAGTTTTGGTAAGCCAGGATATCAAAGATGATGGGCAATACTTTTCTTTTGTTACTAAAGAAGGGGAAGTTGTAAAAATGTGCAACCTGTTGAAGGTCTCTCTAAACCTGTTGGTTTAATGCCCAAACCGTTACATGTGTCCTTTTTTTTTTTTTTTTCAGGGAAGCAAACAAAGTCAGGAGTAGGGACAGTGTTTACTATTGCCTTTCCTGAATTCTTTGTTCAGTGATACCAGAAGCACTGGTTGTTTTTGTTTTCCTCTTCCTAATGTGTTAACAATGGTGATGCTTTATTCCAGCCCCAGAAAGGGAAAAACAAATATGTTGGCAGGGATGCTGCTAGAAGTGTGAACAGGAATGTGAATGAAATGAACACTTTGAGAGCTGCTATTTTTACTTTCGGTACCTGATTTTTCAAAATAATTCTAAGAACAGTTTTTCATCAAATTTGACCTGATGCCAGAATAACATCAAGCTTTTTTCATCCCTGATGTTCCCCTGGAATCATCAAATGTTATTAGTTTGAGTACTTAGCGGCAGTTTAGAGGTGGCATATTATTTTGGTTTCCATTTTTTATCCAATACAGAAGGCCCTGCGGCACTAAATAAAAATGTCACTGTGTAAGATGTAAAGGCTTTCTGTCACAAATGTTTTTAAAAATTCATGAAGGGCTGAGGATTTGATTTATCTTATCCTCTTTCTGTGATTTATTCATATTTAATGTTGGGTTCAACGTTTGAAGCATGAATAACTTTTTCAAATTAAAAACTGTGGTGAATCAGGTTTTTTTTGAAGAAAAATTCTACCATGCCAGTTTTTGAATTATGCAGTTCATTCCTCTTCATGTGTTCAAGGGCCAGAGATGTTTGATTTTCCCAGTGGCTGGAATTCTCACTGGCAAAACCCTTCATTGTTGCAGGAGAGGTTGATTTCCCCAGCTACGTGGTCGTGACAGCTGTTGCCCTGGTATCAATAGACATTTTCCCTCAGGCATCAATCATGATCACACATGTGTGGTAGCAAAGGGGAAGAGTGGGAACAGACCTCGCCTTGGGAACCAATGGATCTGTATATTTCTTTCTATTTTTGAGCTGCTGAGTTGCCTGTGTTTTTAGGAACATCTTTAGGCAGAGATAAGATCCAGTCTTCTCTATGGACAGTTCATAAATAATGTTAATAGAATTAGCCGCAAATGAAGGAAAGGAAATGAACTCAAAACAAACTCATAATCTTTCTTTTTTTGAACTAGTCAGTGGAAGCATAGGGTCTGAGGCGCTGGACTTTTTCTAAGCCCTTGGAGGCTTAAAAGACTATAAGGAAAAGAGCTGCTTGGTGGACTCGTTTTTGCCTTTGTGGCAGGCAGGTAGATCTGTTTAGAGGACATGAGAGTATCTCCCCTTTCTCTGGGAGGCAGGTGGAATTCTAGATGGCTAGACAGAGATGCAATAGGGTACACTGTCCTGGACATCCTGACTTCTGCCTGCCCATCCACCTGCCTGCCCGTCCTGCCCTCCTGGGCCTCCATTCCTGTATCCCTTCCTTTTGATTTCTTCCCTCCTACTTCCATTTTTCCAGCCTGCAGTGACTTTTGAGCATCTCCGTTGGGCCAGCTATTGTACCTCCATAGACTGAGTCAGCTTCTCATAAACTGAGGGGAACTATGCCTGTTTTCTTTGCTAAAAATAGTCAACCTTTTATAAGAGTATAAAGGAAGAAAGAGAATAAATGCTACTAAGTGCCTACAAGGATAAAGCCCTTTTTACCTGTTTTTCTCCCTTGTTTGTCATTGAGGATGAAACCTATTAAAGGGTGGCAGCCAGTATACAGAGCAGGGCATAAACCAAAGAATGTGGCTTTTTAAACCAATTTCGAGCATTTTGTCATTATGATCTGGATCTTATTCCTTTGCTTAATGGAGACAATCATCTTGATAAGTAAAATCATCTGTTTTTCCCCTCAGACTATTGGGAAGAAGTTACCTGCAACTACAGCAACTCCAGACTCATCAAAAACAGAAATGGACAGCAGGACAAAGAGTGAGTTTCCTTAGTTATCTGTTTCACATTTAAAAGCATTTAAGGATTTCCCAATAACAGAAATGTTTTTTAGAAATCCCTATATAACCTTGATAGCTTTTGCAAACGCATCAGAAAAATGTACACAATTGTATTTCATTCAATTCCCCACCATTAGGGTGGGCACAGGTTAGATTCAGAACTCCTGTTTTTGTTTTTTTCTTTCCCCTTATTACAGAACGTGGTTCTCTCCTGCTATATGTATCTCACTCGTATGAAGAGCTAGGGATTATCCATATATAACAAGCACTTTGCACAGTTAAGGTGGCTGAAAGATTTTAGAGAGTGGCAAATTAAGCGCTTTAGGGATTCACGAGCCCTCAGGTCAGAGAGGCCTAACCACTTGAACTTGACCAATTTTACTTACCCTTGACTTCCCACTGGTATCTTCAACACATCTCTGCTTGAATATCTCCAGATACCACTGCATGTCTGCAGGCAGGAGGCTCAAGTCTTTTTGGAAGGATTAGGCTAATGAATGGGAGGGGTTAACTGTGTTTTAGAACAGTGCTAGCCAATAGAAATATCATGTGTGAGCCACATATGTAATTCTAAATTTTCTAGTAGCCATGTTTAAAAAAAAAAGGAAAAACAATTGGACTTAATTTTAATGTATTTTTATTTAACTCAATATGTCCAAATATTATCGCCACATGTTATCTACGTAAAATTATTAAATGAGATACTTTCATTGCTCTCTTCATGTGAAGTCTTCACAATCCCATATGTATTTCATAGGCATAGTATACCTCAATTTGCAGTAGCTACATTTCAAGCACTCAATAGTCATGTGTGCCTAGTGGCAACCATATTGGAAAGTGTAGTTTTATTTTTTAAAATATTTTCTTTTTAAAACAATGTTGTGGGTACATAGTAAGTGTATATATTTATGGGGTACATGAGATGTTTTGATACAGGCATGCAATGTGAAATAAGCACATCATGGAGAATGGGGTATCTATCCCCTCAAGCATTTATCCATTGAGTTACAAACAATCCAGTTACACTCTTTATTTTAAAATGTACAATTAAGTTATTATTGACCATAGTCACTCTCTTGTGCTATCAAATACTAGGTCTCATTCAGTCTTACTATTTTTTGTACCCATTAACCATCCCTCCTACCCCCCAGCCCCCAACTACCCTTCCCAGCCTCTGGTAACTGTCTGCCTACTCTCTGTGGACAGTATAGTTTTAGAGTAATTCTGGGGTCCAAGAGGGGCTTCCTGGGCTTGAAAATGAACACAGTTACAAATGCTCAGCTTGCCTAAGCATGTGGGAGAATCCTGGCTCCAGCCCAAGCCTTGTTCAGTCCTAAAAGCGTCTATTAACTACATCCACATACCTGGCCCTCTAGGAACAGCATGGTGGGGGATGGGTTACTCATAAGAGTGGGTTTATAGGAAGCCCATATTCTAGGACCAGCTCTGTTATTAGCTAGCCATGTGAACTTGGGCAAGTCATTTTATTCCTTTGGCCTTCCTCTTCATCATCTGCATTGTCTGTGAAGTCAGAGGGTTATACTAGAGATAAACCCCAGGGTTTATCCCAGCATCTTCATCCTCTCATTCAGTTCTAAAAGCTTTACAACTCAGAGGGGAAGGTTTCTGCATTCAAAAATCAAGCAGCTGTTGGAAGAGCCAAAAGGAAGACGTGAACAATTCAGTAGGAATATGAGAAAGGTGTCTTTGGGTATAGATGTTAATATGCCTGTAAATGGTAGCAGGTCAGGAAAGGGAATTATTACTGTCAGCAAAGGCTTGAGGGATGTTTATTGACAGACATTTTTCATAGACACCAGGATAAGAATTTCTACAGTTGGGCTGGGCACAGTGGTTCACAGCTGTCGTCCTAGCACTTTAGGAGGCTGAGTGAGGCAAGTGGATCACTTGAGCCCAGGAGTTTGAGACCAGCTTCTTGGAAGGCTGACATGGGAGGATTACTCGAGCCCGGGAGGTTGAAGCAGCAGTGATTGAGCCAAGGTCATACCATTGCACTCCAGCAGGGTGGCAGAGTGAGACCCTGTCTCAAAAAAAAAAAAAAAAAAAAAAAAAAATTCTTCAGTTTCAGCCCACACACACTGTCTCCGGTTGTCAAGAGCAAATTCTGGGGTAATTGTTCTTCCATGATTTCCATTTAGTGCCACCCCAGACCCCTAAGAAGCCCCCTAAAAAGCCCCTTTCATTTGGACCATTTCCATGCTTCGGGATTTTGATATGACACCTATGTTTAGGTAACAGGCCACAGAGTAACTGAACAACTACATATTAGAAATGACCCTGAGCTTGGGATCTGAGCAACCTCCTTCCCTCTTCCTTCTGGCCAGAAGACAAACTATAACAAAAATTGCCCAGCAGTGCAGAAGAGGGCAGCTCCTTCCTGCGTAGATGTCTGTCTCCTTAGCATGCTAAAATACTAGCTCACATCAGGGTTAAGAGTTGTGATGATTTTAAAAATGTTGATATGAGTTGGTATTTTCTGAGTGAAAGTGAAACTCAGCTGATCAGGATTTAGTTAAACAACATTATCATTCCCACCCTCTCAAAAAAAAAAGCTTTTATGATATTGAAATTCATCAGAAACTCATGCTGGGGAACAGATTGACATAATTTTCATAACAAGAGGAAAACTGTCTAAATATTCATAATGAAGTGCCCTGAGGTTCCTCCAGCTCACCACATCTGGAGTTTCCCTCTTTCTTATTATAATTGATAAGATTTGTGGCCTCTGTGGGATAGAAAAATAGCCCAAAGGGCTATTGAATATTTTTCTGAAAAATAGTTCAGTCTTACAGATTCAGAAGACCAGTTGAACAGGTGGGTTGGGGGGAAAAATCCTTGACAGAATTTGTACAAGGGCAGATCAGGCTTCTGCATAAATTATGACTGCAGGACAAAGGCTGTTTTCCCTGCTGAACCTCATCTCACTTCCTAACTGGACACTCATACCGCCTTTGCAATCCCTTTGTTCATTGACTTGCTTCTTAGGAGTTCTCATCTGTGATGGCAACAAATGGAACCTTGTTGCTATCATTAGATCATTGGTCCCTCTAGGTTGAGGCTGTATCTTCTACTTGATATCCCCACCATGCAGCCTAGAAAAGTGCCATGGATTCAGTGGGCACATAAAAAGTGGTGGTTGAGCAAATGGAGAAGTATAAATGATTTATGATTTATCAGGCTGTAGACTGCACAGTTTTTTAAGAGCCGTTAGCACCATGCATGGTGGCTCATGCCTGTAATCCTAGCACTTCGTGGGGGCTGAGGCGGGAGGATCTCTTGAGCCCAGGAGCTTGAGGCCAGCCTGGACAACACAGTGAGACCCTGTCTCTACAAAAAATAGAAAAAATTAGTTGTGCATGGTGGCACATGCCTGTGGTCCCAGCTCCTTGGGAGGCTGAGGCAGGAGGATCACTTGAGCCCAGGAGGTCCAAGGCTGTGGTGAGCCATGACCGTGCCACTGCACTCCAGTCTGGGTGACAGAGTGAGACCTTATCTCAAAAATATATATAAAAATTAAAAAGCTATTAGCCATTGGTCCCCTTTGCCAAGTGTACATATACCTGTATATGTAAGCCCCTCACAATGAGACCTTAAACACAATGGTAAGAAACATCTTTCGAAAGTATGTTCCAAACACCTACTTTAAGAGCCCTCTGCATGGAAAACAGTTCCATTCACTGTAGGAAAACAGCACATAATGTATCTCTTAAAAAGTATGCTTAGATTTAGCTCTAAAACATTTATGTATAAAGCCCTCATGCACGATGAGATGCAATGCTAGAAACATCTCCCAAAAACATGTTTGAAACACTTGCTTATGAAATTTTATGCTTGGAAAACAGTTCCATTCGCTATATGAAAACAGCACATAATGCATCTCTACAGAAGCAAGTAGATTTAGCTTTTAAAGTTGTATATGGAAACCACATATAATGAAACTTGAAATACAATGGTAAGGAACATCCTTCAAAAGTATGTTCAGAACACCAGCTTACAGAGCTCTCTGCTAGGGGAAAAAACAAAACAAAAAATCAAAACAAAATACATTTGTTCCTGTAAGACACTTGAGCATGTTCTGGAGTCTGAGTGGTTAGCAGTGGTTGCTGGTGTTCCTTGGCTTGCCGGTGTTCCTTGGGGCTTGCCAGACCCTCTCTTCTTACCAGCCACTGCTCTCCCAATCGGCCTAAGACTGTTACCAGTGGAGGGTGTCCAGGTTCTTGGCGTCTTGAACAAATAATTGGACAAAACGCACAAACAAAGCAAGGAAAGAGTGAAGCAACAAAAGCAGAGATTATTGAAAATGAAAGTACACTCCACAGGGTCAGAGCGGACAGCAGCATAGGGACTCAACAGCCAAATTACAGAATTTTCTGGGGTTTAAATACCCTCTAGAGGTTTCCCATTGGTTACTTGGTACACACCCTATGTAAATAATATGGTGGCCCACAGTCAGTCTGATTGGTTGTGGAAAGCAACCAATCAGAGGCTGAAGTGAAGCTACAAAGTTACACTTCTATGCAAACATCTGATTGGTTGCAGAAAGCAACTAATCAGAGATACTTTCAATTTTCCATCTGCCCCGCAGAAAAGGAGGGGGATTTGCAAAGGGAGTAGCCTATGGTCCTTTTGTTACTTAGGTGTGGAAAGTTGGGATTTTCCTTTTGATTTAGTTCTAGGAAGTCAGCGTGAATCGGCCTTAGGTTCTCTGCCTCCAGACCCTATTCTGCCTCAAGACCACCAGGGACAAGGCTGTAGTCTGACGAATTCAGGTTTATTGGCTCGTTGTGACCAGGGAGACTACACACCGGGGGACGTGTGGATGTTACACCAAGCAAAAGCAAAATTAAAAAAAAAAAAAGTCGTTGCAGATTTTGAGAAGGGGTGGAATTTAGTGAAATGTAAATGAAATTATGTTTTGATAGGCTCAAGGCAAAGCAGGGCTGCATGGCAAGGGGTCAGCATCAGGTCTTGACTGTGAGGTGGACTCAGGTCCTGTTTCTTTGGCAGCTGCCAAGTGAAGATAGATGTGTAGTGCTGTGTCCAGAAACCCCTTACATGAGGCGCTGCACTTGGGCTGGAAATGAAGACTGCTTCTCTGGGTCAAGTGGCTTAGCGCCTTCAGGCAAGAGTGGACTGTTTCATTCTTCCTGATGTAATTTTTTTAAAAACCAAGTTTCTGGTAGTTTGTCTCTAAAATCACATACTTTGTCAGGGAGTGAGAAAGTAGGAGCACTCCAAGAAGAGGGTTGTTAAGGACACTTTGCAACTACTGCATATGCTTGGGAGAGAAACACTGTTTCCTGATCACTTTGCAGGTGGCCTTATCTGTGTCTGTTGCCCCAGCCTCAAGAATGGCTGGGCAGATTGCTACTTACTCAGTGCAGCTCATTTTTGCTTTCTCACCACATGTTTAAATAGGAAAAAAAAAAAAAAAAAAAAAAGAGTCAACTCTCTTGTGTTGGGTTTTCCTCAGCTTCATAATATATACCCAGGAACTCTGATCCTATTTTTTCAGACTCAGTGGTTTTGCTCACATATCCTCCCCCAAACTCACTCATTCTTGGGCCTGGGGATTTGGGCACATCCAATTTGCTGCAGCATGTCTCATATTCACCCCTTTAGTGCCTCCCATGCCTGTCATGTACTGAAGCCCCTCATGCTTGATGTCCCAGGGGTACCCACCTCTTCCTAAGAAGCACCTTTCATCACTTGCTCCCCAATACAGACATTGCTGTCTGGATTCAGAGTGGGAGCCTTCCCAGGAGGGTGCCCAGCCTACCCGTGTGGCTTAAGATCTGCATTTCAAATACAGTCCTCTTGAGAAAAAGGTTAACTCCCTTTGTGTTTTCCTGGTAGGTTTTCTTTCTCCCAAAGACTCTCCAAGGAGCTTCTCATTTGAGCTTCTCATCTGAAAGTACCATCGAGAGGAGCAGTGATCCAGCCTCTGCTGCATTGTAGAGACAAGAAGGGCTTTGCTTGTCAGATTTTCATTTCTTCCTTTTAAAATATACTTCTCTTTTTAGAGGAGGTTAAATGGTGTCATAATTCATACTTGTGAAATAATTTGAAAGTCAAATTCCCAACAGCATCCGAGACCGAAGGTGGTTGTTTGGAGTTATGGTCAGCTTCTTCATAAAGGAAGACACTGGGTTGGCGTTGACAGACATACTGACGGACACATCGTGTTTCATTTCTCCGTCTCAATTTAAATGTAGACCATGGCTTCTTCACCTCAGCAGTATTGACATTTGGGCTGGATCATTGTCTGTTGGTGGGCGTTGTCCTCTGTGTGCATTGTAGAATGTTTAGCAGCATCCCTGGCCTCTGCCCACTAGATACCAGTAGCACTCAACCCCCATTCCCTGCCAAGTTCTAATAAGTAAAATTGTCTCCAGGTATTGCCAATATTTCCTGGGAAGCCCTAGTTTCAAACTGCTGGTATAGACTGTAGTAAGCCCCACGAGGGCATTGTGGCATCCCTGCTGCCTGGCATGCAGTGGACACTCAGTTATTATTTACTGAATAGATGACAAGCCTAGTATGTATTTCACTACTCCTCACTAGCCCCAGATCCTCAGAATCTGACCCAGAACTGGAGTTCCTGTCTAAATCTAGCATATGGCACACCCACCCCCAGTGCTACCACCATACTTGTCCACCCTCCAGGTCCCCACAACTGTTTTGCTCCTTCCTGGAATTAAACATTTGCTAATACCCATTACTAGACCAGTGGTTCTCACAGTGTGGTCCCAGAACTAGCAGCAGCAGGAACATCACCTAGGAACTTGTTAGAAATGCAAATACCAGCCCTACAGAATCAGAACCCCTGGGGGTGGGGCCCAGTTGATCTATTTTTACAAGCTCTCCACCTGATGCCAATGCCCACTCAAGCCTGAGAACCACTGACCTAGACTAAGGCCTTTTTTTTTTTTTGAGACGGAGTCTGCTCTTTCGCCCAGGCTGGACTGCAGTGGCGCGATCTTGGCTCACTGCAAGCTCCGCCTCCTGGGTTCACACCATTCTCCTGCCTCAGCCTCCCTAGTAGCTGGGACTACAGATGCCCGCCACCGTGCCTGGCTAATTTTTTGTATTTTTAGTAGAGACGGGGTTTCACCGTGTTAGCCAGGATGGTCTCGATCTCCTGACCTCATGATCTGCCTGCCTCGGCCTCCCAAAGTGCTGGGATTACAGGTGTGAGCCACCGCACCCGGCCTTTTGTTTGTTTTGTTTTTTTTTTTTTTGGAGATGGAATTTTGCTGTGTCGCCTAGGCTGGAGTGCAGTGGTGCAATCTCGGCTCATTGCAACCTCTGCCTCCCTGGTTTAAGCAATTCTCCTGCCTTAGCCTCCCGAGTAGCTGGGACTATAGGCACTCACCACCAAGCCTGGCTAATTTTTGTATTTTTAGTAGAGACGGGGTTTCACTATGTTGACCAAGCTGGTCTCGAGCTCCTGACCTCGTGATCTGCCTGCCTCGGCCTCCCAAAGTGCTGGGATTACAGATGTGAGCCACCGCGCCCGGCCAGACTAAGGTTTTTAAAGCTTCCCTGATGATGAGAATCACCAGAGTATGTGTTTAGTAAATGGATTCCCGGTCCCACCTCAGATCTGAAGATTCAGATCTGCAGGGAAGAGGTCTGGGAAGATAAAAGAATGAACAGGTGCCCCACAAAATTCTTATCAGGGATGATTGATTGGGAAACATACCCCAATCCTACTCCTCTGGTCAGTGTCCTAGAACATTGTACAAAGCCCACTGTCATTTTCTTCCTCTCTGACAAGATCCTGAGTCTCTTGTTTGGGAAGTGATTGTCCCGTTTCAGATACTCTGACACTTTAAGCCGAATGCATGGCTCTCATCCTATCTTCACTGTTGTCTGGTCAACACTGTATGTTTGCAAACCCTTTTCTGCTACTTGAGCTCCTCGAGCAGATAGTGTCTTATTTACCTTAATTTCTCTTTCCTAGAACATGATAGAAGTCCACACCCTTATGTGCCATTCTAAAATACAAAAAGCTCTGAAAACTAAAATGTTTTATTACTCATTGGGTGATAAAACTTGTTCTGGACTGACATATGCCTACTCATAGTCTTTATTTTTCCCACTTGGAGTGACCAGTCATCCATTTACTGCAGAATTTTAATGGTTGGGTGCAGCCCCAGCCCCCAGCTGAGGATGTTACATATTATATGGTATATGCAGTATATTTCCTTTCTAAAATCTGAATAATCCTGTCCCCAGGGCTTCTGAGTGAGGGATTACCAACCAGTAGTGTCTGAGATAATATTTGTCAGTTGAACGAGAGAATTTCTGATTATGATGTTGGTGAAACTAGATTATCCCTGAGCTTGATACTTTTGTTGTACTGTCCCAAGGGAAAGGAAAACTCCAGTTTTAGGTGTGACCTGGTACTTTCCAAATGCTGCTTAAAGCTCTGAAAGTCTTCCTACCAGAATCTGCCTATGACACATGGGGTTTTGATCTTTATACCCTAAAACTGAACTCAGAGAGTTGTCCTGGATTTAATGTTATTTCCTTCTGTGTATATGTTCAGCTTGCTGATATATTTATTCTGTTGGTTCTGCTTTTATTTTTTTTTAAGCTGAGAGGGTTTTTGCTTGTTTGTTTGAAGTTGGTTTGTTTTTATTGAATAGATTATAAAACTAGCTGCAGGCAGTCATGTGATGTGGGCATGTGAGTTCAATTCCTTTAACAGTCTGTTTTTAATATTATGTAAATTTCTAAAAGTTTAGAGATTGAAATAATGTTTTTTGGGGAGGGTGTAAATCATGACTGGACATTTTGGTGATTTTAATAGAGCAAGCTTCTTAAAATTTGAAAGCCAATAATTAGTACCGGGGCTCTTGATGTGGGAACTAGGTAACTAACAGCTTTGGGGTCCTCAAACCTTCTGATATTGTACACATTTTCTCTGCACATTTGAGTGTGTGTGTGTATGGTTTGTTGTGTTGTGTTTTTTTTTTTCTGGAAAGAGTCATTGCTTTTTATCAGATTCTTAAAGGACTCTAAGACAAAAAAAGGCTTATGAACTGATTTAGGATTTCAGTCTTATGCTAATTCATTAGTCATTTTTAACCTTTCTAAAGAAAAAAGACAAAATCATCTCAAATTGCTGGATAAATTATGCTTTATTTTTTCTCTCTCTCTCTATGTGTGTGTGTCTATTCATTCCTATTTGATCTCTAATTAAATCCATCCAATTGATGAATAGATGGAAAATGCCTGCCTCTCAAAATTAATTTAATTCCCTGCTTCTCCAACTCTGTCCAATACTCATTTAGAATTTATAATCTTCCCACATCCAAAGGATGTGGAATTATACCCTTCTTTTAAGACATATCAAATGCCTCCTCTTTTGAGAACTTTCTCCTGAATGTAATCTTGCCTTTCTCTGAAACACAACAATATTCCATCATAGTGAGTTTATGTGTATGCATGGGTTTGTCTTTTCTTTCTGCCATTCTCCTCCCCTTGCTTTTCTCCAAGAATTAGACTGTCACTTCCATGCAGGGACAGGAGGGAGTGGTTGGGCTTAGTTGTATATTACAGTCCCCCAAATTGGCAATGTCTTTTTCATGGTGGTGGTCCAATAAATATTTAAGTGGAAGTCAGGAACATCTTTGTTCCATATACTTTAACATTAAAACCACAAACTCAGAGTTAATAATTTTTTTGCAGATAACAATTTTGAGTGTCTTAAAGCCACTGATACATCCAATGCAACATAGTATTTTTTTTCTTTCTTCTAAAAAAAAAAACGGGATACATGTGCAGAATGTGCAGGTTTGTTACACAGGTATATGTGTGCCATGGTGGTTTGCTGCACCTGTTGACCCATCCTCTAAGTTCCCTCCCCTCATCCCCCACCCCCCAACAGGCCCTGGTATGTGTTGTTCCCCTCTCTGTGTCCATGTATTCTCAATGTTCAACTCCCACTTATGAGTGAGAACATGCGGTGCTTGGTTTTCTGTCACTGTGTCAGTCTGCTGAGGATGATGGCTTCCAGCTTCATCCATGTCCCTGCAAAGGACATGATCTCATTCCTTTTTATGGCTGCATAGTATTCCATGGTGTATATGTACCACATTTTCTTTATCCAGAAATATTTTTATTTTCTAATACTACTGAATTCAGGCTCAAATGCCTCATCAATAAAAATACATTCCTGTTTTAAAATATGTCATAATAAATTAAAGTGTGTGAAGCTAATGGTTGCCGGGTTTGGTCAGGAGTTCTGGGTGATAGTGCCTGTGACTAGAGTCATGAAAAGTCACAGCTCAAAGTCAGAGCTCCCAGGAACTCAGGTCTAGCCCAGTGTGCCCCTTGGAGCCCTCAGAGCTTCACTGACATGTCTTTGGGGACCTGGGTGGGAGACGGGACAGCCCTACTCCCCAACCAGAACAGCTCTTTTTTAGTTCCTTTATATTTGAGCTCTGGAATACCTTGAAATTTGCTAAGTGTCCTGCTGAAGTTAACCAGGCTCTCCTCTCTCCCCTCCTTAGCTGGTCCCTGATTTTACACCTGAGGACACTGAGGTCATCCAGAGTTGTAGTGTGATTGTCTCAGGTCATGTGCTTGCAAAAGCCCAGCTGGGAACCCAACCTAGTCCCAAGTATCCTGCCTTCTGGCCCACCGTCCTCTCCTCCTCCTCCTTGTGGCCCCTCCAAGTGTTCCTCCCCTTTATAGGGGTCACTTGGAGATCATCAAGAAACATTGAGTGGGAGCTCTGTGTCCGGTTTTGGGGGGTGCAAAGAGGGCTGAGATATGCTGCAGCAAGCCCTGGCACCAGTATCTCCTCTTTTTCTCTAACAGTGGTGCTTTCCAGATAATTCTGTGTCTAATGCCTTACACATAAAACAGCATAGCTGCGCAGTCGAAGTGTTCTAAAGCTGGATTATGGTGATGGTTACACAACTGTATAAATTTATTAAAACTCATCAAATTATCACTGATTTTCTTGGCATTCCTCTTGCAGTTGAAATATGATTTCAAGAGCACCAAACACTGTACTGACGTCCAACAAAGATAAAACTGTTAAAAGGAGAATGGCAGGGGCAACTGTCTTCCTCAAGTCTGCCTGTCTGTCTCTCTGTGTCTGTCTGTCTGTCTCTCTCTCTCTGTCTCTCCATGTCTCTCTCTCTCTGTGTCTCTCGGCCTTTCCGTCTCTCTCTCTTTCTTTCCCTCTGTCTCTCTCTCTCTCTCTCTCACACACACACACACACACACACACCAGGGAACAAAATCTAACAGCCTCTCCCACCCCCAGCAGATTTCCTCTCACATCTCATTGGCTGCAAATAGAGCACCTGCCCATCCCTAAACCAGTCACCAACAAAAGAGAGTGAGATTAACATTATTTGCCTGGACATATTTTGCTTTATCCCCAGGGCTGTGAGAGGGTTCCATGTTCCTGAATGTAATGCCTGAACAAATTAGGATTCTGTGAACTAGGAAGAGGGTGGGGAATGTCTGCTGGGATGTTAACCAACAGTCTCTATTACACTTAATTAACTTTTTTTGACTGAAGGGAACAGAAACATGACCTGTTCTTTCTTTGTTGGCTGTGGGTTTCTGTATTCTTTGTAAAAATTGTTTCATGATTTCCATCCAAATAATTATTCTTAAAGCCAGGACTCTGTAGTGCAGTTCTTCAGTGATACTGTGTTTGTGTTGTTGTAAGTTTTGAGATTGGCAGTCATATTTCACTAGCACAGTCAATAGGAAAATTGGTGAGGAGCTGTCATTATCCAATTTAAACATGTTTTAACTTTTTCTGTCTCTGTAGAACATTTGACCAATTCAGATTTGGGGAGGTTTGCTATTACTAAGTAAAGAGAGATAGAACGTTGGTAACTATATGGGTTTAGGAATATGGTATTGATGGGATTTAGAACTATTGCCCCTCAGCACAGGTTAAGGGGCAAAAGCCATCAGAGGCCCAGAATACCCAAGATGGAAGATTTCCAACACTAGGACAGGGAATGTAACTAATATTTTCAAGCTATTGTAACAGAATATGAAAACATCTGCACAAAAGCAAAGTGAATACCGCCTCTCCTCCCTTCACTCCTTCTCCTTCCTCCCTCTCTTCTCTGTCCTATCCCAACCCTAGACCACAGTGTATCTGTATTATGGATTTCTTAATTGCTTTTATTTTATATGTCACAATCTCTGGTTGTTGGGATGTTAACCAAAATAAATAAACACATTTCAGTAATAGAAATTACACTAGGGACAGTATAATTGTCATCAAGAGGTTACCTCTAAGACATAGCTCTAGGTTGTGATCCGTCTGCAGGAACGGGCCTGATGCTTGGGAAATATCTAAGGCCATTCACAGCCATTAGGTTTGTTGACTTTGATGCGGAATAATCGATGCCTGTCCCAGTAGATACTAATTCTCTTGAATTTTTCTTTCCACCTTCTGTCCTGAATCATCAAGGCCTAGTTTTCCAAGTCTCCATTTCCGAAATACAAATGTTTTCACTATCTTCGTAACTTGTGCTTTCAGATAAATAGAGAGGATTTAACAGCACATGGACTTTCAAAAGCATGTAATTCAGGACATACTTAAATCGATTTTTAGTGGCCTTAGTATTTTTCCCTCTTTGGTGAGGGCTATTGCATCTCTTTGCTGAGGAACAGCCATCTATGCATAGGGAGGTTCCCACAGAAAGGCCATGGGACATATTTGAACAAGCTTACCCCCACACATATGTGTGTAAAGAATGTTCAGTCAATACTTGTTGGCTGTTTATGGTTGGCATGTGCTTACATAGAAATACATTGACATTTGTCTCTTAAGACGTACCATAATGGGGTAACTTTTCATTGTTTTATGTATCCTGGGTAGCTTTGTAACATGTATAAATACCTTGTTTCTAATTTAGTAATGTGTGGGAAAAGGCAGTGAGGCAAAACTTAAGGGTTTTTTGCCCTCTGTAGACTATATATGTTTATGCATGCACCTGAAGAGTATATAAAATGGTATATGTCTGTTTTCCTGAGTAAGGAAACCTTTTTACCTTTCTGCCAGAGAAAAGCAAAGCAGTCAGGGGCATCTCATGATGTCACATGATTTGTAAGGGGAAAAAAAGTGGAAGCCAATAAATATACATGAGCTAAAAATGAGCACTCTCGGGTCATTTTCTGAGGGTCACCCTTTCTTCGTGCAGCAGTAATATGCTACCTGTTACGTGTGCCTTTCCCTGAACTTAATGTGATAGAGATCATTTTCTCCTGGGCCAGCTCATTAGATAAAGCATTTTAAAGGTTATGTTTTCTGTTTTTCTTATAGGCAAGGATTACTGCAAAGTAATATTTCCATATGAGGCACAGAATGATGATGAATTGACAATCAAAGAAGGAGATATAGTCACTCTCATCAATAAGGTAAACAAAGGTTGTCTCCTACCTTCTAAATCGCGAACTGCTTTGGGGTGTTGACTGGACAGTATAAGCTTTTGCTTCAGCGCTTGAAAGCTTGGTTTTCTCAGTCCTGAACTTGTGAGGAAGAATCTTGTATCTTTCCTTTTGATCAAGCTAAGCCCAGCATCCAAGTGAATGCATTCGTTGAGACGAGAATAGATTTGTTTGCCTTAGGACCAGCTGCAGATTTGCATGGTCCTTCAGAAAAGTCTGTTCCAGAAGGAATAACCCAAAAGGCAGCCTGCTCGGCTGGAGATCCTGCCCTCCACAGCAGCCAGGCTGCAGAGCTCTGTGTCCTGAGGTATCCGAGGAGGAGTTTTTTTAAAACGCTGGTCATGCCTCACAGGCAGAAAACGCTTAAAGAATGTTTGCTGTTCAGATCAAAGACAGGTAGAGTGCCTGAGAGAATTTTTCCTGTCTCGTTTGGGCTAAGAAGATTGAATGATTTTATTATTATTAGAGCCAGAGCCCTGTAAATAAACAGAGAGCTATAAAATCTGTGTGAAGTGATGCAATTGAACAAGGGCCTTGGCTGTGTACTTTGTGTGCTTTCACACAATGATACTCACCAAGTAGGTGGTTGAAAGATATATTATTTAAGCAATACCCAGAATATATGACTTTTTCTCTGAAGAACAGCATTTTTGTGATGGTCAAATATGGTAAGAAGCTGAATGGTCTTGAAGATGTGTATGGTGGTTTTATTCTTGTATTCAGGGGAGTGACAGGGAACTTAGCACAGTTCCCTTAGCACAAGTGTGACTTGGGAGATCATCGTGGCTGCCTGCGCTCGGTCTCGCAGGGCTGGGAAGCCTTGGCAGGGTGGAGGATGCAGGGAAGGGGAAGAGATTGCAGGTGCATAGAGTGGGAGTAGGCCCAGGGTCCCGCCGACTGTGGCCATTACTGAGAGGGTGGAGACTGTGGTGTCACCTGGCCCTCCCCCTCCCCCAGGGCTTGTCCATAAGGTGATCAGTAAGATTTACCTTTGTTATCAAGAGGTTACCTCTAAGACATGGCTTTAGAGATTGTGTGTTTTAAGAGCCAAATCCAAAGATGCCAGGGAACTAATGACCCAAGAAGTTAACTAGCTTGCCACAGGTCAGGAGTTTTAGGGAGAAAGCTGGTCCTCTCATGGACTCCATATCAGTGGTATGGAGTATATAATGCTTTCTGGAACAGCAAATCATTCCCTGTTTTGCAGATCACCCAAGAACTCGTCCATCTTTTTACCTGTAAAGTATTCTCCCCTGAAGTTATTTCAGTATGTCTCTGTAGGTGTTGAATGTGGCAGGAGGAAATGAGGGGAAGAATGCTTCCCTTGTTGTTTTCTGCAAATGAGGCAGAAGTGATTCTTTTCTGTCTCTTTCAGATTGCTTTCTGACACACAGTGCATTTCCTATTTTTAATCAGACCTGTAACCAAACAAGCGGAATAAGAAAGTTGTTAAATGGGTGTGAAGCACAATACGAATGCTGTAATAATTAGCACAGATAATTTGGTTTTAGAAATACTGGGAAAGGGCTAGAGTGCTTTTTTCCCCCTTGATAATAAAGCAACCAGAGAATTAAATAACTGCTATTCTTTGCAGTGGGAGGGAGGGGGGGACTCACTAGCCTGTTTTTGTTTTGTCTTTGGAAGAGAGGGGGCCTCTTTTTAGTTGAAAACCTGGTATGTCAATAATATTTAATGAGGTCTGAGAAAAGACACACATCTGTTTCTATTTTGACATATTATACTCCAGTCCTTCCATTTGAATACATATCATAATGAGAACACATTCATCTTGATGATTTTGTTTCTAACCTCCCAGCCTGAGATCCAGTCTGATAAAAATTAATGTGATTTTTCTAATGACCTTAGTCAGAAAGGGAGTATCTATCGGTCCCATCCACATGGTACAGATAAATGAACAGGTAGATGTGGCAGGCTGCTTTCAAGAGTGTCGTGAAGGTTACATCCCATTTCTCTGGTTTCATAGATTAACGTCTTTGAAAGCAATTTAGAAACTGAAGCAGCGCACTGCTATTAATATTATATTTGCAAAACATGACGTTGTCATCTCTGCTGTACACTTGGTCTGTTGACCTGACTTTCACATTGATCCGACTCCTCAGGCCTAGAGTTCTCATATCACCATTTTGACACTTGGTCCTCCTAGTCCCACCCTGCTCCCACCCACAAGCCTTTCTCTATCCCTGCCACTTCCTGCCCTGCAGAGCTAAGCACAGGCTTGAGTTGTTCTGTATCTGTCCAGGCCAGGTGAGCAAGGACCAGGCTTCCTCCATCCTTCTTTCTCTATCACCCACCATAGCACCCGGTCTGGAGGAGAGCCCTGGGGTGGTGAAGGATGGAGGGATGTTTCCCCCCACTCCAGTGTCCCCTACCCACTTCATCCCTAGCACCTCAGCCCCTTCTTTTTGTCATTCTCTAACACTGCTGTGCTCACTTACCCTTCTGCGCCAATCAAAATCTTTAGTAACTTTCTTTTTCTTTATTGTAAAATCCACATAGATGATCCTAGCACTCCTTCACCCGTCCTGACCTCAGTCTGTCTTGGTGGCCTTGGTCCATGTGGCTGTTCTGCAGGTACCCCCCGTATATCCCCCTCCTGCTTATGTGTCCTCACTAACTTGACTCAGACCGTGTTCCTGATGCCCGAGATGCCCTCTGCCTACCCACATTGCTATTTTTTGTTTGTTTTGTTTTATTTTGTTTTTGAGACAGGGTCTCACTCTGTCGCCCAGGCTGGAGTGCAATCGTGTGATCTCGGCTGACTGCAACTTCCACCTCCCAGGTTCGTGCGATTCTCCCACCTCAGCCTCCTGAGTAGCTGGGATTACAGGTGTGTGCCTGTACAGTAAATCATGCCTGGCTAATTTTTGTATTTCTAGTAGAGACGGGGTTTTACCATGTTGCTCAGGCTGGTCTCGAACTCCTGACCTCAAGTGATCCACCTGCCTCAGCCTCCCAAAGTGCTGTGATTACAGGCGTGAGCCACTGCAGCCGGCCTAGCCACTGCACCCGGCTTCCAGTTTGCTGGGTTTTTTTGGATAGCTAATCACACAGCCAGTCTTAACTCATGCTGCTTGGGCCCATTTTAGAGCTTGCTGCTTAAGAAAATCCTTTGTGCTCTATCATTTTGCTTTTATTTTTTTTTTTATACAACCTGCTGGGAAATCAAATCTCTTGCTATCCTGTGCTTGTGCAGATTTTTACTTTTATTTCCATAAAATGCCTGCCAGCCTTAACCTAGCATTCCAGTTTGCTGGAAGCGGTGTGTTCAGATGACAAGTGCCATGTAGGCTACCAGCTCCCGGAACCAGGGTTTGAATCCCAGCTCCACTGTTCCTGGCTGTGTCTTTTCGGGCATGTTGCTTACCCCCTCTGAGTCTGAGTTTCCTCAGCCATAAAGCAAGGGCCATAAAGCTGACCTCACAGGGCTGCTGCGAGGATTTACTCTGGCAGGGAGGAGTCTGTCAGTGGCACCCATAATTCTAGGAATTGTCACCCAACCCTGGCTGCTCTTTCTTGGGCCCTGGAAGTGGGAATGGAAGGGCTGTTGTGTCTGAGCCCAGTTTGCTGCTGAGGCTGGAATGCCATGACGTTAAGTAGGTTAAAATGGTGAAAAATCCACCTAAAATAGTTAAGTGTTCACAGTGGAGGAGATTTTAGCAAGAATTTGGAAAGAAAACATGCCATAAATATTTTGCTTGCCGAAAGTGGGAAGAATGGAGTCGGAGCCTGTAAAACCCTGCTGACATTATAGAAGATTGTTACTCTTCCTCTAAGTTAGGAATCGCCCAGAAGTTCATTGAGATGATTGTATACTATTGCTATTATAAAATGAATGGTTTCACCATGATCTGTTTAATATGCATTCTGATACGCATATTTATTGGATGTAGGAGTTGAGGTGAAAGACCTGAACTGCTGTTCTCTAAATTCTGTGTTCGCCGTAGAGGTTCCTGATAGACCCCGAATTCCTCTGACATTTACTTTGGTATCAGTGAAGGTGGTTTCCCTTTGCCCTGCTTTTCTGTGCTGTAGCAGGAGTCACAGAGCAGGCTTTGCCCTCATTTTTAGCCCCAGATTGTCAGTTCATGTGGCTTTCTAGAAAATGAGTCAGACACCTTTAGTGGGTGTGTATAAGCCCTCTGCAGTTCCTGAAATAATGTGCAAAGACCCAAACTATTTCTGTATGTCCCTGGAAGCCAGGAGGAAATGTGGCAACCTGAATGGTTTGTTTTCTAGTTTATTTATAATGAATTCTTGTGAATTTAGGAACATTTCCACTCGTGCAGAACACACCTGTGTTTAGCTTTTATTTCCAGTCACTCAAAAATAACTCCCGCGTCTGTGTTCCTGCCACCCCCATCCCTGCCTTCCTGATTTGTGCTCAGAGTGTGTTTGAAAAGGTTCCGAAGCTTCTGGGTCTCATCCCAACTGGAGAAGCTTCCTGGAGAAGGGCTGAGGGCAGCTTGGCAGGAGCTATGCCAGGGCTCAGCTGCAAGGGTGAGATGGCCATTGGAAGGTGTCCCACGCTGTGGCCGCTGCCGCTTGGGGCAGAATGAGCCCAGCTGTGGAGAGTGGCCATGTTCCCACTCTTGGCCAACAGCCTCCTGGCCTCAGAGCAACAGCCATTCCTCACAGCTCCCACTAACCTAGGAGGAAAGGCTTCCTCTGTGACCCTATTGTAAACAAGGACCTTTAGGTGTTTCTTATCAAACAGGCTTCCTTGGGTAGTTGTGTCTTTGACCCTTAAGCATACCCAACCTCCCTGTCTTCATTGTTTTAAGCCTATTTGATGACATCAAGATGAACGCTTAGAAAGCTAACGTTATTGGTCAAAATCGTGGAGTCGTAGAGATGGAGGGAAGGGAACGGAGGCAATATTAGCTAGCATTAATGTTCATGGAAGGAAACTGATAGACACACCCTAGAGAAAGAGGGGACCCAGGCCGGGCTCAGTGGCTCCCGTCTCTAATCCTAGCAGTCTGAGTGGCTGAGACGGGAGGATCACTTGAGCCTGGGAGTTTGAGACCAGCCTGAACAACATGGTGAAACCCCATCTTCACCAAAAAATACAAAAATTAGCCAGGTGTGGTGTTGTGTTCCTATAGTTCCAGCTACTTGGGAGGCTGAGGCGGGAGGGTTGCCTGAGCCCAGGAGGTTGAGGCTGCAGTGAGCCATAATTGTGCCACTGCACTCAGGCCTAGGGGACAGAGTGAGACCCTGTCCCCCAAACCACAAAAAAGAGGGGACCCAGAATATTAGCTAAAGACAGTTAGTGGCATCCCCAACACAGTAGTACAGTCATCTTTCCTTGGACCATGAGGATTATCCACTGAAGATTATTGACAACAATTTTAATTTGCACCCTGTCCTCTTCCCCTCACAATGTTCGTTCACTCATTCATTCATTCATTCATTCATACATCGAAGAATATTTATGGTGTGCCAGGAGCTGTGCAAAATGCTGGAATACAATGGTAAGCCAAAAATTCAAACCAGGAATTTTGCTTCTTTGTAGGGACCCCAAGTATTTGGAGCTAGACATGCTGTGAGGGCACAGTTAGAACCGCTCCTTTTCATCTCTACCTCAATATGTTTTCCTCCCTCCTGTCCCAGACAACAGTTGAACATTTAATTAACTTAATGGTAGCTAGATCTTTCTCCAGGACCACAGCTTCCCAGCACAGGATTCTGAACCACTGGCAGCAAGAGCCCGGGACCATCATCACCATTCCCCTTTCCTCAGGAGTCTCCCCGGAGCTCAGCATTTCCCCTCATCTTCACAGCAACCCCGGGAATTAGGTGGGACCATGCGTGTTCTCTGCAGATTACAAAGGAGGAGCAGAGGCCCAGAGTGCTGAAGCAGCTTTCCCGAGGGACTCCCAGCAAGTCAGTGGCAGAGCCAGGTCAGAGGCGTCTGCTGACCCTGGGCCAAGTGCTCTTGGAACTTGGGGGCTGGGCAAGGTGGTAACTGCGGGTGGAGTTCGTGTTTCCTGTGGGGCTGAGTCACTTCCAGAGGTGACTCTTGTCTACTCATTGAGAGTCCTCATTGTTACTGGATATCCAGGGCAAGTGTCTGTGGAGTTTCCTTTGTAAGGTAATGACATTATCATTGTTACTTAGCAGAAAAACAGTATTACCATGCCATCACCCCATCCTTTGTTGATGATGCTCGCGTTTTGAAATCTATGTTTCCGATCTGTTAGGGTCAGGACATCACTGTGGTGGTTTCTGGATCATCCATGACTGTAGGAGTCCACTGCCACCTCTAAAAGAGTGAAATGATGGTCCATGCAGAGGGAATGATGAGTTCAGCTCAGGGTTGACATTGGTTCTTTTTGTGCCTGAGGCCCGCCTCCCCAACTGCTTTCTTCCAGTTTCTTCCCATGCCCAGAGTATTTTGCCTTCTTCTTTTCTTCCTAGCCTGGTTGCCACTTAGCTTTCCACTCGCTGTCGGGGGAAAAAAAAAAAATGCAGGCAGGAGTCCTGAGGTCCTTCTAAGACATTCTGTGATCAACTCTGTTATTTTTTTTGTTCTAATGTTTATTTCCCCTTCCTGCCTCCCTCCCATTAATTCATTAATGAACTAAAACATGTATTCATGAGAAAAATGTTTTCAGACTTCCTTGCTTCCCACCCCACAGGAAAATAAGGTTGCCTTCACGAAGAGAAGCAGCCTTAGGAATCTCAAGCAAGATCCTTAGCTTGGTAGGAAGAAAGCCGATCAGCTAAATCGATTGCTGGCCCTGACCCTTTCTCTCTGAACTGCTGAAGCTTTTAGCAGAGCTCAAATGGTAGGATTAAATGTGGTTCCAAGGGTGAGGAGTAAATTAGCAGGTGTCACCCTGAAGATGATGACATGCTGACAGACCCATTAGACAGACATGTTTTATGAGTGAATGAAGAAGTTAAGCATAGGTCTGGGATCATCTGGGTTTACAGACATTTGGAAAATGTCAGTGTTGAGCAAATGAGTCATTTATGTCATAGAATGTATTTCTTGCAGCATGGTCTATCTTGTTAGACTGCTTATGTCCTTATTCTAGACAAAAGTCACAATATATCTCCTCCTCAGAGCATTTAAAACCCAAAGGAGTATAATTTGTTGCTGTTTTGTCTTCCTTTTATAAGTAGCCAGGACACTGGGACCAGTGAGAAGAATCATTACCATCACACAGACATAGTTTTAAATTACATGAGGATGGTAAACATAGGGCTTGGGGTGGGAGAAAATATCGTTTTAGTTTACCAGTAGACAGTTGTTGAAAGGCCACCCCAACATTTTGATGGTCATTATTATAGATTTTTCCTTTGTATCATGGACAGATGAGCTTGCAGCTGATGTAAATTCCCAGGTGCATATGCCTACACAAATTATATAAAACTGTCTAAAGAGATCCTGTGTTTGTTCAACCTAATTGTCATATCTCTGCAGAATGTTGTGCTAAAGTGGCAGGACATCAGTAATCCCCCATCTTGGAATACTTTTTTTTCCCCTCTGCAACACACAGAAAAAAAAATCTGTAGGTATCTTAAGGAATTAGAGAAACTCCCCTTTTTTTTCTGTTTCTATCTCCACCCTTTCTATTTGTATTACTCTGTTAGGGGTGTTCTGAGGCTTAAATGACATGTTGTATTCAAAAGTGCTTTGGAAACATAAAGGTTAAATCACAGGGCTGGGTGTAGTGGCTCACACCTGTAATCCCAACACTTTGGGGAGGCTGAGGTAGAAGGATTGCTTGAGCCAAGGAGTTTGAGACCAGCTTGGGCAACATAGCGAGAGACTCTGTCTTTACACACACAATATTTTCTTTAAAGGTTAAATCATAGTTATTGCTATGATAAGTTATTAGAAGAAGATGAAAAGACAAATGCCTGGTAACTGAATGTTCTTTCCTGGTATATTGAACTGTCCTGAAATTAAGGTCAGTACTTCCCCTGAAGTTCCTTTTCATTATTTATTTTAGCTTTTCTTAGGATGAAAGTAATGTATTACAGTTGTGTAACCTGTCTTGTTCAGTATCTCAGAGTGCTTTGCATTCATATTTGCATTTTATTAAATTACACGGTTTCTGAGATGAAAGTGGCATGGGATACACTTTTTTGTTTGTTTGTTTTTTGAGATGGAGTCTCGCTCTGTCACCCAGGCTGGAGTGCAATGGCGTGATCTTGGCTCACTGCAACCTCCGCCTGCTGGGTTCAAGTGATTCTCCCGCCTCAGCCTCCGAGTAGCTGGGATTACAGGCAACTGCCATCATGCCTGGCTAATTTTTGTATTTTTGTAGAGACGGGGTTTCACCATGTTGGCCAGGCTGGTCTTGAACTCCTGACCTCGGGTGATCCGCCCGCCTGGGCCTCCCAAAGTGCTGGGATTACAGGCATAAGCCACCACGCCTGGCGGGGATACACTTTTAAGTCATACTTTAAAATTGTATAAATAACACTTACTCTTGGAAAAAAAATGAGAAAAACAGACAAATAAATACAAAGAAAAATCAAAATTACCAGTGACCTTACCACCTTCACATACCTCTTAATATTTTCGCAATTATTCTTTCAGACTTTTTC
The DNA here is from genome assembly GCF_029289425.2 of Pan paniscus. NCBI lineage: Eukaryota > Metazoa > Chordata > Mammalia > Primates > Hominidae > Pan > Pan paniscus. The sequence continues at coordinate 21,426,648 of NC_073272.2, read as the reverse complement.
CATATGTGCACATAATTACAGTTTAAAATAAAAATAGGATCATATTATATACACTATTTTATAATAACCCTCTTTGTCCAAAATACATCATGATTATCCTTGGCAGCATGGGTAAATGATTCCTTAGCATCCTGAATCCTAATGTATGGAGAGAGTACCAAAATCCTCTTTTTTTTTTTTTTTTTTTTTTTTTTGAGTCAGAGTGTCACTCTTTTGCCCAGGCTTGAGTGCAGTGGCATGATCTCGGCTCACTGCCACCTCTGCCTCCTGGGTTCAAGCGATTCTCGTGCCTCAGCCTACTGATGAGCTGGGACTACAGGCCTGTGCCACCACACCCAGCTAATTTTTGTATTTTTAGTAGAGATGGGGTTTCGCCATGTTGGCCAGGCTGGTCTTGAACTCCTGACCTCAAGTGATCCGCCTGCCTTGGCCTCCCAAAGTGCTGGGATTACAGGCGTGAGCCACTCGGCCTGGCCCTCGACAATCCTCTTTTATGCTTAGCTTGTTTCCAGTTTTTCTTTGTGTTAGACCATGTTGCACATAGTCGTCACCCTGTTCAACAGTCTTTGTGTGCATTTCTGCCACTTCCTTCTAGCTGTGATACCTTGGCAGGTTACTCATCTCTGTGTGCATCAGTTTTCACATCTGTGAAATGAGAGTAATAATAGTACCTACATCCTGGTGTTGTGAAGATTAAATGAGATGAAGTAGGTAAAGCATTTAGAAAGGCTGGGTCCTAATAGCTGCTACATAAGTGTTAGCAGTTACTATTTCCTGATGATAAATTGCTCAGTGTAATACTGTATTGATGCATTTTGAGGGCATATTGAGGATACATCCTGAAAGATTGTGCCAATTTAGTCTCCTCACAGGAGTGCATGCAAATATATTTCCCTATTCTTGTCATCCCTGGATATTATCATTCTTTTTAATCTCTGCTAATGTGATTTGGGCTCTGCTAATTCTGCATTTTAAAAAATGATTACCGAGCTTGAACATTTTATGCATCATTTCCAATTGATTTTTATAAAAATACCTTATATTCATGACATTAACCTGTCATCTTCATATTACAAATATTTTTTCTTAGTTTATGACTCATGGAGATCTTTAAGAAAAAAAGTCATTAAAATAAATGCCTTTTAGGCTTAAAATTTCCTCATTTTATAGTTAACTGTGTAGTGCAGTAAAATGTGTCCTTTTAAAAATAGTTTTGATTAAGGTTTTTATATTTTATTTCTAGCTGGAAATGGTAGCCAACTATTAAATGCATTCTTTTTCTGCCTTCCTCAGGGCTTTCAGTGTTTTTATTTAAAGAATCTGTCTTTACAGTATTTTTTTTATAGTGGCATTGAGAGAGTCCCTGAGGTTCTGCATGGATGCGTATAAGGATCCTCATATCCTAGAACAGGGTTTGGCAAACTTCTGCAAAGGGCCAGGGAGTAAATATTTCAGGCTTTGTGGGTCATGCAGTCTGTGTCACAATTACTCAACTCTGCCATTTTAGAGCAAAAGCAGCCATAGAGGTAAATGAATGGGTGTAGCAGAGTTCCAATGAAACTTTATTTATGGATACTTAGATTTGAATGTCATATAATTTTCACATTTCTTGAAATATTCTTCTTCTTTTGATTTTTAAAAACCATTCAAAAATGTAAAAACTATTCTTAGTTTGTGGACCACAGAGAAATAGGTGGCAGGCTAGACTTGGCCCATGGGCTGTAGTTTGCTGGCCCTTGAAATAGAATATCTGGAAATAGACTCATAAAAAAATCCAGCCGATTAATTTTCAACAAAGATACAAAGACAGTTTAAGAGAGGATAATCTTTTCAAGAAATGGTGTTGGTGACCGGGCATGGTGGCTCACGCCTGTAATCCCAGCACTTTGGGAAGCCAAGACGGGCGGATCACGAGGTCAGGAGATCGAGACCATCCTGGCTAACATGGTGAAACCCCGTCTCTACTAAAAATACAAAAAAAAAAAAAAAAATTAGCCAGGTGTGGTGGCGGGCACCTGTAGTCCCAGCTACTAGGAAGGCTGAGGCAGGAGAATGGCGTGAACCCAGAAGGCGGAGCTTGCAGTGAGCCAAGATCGCGCCACTGCACTCCAGCCTGGGCAACAGAGCAAGATTCCGTCTCAAAAAAAAAAAAAGAAAAGAAAAGAAATGGTATTGGCACAATTGGACATCCATAGGCAGAAAAAAAAAAAAACCAACCTGAACCTATTATACAAATTTAACTCAAAATGGACCATAGATCTACATGTAAAACATAAAACATCAAAAGTTATGTATGAAACACTGGAGAAAAGAGTTGTTAGACATGATACCAAAAACACAATCCATAAAAGAAAAAACTTGCCAAATTGAACTTCAGCAAAATTAAAAACTTTTGCTCTGCAAAGACACTCTTGAGAGAATGTTATTGGCTAGTCTATTTTTCCTACAAGGCCATCTAAGCCCCAGTGTTCAGTAAGTAATTGCCTGCTACGTAATTGCGTGGATTTGAAGGACCTTGGTTTCATTCTGAGTCTTCCTGGGAATACCTCTTGTAATACATGGATCTTTCACATTGGAGCCTTTCCTTGCCCCGTGCCCTTTCTCCCCTGTGGTGGCAGACAGACAGAGCCATACTCCAGTGGTCTGTTCTGGACTCGGCTGAGCAGCCCGAGGGCCTGGATTTGACTTTGGAATTGTATTTTTTACTCGCTGCACAGGCCTAGAAGCTAAATCAGCTAAGTATAGATTAAAAGCCACCAGACAAGTTTTCAGGCTAAGAAATATGTTTTCCTAGTAGAAGAATTTCTTAAAAGAAGTATGGATTTGTCTGGTGAAGAATGGAAGTGGAAGATAGGAATTTACTAATAGTCGCTGCAGCTGGCTTCAATGTTCTTGACCTTCAAAATGATCATGTCTATGCCCTTCACCTCCTGTTCCTTCCCAGTCCTTATCTGTGGAATGAAGAATACCACCTTCTCCTTTTTTAAAGCTTTCTTTGTATCTCTTAGAATTGGTGCAGGAGCTAAGAAAATCTCTTAAAACATAATAATAAAAAATGCTTTATGAATGCCACTGTCTACCTGTGAAGCAAAATGATTTTCTCTCATATCTACCATCCTTTTAATGGAAGAAAAGCATGTATTTGGATGCAGAGTCAATGCAGTTCTCTAAACCATAAATGAAGGTAAAAACTCAGCTATGGGATGCTCATCCTGGAGGAGTAGACTATATATTCAGCAATGTGCTATGGATGAGCTGAAGGTGCCATTAGAAACAGCTTTTAAGATTTCCGATTAAGCGGTCATCTCAATGTAAATGACCTAGCAAGGTCCCTAGCAACTTTCCCACAAAATGAGAAGTTTCTGTGAAAATGTTGTTATATAAGTTTACATTCTTGATTATATCTATTTATATTTTTTTAATTGTATTTATTTTTTTTTTTTGAGACAAAGTCTCACTCTGTCGCCCAGGCTGGAGTATAGTGGCACCATCTCGGCTCACTGCAACTTCTGCCTCCTGGGTTCAAGTGATTCTCATGCCTCAGCTTTTCAAATAGCTGGGATTATAGGCATGCGCCACCACACCCGGCTAATTTTTGTATTTTTAGTGGAGCTGGGGTTTATGTTGGCCAGGCTAGTCTCAAACTCCTGAGCTCAAGTGATCTGCCCACCTTGGCCTCCCAAAGTGTTGGGATTTCAGGTGTGAGCCACTGCACCCAACCACATACTTGATTATATTTAAATGGACAGGAAAAAAATGTAAAAGTGCTAGCTTAATAATTTGGATTTTGTGTATGACTTGTTCACATGCCCTTATATATAGTTAACGTCTCTTGGAATACTTAAAGCCATCTTACGAGGACATTGGGAAGGTCCTGTCTATATAAGGATCTCCTTTTCACATGATTACTGTTTTTTGGTTTTTGTTTTGTTTCGTTTTGTTTTGTTTTGAGACAGAGTCTGGCTCTGTTGCCCAGGCTGGAGTGCAGTGGCACGATCTTGGCTTACTGCAACCTCCGCCTCCTGGGTTCAAGCAATTCTCCTGCCTCGGCCTCCCGAGTAGCTGGGATTACAGGTGCCCACTACCACATCCAGATAATTTTTGTATTTTTAGTAGGGATGGGGTTTTGCCATGTTGGCCAGGCTGGTCTCAAACTCCTGACCTCAGGTGATCTGCCCTCCTCGGCCTCCCAAAGTGCTGGGATTACAGGCGTGAGTCACCGCTCCTGCCCGATTTTTTTTTGTTGTTGTTCGTTTTTTAAGACAGGGTCTCACTCTTGTCACCCAGGCTGGAGTGTGGTGGTGTGATCGCAGCTCACTGCAGCCTTGACCTTCTGGGCTCAGGTGATCCTCCTACCTCAGCTTCCCAAGTAGGTGGGACTACAGGCATACCACCACATCTGGCTAATTTTTTGTAGAGATGGGGTTTTGTCATGTTGTCCAGGTTGGTCTCAAACTCCTAGACTCAAGTGATCCGCTCACCTCAGCCTCCCAAAGTGCTGGGATTACAGGCGTGAACCACTGCACCCAGCCAATTACTGACCCTTGAAGTGGACTTATGGGAGTAGAAATTCTTTCATTCCACAATTAGAAAAAAGGCTAAAGCATAAACATTTTTTAGAAGACTTTAGATTGCATATGTTGCAAAGGAAATTATGAAATCAATAAATAATTCTGGTATATTTTTTGTATACAAACTATATAGCCATGTTCCACAACTCTAGGAAGTACCAAATATGAATGGTCACCCTGGAGTTGGGCCAGCACGGCAGCATCTGTTGGGTGCTGTTCTCTGAAGAGGCTCCAGATAGAAACTTTTTTTTTTTTTTTTTTTTTTTTTGAGACAGAGTCTCGCAGTCTGTCACCCGGGCTGGAGTACAGTGGCACAATCTCGGCTCACTGCAACCTCCACCTCCTGGGTTCAAGCGATTCTCCTACCTCAGCCTTCTGAGTAGCTGGGATTACATGTGTGTGCCACCACGCCCGGCTAATTTTTGTATTTTTGGTAGAGACGGGGATTCACCATGTTGGTCAGGCTGGTCATGAACTCCTGACCTTGTGATCCGCCCACCTTGGCCTCCCAAAGTGCTTAGATTACAGACGTGAGCCACTGCGCCTAGCCCTAGAAACATCTTTTTCTAAGAGGAAAACAGGCTGAGCACACAGAGGCCTTTAGGGCTTCTGCCCTTGGTTGTCTTCTATGAAAATCCCCATGGGCCTTCCTGATTCCTGCCTTCATGACACTGAACACCTGTGGAAGTCCTGTTCTCTTACTAGGGACTGAGATTTGGTTTAAGGTTTTTTTGTTTTTGTTTTTGTTTTTTCCCCTCATTTCTTAATGACATCTGAACTCAAAGGTTACTTCTGTAGCATTTCCTCACCTATGTGCTGTGAGGGTAGGGTAGTGATTTCTTCAGCTCTCCAGGGTGGATGGGAAGGGCCTTAGCTGGCCGGAATCACCCCTCTGGGCTGATGGCCTTCAACAACCTTTGGCCTCCAGCAGTATGTCATAAAAATAACTACTATTTTATGTGTGCGCCATTATCTGAAGAAAGCTAGGTGGCACTAACTTACTGCATGTATTTATCCTTCTGTATAAAGATGTTCAACAATGGCTCTACTTTAGGGAATACTTCACCTTCCTTGTTAGAGAAAGGAACATATGACTGGCAAAGGAAACTCCAGGATAATTAAAAACCCTTGTATGTGTCTTCATTTCACACATTCTTTCTCTAGGACTTCTTTTGGGAATTAGACCTTGAAATAGCTCAGACTTTTAAAGATAGAGCTGAAAGTTCTATTATATCTAGAATGAAAAAGTCCAGTCTAATTGAAGAAACAATCTTTTTGAGGGAATATATAACTTGGGGTTGCGGCTATTATAGAGTAAAGGGTAATTAGACTTACCTTCCTGTCATAGACAACTCTAACATTGGCCAAAACATACAAAGTGGCTGTTTTTAGGCATTGGACAATACATATCACAAGAATGTGATCCTGGAGACAAGGGAAGCATAAAAGTGAGTTTTACATCAACCCTGGCTTTTTGCCTAGAGGCACTTTCTAAATTGCAGCACAGGGCAGTGGAGCCCAAACAAAGAGTAGCAGACTCATTTATTGGATAGAGGAAACAAGTTGTAATTCAGGACTGCTGGGGTGGCTCAAATTTTCAGGGCATGGAACTGCAAAAGAATGAGCTACACAAGGAAAGAGTGTCAGAAATGTATAGATCTAGATGATTTGGCCAAATACTAAGCCAGGCATCAGTAGGGCAAGACTCTATGAGACCTGGCAGAAAATAAGAACTTGGAGGGGCTGTGAGCTGAGTGGATATCCCAGAGATCACCAGTAATGGGAGATGTTAGAGTTCTAGCTAAGCAGAGTAGAAAAACACGAGGTGCTATCCTCGTGTTGAGAACTTCTGGCATCCAGTTGAGAACCCAGAAAAGCCAGCCACAGGAACAGCACTACCCTAGACCCATTGTAACAAAGCCTAAAAACCCAAGCCTTGACCAGTCAAGCTGACCTGCAAGTAACCTGCCTACCATAGCAGAACTCAACACTCTTTCAGGGAAGACAACAAAATCCAGTCTTTGAACAGCAGCATGCACAGTTGCTCAACAACTGTTGAGATAATATAATCGCAAATGACTAGATCTGTGAAGAAGCAGGAAAATGTGAGGTGGCTTGAAGAAGACATAGGGGTGTTTCTGAGTACAGTTTTCAGGCATTGATACCTGCTTCAGTTAATATTGGCATCCCCAAGAGGAAATGTGTTTACTGTTTTTTGTGTGTTATCCACCCAGTTTCTCGTTACTAGTTATATAGTATGTAAAAAGAAAAAAGCAAAAGTTAGTATAGCAAAGCCTGTAAATTGTTGCCTGCTAAGAAGCCACGATTTTTTGTAAGTAGTTCAACTCTGGGTCATGACTTCGTTGTATTACAAAAGAGTGAGTGACTGCCAGTCAGGCGTGGTGGCTCACACCTGTAATCCCAGCACTTTGGAGGGCCGAGGCGGGCAGATCACTTGAGTTTAGGAATTTGAGACTAGCCTGGGTAACATGGCAAGACCCTGACTCTACAAAAAATTAAAAAATTAGCCATGCATGATGGAGTATGCCTGTAGTCTTGGCTGCTCGAGAGACTGAGTGGAAGGATTGCTTGAGCCTGAGAGGTCAAGGCTGCAGTGAGCCATGATGTATTTATCCTTCTGTATAAAGATGTTCAACAATGGCTCTACTTTGGAATGCCACTGCACTCCAGCCTGGGCAACAGAGTGAGGCCCCGTCTTAAAAAAAAAAAAAAAAAGTGAATGACTGCCTAAGCCTTAGTTATCCTGTGATGTTGGCATTTGGAATGTAGTGTTTTCTTGAGTAAGCTCGTCCCTAGGACTGTCTCCTCAGGCTTCTCTCTTTAATTTTGGTCTGCCAGGCATTGCTTCTGACACTGAATAGTAGTCAGTGTAGTCCTCGTTTTTTCTTCTTACCTTATAAACCATGATATGTGGCTGAGCCTCCTTTAGTAACTGATTTATGGGGATGTAGAAAATTCTGAGAGAAATCCCAGCCATGCAGAATAATTGCATCTCTTGGGGAGGTGTTAACAAGCAGAGGCAGAGATGAGTGCTTCTGGGCCTCAGCTTCCATGGAACTTTCGCTCAATAGCCCCCACCCCTAAGCTCTATGCAGAAGGCGTTCATTAGCAAATATTAAATGGCTGTTTCCATACTGCTGGTGGATGCTGAGGGTGTGAGGCCCTCTGGGGGCATGCTGAGGCTCACTTAACAGCCTCACCCAAATTGTCCAACACTCATTTTCTCCTCAAATGATATCAGGGAAGGTCATGAAGAACAGCCATGCTGGATAACTTCTGGGAAATTGGGACTGGGGAGCCTGAGGGCAGCTGACCACCAGAAGTGACTGAGCAGAATACATTTCTTTTTTGTTTGCATCAAGTGGTGTACCCATTTTTATGTTTTCAGTTTTTGGTTTGAAATGTCTGTTTCTAAGCTGCATGTTCCCATTTGAACTCAAAGAAGACACTTACAATGCCTGAGAAAATGTAGCCTTCCTTTTTGGGGTAATTTTAAAGTTTTTGCCACAATTTTGAATAAATAATAAATTCAGAACAGATCAGCAGGTAAAGCCTGATCATATAGATGAAGCTTCCTTTGTGTAGTAATTCTATACCTGCTTCCCCCTTGTTCAGTTTGACCTCACTTCTGATGTTTGAAAGTGGAGAGAAGTGGAACAACAGTCTGGAGGAAGATTGGGTCATTCATCTATTCAGTCAACATTTATTCAGAATTGACATGTTCCGGGCACTATGGCAGGAATTAGATGGAGACAGAGGTGTGAAGATAAGAATCCTCATTTTCAAGGAGCTTATCGTTTTCAGGAACCTTGTGACTCAAAGTATGGTCCACGGAGTAGTGGCATTGGCATCACCTGGGAACCTCTTAGAAGTGTAGAATCTCAGACTTGCCCCAGACCTACTGAATTTGAATTGGCATTTTCACAAAATCCCTAAGTGAGAAGCATGCACATTAAAGCTTGAGAAGCGTTCATCTTAAATCACTGATTCTCAGCCTACACACTGGAAAAACCTAGGGACATTGTAAAAGCACTGATTTCCTGTGCCCATTCCCCACCCCCAAATTGTGATTTAATGGGTATGGAGTCTGGCCCAGACATCGGCATTTTCTTTTAAATTCCCAGGTGATTCTAAATGTGCAGACAGGTGTGAGAGCCACTCATCTAGTACATGGCTTTGTACTCTTGACAAAACAGCCCAAGATGAGATTGTAGCTCATTCTGTTAACCAATGTACAAGCTAGGTGGCAAGTTTGTCTTTTCTACAGATTTGAAGTGCCTAGACTAGAGGTAGGCACACCAGGTCTCACGTGCCCTCTCTGTGCCCACAGGTTGTATGTCAGGGAGTCGCTCTCAGCTGTGTGGAGCACTTCGGCCAGGTTACACGGGGCCATGCTGGCAAGATTGAACAGACTGAGGCCCGATACTGAAGTCTGGGCAAGGCCTCCTTCCTCAGACACACCCCGGGGCCTTGGCATCCCTCCCCTTGGACCCCCTCCAAGTGTGTGAGCTGCTGCCAGGGGGTTTCACCTGAGGCAGCAGGGACTAGGAGTGGCTCCTTGGCACTCGAGGATGGCGCTGGGTCACATGACAAATGCACATGAGTGTAATTAAGCAGCTCTCCTGGTCACATTGTCCCTCAGGGATTCAGACCAGGCCATGTAATCACGATGATGACAATAACAACAACCAGCTCTTGTGTCACTCTTTATACTTTGCAAAGATTTTCACATTTGTCAGGAAACCGAGATCCAGGGAGCTTTCGTCACTAGGGAACAGCTTAAGTGTCACATGGCCCATGCTTGCTCTGTTCCACCTCTCTCTGAGTTCCACTTGAACATGTCAGGCAAAATAAGGAATGGCTCCCTTGTGACAAAGTGAGTTCCCTGTTATAAGCAGTATGCTAGGAGAGAGTAGATAACCTGAGATGTAGCAGAACGCAGAGGCTGGACTACACAACACCTAATGCTCAATTCATTCATTCCTTAAAAGGAAAAACATCATTTGCATTTTATAGGGAAAAGTATATGTTACCCTAATATCTCCCTGGTGTTGAGGCATAGAGAAACCATTTTTGCCATTTTAAGGACTTGAGTTTGAAAGAGTAAAAATGATATGTCAGAAATAAGATTTCTTTCCATATTCTTGCTAAGCGTTTAGGTCTACTTTCCCCTGAGTTCATGCTAATAGAGCTTATGTCTAAACAGCAGCTTTCTGGAAGCGTCATCTACATGCTGCTCCTTTTCTCATTTCTACCTCCCACCTCATTCAGAGTTCATCCCCTCACCTGCCTACAATGCTCTTTCTCATTTGTATTAGAGTCTAAAACTCCATGAAGGTAACTGTCGTCTGGAGTTATGCCTGGGGTCCTGGTGTAATTTATTAATAGCGCCCCAGATTTGGAAACAAATTGTAGTACTTGGGCCACGTTACCTCTCTCCTCAGTGGTCAGCTACTGCCTCACCATCCTGCCTTCACTCAACTTCTACCGTCTTCCTTGGGGACATCCACTTCCGCCCTGATGGCAGTCGGGCCTCACAAGTGGTTGATCACCTGCCCCTCCTTTCTGCCCCTGTCACTCAGTGGGTGCTGTCTTGCCTCACACCTCATATCACTGTTCAGTAGATGTTGGAGGGGCGGGGTTTGTTCCAAGCTCTAATTCCTGTATATTCTCTTCCATGAGCACAGCTTTCCTCTCTCCCTCTTCTCTTCCTTTACGCTCAGCAAGTCTGCCCTTGACCATTCTCATTGCCTCAGTTCTTATCCTTGTTCTCTGCTTCCAGGCTGCCCAGCTTGTCTTGGTCCCACTTGTTTGTAAATCCATTCTAGCACTTCTGCCAGTGTTTCTGTGCCATTCTGATTCACTGTGTCTGCCTCTCCCACTAGACTCTGAGCTTGGGAGCCCCACAAGGACATGATGGTTTTCTTTTCTCCCCTGGATTCATCTCCTATCCTGCACATTTTAGAAGTCTAGCCCAGCCATTGGCATTTTTTTTTAATTCCCAGGTGATTCTAAGTGTGCAGCCAGATTTGAGAGCCATTTTAGGTTCTCAGTAAATAAATTGAGGCCAGGCGCTGTGGCTCACGCCTGTAATTCCAGCACTTTGGGAGGCCGAGGCGGGCAGATCACCTGAGTTCAGGAGTTCAAGACCAGCCTGGCCAACATGATGAAACCTCATCTCTACTAAAAATACAAAAAAATTAACCAGGCGTGGTGGCAGGTGCCTGTAATCCCAGCTACTTGGGGAGGCTGGCGCAGGAGAATCGCTTGAACCTGGGAGACAGAGGTTGCAGTGAGCCGAGATCATGCCATTGCACTCCAGCCTGGGCAACAGAGCCAGCCTCTGTCTCAAATAAACAAACAAATAAATAGAATTTGCTGCTATTTTATACTTTCGAAAGCACAGCCCTCATACAAGTCTCTTCATCTCTGCCATCAAAAGACTAGTTCTTTTGTCTGGTTTGTTGAAGAGGACTTATTTTCACTTCTCATTTTGCTGTTAAAATTATTCCTATTTCCCTTAAATTAGCTTGTATTGCTGGGGGAAAAAAATGCCTTGCTTCTCTGTAAATCTCTATCCCACTCCAGGCATCCTGACCCTGTGTCCACTTTCTGTCTTATAGCAGACTCTTTTCTTTGGCTATTTTTTCTTGGTTTTTTTTTTTTTTTTTTTTTTTCTACTTCTGCTAGTAGCACTAAATCACACTGGCAGTTTTCTCTTTTGACTGTGCTTATCTCATCCATGGACCTTGTGTTTATTCTTGTACCAATCAGAACAATTAGACATATTGTGTTCTCCCTTCATGCTTCCCTTCTCTTCTTTGAATTGTGCCACGAGTAGCACTGTTAGTGTTTTCCTTAAGAAGCAGAATATAGATGGGCCATCCAAGCCAGTCATCACCAAGGGGAAATATGAGACATACAATGTCATTATGTACCATTTTCTCCCATAGGGGTGTATGGGATCTAAAGTTATTCTGGGCCGGGCTCGGTGGCTCACACCTATAATCCCAGCACTTTGGGAGGCCAAGGTGGGCGAATCACCTGAGTCCAGGAATTCGAGACCAGCCTGGCCAACATGGTGAAACCCTGTCTCTACTAAAAATATAAAAATTAGCCGGGTGTGGCAGTACATGCCTGTAATCCCAGCTACTTGGGAGGCTGAGGCAGGAGAATTGCTTGAACCAGGGAGGCGGAGGTTGCAGTGAGCCGAGATCACGCCACTGCACTCCAGCCTGGGCGACAGAGTGAGACTACGTCTCAAAACAAAAGCAAAAACAAAAACAAACAAAAAAACCACAAAAAAAAAACCAAAGTTATTCTGGATGGGCTTTTGCTTATTAACATTTTCTATATTGTTTTTCTCACATGTGAAGCAAAAAAGGTTCTTGGGTTATTATTTGCATAAGACTAAGATGAAGCATGGATTTACACTGTTTAGAAAGTTTGAGCCCAGGTGTGGTAGCTCACACCTGTAATCCCAGCACTTTGGGAGGCCGAGGCAGATGGATCCCTTGAGCCCAGGAGTTCAAGACCAGCCTGGGCAGCATGGCGAAACCCCATCTCTACTAAAAATATGAAAAATTAGCCAGGCATGGTGGCATGTGCCTATAGTCCAAGCTACTCAGGAGGCTGATGTGGGAGGATCTCTTGAACCCAAGAAGTCAAGGCTGCAGTGAGCCGAGATCATGCCACTGCACTCCAGCCTAGACAATGAGAATGTGACTCTGTCTCCCTGCAAAAACAGATAGTTTTTTTTTGAATGCCTTTTGTGGGTATAGTTCTGTATCAGATGACCTGAAATGAATGTGGAAGGAAGACCAGTCCTCAGCTAAGCAAACCATTCACACATGTAAAGATTTCAGATTATTGCAAAAACTGTTAATGGTTCTCTCCTCTTTTGGTACTAGAGCACTCATTTGATCCCTGTTACCCAAAGGACCTTGCGTAATATTGTATGTCTGTCTTTCCCATACATCTCTAAGCTCCCTGGGGTTAGAGATCATGTTCTCTGCATCTGCGTGTTTAAGATTTGATGCTTACAGAGCTTAAATATATTTTGCATTTAATAGATGTTTATTGAATTGAATATCATTAATTGCAAATTAACACTGTACTGAGCATTAGAGAAAAGATAAGGCATTCATCATAGTCAGTTTCTTAAAGGTGAGTTTCAAGTTGAGTTTTGAAGAAACCTAATTCCAAGAATTAGGGTCAAAGAAATTCTACTCCCAGCTTCCTTCATAAGTTTTTCTGGTATCATTGATGATGTTTGTAACATCCTAGGGTCAGAAGAACCTCAGGAGCCACCAAATCCTGCCACCACTCCTGTTCATAAATCCCTTCTTTGAAGACTGATGCTAGTATTCAGGGGGTGATGTGACATGGGCAGGACCAGATTATCTACTTGGACTTCTCACTGTCATTTTTCCAGAAAGATAAGCATCCTTTCATGTTGAAAGACTTTTGGACCCTTGTTTTGTTCTGGGTAAATCTGAACTTGATACTTCAAGGGTCTTTGGTTTTTTTTGTTGTTGGTTGGGGCTAGAATTTATAGTCTGTGACTAAGGACTGATTTCCAAAATCTGCACTCTCTTCCCTAAGGAAGACCCTAAGGGGTCAGCTTATCTTTGTAACAGATACCACTGGGGCAGTGGAAGGTGGTGATGAATTACTTGCTACCTGAGGTGGGCCTTATGCTAACTTATAGAGAATTCCCACGAGTTTAGGCAGATAGAGGCCATCCTGTTCTACAGTAATTCAAGTATTGGACTGGAGGAGATCGCAGAACTCTCAGGGCTAGAAAGAGTCTGCATTGATTCTACAAATACTTATTATATGAGGCATTGTGTACATGGCTGGGGGTATAATGGTGAAAAGTCAGATGTGCTCCTCACCTTGCTGGAATGTATGATCTAACAAGGTACAAATGAGCCATACGAGCCATGGCTCTCCCAGGGCCCTACAGCAAGGCCTTAGGCCAGCTGCACATCTGGTACTTGAGCCCTTTTCTAATCCCACTGGTGTCGTGGAGACCATGGGTTCTCCATGGGCCCTGAACATGATCTCCTCTCTTTCTCTGTCACCTTCTTGCTTTCCCTTATGTGTTATCAGCAGGTTTTTTGTTTGTTTGTTTTTTGGAAAGCCTTTTCTCATTTTGGGCTTCAGCTGGAAGTTGTTGATCACAAGACTTGGGAGTCTGCTATAGGACAAAAAGCAGGCTCAGGGTCAGGATGCCTGAAGTGGGATGGAGATTAACTGATTACAGGGATTTTATTCAAGGAATTTTATATTTGACAGTGGTGTGTATATTATATATATACTGGGCAGGAAGCGTTGCCCAAGTGAGGAGGTTTACAGTAGGCTGGATGAGTCCTGGGTCAGGCGGTAGAAGTGGAATTGGACTTGGAGGACAAATGTGAGACATATGATAAAACTCCAGCAAATGGGACTTCCAACCAGTTGAAAATGGGAAAAACTAGAAGTGGTTTTGTGGCATGAGGTTATGTGCCCAGGAGAACCACGAGGCCATTAGGCTCATGAAAAAGGCCAGGCTCTTGCCATTTTTGCTCGTTGTCCTTTCTCTAGCACCTGGCTCAGTGTCCAGAACAAAGTAGATGCTTGATAAATGTTCGATGAATGAATGAACAAAATAGAGATTATCCAAAGGGAAGCAAGTTCACTCTGGAAGAATGGAGAGCCTTATTCATTCATTTAGGATGCCAACATTGCATCCTGTAAAGTGGAGGAAGGGATTTTCATGATGGCAACTGTGCATCATCAACATCCAAAGGAGAAGGTGAAGGAGAGCAGTGCATTAATGAGCTTGTGTAAAGTATGATTTTTCTTCTGGTTGGCTGACTGTCACAAAACCTTTTTTCAATATTGACAAGCTTTGTGACAGGCTAATCACATTTGTGCATGTGATATTTTCTAAGCCATATTTGCAGTTAATGAAATACTTTTATTTCAGTAAAATTAAAATGAAGAAAACACATATTCTCCCATCCTTAAAGAAAAAAGAAAGGCTGGGCGCAGTGGCCCATGCCTGTAATCTCAGCACTTTGGGAGGCCAAGGCGGGCGGATCACCTGAGGTCAGGAGTTTGAGACCAGTCCGGCCAACATGGTGAAACCCCGTCTCTACTAAAAAATACAAAAATTAGCCAGGCATTGTGGCACGTGCCTGTAATCCCAGCTGCTGGGAGGCTGAGATGGAGGAATCGCTTCAACCCAGGAGGCGGAGGTTGCAGTGAGCCGAGATTGCACCACTGCACTCCAGCCTGGGCGACAGAGTGAGACCCTGTCTCAAAAAAAAAAAAAAAAAAAAAAAGAAAGAAAGGAAAAAGAAGACCTTATTGATTCAGGGCATCTAAAAGCAGCACTGGGTTTTGAGTACCAGCCGACAATGTTAAGCGGACTTAAGCTTTTGTTTTCCCCTCTGACATTGGGGTTTGTGCTGACTTGGTAACCATTGCCTCATTAACACGGACCTCCAGGAAAGGGCCTCCATTCTCTTGAAAAGGGGGGTTACACCCCTCTGGAGGCTGCTTGCCCCCATCTCTCACTCTCTGTTCTCCTGTTTTCTAGGACTGCATCGACGTAGGCTGGTGGGAAGGAGAGCTGAACGGCAGACGAGGCGTGTTCCCCGATAACTTCGTGAAGTTACTTCCACCGGACTTTGAAAAGGAAGGGAATGTAAGTCTCCTTCACTTTGATTTCAGCGGAGTTGTGGCTCCCATGTTGGGACTTGGGATGGGGGAAGTTTGGTGTAATGTTGAAGAGCACTGGCATTTGAACATTCAACAGACCCAGATTCTGAGCCCTCGGCTGCCATATACTCTGTAACAAGTTTCATCATAGGATGCATCTGTTAGCTGGCAACAGTGATCTCTACTCTGGGGTTGTTGCATACATAAACAAGATAGTGTGTGTAAAGCACTCGGTGCAGCACTGGCACATTTCAGCACCCAAATAAACTGTGAGAACCTTGGGTGCTCTTTTTGGTAAGTGGACTGCCAGCATCCCACATAACATGGTCCTTGGGGGTGGGAAAGTAGCCAGTGTTGTGGAAGTGGTTGAAAAGCACATTGTAAGGCTGAGGATGCAGGGCGAGGCCTGTTAATCTTTCTACACTATATGCGTACATGTGTGAGTACACCCGCACATATCCGTATATTAGTATATACACATCTCTCATCCACGGTTTCTCTTTTGTTGTGGGAGCCATTTGACCATGCCACTGTTTAAATCAGCCACTCCATCTGTGTTTGCCTCACTCCAGGTGTATTCTTTCCCTGCTGACGATGTAATAAGAAATATTGGGAAGTTAGAAGCACTTTCCAGTATAAGGGAGGAGCAATCCCATATTTAGGTTCTTTGCCCAGGCTTTCGCGTGGCCTCTGCCCACCTTTCCCAGCCTCAACCCACTTCATGTCCATGGGGACTCTGTTACTGGACGGTGCTGAGCCAGATCTTGCCATGGCACGATTCCAGTAGGGCTGAGGTGTGGGAAGGATAGCTACAGTGCTGGTGGCTTCATTGCCAAGGATACTAAAGTAGCATTTAATGGAATTTGTGCTGCTTTGATGAATGGATGTAATTGTTTAAGAAGCTAGATGGTGTTGGCGCCTGCCAAGATTACGGCCCATAGACCATTAGGTTGGTTTAAAGGCTAAGTTAGCCACACTTTGTAAGCTTTTTGATTGCTTGCTTTCTTGTATTGTTTAGGTGAAGGATGTTCTGTTCCACACCTGTTATTCTCTCTTGGAGTCTGAGTTTGGGTTCTAGAGAATCTGGATTCTGGTTCTTAATGTTTCCTAGATTCTTGATACTTAAAGTGAGATCCATGGACCGGCAATAGCAGCATCACCTGAGAGCTTGTTAGAAATGCTCAGACCCCACCCCAGACCTGGTGCATCAGAATCTGCATTTTAACAGCGTTCTCTGGTGATTTGCTTGCATATTACAGTATAGGAAGCACTAGTGTAGAAGCAGGTATCTAAGTGATGACAACCCACCTTCTGGTTTCCTCCCCCATCCCCCATATTTTAGGAGGGAAATAAATTCACACAACAGAGAAGAGCTCATCATTCAATAAGGAAATTTTCCACCAAGCAAAATCACTTGAAATGTTTTTACTGATGACTGTAGCAATAGTGGATTGTCATTTGACAAAATCAGTCACTGAGAAGAAAAGATACTAAACACTTAGTAGTGACTGCATAGGAAATGTTTTGAAATAGTAGGACGCAGGAATAAGGATGGCAAACATTACAAAGAGTACAGTGGTTGTGACCCTAAGCTGTGGCATCAGATAGATCTGGGTTTGAATCCTGGTTCTGTCACTTACTTGTTCTATAGCCAAACCCGAGTCACTGAATGTCTCTAAGCCTCTGCATTCTCATCCATAAAATCATGAGAATAATTGTACCTACCTTGTCGAAGTGTTGAGAGAAGATTTACTGGGATGATGCACATAAATTCTTAAACATGGTGCCTAGTAGTTGGTAAATGCCTCACACAGATTAACTATTCCAGTCTTTATAATTACTATTTACCACGAGGGTAGGAAGACTCTAGCTAAAACTGTGAAGTAATGATAGAAGGCTGACTCTAGTTCTTTTTGCTCCAGCTGATCAAATCAACACAGTTATCTTGGTATCTTGGCGATCTTCCCTGGGAATCCAAATGCATCTAAAAACTTTGATAAATAGCCATTAAAAATAAATCTAGCAACTTAGAAAATGTATTGGTAGAGACACGTGAGCACAGAATGGCATAATCTTTATGTTATTTGTCATGGTTTTTTTTTTTCTGGATCTGCTGCCTGATAAATGTTTTATTTTCATTCACTCATTCAGTATTTATTGAGTCCTTTCTCTGGGCTGGCCACTGTGCTGGTTGATTGAAAGTGAAGCATGCACATGGGTACTGTCCTTGTGAGCTTAGAGTTAGGCAGTTAGGTCTGGCGTTTAGGGCCGTGGAGACCTGCCAGACTCTTCTGAAAGGACACTTGATGTAGGCCTCTCCAAGTGAGTGGAGGCAAGGGGGCTGTTCAGTCTGCCCATACCCCGCTTCTCCCCTATCTTTGTGAGGCTGGTAAAAGCTAGGCACATCCTGAAGCATTTGGGCGCCAAGACCTTCATGGTGACTCCTCTCCCTTCGACCAAGGAATCTTAGCAAGCATACCATCTTACTAGACATTTGCCACCTTATTGGTTCTGATTGAGGCAGTATGTTTTTTTAATTGACAGATAAAATTGTTTGTATTTAATGTTTACAATGTGATGCTTTGAAGTATATATACATTGTGGAATGACTGAATCTAGCTAATTACCATATGCATTACCTCACGTCGTTATTTGTGTGGTGATGGGCAGTAGGGTTTTGAAGACTAGGGTAAAATCTAGATCATTCTTTTAACAAATGGGCAAAGCATGCCTTCTAATTCCCAGTCATGTCTTGGGGGGGCAGTAAATTCACTCAGGTGAGAGCTACTCCATACAGTACTTTTCTAGAAGCTCTGTGTTACATAAGCTATTAAGGGAAGCACTTCCACCAGGAGAGTGAAGTTGTCAGTGATGAGTGGACTGGGCATGGCACACTCTTTGGGACATGCACGCTCTCTGGGGCCCCATGGGCATCTCTCTAGTCCCCCACAAGCAGCCGCCATCTCTTTGATAGGTCTTTTAACCTTGTCCTTATGAAGCAGAAAACCCAATTTAAGGGAAACAATAGTCATACCCGTCAGACAAAGTAATACCTATAGCTGAAAAGTGATTGTATAACCTAACATTTAACTTCTAGAAAATTCAAAGTATAACATCCCTTTCCATCTCCTCTGGTCTATAAAAACCAGCCAACCATCTTCACATTGGTTGTTATACCAGCCTTTATTGCTGCACCCAGAGTATTGGTGAGTTGGTGACAATGCGACTGGAGATAGGGCTGTCATTTGCTGCGTTGAGGGTGTGAAGATGATTAGAATCATTAACACGAAGGCACTATGTGAATGATAGAGTCTGAAACGTTCTGCCACTGGTTTCAGCAGATGTCATCTTGTCTTGCCAGTGACTGGGGTTACAATCATTCACCCAGAAAAGAGGACGATCTCTGATGATTAGGGTAGACAGAAGCAAACGGCATTTATTCAACAGCAGGCCTCTTGACTCCGTAGGCATCAGCAGAGCATTCTGATAAGGCTGACATATTTTCTGCTGGGGTGTGAATTCAGGTAGTTACTACAAGGCCTTTTGGAATTCCTGGCCATCTTTCTTTCGGAGAGTGCTTAGTGGATTCTCCCTCACCAGGGTAACAAATGCTTTGGGGTTTTTCCTCAAGATATTCCAGAAGGGCATCCGTTGATCTCTTGGTGCATATTTTAGAGCAATTATGTAAGCTATTTATAAGAGAACCTAGATTCAATGGCTGTCTGTTTATTTTTGGCCTTGACAGTAAAATTGAATACCAGAACGGAAAGATTAAATATTCTGAGAACTCTAATGAAGCAGTGTGTGTGCTGTGTCATTGTTACAGAAGGCTAACGGGGAACTTAGACTCTCAAAAACAGCAGAAACAACTGCTCACTGTCATTAAAAAAAGAACAAAATTAGAATAGGTATTTTGAAAGATAGTGTTATTTAAGAAAGTGGCCAGTGTGGTGGTTCATGCCTGTAATCCCAGCACTTTAGGAGGCCAAGGTGGGAGGATTGCTTGAGCCTAGGAGTTTGAGACCAACCTGGGCAACATAGCAAGACCCAATCTCTACAAAAATAAGAAAAATTAGCTGGACATGGTGGTACATGCCTGGAGTCCCAGCTATTCAGGAGGCTGAGTTTGGGGGATCGCTCGGGCCCAGGAGTTTGAGGCTGCAGTGTGCTGTGATCATGCCAGTGCACTCCAGCCTGGGCAACAGAGCGAGACCCTGTCTCAAAAAAAAAGTAAATCTCAGGCTCCAGTTCTTTTAAGAGAAACTGTTCAAATCACCAGAAGATATTACTGATCTACCATGCATTTATTTGGAGGGCTCTTCAGTGTTAGTGCAAGTCAAGAATGATGGCATTGCTAAGATTCCCATAGGCGTTTCCCTAATGAATGCTCCCCAGTGGGAGCTCAGCCTCAGGGACTCAGAAACCTGCCCTCGAAGATGTCCCTGTGAGTATGATGCAGGCTCGCCTTTGCTGAGTCATAGAGACTTAATCAGGTAGCAGGCAGCCAGCTTACTCATCGCAACAAGAACTCAGATGTCAGCCAGTCTGGAACGCAGAGGTCTGCCTGCCCCGGTCATTTTGTCCCCTATGGGTCTGATTCCTTAGAAGCCGGGTTCCACCAGAAGCCACGTTTATCCGGTGCTTTCTGGGAGGGCAAGGAATCAAAACAAGAGGAGTTTGTTGTTCTTACCAAGGGTCTGACAGGTATCACTTGAGGCCCCTTCATGCACCAAAGGGAAAGATCTGCCAAGGGAACCATGTGTTGAAGTCAACTAAGCCTTGATGATACTTCTAAGAGCACTGCACCACTGCCTTCGGCCTCCATTTGTCTTTGTTTTCATGACTGACTGGACCCTTCCTGTTCACATCAATCTCCAGACACATTGTGATGCAATCAATTAGATTTCCCACTTTCTCCATTATAATCATGTGCCAACCCACCCTCTTACGATTTTTTTTAGCACAAGTTTTGCAGGTTCCAAACTTTTGCAAGAAAGGAAGTCTCTTGCTCGATTCCCACAATGGCTGAATTTTGCTGGTTTAACTCTACCTTCCCTATACCAAATTCGTAGGAGGCCCCTCACCTTACTTAGCCTCCATCTTCTGACAACTCAGTCCGTAAAATCTGTTCTTAGTCAACATTTTCTTTATTATTCATCATGTCCTTTAGCCTTTAGCCCTGGCCCTAATTTTTATTTAGAATCATCTTAAAAGACATCTTGTTTGAAAACGTGGCATCTATAACAAGAACTGTTGTTTTTCTAGTTTCTGAAGATGCCCGATAATTTCCCTATTTTTTAGCCTTCCAAAAGAAAGAAATATGTGCTTCTAATAAGCAGCCTTATGAAAAAAATTTACCTAAACATTATCTGTCTTGAACATTTAGTTTCATGGGTGGTTTCACATGCAAAGAAATGGGGTTTGTCAAGGAGTTAATGTCATCCGAGTATGGCCTATTGACTCAGCCCCAGTGGACTTTCTCAAAGCCACCCAGATGGTATTCCCTCTCCCTTCTCCAGCTGTACTTACAGCCTGTAGTCTTTGAAGGCAGAGCCCATGTCCCAAGCTTCTCCTTCATGGGGCCTTACAGCATGCATGGTACATGGTTGCTGGTGAAGAACCCATGGTCCTTTAGTTGGTTGGTGCCAGAGTGTATCTTCTCTTCCTCCTGCCTCTCCTCTCCTGCTTGCTGCTTTCTCTTGTACAAAAGAGGAGGAAGAGTGGAAGGGAGGGGCAGGGGGAAGCTGGCCTCCTGTCAGATTGTCCTTCCTAGACCAAGAGAGGCCCAGATCCTTCCATCTGATCATGGGGTCTGGGCATGGAATCAAGGCATCACTTTCAGGGTGGGGCAGATGGAATGAAGGGGTGAGCCAAGGGGTGAACTGTGAGAGCATCTTAGGGAGAAACCAAATGCCAAGGCCTGGCTGACCACCCAATAGGCCATCAGTCTGAATGGGAGATGATGGATGTAGACCACTAGGCCAGAGGCTGAGGAAGGAAACTAGAGAAAGACTCTTCCAAGAGCAGGTTCCCTAGGTCCCTGGGGATCTCCAGTGCGGATGACAGGGCAGGCAGTTGCTGGGGACTCTATAGGGTACAGAGGTGCAGTTTAAGACACTGTCATCACCTAGAGCATAGCTTTAGCTGCACATTTCAAAGGTGTGGCTGTTCCTCTAGGGGCAGGGGAGAAAAGGGCAGAGTGGAGATCCCCATGTGTTTCTAGAGCTGCAAAGGGGTGCCCTAATCAGGAGCTGTCCATTTGTGTCCCCTCTCCAGCCTCACCCACAGACACCGCCAGAGAACTTAGTGGGATGTGTGGAGGAGGTCTTCCAAAGTCCAGAATTGCTGAAAATCAAGCTGAGACTTACTTCCAGAACCTCACCATATTCCTCTAATGAAGCCCTTTAAAGGTTACCCAGCCATCAGGGTACACTTCTGTTTGTGTTTGTTTGTTTTTACCAAATCACATCTCTGGGGCCAGAGCTCTGAAGGCAAACCAGCTCAAGAGGCAAAGTAGCAAACCAGATTCCTGCCAGGGGAACAGTTGAGCCAGCCAATGAGCCTTTTGCTTGGGAAGGGCCAGTCTTGCCAAGCAAAGGGCAGAGTCAGTTCTGAAATCCTTCACAGGAAACAAAGCTTGTCTTCCTGCCATTCTCATTCCAGAACGTTTATATCTATTTCCTTCCTGGTAATGTAAAGGTAAAAATCAAATCTAGCTAATATATCCTTTGAAGGATGGTGTCTGCATGTCTTGGTGCCAGCCAACAACCCTGCACACAAGCAGACACAGACGCATGTGCACTTAGGCCTGTGCTCCCTCCATATATGAAGACTATGGAAGGCATTCGGCTCTCCCAGAAATCAGAAAATGTGGGTTCATTGACTTTGTTACCAGTATATTCATGTTGGTTCTTGTGAAATGAATTCCCGTAGTCTGGACATTGAGAAACGTAGAGTTCTGGGCCCTCTGGCTACCAACTAGCTGTTGAAACAGCCTTTCTGGGCCTCAGTGATCTCAGCTGCAGGGGGGACTCCTGTGATGACTTGCAGCTCTTAATATCCACGTTTTTTTTTTAGCACTTACCTGCAAATTGAGCAGGCTGAAGCCACCTGAGGTTGGAGCTGGAGCATTTTACCTTCACCATGGAGGGAGGGATAAAGAGAATAAATAGAACAAGTGCCTCTAGAAACTCAGGACTTAAATACTTGCCTGAGTTGAAAGGATGTTTTTGTGTGTGCACCTATAGGAGCTGGTTAATATCTTATTACTGTTAAACTCCACACAGGAAACCTTGACCTACTACTTAGCCCGGAGGACCCCAGCCCCATTTTCTTTATCCAGTCACAATGGGATGTTTGGAGGGAAATCAACTAAATGATCTCTTCATGTCTTTTTATTTGAGAATAGTGAACTCCTGTGATGAATTTTCTACTGTCACATTTTGCTGGAGAATCACCTGTTTTGCCTTCTCAGTTCACACTGCCTTGTCTTCCTGTTGCATTTAAAAAGAAATTTTTAATTTGTTTCATTTTTTTTTTTTACTGAGACAGGGTTTCCCTCTGTTGCCCAGGCTAGGGTGCAGTGGCACGATCTCAGCTCACTGCAGCCTCTGCCTCCCGGGCTCAAGCAACCCTCCTGCCTCAGCCTCCCGAGTAGATGGGACCACAGGCATGCGCCACCACGCTGGACTGACTTTTTGCATTTTTTGTAGAGATGGGTTTTCACTGTGTTGCCCAGGCTGCTCTCAAACTCCTGAGTGCAGGCAATCTCCCTGCCTCGGTCTCCCAAAGTGCTGGGCCTGTTGCATTTTTTTTTTTTTTGAGACGGAGTCTCGCCCACTGCAAGCTCCGCCTCCCGGGTTCACGCCATTCTCCTGCCTCAGCCTCCTGAGTAGCTGGGACTACAGGTGTCTGCCACCGCGCCTGGCTAATTTTTTGTATTTTTAGTAGAGACGGGGTTTCACCGTGGTTTCGATCTCCTGACCTCGTGATCTGCCCGCCTCTCCCTCCCAAAGTGCTGGGATTACAGGCGTGAGCCACCGCGCCTGGCGCCTGTTGCATTTTTAAAAAAACATTGTAGGCCCATGTGCAATACTTTATGAATCATTTTGGGGAGGAGGACAGTCTACAGCCGCATAGAACCCTGGTCCTGATTTTTATTTAGAATTACCTTAAAGACATCCTGTTTGAAAATATGGCATCTTTTCTCCTTTGAAAAAGCATGAAGGCTAAGTTTGATGGAACCAGAGAAAGTGAAGTCAGTAAAGGATTAAAAAAGAGGAAAACTTGTGAACCCCCTCTGCTAGTAAGCAAAGCAGGCACCTGGCCAGCATTGATCAAGAGTGGTAGATGCAAGACAGACAGCTCACAAACTGTTCCTTCCTTTCAAAACTGTGCTCCCAACTGCCTCTGCAACTGCCGGGTTTCCGAACAAAACTTCACACTTCTGTCTCTGTCCTTTGCCACATTCACACACATGCTTGCTGTGACCACACTCTTCATACACTGTCTGTTAGTGCAACATTTTCCTCTCTCCCTCCCCTGGTGCCCCTCTGCTCTGCTCTGTCACATTTCATGTGTCTGCTACATGCTAAATGTGACACAACATTAAAGGGGTTTTTTTTTTTCTTTGACCAGTAATCTTGGAAAATATGATGACTTGTAATTGTCGTTTTTAAATTTGGGGCCCTGTGGTTTGAGGCAAGGTCGCTGGGGTAATGGCCTCAGCGAAAGGAGGCTCATGTGAAATTGGCTATAGAAAAATTCAGACCAGCAAGGAGTGAGGAAGATGTCCAGGGGTAGGTGTCCTTGGGACTTGGCTGGGAAGAATAAGGCCATGGGGTGTTGGCAGTTTTGTAAATAAGGAATGACAGGCATACTTCATTCTTCTGTGCATTCCTTTATTGTGTTTCAGATATTGCGTTTTTTACAAATTCAATGGTTGTGGTAACCCTATGTGGAGCAAACCTACTGGCGCTATTTTCCCAATAGCATGTGCTCACTTCATGTCTTTGTGTTACATTTTGGTAATTCTCACAACATTTCAAACTTTTTTATTATTATTATACCTGTTATGGGTAATCTGTGATCAGTGATCTTTGACATTACTATTGTAATTGTTTTGAGGCACCATAAACTGTGCCCATATAAGATGGCAAACTTAATTGATCGATGTTGTGTGTGTTCTGACTACTCCATTGACCTACGATTCCCCATCTCTCCCTCTCCTTGGGCTTCACTATTTCCTGGTATGTAACAATGTTGAAATGAGGTAAACTAACAGCCCTATGATAGCCTGTAAGTGTTCAAGTGAAAGGAAAAGCCACATATCTGTCACTTTAAATCAAAAGCTAGAAATGATCGAGCTTAGTGAAGAAGGCATGTTGAAAGCTGAGACAGGCCAAAAGCTAGGCCTCTTGCACTAAATGGTTAGACAAGCTGTGAATGCAAAGGAAAAATTTGTGAAGGAAATTAAAAGTGCTACTCCAGTAAACACATGAATGATAAGAAAGTAAAACAGCCTTATTGCCAGGCATGGTGGCTCACGCCTGTTATCTCAGCACTTTGGAAGGCCAAGATGGGAGGATCACTTGAGCCCAGGAGCTCGAGACCAGCCTGGGCAACATAGTGAGACTCCATCTCTATAAATAAATAAAATAAATAAATAAATAAATAAAAGCAGACTTGCTGATGATATGGAGAAAGTTTGAGTGGTCTGAATAGAAGATCAGACCAGCCACAACACTTCTTTAAGCCAAGGTCTAATTCAGAGCAAGGCCCTAACTCTATTCAAGTCTATGAAGGCTGAGAGAAGTGAAGAAGCTGCACAAGAAAAGTTGGAAGCCAGCAGAGGTTGGTTATTGAGGTTTAAGGAAAGACACCATCTCTGTAACATAAAAGTACAAGGTGAAGCAGCAAGTGCTGATGGAGAAGCTGCAGCAAGTTATCCAGAAGATCTAGCTTTGATGAAGGTGGCTACACTAAACAACAGATTTTCCATTGATGAAACAGCCTTTGATTGAAAGAAGATATAATCTAGGACTTTCATAGCTAGAGAAGTTGATATCTGGCCTCAAAGCTTCAAAGGGCAGGCTGACTCTCTTAGTAGGGGCTAATGCATCTGGTGACTTTAAGTTGAAGCTGGTGCTCACTTACCATTCTGAAAATCCTGGGGCACTTAAGAATTATGCTGCCAGACATGGCAGCTCATGCCTATAATCCCAGCACTTTGGGAGGCCAAGGCAGGAGGATCACTTGAGCCTAGGAGTTTGAGATCAGCCTGGGCAACATAGCAAGATTCCATCTCTACAAATAATAAAACTGGCCAGTTGTGGTGGTGTGCACCTGTGGCCTCAGCTATTTGGGAAGCTGAAGTGAGAGGATCTCTTGAGCCTGGGAGGTCAAGGCTGCAGTGAGCCATGATCGCACCATTGCACTCCAGCCTGGGCAACAGAGTGAGATCCTGTCTCAAAAACAAAAACAACAAAAAAAGAATTATGCTAAATCTACTCTGCCTCTGTTCTATAGATGGAAAAACAAAGCCTAGATGATAGCACATCTGTTTACAGCATGGTTTACTAAATATTTTAAGCCCACTCTTGAGACCTACTGCTTAGAAAAAAAGATTCCTTTCAAAATATTACTGCTTATTGACAATGCACCTGGTCACCCAAGAGCCCTGATGGAGATGTATAAGAAGATGAATGCCGTTTTCATGCCTGCTACTACAACATCCGTTCTGCAGCCCATGGATCAGAGTCGTTTCAACTTTCAAGTCTTGTTATTTAAGAAATACATTTTATAAGTCTATAGCTGCCGTAGATAGTGATTCCTCTGATGGATCTGGGGAAAGTCAATTGAAATAATTCTGGAAAGGGCTCACCATTCTAGATACCAGTAAGAATATTTTTGATTCATGGGAGGAGGTCAAAATATCAACATTAACAGGGGTTTGGAAGAAGTTGATTCCAACCCTCAGGGATGACTTTCAGGGGTTCAAGACTTCAGTGGAGGAAGTAACTGCAGATGTGGCGGAAATAGCAAGAGAACTAGAATTTGAAGTGGAGCCTGAAGATATGACTGAATTGCTGCAATCTCATGATCAACCTTGAATGAATGAAGAGTTACTTCTTATGGATGAGCGAAGACAGTGATTTCTTGAGATGGAATCTACTCCTGGTGAAGATGCTGTGAACATTGTTGACAACAACGGGTTTAGAGTATTACATATGCTTAGTGATAAAGCAGTGGCAGGATTTGAGAGGATTGACTCCAGTATTGAAAGATGTTCTACTCTGGGTAAAATGCTATCAAACAGCATCGCATGATACAGAAAAATTTTTCACGAAAGAAAGTCAATCGATATGGCAAACTTCATTGTTGTCCTATTTTAAGGAATTGCTACAGTCACCCCAACCTTCAGCCACCACCACCCTGATCAGTCAGCTGCTGTCAACATTGAGGCAAGACCCTCCCCCAGCAAAAAGTTTACAACTCGCTGAAGGCTCAGATATCATTAGTTTTTTCTAGCAGTGAAGTATTTTTAAATTAAGGTACGTACATTGCTTTTTTAGACATGCTATCACACACTGAATAAGCTACAGTAGAGCATAAACATAACTTTTACGTGCACCAGGAAACCAGAAAAATTCCTGTGACTCGCTTTATTGCAGTGGTCTAAAACCGAGTTTGTGTTATCTCTGAGATATGCCTGTACTCTGATTCCGAGGTAAAGGAAGGTTAACTGGCAGAACTTCACTGATACTTTTGTTAGGTAAACACACATCTGTCCCCAGGATAATTAACACAACGACAGAGAAGGGAGGAAGAAAAAGAGTTAGTAGAGAGCTAGAAGGGGCTGGCAAAAGGGGAAAGAATAATGTGAGATCATGAGGCAGAAACACATCCATCCCATGGAGGACCTGTGTGTAAGGGCAGGTGGCCCTTAGAGCAGCTTTCTTTATTTTAATAAAGTATATTTCTCTGCACTCATAGAGACAATACAGAAAAACATTAAGAATGACACACACACGTGTGCGCACACATATGCACCCAGAATCAGAGATCACTGCTTCCCCCTAGCTGTCTGAGAACAGTGCCCTGGCTGGATTCTTTGGCCATGGAATAATTTTCCAAGTCCAGCCTGATCATCTCTCTCCCACAGTCAATCCTAGGTGGCAAGAAAATGCTGGCTACTCTGGAACCAGTTCAGGGATGAATGCCATTGATTGCACTGCTACCTCCATCACCTACAGAGTGACAGCATGTGAGAAAAACAAATCACGGCTGATATGCAAAAAAAAAACAAACCAAAAAACAACAACAAAAAAATCCCTCTCTGTTCCAGTTTATCACGTGTACAATGAGTCTGTGGGGTGTCTAACAAATGGCCTGCCAGCCTCGGTGTAGAAAGGGGCAGAAGGCTTGCAACCTGATGTGGCTGCAGTGGGCCCTCAGCCTGCATTTTGTTTAAAGTCCTACATCCAGAGCAGATTCGATTTTGAATCTTTACAGTGACTCTTTTCGAATGCATGGTTATTCAGCAGATTAAATCTTAATTGCAAATGCAGCTTCAGCGTAGGAGTACCATTGTGCTTGCTGGTTTCAGGCCATTTTTGCTGAGCCGTGCTTTTCCAGAAGGCTGTTACAAATTTAGAAAGGGGGAAATGGCGTTTCATTTGTCGATTGGAGTTTTGTTTTGCCGACTGGATTTATTTTAGTGTTTGTTTAGAGGTGCCAAAAACTGACGTCCCTGGAGAGAGAATTGCTCAATTTTTTTGGAGAGGTTCTCTAAATTGTCCAAACTGCACATAGAAAACAATGTCTGTGGTCCTTCTGTGAGAGGACAGGCTTGCCAACAATCTCATGTGGTATAATTTTTATTAATTTTTCAGAGACCCAAGAAGCCACCGCCTCCATCCGCTCCTGTCATCAAACAAGGGGCAGGTAATGTACCTTTCAGTTCCATCAAATAAAATATGCGTCTTTCTTTTTGCATATATTCAAATCATCCTCAGTGTAGAGTTCGGGATTCCTGGTTCAAGTGCCATAGATTGACTACTTGGGAAGTTACGATTTGATCTCAGCAGGCAGGTTTTAAAGATACTTCTGTTTTTCCTAAAAGATAAACATACCATTAAAATGTGACCCTGATATAGTGTAAAAATCTAGGCTCCCAATGAGAATGATCAGAAAGAATTAAAACAAACAAACAAACAAACAAAAAAACAAGTTTGGGTTTTTTTAAGTAAACAGCTTTTGAGGAGAAAAGAACTGAATTGCCCTGTTTCACATGTGCCCAGTTGAAGGTCAGCTTAGGGAAGATTGTTTCCCACAGGTCATAGCATTGTTGTGCGTATATAGTGTTGCTGAATTTTCGATATCTGTCCCATGTGGTTAACCAAAATTTGTACTGACTTCACTTACCCCTCAACAAAAAGATGTTTTTCTAGCAATAAATACTTTTCCTTATGATTCTTGTTTAATTTTGAAGAGTCTAATTCACTTTTTTTCTGTGTAGTTCAGATATTCAGGTTGAATAATATAGGAAGAATTGATGTTGAACATTTGGTAGCTTGTTTCACATTGGATTCTCATATATAGGAAGATATTTCATATTTCCCGGTAGAACTCCTCTTTATAATAGTTAAAATTAATTATAGGGAAAAATTCCTCCATGAGTTATTAGTTAAGTAGCATTTTAAAAAATTAACAACTAAAATAGAAGAGAAAGGGTATTTTTAGTTCTACACATTCACAATTATGATATTTCTATAACAGTTAAATTATGAATAAATTTCAAGATTGCTTTATTTATAAACTTATTAAGAAGTGATTTTTAAGTTCTTTTGGCCCACCAAGTTAGGAGGAAAAACTTGACCCCAAATTCCTTTCCCATTCCCTTTGGCATAGTTGAGAATTATTAGAGATTAAGTCCTGAAATGGGATGTTAATTACATCTTTTGCTCCGCCCCCATCCTTGTTTGCATCGAGCAGTTTCATTTTGCCACCTAGTGGTTCTGGCCATATATTTTATTGCGTTGAAATTGAAGCAAGCTATTTATTTACTTTTCTCTGAAGACCCCTTTCCCTATAGGCCTTGGTAATTGATCAGAGACCCTGGAGATTAGTTGAGGAGTCCAAGGCTCAGGCAGTCTAGAATGTAGCTAAGATTGGATTCTTCAGTATAGTAGGATTGTCAGTTCTTTCTGTGTCTCTAGGAATGATACCGACTTCATTATTGTTAGGTGAGTAGATTGTAGCATGGTAGGCAAATTCTTACCCTTTTAAAACAATTTTACCAAAGTTTATGATGGGTCTCTGTGGGGCAAAGCAGGATGGCATTTAATGTTTATAGATTACTGCTCATTTATCCTGCCTGAACGATCGTGGGAACTGCTTTGTAATGGGGAGATAGATATTCATATTTTCTCCATCGTCAACTTTCCTTGCGTTTGATTATTTTACCAAAAAAAATCAGATATGAAATTGACAGAAATGAGATGTGGTGATTAATTTGTAGTGAGTCATTAAGAGGACTTAAGTAAAGGGTGTGTTTGGTGGATATTTTTTTTAACTTCTTTTGTTCTCTGAGGTTGTGTAATTGAGATTTCTAGTACCAAGCACCCATCTTTGGAACTGGTCATGTAAAGAGTTTGTTAAGAACTCAGCCCAGTCCATACATAAGAGGAGTACTTTTGACTGGTTTGTGCTTTAGCTATTTCTCAAGTGCTCTTACATGCCTGAGGCCACTGGCACCAATGAGGAAACCCCAGGTAAGGGAGCAGCTGCAGTCCATGTGGGTAAAGGCTAAGTGCTAAGTGGTACATTTGAAAAAATGTAATACTTGAAGGACCCCAAATTTGGTGGCATAAAACAACAGCCTTCTTATGTTCATGGATTCTGTGGGTCAAGAACAGACCATGGCTGGGATGGCTTGTCTCTGCTCCGTCATATCTGGGACCTCAGCTGGGAATACTGAACTAGCTGAAGCTGGAGGATCCACTTTGAAGATGAATGTTTCCCTCACGTGTCTGGCTCCCCTTGGCAAGGGTGCCTGGAAGGCTGGGCTCCGCTGGGGCTATAGGCTGGAGCATCTGTATGTGGCCTCTCCAGGGTAGTTGACTTCTTACATGGAAGTTCAGTATTCCAGCAAATAAAGCATAAACTACAGGGACTTTTATGACTCAGCTTTGGAAGTTATGTGGTATCATTCCTGCCACTGATTGAAGCAGTCACAGGCCCACCCACATTCCTGGCAAGGGGATGTAGACCTCACCTCTTACTGGGAGGAGTATCAGGTAATTCCAGGCCCTGTTTTAAAATGGCTACAAAATGGGATCCAGATTCCTATGAAACCCCCTTTTTTTGGTAGAACACAACATTCAGTGGCCCCTTATTTGTAAAGTTTGATAATTGACATTTATTTATACACATTCTCCACCCCCACCCAGTGATTTCCTGTGACTATATTGATGCCTAAGGAAATCAGGCTTAAATATCAGAAAATATTATTAGTGGTATTCTTATAAATTAAGGATACATAGGCAGGTGAACTTAATGACATAGGCCAGAAATGTCTTCTGCTCTGTTTCTAAACAGCTCATGTTTGCCAGATAATGCTAACGCCCAACTCAGGGGAAAAAATCTTACTGACTTTGCTCTACCTGATAAAGATTTAAATGCTGGTGTGTGTAATAATTGAGTACAGAAAACATTTTCTGATCACTATTACCCTTTCCCTCCTAGGCACCACTGAGAGAAAACATGAAATTAAAAAGATACCTCCTGAAAGACCAGAAATGCTTCCAAACAGAACAGAAGAAAAAGGTATGAAATCAATTCTTCATTGGCACTTCCAGAACAGCAAGAGCTGAAGCTGTCTGTTACACGGCTAGTCCAGAATACCCACAGAATTTGCTTTTCCTTTGGAATATGGTGATCATGGTTTTGTTTTGATTGCTTTTACAAATCCTATTGCTAAGGAAGTAGGAGAGGGTTATGTGGTACTTTGTGGGACCACAATTTCTCATCAGATGAAAAATAACCAGTCTAGTCAATTAACACATTGCTGCTGTTTCCTGATGTCTCTACCATGGCCACCCTCTCCGCACCCTGAAGTCGGATGTAAGTTCCTTTAGGGCCTGGTATATATCTGTCAGTTTCCACTTAGCCTGTCCTTCATGCCTAGTGTCCCAAGGTGCTCATTCACTGTTGATGGATGGATTTGGCTTAGTGAAATTCACATCCAGATAAATAAACAAATGAAAGCTCTTTTCTTTGGTCACTCATGGACCCTTGACTCTGGGTAACGTTATTACAGACAGATGTCCTTGGTCAAGGATGTTGGAGGAGGGGAGGGTGGCATGGTAATACTAGGAAAGCAGCTTGGTCCCCATCGTCTCCTGAAGGTGGTCAGGAGTGTCATTGGCAGGGAAGTAGGTTAATGTGTGTCCTGCAATCAGGTTTATGAACGTGTTTGACTCCTACCATTTTGAGAGTCTCTCCCAAAGAAATCTGCATACTGTAGAAGGACTCATTTTATTAGGTGTCTAGGATTTGATTGATCACACATTTTTATGGGAAAAGTGCTATGTTATTACGAACAGGAAGCTGAGCAAATCCCATTTTAAAAAGTAGTTATTTTTAAGTCACAAGAGAAATGCTGAATTAATGAATGTAATTATTTGGAGGTGCTCCTTGGTGTCCTCATGAAATTTTATTGTGAAATTTGATATTTGATATCAGCCTGCCAAAAATTTTACCAACATTGCCAGCTCTTAAGAAGCTATACCTCTTTCTTTCACAGTGAGCAGTTAGAACTTGACTTGTGGAACCTCATTGTGAAGGCCAGGTCTGTGTCATGGATTGAAGAAAAAAAACAGCCATTGAGTATATACTATATGAATAACTCTTTGTATAAAAGCATTGGTATGGCCAGGCACAGTGGCTCACACCTGTAATCCCAGTACTTTGGGAGGCTGAGGCAGGAGGATCACTTGAGCCCAGGAGTTCAAGACCAGCCTGGGCAACATAACAAGACCCTGTCTCTACCAAAAAAAAAAAAAAAAAAAAAAAAATAGCCAGGCCTGGTGGCCTGTGTCCATAGTCCCAGCTACTTTGGGAGGCTGAGGTGGAAGGATCGCTTGAGTCTGGAAATCAAGACTGCTGTGAGCTGTGATCATGCCACTGTACTCCAGCCTGAGCAACAGAGTGAGACCCTGTTTAAAAAAAAAAAAAAAGTGTGTGATGTGAAATAACCAGACACCACCCTCTGTCCTCATGGAGGACACATGGCTAGTTTCTGGGTAATAGCCAGGCTCCGTGATGGGGACACTTCCTGCACTAGTCCATGCTGACATATGGACTAGGCTTACATGTGAACAACCACCCTAGTTGGCTGACCAAGTGGCCCCACATCTCTGGTTCCTTCCTCTCCCATGATCCCTTGTTCTATGCCACAGCGGGTGAGGGACGTAGAATCCCTGGTCAGATGCAATAGGGAAGCCAGGGAATCAGCCCTACCCGGAGACTTGGTTTCCCTGTTGGGTCAGCACAAACTCCCTTTTCCATTCATCCAGCAGGCTGCTGGAGTTCCTGTCCCTGTCCTGCTGCAATAGGAGAAATGTCCCCTGCTTTGCATTTCAACAGAGCCCTTCCTCCTCTGGCCCCTGTGTGCCATAAAATGAGTTGCCAGCATTCCTGATTGGAGCATATTTCCCCACATTGTGGGGATGAGCATAATAGTACCTGATGGGTTTATTTTTATTTTATTTTTTTAGAGACAGGGTCTTGCTCTGTCACCCAGCCTGGAGTGCAGTGGTGCGATTGTAGCTCACTGCAGACTCGAACTCCTGGGTTCAAGATCCTCCCGCCTCAGCCTCCCGAATAGCTGGGACTACAGGTGTATGCCACCATGCCCGGCTAGTTTTTGCAGAGACGGGGTTTTACTGTGTTGCCCAGGCTGGTCTTGAACTCCTGGCCTCAAGTGATCCTTCCGCCTTGCCCTCCCAAAGCTCTGAGATTACAGATGTGAGCCACCGCGCCCAGCCCTGATGGGTTTTTTTTTTTTTAACCTTTTGCCAACCATCTGGGCACCCAAACAACATGAGTCTGTGTTTGCAAGTAGAAGGCATCCTGAGTACCATCTTACAAGTAAGCATAGGGAGCCTGCCTATAGTCCGTTGGGCAACTCTCTCAAGTTCCATCTTTATCAAGAAGAATGTGGATGTATGCTTTTTATGCCACACACGGAGCAAGGCTAGTTGGGAACAGAAAATATGAGGTTGTCACTGAACACTGCCCCCGTTCGGCCAACAGATCTGGCTTCAACTTCATTCTAATATCTGTGACTCCAAAAAGCCTTGGAAACCTTATACCTGTGAAGTCCTAGTTTGCCTTCCAAGTTCAAACTTCTTGTGCACAAGAAGAATCCAGAACTCATTGTTCCCTGAAATGCTCTCCCTTTTATTTGCTCATGGCCCTTTTCAGAGGCCAGCCTGAGACGTGTCAGGCCTCTTTCCTTCCCATACCCAGCAGGTCCCGTGGGCCAAACCCCTCAGCCCTCTGCTGAGCCCTGACTCCATGCCAGCACCACATACAGCTCTGAGGAGATGACCAGACTTGGGCCCTGCCCTCAGGGGCTGTCGGCCTACAGGCTGTGCCAAACATGCAAACACCCAGAAAGTGTCTGAGCGTGTTTGTAAAGCGCTGCCCTGTAATGCTTAGGTGAGGAAGGAAGGAAGTCTGCCTTTGAGCTGTTGGGAAGGGAACATGGCAGTGTCACATTTCAGCCAGGCTTCGAAGGAAGAGCTGGAGTATGCTGAAGGTGGGCGGTGACCAGAAGGGCGCTTCAGGCAGAAGGACCAGCATGAGTGAAGGTGTGCAAGGGAGGGAACAGTGAGCTCTGTGGGACTTCTTCTAACCTGACAAAGAATAAGTGGTGCTCTTGGCCTTCCATGATCACCTTCAGAAATAGCATCAGTAATTTTTTTTTTTTTAGCAGGAAATGAGTGATCTGCATCTAAGTACTGTCACTTACACTCGATCTATCTGTTTTCTTTAAACAATGATTTAAAGAAAGACCAGAGAGAGAGCCAAAACTGGATTTACAGAAGCCCTCCGTTCCTGCCATACCGCCAAAAAAGCCTCGGCCACCTAAGACCAATTCTCTCAGCAGACCTGGCGCACTGCCCCCGAGAAGGCCGGAGAGACCGGTGGGTCCACTGACACACACCAGGTACTGCTGTGCTCTCACCTCCGGGGCGGGTGTGGGGTGGCTATGGAAGGAACACAGGAGGGGAACTGACTGCCACAGACCTTGGGAGGAAGGGAGAGGAGAAGGGGGTGCTCAAGCTTCCCTCTTACATCCTCCAGCAAAATTATCTGAAGACACCGGCCACTTCTGTCCTTGCTCCTGCACTCAGGCAGGAGTGAGTGTGAGGTTGAGGGGTGCGGTGTGGGTTTCAGGATGGCAGATGAGGACTGGGTACCCAGCATTTAGGCCCTGCTCACACACAGGGGTTTTTCCTGGGCCTTATTAGAAGCAAGGCCAACTGCCCTTCAGCCTGGAAATGCAGGTGGCGTGTCCCTCTTTGTCCCCCTGGATGTTGTGCTGGCCTCAAGTATGTATATCTCATGTGTGGCTACGACCCCTGACCCTCACTGCTCTGCAGGGCTTCTTTCCATAGCCCAGGCTCCCTCTGCTCTTCACTGTACAGCCTGTTATGGAACCCCGAGCCAGGAACGTCTCTAACTCTAAGACCCTCAAAGGCTGGGGACATGTTTTATGCAGGCATGTGTTCTGAGATGTGCTTGACAGAATGCAAATTCATTCGCCAGCTGGCTGGATGCATGTGTTCCATGAAATCAGAGTTGGACATTGTGTGTTCCAGACCTGAGATACCTACCACAGAGCAAGGAACTGTTGAATTCTCTCCATAAGTTCATTGCCAGAACTTTCTACCATAATATGAAAATATATATGTATTATATGTGTTGGTGTAACACACCAGGGCAGGTCAGTGACTCAGAGGTCTTTAGGTATACATGTCAACACACAGTCACTGAATTTTTGTTCTTATGAGCTAAGTTGGCCTGGTGAAATTTGCATGGGCTTCACAGCTCTTGCGTTGGAGTCAGACAGACCTCAGGGCTGGAATCTCAGCCCACCTCATTCATGGGAGGAGTAGGAGCTTGGCTACTCTATCCTCTCACCTCACTTTTTTCATCTGTAAATAGAGGATGATAATGGAATGCACCTAAATAATTCCCAAGTATGCAAATCAACATTATTTTCATTGTTATTTTGATTATTGCCTATTGAATTGGGCACGCTGCAGTAAGACGAAAAGAGCTCATTTACTCTCTTAAAGACAAGTTTTAATTAGTGGTAAAATACACACAATGTAAAAATTACCATCCTAACCATTTTAAGTGCACTGTTCAGTGGCATTAAGTACGTTCACATTGTTGTACAACCATTTCCAGAACTCTTTTCATCTTGTAAATCTGAAATTCTGCACCCTTTAAACAGTGACTCCCCATTTACCCCCTCTCCCAGCCCCTGGCAGCCGCCATTCTACTTTCTGTCTCTGTGGATTTGACTACTCCAGGTACCTCAGTAAGTGGAATCATACAGGATTCATCTTTTTTTTTTTTTTTTTTTTTTTTTTGAGGCAGAGTTTCGCTCTTGTTGCCCTGGCTGGAGTGCAATGGCACGATCTCGGCTCACCGCAACCTCCTCCTCCTGGGTTCAAGGGATTCACCTGCCCCAGCCTCCCGAGTAGCTGGGACTACAGGCATGTGCCACCACGCCTGGCTAATTTTGTATTTTTAGTAGAGACCGGGTTTCTCCATTTGGTCAGGCTGGTCTCAAACTCCCGACCTCGGGTGATTCACCCGCCTCGGGCCTCCCAAAGTGCTGGGATTACAGGTGTGAGCCACCGTGCCCGGTGGATTCATCCTTTTATGACTGGCTTATTTCAGTTAGCATGATGTCTTCAACATTCTTCTGTATTGTAGTATGGCTCATTTGCTTTTCATAACAATGACAACAACAAAAACACAACTCCCAGGCTCAAATGTAGAGGCAAGTCGCAACGTGGGCTGGCTGCCCAGTTGATACAGAGCTGTGGTCATCTCAGGTGCGTGTGAGCCCATTCAAGTAGCAGCTGGTTCACCTGTGTCATTCTACAGGCATCTCCCAAGGTCCAGTCTAACAATTGCCTCCATGTGACACCCCCTGTTGAGTTGGTGAGGCCTCTCCATGTTCCACCCTCTACTATGAACTGGCAATAGAAGGTTCTTTGCACATGCACATATTGGGGCCACTTGACAGCCTTGATGACCTTAGCAAGGATCATTTCAGTGGTGTGGTCAGCCCAGAAGCTAGTATATCAGAAGAAAAAACTTATTTAAACCAAAGTGCTTCCGAAAAGAATACGAGCTATACAAATGGGGAAGATGTGGAGCAGCAAAGGTTGCACATCACTGAAGCCACACCCTGGCAAATTCTATTAGTCTCCAGGGGCTACAAACATTTCCGTTAGCTCAATAACAATTTCCAAAATATTCCTGCTGCTCTTTCTAACAATCTGATTGAGGAGAAGTGGAATTCCAACTGCTGCTTTGCCTTCTAGAGTTGCTTGCAACTCTCTGGTTATAGGATAGGTACAGGCTTTGCAAGCCTGGGGGAAATGTGGCATCACCACCAAACTTCTGGGCTCACAGAGGTCCCATTTGCCTCCTTCCTCTGCTTATCTCTTCTCTGCCTCTGGGTCTCCCAGTATCCAGTGGTTAGTTAGAAGTCCAGGCCATGAAGGGAGATGCATGAGAGAGGTTCGTGAAGCCAGTGGAAAATGTAATTGTTCTTAACAGTGCATGCCATCTGAGCAGCCTGGGAGAGGGTGGTCAGCCCCCAGCCCTCCACACACCCCATGGCTGCCTAGCTCCCTAGACACTGGTTTGCAGGAGGGTGTGGGGGAGGAAAGCCCTGAGATTCCTGCTTAGCCGGTTTAAGGGAGGGCAGTGCCTGCTCTAACTCAGTGGTTCTCAAACTTCAGCATGCCTCCGAATCACCTGGAGAACTTGTTCAAAGCAGATGGCTGGGTGCTATCCCCACAGTTGCTGACTCAGTAGGTCTTGGGTGGGCCTGAGAATTTACATTTTTAAAAGCTGCTGCTGCTGCTGGTAGTGGTGGTGGAATCCACACCATGACACCCATTGCTCTAGATTCTTCCAAGTTGTTGACGGTGCTCGCCCCTCCTTGCCTGGCTGCCTCTCAAGCGCCTGCTCGTGCTTCAGATTTGAGAGCCCCTGTTAGCATGCCCTCCTCTGGAAGCCTTCCCTTAGATCTCATGATTGCTCTCTCCTCCAAATGCCTGCCACCCGTGTTTAGCCTAGTGCTGGGCCCCATGCTGTGCTACTTGGGATGCAAACACCCCCGGACTTCTTTACCAGATTTAAAGCAGATCAAGAGTGTGTTTTGTCATCTCCACATGCCTTACGGTGTCGAGCATATGGTAGTGGCTCATTTAACAAACACTTGTTGAATGCCATGGTTCCTTAAAAGAGGGGGAGGTGCCAGTGCTTATATTTTGTTCAATTTTGCCTCTCCTGTCGTCCTTCCCAGCCTCCGTACAAGCTCTTTAGTATGCGTGTCTTACATTCTAAGTAACCTATTATGCCATGGATTGCCACACAAAAACACTTTTAAAAGTCAGAGAAAGGCTTATTGTTCCTTGGTACTTAATGCACTTTATATTTTTTTGCTAAGCGATTACATTGAACAACCAACCTGTATATTGGTTTATGCACTTGTTTTCTTCTGCCAAGTTAGTGGAGGTAGGAATGTTAATTCAAATAGTTTTGTGTCAGTGGTCCTCTGGAGAAAGGGTATTGTGTTCTGTGTGAACCCAGATCTTCGCCAGGATTTACCTGACCAGGTGAATGGATGGATAGATGGACGATTGCATGCATGGACATGTAGTCACTGTAAGCAGCTCTCGTTGGAAGCTAGGCATTGCCACTCCAGCTGCAGCGTCCGGGCTCACGCTGCTTCTCACCAGCCAGTAATCTTGCTGCCAAGTGCGGCTTTCAGAGGAGAGTAATTTCTTTCTCTTTAAACAGGAGCTAACATCTTTCAGAAAAAAGGAATACTGTACATAAGTTTAGGAAAAGCATCATCACTTTCAGATATATTCACTTAACAAAAAACGTATTACAGGGCCAGGTACAGTGGCTCCTGTCTGTAATCCCAGCACTTTAGGAGACCAAGGTGGAAGGATGACTTGAGGCCAGGAGCTCAAGACCAACCTGGGCAATATAGTGAGACCACATCTCTACAAAAAAATTTTTAAAAATTATGCAGGCATGGTGGTACACATCTGTAGTCCCAGCTACTCAGGATGCTAAAGTGGGAGGATTGCTTAAACCCAGGAGGTTGAGTCTGCAGTGAACTGTGATGGTGCCACTGCACTCCAGCCTGGGCAACAGAGTGAGACCTTTCCTCCATAAATATATATATGTGTATTTATATTTATAAATATAAATATATATATAAATATAAATATATTTATATATATAAATATAAATATAAATATATATATAAATATAAATATAAATATATTTTTATATATAAATATAAATATGTTTATATATATAAATATAAATATGTTTATATATATAAATATAAATATATTTATATATAAATATAAATATAAATATATTTATATATATAAATATGTATTTTGTATATTTATATACATATATTTATAAATATATATAAATATATGTCAATATATATTAATATATATTTATATATAATATATTTATATATAAATATATATTATTAATATGGTAACAAAATCTGTTGGACATTGTATATTTTGTATATACAATTAATATATATTTATATTTTTTGAAATATAGAAAAGATATATTACAAATATATATTCATATATTTGTAATATATATTTTATATATTGTTAATATAATAAATATTTAGAAATATATCATTTATATATTAACAATATATATTTATAAATATAAATATAAATGATATATATTTATATATTTAGAAATATATAAACATATACCATTGATATATAAATATATGTTAACAAATATATACATATGTGTTAATAAATATATTAGTATATTAATATAGTTATAAGTATACATAAATAATATATATTATTTATTAATAGCACCATAATTATTAATAATTATAATAATACTATAATTAATAATTATATTAGTCCTGGTCAGACCCAGGTGTTCCAGTTCACAGTTTTTAGGAATTATATCTAGGAAAACCACAGTGACATCAGTAAGCAGTCTGTGTTCAGCCTGAGCAAGTGGAAACGCACATGAAGGCTCTTACAGTGATCGCTCCCTTCCTCAGATAGTAATATACTTGACCTTTAGTAAGAATGTTCTCCCCACTTCTAGAAAGTAAGTTCATATGGAATTTCAACAGGAAGAAAAGACTTTCAAAAATGTAATACCAGCATTGATTTAAAAATTCAATGGTGGGCTGGGCACGCTGGCTCATGCCTGTAATCCCAGCACTTTGGGAGGCCTAGGCAAGTGGATCACCTGAGGTCAGGAGTTTGAGACCAGCCTGGCCAACATGGTGAAACCCTGTCTCTACTAAAAATACAAAAAATTAGCCAGGCGTGGTGGCGGGTGCCTGTAATCCCAGCTACTCAGGAGGCTGAGGCGGGAGAATCGCTTGAACCCGGGAGGCAGAGGTTGCAGCGAGCCAAGATTGCACCATTGCTCTCCAGCCTGGGCAACAAGAGTGAAACTGCGTCTCAAAAATAATAATAATAATAATAATAATAATAATAATAATGTGTATTAGCAATTGAATAAAAATGGGTTCCTCTGTGAAAAGAGTTCCTGAGACTTGGGAGAAGAGTCCAAAAGAAGAAAAAGAAAAACCCAAGGAAATGCTGGAGAGAGGCAGGCTGCCCTTAGCTCTAGTAATTGCATGCAGTGGAAGGCAGCAAGCAAGAAACCTGAGGGGCAGGGCAGGTGTGTACCCTCAAAAGGAAATAAATCTGATAGGGCAAGAGATAGAAGCAGCCTGACCAGTCCAAAGCAGGCTTGTTAATCCTCCCAAACTCAGACATCCCAAGGCATAAGGATTAGTCATTTTCTTCCCAAAGAATAGAGAAGCTAGAGCAGGACCTTCACTGTGAGTTGGGGAGCTTTGCCTGTCTCCCGCTGTAGCACATGCTCTCTGAGTGGCCAGGGGCAGGTGTCAGGGAGCCTTGAGTTAGAGATGTGGGGAGAAGGTCTGGGATGAAGGAGAGGAAGTGAGGCCAGCAAGGATGGAGTGGGAGCAGGGCAAAGTTGATGGCTGGAAGGAAGCACAGGAGATGGTGATCAGAAAGGGGAGGTTGGTGCTTACAACCTTGGAGGTGGGTTTGTTTGGAAGATGAAAACATTCGCAATGGTTGTGGCCACAAATGTGGGTGACTGAAGATGAATGAATGAAGGTCATAGAACTGAAGATACCGAGGAAGGAGGGGCCGGAGTTGGGGATGGATCACCCACGCGGCCACCATAGGCTCAGGAAGATGGCGAGAGCTGGAGTCAGGGAGGCCAGTGTTCTACAAGCCAGTGTCCTCCCATGGGTGCTGGTGTGTTCTGGGAGTTGATGATAGTGACAAGAGGGTTTGACAGTGTGGTAGCAGGTGGTGTGAGCCTGCTGGCTCTATCCTCTGTTGGGCAGAGCAGAATTAACAGCTTTTGCTTTGGCCGGTGGCTGAGAATGTCAGGATGGAAGTGGACCATTCAATGAGAAGGGTCCAGATATGGGGGAGTTGGTTGCTATGAATCAGACATCCCAGAGGTCACTGTCCATTGACTTTACATGTGGAAACATGTGCCCAGGAATTGCTTTCGAAGATAGGCAGTTGGATGATGGACACCAGGATGTGGGTAGGAGGCCCAGTGACTTTCCAGACCTATGCCACTTGGAGATGACCTATTGCTTTAAATGTTAAACATACCATGTGGACTTCTTGTGAAGAGCTGGAGGCTATACTGAGAGAATTGGAGCATAGGATAAGGGGAGGGGCAGCACGCAGTGGAATCGCTTTTTTTTTTTTTTTTTTTTTAACCTGTAGTGATGCTGGAGCACTGGATTTCAGAGAAACACTGGGAGTTAAGTGACTGATGAGTTCTGAGGCATTTTAGCTTGAGGCAAAGATTAAGTAAACATTTATATGCCAAACATCAACTAAGTGCATAGGGAAGGGCAGATGTCTCTCTTGGGACCAACTTAAGAGCATGGAAGTTAATTTTTTCTTTAAATTTACCAAGGCATCTTGGCTTAAGACCTTGGGGTTATGATGTAGCAGGAAATAAGCTTCCAGGTACTGATCACTCCGTGAGGTGTCCAACTCCCATGCCCACCAAAAGAAAGCATTAGAAAAGACCTCTTTGCTTTTATTAGGCATAAACTAATCAATCCATTAATCAAAAAAGAGGAAGAGAAAGCTAGTGAGTGTGTGCAATGTTCCCTAAGTCAGCAGGTAAACTGGATACTTGGATGCTTAGCCCATCATTTTGAATTGGGATTACTCAGGTGTTGTGAATTTCTTTCTAAAGATTCCTAGTGATTCCTTGTGTGATTTTTGTGTGTTTCCCTCCTTTAATACAAATCAGGATGAAGACTTATCTTTGGAGAGTTCAGGAGAGAAGTCTTGGCTAGAAATTACAGAGGTCGGCTTGGTGCAGTGGCTCACATGTGTAATCCCGGTGCTTTGAGAGGCAGAGGCAGGAGGATCACTTAAGGCCAGGAGTTCTAGACTAGCCTAGGCAACATAGAGATCTCTACAAAGTTTTAAAATTAGCCATGCATGGTGTTGCATGTCTGTAGTCCCAGCTACTTGAGAGGTTGAGGTGGGAGGATCACTTGAGCCTGGGAGTTCAAGGCCATAGTGAGCAATGATTGCACCACTACACACCATCCATCCTGGGTGACAGAGTGAAGCCCTGTCTCTAAATAATTAAAAAGAGAAAAAAAAAGCAATTACAGAGGTGGATGTCATTGGCTTATAGATGGTAGTTACAAGCATGGAATAGATATGACCACTGCAGGAGATTACGGAGAACAGGAGGAGGAAAGAGTAGAGACAGCAGCAGGGAAAATCACTGCGTACAGGGTGGAGGAAGGCCTAGGAGCCATCCAAAAGGGTAGGAGGAGTGTGATGTCATGGAAGCTAGAAGGAGGAAGTGTGGAGCAACTACTGATCAGCAGTGCTCACACCTGGGCGTGCATCCGAATCACGGGTGTTTAGGGGTGCTTGTTGAAACACAGATTGCTGGCACCCCAGGTTTCTAACTCAGTAGGTCTGAATTAAGGCCTGAGAATTTGCATTTCTCCCAAGCTCCCAGTGCTGCTGCTGCTGCTGCTACTGGTCAGGGGACCACATTTTGAGAACCACTGCCATCTCGAGAGCCAGGGACACCCAGGCTTTGCTCATTAATTGGCCCTTGGTGATCCTAGTCGAGCAATTTCCATGCAACAGTTGTGGGCAGGAGACAGATTTGGGGTGAGTTGAAGAGAGAATGGGCAAGCGGCCAAGCGTGGGTAGACTTGTCTTGTGAGAAATTGGCTATGGAGAAAAGATGGAGAATGGGTGCTAGATATAGATTCAGGAAGGAAAGAAAATTTGTATGTGTGTATATGTGTGTATGTGTATGTATGATTCATTTGTTTGTTTCAAATACTCGTTAAGTGCCTACCTTTGCCCAGGCCCTCTTCTAGGTAGTAGTTAACTATGGTAACCAGGCCCACCCACTGCTTGCTTGGGCTTTGGGGCCAGGCACACTGGGGTTGAAACCCCAACCCTCTTCTTAGATACCCTGTGACTTCGTGCAAGGTGCTCACCACCTTGAGTCTCACTCAGTTCCCTCCCCTGCAAAATGACACCACAAGGCCTACCTTGCTCAGGTGTGGAGAGTTTAAACAAACTGCTCCACCTCAGGGGCCTAGCTCATTGCCTGGCAACTTGAGAGGCACTTAACAAATCTGTGACCTCCATGGGGGAGGGGTTCCTGCATCAGGCTCTGGGGCCCCAAGGGAGTGGAAAAGTGAACATCCTCCGGGTGGAAGCATGAGTGGCCTCCCCCAGCTGCAGCAAGAGCCAGGACCCAGGGAAGGCCAGCAACTGATGGAAGGTAGTCCCATAGGTCACAGGCATGGGGGGAAGTACCTTGTCATACTTTAGGGACATCTGCATGATTTGCTGACCTCATTCCACTTGTACATATTATCTTCTCTCACTCTCTTTCCTTCCTCCCACACATAAAGTGAATCAACCATAGTGATGGGATTTAGCCTCAGCCCAGGCTGAGTCACATGGATTTTCCTGCCACTGATGGCCAGAATCAGGCAGTGAAACAGTAGGAAATGTTAACACCTCACGCATGCTTTGTACTAATTGGTTTCTAGAATGTGTTTTCCATGGGCTATGTCTTTGAGTAGTACGGTTCCTCCACACGGCACCCTGCAAACTTTTCTCACAGTCACATGATGATGAATTCTCGTTCCTCCAGACACTGCCCAAGATGGGGGCTCAGCATCCTTAAAGCCCCTTGCGCCTCTTTGAGATGTCAAGCTGTGGGTTTGCAGGTGACGTCTACGGATGTCATCATCCTTGTGCCATAGTGGATTGCAGGGCTTGTCAGGCCCTGGATGGGCTCTGGAGAGAGGCCTGCTTCCAGATATATTTGCAGAGTCTGCACAATGAACAGGAATTTGGAGGGGAATTGAGTGAGCACTTTCCCATCACCTTCCAGCGTGTCTTCACCATCTATAAATAGCCAAGCTTGTTTGTGCTTATCCAGACAAGGACGCACGATGCAAAGGGAGAGCTGCCAGGAAAACCACTCTGGTTTCTGCTTCTTGTGCCCCTGGCCTCCCTCTGCTTGTCCCACATTTAAATGGTACCACTTTTTCAGTCCAAAAGTTCCTGTGATTCCTGGGACATTTTTGGCTACCAGGTGAGTATGTGGGGACTCATAGCAGATAACAGCAGAACCTTTGGATTTGGATTTCTGGGAAAGGGAGGGAGGCTCCTCCTGCCCTCCATCTGAGGAGCAAAGGAAACTGGGATTACTGATACTCCCATTTTGTCCTTTCCTGATGGAAGGATCCAAGTTCCATGAGCAGTAACATCCCTCCTGGGGCAGAATGCTTCTGAAG
Source organism: Pan paniscus (assembly GCF_029289425.2). Classification (NCBI taxonomy): domain Eukaryota; kingdom Metazoa; phylum Chordata; class Mammalia; order Primates; family Hominidae; genus Pan; species Pan paniscus. The sequence goes on along the minus strand of NC_073272.2, from coordinate 21,382,122 downwards.
GACTGGCTTTGCATCTGCTATCTTCACAGATGGGCAGGGCCCTCTTGTTGCTGTTCATTTGAGAGAAAAACATCTCTTGGAGCATAAACCCTGTGCACACGGATGCTCACTTACATTATTGCCATCCCAAATGTGGTAGGAAAAGATTGGACTGGCTTGGCATGAGGAACTTTCCATCTGGTTCCAGCTCTGCCACCAATCAACTAGGTGGCCTTGGGTATATCACTCCCCACTCTCAGAGCACAGGACCTCTGTCTGTAATAAAATGGGGGCTTCAGCTGGATAGTCTCTACTCACCTTTAACAATCAGAGCTGAAGTCTGAGATGTTATAAGTAGGCAGCCAGGAGAGCAGGAAGGGAGCGCTTACTTGCGTTGGCCTTGTATCCTCAGGCACCCGACTGGACAGGGCCACAGAGGTAAACAATGAGATGCAGTAGTTTTACACTAGGACAGAGTGATAAGCAAGGTTGCAGAGTTGGAGAAAGAAAGAAGATAGGTTCTCAGGTGACAGGTGCTCTAAAATCCCAGACTTCACTGCTGTACAATTCATCCACGTAACCAAAAATCACGTGTACCCCAAAAGCTATTGAAATAAAGTAAAAAGTTGTCATAAAAAAAGAAGATAGGATAATTCGAGTGGTTTCTCTAGGATCTGCACATTTGACATCCATTATCATCTGTTCCCAATGCAATGAAAAGTGATGAACAATAGAGGATGTGTGGTGTGTGCCTCAGTGGTTTCCTAAGCACAGGCAATGGGGCGTTTCTATTTCTTTTCCTTTCCTTTTCTTCCCAGCTTTCTTTCCTCCTTGTCAAATTTTGTAGGCAGTTGAAGCCCAAACACTTGTACCTCCTTTCTGGGGCACGGGGTGGCGGCGGAGAGTGGGGGTGTTGCTGCCAAAAAGAGTCACCATATGGACTTGGACTCTGGTTCAGTAGCAGTCGGTAGATTTGCTCTTTCTTCTTTCATCCTTGCTCACCTCCAAAAGGTTTGTGGGTTCTTTTTAGTATTTTTTTTTTTTTTGTGGCTGCTGTTAGTGCTACTGCTAATTTACTTGTTTGTTTGCTTGCCTTGGCTTCCTGTGCACTTCAACACCTTGTCTGTACCACATGTCTTGGCTTAACTGTCTCAACGCAGGCTAAATTGGGCCATGCCACTGGCTGAGTTCATGGTCTCGAGAGATGCACATGGTGCATCTTCCACATTCCCGTCTGTGCACGAGCCCCATCTTATATCTTGAGTCTGAGTGGGAAGAACAGGCCCCTCTGGATAGGTCGAGTGCATGATTTTTGTTTATTAGTAGTACTTTTAAACTGAGAGAGGCAAAGGTAATTTACTTAGCTGGCAGTGAGCCGGGGTGACACAGGCTGCCTGGCGTCCTTGATAACTCACTGTCTCCAAGGCCAGATCCCCAGCCTGGAAGACCAGAAGGCTGACTAAAGCAGCTTCGAGAAGGAGTCAAGAGCTTGGGCTCTGGAGTTGGACTTAATAGGCCCAATTCTAGACCCTGCCACTTTACTGCTTTTATGACCCTTAATCAGCAAGTGACTTAATTTCACTGAGCCCCAGTTTCCTTATCTATGTAATGAAAACAAGGATGTCACAGGTGGGGTTCTCTAGAAGGCATACCCTGAGCCAGCATTTAACATGAAGATATGTTATAGAGTTCAATACCTATGAAGCAAAAAGGAAGAAGGATTGGGCAGAGGGAGAAGTCATGATGTGATACTGGCTCAAAAAGCCTTGGCCAAATCCATGGAAAGTTTTGGAGCCAAAATGGCCCATCTGAGTCATCCCATGTTGGGCTGAGATGGCTGAGACTTTGATACCATGGGGTGTGGGCTGCCCTGGAGGGGAGGGAGTGCCTTGGCTGAGGAGGCTCTCTGCAGCTGAGATGGTCCCTGGAATAGCTGACAACTGGCAGCTGCCTGCTGACAGCACTCCCAGCAGGCAGTAGGGGCAATGAGCCCTTCACTCAAGGGGCTGCGCATAGTAGGTACCTCAAGGGGTGGTTGTGAGGATTGAGTATTTAAAGCATGCCTGTAATCCCAGTGACTTGGGAGGCTGAGGCTGGAGGACTGCTAGAGGCCAGGAGTTTAAAACCAGTCTGGGCAATATAGTGAGAGCCCCATCTCTACAAAATTTTTTTTTAAATTAGCCATGCATGGTAGCATGTACCTGTAATCCCAGCTACACAGGAGACTGAGGCAGGAGGATCACTCGAGCCCAGGAATTCGAGGCTACAGTGAGCTGTGATCATGCCACTGCACTCCAGCCTGGGCAACAGAGTGAGACTTTCTTTCTTTTCTTTTTTTTTTTTTTAAGTGCTTATTCTAGTGCCTGGCACATGGTAGGCATTCAGTAAACAGTAGCTGTTGCTGTTGTGTCTTTTTTCTTTTTCTTTTTTCATTCTCAAAGGGGGTGAGCTGCTGTTATTTCTATGGGATCATAGGTTCTACTTATACCTGGTGTGGTGCTTGGGCTCGTCAGTCTCTTCTCTGTGATTTAGGTTCCTGCTTTAGTAAAACAAGGAGACTTTTAGCCGGTACTTGGCTATCCAAGTCATGTGTCCTAAGTGTCCATAACGAAAACTGCTAGGTAAAATATAAGAACATTGCATTACTTTGATTTAAAAATCAGAAACAAGTAAGGGCAACTTTCTTCTGATGCCTTTGGATATATGGTAGTATCTCCTGACTTCTCTTATGTTCTCCTTTTAGTTAACAGCTGTAGGCATAGAAACTCACCAGACAGAAACACTTGCAGGAGCTTGCAAATTACAAAAGGATGGGCTTTTTCCTTTTTCTCTGAATTTAATAACATCCCTTTTGCCAAATGGTACCCACATGCTGGGCAGACTGGGGAGAACAGGGACCACTGAGGGGCTGCATCCTCATTGGGTGTCAGCCACTCCAGACACATGCTTCACAGAATTTCAGAAATTTTGGTGTTTTTCAGAACTGAAATTCATTAGCATTGTTCTAAGAGTCTATAAATACAGTGAAAGGCATTTCCAAATAGACATTGTAAAATGCTTGCACACCCACAGTCTGAACACTGTCAAAACACCAGCTGCAGCTTCCCTACTTGGAAGGATCAGAACCTTTTTTAAACTTCACCTACTGTGTTTTCAAAATAGGCTTGCTTCTGGTCCTGTGTCGAAGATCATTTCAACTTAAGCCTGTGTCTGGTGCTTGGCATGAGGGATCAGGGCTCAGTTGGAGAGACTGGAGAGATCCCACTCTCCTTCCTATCAACATGTGGCTGGTGCTTTAGAATCTGGGGAGGAGTGGCTCAGGGATGATTAGTTCCTATTTCTTCAGGATGGTCCCTTGTGGTTCAGGCTATCCGACCATCTGTAAGGGGCCTGCAGGCAAATCCCAGAGATATAAAACACTCTCCTGAGTCAGAAGCCCCTCCCTGACAAGGGTTCACCCCAGGTCACACTAAATGCCACTTGAGGGACAGCTACCTTGGCCAACTTTGGAGCATAATAGTTTTTTCCTTTTATCCAGTGCCATTAGAACGATGCTCCTAAAATTGGGGATAGAGCGTCTAGTAGCTACAAGCAATTTGCACCTTTGTTTTTCATTTGTGTGGTATTCTTTATAATTTTAACAGTTGCAAAGACAAAATGCCCTTGTGGCAACAGTTTTCCACTGATAGCCGTTGTCGTTGGCTGTTTTTTGTTTCTTATGATTTCTCAAACAGGGATGTTGTATTAGTCTGAGTGGCTTAACCAACAGAATTTATTTCCTCACAGTTGTGGAGGTTAGAAGTCTAAGATCAAGGTAGCCGCAGGGTTTGTTTCTTCTGAGGCCTCTTCTAACAGCCTCATTTTAACTTAATCACCTCTTTAAAAGGCCCATCTCTAAATACAGTCACATTTTGAGGTATTGAGGGGTTTCAACTTCAACATATAAATTTTGAGAGGACACAATTTAGTCCATAACAGACATATACATGGGGATCTGCAAGAATTTTTTTGTTTAAAAAGTGTTGACACTATACTCAAGTCTGTGGTCTGAATGTTTATACCTCCCCCTCCCACAAATTGATGTGTCGAAATCCTCACTCCCAAGGTGACAGAATAAGAGGTGGGGCCTTTGAGAGGTGATTAGGTCATTGGGGCAAAGCCCTCATGAATGGGATTAATGCCTTTATAAAAGAAACCCCTCTCCCTTCCACCACGTGAGGGCACAGCGAGAAGGAAGCTGGGTCCTCACCAGACAGAATCTGCTGACATCTTGACCTTGGACTTCCCAGCCTCCAGAACTGTAAGAAATAAATTTCTGTTGTTTATAAGTCATCCACACTATATCAAGAATATAACTTATCCATAGGTTATTTCCTAATGTGTACAAGGCCCAGAAAAATCACAATGTTTGCTTATTCATTTAGTTAAACACTTTTTGGCATACATAAATGTATAAAGCATTGTACTAGGAGGAAACAAAAGTGACAAAATCCCATTCTGAAGAATAAGTGGGGAAGATTACTGGGTACATATATAAATATGAAGTGCTGTGATAAGGGTTGCGATACAGGGGTGTGTTGCAGGAAACACGAGGAAGAGAGGTGGATCTCTGAGTGCTAAAAGGGTGAGTTACATTTGCTCAAGTCAAGTGGGAAGGGAAGGAATTCACAACATTGGCCAGAGACATGAAATTTGGAGTCAAAGGAGATGATGAAATGTCCCAGAATTTGCCACAACTCACAGGACCATCTCCACTCCAAGCCCACCCCAGACTCCAACATTTCTCTAATGTTGAAATTATGGAACAAGAGCTCTAGATAGAACGCCTCTCGGAGGTGATCCTGTTGAAGCTAGCCCACCAGTCATTTTGTTGATGAAGCACTCAAGTTCCAGAGAGGTTCAGTAACCCGGCCAAGGTCACACGGGTGATGAACAGCAGGTTTACATGTAGCACACCTGGCCTGGATTTTTAAGTCTAGGGTTCATAACTCCACCCCTGGCCTGCAAACCAGTTCCCAGGAGAGATGACCTCGTGGGCCACCTACTGCCTGGGTGGTTCTTAAAGGAGAGTTTGTGAGGCAGGATCCAGGCAATCTCAGCTTTTACCTTGGTAATACTATTGGAGAGAAAGGAGAGAGAACATGAGCTGCCTCAATTAGATAAGCCTCTAGTTGCTATTATTAAGAGTAAACTTTAGGCCGGGCATGGTGGCTCACGCCTGTAATCCTAGCACTTTGGGAGGCCAAGGTGGCCAGATCACTTGCGGTCAGGAATTCAAGACCGTCCTGGCCAACATGGTGAAACCCTGTCTCTACTAAAAATACAAAAATTAGCCTGATGTGGTGGCACGCGCCTGTAATCCCAGTTACTCAGGAGGCTGAGACAGGAGAGTTGCTGAAACCCAGGAGGCAGAGGTTGCAGTGAGCCAAGATTACGCCACTGCACTCCAGCCTGGGTGACAGAGTGAGACTCCATCTCAAGAAAATAAAATAAAAGTAAACTTTAAAAGGAAGGAAAAATCCACCTATAATCTTATCCCAGAGATTACTACTATTAACATTTTGGACTATTTCTTTCTTGTCTTTTTCCTATATATGATTTTGTTTGTTTTTCACCAGTTTTCCATAGATGTGATCATACTGAACAGCATACAACTTTAGATATTGAGGGAAAAGTCCATTTATTGTACAAATACATAATGCATTCTCATTTCAGAAAATCTGGCAAATGTTCACTAGTTCCACAGATGTTTTTTGAGTCCCTGCCATGTTCCAGCTACTGAACTGGGTGGTGGAAATCACCCATCAGACTACCCAGGAATAACCACTGTAAATTTTCTTCCAGTCTTAAAATCGCTCTTCCTAATATGTCAGGAGGGCATGTGGGTATATGTGTGCTGCTGTGTGTGTTGTTTTTAACCTGCCTTTGTCCCTTAACATTGCAACGTAAGCATTCATTCTTGTTAGTATAAGCCATTTATAAACATCGTTCAGATGGCTATATGAAAGTCCATCAAATATCATAGTTTATTCAACTGTTTTCGTATTTATGAAAGATTCTAGTTCTTTTCAGTTTTTCTTCATTACAAATAACACTGTGAAAAACACACTGATGCATAAAATCCATTTGGGAGGCGGAGGTTGCAGTGAGCCGAGATCACGCCACTGCACTCCAGCCTGGGCGACAGAATGAGACCATGTCTTAAAAAAACAAAAACATTTTACTCTTTTATATATAGACAGAGAGAGAGAGAGTACATATATATGACATATATATGTACTATATATAACATATGTACTATATATAGTACATATATGTACTATATATAACATGCACTCTATATAACATATATGTACTATATAACATGTATGTACTATATATAACATATATATGTACTATATATAACATATATATGTACTATATATAACATATGTACTATATATAACATATATGTACTATATATAACATATATGACTATATATAACATATATGACTATATAACATATATGACTATATAACATATATACTCTATATAACATATATGTACTCTATATAACATATATGTGTACTATATATAACATATGTACTATATATAACATATATATGTACTTTATATATATAAAAGAATAAAATAGTTGAGAATGACAATAAAAGGAAAATAAGAGTAGTAAAGTAATAAAGCATAGTAATGCACAATAGGGTCCTCTAGGGTCCTCTAAAGTTTCTGGAGACAGGCTCACATTTGATTGGAAGCTTCCAGCTGTCAAATCACAGAGGGAAACAGCAGCTCCCAGATTGACAGATACCATAATACACAAATAAGCCACATGTTCAGAAACTGCTGAGCTGTTCCGAGATACATGTGATTAACTCATGAGCAAAACTTCATCTTTCTGCCAGCAGCCCCTCTGACTTAACCCCAGCTGCCCACAGGGTATCACCTCAAACCATCTTTCCCTCTTGACTGGAAAAAAAAAAAAAAGCCAAGTAGAGTTCACTAAACTCACTGCCTGAGTGCTCTCTTTCTCCTGGGCAGGACATGTGGTCTTATAAGTTTTGATCTTTGGTGTGTTTCAAAAAGGACAGAGCTGTCTGGTTGTGAGTATAATTTGTGTTTAGTCTGTTATTTTGAAGGATGGCAGCACCCAATCCTTCTGGGATCTGTGGATCCCAGGTAATGATATTTAAGGGTCCCCAGGAATGTATTTCTTTATATCTGGGGAAAACTCTTAAAAATGAAAATGCATTTCTGCTAATAATTCTGCATTTCTGAAACATTTCATTCAGGTTACCTTCAAATTAGTGGGTGCTGGGGCCCTGACAGTGAAATGTTTTGAAATAAATGTCCTCCATCCTGCCCTTTCTGTTGGCTCGGGATCAGTCTGAGGCAATGGCCGTGGTGGGGCCCAAGCTTGGGTAGCCAGGGGACGGAGAGGGAGTCTGCTGTGGAAACCTAGCCTAGGGGAGCCCACAGCCTTAGGAAGTTAGGGTGAGGCAGGAAATAAAGGTCCTTCTCTGAAGCCTAAGCTGCTTCTCCTTTCCAAGTACAGGAGTTCATGCTCTACCTGAACTTCTATTTCAGCCTAGCTTGGAAGGGCCCAGCCAGCATCATAACACACACTCCCAGGACAGTCTTGGAGCTGTATTTTCTCTTAGTGGAGGCCAAGCCATTAGGCCTAGGCCTGGTCCCTGGTATTCTCACCCCTGCCCCTCCTGTGGTGGAGGATGCTTGAGGTTAAGAGGCAGTGTTTTTTGCTTGGGAGTTGAGGAGGACTCACCTCCTTCCATTGGTCCTTTTCTCCCATCACAAAAATATGCATGTTGTGCCAAATACGCCCACAAACACTCCCTTTTTTGAAACAGGATCTCACTCTGTCACACAGGCTGGAGTGCAGTGGCATGATCACGGCTCACTGAAGCCTCAACTTCCCTGGGCTCAGGTGATCTTCCTGCCTCAGCCTCCCAAGTAGCTGGGACCACAGGCGTGCACCACCACACCTGGCTAATTTTTGTATTTTTTGTAGAGATGGGTTTTCACCACATTGCCCAGGCTGGTCCCAAACTCCTGGGCCCAAGTAATGCTCCCATCTCTGCCTCCCAAAGTGTTGGGATTATAGACGTGAGCCACCGTGCCCTGCTCACCACCCATTCTTTGAGTGAAAAACGCAGCAGTCTGTCCTGTCAGCTCCCTGGTTTGGAGTTTACCCACAGCACCTGCCCTGACCTGACCTCCAGGTATACAGGTCTCCTGCTACAACCGTCCCTCGGCCCCTCATTGCCTCCCAGACAAAACAAGCCCTGTAGTATCCGGCCCAGCAGTCAGGTGTTCACCAACCTTGCCAGCCTTTGTCCTGTCACTTCTCTCTGAGGACTTCAGACTTTGGTCCCGGGGGACTTGGCCACACTGGCACTCTCACCTACACTGGAGTCATTGCTCAGTCACACCTCTTAGGAATATGTCCTCTCTCCCTTTTCCTCCAAGGCTCAAGTGTAACACCACCTCCTTGCCCACTACCCTCTGCCTCACAGATCTCCTGCACTGACCCACTCCTTTCTTCTAATAGGACTGTGACACCTGCGTCTTATAGCCTAGGCCATGTGTACCTGTGGCTGGCTGGCTGTCTCTCCCATTTAGACCACAAGCCATTCCAGAGTAGGCACACCTCTGAATACCCACAGCACAAGTGGCACATGACAAGTGCTTGTTGACTAAATCTTGTACTACTCATTGTGAGGTGTAACTTCAGGCCATGGTGGCCTTCGGGGCGGTGAGATGGACTATTTCTGTTACTTTGCTGGGAACAACTGCTCAGCTTCTCTCTCTCATTTTATGGGCAAGGATCTTTTCCTATTTCACCGCTCTCATAGCCCTTGGATAAACTCGTTTGTGACTCATCCCCCCAAAAGGGTGCAAAGAGCTGTCTTGTGGAGTAATTTGGAGGAACCTTCTGTTTGTGCATGAGAAGGCTAGGTTTCTCTCATCATCTTGGAGGCCTGTTCCCATCCCATAGAGCTGCTCCTAGCCCAGATACAGAGGGAAGTCATTCGTGTCCTGATGAGCATGGGGCACCCATCCAGGAGCCGTCTAATGTTACAGGCCTGAGCCCCAGCGCCAGCATTCAGGCCGCCAGATCTCAACTCGACACCTTGTGCCTTTCAACAGCCTGGCTGATGCCACAACCCCAGGCCAGAAAACCTTTTTCTCAAGGTTGAAAGTAGCTGACCTTTGACAAGCAGCATTGGCTAAATTCCTTGTTCCTTAAAAGGAAAGCTCCCAGTTATCATTAGCCAGTGTTTATTTGGCCGCAGGGCAGGAGCAGGCCCTATACTGCACCCTGTGTACCCAGCAGGAGGGTTTGTGGCTGGAAGTACATTGGCGAACAGTCATTATTAAAATAGCCATTTTTGAAAACGTGTGCTGGAGAGGGACGCATCCAGCCTGTCAGCTGGTCTGCACCCCATCTCATGTGGCTAGACAGCTCGTTGGTTCTCTGGCTCCCTCACAGGCAACAGTGCCATCCACTCCACACGCAGCACACTCCTTAACGTGTGCAGCAAGAAAACTGACAGAATGACAAGGACACACACCAATTATTAAATGTCTGGGCTTGTGTTTTTAATGTAGGGGTGACAGTCCAAAGATTGACTTGGCCGGCAGTTCGCTATCTGGCATCCTGGACAAAGATCTCTCGGACCGCAGCAATGACATTGGTGAGTAAGGACAGTGTTCTCGCTTCTCTTTGCAGAGTTAGTAAAGAACCTCAGAGCCTGGCTTGCCTTCAACCAGCATGATGAGAAGTAATAAAGCCATTGAAATGCCAGGCTGGCACCCTCGCTTGGCTTTAGGTGTTACAGTTTTGTAAAGAAGGGAAATGATGGTGCTTTCCACATTAAAACACAATGCCTGGGACCTTTCCCCTCCCTAGGAGAAATTCCTTACAAGATCTAATGAAAAGAAATGATGAATAAGCCTTTTTGTAAAAAGTGGGCATTAGCCCTTATGTTCACAGTTTCCAGTGATTTGTGTGTTTTGTGTAAAAAGGTGGATGGATGCAAATGTGAGATGGCAGGGTTCATTGTTGATACAGCACTTTTGACTGAGTTTCAAATGAGCTTTGGTATGGTAATTGCCACTTAGTTCAGAACATGAGTGAGTTTTCCCAAGGTCAGGATACCACCATGTGATAAATGGGAGGAAGCTACAGTCTCTCTGGGTAAATAAAAGTCAGAGGTCCTTTTGGAGGTGTACGTGAGTGGGTGTGAGGCCACCGGTGTGCTGTTAAGGCCACTAGTGGTCTGACCTGGGTGACAACCCTTTTAAGAAGTCCAGATTCAGGGACTAATTTTTTCTTATTATTTTATTTTATTTTTTGACATAAAGGCCATTTAATGATAGAAATATATAAAAATAATCATATTGTTTAGCAACAGGCTATCACATTTCTTGGGAAGAGGAAAATGACCTGCTTTAAGAAAAACTTGCAACCATGTGCAAGTCTTCATTTCAACATATTTTTCCCCATCCACTTAAGCATTTATCCTTTGAGTTATAAACAGTCCAATTACACTATTTTAAAATATACAATTAAATTATTATTGACTATAGACATGCTATTGTGCTATCAAATAGTAGGTCTTATTCATTCTTTCTAACTATATTTTTTGTACCTATTAACCATCCCCACCGCCTCCCCACCCCAGCCCTGTACTACCCTTCCCAGCCTCTGGTAATCATCCTTCTGCTCTCTACCGCCATGAGTTCAATTGCTTTGATTTTTAGATCCCACAAATAAGTGAGAACATGCAATGTTTCTCTTTCTGCACCTGGTTTATTTCACTTAGCATAATGATCTTCAGTTCCATCCATGTTGTTGCAAATGATAGGATCTCGTTTTTATGGCCAAATAGTATAAATTTTTTTTAGCTTTACATCTTCTGTTTGTACCTATCAAGGTCATAAGTTAGCATTCTCTCATATTCTACATAATATAGAAGGCTGAATTTTAAAATTTACTTTGTTTTAATTGAACTTTTTATTTTGAAGTCATTGTAGATTCACATGCAGTCGTAAGAAGTAATAGAAATCTGTGTACCCTTTACTCAGTTTCTCCCCAATAGTAACATCTTACAGAACTATAGTACACTGTCATGACTAAGATATTGACATTGATATGATCCACCAATCTTACTCAGATTTTCACAGTTTTACTAGTACTTGTGTGTGTATTTCGCTCTATGCTATATATATATATATATATATATATATATATATATATTTTTTTTTTTTTTTTGAGATGGAGTCTTGCTCTGTCACCCAGGCTGGAGTGCAGTGGTACGCTCTCGGCTCACTGCAACCTCTGCCTCCCAGGTGTAAGCGATCCTCCCACCCCAGCGTCCTGAGTAGCTGGGACCACAGGTACATGCCACCATGCCTGACTAATTTTTGTATTTTTTGTAAAGGTGGGGTTGCACTATGTTGCCCAGGCTAGTCTCGAACTCCTAGGCTCAAGCGATCCTCCCACCTTAGCCTCCCAAAGTTCCGGGATTACAGCTGTGAGCTACCGCACCCAGCCTGCAATTTTATCATACATGTAGGTTTGTGTATCTACCACCACAGTCAAGACATAGAACATTTCCATCACCACTAGATCCCTTGTGTTGCTCTTGTTAAGCCACACCCACCTTTCTCCAGCCCACCCCCTTCCCTAACCTCTGGCAAGCACTATCAGGGATTGATTTGACATGGAAGATAGCTTTCCAGCATCATCTGCTTGGGCCACTCACTTTAGAAACAGATGTGCGATGGTTGGCAGGCCTTGTAAGAGCACTAGAGCTCCCAACATGAGCATTCTGCTCTCCTGCTGCTGTCCCTCTGTTTGGGTGCTGTTTTCCTCTGAATCTGCTGATAGAGTTGCATCTTTGCAACTGCTGACCTGCAGTCTCTGGTCTGATCTCATAAAGGCTTGGGGCTAGGATGTGTGACTGTGACTGTAAATGCCAAAAGTACTTCCCCTGTTTCCACAAGCTCGTTTACATCCTCAGCCCTTGAGAAGCCCAGTCAGGAAGCATAACCTGATAGCTTGGGCTGATGCAATAACAGAAACTCTGGCCTGCTGTAGCTTTTGTTCTGCTTAAAGTGCAGACAGAGCAGAGCAGAGCAGTAATTGGCTGTGAATGAAAGGGGATTGTCAGAATGAGCCTAAGTTCCGGTTCTACCACCGCAGTTTCATATTTGGGCCCTGTTTTAAGCCAGGGTGGCTGGTTGGTGAAGGTCATGTGCGACCTCAGGAGGCTGTCTTGTCACCTCCCTCATGTCAATAGGAAGGGAGGTATTCTCCCTCCTCCAGAATATACAGGATAATCTGTCTTGCTTGCTAAGAGCATTCACCTTTGACCTTTGCATTCTTTGGGTCTGGAGATGTCTATGATCGCTATCATGAAAATATGAATCACATGTTTTTCAGTCTGATGAGCTAGTGTGGAAATATTGGGGGTATTGATGGGGGTGCGGGTTCATCTATAGAAGCTTTTCGTGCTGTGGAAACTAAGCACAGTTGCATGTATTTGGGAGCCCAGAAATAGAGTACTGAGGTTTGGTTTTCTCTCTCTCTTTGCCACAGAGACATTAATCCTAGAAGGCTATATCTTCTCAAGTTAATGGTATTTTTGTTTTGAGATAGTCTTGCTCTGTCACCCAGGCTGGAGTGCAACGGTGCAATCATTGCTCACTGCAGCCTCTAACTCCTGGGCTCATGCAATCCTCCCACCTCAGCCTCCCAAGTAGCTGGGATTACAGGTGCACACTACCACACCTGGCTAATTTAAAAAATTATTTTTGTAGAGACGGTGTCTCCGTATGTTACCCAGGTTGGCCTTGAACTCCTGGGTTCAAATGATCCTCCCACCTCGGCCTCCCAAAGTGTTGGGATTACAGGTGTGAGCCACCACGCCCAGCCTCAAGTTAACAATTTAATGTATGTTTTATTTGCATTGTAAGAAATAATGATTGACAGTCACATGATCAGTAAATACTTGAGTACCTACTACTCAAATGCAAGGCTGGCTGGAGACGGAGGCCCTCACACACGGGCTCTGCCTTCCAGGGGCTTTGGATCCATTTGGGCCCCTAAGATGGCAAATGAAAAGTTAAATAACACTGTAGGTCTGTATAAATGACTGAGTGGTAGAAAGTAATGCTAGTTGGAGGAGAGAGTGTTCCCTGGGGCCCAGGTTGTTGGAACAGGCTTTATAAAGGGGGACAGATTTGTCTGTATCTTGAAGTTGGATTTGCTTATGTGGGGGTAGTGGAGGTGGGCAGGAAAATCACGTGGTGAGTGTTGACCAGCCTGGCTGTGTTAGAGAGTTTGTGCTGGGAAGGAGGGAGGGTTATCCTGTGTATTAGTCCATTCTTGTATTGCTATAAAGACATATCTGAGACTGGGTAATTTATAAGAAAAGAGGATTCTGCAGGCTGTTCAGGAAGCATGGCAGCATCTGCTTCTGGAGAGGCCTCAGGAAGCTTCCAATCATGGCAGAAGGCAAAGGAGGAGCAGACACTTTTAAACACCCAGATATCTCGAGAACTCACTCACCATCATGAGTACAGTCCTAAGGGGATGGTACTAAACCATTCATAAGAAATCCACCCCCATGATCCAATCACCTCCCACCAGGCCGTGCCTCCATTGGAGATTACAACTGAACGTGAGATTTGGGTAGAGACACAGATCCAAACTATATCACCCTGGAATTGTAAGTAGGGACTGGATTGAGTTTGAGGGAGATGGATTTGTAATTTATTCTGTAGGCAGTGGTGATCATTGATAGTACACCAAAGTGACAGGATCAGGTCTAAAAATTCAGATAGTAACTGCTGGAGCTTTGTGAGACTAATCAGGTGAAGGAAAGATGGGTGTCAAGGAGTCAGGTTATTTGATACTTGGGGTGAGAGACAGCGCCAGAATGAAGCTGCTTACGAAAGGCTCAGGAAAGAAGAGATAGATGTGGAAGCAGCAATACAGGAGAATTTTTGCCAGGCGATATTGTCAGACAGTAGACTGGGTTTGGGAGTGGGGAGGAGGAGAGAATGATTTGTTAGTCTTGAGGTTTTAGGGTCGGGTGACTGGGGAATCCAGCAACATGGGTAGAAATGAGCATGTCAGAAGGAGGAGCTGGTTTGGAGGAAAACGTGATTAGTTTAGTTAAGCATGTTGGCTCTGAGAGTGGGCCAGACATGCCCGTGTCAGTGCCAAGTGGAGGCAGGAGGTAGAGGGCTGAGGCTCGAGAGGTTGGCAGGAATTGGAGGTAGGGATTAGGAGCTTCCTAGTGGCTGGAGAGAAGAGGGCAGGAGTAGCCTCTGCAGACCTGGGTTTGAATGCTGAATTGGCTGCTTCCCAGCTGAGTGGCCTTCTCCAATTTCCACAGACTTTCTGAGCTTCAGCTTCCTTATCTATAAAGAATACTAACATCTCTACTGGGCAGGTGGCTCATACCTGTAATCTCAGCACTTTGGGAGGCTGAGGCAGGAGGATTGTTTGAGCTGAGGAATGTGAGACTAGTCTAGGCAGCATAGTGAGACCCTATCTCTACAAAATTTTTTAAATAACCAGGTGTAGTGGCATACGCCTGTGTTCCTAGCTACTTGGGAGGCTGAGGTGGGAGGATCGCTTGAGCCCAGGAAGTAGAGGTTGCAGTGACCTGAGATCATAACACCGCAGTCCAACCTGGGTGACAGAGATCCCATCTCAAAAAAAAAAAAAAAAAAAAGACTAACATGCAGCAGTGACTCATACCTGTAATCCCAGCACTTTGGGAGGTGGAGGCAGGAGGACTGTTTGAGTTTAGGAGTTTGAGACCAGCCTGGGCAATATAATAAGACTCCATCTCTACCAAAAAAAAAAAAAAAAAAATTAGCCAGACGTGATGGCACATACCTGTGGTCCCAGCTACTCAGGAGGCTGAGGTGGGAGGATCACTTGAGCCCGGGAGGTGAATGCTGCAGTGAGCTATGATCATACCACTGCACTCCAGCCTGGGTGACAGTCAGACCCTGTCTCAAAAAAAAAAAAAAAAAACAACTCTATCAACTTCCTCACCTTGTCTTCCAGAATTATGTCAGATCACTTGGTGGCCTGTAAAAAAGATAGAAATGCTTGCTATTAATGTTGTTTGCTTGGAAGTGATAGTTGGGTCAGGAAGATAAAGTCCTCGCTGTGAGAAAAGGCAAAGAAGAAACTAGGGCTGAAGACCAAACCTCCACCAAGTCCACATTTAAGGGAAAATCAGGATCTTGCAACATCAGAGAGGCCAAGGGAGGAGAGAATTGTAAACAGAATGTCTATAGGCCCAAAGGCAGGAATGTTCTTTGTAGTTGGGTCGGTCAAGGAGAAAAAGACATTGCAGAAGTGGGTGGCTTTCCTTGGGGCTGCTTCGGTAGCATTTGTTCATTGCATTGGATCAAGTAGGAAATTATTTGTACCAGAATGTTTTGTTAGTGATTCAGACAATTGAAGCTGTCTAAATGTGGGCTGCAGTGAACAGCATAATACAACCCTGAAAACCACTGGAAACCATCCATGTTAGCTATAAATAAATCTGGGTTTCCGCTTAATAAAGCTATAATTTAAAATTATTATAATATTAAATTAGAGAACATGGCTTTTTCAGATCTTGTGTGGGCAGCTCCCAGCGTCTGTCAGCCAGCGATCAATTAGAAGGAAATCAATTGGTCCAAAACTAAATTGTTGATGTCAGTTCGAGATATTGTTTATATCAAACTATGCAGCCATATTTCAAGTAACATAATAGAAAACATGGACAAACTCCAACATAGGCCTGTGCATGAATAGAAATGAAAATTGTCCAGTTTTCTCTTGCTGATGGAAGAACCACTGTCTGATTGAATGGGAGATTATAGGCCATGAAGTCAAGTGCTATAACGTTTACTTTTATTATGCCGTATATTGTAGTTCCCACTGCATGGCAGGATTTATTGTTACACTTCAATGCTATCGAGATTTTCAGTTCCTTTCCCACTAAAGCACATAGCAACAGGCCTTCAGATAGGAAGCCTACTGTAAAGTAAGCCACCTGTTTTCAACTAATTGACTTAGAGAAAGCCCTTGTCATTCCTCCTCCTCAGTTGCCTAGCATCTTTGTTGGAACTGTTGTTTTTTTTCCATCCGATCCAGATCTCAAACTATTCCCACTTCCATCTCTTTACGTAGACCCCACCCCGTCTTCACTTGAGGACTGTGAAGATTTCCTCTCTGTCTTTTCAGCTTGACCCACAAAACGCACTTTGCACTGTAGTCAGTTTTGGGACAAGTGTTGCTTGCTTTAAAGTCAACAGACTTGGGACGTGGAAGTGGTTTGAAAGGTATCAAGGCTAACTTCAACTCATGCTCAGATCTCTCACAGATGCCTGGGGCCTATGGTTCCTTTGGACCAGGAAACGTGAAAGTACTTCCCTGTGCCCTGGAAACAGTATTAAGAGCCAGTCAATTTGAGGTTCCGGAAAGGTTCTCAAAGGGGATTATGGTGATGGTTGCACAACTCTGTAAACTTACCAAAATTATTGAGTTGTGCAGATAACATGGGTGAATTTTATGGTATGTATAAATTGTACCTCAGTAAAGCTGTTAAAAAGAAAAAAATAAGAACTAATTGAAATTTTCCTAACACTCACATTGAGGTCCCAATGTTAAAATAGATATGCACACCACTGATCAAATATGGGATTCAAAGTTCCCCTTTGCCCCACTTTTTTTTTCTGGAGACCGGGTCTCACTCTGTTGCCCAGGCTGCAATGCAGTGGTGTGATCTCAGCTCACTGCAACTTCCACCTCCTGCATTCAAGCGATTCTCCCACCTCAGCTTCCTGAGTAACTGAGACTACAGGTGCGTGCCACCATGCCTGGCTAATTTTTGTATTTTTTGGTAGAGACGGGGTTTCACCATGTTGGCCAGGCTGGTCTCAAACTCCTGAGCTCAAGTGATCCACCCGCCTCAGCCTCCCAAAGTGCTGGAATTACAGTCATGAGCCACCGCACCAGGCCTCCTTTGCCCCACTTTATAAAATAGTTGTGATTATTTAGAGTAACAACTACTACATTGATGTTTCTGCATCATCTGTAAACTAATCCTTTATATATATAATTACGTTTTAGATGTGTTAAGAAAGCTCTCCAGGCCGGGCGCGGTGGCTCATGCCTATAATCCCAGCACTTTGGGAGGCCAGCGGGGGTGGGTGGTGGATCACCTGAGGTCAGGAGTTCGAGACCAGCCTGGCCAACACGGTGAAACCCTGTCTCTACTAAAAATACAAAAAAAAAAAAAAAAATTAGCCGGGCACAGGCATAATCCCAGCTACTCAGGAGGCTGAGGCAGGAGAATCGCTTGAACCTGGGAGACAAAGGTTGCAGTGAGCCGAGATCACACCACTGTACTCCAGCCTGGGGAACAAGAGCAAAACTCCATCTTAAAAAAAAAAACAAAAGGTCTCCAAAACCTAGTAATCATTTTGTAATGTAAAACGTCCCCTTAGGGTGTTAAATGTGTGTATTGTTTTACACCATTTTAAAAAATCAAGGTCCACCTGGACATTGATCTGTAGCTGATTACAACCCTGGTGAAACAATAATCCCAAAGCGTTTGAAAGGATTAGGAGTGTTTTGTAAGCATGTTTGGGGTAGAACATGCCTTTATAACTTTTAATCCTCGTTGAGGTACAGTGTGAGTACAGGAGCTGTGTGTGGAATATCCTCGTGTTAGAATCATTCTGCTAATATAGTGGAGCACAAACCCTCCCCCTTCATCTCCCCTCTTCCATCGTCCTGAGGTTCTAGTGTTGAAATAAGAGCAGTGAGAGCAAGCAAGAGTAAGGAAAGAAAGAACTAATATTCACTGGGTGCCCACTAAATGTTTTGTCTATTTTTTTTCTCACCGTCCATAGCCCTATGAAGGATGTGTAATGACTCATGTTTTTACAGTGAAGGAACAGGGAAGAAAGCAAGCTGGGGAAACTGAGCAAGATTATCTGGCTAGTAAGAAATTGGAGTTGAAGGCCAGGCGCGGTGGCTTACACCTGTAATCCCAGCACTTTGGGAGGCCAAGGCGGGCAGATCACCTGAGGTCAGGAGTTCGAGACCAGCCTGGCCAACATGGTGAAACCCTGTCTCTACTAAAAATACAGAAATTAGCTGGGTGTGGTGGTAGGCGCCTATAATCCCAGCTACTTGGGAGGCTGAGGCAGGAGAATCGCTTGAACCCGGGAGGCGGAGGTTGCAGTGAGCCAAGATTGCACCACTGCACTCCAGCCTGGGGGACAAGAGCGAGACTTCACCTCAAAAAAAAAAAAAAAAAAAAAAAAAAATTTGGAGTTGAAGCCAGGTCTCTCTGACCCATAAGCCCAAACCTTCTAGGTCCACATCAGCATTTCTCAACTGCTCTCCCCAAGGGGACATTTGGCAATGTCTGGAGACATTTTTGACTGTCACATCGTAGGGGTGGGGGTGGAGATGCTACTGGCATCTAGTGGATAGAGGCCAAGGATGCTGCTAACCATCCACCAGTGTGTAGGATAGCCCCCACAGACAACAAAGAATGACCCAGTCCCAAATGTCAATAGCACCGAGGCCCAGAGAGCCCAGTCTGTGTTAGGAACAGGAAGAGGACAGGCTTCCCCTGCAAGTGCAACTTGTGTTCCCTGGAGTGGCCTGTCTCATTTCCTGAGAATCTCTATAAAACCTAGTTTGAAAATATTTCATATACAAAAAAGTAATTATATTTGAAGTAATTAAACATCAACCAAGGACATGACTGTGACCTTTGTGAGAGAGAAAGAGGAAGGGGGGGGGAGAGAGAGAGAGAGGGGAGAGAAGAGAGGGGAGAGGGGAGATCTTAAGGCTTGCAGCAAGTGAAATGATACCATTTGAGTCTGATTTCAAATAGAAAGAGTATTGGATTTGTGATTAGATATTTGCCAAAGATCAACTACCCAGTGTTTAAACGGGTATTACATAAAAGGACAATAACAAATTTGATCAATACTAAGTTCTAAATCTGTACTCTGTATGGTAAAGTTATACAGGAGAGCAAGAGAGAGCAATTGTAATAGCGACCATTAACACAACATTTTTGTGAATGTGACACCAAATCTCTACAAACAAGTGATTACATTCTTACCTTATTTTGCAATTTCTACCTTTTATGATAATAAATCACTTCTAAGGGTTTCTCATACAAATTTTGAGGAAAAATTCAGATCTCCTGACTTGGGGCTATTGGTTTTTCTGTCCTGTTTTTAAAATACATATTTTAAACTTCCCCTTTTGGAGCCAGAGAGCCAGTTATTGGTCCTTGCAGCATGTCAGATCATTGAGCAATTTCTCAGGTTCAATAAAACAAGATATACTGTGTCCTGCCTGCCATTAAAAAAAAACAAAAACCCATGAATGACACTTGGAGTGTTCCAGATTGACTACTGGCTGAGCGTGTGTGTGAACAACAGCCGCACCTTCCAGCTCTCTCGGGATTAGTTGCTCAGACATGAGAACTTTCACTGAAGAGCCACGGCTGGCTCCTGCAGACACTGTCTCCTTACTGGCAACCTTCAGACACAGCCTTTGGGACCAAGGACATGGTTGATGTTACCTGTGCTGAAGAACAGGAGATACGGTTGCTACTGGTCTACAGTCAAGTCTGCATATGACGGGCTGCGGTGCCCATGTGTGGACGTGTGCAGCTCCGGTCCCTATCTAGGGACACAAATCGT
Organism: Pan paniscus; assembly: GCF_029289425.2. NCBI lineage: Eukaryota > Metazoa > Chordata > Mammalia > Primates > Hominidae > Pan > Pan paniscus. The sequence continues at coordinate 21,362,369 of NC_073272.2, read as the reverse complement.
GATCAAACTTAAATTTTCGTCAGGAGTAGCTGAAAAGCACTATACATTTCTCAAGTGTGATGACAGAAAGCAAAAGAGATTGTGCTGAGGGTCAAACGCTTTATACAAAGGAAGTGAAACAGGTTGCGCTTCTGATTGATGGGTTTTTAACCCAGGCAATCCTCTGAGCATTTTGGGTTCCTTCCTCGAACTTACAGAGGCGTAGCTAATTCAGAACAGCTTCTGTGGATGGCCTTCTCCCTGCATCGCCCTTGAGCCCTCCCCTGGTTCCCAGCCTCTCAGGCTCACAGTGGAGGTGTGCTGCTGAGGAAACAAGGTCAAGTTGGCAACCAGCACTCATTTCGAAAGGCATCCTCCAGTCCTACAGGAGATGGTCCTTCAGGGCCCTTTGAAGGGCCTGATCTTGGGTGTAAAATGAGCATCTCCACTTAGACTTTCTCAGTCAAAGATGTTGATCCTCACCAGAACTGAGGTGCTCACCTCTGCCTGTGCACCTTGCACAGGGCGGTCCTGCTGGCCTTTAGTGGTCCATCACGGTGGCTGGGTTTGTGCTTAGTTATGAGGGTCTTCACGAACATCTTTTACACCATAACATCCCATAAGCGCAAACTCAGTAAACATTGAAAGTGCCTGTAGGAAAAGCCTCACAAATGCTATAGAAACAGGGGGAGGCTACGTCAAAGTGGGGACATGATGGCAAATGTTGCAGAACCTCATTGCAGCAGTGCATTTGGTGGTATGAATTATTCCAATATACAGAGAGCAAATTAGTACTGTCCTACCCAAGTGCTCTATACCCACGAGCCTGCAAAATAGCTGACCTGAGAGAGGTGGAGGGACATTTAGGGAGCATCAATTCAGATGGCTGTTGGCTTGGAGAGGGTCACAGAGGCTAGTAGCTGTGTGGACTTGCAGGCAGCCCCAAATGCTCACCTATGTGCAGAGTCAGCATGTCCTCCCTCCCCTGGTAATGTGGTCGCCTGCATCTCTGTGGCCAGGGCCCTCGTTCATCATTCAGTCTGATGGCTTGAGTGTCTCTATGTTTGCTACATGCTGAGACCGTATTCTAGTGCCGTATTCTGGAGGTACTGGGTGTACCTACAGGTTTAAGAATGCAAATCTGGAGGTACACCCAGTGGATTCAAAGTAGTCTCATAGAACAAAGAGACTTATATAGTGACCTTTGCTGCATCCACAGTATACACCACAGAGGTCTCTGAACTGAAAATGAATGTGGAAGCAAGGGAACAGGTGATGTTCAGCTCTCAGATCTCACATGGCATTTATTTGGCTTGAGGTGCCCCCCTCCCCCTGTCCCCTGGCTGTGGGCTCATGGATTGGCAGAGCCCGGTTATGGCTTCCGTTTTACTTGCAAATATCCAGAGGAATGTACAATCTACCAGAAAATTGTGCTCAGGCATCCCTTTGTCACATTAAAAGCATTATGGACACACGACATTTTATTAAGTATTTTGTTCTGGTATCACTTTATTAAGTAAATTATCAAAATCCTTATTTAGCCATGGACTCTCATTAAAGCATGTTCCGGAAACCTTGGCCAAGGTTAGGAGCCTGTAAAGTTTGATTCATTGCAAAAGAAAAGTGATTAGCAGTTGGAGAGTGACATTGATGGGCCCCATTAAAAGGTCATTGGATGTGGTGGTGGCAAGCGAAGGTTGGAGTTGGAGGTCAGCAGGATGCCCTGATTTAGAACCAAGCTTACCTGTCCATAACCTATAGTGACACTCTCTTCATCTCCCCAGGCCTTAGCCATGTCTCCCTGAGGTTCATACTGTTTGGAATTTCACAGGCTCATTTATCAAAAAAAAAAAAAAAAGGCTTTTAATTTGGGAGACGGCTTGATTTTTCTTTTATTAATGATGCACATTCAAAATAAACAAATGCCATCTCCTACTGGAAAGGGTATAATCTCCAAGTGTAAAATTGAACAAATTTAGCTTAATGGGAAACTCACAATGTTGACCTTTTTCTCAGTGCATTATGACTGGTGATAACCTTGGCGCAGACACATGCCAGTTCTTTTGAAAACCATAGGTCCAGCTCACATCTGCAAAGATGGAAGGTGGCGGGAAAGAGAAATGTTGGGGGCAAGGAAAAGGCCCTAGAGAGAGTCAGGCGTTGAAGCAGTGGCTCAGGTAAAAACTTAAGTGTCCAGAAATGTACAATTAGTAGATTAACTTTTTTTTTTTGATAGAGATAGGATTACTTGTAATTTTTTTCCTAAGAAAAAGTCATGGAGTGTCGGATTTTTCAGAGCACTTTAAATCCTTTTTACCTTCTCCTGATGTTTACAAATGAGAAATAGCTCATCAAGTTACCCAGGCTGGTGAATGAGAGCCTGCCAGCCCTTTCTAGCAGTTTTGGGGGACTCTTGTCTCTCCTAGGGTAGTAAAAAGCATACTAGGCTTTGAGACAGAAGGTTTTTCCTCCTCAAATTTTGTAGTAAGTGTAATTTTGGCTTCCATGTAATTCTGGACATTAGAATATTATTGTTTCACATATGCATTAAAATTCTATATTATGAGTATCAGACTGCTCTTTTTTTTTTTTTTTTTTTGAGACAGGGTCTTGCTCTGTTGCCCAGGCTGGAGTGCAGTGGCACAGTCACAGCTCACTGCATGCTCAACCTCCCAGGCTCAAGCAGTCCTCCTACCTCAGCCTCCCAAGTAGCAGGGACCACAGGTGTGCACCACCATGCCCAGCTAATTTTTTATTTTTTGTAAAAATGCATCTCACTGAGTTGCACAGGCTGGTCACAAACTCCTAGGCTCAAGCAATCCTCCCGCCTCGCTTCCCAAAGTGCTGGGATTACAGGCATGAGTCATTGCACCTGGCCCTGCTCTTCTTATATCTAAATAAAGTGCTGTTAAAGAAGATGAAATGACCCATACATCTTGCTCTCGAAAAAGAAATGTGCACTCTGCTCTGGCTGCTCATCCCACTGAAGCTGACCATCAAGCACACCATTGTACCTCCTTGGATCTTGGTTTTTCATCATTAATCCAGGGGCTTGGATGACATGATCATAAATAACCCAATTCAGGCAGTGCATGGGGTCTCATTCCTGTAATCCCAGCACTTTGGGAGGCAGGAGGGATCACTTGAGGCCAGCAGTTCGAGACCAGCCTGGGCAATATAGGGAAATACTCTGTCTCTACAAAAAATATTAAAAAGAAAGGACCCAGCGCAGCGTCACAGTCTATGTTTCTCTAACCCTGTCCATTTCTTTTAGCTGAGTTTTCTAGACATTGAGAAAACTGCTGTCTTGGTAGCCTCTGAATCCTCTTTGAAATGAAGCAGCTTATTCTTTCCTTTGTCTCTTTACTTCATTTTCTTTAGTTCTGTCAGTTCTTTTAATCTAGAATTGATAATTTGGCCCTTTATAAGATCTAATCTAGGGATTTTTTTTTTTTGGCTTAATGATTTTTTGCTTTTAAATGATTTGCTGGCTATATGGAGATTTAAGAAATTGTTAAGGGGTTATGAACATAACTATTTTTTTTTATTTTTAGTGATGGGGTGTTGCTATGTTGCCCAGGCTAGACTTGAACTCCTGGGCTCAAGTGATTCTCCCACCTTAGCCTCCTGAGTAGCTGCGACTATAGGCATGCGACTGCACCTGGCTCATGAGCATACCTTTTTGTAAAGTTTTAAAAAGTACTCATTCATCTTTTAAAAGAATTATTTTGATTTTTTTAACCCAAGTTATTACAGGGAAATGTGAAAGAGTAGGATGTTTGCCCTCCTAAATAAGTTTGAGATCCTAGAGAAAACCCTGACATAGATGCAAGTTCCAGGTTGCAAGTTCTATTTTCAAATCAGTTGGTTAGTAATTCTTTGCTTCCAGTGACATTGAAGGAGGTACCCACTAAGTTGTTTGGTGGTAGACCATTAAAAATAATAATTCCTGGTGATGCTAGACTATGGTCTGGTTTTTGGCATATAATTTGCAAGGAGTTCAGAGAATTGAGTGACATTGATAACAAAATTATTTCCATTCTGGCCGGGCGCAGTGGCTCACACCTGTAATCCCAGCATTTTGGGAGGCCGAGGCAGGTGGATCACGAGGTCAGGAGTTTGAGACTAGCCTGGCCAATATGGTGAAATCCCGTCTCTACTAAAGATACAAAAAACTTTTAGCTGGGTGTGGTGGCCCATGCCTGTAATCCCAGCTACTCTGGAGGCTGAGACAGGAGAATCGCTTGAACCCGGGAGGCGGAGGTTGCAGTGAGCCAAGATCGTGCCACTGCACTCCAGCCTGGGTGACAGAGTGAGACTCCATCTCAAAAAGAAAAAAAAAAATTGTTTCCATTTAATCTACTTTTTTTTTTTTTTTTTTTGGTGAGACAGAGTCTCACTCTGTCACCCAGACTGGAGTGCAGTGACACCATCTCAGCTCACTGCAACCTCCGCCTCCCGGGTTCAAGCGATTCTCCTGTCTCAGCCTCCAGAGTAGCTGGGATTACAGGCATGGGCCACCACACCCAGCTAAGTGTTTTTTGTATTTTTAGTAGAGACGGGGCTTCACCATGTTGGCCAGGCTGATCTTGAGCTCCTGACCTCAAGTGATCCACCCGCCTCGACCTCCCAGTGTGCTGGGATTACAGGCATGAGCCACCACACCCAGCCTCCATTCCATCTACTTCTATTTAAGTGAACAAATTTTCTTGGCACTTACGTCTCTAAAATGAAAAATAGAGAGTTGATACCAAACCATCTCTTCCTGGTATTGAGTGATAATCATACACACATGAAGTGTTTGAGGGAAAAGCCCAATAAAATTCTGTTTTGTCATGCTTAAAAATTATTTATCAAAATGTGTTCTGATCATTTGTATACTAATAATAATGTAATGAGAACTCAATCCAGAAGAAAAATAATTTTTACACTTAGAGTCTTAAGATTTCAGGAAAGAAAAAATCTTAAACTTCAATTTCTATACATGTTTTTACAATAGAAAGATGATAAAATAGTTAACAACAGACTTGAAAATGGATTAGGATAAAATTCAGCAGTAGGGGTTGGAAATATGAATTTAAGGAGGAAAAGGAAGGATGTAAAATTTCCAACTGTTAAAATCTTATGATATTTTAAAATGGATGATGGTGGTGGTTAAATTGCTGCAGTATTCAAATATATATTGGATATATTTAAGAAATCTATGTAAGTTATATTTTAAAATCTCAATGTTTAGAATATAACAGAAATTACATCCTTTGTGAGTAAAACTTACATAAAAGTTTAGATTTCAACTTGATATGTGTGAGGAGGTTATACAAGGGTTTCCAAAATTATTTTAGCAAGTACACTGGCTTCATAAATATATCATTTTATACTTACACAAACATTTCTATGGATTAATTTCTAGAAGTGACACTGATATATCTGAAGGTGTACACATTTACATTTTGTAATAGGTATTGCCAAATGGCATACAGAAAGGTTGTGCCAATTTATGTTCCTGTGGATAATAGTGTAACTACTGTTTCCAATAGAGAATTACATTATTTATCAGATCACTTTGCATAGCAAATTTGGGCCTGTAGTGAGCAATTTTTAAAGGAATGCAAATGTGGAGAGCTACTTTTCCCCACTTAGCATTGCTTGTCATCAATCCGAGTGAATCACTACCTCTCCTCGAAGCAAGACTACAGTAAGACGTGTCCCCCCTTTCTCTGATCTAAATTGGGTCCCCATGCTATCATTGCTAATTTCACCTTTTATCATTCTTTCATAGTAACTAAGAGAATTTGTAATTATCCATACAAAAGCCTGTCTCCCTCAGTGGGTTCTTAGCTCCATGTGGGCAGGGAATGTGGCTATTTTCCACCCCTGTATCCCCCTTTGCCTAGCCCAGTGCCTAGCTCATAGTGTATGCTCAGAAAAATAGCCACTGAATGAATGGGCTGAGCGTTTAAGTGAGGGGAAATATCAAGATGCAGGATCATAATACACAATCTTCATTGCCACTAGCCACGTGTGACTATTAAAATTTAATTAAATAGCTATACTTACCCATAATCTATGCACTCTGTAGCCACGTGGGGCTAGTGGCTACGATTTGAATAGTATAGATTATAGAAGATCATCACAGCAAGTTCTACTGGACAGTGCTGATATAGGATGATTGTACATTCATTTTCAAAACTATCCCTATGCTTGGCACAAAGTAAATACTTAAGAAATGTTTGATTGAATTAATGAGCAAATAAACACTGTATCTCCCTCTCTTATTCTTGAGCTACACGTTTTGATGTAGAAGTTGCTCGTACCAAATTGCCAAACATTCTCTTAACTTGCCTAACACATTACATTTCTTGCCACAGAGTGCCTTGAAGAAGCCAGCCCCTTTTCCTGCCCATTTGAAAACTCATTTGAATAAAATAGAAAAAAAACAAGCAACGTTCTGTAGTGGAAAGAATCCCTTGGATGTGAATCTGTGTGTGGGCCCTGTTACTTGTTGGTAGTGACCTTGGGCATGTTTTCTAACCTCTGGCCCTCCATCTCTTTCTTTGTGGATTATAGTAATGCCCACACAGCATGGGGTTTTGTGTACATGAAATGAGGGTGTGTGCATGCGAAGCATCTAGTAATGGCATGGCTGGCACATGGAGTTCAAAACAGTAGCTCAAAACTTGTTTATAGCAAGGCATGGTGGCTCATGTCTGTAATCCTAGCACTTTGGGAAGCTGAGGCAGGAGGATTGCTTGAGGCCAGGAGTATGAGATCAGCCTGGGCAACATAGCAAGATCTCATCTCTACCAAAAAATAAGACAAAACAAAAAATAACTGGGTGTGGTAGCTAGCTAATTGGGAGGCTGAGGCAGGAGGGTTGCTTGAGCCCAGGAGCTTGAAGCTATAATACCATGAGCTATGATCACACCACTGCATGCACTCCAGACTGGGCGACAGAACGAGACCCTGTCTCTAAAAAAAAGGAAAACCAAAACCCCCGAAAACTTATTTATTCTCAGCAGCTTGCGTCCTGCAAACTTCACACCTGGATTATAAATGAAAACACAACAGCTGATCTCCTATATCCTTACACATTTTGGAGGGCTTATTTTCCTGCAGAATCTAATCATTGCTAATCATTTCAGTTAGTGAGTCAGCTAACACAGGTGCTCATTTGACCCCTCCCTAATATTGGGCCCATCTTGATAGTCTGCACAGATTTTCCACACTAGTCAAATGACTGAGGCATGGAGCGAGACTTCCTCCTCCCATTCAGACTACCTCATGGTGTTTCTGCAATGCGGAGAAAGTACCTGCGGCCCTGTGGGTTTAGAGTTTTCTCATCTTAGACCTTGGAAAAAAAAAAAAAAAGGTAGGGGAGGGGGGATTTCTAGCCTTGCTCTTAGATTCTTGTTTCCAAATCCCACAGCTCCATTAATGGTGTATGAAAACAGAATTCTATCTGCATGATTTGAAAGGGTTTTCACATAGTCTCTCATTTACGAAAGAATAATCTTATGAAGCTGATGGCTCAGATAATTCTCTCATTTTTTTCCTGCTGGAAAATCTGAAGCCTAGAAAGGTTGTTTGTTAATGTATTTAATAATCATTTTTTGAACACTCGCTGCAAGCCAGGAGTGATCTTAAGTCCAGGGAAGCAGAGAGAAAAGCCATAGCTTCTTCCCTGGCTGGTGGGGGAGGCAGAGAAGTCAACAGGAAATGTCAGTACAGGGCACTAAATGCCGAGATCACGATGATGGGTGAGTAGGGATGCACCCAACCCAGGTCTTAGGGTGCAGTCTGGCTTCTTGGAAGAGGCCTCAGTTGTGGCACTGAAGGAATTAGTCAGGAGAGGAAGCCCTGAAGGGACATACTCAGATGGGGACTGTACACCTCTCTGGTGGCAGCATGTGAGTGGTAAGGGGCTTGAAGTGAGAAATCTATTAACAGTGGTTCCAGGCAAGAAATTCAGCGGCCTTAATAATCTGAGACAGGGTGTGGAGGAGAAGAGATGGCTTCCAGAGTTATTGGGAGGTAGCGACATTGCCAGGTTTTAGCTGTAAGCAAACTTATATCCTAAAGCTCTGTTTAAAGTGCACAGCAACATGCTATAATGAATGCAGAGAACCATTTAGGAGCTCCCAAAGAACTCTGCTGGTGACAGCTAGCCTGACTTAGCCTTTTGACTGTTTCTCCTCTGTGCTTTCAGTGGATGTGCTTTACGTCACCTGCGGTCACTGGTACCATTGCTCCTATCCATGGAAAATGAGGCTACATTTTCTAATTGAACCAAATAGAGTGTGACTGAAGTTCATGGAAAATGAGCAACTTCATGTGCCATGAAGAGTCAAAGGCCCTTTCCAAGCCAACTCCATCGTGCCCAACATGAATTATCCCCGTATGTCTGCAGAGAGTTTGTTGTCCAAGTATCACAAAAGCAAAGGGCCTCTCGTCCTTATGAAACTAACTTCTTAAAAATACCCCAGCATTTGCCAGTTCAATAGTTTTGGACTGACTTATGGGCATTAAAACCTTTTTCTCTTAAGAGGAAAAATTCCCAGCCAGGCCGAGAAAGCTCATATCAAGTTTCAGCTTGATTCATTTCAAAACCACCATGAAAATTGGGACATTTTCTCCACACCACAATGGGTTAGTCATGGAAATTCTGCCTTAATCGCAGCTACCATGGCCACAGCCATGAAGCATGCGCTCTGTGCCTCTGAAAAGTGATGTGACAGTATTGGAGAATTTCTCCCCTTCACTGTCAGAAAGCAGAAATGCATTACAGTTCATGGTCTATGGAAAAATGCCAGGGTAACCTGAGGTTCCCTTTTCAGCAAGCAATCTCATATTTGATACATTTTTTTTCTGTATGGCAGTTTGGTTTGGTAGCTGTTTCCAAAAAGTGCTCTTTCCAAACTAAAACTATGGAAAGTTAAACTTAGCAGAAATGTGCATTAAGCTGGGTTTAGTGGCTCACGCCTGTAATCCCAGCACTTTGGGAGGCCGAGATGGGTATCGGATCACCTGAGGTCAGGAGTTCGAGACCAGCCCGGCCAACATGGTGAAACCCCGTCTCTACTAAAAATACAAAAATTAGCCAGATGTGGTGGCACGTGCCTGTAATCCAAGCTCCTCGGGAGGCTGAGGCAGGAGAATTGCTTGAACCCGGGAGGCAGAGGTTGCAGTGAGCCGCGATTGTACCACTGCACTGCAGACTGAGGGACAGAGCAAGACTCTGTCTCAAAAAATATATATATATTATATTTTAATATGATATATAATATTATATTTTAATATGATATATATTATATTTTAATATGATATATAATATTATATTTTAATATGATATATAATATTATATTTTAATATGATATATAATATTATATTTTAATATGATATATAATATTATATTTTAATATGATATATAATATTATATTTTAATATGATATATAATATTATATTTTAATATGATATATAATATATTTTAATATGATATATAATATTATATTTTAATATGATATATAATATTATATTTTAATATGATATATAATATTATATTTTAATATGATATATAATATATTTTAATATATAATATTATATTTTAATATATATATTTTAATATATATTATATATTTTAATATATTATATATTTTAATATATATAATATATTATATTTAATATATATTATATATTATATTTTAATATATTATATAATATATATTTAATATAATATATAATATTTTATATATATAATATATATTGTATATTAACATATACTTTATATATAATATATATTATATATTAACATATATTTTAATATATATAATATATATTATATATTAACATATATGTTAATATATATATAATATATATATGCATTAAGAGGTTAAGAGTGGCTTCCCCTGAGGTATTCGGACCTTCCTCTTACTCATGAGTGACAGAAATAGAGCAGTCTTCTCTGCCATATGTCCTGGAGACTCTTGCTAAGCGTGGCCAGGCTTCACTGTGCATAGGTCTTCTTAGTGCAAACCTCAACCAGTAAAACAGAATGGGCCTTTCCGCCTTCTCTGCATCCATAGCAGAGAATGCTTCTTCAGCCTCGAAGCTACTCACATCCCGCTAGGAGCCACTTCTATAAGCTACATTCCTGGTTTTTTTCTTGAGATAGTTTGTTCATTTGTTCGCTTGTTCCTTTATTGACAGAGGAACCAGCATGTTTTCCCTAGGAACATTCTAGACTTTGAGAACACAAGGATGAGTTCCTGCCCTCCTGGGGCTCACAGCCTAAGTGCGGGAGACAGACATCACACTTCTGGGTTGTTTTAAAAGTATAACTCATTACAGACTGCCACCTCACACATTCTGAAATCCTAAACTGCCAGGTGGACTTAATTCAGTGGGCCCAGGAGGGTCGGGGGATGGCAAAGATGGAATCCTCCCTGGAGTCCTGGCAGAAGTTTCCTGGTGTGAACTTGTCCACCCCTGCACACAAGTGGACTTACCAAGTCCATCCTAAGAGGGGCCCAAAGCTGTCCCATCCCCTCCCCTGGCTCCCTGCATTCCTCTCCCACCCCACTGTTATGCTGGGTCACATCTCGGGCCTCTTCCTAGCTCCAGCTGCAGTGTGTCTGACCTGTCACCAATCATTCGAGCCTTTGGCCACCATTTTCGTCAAGTGCTCCAGCACCTCTGTGGCCCTCCAAATCGGGCCAGCACTCCTCAGCCCAGCATGGGAGGACCCACTGTTAGAGAGCCCAGGCAGGCTCTCTATTCACTGGGCCCTGGAACACCCTTCAGTCACTTGGTGGCCTCTCCACTCCTCCGCTTGGCCAAATCCTCACTCCCTTCCCTCCCCTCAGCCCCCAGCCTCTTCTAGAGCAGTGCTTCTCAGCTTTTGCCGCATGTTCACATCCCCTGGGGAGATTGACATCTGCTTGTGCCCAGGATGCACCCTAGATGGGGTGAGTCAGTTCCTGGGATGCAGTGGTGTTTTGTTTTTTTAAATTGTCCAGGTGATTCCTCCGTGCAGCTGAGTTGGAGAAGCAGTGTTAATTAGCCTTTCGTTGTTCTTTAGTCACTTCATCCTGTTCAGTTTTTGCTCCTGAGCTTGTTTTAGTTTCCTGGACAGAGCCATAATATAGGTTTGTCCAGCTCTGCCCCTGGTAGCTACCAGCCAAGGCCGTTGGCAGCTGTCTGTTTGCTGGAAACTTTAACAGCCCCCTCTTCCATCTCCTTCACTGGCTGCCAGTCAGCATCTGCTTCTTGGGTTTTTGTCCTCTCTCCTCTCCCCGAGCCTTCCTCTGCCCCTCGTCATGCCTCTGTCCTCCCCAACCAGCACCCCGCCCGGCCCCCAACAAACCTCCCTGTCCTGGGCCTTATTTCCTTCTTCCAGAACAGTTGGAGATCTGCACGGATAAGCTGCTAAACTCATTATATGTAGAGTACATGCAAGGATATTTGTGCGGCGCTCTTCCAAAACAGTAAAACATAGGAGGGGGAAATGATTTGGAAACTAGCTATCCAACAAATGGGATTGATTAATTGCAGTGCAACAACAATTAAAGTATTTACAAAGAATTTTTAGAGACATGGCATATCCGGTTAAGGGAAATAAGCAGAATGCAATATTACATATAGTATGAGCTATACTATCTACAGGAAAAGAAGCCTGGGGGAGAATGTACCAGAATACTAACAGTGCTTGTCTTGATATGGTAAGATTATAGCTGACTTTCTTTCGTTGTTACAATTTCGTGTTTTGTTTTTTAAAAATTATACGCTAATCATGTATTACATTTATCATCAGGGGAAAGTGATTTAAAAAGATGAATTGGGGGGGTGTTCATGTCAGATGGTGGCTTTTTACATCCATCCAAGTGTGTAATGGGGAATTTTCATTTTAGACAACATGGACTCAGTAGAGGAGAGTCCCAGGGTAGAGTCTGGAGGAGAACCTTTTAAGAAAATAAGTTTCTCCAACCTGGGCAACATGTCAAAACCCCGTTTCTACAAAAATTAGCCAGGTGTGGTGTTGCGTGCCTGTAGGGAGGCTGAGATGGAAGAATCACCTGAGTCCAGGAGGTTGAGGCTACAGTGAGCCAAGATTGTGCCACTGCCCTCCAGCCTGGGAGACAGAGCAAGACCCTGTCAAAAAAAAAAAAAAAGAGGGAGGGAGGGAAAGAAAAGAAAGAAAGAAAAAATAATAATAAGGTTCTCTTAAAGGGAAGGCCCCTGAGAGGGGTCAGCTTAGTGAGCCAGGACTGGAGAAGCACATTCTAGCAGGGGGAATCTTTGCCCTCCCCCTGGCCAGGGTCCTCCTGGCACCCTGCTGAGCCCAGCTAGGGAGATGGGTACCTTTATGAGCCTCATTCAGGCACTGGATGCTGATGGGCTCCCTCTTGGCTTCAGAGCACCACTGATGTTTTCCTTTGTGCCATCTCTGCAGATGGTTAACCTTTCGTTATACCTGCCTTGCCCTGATAAGAGGAGTTATCATCAGGTGCTAGGATAATGTCACTTAATATAATCCCAGGTGTAATTTAATGGCTTCTCCTGACCAGTGACTTGTGCTTGATTTTGCATATTCTACTAAAGAAAATAGTTTGCAGATAACACCTGCCTGTTCATTAATAGAATAAAGCTGTCATACAGCCAGACCACTTATTATAACCATCAGCAAAAGAATTCTCCCCAAAATAAAGTGAGGGGAAATGCACATCATTTTTTTTAACTTCTCTGTCCTGGACCAGTATAGCTGCAGTTATGGCAGTTAGGACGTTTTTAGCTGCAAATAAAGAATATCTGATTAAAACTGGCTGAAATAACACGGGTTTGTTAATTTCACATGGCAAGAAGTCTGGGCACTAGATCATCCCAGGGTTGCAGCCCATCGGGGTTGTCAGTTAACATTTTCCATTTTTCTGCCTTGCCATCCTGTGACTAGATGGCCACATGGTCACCAGATGGCTGCCACAGCTCCAGACATCCTGTCCTTACACAGTAGCATCCCAAGCAGGAAAGAAGAGGAACAGCAACACAAAAGGCCTTCTCACTTGCCTCTCTCTGGACAGAGAGAAAAATCTGTTTCCCACAGGCTCTCAGTATACTGCCCTATATTGCTCAGTAACTCAAATTGGACTACATAGCTGCCTCTAGACCAGTCACAAGTGCAGAGGAGCAGGACTGCCATCTCTTCTTGTCTTTTGGAATCAATGACCGGCATCCACTCGCTTGTGGCTGTTGTACCTTGTAATAACTGCCTTTTGTGTCGAGACTGCCAGAGTGTTCTGTCTACTAAAATGGACTTGGATTTGTGGAAAAAAGAGGATTCTTCCTCTAATCCTCTTTATGTAGCTTTTTAAAGATTTATGGATATAGCTGTAGAAGGGAAAAAGAAAAATCCTGTTTCTCTCTCTTCCATGCAATAGCTTGTTAAACTAAGAAGGACATGATTATTCTATTCAGTTTGAATCCTGTTTATTGAATGACCAAAGGACGTAAACAGCCTTTGTAAAAGATGAAGTGTAATCCAGACAGAAAGGATTATTATTGAGGAAGAGAGGTGCTTATGACATATCATAAGAGTCTTTGCTCCTATTTTGGCTCTTAAAACTGTTTTACTTTTGTTTTAGACTTAGAAGGTTTTGACTCCGTGGTATCATCTACTGAGAAACTCAGTCATCCGACCACAAGCAGACCAAAAGCTACAGGGAGGCGGCCTCCGTCCCAGTCCCTCACATCTGTAAGTGTCTCCTCAAACTGTATGTCCCCTTACTTCTCTACAGCGGAAAAGCAGGACAGATTAGAAACTCTAGCTAAGGACTCTTCTGCAAGCAGCCGATTTGAGGACACCCTGGGAGAGGGAGGCCATGAGATACACTGCCAACCAAAAGTGATTTCAGTCTTCTTGACTTGAGCGGCATTTCTTTCTATTTGTTCTTTGTGTTTCTGCCAGCAAGGTAGGTGCTCCGTATTCCCACTTTCCTTTTCTTTCCTTCCAGACTGATTTTTATTTGAACCTGAAATGAAATGGGTAAGAAAAAAAATCACGTTTTATGGGTGGGGAGAGGAGAATGAGGCTGGTTTGGTGTATAAACAAAACAAAACTTTACTAAATAAAGATCTGCTCCTATATAGCGCCAGGCAGCAGCCGAACCTTTCTCTCTCAAATCCCCGTTGCCTGTACCCCTCCACAGAATACCATGCAGACCTTCAGGAGATTGTTTTCAAACATATGAGGCACCTGGTGATGAAGGAGAGACTGATTGGAACACTCAGGATAACCCATAGAAGATTTTTGTTTGGGTTGTTTTGAATGACTTTTTATTGCAAACCTATTACACGTTTATTGTACCAAATTTGAACTACAAAATGTATAAGGAAGAAAGTTATCTGTAATCCTGCTCCCCAGTGCAAAGAACCGTTAACTTTTTGTTATACAGCCTTAGCTTTTTAAAAAAAAATTATTTGTATATATAAAATTATTTCTTCACAAATAGGATTACGTAGTACGCATCGTTGTGAAACTTGCTTTTCTCCTCTTCTGTTGTGTGCCTTTCTCCCCAGTCATGACACATTCTTCCCTGACATCACATTTCATGGCTGCCCATTTTTCTAACCTATGAGTATGTGAGCGTTTAGCCGATGTATCGTTATTGGGCATTTATGTTGTTTCCAGTTCCTCATTATAAACAACACTCAAATGAATGCCACTGCAGAAAAATCTTGATGCTGCTCTAAAATTATTGACTTGGGTAAAAATTTTCTGGAAGTGGGTCAAAGGGAAATGTATGCTTTGCTTTTGCCACAGGTTGTTCTGTCCCCTCCAAGCTCACCTTCCACAAGTTGTGTTTGTGTATAAGTTCGATCTCTCTCTCTCTCTCTATTTCCATATAGCACATTGCCTTGTTCCAGTGAGTCTAAGTCCTTATAACCTCTACCCAGATAAACCAAGGAATTAACCTTTTGCAGGTTTCCCAGGACACTTCCTATTTTCATGTCATCACTGATCCCACCTGAGGTGTCATCATTTAGAAGAAAAAGAATGTCACTTCCTTGGAACCTCTTCTCTCATATCTAGAGTCTGGAAGTATGGTTTGAGTCATCCTATTTTTCCTCTTAGTACGAAAAACCTAACTGCATTGACACCTTTTTGGGTGAAACACTTTTAAAAGTAGCTGACTTTTTTTATTGTTATACAGACTTCTCTGTCAACACCACCTTCTTTCCCTTCTCCCTCTCACCTCTTCACACCCCACCCCAACACCCCTCTTATACCCACGACCTGTTTAGTTGGTTCTTAGTATCTCTATATTTTGTTTTTCAATCCTACCTCCTCTATCTTCTCTGTAAATCCTTCATCATTTTTGTCTTCCTTCCAAATGCTTCCCAACTTTTCAAGGTCTGGAGAGCCTTGTGACTTCCAGAATTACAGAAAGGTTTAAATTACCATCTCTTGTCCCACCTTTGGTCCATACATCCCATGCCTGAGAGTTCGTATGTATTTGGGGGATGTGGTGAGGACATATCATCTTCACTGCCTTCAGACTACACAGTTGTTCATTCATTCAACAACTCTTTATAGACATCTATCCCCTATGGGCTCGGCACTGTGCCAGGTACCAAAGATACAACTGGAATGAAAAGCACATGGTCACTGCCTGCAGGAAGCTTACGGCACAATGACTCGAAGTTTGGCATTTTATATGAAGTGATTTCATTTGCAGACTTAAAACAAAAGGATATATTTGTGCTTTAAAGTATAAATATTATATTCTCTTCATTCTCATTCATCCCTACTTGGATGTGTACATTGAATTCCTATTTACTCTTCTTCAGTTAGCACCTGTGGATTTTTCATAGGCAAGTGGAGGCTTAGTGGATATGGGCATATTCCTCAAAGGCCACTGGGGGAAATGATGGAGGAAATGCACCAGTCATGATTCCCCAGCCTGGGGCCTCTGACCCTAGCTGAAGTTCTTTATGTTTATAGGACTCAAAGAGCAAGCTTTGATTGGCAGCTCATGAACCCTAGGTTGTAATGGAGGGAACTGGCTTTTTGAATAAAATCTCAAAATGAAAGGATTCAGGCATGGTATGGTGGCTAAGCAGTTAAGCCTAGATTAATAAGAAGGCTTGGTGGTGGGGGAAACGTTATTCTAGGTAACTGGATTTTCAGATTAAATGAAGATTAACAAATAAAACCTGTTAAATTGAAAAATTTGCTTAAAAATTCCCTAAAATGCATTAGGTTTCTGCCTTAAGTAAACAGAAGAAAACATACGATATTTTTGGGTGTAATTTTTCTATAATGACGCCAAGTGGTGACTTTAAATGGGACTGTTTTTCTACCACCAGGGTAGAAAGCATAGAGATGAAGCTGAAGATGAGCTTGCTCAAAGAGATCTGTGGAAGATTCTTCATTATAAAGGATTCCTTGCTATAGGAACTCTTATTTTAATTTGCTTTGTTCTAAAATAGGGAAATTCTAGCCCAGTGATCATCTATGACCAAGTGAATTCCAGTGAATTGGTCCAGAATTTTTTTTTTTTTCCAGACAGGGTCCCACTCTTTTGTCCAGGCTGGAGTGCAGTGGTGCAATGTCAATGGCTCACTGCACCCTCGACCTCCAGGGCTCAAGTGATCCTTCCACCTCAGCCTCCCGAGTAGCTGGGACTCCAGGTGCACACCACCATGCCTGGCTAATTTTTGTATTTTTCATAGAGATGGAGTTTCGCCATGTTGCCCAGGCTGGTCCCAAATTCCTGGGCTCAAGAGATCCTCCTGCCTCATAATCCCCGTGTTGGGATTACGGTTGTGAGCCACTGTGTCTGGCCTCATCTGGCTTTTTTATCTTTATAGTGATCTTCACAGTGAGGCAGAAAGAACAGGGGTGTCGTCCTATATTTTACCAAAAGATGCTGCCATTCTGTAAATATACTATAGCCATACAGACTCCAAAATGAATGTTGACTGTCAGCAATAATGAGGGCAGAGATTTAGCAGCAGGTACCAAAGGAGATATGAGCTTGTTGCACTAGCGAGCAGGGCTGTGCTCTCAAGCTGAGGAAACACTGGTCACTGGACCACAAGCCTGGTGAGCCCTTATCCCTGGAAATGGTTTTCTCTCAGACACATCCTTTAGGGCACTTCCGTATGCAGCAGATTTAGTGATCATGGAAAAGGTCAAGGAAAAGGAAGAGGAGGGAATGGAGGAGAGGCAGATTAGAGCAGCCTCTTGTTGACCTGTGTGTTCTTCCCTGGTAGACTGTCAGCCCTGTGAGGGCAGGCATCCTGTGTGGCATGTCACTAAGTCTGCAGTACAAGCTCACTGCTTGGCACATGGTAGCAAATGTTTAGAGGAAGGAGCAGGAAAGGATGGACGATGGATGCTTGCAAGGATGAAGTGATTGATGGACATCAGTGGCAAGATCCCTGGTTTAGGAAACCTTGCTTCTTAGTCGCAGTTCTGCCACTAATCAGCTGTGTGACTTGAGCGCGTGGATAACAGCACACTTTTTTGCCTCACAGGGTTATCGTGAGAAGACAAAATAGCAGTGTCGAGTGCTTTTAAAGCATACAGCATTATATTAACGAAAGTGGTGTCAGCTAAGGTGTAATTCTGACAAAAGCATTTTCTTTTGGCTTTATCAGTCATCCCTTTCAAGCCCTGATATCTTCGACTCCCCAAGTCCCGAAGAGGATAAGGAGGAACACATTTCACTTGCGCACAGAGGAGTGGACGCGTCAAAGAAAACTTCCAAGACTGTTACCATATCCCAAGTGAGTCACCAGCCATGGCGAGGGTGTCCCTGTCATTTCATGCATGTGCTAATGATGGGTTATAAACCAAACAAAGATACACAAACAGTGCAGGTGTTTGTCATTCTTCAGTGACAGCGATTCTGTTACTCATCAAAATCCCCAAGGCATGTTGCAGTCTCCGAAACTAGGCAGAATCCCTGAGATACAAGTTCAGTTGTTTATTTCCCATGTTGTTCTCTTGTGGTTTGATCTCCTCTTCATACCATCACACACACATTCACAAATACCTTCACACTCTACCACCATCACCACAACCAGAACAATTTAAAAAGCCGTGAGACGTCTAGAGAGAAGACATTAAATATATTAAATGCTGTGCCCTCTGCCCACAGATCTTGTCTTTTATGTTCAAAGCTGGTCACAAATTATAGTTGGAAGATCATAAATATAAATAACTAATGTGGTCTCTTAAAGAAAATTGATTTGGAGTCACATTCTATGATAAATTTATAGTCTAAAAACACTTTAATTTTATTCCATGCCCAGAGAATAGTATAGATACTTTATTAGTTTATGAGAAACAAGGAAGACATTTAACTTTTAGCTACTGCATGTAACTTTTGAGGAGCATCTTGTACAAATTCTCTCCCTATGAATACGAACCAAGATTTTAAAATTCCATTTTCTCCCACTAAGAAAACCAAGTCAATTGGAATTATTTTCTCTGAATATTAGCAACTTCTTTCTGTCTAAAAGCAGAAAACTATAGTCACTTGAAGCAGGAATAGCACAAAGAAATCAAAGGTTACCGTGGAATTTTCCTTCTCCATAGATTTAAGAATTTACATGTATAGATTTTCTTAAAAATCTGATACGGTAAGCAAAACGTGATCCTATACAACAGATCAGTTGTAATTATTCACAAAACCAAAACATTCTTTCTTTATAAAAGGATTCCATCTGCAGAAATTGGATTTAGACCCGTTTTTTCTGGTGACCATAGGTATAGTTTCATTTGACATCCCTGGGGTGTCTCTACAGTGACATCTACTGGTGGACAGTGGGTTTTCGTGGTTCTGATTTACACAGTTGTATCCCATTAGCCTATTTCTCTTCCCCGGAGTTGTCATGTTGTGCTCTTCAGTGCTTCTAGAAATTCCACTTGAACTAATTTGATCAGGGAGGGTGGTGGCCTATACTCTGTGAGGGCTTTAAAATTGCTCAGTAGCCGAAATGGGCCGGGAGAGCGTGTCATATAGGAAATGCCAAGAGAAGCATTGATTCAAGAAGTGTCTGGAAGTCAGTCAGTGCAAAGGCACTGGTGGGTCACAGGAGTATGGGAGGTCCGCAAGGATGCAGGATGGGCAACAGGAAAAGGCATAAGCCCAGGAATAGGTGACAAGCAAAGGAGAGGACAGGAGAGTGCGAATCTTCTGACTCAGGCAGCCACAGTCGCAGTGCTGGACTTGAGGGATCCAGTTGATAGGGAATTGATCCCCTGTTCTGCCAGTTATTACCTATGAGTGTTGGGGAACTACTCAGCCACTTCTCTAAGCCTCAGTTTTCTGCTTGGTAAAACGCTTGTGCCAACCGATCGTTGCTCAAATTGTCTAGCCGGTGTCCGGCATGTGATCATTGCTCCAGAAATGTCAGTTCCTCTTCCCTCTTACTCTGACTCCTACTAATGATAAAGCACAGGCTGGCGGAGCGCTATTCCTGGCAGCAGAGAGCACTTTTCCTCAATGGTAACTTGGCAGAAAAAAGGCGAGCAGAGAGGCTGGGAATGATGGCCCATCTGCTTTTGGCTTTCTCTGCCCAGTCTCTCCCTCTAGCACAGCCTGAATCCAGACTCTGCCTCCTCGCCATGCCAGCCAAGCCCCTTTTGGCTCCTGCGCTGGGGTAGCCTGCTGGGTACCTGCTGCTGGAGGGAGTCTCACGGCCGCGTTGCCAAGCTTCACCACCAGCCTCTACTTCTGCCCTGCTGCTCATCGCCCCCGCCTCCCAACATCCTGTCCCACTCTTTTCCCTCCTCTCCACCTGCCTCCCAGCTCCCTTGTTGGTGCCTTCTCCCCCAGGGGCCTACTGGGCACCCCTCTTCTCTCTTGCCCATGACTGTCCTTCTTCCTCGGCCCTCCTGGCCTCCTCAGGACACTTCTCCATCAGGCCTCCCCCGCCAGTCTCCTCCACCTTCAGCCTGGCCCTTCGCTGGCTCTTTCTCTCAGCGTATCATGCAGCTTAGGGTCTCCCCAGTCCTGGAAAGTGAACAGAACCCTTCCCTGATCCCACCTCCCCCTGAGGCTTCCGCATGAGCATGCTCCCTCTCTCCTGTCTTCCTGCCTCAACCAAGTTTCTGGAAAGAGAGTCCTAAACTTGCAGGCCACACCTTCACCTCCCATCCAGGTGCTCATCTGCCAGGAGCAGCTTTCTGTCTCCCTGGCTCCACCAAGTGGACTCCACCCAGTTTTCCTCTCAGCACCCTTCACCCACGCATGCAACCACTTCGTTCCTTCTGGACTCTCCTCCAGGCCTGTCTTCTGCTTCATCCCCTCTTCCTCCCCTCTTTCCCAGTCACTAAGGGCTCCTAAAATCCAATGTGTCAAAAACGGAAATCATTATCTGATTCTTCAGTCTGCTGTTTCTCCCATGAAAGGTACAATCTCGATGCCTGGTGTGTGCACCACACCCGTGGTCCCTGATCTGTCCTTCCTCCTCCACCCTCTGCATCCTGTCCAGGACCACATCTCCCTGCTCACAAGGCGTCTGTTCCATGAGGGCAGGGTCTCCATCCTCCTGGCCCACTCCTGCCCCCAGCACTGGGAACAATGCCTGGTGCTCTATGTCGGCTGTGCTTGCCTTCGCCACATCACTCAAAGTTGTCTTGTGTCTATCCTCCTAGCCACTGCCTGGGTCCAACCCTGACCGCTTCTAGCTTACGTTGTGTAAGACTCTCCCAGCAGTTCTCTCCAGCTCCAGATCTGCCAACCCTTCAGCCTTTCTGCAGCCAGCATGGTCCTCAGCACCGTGTGCCCTCCTCTCACCCTTTCGCCTAGCCGCTTGTACTTCCCAGCCTTAGCTCTGCCCCCAAGGCCCTCTCTTGCCCCCTCTGACGGTCTAGCAGTACTTCCCACCAATGCATTTTGCTCTGCGGTCTCTAGACCTTTGCCTGGCGTGTTCCCTCCCGCTGCAGCTTCTTTCTCTAAGCGCCCCTCCTTTCCTCTGGCTACTTCTTGGTCCTCCTCCAAGACGGGACTGTCAGCACCTGCTTGCGATGCCTGCCCGTCTGGATGGCTGGCCCCTTTTCTGTGTTTCTGGGGCTCTGTATGCTCACCTCCCTCTGTGCAGTTGTCCCCCCATCTCAGTGCGTTGGTCTGTCTGTCTGTCTGCGCCCCACTGGGTTCTGAGCTCCCTGGAGACCAGGAGAATGCCTATTAAGGCATGTCTTGTTCACTTCAGAGTTTGTGGTGCCTGGCAAGTAGTTGGGCATCTCAATGTGTATATTGAACCAGTCGGAAACTCTCTGTCCAGAAAGAAGGTCACATTTAAAATACATAGAAGGCGGCGTGTGAGTAAGGGGGAAATGCCTGTACCAAGCAGGCCCTTGGTGGCTTGTGGATGAAGGAACAAGTGAATGGAGTGTGTGGAGAGAGGCGGGGACAGTGGTGTTAACGGAGAGTTTGACTAACCAGGACAAAGACGCAGCACACAAATCCCCGGCCCTGAACCCTCCCTGCCTTCCCTCGTCACAGGTGTCTGACAACAAAGCATCCCTGCCGCCCAAGCCGGGGACCATGGCAGCAGGTGGCGGTGGGCCAGCCCCTCTGTCCTCAGCGGCGCCCTCCCCCCTGTCATCCTCTTTGGGAACAGCTGGACACAGAGCCAACTCCCCGTCTCTGTTCGGCATGGAAGGAAAACCAAAGATGGAGCCTGCGGCCAGCAGCCAGGCGGCCGTGGAGGAGCTAAGGACACAGGTCCGCGAGCTGAGGAGCATCATCGAGACCATGAAGGACCAGCAGAAGTGAGTGCCTGGGGACTCTTGGGGGCCGTCACCCAGGTTGCTCTCTGCCAGGCCAGCACCTAGTTCTGAAAGCATGGATCCCAGCCTGCCTTGGAGGGCGGGCCTGGTCTCCCCGTTGATGGTGGCAGCAATGGTGGGAGTGCGTGTGGACCCCGAGAGTCTTAATTTATACCTAAATTATGCTGCATGTTTTTGCTGGACTTACTGTGTGCAGGAAGGGCACAGGCTGGCCATGGGGCATAGAGGGATGAGTCCATTGCAGGGACTGATGCTCTCAGCAGGCTGCTAAGAAGAAAAGCATTTAAATCCCCCATAAAATACAGTATGTACATGAACCACTTCTTAAATAAGCTCAACAGCTAGCTTTTCCTCTTGGAACAGAAAAATGGCAATTTCTTCACTTAGCTGCCAGATGAAGCAGTTGGCCTGCATTGAGGTACCAGTAATGTATGAAGAAGATGTAGGGAATCTTGAAGCCCAAGATTTTACACTCAGTAAGATGTTCTCACCATGAGACTGCAGTGGGCGGGGCGGGGCAGTGGGGGTCTTTCTTCCTGCATGGCTGCACACACACTCTCGCCACATCTCTAATCCTCAAGGAGCACTTTGTTGAGGAGAAAGACCTGGACACAAAAATAAGTATCATACATCATTATCATCCAGGATGTGGTTTGCAATGACAAAGCCCATAGGAGGATTAGAAGTAGAGAATGGGCATGGTGGCTCATGCCTGTAATCTCAGCACTTTGGGAGGCCAAGGCAGGTGAATCACCTGAGGTCAGGAGTTTGAGACTAGCCTGGCCAACATGGCGAAACCCTGTCTCTACTAAAAATACAAAAAAATTAGTTGGGCGTGGTGGCGTGCACCTGTAATCCCAGCCACTTGGGAGGCCGAGGCAGGAGAATTGCTTGAACCCAGGAGGAGGAGGTTGCAGTGAGCCAAGATTGCGCCACTGCACTCCAGCATGGGTGACAGAGCGAGACTCCGTCTAAAAAAAAAAAAAGTAGGGAGGCACTGCTCTGAGTAAACTGAGGCTCGAGGAGTTTAGGGATCAGTTAGCTGTTTCTTGAGAGAATCAAGGGAGGCATCTCAAAGAGTTATTTCCCGGGTAGGATTTTGAACGATGATTTAGGATTGCCAAGAGCACACTACTCCAGCAGCGAAAACATCATGTTGATTCCTGGCCACACGGGGCAGCCTGGTGATTTCAACACATCCCCAGGTGACTGGCCTCCTTGGATTGGAGGTGCCTGGGGTGGTGACAGGAGATGCAGCCAGAGACTTACAGCGATGAAGCCCTCTGCCAGTCTGGGGTCAGCAGAAGCCCTGTCACCTGCCTCCCTCTACGTGGCTTGAGGGCCCTAATGTGTTTTGTGGTCACTTTGGGGGGATAACTGGGTTAAGCAAACTTAAGTTCTTTTCTGAAGGGCTCTTCAGAGCCTTCGCTTTGCATTGGGAGGATGGAGAGGATAGCATATGCAAGGTGTCCCACACCTGCTTAATCACAGAACCTTTTTTTTCCAGAGCATCCTAGGATGAGGGTTCCATGGAATTCGCTTTGAGTAATGTGGCTCTAAGCGGGTTCTGTTCCACTCAGGCTGGGAGGGAATTGAAGCCTCTTGGACTTACCCCAGCCTGGAAGAGATCCATCAGATTAATATACAGGACTGACAGATGGTACTTGAGAAGGAATCCTGGGGCCAGCCAGGCTACCTCTAACCCCTTAAAGTCCCCAGCTCCTATCTGGCTCTGGAGGTTACTCATTTGGGTACCCAAAGGCCCCATCCACGTCCAGGTGACCTGTGTCCCTTTCCTAGACAGGACATCCCAGAGGCCCCAGGATACCCCAGAGCATTGGTTCTTGCCTTCTGAACAGGACCATCATGGCATCAGACTGGCTTGAATTCAGGGCTTTAGCCGTTTGGACCCTCTGAGAGGTGCCTGCAACATCTGAAATGCCCTGTGCTTCCGGGCTGCCACACCATGTTTCTCCCCCACTGTGAAGCCTGCAAATAGTTGGTGGGAATTGTCTTTCCCCGGCCAACATCTCTTGAGTCAACACCCCACAGTGGCCTCTCTTCCAAGGCCTGCCTTTTGCTGCCTACGTCAGTCTGGCCTTCATGCCCAGCGTCAGTGGGTCCCTACTAGTCTCTTGTATTAGTCCTTCATGTCAGTTTCCTGTTAGCCTTCAACTCAAGTCCACACCAGCTCTCCTTATCCCCAAATAAGCTGGTTCTCACCTCCCTGCTTTTCTCTGGCTTTTCTCTGTCAATTCCCCTGTGTTTCTTCCTCCTCATAGACTTACGCTCATTTTCATTTCACTAGTTCAAGACTTAGTGACTTTCTTTGGACTGCTTTCCCCAATTAACTCCCCACAGCTGGACTGCTTGAGGCTTTGCCTGCCAGTCTCCTGGGGTTGGAGCATTTGCTTGGAGTCTCACCTTCTTCCTTCCTAATCCCTAAGTAGTACCCACTGAGATATGGGTGCATGATGTGTGCTTAAATAAATACAGTAATGAATCACAACTGGTTCATATTCGTTGTGATATAAACCCAGTATGTTGACAGCAGAGCTGGGACACTGCCCCAGAGAATAGGGACCATCATCGTGCTCATCCGAAGTGAGAAAATGCAATATAACTTCCACCTTATTTTACTGTGGTGTCTCAGGCATCTTTGTTTCTTGATTTTCCAATCCAGTCTGTAAAAATATGCATGTAAAATGGAGTGTTGGATACCTGAAAATGGAGGACAGCTCTCTGCCCAGTGTTTGGATGGTTGCAGTGTCCTAAGTATAGAGCCCTAACTTTGTGGGATGGTTAGTGCTGTGCACTTCATTATTTTTAATGTTGGAAAGGGCATTAGGCCGTGGATCCTAAGTCATGCCAGTTTCTCTAAGACATGATTGCCATACCATTACTCCAATTATTTTACCCCCAAGTTTTTGGGACTTACTGTGTAGGATTTTGTGAGAATCCATGAAAACATACCAGTAACCTTTCAGCAATTAAAAACCCTATTGAAAATAAAGGAAATAGGCCAGGTGCGGTGGCTTACGCCTGTAATCCTAGCACTTTGGGAGGCTGAGGTGGGCTGATCACCTGAGGTGAGGGGTTCGGGACCAGCCTGGCCAACATGGTGAAACCCCGTCTCTACTAAAAATACAAAAATTAGCCAGGCATGGTGGTGTGTGCCTGTAATCCCAGCTCCTCGGGAGGCTGAGGCAGGAGAATCGCTTGAACCCAGGAGGTGGAGGTTGCGGTGAGCCGAGATCACCCCACTGAACTCCAGCCTGGGCAACACAGTGAGACTCCATCTCAAAAAATAATAATAATAAAAATAAATAAATAAATAAATAAAATAAAGGAAATATATATGGAGTGGTAAAAACATCTGCAATAAAAATTACAAGAAGAGCCAGGCTTAGTGGTTCATGTCTGTAATCCTAGCACTTTGGGAGGCCAAGGCAGGAGGATTGCTAGAGCCCAGGAGTTCAAGACCAGCCTGGGCAACATAGTGAGACCCCCATCTCTACAAAAATAATTTTAAAAATTGGCCTGTCATGGTGGCGTGCGCTTGTAGTCCTAGCTACTCAGGAGGCTGAGGCAGGAGGATCGCTTGAGTTTGGGAGGTTGAGGCTGCAGTGACCCGTGATCGTGCCACTGCACTTCAGCCTGAACAATAGAGCAAGCCCTTGTCTCAAAAAAAACATTGTAATAAGTACATTTAAAGCCCAGTGATTTTGTAATAAAGGAATGGTTATGGGGAAGATGACAGAATATGAACCTGTCATATTCTGACAGGTTACATGAAGTCTAGTAATTGGGCAAGTCAGGCCACCACGCTGGGCCTCAGTTTCCCCATCTTATCCTTTTGAGAGAAGTTTGGACTAAGGGATTTCAAAGGTCACTTCTGCACCCACCAGTTGCTGGCTACATATTTTAGGGGCCCCAGAATAATGGTGAGCCTTACTGTCTGAAACAAATTTTAAGCAGTAACAATGCAAAGAAAATAATGATGTGTTGTCCACAGTTTCTTTGTAAAAAAGGATCAGATGGATTTTGTAGTCATAATAAGAGATTTCTGATCTTTGATGAAGGAAGTCTGGGATTTTGGTTAATTTCATTGCCATTTGCTTTTCAGACGAGAGATTAAACAGTTATTGTCTGAGTTGGATGAAGAGAAGAAAATCCGGCTTCGGTTGCAGGTGCGTCCCTTTGGGTTCTGCTGCCCGTGAGTCCTAGGCTCAGTGGGGCAGGACATTGTGAGGGCTTTTATTTAAAAAATAAATGATTGTCACCTCTCTGCAGATCTGGATACATTTCCTGTGACCATCTTCTTAGAATCGTATGGGCTTACTACATATCGTTTCCCCAGGAAGTCTTGGGGAAGGGAAACATTAGGAAATGTGCCCCAAATTGGGTTTCTCATTTGGAATTTATCTTTTTTTTTTTTTTTTTTCTTTTTGAGACGGAGTCTCGCTCTGTGACCCAGGCTGGAGTGCACTGGCGCCATCTTGGCTCACTGCAACCTCCGCCTCCCGGGTTCAAGCGATTCTCCTGCCTCAGACTCCCGATTAGCTGGGACTACAGGCATGTGCCACCACACCTGGCTAATTTTTTGTATTTTTAGTAGAGACGGGGTTTCACTGTGTTAGCCAGGATGGTCTCGATCTCCTGACCTCAGGTGATCCTCCTGCCTCAGCCTCCCAAAGTGCTGGGATTACAGGTGTGAGCCATGGCACCCAGCCTGGAATTTATCTTAAACATCTCTGCGAAAAGCCCCTCTCCCACCTCCATTTCCAAGAGGCCTCATTATATGTGGTCACTATGGCTCCAGGGGCCACAGCTGTCCACGTTCGGGGGCATTTGCTCTTGATTTCTCAGTGATGGCCATTTCTGTCCTGCCAGGGCGTTAGAGCTCTGTCCCCTGTAGCCTCTGATTCAACACTGCTGTTACCAAATGGCAGAGAATGCGTGGGAGTTCTGATTGACCGAAGGTAGACTTTCAGCTTTCATCCAGTTGGCGCCCTTGTGGTGATGGGGACCCATGCTGCTTAACAAAGGATAGGTAGCTGCTTGCCATCATTTTGGGGGTGCTGACAGACACCCCCTTGAGCCAACCGCAGCTGCCTTCCAACACTGCCAGATGGCCCCGCCTGTTAGGACCGCCTGCTCTACCCTCTGGCTAAGAAACTGGAATTATTGCTGCTTTTGACAAACTTTGCAGCCTGGCAGCCTGAGAATCAAAATGTGCACCATTTCCTAGTGCCTCGTGTCTGTGTGCCTGTTCTGTGTTGATGTCACTTCTGGCATTGCTGTTGATTGTCTATTCAGATGTCATGTCACCTTTAAAATGGTCAGATTGATTGTTTTCTTTCAGTCGACCGGGTTGATAATCTTTCAGCTTCTATAAAACCAGCCGATTCATTATGACTTTGTTCCATTCTTATTTTTCTCTTTCTAGATGGAAGTGAACGACATAAAGAAAGCTCTACAATCAAAATGAATACTTGATCAATGAAATGTCACATTATTCATCCTGAGTCCGAGACTCAAATTTTCTGCCCCAGCCAAAATAATCTTGTGCCAAAAGATTAAAGGTTTGCCTCAAAATGTCCCTGTTTGAAAGATTAGCACAAAAGTCTTGATAGCACAACACAAATTCCATCCAAGAGGAGAATCTTCCCCAGGGTTTAGTCCTGGGGCTGGCACTCGTTGTGACTTACACAGAGCAAAATTGTGCTAAAGGCTTTTCTACTCTGAGATCTCAATGCGAAATGAAAACTCAGGCAGTTTAGTCCATAGTGGTACTATTTTGATGATATTTTCCATTAATAAAATGTAATTTCAGATTATTCGTTTACAAGCTTTATAATTTTATGATTTTTTAATCGTGTTTTGTCACAGACTTCCCTAGTGTTTGTACTACACGTAGTCAGAAGCTAGTGTCCTTTTCTTTTGCTTCAGGCTAAGAGCTGCCTCGCTCTTTGTCCCCCCATTAGGATTCTATTACATATGCAATTGTAGGTTCAACCTGTCCCTTTCCCTGCCAGCAAACCCCACCACCCTAAGAGAAATTTTAGCTTATATATGATGGTATATTTACAAAAAGAGAAAGAGAAAATCTGGTATTTGCAATGATCTGTGCCTTCTTTTTACCACCCTCTTGATTGGAGCTTTTGTGATGCAGCTACCATGATTCAAAAAAATTAAAAATTAAAAAAAAAAAAATCTGCCACTTATCCAAGTCCACTAGAGGCCACTGTCTTCAAAGCTTCTCTCACCCTAGCCAAAGGTCCTAAGAGGAGACAGCTGTGAAGTTGGGCGTGCTCTGTGGTACCAGCTGTGACTTTTCTATTTCTCCTAGTTTTAGGTTGTTCATGAAACTAGAAATGTCATCCTGCTTGATTTTTCATCAGCCAAGTTAAACCCCTGCTTTCTGTCCTTTGCACCTTTTGCGTGAACAGAATATGCATTATTAAAGCAAAAATAAATAAAAGTAAAATGCAAATGAAAACAAGGGAGGGAAAGTTGTATTATTTCCTGCACTGGGTTACCCGTGTGTGTGATCGTTTAAACTGTATTCACATAATGTCATTTGCCTTGCTCACTTGTAACCCCTTCCTCAGGTCCAAGAGAATGGGAGGAGGGTCATGTTGAAGTGTAGCCACTGGAACTTTCTTGCATTTATGGAGTTGCTTTTTCTTTCCCAAGGAAACTGATGTTTGCCTGTCCGCTTTATCTTTGTAGTACATGAACAGTTCAGCCTTAGACTATGTAACTGTTTTCTCATCCTTAGCTGAAAATGAGGGGCCTACTGTATTGTGAGACTGTTCAGGGGTAGGGGTGGAGGGGGTGGTCCCTTAATGGCCCCTGAAGATGTTGGATGTGTTTCTCAAAAGCTGCTTTGTCTATTTCCTGAGTTTAATAGTGAAACTACTAAACATTAATAGATTTGCACAGCCACAAAGAATGAGAGTTGATAATACCGAAGAAGTGATGCAAAAACAAAAAATCCCATTACTGATCATTGATAGTATTACAAATAAATGTCTCTTCCTTTCTCTTCCTCCCTCCCTCCCCCTGCCTTCCTCTTAACCTATGTGCTCATCCTTGCTACTTGAGGCTGTTATTTCCCTCCGAGTATTTAAGGAGCCCAAACACCTTGGTCTTCCTGGGTGGGGGCATAATTAAGGGAAGGGAGTGTATAAGGAAGGAAACCTCATACCCTCCATTCCCATCCCTGGATATATTGCCTTTTCATCAGCCTCGGGTTCAGTGTGCTTGGGGTCAGGAGTGCCAGGTTCCCAAGAGCAGCGTAAAACATCCCTGTACCCCTTGACAGTTATAAGCATTTCTGCGTTAAACTTGAAGATTCCAGAGATTCCCCACGACCTAATGATCTAAGAATGCAGATTGGATTCTTTGATGTTCAAATTTCTCATTTACTTATGAAAATCCCTAATTATATAGTTTTATATAATGTGTATACAGAGTAGGATTGTTGATGAAATTGAGCGGTTGGAACACCCTCATGGAGCACTGGCAACATGGAATGTAGAGAGCTGATGTCTTCCCCCTCATAGAGGCCATTGGCTTCCTTTGTATAAGGAGAGGGAGAAGTGATTCTGGAAGGAGAAGTTGGTATGTCTAGCTTCATTGCTGCCCCTCGGGCTACCCAGCAAGAGGATTCTGCGTCAAGGAACTGGACGAGCCGCTACCCAAACTGCCACCATCTTTACTCTTTACCGAATGGACCCATCGAGAATGTTGAAAAGCTTGGAAGTATCACTTTTGAAAAAAAAAAATTATTTTGCATTCAGCATGGACTCGACCAGGCATCTATGGAGATTATTTTTTTGCTTCATTTTATAAAGTTGTATTTAGAAAAGTCTTAAGTATTGTGCTTTGTAAAGAAGATGATTAAAATGAAATTTTGTGAGAATAGTTTTGTTCAAAGTTGTCATGGTCCAAGAGGAATGATTTTTTTTTTTTTTTTGGAATACCGTTTTTCTCCACTTTATACAATTTGATTTCTCTTATAGAAATATCTTTAGAAGACATGGAATATAGTGCCTCTCCCCCATCTTTCCCAAGTGAACAGAAATAATCTGTGAAATCTGTGCCTGTGAATTCTATTTTTTAAATTGTTCAGTTTTATACTCATATCTAATCAGAAAATGCCAGTTAGGTATAAATTCTTTTTTAGTGTAAAAAATTTTAAGTCATCATTATTCAAATAACTGTGTAAAGCCACTTTTTTTTTTTTTTTTTTTTTTTTTTGGAGACAGAGTCTCACTCTGTCACCCAGGCTGGAGTGTGATGATGCGATCTCTGCTCACTGCAACCTCCGCCTCCCGGGCTCAAGTGATTCTCCTGCCTCAGCCTCCCCAGTAGCTGGGATTACAGGTGCCCGCCACCGCGCCTAACTAATTTTTGTATTTTTAGGAGAGACAAGGTTTCGCCATGTTGGCCAGGCTGGTCTCGAACTCCTGACCTCAGGTGATCTGCCCACCTCGGCCTCCCAAAGTGCTGGGATTACAGGCATGAGCCACCGCACCTGGCCAAGCCACTTTTATTCACACACAGTCCTCTAGGTGGCACACTCAAGTACATGATTTGTTTTCTTCCATAAGGACATCCTGTATGTATTCTCACACGTGTCTTTGCTTATTAGTGGCAGGGTTTTCTTTCCTTTCATAACCCGCTCCTTGATGGGAAAACTGCAGGATGTATAATTTATTGCTCAAATTCGCCACGGTCTGTATAAAAATAATCCCCAGGTCCCACAAAGGCCTTTGTATTGTAACGCGAGGTCATCCTGGTCTCCTTTTTGTGGTATGAGATTAGGTTTTAGTCCTCTAGTTATTTTAGCACAAATTAACATCGAGATGTTTTGGCACCAAGGGGGCTTGGTGAAAGCTTCCCTCTTTGATTTTGTACAAACGAGAACCGTAACAAAGCACGCATGCGTGGGTGACCAGCATTCAGCGTGACTGATTGTGGCATCCGACAGAGGGAAGCCTTGGCACATAGGACCTAAGCCCAGGGAAGAAGATGCTGTGCCCAAAATTAGCACGAGTGAAGGAGCACAATGGCCAAGCCAGAAATAAATATCAGTGGTGTAAGGACAGGCAGGGACCAGGTCTCTTAAGGGGATGAACTTTTCCTGTCACTCCTAGTCCTATTCCTAGGGTCACCAAGGCTTGGTTCCCAACATGTGGAGCAGAGGCAGCCTGTGCAACTGACAAGAATCCGTGAAGTCAGTACAGGTTCCCACATGGTGGTTTTACTTTATGCCCTTTTTCTTTTTTGAAGTGGAGTCTCACTCTGTCACCCAGGCTGGAGTACAGTGGTGCAATCTTGGCTCACTGCAATCTCCGCCTCCCGGGTTCAAGTGATTCTCCCACCTCAGCCTCCTGAGTAGCTGGGACTACAGGCGCCCACCACCATGCCCAGCTAATTTTTGTATTTTTAGTAGAGATGGGGTTTCACCATGTTGGCCAGGCTGGTCTCGAACTCCTGACCTCAGGTAATCCGCCCGCCTCGACCTCCCAAAGTGCTGGGATTACAGGCGTGAGCCACCGCACCCGGCCTATTTCATGTCTTTTGAATTGATCCCAAATTGAAGTGGCTGTGGGGGCAGCCCCTTCCCACAAATGACGGGGTGCTCATTGTGTTTGTGAATTTGGAATTCACAATAAAATGGGCTCTTCCTTTTTTCTTGTTGAAGCAATAGGTGATAACTTATTTCAACCAAACAACAGAACAAGGTGATGTGCTAGGTTGTAGCTAGAATTTTCTGAGGAAAAAGAAAACAAAAACAAAAATAAAAAAACTGAATTCCTGGCAAACCAGCTTCATGGAGCTGTTCTCTTTAAGTGGCAACAAGTTTAATTAAATTATGCAGATAATTATGTAACAATATCATTTTAGTCTTGAATGCTCCCTGTTCCCACCCACCCCATAGAATATTACCAGTTCTCCAGAAAGCTAAGATTTGTTTGCAAGCTTTGAGCTCTTTGATGGGAAGGTGCCCTGGAAATGCAAATTTTCATTATAGCTTCTATTAAAAAAAAAAAAAAGTCCGGGCGCGGTGGTTCACGCCTGTAATCCCAGCACTTTGGGAGGCCGAGGCGGGCGGATCACCTGAGGTCAGGAGTTCAAGTCCAGCCTGGCCAACATGGTGAAACCCAGTCTCTACTAAAAATACCAAAAATTAGCTGGGTGTGGTGGCGGGCGCCTGTAATCGTAGCTACTCAGGAGGCTGACACAGGAGAATCGCTTGAACCCAGGAGGCAGAGGTTGCAGTGAGCCAAGATCACGCCATTGCACTCCAGCCTGAGCAACAAGAGCGAAGCTCCATCTCAAAAAAAAAAAAAAAAAAAGGGCCGGGCATGGTGGCTGACGCCTGTAATCCCAGCACTTTGGGAGACTGAGGTGGGCGGATCATGAGGTCAAAGAGATCGAGACCATCCTGACCAACATGGTGAAACTCTATGTCTCTACTAAAAATACAAAAAAAAAAAAAAAAATTAGCTGGGCGTGGTGGCACACGCCTGTAGTCCCAGCTACTCGGGAGGCTGAGGCAGGAGAATCACTTAAACTTGGGAGGGGGAGGTTGCAGTGAGCCAAGATCACGCCACTGCACTGCAGCCTGGTGACAGAGTGATACTCTGTCTCAAAAAAATAAATAAAAACGAAAGTTTTAAGGGATTTACAAACCAAATTTTAAACTAACCCAGCTGGTAAAAGCCATCCTGAAACCAAACGAAAAAACATGAAGAAATCAATAACATTTCCAAGGTTATTTCCCCCAAAGAAAAACAGAGATGTCTGGCCAGGCGAGGTGACTCATGCCTATAATCTCAGCACTTTGGGAGGCCAAGGTGGGTGGATTGCCTGAGCTCAGGAGTTCGAAACCAGCCTGGCCAACATGGTAAAACCCTGTCTCTACTAAAATACAAAAAATTAGCCGGATGTGGTGGTGCACGCCTATAATCCCAGCTATGTGGGAGGCTGAAGCACGAGAATTGCTTGAATCTGGGAGGTGGAGGTTGCGGTGAGCCGAGATTGTGCCAATGCACCTCAGCCTGGGTGACTGGAGTGAAACCCTGTCTCAAAAAAAACAAAAACAAAAACAAAAAAAAAAAACAAAAAAAACAGCGATGTCTTGGGAGACATACAGCAGATTCTTTTCAAGCTTCATGAATATTTCTTAGAGTCAATCTGAGAAAACCAAGAATTTGGCTGGGGCTGAAGCTCTGCCCTTGAATGCCAAAGGGAAATAGATGAATAGGGAGTAAACGGATGCCTGTATGAAATGCCTGCTCATTTCCCTGCTGTCATCCCAAGGCAGCTCTCAGAAAATGTTCTTTGTTCTCAATCAGGGCAGTCTTCTTGGAGGAAGTGAATCTGGAAAGAGGAGAAGGACATGAATTGAAAGAGGAATTATCAGAGGAAGCTTCAGGCCTGAAGGTAGAACTAATCTGCTTTGATAGGGACGCATGTGGTGCTGAGAATCTGGGAGGGGTGATGAGGAAGACAAAACGGTACAGCTGAGGGTGACAACTTTCAGGGTAATTGAGGACACTTCACATGCTGAGGATGGGCCTGTCGATGAAAGTGTCACCAATGAATCTTCTATGTCTTAAAAATGTTTAGGCCAGGCTGGGTACGGTGGCTCACGCCTGTAATCCCAGCACTTTGGGAGGCTGAGGCGGGCGGATCACCTGAGGTCAGGAGTTCGAGACCAGCCTGGCCAACATGGTGAAACCCTGTCTCTACTAAAAATACAAAAATTAGCCAGGCGTGGTGGTGGGTGCCTGTAATCCCAGCTACTTGGGAGGCTGAGTCAGGAGAATCGCTTGAACGTGGGAGGCAGAGGTTGCGGTGAGCTGAGATGGTGCCACTGCACTCCAGCCTGGGCAACAGAGTGAGACTCTCTCTCAAAAAAAAAAAAAAAAAAGTTTAGGCCGGGCACGGTGGCTTACACCTGTAATCCTAGAATTTTGGGAGGCCAAGGGAGGTGGATTGCTTGAGCTCAGGAGTTCAGTACCAGTCTGGGCAACATACGGAGACCCCATCTCTACAAAAACAAACAAAAAAAAATACAAAAATTTGCCAGGCTTGGTGGTGCGTGCCTGAAGTCCCAGCTACTCAGGAGGCTGAGGCGGGAGGATCACTTAAGCCCAGGAGGTTGAGGCTGCAGTGAGCTGTGTTTGCATCACTGCACTCCAGCGTAGGTGAGAGAGTGGAGACCGTGTCCCCACCGCCGCCGCCAAAAAAAAAATGTTTAGAGCACCAGAGTGGTGACTGTAGGCTCAAATGTAGAACAAAGTCACCTTGAGAATTTTTAGATAACTTTTTTTTCTGAATATGAAGCGAATATTTATGCCCAAAGTAGAAAATACAAAATATAAAGAGAAGACAGACATTCTCAGAAACAGCCTTTAATTTTGGTCTCTGATAAGAAGGTCATTCTGTATTTATAGTTTTATAGCCTGCTTTTTATACTTAATATCATTTTTTGTCTTTTTTTTGTGAAAACAATTTGTAATGGCTGCATAGTATTCCATCTGTAAATATTCCAGAAAGCATTTGACCAATCTCTTATCTAACATATATAGGGTGCTTATGGTGATGTGCCAGATGCCATGAGAGGCGCTGAATGCGACAGAGTCCCTGCCCTGAAGGAGCTCGGTGTCAAATGGGCAGAAGTAGGCAGGTAAACAGGCAAGTCTTCCTCAATACAAAACACAACCACATAGAAAAGCCCCCAGAGCTTTGGCATGACAGAGGAGACACGCCCACTGGAGCCTTGAGGGGAGGGAAGGTCAGGGAAAGAAGCACATTTCTCACAAACTTAATTTCTTTCTTTTTAAAATAAAGTTGTCATGGACATCTTTACGCATCAATCTATGTCCACATTTCTTTTTTCTTTTCTTTTTATTTATTTATTTATTTTTGAGATAGGGTCTCACTCTGTCACCCAGGCTGGAGTGCATGCAGTGGTGCCATCTCGGCTCACTGCAACCTCCATCCCCTGAGCTCAAGGGATCCTCCCTCCTCAGCGTCCTAAGTAGCTGAGACCACAGATGCACACCACCACGCCTGGCTACATTTGTGTGTGTGTGTGTGTGTGTGTGTGTGTGTATTTTTGGTAGAGACAGGGTTTCACCGTGTTGCCCAGGCTGCTCTTGAACTCCTGAGCTCAAGCAGTCCACCCACCTTGGCCTCCCAAAGTGCTGGGATTACAGGCGTGGGCCACCATGCCTGGCCTATGTCCACATTTCTGACCTATCCTTAAGATAATTCCAAAATGTGGAACGTGAGTATAAGTTGCCTGATATTTTTAGCAAAAATCATTTTTGGCCAATTATAAACTTAGTTAATTATTAACATTAGCATATACAAGTGACTAACCACCCATCTTTCCTTAAAGTTGCATTTGCCTAAATCCTGATGGGGATCAGGTCTGGATCTCTTTTTTCCTGATTGGTCACTGCTCCAATGTCACCTCATCAGAGAGGCCCTCCCTACCCCTCTAAATAAAAGAGCAACTTTAGCCTTGACCCACCCCCAGAGTCCCCATATCAATACCTCCTTCATTTATTTTCCCTTGCTTGCTTTGTTTCTGTTTTCAATCTCCCCTCCCTTAGAATGAAACCACTCTGAGGATAGTGACTTTTCTGTCACTGCTCTATCCCCAGCACCTAAAACATTGACAGATATATATTAATAGTAATCACTTGATATGTAGTTGACTGAATAGATGAATTGGTAATTGTGACTGATGTCAAATGCAATTTAGTCTATACATTTGAGCAGCCCGGTTTGACCTTTACTAAAACTTTAGTACAAAACTGGGGCAGTAGGGAAGCTCCACAGCAAAAGAAACAGATACAAAGAAAGCCTTCAGAGCACTTTACTTCTATATGAGTCTCAGCCAACACCCGGACCCTAAGGAGAGTGCTTCTTGCATTACGATGGTTCTCAAAACCAAGTTCATGTCATCTGAACACCATTTTCTCTAAGACGTCCAGTCACTACTTAGAAACCTGTGGCTACCTCTGTTTTAGAAAGTAAAGTTTTTTTTTTCCTATACTCATTCTGGAGGAAAAAAAAGAAATGAATTCTGGGCTGAAAATGGTGGCTCAAGCCTGTAATCACAGCACTTTGGGAGGCCGAGGCAGGTGGATCACTTGAGGCTAGGAGTTCGAGACCAGCCTGGCCAATGTGGTGAAACCCCATCTTTCCTAAAAATAGAAAAATTAGCTGGGCATGGTGGCACATGCCTGTAATCCCAGCTCTTTGAGAGGCTGAGGCGAGTGGATTGCTTGAGGACAGGAGTTTGAGACCAGCCTGGCCAACAAGTCCTGTCTCTACTAAAAAATACAAAAATTAGCCCAGCATGGTGGCACACACCTGTAATTCCAGCTACTCAGGAGGCTGAGGCATGAGAATCACCTGAACTTGGGAGGTGGATGTTGCAGTGAGCTGAGATCATGCCACCGCACTCCAGCCTGGGTGACTTGCAGGCTGCACTCCAGCCTGGGTGACGGCAAGACTCTGTCTCAAAAAAAAAAGGGAATTCTTTGCTGACTCTTGATTCTTCTCTGAGGTCAGCTGAGAATCTAATTGCTCCCTCTCAGGGCAAACCATCTGCCCTCAAAGTGATGAGTAAGTGGGAAAGGTAGATAAGCGCTGAGCTTCTAGGAAGAGCCATAGAGCAGTGGTTCTTAGAATGTGATCCCCAAAAGAACAGCAATAGTATCACCACTGGGGAACCTGGTAGAAATGAAAATTCTTGCGCCCTGTCCCAGACTTCCTGAATCAGAAATTCTGGAAAGCAACCCAACAATCTGTGTTTTAACAAGTCCTCTCAGTAATTCTGATGCACGCATAAGTTTGAAGACCACCATCATGGGGGGATCAACTCATTCCCAGTGAGTCGTGTGTAGAGTAGCTGACAGCAATCTTTTCCAGAAATCTCTAGTTGTCCTTGGCTGAAGCAAAACAAGGTGCACTACTCAGAAATAATGCCGTAGTCTATTTGGTTGAAACATGTGAAACTAACATTTTTTTTAGATCAAATATGGTTGAATAGATAGGACTTCCAGTTTCAGCTCAGAGATATGGAAGAGCTGCATGAAATCCCTTCCTGTGCTAACAACAAGAAAAAATCTGGACAGACTGGAAATTAATAGAGAACTAAGTTCAAAGAGCAAATGGCCATTTGAAAATCTGGGCCAGGTGTGGTGGCTCACACCTGTAATCCCAGCAGTTTGGGAGGCCGAGGTGGGAGGATTGCTTCAGCCCATGAGTTCAAGACCAGCCTAGGCAACATGTCAAGGCCCCGTCTCTACAAAAAGGACAAAAAATAGCCAGGTGTAGTGTCGCCTGCCTGTGGTCCCAGCTATTTGAGAGACTGATGCAGGAGGATCACTTGAGCCTTGAGGCTGCGGTGAGCCGTGATCACACCACTGCATTTCAGCCTGGGTGACAGAGCAAGACCCTGTCTCAAAAAAAAAAAAAAAAAAAAAAAGAGGCTAGGCACTTCCTGCAAGACACAGGATCTGAGCATTTGGTTACCAAGGGCAGAAACCACCAGATGCCATAGAACTAGGTAGAAAGGTCAGGCTAGAAAATTTGACCAATTTCTGGAA
Organism: Pan paniscus; assembly: GCF_029289425.2. Lineage (NCBI taxonomy): Eukaryota > Metazoa > Chordata > Mammalia > Primates > Hominidae > Pan > Pan paniscus. The sequence continues at coordinate 21,324,941 of NC_073272.2, read as the reverse complement.
GCCAACTGTGGGCTAGCTTGAGAGTGTGCAGCTCCTAAGAAAGACTGTCATCCTTCTGCAGGCTTTTCCTCCAGGAACCCCACCTGGTTCTCACAGGGAAGATCAGGGGAAATCCAGAGAAAACTCATGGTGCTGGCTCAGGAACCACTGAGAAATCTACTCAGACCCTTCTCCCTTAAGGAACAAAAGGCTATTCTGCATGGGGAAAGACATGGTCCGAGGGCCCTGGTGAATTACCATTGCAACTAGGGGAGGGAACTGCACTCAACTCTAGCTCTTCATCTCAACTAAAAACAATTCAACCTTCAGAGAAAAGGGCTTCAAGTCTATAGACTGAAAACACTTGTAGATACCCACTGCAGCTGGGAGAAGGGAATGGGAGGGAGCTCTGTCCCTGGAGGAGAAACAGAAACAACTGTGAACGTTACACCCGAGACACAAGCCCACTGTGCACTCCAAAGACTGAAGTTTAGAATATTAGAGAATCCATCTCCCAACAGCATGCTAACAAGCCTCCAGGAATAACAATAGCAGGGAAGACTGCAAGAGACAGACGTTGGGGAGCAGCACAAAGGGAAGCCCCAAAGCCAAGAGAGGTGGGGGACAAAAAAAGATCACTAGAGGAATCTGAAGTTTGTAATGTTCATAGGAAAACAAATCTCAACACAGCCCAACTCCTGGCTGGATCAACATAAAGTCCCACACTAAAGGTTTATTATCTTAGTATCTGCTGCCCTATATACAATGTCCACCTTTCAACAAAAAATTACAAGGCATGCCAAAAGAAAAGAAAAAGCATTCTGAAGAGACAAGTGATCAGATTCAGACTTAGATATGGCATTGCTATTAAAGTATCAGAGAGAGAATTTTATTTTATTTTATTTATTTTAGATGAAGTCTTGCTGTGTCACCCAGGCTGGAGTGCAATGATGTGATCTCGGCTCACTGCAATCTCTGCCTCCCAGGTTCAAGCAATTCTCCTGCCTCAGCCACCCGAGTAGCTGGGACTAAAGGTGCATGCCATCATGCCTGGCTAATTTTTTGTTTGTATTTTTAGTACAGACAGGGTTTCACCATTTTGGCCAGGCTAGTCTTGAACTCCTGACTGCAGGTGATTTGCCTGCCTCAGCCTCCCAAAGTGCTGGGATTACAGGCAGGAATTTTAAATAATTATGATCACTATGGTTTCAGTTTTAGTTTTTTTTTCTTTTTTTTTTGATATAGTCTCACTCTGTAGCCCATGCTGGAGTGCAGTGGTGTGATCACGGCTGACTGCAGCCTCAACCTCCTGGACTCAAGTGATCCTCCTGCCTCAGCCTCCCAAGTAGCTGGGACTACAGGCATGCATCACCACAGCCAGCTAATTTTTTGTATTTTTTTGTAGAGATGGGGTTTTGCCATGCTGCCCAGGCTGGTCTCGAACTCCTGAGCTCAAGCGATCTGCCTGCCTCAGCCTCCCAAAGTGCTGTGATTACAGGTGTGAGTCACCGTGATCAGCCCGATTACTATGTTAAAGTCTCTCACAACCTAAGTAGACATCATGCAAAATCGGATAGGTAATTTCAGCAGAGATGGGAACTATAAGAATCAAATGGCTAGAAATAAAAAACACAGCAACTGAAATGAAGACTATCATTGATGGGCTCATCAGTAGACTTGAATATTTACATTTACTTGGATAGGTAGCAAAACTGAAAAAGATAAAAAGAGAGAAGGCAGCCATTAAAAGTATAGTAAATAAGAACAACTTTATGACATCTTGGGCATCTTTATGACATCAACATCTTAGAACAAATGGACCAATTCCTTGAAAACCACAAATTATCAAAACTTAACCAAGATAGAATGGACAATCTGAATAGTTATATAACCATTAGAAAAAATTGAACTTGTAATTAACACACCCTGAAAAAGAAATCTCCAAGTCTCAATGACTTCACTGGAGAATTCTACCAAACATTTGAAGAAGTGACACCAATTTTACCCAGTCTATTCCAGAAGAGAGAAGACAACAGAATAGTTCCCAAGCTATTTTATGAGGCTAGTATTACCCCGATATACAAACAAGGCAAAGGCAATACGAAAAAAATGAAAACAAAACTACAGATCAATATTTCTCATGAACCTAGATGCAAATATCTTCAATAAAATATTAGCATATCACATTCAGCAATGCGTAACAAAAATGACATGCCACAACGAAGTGGGATTTATTCCAAGAATGCAAGGTTGGCTCAACATTTGAAAGTCAGTGTAATCCACCATATCAACAGGCTAAAGAGAAAAAATCATATGGTCCTATCAATTGATACATAAAAAGCATTTGCAAAAAAATGCAATACCCATGCACAATAAAGACTCTCAGCAAATTAGGAACAGAGGGAACAGCACCTACAAAAAACTTACAGCTAACATCATCCTTAGGGTGAAAGACCTGAATGTTTTTCCCCTAAGGTCAGGCAAGGATGCCCACTCTCACTGCTCTTTTTCAACATAGTACTGCAAGTTCTAGCCACAGTAATAAGGCAACAAAAAAAGAAAAAAAGAGAGAGAGAGAGAAAACTCTCCCTTGCAGATTACATGATTGTCTACATAGTAAATTTCAAGAAAACAAAAATCTCTTGAACTAATAAGTGAGCTCAGCAAGGTTGTGTAATACAAATTCACACAAAAAGTTGCATTTCCACATACTAACAATGAACACGTGAAGCCTGAAATTAAACATCATACCATCTACAATCACGCTAAAGAAAATTTAATTCTTGGGTATAAATTTGACAAAATGTGTACAGGATCTGTATGCTGAAAATTAAAAAATTCTAATGAAAGAAATCAAATAACATCTAAATGGAGAGTCATACAATGCTCATAATTTGGAAGATTCAACATAATAAAGATGTTTATTCTCTCTGAACTGATCTATTGGGTTTGATATACTTCCTATCAAAATCCTAGAAACTTTTTTTGTAGACATAGGCAAGCCTATTCTGAAATGTATATGGAAAAATATAGGCCAAAACTCAACCAAGATAGAATAGACAATCTGAATAGTATATAACCATTAGAAAAAATTGAACTTGTAACTAAAACACCCTGAAAAGCAAATCTCCAAGTCTCAATGACCTCACTGGAGAATTCTACCAAACATTGGAAGAAGTGACACCAATTTTACACAATCTTTTCCAGAAGATAGAAGATAACAGAATAGTTTCCAAGCTATTTTATGAGGCTAGTATTACCCTGATATCCAAACAAGGCAAAGGCAGTACCAAAAAAATTAAAACAAAATTACAGATCGATATTTCTCATGAACCTAGATGCAAGTATAGCTAAAACAATCCTGGAAAAAAAGTAAAGGAGGAATCCTTCTACCCAGTATTAAGAGCTACTATATAGCTTCACTAATGAAGAGAGTGTGGTAATGGTGGTGGGATAGACAGGTCAATGCAATATAGAACCCAGAAATAGACTCATACACATGCACAACTGATTTTTGACAAAGAGGTAATTCAGTGAAGGAAGGACAAGCTTTTCATCAAATGGTGCTGAAGCACTTGAACATCCACAGGCAAAAAAGTAAACCTCAACCTATATCTCACATCTTATACAAAAATTACCCCAAAATGGATCATGGACTTGCATGTAAAAGTGAAACTATAAAATTTTTTAGAACAAAACATAGGCAAAAATCTTCAGGCCCTAGTGCTACACAAAATGTTTTTAAATTTGGAACCAAAAGCACAATCCATAAATGGAAAAAAATTGATAAATTGAACCTCATCAAGATTAAAAACTTTTGTTCTGTCTGTGACAGTTCTTGTTAAGAGGATGAGAAGACAAGCTACAGACTGGGAGAAAATATTTGCAAACCACATATCCACCAAAGGATTGGTATCTAGAGTACACAAAGAACACACAAACTAAAGAGTTAAAAAAAAATCCAACTAGAAAATGGCTGGGCACAGTGGCTCACGCCTGCAATCTCAACACTTTGGGAGGTTGAGGCTGGCAGATCACTTGAGGCCAGGAGTTCAAGACCAGCCTGGCAACATGGCAAAACCCGGTCTCTACTAAAAATAAAAAAATTAGCAGGGTGTGGTGGTGGGCGCCTGTAGTCCCAGCTACACAGTGGCTGAGGCACGAGAATCACTTGAACCTGGGAGGTGGAGGTTGCAGTGAACTGAGATTGCACTCCAGCCTGGGTGACAGAGTGAGACTCTGTAAAAAAAAAAAAAAAAAAAAAAAAGTGGGGGCAGGCATGGTGGCTCACGCCTGTAATCCCAGCACTTTGGGAGGCCACGTGGGCAGGTCACTTGAGGCCAGGAGTTTGAGACCAGCCTGGCCAACATGGTGAAACCCCATGTCTACTAAAAATACAAAAATTAGCCAGGTGTGGTGGCACGTGCCTGTAGTCCCAGCTACTCGGGAGGCTGAGGCAGGAGAATTGCTTGAACCTGGGAGGTGGAGGTTGCAGTGAGCTGAGATTGCACCACTGCACTCCAGGCTGGGTGACCGAGTGAGACTCCATTTCAAAGAAACAACAACAACAAAAACTGGTACATGAAAGTTTATAGCAGCTTTATTTATAATAGGCAAAAACTGGAAACAACCAAGATGTCCTTCAAATGGTGAATGGTTAAAGAAACTGTGGTATATCCATGCCATGGAATAGTACTCAGCGATAAATGGAATGGACTATGGATACATGCAACAACTTGGATGAATCCCAAGGAATGATGCTGAATGAAAAAAGAATTTCAAAATGTTACATATTGTATGATTCCATTTACATAACTTTTTGTTTGTTTGAGATGGAGTCTTGCTCTGTTGCCCAGGCTGGAGTGCAGTGGCACGATCTCAGCTCACTGCAACCTCCGCCTCCCGGGTTCAAGCAATTGTTCTGCCTCAGCCCCCCAAGTAGCTGGGACTACAGGTGTGTGCCACCACACCCAGCTAATTTTTGTATTTTTAGTAGAGACAGGGTTTCACCATGTTGGCCAGGCTGGTCTTGAACTCCTGACCTAGTGATTCGCCCACCTCGGCCTCCCAAAGTGCTGGGATTACAGGCATGAGCCAATGCCCCCGGCCCTTTTTTTCATTTCTATAATTTTGTCACTTCAAAAATGTTATGTGGCTGGGCGCCTGTAATCCCAGCACTTTGGGAGGTCAAGGCGGGAGGATCACTTGAGATCAGGAGTTTGAGACCAGCCTGGCCAACACGGTGAAACTCCATCTCTACTAAAAATACAAAAATTAGCCAGATGTGGTAGCAGGCACCTGTAATCCTAGCTACTCGGGAGGCTGAGGCAGGAGAATTGCTAGAACCCGGGAGGTGGAGCTTGCAGTGAGCCGAGATCGCGCCAGTACACTCCAGCCTGGGTGACAGAGCAAGACTCCGTCGCAGGGGGCAAGTAGGGAAGAAGAGATGAGTGCTTGCCAGCAGTTAGGGATGGGGGTTGAGAAGGGTGATGGGTGTGGCTATCAAAGGGTGACAGAACCAATCCTTGTGTGTATACACACACACACACACACACACACACACACATATATATATATATATATATTTTTTGAGACACAGTCTCACTCCATCACCCAGGCTGGAGTGCAGTGGCATGATCTCAGCTCACTGCAACCTCTGTCTTCCGGGTTCAAGCAATTCTCATGCCTCAGCCCCTTGAGTAGCTGGGACTACAGGCACATACCACCACGCCTGGCTAATTTTTATACTTTTGGTAGAGATGGGGTTTCACCATGTTGGCCGGGCTGGTCTTGAACTCCTGACCTCAGGTGATGCGCCCATCTCAGCCTCCCAAAGTGCTAGGATTACAGGTGTGAGCCACTGTGCCCGGCCCTGTTTTGTATTTTGATTGTATCAAGGTCAATGTCTCGGTTATGGTAGTATACAACAAGATGTTAACATTGGGACAAACTGGATCAAGGGTACACTAGATGTCTCTGTTTTATTTCTTATAATTGCATGTGAATCTACAATTATCTCAAAAGAAAACATTTTAATTAAAAAAGTTTTTTACATACACAAAACAACAATAGAGACAAATATGGAATCCTCTAGGAGAGGGTCATCAGGGTGGAGAGTAGTCTGGAAATGATGCCATGGAGAAATGATCGAAGGGCCTGGGAGGTGGGGTATCACCTGCAAAAGAGAAGACTTAAGGAGAATTCTTGGACAGTTGCCATGTGGAAGAATAATTAAATTGGAACCAGTGGGTGTGGCCAGGCACAGTACCTCACAACTGTAATCCCAGCACTATGGGAGGCGGAGGTGGGAGGATTGCTTGAGCCTGAGAGTTTGAGACCAGCCTGGCCAACATGGCAAGAACCCATCTCTACAGAAACAATTAGCCAGGTATGGTGGCATACACCTGTGATCCCAGGTACTTGGGAGGCTGAGGCGGGAGGATTGCTTGAGCCCAGACCAGAAGGTCAAGGCTGCAGTAAGCCATGATCACACCACTGCACTCCAGCCTGGGCAACAGAGCAAGGCCCTGTCTGAAAAAAAAAAATAGTGGGTAGCACTCACAAAGGGATTTCCTCTAAATATATGGAAGAGGTCAGGCATGGTGGCTCATGTCTGTAATCCCAACACTTTGAGAGGCCAAGGCAGGAGGATTGCTTGAGCCCAGGAGTTGGAGACCAGTCTGTGCAACATAGTGAGACATCATCTCTACAAAAAAAATAAAAAAATGTGGTAGGAGGATTGTTTGAGCACGGGAGGTTGAGGCTGCAATGAGCTGTGATCGCGGCACTGCACTCCTGCCTGGGTGACAAAGCAAGACCCTGCCTCAAAAAAAAAAAAAAAATTAAATATATGGAAGAACTTTCCATGATACCTCTACATTAGGACAAAGTTGTTTCCAGGGCATGTACTTAATAAGGGGCAAGGCAAAGGTAAGAACAAGACAGTTGTTCAATTAAACAGAAGAAACGAATCCAGCATTTTGCAATTTTCTTCTCAGTGGGGCTGGGGGGAGGTAGGAAGGACATTGGGGGAAGGGGCCAGGGCATGCTTCAGGTGTGCAAATTGCTACACACAATGAGAAGGTGGGCTGTGTGTCCCAACTTCAGGGAAGGTGCTCGTTAGCTGGGTAAATGCTGCGCGCTCAGCATTTACTCAGCAGGGTTTGTATTTAGAGGAAGCTCTTATTCAAGCCAGAATTCACAGCTCCCGTGGGTCTCACTCCATCAGCAGGGCCCCAGTGAGAGCTGAGAGGAATTCGGGAAGATTGTGATGGGGACAACAGCAAGATGCTGGCAAGGGATTTTAAGTGGGCATCTTTGCCCTTCTGAAGGCTGTGGCAGTCCCTGGAATAATTCCAGATGAACAGGCATATTAGGAAAATTACTATTATTATGCATTACAAGGTTACAAAGAATACATGTGTCCTTTTATAGCATCATACAAAAAATGTCTTAGAACAAGGTGTGGAGAGTTTTTCTGAGCTTTCCTGCTTCCCAGCCTGGTCTGTGTGTTCTCACAGATTTCCTCAGAACCCATTTTCCATTCGTTGACCACAGACGAGGATGCACATGGAAGCTGCTTGTGATTTCTGCCAGGGCTGGAACGAGGGCAGGATTTCTTCATGGATTTATACAGATAGTTTCTGCTTTCTTTGGGGGTGGGAGGTGGACTGTATTAGTACTGAAGCATGCAAAGAAGCTGAAATGTTTTATAAGTCCTATCCTGCATGTGTCAAAATGGCTTGTGATGTGCTGCCAAGGACACCCTCAAGAAAGTAAAAAGACAGCTCACAGAATGGAAGAAGATATTTGCAAATCACATATCTGATAAGGAACTTCTATCCACAATATGTAGAGGATTCTTACAACTCAATAATAAAAAGACAAATACTCAATTAAAAAATGGGCAAAGGATTTGAATAGACATCACTCAGAAGTTGTTATACAAATGGCCAATAATTAACACATGACAAGATGCCCAGTGTCATTATCCATCAGGGAAATAGAAATCAAAACCATCATGAAGTACAATTTCACACCTGCTAGGATGGTCATAATCCAAAAACAATAACAAGTGTTGGTGAAGATGCAGGGAAATTGGAACACTGCTGGTTGGTGAGAATGGAAAACGGTGCAGCCACTTTGGAAAACCGTGGAAATTTCTCCAAAGGTTAAACACAGAGGTAAGCCTGGTGTGGTGGCTCACACTTGTAATCCCAGTGCTTTGGGAGGCCGAGGTAGGAGCCAGGAGTTCGAGACCAGCTTGAACAAGATAGTGAGACCCCATCTCTATAAAAACGTTTTCTAAAAAAAACTGTAGAGTTAGCATGTGACCCAGAAATCCTGCTCCGGTATATGCTCAAAAACCTATGTCCACACATTGCATGATTCCATTTGTATGAAATGTCCAGAATAGGCAAATCTACAGAGATGGTAGACTTATGGTTACCTAGAGCTGGGGATGTTGGGAAGGAGGGAGAGTGGTTTCTAATGGGTACTGATTGATTTTTGCACTGGGGCGTGGGGTGATGAAAATGTTATATAACTCATTATGGCCATAGCTGCACAACGCTGTGGATATACTAAAAACTTTCATTGAATCGTACCCTCTAAATGGGTGAATTGTATGGTATGTGAATGATAGCTCAATAAAGCTGTTATTAAAAAAGAGAAAACCTTTGGGTATAAGCCCAGTAATGGGATTGCTGGGTGGAATGTTATTCCCGTTATAAGGTCTTTGAGGAATTGCCACACTGTCTTCCACAATGGTTGAACTAATTTCCACTCCCACTAACAGTGTATAAATGTTTCTTTTCCTCCACAGCCTCGCCACCATCTGTTATTTTTTGACTTTTTAATAATAGCCATTCTGACTGGTGTGAGATGGTATCTAGTTGTGGTTTTGATTTGCATTTCTCTAATGATCAGTGATGTTGAGGCTTTTCTTTCATATGATTGTTGGCCACATGTATGTCTTCTTTTGAAGAGTGTCTGTTCATGTCCTTTGCCCACTTTTTAATGGGGCTGTTTGTTGTTTTCTTGTAAATTTAAGTTATTTATAGATGCTGGATATTAGACCTTTGTCAGATGCATAGTTTGCAAAAATTTTCTCCCATTCTGTAGGTTGTTTGTTCACTCTGTTGACACATACATGTGTATGTTCATTGCAGCACTATTCACAATAGCCAAGACATGAAATCAATCTAAATGCTCATCAATGGTAGATTGAATAAAGAAAATGTGGTACATACACACCATGGAATACTATGCAGCCATAAAAAAGAATGAGATCATGTCCTTTGCAGGAACATGGATGGAGCTGGAGGCCATTATTCTTAGCAAACAAATGCAGAAACAGAAAACCAAATACCCCATGTTCTTACTCATAAGTGGGAGCTAAATGATGAGAACACATGGACACATGGAGGGGAACAACACACACTGCGGCCTATCAGAGGGTGAAGGGTGGGAGGAAGGAGAGGATCAGGAAAAATAACTAATGGGTACTAGCCTTAATGCCTGGGTGATGAAATAATCTATACAACACACCCCAATGACACAAGTTTACCTATGTAACAAACCTGCACATATACCCCTGAACTTAAATGAAAAACAACAGATTGTATTCCATAAATATATACAATTATTATTTGTCAATTAAAAATAAAGTTTAAAAATAATATTGCAATTGAAAAAAGAAAAACCTCCAAGTCTGTGACAGCGTCCGGTGCATTCTATCTTTTAGAAAACAATGACCCAGGTGCGGTGGCTCACGCCTGTAATCCTAGCACTTGGAGAGGCTGAGGCGGGCGGGTCGCTTGAACTCGGGAATTCGACAGCAGCCTGGCCAACATAGTGAAACCCCGTCTCTACTAAAAATACAAAAAAAAAAAAAAAAAAAAAAATAGCCGGACATGGTGAGGTGCGTGCCTGTAATCCCAGCTACTCTGAAGGCTGAGGTGGGAGGATAGCTTGAGCCCCGAGAAGCAGAGGTTGTAGGGAGCCTAGAGCAGAGATCGCGCCACTGCACTCCAGCCTGGGCGATAGCGACAGACTTTGTCTCAAAAAAGATAAAAAATAAGAATAATGGTATTACCCTCAGTGGTAACACTATTTTCTTTTAATATTTGTGTCCAAATTCGTGAAGTGCCTAAGATCCGAGTGAGGGCCCCTTTGAGTTCACGGCATTTTCAAAGGTCAGGCAGGCAGCGTACTTGGAGTCTATCTTCCAGACAAAATTTGTTGCTGGTGCCTCCCTGTGCCTTGTCAAGGTCACGGCGAAAGCCAGGACGAGCTCGCCTCCGGCACAGAGCTCACGGGGGGCCGTGCGCTTGGCAACCAGGGATGAAGCATCCGTTCATCCCAATGCCGGGTGAAAACTATTAATACGTCTGTATTGAGTTGGGAATAGAACATTTCATTCCAACCGATGCTTTGAAAGAGTTTTTACCCTGCTCGAATGCTTCAAGTTGTTTTGAGAAAAAAGAAATTGGAGCTCCTAATGGTGGTCAGGCTAGAGGGATGGCCAAAACAAAAAACAAAAAACAAAAAAAAACCTCCCCCAATTCCTGTTCCCGTGTTCGGCGTCTCCCGGCTGCGGGCGGGCGCTGCCTGGAGGGGGCAGCAGGGGGCACCCTCCCCGCTCCTGCCCCGCCGCCCTCCCCGGCCCCCTCCCCGCCCCTCGCTCGCCCTGACGTCCCCAGCCCCCGCCTCTTTCTCTCCGGCCTTCAAAGGGCGCTGGGGGCCTTGGGGCCTGAGCTTCAGGCTGCAGCCTAGGGGCACTGTCGTCTTCGGCCCGCCGCGGGGCCCCCGGTGCGCTCCGTTCCCTCGATTCCCGTAGCGTCCCGCGCTTCAGGAGCAGGTGCCGGGACCGCCTGCGCGGCTGCTGTAACTTGTGCCTCCTAGCGGATCGCAGCCGCTGGCCACTCGCGCAGGGGAAGGGCGCGCAGGCGGGCACATGGAGGGCGGCGGTGGGAATGCTCCGGCCGGGGCCCTCGGGGCGGCGAGCGAGTCTCCTCAGTGCCCGCCGCCGCCGGGGGTGGAGGGCGCGGCCGGGCCGGCGGAGCCCGACGGGGCGGCGGAGGGCGCGGCAGGCGGCAGCGGCGAGGGCGAGAGTGGGGGCGGGCCGCGGCGGGCTCTGCGGGCAGTATACGTGCGCAGTGAGAGCTCCCAGGGCGGCGCGGCCGGCGGCCCGGAGGCTGGGGCGCGGCAGTGCCTGCTGCGGGCCTGCGAGGCCGAGGGCGCTCACCTCACCTCCGTGCCCTTCGGGGAGCTGGACTTCGGGGAGACGGCCGTGCTCGACGCCTTCTACGACGCAGGTGAGAGCGGCTTCGTCCCCACCTCAGTCCCAGTTCACCTACCCTCACACGAGCCAGGGCACCCGCCCCGCCCCCTCGTCCTTCTCCCCCGTCCCCCTCGCCCTCGTCCCCCTCCCCTCCTCTCTAGTCCCCCTCCCCTTATCCCCCTCCCCCAGTCCCCCCTCCCGCAGGCCCCCCTCCCCTTAGTCTCCCTCCCCTTAGTCCCCCTCCCCTTCCCCTAGTCCCCTTCCTCTCATCCCCCTCCCCTTAGCCCCCCTCCTATCCTCTCACCCCCTGATCCGTCCAACAGGACGTCCTGCCTTTGGGGGAGGGTAGAGTCGTTAACATTGTGCCCTTTTACAGATAAGAAAATAGAGGCCACGGGCATTTAGACTCTGATTCTTCAGGCATCTTAAACATCAGATAACCCAAGAAACAGCCTGTAACCCAGACCCTACCAAGCCCCCCTTCTCCCAAGTTATCCAACTTTTGCTTTCTCATTCCTGGCAGGTCTCTTACGCAGGCTACATATTAGAATCACCTGGGGAGCTTTTAAAACTCTGGGTGCCCAGATCGGACCCCAGACCAATGACATAAGCACCCGAGGCCTTAGAAGTGTCATGCTTCCCAGGCAATTCCATTTTGCAGCCAGGAGTGGAAATCGGTGTCTTACGTGTGTCTGTGTTGCCTCTACTTAGAAATACCAAGTGTTCCTTTGCACACTTCAATTCTCGTCCCCAAAACACTGACGGTGGAGTGTGAGCCACCACCCTGTGACGTATATTTTATCCCATAATGCACAGCATTCACGGGTTCGGGGGCACCTTTGCTGGAGTGGGACTCTAGGTCTCTAAACTCACTATAATAAATGTGCCTGAGAATCCAGCCTTAAGAAGCGTACTTTGGATTGGCAAGAGTTTCTCTCGGTGTGGAATGAATTGTTGCTTGACGTTTTTTCCCGTACAGCACCTTTGGTGACAAACCTCTGTCACCTGGGTGACGTTCAGAAGCATTATATGTGAGACAGTAATTACCTGGGAGTCCTTGTGCCTCAGTTTCTGGTCAAAGGGAGTAACAGTGCCTACCCTAAACCTAAAAGCTGATGAGATAGGATATGGGAAGTTGCTTTGCTGTAATAGTAAGCTAGGATGATTAGGATTCAGCCTCTGCTGGAGGCAGCGCAGATCTGTTTTTCTTGCAGAGCAAATTCTCCCCAGCTGGAAGGGCGGGGGAGGGGGGGAGTCAGGCTTGTTTAAACAAGTGGCAGCTGGACCCATTGAAAGCACTCTCCTGACATTTCTGACCACACTGAGTATACTCTTCAGCACAACATCTTTTTAGAAAAGTCGTTCAGGAGTCCAGTTCACCTAGAACCACTCCGTTTTCTCAACTTGTATTCATTCTGCTCCAAAATTGGAGTTTGAACAGACTCTTCTCTGAACGGTTAAATGTTCCTTTTGCCATGAGGCACAACACTCTCCTTCCTGCTGGTGCCACCTCTGAAAGATTTGTGTGCGGTGGCTTTTGCTTTCCCTGGGGCGGAGTGTGTGTGTACGGGGGGGGGGCCCTTCTAACAGGTCGACTGTGAAGATGCAGACGTCAAATCTCAGGCTTTCAATTCGGGAGCCACACAACAGACACGTCACCTTGGCTCACTCTGGCCTGGGTGGCCTAGAATGTTGGGCTGTACCATGAGCTCCCTTTGGTTAACCTTGTCCTGGTCTTGAGTAAATCATTTCTCAGTGCATTAGAATTGCTTTCAGAGGTTTGAGAAAGTACATACACAGTAAGTGGGTTCCTGGGCTAAACAGATGAGCACCTCCACTGTCTCCTGGATTCGTCCTCCATCACTCACTGCTTTTTGATGTTTCCACCAAAAAAGATACAGAGCTCTCACTTTGGCTTCTTTGTAAAAATTCTAAAACCACTCTGTCCAGTTTGGTAGCCACTAGCCACAGGTGGCTCTTGACAGTTAAACTGATTAGAATACGGTAAAAATGGTAAGATCCTTAGTTGCACTAGTGGCATTTAAGGCGCTTGATAGGCCAGGTGCAGTGGCTCACGCCTGTAATCCCAGCACTTTGGAAGGCCAAGGTGGGAGGATTGCTTGAGTACAGGAGTTCAAGACCAACCTGAGCGCAAAAAAAAAAAAAAAGCAGGATGTGGTGGCACCCATGTGCCTGTGGTCCCAGCTACCTGGGAGGTGGAGGCAGGAGGATCACTTAAGCCCGGGAGGTCGATGCTGCGGTGACCTGTGTTTATGCCACTGCACTCCAGCCTGGGTGACAGATCGAGACCCTGTCTCTAAATAAACGAATAAATGCATGCTCCGTAGGCACAAGTAACTCCCAGGTGGGACAGTGAAGTTACAGAACTCTTTCCTCATCTCAGAAGGTCCTATTGAACAGTGCTGTTCTGGAAAAAGGCTTGTGGGGGAGGGGAACTGTTGAACGGCCCAAGTATTTATTTTTAACTTTAAGTTCTGGGATACATGTGCTGAACGTGCAGGTTTGTTACATAGGTATACATGTGCCATGGTGGTTTGCTGCACCAATCAACCTGTCATCTAGGTTTTAAGCATGCATTAGGTATTTGTCCTAATGCTCTCCCTCCCCTCCCACTCCCCACAGGCCTTGGGGTGTGTGTGTGATGTTCCCCTCCCTGTGTCCATGTGTTCTCATTGTTCAGCTCCCACTTATGAGTGAGAACATGTAGTGTTTGGTTTTCTGTTCCTGTGTTAGTTTGCTGAGGATGATGGTTTCCAGCTTCATCCATGTCCCTGCAAAGGACATGAACTCATCCTTTTTCATGGCTGCATAGTATTCCATTGTGTATATGTGCCACATTTTCTTTATCCAGTCTATCATTGATGGGCATTTGGGTTGGTTCCAAGTCTTTGCTATTGTAAATAGTGCTGCAGTAAACATACATTTGCCTGTGTCTTTATAGTAGAATGATTTATAATCCTTTGGGTATATACCCAGCAATGGGATTGCTGGGTCAAATGGTATTTCTGGTTCTAGATCCTTGAGGAATCGCCACACTGTCTTTCACAATGGTTGAACTAATTCACACTCCCACCAACAGTGTAAAACCATTCCTATTTCTCCACATCCTCTCCAGCATCTGTTGTTTCCTGACTTTTTAATGATCGACGTTCTAACTGGCGTGAGATGGTATCTCATTGTGGTTTTGATTTGCATTTCTCTAATGACTAGTATTGATGGGTTTTTTTTTCATATGTTTGTTTGCCACATAAATGTCTTCTTTTGAAAAGTGTCTGTTCATATCCTTTGCCCACTTTTTGATGGGGTTGTTTTTTTCTTGTACATTTGTTTAAGTTCCTTGTAGATTCTGGATATTAGACCTTTGTCAGATCGATAGATTACAAAAACGTTCTCCCATTCTGTAGGTTGCCTGTTCACTCTGATGATAGTTTCTTCTGCTGTGCAGAAGCTCTTTAGTTTAATTAGATTTCCTTTGTCTATTTTGGCTTTTGTTGCCGTTGCTTTTGGTGTTTAAGCCATGAAGTTATTGCCCATGCCTATGTCCTGAATGGTATTGCCTAGGTTTTCTTCTAGGGTTTTTATGGTTTTAGGTCTTACGTTTAAGTCTTTAATCCATCTTGAGTTAATTTTTGTATAAGGTGTAAGAAAGGGGTCCAGTTTCAGTTTTCTGCATATGACTAGCCAGTTTTCCCATCACCATTTATTAAATAGGGAATCCTTTCCCCATTGCTTGTTTTTGTCAGGTTTGTCAAAGATCAGATGGTTGTAGATGTGTGGCGTTATTTCTGAGGCCTCTGTTCTGTTCCATTGGTCTATATTCCTTGGTATTTTATTCTCTTAGTGGCAATTGTGAATGGGAGTTCACTCATGATTTGGCTCTGTGTTTGTCTTTTATTGGTGCATAGGAATACTTGTGATTTTTGCACGTTGATTTTGTATCCTGAGACTTTGCTGAAGTTGTTTATCAGCTTAAGGAGTTTTTGGGCTGAGACCGTGGGGTTTTCTAAATATACAATCATGTTGTCTACAAACAGACGATTTGACTTCCTCTCTTCCTAATTGAATACCCTTTATTTCCTTCTCCTGCCTGATTGCCCTGGCCAGAACTTCCAACACTATGTTGAATAGGAGTGGTGAGAGAGGGCATCCCTGTCTTGTGCCAGTTTTCAAAGGGAATGCTTCCAGCTTTTGCCCATTCAGTATGATATTGGCTATGGGTTTATTTTAAATAGCTCTTATTATTTTGAGATATGTTCCATCAATACCTAGTTTATTGAGAGTTTTTAGCATGAAGCGGTGTTTAATTTTATCGAAGGCCTTTTCTGCATCTATTGAGATAATTGTGGTTTTTGTCATTGGTTCTGTTTATGTGATCGATTATGTTTGTTGATTTGCGTATGTTGAACCAGCCTTGCATTCAGGGATGAAGCCGACTTGATCATGGTGGATAAGCTTTTTGATGTGCTGCTGGATTCGGTTTGCCAGTATTTTATTGAGGATTTTCACATCGATGTTCATCCTGAAATTTTCTTTTTTTGTTGTGTCTGTGCCAGGTTTTGGAATCAGGATAATGCTGGCCTCTTTTTCTGTTGTTTGGAATAGTTTCAGAAGGAATGGTACCAGCTCCTCTTTGTACCTCTGGTAGAATTCGGCTGTGAATCCGTCTAGGATTTTTTTAGTTGGTAGGCTATTACTGCCTCAATTTCAGAACTTGTTATTGGTCTTTTCAGGGATTTGACTTCTTCCTGGTTTTGTCTTGGGAGGGTGTATGTGTCCAGGAATTTTATCCATTTCTTCTAGATTTTCTAGTTTATTTGTGTAGATGTGTTTATAGTGTTCTCTGATGGTAGTTTGTATTTCCATGGGATCAGTGGTGATTGCCCCTTTATCATTTTCTATTGTGTCTATTTGAATCTTCTCTCTTTTCTTCTTTATTAGTCTAGGTAGTGGTCTATCAATTTTGTTGATCTTTTCAAAAAACCAGCCCCTGAATTCATTGATTTTTTTGAAGGTTTTTTCATGTCTCTATTTCCTTCAGTTCTGCTCCAATCTTAGTTATTTCTTGTCTTCTGCTAGCTTTTGAATGTGTTTGCTCTTGCTTCTCTAGTCCTTTTAATTGTGATGTTAGGGTGTCGATTTTAGATCTTTCCTGCTTTCTCTTGTGGGCATTTAGTGCTATACATTTCCCTCTAAACACTACTTTAGCTGTGTCCCAGAGATTCTGGTACATTGTATCTTTGTTCTCATTGATTTCAAAGAACATCATTATTTCTGCTTTAATTTCGTTATTTACCCAGTAGTCATTCAGGAGCAGATTGTTCAGTTTCCACGTAGTTGTGCGGTTTTGAGTGAGTTTCTTAATCCTGAGTTCTAATTTAATTGCGCTGTGGTCTGAGAGGCTGTTATGATTTCTGTTCTTTTGCATTTGCTGAGGAGTGTGTTACTTCCATTTATGTGGTCGATTTTAGAATAAGTGCTATGTGGCGCTAAGAAGAATGTGTATTCTGTTGACTTGGGGTGGAGAGTTCTGTAGATATCTATCAGGTCTGCTTTGGCCCAAGTATGTTTTAGGGGCCATCATCTACGGGAAATTTAAGCACTTCCTGTGTCCTGTTCTCACAGCAAGTCAAAGTCAGGTTTGACTGTGGTTTTCCATCTCCTTGTAGTGTTTCATGGGGTCCTGTGTGGGTCTAAATCTTGGGGCTGTGTCACTAGCACATATAGTGGATTGGATGAGCTGCAGGAAAATGGCAGGCAGGCCTTGGACGTAAGCAAGAGCAAGTGGATGCTGTTGGAAAAGGAAAGTACCGTGGGCTGAGAGGGGCAGGGCATGTCCCATTTGTGTTTTCTAAATTATTTTTAAATATTTATTTTTAAATTTTTGTACATATATATAGATTTTTTTTGAGACAGGGTCTCACTCTGTTGCCCAGTCTAGAGTGCAGTGGCACGATCTTGGCACACTGCAGCCTCAACCTCCCAGACTTGAGCAATCCTCCTGCCTCAGCCTCCCAAAATTCTGGGATTACAGGTGTGAGTCACCACCCCTGGCGCATTTTGTTTATTTTTTGTAGAGATGAACTCTCACTCTGTGAGATCTTATGGACTCGAATTCCTGGGCTCAAGTGATCCCCCCATCTCAGCCTCCCAAATTACTAGGATTACAGGCGTGAACCACCACCCCCGGTCCTTGTGGTTTTTAAAATTGTGATAAAATATGTATAACAAAATTTACTATTTTGGCCATTTTTAGTGTTCATTTCAGTGTCATTACATATATTCACACTGTTACGTGACCATCAACAATATCCATCTCCAGGCCGGGCACGGTGGCTCACACCTGTAATACCAGCACTTCGGGAGACTGAGGTGGGTGGATCACCTGAGCTCAAGAGTTTGAGACCAGCCTGGCCAACATGGCGAAACCCTGTTTCTACTAAAAATATAAAAATTAGCCAGGCATGGTGGCGTGCACCTGTAGTCTCAGCTACTCAGGAGACTGAGGCAGGAGAATCGCTTGAGCCCAGGAGGCAGAGGTTGCAGTGAGCCAAGATTGCACCACTGCACTCCAGGCTGGGCAACAGAGCGAGACTCCATTTCAAAAAACAAAAAACAATATCCTGGCTGGGCGCGGCGGCTCATGCCTGTGATCCCAGCACTTTGGGAGGCCGAGGCGGGTGGATCACCTGAGGTCAGGAATTTGAGACCAGCCTGGCCAACATGGTGAAACCCTGTCTCTACTAAAAATACAAAAATTAGCCAGGCGTGGTGGCGGGCACCTGTAATCTCAGCTACTCGGGAGGCTGAGCCAGGAGAATTGCTGGAACCCAGAAGGCAGAGGTTGCAGTGAGCTGAGATCGTGCCATTGCACTCCAGCCCGGGCAGACAACAGCGAGACCCCATCTCAAACAAAACAAAACCCTATAAACCAATATACATCTCCAGAACTTTTTTAAAAATAGTTTTTTAGAGCAGTTGTAGGTTCACAGCAAACTTGAGAAGAAAAGTGCAGAGTGTTCCCATCAACCCCTCTGCCCTCTCCCACAAACTCCCCTATCATGAGCTTCTTCCACCAGACTACGGCACTTGTGACAATTGATGAACTTACACGTATGTTGACACATCATACTCACTTGAAATCTTTAGTTTACATTAGGGTTGAGTTTATATTAGTTGTTCTTTTTTTTTTTTTTTTTTTGAGACAAGGTCTCACTCTCACCCAGGCTGGAGTGCAGTAGCGCGATCACGGCTCACCGCAGCCTTGACCTCCCTGGGCTCAAGTGATCCTTCCACCTCAGCCTCCCGAGTTGCTGGGACTTACAGGCATGCACCACAGTGCCCGGCTAATTTTGGTAGGCTTTTGTCAACTGCATCCTGTGTCTCCCTCCTAGAGGTTCTCAGTGTTTGTGAACATCTTAAAGACTTGAGGCAAGTTGCAGGAAGCAAAGAGACCTGTGTGACTTCGTCTCATACTTTCTCAAATGTTTTGACTGTGGAAGCTATCCTCCTGGGATGCTGTAATTGAATACACTTATTGTACTAGGAAGTCTTAAAATGACATTGGGACTGATAGAATACAATGCTTTTATCTTCATGGGCTACACCGTTTTGTTTACTCTTAGAATAGTTAGGTGGTTAGTTGTGTAAGTGAGAGCCTCTACCTAGATGCTAATTAGCAGCATTCTTGAGTTAGCTATTAACTGCTTAAATGGCAAGAACAGCTTCTGAGGCACAAGTGATCTTCCCATACCTGTTGTGTCTGGCTTTGCATAACTTCACTCTTCTCTGAACCTCATTTAAATGTTACTTTCCTGACCCAGGGGTCCTGCTTCTGATTTTTGTTTTTTCCTTCTGTTACGTGCACAGTGATCTTAAAAGTTGTGAAGTATTGCAACCCATACTAGGATGTTTTCATATTTCCTGAACATCGATAGGAAAACTATAAGACTAGGCCGGGTGCGGTGGCTCACGTCTGTAATCCCAGGGCTTTGGGAGGCCAAGGCAGGCGGATCACTGGAGGTCAGGAGTTAGAGAGCAGCCTGGCCAACATAGTGAAACCCTGTCTCTACTAAAAATACAAAAAATTAGCTGGGCATGGTGGCACACACCTGTAATCCCAGCTACTTGGGAGGCTGAGGCAGGAGAATCGCTTGAACCCGTGAGGTGGAGGTTGCAGTGGGCCAAGATCGCGCTACTGCACTCCAGCCTGGGCGGCAGAGCAAGACTCCGTCTCAAGAAAAATAAATAAATAAAAACTAAGACTAGGGCTTCAGTCTCCAGATTCGTTATTTGGTTTTGCTCTAGTCTGATGATACTCCTTTTCTGGCTGGCTTATACAAGAGTCATTGTGGGGTATAAAGTGTGGTGGAGTTAGTGAGGTGGCTGCTAAAGATTTGTGCTGTTGCCAGGTGTGGTGGCTCATGCCTCTAATCCCAGCTCTTTGGGAGGCCAAGGTGGGTGGATCACTTGAGGTCAGGAGTTCGAGAGCAGCCTGGTCAACATAGCAAAACCCCGTCTCTACTAATAATACAAAAATCAGGCCGGACGCCGTGGTTCATGCCTGTAACTCCAGCACTTTGGGAGGCCAAGGTGGGTGGATCACCTGAGGTCAGGAGTTGGAGACCAGCTTGGCTAACATGGTGAAACCCTGTCTCTACTAAAAATACAAAAAATTAGCTGGGCGTTGTGGCAGGCACCTGTAATCCCAGCTACTCGGGAGACTGAGGCAGGAGAATCACTTGAACTCGGGAGGTGGAAGTTGCAGTGAGCCGAGATTGTGCCATTGCACTACAGCCTGAGCAACGAGAGTGAAACTCCATCTCAAAATTAAAAACAAACAAAAAACCCCAAAAATTAGCCTTGCGTGGTGGCGTGCACTTGTAATCCCAGCTACCCGGGAGGCTGAGGCAGGAGAATTGCTTGAACCCAGGAGGCAGAGATTGCAGTGAGCCAAGATCATGCCAGTGCACTCAAGCCCGGGTGACAAGAGTGAGACTCCATCTCAAAAAAAAAAAAGAAAAGAGATTTATGCTCGTAGTTATTGCTGAGAACCAAGGACTACATTTCCCAGCATCCTTTGAGTCTATGTAGACTCATCCTTACTACCATATAGGTGAGAGTGATGTCTGCCACTTCTGGGCCAAGTTTTTGGTGAATCCACTAGGCCTTCCCGTATCTTCTCATCCCTTTCCATGGTCTCCATGTAGACGATGATGGTGGCACTTGATGGAAGGTACCTGACTCCCTGAGTTACTCTTTGGAGGACAGCTGGCAGAGGAGGAATATCCACTTTGGATTTTGCATATGCAAGAGAGAAGCTTTTATTTGGTCAGGTTACTGAGATTTTGGCATCGTTTGTTATAGTAATAAGAGAGTTGCAACTTAGGTTTTGAAAATCTAGTCCAACTGCTAGAAAATTATCTCCTGGGGTAGGCCTTACCAAGAAAGAGTCAGGCTGTGGGTCATCTCATGTCACGAATCATTACTGTTCATAGTACATGCCAATCATGGAGCCCCTCTCTGTGCTGCTGTGGGCTAAGAAAATAGAAATGAGATGCTTGGGCCATCAGCCATCAGGTTAATACTGGCTTGGGGTGGGGGTGGGTGGAGACATTTTATCTTCCTTCATGGTTTCATCAGTTTTGGAGGCTAGGTAACTTTTTCAAATGTTTTATTTTTATTATTATTTTTTACATAAAATCTTTCAAAAAATAAGAGGTTTGGTGCTGTAGGAACCCTATACCTGTTTGGCAAGCTTTTTGTTTCTGGGCTTTTTTTTTTTTTTTTTTTGAGAGGAGGTCTCGCTCTGTTGCTCAGGCTAGAGTGCAGTGGCACGATGACAGCTCACTGCAGACTCTACCTCCCTAGCTCAGGTGATCCTCCCACTTCAGCCTCCCAGGTAGCTGGGACTACAGGCACACGCCACCACATCTGGCTAGTTTTTTGTACAGACAAGGTTTTGCCTTGTTGCCCAGGCTGGTCTTGAACTCCTGGGCTCAAGCGATCCACCTACCTTGGCCTCCCAAAGTGCTGGGATTACAGGCATGACCCACCGTGCCCAGCCTTAGGTAACTTTTTCCTTTGGCATTAAATGATACTGTAGTGATTGTTAGTTTTTATCTGACAGTGATATTGGGCTTTTTTTAAAACAAAAGATATGAAATGGTTTAAAATAAGGCTAGCTCTAGTTTTCCTTGCCACCTTTCACGTGAGTTATGTCTGGCTTCTCCCTCTGTGGTGGTATCTCTGGATTCTTTATTAGCTTGATGCATTGTGTGGCAAAGACAGTGTTCGCCAAACATCCATATGTTCTTCCACATTTCTTCATATCCCTTGGGCCCTTGTGACTAGTACTGGCAAGTGCGATGTGAGCAGCAGCAGCAAGCATCACTTTGGGCTTTTAAAGCAGTTAGGTGACGCACTCCTCCATCTCTCTGCCTCTGTTGTGGCAGACTTGAAGATCAGGGAGTAAAGATAGCAATTAAGCCACTGAAGCCTTGGGGATTTGTCTGTTGTGGCAGCATAGCCTAGCTTATCCTGACTAATAGAGCTTGTCATGCATTCTGCTAAAAATACCTAAATACATCTCTTTTCTCTTTCTTTCCCCCTCCCCTCCCCTCCCCTCCCACAGGTTCTTGCTCTGTCACCCAGCTGGAGTGCAGTGACACAAACAGGGCTCACTGTAACCTCACCTTCCTGGACTCAAGCAATCTTCCTACCTCAGCCTCCTGTTTGTGTAGCTGGGACTACAGGTGCACGCCACTATGTCCAGCTATTTTTACTTTTTTTGTAGAGATGGGGATCTCACTATATTGCCCAGGCTGGTCTCGAACTCCTGGGCTCAAGTGATCCTCCTGCCTCAGCCTTCCAAAGTGCCGGGATTACAGGTGTGACCCACCATGCCTGGCCTAAATGTACATCTTGTTTCAACTTATTTTAGTGGGCTCAGCCCACATGTGCATTTGCTCCTGCAAGAAGGAGCCTGAAAAATGCCTTAAGATTTCTTATATCCTATGGCCGGGTGTGATGGCTCACGCCTGTAATCCCAGCACTTTGGGAGGCCGAGGCGGGCAGATCACCTGAGGCCAGGAGTTTGAGACCATCCTGGCCAACATGGTGAAACCCTGTCTCTCCCAAAAAATACAAAAATTAGCCAGGCATGGTGGCCCATGCCTATAGTCCCAGCTTCTTGGGAGGCTGAGGTAGGAGAATCACTTGAACCCAGGAGGGGGAGGTTGCAGTGAGCTGAGATTGCGCCACTGCATTCCAGCCTGAGTGACAGAGTGAGACTCTGTCTCAAAGAACAAGAAGATAACTTGCTGAATATTCCTTCCTCATCATTCTGGAGAATGCTTAAAGTTCAGAGGAAGATGGACCTGTGGGAGATGTTGGTTTGATGGCTGTGCAGTGATGAAACAGGCAGCCCTCTGATACAGCACATACGTTTTGCATGCCATCTACACATGGTCAGGAGACTGGCCACATTTATTTCTAGCAGAGCATAGGAGCGATAGTTAATTTAGACATTGCCATCTATAAGGGTAAGTAAACATGGATGAGTAAAATCCCCCACCTAGCAGTTCATGTCAGAAAGCTAGGAGTCAGCGATCCCACTCTCTCCCTCATTGTCAAATCCAGGTAGTTACTTCCAAAATGTTTCTCAGATTTGCCCGCTTCTCTCTATATGCCCTGCTACTGTCTTGGTCTAAGCACCATCTTGTCTCATCCAGGTTACTGTCAGTAGCTTTGTAACTGGTCTCTCAAAGTTGGACCAGTCTGGCTGCGTTCAAATTTATGTATCTGCCTAGAGGCTACTGTATCCTGGTTTCCGTCCCCATATTAGTCTATTTTCACAGTGCTACAAGATAGTACTTGAGACTGGGTAATTTATATACAAAAGTGGTAATTTTGTTTTGTTTTGAGACAGGGTCTCACCCTGTTGTCCAGGCTGGAGTGCAGTGGCACAACCTTGGCTCGCCGCAACCTCCACTTTCCCGGGCTCAAGTGATTCTCCAGTCCCAGCCTCCAGAGTAGCTGGGATTACAGGCATGAGCCACCAATGTCTGGCTAATTGTTGTATTTTTTTGTAGAGATGGGCTTTTGCCATGTTGGCCAGGTTGGTCTTGAACTCCTGAGCTCAAGTGATCCACCTGCCATGGCCCCCCAAAGCGTTGGGATTACAGGCGTGAGCCACTGTGCCTGGCCCCAAAAGAGGTTTAATTGAATCACAGTTTGGCATGGCTGGGGAGGGCTTAGGAAACTTAAAATCATGGCAGAAGGGGAAGGGGAGGCAAGGCACGTCTTACATGGTGGCAGGAGAGAGAGAGAGCACAGGGGAAACTGCCACTTTTAAACCATCAGATCTCGTGAGAACTTCCTCACTGTCATGAGAACAGCATGGGGGAACCGCCCCCATAATCCAGTCACCTCCCACCAAGTCCCTCCCTCCACACGTAGGGATTATAACTCGAGATGAGGTGTGGGGGACACAGCCAAACCATATCAGTCCCCACCCCCACCTGTAGTCTTCCTCTGATCAATACCTGTTCAGCTTTCATATCCAAGTTCTTCAAGGGAGCCTGCATGGACTCCCCTCCTTCTCCCTGTTGGCTTTTGTATGCTGAGGTTTTCTTTCCTCACAGGCAAAACAATTGTGATTAAATAATAATTATTACTTTTTGAGACTGAGTCTCTGTCGCCCAGGCTAGAGTGCAGTGGCATGGTCTTGGCTCACTGAAACCTCCACCTCCCAGGTTCAAACGATTCACCTGCCTCAGCCTCCCAAGTAGTTGGGATTACAGGCATGTGCCACCTTGCCCGGCTAATTTTTGTATTTTTAGTAGAGATGGGGTTTCACCATGTTGGCCAGGGTGGTCTAGAACTCCTGACCTCAGGTGATCTGCTTGCCTCAGCCTCCCAAAGTGCTAGGATTGCAGGCATAAGGCACCGCACCCAGCCCTTAAATAATTATTGATTTAATGATTGATCTTCTGCCAGACAGCGAACTCTTCAATGGCCGGGAGCCAGGTATAGTTTTCTTTGCCACCGTTTGAGTGATTGCTACGAATATCTACCCAGCTCCTCTTAAAAATAATCATCAGTGGGCACAGATGACAGCTGGCTTCTCCTGTTGAGATAAAGCAGATCTTATGTGGTGCCCTCAAAAGAAATTTAGAATGCAGTTTCCAGTGGCATGTTGAAAATGGTAGTCAGGCCATAGATAGAGTGCACTTACGATTTTATTAAGAAGTAACATCCATCCTAATGACACATTTCTAGGTCTGAACCTTTCTCTTCAGTGGTGCATATCTGACAGAAGAGACTAGAAGAACTCAAACTGAACATGCTGGGATGGAAGTAGTGGTTTCAGTTATTGCTGGGAATGGAATACCGGTTCTTTTTCTTCTGGTTTGTCCATATTTTCTATACTGTATGTTATTTTCTAGAATATAAGTACGATTTTTACTTTAAGTACAGTAGGCGATTAAAGATGGCGTTGTAACTCAGAAGCCTTCTCCCTTTCTCCCTCCCTGCTGGAGAGAGTGGCCAGGCGTGCTCAGGCTGGACAACCATGAGTGCTCCCAGGGACCCCCGGCTGCAGAAGTCCATGGCTGGACCTCAGCTGTCTTCTGTTGGACTTGGCTGTTGGCTTGTCCATAGGGGCCCTTCCCTGAGCTTCCTTCGTTTCCATGCTGCTGTTAGTGCTACTGACTCAGAATTGAGCCTGGAACTTTCCTCACGTTAGTCATGTGGGCCAACTTTGAAAGAAGCATTTCACCTGCAGCATTTAATGGAGACATTGCTGTTTGAGCCTTGAGTGCATTTTAGAGTAGATATCCGTGGGCTGGTCTGCTACCTTACTGGCTGTGTTATTATCTGTTACTAGGACAAAATGTATTTTCAGTTCCCTGCAGTGAACTTCCAAACATAGTTTTGGAATACGAGCCATAAACTGTTTTAAAAGTCTTCTATGTATCTGGCTTTGAAATAGGTGCTGTTTCAATCCCGGCCAAATAACAGGGTTGGAATAGGACTGAACTTTCTGTAAAGTAGGCTGGCAAAATTCTTGTTTCCCAGTAACTTGCACAGGTTTTGGCAATTGCATGTGATGGGACTGGCAGAAATGCCTGGCGGTTGTTGGGGCTTGGTTTGGGGAGGGAGAGTGGTTGGGGAGTAGAAGGGAGTTGAGTAGTGGGTGAGTCCTGGCAGGAAGTAGAGCTCATTCAGGAATTGGGGTCTGTGGCAGGCCATCCCAGGGGCCAGGCAGAACTGGACACAGATAGGGAGGGGAAAGAGAAGGTAGAGAGAGACAGGAGCATTCGATGTAGATAACTTTCCCTCTTAAATTATTTTATCATGGAAAATTTCAAGCATGTACATTACCCAGCTCTGACAATTATTGACATCCTGCTGTTCTCATTTCTTCTTTACCTCTATCCATTCCCTACCTCATACTTGATTATTCTTTTTATTTTTTTATTTTTATATTTATTTAGAGATGGAGTCTCACTCTGTCACCGAGGCTGGAGTGCAGTGGCGTGATCTCGGCTCACTGAAACCTCCATCTCCCAAGTTCAAGCGATTCTCTTCCGTCAGCTTCCTGAGTAGCTGGGATTACAGGCATACGCCACCACACCCAGCTAATTTTTGTATTTTCAGTAGAGATTGGGTTTCGCCATGTTGGCCAGGATGGTCTCGAACTCCTGACCTCAGGTGATCCACCCGCCTTGGCCTCCCAAAGTGCTTGGATTTCAGGCGTGGGCCACTGCACCCGGCCAATTATTCTTTTTAAACATATTAAATGTAAAATGTATAGGCATTGTGATATACAAATCTCAGCTGTACAACTTTAAAAAATGACTAAACCTGTCTAATGCAACCCCCATTGCAATATAGAGAACATTTCTGTTTTTCCAGAAAGTTTCATCATGTCCCCTCTCCCTCAATCCTACCTTTACCCCTATAAGGCTATGACTGATCTGCTGTCATCTCTGTAGATTAGATCTGCCTTTCCTAGAGCTTCATCTAAATGGTCTCATACAATATGTATTCTTTGGTGTCTGGCTTTGTTCACTCAGCATGATGATTTTGAGATTCGTCCATACAGTTATATGTATCTGTAGTTTGTTCCTTTCTAATATTATACAATTTTATTGTAAGAATATACCGGTTAGTTTAGGCATTCTCCTATTGATGAACGTTTGGGTTGCTTCTAGTTTGGAGTTGTTAACAACCAAAGCAGCTCTGAACATTTGCAATTTGCAAGTCTTTGTGACTTTTTGTCGACCAGTGTTTTTATTCCTCTTGAGTAAATACCTATGAGTAGAATGGCTGGATCAAAGGGTTAAGTGTGTGTTGAAGTATATCAGAAACTTCCAACCCTTTTTCTGAAGTGGTTGTACCATTTTATATTCTTAGCACCAATGTGTGACAGTTGCAGTGGCTTCACATCGTCACCAACACTGTATTACCAATCGTGTCAATTGTGGTTCTTCTCATAAGGGTTGTGGTGGTTTCTCCTCATGGTTTTAATTTGCCTTTCCCTCATGATTAATGATGTTGAGTACTTCTCCATGTGCTTTTTGGACATGCAGATATCTTCCTTTGTGAGGTGTCCATTCTAGCCATTGACCCATTTAATTGGGTTGTCTGTCATCTTATTATTGAATTATGAGAGGTTTTTATGTTTTGGATTTAAGTGCTTTGTCATATATTTTGTGAATATTTGCTCCCAGACTGTGGCTAGCTTCTCCATGTACATAATGGTGGCTTTTGATGAGCAGAAGCTCTTCGTTTTGATGAAGTCTAATCTAGAATATTATTCTTTTATGGTTGCCTGCTCTATCTTGCCTAAGGAACCTTCCAGGTTGCAGTTGTGCAGGAACTCTTTTATGTGTTCTTCCAAAAACTTTGTTTCGGCTTTTACATTTAGATCTGTGATTCATCTCAAATGAAGTTTGACACAGTTCTTCTTGACAAACCGAGCCTGATGCCTTGAACACGTGGGATGCCAGTCTTGCCCCACGATGAGTGCCCCCAGGCACTTTGAGTCCAGAAGGCAGGACCACTACTGCCTCCTTTTCGTCTCATTATCCAGGAAAGTACAGGAAGTGCAGGTTATCCTTGATGCAGTGGCCTTTCTGCCTTCCAGAGCAAAAACTCCCACCAGAGACCTGTAATGAAACCTTCTAAACATGTCTTCTATCATTGTGTCACACTGGCCCTGGTGATACAGGTGGTGACGGAGAAAGACCATTTGCTTTATAGGTCTGAGTTTGGATTTCTATCTTCCCGTTTATTGGCTGTGTGAGCCTGGATAACTTACTTAATATCTCTGAGCCTCATTTAAAAAGATCCCTGTGTAGAGATTCAAAGTCTGTGCCTTGAACTTAGTAAGTGTTCAGTAAATGTCAGCACCCTCCCCCACCTGCACCACTCCCCTTGACCCCCATCAGTAAACATACCAGAACCCCAGTGTAGAATGAAATGTGCTTTGTGAAATAATAAATTGCTGAAACCCGGTGTGTGAACTTTTTCACAAAGTATTAAGTTAATGTTTCCATAATTTAAACTAGTTTATTGGAATAACTACGTTAGGAAATATATGATATATGCCAAAGCTTGCTTTTATGTTTAAATTAATGGTATCGATCAGTATACATTTCCATTTATCACATTTCACTTGTTAGTATATATTCTTTTTATACATTATTTAAAAGCAGCAAAGTTATTTAGTTAAATAAAAAATGCAGGGCTCAGATCCCTTGGGCAGTTATCATGTAGTGGGGTTGCTTTATATGCCTGCAGGTTGTAAGGAAAGTTTTCAAAATTCTGAGGTTGAAGATTGCATCCTAACCCCATTCCTTGTCCTGTGCAGAGGAACTCAAACTTGTGCCACTTGATTTTGAGGTGTTTTGTCATGTAGTACTAGTGATCAGAATATAATAAAATATCTCTGCATCTTATCGACAATGCTTACTAATGCACCAGGATATCCTAATGCCAGCCATGTCGCATCAGCCCAGTTCTAGCCATACAAGATACCTTGTATGGCCATTAATATTGAGAGTAAAAGAAATGTAGAATAAATGGGACAAAAAGGAAATGAAAATTGTTGATATTGTAAAAGTGCTTCATTGGTCTCCAGTAAATCCCACCAAATATTTTGGTTGAGCTGGAAGCAAAGACCATTTTGATGTTCACAATGATTGTCATTGGCTCTCACAAGGCTAAAGTTTTAAGACTTGTTAGATGAGTTTATTTTAAAAATGTGTTATCTGGGCCAGGTGTGGTAGCTCATGCCTGTAATCCCAGCCCTTTGGGAGGCTGAGGCGGGCGGATCACTTGAGGTCACGAGTTTGAGACCAGCCTAACTGCCATGATGAAACCCCATCTCTACTAAAAATACAAAAATTAGCCAGGCGTGGTGGTGCATGCCTGTAATCCCAGCTGCTCGGGAGGCTGAGGCAGGAGAATCGCTTGAACGTGGGAGGCAGAGGTTGCAGTGAGCCGAGATCATGCCACTGCACTCCAGCCTGGGCAACAGAGTGAGATTCCATCTCAAAAAAAAAAAAACAAAAAAGTATTATCTATCCTGAGAATGAGAATACTGCATCCAATGTGCTTATCATTGCTAAGAAGCAAATAGATAAGTTTTTGTAAAGCACTCTCTGGCTATGGAGTGCTTGATGCAGATCATAAACTCTGCACATCCCTTCTCAAAGGACCACCTACGAAAAAGGAAATTGGTACATGAAAAAAAGGAAATTAGAAGGGGCAAGTTCCAAGCAACATGGCCCCTGTATCTAGCAATGAGTCACCACTCCCACAGGCTATGGGGACAGATACTGCTGAGGAAGCGTAGGGGACAGATACTGCTGAGGAAACGTAGAGCACAGAATGGGTGAAATCAGCAGCCAGGCAGAAGTCCGGATGCTTAGTGATGATCTTTAAGGAGCTGTTGATTTTGTTAAGGAAAGAGTGTATTATTGTGGGAGGAGTATATGTAAAAGCGATGGTTCTCTCGAGCCGGCTGACATTCATTTTAACGAGACCTAATTAAGAAATGCAGGGGCTACTTACTGTGATTTTTGTCACAGTAACAGGAAAGCTCAGCGGTGCCCTTGTCAGGGTCTGCAGCGTGTGGCTGGAGTACATCAAACTCTGCACCACTCTAGAATTGCGCACAGTTTGAAGGTGATGTGTGACACAGACCTTTTGAAAGAAGACGTTGCTATCTGCTGGTCAGAAAAGGCTTCTCAGAATGTGTCTCCAAAAATTTTGCTACAGAGAGTCATGTTAAAGCGTTCCCTTTAGAAAAGGGTTGAGGAAAGCTGAAGAGGAATCTTCAGATGACGAAGATGAAAATAATGGGATGGTGGCCAGGCGTGGTGGCTCAAGCCTGTAATCCCAGCACTTTGGGGGGCCGAGGCAGGTGGATCACTTGAGGTCAGGAGTTCAAGACCAGTCTGCCCAACATGGCGAAACCCTGTCTCTACTAAAAATACAAAAATTAGCCTGGCGTGGTGGTGCACACCTGTAGTCCCAGCTACTCAGGAAGCTAAGGCACAAGAATCACTTGAACCTGGGAGATGGAGGTTGCAGTGAGCTGAGATCATGCCACTGCACTCCAGCCTGGGCAACAGAGCAAGACTCCATCTCAAAAAAAAAAATTGGGGTGATGTGTTCACTGGCTGCCAGGGAACCCAGAGTTGGAACTGTGAAGGGTGTGACAGCAAGGATGATGACAATGATATCAATACCCATGTATTTTTATTTTTTTAGAGATGGGGTCTCACTCTGTCACCTAAGCTGGAGTGCAGTGGCACAATCATAGCTCACTGCAGTTTCAAAGTCCTGGGCTCAAGCGATCCTCTTGCCTCAGCCTCCTAAGTAACAATATTGATAGCATTTAAAGTGATGAATGCAGTCTAGTTTGCAGTATCATGCTGCATATTTTTCTGTATTGTCAGATGGAAGAACAATATGTATTTGCAAAAGATAAAGTGGCTTAACTCATGCTATAATGTATATTGCAAATATTTCACTTTGAGTGGTCTCAAATTAAGCCCATTGAGCCCATTCACCTCAGTGAGTAAAACGTAGTTGGCATATATGTGCTGTATTTCTTTTGGAAAAACTGGTAGTGGACACATCTCAATCACACTTACATAGTTTAAAAAAAAAAAAAAGATTTACTTTCAGTCATTCTTACAAAAAAATTTGATACTGGGAAGCAAAAGATAGGCCAGGTAGTTTCCTGATGTCCTCACGCCTCCCCTCCTTCCTCCTAGTTAAAACTCGATCCCCCAGGCAACGAGTACCACTCACTATGACACTTGGTAAGGACTTGCTGATGTCCTAACACTGAATTGGTATATTGGCTCCTTCTTATGAGATTGGAAAATAAGATTTAAGTGACACTTCAAGCTGGGTGCGGTGGCTCATGCCTGTAATCCCAGCACTTTGGGAGGCCGAGGTGGGCAGATCACTTGAGGTCAGGAGCTGAAGACCAGCCTGGCCAACATGGGGAAACCCCGTGTCTACTAAAAATACAAAAATTAGCCAGGCATGGTGGTGCATGCCTATAATCCCAGCTACTCAGGAGGCTGAGGCAGGAGAATCACTTGAACCCAGGAGGTGGAGGTTGCAGTGAGCCAAGATTGCACCACTGCACTCCAGCCTGGGCGACAGAGCAAGACTCCATCTCAAAACAAACAAACAAACAAAACACTTCACAACTTTCTTCATTGACTTGACCTGAGTATGTTGGAAATAAGCAGCAGTGGATAAGTAAGATCTAAATTATGGTAGGAGTTAGGAGAGGTGCCTTCTGTCCAGTATATCTGGGCTTTTTTTTTTTTTTTTTTTTTTTAAAGGTAGCTTTTAGGTAGCTAGTGTTGTCATATGTCCAATCCAATTTTTGTTTTGAAGTCTTTGGCCAAAAACTTATTCTGAAGTCTAGCGCTTTTCATTTTGACAAAGCCAGTCTTACTTACTTTCATAATTTCTTTTTTTTCTGCAGGGAGTTAGATAGACTTAAGGATAACCTGGTATATATTTAAAGACTGGTATGAGCCAGTACAGTCACAGAATTACTATATGGTAAATCATTTGCCATCATATCACTTTGTTGACTAATGCTTTGCTTCAGAAATCAGATACTTTTAAACCACACTAGAAAATTATAGTTTTATGTATTACCCATAAAACATTTAGCAAAAATAGTATTCAAGATAGTGTTCAAAAGTTTTCAACGAACTAAAGTCCTATGCATCATCTTTCTTATTTAACACTAGCATGTTTCAAGGTCCTTGTAATTGACCTCCTGCTTGAGGTCATTGTAACTGGTTTTTAAATTACACTTTCCTGCTAAGCATAGATTTCAACTGGAACCTTGGCTTTTTGCAATCCTTGATGTAGTATCTCTCTCCCTCCTCCTCTCTCTCTCTCTTAAAAAGACAGAGTCTCATTATGTTGCCCAGACTGGACTTGAACTCCTAGGTTCAAGTGCTCCTCTTGCCTCAGCCTCCAGAGTAGCTGGGACTTCAGGCACACGCCACCATTCCTGGTATCACTTCTTAAAGTTTGCTAAACCAAGATAGGTAGGGTGGGTGTGTGTGCCTGCCTCAGGGTCAGAAAAGATGGTTTATATGATATGTGTTTTTTTTTTCCCTGAAGCTGGCCTGCGTCAGTAGGAACTGAAAGGTAATGGTTGCTAGGAGCACAGGGTGTATTTGGGAATGAAAATCTGAATTTTATCTCTTCCTTTTTATCTGTGATCTTTTTGCTTAAGATTTAGCCTGATATATAAATTTGTTTTGCCCCCAGGTAGCTCAGTTTTACACAGTGTGTCAGGAATGTACTAAGCCTCATGAGGGCATCGGGGAACACAGGACTTGGGTTTGGAAAAGCTGATTTTGAGCCCTGACTTGTTCATGCTGTACTTGAGCGACCTTGGGTGAGTCTGTTAACCTCTTTGCACTTCATTTTTCTACCTGCTTAGTGAAGCCAGTGCTTGCCCTGCCTGCCTGCTGGGGTTCTGAAATTCAACTGAGAAGTCTGTGGAAGTGTTTTGTAAATGGCAAAGCGTGTGACCACGGTGATGATGAAAGGTTTTAGGTAACTGGTGCTCTCTTTAGGGATAAAGCCCTTTTTTCTTTGTATAGAATAAAAGTTCCAATCTGGTGTTTTATTACAATTAACAATTTATAAATCAGATGCTAAATTCGTGTTTTAGGAATTCTGAAAATAAGCCAGTTGCATACTGTTTTGGTATAAATCCTCAAAGTGAACTTAGTCTACTGGCCTGAGTGACAAATGTCAGGCAAAAATTCCAACTTTAGATTCGAGGCAGTTTTCCTATTGAACATGAATTGCTCAGAATTTTTTTTTTTTTTTGAGTAGCAGTATTAATATGTCCTGTTTTCATTGACAGTGAAAAGTCTCTCCCAATCCTTGGTAGGCCGGTGGGTCCCAGCACAGAATGTTGAGAAGGCAAAGAAGGGAGGACTTCATGTCACTTCATCAAAATGGAATCTTGGCAACAAGTTCCTCTGCCACGTTCAAGGTTGCCTGTGAAAAATGGGCTGCGTGACTTCGGGACTACTGTCCCTATCCTCCCTTCTGCCCCGTTCCGCTATTCCCCTTTGTCTGTTTCTATTTGCTTCCTTGCCTTTATTAACTAATTATAACAGTCACCATGGCCTTGGAATTAATATCTATGTTGCTACTTTTTCATAGCATCACTATGAAACATGTAATTTTTAAAAAAATCTTTTGAGACAGAGTTTCGCTCTTGTCATCCAGGCTGGGGTACAGTGGTGCAACCTTGGCTCACTGCATCCGCCTCCTCCCAGGTTCAAGTGATTCTCCTGCCTCAGCCTCCTGAGTAGCTGGGATTACAGGCGCCCACCCCACACCCAGCTAATTTTTTGTATTTTTAGTAGAGACGGGATTTCACCACGTTGGGTAGGCTGGTCTCAAACTACTGACCTGAGGTGATCCACCCACCTCCACCTCCCAAAGTGCTGGGATTACAGGCGTGAGCCACCGCGCCCGGCCTGAAACATATAATTTTTAATGTAGATAAGTAAGAGTCCAGGAAGCAATCCTATAGGCAGAATGTCTAATTTACTCAGCTGCAGTGGCGCGTTGTCTTGACTCTAAGCAAATGTCTTTGGGGAGTGGAATTACCCATTTGAGAGAAATTGATGAGGCTGGGTTGTAGAGTGTTTCCTCAGTATAGACGTGCGTCCTTTCATTAGTAGATGACCTCTAAAGGGTAAATTTGACTCTGAGAGTCTCCTGCTAAAAAACTCTCTTGATTATTTAAAAATATTTTTAGGTGAGACATTGATATTATGGTTATTTTTTTCTTTGAGTTCTCATCTTTTAGTGATATATCCTGAAATATTGGGGGATAAAACAACGTGGTGTCTGGTGGGATTTATTTTAAAATAACACAGGGAGGGAGGGGTGGACATTGCGGATGGTAGTAAAGATGAAACAAAGCCGGCCTTGAGTTGATCGTTGTTGAGGTGGGAGGTATGGAGGTTTCATTATACTATTCTGTCTACTTTTTATGTATATTTGTAGTTCTGCATAATAAAAAGTTTTAAAGAGGCCAGGAGCAGTGGCTCACAGCTGTAATCCTAGCACTCTAAGAGGCCGAGGTGGGAGGATTGCCTGAGCCCAGGAGTTCAAGACCACCCTGGGCAACAGAGTGAGACCCCATCTCTGTTAAAAAAAAAAAAAAAAAGTAGCCAGGTGCAGTGGCTAACGCCTGTAATCCCAGCACTTTGGGAGGCTGAGGTGGGCAGATCGCTTGAGGTCAGGAGTTTGAGACCAGCCTGGCCAACGTGGTGAAACCCCATCTCTGCTAAAAATACGACAAAATTAGCCGGGCATGGTGGCACATGCCTGTAGTCCCAGCTACTCTGGAGGCCAAGGCACAAGAATAGCTTGAGCCTGGGAGGTGGAGGTTGCAGTGAGCCGAGATCGTACCCGTGCATTTTTGAGACTCTGTCTCAAAAATAAATAAGTAAAAAAAAAAGTTAGAAAACCCAACCATAGGTTTCCCATTGCCTCAAGGAAGGTCCAGCCCTCCCCCTCCAGGCTCGTTTTCTGGGGTATTCTGGCCCCAGGAAGTGATATGTGGGTGGCCTTCACACTTACACCCTGGCTTGCTGCTGGCCCCTTGCACTAGCTGGCTTCTGTTAATGCACCGCTCTTTCCTTCCCTTTGATCCCCCACATCCTCATCCCATTTGCCTGCCTGACTCTTACAGAGCCTCAGGTCGTGGACAGTATCCCTTCCTCCAGGCATTCTGTGATTGCCCTCCGCTCAGGTGTGGATTATGTGCCCTCCTGGGGGTGCTCTGTTCACTGTTTCCCTTATTTTGGCTGCCCTCATGGTGATCCTAACCATCCCCTTCCTTCTGGTTACCCACATTGTATTGTAGTTGGTTTTTTCTTTTGAGGAAAGTGATTATGCCCTGTTGACACTTCTATCCCTGGCACCCATCAGAATCCTGCCATACAGCAGGCAATCCATAAATAAGAGAATAAAGGGCCCACTCTGGGGCTTAGTGGCACTTGGCCTCAGGTTCCCAGCGCCTCTCTACAGAGCTAGCGGTGTCTGGTGCTGATATGCTGCCTGCCTGCCTTCATGTTTCTTCACGCCCTTGTTCAACTGGCCTCTGTTGTGTCCCATCGGGATTTTGAGTGACTTTCTAGAAGTCACAGCAGTGCGAGCATGAGTTTGGACACTACATTCCTATATCTCCACTGCACATGGTAAGGAAGCTCCCATCAAACCTGGAACTCTTACATCCTCTAGAATGTTTTGAGTTTTAAAACGGTGCCCCATACTACTAAGCGTAATTTAAACATGCTCATTATTCATGTAATAAGTTGCTCCTCTGTTTTGAATAGGTCTCTATTACAGGGTGCAACTCCAGGGTGCATTTTATTTTATTTTTTTAGTTTATGAGACAAGGTCTTACTCTGTCACTTAGGCTGGAGAGCAGTGGCATGATCACAGCTCACTGCAACCTCGACCTCCCAGTCTCAAGCCATCCACCCACCTTAGCCTCCTGAATAACTGGGACTACAGGCACGCACCACCACACCCGGCTAATTTTTTGTATTTTTTATAGAGATGGGGTTTCGCCATGTTGTCCAGGCTGTTCTCGAACTGCTGAGCTCAAGCGTTCTGCCCACCTCGGCCACCTAAAGTGTTGGGATTATAGGCATGAGCCACCACGCCCAGCCAGGGCACGTTATATGTTGTCAAGTTGATGGTAGACATGTGAGCCAGGAGCTATGACAGGACTGTTTATTGCAGCAGTGTGAAATAGGAAATGAATAAAAATCTGTCACACAACAGAATTCTATACAGAAGCGAAAACGTATGAACTGGAGCTAAACGCACAAATTGGTTGAATGCCACCAAAAAATAGCAAGCTGAAGAATACATACAATGCAATACCATTTATATGAAGTTCAAAGACATGCAAAACTGAGCAATATACTGTTAAGGAATTTGTGTATGTATGTGTATATATATGTGTGTGTGTGTGTGTATAATGCCTATACATGCCTGTACGTATTGTCTTAGTCTGTTTGGACTGCTATAACATAATGCCTGGGCATGGCTTCTAAACAACAGAAATTTATTTATTTATTTAGAGACAGAGTCTCACTCTGTTGCCCAGGCTGGAGTGCAGTGGCACGATCTGAGTTCACTGCAACCTCTGCCTCCCAGGTACAAGCGATTCTCCTGCCTTAGCCTCCCGAGTAGCTGGGATTACAGGCGCCTGCCACCACGCCCAACTAATTTTTGTATTTTTAATAGAGACGGGGTTTCACTATGTTGGACAGGCTGGTCTCGAACTCCTGACCTCAGGTGGTCCACCTGCCTTGGCCTCCCAAGGTGCTAGGACTACAGGCATGAGCCACTGCACCCAGCCAGAAATTTATTTCTCATAATTATGGAGACTAGGAAGTCCAACATCAAGGTGGCGGCAGACTCATTGTCTGGTGAGGACCTGCTTTCTAGTTCACAGACAGGACCTTCTCCCTGTGTCCTGGAATGATGAAAGAGGGAAAGCAGCTCCCCGGAGTCTCTTTTATAAGTGCACTAATCCAATTTATGAGGGCTCCATCCTCATGACCTAATCACCTCCCAAAGGCCTCATCTTCAGGTACCATCATATTAGGGGATAGGTTTCAACACATGAACCTTGAGGGGACACAAACGTTCATTCTATAGCGCACACACACGTGCGTGGAACTGATAAATACATAGATCCGGACAGAAATGCTCTCTGGGCAGGAGGGAGGAGATGTGATCAGGGAGGGGCACATGGGACCCTGAGTGCAGGTAACCCTCTGACTTGGGCTGCGCAGAAGGTACATGGTTTTTCGTTGCATTATACTTTATGCCTCATATATAAGCTAAATATATTCTTCAGATGTGTGATATGTCATAACAAAAATAACATTAAAAATCCATCAGCAAGTTCTAAGTGAGGTTACATTCCAGCACTTTGAAGAAGAAAGAGGATTAAAAAAAATTCTTACTGCATTTCTTCCACAGTTCATAGGGTAATTTTAATCAAATCATTCCTTACTTTACCTAACAGGCTGATGACAGAAATACACATTGCTATAGCTCCTCACTGGTGATCACCAGTGAGTAGATGAAGTAGACAGATCATCTCCCCTAATCCTGTCCTCTCCTTGTTCATCGCAGATGTTGCTGTGGTAGACATGAGCGATGTCTCCAGACAGCCTTCCCTCTTCTACCATCTTGGAGTCCGAGAAAGCTTTGACATGGCCAATAATGTGATCTTGTACCATGACACCGATGCCGACACTGCTCTCTCTTTGAAGGTACAGTGTATTCACCTTCTCCTGAGTACTTTGTTTTGGGAAAGCAGAATTATATGTCTAGCTGAAATGCCACAGTAGCACAGGAAGTTGGAGAAAAACAAAGACTTGCTTGTGCAATTCTTTCCTTCCCACCACAGATTCTAGTTCACACAGATGACTTCCTGGCTACTTCGTGAGCATCTGTGCTACAGTCGTACGTTTGCAGGCAACTTGGGCATTTCCGGGCTCGTTAGGGAAGTGGAGGCAAACACTCCTATTAGTTTCCATTGAAGCAAACACACTGTCCCGAATTCCTTCATGAGCAATTGGATCCAAACCTACACATAAAAATCAGTTCTGAATTCCTTCATGAGCAATTGGATCCAAACCTACACATAAAAATCAGTTCTCAACTTGGATAATAATATGAAGACATTGAACAGTTACCGAAATGGACAGAATATTTTAGTATAGACACAATTAGTCTTTGATGTTATTTTCCCCCAGTCTGAAAGCAAAGCAAAACTGAAAACGTGTGTGTTCCTGCACAACTCAATCATGGTTGAGAATTTCTAAAATGTATTTTTGCAAGTTTGAGACAAGCTTTTTTGGGTAACATAGTATTTTTTTAAAAAATGCTTACATTTGTATAGTGGAAATGTTTAACATGAGTTATTCCAAAATTCAGTGGATATTGATATTGTTGAATATTTTAGTCAGAAAATCCTGGCCTATGTTAAATCATTTTAGGAATAATGAATTAGTTTGTTTATAGCAGTGCTTCTCGGCCTTGAGTGCACTTCAGAATTACTGGGAGAGCTTGTAAATATCCCCATGCCTAGGCCCCACCCCAGATCAATTACGTCACAGTCTCAGGGATGGGGGTGGGACCAAGGCACGGAGATTTTTTTAACCTCCCAAATGTGCAACCATGGGTGAGAACCAATGGTTTGGAGAGTCAGCCTTCACAGACATCATTTCTAAAGGTTCAGTTCCCTCAGTATTAAAAATCACTGGTAGATAGTAGTACAATTTTATGCCAAAGTTGGACATTTTCATTGTGTTTCTTGAGATTTAATATTAACTAGATTTTCTGGGTTGTGTAAGGATTTGAGATTATTTCCTGGTAGAAATACCACCTGCTTGAGATGTGTAACTTGTATGTGCTAAACATCATATATACTTTACATAGATATGTACTCAGTAATTATGGCAAAATACTGTATTTTAATAAGTCATTTGTATGACAGTGAAAGAAGAAACTTTTATTAGTGTACTTTACATTGTAGAATAGTTTCCCCAGGGCTATAAACCAATGTAAATTACATTAGATAGTTAGATATTGACCTTTTCTTTTACTGATTTTCACCAAGGTAGCTATGCTTAGGAATATTTAGAACTTAGCAAGTATGAAAGATATAGATTATTAACCTATATTTTGATGAAAAACATGAAATTAGAATTTTTTTTTCAATTTAGGACAGTTTCTTCAACTGTGCCTTAGCAAAGCCCTCTGGAAAGTTCAATGGACTAGATGTTTTAATTTTTAATAATACAGAAAAATATTTCCTAAAATGGAAATGGGTAGTCAGTTATATTTAACACCAGAAGAAGCAGTTTGCACTTGTTATCAGGAAATAAAAATCTCAGAATATATAAAACATGTTTTACAGGGCAGCTGTTTAGTTATGGTGTTTTCTCCGCCCTTCCCCCCCACCACCCCCAGAAATGTTGGTGCGTAAATGAGACAGTCAAAGGCTGCCTAATTATCATACTAAATTTACTGACTAGAATTGTTGTCATTGAATTTGAACATTCCTAGACAGTTGTAGCAGGGTGTCAGGAATTCTACTACCAACACCCCTTCTGTAGGAAGGCTGACTGTGGTGTGGCCTTCACATTGATTGATTCAAGAAGTGGTTCCAGATCCGGGGATAGCACGGTGCCTTCTGGGCCCTTTCTTGCTATCGCCGACATTCTTTTCTGGGAAGGCAAGATGCAGGACACTCAGCACCCCAAACTTGAAGCTCAAAATATCTTTTGGGCAAAAGCATTGGCCCTGTTCTGGGGAAATCCTTATAAATGCCCCCTAATAGTTCCAGAGACTAACCAGTGGTGATCAATTTTCTTTGGAATATGAATGTTGCAATTCAGAGGTTCATTGTGTTTGAAGCTTTTGGAGAGGGAGGTTTCACATGATTAATTCTTGCTCTAAGGTGGGTGCTTTTATGTGATTAATTCTTACATGATTAATTTCTTTTATAGAGGGGAGTGCTGGCTAATGCTTATGGAAATTAGCTGTTTTAAAAACTATATTCATCTTTTCTTTTTCTTTTCAGGACATGGTAACTCAAAAAAACACAGTAAGTATTAACATTTTCAGAATTTTAATTCTGAAATTAAATGTAAATGTCAATTTGTAAAATGCTTGCCTGAAAATCGCCCAGGTAGCAAGATGACTTCTAATCACGCCTGTGGGTTGTGTTTCTAAGGAGGACAGCTAGAAATCTCCCTATGCCTCAACCGGCCGGCCCCAGGCCCCACTCAGCCATTGAGGCAGTGGGCCAGAAGGCAAGGCAAGGCCAGGCAAGAAAGTGTATGTTCTTCATTACCTGCTGGGACTTTGAGCTGTAACCTTCTGGGTGACTCCTTCTCAGCTGGGCCGATGTTCCATGGACCACCAGTAATCTTTTTGCTGGAGTCAATACCTCCCATACTTCCCAAGCAGAGTTTCCCTAATGATGGAGGAACGTGAACTTGTATGCCAGTTAATATGGGGCAAAAGTTTCTTGCCACAAACGGAAAAGAAGTGGGATGGAATTCTACTTCCTTCTGTCCCATTTATGTACTGAAGTCTCCTGATTTGGCTTAAAAGTTCCTGAAATTACATAGTTTTATTGCCACGTTGGTTTGAATAGTATAATGAAATCACCACCCTAAAAATGTTTTAAAAGGATCTTGGCCTTGGAAATGTTGCCAAGGTTATCCTGTACCCTTGAGTGCACTCCAAGCTGCCCATCCCTCCAGACCTATGGCATTGTGGTTTAAGAAACCGTGACCTAGACTCAGGACAGGCCCTTGGTCCCCCGCCTTACAGCCTTAGTCTCCTTCCTGCTAGCTCTTCTAGAAGGAACAGGCCTACAGACTCCCTTCCTATTCCAGTTGGAGTTCCTAGGGGAGGGAGAAAAGGGCCCAGGAGGCAAAGCTTTCCCCTGGGCACCCTCTGCAGAAGTCCCCAACCTGCAGCTTGGGGGCCCAGGCTTCCCCAGGACCCTGACAGAGCTCCCCACCTGAGACAAGTTTCAGAAACAGAGCACGTGGTATAGTGCACGTGATTACTATTGGAGCATGAATTTTACAAGCAGGCCTGTAAGATAAGGCATCTCGTGGTTTTAGATTCCTTTTGGAAAAGAAATGGGATCAGGTGTGACTTTTTTTGGTCCCATTTACATGCTGATGTTGTCCACTTGTAAGAGTCTTTCCTGTTCTTCCTAGAGCTTGACTTTTTTTTTTTTTTTTTTTTTTTTCTTTGAGACAGAGTCTCGCACTGTCAGCCAGGCTGAAGTGCAGTGGTGTGATCTTGGCTCACTGCAACCTTTGCCTCCAGGGTTCAAGTGATTCTCCTGTCTCAGCCTCCTGAGTAGCTGGGATTATAGGCGCCTACCACCACGCCTGGCTAATTTTTGTACTTTTAGTAGAGACATGGTTTCCCAATGTTGGCCAGGCTGGTCTCGAACTCCTGACCTCAAGTGATCTGCCTGCCTTGGCCTCCTAAAGTGCTGAGATTACAGGCGTGAGCCACCTCACCCAGCCTTGATTTTTAAAATTACCTAATTTGTGGAGAAATGGGGAAGAAGTCGAAGGAGATTGGGCCTGAGGCCCAGGAGGTGCAGTTGTAGCCGCAGCCCTGTCTCTAAGTAACACTGGGCAGTCAGTTGTTCCACCCCTGCCTAGGCCTCAGGATCCTCAGCAATAAAATGAGAAATGTTGAACTGTGCTGTTTTGCTCATTGATACCTTCTAGCCCTCAACATCTGTAGTTCCATATTTGTTAAACAAGCAAAAAGATGTGACCTGGATTTAATGCAAGAAATGGCTATGAAATGCTGATTCCTTAAAACAGCAAGAGTTACGTTGAGGCAAGGAGCAAGGAAGACAACTCGTTTTCTTTCTCCATTCCTCACTGTTGGATGCATCAGTACTCAGAAATAGTCTCTCGTCCCGGAGACTTGGTGTCACGCTGTTACAATTCCACTACATACCTCTCTCCTGGTGCGTTCTCCCTCTTCCAAAACATCCAGGAATTCCTTAACATTCTTAGTAATTCCAAGTATACCTCGGCACTATTCTTCCTAGGTATCTGTTTGCTTTTTAGGAATAAACTTACTCTAAAGCAGCGATCCCCAACCTTTTCATCACCAGGGACTGGTTTCATGGAAGACAATTTTTCCACAGACCAGAGGTGGGGGATGGTTTCAGGATGAAACTGCTTGACCTCAGATTATCAGGCATTAGATTCTCGTAAGGAGCACGCAGCCTAGATCCCTCACATGTGCAGTTCACAATAGGGTTTGCACTCCTGTAAGAATCTAATGTCACCAATGATCTGACAGGAGGTGGAGTTCAGACAATAATGCTTGCTCACCCACCACTCACCTCCTGCTATGTGGCCTGGTTCCTAACAGGCCACTGACCGGTACTGGTCCATGGCCCCGGGGGTTGGGGACCCCTGCTCTAAAGGATTTGGCAGCTAATCTCTTTGCTATATTTGGCATTATGTTAGAATTTGGTGCCCAGTATTGGTTGTCATGCTTGGCAAGATGTGAAAATTTAGAGCACTCAGAAGACTAAAAGGATCCCAGGTGATGTGATGAGTGGAAAATTGCACTAAGAGGAAAAGCTAAAGGGAACTAAGCCTTGAGGGGTACCATTAGTAGTCATCTTCAAATGCTATCCTCTTTCTGAAAGTAAAGAGACGTTTACTTTTTCCACTCCAGATGGGATGGAAGTAGGGTAAACAGAAAAATGGTTTGGATCAGCAGAATGGACATCTTGCAACTAATGGTGATTAAACATTAAAATAGAATGTCAAAGTAACTTGGGTGGCTTCTAAGGAGAATTTGCTCAATTGTCCCCTCCATGTGGATTGGGGTGACCCTGGAATCAGACACCTGGATCATACGACCCCAGAGATTCCAAGAGAGAATCTGATGGAATTGTGGGTTTGTGATCATTTTGGAAAGATTTTGATTAACACACACACACACACTCATAGTTAGTGAACAGTGAAGTCTTATAAATAAGGGGTACGAATTAGATGCCACACCCTGAACATGTAGCCAGATGTTTGAAATGATTTATGAATATGTGAAAACCAAGATGCTTTGAGATCTCTTTTCAAGGAGTCATTTGATATTTCTAAAATTGTACTTTTACCCAGAAAGGGAGATGGAAAAATTAAAAATAATAAAATAATAATAACAAAAATAAAATTGTGCTTGATGATGTATTGAATTCAGCTTTATGTGGCAGCAAAGTGGGCACATTTATCTCCATTTCTTTTTTTTTTTTTTTTTTTGAAATGGAGTCTTGCCCTGTAGCCCAGGCTGGAGTGCAGTGGCATGATCTTGGCTCACTGCAACTCACCCTGTAGCCCAGGCTGGAGTGCAGTGGCATGATCTTGGCTTACTGCAACCTCTGCCTCCCAGGTTTGAGTGATTCTCCTGCCTCAGCCTCCCGAGTACCTGGGAATACAGGCATGTGCCACCATGACCGGCTAATTTTTGTATTTTTTTTTTTTAGTAGAGACAGGGTTTCACCATGTTGGCCAGGCTGGTCTCAAACTCCTGGCCTCAGATGATCCACCTGCGTTGGCCTCCCAAAGTGCTGGGATTACAGGTCACGTTGCCTGGCCATTTGTCTCCATTTCTAGGAGCAGTTGCTTTGCAGGGATGCCGAGGCCAGGAAGCCAAACTCCAGACTTCAGGGTGGACCACCTGCAGCTCTTCTGGGTTTCTTTGCTCTTTGGAAACATGGTATCACCTTTTGTGTTCACCTCTTTTTCAGATGATGCTCATATTCTTGTGTTCTGGTTTTGTTTTGTTTTTTTGAAATGCTTTATGTAGGTATAATTTACATACCACAAAATGTACCTAGTTTAAGCACACACAATTCAATGATTTTTAATAAATGACATAATTGTGCAGCCAGTTGTGGGTTGTGTACTGCAGTCTAGTTTTAGAGCATTTCCCTGACCCCAAAATGCTTATTTGCAGACAATCTCTCTTCCCACACCCAGCCCCAGGCAAGAACTAATCTGCTTTTTGTCTTATAGACTTGCCTTTTCAAGACTTCTCATGTGAAAGGAACCATACAATATGTGATCTTTTGCATCTGGCTTCTATCACTTAGGATGATGTTTTCGAAGATCATCCTTAATGCACTAGGATCATGGATGCATGGATCAGTAGTTCTTTCCTTTTTATTACTG
Source organism: Pan paniscus (assembly GCF_029289425.2). NCBI lineage: Eukaryota > Metazoa > Chordata > Mammalia > Primates > Hominidae > Pan > Pan paniscus. The sequence continues at coordinate 21,281,294 of NC_073272.2, read as the reverse complement.
AATGGTATTCTACTGTATAGATATTCCACATTTTATCCATTCCCTAGTAGATGGATTTTTGGATCGTTTCTACTTTCTGGCTATTATGAATAATACCACTGTGAATATTCGAGTGCAAATCTTTGTGTGGGCACATGTTTTTATTCCTCTTGGATACATACCTAGGAATGGAATTGCCAAGTCATATGGTAAATATAGGCTTTTTTTTTTTGAGCTGGAATCTCACTCTGTCGCCCAGGCTGGAGTGCAATGGCGCGATTTCGGCTCACGGCAACTTCTGTCTCCCGGGTTCAAGTGATTCTCCTGCCTCAGCCTCCTGAGTAGCTGGGATTATAGGCGCCCACCACCACGCCTGGCTAATTTTTTTTTTGTATTTTTAGTAGAGATGCGATTTCATCATATTGGACAGGCTGATCTCGAACTCCTGACCTCAAGTGATCCACCTGCCTCAGCCTCCCAAAGTGCTGGGATTACAGGTGTGAGCCACCGTGCCTGGCTGGTAAATATACCTTTAATTTCTTAAGAAACTGTCAAAACAATTCCAAAGTGGCTGTACCATTTTACATTTCCACCAGCAGTGAGAGGTCCAGTATCTTCACATCCTTGCCAATACTTGATATCATCTGTCTTTTTATTATAGCCATTCTAGTGAGTATGAACTGATACCTGAGTGTAGTTTTAGTTTGCATTTCCCTAGTGGTTAATAATGTTGAGCATCTTTTCATGTGCTGATTAGTCATTCATAGTCTTCTTTGGTGAAATGTCTGTTCAAATCTTTTGCCCGTTTAAAATTGGGCTGTGTTCTTATTACGAAGCTGTGTAAGAGTTCTCTATACATTTTGGAAGCAAGGCCCTTATTAGAGGTTTTATCAATTATTTCTTTTATGGCTCGTGCTTTTGGTATATCTGTGAACTCTTAGCCCAAACCAAGGTCATGAAGTATGACTCCTATGTTTTCTTTTAGAAGTTTTATAGTTTTAGCTCTTACATTTAGGTCTCTGATCCATTTTGAGTTAATTTTTTTGTCTGCTGTGAGGTAGATGTCCAACTTCATTCTTTCTCATTTGGATCCCTAGTTGTCCCAGCACTGTTTCTTAGAAAAAAAAAAAAACTATCTTGTCATCTTTGAATCATCTTTCCACCCTCGTCAAAATCAATTGACTGTATACGTAAGGGTTTATTTTTGGACTCTCAATTATACTCCATTGACATATGTGTCTACTCTTATGCTAATACCACACTGGTTTAAAACTTTTTTTTTTTTTTTTTTTTTTTTTTTGAGACAAGTTCTCGCTCTGTCACCCAGGCTGGAGTACAGTGGTGCAATCATGGCTCATTACAGCCTTGACTTCCCCTGGCTCAGGTACTCCTTCCACCTCAACCTCCCGAGTGCCTGGAATTATAGGTGCGCACCACCACGCCCAGCTAATTTTTTAATTTTTTGTAGAGGTGGGGTTTTGCCATGTTGCCCAGGCTGGTCTCAAACTCCTGGGCTCGAGCAGTCTGCCCACCTCAGCCTCCCAAAGTGCTGAGATTACAGGCATGAGCCACCATACCCAGCCCTTTTTTTTTTTTTTTTTTTTTTTTGGGACAGAGTTTCACTCCAGCCCAGGCTGGAGTGCAATGGCGTGATCTCCGCTCACTGCAACCTCTGCCTCCCGGGTTCAAGCAATTCTCCTGCCTCAGCCTCCTGAGTAGCTGGGATCACAGGTGCCCGCTACCACGCACGGCTAATTTTTTTTTTTTTTTTTTTTAAGTAGAGACCGGGTTTTGCAGTGTTGGCCAGGCTGATCTCGAACTCCTGACCTCAGGTGATCCACCTGCCTTGGCCTCCAAAAGTGCTGGAATTACAGGCACAAGCCACCGTGCCTGGCCCGCACCCGGCCCTTTTTAAAAAATTTATTTTTGTTTTTTGTTTTGTTTTGAGACAGGGTCTTACTCTGTCACCGCAGCTGTGGTGCAGTAGTACAATCACAGCTCACTGCAGTCTGCAGTATTTTGATTACTATAGCTTTGTAGTAATTTTTGAAATTTGGCAGTGCGAATCCTCTAACTTTGTTCTTTTTCAACATTGTTTTGGCCATTTGGGGCCTCTCAAAGTTCCATATGAATTTGAGGATCAGCTTTTCCATTTCTGGAGAAAAAAAAAGCCATTGAATATTGATAAGGATTGCATTGTATCTGTAGATTGCTTGGCTGGTATTGACATCTTAATAGTTTTAAGTCTACTAATCTGTGAATGTGGGATGTCTTTCCATTTATTTAGGTCTTCTTTAATTTATTTCAGCAATATTTTGTAGTTTTCCATGTACAGGTCTTTCACTTTCTTGGTTACACTTACTCCTGTGTATTTTATTCTTTTGGATACTCTTGCGAATGGAATTGTTTTCTTAATTTCTTTTTCAGGGTTGACTTTAAAAAAACACCTGTCACAAAAATCTTCAACACTACATTTCACTTCATATTTCAGTATTTGATTGAGTTGAAAATGTAATTGACTTTTTGGTCAGAGTTCTATACAAATGGCTTCTGGTTTTTCCTGTATTTTCATCCATTTTAATTCTTACACTATTTTATACTGCTTTGGAGATGACAGAGATAGGCACTTTCTGCAGTTTATCACTTTAGAGAAAACATGTTTATATGGTGACAGATCAAGGCTGTCTTTATGAAAGTAAAAGAGTGAAAATACAGCCAACCCCAAGGCTACTTTATCTGTTTAACCTTGGAACTTCCTAGTACTTTGCCACTAGTGTACATAGTCCATAGGCATTGCGTAGCTTCATTTGTTTTAATTTTCCTTAGCAAGGATAATCATACCTTTATACTTACAGCTTATTTTGTAGGTTGATTTCCTCTAGACTCAGACTCTGAGGCTGAGTTTAGGGTACAGGTGGTTTATTAAGGGATGCCTTTGGGATGGCTGCTGGGGAAGGGGAGTAAATGAAGCGGGACTGGCCAGAGGGAGACATGCAGCTGAGATGCAGGCTCAATGACAGCTTTGGCTGACCACATTGGGAGGGAGGTCTGGAGCTGAAATGGCCTTTCTGAGTTGTCTTGGGTTGGGATGAAATGGCCAGGTCTCTATGTTCCTCCATTTGTCCTTCATCACTAGGAATGTAGCTTGGATGAGATACTCTCTGGAACTGACACAGTTCAGAAGGGACTAACAGTAAGGGGCTGCTTCCTAACGAGCTCCCAGCAACTGGGGCAACACATCCTTCCTTGAGGTTGGGTTGGGGGGTTCTGGGTAGTATACCTGCGTATCCACCACATTATAATTATTTCATTTGAGAAATGTGTGTATGTATGTGTGTCATATATACCCCAAGACTAAGAAATACATTTCCAAGGCTTAGAGGTACTGCTATAATTTTTTTCCACTGAATTGGTGGGTAAATTACCTGAAAGCTGTGCATAGCCTTGCTAGAGAGGCACCATGGAGACAAGCACCTTCTCTGTCCCCCAGGAGAATTACTGGGAGAAAACAAGGTGTTCTACCCAACACTTGCAGAAAGAATTGTTAAAAGTACATTGGACTTTATTTTCATTTGTCATGTCCTAAAGCCAGAGTTCACAGTTGTTTTTTTAAAAAGCAGAGTTAAATTTCCAAGCTAAGATCACATTATTAAAAAAAAAAACACACACCTTATTAAAAAACACGTTATTAAAAAACTAATCTGGTTCTTGACCTCTGGTTTAGGTGATTTTTTTTTTCTGGAGAGCCAGTGAGATTTAAGAGAAACTCATTGTTGCCATTAAAATGGTTATCTTTATAATCCAAATAAATTAGAAATTCTTTGAAAAACAGACACTGGCAATATTGGAGACAGTGTCTTCAATACTCGAAGTCTCTCCTCTGGCTTAGGAACATGTGTAGGTCTCGGTCAGGGTAACAATTTCTCCTGTTTTTTTCCTCTTGCCATTCTCAGGTGTTCAGTTTCCTATGGCTTAGGACTCAAAATGATCAAAGATGATATGGATTGCTTAGGGACGCTTTGGTAGAAAGACAATTAAGTTTCTTTTCTCTTTTCTGTATCCTTTGGATTTTCTGAGTTCAAAAGATTTCTAGTACTTTTATTAGCAAAGACTCAATTTCAAACAAGAAAGCTACATCTCATAATAGGGAGAATTTTATTTTACACACAGAACATGAATTACGTAAAAATCTCAGTTGGTTCTTTCTCTCTCCCTCCCTCTTTCTCTCTCCCCCTCCTTCCCTCTCTCTCTCTCTCCCCCTTCCCCTCCCCGCTCTTTCCCCCCTCTCTCCCCCTGTCTCTCCCCCCTCCCCCCTCTCCCCCTCTCCCCTCTCTCTCCCCCATCTCTCCCCCCTCTCTCCCCCCTCTCTCCCCTCTCTCCCCTCTCTCTCCCCTCTCTCTCCCCCCTCTCTCCCCTCTCTCCCCTCTCTCCCCCCTCCCCCCCCTCCCCCTCTCCCCCTCTCCCCCTCTCCCCCTCTCCCCCTCTCCCCCTCTCCCCCCTCTCCCCCTCTCCCCCTCTCCCCCCTCTCCCCCCTCTCCCCCCTCTCCCCCCTCTCCCCCTCTCCCCCTCTCCCCCTCTCCCCCTCCCCCCTCCCCCCTCCCCCCTCCCCCCCTCCCCCCTCTCCCCCTCTCCCCCTCTCCCCATCTCCCCCTCCCCCCTCTCCCCCCTCTCCCCCTCCCCCTCTCTCCCCCCTCTCCCCCTCCCCCTCTCTCCCCCCTCTCCCCCTCCCCCTCTCTCCCCCCTCTCCCCCTCCCCCTCTCTCCCCCCTCTCCCCCTCCCCCTCTCTCCCCCCTCCCCCTCTCTCCCCCTCTCCCCCTCTCTCCCCCTCTCTCCCCCTCTCTCCCTCCTCTCTCCCCCTCTCTCCCTCCTCTCTCCCCCTCTCTCCCCCTCTCTCCCTCCTCTCTCCCCCTCTCTCCCCCCTCTCTCCCCCCTCTCTCCCCCCTCTCTCCCCCCTCTCTCCCCCCTCTCTCCCCCTCTCTCCCCCCTCTCTCCCCCCTCTCCCCCCCTCTCCCCCCCTCTCCCCCCTCTCTCCCCCTCTCTCCCCCTCTCTCCCCCTCTCTCCCCCTCTCTCCCCCCTCTCTCCCCCTCTCTCCCCCCTCTCTCCCCCTCTCTCCCCCCTCTCTCCCCCTCTCTCCCCCTCCCCCCTCTCCCCTCTCCCCCCTCTCTTCCCCCCCTCTCCCCCCTCTCCCCCCCTCTCTTCAACTGGAGTACTCTGGGTCTGTGAACCATAAAACTTTTCTCTGCACCTCTTGAATATCATAGGGGTAATGTCAGATTTCACAGGGCCAATGTCAGAACCAAATTATTCATATTTAATTCTACCTGCCAACTGGATATGGCTTTCATATCCATGGCACCCATCTATTTTCTTTAAATCGAGACATAATTCACAGACCATAGAATTCGCCATTCACTCATCTGTTTATGTTGAGTTCTTTGTACAGCTTTATTTAAGGATATTTCAGAATTAAGCGGAAGTGGCAGTTAATGACTAGAATCCTGGGAGGACAGGGGTAGGGCCTGAGATTATCTGGCTCCGTGGTCATCTGTAGGCCAGTTGGTTAACCTGCTGGGTCTTGGTTTCTTCCTCTGTTAAATGAGATGATTTTAATGAGGTGACTTTTGAGATTTGTGCCAGCTCTGAAATAATCCTGTGACTTTGTGATGGCCATTCAGTTGTGTAAACAAAGTAAATCAACTGTCGCAACAGGTTAATTAGCACTCCATGGCACGTTTCCAGCAGGGATATCTTCGTTTACTTTTAAGTGGCACCGTATCCTGATTATCCTGTTGAAATTGTTATACAGTTTCTGAATATTTTTTTCCTCTTATGACCAGATAATTAGAGAAAAGGAGTAGTGTAGAATGCTATTTGCATTGATCTAAAAAGAAAACCACTGCATTTTTCTGGACAATGTATATATGTATGTATCTAGCTGGCTAGACAAATAATTATATCTGTTGAGCCTAAAGCTTATCTTTTTTGGAGTTGTGTCAACTTGGATTTTCTTCTACAATAAATTAACTTTGTCATACCTGGTCACATGAAATAATATAAAAAATCCATTGCCCTGTATTTGTTCATTTGCTCCCTAAATTTTCCTGGGAACAATCTTCTGTGTTTTTTCAGTTGCGGTTTTCACTAAGTATTTGTGACCCACTTGTGTTAAAAGATATAAGCTCCAAAGTATCACATTGTGCCAGCAGTTGAGATGTGCATTCTTCTGAAAGTGCTCAGAAATCAGTTCATCTTGAGTAGTGTTAAGTGGCTTTCCATCTGCCTTAGATACTTTATTTCCCTCTTCTCACTTGGCCATTTGTTGACTGATTAAATGTTTGTATCATTACAAAAGATGTTTTCTGGAAGGCCAAGCCACAAGTCTCATTATGAAGTTCGCTGGTACAAACTCAGACATATCATATTTGCTGCAAAGAATTAATTTATAAACCCTGTGCTGCTGTTGACCAGCTTTGCCACCTGCTGTGAGCCATAAATAAAAATAAGTGCTGGTGTAATGAGGGACCTTGGCTTGTATATCTTTCTTGGCCTTCTTGGACCTTTGGATGCCTTGCATGGGGTGCCTGCGGAAAAGAAGGAAAATATAGCCAACCCCAAGGCTACTTTATTAAACCTTGGAATTTTTTAGTAGTTTGCCATTAGTGTACATAGTCCACAGGTATTGCTTAGCTTCATTTGTTTTAATATTCCAGCTGCGGAGGAGCCAGCTGAGGAGCAAATCTTAGGTGTCCTTAGTTAGTGGCCATGATTGAAGCCAATGGACAATTGAGTGGAGGCTCTGACATGCTCTGCTCCTGGGCTGTCCTGAAGAATCTAGGAAGCTGTTTGCAGATGGGCCTTGCACTGTTTATTCGTGGAGAGCTTTATATGTGCAGCCCACTGAAGGAAGTCCGACATTTTAGGCCTGCAGTTAGGATGTTCTACGTGAAGCATCTAAGAGTCACGATTGGGAGTTTTTAGCCTTTTAGGGGTCACGGGACCCCTTTGCCAGTCTGGAGGAGCCTATGGGCCCTTCCCAGAATATGTTTTAAAGCAAGGGTCCTCAACCCCTGGGCCACTGACCGGGCCGCACAGCAGGAGGTGAGCAGCGAGCGAGCAAAGCTTCATCTGTATTTATAGCTGCTCCCCCATTGCTCGCATTACCGCCTGAACGCTGCCTCCTGTCAGATCAGCAGCGGCATTAGATTCTCATAGGAGCACAAACCCTATTGTGAACTACGCATGTGAGGGATCTAGTTTGTGTGCTCCTTATGAGAAACTCATGCCTGATGATCTCTCACTGTGTCCCATCATTCCCAGATGGGACCGTCTAGTTGTAGGAAAACAATCTCAGGGCTCCCGTTGATTCGACATCACAGTGAGTTGTATAATTATTTCATTATATATTACAATGTAATAATAATAGAAATAAAGTGCACAATAAATGTAATGCACTTGAATCATCCTGAAACCATCCTCCCTGCCCCTGCCCACCTGGTCCGTGGAAAAATTTTTTTCCATGAAACCAGTCCCTGGTGCCAAAAATGTTGGGGACCACTGTGTTTAAATACAAAGAATTACAAAGGAGACCCTTCATATCAAAATACAGTTATCAAAATATTTTAAAGTTATATATAATTATGTGCTTCTTTACTAATGTCTTAAATAATGAGATCAAACAGCAGATATTAAAAACCGTCATAATATTTGGAGTAGTGATGGGCATAAAAGTTATTTTGAGATCTCCGCAGGAACTGTAATGTGATATGAAAAAGTCTGTGACTCCTGTTACCAACAAAGTCTCAAGTCTACTACTAGGGTATGTTACCTACATTCCCTAAGTGAGGGAAATGTTATGTTTCAGTTGAGGGCAAATGATGGCAATGATGTAATTTTTTTCTCTTTCAAGTTCACAGACCCCCCCCCGCCCACCTCCAAGAATGACTGGATCTCAGGTTTAGAACTCCTAGTCCCTTCTAGAACTATTGCACATAGAGAATATTTGTGCAAAAAAAAATGGCCATGATTAAGCCTCTATCATCTAATGAGGCTGACACTATTATCATCTCCCTCTTAAAGATGAGAAAACTGAGGTTTAGATAGATGAGTACATTTTTCAGGGTCATCCATTTAGGATGGGATGGAGCTGGAATTCAATCCTTGGCCCTCTGAATTCTTTACTACATTGCTATGCTTGAGTTGAGATGATACTTTGTTTCTATATTGATAAAGTATTTCTTGTTCACCACACTTCACAAATGTGAAAAACAATACTATCCAGTTCAGCTGAGAGGACAAATAAATTAGCATGCCCTTATACACTGTGGGTGGGAGTGTAAATTGCTCCATCCTTTATGACAGCAGTTTAGTCAACATATATTAAGAACCTTAAATTTGTTCTAGTAATTTTACTCCTGGGAAGATATCCTTAGGAAAAGATCACAGTACAAAGATGCCATATGCAAAGATGTTCATCTCAGTGACACTTACAGTAAGGAAATTTCAAAACAAACAAAGTTAGGAATAGAAGAATGGTTAAGTATCCTATATATATTTACCAGATGGTGTATTAGGCAGGCATTTAAAATTATGGCACTTAAGACTATATAATTAAGCTTTTGTAATGAGTCCTTATTAAAAGCACCTATTATTTAATCTGAGTGATGACATAGGACAGTCTTTTCACGGTGATGATATTTGTAGTTGCTAGTAGTTCTGGAAATGCCAATTGCTAGGTCAGGAACTAAAACCTTTAGAGGAAAAATTCCTCCGCTTCCTATCCCCACGCTGTCAGAGACAAGTGGCTTTTCCTTGGGCCTCTGACTTCGCTTACTATATCAGAATCACCGTTTTGGAAATATTTGGAGAGTGTTTAGAATAGGACTTTACATATTAATGTGGTTAGCATACTGGTTCAAATACCTCTTTATGTAGGAAACTAAACTGCCTTTGTTAAATTTGTTTTAATGAGCTGGATTCTTGAGATGTTTCCACTTATAAATGTAACAACTACAAATAGCTGATCCTAGTTTGCTATTGAACATGTGTTATGGTAATCATTGTTTTCATTTTTAATTTCTGGTCTCTTGACCAACCAGAGTCTGAATGTGTTCCATCACTTGAAGATGTTTAGGTCTATTCTTCCTCTTTGTAAGAACAAAAGTACTGTACTTAAGAGCTTGTGCTTTCACTTGGAAGTCTATTAATTCCTTTTTAAAATGTAGTTGTTAGTCCCAATTTCTGCCAAATTTCTTAAACTTTCTGGAAGACTTTCTCAAAGGAAGTATTTTTACCTTCCCAAGTCTCCGGATTCCTGCTGTCTCCTCAGTCCTGTTCATTAAACTCACTCAACTGGTTTCAGAGTTCATGCATTTCTTTTCTTTCTCCTTATTTTTCTCTAACTATGGCTAAACGTTTGCTCCGTGGATCAGATCCTCTGCTGACTGGGGGGTAGACTTCATCAGTTTCTGCTGCTAGTGCTCTGCCTTCTTGAACAGTATTTCTTTTTCACCAAAGAACTTGTGATGGCATTTACCATGTTTGTCAAAATCCAGTTTTTCACACCTCATTATTTAGGATTTGATCAGAACTCTGGGGCAAAGTTTACTCTTGTAACATTTGGGAGGACTAGGTTTGCTAAAGGAATAACGTCAAGATTTCAGCAGAAATGTTTGTTTTGGAGACAGTTGTAAGACATATAACAATTCTTTACAAATAGGTTAGATTCTTGTATCTTCAATTTACCTATCTGTTACAGAAGCTCAGGGTTATTTAATTGTAATAAGTATTTTTGTATTATGTCTTTTAAAGAAACAGAATAAAAGAGAATGTAGGTAGGGGGAGAGAGTGAGTTATATTAACCTTTTTATTTACCATTTCTGATACTTTTCATTTGTTCCTGTGGATTCAAGTTACCATTTGGTGTCATTTCCTTATTCCAATATAACCTTGTTCCTACCAATATCCTTTTGCTGTTATTTTCAAATGTATTACATTTCTGTATAAGCCGCAACACATGATTATAAACATCATTTTCTGCAACTGCTTTTTAAACCAGTTAAGAGAAGAAAAGAGGAAATTTGCAATTATACTATCTTTTATAATTGCATGCATAACTACCTTTACTGGTATTCTTTGTTTTTTATCACGTGAATTCAAATTACTGTCTGGTGTCATTTGCTTTCAGCCTGAAGAAATTCCTTTATTATTATTATTATTATTTTTTTTTTTGAGACAGAGTCTCGCTCTATGGCCCAGGCTGGAGTGCTGTGGCGCGATCTCGGCTCACTGCAAGCTCCACCTCCCAGGTTCATGCCATTCTTCTGCCTCAGCCTCCGGAGTAGCTGGGACTACAGGAGCCCGCCACTACGCCCGGCTAATGTTTTGTATTTTTTTAGTAGAGATGGGGTTTCACTGTGTTAGCCAGGATGGTCTCAATCTCCTGGCCTCGTGATCCACCCACCTCGGCCTCCCAAAGTGCTGGGATTACAGGCGTGAGCCACCGCGCCCGGCCCCTTTAGTATTTTTATAAGATGGGTCTGCTAGCATTATCTCATCTTTTGTTTATCTGAAAATGTTCATATTTCATCTTCATTTTTGAAAGATAGTTTTAGTGGATATAAAATTCTTGGTTGACTTTTTTTTTCTTTCAGCACTTTGAATATGTCATCCCGTGCCCTTCGTTGTTTCTAATGAAAAGTCAGACATTAATCTTACTGGAATTCTCTTGTATATGACAAAACATTTTCCTCTTGCTGCTTTCTGGATTTTCACTCTTTATCTTTCAAAGTTAACTGACATATCTGGGTGTGGACCTCTTTGCCTTTATCCCACTTGGAGTTCATTTGGTTTCTTGGATATGTAGATTTAATTTTTTAAAAAATGATATCTGGGGCCGGGCACGGTGGCTCGCGCCTGTAATCCCAGCACTTTGGGAGACTGAGGTGGGTGGATCACCTGAGGTTGGGAGTTCAAGACCAGCCTGACCAACATGGAGAAACCCTGTCTCTACTAAAAATACAAAATTAGCTGGTGTGGTGGTACATGCCTTAATCCCAGCTACACAGGAGGCTGAGGCAGGAGAATTACTTTAACCTGGTAGACGGAGGTTGTGGTGATCCAAGATCGTGCCATTGCACTCCAACCTGGGCAACAAGAGTGAAACTCCATCTCAAAAAAAAAAAAAAAAATCATATTTGGGAAATTTTCAGCAATTATTTCTTTGAGTATTTTTCTGCTCCTTTCTCTCCTCTTCTTCTGGGACTCCTATTAGGTGTCACATATGTTGGTGCACTTAATGCTGTCCCGTGTTCCTTTAAGACTTTGTTCATTTTTTCTTTTTCTCTCTTGTTCTTCAGATTGCATACCTCTATTTTTCTATCTTCAAGTTTGCTGAATATTTCTTCTGCCACTCAAATTGCCTGTTGAGCCTCTTGAGTGAATTTTTCATTTTGGCTGTTGTACTTTTCAACTTCAGAATTCCTACCCCCCACCCTTTTTTTTTGGTAATTTTTCTTTATCTTCTGTGTTTGAGATACTGTTATACCTTCCTTTAATTCTTTAAGTATGGTTTCCCTTAGTTCTTTGAACGTATTTGTAATATCTGCTTTCAAGTCATTGTCTGCTACATTTAATATCTGGGTCCTTTCAAAGGCAGTTAGCATTGCCTAGTGTTTTTCCCATATGTGGATCACACTGTCCTGTATTTGCATGTTTTGTATTTTTTGTTGACAACTGGACATTTCAGATAATATATTGTAGAAACTCCAGTTACTGATCTTTCTCCCTTCTGCCTCCGGGGCATGTTGTTTTTGTTGTTTACTTGTTTATTTGTTTCATGACTTGACTAGTTCAGTGAAGTCTATTTTTCTGCAATGGGCAGCCTCTGATGTCACTTCTTTTTTTTTTTTTAATTTAAGTTTTAGGGTACATGTGCACAACGTGCAGGTTTGTTACATATGTATACATGTGCCATGTTGGTGTGCTGCACCTATTAACTTGTAATTTAGCATTAGGTATATCACCTAATGCTATCCCTCCCTGCTCCCCCAACCCCACAACATTCCCCGGTGTGTGATGTTCCCCTTCCTGTGTCCATGTGTTCTCATTGTTCATTTCCCACCTATGAGTGAGAACATGTGGTGTTTGGTTTTTTGTCCTTGTGATAATTTGCTGAGAATGATGGTTTCCAGCTTCATTCATGTCCCTACAAAGGACATGAACTCATCCTTTTTTATGGCTGCATAGTATTCCATGGTGTATATGTGCCACATTTTCTTAATCCAGTCTATCGTTGTTGGACATTTGGCTTGGTTCCAAGTCTTTGCTATTGTGAATAGTGGCACAATAAACATACATGTGCATGTGTCTTTATAGCAGCATGGTTTATAATCCTTTAGGTATATACCCAGTAATGGGATGGCTGGGTCAAATGGTATTTCTAGTTCTAGATCCCTGAGGAATCGCCACACTGACTTCCACAATGGTTGAACTAGTTTATAGTCCCACCAACAGTGTAAAAGTGTTCCTATTTCTCCACATCCTCTCCAGCACCTGTTGTTTCCTGACTTTTTAATGATTGCCATTCTAACTGGTGTGAGATGGTATCTCATTGTGGTTTTGATTTGCATTTCTCTGATGGCCAGTGATGATGAGCATTTTTTCATGTGATCTTTGGCTGCATAAATGTCTTCTTTTGAGAAGTGTCTGTTCATATCCTTCGCCCACTTGTTGATGGGGTTTTTTTTTTTTCTTGTAAATTTGTTGGAGTTTATTGTAGATTCTGGATATTAGCCCTTTGTCAGATGAGTAGATTGCAAAAATTTTCTCCCATTCTGTAGGTTGCCTGTTCACTCTGATGGTAGTTTCTTTTGCATGCAGAAGCTCTTTAGTTTAATTAGATCCCACTTGTCAATTTTGGCTTTTGTTGCCATTGCTTTTGGTGTTTTAGACACGAAGTCCTTGCCCATGCCTATGTCCTGAATGGTATTGCCTAGGTTTTCTTCTAGGGTTTTTATGGTTTTAGGTCTAACATGTAAGTCTTTAATCCATCTTGAATTAATTTTTGTATAAGGTGTAAGGAAGGGATCCAGTTTCAGCTTTCTCCATATGGCTAGCCAGTTTTCCCAGCACCATTTATTAAATAGGGAATCCTTTCCCCATTGCTTGTTTTTGTCAGGTTTGTCAAAGATCAGATAGTTGTAGCTATGCGGCATTATTTCTGAGGGCTCTGTTCTGTTCCATTGGTCTATATCTCTGTTTTGGTACCAGTACCATGCTGTTTTGGTTACCGTAGCCTTGTAATATAGTTTGAAGTCAGGTAGCGTGATGCCTCCAGCTTTGTTCTTTTGGCTTAGGGCATTCAATTAGGAAAAGAGGAAGTCAAATTATCCCTGTTTGCAGATGACATGATTGTATATCTACAAAACCCAATCATCTCAGCCCAAAATCTCCTTAAGCTGATAAGCAACTTCAGCAAAGTCTCAGGATACAAAATCATTGTGCAAAAATCACAAGCATTCTTATACACCAATAACAGACAGAGAGCCAAATCATGAGTGAACTCCCATTCACAATTTCTTCAAAGAGAATAGAATACCTAGGAATCCAACTTACAAGGGATGTGAAAGACCTCTTCAAGGAGATCTACAAACCACTGCTCAATGAAATAAAAGAGGATACAAACAAATGGAAGAACATTCCATGCTCATGGGTAGGAAGAATCAATATCGTGAAAATGGCCATACTGCCCAAGGTAATTTATAGATTCAATGCCATCCATATCAAGCTACCAATGACTTTCTTCACAGAATTGGAAAAAACTACTTTAAAATTCATATGATGTCACTTCTTAAAGGGCACACTCTTGGGCATGCGCACAGTTATTCTGACTCTTGTATCCTCATCCAGGAATGACAGTAGTTGCAACTAGGCTCTCTTTGACTGTCTGTTTCCCTGATCTCCCTGTTAAGTTTCTGACTAATCTTCTGTATTGGTCTTACACAACTGGTATTACACTGAGTTGTTAGTCTCCCTCCTTAGCTGATTGTTCTATTGCTTTTGACAATACCTTGAGGCATAATTGTTCCACAGTTTGATACAATTAAAGTTTTGCAGGAATAGTCCTTAAATCTAATCCCTAAGACTTGCTCTGACCTCAGGAAGGTTCCTCCTAGCTGTCTCTTTCCCATTTCTCTCTGTTAAACTTCTAGCTGGTCTACCCTTTACATATTCCTATCACAGAGTTACCAGCCTTCTCTTAATTGCCAGCCACCAAAATCTCCATAATGTTTTGTACAGCACTCATGAGCTTGAACTTCCCCATGGCACATTCTGCATGAAGTCACTCTCCTTGTGAAGAGCTGCAGTTCTTACAGCCTGCCTTTCCCCTGGTCAGAGCTCTGTACCACTGCTGTGGAGATGGCAGTGGAAACAGCAGTCTGTTTCTTTTGGGGTGACACTCTGCTCTGTGAGTGGGGTGCTGGCTAAGGGGAACAGCCTCTAGTCTTCTCAGCTTGCCTCTCTTGGCATAGAACCTTCATTCTGTGAGGGAGCTGGGGCAGGGACAATCAAGTTTCAGCATTCTTGGCCTGTTTTTTGTTTGTTTCTTTGTTTTTGTTTTGTTTTGAGACGGAGTCTTGCTCTGTTGCCCATGTTGGAGTGCAGTGGTACGATCTTGGTTCACTGCAACCTCTGCCTCCCGGGTTTAAGCAATTCTCCTGCCTCAACCTCCCACGTAGGGTTCACTGCAACCTCTGCCTCCCGGATTTAAGCAATTCTCCTGCCTCAGCCTCCCAAGTAGCTGGGATTACAGGCGCTTGCCACCACACCTGGCTAATTTTTGTATTTTTAGTAGAGAGGGGGTTTCACCATGTTGGGCAGGCTGTTCTCTAACTCCTGACCTTGTGATCCATCCACCTCGGCCTCCCAAAGTGCTGGGATTACAGGTGTGAGCCACTGCGCCCAGTCTCGGCCTGTTTTGCCTAGGGTAGAGCTTCTACCCTACAGGTGTAGGCTGGGTAGAGCAAGGGAGCCCTGGTCATCTTGACCACACTTGCCTGGAATAGAGCTTCTACAATATCAGGCTGCGAGGGATAAGAATGTTGGTGGCCTGGTCTTCTAAGGAGAAACAGTGACTCTGGACCAGGGACAAGAGGGAGCCCTTTTGTCTTGGCCACACCTACTTAGAGTAGAACTTCAGTCAGTCTGGGCTGGGTATGGGGGCAGGGGAGCAGTTTATGGCCCAAATGCTGCAGAATCTTACTACCAAGATTTAGATTTTCTTGAATAAAATGTTTTTCCATTTGCTACATGCCCTCAGGACAACTTATAGAGACTTTAAATCAGGGGTGTTCAGTCTTTTGGCTTTGCTGGGCCTCACTGGAGGAAGAAGAATTGTTTGGGCCACGTGTAAAATACACTAACAATAGCTGATGAGCTATTAAAAAAAAAGTTTGTGTGTAAATCTCATAATGTTTTAAGAAAGTTTACAAATTTGTGTTGGGCCACATTCAAAGCCATCCTGGGCCATATGTGGTCCATGGGCCGCGGTTGGACAAGCTTGCTTTAAATGGCTGTTTAAAAAGAATTTTCATCAGTTATGGTTGTCTTTCTGGGGATAGGATCTGGGAAGCTCCTTACACTTCCAGTCCAACTTTAACTTTTTGAAAATAACAAACGATGTTTCTTCAAAGGTATTTTTCCTTCTAGACCTCACTGATCTACACAGTCCTTTTCTCCCTCTGTCTGAACTAGGAAGTCTTTGACCATAGGGTCAACCAATTTCAGGTGTGTATTAGTCCATTTTCATACTGCTATAAAGAACTGTCCAAGACTGGGTAATTTGTAAAGGAAACAGGTTTAATTCACTCACAGTTCAGCATGGCTGGGGAGGCCTCAGGAAACTTACAGTCATGGTGGAAGGGGGAGCCGTGGGCAAGATACCTTCTTCACAAGGCGGCAGGAAGGAGAAGTGCCTAGCGAAGGGGGAAGAGCCCCTTATAAAACCATCGGGTTTCATGAGAACTCACTCACTATCAGGAGAACAGCATGGGAGAAACCGCCCCTGATGATCCAGTTACCTCCACCTGGTCTCTACCTTGACACATGGGGATTACGGGTATTACAATTCAAGATGAGACTTGGGTAGGGACACAAAGCCTAATCATATCATGGTGGAAGAAAGAAAGTTTAACTTTTGAATATGTAAATGGCATTTAATTTAGTCTAGGAACATGGCTTTCTTGGCATGGATGAGGGAGAAATTTACCTCTCACTTACCAAAACCTTAATGCTGAGTGATTTGAGTCTCTAAGAACTTGAAAGTATTACAAGGCCAGGTGCAGGGACTCACACCTGTAATCCCAACCCTTTGGGAGGCCAAGGCAGGAGGATCGCTTGAGCCCAGGAGTTTGAGACTGCAGTGAGCTGTGATTGTGCCACCGCATTGCAGCCTGGGTGACAGAGCAAGACCTTGTCTCAAAAAAAGAAAAAAGTGCCACAGGGAGCAGAGAATCTTTGTTCCTGTGGGGTAGGCAATTCCTAGTGGTTGTGAAGAAGTAGAGAAGAAGTAGACAGGAGCCTGCTACGCCACTTATCTCACACACACACACACACAAACACACACACACACACCCCTACACACCTACCCACCTGAATTTTTACCCTTTCTACTTACAACACTGGTATTTGTGGGTTTTGGTTTTGTTTTGTTTTGTTTTTGATGTAGTCTCGCTCTGTCGCCCAGGCTGGAGGGCAGTGGTGCGATCTAGGCTCAATGCAACCTCCGCCTCCTGGGTTCAAGTGATTCTCCTGCCTCAGCCTCCTGAGTAGCTGGGACTACAGGCATGTGCTACCACACCCGGTTAATTTTTTTTTTTTTTTTTTTTTAAGTAGAGATGGGGTTTCACCATGTTGGCCAGGCTGGTCTCAAACTCCTGACCTCAAATAATCGACTCGCCTCTGCCTTCCAAAGGGCTGGGATTACAGGCGTGAGCCACCGCGCCTGGCCAGTATTTGTGTTTTGACAGGCTTAATACCAATAGCTGGTACCCACAAGGATGGTCTCCAGCTGCTGCTTTGCAGCAGGATGTAAGTATTCTCAGAAAACCAACCCTATTTTCAGGGATAATAGAATATCAGAAGCTTTGTCTAAGACAACATTGACTTGTCACCTGTTTCTGTATGTCCTGGGAGCTAAGAATGGTTCTTACATTTCTTAATGGTTGGAAAATAACAAAATAAGATGATGATTTCAGGACATGTAAAAATACGAAATTTAGACCAGATATGGTGGCTCAAGCCTGTAGTCCCAGCGCTTTGGGAGGTTGAGGTGGGCGGATTGTTTGAGCCCTGAAGTTTGAGACCAGCCTGGGCAACATGGCAAAACCCCAGTCTCTACAAAATAATAGAAATATTAGCTGAGCATGGTGGCACGCACCTGTAGTCCCATCTACTAGGGAGGCTGAGGTGGGAGGGTTGTTTGAGCCTGGGAGGTTGAGGCTGCAGTGAGCCATGTTCGCGCCACTGCACTCCAGTCTGGGTGACAGAGCAAGACCCTGTCTCAAAAAGCAGAAGAGATCTGAGACTCATTATATTCATATATGCTTCCTACAAAACAATTTTTATTCCACAAAGTTTATAATAGCTCACCTATAGTTAAATGATCAAATAATATGCCTTTTTCATCTATGCTGAAAGAAAAAACAATATGCCATGTTGCAATCCTTGCTTACCAGGAGGTTCATGTTCCCTCTGGTTTTGGGCACATATAATGAAACAATGTGATTTCTGAGATTTAAAACCCTAAAATTTCTGCCAGTGAAGTTCAGAGATACATACAGATCAGTTCAGTATTTGAAACCAAATTTTTGTCATATATCTATGTGGTAGAGCTTTTGAAATCGAGCGGTTTCCTGTTTTGTGCCTAATAGATCCATAGTCGTATTGAACGAATTGTTTTCATCCTCAAGTATTTTCTCCATGCCTGTCCCACCAGGCGCCACCTGCCCAGAGCCTACACTTCCACATAAGTTACTTTCTGGCACATCTTTGTTTCTTTTTTCCAGGCATCCAGTGGAAATTATTATTTCATCCCATACATCGTGACACCGTGCGCTGATTATTTTTGCTGCGAGAGTGATGCCCAGAGACGAGCCTCCGAGTACATGCAGCCCAACTGGGACAACATCCTGGGCCCGCTGTGCATGCCTTTGGTGGACAGGTTCATTAGCCTCCTTAAGGACATCCACGTGACCTCATGGTAATTCCCATCTGTCACCAGTAACCCCTGGAGACTCACCAAGATGTCCCCATTTCTTTCAGGGAAGCAGTACACCTTCAAATGAACAGAGTTGCTGGAGAACCCACTATTGTCCCTTACTGGCTCACTTAGCTGGGCCACTGAAATGAAACCAAAAGAGAATAGAACTGGAGTTAAGAAGTCGGGATTGAGCCCGTGTCTGGCCCTGACTCCCTGTTTGATCTTGACATGTAACTTCTCTTCTCTCTGATTGTTCTGTCTCTTCTAGATAAGACAACTTATAGGAAGTTGTCAGTGATTTTTTTTTTTTTAACGATCTCTTTCAGCTCTGAGATCCTGTGTTTCAAGATGATTTCTGAGCATGGCTTTACACTCGCGTGGCTGTTGGGGCTCTTCATATATCTCAGCAAGGTCATTCTGACCTTACGCTCTCGTGCTTTAAAAACCTTCGTGCGTTGAGTGGAGCTGCAGCTATCCTCAGGATGTACTGTGCTGTGTTCTCTTTAGATTTAGGTTAGGTGAGGTGAAATATGCAGAAGTGAATAGGTTTAGATTGGAATCTTGGCTTAGATGATTCCTACCTGTGTAGCACTGAAATAGTCAGCTCACCTATTGGAGCCCCAGTGCTCAAGAAACCATACCTTCAGATGTTATTATTGTGAAAGTAAAAGAAAAATTATTCTTCTTAACCAAAGGATCCAGTTATTTTGCTTGCAGCCAATTTAAAGGATTTATTCCCGTAAGTTGTGTCACAAGGAGAAGGATTTGTCCTTCCAAAACAAATGAAAATCCCAAACACTGGCAGAGCTGACCTGAAATGAAATGTAGAGGACCTCCTGTCACACTGTGGCTCAAATAGTGGCACCCTGAACTGCAGAGTGTTCTATTGTAGTGTTGGTACAAGGGAGACACTTATTAATGGTCTCCTTTTCTATCCCGTCACCTCTTCCCTGGATACAGACCTTCTTCTACAGACTTTAATGGAAAAGGAGATTAGAAACCTAAACATGTGTGACCACATGCCAACATAGAGAGCAAATGGGGGACATTTTGTGGCACATTCCTGGAAAACCTCATGCAGTCATGCCTTGCTAACTGTTGTCTGATTGCAAAACAAACACTTGAGTGAAGTTTTATAGAAAGCTCTCCCAGTACCATATTTTCAAGTCTGACAAGGAGGTAGACTGGCTAGATCTGCCAGATGATTTAGGTCTTTGCAAGACATGGATTCAAGTTTGTTTCTCACTCAGTGTGTGTATGTATCAGTAGGCAAACAACTCTTGTGATTTCATTTAATTTCAAAGGGCTTGAAATGCCTATTGGTGGATTCCACCCTCTGAACTGGCAGTGTCTGGCAACAGTTAGTAGGAGGGGAAGTGGTGCTTATAGTTTAAAACATCTATAACACAGATGGAAAGGAAGTTTTGAGCTCAAGCGCCAGCTCTGATAGATTTATAAAGTCTATTTTGAGTCCTGTGCTGGAATGGCTTGGAAGCCATTTCCAAGTGCTCATTGATCAGCAACATCTTCCTTGGTTACAGGGGCAGAAATGGCTGCATGCTTATTACATATCTGATGTCCCCAAGCCATACTCAAACCAGTGTTTAATTTACCTAAAAGGTACTGTTCTTCTTAGGTTTCTTAGTTTATTAAAATTATTTTTCAGAATTACCCTTGAAAAATAAGGCTGAAGTATAACTTTTTACTTATCGGGCTAACCTAATAACACTTTAATAGCTTCAGTGCCTTTATAGTCCACCAAATGTGCAATGGCTGGCATCCAACTTAATGACTCATTCAATTAGTGACAGAATTTTAAACACTGGCAGAATCTGCTAATTTTGTTCATTATTGGGATGATGGCAATTAACAAATAAGGAAATAGAAAACTAAAGCCATGCATTGATATTTTTCTATCAGAACCCCTGCTGTGTGCGTCACTTCATTCTTTAAATGTTAATGGAGGCCCTCTTGTGAGCACTGGACCAGGTTATGTACTGTATGTACACATATTTGGCATTGTTTTGTAATTATTGAAAGTAGGCACCATTTGTTCTTATCGTATCTCATGTTGTTTTTCTCTCTTTGAAGACTATTATTAAATTTAGCTTACTCTCTTTTTAATGAACAGCCTAATTTTACACTCTGCAGTTAGACCATTTCAGCTTTGTTTTGTGTGTGTGTGTGTGTGTGTGTGTGTGTGTGTGTGTGTGTGTGTGTGTGTGTGTTTTAGACCAAGTCTCACTCTGTCGCCCAGGCTGGAGTGCAGTCATGCGATCTCAGTTCACTGCAACCTCTGCCTCCCGGGTTCGAGCGATTCTCCTGCCTCGACCTCCGAAGTAGCTGGGATTACAGGCACCCACCACCAAGCCCAGCTAGTTTTTGTATTTTTAGTAGAGATGGGGTTTCACCACGTTGGCCATGCTGGTCTTGAACTCCTAAGCTCGGGTGATCCTCTTGCCTTGGCCTCCAAAAGTGCTGAGATTATAGGCCTGAGCCACTATGCCTGGCCCCATTTCAGCTTCTTAATGGGACGACAGTATTACTGTTTGGCAGTGTCCTACCTCCACTTAAAAATTCCTATGGAAAATAGACAAGATATTTTAAATCAATCTATGGTTGTTGTAACTCAACTTATGTATACCAAGTTAGGTCATTTTTAAAGGTTTTAAACCAAATACCAGATAATAGCATTGGCTCTTCAAGAGACTATGGTGATATTCCAGCGTGAATTTAACTGCTTTAAGTGTTTTTAAGCTTCCTCCTGCTTATCTAGCTGCTCACCTGAGGGAAGTTTTGTGTTTTCCATTAGAAAACTATTCTTGGGTCCAGGCATGGTGGCTCACGCCTGTTATCCCAGCACTTTGGAAGGCTGAGGCAGGTGGATCACTTGAGTCCAGGAGTTTGAGACCAGCCTGGCCAACATGGTGAAACCCCGTTCTGGCTGGGTGCAGTGGCTCACGCCTGTAATCCCAGCACTTTGGGAGGCCGAGGCGGGTGGATCACGAGGTCAGGAGATCGAGACCATCCTGGCTAACATGGTGAAACCTCATCTCTACTAAAAATACAAAAATTTAACTGGGCATGGTGGTGGGCGCCTATGGTCCCAGCTACTCAGGAGGCTGAGGCAAGAGAATGGCATGAACCCGGGAGGCGGAGCTTGCAGTGAGCCGAGATTGTGCCACTGCACTCCAGCCTGGGCGAAAGTGCGAGACTCTGTCTTAAGAAAAAGAAAAAAAAAAAAGGAAAGAAACCCTGTCTCTAATAGAAATACAAAAATTAGCCAGGTGTAGTGGCACATGCCTATAGTCCCAGCTACTTGGGAGGCTGAGGCAGGAGAATCGCTTGAACCAGGGAGGCGGAGGTTGCAGTGAGCTGAGATTGCACCACTGCACTCCAGCCTGGGCAACAGAGGGAGACTCCGTCTCAAAAAAATAAATAAATAAAATAAAAAAATAAAAAAATAAAAAAGAACATTCTGGCCATTCAATATGGTGAGGAGAGCAAGGCTGTCTGTAAGTTTCCAGGCATGACCTCTGTGTGTCCCATCTTGTATTGCTCAGGGACTCAACACCAGTTTCCAGCCCTCACCTCAATTGGGGAAAGCTTCATGACTACTAATGAGAGACACCTGATAGAGAAATTCATTTGCAAGGCATTCTCATGTATGTTTCATGGGTTTTGGAGCTCCGTTTGGCTTTGTTACTAGTGGTGAAAATAAATACACAAGGAAGGTAACTTCTCACCCTCTATATGTTTGAAAATGCCGGAGACAGCGGGTTTGGTTGGCTGCAAGTTCTGTGTGTTGTCCAAGTACAGATGGGAGTCACCTTTGAAAGTATCTTCAAGGTTGAATGAACTGATTTTTACTTGTCATTCATTGGTCTATAAAATGTGAATAAGTAGAAAGCATCTTCTGTTTGCTGGTGCAGGGAGGCTCAGGTCTGGGCCGAGGTCCCTATGTGTTAGCCTAAGTCAGGTCAATGAGAACCATTTTGGGCGCAAGACAGTCCTGGGTGCGTGTAGATGTGACTGGAGGTTTTTGTGTTTTTCTTTCTATAGTGTTTATTACAAAGAAACCTTGTTAAATGACATCCGGAAAGCCAGAGAGAAATACCAAGGTGAGGAACTGGCGAAGGAGCTAGCTCGGATCAAGCTCCGCATGGATAATACTGAGGTTCTGACCTCAGACATCATCATTAACTTACTCCTGTCCTACCGTGATATCCAGGTATGAAATCCACCTAGCCGAGGCTCACGTATGCTACGTTCTTCCTTGGCTTCAGGAACTTCTTGTGAAGTATTTGTATACTCAGTATGTGGTGAGGTGGCTGGGTTTTGTTCTTCTTTTTTGTTTTCTTTCTTGAGATGGAGTTTTGCTCTTGTTGCCCAGGCTGGAGTGCAATGGTGCGATCTTGGCTCACTGCAACCTCAGCCTCCCGGGTTCAAGCTGTTCTCCTGCCTCAGCCTCCTGAGTAGCTGTGATTACAGGCATGCGCCACCATGCCCAGATAACTTTATATTTTTAGTAGAGACAGGGTTTTCACCATGTTGGTCAGGCTGGTCTTAAACTCCTGACCTCAGGTGATCCACCCGCCTCGGCCTCCCAAAGTGCTGGGATTGCAGGCATGAGCCACTGTGCCCGGCCAGAGGTGGCCATTTTATAGACAAATGGTATGTGGCTAGGTCATAGGTCATCCAGCTTATCTGTTGTGGTAGAAATTTTGGAGAAGGTTTTGTCACATCGGGGCTGGTGTGACCACTCCGACAAGAAGAGATGTCATAAACAGGACTGTTTGGCAGAAGGAGCCAAGAATTTAAGTTTATATGAACTTTACACTAGGCATTGTTCCAAGCCCTTTGACAAACCTGAATTCATTTAATCCTCTTAACAACCCTATGTGGGATATGTGTACTCTGATTATCCACATTTTACACATGAGGAAACTGAGGCACAGAGCGGTTAAGTAACTTGCCCGAGGTCACACAGCAGTTGGTTAGGTCAGGATTCAGACTGAGACTGATGCTCCGTTGTCCTTGTTCCTAACCCCTCTGCTGTGCAACTTCCTTTAGGCTTTTGTCACTTCCTCCTTTGTTTACCACCATACATCAGTGACAGGGAGAACAGGAGTAGCAGAAACACATTCAGGACCCAGGGAATGTAGATGTTTATTCTGAGACAAGCATCAGAAGCTACTGGAGAGTTCTGAGACTGGTCTTTTGGTCTGTGGTTCCGTGAAGGAAATTGAGCGTTTCCTCCCTCCAAGTTGAATGCCATTGAGCCATCTCTAAGGATGTCTTGGCTTCCTTCCCTTTGGAGGAACACAGGATCATGTACCTTACTCATAGAATTCCACAAAGCCATGTTGAGAGTTGTTGGCTAGAAGTCTTTAAATTGAAGTGATGGAGGCGTCCATTTATGACCTGGACCACAACAGAGTCAACCAGTAAGGAACTCCTGCCCCTGGTGATAAACAGATGCAGCTAGCTGATTTTATTTCTGTTTTTCAAATTTTTATTTATTTATTTATTTATTTATTAAGACAGAGTCTTGCTCTGTTACCCAGGCTGGAGTGCAGTGGTGTGATCTCAGCTCACTGCAACCTCCGACTCCCAGGTTCAAGCAGTTCTCCTGCCTCAGCCTTCCCAGTAGCTGGAATTACAGGTGCCTGCCACCTTGCCTGGCTAACTTTTTTAATTTTTAGTAGGGATGGGGTTTCACCATGTTGGGCAGGCTGATCTCAAACTCCTGACCTCAGGTGATCCATCTGCCTCGGCCTCCCAGAGTGCTGGAATTACAGGCGTCAGCCACCGTGCCTGGCCAGCTAGCTGATTTTAATAGCAGTTGCTACTAGGGATGATAATGATTAGGTCTTGTCTCCCAGGACAAGAACATGGGAATGGCTTTTCTTGAAGCCTTTCTTCCCTCGAGCTGCTGCTTTTTGTCCTTCCCTTCATGTATCCCTTCTTTTCATAACCTTCCATTCATGCTCTAAGGTGGGCCAAGAGGTTCTTGGAATACCCTGCCTTCTCCCTCCTGGGGCAGCAGCATCAAGGCGCAGAGCCACAGGACAGGCATGGCATTTCAGTGGGAAGCCCTGTTCTGCTGACCATGGCTGGCTGTCAGCAAGTTGGCCAGTTCCAACGATTCTAAGCCTGGCTGAAAGAGTAACAGGCAGCACTGCTAAGAGGGGACTTGGCTGAGACAAGCATGGTCGCAATTTTTCTCCAGGTAATTACGCAGAGTTTAGAGCAGTGGTTCTCAACCCAAGGACTTTTTTGGCAGTGTCTGGAGACATTTTCAGTTGTAAAAACTAAGTGCGTGTGTGGGGCATGAGGTGGGTGGTGTGCTGTGGCTTCCAGTGGGTCAAGGCCAGCATCCTACAGTGCCCAGGACAGCTCCCACAACAGAGAATTATGGTCCAGAAACGTCACTAGTCCCAAGGTTGAGAAACACTAGTTTAGATTAATGTATTTGATTCTGGCAAAATAGGAAAGACTGGAATCTGTGTGCTTTGACTGGAAGTTTGCTTGTGTGTATTTGTCCAGCTCACTTTAACACACATCTCTGCTGATACTGTTTTTTTATTTTGTTTTTGATTTTGAGACAGACGGAGTCTTGCTCTGTTGCCCAGCCTGGAATGCAGTGGCACAATCTTGGCTCACTGCAACCTCCGCCTCTCAGGTTCAATCAATTCTCCTGCCTCAGCCTCTCGAGTAGCTGGGATTCCGGGCGCCCGCCACCATGCCCAGCTATATTTTGTATTTTTAGTAGAGACAGGGTTTCACCATGTTGGCCAGGCTAGTCTCGAACTCCTGACTTCAAGTGATCCACCCACCTCAGCCTCTCAAAGTGCTGAGATTACAGGTGTGAGCCACCACGCCCAGCCTCTGCTGATGCTGTTAACTCTCCTACACTCAGCTGTTTCCTGGCTGCTGGCCTCATTTACTTTTGTTGCCTTTGGATGCTTCATGCCCTTTGATAGCAGGGATTCCTTCTCTGTTCTTCTCTCTCTCATCCATCTTATTTTCTGGTCTTTTTCCCTCCTATTAAAGGCTACAAGTAACTTCACTAAATGCCCTTTGTAAGGAAGGGCCTGTCTTTAAGTGCGGAGGCTGTCTCCTGTTTATAACAATTCAGAAAAATCAGTGAAGAGCTGTGTTTCCTCTCTTGCTCACTTTGGGACCTCTTGCCAACAGGACTATGATGCGATGGTGAAGCTGGTGGAAACACTGGAGATGCTGCCTACGTGTGATTTGGCCGATCAGCATAACATTAAATTCCACTATGCGTTTGCACTGAATAGGTAAGAACAATAATGTATGTACAGGTTTTGAAACATGCCACCCATTGAATTCTGCTTCCTTCTTTCATTCAACATCGGGTATGAGCCAGGTCACGTGCTAAATGCCAAGGTTATGAAGATGGACAAGGTCCAGTCTTTGTCCTCAGGGACTTTGTATTTGGAATACACATTCTAGCTGTGAGATTGAACACATCAATCCATCCTAATAGCTTATGACGGCATCAAAACAGGCACCCCCGGCTTCACGTATCTTGTAACACATACGAGGTCACATCTCTTTTTTAAATCAGGGTAAAATTTGCAGTCAGTGAAATGCACAGATCTTAAGTATATGATTTGTGTTTGATAATTGGCTATACACATGGAAACAACACTCCCATCAAAAAAGAAAACATTTCCATCACCCCAGAAGTTCCCTTGTGCTCCTTTGCAGGCAATCCTTAACCCCTCCATAGGTGACCACTGTTACAGCCTCTGTCTCCATAGATGAGTTTGGCTTGTCCTTGAACTTCACATAAATGGAATCACACAGTGTGTACTCTTTTGTGTCATTCATCGTCGTGTTCGCGAGATTCATCTATGCAGTTGTGTGTATTAGTGGTTTGTTCATTCTCATTGCCATCGCGTAGTCCTTGGTATAGGTATGCCACAATCATCTGTTTTACTGCTGATGGGCCTCTAGGTTGTTTGTGGTTTGGGGATACTGAGAACAGCGCTGCTATGGACATTGCTGTACATGCTTTTTCTACACATATGGATACATTTCTCGGGTATATAGCATGTGCTTGTAGTAGACATCGGCAAACAGTGGTAGGATTCTGATTCCTTTTTGGGAGGAAGCTTCATGGTCTCTGTGGAAATGCACCTGCTCTCTCCCCAGCAGCCTTTAAACCCAGCATCCCAAGGATGCATTGTTGTGAATGACGGCCAGTCTTCATTAAGCCTGATAAAGCCTTGTAACTTTGTTCCCCCGACATAGTAAGCTCCATTCTTATTTATATTTACCTGTGCTTGATTAATAACCATTAAATGAGCCATCACGCCTGAGGTTCTTGGGAGAGTGCCTGGCACACTTGTAAGTGCTGTAAAAAATTGGTTTGTTAAATAAAAACTATAAGGGCCTTTTAAGTTACTCATCACTAAGTCTTTTTCCCAGACATAGTAGAGGTAACCGTTGTCAGACAGAGAATGAAATAATAGATTGCCATTTTCTCAAAATAACAAAAGAGTGAAACAAGATTTGAAATGGAAAATTGGGGCCGGCCGCAGTGGCTCATGCTTGTAATCCCAGCACTTTGGGAGGCCAAGGCGGGCAGATCACTTGAGCTCAGGAGTTCAAGACCAGCCTGGGCAACATGGCAAAACCCCGTCTCTACAAAAAAAAAAAAAAAAAAAAAAAAAAAAAAAATTAGCCAGGCATGATGGCTTGTGCTTGTAGTCTCAGTTACTCAGGAGGCTAAGGTAGGCGGCTTGCTTGATCCTGGGAAGTTGATGCTGTAGTGAGCCATGATTGTACCATTGCACTCCAGCCTGGGTGGCAGAATGGAGACCCTGTTTCAAAAAAAAAAAAAAAAGAAAAAAGAAAAAAAGACATAGAAAATTGGTATTTAGGAGAAACAGGTATAGCAGGATGAAGTGATCCTGAGATGAATACGTTTCCCGTTTGGAAGCAGAATGGCTGGGATTGCACACCAGAGAGCCACCTTTCTCTTTGATGGGTCTTTTCCTTCTAGTCTGATTATCTCCTATTAGACAGTGGCTCTGTTTAATAGGGCCAGACGGGGTCTCCAACACTGAGAACCTCATTTTCTCCAACAAACTAAGGATTTTCTATGGGATTGCAATACTTGCTTCATTTACACATGTAATCTGATCCTGAATTTCACATTTTTGCTTTAGGCTTAACTTGGCCAGCCGTCAACATAGTAGGAGTTTGCATTACACATTGAGCATCTCTAATCTGAAAATCTGAATTCCAAAGTGCTCCTAAATCCAAAACTTTTTGAGCGCCGACATGATGCTCAAAGGAAATGCTCATTGGAGCATTTTGTATTTCAAATTAGGGATGCTTAACTCGTAAGTATAATGTAAACATTCCAAAATCTGAAATACTGCAAATCCAAAGCACTTCTGGTCCCGAGCATTTTGGATAAGAGATACCTAACTGGCATATATAGTTTTGAGCGAGTTTATGGCATTACTTTGTATCTGTAAAGGGGAAAATAGTGATGGACAAGAAATGAGTTTTCCTGCATTAAGGTTGACCTTTAGCTCTCAGGAAGTGGAGCAAATCATGGCCAGAAATGAGTTACTGAAGGTTGGCAGTAATGGATGACTTTCGACCCTCAGATGTCAAGGGCTCCCTGTTAGTGGGAAAGCTGGCTCGAGCCGGTCAGCTTTCCCTGATACCTTCCACTCCACTGCGTTCAGAAGCCCATTCAAAGCTACTTCAAGTTTCCACTGAGCAGTTAAACTGCTTGCTGCTTGATGGCGTGGAATATTTTATGAGTGATTTGTATTTGCTGTTGCTTTTACAAATGGGGCTTTATTAGATATATGAATGTAGTCAGAATATTCTGACCAGGGATCCAGCCAGTGAGCTGGATGGTCTAGCAGAAGAAAATCAGAATCAAAGTCCCAGGTTCAAAACAAAATAGAACTTGCCAGTCGCAAAATAGAAGGCATGTGCTCATATTCTACTTCCAGCATCTTTGGATCGAGACTACCAACTCTGGCAAAATTTACCTCTTTGAATTACTCAGCAAGTGGCAGGGCAGTTGGATGTGTGACGCACTGATTGGAATGTCTAATATGTCGTTCTGTAAATAAGGGGAGTGCTAGATGAGAATGCTCTGCAGACCCTAGAAATGTGTGCAGGGGACATGAGATGAACGTGACTGAATCCAGCCCACACCAGAGGGGCTGCATGCTCGTTCCAGAACCTACTGTATTCACCTGAGCCTTAGTCTCTGAGCTTCCCAGCCGAGAGGGCAGAGTGAGCTCGTCATCTCTACAGTAGCCACGAGCCTCCTTTTGTCTCTTCTGTTGATGTTCGCTGTTTGATTTCGCTGTCTTAATTTCCATGTGGATATAAGTAGCATTCTTTATGACATGTTTGTCAAATGTAGAAAAATGATGACATCTTCCCACTTTTCTAATGCATTGTCTCCAGGCTCCTAAAAGCATCTTGTGAAAGAAGGATACATACTAGTTGCTTTTCTAGTGAAGAGAACCACAAAATCTGCCAACTTAAAAGGAATCATTTAGTCCAAATCCTTTGTTTTGGAGAGGAGAAAGAAACAAACCAAGAAAAAGGCAAGGGCCCAAAATGTAACACCTGGTCAATAAGAGATCTGGAACCAGAACTCCCTCCCTAATGTTACCACAGCACACTGCATATACTACTTTTTTTTTTTTTTTTTTGGCCTGAGACGCTCACTCTGTCGCCCAGGCTGGAGTGCAATGGCGTAATCTTGGCTCACTGCAACCTTCGCCTCCCGGGTTCAAGTGATTCTGCTGCCTTAGCCCCCTGAGTAGCGGGGATTACAGGTGCGCATCACCACGCCTGGCTAATATTTGTATTTTAGTAGAGACGAGGTTTCACCGTGTTGGCCAGGCTGGTCTCAAACTCCTGACCTCAAGTAATCCACCCGCCTCAGCCTCCCAAAGTGCTGGGATTACAGACATGAGCCACTGTGCCCGGCCTTGGTTTGGTGTTTATTGTAGCAAAAAAATACATATAAAATTTACCATCTTAACCACTTTTAAGCATATAGTTCAGTACTGTTAAATATGTTCACATATGGTGAAACGGGGCTCTAGAAGTTTTCATTTTGTAAATCTGAAACTATGCACACATTCATTAAACAGCTGCCCGTTGCTCCCTTCCCCAGTCCCTAGCAACCACCATTCTCCTGTTTCTGTGACTGTGACTATCCCAGGTACCTCATATAAGTGAAATCGTACAGCACTACTGTCCAATCTTTTGGCTTCCCTGGGCCACATTGGAAGAAGAATTGTCTTGGACCATACATAAAATACACTAACCATCGCTGATGAGCTAAAAAAAAAAATTGCAAGAAAACCTCATAATGTTTTAAGAAAGTTTACGCATTGGTATTGGGCTGCATTCAAAGCCATCATGGACCACATGGGCCGCTGGTTGAACAACCTTGTACAGGGTTTGTCTTTCTCTGACTGCTTTATTTCACTTAGTGTAATGTCCTCAAGGTTCATTCATGGTTGTAGCATGTGTCAGAACTTCCTTTTCAAGGGTGAATAATCCATTGTATGTACAGACCACATTTTGTTTATCCATTCATCTGTCGATGGACATTTAGGTTACCTCTTGAGTATTGTGGATAGTGCTACTATTAACATAGTGTGCAAATATTTCTTCTAGACCCTGCTTCCAATTCTTTTGGATATATGCCCAGAAGTAAAATTGTTGGATCATACGGTAGTCCTATTTTTAATTTTTTTTCTTTTTCTTTCTTTGTTTCTTTTCTTTTCTTTTCTTTTCTTTTTGAGACAGAATCCTGCTCTGTCACCCAGGCTGGAGTGCAGTGGCATGATCTTGGCTCACTGCAACCTCCACCTCCCAGGTTCAAGTGATTCTCCTGCTTCAGCCACCTGAGTAGCTGGGACTACAGGTGCACACCACCACACCTGGCGAATGTTTTTTGGTAGAGATGGGATTTTGCCATGTTTCCTAGGCTGGTCTAGAACCCCTGACCTCAAGTGATCCACCTATCTCAACCTCCCAAAGTGCTGAGATTACAGGCATGAACCACCATGCCTGGCATATTTTTAATTTTTTGAGGAATCTGTAAATTGTTTTCCATCGTGCCTGCCCCATTTACATCTCACCAGCGGTGTACAGTTTCTCCAATCCTTGCCAACACTTATTTTCTGTTTTCCTTTTTTTTTTTTTATTAGCTGCCCTAATGCGTATAAGATGATAGCCTATTGTAGTTTCAATGGACGTTTCTCTGATTAGTGACACTGAGCATCTTTTCATCTGCTTGTTGGCCATTTGTATATTATCTTTGGAGAAATGTCTATTCAAGTTCTTTGCCCATTTTTTTAAAAGGTTATTTGATTTTTGTTGTTGTTGAGTTGTAGGAGGGTTTTTTTTTATGTATATATATTCTGGCTATTGACTCCCGATCAAATATACAATTTGTAACTGTTTTCCTATATTGTATAGGTTGACTTTTCACTCTGTTGATTGTATCCTTTGATGCCCAAAAGTTTTTAAGTTTGATGTCTCATTTATCTGATCTTCCTTTTTTTTTTTTTTTTTTTGGAAACTGACTCTGTTGCCCAGGCTGGAGTGCAGTGGTGTGATTTCTGCTCAAGGCAACCTCCACCTCCTGGGTTCAAGCAATTCTCCTGCCTCAGCCTCCCAAGTAGCTGGGATTACTGGCACCCACGACCACGCCAGCTAATTTTTGTATTTTTAGTAGAGATGGGGTTTCGCCCTGTTGGCAAGGCTGGTCTCGAACTCCTGACCTCAAGTAATCCACCTGCCTCGGCTTCCCAAAGTGCCAGGGTTACAGGCGTGAGCCACTGCACCCGGCCGGATGTCTCATTTATCTAATCCTGCTTTGTTGCCTGTGCTTTCAATGTCATACCCATGAAATCCTTGCCACATGTATACTTTTTATAACAAAAAGCCAGTTGTATTTTTTTTTTTTTGATAAATGAACCATCTTATCTTCTGAGCAGTGGCCTTGCCAATAATACATGTTATCTTTTTAAAAAATATTTGCTTAAAGAGCTCTGTCTTCATTGCTCCTCACTGGCCTCCTTGAGCCCGTGATATCTTCCTTTTCTGTTTCCTTCTTCAGTTCCCTCCTTTTTGTCCTTCCTCCTTTATTTACTAACTTATTTATGTGTCAGTAGAAGGGCTGTGTGTAAAGGAAGAGGGTTCATGAGGGGTGACTGAAGTTAACAGGTGATTTTTTTAAAAATCACGTTTTCAAGTCCAACAGAGCTTAAAGGTAAAATAAAAATAAAAAATTACACGTGTATATTTCTCTCTCACACACACCTGAACTTATACAAACAAGTGAATTTGTTTGATTCAAATGAATTTCACTGCAGTGTTCTGCATTGATTTTGGCAATGCTGCCTTTATTCAGAATATTATGGCATCAGTCAGAGAGGAATTTTTTTCTTTGGAATTGCCAGGTTTCTTTATTTTTTTCATCTCCTCTCCCTTTTCTCCTGTCCTCTTCTCCTCCTCTCCTCTGTTGTCCAGGCTAGAGTGCAGTGGTGTGATGATGGCTCATTGCAACCTTGACTTTCTGGGCTCAAGTGATCCTCCTGCCTCAGCCTCCTAAGTAGGCACATGCCACCATGCCCAGCTAATTTGGAATTGCTAGCTTTCAAGGCACATAGGAAATCAATATCATTCCAATGGGTTCTGAAGACAGATTTGGGTTCCAGTTCCTGCTTCTGTACTTCAGTGTTATGGCCGTGGTCAAGTAATTTAACCTCCTGAAACGTTGGTGTCCCCATTTATAAAATGTGATACTGACATCTACCATGTAGTATCACTTGGAGTACTCCTGGCATGAAGCAGGTGCTTGGCTATTGCTCTTACTGTTACTGTGTAGCTTGATCACCCATATTTTTTCTACCAGGTTTGAGGGATAACTTTTGACCATTTCCAAATACCAAAACTACTAGCAAAATACAGAGATTGCCACCACAGACAATATTTAAAATAACATACCTTTGGCTCTGAAAAAAAATTCTTAAGAGAAATTTATAGAAGTGCTTTTAGCACCAGAACATCGTTTGAATAAGTCTCTGGCCCTCTGAGATGACTATTTTGCGTGGGACAGGGTTGATCTGAATATAGGTATTTGCAGAAAAAAGTGATTGTTTGGTAAATTCAAAGTTTATTGATTTAGAGTGGGTTTCTTCACCTTGGCACTATTGATATTTGGAGCTGGATAACTCTCTGTCATGGGGGCTGTCCTGTGTATAGTAAGATGTTTAGCAACATCCCTCGTCTTTACCCACTAGATGCCAATAGCACTCCCCCCGCACCTCACCCAATGTAACAACCAAAAATGTCTCTAGACATTGACAAATGTCCCATAGGGGACAAAAATCCCTTCTGGTTGAGACCGCTGATTTACAGGGAGGCATTTGAGGTATAGAAAAAGTGCACGCTTTGACATTTGCATCACCAACAATATGATGTTGTCAAGCTAATTAAACTCCTTCAGCCTGAATTTGTTCATCTGTAAACCAGGATGGTGATGCCTAAATAAGATATGCCATATGCAAATGACTGCACAGCCCCTGGCAGCTAGAAGGCAGTTCATAAAAGTTTGATAT
Source organism: Pan paniscus (assembly GCF_029289425.2). Taxonomy (NCBI): domain Eukaryota; kingdom Metazoa; phylum Chordata; class Mammalia; order Primates; family Hominidae; genus Pan; species Pan paniscus. The sequence continues at coordinate 21,248,395 of NC_073272.2, read as the reverse complement.
CTCCTCCATTTATCCCTCATTTACACTTCTTAATTCTAATCGGGAGATAACCTAGTGTTACATAAAAAGATTACAGAGTCAACAGGGCAAGTGCCAAGTGGCTTAGTCTGTAGGAATTATGGTTGCTTAAAGTAGACAAGAAAAACTGCTTGTAATGTGGCCAAAAAGTGGCCCAGAGCTCTTAACTGGTTGTTGGTCACCCAGAGAGCATTCAACTTGGGGAATGGTTTGAGAAATACTCCAAAACTGCTCTACTGTTTACAACCCACAAAACTGTGGACTGGACTGCTGGGAAAAAAAAGTAGAATGGTGGGAATTAATTTGAGGCTTTAAAAATTAAATAATATCATAAGTAAAATATTAGCATAGTGTCTGGTGCCTAGATAATGTTGGATGAATGTTAATTGCCCTTCTATTTCCCACCAGAGAATTCCAACCACCAGTGTTAGGTCATCTCCAATGATAGTCTGAACTGAAAACAATGTTATGACCAAGTTTTCTATCAGCCTAAGAAAATGCAACACTGAGAGAGCTAAGACTAATGAATACAATGCGTAAAGGACTTTCAAATAAAAATTTTCCGTACCTGACATCAAATTTTTCATCAATGAGATTTAAGAACACAGTTCCTTATGTTTTTCTCATGTATAATTTTTTTTCGGGGGCAGGGGGGGACCTTCCTACAGTGGTTTAAGGTATTTTTTCCCCCATAACAGTAAAGTCAAATACAGGAGACATTGTTTTAACATATCTTTGTGACTGGGCATCCAGAAAATTGGTTAACACTGTTAACAGCCCTGCCAATTGCTCACTTGATTGTTTTGAGGCTCATGGTAGCATGTATTGCAGTTACCAGCCTCAGATATCAGTTGAGGACATAAGGACTGGGAATTTATTTGTAATACATTTTGACATGCAGGGTAAACCGTTAATTATTAACCATTCCTGAGGAAAATCCTGACCCATGTAAGTTGCTACCAGGGCCTCCGCTTGGCACTCTGAATCAATCGCATGTGGACATTCCTTGTTAGCTGCATTGTGAAGTCCTCGTTGCCACGTTGAGTCAGGAAGACCAAACTGGAAGTTCAGGAGACACTAACCCTGGAAAAGCTGCCTTCTCGCCCACTGCCTGAGGATTTCAAACAAATGAGAAAAGCCACAGTTCCACTTAGGAAACATTGACTTTCCTGTAGATTCAGCCTCCTACACCTTAGAGCGGTGTTGAGAGACTTCACATGCGTTCATCCCTGTCGCTGTTGTCCTTGAGATAAGGACATTGATAAAGAGAAGGTGGGAGACATCCTTTCAGATTTTCGTGGGTGAGTTTCTAAAGAGACAGAAGGGCCACTAAATCAACCCTATATAACCCCCTTCTAAATTCAGGATGGCAATTCACATTTTACTTTAGATGAAATATTATCAGTAAGTGAGTTTGGATAATGCTTCACTTAAGATTCAGAACAGTTGTGTTTCAGTGTGTGTGAACACTTTGTAGTATATCACAGCTCTTATTTCAGCAATGTAGGGAGGATACATTTATGCCTGTGTTGAAGGACTTGTAAAGAAAGGACTTTGTGTTGTAGGAAAAGTGTTGGTTTGAGAGTTAGGCAGCCTGTATTCTATCCCAGTTCTCCTCCTAACTAGCTGGGTATCTGTGGGCAAGTCACTTTACTTCCCAGGAATTAGTAGAAGTGGACATACAAAAGACAAGAAATAAAAAGGGCCAAGCACAGTGGCTTGCACCTGTAATCCCAGCAACTCCTGAGGTCGGGAGTCTGAGACCAGCCTGAGCAACATAGCAAGACCCCGTCTCTACAAAACAAAATTTAAAAATTAGCCGGTGTGGTGGTGTACAACTATAGTCCCAGCTACTCAGGAGACTGAGGCAGGAGTAGCGCATGAGCCCAGGAGGTCAAGCCTGCAGTGAGCTATGATTGTACCACTGCGTTCCAGCCTGGGCCACAGAGCCAGGCCCTGTCTCAATCAATAAATCATTAAGTTTAAAAAATAAATTACCTAATTAATTTTTAAAATATATAAATAAATATTTTTTTTTAAAAAAAGGAAGGGAAGGCTGTAGGCTGGGTACCAGTTCCAGTTGAGGTTGTCTCTTTAGTTGTACTCCAGGTGCCAGATTACAAGTTCACCCGATGCCACCCCGTGTATTTCAGTGGTTGATGTTTGACAAGAACGGAGGTTAAGATGGGCTCTGACTACAGTGAACAGTCCAGTTTAGCCTGACTGAAGGGTTTATTTAGGTGATAGGGAGAAATAGATGGCTGAGGAGGGAGGTTGGCCCCAGGGGTTAAGGACCTTGACTGATAAGCTAAGGAATTTGAATTTTGTTCTGTAGTCCCTAGGGAGTAATTACTGAAGGTTTTGTAAACGGGACTGACATGAGCCAGGTTACGACTCCACCACTATCTGCATGGCCTTAGGCAGATCACCAAACTTTCCTAGACCTAGACCTTATAGTCATCTTTTTTAAAGAGAGAGAGAGAGAGTGATTTGGACCAGATGATTTTGAATATTGCTCTCCTTTCAAAAGTTCTGAGTCTATAACTTGAAGCATCATTTTATTAGTTGAATGATTAGAGACAGATCCTTTAAGACCTTGCTTTATGATGGATTCTTTATCCTATCAGCGATCTATCTCAGTCCTATTTGTTGTTGTAAACTCAATTATGTCACCGTTCCCAGGGAGAGGAAAACCTACTCTGTGTGCTTTCTCACTTTGCTTCCTAGTAACACGTTATAATAACGGAGTTTTTGCTTAAACAATAAAAGATTTTGTTAGAACGCAGGTTAAGTGAACTAAAAGGCACACGTACAATTTATTTCACGGCCAAATGCCAAATTTTCCTCAAATTATTTGCCCACTACCTCAGCTAGTCTCTGTCTAGTTTTGTTGCTGTTGCTGGCTGATTAATATTTATTTATTTATTTATTTATTTTTGAGATGGAGTTTCGCTCTTGTCACCCAGGCTGGAGTACAATGGCATGATCTCAGCTCACTGCAATCTCTGCCTCCCGGGTTCGAGCAATTCTCCTGCTTCAGCCTCCCGAGTAGCTGGGACTACAGGCACCTGACACCACGCCTGGCTAATTTTTGTATTTTTAGTAGATATTGGCTTTCGCTATGTTGGCCGGGCTGGTCTCGAACTCCTGACCTCATGAGGGTGATCCACCCGCCTCAGCCTCCCAAAGTGCTTGGATTACAGCACTTTGAGCCGCTACACCTGGCCTTTGGCTGATTAATTTTAAAAGCAATTTTAGTTTGATATTTCCATCACTAATTTTTTTTTTTTTTTGAGACAGAGTCTCACTCTGTCGCCCAGGTTGGAGTGCAGTGGTGTGATCTCAGCTCACTGCAACCTCTGCCTCCTCGGTTCAAGCGATTCTCCTGCCTCAGCCCCCCGAGTAGCTGAAATTACAGACGTCCGTCACCACACTGGCTAATTTTTCTACTTTTAGTAGAGACGAGGTTTCACTATGTTGGCCAGGCTGGTCTTGAACTCCTGGCCTCAAGTGATCCACCCACCTCAGCCTCCCAAAGTGCTGGGATTACAGGCATGAGCCACCATGCCTGGCCCCTAATTTTTCTTAATAAGAACTTTTAATACATGTCTAGAGTCATAATCTAGGTCTCCCCCCACCCCAAAACAGCCCCTGAGATACGAATTTGGGGGCAGATAGTTTATTTGGGAGATGAGCCTAGGAAGTTTCAGAAGGGAGACAGGGAAATGAGATAGGGAAAAGAAGAAAGGCAGTAGAGGGTATATTAATGAGCAGATGACCACTGTGTGGGAAACTGAGGCTCTATAGTGTTGAGGAGTTTGGGGAGGCTTTATAGAACATTCTCTATAGAACAACATATAGAGTTGTCTCATCCAGTGGACGAGGAAGCTGGGGACCTATCCACTAACTCTCAGCCATCACTGCTTGAGGGCTGCCCTGGGGGTGGGACACTCCCAGGGGTAGTGGGGAGAGGGAGAATGGCAGTGGCACTGGGACCCATCAAGCCTACAGGTGAGTGCCAATGGGACGCTATCAGGCCATTGTGTGTCTTTCGCACCTACTGCCCTTGTGGGAGTTGATGTTGTTTTAAATCTCTAATGCCTTCTTTTTCTGATCAACTGTTTTTCTTGAAATATCAATTTCTGAGGAGCTTCTGAGTCTTCCTGTGTTCTATTTTGTACAGAATTCTGGGGAGAATTTAATTTTAGTTTCTTGTAGTTTGTTCTGCTCTGCAGAAGACGCCAGGAATGATCTAAAATATGTATACTTCGAGATCTGTTACCAGAGGTATTGATGCCATAGTTGCCTGGCTACTGTATTGAAGATTTTTCCTTGAGATATTTCTTTATTCAAAAGTGGTTCTATTTTTTTAATGCATGATTGAGCGGCCAACGAATATCGTTCTGAGCAGGCAGAAAAGTTTTAGTGGCGTATCTCTGGATTTTGCACACGTAGATTTGGCTTCTCCTCACAGCAGCTCAGGAGAATCACTGTAGAGAGAAAACTTTCCTGTGATCCCTCCCTTTAAGAGCAGATGGCGATCTTGGCTCTGCCATCAAGCCAAAGGAAACATCAGTGATAACCATCAGAGGACCTGTATGAGATGAGAAAATTCCTATGAAAAATGACCTAGACGCTTACTCTTAGCAGCACACCAGAATAGGTCTCGTGGTGATCTTAGGTGACATGCACTAAATATTATTTTAACAACAATGCCACTTTTCTTGAGGTTTTAAAAAATAGTTGCTCAGCAAGTCAGATGAAAGGAAGTTCTCACCAGCAGCCAGCCCTTGGGGGATTATTCATGGATGGCAGGAATGTGCAGAAAAGGATTCAGGAGACATGAAGGAACTATCCATGTGCTAGTTTTCCTGTGCAGCTGGGGGTGTGAGGATGGCCCGGTAAGTGGAGCACATTTATGGAAAAATGGCTATTACTTGGGTATTTGGGGGAAGGCTTCTTGGGAGGAGCTAGATTCTGGAAAGCCATTTGGAGTGACATATGAAACCTGGAGAATAGCTCCTGAGTCCTTTGGAGTAGGAAGTTCCTTGATTAGGCAGAGCCTTTGAGAAACTTGGCATAAGAGGAATAGAAATGACTCCATGTGGCCTGGCCCGTCCCTCCCGGTTTGCTCCTCTCTAGCTGCCCTCATCCGCCTTCAGTCTTAGGGCAGCAGGCTGTTCTCAGCCATGGATGTTAGCATATGCTGTTCCCCCGCCCAGAATACTCGTTCCCTCATTGCTTACCTGACTGAAGCTGATGATCCTTCAGGGTCTAGTTTCAGTGTCTCTTTCTGAGAAAAGCTGATGTTGCAAAGAATACCAAGTCTGGAAAGGATGTTCCTATTGTTACTCATTCTCATAGCACTTGCTATTTCCCTTTATAGCACTCCATTTCTGTGTTTACTTGCTTAATACCTATCATCCCTCCTGCTATACTATAAGCCTGAGGGGGCAGGGGCCATGGTGTATACTAGGCCATGATATAGCCAGTGCCTAGTAACATTGTGCCACCCACAGAGTAGGCACTCAGTAAAGATTTGTTGAATGGGGTCGGGCGCAGTGGCTCATGCCTGTTATCCCAGCACTTTGGGAGGTCGAGGCAGGCAGATCACTTGAGGTCAGGAGTTTGAGACCAGCCTGGTCTACATGGTAAAACCCCGTTTCTACTAAAAATACAAAAATGAGCCAGGCATGGTGGCACATACCTGTAATCCCAGCTACTCAGAAGGCTGAGGCATGAGAATCACTTGAACCCGGGAGGCGGAAGTTGCAGTGAGCTGAGATTGTGCCACTGCAGTCCAGTCTGGGCGACAGAGCGAGACTCCATCTCAAAAAAAAAAAAAAAAAAAGCCGGGCATGGTGGCTCATGCCTGTCATCCCAGCACTTTGGGAGGTCGAGGCAGGTGGATCACTTGAGGTCAGGAGTTTGAGACCAGCCTGGCCAACATGGTGAAACCCCGTCTCTACTAAAAATATAAAAAATTACCCAGGTGTGGTGGTGCGCACCTGTAATCCCAGGTACTCGGGAGGCTGAGGCAGGAGAATCAACTGAACCCGGGAAGTGGAGATTGCAGTGAGCCGAGATTGTGTCACTGCACTCCAGCCTGGGCAACAGAGTCAGAGTCCATCTCAAAATAATAACAATAATAATAATAATAATAATAATAATAATAAAAAGCCAGGCATGGTAGTACATGCCTGTAGTCCCAGCTACTTGGGAGGCTGAGGCAGGAGAATCACTTGAACCCAGGAGGCAGAGGTTGCAGTGAGTCGAGATCGCACCACTGCACTCCAATCTGGGCGACAGAGGGAGACTCTGCCTCAAAAAAAAAAAAAAATTGTTGAATGGGTAAGTGAATGAAGAAGTGACTAATGATCAACTGTGGTATAGTATTAGAAGAGAGCCACATAATGAGTGTCTGGGTGCTACAGTTAATTTAAAGTTTGGTAGTAGAAAGTAAACGTATTGCATTTTCTTTATTTATATGTGAGTCTGTGCTTAAAAACAAAAACATCCAAGTCAGACATACTCATTGTATACAGAAAAATATAAAAACATAATTACCGTTGATACCACTACCCAAAGATAACCATTGAAGTAGGGTGTGGCCCAAAGCAGGGAATGCAGAAAAGTAGAGGAGTCCACATGGGCTAGGTCAGGGTCAGTGGTGATGGAAGTCTTCCTAGCGTGAGATCCCTGGTGTCTGCTAAAAAAGGGATTTGATAAAAACTCAGAGAGGAACAGATCTTCCTGACCGAGGGAACCCCTGCCACCTCGGTGGTGTTGACTTGTGTATTAGGCTAGTGTAACTGTTGTAACAGACAGCCCCACAATTTCAGTGACTTCACATGATGGAAGTTTCTTTTCACTCGTGCACTATTCCAATGTGGATGTATCCTGGCTGGGCAGTCTCTTCTTCAGGTGATTTCTTGGTGAACTCAGTCTCCTTACATCTTGAGGCTCTGCCCTCTCCTGGATCCTCAGATCTCCTTTCAGCCAGATGATAGGAAAAGAGCATGGTGACTTGTTAGAGAGGTTTTGTGTCTGTGTTTGGAACAGCTTTGCTGAGATGTAATTCACATACCATACAATTAACCCATTTTGGCTGGATGCAGTGGCTCACACCTGTAATCCCAGCACTTTGCGGGGCCAAGGCAGGCGGATGGCTTGAGTTCAGGAGTTTGAGACTAGCTTGGGCAACATGGCAAAACCCTGTCTTTACAAAAAAAAAAACAAAAAAATTAACCAGGCATGGTGGTGCATGCCTATATTCCCAGCTACTCGGGATGGCTTGAGCCCTGGAGTCGGAGGTTGCAGTGAGATTGTGCCACTGCACTCCAGCCTGGACGACGGACCCAAACCCTGTCTCAAAGACCCAAAAAACAACCCATTTAAAGTGTACAAGTCGGTGGTTTTTTAGCATATTCGGAGTTGTACAACCATCACTACGATCAGTTTTAGAATATTTTCATCATCCTCCCCCCGCCACCAAAAGCCCATACCCATTACCAGTTACCCCCACTTCCCAGCTTCCCTCAATTCTTCCCCCCCTATTCCTAAGCAATCACTGATCCATTTTGGCAACCTGTTAATGGGTACCCCCTCTTCTTCCGCCTCACTCTCTAGCCTGAGGAAAACACTAGTCTCTTTTCTGTCTCTATGGCTTTGCCTGTTCTGGCCATTTCATATAAATGGAATCATACAATATGTGTTTTGTGTGTGTCTGGCTTCCTTAGCATACTGTCTTCAAGGTTCATCCGTGTGGTATCATGTGTCAGGACTTCATTCCTTTTTTTGGCATAATATTCCATTGTACAGATAGGCCACACTTTATTAATTCATCAGTTGATGGGCATTTGAGTTGTTTGCACTTTTGACTATACTAGAGAGGGTTGTAGGAGCCTGCTCAGGAAGTGATGTTCATTACTTCTTTCCATGTTTCATCGGCCACAAGTCAGTCTCGTGTCCTAATCTCACTTCAAGGGAAGTTGGGAAATGTGGTCTGGCTGAGTGCCCAGGAAAAAAAGAAATGGGGCTTGGTGATGCTGCTACAACTTGCAAATAAGGAGTAGAGTTTAACTGGATCTGTCAGCGTGGAGATTCCTGGTGACATGTCACAGAGCAGGACAGAGAGTTCAGGCAAGGCCACTCTTCAGCTCCTGCTGCCTTTGTGTGAATGGGAAAGCCAGCCTGGGAAATGCCCAGCCCCATTAGAGGGCCTGTCAGCCCACTGTAGAGCCTGGCCTTCACAGGTGGTGCTTTGCCATCCCAGGAGACTGGGAAAGGTTGGGATGATGGCAGCTAGGGTGGATGATTTCATGGTGATTGTGCCTGATACATAACTGGGTCCTATTTGTAGAGTAGAAAAACAACTATTCGGGTCTGTACGTTTATTTGACTCTGAACATTGTTCACACTAAGACACAGGTCGCTTCTAGTTGTTCCCTTCCATGTATGTAAATACGAGGCATCTGGCCAGAGCAGGGCACCTGCTTTCTTGTGGTAGGTGTGTATTTGTCAGGGTCCAATCGGGAAACAAAGACCACTCTAAGTATTTAAAATAGAAGAAACTTAATGTAGGAAATTGGTTACACAGGTGATAGAAGAGCTGACAAACCAATCGGAAATGATGAGGCAGCCCTGAAGTTAGCATCAGCAGGAAGCTGCTGTCACCCCTTGGCTGGAGGGACCCAGGGAAGAGGTGATGTTACCAGAGCCCAGGTGCCAGGATCACCTGGAACGATTGTGAGCCAGCCTGGTGGGAGCTGGGTCTAACAAAGAGATGTGGCTATTGCTGGAGTGGCCATGCACACCAAGACAAAGTGGGAGAAGAAACTGTGCTGGCTTCTTCCATCCCATCCTCCAGGGCCTCACCCTCTGCCCCCAGTGCCTCCCACCGGTTGCTGTCAGCTGAGCACAGCAGCCTAGAGGAGTCAGCTCCCCTGTAACACAAAGCAGGGCTGCAGAAAGGCCAAGAATGCATTTGAGGGCAGACCCCAGTGATTGCCCCAGTAGGACACTATTCAGAATTACTGCTCAGTTTCTAGTATTTTTAAAGTCAGCTTTAATAAGGTATAACTTACATACCATAGGCCGGGCACTGTGACTCATGCCTGTAATCCTAGTACTTTGGCAGGCCGAGGTGGGAGGATCACTTGAGGCCAGGAGTTTGAGACCAGCCTGGACAACACAGTGAGACTCTGTCTATAAAATAAAAATGAAAAAATTATCTTGCCTTGGTGGTGTATGCCTATAGTCCCAGCTACTCAGGAGGCTGAGATGGGAGGATTGCTTGAGGCTGGGAGTTGAAGGCTGTGGTTGAGCTATGATCATGCCACAGTATTCCAACCTGGGTGACAGTGAGATCCTGTCTCAAAAAACCACCATACAATAAACTAAAATTTTAAGTGCACGATTTGATGAGTTTGGCCAAATAAACACACCCATGAAACTACCACCACAATCAAGATATAGAATATTATATCCCTGTGTTAGGCCGTTCTCATATTGCTATAAAGAAATACCAGAGACTGGGTGATTTATAAAGAAAACAGGTTTAATTGGCTCACAGTTCTGCAGACTGTACAAGCATGGCATTGGTGTCTGCTCAGCTTCTGGGGAGGTCTCAGGCAGGTTTTATTCATGGCAGAAGGTGAAGGCGGAGCAGGCAGCTCATATGGTGAGAGGGAGAGTGAGGGCCGGTGGCACGACCTCTGCTCACTGCAACCTTCACCTTCTGGGTTTGAGCAATTCTCCTGCCTCAGACTCCCGACTGGCTAGGATTACAGGCACCTACCACCACACCTGGCTAATTTTTGTATTTTTGTAGAGACAGGGTTTCACCATGTTGGCCAGACTGGTCTCAAACTCCTGACCTCAAGTGATCTGCCCGTCTCGGACTCCCAAAGTGCTGGGATTACAGGCAAGAGCCACCGTGCCCGGACTCAGTGTGATTTTTACATTTGTTGGGGTTTTTATTGTCACTACAGGAGTGAAGACCTTTCACATTCTTCTACATCTTAATTGGAAGCAGAAGTCTCTTGTAAGGTTTTTGACAGGTGACCCAACACAAAGTTTATTCTAGAAAGGACACTGGTCTAATGAGACCTTGTGTGTGTTAAAGCTCAGGGCTGGCTTAGAAGGAGGATTTATTGGGATTCTATTTGTCTCTTGCCCTATGAATTTCCTCTTACAGACACACAGTATAGAAAAGAGGGCCAGGGAGACAGGATGGTTGATGGCAAGTCAGTGCTCTGGCACACCCATATCACATGGCAATGCTTTGAGGTAAGCAAAGTCAGACACTTCAGGTGAAGGACTGAGGCACAGAAGGGCTAAGTGCCCTCCTCAAAATTCAATTGGGTAATAAATGGTGTGAAAATAGCCAGGATCTAGCTCTATATGATTCCCAATCCAGTGTTGTGTTTTTATTCTGTGCATTTTTTACATAAGTAATAGATGTGTTGGCTCATGCCTGCAGTCTCAGCACTTTGGGAAGCCAAGGCGAGAGGATCACTTTAGCCTAGGAGTTTGAGACCAGCCTGGGCCACATAGTGAGACCCCATCTCTACCAAATAAATAAATAAAAATAAAAGCTAGGTGTGGTCATGCGTGCCTGTATTCCCAGCACTCTGAGGCAGGAGTTTCACTTGAGCCCAGGAGCTTGAGGCTACAGTGAGCCATGATCACACCACTCAGTGCATTCCACTTGGGCAACAGAGCAAGACCCTGCCTCAAAAAAACAAAAGTAATAATAGATGAATATGTTTGTATATTACTGTGAAAAACTGAAAAACAATCCATTTAAAGCAGTTATCCCTCTAAACTCTAATCTCTTGTCCCGTCCATATTCCAGAAGTAACCTGTCTTGTCAGTTTGGTGTAATATCCTTGGAGACAATTTTCTATGTACTTTACATACTGTGAAAATATGTAATACTGCAGAGTTTTTAAACTATAGGACCACACAGGAGGTATACTGTTGTTTTTTTCACATAGTAATCGATGCTTAGAGATCTCTCCATGTCACTACAATAACTGCTCAGTTAGTCATTCATTTAACAGACGCTTATTGATCACCTACTTTGTGCCAGATCCAGTTCTAAGCACAGTAGTTAACAAATCAGACCCAAAAAGTCTCCACCCTCTCGGAGCTTACATTCTAAAATGGGGAGATAGAATTAAAAAAACCTAAATGTATTAAAACAGTTTAGGGTGATAGGGTGGCCAGTAAGTAGGGTGGGAAGATGGTAATTTTGAGTGCTCAGAGAAGACCACACCTACTAGAAAGTGACATGGAGCAAAGATCAGAAAGAGGCAAGGGAACATACCATGTGATATGTGGGGGAAGATCATTTCAGGTAGAGGGATCAGCATGTGGAACAGCAAGGAAGCTTGTGTAGCTGGAGCATAGTAGGTGATCGGGGCACAGGAGTGGTAAGAGATGAAGTTGGAGAAATAACTAGGACCACATCTTGTAGATCCTTACAGGCCATTGGAAGAAAATTGGTGTTTGCTCTAAGATGGGAGCCACTGGTAAGTTTTGAGTAGAAGGATGACATGACCTGCCTTACAGCATAGAGGATCACTATGACTTCTGTGTTGAGACTAGATAGTAGAGAGGTAAGTGTGGAAGCAGGAAATGACATGGCTTGGACCAGAGTGGTAAGGGTGGGCTTCATGAGGAGTGGGTCAATTTCAGATGTAGTTTGAAATAAAAGCCAGTGGAATCTCCTGGTCCAATAAATGGTGTTAGAGGAACCAAACATGACTGCAAAGTTTTTGGCCTGAGTAAGAGGAAGAATGGATTGGCCATTTAACAAGAAGGGGAAGACTGTAGAAGAACAGGTTTGATGGGACAATCAAGAGTTTGATTTGGGGCCAGCCATGGTGGTGCACACTTGTAATCCCAGCACTTGAGGAGACCAAGGTGGGCAGATCACTTGAGGCCAGGAGTTCAAGACCACCCTGGTCATCATGGCTAAACGCTGTTTCTACTAAAAATGCAAAAATTAGCTGGGCATGGTGGTGCACGCCTGTAATCCCAGCTACTTGGGAGGCTGAGGCATGAGAGTCGCTTCAGCCTGTGAGTTAGAGGTTGCAGTGAGCTGAGAATGCATCACACCATTCCAGCCTGGGTGACAGAGTTGAGACTCTGTCTGAGGGGGAAAAAAATGTTTGATTTGGGACACGTTAAGTTTGAGGTATCAACATGCAAATGAGTTGCTGAGAGGGCAGTTGGATATGTGAGTCTGGATTTTAGGGGAGAGGCCTAGGCTGGAGATAGAAATTTGGAAGTCATCAAAATATGGATGGTTTGCAAAGTCGTGGCAATGGATGATCAAGGGATCTAGCGTAGTTACCAAGAAAGATGAAATGTCCAAGGGTACTGCCAAGGGACACTCCAATGTGAAAAGATCAGAGAGATGGACTAAAGTAGGAGAAAATCGGGCGAGTGTGGTGTCCTGCAAATCAGATGATAAAAGTAGTCCAAGGAGGAAGGAGTGCACGGTTGTCAAATGCACATGTATGTGAAATAGGACAAGGAGTGAGAAGGGAGTGGTGGATTTAGCAATGATGCCAGCCCACTGACGCAGAAAGTCCAGCATGAGAAGCACTGATGTCTGGGTCTCCAGAGATTCAGATTTAAGCTCCTAGGTGATTCAATTTTTTTTTCTTTCTTTCTTTTTTTTTTTTTTTTTTGACATGATGTTTCCTTCTTGTTGCCCAGACTGGAGGACAATGGTGCGATCTCGGTTCACTGCAACCTCCGCCTCCTGGGTTCAAATGATTAATTCTCCTATCTCAGCCTCCCGAGTAGCTGGGACTGCAGGCACCTGCCACCATGCCCTGCTAATTTTTGTATTTTTAGTGGAGACAGGGTTTCACCACGTTGGCCAGGCTGGTCTTGAACTCCTGACCTCAGGTAATCTGCCCGCCTTGGCCTCCCAAAGTGCTGGGATTAGAGCCATGAGCCACCACGCCCAGCCTCCCAGGTGATTCTAACATGCAGCCAAGATTCAGACCCACTGTCAAAGTTTCCTTCTCTTAATTGTGAAATGGCCTTAATTGCCAGAAACAGATGTTGCTGGCTGATTCAACATAGGAGTTTTTATCTGTAGGCTTGTTCTTGGATCCCTTGGGATCTGGAAATGATAAGCAGATCCAAAAGCTGATTATTAACCACTAAAGGGATTAGCTATTTAACACCTGTCTTAAAGTGGCTTTTAAGCTGAAAATCTCTTTGCTTTTAATTTTTTCAAATGTTTGATTTTTGTTTTGTTTATACTCAAAAGATCTTTTGTTTTGAGTAACAAGGGTAAATTTCAAGTTAATGAGAAAATTCAAGGGAAATCTTGATGTAACTGGTCCAAAAAACTAAAATCCAAACAAACCTGAGCTCATATCAATAATTAGGCATTAGCTTGGGCAACATGGTGAAACCCCGTCTCTACAAAAACTACACAAATTAGCCAGGTGTGGTAGTACGTGCCTGTAGTCACAGCTACTTGGGAGGCTGGGGTGGGTGGATCGCTTGAGCCTGGGAGGTTGAGGCTGTAGTGAACCGAGATCGTACCACTGCACTCCAGCCTGGGTGACCCTGTCTCAAAGAGAAAAAAAAAAAAAAGCATTTAAGTGAGTTTATTGAGTTTAGTACATTCTTTTCAGAATCATGAATATTTCACACCTCAAAAGTTGGCTAATTACAGATGTAGAAATGTTGTGCCTCATAAAAGTTTCAATCTTTTTCATATTCTTGCCACAGACATTAGAAATTATTTAAATGCTCTAGTAAATTTGAGTTGGTATCTGTTGGCTCTTAAAAATTAAAGAATATTATACAATGGCTGTGCAACAAGAGATCCAGTTTGCACGTTAGTTCAATTAGATTCTATATGACAAAAAGAGGAAAGATAAAATATGTTAGAACAGGATCAAGGTAGAAAATGGAAAAAGTCCGAGTCAAAATACAGGCTTAATTATTACAGGTTTCCAGAAGGTCGCCAAGTGTCTAGATTAGCCCTTTCCAACCCAGGTTGGGTTCCACAAGAGAATTAAGTCCTAATGCCCGCTGGCATCTATTGTATAAAGTGATTGAATTTCTCTTCTGCATCCAGAATGAGGCTGGCTACGTACCATCCTTGGGAGCACTGAAAAAATAGTCACTCAAATAATCAAATAATTTTTTCCAGGGATTAATTCTGTCATGGAACCCCGGTTGAGAAAGTCTGGCCATTTTAGATACTAATTTGACATCTGGGATGATGCAGTAGTTTTTGAGGTGCATGTCCTCAGGAAAGAAAACATAAAAGAGCCTATTGTGGCCGGGCGCATTGGCTCACGCCTGTAATCCCAGCACTTTGGGAGGCCGAGGCGGGTGGATCACCTGAGATCATGAGTTCGAGACCAGCCTGGCCAACATGGTTAAACCCCATTTCTCCTTAAAAAAAAAAAAAAAAAAAAATTCAAAAATTAGCTGGGTGTGGTGGTGCACACCTGTAATCCTAGCTACTTGGGAGGCTGAGGTGGAAGAATCGCTTGAACCTGAGAGGCAGAGTTGCAGTGAGCTGAGATTGTGCCACCACACTCCAGGCTGGGTGACAGAGTGAGACTCCATCTCAAAAAAAAAAAAAAAAAAAAAAAAAAAAAACCTATTACCAAGAAATTAAAAAGAATAATTTATTCACTTATTAGAATGGTTATTAATAAAATATACCCAGGACCACCTTGTATAAATCCCAGCAATGATTTTCTGAACATTTTAATATGTATCCTTACAGACTTTTGTCTATGTACATTAACATGTGAATGTGTTTATTTCAAAGAATGGGGTCATGCTTTTCATTTAGTTCAGGTTTTTTCCATGAGATGTTACTGTTACGGATGTTCCTCTGGGTAATTACACGTGGATCTGTCCCTTTATAATGATTACGTTATTCTGTAGTCTGGTTGTTGCAAAATATATTTTGCTGTTCTTCCGTTAATGGACATCTGAGTCATCTCCAGTTCATTACTATTACAAGCAGTGCCATAACAAACATCTTTGTTCAAAAAATTCTTGAAAAAAGATGTACATATTACAGATTCTAGAAGTGGAATCGTTGGGTCAGGATGGGTACCTGTTTTGTTTTTGTTTTTGTTTTTATTATGTAAAATCACAAATATATTTAAAAGTAGGGAATAGTGTAATTATCTTAGGCAGGGTTCTCCAGAGGAACAAACCAATAGGATGTATAGAGATCTAGAGGAAGAGATGGATTATGAGAATTGCCTCAGGTGATTCTAGAGGCTGGCAAGTCCCATGCAAGCTGGAGAACCAGGAATGCTTGTGGTGTGATTTGGTCTGAGTCCAAAGGCCTGAGAACCAGGGATGCTGTTGGGGTAAGTCCTGAAGCCAGAAGGTCCAAGATCCAGGAACTCTGATGTCTAAGGGCAGGAGATGATGAATTTCCCAGTTCAAAAAAAGAAAATTCACTCTTCCTTGGCCTTTTTGTTCTCTTGGTACCCTCAATGGATTGCGTGATGCCACCTGCATTGGTGAGGGTGGTCTTCTTTACTCAGACTCTTGATTCAGATGCTAATCTTATCCAGAAACACCCTCGTAGACATACCCAGAAATAACATTTTACTAGCTTTCTGGCCTTCCTTAGCCCAGTCAAGCTGACACATAAAATTAACCATCACAATAATAAACCCCCATCTACCCCATATCCACTTTGATAATTATCATTGCATGGCCAATTTTGTTCCCCTTTGCCCCCACCCACTCCTTTATACCCCAATGCTGGATTTATTACAAAGCAAAGACATACCATTTTATCCCCAGATATTTAAGTGTGTATCTTTAAAAGCTAAGGACACTTGGCTGGGCACGGTGTCTCACGCCTGTAATCCCAGAACTTTGGGAGGCCAAGGCGGGTGGATCACCTGAAGTCAGGAGTTCAAGACTAGCCTGGCCAACATGGTGAAACCTCTATTAACATTACAAAAATTAGTTGGGCGTGGTGGCGCATGCCTGTAATCCCAGCTACGTTGGAAGGCGGAGGCACAAGAATTGCTTAAACTCAGGAGGTGGAGGTTGCAATGAGTTGAGATCATGCCACTGCACTCCAGCCTGGGCGACAGAGCGAGACTGTCTCAAAAAAAAAAAAAAAAAGGTTAAGGACACTTACAAAACATAGTCATGATTACATTATCATACCTAAAAATGAACAGTTTTTAGGTTTTATATTATCATACCTAAAAATTAACAATTTTTCTCTGTCAGTGCTCAAATTTTCCCAATTGTCTTTCCTTTTCTTTTCTTTTCTTTTTTTTTTTTTGTTGAGACAGAGTCTCACTCTGTCACCCAGGCTGGAGTGCAGTGGCACAATCTCGGCTCACTGCCACCTCTGCCTCCTGGGTTCAAGTGATTCTCCTGCCTCAGCCTCCCAAGTAGCTGGGACTACAGGTGCCTGCTACCACACCTGGCTAATTTTTGTAGAGGCAGGGTTTCACCATGTTAGCCAGGCTGGTCTCGAATTCCTGACCTTAAGTGATCCACCCGCCTTGGCCTCCCAAAATGCTGGGATTACAGGTGTGAGCCACTGTACCCAGCCTCATATGTTTTATAGTGGATTTGTTTGAATCACAATCCAGACTATGTATGTTGCATTTAGTTGATATGACTCTTAAGTCTTTTTTATTATATAGGTTTCCTCTTCACTTATTTTTTCATTTCCTTATGATTTACTTGTTGAGATAGAATCAAGTAGGGACTGAGTGTAATTGTATAAGGTTTACTGGTGTGGATCTTAAGCAGTGGCTACATTGGAAAATGAAAACTATTATTTAGAAATAATTTTTCTGTTAAAGTACAGCATCCTTGCACCTGTCTTTCAGCATGATGAATGCGTATATGTATTTCACTGTCTTTTTAAAAAAAAAAAAAAAAAGGCAGGGTCTCACTCTGTCGCCCAGACTGGAGTACAGTGGCATGATCTTGGCTCACTGCAACCTCTGCCTCCCAGTTTCAAGTGATTCTCCTGCCTCATACTCCCAAGTAGCTGGGATTACAGGCGTGGGCCACTACCACCCGGCTACTTGTATTTTTAGTAGAGACAGGTTTTCACCATGTTGGCCAGGCTGGTGTCGAACTCCTGACCTCAAATGATCCACCCGCTTCGGCCTCCCAAAGTGCTGGGATTACAGGTGTGAGCCACTGCACCTGGCCTCTACTCCATTGTCTTGATTCATTCATTTGTGACCTTATAACATCTATCTTTCAGGAGAAACAGCACAGGTGACCGTGAGAAGGCTCTGCAGATCATGCTCCAGGTTCTGCAGAGCTGTGATCACCCGGGCCCCGACATGTTCTGCCTGTGTGGGAGGATCTACAAGGACATCTTCTTGGATTCAGACTGCAAAGATGACACCAGCCGCGACAGCGCCATTGAGTGGTAAACCCTCAGCCCGAGTTATCAGCACTTGCATCTCTTCAAGGAACAGAATCGCATAGGCTAAGGATGTGCATCTCTTCCTTATGTATATGTTTGTCTGTTGGCAGGGAGCAAACATTTGTAGTAAATGTGGTCTGGGAATTTTCAGATTCCCTTTTTGAGAGAAAACCATGAGAAACAGGGTTTTCTACTGGTCACACTCTTCCCACAGGTACACTTGTTTATGGGCCAAGAAGGAGGCCCAGCACACTCCTTCCGAGCTCCCACTTCCAGAGCCTTGTCCACCACCACCAGGGCATCATCTTCCCAGTGATCTGTTCATTCATTCATTATTCATTCATTTATTTAACAATGTTCAGTGATGGCTTACTGTGTACCAGAAACTTTTCTAGGTGGTGGGGATACAGACACAACGGACATGAATCCTGCCCTTGGGGGCCTTGCATTGCTGGTGAGGGAAGTTAAAGAAAGTGACACATTAGGATGTCATCTGAGGGCTATGGGGAAAGGTTAAGCAGGGAAGGGGATAAAGGAGGACTCGGAGGGGTGGTCTGCAATTTTAAATCGGGTAGTCAGTGAAGGTGCCTAAAGATAGAAAAGTGATAAGGGAGTGAACTTCACAGATAACTGGAGAAAGTGTTCTTGGTGGAGGAAACAGCAAGGGCAGAGACTCTGAGGATGAAGCATGGCAGGCACACTCCAGGATGGTCAGCACTAAGCAAGGGGTGAGTGGAGAGCAACATGAAACAGGAAGAGGGTAAGACCTTCTTGCTCTGAGTGAGAAGGAACATCAAATGGAGGGTTTGAGCAGAGGAGTGACAAGATTGGACATGCATTTTAACAAGAGTACTCACCGTTATGCAAAGAATATATTTTAGGGAGTGTATCAGCTATCACTTGCTGTGTAACAACCCCAAAACTTAGCAGCTTCGAACAGCAATGATTATGATTTTTCATGATTCTGTGGCTTTGCCAGGCACTTCTTCTGCTGGCTTCACCTGGGCTGGCTTCTAAAACTGAAGTCAGCTGTAGGGTCAGGTGTGGCTGGAAGATCCAAATGACCCCGTACACATTTGGCAGCTGGTGTTGGCTACTGATATTGTGCCTTAGCTCTCCACCATGTGGTTCTAATCCCGGTAGACCAGCTTTCTTACCTGGTATGCAGAACTCTAAGAGAGTGAACAAGGGAGCAGCAAAGCCTCTAGAGGCTTAGGTTCGGGAACTCACACGTGGTTACTTCTGCCACATGCTATTGGTCAAAGCAAATCACATGGTCCGCCCACATTCAAAAGGGTGGAGGAATGTGCTCCACCTCTGGCTAGGAGGAATAGCAAAGTTGCATTGCAAAGGTGCATGCATATTGCGATGGGAGGAATTTGTGGCCATTAAACAGTCTATCACAGGGACAAGGACAGAAGCAGGGAACAGGAGAATATAGCAGTAATTCAGGGGAGAGCTGGTGGTGGCTTGAGCCAGGGTGGTGGGGACAAAAATGTTGAGAAAGTTGGATGCAGGATATATTCCGAAGGTGGAACCAACAGGCCCACATCATTCATTTCCATCATAAGAGCTCTTGACATTGCTGTTCTGCTTTCATTCAATTCTAACTGCTTCCTCTCTCTCTCTCTCTCTCTCTCTTCCTTTCATACACACAGGAGGCTCTGTCCTCCCCACCTTCTCTCCATCCGCACTTACTTCTCTGACAATCCCAGCCACTCTCACACCTAGGGACCCTTAGCTGGAGCTCTCCAACCCAACATCCTAAGTGATGGCCTTACACCTCCCCCCTTTGTCCACCTGTTCTACCTCAAGATGATGTTGGTATTTCAGACTCAACATTTTGAAGGCTGAAGTCATTTACTCTTCTCCACAAGGTATGGCTTCCAATGTCTTACTTTCTTACTACTATTCTCTACCCTCCTAGGTCTAAACTTTCAGTCATTGTTGGATTCATTTTGCTCACTTAACTCCCCGTCCAGTCAGGCCCCATTTGCAGCCCTTCTGCGAGCCTTCTTTCACTGCTTGCCAGTCCTTTCCCATCACCACTGCCCCCAGTCACTGCCATTTTTTTTTTTAACTTTCTTGCCAGGAATGTTCTAACAGTACCCAAGTAGACTCCCTGCTTGCTGTCTGCTCAGTCTATCCTTCACAGATTTATAGCTTATTCTTCCTAAAGCTCAAGAACCCACCATGGCTCCCTGCTCCCTGCTATATAAAAATTCAGACTCTCACATCACCATTCTAGGTGTCCTGAACACTTTCTCCAACCTACCTCTAGCCTTGTTTCCCACTACCTGGTGTGTGTCCAACTAAACTGTAGTTCCTAAGGAGTTTTCCAAACTCCTGTCTCTGTTCCTGTTTTCTATGCTGAGGGCTCCCTTTCCAAATCACTGCTGTTTCATTTCTCTTGCCCTTTTTTTTTCTTTTTTTGAGACTGAGTCTCACTCTGTCACCCAGGCTGGAGTGCAGTGGTGTGATCTTGGCTCACTGCAACCTCCACCTCCCTGGTTCAAGCAATTCCCCTGCCTCAGCCTCCTGAATAGCTGGGATTACAGGCACATGCCACCATGCCCGGCTAATTTTTTTGTATTTTTAATAGAGATGGGGTTTCACCATGTTGGCCAGACTGGTCTCAAACTCCTGACCTCAGGCAATCCACCTACCTCGGCCTCTCAAAGTGCTGGTATTACAGGCATGAGCCACCACAACCGGCCTCATTTCTCTTTATTTTTATGCCATATCTCAAGTATCTAGGTGAGATGGCCCTATATGTCTTCTGTGAGTTCCTCCAGACTTGAATTTGTGTGATTTTAAGATACCATATTCTTGCTTCCATTGTCACTAATTATGTGTGGATCTTATTCCCTTCCACCATAGTGTAAGTCCTTGGAACATAATGACCTCATTTTCTTTTTTTAAATTTCCAGTAGTTCCTAATGCACCATGTGGTGGAGAGGAGTCACTCAGGGTATCGAAGGGAAGTTAATGTTTGGTAAAGCCAAAACAGAAAACTGTGTTCCCACTATGCTGGTGGGGAATTCAGTCCCTAGGTCAGAAAATCACTGCCTTTGGTTCCTTCAAGAAAGTCCTAGGAGTTTTTCTCCAGCGGCTTCAGAAGGTGGTGGCGGTAGGTGCAGAAGCAAATGAAGCTTCGTCTTCTGCTCAGGGCGTGGTGGCTGTGGATAAGATCTATCTTGGATATCATCTAACCCACACTCTCCAGTGCAGACACAGAGCATATGGCTCAGGGAGGTAGGGAGCTGGTCCAAGACCACAGGGCTGGTTAGTGGTGAATCTGGAACTATGGTCCTGCCTGGAGTTCAGATCTTCTCTGCCCCTAAGTTGGGCCTGCTTGACTTCTGGAGGAGCAACCCTTTCTGCCCTCTTCTCAGTATGACTTTTCATAGTAGAAGAAAATAAAACAGTCACATCTAGAAGGATGTAGAATTTAAAATTCCCAAAACACACAGGAAAAAAAGGGTTGAATTTTGTTGACTAAGGTAGGAAGGACTTTCTCGGTGTCCTCTGATCTGAGGGTATTTGTATTATGCCTCAGAATTGATAATGCCATATTTTAACTGACTTCAATGATAACTTCTCCTTTCAAGAATTAATATTTTGTTGTTGAATTCTCTTGCCATCACATAAGTGACAAAATTACTACTAGCAAGTCTTTGGTATAAATGGTGCCACTTAAAGACATTTGTGTCATTACTTCATTGAGTTCTTTTTTCCTGCCTATAATTTTCATACTCGTTCATAGAACAGAAATGAACTTTTCATGTATAGAAAAAGATGAGAGTGAAAATGTCACTGTTAACCTTTGGTGTAAAAATAGGATTCCCAATTTTGTATCCTGTTGCTTATCCTGATATAGTAGATCCCTGTCCCTGGCCTCACTTTGCCACTGCTCCTATAGTTATTTGAGATCCAGGATTTTGGCAATACAGCTTCCTGCATGAAAAAACAACTCCATATTGTTAAAAGCAAACAAACAGCTTGCAGAGAAATGGCCTACCATTGATGCCATTTCGATGTAATAAAAAATACTCAATGCATAATTGGAATCCAACTTTAGAAACAAGGTTTAGGTGGGCAGGGTGGCTCATGCCTGTAATCCCAGCTACTTGGGAGGCTGAGGTGAAAGGATTGCTTAGATGCAGGAGTTTCAGGCTGCAGTGAACTATGATTACACCACTGCACTCCAGACATCAAATCGTGGTGATCTTTTGGGAGTAGGATTAGAATTGATTTTAAATTTCTTTTGTGTACTTCATGATGATTTCCCTATTTTATATAGTCCCTGAGGCTTTTATAATAAAAATCTTATGAGCAAAAAAAAATTAAAACTCCCTAGTGTAAGTTACTGTGTTGCTATTATGACTTTTTTTTTTTTTTTTTTTTTTTTTTGGAGACAGAATCTCACTCTGTCACCCAGGCTGGAGTGCAGTGGCACGATCTTGGCTCACTGCAGGTTCCACCTCCCGGGTTCAAGCTAATTCTCCTGCCTCAGCCTCCCAAGTAGCTGGGATTACAGGCACACACCACCACACCCAGCTAATTTTTGTAGTATTTTGGTAGAGATGGGGTTTCACCGTTTGGGCCAAGCTGGCCTTAAACTCCTGGCCTCAAGTGGTCCACGTGCCTCGGCCTCCCAAAGTGCTGGGATTACAGGCATGAGCCACGGCGCCTGGCCTATTAAGACATTTGTAAAGTTACTAGAGAGCTGCATGTGGCTGTTGGTAAAGGTGGTGGTGGGAGGCGAGGGGAATGGGCAACAACAAATTTAGAGAAAGAAAACTTTTCATGAGAAAGTTGGTTTATACCATTATTTAAACATTTTTTGTTGTAATATAATAATACTTTGGTGGTTCTGTAATTATAGGTATCGCAAAGGGTTTGAACTCCAGTCATCTCTCTATTCGGGAATTAATCTTGCAGTTTTGCTGATTGTTGCTGGACAACAATTTGAAACTTCCTTGGAACTAAGGAAAATAGGTAAAGCTGCTTATTATTGCAGATGTTGTTGCTTTGATTATACAAGTTTGGCATTAAAAGTTATGTTGAAATAACTAGCATCGTATCATTATATTTCTATTCTTTTTTTGAGACAGAGTCTTGCTCGGTTGCCCAGGCTGGAGTGTAGTGGTGTGATCTTGGCTCACTGCAACCTCCGCCTCCCGAGTTCAAGCAATTCTCCTGCCTCAGCCTCCTGAGTAGCTGGGATTACAGGTGCCCACCACCACGCCCAGCTAATTTTTTTTGTATTTTTAGTAGAGATGGGGTTTCACCATGGTGGACAGGCTGGTCTGGAACTCTTGACCTCAAGTGATCTGCCTACCTCAGCCTCCCAAAGTGCTGGGATTACAGGCGTGAGCCACTGTGCCCGTCCTACTAGAATTATATTTCAAAAGGAACAATCAGTTACTTTTCCTATAGCACACCTGAGACAGCAGCCAAAATAAAATACCTGCTTATCCTCAGTATGACAGAAACTAAAAAAGATTATTCTGACTATCAAAAATTCAAATTCTTAAGGTGTCCGGCTGAACAGTTTGTTGGGAAGAAAAGGGAGCTTGGAGAAAATGAAGAATTACTGGGATGTGGGTCAGTTCTTCAGCGTCAGCATGCTGGCCAATGATGTCGGGAAAGCTGTCCAGGCAGCAGAGAGGTTGTTCAAACTGAAACCTCCAGTCTGGTGAGTTGTGTCTGTGTGTTGTCATCACCCATCTCAATACATGATCTTGTTCTGAAATGTCTTCCTTATAATCACTATGTTTCTCCTTCTGACTTTTCATTAAAGCAAAGTTAGCACAGACACAACTGCTCTGAGAATTCCCTTGCTTTTATGTGAAGGGAGGGAAAGACAGATCCACACAGAATATATCCCTGCCTGCTCCACCCCTGAGATTAGGCCTTCTATTCTATTAATTTCTGCAGGTTGTCTAGGTCCTCAAGAGAAAAACACTCTTGGCTACTAGTATGTATTATGCATTTGTGAGAAAGCATATAATAAAATGAAAAAAGCACACCAAGAAAATGTTTATCACAAATGAAAACTGGAACTAAAAGAACAATAATAGGGTATGGTAAATGAAACGGAGGCACAGCAACAGCCTTACACGGCCATTTAAATGTGCAGGAAAGAATGTTTGGAGATATGGAAGTGTGTTTGTGGTTTGTTGTAGAGTAAGAAAAGCCAGTCCCTGGGTAAGTTTTTCTGTATCAGTGGTTCTCAAATTCTGTTGTGTGTCAGAATCAACCTATGTTGATTAAAACACAGACTGGGTGTAGTGACTTATACCTGTAATCCTGGCACTCTCGGAGGCCGAGGTGGGAGGATTGCTTGAGCCCAGTAGCTTGAGACCAGTCTGGGTAATAGAGTGAGACCCAGTCTCTACAAAAAAAAAAAAAAAAAAAAAGCCAGGCATGGTGGTGCACGCCTGTGGTCCCAGCTACTCCGGAAGGCAGAGGTAGAAGGATCGCTTGAGCCTGGGAGGTCAAGGCTGCAGCGAGCTGTGATTGCACAACTGCAATCCAGCCTGGGTGACAGAGTGAGACCCTGTCTCAAAAATAAATAGGTAAAATAAAGAAAGAAAACACAGATTGCTGGGCCCACTCTCAGAATTTCTGGCCCAGTAGGTCTGGGGTGGACGCCTGAGAATTTGCACTTACAAATTACAAGCTGCTTCTGCTGCTCTGGTGACCACACTTTGAGAACCACTGTTCTATATGATCTTGTTTTAATTAAAAATATGTGTTTGGCATGTGACTTGTAGGGAAAGGCCCAGGAGGGGTGGACAGTATTGGATTTCCCCATAGACATGAAGCTCCGTTAGAATTGTGGTAACAAACCTGCATGTTGCACACATTTACCCTAGAACTTAAAGCATAAAAAAATATATATATATATGTATATATATGTGTGTATATATATGTGTATATATGTGTATATATATGTATATATATGTGTATATATGTGTATATATGTATATATATGTGTGTATATATATGTGTATATATGTGTATATATGTGTGTGTGTGTGTGTATATGTATATACATGATTTGCTGGAAGGACTCACACAACTCAGAAAAGCTGTTACACTCTTAGTTATGGTTTATTACAATGAAAGGATACAGATTAAAATCAGCAAAGGCAGAAAGGTACATAGGGTAGAGTCCAGGAGAGACCACGTGCAAGCTTCCAGTTGTCCTTTCCCAGTGGAGTCATGTGAACAGTGCTTAATTCTCCCAGCAAAAATGTGTGACAACATGCATGAAATCTTGCCAACCAGTAAAGCTCATTGAGCCTTAATGTCCAGGGTTTTTATTGGGGATGGGTCATGTGGGCATGGAGTCTTCATGCAGCTGATATTAATACCTCAGCTCCAACCTCTCTAGAGGTCGAACTGATACAATGTGGCCCAGGGCCCCGACTATGAATCATATCGTTAGCATAGACTATCTGGGATGGCCCAAGGTCCCAGATAAACAGAGATGCTCTTAGCTGGCAGTATATCCCAAGGGCTTAGAGGTGATCTCCCAATAGCCAGTCCAGGGCCAGATCTTTCTTTTGAATGTGTGGAGTTGGGACAACACAGGCCTGCTGAGTACCCAAGCAAGTCGGTTGGAGTCTAGCTGGCCTATCTTCCCAGGATAGCTCCAGCCTTTATCCTTAAAGAGCAAAATAATACTATGATGCTTTCAGTTGAACCATTCCATTTAGTACCAAAGAGGTTGTGACCACCACTGCCTGGCAACTATATTCCAAAAAGTTCAGTTTGCCTGAAAAGAGCAAAGGTGTGGTCAGAGTCAAGATGTCATAACATCAAAATCTACCTAGTCAGATTCTAATATTTCAAAAAATAAAAGACAGTGAGTTTGACTAGTGATTGCCAGAAGTAAGGGAGGGGGTGGGATGGGAGGGAAGTAGGCGTGATGGTGGGAAGGCAACACAAGGGGTCCCTGTGGGGATGGAAATTTCTCTAACTTGCCTTGTATCAGTGACAACATCCTGGTTGTGATATAGTACTATAGTTCTTTTTTTTTCTTTTTTTTCTTTTTTTCTTATTATACTTTAAGTTTTAGGGTACATGTGCACAACGTGCAGGTTACTTACATATCTATACATGTGCCATGTTGGTGTGCTGCACCCATTAACTCATCATTTAACATTAGATATATCTCCTAATGCTAACCCTCCCCCGCCCCCACACCATAACAGGCCCCGGTGTGTGGTGTTCCCCTTCCTGTGTCCATGTGTTCTCATTGTTCAATTCCCACCTATGAGTGAGAACATGTGGTGTTTGGTTTTTTGTCCTTGCGATAGTTTGCTGAGAATGATGGTTTCCAGCTTCATCCATGTCCCTACAAAGGACATGAACTCATCCTTTTTTATGGCTGTATAGTATTCCATGGTGTATATGTGCCACATTTTCTTAATTCAGTCTATCGTTGTTGGACATTTGGCTTGGTTCCAAGTCTTTGCTATTGTGAATAGTGCCGCAATAAACATACGTGTGCATGAGTCTTTATAGCAGCATGATTTATAATCCTTTGGGTATCTACCCAGTAATGGGATGGCTGGGTCAAATGGTATTACTAGTTCTAGATGTCTGAGGAATTCCCACACTGACTTCTACAATGGTTGAACTAGTTTACAGTCCCACCAACAGTGTAAAAGTGTTCCTATTTCTCCACATCCTCTCCAGCACCTGTTGTTTCCTGACTTTTTAATGATCGCCATTCTAACTGGTGTGAGATGGTATCTCATTGTAGTTTTGGTTTGCATTTCTCTGATGGCCAGTGATGATCATTTTTTCATGTGTCTTTTGGCTGCATCAATGTCTTCTTTTGAGAAGTGTCTGTTCATATCCTTCGCCCACTTTTTGATGGGGTCGTTTGTTTTTTTCTTGTAAATTTGTTGGAGTTTATTGTAGATTCTGGATATTAGCCATTTGTCAGATGAGTAGATTGCAAAAATTTTCTCCCATTCTGTAGGTTGCCTGTTCACTCTGATGGTAGTTTCTTTTGCTGTGCAGAAGCTCTTTAGTTTAATTAGATCCCATTTGTCAATTTTGGCTTTTGTTGCCATTGCTTTTGGTGTTTTAGACATGAAGTCCTTGCCCATGCCTATGTCCTGAATGGTATTGCCTAGGTTTTCTTCTAGGGTTTTTATGGTTTTAGGTCTAACATGTAAGTCTTTAATCCATCTTGAATTAATTTTTGCATAAGGTGTAAGGAAGGGATCCAGTTTCAGCTTTCTCCATATGGCTAGCCAGTTTTCCCAGCACCATTTATTAAATAGGGAATCTTTTCCCCATTGCTTGTTTTTGTCAGGTTTGTCAAAGATCAGATAGTTGTAGCTATGCGGCATTATTTCTGAGGGCTCTGTTCTGTTCCATTGGTCTATATCTCTGTTTTGGTACCAGTAGCATGCTGTTTTGGTTACTGTAGCCTTGTAGTATAGTTTGAAGTCAGGTAGCGTGATGCCTCCAGCTTTGTTCTTTTGGCTTAGGATTGTCTTGGCAATGCGGACTCTTTTTTGGTTCCATATGAACTTTAAAGTAGTTTTTTCCAATTCCATGAAGAAAGTCATTGGTAGCTTGATGGGGATGGCATTGAATCTATAAATTACCTTGGGCAGTATGGCCATTTTCATGATATTGATTCTTCCTACCCAGGAGCATGGAAAGTTCTTCCGTTTCTTTGTATCCTCTTTTATTTCATTGAGCAGTGGTTTGTAGTTCTCCTTGAAGAGGTCCTTCACATCCCTTGTAAGTTGGATTCCTAGGTATTTTATTCTCTTTGAAGCAATTGTGAATGGGAGTTCACTCATGATTTGGCTCTCTGTTTGTCTGTTACTGGTGTATAAGAATGCTTGTGATTTTTGCACATTGATTTTGTATCCTGAGACTTTGCTGAAGTTGCTTATCAGCTTGAGATTTTGGGCTGAGATGATGGGGTTTTCTAGATATCCAATCATGTCATCTGCAAACAGGGACAATTTGACTTCCTCTTTTCCTAATTGAATACCGTTTATTTCCTTCTCCTGCCTGATTGCCCTGGCCAGGACTTCCAACACTATGTTGAATAGGAGTGGTGAGAGAGGGCATCCCTGTCTTGTGCCAGTTTTCAAAGGGAATGCTTCCAGTTTTTGCCCATTCAGTATGATATTGGCTGTGGGTTTGTCATAGATAGCTCTTATTATTTTGAGATACATCCCATCAATACCTAATGTATTGAGAGTTTTTAGCATGAAGCGTTGTTGAATTTTGTCAAAGGCCTTTTCTGCATCTATTGAGATAATCATGTGGTTTTTCTCTTTGGTTCTGTTTATATGCTGGATTACATTTATTGATTTGCATATGTTGAACCAGCCTTGCATCCCAGGGATGAAGCCCACTTGATCATGGTGGATAAGCTTTTGATATGCTGCTGGATTCCGTTTGCCAGTATTTTATTGAGGATTTTTGCATTGATGTTCATCAAGGATATTGGTCTAAAATTCTCTTTTTTGGTTGTGTCTCTGCCTGGCTTTGGTATCAGGATGATGCTGGCCTCATAAAATGAGTTAGGGAGGATTCCCTCTTTTTCTATTGATTGGAATAGTTTCAGAAGGAATGGTACCAGCTCCTCATTGTACCTCTGGTAGAATTCGGCTGTGAATTCATCTGGTGCTGGACTTTTTTTGGTTGGTAAGCTATTATTGCCTCAATTTCAGAGCCTGTTATTGGTCTATTCAGAGATTCAACTTCTTCCTGGTTTAGTCTTGGGAGGGTGTATGTGTCGAGGAATTTATCCATTTCTTCTAGATTTTCTAGTTTATTTGCGTAGAGGTGTTTGTAGTATTCTCTGATGGTAGTTTGTATTTCTGTGGGATCAGTGGTGATATCCCCTTTATCATTTTTTATTGCATCTGTTTGATTCTTCTCTCTTTTCTTTATTAGTCTTGCCAGCAGTCTATCAATTTTGTTGATCTTTTCAAAAAACCAGCTCCTGGATTCATTGATTTTTTGAAGGGTTTTTTGTGTCTCTATTTCCTTCAGTTCTGCTCTGATCTTAGTTATTTCTTGCCTTCTGCTAGCTTTTGAATGTGTTTGCTCTTGCTTCTCTAGTTCTTTTAATTGTGATGTTAGGGTGTCAATTTTGGATCTTCCTGCTTTCTCTTATGGGCATTTAGTGCTATAAATTTCCGTCTACACACTGCTTTGAATGTGTCCCAGAGATTCTGGTATGTTGTGTCTTTTTTCTCATTGGTTTCAAAGAACATCTTTATTTCTGCCTTCATTTCGTTATGTACCCAGTAGTCATTCAGGAGCAGGTTGTTCAGTTTCCATGTAGTTGAGCGGTTTTGAGTGAGTTTCTTAATCGTGAGTACTAGTTTGATTGCACTGTGGTCTGAGAGAGAGTTTGTTATAATTTCTGTTCTTTCACATTTGCTAAGGAGTGCTTTACTTCCAACTATGTGGTCAATTTTGAAATAAGTGCAGTGTGGTGCTGAGAAGAATGTCTATTCTGTTGATTTGGGGTGGAGAGTTCTGTAGATGTCTATTAGGTCTGCTTGGTGCAGAGCTGAGTTCAATTCCTGGATATCCTTGTTGACTTTCTGTCTCGTTGATCTGTCTAATGTTGACAGTGGGGTGTTAAAGTCTCCCATTATTATTGTGTGGGAGTCTAAGTCTCTTTGTAGGTCTCTAAGGACTTGCTTTATGAATCTGGGTGCTCCTGTATTGGGTGCATATATATTTAGGATAGTTAGCTCTTCTTGTTGAATTGATCCCTTTACCATTATGTAATGGCCTTCTTTGTCTCTTTTGATCTTTGTTGGTTTAAAGTCTGTTTCATCAGAGACTAGGATTGCAACCCCTGCCTTTTTTTGTTTTCCATTTGCTTGGTAGATCTTCCTCCATCCGTTTATTTTGAGCCTATGTGTGTCTCTGCACGTGAGATGGATTTCCTGAATACAGCACACTGATGGGTCTTGACTCTTTATCCAATTTGCCAGTCTGTGTCTTTTAATTGGGGCATTTAGCCCATTTATATTTAAGGTTAAAATTGTTATGTGTGAATTTGATCCTGTCATTATGATGTTAGCTGGTTATTTTGCTCGTTAGTTGATGCAGTTTCTTCCTAGCCTTGATGGTCTTTACAATTTGGCATGTTTTTGCAGTGGCTGGTACTGGTTGTTCCTTTCCATGTTTAGTGCTTCCTTCAGGAGCTCTTGTAGGGCAGGCCTGGTGGTGAGAAAATCTCTCAGCATTTGCTTGTCTGTAAAGGATTTTATTTCTCCTTCACTTATGAAGCTTAGTTTGGCTGGATATGAAATTCTGGGTTGAAAATTCTTTTCTTTAAGAATGTTGAATATTGGCCCCCACTCTCTTCTGGCTTGTAGGGTTTCTGCCGAGAGATCCGCTGTCAGTCTGATGGGCTTCCCTTTGTGGGTAACCTGACCTCTCTCTGTGGCTTCCCTTAACATTTTTTCCTTCATTTCAACTTTGGTGAATCTGACAATTATGTGTCTTGGAGTTGCTCTTCTCGAGGAGTATCTTTGTGGTGTTCTCTGTATTTCCTGAATTTGAATGTTGGCCTGCCTTGCTAGTTTGGGGAAGTTCTCCTAGATACTGTCCTGCAGAGTGTTTTCCAGCTTGGTTCCATTCTCCCCGTCACTTTCAGGTACACCATTCAGACGTAGATTTGGTCTTTTCACACAGTCCCATATTTCTTGGAGGCTTTGTTCGTTTATTTTTATTCTTTTTTTCTCTAAACTTCTCACTTCATTTCATTCATTTGATCTTCCATCACTGATACCCTTTCTTCCAGTTGATCGAATCGGCTACTGAGGCTTGTGCATTCATCACATAGTTCTTGTGCCTTGGTTTTCAGCTCCATCAGGTCCTTTAAGGACTTCTCTGCATTGGTTATTCTAGTTAGCCATTTGTCTAATTTTTTTTCAAGGTTTTTAACTTCTTTGCCATGGGTTCGAACTTCCTCCTTTAGCTCGGAGTAGTTTGATTGTCTGAAGTCTTCTTCTCTTAACTCGTCAAAGTCATTCTCTGTCCAGCTTTGTTCCATTGCTGGTGAGGAGCTGTGTTCCTTTGGAGGAGGAGAGGTGCTCTGATTTTTAGAGTTTCCAGTTTTTCTGCTCTGTTTTTTCCCCATCTTTGTGGTTTTATCTACCTTTGGTCTTTGATGAAGGTGACGTACAGATGGGGTTTTGGTGTGGATGTCCTTTCTGTTTGTTAGTTTTCCTTCTAACAGTCAGGACCCTCAGCTGCAGGTCTGTTGGAGTTTGCTGGAAGTCCACTCCAGACCCTGTTTGCCTGGGTATCAGCAGCAGAGGCTGCAAAACAGTGGATATTGGTGAACAGCAGATGTTGTTGCCTGATCGTTCCTCTGGAAGTTTTGTCTCAGAGGAGTACCCAGCCGTGTGAGGTGTCAGTCTGCCCCTACTGGGGGGTGCCTCCCAGTTAGGCTACTTGGGGGTCAGGGACCCACTTGAGGAGGCAGTCTGTCCATTCTCAGATCTCGAGCTGCGTGCTGAGAGAACCACTACTCTCTTCAAAGCTGTCAGACTGGGACATTTCAGTCTGCAGAGGATTCTGATGCCTTTTGTTTGGCTGTGCCCTGCCCCCAGAGGTGGAGTCTAGAGAGGCAGGCAGGCCTCCTTGAGCTGAGGTGGGCTCCACCCAGTTCGAGCTTCCCGGAGGCTTTGTTTACCTACTCAAGCCTGGGCAGTGGTGGGCGCCTCTCCCCCAGCCTCACTGCCGCCTTGCAGTTTGATCTCAGACTGCTGTGCTAGCAATGAGTGAGGCTCTGTGGGCGTAGGACCCTCTGAGCCATGCGCGGGATATAATCTCCTGGTGTGCCATTTACTAAGACCATTGGAAAAGTGCAGTATTAGGGTGGGAGTGACCCGATTTTCCAGGTGCTGTCTGTCACCCCTTGCTTTGACTAGGAAAGGGAAT
Organism: Pan paniscus; assembly: GCF_029289425.2. NCBI lineage: Eukaryota > Metazoa > Chordata > Mammalia > Primates > Hominidae > Pan > Pan paniscus. Next base: position 21,216,969 of record NC_073272.2, on the reverse strand, counting down.
TCCCTGACCCTTTGTGCTTCCCGGGTGAGGCAGTGCCTCGCCCTGCTTCAGCTCACGCTCAGTGCGCTGCACCCCCCTGTCCTGCACCCACTTTCCGACACTCCCCAGTGAGATGTACCTGTTACCTCAGATGGAAATGCAGAAATCACCCGTCTTCTGCGTCGCGCATGCTGGGGGCTGTAGACTGGAGTTGTTCGTATTCAGCCATCTTGGCTCTACCAAAAACTGTACTATAGTTTTGTAAGATGCTACCATTGGAGTAAACCTGGTCAAAGATACATGGGTTCTCTCTGTATTGGTTCTTAGCACTTCATGTAAATCTAAAATTACCTCAAAATATCATGTTTAATTAAAAAGAAAATGAGTTTGAAATTTTGTCATTTTGTAATTGCTTTGAACTTTGAACTACAGCTGACCCTTGAACAATGTGGGAGTTAGGGGCTCAGTTGAAAATTCACCAAAAACTTAACTACGAATAGCCTACTGTTGACTGGAAGCCTTACCAATAACATAAACAATATTTTGTATTTTATATTTTGCAAAAAGTGCAGGATTTTCGCAACCACTGACAACTGCAGTGACGGCTTCATGAATTTCCTTTTCTGTTTTTCCTACGATTTTTAGGCTGGCTTCATTTATCTTGAAATGGCAGCAGCCGTAACTGCAGAACTCAATCTGCAATACATATCAAGCAATTCAACTTTTTCTGGTAATGTCATGACTTTTCTCTGCTTCTTGGGAGCATTTCCAGTATCACTAGTGGCACTCTGTATGGGTCCCATGGTGTTATTCATTGTTTATGGTGTCACACTAAACACAATGAAGAATGCACGAGAACTGTGAGTGATCACTTTTTACTATGATCTGCAATTTACTGGAGAGACGAACTTCTCATGCAAAAATGATCAGTCTTACACGGTGGAAGTTTTTTTTTTGGTTGTTTGTTTTTGAGACAGAGTCTCGCTCTGTTGCCCAGGCTGGAGTGCAGTGGTACAATCTCAGCTCACTGCAACCTCCGTCTCTCAGCTTCAAGCATTCCTTCTGCCTCAGCCTCCCGAGTAGTTGGGACTATAGACGCCTGCCACCGCATCCGGCTAATTTTTGTATTTTTAGTAGAGACAGGATTTCACCATGTTGGCCAGGCTGGTCTTGAACTCCTGACCTCAGGTCATCTGCCCACCTAGGCCTCCCAAAGTGCTGGGATTACAGGTGTGAGCCACCGCACCTGGCCACATGGTGGAGTTTTAAGCAGATACTTACAACAGGAGCTCACCACGATAGCAACAGGAGGTGGCTATGAAATTCTTACAGTAGTGCAGTATGCACTACAGTTAATTTTATGCAGTTTTGATATAATACCACATCTTTACATTTGTTTATATTTTTCTTGACTGGGATTGGTGCCATATACAGTCTGTAAGTGTGTGTGTAAGTTTTGGTACGTTTTAACTTTTTATAAGAGATTTGTATATATGTTGGGTAGTAAATGATAAAATGGACCAGTACCTACATATATTTTATGCGTTCATGGCATACCTAGCTTTTTCTAATTTTTTTTTTTTTATATTTCTAGGCTGCACAGTTCATCTGCAAAGTTTTTCAAATTGTCGCACGTCTCCAGAACATTTTCCAATGTATCTATTGGGAAAAAAAATCCGTGTATAAGTGGAGCTGCGCAGTTCATACCTGTGTTGTTCAAGAGTCAGCTGTGCCTGCCCTTGTTATTTAAAACAGTTACCACATGCTTTCCAATCTCCACATTTTAGGCAGTAGGTACTAAAATTGGGGTTAGCCCAATGTTGGTAAAAAGCCACGTTGTGTTATTTTGTTGGATGGACTTACTTTGCCTACTGCTCGTGTTTTCTTAATTAGTTTTGTGGCTGCTGAGCAGTCGTTTATGAAGCACTCATGACATAATATGAATTTAAGTGAAGAAAAGCTTTTGGAAAGCTTCTTTTAAAGGGACTTGAATTGAATTCAGTTTCTTTAGGAATCCAATATATTGCTGTTTGTGATTTTTCCAGGTACCTGCGATCATTAGTTCAGAACTTGTTACTAATTCGGCGCTTCAAGAAACCCATTATTGAACACTCACCCAGGCAAGAGCGGCTGAACTTCTGGTTAGATATAATTTTTGAGGCAACAAATGAAGTCACGAATGGACTCAGATTTCCAGTAAGATATGCTAAATCCATTTTTTTTTTAAGATTAGGAAAAAAACTAGGGATTGGTGCTATTTAACTATTGAATACTCTGAACTGAAGAAAACCGTAGAGTAATTTTAAATGTTGGGATAAACATCAATCTTATGTGAAATCAGTAAGTGATAGATCAGCTCACTCATAGATCATTGGCCATATCCTCTATAGTAGTCATTCTCAATTGGAAGCAACTTTGTCCCCCTAAGGTACATCTGGTAATGTCCGGAGACATTTTTGGTGGTCATGACTTGGGGAGAAGGTGGCGCTACTGGCATCTGCTGGATAGAGACCAGGGATGCTGTTGAACATCCCACAATGCACAGGACAGCCCCCTCCAATAAAGAATTATCCAGCCCAAAATGTCACTAGTGCCAAAGTGGACAAACTTTCCTCTAAAACAATGTAGCACCACGAGTGGAAACTTGGAATTCAGCGTGGTTTCCTGTTAAGCTTTGGTTTGCCTCTAAGGCCACTAATTGTTATTTAAAAGTTACCAAAAAGGCAAAATTGCTTTTAGCTTTTCCTTGAGTTTTTGTTTTAATGTTATGACTGTCTTAGAGTCATGAGTGAAATATGTGAATGTCTTGGAAATTGAACTTCAGATAATTGTGTTCCATATTTATGCGTTGAGAATTTGTGAACTTGCCATTTCCAAGAATTTCATTAAGCATCTAATAAAAGATTGTTTGAAATGATTATGATAATTATTTTGTTGCCAGTTAATAATACATTTTAAAATCTTTTTTAGTTATGAAATATTTCAAACCTACTGAAAGGTACAAAAAAATAATGGAGCAGACAACCGCGTAATCTCTAACCAGGTTTAGTGATCTTAAACATGTTGTTTTATTTGTTTTGGAGATTTATTCCCTCTCTCCCTCCCCATCTCACCCCTCCTCTTTCTCTTCCCCTCCTCTTTTTTTTCTTTTCTTTTTTTGAGACGGAGTCTCGTGCAGTGGTGCGATCTCGGCTCACTGCAACCTCCGCCTCCTGGGTTCAAGTGATTCTCCTGCCTCAGCCTCCTGAGTAGCTGGGATTACAGGTGTATACCACCACACCCATCTAATTTTTGTATTTTTAGTAGAGACAGGGCTTCACCACGTTGGCCAGGCTGGTCTCGAACTCCTGACCTCAAGTGATCCGCCTGCTTTGGCCTCCCAAAGTGCCCTCCTCCTTCTCTCCTGATTTTCTTCCTTTGGCCTCCTTCTTCTCTCCTTTTCCCCTTTTCTCTTTTTCGTCCCCTTCTCTTCTTTCTCCCCACCTTTTCTCTCCCTACTCTCCTCCTCCTCACCCTCTTCTCCCTCTCTCCCCTCCCCTCCTCTCTTTTAACAAAGTAACACCTTACTGATGGGCCATCACCTCTTTTTTTTATCTCCTTGCATCTTCCCCCCCCCCCAAGAGATGGCATCTCAATATGTTGTCCTTGAACTCCTGGGCTCAAGTGATCCTCCGACCTCAACCTCCCAAAGTGCTGGGATTACAGGCGTGAGCCACTGTGCCTGGCCCTCAGTGAGGATTTATTGAGTACGGACCTCCCCGCCTCCTCGCCGGGCAGGGTGCGCTATGTTTTCTACCCGTGTACGTTAACAGGCATCTGTTCTTGTTTCAGGTTCTGGTCATAGAGCCAACCAAAGTGTACCAGCCTTCTTATGTTTCCATAAACAATGAAGCTGAGGAGAGAACAGTTTCTTTATGGCATGTCTCACCCACAGAAATGGTAAGGAGGAAAAATCACAAGCAATTTAATCAGTTTTCAAATAGGAGAGTCTAGATGGTAGTATTTGAAGGAAAAGGCACCCATGTTTAACTTCTGAATTATGAGAATATATGAGAGAGTATGATCACAGATGAGAGACAGTAGGTTTTTCCATTTTGTGTGTGTGTGGGCATGTGTGTATGTGGGCATGTGGTGAGGTGTGGGGGTGGGGGAGTGTGTGTGTGTGTGTGTGTGTGTGTATAAAAACATTAAAACAAATACAGGTTTGTTTGTTTTTTTATAGTTAAACCTTAGGGAAGTGGGTAGAGGATACAGGCTGGTGTGTTGTTTCACAGCTGTAGTCCCAACACTTTTGGAGGCCAAGGCAGGCGGGTTGCTTGAGCCCAGGAGTTCAAGACCAGCCTGGGTGACACATCAAAACCCCGTCTCTACAAAAAATAAATTTAAAAAATTAGCCGGGCGTGGTGGTGCACACCTGTAGTCCCAACTACTTGGGAGGCTGAAGTGGGAGGATCGCTTGAACCTGGGAGGTCGAGGCCACAGTGAGCTATGATTGCACCACTGCTCTCAAGCCTGGGCAACAGTGAGACCCTGTCTCTAGAAAAATAAAATAGTAATATATTTTTAGAAGCACTTATACTGGCTTTCTTGATATTCCTCAACTATTACTGGATCTTGTGGCTTTCCAGATAAAACTCAGACTCTTTTACTAAGTGTTCAAGTCCCTCCCTATATAATCCTGCCCCCTCCCTTCCTCTTTCTCTTCAGCCCTCAGTGCCAGTCAGGCTGTCCTCTTACTAGCCCCTGAGCTGTCCCTGCGGGAGCTCCTGTCTACCCTTTCATTTCCATCCTTGATCCTTTTGGGATTTCCTTCTTCCGATTATCCAAGTCCTAGCTTTTGCAAAGTCATCTTTAACCACTCCTTCATTCCTTCCGCTGAGTGTCTGTAGGCTACCAGTTGCCTGTATCATGCACAGAAGAACATCCTAAGAATGCCCATACGTGACTTCTATGTTTGTAGCTGTAGGAGCTATGGAGCAGTTACCCACTCCTGAACAAATGCCTGTTGATTATTACATAAAATGTGTTGTTTACTTAACTAGTAAATGTTCCTCCCAAATCAAGAAGTTCTCTAAAGCCACCGTGGAATAGACCTGCCATTGGGGAAGACTTTGGAAACTCATGTGGCTAAGCTTTCTGTATATGTGCAGCCTCCTGCAGGTGGCTGTGGGTTAGACAAGACTCTTGAGTCTGCCCTGGCTCCCATTTCTGTGCCTGAATCCAAAGGCCGACTCCTGCTGTCTGCCACTATCCTCTCTGCGTGACTTTGGACTCATGTCTCCTCTGAAGTACACTTAGCCTTTCTATGCAGTTGGATTGATTTGCTGGCTTTCATATTCTCATACCCTCTTATGAGAAGCCTCCAGTGGCTTCCCGTCTCACGCAGAGTCAAAGCTGACATCCCGAGGGTGGCCTAGAGGTCCTGCATGATTTGCCCATGAGCTCTCCAACCTCCTCTTCTACTCCCATCCCGCTCACTCCACTGTAGCCATATTTGCCTCTTTGTTGGTCCCCGAACGTGCCAGGCACACCCCTCCTCAGGGCCTTTGCACTTGCTGTTCCCTCTGCCTGGAACTCTTCCCCCAGGCATCCACGTGGCTTCCTTCTTCCCCCACTTTAGCTTTCTGTTCAGAAGTCATCAGCGACGCCTACCCTGAACATCCTGTTGAACAACGTGACCCCCTGCCCTATCTTAATGCCCTTCCCTACTTTATTTGTCTTCATAACACTTTTCACCGCCCCCCATGGTATGATTTTACTATTTAATCTATTGTCCATCTCTCTTCACTCACATGTAAGGCCCATGAGGACAGGAACTTTGTGGTTCTCTGCTGTGTCTTCAGTATTAGTACTTTGCCTAGCACATACATGGTAGGTGCTTGATCAACACGTATGACTAAAACTTCTCGCATCGGAAACCGTCTTCCCAGTCTGTTCCTGTTGTCATTGCTCCAGGATGGCAAGAAACTAGTCATGTGCCTATTCATGGCAGTTCTCTTGAGCCAAATGCTCAGTCACATGGTTCTCATACTTTTCTTCCCTGGGTGGCTTAGTTGGTCACTTGTGACATTCCTCAGGCCAACCAAATGGAATTTTTTTTTTTTTAATGCAGGGTCTCACTCTGTCACCTAGGCTGGAGTGCAGTGGAGTGATTTTGGCTCACTGGAACCTCTGCCTCCCAGGTTCAACTGATTGTCCCATCTCAGCCTCCTGAGTTGCTGGGACTACAGGCGTGTGCTACCATGCTCAGCTCATTTTTGTATTTTTAGTAGAGACGGGGTTTCAGCATGTTGGCCAGGCTGATCTCGAACTCCTGACCTCAAGTGATCACCCCCACACCTCGGCCTCCCAGAGCGCTGGGATTACAGGTGTAAGCCACCACGCCTGGCCCAAATGGATTTTCCTACTTAAAATTATTTTCTGCAATTGTGATGTATTGATGTTATTGCCTATGGATTTTCCAAAACTGGAGTTTCAGATGTTCCTTCTCAGGCTTAGCTTTGTGCAAAGTGTAGTGGTAGTGAAGGGAGGGGACCGAGTTAGTTTTTGTTTGTAAGTGCAACTTGGGTGCTGTTTGAAATCCCAGTTAGTTTTTTTATTAATCATGGTAGGCTAGCTTCTAAAACAAACAGCCCCCAAATCTCAATATCTTAACATGATAAAAGTTTATCTATGCCTCGTGTCATATCCAGGTTGCAGAGGGTGGCGGTGGGGGGCATTCCATCTTGCAGTGGATGGGGAAAGAGGAAATAGAGGGTTGCTGTGGAGTTTTTGAGTCAGGCCTGCAGGTGATGCACAGCATTCCTGCTCACATCCCATTGGCCAAAACTCCACTGTATATCTCTCTAGCTGCAAGGGAGGCTGGGAATTGTAGTTCAGCTCTATGTTCAGGGAGAAAAGGAAGACTGATGAATGCTGAAAGGTGTCTGTCGCAGTCTTGCCTCTCCCAACATTTTTGCAAGTCACTCAACTTAGGTGGGCTAGTCCCATGCTTGTTTTAGAGTTTGCCTACTATGTTGACAGAAGATGAAAAGCCACTCACTGTGTGTTTATTCTATGCTTATTATTTCTATCTGAAACTTAGATTATTTCAAATTTACATAATTTAAACTGGATTAGAGATACAAATGAATTTTTATAATACATAAGAAAATGTTTCTGGTGTTCCATGTTATACAAGGTGTATTGCTGTAACCCGTAAAAAAATCACCACTGCAGGTAAAATAGCAGAAATGATTGACCATAGAATGAAACAAAAAAAATCATTTGCTTTAAAAAACTCAAACTATTGACTTCTGTCTTTGATAACTTGCAGAAACAGATGCACGAATGGAATTTTACAGCCTCTTCCATAAAGGGAATAAGGTAAGAACATAGGAGAAAATGGAGTTACTATTTTAATGCAAATGATGATAATGTTTTATGCACTTTAATGTTTCCACTTACTCATAATATGGAATGTTCTTATTTTTAATGGAATCCAAAATGGACTCTCTATTATGTTGTCCTTCCTGAGCTAGTTATTAATACTAGTGTACTCCTAGTGAGAACTTCTTGGGTTATTATAATAGAGTAGCTTTGCTCATATTCAGCAGACTAAACTCACTTGTGCCATTTTTTTTAAAGAAGTGATCTGTAGGAAGAGAAGATGTATCTTTTTTGAGCCAAAGATGTTCAAGTGCTCAGTGACTCTGAGAACTGAAGCCAGGAGATGATTAGTGGCAACACTCGGGTTGGGATCTTGTGAACAGAGTAATGGAGCTGGGAGATTTTTTTCAGGGAGGGCATGAAGTGGTGTATTCTCGGGAGAGGAGTAGCTCTTGCATTTTGGTTCAGGAGTGGTGACAGTTTGAGCCTGAGCTGTGTGGCCTTACCCAAGCAGGGCTAAACATCTCAGCTGCACTTGTCACCCTGGCAGCTCATTCGAGGGTGAGACTGGCTGTGAAGTAGATGTGAGTTCTAATCTCTCTTTGCTGGGTGATGTTAGGAAAGTCACTCAGCTCCTCTAAGTCTCAGTTTCTTCCCTATTTTCTTCAAATAAAGGGCTTGTACTAGAACATTCCTTTCTCTGACTCTGAGGCTACCTCAGCCACTGAATGAATCCCCAGTTACTTCTAGACATAGTGTGATCCTGTCCTGGAAACATCAGTATTGAAATTAGGATACCATCAACATCACTTAAAAGGAGGGAAATAATTTAAGTACAAAGTAGTGCATTGGGATGATACTGCCCAGGAAATACAAGGCAATTTGAAATACACTCAGCAAAGCATACACAAAGCAGCAGAAAAGGGAATAAAATATGGTCTCTGTCCTCAAGGAGTTTATAGTCTCATGAAAAGGAAAGGTAAGGTATTTGTGAAATAATTTATTGTGGTATTACGAGAATTTCTAGACTCGGAAAATATCAGGACACAGTATTTGTGGCCACACAAGGGAAATGGAAATAAACATGGCACTGTAGCTCAAGAAAGTCCTTTCTTTAAATGTTATCTGGTCCATCTCCACCCAGTGTGTGTACCTGACTCTACAGCTCATCCAGCAAGCAATATTCAGCTTGCCTGAACATAGCTAGTGACAGAAAATCTGCTAGTAAAATAAGTATTTTTATTTTTTAAATTATTTTATTTTATTTTATTTGTCTTGCTCTTTCACCCAGGCTGGAGTACAGTGGCAAGATCTCGGCTCACTGCAACCTCTGCCTCCCAGGTTCAAGCGATTCTCCTGCCTCAGCCTCCAGAGTAGCTGGGACTACAGGTGTGTGGCACAATGCCTGGCTGATTTTTTTATTTTTTGTAGAGTCAGGGTTTTGCCATGTTGGTCAGGCTGGTCTCGAACTCCTGACCTCAAGTGATCCGCCCGCCTCAGCCTCCCAAAATGCTAGGATTACAGGCATGAGCCACTGTGCCTTGTGAAGATTTTCAAAAATGTGTTACTTAGTAATTAAGTTGTGTTAGAGCAGGTAGTCAAGATCCTTCTGTTTGTGCCTCCTCATAGAGATACCTCTAGGTGCCATTTCAGCCATCAATGGGGATTTACAAAGGGCCTGAGGGCGTATCATCCTCGCCCCACCCCTCCCTGGGACCCATGTGACCTGAAGAGTATACTTTGAGCGTTCCAGAGGCTCTCCAACTAACTGTGGTGGTTGCTTTACAGATTGATTTTCAAAACCTGCTCACTTATAATCTAGTTCTAATTCTTTTTGAATCTCCTCTGTACTCTTGGTGTTCCAACCCAGTATTTGTCATGCAATCTATAACATAAAGAATGGTCTAGGACAGTTTGGATCTCAGCAAGAGATAACTTAGAAAGGATGAGATAAAGTGGCTTCAGTTGTTTGAAGGGACAATGATAGAAGAGAATCTAGCCTTCCTCTCCATAATACCTCCTGGCATGAGGGCCACTGCTGTCTGACATACAATCTACTAGCAGATTTCCTGTCACTGGCTATGTCCAGGCAAGCTGAATATTGCTTGTTGGATGAGCTGTAGAATCAGGTACAGACCCTGGGTGGAGATGGACCAGATAACAAACATTTAAAGGCCTTTCTTGAGCTACAGTGCCATGTTTATTTCCATTTCCCTTGTGTGGCCACAAATACTGTGTCCTGATACTTTCCGAATCTAGAAATTCCCTTAATACCACAATAAATTATTTCACAAATACCTTGCCTTTCTTTTTCATGAGATTATAAGCCCCTTGAGGACAGAGAACCATATTTTATTCCCCTTTCTGTTGCCCGTATGCTTTGCTTAGCACTGAATTATATTAAGAGTAAGTTCATATTAAGGTCAGTTGATAAATACAAACTCAAATATAAGCAAGATAAATGTCTCTGGTATTTAAATTTCATAGAGAAATAAAAGGCAGACTTGGGGGGTGTTTGTTAAAACATTAATGAATCTTTCAGGAATTGATAAAATAGAAAAGATTGTCTTGCAGATTTAGAATGGGTATCATAACTTATGTATAAACATTATGCTTTGAAATTTTACAGCCTATCAAAGTTTGATGAAAGGTGTTGTTTTCTTTATGTCCATGATAATTCTGATGACTTTCAAATCTACTTTTCCACCGAAGAGCAGTGCAGTAGGTGAGTTACAGCCAATTCAGGTATTTGCAATGTAATTATGGCGAATCATTTTTAAAGGGCCTTTGTTCTGAAAGATATTTACTTGCTATTACTGTCTTTCTTGAAATGTTAACTTACATCTCAAAAAAGCTCTAAAATTTTTGTAATTCACATAGCAGGTAATTCAGCCATTTAAAATACACAAATTGGCCAGGTGCAGTAGCTCACGCCTGTAATCTCAGCACTTTGGGAGGCTGAGGAGGGTGGATCACCTGAGGTTAGGAGTTCGAGACCAGCCTGACCAACATGGAGAAACCCTGCCTCTACTAAAAATACAAAATTAGCCGGGTGTGGTGGCGCATGCCTGTAATCCCAGCTACTTGAGAGGCTGAGGCAGGAGAATCACTTGAACCCGGGAAGTGGAGGTTGCAGTGAGCTGAGATTGTGCCATTGCACCCCAGCCTGGGGAACAAGAGCGAAACTCCACTTCAAAAAAATAAATAACATAACATTCAGCATTTTTTAGTATAGTCATAGTTTTCCAACCAACACCATAATCTAGTTTTAGAATATTTTCATCACCCCCACAAGAAACACACTATCCATAGAGTCATTCCTCATTCCCTCAACCTCGCCCCATCTTGGCCCCAGCCCTAGGTAACCATTAATCTTTGTGTCTCTATGGCTCTGCCTATTCTGGCCATTTCATATAAGTGGAATCCTACAGTATGTGGTCTCTTGTGACTGGCTTCTTTCACTTAGCGTAATTTTTTTTAAGATTTATCCATGTGTAACACGTATCAGTACTTCATTTCTTTTTGTGGCTGAATGATATTCTTTTGTATGGCTATACCACAGTTTATCTGTTTGTCAGCCAATAGGCATTTGGATTGTTTGCACTTTTTGACAATTATGAATTGTACTTCCCTGAACATTCACGTGCAAGTATTTGTGAGGACATGTTTTTATTTCTCTTGGAGTCAAATTGCTGGGTCTTATGGTAACTCTACGTTTAACCTTTTGAGGAACTGCCAGACCATTTTCCCATTTTATATTCCCATTAGCAATGTATGTGGCTTCCAATTTCTCCACGTCCTTGCCAACACTAGTTATTATCTGTCTTTTGAGTATTGTAATCCTAGTGGATGTGAGGTGGGATCTCATTGTGGTTTTGATTCGCATTTTCCTGACGACTAATGATACTGAGCATCATTTCATGTGCTTATTGGCCATTTATATACCTCTGGAGAAATGTCTATTCAAATTCTTAGTCCAATTAAAAAAATTAAACTTTTTATTTTTGAAAATATTTACAGCCATAGGAAAGTTTCAAAATACAATACAAAGAATTTCCATATACGTTTCACACAGAATTTCTCAGGGTTTACCCCTTACCACATTGGTTTTACATTCTCGCTCTATGCATATGGTTATTTTTTCTGAACTGTTTAAAAGTAAGTTGTAGACAATGCTCCATTACCTGTAAATACTTGAGTGTATTTCGTAAAAACAAGGATACTGACTTGTGTAATTACAGTACAGTTATCTAATGAGGAAATTAAGATAGATATAGTACTATAATCTACAACATTTATCCAAATTTTACTTAGTGTCCCAATGATGTCTTTTATAGCAAAACAAAAGGTTTTTCCTCTGGTCCACGTTCCAATCCAGGATCACATGTTGCGTTGAGTTGTCACGTCTGCATAGTCTCCTTTCACCTGAAAGAGTTCATCATCAGTCTTTGTCTTTTTTGACTTAATACTTTCCAAGAGTACAGACAGTTTATTTTGGGTAGTCCTTTGACTTGGATTTGTTTATCGTTTCCTCATGAGTACACTGATGTTATGTATTTGGCAGGAATATCACAGAAATGATGTCGTGTCCTTCTCGGTGCCTCATAACAAGGGACACAATATTTCTGTGTCATTATTGGTGATGTTAACGTGGATCATCTGGTGAAAGTGGTGTTTGCCAGCTATCTCCAAACTTTGCCCACTTATAATTGGGTTATTTATCATTTTATTATTGATTTTAAGAGTGATATATACATATATATGTGATATATTTTTTCTCTATGTAAGTTCTTTATCAGATATGATTTGCAAATGCTTTTTCCCATCCTGTAGGTTGTCTTTTCACTCTCTCGATGGTATCACTTGCAGCACAAAAGTTTTTAATTTGGGTGAAGTACAACTTACCTATTTATTTCTTTTGTCATTTGTGCCTTTGGCTCTTGTCTTAGAAGCTTTGTCTAGCCTGAGGTGTTCTATGGTTTTTATGTTTTCTTCCAAGAGTTTTATAGTTTTAACTTTTATGTGTTTAGGTTTTTGACCCATTTTGAATTCATTTTTGGATGTGGTGTAAGGTAGGGGTTCCAACTTTATTCTTTAACGTGGATATGTGGTTGTCCTAGCACCATTTGTTGAAAAGACTATTCTTGAAAAGACTATTCTTTCCCTGATTGAGTGGTCTTGGTACTCTTTTTGGAAATCAGTTGACCACAAATGTAGGAGTTTATTTCTGGACTCTCAATTCCGTTCCATTGTTTTGTATGTCTATTCTTAATGCAAGCACCATGCTTTCTCTATTACTGTAGCTTTGTAGTAAGTTGTAAAATCAGGAAATGTGAGCCCTCCAACTTGGTTCTTGTTTTTCAAGATTGTTTTGGTTATTGTGGATGCTTGCATTTCCACGTAAATATTAGGATCAGCTTATCAATTTCTGTAGAAAAATGGCAGCTAGGACTTTGACAGGGAATACGTTGGATATCTAGATCAATTTGGAGAGCGTTGCCGTATTAACCATCCTGGCTTCCAATCCATGAACACAAGATGGATTTCTATTTACTTAGGTTTTCTTGAATTTCTTTCAATGATAGTTTTGTAGTTTCAGTGTACAAATTTTGTACTTCTTTTATTAAGTACATACCTAAGGATTTTATTATTTTGATACTGGAGTTTTTTTAATTTCACTTTTGGATGTTCACTGATAATGTATTAGAAATACACTTGAGTTGTAAATGTTGATTTTGTAACTTACAACCTTGCTGAACTCATGTATTAGCTCTAATGGGTTTTATTGAATTCCTTAGGGTTTTCTATGTGCAATATCATGTCATCTGCAGATACAGTTTTAGTTTTTCCTTTCCAACCTAGATGCCTTTATTTTGAGCTAGACTCTCCAGCACAATGTGGAATAGAAGTAGGGAGAGTAGACATCTTTATTTTGTTCCTGTTTTTAAGAAGAAAGAAGTTAGTCTTTCATCATTAAGTATGATGTTAGCAGCAGATTTTTCATAGATAACCTTTTTCAGATTGAGGAAGTTCCCTTTATTCATAGTTCATTTGTATCATGTAATTTGAGAAAGTCTTAATTCATTGTGTCTCAGACAATCATTGTCACAACATATTTAAAGATTAGGCTAGGCTGGGTGTGGTGGCTGATGCCTGTAATCCTAGCACTTTGGGAGGCTGAGGAAGGAGGATTGCTTGAGTGGGCAGTTCGAGACCAGCCTGGGCGACATGGTAAAACCCCGTCTCTGCAAAAAGTACAAAAAAAAAAAAAATTAGCTCAGCATGGTGACATACACCTGTAGTCCCAGCTACTCAGGAGGCAGAAGTGGGAGGATCACCTGAGCCTGGGAGGTTGAGGCTGTGGTGAGTGGTGATCATGCCACTGCACTCCAGCCTGGGCGACAGAGCAAGATCCTGTCAAAAAAAAAAAAAAAAAAAAGAATAGAATAAATAGCAGACTAGGGAATCATTGGATCATAACCTTCAATTTACAGTAGAAAAAATGCTGCCAAATATAAATTGGTGTAAAAGTAATTGAAGTTTTTGCCATTAAAAACCTAATATTAAGCAGAACATCCTTTTACTACTACAAAATGTGCCCTTTTGACCCTCATTCAGTACTCAGTGCCTTTTTCTAAAAATACATTTTAATAATTTTTTTATTGATGTGTAACGTATAAACAAGTTTGTAATGTGCACTTAAGTGTACAGCTTGATAAATTTTGATACATATATACATTCTTGTACCTGCCTCCCAGATCAGCACCCCAGAAGTTGCTTTGTGCCCCTTCACAGTCATTAAACTCCCTCCAGTGATAACTGTTTTGATTTTTACCACCAATGGTTAGTTTCACCTGTTCTTGACCTACAAATAAACAGAATCATGTAGTTTGTACCCTTGTTTCACACCTCTTTCCCTTAAAATAATATTCATAGCTGGGCACGGTGGCCCACACCTGTAATCCCAGCACTTTGGGAGGCCAAGGCAGGAGGATCGCTTGATCCCAGGAGTTCAAGACCAGCCTGGGCAACACAGGGAGACCCTCGTCTCTACAAAAAATAAAAAAATTAGCTGGGCGTGGTGGTGTGCGCCTCCAGTCCCAGCTACTTGGGAGGATGAGGTGGGAGGATTGCTTGAGCCTGTGAGGTCGAGACTGCAGTGAACCATGATCACGCCACTGCACTCCAGGCTAGGTGACAGAGTGATACCCCATCTCAAAAACAAGAAACAAAATGAAATCCAACTGTGAAGTATATATCAGTTCATTCTTTCTCTGTGTAGCATTCCGTTGTGTTCCAATTTATCTGTTCTTCTATTAATGAAGACTTGGATTGTTTCTGTTTGGGGGTTATTATGAAGAAAATAACTATGAACATTCTTATATATGCCTTTTGGTGAACATATATATTGATTTCTATTGAGTATATATCTAGGAGTGGATTACTGGATTATAGGGTAGGTTTATCTTCAGCTTTGGTTGTTGATACTGCCAAGAGTTTTCCAAAGTGGTCATGTCAATTTACACTCCCACTAGCAATGTATGAGAGTCCCAGTTGTTCCGTATTCTTAAGAACAGTTGATGTCATCTTTTATTTTTTTCTGTTGAGACAGAGTCTTGCTCTTTTGCCCAGCTGGAGTGCAGTGGCGCAGTCTTGGCTCACTGCAACCTCTGCCTCCCGGTCTCAAGCAATCTTCCTACCTCAGTCTCCTGAGTAGCTGGGACTACAGGTGTGTGCCACGACACCTGGCTAATTAAAAAAAAAAAAAAATTGTAGAAACGGGGTTTCGGCCACGTTGCCCAGGTTGGTCTCGAACTCCTGGCCTCAAGCAGTCTTCCCGCTTCAGTCTCCCAAAGTGCTAAGATTACAGGCATGAGCCACTACACCTGGCTGATACCGTCTTTTAAATCTTAGTTGTTCTGTGAGTGCATACCATATGTCTCTTAAGAAGCCTGACGATTGGGTTATCCAGCTTTCAAAGATTAGAAGAAAAGGTAAGATGGGTTAGTTAGAAAAAAGAGCATTTTAATGGTTTATGGAAATTATCCTGAAATGTACAGTATTCCTCCTTGACATCTTAAGAGAGAATTGTGAGTAAAAATGTTCTAATGAGTCAAGATGACTTGTATCCAAATAAACAACTACACAAGTCTAGGAAGTGGCCCACGTGGCCCAGTAGAATTTGTGAGAAAGATTTATGGGTCAATATTAAGCTTGTTCTGTGTCAGCAGAATGATGTGGCCACCTTATGCGTTTCCTCCTCACCATTCCCCTTATACAACACCCTGTATCTTACTGAGAACTAGATTGTCTATACTTTGAGAGGCTATAGTCCCCCTATCCTTAGCATTGATTAGATCCCCTCTGAACACTGGTCTTGGGGCCAGACTTCAAGAATAATACAAGAGGCTGGGTGCGGGGGCTCATGCCTCCCAACACTTTCGGAGGCCGAGGTGGGAGAATCATTTGAATCCAGGAGTTTGAGACCAATCTAGGCAACATAGTGAGACCCCGTCTACAAAAAATATAAAAATTAGCCGGGCTTGGTGATGGGTGCCTGTAGTCTCAGCTGCTTGAGAGGCTGAGGTGGGAGGATTGCTTGAGCTCAGGAGGCTGGCTGAGGCTGCACTGAGCTGTGATCACATCACTGCACTCCAGCCTGGGCGACAGAGCAAGACCCTGTCTTTAAAAAAAAAAAAAAAAAAAAAAAAGAGTAACACAGGGACGTCATCTGAAGAATTACCTGCTAGTAGAGTAACTCACACGTCCTGGGGAAAACAGTGATGGGACAGAAAGGAAAGACTTATAGGGACATGGTAAAATTATGTGCACTTCTAATGGGGTGTTAAGTAGAAAAATGGTTAATTCTAAGCAAACTGTGGATGGAACCCACATGAAAGAAGTCTTTGGTTCAGTAAAAGGGAAATATTTCTCATTAAGATCTTCCAAGAATGAGCTGTCTTTGGGAGGTAATGAGTTCTCTGTTGCTGGAGGTACTCAAGCATCAATTGGTCAACCAGTTGGTGGAGGTACTATATAGAGGGGATTCAGGTATCACATTGGTAGTTGCCCTAGATTTGATAACCACTAAAGTACCACGTCAAATCAAGGAGGGGATCAATTGTTCCATGACTTGTAAAAGTTTGGTTTATATTTAAGTACAGTTTAATAAAGCTAAGTTAAAAACAAGGAATGAGAGCAGTTCTGAGTTGGCAACATATTTGTGACACTTGCTGTTCTAGATTTTTCTCTTTGGTCAAAGAGATGATAACCAATACAGCAGGCAGTACAGTGGAGCTGGAGGGAGAGACCGATGGAGACACCTTGGAGGTGAGTCATGGACGATCTAGAATATGGAAAACATTGATTGTGTGTTCGATGCTTCAAGAAAATGTCCCATCTTTCTATAAAAATCCTCTGTTGAGTATGTTTTATGAACCTGCCAGCCATCACTGCATGGTTCCCAGAGATAATGTTGAATGTGTCTCCAGAGAAGAATCTCATTTCTTTGGGATTCTCTCAGTTAGAATGCTTAAGAAAAATTTGGCCATGGACTAGACTAAAATTTCCTTTTGTGTACAACCTATGAAAGTTTTCTCTAGGCTAATTAGTAATGTCTGTGAGACTACAAGAGAATTAGTTGGCCAACTGAGAGCAGACGTTTTATGCTTAAAATGACTTTAGTTATAGCTATGTGCATATAGTATATTAAATATAACAACTTTAAAATCATTTTAAAAAGTAGGCTCATCAGCTCTTTTGAACAGCACAGTTATAGTCCACAGTTGCTAAACCGTTGTACAGGTGTTTAAATCTTGCCCAGTTATTCAGATTTGCCACTCACTCAGGTTCTTCCAGTGATTACAATTTAATGAGATTTTACTGTACTTTCAGGTTAGACTGAAAGGAATTCCTTAAGGTTTCTTTCAGAAAATATCAAAGGGATTCATTTTAATAATTGAGTTAACTACTAGAATTCTTAGGTCAGGACCAGAGTTTGTTGTAGAAATGAACTGAGCAATGGTGCTTTGAGGGCAGCAGGTGTGGGAATCGGAGGGAGGTGTGAGGTAAAAGTCTTCTATGGAGCAGGCTGATTGCTAGTTACATCAGACACTGATGGAGATCCTTTACTAACCGTGTTTTTTTTTTTTTTTTTTTTTTTTTTTTTTTTTTGGGAAACAGAGTCTCACGCTGTTGCTGAGGCTGGAGTGGAGTGCAGTGGCGCAATCTCGCCTTACTGCAACCTCTGCCTCCTGGGTTCAAGCGATTCTCCTGCCTCAGCCTCCCATGTAGCTGGGACTACAGGCACCCGCCACCACGCCTGGCTAATTTTTGTATTTTATTTATTTAGAGATGGAGTCTTCCTCTGTTGCCCAGGCTGGAGTGCAGTGGCGTGATCTTGGCTCACTGCAACCTCCACCTACCAGGTTTAAGCGATTCTCCTGCCTCAGCATCCTGAGTAGCTGGGACCACAGGCACGTGCCACCACGCCTGGCTAATTTTTTGTATTTTTAGTAGAAACGGGATTTCACCATGTTGGCCAGGCTGGTCTCGAATTCCTGACCTCAGGTGGTCTACTCGCCTCGGCCTCCCAAAGTGCTGGGATTACAGGCATGAGCCACCACGCCTGGCCTAATTTTTGTATTTTTAGTAGAGATGGGGTTTCGCTATGTTGGCCATGCTGGTCTCAGGTGGTCCTCCTGCCTGGGCCTCCCAAAGTGCTAGGATTACAGGCATGAGCCACCGTGTCCAGCCAACCCTTTAGTAATCTTAATTGTCATGAACATCCCTAGAAGTAGATGGGAAAGGACACCCACATACCCGCCGACTATTCCGTGTATAAGCTGCACTTCTGTAAGTAGAAGCAGTGGAGCATGCAAAATAACAGAAAAAATTGATTGCTGCCTCTCTGCTTTAAATAAGTGTTGCTCAGCGTACAGTCACATTTGTCTTAATCATCGAGAAGAATCAAATGCATCTGTATGTGACAGCTTTTGATGGGAAGATGGGGGAACAAAATAGTAATGCTAATTGTAAATCAAGTTTTTGTACTAGGTGTTTACTACTAGATCCGTATGCCTGAAAGAGTGGGGAAGCCCCAGCATATTTACTTTTTGTATTAAGATAATGTTAATTATATTGACCTTCAATTCCTTTCTGGGTTATTGAAAGATATTTGTTTCCTGACAACTTGATAAGGGATTATGCAGGAAGACACCTAGTTGGGTTATTCAACGTGCTTAGATGCAGTTTTAAATTGCAGCGTTAAAATGGGGAAGAATTTCCAAAAGGTGAGCCAGTTATATGCAAACCATATTTTTAATTTTCTTGGATTCCATTTCATAAAGTCATACTATGAACATGTGAACAATGGAGAATTCTGCCCCTTTAAAGTCATTTAATGAAAAGGGCCTAAGCTAAGCACTGTGACTTGCCTGACAGTCAAATAATGTTATTTATATTTTTTTTAGTTGCTAGACAACTCTGGGGGCCTTAGAGGGCTTCTCCGCTACAAGTTGTATGCTTTTTTGTCCTTTTGTTTTTCCTTCTTCAGTATGAGTATGACCATGATGCAAATGGTGAGAGAGTTGTCTTGGGGAAAGGCACGTATGGGATTGTGTATGCTGGCCGAGATCTGAGCAATCAAGTGCGAATAGCCATCAAAGAAATCCCGGAGAGAGATAGCAGGCAAGTCCAGGCGGGCCTTCCGCATTTCGGGTGCCGTCTCCACACCCCAGATCCCATACCCACCGCTCATGGTGTGGAGGAGTTAAGGGCAAAAGCATTGTGTTACCACAAAACCTGTCATTCTCTTGTAATAGGGGTGATCTTTTTTTTTTTTTTTTTGAAACGGAGTCTCGCTCTATTGCCCAGGCTGGAGTGCAGTGGCATGATCTTGGCTCACTGCAACCTCCGCCTCCCAGGTTCAAGCAATTCTCATGGCTCAACCTGTAGCTGGGATTACACCATGCCCAGCTGATTTTTTTGTATTTTTAGTAGAGACGGGGTTTCACCATGTTGGTCAGGTTGGTCTCGAACTCCTGACCTCAAGTGATCTGCCCGCCTTGGCCTCCCAAAGTGCTGGGATTACAGGCATGAGCCACCGCGCCCGGCCAGGGTGATGTGCTTTTGTTTTGTGTATTATAGATTGAGAAAATGGAAGAACTACACTTCAGAGGCACGTGGATTGCAGAGGATCATATTTTAAAAGAAAACTTTTGTTGTGTTTCCACCCATTGGCTAGGTCTAAAGTTTTACATTTTTTGTGTAGTTGTTTGCAAATATATATACATTTTTGAGATGAAGTCTCACTCTGTCACTCAGGCAGGAGTGCAGTGGCAGATCTCGGCTCACTGCAGTCTCCACCTCCTGGGCTCAAGTGATCTTCCCACTTCAGCCGCCTGAGGAGCTGGGACTACAGACACACGTCACCATGCCTGTCTAATTTTTGAGTGCAAATGTAATTTTTAAATATTACTGGGTTATTTTAAATTTACATTGTAGCAGTTGAAAATGGCTATGATTTGTTCAGATGCATCATTGTGGAAAATTACATGCAGATAAAAAAAATCAGATTTTTGCAGTACAGAATTTTTTTTAACATCCTACCCTTCACCCTCACACATGGTTTTTGGACTTTTTTTCTACCATGAGTACTGCTTATTCATTTCTTTGACTTTTTTTAATTTTAAGAAATGTTTGTTTCTAGCCGGGCATTGTAGCTCAAGCCTGTAATCCCAGCACTTTGGGAGGCTGAGGCGGGCAGCTCACTTGAGGTCAAGAGTTCAAGACCAGCCTGGGGAACATGGTGAAACCTCGTCTCTGTTAAAAATACAAAACTTAGGTGGGTGGGCATGGTGGCGCACACCTGTAGTCCCAGCTACTCTGGAGGCTGAGGCACGAGAATCGCTTGAACCCGGGAGGCAGAGGCTACAGTGAGCCGAGACTGTGCCACTGCACTCCAGCCTGGGTGACAGAGTGAGACCCTGTCTCAAAAAAAAAAAAAAAAGTTTAAATTTATACCCCAACAAAATGAGCATTGCAATGTTGACTGCAAAGTGTTTCTGTAGAGAAGCTACATACACAGTTGGAATTAATCATTCCGGGATCCACAGGTGTGTCAGACCACAGCTGTAGGATTGCCTTCAGTGTCGAGTGCTGAAGAATAATGTGTAAACACCCATGTATCTGGGTGATTGCTGATATATTGGGGATGAGTTTCAAGGGATTTCTGCCAGCTGTAAGACCCTTCATTCATCCATTCATGTATTTGTTGATTTTCAGTGGGATAGCATGTTATGATACGTGAATTATGAGACAGGACCTGAAATGAACTATTTCCATTTCTTCATTTCACCAATAAGAAAATCAAGACTGAGGAAGATTAAATGACTTTCCCAAGGATGCTTAGAAACAAGACTAGGATCCGAGTCTCTTGAGTTCCTCATCCAGCATCCAGTCTCTTTTCTCATGATGGATAAGGTGTTGCAGTTGTATCTATTTGGGGAAATTTCTGGCATGTCCCATCTCCTTCATTTGGTAGCAATAGCTGTTCTAGCTTTTTGTTGCTGATCAGTAGTTCCTGGGATTTTAAGAGCTAGAAGGGACCTTTAGAGACTGTTTTGTTCAACTCCCTAAATTTATAGGCTGAACTTATGATGATAGGTACTTTCTCTGTGTCAGACTCTGGGCTGGCACTGGGGACCGAAAGGTGATTAGGATAGTGTCCTTTTCCCAGGGTTCTGCTGGTTTGGTGGCAAATGCAGATGCTTTGCCTCTGAGTGAAAGTGCCAAGTGCCATGATAGAGGAGTACACAGAGTGTTTTTAGAACGCAGAAGAGGAATGAATTACTCTCCTTAGTGAGTTGTGGCAAGTTTGAAAAAATAGATCAACTTTGAGCTGGACTTTGAGGGATGAGTAAGAATTTGTTTAGCGGAAAAGGAGGCCTATGCTGATGGAAAAACAGCTGTTAAAACACAAAGTATATTCAGAGAACAACAGATTGTCTGATATGACTTGAATGTAGGATGCAGGGCAGTGAAATGCTCTTGAAATGAGGCCAAAAAAAATTTTTTTAAGGCTTAGCCTGAACTGATCTTTGAAAGTCTTTGTATGTGACATTAAATAGCATGGTCTCTATGTGGAATTTATGTGGGGAAGGGATGTGGTGAAGTGTGTGTTTTAAGAAGAGGTAGTATAATGGCCAAGGTTGGGGAATGGATTAAAAAGGCCAGAGGCTGGGGCTGGGTGGCCCATTAGGTGGCTGCTGTTGTGGTCTGGGGCGACTCTGTAGAATAAGACGAGAGGGCAGCTGAGGGCAGAACCTTCCAGAACACCACTCTTCATGGGAGGCAGAGGAAGAGGGGCTGTTGAGAGAGGTAAAGAATGGTTGGTGGGTTCAGGCCCAAACAATAACAGTAGTAACAATAGCAGTCATTCATTGAATACTCACCACACACCAGCTACTCCACTAAGTGCTTAATGAAATGGACATGCCTTGGCCCCTGGCAGCCCTGCATGGCTGTAGGCTTATCCTCTATTGTACAGATGGGAAGTTGAGTAGTTTCATGGAAGCCAGAGAAAAGAAAGTTTCCAGAAAGAAGGGATGGGCAGCAGTGGGGCAGGTCCTGGTGAGGTGAGATGTGGGTCTAGAGTCCCTGGTATTTGGCAGGTGACCCTGGCTCTGTTTTTCCCAATAGGTATTCTCAGCCTCTGCACGAGGAGATAGCCCTGCACAAGTACCTTAAGCACCGCAATATCGTTCAGTACCTGGGCTCTGTTTCAGAGAACGGCTACATTAAGATATTTATGGAGCAGGTGCCTGGAGGTGAGTAGTCGCTGTCTTCTGGTCTCACATTCTGAAAATCACTACGACGTGGATGTCATTTGTTGTCCTGCCATTTACAAAATGACAGACCCCTAAGCCAGGCCTGTAGGGCGCCTGTAGTCCCAGTTACTTGGGAGGCCGAGATGGGAAGAACACTTGAGCCCATGAGGTCAAGGCTGCAGTGAGCCATGATCACAGCACTGCACTCCAGCCTGGGCGACAGAGCAAAACCCATCACTCTTAAAAAAAAAAAAAAAAAAGCAACAGACCTTTTAGATGTTGGAAAGTTGGATACTTTCCAAATGTCATATAAGCAGTCTATTTCTGGTTTGTTGATGCAGTTTGTTCAACCCACAAATATTCATTGACTGTCTATGGAGAAAACATAGTCTTTGGCCTTGAGGCCTTCACAGTCTAGGAGTTTAAAGGTGGGTTTGGACAAGGGTGCAGAAGAGGGAACATAGATGTTAAAAGTGACAGTGCAAAATAGCATTTTGATAATGAAATCAAGCATCAGTGTTTTATCCACAAAAATCCCTGAATGCAAGAGATAGGGCACAGGAGGGGAGTTCCTGGGATCTGGACCCAGACCATCTAGTCTGAGTCCGTTCCTCCATCCACAAGCTGTGTGACTTCAGGCAAATTGTTTTACCTCTCTGTGCCCTCAGTTTTCTGATTGAATAAATGAACTGTAAAATTGGAGTAATAATGACTCTGATAATTGGAGTAATAATGACTCTGATAATTGGAGTAATAATTATTGGAGTAACAATAACGCTGTCTCAGTGGGCTGTTGGGTGGATTCTGTCTGGCAGAGAACAAGAGCTCAGTAAGTGCTCATTGAAATAATGAATCAAACTCTTTAATTAAATAATAGTTATCTGAATACAGATGTTAAACCTTCAGTTAGAAATCTTCATTCATTCATTCATTCATTCAACTGACAGTTATTAAGAGTCTACTATTACAGGAAGAGTCTTAAGTATATTTATTAAGAGCCAGGCAGTCAGCCAGGCACAGTGGCTCACGCCTGTAATCCCAGCACTTTGGGAGGCCAAGGCAGGTGGATCACTTGAGGCCAGGAATTCGAGACCAGCCTGGCCAACATGGAGAAACCCCCTCTCTACTAAAAATACAAAAAATTAGCCAGGTGTGGTGGCGTGCGCCTGTAGTCCCAGCTACTCCGGAGGCTGAGGCACAAGAATCGCTTAAACCCAGGAGGAGGAGGTTGCAGTGAGCCAAGATCATACCACTCCACTCCATCCTAGGTTACACAGTGAGACTCTGTCTTCAAAAAAAAAAAAAAAAAAGAGCCAGGCAGTGGGCTGGATTTTCAGGGTTATGTTAGAATAAATAAAGTAGTTTGTTTTTCCCTTAAGTTGGTCATAGTCTATCAGAAAACTCGTCCATTGCTGCTTTTTCTTTTTTTTTTGAGATGGAGTCTCTCTGTCTGTTGCCCAGGCTGGAGTGCAGTGGTACGATATTGGCTCACTGATGGCAACCTCTGCCTCCTGGGTTCAAGCAATTCTCTCTGCCTCAGCCTCTCAAGTAGCTAGGATTACAAGTGCGTGCCACCACGCCTGGCTAATTTTTGTATTTTTAGTAGAGATGGGGTTTTGCCACGTTGACCAGGCTGGTCTTGAACTCCTGACCTCAGGTGATCTGCCCGCCTCGGCCTCCCAAAGTGCTGGGATTACAGGCGGGAGCCACCACGCCCGGCCCCTTACTCTTCACGTTAGTTGATAACCCCATCCCCGGCGTTAGGTTTAAGGGTATCAACAGAAATAGAGACAGATGTGTTCATCCCCTTTTATAGATGGGGAAAGCAAGGTAGATCAAGGTCCCATAACACTGTGTAAGTGGGAATCTGAGACCAGCCGATGTCTGAGGGCCCGTTCCTGCCAATGGACAGGACATCCCGCAGTTCACATGATGTCCTTCGAGACATGGTCACAGTGTCCTTAAGGGAGCTTTTCTTTTGGCCCAAATGTTCAGTGTTTAATAGCGTAATTGGGGGAAGTGGTTGTTGATCAAGACAGTCCTGCCCTGAGACTTGCCACTGTGGCTTTCTCACATTGAGGACAGAGAGACCCAACTTCCTCCAGTCCTAGTCCTTGTCACCCTAAAGGGCCCCTCACTGTGGACCTGTCCACCTCTGATTACAGACAAGGTATAAAACGTGGCTTTAACCCAAGCAGAATGACTGAGACAGACCTGCTGTAAACAAGTGTCATGGGACCTGAGTTGTCTACGCCAGCAGGCCATGCCCCTCAAGTTGAGAGAGCATTATTTCGCTCTCCTCCTAACTTCATGTAGCTGAACAGAGCTAAACCCACAATTGGCCCCACTGAATTTCAGGGGGCACAAGGGGTTCACCCTCTGCCTCTGGTTAGGTTCATGTGCTCAATCGCTTCCAGTCCATTCCCTGGCTGTAGCTACAGAGGGGAGGAAACATGTTGCATTTAGCCCAGATCCAATGGTGTTGGTGTAAGCACTTAGGTTAGGTTAGAAACCTCACCTCACTTTATTTCCCTGAACTTTTATTGAAACTTTCTCTTCCTGATAAGTTTTTTGCTGTGACTGTCTCTAGGAAGCCTTTCTGCTCTTCTGCGATCCAAATGGGGGCCGATGAAGGAACCGACAATCAAGTTTTACACCAAACAGATCCTGGAGGGCCTTAAGTATCTTCATGAAAACCAGATCGTGCACAGAGACATAAAGGTACTTGCTTTTTTAAGCTGACGAGGTTGCCTTTGCTCGTATCAGATCATGAGAGCTGTCGGTGGTGTCTGCTGAGTGACTGGCTGACAGAGGGGTATGATTTAGCACAACCGTCCCCAAAATGCAAAGTCTAGTTTTCCTAGAGACTTGTGACGGTTTCCCAAGGTCCAGATCTGTTTCATATGAGTTCGTTTCAGCCTGTCTTTTAAGCACTTGATGATGTTATTTTCCGAAGGGCGATAATGTTCTGGTGAACACCTACAGCGGAGTGGTGAAAATCTCCGATTTTGGAACCTCGAAACGTCTTGCGGGTGTGAACCCCTGCACAGAGACTTTCACTGGTAAGCAGACCAAAGCTTGGCACAGGGTGCCCATCCCAGAGTTACGCTTTCTGCACAAGCTGCGGTTGTTCAGCCGTTACTTAGTGAGCACCTTTTCTGAGCAGAGTGAGCAATTGATACTTGAAGTAGACAGTGGATTGTCCCCAACTTCAAATTGTTTTAACTTTGTCATAGTGATGCACCTAGCCAGCTACTTGTGGCAACAAGATTGCCCTACTTTCTTCTTTGTCATCCAAAAGTTGGGTAGATGGAGTGCTCTGCTGAGGTTCTGAGGTTTTCTTTTCTTTTTTTTCTTTCTTTTTTTTTTTTTTTTTTTTTTTTGAGACGGGGTCTCACTCTGTCGCCTAGGCTGGAGTGCAGTGGCACGATCTCGGCTCACTGCTACCTCCACCTCCTAGGTTCAAATGATTCTCGTCTCTCAGCCTCCCAAGTAGCTTGGATTATAGGCGCGCCCCCTACCACACCTAATTTTGTATTTTCAGTAGAGACAAGGTTTCACCATGTTGACCAGGCTGGTCTCGAACTCCTGACCTCAAGTGATTCGCCCACCTCAGCCTCCCAAAGTGCTGGGATAGATTACAGATGTGAGCCACCGCGCCTGGCCTCTGCTGAGGCTTTCTGAAGGTCACTCAACCAATCAGCAAGATGGCAGCACATCTCTTTAAAGTTAATAGCACATTATTTGAAATCGTGGGTAATGCTGAATAACAGTATTCCTCAGACAACTGATTAAGACATTTTATTGGTCTGTCATAAAAATAGCCTGTTACTGTAGTGAATTCTGGTACCTTGTGTTTTGATATGATTGTGTTTCCAAGAGAGGCTAATTCTTCCTGGGGAATATGGTATTCTAAGTGATTTTGAGGAATTGGATTTTCTTGTCCATGTGTCAGTGATGGAATAACTTGAGCATTGAGAGGGACTGGGTTCAAAGGGTGGTATACAATTACCAGCTAGTTTCACAGTTGTAAGATCAATAAGTAGAATGATGGTCAAAAGCTACTTGTGGCTATTGGAAATTCCTGCTTAAACCTGACTAATAACAAGAACTTTGATCCTTGGAAAGAAGTACTGATTTTTGAATAAGTAAAGGTTTATAGTCCCCCAAGGAGTAACTTAAAGATCGCAAAGATCTTGCTTGATGGAATTATGAAACAGCTGGGGCCTGGCATAGTGGCTGACACCTGTAATCCCAGCACTTTAAAAGGCCAAGATGGGAGGATCACTTGAGGCCAGCAGTGCAAGACCAGCCTGGTCAACATAGTGAGACCCCATTTCTTAAAAGAAAAAAAAAAAAAAAAACAGCTTTCATAGGCTGGGCACTTTGGGAGATTGAGGCAGGAGGATCTCACTTGAGCTCAGGAGTTCAAGACCAGCCTGTGCAACATAGGGAGAACCCCATCTCTACAAAAAATAAATAATAATTATTATTACATATTATATTTATATATTATATGTTATATATAATATAATACATAATGATTATAATATATGTATATAATATATATGATATAGTAATTATTAGCTGGGTGTGGTGGTGTGCGCCTATGGTCCCAGCTACTAGTAAGGCTGAGGTGGGAGAATCGCTTGAGCCCAGGAGGTTGAGGCTGCAGTGAGCTGTGATTGTACCACTGCACTCCAGCCTGGGTGGCAGAGTGAGACTCTGTCTCAAAAAAAAAAAAAAGAAAAAATTAGCTCTTAAAATAATATAGCTCTGAAATAAGCTATAAAAGACAGGTGACTGTTCTCTATCTCTGCAGTCACCAAAGCTGTAGGGTGGACAGCTTGGGTCTTATTTTTGGTAAATAATGTGTCAGCTTTGAAAGACTTTTTGTCAATGAGAGAGTTGTCACGTGTCAGCCACTGGACACCCACAGTGGAGACACATTCACCATCTAAAGAGAATTTTAATACATCACAAAATGACTTCTCACTTCTAACACAAGGGGAGGTACGTGTGCCTGAAAATGGGAAAATACTATACCAGGGACACTATCAGAATCTCCCAAAGAAAGAGTGCATTGAATTTTCATTCATTGTTTCTGGTATAAATATACGTATACATCTGTCAATGTGTGTATATGAATATGTGTGTATGACTAGCACTTCATTTTCTTTTAGCATTTTACTACCCTAATTGAAAATGACTTGTATCTTCCTCTTTGGAAGCCACCAATTAGCTTGGCAATACATAGCAAGAGGGGCTCTGATATGACAAGGAGTTATTTGAAGACATAAAACCCCCAACAATTTATCTCATAATTAGCTTCCCTGAGGAGGAAACAAACTCACAAAGAAACACATGTATAATTCATCCTTGCATATCACACTTCCCAAGTAATTGGCTTGGGGAGGCACAGATTTTGCATTGCAAAAGAATGCAGGGGTGTTTGGGGGATAATAAGGAAGGGGTCTCATTTTGGTTAGGAAATTCCCCCGCATATAATTGCTCTTTGCAAAACAGAGCAGTTCTGTAAGGAAATCTCAGCTGGTTGGTGCAGAACTCTGGGTCTGTGGTTGCTCAGCCTGGCAGGAGAGCCAGAGGGTTTCAGTCAACTTCCTGGCCTGGAGCCCTCCCTCCCTGTGTTCCTCTGAAGGGTTTGCCCCACACATAGGAACCTGCGAGAACAGGAGGAAGGGCTGTTATAGCCAGGGTCAGCCCCGCCTTTTTTTTTTTTTTAGCAGCCTTATCGAGGTATAGCTGACATATCTTCAAAGCACCCATTAGAAGTACTCAATTCTTTGGTTTTCAGTAAATTTACTGAGTTGCTCAGCCATCACCACGATCCGGTGTCTGAACCTAGCAGACCCCGTGCCCCTTGGTACTCATCCCCATTCCCACTCCAGCCCCAGCTCATCACTCATCTGCTTTGTTGTGTTTGTGTGGCTTTGCCCGTTGTGGATATTCATATGCTTGGAATGAATACAATATGTGGGGTTTTGCATGTAGCTTCTTGCACGTTGAGTCCTGTTTTTGCAGTTCCTCCATGCAGTGGTGTGTGTGGGTACTTCGTTGTTGTTCATGGCTGAATGGCATTCCATTGTGTGGAGAACCACATTTTGTTCATCGATTTACCAGTTAACAGTCATTTGGGATTGTTTCTACTTTTTGGCCACTGTGAATAATGATGCTGTGAACATTCACATACAAAGCGTGTGTGAACATGTGTTTTCAGCCTTCTTGGGTAGATACCTAGAAGGAGAACTCGGGACAGGAAGTCTGTTCTCGTCTGGCTGCAAACATCGTTGGTTCAAATCCTGGCCCAACCACTTGCTAGCTGTGTGACCTTGGGCATATTACTTAATCTCCATGTGCCTCAGTTTCTTCGTAAGTAAAATAGAAATGCTCGTTGTACCTACTCATAGGGTTTTTATGAGGGTAAAGTGAGTTACTGATGAAGTGCTTTGACTGGTCCCTGGCACATAGCAAGTGCAATTGAAGTGTTTGCTAATTAAATACTCGCTTGTACTTAGAAGTCATGGGTTATTAGAGCTGGAAGGAGCCTTTGAGAGAACTGAGTTTGTGTGTGTAACTAACGTGTTGAACCCATTGGACTCAAAGGGTGTAATCACAAAAGCCACTGGATTTTTCTCTCCCACTTTTCATCCTGCCTGGGGCGGGAGTTCTTTCCTTTGACTTTTCCAGCCACCCTTACATAACAGAGAAAGTCATAATGACACTTGAAGGAGCGCACACAGTCTGAATTCAGGAATTAAAAAGGACTCATCGCTTGAAGCCGGGAGGCGGAGGTTGCATGAGCCGATTGTGCCACTGCACTCCAGCCTGGGTGACAGAGCAAGACCCTGTCTCAAAAAAAAAGATTCAGGCTGATATACTGATCAACGCTCTGGTCCTCATTCAAAAGTCAGACCCCTCTCCCGTCTCCCTGCAGGCAGCGACCTGTGGTCAGGAGCTGGGTGTTGGCTTTTTCTCCCTAATCACCAGCTGCAGGAAGGAGAGGACAGGGGCAGAGAAAGTTGTCACTTGACTAGCACTGTTGGAAACTGGCTTTGTGTGCTGTGGGCCTGGCTGATGTTTAGTTATCTTCCCTCGCTGGCTCCCTCTGGATGTAACTCCTGTGTCGTGGGCAGGGGCCTGTCCTTTGGCTGACTGCCCCCTCCTCCCAGTTATTTACCCCTTACATCACCTCCTCCTTCCATCTCTTTCTGTTGAGGGATTCAGATCGTGGAGGACTGCGTTTGAGCAGGAATTCCTTTTCTTTTTTCTTTATTTTTTTATTGGGCAGCCCCTGGCCCAGAATAGGTTCTGAGAGAGACTCCCAGGATTCCTTTTAAGAAGACCATATGCTGGGCACGCCTGTAATCCCAGCTCTCTGGGAGGCTGAGGTGGGAGGATCGCTTGAGCCCAGGAGTTTGAGACCAGCCTGGCCAACATGGTGAGGCCCCGTCTCTACCAAAAATATAAAAATCAGCTGGGTGTGGTGGTGCGCACTTGTAGTCTCAGCTACTCGGGAGGCTGAGGTGAGAGAATCACTTGAGCCCAGGAGAATGAGGCTGCAGTGAGTCATAATTGTGCCACTGCACTCCAGCCTGGGCGACAGAATGAGACCCTGTCAATCAGTCAATCAATCAAATAAATAATAAAAATAAAAGATAAACCCTAAGGCAGTATTTCTGTAATAGGGTCCCCCATCTGGTGTCCAGAGTTCAAGCAGCTTCAGCCCACTGTTGAGAGGGTGTGGCAGTATCCCCACACCTTACAGCCCCCTGTCTGCTGCTGGAAGTTAACCTTTGCTCACTTGGGAGCCAGTCCACTGTGTAATTTACCTACAGGAACACATACACATGGAGCTGAGTCGCTCAGTGAAGCCCCCTTCAAAGGCTTTGGGTTAGGAACAAGTGGCGCCCCCTTTCCACCAGGCTTATCCCTTGGTCAGGTCAACTAGGGTAGTCCCCTGGACTATGGGAAAATCGTACCTTACTTTTCTTTTCTGTACTTGATTAATATGAAATCTTGAAATTTAGGCTCTAACGGTATCTCCAAGGGCCTGTGGAAGATGTGACGATCATAAGTTGGTATTGAGTGGCTTGAGTTGCCCTGGGCCCACGCCCTTTTGGGGACAGTCCTGCCCCAAATCCTGTAACTTGGGAGAGGGTAGGCAGCCCAGCATAGCTCTCTCTAAAGAAGCTGTCTCAGCACCACCCCCCTAAACTACTCTGTCAACTCTCTCAGCCCCTTGATCAGATTAGAAGGTCCCTGGGCCTCGGTTATAAACTCGTGTCTTCTGCTGTGTGTCTTATTTGCTGGTAATCTGAAAATCCTATTGGACAATTCTCCAGGAGTCACCAGTGGATTTTGTGCCCTAGGGGGGCTGAGTCAGTGCCTGTGGGTCTCTTGGTCACCTTGTTCTGAACTCTGCACCACTGCACTGGTGTAGGTACCTAAGAGCCGTAGTGGGCTGTGACCAGTGACCAGTGTGGTAGGGCATACCTTGGAGGAAATATAGGTTAGGGAGCATATGGGGCCCCAAGAGAGCCAGATTTTTTTTTGTTTGTTTGTTTTGTTGAAATGGAGTCTTACTCTGTCGCCCAGGCTGGAGTGCAGTGGCGCGTTCATGGCTCAGTACAACCTCCACCACCCGGGTTCAAACGATTCTCCTGCCTCAGCCTCCCAAGTAGCTGGGACCACAGGCACACGCCACCATGCCCGGCTAATTTTTGTATTTTTAGTAGAGACGGGGTTTCACCATGTTGGCCAGGCTGGTCTTGAACTCCTGACCTCAAGCCATCCACCTGCTTCGGCCTCCCAAAGTGCTGAGATTCAGGTGTGAGCCACCGTGCCTGGCCTATGAGAGCCAGATTGAAGGAAACCCAATTTTCCAGGATTTGTGCGTGATTCAGATGCCCCACAATGCCATCTTCACTTGGTTTTCTTGACAGAATCCAGCCTTTGGGTTAGCTGATGTACACACCCAACATGCACCCTGCCAGGGAGTGTTCCCTTGAGTATCTGAAATAGTTGTGTGCGTTTATCTCTCTCTGTTAGCTGTTCTGAGAGTGGATGGTTACCCTGTGAATACAGTAGTGAATAAAATGGAGCACCCAGTTTTCCATTAGTGCCCTGTACCTTCCAGTTACATGGAAAGATGCTCCAATATGGCTTTGGAAATCCTTACACGTGCTACTCTTATTCAGGCAGCTTTTTTTTCCAGCAGCGCTTCTTCTTGATGTAGCGTATGGA
This sequence comes from Pan paniscus, assembly GCF_029289425.2. Classification (NCBI taxonomy): domain Eukaryota; kingdom Metazoa; phylum Chordata; class Mammalia; order Primates; family Hominidae; genus Pan; species Pan paniscus. Next base: position 21,185,530 of record NC_073272.2, on the reverse strand, counting down.
TGAGTGATGTCATGGTGTGTAGTTCTGAACTTGAAGGTAGAAGATATGGGTTCTAGCCTAAGTGAATCCTTTAGCCTCTCTGAACCTCAGTTGCCTCCTGTGTAAAGTAGGAATAACGGTAGATAGTGCTTCCTCTGCCTAACCTTCCAGAATCATTTGAGTCAGACGGACAAGGCTACGTGGAGACAATTGGTAAGCCATCAAGTGCTCACCAGGAGTCAGATTTGTGGCAGGCAGCCTCCAAAATGACCCCCAATGATACCTACCTCCTGATAGTCACACCCTTGCGTAGTTCCCTCCCGTTGAATGTGGACTGGACTTAGCAACTTGCTCCTGATGAATAGGAAGAAGTGGGACTGATGGTGTGTGACCTGGACACTAGGTCATAAAAGGCAGTGTGCCATTCCTCTTTCTCTTGGATCAGTCTCTCTGAGGGAAGCCATGTCTCAAACCAGTCCTATGGAGGATCCCATGTACTGAAAAACCGAAGCCCCCCACTAGCTCTATCCTTAGTGAGCTTGGAAACTGATCCTCCAGCCCCAGTCCAGCCTTCAGATGACTGTAGCCCCAGCTGACATCTGGACTGCAACTTCCTGGGAGACCCTGAGCCAGGTCCACCCAGCTAGTTAGTTGCTGCTGGATTTCAACCCTTAGAAACGCTGTAAGACCTAACTATTTGTTGTTTGAGTTGATAGATTTGGGGGATCATTTCTTAAACAGCAATAAATAACTAATATGAATGTCATTATTAAATCCTTGCCTTTAGAAAGAGTGCTGTTCACCATGGCTCCATATTTTAAAAAATCTGCAAATTTATTTTTAACTTTTGTGGGTATATAGCAGGTATATATATTTATGGGGTATATAGACTATTTTGATACAGGCACACAATGTGTAATAATCACATCAGGGTAAATAAGGTATTTATTTCCTCAGGCATTTATCCTTTGTGTTACAAACAATCCAGTTATGCTCTTTTCAGTTTTTTAAAATGTACAGTTTTTTTTTTTTTTTTCTGAGACAAGGTCTCACTCCCATCTGCCCAGGCTGGAGGGCAGTGGCGTGATCTCAGTTCACTGCAGCCCCAACTTCATGGGCTCAGGTGATCCTCCCACCTCAGCCTTCCAAGTAGCTGAGACTACATGTGCACACCACCAACCCTGACTAATTTTTTGTACTTTTTTAGTAGAGATGGGGTCTCGCTGTGTTGCCCAGGCTGGTCTCAAACTCCTGGGCTCAAGTGATCCACCCACCTCGGCCTCCCAAAGTGCTGGGATTGCAGGCATGAGCCACCATGCCCAGCCAAAATGTATTGACTATGGTCACCCTGTTGTGCTATCAAATACTAGATCTTATTCATTCTTTCTATTTTTTTTTGTACCCACTAACCATCCCCACCTTCCCCCAGTCCCCACTGCCCTTCCCAGCCTCTGGTAACCATCCTTCTACTCTCCATGTCCCTGAGTTCAATTGTTTTGATTTTTAGCTCTCACAAATAAGTGAGAGCATGCAATGTTTCTCTTTCTATGCCTGACTTATTTCGCTTTATATAATGATCTCCAGTTCCATCCATGTTGTTGCAGATGACAGGATCTCATTCTTTTAATGGCTGAATGGTACTCCATTGTGTATATGTACCACATTTTATCCATTCATCTGTTGATGGACACTTAGGTTGCCTCCAAATCTTGGCTATTGTGAACAGTGCTTCAACAAACATGGGGGTGCAGATATCTCTTTGATATACTGATTTCCTTTCTTTTGGGTATATACCTAGGAATGGGGTTGCCGGATCCTATGATAACTCTATTCTTAGGTTTTTGAGGAACCTCCAAACTGTTCTCCATAGTGGTTGTACTAATTTACACTCCCACCAACAGTGTATGAGGGTTCCCTTTTCTCCACATCCTTGCCCGCATTTGTTATTGCCTGTCTTTTGGATATCAGCCATTTTAACTGCAGTGAGATGCTATCTCACTGTGGTTTTGATTTGCATTTTTCTGATGATTAGGGATGTTGAGCACCCTTTCATATGCCTGTTGGCCATTTACAAATGTCTTCTTTTGAGAAATGTCTATTCAGATGTTTTGCCCATTTTTAAAAATCTAATTATTAGATGTTTTCTTATAGAGTTGTGTGAGCTCCTTATATATTCTGGTGACTAATCTCCTGGCAGAGGGGTATTTTGCAAATATTTTCTCCCATTCTGTGGGTTGTCTCTTCACTTTGCTGACTGTTTCCTTTGCTGTGCAAAATCGCCAAATTTAGAATTAAGCAGACTAAATAGGCTTCAATTATGAAATAATTGTACCAGGATGGACAGTTATTTGATCAGAGCCAATTAGCCATTGATGTTTGGTTTAGCGTTTCTTTTCTACTGCTGGATACATCTATAAATGTATTCTCTTGCTCTTTGAAGAAATAAATTTAGTGATTATATTAGTCAGGGTCCAGGCAGAAAAACAAAAATAACCCCAGTTATTTCCATGGAGAGAATTTAATAGAAATAACTGTTTGCTGGTTACCAAAAACCAAAAAGGCAGAAAGGGAGGCCCTGAGGTATCAGGAAGCCTATACCCCTGGGGCTTGGGGGTCAAATGGGAGGGTGAGATTAGAACTTGTTCGGAGGGAGTGTCACCAGGCTGGAGCAGGTACCTCTGAGGGGCAAGATGAGGCTGGTTCTGGAAGTACGGGGTGACACACAGCTGGAGACTGGGGCCAACTGAGGGTCCAACGCCAAGCTTAGGGCCACAGCAAGCACACAGCAGGTCTCCGCTCCCTCCCGCATCCTTCCAGGGTCTCTCTTTAGCGCCACCTGGTTGCAGAGCCTGATGGGGAGCTGCAGGCGAAGCAGAGTCCCAGACTCAGCATCACAGAGCAGAGCTGAGAAGAGGGTAGCTTCATAAGCAGCACAGTATCGGATCCTTCCTCAATTAGGGATTCGTTAGAAGGCACATTCCCTGCCAAGACCTCTCCCTCTGTTACAGCAGCAAGAGCCCATAGGGGATATTGTGTCATCGGACGTTCCCTTCTTGGGGCTCTGGGATTTCCTAACAGGGCATCAAGTGTAATGTGCTGCCATGTTGCCCAACTCTGCAACTCACTGAACATTTCCCCGCCAGGGCATCAGCTCTGGAGACCAAAGCCATCATTTGTTCCTCATCGATCTGTTGTGCTCACTGATACAACCCAATTCATATTTAAGTTTATATTTAAGTCACTTGTAATTGAATACAATTAAAACTTAAAAATGCATTTCTTCAGTCTCACTAGCTACATTTCAAGGGCCCAACAGTCAAATATATGAGGCTAGTGACTACCATATTTAACCACACAGAATAGAACGTTGCCATCAGCGCAGGACATTCCATCCGTCACAGCTGCCCCTAGAGTATTTAAAGAATGCTAATAAGACATAGGATCTTCCAGAGGGGGACACAGGAGGTAGCTTCTCCAAACTTTCTTTATAGCCAGTGCGCCCTTTGCTTTCCTTTTTTTTTTTTTTTTTGGAGACTGAGTCTCGCTTTGTCGCCAAGGCTGGAGTGCAGTAATGCGATCTCAGCTCACTGCGAGCCAGGTTCAAGGGATTCTCCTGCCTCAGCCTCCCGAGTAGCTGGGATTACAGGCACCCACCACCATGTCTGGCTAATTTTTGCATTTTTATATTTTTAGTAGAGACGGGGTTTCGCCATGTTGGCCAGGCTGGTCTCGAACTTCTGACCTCAGGTGATCCGCCTGCCTTGGCCTCCCAAAGTGCTGGGATTACAGGCGTTAGCCACCGTGCCCGGCCCTGCTTTCATTGATTAAACCTTTAGTTGTGTAATCCTCAGATAGGCCTTTGAATTTCTCTGGGTTTCAGTGTTCTATTCATGCGTGGCCAAGGTCATCTCTGACTTTGCTGTCTTTTTCTAAATTTCTTTGCCAGCCCCCAGGAGCTGCTGTCACTTTCACACATGTCCCCTTTGCACAGGCTGAGTTTCAAGGAAAACGAAGGATGTTATTCGCAGAGCCCTTGACTGACCTCCCCGTGTGCTGTCTCCCACAAGAGCACGTCCAAAGCCAGAGCCCTGGGCCCACCCTGCTTGCCACTGGGCCTGTGCCCTTGCCATTGCCTCCTTAACTATTCCCACCCCCTGCCCCGTGTCAGACATCGCTTGTTCCCCGGACCGCTGTCTATCTCACACCCATGATCCCCTTTGTCCAGCCCTCCAGCCTTCACAGCAGGACCCTGCTTCCCTGACAGCCCCGGCTACCAACCCAGCAAAGTTACACTTTACCCAGGCTGCTCCCCACCAAGGCCTGAGCCTGGCAGGGGTGCTAGAACCCAGGTGGGACTCTTCCAGTGGATGACTTGGGGCTGCAGACTCCCCAGCAGCCTGGCTGAAGCCCTCTCCGGGCTGCTCTCCCATCCCAGATTCTTCCTGATTCTGCCTTCCTCTCCGCTCCCAGGTGTTGGACCTGCCATGTGGTCCGCAGCCGGCCCTGCCCACCATGCTCCCTCCCGCTTTGTCCTTCAGAGACCTTCTCCCCAATAAATCTCTCATATGTCTCATCTCGTCTTGGCATTTTACTCCTCAGAGGCCCAAATGGACACAGCCATAGTGTTCCCTGACCCGAACCAGGCAGAGAGTCAAACCCTATTTTATTAATGTTCTTGTAGCCTTCTGTGTATTTCTCTGTCCTAGCACCTACCACATTTTGCCATTACTGCCACCGCTGCCAGCATTCTGTCTGTCTCCTCCACTAGGCACCTCCCTACCATCAGGCTGTGTTTCTCACGTTCTGGCTTCCCTGTATTTGGCATGTACTAATATGTGCTGACTGAATTGCGCCATTTGTCCTTTGATGGGCCAGGCAGTCCTCTCTCCACGTGGTTAGTATTAAAGGAAGGCATGTTGCATGCCTCTGGTCAAAGAAATATGCAGTCAGGCCAGGAGCAGTGGCTCACGCCTATAATCCCAGCACTTTGGGAAGCTGAGGCAGGCACATCACCTGAGGTCAGAGAGACCAGCCTGGCCCACATGGTAAAACCTCGTCTCTACTAAAAATACAAAAATTAGCCGGGCATGGTGGTGTGTGCCTCTAATCCCAACTACTTGGGTGGCTGTGGCGTGAGAATTGCTTGAACCCGGGAGGTGGAGTTCGCGGTGAGCCGAGATCACGCCACTGCACTCCAGCCTGGGCGACAGAGCAAGACTCTGTCTCAAAAAAAAAAAAAAAAAAAAAAAAAAAAGAAGCAACCATATTATTTATGCATGGGACAAGACTCCATCTGCCATTCGTGAAGCCATGCATTTCACAATTAGTGGTGGGTTTTTTGTTTTGTTTTGTTTTTGAGACAAGGTCTTGCTATATTGTCCAGGCTGGTCTCCAACACCTGGGCTCAGGTGATCCTCCTGCCTCAGCCTCCTGAGTAGCTGGGACTACAGGCCACTTAGTTTCTGAGCAATATGGTACCCACAGCCTGTTTGTTTGTTTTCCAAATAGGCACCCTGCAGTACATGGCACCTGAGATAATTGACCAAGGGCCTCGCGGATATGGTGCCCCAGCCGATATCTGGTCCCTGGGCTGCACCATCATTGAGATGGCCACCAGCAAGCCTCCGTTCCATGAGCTTGGTGAGCCGCAGGCAGCCATGTTCAAAGTAAGTCATGCTTCGTGATTGAGGTTGGGCGTGGTTGGGAAGTAGAATTAAAAACAAAGTCTCCTCCCAATCCAGAAAACCTCTCCACAAAGGTAGGAGAGAAGGAAACAGTTTTATTATTGGATAAGCATTAAACCAGAATGCGAGGTGCATCACAGGCAATCCACTGAGACTGCAAAGATGGAAAGCAATCTCACTGTTTCATAGAGCCGAGCAGACACAACCCGTGACATCTGTGTTCTCAAGAGAAACCGTAACTAGTCCTCAAGTAAGACAACTTGGTGGTGCCATTTGTCACAAGGAGCTCATCTTAGATTCACCTGGTGATTGGGGGGACCATTGGTGTTCACTGTTTGGCTTCATCCAAAGGAAAATATAGGCCGGGCGCGGTGGCTCACGCCTGTAACCCCAGCAATTTGGGAGGCCGAGATGGGTGGATCACCTGAGGTCAGGAGTTAGACACCATCCTGGGCAACATGGCAAAACCTCGTCTCTGATACAAAAATCAGCTGGACGTGGTGGCGCATGCCTGTAATCCCAGCTACTCGGGAGACTGAAACAGGAGAATCGCTTGAATCCAGGAGGCAGAGGTTGCAGTGAGCCGAGATTGCACCACTGCAGTCCCGCCTGGGTGACAGCAAGACACTACCTCAAAAAAAAAAAAAAAAAAAAAAGGAAAAACACTAAACTTCTCATATCTTTAAGACAGTAGGTAGTTTTGGAGTGAAGCCACCATCAAAGTTAGAAACCTACCTTCCTATTTCTGGGAGAGCAGAGTTATGAAAACATTAATAAAAGATGACAGGTTTAAAAAAAAAAAAAGAAAAAGGAAACTAGGAGGTAGAGGCCCTATCTTCTTTGATGATTACATTTCAGAGAGATGGCTTCCAGGTCCTTGCAAAAGACATTTCTGGCAAGAGTCTTATTTAGCTGTTTAAAAGATTCACATATATCTCAGAGACAGAGAAAGAACCTAAAAGTTATAAGTTCTCTCAAGTCAAGGCTCTAAGAAAGCTGGGCAGGGTGGGGGAGGGTCCTTTCCCTTTATTTTCAACAGGGAGAATCCAGCCCCTTAGTTTCCCTTCATGTTTGCTCTTACAGTGGGTAAGGCTCAAAGGCCATGTGGGATCTGTGCCTTTGGGGGACAGGTTTCTGACTGGCTTCTGGAGAGGTGGGAGTTGGGCTATCAGGTAAATATATCCCTTATCATTCCAACAACCCTCCCCGAGCTAACAGGAAGGGCAGCCCATGTACTGGGGCCAACATAGTGCAGATTGAGCATTGCGGGTGGGGGTTTTACCGCCGAGCAGCCAAGATTGTGGAAAGGGATGTCCTTCCTTGTGACCTCACGGGAAGCTGATGCCAGGACACCCCGGTGTACCCAAGGTTGGGTGTGCAGCTTCTGGCCTCGTGTATGCTTAGAAACATGTAAGGGGCTTGATGTGGTTTGGCCATGTCCCCACCCAAATCTCATCTTGAATTGTAGTTCCCATAATCCCCACGTGTTGTGGGAGGGACCCGGTGGGGATAATTGAATCATGGGGGTGATTTCCCCCATCCAGTTCTTCTGATAGTGAGTTCTCACGAGATCTGATGGTTTTATAAGGGGCTTCCGCCTTTGCTGGTTCTCATTCTCTCTCCTGCCGCCCTGTGAAGAGGTGCCTTCTGCCATGGATGTAAATGTCCTGAGGCCTCCCCAGCCGCGTGGAACTGTGAATCAATTAAACCTCTTTATAAATTACCCAGTCTCAGGTATTTCTTCATAGCAGCATGAGAACAGACTAATGCAGAGCTCTAGCCCTAGGATGCCATTACCAGCACTGACCTTCCATGGGGCACTGCCTTGAGACAGCAGGGTCACAAAAGGTCAAATGGCCATTGCCTATGGATGATGAGGCCGCAGTGTGTGGACACGGCCCTGATAGAACGTGATTCCAGAGGCGTCTTCCTGGCTTCTCTGCCAAACACGGCGCCTTCGTGGCCTGTGTCTGTGCCAGGCTCTCTGCTTCCCTCTTGGGCAGAAGGAACTTGGAGGTGTGAGTGCAGGTTTCTGCCGGTTGAGGTGAGGGCAGCATGTTCAATGGGTCCCGAGTGCTGCCTGCTTGGGTGCCTTGGCTGCTCTCTCCAGCCCGGCGAGGCCCCTGCAGAAGGGTCTCAGAGCTTCTCACCTCCTATCAGCTGCTTGGGTTCAGAGCCCAGGCCAAGACCTCAAGTCGACAAGAGTCTTCTGACACCTGCAATCCCAAGAGGACCCTCAGCTCCTGGGCTGGAAGACAGCAATGACCGTCCTCAGCACTTTGACCGTGTGCGGTGGACCCTGTTGGGGCCGTTGTAGATCTAACCTGCAGCTTCCATGGCAGCGTTGGAATAAACAGCAGCTGGTGACGAGGAAAACATGAGGCCCACCTGAGAGCCATGGCTGGCTGCTTTTTGACCTGCTGCTGACTTCCGGGAAACCAGGGAGAGAGCTGAAGGCTGTGACTGGCTCGATTCCTCCGCAGGGCATGCCTGGCTCCCCGCCTCCTCTTGTTTTTGTTTAGCGAATTCACTCTACAAAGTCTCTCTCTTTTTTTTTTTTTTTTTTGACAGAGTCTCACTCTGTCGCCCAGACTGGAGTACAGTGGCACAATCTTGGCTCACTGCAGCCTCTGCCTCCCGGGTTCAAGCGATTCTCCTGCCTCAGCCTCCCAAGTAGCTGGGATTGTAGGCATGGGCCACCATGCCTGGCTATTTTGTATTTTTAGTAGAGATGGGGTTTCACTATGTTGGCCAGACTGGTCTCAAACTCCAGTGATCCACCTGCCTCCGCGTCCCAAAGTGCTGGGATAACAGGCGAGAGCCACCGTGCCCCGCCTGTATGAAGGGTTTGAAAATGTACTGACTTTTTTGGATGGCATATGAAGTCACTTTTCATTGCCAATGAGAAAGTTATTATTAAATAAGTAATGGCCCCTGTGTTATTTCTGGGATCCTTCATTCCTTTAGAAAACTTTCAAGAAACTTCTGGGCAGTGTCTGAAACAAAGGAAACTCTCTTTCCCCTGAAGGGACTGTTACAGATTTAACTGTGTCACCCAAAAATGATATATGGAAGTCCTAACCCCCAGTACCTCAGAATGTGACCTTCTTTGGAAATAGGGTCTTTACAAAGAAAATCAAATGAAAATGGGGTCTGGAATGTGGGCCCTAATCCAGTATGACTGGTGTTTTGGACTTTTTTTTTTTCTTTTTTAATCTTTCTTTTTATTTTTTTTAACTAGTCAAGTGAAACAGTGGGAGTGGGGAAGGAACAAAGAAATCTCTAACTGGTTGTCATCAACTAGCTGCAAACACCACTGCACTCGGACCAGCCTGGTGTCTTTTAAAAAGGGGGGATATTTGAGCCAGGTGCATTGGCTCACCCCTATAATCCCAGCACTTTGGGAGGCCGACGCAGGAGGATCACTTGAGGCCAGGAGTTCAAGATCCCCCGGGGCAACATAGCAAGACCCCGTGTCTACAAAACATCAAAAAATTAGCCCATGTGGTGGTGCACACCTGTGGTCCCAGCTACTCAGGAACCTGAAGCAGGAGGATCCCTTGGGCCCAGGAGTTGGAGGCTGCAGTGAGCTATGATCATGCTACTGTATTCCAGCCTGGGTGACCAAGTGAGACCCTGTCTCAAAAAGTTGGGGGGTGGGGGTGGAGATTTGGACACACATGCTCAGAAGACAAAGTACGATTCCCAGGGGAATGCCTCGGGGAGGCAGAGGAGAGAGGGGGGTGCATCTAGGAGCCAAGGAGCGCCAGAGACCACCCGCAGACCACGAGAAGCTAGAAGAGGCAAAGGGGGATTCCCTGCATGTTTCAGGAGTCCGTGGCCCTACCAACGCTTGGATCTTGGACTTCCAGCCTCCAGGACTGTGAGACAATAAGCACCTGTTGTTTCAGCCACCCAGTTTGTGGTATTTTGTTACAGTGGCCCTAGGAGACCAATACAAGGAGCTTTTGGGTCACGGCAAAGCACCCTTAAAGAGGACCTCCCAGCCGGGTGTCATTGTGCTGCCCACATTTGCTGTTTTCAGAGAGCCGGGCAGAGGCCACCCTTTCCTTTTCATGTTCTTGCCTGAATGTTGGTCTTTGTACCCCTAGTGCCTGTGAACAGTGCCAGCTTAACCTCCCTACCGCTCAGGTGAGAGGAGCCACCTGTGAGGCACCCTGCATTGCAGACCTGGCGGTGGGTGGGATTTCACCCAGCATTTAGTGTTCTTCGAATCCGTAACTCCTGAGCTGGGCAGCCTGGCCAGGAGGAGCGCTGTGTTGGAAACAGCACATGGCCGTGACTGCCAGGTCAAGGGCCTTGGGGACAGGAAGTCGGGAGGCCTGGCCCTCTACACTCTGCAGCACCCTGAGCTCACTCGGCGGGGTTTGTGGAGGCTGAGCCAGCCCCCAGGAGCTCTGAGGAGCTGGGAATGGGCATGGGTCTGGAGGACAGAACAGCTTCCACGCCTGGATTGTTGGGTGGGCTTGGAAAAGACACAGGGTGGACTGTGAAACTGAAGGTGACAACTCCTAAAAAGATGAGAGGGCCACCCTACTGGGAACAGTTATGAAGGAGGGGGCTATATAACATGTCATGGAAGCATGTCCGTGTCACAGCGAGATGTGGCAGCTCAGAACCAACTCTTACTTCCCTACAGGTCACAGGGACAGAGAGCCATTAGTTACCTGTCTGTACATTGGCAGCCTCAAGGTTTTGTCTGCTTGTGGTTTTGAGCTGGAGGCTGGGAATCTGGGCTGTGGATGCAGAGGGATTGAGAGGTGTTAAAGGCATCTCTTGGGGACCCTGTGCGTCAGGGAACAGGTAACAGATGCCTTTGAGTATCCTTAGAGGACATGCCTCCCTAGGCTGTGGCCCAAGTCCCATCTCAGTTCTCTACTGCTATGTACCAAACCACCCCAAAATTTCAGAAGCTTAAAACGATGACTTTTTCTCATGCCTCTTTGAGCTGACTGTTGGCTCTTCTGTGGGTTTTGCCTGGGCTCACTCACATGGTTGCAGCCAAGTGGTGCTTTGGGGGAGCAGGGTGGCCTGAGAGGCCCCTCCCTCGTGGCAGTTCCAGCTGGGATGGCTGGGGCGTCCTCTCCACGGGGTCGTACCTCCTGGGCTTCCTCTCTGCATGGTGGTCTCGGGGCTTTAAGGGTGACTAGCGGAGCCACAAGACCTCTTAAGGCCCGGGCCCTGAAACTCTCACCATGTCACTTCTGTCACTATCTGTTGGTCAAAGTCAAGTCACAAGATGCCAGGGAGGGGGAAATGGACTCCACCTTGGGGTGGGAGTAACAAGAACGTGACGTTGCAAAGGGGCATGGATTATGCCTGTCCTGGGATGTCAGGTGTACAGGAGTTTTGGACTGAGACGTGGATACCTGAATTCACCCAAGGCCTCACTGACACATCGGTTACCTCTCCCTTAAATGCAGGTGGGCATGTTTAAGATCCACCCTGAGATTCCAGAAGCCCTTTCAGCTGAAGCCCGAGCCTTCATTTTATCCTGTTTCGAGCCTGACCCCCACAAACGTGCCACCACTGCTGAGCTACTGAGAGAGGGTTTCTTAAGGCAGGTGAAGAAGGGCAAGAAGAACCGAATTGCCTTCAAGCCCTCAGGTGAGGCCTCCCTGGACAGCTGGGGCAGCACCCTGGCCACATGAATGCTGGGCGCTGGGCTTCTCTGCTGCTCAGGAGGGAGAGTTCTGGCTATCCAGAGCCCTGGGCTGCTCACGTCATTCCCATTTTTGTGAAGAGTGATGGGGCCTGTGCAGTAGGTTTGGAGGTTGTCAAAATCCAACTAATACATGCACCTCGATCTCCTGACAGAGGCCCAGGGAGTCTCTGGGTGACTGGGCTGCCGTCTGCTGGAAGTTGTTCCTTCGGGATTGGGAAGAGAGTGGGGAGGCAAGAGGTACCCCAGCTGGGGTTCTGCATCTTCCCCATGTGCCAGAGCCTGGGGCTTCAGTTTTGGAGCCTGGCTTGTCATCGTGTGCCAACCCTGACCTTGATTAAAGGATTTGTCAGGGAGGTTTGCCTGATGTGGCTGTCCTGCAGGCCACCGAAGTCCAGTGACACCTTCTGGGGCAGTAAGTCCTAACTGGCAATGATGTAAGAGTGGCCCCTGAAAAGGAAGCAGTTTGTCCTCTTTTCCCTGGTACCGATCGGGGTCAGAAGCTGCCAGAGTGAGTGGCTCAGCAACTTGCTCCATGAGGGACCCCCAACTGCATGCATCTGAGTAGAAATACAGCACCTGTGGCCCGTCCCCCGCCTGACCCACATTTCTACAGGATCCTGGGTGCCTGGGCAGTTCACCTGGGCTAGAGGGGCTGCCAGGGACTCAGCTCCACCCCGTCCCTCTCTGAGTCTCCCCATTCGGTGTCTGGCTGTCCCCCTACAGAAGGTCCCCGCGGTGTCGTCCTGGCCCTGCCCACACAGGGGGAGCCCATGGCCACCAGCAGCAGCGAGCACGGCTCTGTCTCCCCAGACTCCGACGCCCAGCCTGACGCACTCTTTGAGAGGACCCGGGCGCCCAGGCACCACCTTGGCCACCTCCTCAGGTACACCCGTATTCTGTCCGTCTGCCGCGGGCCCGAAAGGGTGCTGGTAGTCCTCCGCCACAGGGCACCTCCCTGGTCCCAACCAGACGGCCACTGAGGGGTTTTACTTCCCTTCTGCAGGGCAGTAGGGCGGCTGGGCCGCCCCATCCTGGCAAGGAGGGTGCTTCGTTCACTTGCTGTCCCTTCCCCTCCCTCCCTGTCCTTTCATTCCCCACATGTGCCCTCCCCCACCTCTCCTCTTCCCTTCTCTCTCCCCTCTCCTTCGACACTTCCCCTCTCTCCTCTTCCCCCTCTCTCTCCCCCTCACCCTTGCCCCCTCTGTCCCTGCATCTTCCGGCCCCCTCCTCCTCCTCCTGGCCCCTCCTCCTCCCTTCCTCCTTTTCCTTCCTCTCTCTTCCTCCTTCCCCTGTCCCCCTCACCTTCCCTCCCTCACCTCTCCTTCTGTGCTTGCCCCCTTCCCTCCCTCCCTCCCTCCTCCCTGTCTCCTGGGAGGCTCCTTTACCCCGCCTCCCCCTCCTTCTGCTCTCCCTCCTGCTGTGGGGGTTGACAGAACACTGCATGTCTGTCCTTCCTCCGGCAATTTCATCTTCTTGAGCACAGGGACTGCATCGCAGTTACCTCTCAGCCCTTCTCCAGGGCGTCCTAACATGACACACTCCCAGGGACAGTGCCCCGGCACGCACAGAGATTGTCACACGTGTTTGTCCACAGTGTTCCAGACGAGAGCTCAGCCTTGGAAGACCGGGGCTTGGCCTCGTCCCCGGAGGACAGGGACCAGGGCCTCTTCCTGCTACGCAAGGACAGTGAGCGCCGTGCCATCCTGTACAAAATCCTCTGGGAGGAGCAGAACCAGGTGGCTTCCAACCTGCAGGAGTGTGTGGCCCAGGTATTTGCCCGAGGGAGGGCACCGACTCTTCCCGCTCCCTCTGCCCAGGTCCCAGTCCCCAGACAGGTCCAATCAGTACCTCGGTTCCTGCCGCCCTGGAACATCTGCATAGTTACGGTGATCACTGTAAATGTTTCCCTAACGTCCTTCCCTTCCCCAACAAAACAAAAGAAAATACAAAGAAAAAAAGCTCTGCCGAAACATGAATTTGCAGATACCGCAGTGATTCCAGGCACTGGTGGGGCGGTGCTGCCCCCTGGTGAAAACCAGCCAGATGGTAGCAGAAAGCCCAAAGCACCTTCTCTGGCCTCTCATGATCCGGTTTTGAGTCCTGGAGTTAATCCCCAGCTGTAGGACACGCTAGAGCTGCCCTCAGAAGCTGGGAGAACAGCCACCTTGGGGAGGGTGGTTATGGGTGAAAATAACTGATTTTGAACTAGGGCACAGGACTGGCAAACCGATTCCCCTCCATTATTTCAGTTTATTTATTATTGTTGTTTTTTAATCTTTTTTTTTTTTTTAGACAGTCTCACTCTGTCGCCCAGGCTGGAGTGCAGCGGTGTGATCTTGGCTCACTGCAACCTCCGCCTCCTAGGTTCAAGTGATTCTCCCGCCTCAGCCTTTCCAGTAGCTGGGATTACACAGCGCCTGCCACCACACCCAGCTAATTTCTGTATTTTTAGTAGAGATGGGGTTTCGCCTTGTTGGCCAGGCTGGTCTTGAACTCCTGACCTCAGGTGATCTGCCTGCCTAGACTTCCCAAAGTGCTGGGATTACAGGTGTGAGCCACCATGCCCGGCCCCCCTCCCTTATTTCAGATGGAAAAGGGCCTTTTAGGAAGAGGCCGCTGCTCCGCTCTGAACTATGTCTATGGCCTTGATGGGGGCTCTTACAAGGGGTTAAACAGGAAGCCATTCACAGAGGGGCTTAGCTGTGCACCCACCAGGGAGAAGGGGCCAGGACCCTGACAGGAAGGTTATGGAGGGAACAAACAGAGACGCCTTCTCACCTGGGAGTTCCACAAGTTTCTTAGCAAATGGACCATCTTGTTTCCCCCAGTGTGTTCTGAACTCTCGCTCTCTCAATCTGACTCAATGAAAATGATTTGTGTGTGTTTTCAGAGTTCCGAAGAGTTGCATCTCTCAGTTGGACACATCAAGCAAATCATTGGGATCCTGAGGGACTTCATCCGCTCCCCAGAGCACCGGGTGATGGCGACCACAATATCAAAGCTCAAGGTGGACCTGGACTTTGACAGCTCATCCATCAGTCAGATTCACCTGGTGCTGTTCGGATTTCAGGATGCCGTAAGTGCTCCATCTGGCCCTAGGGAACACACCAGATCTTGGAATTCAGTTACCACCTCCTCCCATAGCCCCCATCTCTTCTTAACTGTATACACCTGAATCCCAAGCTTCAGCAGCTCCTCCTAAACAATGAAGTCCAGGAAATGGCATCTGGGTGAACTGGCTGATTGCATGCGGCCCCCAAGAGGATGAGTGTAGGTTGCTGTGATTCTCCGTGCAATGCACTGGAAATCTGGATTTTTGTGATTTTATTTTATTTTATTATTATTATTTTTTTAGGTAAATAAAATTTTGAGGAACCACTTAATTAGGCCCCACTGGATGTTCGCGATGGACAACATCATCCGCCGAGCGGTGCAGGCCGCGGTCACCATTCTCATCCCAGGTGAGCGCCCCCTTTGTGGTCAAGGTCAGCTTTAGGCCGTGAAAAGATAAGAAATATCCTCTTCATTCAACAGTTGTTGCTTTTCTCTTTTCCATCTTGGTTATCTACTTCCTTGGAATTAAATGCATGTTGTCATAGACTTCTTCCGGGGCCGATTCTGTAGTTCTGAGAGCATCTCGTGGTGCTGTATTTACGTGTCCCTGAAGCATGATGAAGGTGACTGCACATAGACTATAACTCACAATCTCAAAAGGGAGCATGGGGCCGGACGCGGTGGCTCATGCCTGTAATCCCAGCACTTTGGGAGGACGAGGTGGGCAGATCAGCTGAGGTCAGGAGTTCAAGACCAGGCTGGCCAACATAGTGAAACCCCGTCTCTACTAAAAATACGAAAAATTAGCCAGGCTTGGTGGCACGTGCCTGTAATCCCAGCTACTCAGGAGGCTGAGGCAGGAAAATCGCTTGAAACCGGGTGGTGGAGGTTGCAGTGAGCCGAGATCACGCCACTGCACTCCAGCCTGGGCAACAGAGTGAGATTCCGTCTCAATAAAAATAAACAAATACATAAATAAATAAATAATATTAAATTAAAAGGGAGCATGGGGCCAGAGGGGAAGGATCCTCTAGTCCTCTGGTATCCCCTTCATCGTGCACTCAGGAATGTTTCTTGGGTAACTGACAATACAGTGGCTCAGATTCCTCTCTCTGAATCATCATGTAGTAGTTACAGAAGTTTTTGGTTTTTGTCCATTTCCTTTTTGAAATGTTACCAAAGTTGATTCTCCTTCTCTGGTGACTTCTTCCTGCTAAGGGAGGCTTTACAGCCCATTCTGTCGCCATCATGGTTTCCCCCTTTCCTTCAGCTCCTTGCTGTTTGGCTCCAGCCCACCCTCCTGAATGCACTGTGTAGCCCAGGCTCGGCTGCAGGAGAGGCTTGGGAAACCCCAGTGCTTAATTCCTCTCCCACTCCAAGCAGACACCTTCTGTAGTAAAACGGCACAGGCTTGGGTGGCAGCCTGGCTCTACTTATTTCTTTCTTTTCTTTTTTTTTTTTTCTGAGACAAGAGTCTTGCTCTGTCACCCAGGCTGGAGTGCAATGATGCGATCTCGCCTCACTGCAACCTCCATCTCCCAGGTTCAAGCAATTCTCCTGCCTCAGCCTCCCGAGTAGCTGGGGCTACAGGTGCGCGCCACCACACCCAGCTAATTTTTTTTAGTAGAGACGGGGTTTCACCATGTTGGCCAGGATGGTCTTGATCTCTTGACCTTGTGATCTGCCCGCCTCAGCCTCCCAAAGTGATGGGATTACAGGCGTGAGCCACTGCGCCCAGACCTGGCTAATTTTTGTATATATTTTTTAGTAGAGATGGGGTTTCACCATGTTGGCCGGGCTGGTTTCAAACTCCTGACCTCAAGTGATCTGCCTGCCTCAGCCTCCCAAAGTGCTTGGATTACAGGTGTAAGCCATTGCTCCTGGCCTGGTTGTACCTTTTGAACGCTGGCCTTGGTTCACTTCATATCCTTAAGCCTCAATTTCTACCTGTGGAAACTGGCGTGATCAACTTTACGCTGCAGAGAACCAAATGGAACAGTCTCCTCTCCATTTGTAAAGTCAGCAGTCCCCTAATGGAGCATGGCACGGGCTGGGCCAGCTTCTGAACAGCCCGGTTTGCTGACCTGGGTGTCTGCGACCCCAGGCCCCACTGGCCTGGTTTGCTCACCATTGTCATGTCTTGTGTGATTTGCAGAGCTCCGAGCCCACTTTGAGCCTACCTGTGAGACTGAAGGGGTAGATAAGGACATGGATGAAGCGGAAGAGGGCTATCCCCCAGCCACCGGACCTGGCCAGGAGGCCCAGCCCCACCAGCAGCACCTGAGCCTCCAGCTGGGTGAGCTCAGACAGGAGACCAACAGGTGAGGAGCTTCTGGGCCCTCCTCTGGGAGCAGGCGCTGGGACAGTGGCCTGAGCCACCAAGATGCTGATTAATTGGCTTTATTGTTGACCATCTCACCCAGGTCTTAGGAAAAAGCAGCTTCATCATCCATGAACTAGGCAAGGGCGCATATTCTCAGCCTCAATTGAGGGACTAGAGGAATGCCTTCCTTTAAAAAAAAAAAAAAAAGTCAGAATCAGAGAGGTATATATAGCACCTTGCCCCAGACCACACAGAAATTACTCATACTAAAGGCAGCAGCATCTGTGAATTCTTTCTCTCTTTTCACCAAGACGGGGCCCCTGGCGTGGTGTGTGGGTCTCGCAGGCTCAGCAGCCTGCCCCTGCAGAAGTAGCAGGGTTTGGGGGTTGGTTAGCACTTCATCAGTGGATGCACATCCCATAATCCCGACCCCGAGGAAGTTTGTCCTGTTGTCATTTCTTCCATGTGATTTGTCATGATCCCTAGACGGGCATTAGTGGACTAGCTTCCCAACCAGGGAACCCTAGCATCACCATCATATTCCTCCAATGCACTGGTCTGTTTTGTTCACTTCCTGGCACATAGTAGGTGCTTAATATTTGTGAAGTGGATGGGCGTGGTGGCTCACGCCTGTAATCCCAACACTTTGAGAGGCCAAGGTGAGTGGATCACTTAAGGTCAAGAGTTTGAGACAGCCTGGCCAACATGGTGAAACCCCATCTCTTCTAAAACTACAAAATTAGCCAGGTATGGTGGCGCACGCCTGTAATCTTAGCTGCTTGGGAAGCTGAGGCAGGAGAATCGATTGAATCCGGGAGGCGGGGGTTGCAGTGAGCTGAGATCGTGCCATTGCACTCTAGCCTGGGCAATGAGAGAAACTCCATCTGAAAAAAAGAAAAAAAGGGGAAGAAATATTTGTGAAATGAATAAAATTATTCCTGTTTGCTCTGGGAAGTCACATTATCAGCTGCGTGATTTGGTTTTTAAAAGTAATCCATAGTTGACCGGGCACGGTGGCTCACACCTGTAATCCCAGCACTTTGGGAGGCCAAGGTGGGTGGATCATAAGGTTAGGAGTTCGAGACCAGCCTGGCCAATATGGTGAAACCCCGTCTCTACTAAAAATACAAAAATTAGCTGGGCATGGTGGAACTTGCCTGTAATCCCAGCTACTCAGGAGGCTGAGGCAGAAGAATTGCTTGAACCTGGGAGGCGGAGGTTGCAGTGAGCCGAGATCGTGCCACTGCACTCCAGCCTGGGCAACAGCATGAGACTCTGTCTCAAAAAAAAAAAAAAAAAAAAAAAAAAAAAATCCATAGTTATAGCAAATGAGTTGGTACTCATTCCAAATGACACTTTGTTGCTGTGTGATCATTGCTGAGGAATGCTAATGACTATTTAACCGGGAGACAAGGGGCCAGTTACGTATTTTGGATGAAAGGTTGTGTATGCTGTCAGGGATCTCTCAAGTTCAATCTTAGATCATCTAATCATTTCTTTTTTTAAAAGACCCAGAGCTTTAGTTAAATGGTAGTGGTGGCAACATTTTGAAAGTTTTAAAAAATCACAAATATTAAAGTTGGTAATAATACTTAGCATTTCTTTAATATTTTTTCCCAATAAGTTTTTTTTTTTTTTTAAGTTCAAGAGTACAAGTGCAGGTTTTTTACACAGGTAAACTTGTGTCATGGGGGTTTATTGTACAGATTGTTTCATCACCCAGGCATTAAGCCTAGTATCCATTAGTTGCTTTTCCTGATCCTCCTCCCAGCCTCCACCCTCTGGTAGGCCCCAGTGTGTGTTGTTCCCCTCTATGTGTCCATATGTTCTCATCATTTAGCTCCCACGGCATGTGGTATTTGGTTTTTTGTTCCTGCATTTGTTTGCTAAGGATAATGGCCTCCAGCTCCATTCATGTCCCTGCAAAGGACATGATCTTGTTCCTTTTTTATGGCTGCATAATATTCCATGGTGTATATGTACCACATTTTCTTTAGTCTATCATCAATGGACATTTAGGATGATTCCATGTCTTTGCTATTGTGAATAGTGCTGCAACGAACATATATGTGCATGTATCTTTATAATAGAACCATTTATATTCCTCTGGGCATATACCCAGTAATGGGGTTGCTGGGTCACCCAATAAGATTTATAATCACCAAATTCATAAAATGATTATATATGGGTTTGAAGGTTATTTCTCTCCACTGTCGATAGTCATTGTGTTATTTTCCAGTCTCAGTGGAATGAGGAATTGGTTAGGCAGCAGCCAGTCTGTGAATGGCATTGACGTAAACTGTACATTCCTGCATAAGGTGCTTGTCCTTGTGTGTATTAGTCCATTTTCACGCTGCTGATACATACCAGAAACTGGGCAATTTATAAGAATAAGAGGTTTAATGGACTTACAGTTCCACGAGGCTGGGGAGGCCTCACAATCATGGCAGAAGGTAAAAGGCACGTCTTACATGGCAGCAGACAAGAAAGAATGAAAGAACTAGGCGGAAGGGGTTTTCCCTTATAAAGCCATCAGATCTCATGAGACTTATTCAGTACCATGAGAACAGTATGGGGGAAACCACCCCCATGATTCAATTATCTCCCACTGGGTCCCTCCCACAACACAAGGGAATTATGGGAGCTACAGTTCAAGATGAGATTTGGGTGGGGACACAGCCAAACCATATCACTGTAGTATGAAGTGCCTTGGCTATGTGGCAGTTGGGCAGAGCCAAAGGAAGATGACACCTCTTAGACAGGATGATGTGTCTGTCCTGATGAAGTCCTGAGAGTCCTTCCCACTGGATACAGGCACAAGCTTGAGTTGTCTCCTTCACTAACGTAAAAGGAGGACTACTAGAGAGACCAGGATGAAGGCAGGCAGTTGGGGAGGGCTGGGAGAGGACTTCTAATTTGCTGAGTGCCAATATTTCCTCTGCTGTTGTGCTGGGGCAGAAGTGTTCTCCTCTCCCTACCCCACTTTGCCACCAAATAATCCAGGAGTTCCTGTGTTCTCATCTCTCTACTGTTGCAGTGACTTCTCATGGCAACTTCAATAATTACCTTCAGTCTTTTTTTTTTTTTTTTTTTTTTTTGAGATGGAGGCTTGCTCTATCATCCAGGCTGGAGTGCAGTGGCACATTCTTGGCTCACTGCAACCTTCACCTCCCGGGTTCAAGTGATTCTCCTGCCTCAGCCTCCCGAGTACCTGGGACCACAGGTGCACACCACCACACCCAGCTAATTTTTGTATTTTTAGTAGAGATGGGGTTTCACCATATTGGCCAGGCCGGTCTCAAACTCCTGACCTCAGGTGATCCACCTGCCTTGGCCTCCCAAAGTTCTGGGATGACAGGTGTGAGCCACCACCCCCAGCAGCCTTCAGTAATTTCAATAAAGCTTAGTTCTGTATTCCCAAGTTCACCAGCATGGATCATATAAATGAATTAAAGGAACACACAGTTAAGAAACAAATCCCATGTACTAGGTATGTAAGCAAACAATAAAAGTGTGGGGGCCAAGGCCCTTGGCCCCTGGAGGTTTGCTGAAAATCACCTGCATGAGGCTGATTAATGAGAGAAAAGGCATGCAAATGTATTTAACATGTATTTAACTTCAGCATGAAGACCCAAAGATCCAGGGGAAATTGTCCATTTTTATGCTTAGGCTTAACAAAGTATGGAGAGCTGTGGAGAAACAGGGATAAAAAGGGCCTGATCGAATGCTGATAGACTGAGTGGGGAAACCCAGCAAGGCCTGTCTGTCTAGATCCTTCTTGGCCTCTCTGAGCAGCATTCCTTTCTCCTGGGTGTGGGGCAGGACCCTCTGGAATCGGGGGTCTTATGACCTACAGTCAAACAAAGTAGGTCGAAGAACTTTTTTTTTTTTTTTTTTTGAGATGGAGTTTGGCTCTGTTGCCCAGGCTGGAGTGCAGTGGTGCAATCTCTGCTCACTGCAACCTCTGCCTCCTGGGTTTGAACTATTCTTCTGCCTCAGTCTCCCCTCCCGAGTAGCTGGGATTACAGGCGCACGCCACCACAACTGGCTGATTTTTGTATTTTTAGTAGAGACGGGGTTTCACCATATTGGCCAGGCTGGTCTTGAACTCCTGACCTCAGGTGATCCTCCCGCCTTGACCTCCCAAAGTGCTGGGATTATAGGCTTGAGTCACTGCGCCCAGCCCAGAGAATTTTTTTTTTTTTTTTTTTTGAGACAGAGTTTCACTCTTGTTGCCCAGGCTGGAGTACAATGGTGCCATCTTGGCTCACCACAACCTCTGCCTCCCAGGTTAAAGCGATTCTCCTGCCTCAGCCTCCCAAGTAACTCGGATTACAGGCATGTGCCACCACGCCTGGCTAATTTTGTATTTTTAGTAGAGAGGCTTCTCCATGTTAGGCTGGTCTCAAACTTCTGACCTCAGGTGATCTGCCTGCCTCAGCCTCCCAAAGTGCTGGGATTACAGGCGTGAGCCGCCGCACCCGGCCAAGAATTTCTTTATAACCAATTTTTACACAGAAAGGCGGAGGGAAAGTTAGAGTCGTATTTTTAGGTTTTGTGGCTGGCTTTGGGGAGGAGTTCTGGTTTCTGTGCCCCGCTTTGGGGAAGAGGGATTCTATGGTGCCTCCAGGAGAATGGACTGAGAGAGGGAGGCAGGAGAAGGTCAGAGGAAAACTTTTTCTTCTGAGGCTGCTGCTGAGGCCATTTGGGGGCACTGTTTTCTGAGCCCCAACAAAAGCTAGACATGGTTCCAATCTGTCAGCCCTTTCCCCCAAGGCATGCTACGCCTGAGCTGGCATGTGGGGGAAGTTTGAGGCACAGTTGTGCCGAGTCATATCTGATCCCAGAGAGCCCATGAGCGAGACTGGGTTTCAGGAGGCGGTCCTTTGGGAAGAGCCCAGCCTGTGGACTCTGGGCGTTACTTAACTCCTCTGCCTCAGTTACCTCAGCTTCAAAACAGGGGTTTAGAACAACCAGTGCTTCCTAGAAGTGCCGCAAGGCTTCAGTGACTGAATTCATGCAGTGTTTGGCACAGTCCTGGATTCTGGGTAGGAAGTGCTTGGTGGATGCTGGCAGGAGCCATCCTCCCCACCGGCAGAGCAGCATGTCTCACTCACTGTCCCTGCTCTGCCCCATTACAAGCAGGGGCTTCCAGCTGGGCGCGGTGGCTCACACCTGTAATCCCAGCACTTTGGGAGGCCGAGGCAGGTGGATCACTTGAGGTCAGGAGTTCGAGACCAGCCTGGCCAATATGGTGTAACCCCGTCTCTACTAAAAATACAAAAATTACCCATGCATGGTGGCGGGTGCCTGTAGTCCCAGATACTCGGGAGGCTGAGGCAGGAGAATTGCCTGAACCCAGGAGGCGGAGGTTGCAGTGAGCCGAGATTGTGCCACTGCACTCCAGCCTGGGCGACAGAGTGAGACTCTGTCTCCAAAAAAAAAAAACAAAAACAAAAAAAGAAGCAGGGGCTTCTGTCCCCTTCGTTTAGTCCCTGTGTGAGGAGGAAAGAAACTTACCATTCTATTCTAGTTTCAGCTGCCTTATCTGACTTAGGGAGCCAGGTTTAAATAATCACATCGTCCTTCTGGCTGAGTTCTGATTAACATCGGCATCTTTTGGTTCACGATACGTTTTTGAGACAAAACTGCCTGAGTGCGTTCAGGCTACTGTAACAAAATAACCAGAGACCAGGCAGCTTATAAACAACAGAAATGTGTTTCTCACAGTTCTGGAGACTCGAAGTCCAAGATCGAGGTGCCAGCAGATTCCGTGGCCAGTGAGGGCCTGCTTCCCCATTCACAGATGGCCATCTTCTCGCGGTGTGTCCTCACATGGTGGAAGGGATGAGGGAGCCTCTGGGGTCTCCTTTCACAAGGACACTCCTCTCACCTCACCTCTCAAAGCTCCGTCTCCTAACACCATCACCTTGTGGGTTAGGATTTCAACATATGAACTTGGGCCGGGTGAGGGGCACACATTGAGTCCATTGCAAAAATATATCCAAGCTGTGAGCACTGGCCTTTGTTGTCAAGGGGAGGAAAACACAAGGAAGGTTCCCCTCTGCAGACTGAAGTCTGAGTCACAGAACCTGAAGAAACACATGTGCTTCCCTCTCTAGGCTGACTCTTAGACTTGTCCCATTTTCCATTTTTTTTCCATCTCTAATGTATGCACAACAGATGCTTGAGTTAAATTGAATGGTGTTGAATGCTCTCTGGATAATGGCTTTTTTTTTTTTTTTTAAACCAGACTTTTGGAACACCTAGTTGAAAAAGAGAGAGAGTACCAGAATCTTCTGCGGCAAACTCTAGAACAGAAAACTCAAGAATTGTATCACCTTCAGTTAAAATTAAAATCGAATTGTAAGTCATTTTCCAATGAGACAGACTTTAACATCTAGCTAATATTCTAGTTAGCTCTGAAGAAACATTTGAGGTTATCTTCTGTTAATCCAGGACTCCAGTAGATTCTAGACTACTTCTCAATCATAAAAAGGGGTACTGATACATTCAACAACATGGCTGCATTGTAAATGCAGTATGCTAAGTGAAAGAGCTAGATTCACAGCCAGCACCGTGGCTCGTGCCTGTAATCCCAGCACTCTGGGAGGCTGAGGCTAGCAGATCAGTTGAACCCAGGAGTTCAGGACCAGCCTGGTCAACATGGCAAAACCCCATCCCTACAAAAAATAGAAAAAAACCAGCTGGGCTTGGTGGATGCATACCTGTAGTCCTAGCTACTTAGGAGGCTGACATGGGAGGATCACCTGAGCCCAGGAGGTTGAGGCTGCAGTGAGCCGAGGTCATGCCACTGCACTCTGGCCTGAGTGACAGTGAAACCCTGTCTCAAAAAAAAAAAAAAAAAAAAAAAAAAAAAGATTCAAAAGGCCACATACCATGATTCCTTTTCCTCCAGAAAAGGCAAAACTACAGGGACAGAATCAGAATGGGGAGGTGAGGGGACTGATTGTAAACGGCACATGAGGACTTTTGGGAGTGACAGTCATTTCTGTATCTGTGCTGCCACCTTCATAGCACATTGGACACCTAAAAAGGGTAGTTTACTGCATAAGTAAATAAATATGCCTCCATCAACCTGACATTCGTTTTGGGCCACTTAGAAACGAGCTCCAGAGCTACCTCTTGGAATGTGGACTAGATAAGCTCTGACCTCAACACTAAAACCTATTTCCTTGTAGGATTTCCAGTGCAGTTAGGGATGTGATTCCTAAGGAAAGGCATTTGAAAGATGTGGGGATAAGCATTTAAAGTGGTAGACCTAACATGTCAAATTCCAAACTAACTGAAGGTATCCTAGATGAGGAGGCTTTCTAGAAAGTGAATCTCAGAATTATGAATTGTGTAATACGTATTAGCGTGGTTCAGTGATACAGGGTTAATTCATCTCTTTTTCACATCACATTTACATTCTGGAATCATTTATTAATCCAACTGGTTACTTTTGAAGAGTTTTATGGTTAGACTAATATATAACAAATTGCCAATCGTTACAGGTATTACAGAGAACCCAGCAGGCCCCTACGGGCAGAGAACAGATAAAGAGCTTATAGACTGGTTGCGGCTGCAAGGAGCTGATGCAAAGACAATTGAAAAGGTAAATTTACAACAAAGAAATTCTTATGCTGTTGTTACACAGCTGCTCAGCTCTTAAGGATCTGATCTTTGTTTCAGATTGTTGAAGAGGGTTATACACTTTCGGATATTCTTAATGAGATCACTAAGGAAGATCTAAGATACCTTCGACTACGGTAAGAGCCTCAAAACAGTTTGTATAAGAGAATACAACTTTTTATGTGTGAATATGCTTCAAGAGCAGAAAACAAAGGGCTGGGCCTCCCCCCAAACTCTGGAGTTCTATTAGGTTCAAGCTGGGAAAAAGCCAAGGCGGGGCAGAAACTGAAAGCCAGGCAGAAGTCAGAAATAGGAATGTGACAGAGAAGAGCTGGCCAATCTCCTGCCATTAATGCCTGGCTGGGAGTGGGTGGAGGCACATGGCAAGCGTGCCTGCACGCTGGACCCACCCCCTTCTTTAAACTGCAACCTGCCTTCTTGTTCCTGAGTCATTTGAAATAGCCAGCTCTCTGCAGGTACGTACCTCTAAGGCCATGTCCTACTACTGCTGGGACATGAGCGTCACCTCCATATGTGAGGAGAATGTTTTTATTTTCATTAGGTTTTTAAATTAGGGACTGCAGTTTTAAGCTCTGTTGGCTTGAAGCACTGACTCTGAAGACAGCTGTGTTTGTTTCCCAGGGGTGGTCTCCTCTGCAGACTCTGGAGTGCGGTCTCCCAGTACAGAAGCGCTCAGGAGGCCTCAGAAACCAAAGACAAGGCTTGATACCAATCAGCTAAGCTGTGGCAGAGTGTCCCACCACGCTACATGTTTTGTTAAAGCTTCTGTTAGTGTATACACGAATTCCGCTGTGTTTACATATTTAAAAATGCCGTTGTTCAATTAATAGTTTAAGAACTTGTTTTAAATACTGTCCTGAGTTTCTTTTGAAACCTGTTATTTACAAACATAGAACTGTGTGTATTGTGAAAACAGTGAGCCTTGGTTTTGACCTCCCGGAATATTAGGAAATTCACCTGTAGTCCCAGCTACGCAGGAGGCTGAGGTGGGAGGATTGCTTGAGCCCAGGAGGTGTGGAGGCTGCAGTGAGCCATGATCACACCACTGCACTCCAGCCTGGGCAACAGAGCCCGACCCTGTCTCAAAAAAAACACCCTTCAGCACTTGCTGCAATGGTGAAACAAGGGGTATTTAACAAACAAACAAACATGGAAGCTGGGACACTGCCTCAGAACTGGTATGGTACTTAAATTTGAGAAACACAAAATTGATACGAATGTGCCTTGTAGTTAACGTTTGATATGAACAGAAAATAGCTTCATATTTATACTGAATGTGTAAGTAGAGAAAACTAAGTTATGTGGCCTTTGAAATGATTGATTACATTGATTACATTGAAATGATTACAAAAGTCTTATTTTAAAATGGAACTGTCCTCTTGCCTGATAATAAATATTGTATCTTGTAGAGAAATGATGGTCAGCGCGAACAGGCTGCAGCACCAGCGCTGCTCGGGGTGGGTGCTATGGTTGGTAGAATGCTGTGGGCTGTTACCATAAGTATGGCTGTGAGGGGCCCCGCGATAATGGTCTCCTCCCAAAAAGGTGGCTGGGGGTAGGGGAAACAGGCATACAAGGAATTGTTCTTCCTTTTCATAATTAGAGTGGGGGCAGGGGAAACAGGCATACAAGGAATTAAGGAATTGTTCTTCCTTTTCATAATTAGAGTACAGGCATACAAGGAATTAAGGAATTGTTCTTCCTTTTCATAATTAGAGTATTTGTTCAAAGTATACTGTTTTAAGTCAAAAATAATCTTTAAGCACTCAATAATTCATCTTTTCATGCACTAATGTACAAACTGCATGCAATTACTACCTGCTCAATCTACACACTTAATGGAAGTTTACAAGAATTTCATTGACTGGGTTTTCTTCCTCCTTAAAATTTCATTGACTGGGTTTTCTTCCTCCTTAACCAAGTTGAGAACACTGTCTGGTAGCCCCCTGAAGGTATAACCTCTCCTTCTCCTCCCCTTAACTGACTGACTTAAACTTGATCCACTGATTGGCACCACGAACTTCAAAAGGTGGGTCACTGGAGTAGATGTGGTAGCCCAGCTCTTCCAAAGGTGGCTCAGGATCGGCCGTGGCAAACTGGGCAGCATCCTCAATCTCCTTCCTCACTTCCACATCAATTTCCTAAAAATTAGGTAACAGTGTAAAAGGTTTTAGAATGAACAGCAGCTTAGGTACCAACTAGAGTTCTGCTGAGGACCTGTTGCTGGTGTAACTCTTTAACTACAAGTACGAACAGTTGCTAATTCAGAAGATTTTGGAATACAGATTTCTAGGGTGTATCTATTTTATGAATTAAAAATCCACAGTATACTTTTAGGAAAAAAGAACCATGCTACTGTGGGGGCTTTGCCACTGTGATGGTGGTTCACAGTCCACCAAAATCTGAAGAGTAATACAATTTTGAATAGAGGAAACTAAAGGAAAAGCCCCCCACCCCGAGGGACTTTGGAACTATTTATGTCCCAGGACATCACTTTCTGGGCTTGGAGGAACCCACACAAACTCTGTGGCCACCCAGGGGTGGCAACTTTTAAAGCCAACCTTCAAACCACCACGAACAAGTGACTGTACCTTTAGTTCTTCCACACTGGCAAGATTGCTGTTCACCATCCTGTCCTTGAGAAGCATAATAGGGTCACTCTTACTTCTTACTTCCTGAATTTCTTCTCGTGTACGGTAACTATGGGGAGGGAAAAGTAGTAATCGATCAGTAAGAGCAGTTCCAGTAGAGCAAGGACAGCGTGATGAAACATGATATGGGGTTGGATTGTCCCAATGAGGTGAAATACAGAAGTGTGTTTCTGAAACAAAGGGGCATACCAATGCTTATGTCACTATAGGCGTGGCAGAGTTGTTATACTTTCAAAATACCAGAACGCAGCCTAACATTCTGTAATAATTGCTTCTGTCTTTTCTAGAAAACTGTACACTGGTGAGTCACATGGCTTCCCTGGCATTCTGACAACAGGGGCCAAGTTTTTGCTCGCTGCTTTGATTTAGATGTAAGGTTCTAAAGAAGTGTCACTTGTCCCACCCATTTGGGCTCCTGTATACTACATGGGTGGGGACAGCAGAGATGGTGTGTGTGGTGATAATTAGACTTTGAGACATCAGAGCGCCAAGCAGGAAATCCATGTGCCTTGCCTTTCTCCCTTAAGTCCTCCTAAAGAAGCACAGCCAGCAAAACCAATGCATCTTATGCCTATATCATCTGAAGTAACCCTAAAAGGATTCTACCATTTTCAACAACAGATTTACACAAAGTGCATTTTTCCATATACTGTGCTCTCTACATGATTTTTCCTTAGAAGTCCACTCTACAAAGGCTTATTCATTCAACTGTGTCAAAACTGGGATTCCAGAATCACAGGCCAGAGCTACTAAGCAAAAAAGTAAAATTCATGCCTTCCTAGTGGAAGCTTCCTAGCTTTTTTGATTGATGTATTTCAACGGATTGAACACCCAGTTACCCTTAGCTCTATACCAGACAGAGGAACATCTCCAAATTCTGATCCTCTTCAGGTAGAGTATGCCAGGTGTAGACTTGGGGTAATGCCTACAAAAGCTAAATGCCCCCAAGATACTACACTACCATCAGCCCTGTTTTATGTAACAATTTCCCTCTACAATTAAGGTATATAACACTCTTTCTTTAAAAATTGCTGCTTGTGCTCACACACACTATACACTGTAGGCATTTTCAGAAAGCTTTCTTATTAGGAGGCACTGCTTTCAGATAACTTGATGCCAACACAACTGCGTACATGAAGTGAACTGGTATCTAGCTCCAAAAGCAAATACTGAAATGTGTTGCTTTTGCCATGTAACACCATTCAAAGCCCACCCCTATGGAAACCACACTGCCCATGAGTGTACCTGACTCCAGGATCACTCATACTGTGTCCATGGTAACGGTAAGTCTGCAGCTCCATCAGGATGGGCCCCTAAAAGAGAACCGGTAGGCAGTTAGTTAGGAACGATGACTGGAAGAACAGGCCGACAATCCACGGCCTCAAACGCAGGCCCTTTATTAAGCGTCCAGTGTATTCTTATCAGATCTTCTGAGTTGTCACGAATTTCTTATTGGTTGACTGATCTGTTCTCATTTCTAGCAAGTATTGATCGCATATTTCATCTTTCTCATTTTTAATAAGGCAATCTGCCAACAGCTTGTTTTGAATCAAAAAGGCTTTGAAGGCCAGGCATGGTGGCTCATGCCTGTAATCCCAGCACTTTGGGAAGCTGAGGTGGGCAGATCACTTGCGCCCAGGAGTTCGAGACCAGCCTGGACAACATGGCAAAACCCCATCTCTATCAAAAAATACAAAAATTAGCCAGGCATGGTGGCGTGCGCCTGTAGTCCCAGCTACTTGGGAGGATCACCTGATTCTGGAAGGTCAAGGGTGCAGTGAGCTGTGAGTGTGCCACTGCGCGAGACCCTGTGAAAAAAAGAAAAAGGCTCTGAGCATGTTCTAGAGCCTCCTGCTATTGGCTAGACAGATTTCCATCTCATGCTCCTTTCTCATGGTGTGTTGTGGGGCTGGCAGCCACTCCTACTTCACAGACCTTGCTAGTGTGTAACAAAGTTGGCAGGCACCAACAACCTCTGCTACCCAAACCCCAAGGCTCTGCTGGGAGTCTGGACAGTTGGGCTCGCTCATTCTACACTAGCCCACTTCCAGGAGATGGCTCTGAACACTGGGGTGGAGAAACATTGAGGATCCTTGGTTGGTTTGGTGCAGCAGTTAAAATGGGTGAGTGGGGAGCTGGCTCCAAGACAGAGTAGCTGTGTACCTTTAACTGCTCTATGGCTCAGTTTCCTTGTCTGCAAAATGGGCAAAACAGTAACACCTAACTCAGAATTGTGAAGGTTATCTGTTTGGGAAAGTCACACATTCTACAACTCCCCTTGTCTCCAGCCAGGGCTGGCCCCCATGTATTCTTTTCAGGAATTGGGAGAGGTGGGGTCAATACCCATCACTCAGGGCCTGGCACTCCCAGCCTTAGGGTCCTGACATAGACTGCTCAGCCCATTGTACCCAAGCTGTCGTCTCGGTCCTGCTCTAGTTCATTCTACTCATTAGCTCTTATTTAATGTTACTACATTCCCACCCTCACTTCCCTGTCTCTCCACTTTGTGACATTTCCATCATTGCTGGCCACATCTGATTCACATCACTGCCTAAACGTACATGGTATGGCGCTGAAGTGCCAACTTCAGAAACCTTGTTTCTGGGCTGTAGAACACTGATTTAGGGAGAACACCCAAAGCTCCTAAGCCTATACTAGTGCCGAAGGAAGTGAAACCTCTTTAGGCCAGTCTCCCTCTTACCATCTCCCTCACTGCCATACACTGAAAAGGGAAAGATCCTTAGGACTGAGCAAGACTAAGATTACAAGCTTCTACCATACTGTTTAATTTGTATAAGACACACATATTAAATGCCTATTGTATACATGACATTCTATGCTGGACACTGTGGGGATCCCCAATCTGTTCCTTCAAGGGACTCATGATTAATGGGGGGTGGGGAGGAGGGACAGAATTAACCTAAGGAAAAGGCAAAGCAGTTGTCATGAAGACAGGCCAAAGCAGAGGAAGCACCAGAACAGACTTCCCCCAAATGAGAGAAATGTGGGCTTCCCAGCAGGTGAGCTACCAAGACCAAGCTACCCAAAGGAGCCCTGCTGGCTTCACTCTGCTTCCATCTCATGCACCTCAATTAGCAGCTACCCACTAACATCTTCAGCAGGCACATGGGAGGCAGTCTTTGAACTTCCAGAGATAAATGTCATTAGCCCAGAGGGCTTTAGAGCCTTACCTTCCCAGATCTACAATAGGCAGCAGCAAACCTTGTCGCCTCTCGGACGCACAGGATATCCATTCCATCCACCTGGTAATAAACAGGGGAGGGGCGAAGCATGAATCCAACTGCCCCAAACCATTTTACTTTCACATGACCTGCTCCTGTATGAGAATGAAACTCTCCAATGTTTCTAAGATCGTCAAGGGTCTGCACAAGGACATACCCTTGGCCTTGGCCCCGGCCCCACCACAGGTGTCCTTACTCTCAGCCCAGGAATGAAATCGCCTCTCTTGTAGTAATCAGTGCTGGCTGCTGCTCTCTCAACAGACGTTCCCATTCCATAGCGATTATTCTCACAGATGAAAATACAAGGTAATTTCCACAAAGCTGCCATGTTGTAAGCTTCGAATATCTGGCCCTGGAAGTAGTTATGAAAAGGGGTTTCATTTGGCTTCTTTCTCCAGGCTTCATCATCTCTAACAGCTGCTGCTCTGCCTGGCACAGAAAGCTTTCATAAAGCACAGAAAGCCTCCTCTTCTAAAACGGAGCTTTGGGTGGTGAGGGAAAGCGGGGTGGGTGGTGGAGGAGAAGCAGCAGGCATCATACTCTTGCAACTAAGGAAGGTGACAAACCAACTACTACTTGTTTCTTTGGGGCCATGCTAGCAGTAAGGAACACACTGGAAAAAAGATCAATATGAAATCTATCAGGCCCACTGGATAGCCAGAGTGAACCAGCACCTAAGAATCAGCCTCTAGAACAGGGCTTCACAGAGTGCTGGCCACAGACTGGGGATTACTCGGTAACAAGAGAAGCACAGAAACTGAGTTAGGACTCAGACGCTATTATCCGAATTTGACACTGCCAGCCCGGACATCCAAGAGAATGGGTCTGTATTGTTTTGCAATAGGTTGTGGGGAGGTCCTTTACCATAGGGCCTTTGCCAAGCACTGATGTAGAGCAAAGGTGAGCTCCTTCACAGGAATGTGCCCCCGTAAGTCTCTTGTGAAACAACGCTAAGAGGTCAATCTCTAATCTGGCCATAAGTCAACCAAATTTGAGCTAGCTATAGGACTTGCTATTTCACCTAATAAGCAATACGCTACTTCTTTAGAAATTCAACTGTAAATATTAAAGACTTTGAAAATAAGACTGTTATTGGGAAGTTAAGAGACATAATTACCTGGTTAGCAGCACCATCGCCATATAAAGTCAGGCAGACCTCATCTTTTCCATTATACTTACAGGCTAGAGCAATCCCAGCGCCCAGGGGCACCTAACATTAAGGACAACCGAGAAAGGAACCACAGAAATCCATGAGGGGAGATATTAATTAATGCCCTGCATTTTCACTCCTGGCCAGAATCTGACACAGAAATTACACTGCTGCTACAAACTCTCCTTCCAACCCTATCTCTCTGTTTATCCCACCTCCGATATTTTCAATGAAGCAGTAAAGTAATATATAAATACTATGTTCTATTTTAACCAGTAAGCAATAACATTTCTGCATTCAAGAGTTAAAAAATAAAACCTGGCCGGGCGTGGTGGCTCACGCCTGTAATCCCAGCACTTTGGGCAGATCACGAGGTCCACAGATCGAGCCCATCCTGGACAAGATGGTGAAACCCCGTCTCTACTAAAAATACAAAAAATGGTTGGTCATGGTGGCACATAACTGTATTCCCAGCTACTCGGGAGGCTGAGGCAGGAGAATTGCTTGAACCCGGGGGTGGAGGTTGCAGTGAGCTGAGATTACACCACTGCTCCAGCCTGGGCGGCTGAGCAAGACTCCATTTCAAAAGAAAAAATAAAACCTAGGTTTAAAAAAAAAAACCACATAATAGAATCTTAATATATTAGAAAGGAAAAGAAACAGTCCGGATATAATTTTGTGCTGTTAATTCTTCATCATTCACTAACTGATGAGAACAAGGACCCCATAATGAAGTTGACAAGATAAAGCAATTAATGTACTGAAATATAAATAGGAAGGGGAAGGTATGGCTCCACTGCTAGAGGTTCCTGCTTACTTATAAAACAGCAGACACCTAAAAGGAAACATTATAAATCACCATCCAAATCTACTCATCTCTCAAACGGTAGGATATGAAGCACTAGGTCTTTAAAAGCAAACCAAGCCCCCAAAATAGTCACGCGTCACTTAACAACAGGGATATATTCTCAGAATTGCATCACTAGGCGATTTTGTCATGTGAACACCATACTGTAATGCACGAACCTAGATGGTACAGCCCACTGCACACCTAGGCTGTATAGTAGAGCCTACTGCTCCTAGGCTACAACCCTGCACAGCATGTGACTCTACTGAATCCTGTAGGCAAAATATTTGTGTACCTAAACGTAGAAAAGGTAATGTGTTGTGCCACTACAACATCACTAGGCGACAGGAATTTTTCAGCTCCATTATAATCTTATGGGTCCAACATCATATATGCGACATTGACCAAAGCGTCACTGTGCAGCACATGGCTGTACTACTTCAGAAAAAGTTGTCTGGGGCTGTGAAAGTTTTTGAAGACAAAGTCCAGGGCCAAATCTAAAGCAGCACACAATCCTCGTCCTTGACTACCTGCGCTCCCACGATGCCATTGCCCCCGTAGAAGTTCTTGGCATACATGTGCATCGATCCTCCTTTCCCTTTAGCACAACCTCCTTTTCGTCCTGGAAATAGCAGAACATACACATGTGCAGAACAAACCAACTCTACAAAGCAAACCAAACCGCACCCCAAATATGTACTCTGAGGCTCAACCATTACAACACAGAGGCCAGTTCAGTCGTCTAAGTACCTGTCCCTCCAGGCAAACACATGTTTCTCCTTGTCCTTTCACTAGTTCCATGTGCTTCAACCTTTCCAGCTTTTCCTACTCTCTAGTCACGTAGTTTCCTTCAGATGTTCCATCCAGATGGTACCCTGGACTTTTCTGGGTTTTCTGGCCAGTTACAAACATCTTAGGACCTCTCCTATACTAGTACACTAAATATATTCAATTCTTGAACAGGGTTTGAACTGCACAGGTACACTTATACACAGATTTTTTTTTCAGCCACACATGGATTGAAAATACAATATTCTCAGGATGCAAACCCGAAGATATGGAAGGCTGACTTCGGGACTTGAGTATTTGAGGATTTTGGTATACTCGAGGGTCCTAGAACCAATCCCCTGGATATATAGAGGGACAACCATAGTTCAAGAGTCAAGGAGGGCCGGGCACGGCGGCTCACGCCTGTAATCCTAACATTTTGGGAGGCCGAAGTGGGTGGATCACCTGAGGTCAAGAGTTCAAGACCAGCCTGGCCAACATGGTGAAACCTGGTCTCTACTAAAAATACAGAAATTAGCCAGGTGTGGTGGTTGGGCACCTATAATCCTAGCTACTCAGGAGGCTGAGGCAGGAGAATTGCTTGAACCCGGGGGGCGGAGGCTGCAGTGAGCCAAAATCATACCACTTCACTCCAGCCACTCCAGCCTGGGTGAAAGAGTGAAACTCTGTCTCAAAAAAAAAAAGAAGAAGAAGGAGGACCAGGCACAATGGCTCACGCCTGTAATCCCAGCATTTTGGGAGGCTGAGGCAGGCCACTGCACTCCAGCCTGGGCAACAAAGCGAGACTCTGTCTCAAAAAAACAAAACAGGCCAGGTGCGGTGGCTCACACCTGTAACCCCAGCATACTTTGGGAGGCCAAGGCAGGTGGATCACCTGAGGTCAGGAGTTGGAGACCAGCCTGGCCAACATGTTGAAACCCCGTCTCTACTAAAAATACAAAAATTAGCCAGGTGTGGTGGTGCATGCCTGTAGTCCCAGCTACTCAGGAGGTGGAGGCATGAGAATCGCTTGAACCCGGGAGGTGGAGGTTGCAGTGAGCCGTGATCACACCACTGCACACCAGCCTGGACAACAGAGTGAGACACAGTCTCAAACAAAACAAAACAAAACAAAACAAAAAAACCACCAAAACAAACAAATAGTCACGGGGGACAAAGAAAAGGGGAATATTAAGAAGATTTCTAGAATTTACATTGCATACCATGGAGTGCTTCAACCGAACTTACTTTCTGTGACTGCTAGACTTCTGCTGGCATGCTTGAATGATAACCAAACCTATTGTGATTTTATAGCACCAACCTGTTTTAAACTTTTACCTGAGGGGCCAGAGAACTTCACAAATGGTCAGTTAACTCAAGAGCACAACAGAAGTACCAGAGCACCAAAGGAGAGAGGGTTAAAAAAAGAAACTTAAAATTTTTAACAAATATTAACTCATAATAGCATCTTAATGACAGATATTTAAAAACTTAATCCACTCATTTCGCCTTTCTGTAAATCAACAGCAAACCTGTAAGCTCTGCGAGAATTTCTCGGACGGAAAGGCCCCGGGTGAAAGTAAAGCCGTGAGCCCGGTAGGCTGTGATGAGATGGTCTGTGGGGTTGATGCCGGCCTCCAGGCCCACACAGCAAGCTTCCTGTGTTAGAGGAAGGAGAAACTATGAGGCAATACGATACATGTTTCTAAATAAAAACGTTTCCTAGACCACAGTGAAATATGTGGGCTAGTAGAACCTGTCATTAATAACCAGAGAAAGTAGCTATTTTCCACCAAAATACAGAGTGGAAGGCCCAAACCAGAAGCAATAAACTGGCAACCCACACATGTGCCACTTCCTTCCTTTCTCCTGTATGATGACCTAAAAGAAAAGCCTACATCAGCTGTCAACATTAAAACACTGGGGAATTTCACATGAAAATCCAGACTTCCGCCTTCTCTTAGACATGGAAAACAGGAAACATTACCCCTGATTTCCACATGGCACCAACTGGCTGGAACCAAGTCATGGCATTCCTCTGGGTAGGGCATGCTGGTGCCAGTTCAGCATGAGTCCCTGTCACCATTTTCTGTTTTGTATACCTAGCCTTCTTCACTCATTTATTCTACCTGGCTGGCCCTTGTAGGTATTTGACTCTAACCCTTGACCTAAGCCCACAAAACAAAAAACAAACTAATCCTTTCTCTCCAAATTATATACAGTACAGGCGATCATAGTGCCAGAAAGTTTTAAAATAGTAAAACTCTAAGAACAGGTACAGAAAACTGGCAATGTTATGTGTGAATGAATTCTTTAGCCTAAGCTTCATAGCAGGTTTTGGCATTCTACTTTTTAATTCTAAAATACTGGCTTCAGCCAGGCACAGTGGCTCACGCCTGTAATCCTAGCACCTTGGGAGGCCAAGGTGGGCAGACCACTTGAGCCCAGAAGTTTGAGACTAGCCTGGGCAACATAGTGAAACCCCGTATCTCCAAAAACTACAAAAATTAGCTGGGTGTGTTGGTGTGCACCTGTGGTCCCAGATACTCGGGAGGCTGAGGTGGGAGGATTGCTTGAGCCCAGTGGACAGAGGCTGCAGTGAGCCAAGATCACACTGTACTCTAACCAGAGGCTGCAGTGAGCCAAGATCACCACTGTACTCTAACCTGGGCGACAGAGAGAGACTATCTCAAAAAAATAAATAAATAAAAGAAAATTACATTACCAGCCTCAAACTCTTCTGATACATATGGCAGGGTAAAGCCCAATAAGTACAAGCCATACTTCAGTACCTAAATAACACAGTTCCACCACAAACCTACCACTCACCTGACCATCACATAAGTGACAGAAACCACGAATAATTTTCTGTTTATACAGCTGATCTGCTTTCAACTCCATTCGGCGTACAGTCTGCATCATCCTGTAGTATTTGAGCCCATCCTCCCTGGTGAGCACTGTTGTGACAGGAGGGCCTTCTTCCAGCCGGTGAAGGTCACATTTCTGAAATGGAATAAGGTAGTTATTATCCTCCACATACTACATTGCAAACACTGTTGACCACTCTAAGATCTAACTCCATTGCAAATAATATTGAACTTGAAAAACTGCAAAGGAGCACATCAGTAATGCTTCATATCGCCTCTGTTCCTTAAATCCATAAACCTCACTGTGCAATGAGATGGGGCTTGGGGGAAGGAAATCTTTCTAAGATGATTTTCACTGAAAGCCCCTAGAAGCCAACTGAGTTATAGGTTGAAAGAACCTTCAAAGAAACGACTAAGACTCTTCTTATTCAAATATTTCACTGAATTACATTCCAAACTTTTGAATAAGCTTTTATTTTTATTTTCTAGCTCCTCCCCCTTCCCCCCACAGAACAACAGCAAGCTGCTAATAATAAATTCTAGTTTTCGTGAAGCTTCTCTGAACTTCTGATCCTGGAACATTTAGAAGAAAATGATGACTAAGCATGAACATCAAAATGTTCTATTCTAAAGGTAAAACTGTATATCAGAGTGTACCTGTGAAAAAATTATTAACAAAGTAAAACATCTCTTACCTTAATTTCAAATGTAGCATCATTTGCAAAATTACGGGATGCTACCAGCACTCTGCTTGCCTTAAAAGACAAAAATATACAAACAAATCAGTACTTTTTAATTGTCAGCTATTTTGGAAAGTATAATAATCAGTTATCAGAATTAAGTTATGGAAATTTAATAAGCCCCAACATATTCGTAGGCTTCTCTTCCACCCTGTGCACTGTGTTTGCATCTTCCTTGGCCTCCAAAATGAATCCATGCTTTGGCCAGTGAAACAGGATTATCCCGCATCTGAAGGCAAGCAGCGCAAAGAGGGGCAAAAAACAAACCCATCCTTTGTTTTCAAAGAAATTATAGTGAGAATATAATGAAATTAGTGGCTAAAGAGACTAGATCATCTGTGAGCTGTGTCTGTTTATGCCATTCTTTTGTTTGTTTGTTTTGAGACGGAGTTTTGCTTTTATCACCCAGGCTGGAGTGAAGTGGTGCGATCTCGGCCCACTGCAACCTCCGCTTCCCGGGTTCAAGTGATTTCTCCTGTCTCAGTCTCCCGAGTAGCTGGGATTACAGGTGCCCACCACCACGCCCGGCTAATTTTTATATTTTTAGTAGAGATGGGGTTTCACCATGTTGGCCAGGCTGGTCTCCAACTCCTGACCTCAGGTGATCCACCTGCCTTGGCCTCCCAAAGTACTGGGATTGCAGGCATGAGCCACTGCGTCTGGCCTTTTCATGCCATTCTTAGTCATAACCAGATACTGTTCATTTTGAGCAAGCCAAAGTTATACTTCAAATAAAACTATGATTTAATCTCCACTCTAGGCAAACTTGACTCTTCTATCAAATTGGATCTGTAAGAAAAAATATTTTAAATTGATTGAAGTATGAGATAAATACTTTAGGGAGACAAGACAAAAGAAAAGATACTTAGCACTCTCTGACTTAAACACAATGGGCTTGAGCCAGCTGTTTTATAATTTATAATTTGAACAGCCTAAATCTTGGACAGGCTCCTCCTGAAGCCCCAGTAGAAAGAAATGTTCTCTGAAACACTGTTCTCTTGATGTTTGGGTGGCTGTCACTGTTTGGAGGTAAAAAGCTTGGAGGCGGGGGGTGAGAAATGATTCCTTTCCAGTTTTACAACTGAGCAAACCTGCTCACAGCAAAAGTATTCTATGTAATGGCTAAGGTTTAGGTTAGACCACAAAATTTATCCAGTAGTATTATCATACTATTTTAGCTCCCTTCTGCCACATTCTCACACACTGACATGTAAACCAACATGATTTCTCCATAAAAAGCACATCTGATGTGTTCATACCTTACCTAATCCAGCACTGGACTGATCTTGGTGAGAAGAGTCAAGACTGATCTGCCAAGTATACCCTGGAGTGTACAAGCCAATAGGCAGAAAGCTAATTACGTATCTCTTCACCCCTCAATAGACCATTATCGGACAAAGCCAACAAACACAGACAATGACAGTGCTGGAGTAAAACAACTGAAATACTAGGAATCAGTGTTTCAGTTAACTTACAGGCAGAGACAGTCCACTAATGTATCTCAGAAAAAGTGAAGGAAATTTAGGAATTTGGGAAGAAGTAAAGCTGAGAGAAGGTGAAGCAGCAAATCAATGGTTATATTTAGCAATCAAACAGATGTGTTATTCTTGGCAGTTAATAAATATTTTGTGGGGCCAGAAATTTATTGTATTGTGAAATAAATTTCCAAATACAACTACAGAAACTGCAGTTTTTGGAAGGCAGGAGTCCAAACCAGCCAAGCGACAGTAACAGAGAAAAGGTAACTTCTTTCTCAATCCTAGAGTTGAAACAATGAGGCAGGATAATGCTATACAATAAAGAGCAAGAAGGGGCCCAGTGCTGTGGCATGCGCCTGTAATCTCGCGCCTGCAAAGATTAGGACTGCCAGAAAGCTACTTAGATACTTTCTCCCATGGCTTCATTACTGTGTATCTCAAAAATAAGAACCACTGATATGAGTGAAAGGAACAAAGTTAAAGAAGCTAAAAGTCCTATCAGAAGTGTGAGTGTATCATTTCTGAGTGAGAGCTTGTTGAAAAGATAAGTTTACCATTCATTTTCTCTGGAGAGCCATAAAAAGATTCTCTGTTAAATGGGATTCCTCTCTGACAGAGACCACGAACAACCCATTCAAATTTTAAAAAATAAAAACTAGGCCGGGCATGATGGCTCACGCCTATAATCCCCAGCACTTTGGGAGGCCAGGGTGGGAGGACCACTTGAGGCCAGGAGTTCAAAGCCAGCCTGGGCAACATGAGACTCTCATCTCTACAAAAATA
The DNA here is from genome assembly GCF_029289425.2 of Pan paniscus. Lineage (NCBI taxonomy): Eukaryota > Metazoa > Chordata > Mammalia > Primates > Hominidae > Pan > Pan paniscus. The sequence goes on along the minus strand of NC_073272.2, from coordinate 21,146,622 downwards.
AATATTAAAAAATTAGTCAGGTATGGTGGCACACACCTGAGGCTACAGTGAGCTATGACTGTGCCACTGCATTCCAGCCTAAAAAAAAAAATTAATTAAAAAAAAGTAAAACTTTAACTTCCTAAATACATAGGAACCATTCATGTGAAAGAGGAAAAACATTTCAAAAATTCCAGATTCTAACAGTGTAAATTAAAACTCTTACCTACCACTTATAAAGCCAAAACATTGCTAGTAAAGATCTCACAAAAGGAGCCATACAGAAATGCAAACAATAAAATAACATTTTAAATGCATTCAGTCTTCTTCCATGAAATAAGAACTATGAAAACTATAAACCTTATTCAAAAATAAAAACACAATCTTGATATTCATTTCAAAGTTTCACACCAAACACTCTTTGATGAGACAATGGCAATCTTTAAGCCTGAGATAAATCTCCCTACCTGCCTGGTTTTAAGAGAGTGAGAGTAATCCCAGCACTTTGGGAGGCCGAGGTGGGAGGACTGCTTGAGCCTGGAGATGGAGACCAGACTGGGCAACATAGCAAGACCATGTCTCCAGTAAAAAAAAAAATTTTTTTAATTGGCTGGGTGTGGTGGTGGCACATGCCTGTGTTCCCAGCTACTCAGGAGGCTAAGGCAGGAGGATCGCTTGAGCCCAGCAGGCTAAGGCTGCAGTGAGCTGTCCTGCTACTGCACTCCAGCCTGGGTGACACAGAGACCCTGTCTCAAACAAAACGAAAGTAAACCAGAGAGAATAAAAAAGGAAAAAACACACAGCGTCTTGGGAGGTTAAGGGGATTAACTTGTGTCACAGCCATCAGACCAGCTGCCTACCCTTCTCCCTCCCTTCATGGAGTATCACACAGATGGTAGGAGTCTAGTGCAGTAAGTCTGCCTAATTTGGGTGAGCCACTGCTTATTGTTTACTGTCAAGATTTTTGTGAAAGGCTTATATGCAAAATGTCTTTTTACATGTATAATATAAAAAACTAAAACGTTGATCTATTTTGTTACTTATAGTTAAGTAAAAAGACATCCATAAGTATGAAGAATTACAAAATACAAAGAGTCAACACGTTAGTTTATTATTCCACCCTTTAAAAAAATAAAAGTGAAACTTTTAGTTCTATCCTTAAAAGCTTCAAGAATGGTTCCTAATTAGTCCATGACAAGTTGAGTGACACAGAAAACTTCTAATTATCTGAAGAGTTTACACCACCAAGTGGAAAGATACCTGGGCACTTTCAAAGGTGACTTCATATCTGGAACTCAATTTTCTTCCTACTGTAAGGTGGCGGGGGGGGGGACCCTGCAAACTGATACAGGAAACAATGAACCTGACTTGCAGAAGAAGAAATAAACCTACATCAGGTGCCTAAAGGAAGGATGTTTCTGAGCCCGTAACTACCGGTACAGCCCTCTACCCACAGATATCCCTAAAGGGAACGCTTTTTTTTTTTTTTTTTTTAAATATGGAGTCTTGCTCTTGTCGCCCAGGCCGTAGTGCAATGGCACCATCTCCGCTCACTGCAAACTCCGCCTCCCGGGTTCAGGCTATTCTCCCGCCTCAGCCTCCCGAGTAGCTGGGATTACAGGAGCCCGCCACCACGACCGGCTAATTTTGTATTTTTAGTAGAGACGGGGTTTCACCATGTTGGCCAGGCTGATCTCGAACTTCTGACCTCAGGTGATCCACCTGCCTCAGCCTCCCAAAATGCTGGGATTACAGGCCTGAGCCACCGCACCCGGCAGTTTTGTCATTATTTTAGGCAACAGGATTCCTAGAGCGGCAGACCTCTTACCTTTTGACAATCTCTGCCTGTACTAAGTAGAGCGGTATCAAGTCCTGGGGGAAATACCAGAATCCCGAGGCCTGCAGTTACACCAATTAACACGACCTCACTGTGCCTAGGGGGTCAGAATGCTAGAAGCTCAGGTGTTAGGCACCTCTAAATGCTGAGGCCATGAAATAGTGCTAAACTCTACCCCCCACCCCTCAAGCATCGTTGCTCTTTGCTTTAGCTACTTGTACCCTAAGAATGTGTAGGTAAGGGGAGGGGAGGGCAGCGTCCTCTGAGTTCTGCTTCGGCGCTCCTGAACTCACTGCCAAGAAAAGCTCAGATGTTGAGGGAGAGGGAAGAGGAGGAAGTTTGTTTCTGAAGAGGCTGACCTTCTGTGAACCCGCCTCAGAACTGAGCACAGGTGTTCAAGAAATGTATACCGAACTGGAGACTCAATAAATAACACTATTCAACACACATGTTATCGATTATGTGCCAGGTGCTATTTGGAATCGTTTCCACACGTGTCACTCGTTGAATCCTCAAGACAACCCCAAGAGGTGGGGACTCTTATTATCTCCATTTTAGAGTTAACTGATAACATTTTAATAACCGATAACATTTCAGAGATAACTCTTATCTCCATTTAGAGATTAACTCCACTTCGAGCAAACATTTTAGGAAACCGGGTCCCCGGGACGTTTAAAAACTTGCTCAAGGTCACAGGGCTAGTCAATGGTGAGGGTGCTGTTTGAACGAAGCCACCCTGTCTCCAGAGTCTACGCTATTACAAAGCCTCTCGGTCAAGAGAAATTAAGTTAGAAGATCCGAAATGAGTGGGGTCAATTGGAGACTCGAAGGAGGCCGAGGCCACCCTTTCCGTGTCCTGTAACCCAACAGGCACCTCTTGAGCACACCGACTTCGCCTGGCGCACAGCTGGGCCCGGGGGCGGGAGGGGGGTGTCGAGAAGGGGGAAGTTCACACGGACCTTGGCGTGATCCCGGTCCGTGCCGCCTCTCCTGAGGCCAGGAACGGAATGCAGGGCGCGGAGGCGAAGTAAAGGCTCCCCGGCTCCCCTGGCGCCTTCCACCCCGCTCTGGGTGGCCCGGCCTGGCCCGCCCTGCCCTCCGGCCCCGCCTCAGCCCCACTCGCGCCCCATCCCGGCCCGCCCGGGAGGTCTCACCGGCTTCTGAGAAGCGCCAGACAGCACGCGGGAGACGGCGGCGAGCATCTTCCTCATGAAGCACAGGCAGTGGCGGCAGCGGCGACTCCTCACAGCCCAGGAGGCACGACGCGGGTGCCCCCAAGTCTCCTTCAGGTGCCCCAGCAGACGCCACGCCTCAGTCGCACCGCGGCGTGACAGAGTCGTAATAACGTCATGCGCTGCGCCGGGCCGCGGGTCAACCAGAACGGCGTCCAGGGGGTGCTCCGCCCTCGCTAAAGGCCTGAGGCTGTCCATTGGGTATCAGCGCCAGAGAGGGAGGGGCTGAGGGCTCTTTCCGACGCCAAGCCGCGGGCGGGTGAGGAGGCGGGGCTTGATAGCGCCCGCGTGGGAAGGTGGGGCCCCGCCTCCAGGGCGCCGCGGGAAGGGAGCCTTCCTAGATTCCGCTCTGCTGACTACCGGGGAGGTTGTGCAGGCCCCGTCCTACCGAGCGCCTACTCCTGCCGGTGCTGCAGCTCTGCAGCCCTCGTTCAGTACATCTCGTTCAGTACACTAGATGATGAAGATTAGCAGCATGCTCAGAGCCAAAAGACAGAACATCTGGTTTCTGTAAATGGTCTGCCACTAACTTTGTCTTTAAAAGATCACGTAGCAGTTGGAAAGTTCTGCCCTGTCTACTTGAACGCGGATCAAAAAATTTGTTTCCCAATATATGTCGAGAGGACAATGGGAAAAATCTGTTTTCTCTAGTTATTGGTTCACAGGCTCACTGCGAGTTAACAGCGTGGCTCAGCCGATGATAAAAGCACACACAGAGACAAACACCAAAGCAACTGAAAAGGTTGGAGGCCAGATGTCCAGCTCAGGAGAAAAATCTGGTCTGAATGGTTTGGGACATGTTGACCTGGTGGTGGCAGTGGCACAGCTATCTGAAGATGTCCCCCGGGAAGTTGGAGTTGTAAGTCTGGAACATATGCTAAAAATATTAATTTGGGAGTCATCTCCACGGGGTGGTGATATTGGTTGTGCATGTACGGGAACTCTGTAGGCCATATGAATATGAATTCATTCATTTGCTCATTCATCCAACACCTATTATTGAGCACCGATTATGTGTCAGACACTGTACTACACACTGAAGATATAGCAAGGAACAAGTAAAATATAGGTCCTACTTAAATACATGATTGAACAAATCAATGGGTTAGAAGGAACAACTTTTCCTTACAGTAGAATTCCAATTAATTAATATAGAAGGAATGATGAAAATAGAAAAAGAAAATCACCATTTGGCAAAGACCACAGTAACTGTTGCAGCTGAGAATTATCATCAATACAGGCTAAAATTAGTGGGTAAATGTATGATGAGAAACAGGACATTTGCATCATCTCAAATGATCTCTCCACTAGATTCATTACAAAGTTTAAAGTAACTTTGCAGTGCAGAAACAAAGTAACCAATTTTTCAATGACTAGGATATTTTCTCTGCACTTCTTGTTCTTCATATATATACATATATATACACACATACGTGTATATATATATATATATTTTATTTATTTATTTTTTTGAGACAGAGTCTCGCTCTGTCGCCCAGGCTGGAGTGTAGTGGTGCAATTTCAACTCACTGCAAGCTCCGCCTCCCAGGTTCACGCCATTCTCCTGCCTCAGCCTCCCGAGTAGCTGGGACTACAGGTGCCCGCCACCACGCCCGGTTAATTTTTTTTGTATTTTTAGTAGAGACAGGGTTTCACCATGTTAGACAGTATGGTCTTGATCTCCTGACCTCGTGATCCGCCCGTCTCAGCCTCCCAAAGTGCTGGGATTACAGGCATGAGACACTGCACCCGCCCTCTTTTTTTTTTTTTTTGAGACAGATTCTCACTCTGTTGCCCAGGATGGAGTACAGTGGTGACATCTTGGCTCACTGCAACATCTGACTCCCAGGTTCAAGTGATACTCCTCATTCAGCCTCCCGAGTAGCTGGGAAAACAGGCGAGCACCACCATGTCCAACTAATTTTGTATTTTTTTAGTAGAGACGGGGTTTCACCATGTTGGCCAGGCTGGTCTCAAACTCCTGACCTCAGGTGATCTGCCCGCCTTGGCCTCCCAAAGTGCTGGGATTACAGGTGTGAGCCACCGCGCCCAGCTGTTTTCAGATATTTGAAAGCACAGTTGGAAGCAACTTTGAAGGTGAGGGACACTGTGAGATGCTGTGTCAAGTGGTGACAGGTGATGATTGTGGTTAATAGTCATTAACTATAGGCTATAGTAACGTTATAGTAACGTTATAGTCATTAACTATAGGCTATAATAACTATAGGCTATAGTAACGCGCTAGAACATTCACAAAAGACTCTTGTATCAGGAGAGGAGGCCGGAGAGAAAGAAAGATTTGCAAAAGGCGGGAAGAGAAAGTCTTAAGAAAGGAGGGCTCGTTAATCTTGGGGGAAATTGTAATCCCAGCATTTTGGGAGACCAAGGCAGGAGGATCACTTGAGGCCAGGAGTTTGAGGCCAGCCTGGGCCACAAAGTGATACTCGTCTGTACAAAAAATAAAATAATTAGTCTGGTATGGTGTTGCATGCCTGTAGTCCCAGCTACTAGGGATGCTGACGAGGGAGGATTGCTTGAGCCTAGGAGTTTGAGGCTGCAGTAAGCTATGGCTGCACCGCTGCATGGCGGCCTGGGTGACAGGGTGAGACCCCATCTCTCTAAAAAACAAAACAAAAAAAACTTATCTGGGTGAAGCAGGGCAATTTTGATTAGAGACCCTGAAATATGCCTTTTTACCTTTCGTTAGCAAATCACCCTACAAGTATTCGATCAAGCTGAGCTTTAAGGCAAATCATGCTCCTTAACATGTCTCCAGTTTTCTAGTAAGAAACACCCATTCCCCAGCAGATGAATTAGAATAGGACAATCATATACATATGTCATAAAAGTCAACAAATATTTGCAAATGTCTTTGAGGTACTAAGCAGCAGCTGGTGAAAGGATTATGGCTAGGGGTCATTTTAACTTTGGAACCATATAAATGTTTTTACACGACCATAAAACACAATGACATAAAAATGGAAATGAAATATAACAAACCAATTTAATAACATACCAAGTTGTCAGCATAACCCCGCAGAGAATGATTTCAAGTTATTTCACACCACAGCAATGTGACTGCATATGCTTGGTGGGGTATAGCCTAAAGACAAAAGGAACTGGAAAAAAAAAATCTTAAGGCGAGGCTCACACCTGTAATCCCAGCACTTTGGGAGGCTGAGGTGGGAGGGTCATTTGAACCCAGGAGTTTGAGACCAGCCTAGGCAACATAGGGAGACCCCATCTCTACAGAAAAAAATCTTAAATTGTTCTCATTTGTCAGGTGTTATTATTTAAGACTGCACATACCCACACGGATAAAGTAAATATGTAATTATATTAATGCCATTGGGAACCAAGATTTTCAGTATAAAAAACAGAGACACAAATGTAAAATTCAACAAGTCAAAGCCAAGAGGTCCTGAATTTGAATTGGAAATATCAGTATAAACTCATGATTATTTCCCCCTCTCAAGATACACACACACACACACACACACACACATCTTGGCTAGGCTCGGTAGCTCACACTTGTAATCCCAGTACTTTAGGAGGCCAAGGTGGGCAGATCACTTGAGCTCAGGAGTTCAAGACCAGCCTGGGCAACATGGTAAGACCCTGTCTCTACACAATATAAAAAATTAGCCGGCCATGGTGGCGCATACCAGCAGTCCTAGCTACTAGGGAGGCCAAGGTAGGAGGATCACCTGTGCCTGGGAAGTGGAGGCTGCAGTGAGCCATCATCGTGCCAGTGCACTCTAGCCTGAGCAACAGAATGAGACTGTGTCTCAAAGCAAAAACGATGTGTGTTTGTGTGTGTGTGTGTATGTGTGTGTGTATCTTAACTCTCTCCACTGGAAATACCTAGAAGCAAAGACCAGCCCAATAGTAATTATTCTGAAATCTGGCAAAGGGAAAGAACCAAGGATTTATCCTGTCTTTCCTACATAGACTGAATTTCAATGTCAACAAACAGTTGATGAGGAATAGTTCTTTATAGAACAATTTCCAGCAGTAAATAAAAAAGGAACCATATAATTTTAATATCCCTGTGTTGTAACCCCTGAGGAAGTACTAGATCAAGCTGTTGGGGGATTTGTAATGTTTGGGCGGTTTTAACAAAATACGTGAGACTGGGTAACTTATAAACAACAAACACTGATTGGGCTTGATGGCTCATACCTGTAATCTTAGCACTTTCCGAGGCTGAGGCAGGTGGATCGCTTGAGCCCAGGAATTTGAGACCAATCTAGCAAACGTGGTGAAACCCCATCTCTACAAAAAAGACAAAAATTATCTGGGCATAGTGGCAGGTGCCTGTAGTCCCAGCTACTTGGGAGGCTGAGATGGGAGGATGGCTTGAACCCGGGAGGTCGAAGCTGCAGTGAGCCACGATTCTGTCACTGCACTCCAGCCTGTGTGGCAAAGCAAGACCCTGTCTCAAAAAAAAACAAACAACAAACAACAACAACAACAATAAAAACCAACCAACCAAACAAACCCAGACATTGATTTATTATGGTTCTGGCTGTTGGGAAGTCCACGGTCAGGGCATTCAGTGTCTGGTGAGGGCCTTCTGGCTGAGTCCTCACATGGCAGAAGAGTGGAAGGGCAAAAAATGGCCTGGGGTGTTCCCTTCAACCTCTTCCATCAGGGTGCTAATTCCATTCAAAGGGGCCTGGGGGAGTGGGGCAGAGCTCCATCCTCATCATCTAATCACCTCCCAAAGGCCCCGCTTCCTGATACCCTCACATTGGAGGTTAAGTTTCAGTAGATGAATTTTAGGGGGCACATTCAGACCTCAGCACTGAGGAGGAGACCTTCTAGCTGTGGTCTGAGCGCTGAGCACGAGGTTGGCAATAGATTGTCCTGGTCCTGTTAGACCTCATTAAAGATTTAGACACTTTTCCTAAGAATAATGGGAAGCCAGAGAAGGATGTTCATGTCAGCTTTGCATTTTGTAAATATGGAAGATGAGCTGTGCCCTCTCATGACAGGATCCTAAAGGAAATTAATGGAAGGAGGTGCCATAGTGTGTTCAGGAGAGCACGGGGTTCCTGAATCTAAGATAGGTGAACCACAGTGAGTATGAGCATATCTTTCTATATGATTTTTAAAATAGAGACAGGGTCTCGCTATGTTGCCCAGGCAAGTCTCGAACTCCTGGGCTCAAGCGATCCTCCCACCTCAACCTCACAAAGTGCTGAAATCAAAGGCATGATCCACTGCACTCGGCCCATCATGTCTTTCTATTATCCAATGGAGATATGTGGAAAAATACATATTTTAATAGGGAAGATTTTAGGCACACACTGATGAGTCTGGCCTGAAGTTACTATCAATCATTTTCTGTGGCTGATCCCCAAACGGAAGCAGCCTTTGGAAACCTAAGAACTGTCCTACGGAGAGGCGGCCTAGCATCTGGACTCTGGCACCAGTCTGCCTGGTCTCAAATCCTGGCTCAACGACTTACCAGCTGTGTGACCTCGGGCAATTTGCCTAAACTCTCTGTGCTTCGGTTTCCTCGTCTTTAAATGGAGCATAATGACAACATTCATCTCATAGGGCTGGCTGTCATAAAGCTTATATGGATTAATATTTGTCAGGCACTTAAGACAGAGCCCCATCCTTAATGAGCACTATACTAGAATCTTGTGACTATAAGTAAATATGCAAATCTTTTCACTTCTTGGTGACCTGGGTTCTCACTGGTAAAGCAAAGCTTAGAAATTTCTATCTTCTGGCTTGGAGCAGTGGCTCACGCCTGTAATCCCAGCACTTTGGGAAGCTGAGGTGCCACTGACCCCTTCTTCCAAATGTATTATTTTGTCTCTTGTCTTTTAATTCCCATGTTCAGTCCCCTTTGTTCAGTCCCCCTAGGTCCATGCGGGTTACACTGAGCCAGGGAGGGTACACTTGAACCCGGGAGGCAGAGGTTGCAGTGAGCTGAGATCACGCCACTGCACTCCAGCCTGGGTGACAGAGTGAGACTTCGTCTCAAAAAAATATATATATATGCAGTTGGCTCAAAAGACTCTCAGGGCCGCCAGCCCTCGTGTGAATAGAGTCTAACCGTCTGACAAGCCACCTGTTTGGGTCTGCCTGGGATCAACACTTCATGAAGAAGCTTGTCACGGTTCCCAGAAGGAGAGAACAGGCCCTTGCCAAGCTTAAGGGAACAGGATGTATGGCACATTTTGTGCCTGCATAAATAAATGATCTGGATAGAATTCTGTCTATGACTTCTTTTTTTGTAGCATAATAGGTTGTAGAGAAGGAAAGAGACAAAGAGCTTCATCTGCTTTAATTGTGGGACACAACCCTATTTATCCAACTGACATGGTGTCAAAGGGCCACATTCATTCACTCGTCCAACAGATATTTCAAGAGTGCCTATTCTAGGATGCAGGGCTATAAAAACCAGACAAAACCCTACATTGTAAAGTGACTTAGATCAGGTTGTAAAAACTGGTTTCAAAAGCAACTGGTAGATTTAATCAAAAGATATCCCGAGCTGCACACAGTGGCACATGCCTGTGGTCCCAGCTACTCAGGAGTCAGGAGGATCACTTGAGCCCAGAGTTTGAGACCAGCCTGGGCAACATAGTGAGACCCCAACTCAAAAAAAAAAAAAGGTATCCTGAGTTCTTTGGAAAGGCTCCAGAAAGCCAAGATTTCAAATCTCTACAGTTCTTCAAAGATGAAAGAATTGTGAAAATCATATAGGAAAGAACCCACTTATGTGGGCAACTAAAATTTAAGGAGTTGAGGACTTAGTAATTCTCAAAGTGCACCTCAGACAAGCAGCATCAACACAAACTGGGAAATCTGTTAGAAATGCACGTTCCCAGACCCCATCCCAAACCTCCTGAATAAGAAACTCTGGGAGTGGAAACCTGCAATCTTTGATTTAAAAAGTTCTCCGGGCTGGACACGTTGGCTCACGCCTGTAATCCCAGCATTTTGGGCGGCTGAGGTGGGAGGACTGCTTGAGGTCAGGCGTTTGAGACCAGCCTGGCCAACATGGTGAAACCCCACTGCTACTAAAAATACAAAAATTAGTTGGGCGTGGTGGTGCACCTGTGGTCCCAGCTACTTGGGAGGCTGAGGCAGGAGAATCGCTTGAGACTGGGAGGTTAAGACTGCAGTGAACTGTGATCACACCACTGCCCTCCAGCCTGGGTGCTAGAGCAAGACCCTGTCTCAGAAATAAAATAAAATAACAAGCTCTCCAGGTATTTTGGATGCCAAGTTTGAGGACCATAGATGTACTTTTTAACAAAGGACAATTCCGCCAGGTGGCATTCCAACATGAGAAATAACAAACAGATCTGTTCTGCAGTTTCAGAAAAATTCCACCAGGTGACTCACTAACCTGCGTACAGCCGTCCCCTTTATCCACGGTTTTGCTTTCTGCAGTTTCTGTTATCCACGGTCAACCTCTGCCAAAAATATTAAACAGAAAATTCTAGAAATAAACAATTCATGTTTAAAATTACATACTGTTCTGAGTAATGTGATGAAACCTCACACCGTCCTGCTCTGTCCCGCCTAGGCTGTGAATCAGTACTTTGTCCACGGTATCCACACTGAATATGCTACCCCTCATTCGTCACTTAGCCATCTTGGTGATTAGATGGAAAAAGCCAGTATACAGAGAGCTTAGTACTATTCAAAAGTTTCAGGCATTCACTGGGGGACTTGGAACATATTCCCTGAAGATAAGGGTTGGCAGGGACCACTATAGTGGGAAAAACATATTTGTCCTGCAATTACGCGACAATTCTACCTGGTGGCACTCTAACCTGAGTAATAGGGAAGACCCTCATAAGCAATTGCAGGCAAATTCCATCAGGGGGCGATGTAATCAGAGTAATAAGAAAAACATATCTGTGTGCAATTACAAGAAAATGTTACTAGGTGTCACTCGAATCTCATTAATAAGAAAAACACCGCTACACTCCAGCACGGACAACAGAGCCAGACTATTTCAAACAGAAAAAAGAAAAAAATCTCACCGGGTGCGGTGGCTCACGTTTGTAATCGCAGCACTTTGCGGGGGCCAAGGTAGGCGGATCACTTGAGGCCAGCAGTTGGAGACCAGTCTGGCCAACATGGCGAAACCCCATCTCTATTACAAAAGTACAAAATATGTCCCGGCGCGGTGGCTCACGCCTGTAATCCCAGCACTTTGGGAAGCCAAGGTGGGCGGATCACGAGGTCAGGCTTCTGAGACCAGCCTGGCCAACATGGTGAAACCCCATCTCTACTAAAAATACAAAAATTGGCTGGGCATGGTGGCGCGTGCCTGTAATCCCAGCTACTCGGGAGGCTGAGGCAGGAGAATCGCTTGAACCAGGGAGTTGGAGATTGCAGTGAGCTGAGATCACGCCACTGCACTCTGTCTCAAAAAAAATAAAAATAAAATAAAGAGTACAAAAAATTAGCCAGGCGTGGTGGTGTGCACCTGTAGTCCTAGCTACTCTGGAGACTGATGGGAGGATCACCTGAGCCTGGGAGGTGGAGGCTGCAGTGAGCCGAGTGCATGGCGCCACTGCACTCCAGCCCAGGCGACAGAGTGAGAACCTGTCTCAAAAAAAAAAAAAAAAAAAAAAAAAATCTGCCCTACAATCCTGCAATTTACATGACAACCCCACAGGGGGCATTCTAACATAAGAGATACAAAAATATATTCTGCAATTACACAAAATTCCACATGATGACACTCTAACACAACAAATTAAAAATTGTTATGCAATTATGTAAAAAGTCCACATCTAACATAAGAAATAAAAAGCCAGCTCTGCAGTTACATAAGAATTCCACAGGTGGTGCTGTAACATAATGAGAAAATTTGTCACGTGTCTGGAATTCTCTTGGAATTTAGTCAAGAACCATATTAATACATGGTGATAAACTTATAGAATTTATTTACTTGGTAAATTAAAATGTAAGTTAAAATTTAGTACATATGATTTGAATATATCTTAATATAGGGCTTATTCTTTGCATTTTAATGACTTGTTTGCACATTCTTCCTACCAGTAGTAGATCCTCTGGGGCAGAAATCAAATAATCTAATTTTTCAATCTCCTCAACCTCTACTACAGTAGTTGATGCATAATAGGAATTCAATATTTATTAAACAAGTTAAAAGAAGAATGAATTAAAAACGTGAGGCTGGACATGGTGGCTCATGCCGGTAATCTGAGTACTTTGAGAGGCCGAGGTGGCAGATCACCTGAGGTCAGGAGTTCGAGACCAGCCTGGCCAACATGGTGAAACCCCGTCTCTACTAAAAATACAAAAACCAGCCAGGCGTGGTGGCACGCGCCTGTAGTCCCAGCTACTTGGGAGGCTGAGACAGTTGGACGGGTAGGGGGAAATGTGATCAAGACTGGAATAACGATGTTCTTTTCAATGCCTTCAAGTTGAGATTTTTTAAAAAAATTAGTGAACTAAAACATAAGCAAAATTAAGTTTATTTTTAAAAAGTAAGACCTGTAGTCCTAGCTATTTGGGAGGCTGAGGTGGGAGGATCACTTGAACCCAGGCTGTAGTGATCTGAGATTGCACCACTGCACTCCAGCCTAGGCGACAGAGTGAGACCCTGTCTCAAAAAAAAGAAACTCAGTAAGAAAATTAGGTTTGATTGTGCTTTCAGAAACTATTGAAACTATTTCAGTAACTTAGTTATTCAGGAACATGGTTTTCCAATTAACTGGGTTGATGGCCCAGAGGAGCCTGGAAAAGCTGCCTTTAGGGTCCCCACAGGATTCATCCCAGAAGGGAGTGTCTCACTCTGCCCAAGGCTGGGCTGCACCAGCAGCTGCAGAAGGACAAGGCAAGGGCCTGGTGATTTGCAGACCAGACACACTCGAGGCCAGGCTGGAGCTCGCTTAGGAAACCTGGGAAGCAGCCAAGCTCCCTTCCTGCCAGCTGGAGGCTCTTTCTGGTGCTAATTGCTGCCTCCTCCTTTTTGAGATCCCCCGAAGCCACAGAGTCCTGTTCCCTCATTCCATCAAAGCCTGCTTTCCTGGTGCTCACCAGCTAATGTACCCCTGATTATTTCCAGTTCCACAGCCCGAAAGCTGTTTCTAAATCGGAAATCCGAATCTTCTGTCCTGACCGGCCTCTCCGTCTGACTGCCCTCAAGTTCACGGTCACACTGCTAACTTCAGGTCCAGTCTCCCTCACCACCTTCTGTTTTGCCTTTGGGAAGGGAATTTGCGTTTTCTTCCCAGCTAAAGACCTAAACTCCAAAGAAATCTCAAATGGTGGTGTTTTAGGCATCAGCCACTGATTAGGGATTGGTCAAAGACAAATCCAGGGCTCTTCCTGGCACTGGGCTGCGCTTTGGCCCCTGGTCTGCATTGCTCACACAGCTGGGAACTCCTGGGGCCCTGGGCTTTGACTCGCAGGGATGTTACGAGATGCCATATTAGCCTATTTAAAAATCAAAATGGGTGTCCAGGGCCCTGGCATTCATGGTCTCTGTCATCAGTCACCGCTTCACACCCTGGAGCTTTGCAAAGCCCTGAGTGCCACACTACCGCCACTCCTCAGCTGTGCTCCACGGCACCTGAGCTTTCCCACACAGTTCTAGAGCCTTCTTCTAAACAGGACTGCGTCTGTCACTGCCTCCACCTCTGCACCTAGTTGGGCCACGCTTGTCCATGTCTCTCATCTGGGCTTCTTGCGGAGGTTAAGTAGCAGCCTTGTCCTGCTCCTGTCCACTCTCTATGTGGCAGTCAAGGGTGTCTTCCAAAAGCATAAACCAGATCTTGTCCCTCCCCTGCTTAACGCGCACCAGTGCTTTCCCACTGCAATTAGAGTAAAAGCCAGAGTTCTTACCAGGACCTATTAAGGCATGACCTGATCGGACCCCGACTTCTCCCCTCCTCACTGGCCTTCTGTTGGCTGTAGCCTGGCCACATCGTCTCTCCCTTCTGTTCCTCCAATACTCCCACTTGTTCCAGGCTCCGAGCTCTTTCACCAGCCCACGCCCAGATCTCTGCATAGATGCCCCCTTCTCTGCCCTGAGGGCTCAGCTGGTGTCACCAGATAAAGCTGCCCCTCCCTGCTGCCGCCAAGTGACTTTTCCCCGTGACTAGACCCATCTGCTCCATGGAATGATTTTGTTCATGTGTTTGTCGTGGGTGTTCCTCACTAGAATGGGAGGACCCTCCAAGGGTAGGTATCTTGAACATGGTGCTCCTCTCAGAGCCTAGAATGGTACTAGATGACATGTTCATGGAATCTTCTCCACTCAGACTAATACTGTATCACAAAACCCTTGCGTCAGCTGCATCTGTGTACGTACAAGAAACCACAGTCCATCAGTCCGAATGAGGGTCCTTAGGAAGCCTTGGATAGAGAACATGTCAGAGGGTTCTGTTTCTCTCCTGTTCTTGGTCCAGTGTGAGGACGAATGGGAAATAGATGCCCTGTGAGGCTGGCCCGACTTCAGCTTCTGGAGGTCTCAAACTTGTAGCAAGTGGACAAAGGAGTTTAAAAGGGGAAACGTGGCTCCTGCATCTTGGCACTTCTTGTTTGCTACTGTTTTACACATTTGAGGACGTGGCCTCATCTTCTGGAATAAGTATGGTTTTAGGTTAAATGTTGGCAGGACGCTGGTTTCTTCAAAATGAAAAAAATATCATGCAAATCTGAAACAAAGTTTGAATAATCTTATTTCATTTCATGGTCATTCATTGATACGTTTTATGGTTTCAGGTTCTCTTAGACCTGTGGTTCTCAAAATCTCAGGAGTGATTTTGTCCCTAGGAGCCATTTGGCAGTGTCTGGAGACATTTTTGGTTGTCACTGCTTGGGGAGGAGGGCGCTACTGGCATCTGGTGGGACGAGGCCAGAGACACTGCTAAACATCTCACAGCAGACAGGAAAGCCCGCAACAAAGAACAACATGTTACCAAATGTCAACAGTGCTGGAGTTGAGGAACATGGTCTTAGACTATGAAAATAAATCATGCATTGCCTGAAAAGAAAATGCACGTTCTTTTCAGAAAGTGAAAAATACAGATAAACCCAGAGAAGAGAAACTGCAAGCAACTGTCAAACTTTTGGTGTTTTAGCTTTCTAGTATTTTTTTCTAAATACAAATATATTATTAACAAAAATGATATGTGGCAGAAATAGTTTTTTTTTTTTTTGTTTTTTTTTTGAGACGGAGTCTCACTCTGCCACCTAGGCTGGAGTGCAGTGGCACGATCTCGGCTCACTGCAACCTCGGCCTCCAGGGTGCAAGCGATTCTCCTGGCTCAGCCTCCTGAGTAGCTGGGATTACAGGCACCCACCACCATGCCCGGCTAATTTTTGTATTTTTAGTAGACATGAGGTTTCACCATGTTGGCCAGGCTGGTCTCAAACTCCTGACCTCAAGTGATCCACCCCCCCTCAGCTTCCCAAAGTGCTGGGATTACAGGCATGAGCCACTGCGCCTACCCACTGTAACTCTTTTTAAATTCTGCTGCAGAACCATGTACATATCATTAAGGAACATTCTACTACATAATTTTGAATGACCGTATCATATTTTGTTGTATTTTGTTGTATTATTTAATCATCTCCCTACCATCAGATATTTACATTTTTCTGGTTTTATCTATTATTCTCAGTGCTTTGATGAAAGATGAACATTTTGTGCACAAGTGTGATTCTTTCCAAAGGATATTCTTAGAAGTTGGGCTGCTGGATCAAAAGTTTTAAGGCTTTCGTGTCTATCTTTGAAAACAACTAACTGGATGGTCAGGTCATTGTGGGTGGAGACACATTTTGCAGTCCTTGGTATCTCTTATTGTAACTACCTGTCTTAGGTGTCTTAGGTGAGGCAGCCCCAGCAGCAGATCTTGACAATAAAATTTGAGGCCGGGCACGGTGGCTCACACTTGTAATCTCAGCACTTTGGGAGGCCGAGGTGGGCGGATCACCTGAGGCCAGGAGTTCGAAACCAGCCTGGCCAACATGGTGAAACCCCATCTCTACTAAAAATACAAAAATTAGCCAGGCATGGTGGTGCACACCTGTAGTCCCAGCTACTCGGGGAGGCTGAGGCAGAAGAATTGTTTGAACACAGGAGGGGGAGGTTGCAGTGAGCTGAGATCACGCCACCGCACTCTAGCCTGGGCGACAGAGTGAGATTCGGTCTAAAAAAAGAAAGAGAATAAGATTTGAGTGCAGGCCAGGCATGGTGGCTCACTCCTGTAATCCCAGCACTTTGGGAGGCAGAGGCGGGAGGATCATGTGAGCCCAGGAGCTTGAGACCAGCCTGAGCAATATAGGGAGACCCCTATCTCAACAATCAATCAATCAATCAATCAATAAAAACATTAGCCAGGTATGCTGGTGCGTGCCTGTAGTCCTAGCTATTCTGGAGGCTGAGGTGGGAGGATTGCTTGAACCTGGGAGGCAGAGGCTGCAGTGAGCCAAGATTGTGCCACTGCACTCCAGCCTGGGAGACTGTGTGAGACTCTGTCTCAAAAAAAAAAAAGAAAAAAAAAGAAACAAAAGATTTGAGTGTGAGTAGTTTATTTGACAGAAGCACCAGTCAGGGAGTGTGGAAGTGAGACAGGGAAGAGAAAGAAGCCAGTATAAGGCATTCTAAGGAGCACGTTACCTTTGTGGACAACTGGGGCTTCATACCCCTGGGAAGCTCCAGGAGAGAGTGCAGAACACATCTTGGAATTGTCCCAGCTGAGGGGAGAGGAAGCTGGGGTATTGATCCTCCCACTCTCATTGATCACTGGCAGAGGGAGGGCTCTCCTGGGGGGAACTCCCTGTCACCCTGGCCTTCCCTGCAAGCTGGCTCAGCACAGGCCCACCATAGCCAGACACAGCCCCTGGCTGGAGAGTGAGGGGTGCTTGCAGGAAGAATCCACCATTGGGCATGGGAACGGTGAGTGCCAAGGGTGTTACCATTGGTGCACTGACAGTGTGGGCTGCCCTGGCTCCATAGTGAACACATAGCAGATGCCCACTCAGTATTTTCAAATAAACTAATGACACTGGCAGCTTTTTTCCTTGTAGGATGAAAGAGTTAGACCTTTTTAGAGTAGAAGGTGAATTGAGGCTCGATCCAGCCAAGCCTCCCACTTCACAGATGAGCCAGCAGGTCCAGAGAACTGAAACACATTGTCAAAGCAAGGCTTCCTTTCCCACCCAGTGATGGAGGGCTGTTTATGTGTGGGGTTGTGGAGCTGATCATTCTCGTTATGGACAAGCATTCACCTCTGCACACTGGATTGCATGATTACTGTCTGTTTCTCAAACATTTCACCCAAGCTCTCTTCTGTTTCAGAGCTTTGAACTTGCTGTTTTCTTCTGCATAGAGTGGCCCCCCCTCTAGATCTCTGCACAGATTCCTCTTCTCATGATCCATGCCTCGGCTCCAGCAACACTTTCTCTTGGAGGCCACACTGGCCTATGGTTACAGAAAAGTTTAAGGAGGCATCATCAAATGGTCAAAGCACAAGGGCATAGGCATCCAGAGGTGGTGTGGACCTCAAACACAGAGAAGGGGGTGCCAATGTATGGGAAATGGGCAGGTAGTGTGGGTGGAAGGAAATGAAGACAGGCGATTCAAAGTACATGCATGCGGCCAAGCGTGGTGGCTCACGCCTACAATCTCAGCACTTTGGGAGGCCAAGGCAGGAGGATCGCCTGAGGCCAGAAGTTCAAGACCAGCCTGAGCAACATAGAGAGACCTGTCTCTATTTTATATTTTTAAATATATATATATATATATTTAAAAATATATGTACATGCATGTTCAGCAAAGGCAGGTTGGAGAGCAATCTGTTTCATTTTGGCTAGTTGTGGTGCTGTGTATCTTCTGCTTCTACTATCAAAATCCCACTTTCCACCTTCTCCATCCTCTCCTGTGGCCCGGGAGGCTGACCTGTATGAACTGCATCAACAGAGCCAGTGGGTGACACCAGCAAAAGATGGAAGCCAAGTGGGGTCACCGTAATTATCCCCTCCATCACCCTCTCCAGACAAGAGGCCGCTTCAATTTGATTTCCATCTTAGAAAGATGACTTTGGTGACAGTGGGGAAAGGGGGCTAGAAGGGAGCCGGAGGAAGGAGGGCAGTTCGTGTGGTGTGAAGGATAATGCAAAGCTAATTCTGCAGCTGAGGACTTATGGCACAGAGTGGAAGGGGACTGGCTCCAGGGAAGCAGCAGGAGGAGCCCACTGCCTGTGGGGTTGGGTTGAGAAAGGAGGAAATATGAAAGCTTGGTTCTGTACAAGTTGCATTTCAAGTTCCTGTGGGACAACCCGATAGAGACATACAATGTGCAGGAGGACACACCCTCATCAAAGCAGACCCAGATGGCTTGTTCAAATAAGTTTTGTGTTTTTTAGAAATATAGCTGGGAGCTGTGGCCCATGCCTATAATCCCAGCACTTTGGGAGGTCGAGGCAGGCAGATTGCTTGAGTTTAGGAGTTTGAGACCAGTCTGGGCAACATGGCAAAACTCTTGTCTCCACCAAAAATACAAAAAAGTAGCTGGACATGGTGGCACACACCTGTGGTCCCAGCTACTTAGGAGGCTGAGGTGGGAGGATCACTCGAGCCTGGGAGTTTGAGGCTATTATGAGCTATGATTGTGCCGCTGCACTCCAGCCTGGGAAACATACTGAAACCCCATCTCTACAAAAAAATACAAAAATTAGCTAAGTGTGGTGGTGCATGCCTGTGGTCCCAGCTACTCTGGAGGCTGAGCTGGGAGGATTGCTTGAGCCTGGGAGGCAGAGGCTGCAGTAAGCTGTGATCACACCACTGCACTCCAGCCTGGGTGACAGAGTGAGACCCCCTCCCCCCACCCAAAAAAAAATATATACACACACATATATATATGCACACACACACACACACACACACACATATATATATATACACACACACACACAAAATACAGGCTAATTTATAAAATATCAAAAATGCAAAAAAGAAAATAATCACAAATAATCCCATTATATAGACATCAGCATTAATTAATTCATTAATATGCTATATCTTTTCATACTTTTCTCCTTTCCTAGTTTGGATATCTACATTTTTATTTATCAGTGTTTAAGTATTTTAAAATTAAACAAATGTGAGTGAATTCTCTATTTTCAAAAACACAGATTAAAGTTTTTCTAGAGCTGTGATCAGCAAACTTTTTCTGTAAAGCTTCAGACAGTACATATGATAGGCATTGTAGGTCATATGGTCCCTATGTCACAACCGCTGGACTCTACCACTGTAGCAACTAAGCGGCCACAGGTAATAGGTAAACAAAATGGGCATGGCTGTGTTCCAATAAAACTATATTTATTAAACAGCTGCTGGTTGAATTTGGTCCATGGGCCAAATCCAGTTTGCTGATCTCAGCCCTAGATTAACACTTCCAGCTGGGCAAGGTAGCCCATGCCACCTGTAATCCCAGCACCTTGGGAGGCCAAGGTGGGTGGATCACTTGAGGTCAGGAGTTCGAGACCAGCCAGGCCAATGTGGCAAAACCCCGTCTCTACTAAAAATACAAAATTAGCCAGGCATGGTGGCATGTGCCTATAATCCCAGCTACTTGGGAGGCTGAGGCAGGAGAATCACTTGAACCCAGGAGGCAGAGGTTGCAGTGAGCCAAGATCATGTCATTGCACTCCAGCCTGGGCAATAGAGTGAGACTCTGTCTCAAAAACAAACAAACAAACAAACAAACAAACAAGAAAGCCCTTCCAATCTTAGTCCTCTTCTAGGGGTTACCACAATAGTCAGTTTTGTGGGCATTTTTCATGCCTGTTATTCTATGTGTTCACATAAAAGTGTGTGTGTGTTTAAGAGACAGAGTGAATTCAGTGATTGTCATCATTGGCTTTACATTAGAATCACCTGGGAGCTTTCAAAGCCCTTATACCTGAGTCCTATGCATGATTCCGATGTAATTGTCCGGGGCACTGCCCGGACATTGGGAGTTTTAAAAACTCCACAGTTGATTCTAATGCATAGATTCTAATGCACAGCCATGATTAAGACCCATGAATCTAAAGAAATACATCATCTTATTTTTTCTCTCTACATAAGTGATAATGGCAATTATTGTTTGGCAAACTTTTTTTCACACGAATATTTCTTAGAGATCATTCCATGCCAGCACATACACATCTTCCTCATTGTTTTAAATGCTACATTGTATACCAGAGTATGGGGCCATCTTCATTTAGGTAAGCATTCTAATACTAATGAGCATTTCCTTGTCTTCTAGATTTTCATCCTTACAAATAATGCTGTAATAAACATCCTCCCACATGTTTCTTTGAGCATGCATGTGAGTGTTTTTCTTTTTTGAGACAGGGTCTTGCTCTGTTGCCCAGGCTGGAGTGCAGTGGCATGATCATGGGTAACAGGAGCCTCGACCTCCCAGGCTCAAGCAATCCTCCCACCTCAGCCTCCCGAATAGCTGGGACCACAGGTGTGAGCCACCACACCTGGCTAATTTTTGTATTTTTTTGTAGAGAGGGGTCTCACTATGTTGCCCAGGCTGGGAGTGTTTCTTTAGGGTCTATATCAGCAAGTGGAATTGCTAGGTCAATGGGTTTGCATATTTTGGATTTTATTGCTGTTGCTATATTACCTTCAAAATAGCAGTGCAGGCTCACAATCTCATCACTCCAATTCTGATATCCAAAAAGTTCTGAAAGTTTAAAGGATTTTGCTGATTCATTTGGTGGTAAAATCCAATTCATTCTGAATCCATCTGGTTCCAAAACCTTACCTGAAGTGACATGAGCCTATTGAAAGTGTTTAATAGTCTTAGAGTTGCTATAGAAAGTATTAATTGGATTGGAGTTTTAAAGGTGCTGTACAGACCCTGTTGTGGGTGTTATGCAACATATGGTGGGCACATTGCACTGCCTTTCTAGAATTAGAAGTGTTGTGAACTCTGAAATACAGCTGGTCCTATAGATTTCAAATAAGGGCCTGTGGACTGCCTCCCAGTTTACACCCCCAACAGTGGTACCTGAAAGCACCTCTCACAGCCCCTGAGGTCATACTTCTTAAGTTTTGCCAGTCTGATGGGTGAATAGTAGTAATCTCAGTTATTTACTTTGCATTTTCCCATTCCTAATGATTTTGTGCATCTTTTCCTAAGTAATTGATCATTTATGTTTCAACTTTTGTGTATTGCCTACTTAAATCCTTTGCTCATTTTTCTTTTGGGTGTCTGTCTTCTTATGAATTTTTAAGAGTTCTTTATATATGCAGTACATTTTTTACCTGTCACATATGTTGTGTATATTTTATTCCAATCGTGTCTCTAAGCCTTGTCTATGTTGTTTTTTTGCTGTACAGATATTTTTATTTTTTTTAATCTCTGTCTTCTCTGAGACAGGGTCTTGATCTGTCGCTCAGGCTGGAGTGCATTGGTGCGATCACGGCTCACTGCAGCCTTGCACTCCTGGGCTCAAGAAATCCACCTGCCTCAGTCTCCTGAGTAGCTGGGGCTACAGGCATGCATTATATGCCCAGCTAATTAATTTTTTTTTTTTTGGTAAAGATGCCATCCCACTATGTAGCCCAGGCTGGTCTTGAACTCTTGGGCTCAAGCAATCCTTCCACCTCGGCCTCCCAAAGTGCTAGGATTATAGGAGTGAGCCACCATGCCTGGCCTTATTTTTAGTTTTGATGCAGTTACACTTATTAATCATTTCATCTCGAATCATGTCAATAATTAATGAGTTTGTGGGGGGTTTTCTTGGTCTTAAGAAGGCCTTTCCTAACTCCGAGGTTATAAACAGATTCCATATCTTCTTCTAATATTTCTATATTTTTGTGTTTATGTCTTTTACTCAACTGAAATTTATGTATGTGTGCATATGTGTGAGTGCATATGTGTTGGCTTGAATGGCATGATATGGAAATCCCAACTCCTCTCCTCAAATGGATAGCTAATTATCCCAGCCCATTTATTGCATAGACTATCCTTTCCCCACTAATTTGAACTACCACTGCTGTTATCTACTGTCATCCCTCGGTATAGGCCAGGGATTGGTTCCAGGACACCCTCCTCCCCACTGCGTATAACAAAATCCTCAAATACTTAAGTTCCACAGTCAGCCCTTTTAGACCAAGTCAGCCTTCCATATTTGCAGGTGCTGCATCCCAAGAATACTCTTTTTTTTTTTTTTTTTTTTGAGACAGAGTCTCGCTCTCTCATCCAGGCTAGAGCACAATGGTGCAATCTGGGCTCACTGCAACCTCTGCCTTCCAGGTTCAAGCAATTCTCCTGCCTCAGCCTCCTGAGTAGCTGGGATTACAGGCGCCCACCACCACGCCCGGCTAATTTTTGTATTTTTGGTAGAGATAGGGTTTTACCATGTTGGCCAGGCTGGTCTTGAACTCCTGACCTCAGGTGATCCGCCCACCTCGGCCTCCCAAAGTACTGGGATTATAGGTGTGAGCCACCACACCCGGCCCCAAGAATACTGTATTTTCAATCTTCCTTTGGTTGAAAAAAAATTGTGTATAAGTAGACTCTCATAGTTCAAACTCATGTTGTTCAAGGGTCAACTGTATTTATTTTATTTATTTAATTAACAAACACTTCAATTGCGCTTGCAATGTGCTGGGTACCAGTGAAAGCACATCATCAATATTAACTCATTTAATCCTCACATAGAAATCCTATGAGGTGGGTACTCTGAGCATTTCCTCTTTACTTATGAAGAAACAGGCACATGGGGGGCCATCTAGCAAGTGGTTGACCCAGGATTTGAACCAAGGATGTTTGCAGCCATAGACCAGAATAGAGTTCCTGCCCCAAGTTCGACTTCTAGGTATCTACTCAAGAGGGATACATACATACAGGTCACTGAAAGGCTTGTACTTAATCTCCAAATATACATGAGTCTCTTTATTAGGGGATCTGAATTCCTTTCTATTGCTCTATTGTTTTTTGTGCCAATACTGTACTATTTTTAATTATCATAGCTATATAGCATGCTCTTCTATCTGGTAGAAGAAGACATTCCCTTATTGCTCTTTTTTTAAACAATGTCATGCCTATTCCAGTGCATTCTTATTTCCATGTGAATTTTAGAATCATCCTATGAAGGTCTGAAAAATCCTCTTGTGCCAGGCACGGTGGCTCATGCCTGTAATCCCAGCACTTTGGGAGGCTGAGGTGGGATGATCGCTTGAGCTGGGAATTTTGAGACCAGCCTGGGTAACATGGCGAGACCCCATCTCTACAAAAAGTACAAAACCTAGCAGGGCATGGTGGCACATGCATGTGGTCTCAGCTACTTGGGAGGCTGAGGCAGGAGGATTGCTTGAGCCCAGGAGGTTGATCCTGTAGTGAGCCATGACTGCATCACTGTACTCCAGCCTGGGCATCACAGTGAGACCCTGTCTTAAAAAAAATTATCTTGCAATATATGGTTCAGTCAGGTTTCATCAATTTCTCTTCAGGAGCTGATACAATGTAGTAGTTCAAACACCAGCTCCCGAGCCAACTTCTTGGGTTCTATTCCCAGCTCTGATGCTTACTAGCTGTGCAACCTTAAATAAGGTAGCTAATCTGTGTTCTAGCTTCTTCACAGGGCAAGAGGAGAAAATAAGAGTGCTAGCTCTTTGGATTCTTGAGAGGATTCTATTTAATCTTGAGAGGATTACTTAATTTGCTACTGCAAATACATGTCAATTACTTAGCTTTTTATTATTTTTTGCATTTCTTCTTAGACATATTCAAAGGTATATTATCATTTTTGTAGCTATTGAAAAAGAGATTTTTTTCTATTACAACTTATAATTTTCATCGCTAACATGTCTGTTCATTTTCAGTTGATTTGCCAGAAAATCATACTGTCAGAATATACTCTGACAATGTTCTCCTCTTTTATTTGTATTTCATTTCTTTTTCTTGTCCTAATGCCTTGTCTAGGATTCTAGGACATTGTTGAACAGTAGTAATATTGTACTTGTCTTGTTCCTGACTTTGTATGACAGATACTGTTGGTTGCATCTTGGTTCGGCCATTTTGCGTTTCTTCTTTTGAAGAGAGCCTTGATTTTGTTCAGGTGTCAGACATCACCCCTTCCCCCGCTCCCCCCCACCCACCCCAATTCTTGAGAAGAATCTTAATTTAAGCCAATCATGGAAATTCTGTTCTGCTTGCTATTGACTGGTTTATGAATGGGCCTGGAAGGCAGTTGTGATTAATGAGACATATGGAACTGTCTGGGGACTTCTGGGAAAGTTTTCCTGACTTTTAAGAAAATATTGGAGGTAAAGAGGTATTTTCCTTCCCAAGTCTAGCCTTTGGATGCTGTTGTATGAGGACAGGATTCTTAGAGCAAAGGGAATACTGATGGATAGTGAAGGAAGGTAGTCATAAACATCAGCTATGACTATGTGACTAGCATAGAAACCAGAACTGTAATCGTCATGAGTATTTCTTATTTTGTTGTGACTATGTTTGTGTGTGTAAAATACCTTTTGTTTCTTCCCTTTCTTATCCCCTTATTATGTAACATAAGATGTGTTGATTTTATATCATAGTATTTAGGTATTATTCACTTTACATCATAGTATTTAAGTTATGGGACGTCAAAGAGAAGGGTAAACATTAAAGACTTTACCTTCTCTTCTGGGGAAGGGGTTAGTGGGTTTTCAGTTGTATGCAGGATGGTTCTATCATGTTAGGTGGAATTATGACCTTGTTATTATCTCTATTTAGAGACTAAGTGTGGCTTAAGGAGATGCATATAAATGCCAGGTTCACAAGGGATGGACTTGTGATGTTTAATTTTATGTGTGAACTTGCCTGAGCCATTTTGCCCAGATATTTGGTCAAACGTTTTTGAGTGAGATTAACATTGGAATTGGTAGATTGAGTAAAGCACATTGCCCTTCATAAAGTGGGTGGGGCTCATCCCATCAGTTGAAGGCCTGAATAGAACAAAAGACTGACCTTCCTCAAGCAAGAAGGAATTCTGCCAGCATACTGCCTTCAAACTTGAACTTCAACATTGACTTTTCCCTGGGTTTCCAGCCTACTGGTCTACCCTGCATAGCCTCCATAATCACATTAATACACCTTAAATCTCTAAACTCCAAGCCTGTTTCTCACATTTGGTAGCCTTATCTTCTAAATGTCTTTCAAGGAGAAATGCCTTGAACTATGCTCTTAATTCCCAGAAGTGCATGGTTGAATTACAGTCATGCACCACATAACGACAATCAGTCAATGAAAAAATGTATATAGGACAGTGGTCCCACAGGATTATAATGGAGCTGAAAAATTACTATCTCACAAATACTTACATTGTGTTACAGTTGCCTATGGTATTCAGTACAGTAACATGCTGGACAGATTTATAGCCTAGGAGCAATAGGCTATATCATGTAGCCTAGGTATGTAGTAGGCTATACCATCTAGGTTTGTGTAAGTACACTCTATGATGTTTGCAAGATGATGAAATTGCCTAACAAGGCATTTCTGAGAACATTCTCCATTGTTAGGTAACACATGACTGTATTTAGAATTAGATCACAGTCATGGCCATCCAGGTAATCAAAGGTAGTTGAGTAAAATCAACCATTCATAGCAATCAGAGGCCACAACTTTAAGTAAACATTCTAAGAAATGTAAGTTCCTATAAGAAGCGTTCATAGCTCCAAGTTTACAAGTCAACAGTCCTTGGAAGCAAACCTTTCAACGTTTTAGGATGCTTCTTTGGATTTTTGTTGTTTTCTTTTTAAGGGCAACTTTATGATGTCAACATACAGAATAACTAAAGCTTAACTGAATTTTTATGGTAACTGATATAAACTGATTTGCTCACACCCATCTAAATAAAGGCTGATTGTTAATTTGGGGTTTTGCATCTTCAAAACCCCAAATTTTCTTTAAGATTTCTTATGTTTTCTTTAAGATTTCTGTAAAAATTGTGACCTCTTTTTTGAGAGATAATTTAAATAAAGTGCATAAATCTTAAAGAGTACAGCTTGATGAACTTTTGTATATGTCTACACCCGTGGAACTACCACTGAAATTAAGATATGGAACTTTCTAGCATCCCTGAAGGCTCCCTCATGCCTCTTGCCAGTCAATACCACCCTCCCAGAAGTAACCACTGTTCTGATTTCTTTTCTCGCCTGTTTTTGAACTTCATATAACTGGAATCATATAGTATGTGTTCTTTCTTGCCTGGCTTCATTCATTTGACTTAATATCTATGAGATTTGTCCATGTTGTTGAATGTACTCTGCTTCTAACTTGATCTTGCTTAAAATTAAAATCATTTTGGTTTATATTAACTTGGTTACTTATTTGTAAAATGGGATATATGACAGTTACCTCTCCGGGTTTGGGGAAGAATCAAATTTATAGACAGCTGCATCCATATTAGTTTTATGGTTTGATAATAATAGGTAAGAAATATAACTGGAAACACTAGTCACAGAACCAAAGCCCATGGTGCTTCCCTGAACAGAAAGCAAATGCTATCTTGGGAAGGCCTTTCTTGAGGTTACAAAGCATGTCCTTTGCCAACTTTGTTGCCCCCTTTTCTTAGAGAAAAAGCTCTTTGCATCATTTCTCCACCCAGAGTGCCACTGAGCCAAACCAAAGACTATTGCTAACATTGAGTCAACTCATGAGGAAGACATTATTTTCCATAGATCTCTGTGATCTGTGTGGTTTGGATCTGCTGAAAGGGTAGGCTCCCCAAAGCCCCATTCATATATGTGAGCCTGCTCCACAGAGTCTTGGGAAACCCACGCTCTATCTGAGTGATACCCTTGGTTTCTGTCATCTGGACCTCCTCTCCAGCTGGAGGCGGAAGGATCCTCGCTGCCAAGGAGCGCTCCATGCTGGCCACACATCTGAGACATCAAGGAGCTGAAGCATCTCCAGAAGGAATCTGCAATTCATTATGCTTCGCAAGTTGCCATCAGTGCAGGACCAGTTCTTTTAAGGCCCTGGATGAGGTGCAGTGTGCGACTTTGGCAGGCTTACCTAAGTCACACACCCGTGGGGGAGATGGAGAATACCAATGTCGCTTGGAAGAACCTCACTCTTTGCAGGAGGGGAAAGCATCACCAGCCAGGACATTTGGCAGTAGAGTCCTGCCCTCCTGGGCACAATCAGCTCTATCTTTTAGTCATCTGCAGTATGGAAAGTTTGGCTGCCTATTGAGAGGGATGGAATGAATAATTTTCCTGTGCTCTGTTGAGCTGGGATAGGCTTCTGACATTTCTCTTACACCACAGAGTAGCATCTTCCTCTAATAAATCACAGGTTCTATGTTGCAAGCTGGGAGCTAGAAGTGGGAATTGTACAGGGAAAACTGGCCTTATGGGTAGATGGGCAGCCACCCAAAAGCATGGCAGAGGGGATAAGAGCCTAGACTCTAAAGTCAGGCTGCCTGAGTTCAAATCTTGGCTCTACCAGTTACTTGCTGAGCACCCGTCCCTGGGACTCAGTGTCCCTTAACGTATCACATGGCTATACCCTCCAAGGTCTTGCCACCTTCCTGGGGCATTGACAAGGCAGCAGGGATCATGAGGCTGCTGTCCCCCCTTCCCTCAGGGCCTCATCATAGAACATTTCATCATATTCCATGACAAATAAAACTTCTTTAGAAAAATTAATACCTACACAAAAGTAACAACAAGAACAGTACAAGAAATACTTGTACACCATTCACCTGGATTTATGTATTGTTAACATTTTACCATATTTGCTTTCTCTCCCTCTTTCCCTCTCGCTCCATAACTTTAAATGAACCATTTGAGCACAAGTTGTAGACGTGATAACCTTTTACCCCACCCTGAATACTTCAGCATGTGTCTCTTATGAACAAGGAAACTCTTATGAAAAAACAATATAATTATCAAGGCCGAGACATTCAACAGTGGTAGACACAATATTATTCTCTACATAGAGTCTCTATTCAAATTTTACATCTCAAGGAACTAGAAAAGGAACAGACTAAGCCCAAAGTTAGCATAAAGAAGGAAATAACAAAGACCAGAGCAGGAATAAATGAAATAGAGATTAGAAAAACAATAGAAAAGATGAACAAAATTAAGAATTGGTATTAGCCAGGCCTGGTGGTGCCTGCCTATAGTCCCAGCTACTTGGGAGGTTGAGGCAGGAGGATTGCTTGAACCTGGGAGGCGGAGATTGCAGTGAGCCGAGATCGCGCCACTGCACTCCAGCCTGGGCAACAGAGCCAGACTCTGTCTCTAAAAAAATAAATAAATAAATAAAAAATAAGAATTGTTTTTTTAAAAAGATAAAATTGACAAACCTATAGCTAGACTAACTGAGAAAAAAGAGAAGACTCAAATAAAATTATAAATGAGAGGAGACATTATAACTGATACAATTCTACACCAACAATTTTGACAACCTGAAAGAAATGGATAAATTTCTAGAAACATACAATCTACCCAGACTGAATCATAAAGAAATAGAAAATCTGACAGACCAATAACTGGTAAGGAGATTGAATTAGTAATCAAAAACTTCTCAACAAAGAAAAGCCCAAGACCAGATGGCTTGACTGCTGAATTCTGCTAAACATTTAAGGAAGAATTAATACAAATTTGTTCAAATTATTCCAGAAAACTGAAGAGGAGAGAACACTTCCAAACTCACTTTATGAGGCATTACCCTGATACCAAAGCCGAAAAGGACACTATAGGAAAAAATAATAGGCCAATATCCCTGATAAACATTGGTGCAAAACTCTATAACAAAATATTAGCAAACTGAATTTAACAGCACATTAAAAGGATCATACAGTATGATCAAGTGGGATTTATGCCTGGGATAGAAAAATGTTTCAACATATGCCAATCAGTAAATGTAATACACCACAGTTATCAGAATGAAGGATAAAAATCATATGATCATCTCAATAGATGCAGGAAAAAGCATTTGACAAAATTCGACACTCTTTCATGATAAAGACTCTCAATAAATTAGTTATAGAAGGAATGTACTTCATTATACTAAAGGTCACGTATGACAAGCCCACAACTAACATCATAACTCAAAGGTGAAAAGTTGAAAGCTTTTACTCTAAGTTCAGGAACAACACAAAGATGCAAACTCTCACCACTTTTATTCAACATGTTACTGGAAGTCCTAGCCAGAGCAATTAGGTAAAATAACAACAACACATAAATAAAAGGCATCCAGATTAGAAAAGAAGCAGTAAAATTGTTTATTTGCTGATGACATGATCTTACATATAAAAAACCCTAAAGACACTAAAACCGTTACAACTAATAAACAAATTCAATAAAGTTGCTGGATACAAAATCAACATACAAAGATCAGTTGCATTTTAATACAATAACAGCAAACTAGCTGAAAAAGGAATTTCAAAAAAAAATCCATTTACAACAGCATCAGAAAACATAAAATATTTAGGATAAATTTAACCAAGGAGGTGAAAGATCTATATGCTCAAAACTATAAAGCATTACTGAAAGAAGTTAAGACTCAAATAAATGGAAAGATATTTTGTGTTCACAGACTGGAAGAATTAATGTTGTTAAAATGTTCTTATTGCCCAAAGCAATCTATGTATTCAATGCAATCCTTGTAAAAATTCCAGTGGCATTTTTCATAGAAATATAAAAATCAATCCTAAAATTCATATGGAACCACAAAAGACCCCCAATAGTCAAAGCAATCTGTGAAAGAAGAACAAAACTAGAGACATCACACTTCCTGATTTTAAAATACTTTACAAAGCTACAGTAATCAAAACAGCATGGTGCTGGCATAAAGACATATATACCAATGGAACAGAATAGAGAGTCCAGAAATAAACTTATGCATATATGATCAACTAATCTTTGACAAGAATACCAAGACTACACACTGGGGAAAGGATAGTCTCTTCAGTGAATGGTTTTGGGAAAACTGGATATCCATATGCCAAAGAATGAATTTGTACCCTTATCTCATACCATATAAAAAAATCAACTAAAAATGGATTAAAGACTTACATGTAAAACCCAAAACTGTAAAACTATTAGAATACATAGGGAAAACAATTTTTGATGCTGGTCTGTGCTATAATTTTTTGGATATGACCCCAAAAACACAGGTAACAAAAGCAAAAAAATCCAAGTGGGATTGCATCAGACTAAAAAGCTCCCATACAGCAAAGAAAACAATTAGCAGAGTGAAGAGACAACTACAGAATGAAAGAAAATATTTGCTAACCACACATTTGATAAGGGGTTACTAAGCAAACTATATAAGGAACTCAAACAACTCAACAGCAAAAAGAACTAAATAATATGACTAAAAAATGAGCAAAGGACTTGAATAGACATTTCTTCAATTAAGACATATAAATAGACCTCAGCCACATGAAAATGTGCTTATCATCATAATCATCAGGAAAATGCAAATCAAAAAAACAATGAAATATCACATCACATCTATTAGGATGAGTATTATCAAAAAGACAGAAAAGTGTTGATGAAGATGTGGAGAAAAGAGGAACCTTGTAAAATTCCCAGCAGTATGGAAGTTCCTCAAAAAATTAAAAATAGAACTGCCATATTATTCAGCAATCCCACTTCTGAGTGTATATACCTGAAAGAAATAAAATCAGTATCTTGAAGAAATGTCTGCACTCATATGTTCATTGCAGCAATTAGTCACAATAGCCAAGATATGGAAACAACCTAAGTGTCCATTAATGGATGAATGGACAAAGAAAATGTGGTGTATAGATACATGATGGAATATTATTCTGCCCACAAGAGAAGGAAATTCTGCCATTTGCAACACCATGGATGAAGCTGGAGGACATTATGCTAAATGAAATAAGCCAGACATAGCAAGACAAATACTGCTGATCTCACTTATTTGTGGAATCTCAAAAAGTCAAACTCATAAAACACAGAGTAGAATGGTGGTTGCTAGGGGCTGGGAGTGAGGGAAATGGGGAAATGTTGGTCAAGGTGTACAAAGTTTCAGTTATGCAGAATGAATAACTTCTGGAGATCTAACGTATAGCATGATGACTATAGGTAACAATATTGTGTCATATACTTGAAATTTGCTAAGACAGTAGATCTTAAGTGTTCTCATCAAACACACACACACGCACACACACACAAAGTAACTGTGAGGTTATAAATGTGTTAAATAGCTTGATTATGGTTATCATTTTACAATGTGTACATAGATCAAAACATCAAGTTGTGAACATTAAATATATACAATTTTTGTCAATTATATTGCAATGAAGCCAGGAAAAATAAAAACAAAATGAATTTAAATAATTCCATATATTTTATAATGAATAACATGTTGAAAAGGTAAAATTCAACTGATACTAGCTGTTTTTTAAAAACTTCTAAGACTTCAAAATTCAAATACTACTTCTTGACTGCATTTTCTGCAAGGTTGTTCAAAGAAGGAAAAATATGGGGAGGAAGGAAGTATTTAAAACTGTTTTTTTGAAAATTTTATTTAATTTAAAAATTATACTAAAATACTCATACATTTACCATTTTAACCATTTTAAAGGGTATAATTTAGTGACATTTAGTATATTCACAACATCATGCAACCATTACTGCTATCTAGGCCCAAAACATTTTCATCACCCCTTTTCAATTAAGCAGTCATTTCCCATTCCTCTGTCCTCCCAGCCCCTGGCAACCACTAACTACTTTGTCTCCATGGATTTGCCTATTCTGGACATTTTATATAAATTGAATCATATAATATCGGCTCTTTGTGACTTTTTTCACTTAGCATAATGTTTTCAATGTTCATCCATGCTGTAGACTGTTATCAGTGCTTCATTTCTTTTTATGGCTAAGTAATATTCCACTGTATGGATATACCAACTTTTGTTTATCCATTCCTCAGTTGATAGACATTTGTGTTGTTTCCACCTTTTGGCTATTTATGAATAATGCTCCTATGGACATTTGTGTACAAGTTTTGGTTTGAACACCTATTTTCAGATCTTTTGGGTATACACCCAGGAGTGGAACTGCATAAACATAGCAAGTCTATGTTTAACTTGTTTAGTTACCACCCTCTATGGTTTAAATGTTTGTCCCCTCCAAAAATGCATATTAAAATTTAATTGCCATTGAAACAGTATCAAGAGATGGGAACTTTGAGAGGTAATAGGCCATGAGGGCTCCACCCTCATGGGTGGGATTCGTGCCATTATAAAAGGGTGAGTTTGGTCCCCCTCTTGTCCTCTCTCTCTCCTTTTCACCTTCTGCCATGTGAGGACACAGCAAGAAGGCCCTTGTCAGATGCCAGTGTCTTGATATTGGACTTCACAGCCTCCAGAACTGTAAGTCAGTAAATACCTGTTCATCATAAATTACCCACTCTCAGGTATTCTGTTATAGCAGCACAGAACAGACTAAGACACCACCAAATTGTTTTCCACAGTGGCTGCACTAATTGACATTCCCATGATTTGTGTGATTTTCAAGTCCTTTTGAAATTGCTCCACCAAGGTTTCTCCAATGAAGCGTGTGTTTTGGTTTCATTCATTCCAGTCACAGTAATGGGGGTCTCAGGTTATGCAGGGCCTTCTCTGGGGCAGCACAAGTTAATGTGCTGTCATCTTGGATGGGGGCCTCAAGCTCTGATCCCAAGAAGCCTAAGTGGTAATGTGATAGCATAAACTGGGGCAGTGGTAACACAACCAGGCACCATGTGACCAAGGCAGCCTGCAGCCTGCTTGTTTCATAGAAGCTGAGGCCTTCAGTGGACAGGATGAGATGATAGAGGAAGTACCTAACTAAAGAACCAGACAGCACTCAGTGTTTCAAGACAGTCCCTAAATATTATTTCAAGTTCTAAGGGAAGCAAGAGAGTACAGATGTTGTCAGGGACTGAAGTCAGCTTGCAAAATCCTTCTAAGAGCAAACCAGTTTCCATTGACCAGAACCCATAGGGCAATGAGGATGAATGCTGCACAGCTAAAATCTCTAGGACAGCTTGGCTTGGTGAGTTGGGACTGATGCTAACATGAGCCTTTATTTTTCAGAATTCCTGGCCTTTCCCTGCTGCACTTGCTTCCAGCAGGTGCAGAACAAAGAAAACAAATACTCAGACCAGCTTTGTTTATGGTTTGGTGTCTTATTGCCTGCCTCTGCCCTCAAATTGAACATCTTATTTGAGCCCTTAGGGCACTTTGTTTCCCATTGTGTGTTCTTCCTTTTCTTGGCATTGCTCCCTGCCTCAGAAGCCTACCCTTCCATTCTTCCTATCAAAACCTACTAGGGAAGGGGTCCAGTGCCAGCCCTTTACATCTTAGTGAGAAGTTAAATCAGCCAACTCTTGGCATACCTCTAATGTCATTTGCTGGATATGTGATATGGTTTGGCTGTGTCCCCACCCAAATATCATCTTAAATTGTAGCTCCTACAATTCCCACGTGTTGTGGGAGGGACCCAGTGTGAGGTAATTGAATCATGGGGGTGGGTCTTTCCTGAGCTATTCTCATGATAATGAATAAGTCTCATGAGATCTGATGGTTTTATAAAGAGGCATTCCCCTACACAAGTTCTCTTTGCCTGCCGCCATCCATGTAAGACATGACTTGCTGCTCCTTGCCTTCTGCCATGATTGTGAGGCCTCTCCAACCATGTGGAACTGTGAGTCCATTAAACCTTGTTCCTTTATAAATTACCCAGTCTCGGGTATGTCTTTATTAGCAGTGTGAGAACAGACTAATACAATTTGGTTACTTAAGAACATACTGACCCTTCCAGGAATGGAGTCATTGCTATATGTTTTTGAGCATCTATTATGCACTAGTGTATATGGCACATTCTCCTTTAATCCCCACAACAATCCTATGAGGTAGGCACTATCATCTCCATTCACAGATAAGAAGGTTAAGGTCTCATGAGGTTAAGTAAATTAGACTCAGTTCTACACTACATTCTAAACTCTGAGATTCCAGGAAACATAGCTTCCCCATGGCCCTTGGACTTTTGCTTTACACACAATAGAGGTTTGATAAACATCTAGCTTTTTTTTTTTAGAAAGTTAAATATAAATTTGTTTTGGCTCCCTGATCAATATAGAATTAAATGTAAACCTGCCCTGAAAAGGGTGGGAGGTAGGGATGGGGAAAGGGTGCATAGGGAGTTAAAACTCCCTAAAGTCCATCTTGCCAACATGATTGATTTGACATCTAACGATCTTCCACCCAGGAAATAATTTTATCAGAGGTCAAAATTTTCAGAAACTGAGCTTAGAGAACTGGTTGGCATCCAAGTGCTTCAATTCATTGTTTGATCAGTTCTCTAAAGATATGACATAATCACCCCCTCCCCACTTGATGTCTCCCTCCCTTCTTTCCAACACACGTGAATTTAAGATTTGCTATGATCTACCTGTGATACTGTGAGCTGGGATTATGAGAAAAGCCTTGGATTCGGCATGAGGAAGCCCAGATTTGGGTTCTAGGTTTGGGACCTTGGGCGAATGACTTAACTTCTCTGAGACTCCCTTGGAGAATGAAGATAGCAGTACCTTATTTACCACTGTGCTGGGACCCGGTGAGTGAACCAATATAAACATTCAGGTCAGGACAATGCACATATTTACCTCTGATGATTATGATCACCAGGATCCATTGGTGCAAGAGTAGGGTTTAGGGAAGACTCAGCCCTAAACGCTACTCTTGCATAAGCAGAACAAAATGGGTACAAACCATGAGACAGGCAGGGAGTCCTTTTGCATGTGGAGTGAGTACTAATGATTGCAGGGCTTTGCTCTGCAAAGCAATGATGTGTCCTAGCTCAGAGTCCACATCCACAAGACCCCTCGCTCCTCCTGCGGGCCTGTCTTCCAGAGTTCAGGGGGTATACAGCTGCACAACCTCCAGAGGGTCATGGCCACAGGCTCAGAGGCTACTGGGTATCCCTAGCTGTGTATAGTCATGGCCTGTGTCCTCAGAGCCCTTCTGGAAGGCAGGTCAAGCAGCTTCCTCACAGAGGCCTGCCTGTCTTCCAAGCTGCAGGACTGCAGCCGCTATGGGGAGTTCTGCCAGCTGATCACCCACTTGTCTGGTCTAGTGGG
The DNA here is from genome assembly GCF_029289425.2 of Pan paniscus. Lineage (NCBI taxonomy): Eukaryota > Metazoa > Chordata > Mammalia > Primates > Hominidae > Pan > Pan paniscus. Next base: position 21,111,458 of record NC_073272.2, on the reverse strand, counting down.
GCTGAGTCCACACCTACATGTCTTCTATGTTTTGATCCTGGTCCTCGGTGTTGATGACTGTGGGCCATTTGGTGGCCTACTCAACACGCTGGGTCAGCTCTGGGTAAGACAGAAAAGACAGGAAAGGTTCTTTTCTTCAACAGGTACTTATTCAGTGCCCACTACAGACTTCTTCCTCCACTGAAGAAGTTTTTTCCATTTTTCTCCTTTCTTTCTGCTGAGGCCAGGGTTCCCCACCATGCTGCCCATTTCAGCCTGACCTAGGGGAAAATGCCCTGATAAACTCATTGGTACCACGCAGCTGGTGAACTGATGTTATATGCCTGCAACTTCAAGGAATGCCCAGAAAAATGCCATGTTTAAACAAATGAACTACTACCTCGCACAGGTGCCATGCTAGTCATGTTTGTATCCTTCTGATTTTAGTATATGTGAGATGGAATTTCTAGAATGGGTGGTGGGTAGTGGGGAAGATATTTTAGGACAAGGTCTTTTTGAGATTTTTTTTTTTTAAATTTTTGAGACAGGGTCTTGCCCTGTCGCCCAGGCTGGAGTGCAGTAGCACGATCTTGGCTCACTGCAGCCTCGACCTCCTGGGATCAAGTGATCCTCCCACCTCAGCTTCATGAGTAACTGGGACTTACAGGCATGTGCCACCATGCCTGGCTAAAGAAGATCTTCTTGATGTGCTCCCAATTTCACCTTGTAGAAAGCTGTCATCATCTCCTGCTTAGACTATCCCACAGTCTCTCTGCCCCTCCTCATCCATTCTCCACACAGCTGCCAGAACGATTCATTCAAGTTCAATCAGCTCATTCCTCGCCTTTAAAATCCTCCAGTAGTTTTTCTTATCGCACGTAGAATGAAACCCCAGTGCCTTCCTATGTGTACAAAGCCTGGCATTAGCTGGATTCTGCCTCTGATCCCATGTTTTGCTCACTCCAGACCACCCACATTGGCCTTCTTGTTGTTTTTGGGATATATCAAGGTTATTCTCACCTCAGGGCCTTTGCGCTTGCCATTCCCTCTGCTGAGAACACTCTCCAGGTACTCTCATGGCTCACTCTTCCACTCGTGGGTTTGTTTGTTTGTTTGTTTGTTCTGAGACAAGGTCTTGCTCTGTCACCTGGGCTGAAGTGCAGTGGTGCGATCATGGCTCACTGCAACCTCAGCCTCCTGGGCTCAAGCGATCCTCCTGTGAGTAGCTGGGGCTATAGGTGCACGCCCCCATGCTCAGCTAATTTTTGTATTTTTTGTAGAGACGGGGTTTCACCATATCAGCCAGGCTGGTTTCGAATTCCTGCACTCAAGGGATCCTCCTGCCTCGGCCTCCCAAAGTGTTGAAATTACAGGCATGAGCCACCAATTTTGATATTTGCTTAAACAACATCTCCTCAGAGAGGCCTTCCCTGACTATCCTATTAAGACAGCCACCCACCTAGCCACTTCCTATCCTTTCACACCATCAGAGGACTTATCACCCCCTGGAATGACACCGCCTACTTATTTGTTGACCTGTTGTCTGTCTCCTCTGTTGAAACATAATCAGGACATTTCCTGTCACATTTACACTACATTTCTAGCATCTAGCACAGGGCCCCACATATAGGAGGAGCTCAATTAATTTTTGTTGAAATAATAAACCACTGACTTCACCTACATGTAAAACTGGTCTTGGATATACATGGCTTTTGTTCCTCAACCCTACCAGAAATTAGAAATTCACAGCAGCTTCTGAAGAGTATGTAGATTAGCAGATTTTGTGTCAACTTCAGGTGTGGTAGCGAATTCAAGTCTCTTTTTTTTTTTTGGCATAATGTCAGAGCATAATTTTAAGTTTCTCAAACAAAAACACAAGCTACGTCATTATATATGTATCTCTGAGTATCAAACATACACAAAAATGTAAATGTAATAGTTAAAAACTTAGCAGTAAGGATGGAAAGAATGATAATATTCAGGGATTATCTCTGCTTACACTTCAATTGTAAAAGCTAATTATTTGTTAATATTGAAGTTGGTTAAACTTGGTTTCTTGCTTTACATATATTAGTGGTCAAATTCAAATATGCTTTTGAAATAAAAGCTGTACTTATTAATGGACACTAATAACTTATCTAGGTGTAACCATCCCACAATGATGTTTGTAGATTTAAATGTAAACTGAAGGGTAACTCCTACAACTTCCATTATTCTTGTCTACTGTGTTTTGATGATATTAACATTAGTTTCCCATATTCATTTTCTTTGTGAGATTTACTTATTTTGCTATGCAAGGAGATTGCTACTGGGTGTGGTGTCTCATGCCTATAATCTCAGCACTTTGGGAGGTGGAGGCAGGAGGATCACTTGAGCTCAGGAGTTCAAGACAAACCTTGGCAATAGAGCGAGACCCCGTCTCTACAATAAATTTAAGAAATTAGCCAGGCATGGTGGCACGTGCCTGTTGTCCCAGCCATTCAGGAGGCTGAGGTGGGAGGAGCGCTTGAGGCCAGGAGTGTGAGGCTGCAGTGAGCTATGATAGTGCCATTGCACTCCAGCCTGGGTGACAGAGCGAGACCCTGTCTCAAAAAAAAAAAAAAAAAAAAAAAGAAGAAGAAGAAGAAGATGATGATGATTGCTATATTTAAATTAGCTTATAAATCATACCTTGTAAAACTCTCTTAGTAGTCAATCAGAAACTACATTGTCACTGATATTTCTAAGTAGTGGGGATGCTTTGAGAGACACTTCAAATTTAGGTGGGTATATGCAGTATCATTCTGCTGTTCACCAGGATTTCACATTTTTCGTAGTGCTATTAATTTGAGATGGTACCTTTTCCAGAAAGCAGTGTGATTTTGTGTGCTTCTCAGAAAAAAACCCCAATAACACTCCCCTCCCCACCCAAACCAACAAACCAAAAACCTCAGAGGCCAACACAGTTTGTCCACGTGCTAGGGATGCCCACACTCTTCTATGAAGGAATATTCATGACCTCCCATGTGAAGTGAAATGCTTATTATTTGTCAAATATACCTTAATAAAGCTGATTTTAAAAGTTTGCTTTACGTAAGAATATTATATGGAGTTGAAGTGACTGTGAACACCAAAGTGAGGAGAAAACAGATTAGCAAATGATCTTCCTACAGATTCATGCAGAAATCAGAAAAACAATGGGTAAGTGGAAAAGGCATAGAATGGAATGGTGATTGTAGAAGCTGAGTCTATTTCTGGGTAGTTCGGCAATGGAACCCTCTGCAGGGGGTTAGAGAGCTTTGAAAAATTCCATCATGCTTTAAGGCAGCTTGTCTCCACCCCAGAGGACATAGGGGAATTACCAGGGGAGAATTTTCAAGTGACATCTTTCCCTACTCCAAGGGCTTCTGATGTTCCTTGGGATTGCAGTGTGGGCTAGATATCTTCCGTTCGTTCCCCAGATCCATTCTTCGTTCTCCTCCACTCTGCTGTATGCCTGGGAAGGCCGCCCCATATGGATGGCATCATCAGGCTCCCTTGCTCTCCCTCTTCTGGTTGGGTTTGGCCAATAGAAGGTTGCGGCAGGAACGGGAGGGCAAGAGAGAGTGAGGTTGGGCTACTTATTCTCCAGGTCCCCTCCCCGCTAGGTCAACATGGCTTGCTGGGTTTTGTGGTGTACCAACCAGCTCCCACAAGATGGATGCCCCCACAGCTTCTCTTCCAGGTTCTGGTTACTGCTCTTTTCTTTGCCTCTTTCCAAGCTTAGGGGAGTGGGTGGGATGGTCAGGCGGTCTTCAGAATAGCAAGAAAGCCTAAGTCAGGAAGAAGCTGGATGGCAAAGTAAAGCGGAGATGGGGTAGAGGAGCAGTTATTAGAGCAGAGAATGCATGGGATGCCACCATTTTCCTTTTACTTCAGGGCCTATAGAAATCCTGATGAGCCTGGAAGTACTTGGACAGCAAAAGACCAAACTTGCCAATTTGTAAAACCAACTTGGACGTGGCCACTCATTAGACGACTGCATATTAAACTTTAAAAAAGAAAACAGTACACAGGAAACATTACGCTCCTTTTCCCCTCACTGACTGTTTCAACTAATGGGCCTGTAGATTAGTCACTTTGCTAATGAGTAGTTTTACCCTGGCCCTCAGTGAACTAGGCCAGAGAGGGGGCCTGCAAGCTCTTGGAAAACCTCACGAAAAGTCCTGTTCTTGTTGACCCATTAGCAGAGAGGTGAGATGTGCCAGGGGCCAATGTTTATATATCATAACTATATTTGGAAATGTTATTGTTTTCCTAAAAATGTCAAATGAGAAAAGTAAAGGATTTTATTATAATAGAGTCGAAATGGGACATTCTGGGACTTAATGTGTTCTTATTTTTCATCAGACTCTAAGATTTTCACAGTCCAGAAAAGCAAGCAAGGCAAAGACTGAGTCACTGGGTCCTGTACATCAGTGTGTCTCAACCAGGGGGCTGTTGCGTCCCCGAGGGGATGCTTGGCAATGTCTGAAGACATTTTTGGTTGTCACAACTGGAATGAAAATTCTGCTGGCATCTAGTGGGTACAGATCAGGGGTGCTGCTAAACATCCCATAATGCATAGGACCCCGAACACTACTCTCTAACAAAGAATTCTCCGGCCCAAATGTCAATGGTGCTGAGGGTGAGAAGCCCTTTTCTGCATGAAATTACAGCTCCATTAGTGAAGAAATTGTAAATAATATTTACAACTTTGCAATTTAAAAACCACACTCCAATTAAGTTAGGTACCCCTAGTTTACCAATATAACTACAGATCACTATTATTGCCTTAGAGTTTGTGTTGTTTTGAAAATGGCAAGTTTATTGCAGGGCATAATCGATATTTTTAAAAATAGACACCAGGCTATTTGGTCGGATGGAATAAAATAATTTTGGAGCACATGAAGTCTTTTTAAAAAATTGCCTCAGACTCTAATCAAAAACATTTTTCCCTTCAGGTTGTGTTTCTAACTAAAGAAATGCCCAGACTAAAAGGAAGTGGTCTTAGGTTCAGAGTACAGACAAAGGCAAGTGTGGTGTAATCAGCATTTGACCGACCCATTAGCAACTGCAAAGAAGAGATGAGAGTCTTAATGCTATTTGGGAAGGATTTTACCAGACACAAAGGTATCAAATGTCCTGTCTCCTTTTTGCCCAAAATAGTTCTGAGTTGAACATGAGGTCCTCAAGGTGTCTTTGAGTAAAGAGGAAAAAATCTGCTCTGGGAATTGACTACTGTACCCCCCTCCCTCCCCACACAACCCAGCTATCGAGGCTTGCTGGTGAAGGAGAGGCCAAGAATATATTACTTATCATGTTGGTCACTAAGGGATGTGGTGTGCTTGTAAAAATCCCTTTTGTTGAACTGTACTCTGTGCTGGAGAAGCAAGTTCAGGAGGAATCAAGGAGCTATCATTAAAGAACCTAAAAACCTTTTATGGCAGAGAAAAATCAGCCTGGTATTAAAATTAATGAAGATGCTGGAAAAGAATACATGAAATCTCTGGAAGGATGAAAATAGAGAAACTATTTTAAGGTCAGTCTCCAAGAAGATGGGGAAAACAAATGTGGCCAGGTAGAAGGAATCGCCAATGTTTCCAAATTAATTATCCAAAGGGAGGGCTACATTTCTTGGAAAAACTGATCCTATGCAAATGTGCAGCTCCAAATCCTGTTCTTCTGAGTCTATTAGAAGAATCTGCTCAAGGGTTCACCAGTTCAGGAGTCTGAAGGAATTCTGGAGTTTGGTGGAATTTCCACCCCTCTCTAAAGGAACGTTCCTAGAAGCAGAAACCGGTCGGCTCAGGCTGACAATGCTGGAATGATGAAGAGCTCAGGCCCAAGCTGCAGGCATCTAACCAGGTTGTGCACGTAATGGATAAATAATGGATGAAACTTGCTGCCAAAATTGTGCAACGTGGCTTTTGTGGACCATCCAAGCCCAGCTCCCTGCCAGGTGAAGGCATCAGGGAGTGTATGGCTGTCACCGCTGACCCCCATTATCCCGCCTGCCAGAAGTGGGTTCTCCCACTGACACTTCAACAATGTCCTCATATCTGAGCCAAGGAGGTCCCGTGAAAACATAGTGGTGAGTTGGGGTCAGCATAGTCCAGTAAAGCCAATAATAATAATACTGGACAATAAGTAACAAAAGATGCTAAGAATCTTTGTTATGAAATCTACTTTTCAAGGATAAACCAATCAATGGTTTGTATTTATTCTAATCAATGAGATAACAAAAGGTGATGATTAAAATAGCAGAAAGTATTAAAATAGCATTTGGCGTTTTGGGTTTTGTTTTGTTTTGTTTTGTTTTGAGATGGAGTCTCGCTCTGTTGCCCAGGCTGGAGTGCAGTGGTGCGATTACAGCTCACTGCAACCTCAAACTCCTGGGCTCAAGGGATCCTCCCACCTCAGCCTCCCAAGTAGCTGGGACTACAAGCATCTACCACCATGCCCAGCTATTTTTTTCATTTTTTGTAGAGATGGGGGTCTCACTATGTTGCCCAGACTGGTCTTGAACTCCTGGGGTCAAGCAATCCTCCCACCTCTGCCTCCCAAAGTGTTGGGATTACAGGTGTGAGCCACCACATCTGGCCTAAAATGGTACTTGAAAGCAAGAAAGAAAATCAAGAAGAAAAAAGAATTTAATATGGTAAGAAACACTTCCAACAAGAATTAGCAAGAAAGTAAAAATGGTCATGTCCCAAGAGAATAAAGCTAATAACAATTATATCTAACATGTATTTGTCCCTATGTGCCAGAGACTGCTAGGTGCTTTTATTAACATTACTGTATTAACGTTATTGTATTAACATTATTGTATTGAATTTTCCTCACAGCTCTATGAAGAAGGTGCCATTACCTCCATTTTATAAACGAGAATCTGAAATGCAAAAATGTTAAGTAACACGCCTGAGTTCCCATTGCTACAAAGCAGCAGAGCTGGGATTTGAATCCACATCTGTCTGATTCCAAAGTCCAAGCTATTAAACACTATATTCTACTGGCATGAACTTGCTGGCTCTGTGGTGGAACAGGATGCCCCAGGGGAACAGTGGAAGTTTTGTCACTTGGGTTTTTAGACTGAACAAAATATTAGTATGTATGTCAAAGGAAGTTGTCTCTAATGGCTCAGGGGTGGGTGAAAATAATATCTGGAACTTCCATTTCTGAATGTTAAGGACTCCTAACCAATAGCACTAGCCACGTTAGTGTAGCCCAATGCATTATTCACAGTTCTCTCACGTACTTTCTCATCTGATCCTTGCTGAAATCTCGGGAGGTAGACAGGCAGGCCACAGATTACCACGCCCCTTCTCAAAGATGGAATGGACAGTCTCATCAGAAATGAAGCGCTGCCAACTTACTTATCATCAAAAATATGTGGGAGGAGGGGGAAATGTGATTCCAAAAAAGTTGCTTATTTCAACGCTGGGCAGTTCATAGGAGTTTATGATTTATTTCCATAACAGGGTGATTGCTTCCTTTTCAACAAGGCTTGACTCACACGGAGGAATGTATTCCATTACATGTCTGCTGGCTTCAGGCTTTATGTAGAACCCGTGGGTTGCCATGACGACTGGGACTAACAAAATAGAAACCATAAACTCTTTCAACACTGGTCCCTAACTCGCTTCTAACAGTACACCTCAGAACTGTGGAAACTGATGGTGTTTCTGAGGTAGTTTATACTGATATTCTCACCCATTCAGGGTGTGCTTCCTTCTAGTTTGAAAATAACCTCAAAACATCTGCTTTGGGTTCAAGGGAAACTTGGACATAAGGCTTTTTGTCTCTGTCACTAAAGAGAGCAGTGTCTTCAGCCATGTTAATCTAGTCTTTAAAAAGTTACATTTCTCATACCAAATAAAATTTAGCTCTCTTGAGGCAAATAAAAAGGTAATATATCAAACTTTAGTAGTAGCCTCATATAGCACAACCCCCCTTCAGCATTTATTGCTTAAGTACCTAACTCTTATCCAAAGATATTTATTCATGATACCAAAGGGATATAGGATACTTGAATTTTGAGAAACAAAATAACTTCTAAGATACGATAAAGCCTCAGTGGTTGTAGCTGTATGGGAAGTTGGAGTAAAGAGAGGTGGGGAAGTTTAATTTGAAATTATTTGTCTAAATCGTGGTGAACCTGTTTTTCTTGGCTCAACATCTATTCCCCAAGTCTTCTGATAGCAATCTCCCTTTGGGTAACCACACTCTACCCCACCCTCAATCATGTAAATCAGGTGGAATTGACCCCACTCCAGTTCCAGGGGTAAGCATGTGAAAAAATCCTGGGCAATCAGAATATGGCACCCCAGTGCATATGGAGACTGGCTCAAGGAGGGGCCCAAACCAGGCCAATCCGAGCCAGTAAGACTCAATTTTGTGATTTTTGTTGGCACCGTTGAGATGGAGTGATGTTCTGCTGGGGCTGCTGAACAGCTGTAGGAAAGCCTAGAGCCACTGGCAGCCATCTTGCTACCATGAGGAGACAATCTGCCTAAGAATGGAGTCTACTTGCAGGGAAAACAGAAGACAGATGGAAAGGACAAGACCGATATCTGATGACATTGTTTGAGACCCTAGATACAGCCTTGCCTGAAATCTGTCTCTAGAATTTTTAGTCATTTGACCCAATAAATTCCTTCTCTTCTTAACTTTAAATGAATTGGATTTATGTGCAACCAAAAGAGTCCTGATTAATAGAGAAATGTATCTATATTATTTTAAATACACTCAATAATTAAATCTAACTTGAAAAGTAGAAGAGATCTTCAGGGATCCTGTTTTGATGAGTAGATAATTACCGCATCTATTAAGTCTATTAATTCCCTTGTAATCAAGCCCTTGGGGGAAGTTGATTCGGTTCAATATTTTAGAGATCTCCCCTTAAAATCTTATTTATCATTTTAATTTGTCTTCCTGAGAAACAGCTTGCTCAGAAAGGATAAATTTTGGCTCCCTCTTTAACTAAAACACATCAATAGAATTTTATTGTAGAAGGTTCATGGGGTCTCTCCCCGCCTGATGAATAACTGTACATGCTGTTGTCCCGATCATGACAATCCTGAACTCCAAAAGAAAAACTGAAAACATGCTATTTTTTAGTATGTAGCTTCAAGCTATTATTATAATGGTTAAACTTTTGCTCCATAAGTCATTGCATAGGTTTTTTAAAAATTATAAAACATTTGGAGGCCCAGCCAAAACAGACCTTCATGACGTTGTGATTATCTGGTTTTTCTTTAAATATCTCCAGGAAATTTACCTTTTTTCCTATTCATTACTGTCTTATGGGGCGAATATATTTACTTTAGTAAATTCTCTGGAGTATTAATAAAATGCTAAATGTTACATTATGACAGGGATTCTCAACCCTGGCTGCTGATGAAAATCACCTGGGGAGCTTTTCAAAAATACTAATAGCACAGCTCCACCCTAGCCCAATTCAATCACAATTTTTTGGAGTGGGGTCCTGGCATTGGTGCTTTTTAAAAGCTCCCCAGGTGATTTTAATGTTCAGCCAGAGCTGGGAATAACTTGTATTTTTGGAAATACTGACTAGAAGCTATGGTTTGATTCAGTGAGGAATCATTTAATAAGTAATCCTTTAAAAACACTTTTAATTTCTCCGTATAGAATTTTTTTCAAAAAATTATATATATGTTGTGTGTATGTGTGTACATGTATGTGTGTGTGTGTGTGTGTATAAATAATTTGGCCAACATATATATATAAAACAAATTACCTGTATTTGACCAGCTCACATGCTCTTGGGTACACTGAGGCACCTATCACCAAACCTCACCCTTCAAAGTAACATGTAAGAGGCTGCTCATCTGCCATGTGTTGGAAAAGGATTCTTTCTTTCTTCAAGGTAAATTATCTCCATTATTATCATTGAATATTGTCTGTTTGAAATCTTTACATAGTTCTACAATTGTTTCTTTGTTAACGTTCCTCAACTTGAGTGCTTAACTTACTGTTTTCCCAACTCTGGTTAGTGTTTATACTTAGCTAAGACTTATGATTTCTATTTTAGATGCTATTACTTTCTTCTCAGTTCCAAATAGTACACAAAACCTAAAAAGACCAAGAGAAACTTGTAGAGCAAGAAAAAGAGTAAGATCTTGAAATAAAGATGGCAGGATGAAGCCAATCATAGAATTTCTTTCCCTTAATACAAACAAAAAGGAATGTTTAAAAAAATAGCAAAAGTTTAACAACAGCAACCATAGAAGAAAAGGGGTACAACCTTGTGCCAAAAAATAAAAAATAAAAATAAAGAAATGGTGGCCAGAGGAAGAAATGGATAATTCAGGCTCTTACTCTGGGCTCAATGCTGTGTTGGAGCGGTTTCATACTGGGGTTTGTCGGAGCCCAAAGTCCAATTTACAGAGATCTTTTGAGCCAGTTCATAAACACAGCAATTTTACAAATTAAATTATATAAATTTATAATTAGTAAGTTATATTTAAAGCAAAGGTAGTAAATTCTCAAAAATCATCACTTCCTAATTGTTTTATTTCATCTTGGTTTTGTCTATGCTCCTGAGGCCATTTACATTTAGTCTATCTGTGTGGTAGGAATACTATATAATAATGATGTGTGTGCCAGTCCCACATTTAGTAGTGTCACGTTGGCAGCTTGAACCTGGCGATGGTGGGAGTATTTATACTATGAAAATTGGCATACCTTATACATTAGGGATTTTTATTTTTGAGAGCCAGTTGTTAAACATTTACCTCCACACCACTGCTCTTAACCTCATCCTTACCTCTACCTACAGTCACCTGAAGTCATACTGGAGGAGAAAAAGGTGAGTCAACAAAAACTCAAACTCTTACCAGTAACTCTCAATTTGGAGAAAAGAGAATTGACAAGGAAAGTACAAACTCTTGCTGGGCACAGTGGCTCATGCCTGTAATCCCAGCACTTTGGGAGGCCAAGGCGGAAGGATCACCTGAGGTCAGGAGTTCAACACCAGCCTGGCCAACATGGTAAAACCCCATCTCTACTAAAAACACAAAAATTACCTGGGCGTGGTGATGCATGCCTGTAGTCCCAGCTATTTGGGAGGCTGAGGCAGGAGAATCACTTGAACCCGGGAAGCAGAGGTTGCAGTGAGCCCAGATTGCACCACTGCACTGCAGCCTGGGCAACATAGCAAGACTGTCTCAAAAAAATAAAAAATAATAAAAAAAAGAAAGTAACAATCTCTAGGAAAAAACAAGGAAAAGCCTTGAGTATTTTATTCGACACAGAAAAATTAAATCGTCTGATTGTGCCATTTACTATGGATTCATTTAAAATTTGAAGCATAAATTTCAAGCCTAAAGATGCAACACATTAGGAATAGGATATGTCCCCAAGTATGAGGTCTGAACTCCTAGCATAGGACACGGAAGAAATTCTGTAGAGTCCATGTCCACTGGGGACACACAATTCCAGTTGAACTCTCTGCCTCCACCCACATGATCATATTGTCAGGGTGGAGAACGGTGTACAGAACACCTGATTTAGACCTCATATTGGAGCTTTAAGAGAAAAATAAATAAACTTTAGGTAAATTGGAAGGGGGTCAAGAATTGACCCACATCATGTCAGGAAAAACAGATCTGGACAGCTGCCAACACTGAGAATGAGAAAATAAAAGTAAGACAAAGAAACAAGATGAAATGCTGAAACAACAGGTGTGGCTAAAAAGGGAGATGTCAGAGATAAGGAAACATACTGAGGACCAGAACAATACTATTAGAGGTTGAATGAATCAATTAGAAACAGCAAGGAGAATGGATACAAAGTATAATATCAAATTATTGACAGAGAAAAAGTTTGAGATTATGCAGCTGGAACAGAGGAAAAAGACAAATGTTAACATTTTAGAATATTAGTAATGCAATAGAATTGGGTAACATCTCAATGAGGGGATTAGAATTAATATCACAAATGAGGGTCAGATAGACATCAGATGGCTGTGAGACCCTGAGAAAGACACAACAACATGTATATAGTATTCTGGGTATTCTGGCTGGGAATATAAAACTGGAATCTAAGGAACATTCTATTTAAAAAAGCCAACGATCTGTACTTTTTTAAAATGTCAATGTCATAAAAGACAAACGCCAATGAACTGATTCATATGAAGGGGTTTAAAGAACATGACAACTTAATGCAATACATGAACTTACAGAAGATCCTGCATTACAAGGGAATATGCTATAAAGAACATTATTGAGTCAATTGACAAAATTGGAATATGCATGATAAAGTACTGCAAATATCACATTTACTGAAATTGATAACTGCTGTGGATCTAAAGGAAACCCCTCCATTCGAGGAAAAAGATACAGAACTATTAAGCAATCGAGTTTCAATCAAGCATCCAAGCACAAAGAAGGCAACCACAAAAGAGGGATAGAGGCAGACGGGTTTAATTCTTCGCCATAGCCATGTCTAGCCCAAAAGGAATGGGGCAGTAGCTTTAAGAGTTCTCAGCAAAAAAAAAGTGTGGTCTGTGCATTTTATATTCAGCCAAGTTATCCTTTAAATATGACAATTTAATTGATTCATTTAAAATAAAACCTCCATATAAAGAGTAACATTGAACAGTAAGATTTCAACCCAGATGTGATTAATTAGATGAAATAGAAGCAATAGGCTGGGCACGGTGGCTCACACCTGTAATCCCAGCACTTTGGGAGGCCGAGGTAAGTGGATCACCTGAGGTCAGCAGTTTGAGACCAGCCTGGCCAACATGGCAAAACCCCATCTCTACTAAAAATACAAAAATTAGCTGGATGTGGTGGTGCACGCCTATAGTCTCAGCTACTTGGGAGGCCGAGGCACAAGAATTGCTTGAACCTGGGAGGTGGAGCTTGCAGTGAGCCAAGAGCATGCCACTGCACTCTGGCCTGGGTGACAGAGCTAGACTCCATCTCAAAAAGAAAAAAAAAAAAAAAAAAAAAAGAAAGAAAGAGAACTGATAGTTCAGATTCCAGGTTGTGATACCTTTAACAACAAGGTTGTAGGGTACAAGATCAATATACAAAAATCAATTTTATTCCTATCTACTTGTAATGAACAATCCAAAGATAAAATTAGAAAATAATTTCATTTATAAACAGCATAAAAAAATAAAATGCTTAGGAATAAATTTAACAAAAGGAGTATGAAACACGTACTCTGAAAACTACCAAACATTGTTGAAGAAATTAAAGAAGGACTAAATAAATGGAAAGACATCTCATGTTCATAGGCCAGAAGAATTAATATCATTAAGATGGCAATAGTTCTCAAACTGATCTACAGATTTCATGTAATCCCTATCCAAACCCCAGCTAGCTTCTTTGCAGAAATAGACAAACTGACCCTAAAATTGACATGGAAATTCAAGAGACCCAGAGTAGCTCAAACAACCTTGAAAAAGAAGAACAAAGTTGGAGGACTTAAATATCCCAATTTCAAAACTTACTACAAAGCTACAACAATCAAGACAGTGTGGTACTTGTATAAGGTTGGACATATAGCTCAATGGAATAAAATTGTGAGTCCAGAAATAAATCACATTTACAGTTAATTGATTTTTGACAAAGGTAACAAAATAATTCAATTGGGGGAAGAGTTTTTTCAGTAAATAGTACTGGACAACTGGATACTCACATGAAAAGAATGAAGTTAGAACTCTTCTTCACATTACGTACAAAAATTCACTCAAATAGATCAAAAATAAAAACTCACAGAAGAAAAATAGGCCTAAGTCTTTATGACTTCAGATTAGGCATGATTTCATAGATATGACACCGAAGGTATAGGCAACAAAAGAGAAAGTAGATAAATTTGATTCCATCAAAATCAAAGAGTTTTGTGCCCGAAAGGACAGTATCAAAACAGTGAAAAGACAACCCACAGAGGGACAGAAAAGTTTTGTAAATCAGATGTCTGATAAGGAATTCATATCTAGGATGTATAAAGAACTCAACAATGAAAACAACTAAATTAAAAAATAGGAAAGGGCTCTGAATAGACTGCTCTGCAAAGAAGGTGTACAAATGACCAATAAGCACATGAAAAGATACTCAACATCATTCATTACCAAGGAAATGCAAATCAAAACCACTACATGGGCCGGGTGCAGTAGCTCACGCCTATAATCCCAGCACTTTGGGAGGCCGAGGTAGGTGGATTTCCTGAGGTCAGGAGTTTGAAACCAGCCTGGCCAACGTGGTGAAACCCTGTCTCTACTAAAAATACAAAATTTAGCTGGGCGTGGTGGTGCATGCCTGTAGTCCCAGCTACTCAGGAGGCTGAGGCAGAATTGCTTGAACCTGAAAGGCGGAGGTTGCAGTGAGCCAAGATCGCACCACTGCATTCCAGCCTGGGTGACAGAGCAAGACTCCATTTCAAAACAACAACAACAACAACAACAAATACCCCACAAAAAACCACAATGCGATACTACTTCATATCCCACTAGGATAGCTATAATTACAATGTCAGACTATAACAAGTGTTGGTGAAGATGTAGAGAAATTAGAACCCTTATATCCTTCTGGTAGGAATATAAAATGATGCAGCTGCTTTGGAAATCAGTTTGGCAGTTCCTCAAAAGGTTACACATAGAATTACCATATGACCCAGAAGTTCTACTCTTATGTATATGCCATGAACAATGAAAACACATGTCCATACAAAAATTTGCACATCAATGTACAAATAGCAGCAGCATTATTCATAATACCTGAAAGATAGAAACAATTCAAGTGACCATCAACCGATAAAGTGTTTATCTATGGAATGGAGTATTATTTGGCAATAAAATGAAATGAAGTGCTGGTATGTGCTACAGTCTTGATACATTACGCTAAGTGAAGAAGCCAGTCACAAAATACCACATACTATATGATTCCATTTATAAAATGTCCCAAATAGGCAAATCTACAGAGACAGAAAGTAGACTGATTGCCTAGGACTGGGAGAAAATGGAGGAGTGCCTGTCTAATGGGTACAGGATTTCCTTTTGGGGTGATTAAAGGATTCTAAAATTGTATTAGTCTGTTCTCATGCTGCTATGAAGAACTGCCTGAGACTGGGTAATTTATAAAGAAACAAAGTTTATCTGACTCACAGTTCCACCAGGCTGGGGAGGCCTCAGGAAACTTATAACTATGGCAGAAGGGAAAGCAAACAGGTCCTTTTTCACATGGCAGCAGGAAGGAGAAGTATGAGTGCCAGCAGGGGTAATGCCAGTCGCTTATGAAACCATCAAATCTCGTGAGAACTCACTCACTATCATGAGAACAGCATGAGGGGAAACTGCCCCCATGATTCAGTTGCCTCCCACTGGGTCCCTTCCACGACACATGGAGATTATGGGATTACGATTCAAGATGAGATTTGGGTGGGGACACAAAGCCAAACCATACCAAAAATTACTGGTGGTGATGGCTGCATAACTGTGAATATGCCAAAAATCATTGAACTGTCCACTTTAAGTGGGTGAATTATATGGCATGTGAATTATATCTCAAAGAAACTGTTATTTAAAAAGTGTTTGAACAGGGCCAGGCACGATGGCTCACGCCTGTAATCCCAGCACTTTGGGAGGCTGAGGCGGGTGGATCACGAGATCAGGAGATCGAGACCATCATGGCCAACATGGTGAAACCCCGTCTCTACTAAAAATACAAAAATTAGCTGGGCATGGTGGCATGCGCCTGTAGTCCCAGCTACTCTGGAGGCTGAGGCAGGAGAATCGCTTGAACCCGGGAGGCAGAGGTTGCAGTGAGCCAAGATCATGCCACTGCACTCCAGCCTGG
Source organism: Pan paniscus (assembly GCF_029289425.2). NCBI lineage: Eukaryota > Metazoa > Chordata > Mammalia > Primates > Hominidae > Pan > Pan paniscus. The sequence goes on along the minus strand of NC_073272.2, from coordinate 21,095,652 downwards.
CGACAGAGCAAGACTCCATCTCAAAAAAAAAAAAAAAAAAGTGTTTGAACAAGGGAGAAGAAATCAGATGGAATTTAACTAACTAGCATAAGAAAAAACCTTTTGAGCTATTTCAATATTGAACAGATTCAGAATAACCCACTTTAGCTCAAATGGAGATGAGGAATGGCAACTCATGCATGCAGTCATTTGGTAGGCAAGACACTTAATTACTGAGTTACAATGTGCCAGGCACTGGGCTGGGTGCTGAGGAGAGTGAACAAGACAGGCATGATCACTAAACTCATAATATTATACTTAGAGTGTTCATGAAAGACAGAAATTAAAAAACCAATTACACAATTGAATAAATGTCCTAGAAGAAAAAAAAATTCAAATAGTAGGAAAAGGTATAAAGGATGATCCTAATATAATCTGGGAAGGCTTCTCTGAGGAAGTAACTTTTGAGTTGAACTTTTTAGGATTATTAAGAACAAAGTAGGTGAAGACTGTGCGTGAGGTAGAGTGGGTTCCAGATAGAGGGAACTGGACCTCCTCTGCCAGGGAACCAGAGGACAGTGAGAAGTAGGGGGCAGCATGGTGGATACTGGAGGGGCTGGCAGACCCTGCAAGGTCTTGTAAGCCATACTAGGAATTTGCTCTTTATTGCAAAAGCCATGGGAAACTGTTGACAGATTTTAAGGAGAGTTTTCAATTGACATCTCCAGTGTGCTTTGCTGTTAAATTCCCCACTGAGTAATACAAAAATGAAACTATCAGACTATGCCAGTAGAGATGATGTGCCTCCCCTACTTCTTACCAAATCTCCCAGTGCATGGTTCTTATATTTTGGTCCCTGGGAAACAGTTTATGCAATTCCCAGATGGAAAAGGGAGGGGAGAATGTACATAAGAACCCTCAGGAAATGAAGCTGGGCCACATAAGCTTTAGTGAGCTCAGCCCCCCCAGTAACACAATGATCCCTAACAACGCACTGGTTGTCTTTAAGCTCAGATGTATGTTTGGGAATGAGATCACTCCCCGGGACTCTGGGGTCTTGTTATTTACAGCTGCAATGCTAAAATTGGCATGATGGGCACTTCTTAAAATATGGGTGGAGTAGCCCTTGGCCTCTGTCATATATTGCCTGGGCTATGGTCTGGTATCCTCAATTGAATACAGGTGAAAACAGATGGAAAATAAATTATCTTACAATTCTCAGTGTGTTCTCATTGACTTATCATCTGTTGGAAAATTTGTTCTGAGAATAGCATCAAGGAACTGATCTATATAGTGGGTAATGGCCAACGGAGGCCTCTGAGAGATGGCTTCTCTGTTGGCCAAAAATTGCTTTGCCAAAGTTTTCGAGGCCATGGGGCTGCCTTGACAACACTAAGTAAAACAAGACACTGAAGTTCTTTAAATTTACCATAAGTCACAAGTTACAGCTGCTCTTAAATCTGAATCTTTGGAATATGTGTTCTCTGGTTGATTTAACATTTTTTTCTTGGCCGGATATGATGGTAAGATGTCTTCTGTGCTGTTAATGGCAACTTAAAAACTTCTTTTTTCTTCTCCCTACTCTTGACCTTCCATTCTTTTTTCTTCTTGTTTTACTATGACCCTCTTTGTTTCTTGATCTCTGCCTTTGAGTGACCTGCTAGAATTCTGAGCTGTTATACACCATGGTTCCAGCTAGGTAAGGCTAATTTATCATGATCAACCACCAGAAAATATGTTTTATTAAAAATAATTCAATTCTACTATGTGCAAAGTATGCACCCTCACCTCAATGCTGCATTTGACTCTGCAGGTAATCTACTTACTCCTTTGACTTCTCTGACACCCATTTCTTCTGCTTCCCTTCTGTCCTGTTTACTGTGATTGACACCTCGACATTCATTCAAACCCAAATATGATTAGTCTAAGTCAATCGTGATGGTTCTATCCCACATGACAATGAACAATTGTTTTAAGAACTTCTGCAGTCACTTCCCCTCCAGCCTGGGGAGGAAGCCGACACTATTCTGGACAAGTTTCACAGAAGTAAATTTGAAACCCTCATGTACTACGCCTGGAGCCCATGCTAGTGAACTTCTTGTATGTGACATAGTCAGTTTCCTTATTGTTTAAGCTGATGTGAGCTAGGACGTTCTGTTACTTGCATCTAAATGTACACTTACTGATGTTCCTTTTTAGTTCTTTGGCCTCCATTTCTCAGACTCCTATGTTAGTCTTGCCTCTTTCCATCTTAGGTTTTGTACTTTATCTTCTCTTCTTGTTCTTCAATCTCCGTGAGTGAACTCATCCATTCCTCTTGCATAAGTACAGTTTACATGTTGATGATTTCTAAATCTAATGTCCAGCTTAACCTCTTTTTCAAGTTCTATATTTATAGGGGTCAATGATGGAGTCAGACTATACTTCACAATCATCTGTAGAACTTTAAAAATATATAGGTGTACACGCCCCATCCCTGGGATTTCTGGTCCAATTTATGCAGAGCAAGGCCTAAGCATTTGCATGTTTTAAAAACTCCACAGGTAATTTCTGACACAGAAGCAGGGTTAAGAATCATATCCTGGGAATATCTCTTCCTGGATATCCCATAATCTTTTCAGCTTCAGTTCTCTCAGTTCCCCAAACTTGCTCTTCTTCTTGTAGACAAAGATGAGTAAGACATAGCATCCATCTTCAAGGGCCTCACAATCCAGTTGGACAGGCTGGAAATAGGTTGTGGGGAAGTAGATAGTACATCATTTCTATAGGATCCCCAGAGCTCATCTGTCTGTGGGTATAGGCAGAAGCCAGAACAGTCAGTGCCTATACTTCACTAACTCTTCTCCGCTCTTGCTGATTTGGAACCTGTAGCCTAGAGCTATCCAATAGAACTTTCTGGATGTTGGAAATGTTCTATATCTGTGCTATCCAATAAGGAATATGCAAAAAATGTACTAGACTCTTTTGAGCATAGCCTCTTTTGTGCCACAAGTCTCTTTTGAGCATTTGAAATGTGGCCGGTACTACTAAGGAATGGAATTGTTACTTTTAGTTAATTAATTTAAATAGCCACATGTGCTAGTGGCTATTATAGTAGATCGTGCAGCTAGCTCTTGCAAACCCTACTTGGTTATATCTGGGAATATTTATGAACTTAAATACAGGATTTAAGTTAACTACCATTTCTATCATATACTACTGTTCCACAGACAATCCCTTTGTGATTTTGACCATGGTCCACAGGAAGGGATATATTTTACATAATGACCCAGTACATTTATACATGTATACTCACACATGCACACATACTTGCGTATACATATATGCCTACTTCCATAAAACACTACTTGTGAGGCACTCTGATTTTTTAATCCTATTCTAGTCTATGAAAAACTGCTGGTCATGAGCCACCAATTTATTTTCATGACCCACTAACTAATGCATCAAGCCCCACAATTTGGTAAGTACTACCCTAGGAATCTATCTCGTCCCACTGGGTGCTTGTCTTTCTACTTATGGCATCGAAGTCTTGGCTGGGTGTCACTGCTGCTTGGCCAGGGGCAATTCCAGGCTCATTGGGGTCCCTGTAGTACCAGAGATGTGGTCTGCAGTGGACAAAGGGGGAGGATGCCCATCTCTCCTTTATGTCTCAGTCTGTTAGAGGGCTCCCAAAGCATGCAGCCAATATCTTAATTTCTTAAAGGTTCTTAGTGAAACAGCTCTTTCGGCTTTCATTCATAGCCCTCCAGCTCACACTCCAGCTGTGAGTTTGCATTGGAGGTTTAGAGGTATGAAAATCTCAGTGGCAGACATCCTGCTGTCCTCAGAATCGCTTCTCATCCTTCAGCTTGTGGATTGCCTCTCCTGCCTGATGACTAAGGTTTCCCACTGGGCTCAGTGTGTCTGGGATCAAGTTCTCTCTCTGGAGGCTCCTCAGCCCACATGTAGCAGCCATCTGGTGGGCCCGACTTCCGCTTTTCCTGACTTACAGAAATTTCCTAGACTCGAGGAACTTGATAGGTGTTATAAAAGAAGTGTGCTATGGGACCATGGTTCAGTTTGTTGTATGTAGAACTGAGGGAGCCTCAAAAAGGGATAGAGAGGAGAAAAGACAAGAATCGGGTAACAGTTTAAGTTAGTCTCAAAGGATCAGTGGAAGCTTGCAGGAAGACAGGAGGGACTGTCTGTGACCTTTCCACCTTCCCCAAGTCGAGTCAGTAGCTTTTCTGTTTCCACCACGTTTTGTTCATACCTCCATTACAACTTCTCACACTTTGTTTCCGTCTAGACTTTGAGATTCTCAGGTACAAAGATCATTCGTTTTTCATCTTTGTATCCTTAGAAACTAACATGAGGCCTTTTGTATTGTAGACAGAAGTAGCCACTGAGTGAATAGACAATGACGCTTGAGGCTTTCGCCCTGAGCCCCAGGGCACTGGTATATTAAGGTGGAGCTCATCTGCCTACCTCTCAACATGATGTGTCAAAGGAAGTAATGTTGTAGACCCCGAAGTGGAAATATTAGATAGTATTGTTATTTTTCAAGATCCATCAGGCCAAGGGTGACGGTGAGTTTCTGCTAAATCTGCTAAGCATGTCAGTAAGAATACATCCAGGTGCCTGGACGGATTGATGGCAAACAAAACAGGTAAAGTTCCTGCATCCGTGGAGCTTTCTGTCTAGTCAGGGATGACAGGCAACCAACGAAGCAGTGACAAGGAGGTGTGACTGGAGACGTACAGGTGGCTGTAAGAGAACAGAAACCAGCCTAGGGAAATTAGGGGGCTTCATGGTGGAGAAAGATGAGGAGTGACCCCGTGTCAAAGATGACCTGGGCAAAGAAGGAAGGAAAGAGTATTCTGGGAGAGGGAATAGCAGATATGAAGGCCAGAAGGCATGGTGCAGTAAAGGAACTGAAGAAAATTCTGCAGAGAGCATTGCATGTGCGTAGGAAAGTAGCAAGAGGTGAGGCTGGAGAGAGCAGCACAGGCCAGATGTTAAATGACAAGCCCACCATGGAAAGAAGCGTGCCGTCCAACCTAATGCTAATGGAAAGCCAAGGAAGGGTTTTAGGAAAGACTATAACCTGATAAGATTTGTGCTCTAGGATAGAAAACAGATTGTAGGAGGTTCAAGACCAGACACTGCTGCAGGATCCAAGTGAGGTGTGACAGTGGCTGGGAGGCACCAGGGTTCATCTAGCTGGTGGAATACGCTGGACCATGCAGGGGCCTCATGAGTGCATTAAGTACCTGGGAGGAAGAAAGGGAAAGAACAATATGGGGCCTGTGGGCTCTAACAGGGGATGCAGGGCACTGACGGCAAACCTGCTTTATCATCCGTGCTAGCTCTAGATGAGTGTAAAAGCTGAAGTGGATTCCCAAGAGGGGAATTGCTGGTAATTGCTTTCAGAGGCTCCAGGCCAACCCCAGGTCCTCTTCTAAGTGCCCTAGAAAGATGGATAGATTTGTCCTTCTGAAGACTTCCAGGGTAGGTTTGGGATCATCAACAGCAATCTCAGAACCATCCCAGGATTTCTGCTCAAACACTGGATCTTTGCCTCTAGCTATAAAATAGACCAAATCCATGGCGGGATGTGGCAACCAACCACGTCTTTTGAACTCAGGAAGTTCAGCAGCCAGGCTCATGGCCTGTATTGGTATATTACATCCTGTTCCCAACCCAGACCCAAATCCTAATGTGTAGGGAAAAAAAAAAAGATGCATTTCAGGCCTAAATTGGTCTTTGAGATTGTCTAGTATGGTCTCCTGAACGAACTTTCATGAAAATCAGACTACAAACCTAAAGCAGTTCTTTGATCAACTTCCTTTCTGTTTCATTTCCTGGATTTCCATGGAAATCTGTGATGAAAGAATGATTGCTGTTCTGCTTCCTGCAAGTGTTCACATTCTCACCTCTTAGTAACATTTACTGGGAATACTATAAGCAAGGAAACCCAGGAGTAAGAGGTGCAGACAGAGTTGATGATATTTAGAGGGACTGAATCTGAAGGTGCTTCTGGGGTCTGCTGGAGACCCTCATTTATACAGCTCGCCCCATGCACAGAGCATCTGAAGAACATCATGGCCATGGGAAACTGAGGTCCTGTGGGCTGTTGGAAGGCCGAACACAGGTTGAAGCAGTGTGGAAGAGAAGTTTTGGCCCCGAGACTGACTCTGGCAGAGCACACTGCAGAGACCATTTTTGTGCTTTTGCTTCACTTCACTTTTCAAAGATTGTTTGAGCTCATCTTGGACATTTGGAAGCAGCTAAATCTAGCAAGGAACAGGATCATTGGCTTCTTCCTCTAACAGTATTTGTGTCTGCAGCTGCACTGCCTTCTGAGCACAGGTGTGCAGAGCGTGATTAAGTGACCCCAGAAATCTGACCGCCTGGGTGTGGTGTTCATTTTTCCACCCTGATGCAATTATCTCAGGGTGTGGGGACGCTCTGTCTCACTCCCTTTTTTTCTCCCCTGCCACCAAACTCTGGATTTCAGTTAATTGTGAAAAATAACAAAGAAGTGTTATTTTTTATGCTGTTTTGCTGCTTATGCTGTTGTTGTTGATTTGCTTCTTGAACAGCTTCCTCTGATCCCTTTTAAAAGTCGGCCGAAAAAGCAGGAAGCCAGGCAGGACAAACTTTTGAAAAAGTCTTTCAGCACCTTCGTGGATCCAAATTTTAGTGTGATTTGGCAGGCAATGCGGGGTAACATGTTCCAGTGTTTTAACTTGCACAGAATTGCCAGATTAGCTATTGTTTCACTTGTCCAATTAATGAAATGTGGAAAAAAAAAAGGGTGGTAACTGTTAAGCCTGCTGCAATGTCTAGACACGAGGGTGGGGGTGGGGAGGTGGACTACCAAGGGAGGAGACACAGAATTTCCTTGCCTTTTGGTTTTCTCATACTCAGTATTTCTGCCGTGGCACAACACCACGCGGGCCAAGATATTGATAGGTGAGAGATAATGTTTTGGTTAAAGTGAAAAATAAAGTTTCAGGCTATATGCAGGAGACATTTCTCATGTAAGCGTGTTAAAAGAAAAGCTGCAATCACTTAGCCTGCAGGGTAAACACACATGTGCATAAATATACTCTACGACCATGCCAATCCATCCAGAAGGGAGATACTCAGGGGAACTTGGTTTTTGGAGAGAAGATTTGGGGTTCAGGAGAGCTTGTAAATGTCACGCAGGCACTTTGTGACCTTGTGTTTGGGTCACAGGCAGGGTGGGTATTGTGACATGCAGGGTTATAAGATAAATATGCCAACTGACTCATAGAATTGGGAGGACAGGCAATATAGGGGATTGTGAATTAATTAATTTTTTTTTTTTTAGATGGAATCTTGCTCTGTTGCCAGGCTGGAATGCAGTGGTGCGATCTGGGCTTACTGCAACCTCCGCCCCCCAGGTTCAAGCGATTCTCCTACCTCGGCCTCCCAAGTAGCTGGGACTACAGGCACGTGCCACCACACCCAGCTAATTTTTGTATTTTTTAGTAGAGACGGGGTTTCACCATGTTGACCAGGATGGTCTTGATCTCTTGACCTCGTGATCTGCCTGCCTCGGCCTCCCAAAGTGCTGGGATTACAGGCGTGAGCCACCGCACCCGGCCATGAAGTAATTTTTATTCTTAGTGCCTTGGTGTCTCCACTGCCCAGCAAACTTCCTTCAAAGCCCATGATGGGCAGAAAAAACCCGAGAGAGAATTAGACAAACATCTAAGGGTTTGGGGTGAGATCCCCATAGGCAAAAATCAAAACAAAACCACTTATGTTTAAGTACAGATATAAATTATTACAACACTGTACATAATGGTTATTATGTACACAGATGCAATTACATGTACTCTACCTCATTTGCGTAAGTTTAAATTAAAATTTAAATGACTGAATAGACTTTTTTTTTTTTTTGAGACAGGGTCTCGCACTGTCACCCAGGCTGGAGTGCAGTGGCGCCATGTTGGCTCACTGCAACCTCTGCAATCTCCGCCTCCCAGGTTCAAGTGATTTTCATGCCTCAGCCTCCTGAGTGGCTAGGATTACAGGTGCGTGCCAACCTGCCTGGCTAATTTTCATATTTTTAGTAGAGACGGGGTTTCACCACGTTGTCCAGGCCGCTCTCGAACTCCTGACCTCAAGTGATCTGCCCACTTCAGCCCCCCAAAGTGCTGGGATTACAGGCGTGAGCCACCATGCCCAGCCTGAATAGGCTGACGTTTATGCATGTTGGGCAAAGGCTTTCCCTTTGCTTTTATTCAAAACCAGGTGGGCATCTCCCTCCCTCAGTCTCTCAACCCCCCAGGACCCTCCTTACAGACCCACATTAAAGGCAAGTACGCAAGCCTCGATTCTCACGGAACAGGCCCCAGCAGCATGGAACAGACAGCAGAACTTGACCTTTCCCCAACCCTGCCGTAGCCACAGTAGCTCCTATCCTCAGCGTCACTTCACTCCCTTAGGTGAAGGAACTGTTATTCAGAGAAGGAAATCCACGTGTAGAATGGCTCTGAGGAAATGGGACACATGAGAGGAAGTTTTCATTGGCGTCCAGGAGGAAGAAGCCTGGGATAGGTGCTACTGCCTAGGATGGCAGATGTCACAAAGAATAACCTTGGGCAGTGGGGGAAGTAGAGGCAAGAGTAACCTAGAAGCCTGGAATAGAGGAAGGAGGTGTGGGAATCAAAGGGCCCTGGGGGGAAAAAAAGAAATGGAGCCACCGTATTTCAGAGATAGGAAGAAAACCTTGGAGAATATTTTAGTCCAATCCTTTCATATTCCAGATGAGGAAACCAAAGCTCAGAGAGGTTAACTGCTTTGTTCAAAGTCATGAGGCATGTGATAACAGACCTAGAATTAGAATTGAGATGTCCTGTCTCAAGCCTAGTAGACTTCCTACTGTGATGAAATATTAAATGCATTAAAACCACAACACTAATATTGAGTTAATTTGTAATTCAAAGGAACTGTTGTTTCTCAACCAACTAAATGCCCTATTGTTCCTCATTAAGAAATCAGATAATTCTGAATCTGGACCATTCCATATTTCTCTAATGGAGTTTTATTGTAATCACACCAGATACTATGAGCAGATAATGAATGTACTAAATTTTAAATCATTTCATTACACACTAATTTGTTTTACAGAATCAGATTCATGCTTCTTCTTTTTTTTTTTAAGCACAAAATCACAAAGTGATTTTGCTAGACAAACTTCAAAAGACTGGGAAAGATTTTGTTTCTAGTATTTCCAGCTAAGACTTGAAAAGCCTAGAGGCTGGAAACTGTATAGAAGAGTCAGCTGGTTCTGTCAAGGCTTCCAATGTAGTTTTGGCACCTGTCACAACTTAAGCCTTGTTTGGACCTCATGGAATATCATGGATTTTTTTTATTGCTAGCAAATCACTCAGGCACTATGTATTAGTCCATTCTCATGCTGCTATAAAGAATACCTGAGACTGGGTAACTTATAAAGAAAAAGAGGTTTAATTGACTCACAGTTCTGAATGACTGACGAGGCCTCAGGAAACTTATAATCATGGCAGAAGGCTAAGAGGAAGCAAGGCACATCTTACAGGGCAGCAGAAGAGCGAGAGGGTGCAGGAAAAACTGCCACTTTTAAAATCATGAGATCTTGTGAGAATTCCCTCACTATCCTAAGAACATCATGGGGGAATCTGCCCCATGATCCAATCACCTCCCACCAGGTCCCTCCCTTGACACATGGGGATTACAATTTGAGATGAGATTTGGGTGGGGACACAGAGCCAAACCATATCACACTATAGAAGCAACATCCTCTTTTGTGCTGGGCTCGCAAATTGGTTAGACTTGCCTCATTTTTTCAGAATGGCCAAAGTCCTTTCCAAATCCAAAACTTTGGTAGTGATTCTACCCTACTATGATTTATCTTCATCTTTAAAGAGCTATACTCTATGGTTTTTAAACTACTAATTTGGAAGGTGCTAACTGCTTAGAAAACAGGGCTTAAGACACTTTATTTCCTCTCTTAAAACTTGTTTTTGTTTTGTTTTGGGGTTTTATTTTTTTGAGACAGAGTCTCACTCTGTCACCCAGGCTGGAGTGCGGTGGCATAATCTTGGCTCACTGCAACCTCTGCCTCCCCGGTTCAAGCGATTCTTCTGCCTCAGCAACCCAAGTAGCTGGGATTACAGGCATGCATCACCATGCCCAGCTAATTTTTGTATTTCTAGTAAGACGGGCTTTCACCACGTTGGCCAGGCTGGGGTCTCGAACTCCCGACCTCAGGTGATCCACCCACCTCAGCCTCCCAAAGTGCTGCGATTACAGGTGTGAGCTACCGCACCCGGCCCCTCTCTTAAAACTTCTTATAAATAACTAGGACTTGCACGGCAGAAAATGTCAACAATCAAAATTTTAATTTCTAAAATCTCTAATTTTTTCCTGCTTTCTATTCAATCTCATTTTCCCTCTTTCAGAGATTCCTATTTTCTAGCACTGACATGCATTAATTATTTTCAAAACTGTGTGTGTATATCTTTTCTGTCATTTCAACAGCTTTGAGGGTAGAAGGGAAAGCTGGCATGTGGGTTCAGTCTGCTTTCTTGGTCTAATCATTGTAAATCACGTATAAAATCATTTTTTTGAATGATAATCTTGAGGAGTCCAGAAAACTGAACTCAGTTGATCTGATACAGGCCATGCTAAAGTCTGTGTTCTTTAGTTACAGGACCAAAAGACCCATTCTGGGTCCTTGATTCTCTACAAGGTATACCCAATGACAGCTATTTCCAGTCAAGACTCTCTTCCAAGGATGATTGTTCATGGCCTCCACTAGAAATCTTTATAGAAATATTCTTGTGGGGCAGCGAATGACCAGCTCTGTCTTGCCATCCATTCTGTGGTGAACATGAGAAGACAATGTGACTGGAAACAAGAATAGCCATGTGGAGCAAGGTCTAGTTCATGGTGATCCTAACAATCACATGTGGTCCAGGGTTACACCAGGATTCTGGATTACATAACCTAAATCTTCTTTAATAACCACACAGGAGCTAATTTTGTATCTAAAAACAGTGGGATTTTTGGATGAAATATATTGTTGCGTGAATATGCTCTTTTTCATTTTTCTCCTCAGCGCCCCCACCTCTGAATGGTGGGGCATTTAACTGACAGTAAGGAGACAAGTCCTTAACTTGTCTTAACCTCTTGGTGACAGGGAAGATACTGCTAGATACCTATACTCAATGCCCATTTTCTCTTTGATGACACAGACTTCTGTTCTGGAAGGCAGCGTGCCTAGCTAAAAATACCCTTCCAGATTCCCTTGCAGGGAAGTAAGGCCAGGTGACACATTGTAGCTGATGGGACCTGAACAGATGTCAACAAGGGGCTTCTGGGAATGTGACTGATATTCTGATATGGCTGCTACCCCCACCTCCCTGTCTTGTTGATGCTTTCTTGCTGGAATGCAGACATAAGGCTGGTGATGGAGTCACCATCACATATTCACTGGGTAACAAGCACAGTATGGAAAACCATACTCTAAGGATGGTGGAGTTCAAAGTGGAAGGATCCTAGGACATTGCTTGCAGATCAGATTGCCAACCTCTGAATTCCACCGATGTGAGAAATATACCCCTATTTGGACATATCACCACAGTTAGGCCATATGCAGCTAAACACAATCTTAAATGATGTTATTCAGTCAATTCACCTACAAACTTTGAAATTTACTACCTATTCCCTAAACTATATCCTAAAGGTACTGATGAAAATTACGTAAATTCACTTTAACAAGTCTGGAACATATCTTGTCAATAATATGTGGCATTAAAATATTTTAACAATTCCCAAATGGCAATACATGTTTAAGAAAATTTGCCAGCCTTTAGGCAAAGCAGCAAGTTGTGATGTGGTTGTGATTGTCTATGCCATGTATAGAAATGATCTGACCATTTAAACATTATGTTGGTGGTATTTGCATTTGTAATATCAGACATGGTTGAATTTTAACTTAAATTTGGTTTCATGATTGTCACTGAAAATTTTTAAAAGATGACATGATGCAGTTTTAAAATGAAAAATGTCTATACAAGAAAATTGCCTGACATGTTACATATAATAGAATTAAAAGAGGTAGAGATTGAGAAATTTCCTGGACCAGATCATAGAATTTTCCAAGCAAGGAAATGTTAGTGGAATTGACTCATCAATCATAAATGTTACTAAGATGCTAATATCTATCAGTAAATAAGCTTTCTACTGATATCTAAGAGAAATTACTTAACTTCTGGCGATGTATCATTCAATTAAAGAATAATGAAACTTCAAGTTTAACTAAATAGGAAATGCAGACACAACTCTGTATCCTTTGATACACTTCACAATTGCAAAGGTTTAGTGAGCAGTCTCAACTTTAATGGGGTATAAAAAGGAAACAATTTTCCTAGTAACTTTTATCAATCAATGACTGTTGATTCCCCATTTGCCACAAGGTATCAAGGGCTCTTAATGGTATTTCAGTGTTATCCAAGAACCTTCCAGTGACTTTTTGGTTATTAGAGTTGTGTCATTTTATTTTCACAGACTTGGTCCTGTTCACCTGAGTGTGAAGTCATTTGTCTCTTCTCCATCCCCAAACACCAACAGACTTATGGTTCCATTGGTAAACATTTTTGTGTATATATATTTTTTCCTTTGAGAATTTAAGTGTTTTATTAGCTGGGCATGGTAGCACATGCCTGTAATCCCAGCTACTCAGGAGGCTGAGGCACAAGAATCACTTGAACCCAGGTGGCAGAGGTTACAATGAGCTGAGATAGTGCCACTGCACTCTAGCCTGGGAGACAGAGCGAGACTCTGTCTCAAAAAAAAAAAAAATTTAACTTTTTGAATTAATATTATATCTACTTGTTTCAAACATTTAAATATATTATATAAAATATGTAATTTAATATGTTATAAATATATAATCTAGGGGGAGGAGCCAAGATGGCCGAATAGGAACAGCTCCGGTCTACAGCTCCCAGCGTGAGCGACGCAGAAGACGGGTGATTTCTGCATTTCCATCTGAGTTACCGGGTTCATCTCACTAGGGAGTGCCAGACAGTGGGCGCAGGCCAGTGGGTGCGCGTACCGTGCGCGAGCCGAAGCAGGGCGAGGCATTGCCTCACCTGGGAAGCGCAAGGGGTCAGGGAGTTCCCTTTCCGAGTCAAAGAAAGGGGTGACGGACGCACCTGGAAAACTCGGGTCACTCCCACCCGAATATTGCGCGTTTCAGACCGGCTTAAAAAACGGCGCACCACGAGACTATATCCCACACCTGGCTCAGAGGGTCCTACGCCCTCGGAATCTCGCTGATTGCTAGCACAGCAGTCTGAGATCAAACTGCAAGGCGGCAGCGAGGCTGGGGGAGGGGCGCCCGCCATTGCCCAGGCTTGCTTAGGTAAACAAAACAGCCAGGAAGCTCGAACTGGGTGGAGCCCACCACAGCTCAAGGAGGCCTGCCTGCCTCTGTAGGCTCCACCTCTGGGGGCAGGGCACAGACAAACAAAAAGACAGCAGTAACCTCTGCAGACTTAAATGTCCCTGTCTGACAGCTTTGAAGAGAGCAGTGGTTCTCCCAGCACGCAGCTGGAGATCTGAGAACGGGCAGACTGCCTCCTCAAGTGGGTCCCTAACCCCTGACCCCCGAGCAGCCTAACTGGGAGGCACCCCCCAGCAGGGGCACACTGACACCTCACACGGCAGGGTATTCCAACAGACCTGCAGCTGAGGGTCCTGTCTGTTAGAAGGAAAACTAACAAACAGAAAGGACATCCACACCGAAAACCCATCTGTACATCACCATCATCAAAGACCAAAAGTAGATAAAACCACAAAGATGGGGAGAAAACAGAACAGAAAAACAGGAAACTCTAAAAAGCAGAGCGCCTCTCCTCCTCCAAAGGAACGCAGTTCCTCACCAGCAACGGAGCAAAGCTGGATGGAGAATGATTTTGATGAGCTGAGAGAAGAAGGCTTCAGACGATCAAATTACTCTGAGCTACGGGAGGACATTCAAACCAAAGGCAAAGAAGTTGAAAACTTTGAAAAAAATTTAGAAGAATGTATAACTAGAATAACCAATACAGAGAAGTGCTTAAAGGAGCTGATGGAGCTGAAAACCAAGGCTCGAGAACTACGTGAAGAATGCAGAAGCCTCAGGAGCCGATGCGATCAACTGGAAGAAAGGGTATCAGCAATGGAAGATGAAATGAATGAAACGAAGCGAGAAGGGAAGTCTAGAGAAAAAAGAATAAAAAGAAATGAGCAAAGCCTCCAAGAAATATGGGACTATGTGAAAAGACCAAATCTACGTCTGATTGGTGTACCTGAAAGTGATGCGGAGAATGAAACCAAGATGGAAAACACTCTGCAGGATATTATCCAGGAGAACTTCCCCAATCTAGCAAGGCAGGCCAACGTTCAGATTCAGGAAATACAGAGAACACCACAAAGATACTCCTCGAGAAGAGCAACTCCAAGACACATAATTGTCAGATTCACCAAAGTTGAAATGAAGGAAAAAATGTTAAGGGCAGCCAGACAGAAAGGTCGGGTTACCCTCAAAGGGAAGCCCATCAGACTAACAGCGGATCTCTCGGCAGAAACCCTACAAGCCAGAAGAGAGTGGGGGCCAATATTCAACATTCTTAAAGCAAAGAATTTTCAACCCAGAATTTCATATCCAGCCAAACTAAGCTTCATAAGTGAAGGAGAAATAAAATACTTTACAGACAAGCAAATGCTGACCGATTTTGTCACCACCAGGCCTGCCCTAAAAGAGCTCCTGAAGGAAGCGCTAAATATGGAAAGGAACAACCGGTACCAGCCGCTGCAAAATCATGCCAAAATGTAAAGACCATCAAGACTAGGAAGAAACTGCATCAACTAATGAGCAAAATCACCAGCTAACATCATAATGACAGGATCAAATTCACACATAACAATATTAACTTTAAATGTAAATGGACTAAATTCTCCAATTAAAAGACACAGACTGGCAAGGTGGATAAAGAGTCAAGACCCATCAGTGTGCTGTATTCAGGAAACCCATCTCACGTGCAGAGACACACATAGGCTCAAAATAAAAGGATGGAGGAAGATCTACCAAGCAAATGGAAAACAAAAAAAGGCAGGGGTTGCAATCCTAGTCTCTGATAAAACAGACTTTAAACCAACAAAGATCAAAAGAGACAAAGAAGGCCATTACATAATGGTAAAGGGATCAATTCAACAAGAGGAGCTAACTATCCTAAATATTTATGCACCCAATACAGGAGCACCCAGATTCATAAAGCAAGTCCTGAGTGACCTACAAAGAGACTTAGACTCCCACACATTAATAATGGGAGACTTTAACACCCCACTGTCAACATTAGACAGATCAACGAGACAGAAAGTCAACAAGGATACCCAGGAATTGAACTCAGCTCTGCACCAAGCGGACCTAATAGACATCTACAGAACTCTCCACCCCAAATCAACAGAATATACATTTTTTTCAGCACCACACCACACCTATTCCAAAATTGACCACATAGGTGGAAGTAAAGCTCTCCTCAGCAAATGTAAAAGAACAGAAATTATAACAAACTATCTCTCAGACCACAGTGCAATCAAACTAGAACTCAGGATTAAGAATCTCACTCAAAGCCGCTCAACTACATGGAAACTGAACAACCTGCTCCTGAATGACTACTGGGTACATAACGAAATGAAGGCAGAAATAAAGATGTTCTTTGAAACCAACGAGAACAAAGACACAACATACCAGAATCTCTGGGACGCATTCAAAACAGTGTGCAGAGGGAAATTTATAGCACTAAATGCCCACAAGAGAAAGCAGGAAAGATCCAAAATTGACACCCTAACATCACAATTAAAAGAACTAGAAAAGCAAGAGCAAACACATTCAAAAGCTAGCAGAAGGCAAGAAATAACTAAAATCAGAGCAGAACTGAAGGAAATAGAGACACAAAAAACCCTTCAAAAAATTAATGAATCCAGGAGCTGGTTTTTTGAAAGGATCAACAAAATTGATAGACCGCTAGCAAGACTAATAAAGAAAAAAAGAGAGAAGAATCAAATAGACGCAATAAAAAATGATAAAGGGGATATCACCACCGATCCCACAGAAATACAAACTACCATCAGAGAATACTACAAACACCTCTACGCAAATAAACTAGAAAATCTAGAAGAAATGGATACATTCCTCGACACATACACTCTCCCAAGACTAAACCAGGAAGAAGTTGAATCTCTGAATAGACCAATAACAGGAGCTGAAATTGTGGCAATAATCAATAGTTTACCAACCAAAAAGAGTCCAGGACCAGATGGATTCACAGCCGAATTCTACCAGAGGTACAAGGAGGAACTGGTACCATTCCTTCTGAAACTATTCCAATCAATAGAAAAAGAGGGAATCCTCCCTAACTCATTTTATGAGGCCAGCATCATTCTGATACCAAAGCCTGGCAGAGACACAACCAAAAAAGAGAATTTTAGACCAATATCCTTGATGAACATTGATGCAAAAATCCTCAATAAAATACTGGCAAACCGAATCCAGCAGCACATCAAAAAGCTTATCCACCATGATCAAGTGGGCTTCATCCCTAGGATGCAAGGCTGGTTCAACATACGCAAATCAATAAATGTAATCCAGCATATAAACAGAGCCAAAGACAAAAACCACATGATTATCTCAATAGATGCAGAAAAAGCCTTTGACAAAATTCAACAACCCTTCATGCTAAAAACTCTCAATAAATTAGGTATTGATGGGACATATTTCAAAATAATAAGAGCTATCTATGACAAACCCACAGCCAATATCATACTGAATGGGCAAAAACTGGAAGCATTCCCTTTGAAAACTGGCACAAGACAGGGATGCCCTCTCTCACCGCTCCTATTCAACATAGTGTTGGAAGTTCTGGCCAGGGCAATCAGGCAGGAGAAGGAAATAAAGGGTATTCAATTAGGAAAAGAGGAAGTCAAATTGTCCCTGTTTGCAGACGACATGATTGTTTATCTAGAAAACCCCATCGTCTCAGCCCAAAATCTCCTTAAGCTGATAAGCAACTTCAGCAAAGTCTCAGGATACAAAATCAATGTACAAAAATCACAAGCATTCTTATACACCAACAACAGACAAACAGAGAGCCAAATCATGAGTGAACTCCCATTCACAATTGCTTCAAAGAGAATAAAATACCTAGGAATCCAACTTACAAGGGATGTGAAGCACCTCTTCAAGGAGAACTACAAACCACTGCTCAAGGAAATAAAAGAGGATACAAACAAATGGAAGAACATTCCTTGCTCATGGGTAGGAAGAATCAATATCGTGAAAATGGCCATACTGCCCAAGGTAATTTACAGATTCAATGCCATCCCCATCAAGCTACCAATGACTTTCTTCACAGAATTGGAAAAAACTACTTCAAAGTTCATATGGAACCAAAAGAGAGCCCGCATCGCCAAGTCAATCCTAAGCCAAAAGAACAAAGCTGGAGGCATCACACTACCTGACTTCAAACTATACTACAAGGCTACAGTAACCAAAACAGCATGGTACTGGTACCAAAACAGAAATATAGATCAATGGAACAGAACAGAGCCCTCAGAAATAACGCCACTTACCTACAACTATCTGATCTTTGACAAACCTGAGAAAAACAAGCAATGGGGAAAGGATTCCCTATTTAATAAATGGTGCTGGGAAAACTGGCTAGCCATATGTAGAAAGCTGAAACTGGATCCCTTCCTTACACCTTATACAAAAATCAATTCAAGATGGATTAAAGATTTAAACGTTAGACCTAAAACCATAAAAACCCTAGAAGAAAACCTAGGCATTACCATTCAGGACATAGGCGTGGGCAAGGACTTCATGTCCAAAACACCAAAAGCAATGGCAACAAAAGCCAAAATTGACAAATGGGATCTAATTAAACTAAAGAGCTTCTGCACAGCAAAAGAAACTACCATCAGAGTGAATAGGCAACCTACAACATGGGAGAAAATTTTTGCAACCTACTCATCTGACAAAGGGCTAATATCCAGAATCTACAGTGAACTCAAACAAATTTACAAGAAAAAAACAAACAACCCCATCAAAAAGTGGGCGAAGGACATGAACAGGCACTTCTCAAAAGAAGACATTTATGCAGCCAAAAAACACATGAAAAAATGCTCATCATCACTGGCCATCAGAGAAATGCAAATCAAAACCACTATGAGATATCATCTCACACCAGTTAGAATGGCAATCATTAAAAAGTCAGGAAACAACAGGTGCTGGAGAAGATGTGGAGAAATAGGAACACTTTTACACTGTTGGTGGGACTGTAAACTAGTTCAACCATTGTGGAAGTCAGTGTGGCGATTCCTCAGGGATCTAGAACTAGAAATACCATTTGACCCAGCCATCCCATTACTGGGTATATACCCAAATGACTATAAATCATGCTGCTATAAAGACACATGCACACGTATGTTTATTGCGGCATTATTCACAATAGCAAAGACTTGGAACCAACCCAAATGTCCAACAATGATAGACTGGATTAAGAAAATGTGGCACATATACACCATGGAATACTATGCAGCCATAAAAAATGATGAGTTCATATCCTTTGTAGGGACATGGATGAAATTGGAAACCATCATTCTCAGTAAACTATCGCAAGAACAAAAAACCAAACACCGCATATTCTCACTCATAGGTGGGAATTGAACAATGAGATCACATGGACACAGGAAGGGGAATATCATACTCTGGGGAATGTGGTGGGGAGGGGGGAGGGGGGAGGGATAGCATTGGGAGATATACCTAATGCTAGATGATGAGTTAGTGGGTGCAGCGCACCAGCATGGCACATGTATACATATGTAACTAACCTGCACAATGTGCACATGTACCCTAAAACTTAAAGTATAAAAAAAAATATATATATATATAATCTATCATATAATATATAATTTTATATAGAATATACATAATTATATATAGTTTTATATTTATATATAAAATTATATAATTTACATATTTTGTATGTATATATTATATATGTGTATTATATATAAAGGTTATATAGCAGAAGTCTCCTTCCCACTTCCATCTCTCACTTATTTTCCACTCCCCGCCCTCCTATAGTTATCATCTTTCACTGTTATGTATATCCCTCCAGAGTTGTTACACACGTACAAACAAAGGTAGCCTCTATATACAATGTTCTGCATCTTTCCCTTTGTTTGATAATGCATCCTAGAGAGTTTTACATGTCAGTACATACAGACCCTCCTCATTGCCTTGCTCTAGCTGCATGGATTCCCTCATACAGCTGTACCATAATTTATGTAACCAGTTCTCGATTGATGGGCATTTGAGTGGTTTTTCATTTACTTGCTGTTACAAATAATGCTTGAATAATACTGTACATAAATCATTTTAGACATAAGGAGGTATACTTTACATGAAATTCCCAAAAATTGGTTTACTGGATGAAATGGTAATATACATCTGTAATTTAATAGATATTGCCAAATTACCCTCCACAGGGATCATGCAGATTTAATATATGAGGATGTCTGTTTCCCACAGCCTCACTAACAAGGCGTGCTATGGATTTTTGCCAATCTTATAAGCAAAAAGTGGTATCTGAATATAATTTTAATTTGCACCTATTTTTTACAAGTGAGGCTGAGCATCTTGTCTCATATTTAAGAACCATCTGCCATTCCTTTTTTCTTGGTATCTTTTTATATACTTAGCACATCTTACTATTGTAGGGGGGTTTTTTCCTTTGAAATTCTGAAATAACTTGGCAAAAAGTACACAAAAAAATAGGAGGCATAATGAAACATTATAAAGTGGACACCTGTCTAAATATCATTTGGGTTAAAAAAAAAAAGGGACAAAAGGACAGTCTAAGCATCCAAGTCCTCCTTACTATTTCCTTTCCTTTGCCCTAAAAGGAACCTGGCTTTTATTATAAACACTTTCTCACTTTCATATAATTTCATCATCTATGTGGTAATTTAGTTTGACATTCTCTAAAAGGAAACATATTATACATATTCTTTTGTGAGAATGCAAAATATTGCTTTGTGCCATTCATCGGGTTGTTCATGTAGCTCTAGTTCATTCATTTCTATTGCTGTGCAGTATTCCACTGTAAGAATACACCACTTTAATGTATCATTTTATTGTTGATGGAAATTTGGGTTGTTTCCAAACTGGGGCTATCAGAAACAATGCTGCTATTCTTTTACTTGTGTCTTGGTACATAAGTGGGCAAGTTTCTGAATGGTTTGTTTATAATCTGGAGAAAATATAAATTTCCAGCTTTAGAAGACAATGACAAACTGTACTTTTCTAAGTGCCACAGTTCTGGCAATTTAGACTCCTACCCTTGGTTATGAGGGTTCTCCTTATTCTTTATCTTTGTGAACATGATATTGTCAGACAGTCATTTTTGCCAATCTTGCAGGTACATAGTATTTCATTTTGGCTTTAATTTGTATTTCTCTGATAACCCATGAAATTGAGGATCTTTCATGTATTGGGTATTTGTATTTTACCTTGTGAAATGCTACAGGTCTTTTGCCCATTTTTGAAGAATTGTCTTTTTCTTATTAAAAAATCTTTATGAAGGCAATTCTTCATGAAGAACATGATATATATATATATATATATATGCACACACACACACATATATATATAGTCCTTCAAAGTTTTGCTTTCATAGATATTGTATATTAATATTTCTTGAGAATTTCATTCCTAGGTAATGGAGAATTTTTGTTACTTTTGTAAGCGTGGTCATTTCTTTTCATTTTTCTTTGGACATATGGCTGTTTATTAAATTTTTACCATGCTGCTTTACTAAATTCTGTATTGGTAATCATTTTTCCATTGATTCTTTTGATAGTTTACTTCTTCCCAATTTTTATACTTCTGTTTTCTTTCCCCATCTAATTGTGCTCAGTAGTACCTCAAATACAGTGACAAATAATGGTTTTCTTTGTCTTGATCTTGACTTTAATGAGAAAGGCTCTAGCGTTTTTCCATTTAAGTAATATGCTGGCTTTTGGCCAAAGATAGCTATGTGTGTGGGTGCACATCTTAAAGAGTCTATATCTTCCTATTTTTTATGTGTATTTTTTTCTATCAAAAATAGTGGCAAAAAAATAGTGGCTAATTTCTACCAAATACTTTTTCAGTATCTAGAGAGAGGATCACTTCGTCTTCCACCAGATCTATTAGTATGACAAAAAATATTTTAAAAATTTACTAATATTGAATTTTTCTTAATCCTGAGTAAACTGTACTTAGTCATTAATTTGATCAATATGCTGCTACATTGTTTGCTCATATTTTATTCAGAATTTTTGCCTCAAAATACGTAACTGAGATTAGACTGTGATACTGTATGTATGTATTTGCAATATTTATCAGATTTTAGTCCAACTTTATATATAAACATTTGAAAAATTTTTTCTATAGTCTACAGCAATTTGAATAGCATTAGAATTATCAGATTTCTTTTCAAAAAGAGTTGGGATCTAGGGAGCCAAGATGGCCAAACAGGAACAGCTCCAGTCTACAGCTCCCAGCATGAGCGATGCAGAAGATGAATGATTTCTGCATTTCCAACTGAGGTACCGGATTCATCTCACTGGGGAGTGTCGGACAGTGGGTGCAGGACAGTGGGTGCAGCACACCGAGTGTGAGCTGAAGCAGGGTGAGGCATCGCCTCACCTGGGAAGTGCAAGGGGTCAGGGAATTCCCTTTCCTAGTCAAGGAAAGGGGTGACAGACCGCACCTGGAAAATCGGGTCACTCCCACCCTAATACTACACTTTTCCAATGGTCTTAGCAAACGGCACACCAGGATATTGTATCCTGTGCCTGGCTCGGAGGGTCCTACGTCCACGGAGCCTCGCTCATTGCTAGCACAGCAGTCTGAGATCAAACTGCAAGGCAGCAGTGAGGCTGGGGGAGGGGAACCTGCCACTGCCGAGGCGTGAGTAGGTAAACAAAGTGGCTGGGAAGCTCGAACTGGGTGGAGCCCACTGCAGCTCAAGGAGGCCTGCCTGCCTCTCTAGACTCCACCTCTGGGGGCAGGGCACAGCCAAACAAAAGACAGCAGAATCCTCTGCAGACTTAAATGTCCCTATCTGACAGCTTTGAAGAGAGTAGTGGTTCTCCCAGCATGCAGCTGGAGATCTGAGAACGAACAGACTGCCTCCTCAGGTGGGTCCCTGACCCCCGAGTAGCCTAACTGGGAGGCACCCCCCAGTAGGGGCAGACTGACACCTCACACGGCTGGGTACTCCTCTGAGACAAAACTTCCAGAGGAACGATCAGGCAGCAACATTTGCGGTTCACCAATATCCACTGTTTTGCAGCCTCCGCTGCTGATACCCAGGCAAACAGGGTCTGGAGTGGACCTCCAGCAAACTCCAACAGACCTGCAGCTGAGGGTCCTGACTGTTAGAAGGAAAACTAACAAACAGAAAGGACATCCACACCAAAACCCCATCGGTATGTCACCATCATCAGAGACCAAAGGTAGATAAAACCACAAAGATGGGGAAAAACAGAGCAGAAAAACTGAAAATTCTAAAAATCAGAGTGCCTCTCCTCCTCCAAAAGAACGCAGCTCCTCACCAGCAATGGAACAAAGCTGGATGGAGAATGACTTTGACGAGTTGAGAGA
This sequence comes from Pan paniscus, assembly GCF_029289425.2. Lineage (NCBI taxonomy): Eukaryota > Metazoa > Chordata > Mammalia > Primates > Hominidae > Pan > Pan paniscus. The sequence goes on along the minus strand of NC_073272.2, from coordinate 21,072,911 downwards.
AGAAGGCTTCAGACGATCAAACTACTCCGAGCTAAAGGAGGAAGTTCAAACCCACGGCAAAGAAGTTAAAAACCTTGAAAAAAGATTAGACGAATGGCTAACTAGAATAACCAATGCAGAGAAGTCCTTAAAGGACCTGATGGAGCTGAAAACCACGGCACGAGAACTACGTGACAAATGCACGAGCCTCAGTAGCCAATTCGATCAACTGGAAGAAAGGGTATCAGTGATGGAAGATCAAATGAATGAAATGAAGCGAGAAGAGAAGTTTAGAGAAAAAAGAATAAAAAGAAATGAACAAAGCCTCCAAGAAATATGGGACTATGTGAAAAGACCAAATCCATGTTTGATTGGTGTACCTGAAAGCGACGGGGAGAATGGAACCAAGTTGGAAAACACTCTGTAGGATATTATCCAGGAGAACTTCCCCAACCTAGCAAGGCAGGCCAACATTCAAATTCAGGAAATACAGAGAGTGCCACAAAGATACTCCTCGAGAAGAGCGACTCCAAGACACATAATTGTCAGATTCACCAAAGTTGAAATGAAGGAAAAAATGTTAAGGGCAGCCAGAGAGAAAGGTCAGGTTACCCACAAAGGGAAGCCCATCAGACTAACAGCGGATCTCTCCGCAGAAACTCTACAAGCCAGAAGAGAGTGGGGGCCAATATTCAACATTCTTAAAGAAAAGAATTTTCAACCCAGAATTTCATATCCAGCCAAATTAAGCTTCATAAGTGAAGGAGAAATAAAATACTTTCCAGACAAGCAAATGCTGAGAGATTTTGTCACCACCAGGCCTGCCCTAAAAGAGCTCCTGAAGGAAGCACTAAACATGGAAAGGAACAACCGGTACCAGCCACTGCAAAAACATGCCAAATTGTAAAGACCATCGAGGCTAGGAAGAAACTGCATCAACTAACGAGCAAAATAACCAGCTGACATCATAATGACAGGATCAATTTCACACATAACAATATTAACTTTAAATGTAAATGGGCTAAATGCCCCAATTAAAAGACACAGACTGGCAAATTGGATAAAGAGTCAAGACCCATCAGTGTGCTGTATTCAGGAAACCCATCTCACATGCAGAGACACACATAGGCTCAAAATAAAGGGAAGGAGGAAGATCTACCAAGCAAATGGAAAACAAAAAAAGGCAGGGGTTGCAATCCTACTGTCTGATAAAACAGACTTTAAACCAACAAAGATCAAAAGAGACAAAGAAGGCCATTACATAATGGTAAACGGATCAATTCAACAAGAAGAGCTAACTATCCTAAATATATATGCACCCAATACAGGAGCACCCAGATTCATAAAGCAAGTCCTTAGAGACCTACAAAGAGACTTAGACTCCCACACAATAATAATGGGAGACTTTAACACCCCACTGTCAACATTAGACAGATCAACGAGACAGAAAGTTAACAAGGATACCCAGGAATTGAACTCAGCTCTGCACCAAGCAGACCTAATAGACATCTACAGAACTCTCCACCCCAAATCAACAGAATATACATTCTTTTCAGCACCACACCACACCTATTCCAAAATTGAGCACATAGTTGGAAGTAAAGCACTCCTCAGCAAATGTAAAAGAACAGAAATTAGAGCAAACTGTCTCTCAGACCACAGTGCAATCAAACTAGAACTCAGGATTAAGAAACTCACTCAAAACCGCTCAACTACATGGAAACTGAACAACCTGCTCCTGAATGACTACTGGGTACATAACGAAATGAAGGCAGAAATAAAGATGTTCTTTGAAACCAACGAGAACAAAGACACAACATACTAGAATCTCTGGGACACATTCAAAGCAGTGTGTAGAGGGAAATTTATAGCACTACATGCCCACAAGAGAAAGCAGGAAAGATCTAAAATTGACACCCTAACATCACAATTAAAAGAACTAGAGAAGCAAGAGCAAACACATTCAAAAGCTAGCAGAAGGCAAGAAATAACTAAGATCAGAGTAGAACTGAAGGAAATAGAGAAACAAAAACCCTTCAAAAAAAATCAATGAATCCAGGAGCTGTTTTTTTTTTAAAAGATCAACAAAATTGATAGACTGCTAGCAAGACTAATAAAAAAGAAAAGAGAGAAGAATGAAATAGACGCAATAAAAAATGATAAAGGGGATATCACCACCGACCCCACAGAAATACAAACTACCATCAGAGAATACTACAAACACCTCTACGCAAATAAACTAGAAAATCTAGAAGAAATGGATAAATTCCTCGACACATACACCCTACCAAGACTAAACGAGGAAGAAGTTGAATCTCTGAATAGACCAATAACGGGCTCTGAAATTGAGGCAATAATTAATAGCTTGCCAACCAAAAAAAGTCCAGGACCACGTGGATTCACAGCTGAATTCTACCAGAGGTACAAGGAGGAACTGGTACCATTCCTTCTGAAACTATTCCAATCAATAGAAAAAGAGGGAATCCTCCCTAACCATTTTATGAGGCCAGCACCATCCTGATACCAAAGGCTGGCAGAGACACAACCAAAAAAGAGAATTTTAGACCAATATCCCTGATGAACATTGATGCAAAAATCCTCAATAAAATACTGGCAAACGGAATCCAGCAACACATCAAAAAGCTTATCCACCATGATCAAGTGGGCTTCATCCCTGGGATGCAAGGCTGGTTCAACATACGCAAATCAATAAATGTAATCCAGCATATAAACAGAACCAAAGACAAAAACCACATGATTATCTCAATAGATGCAGAAAAGGCCTTTGACAAAATTCAACAACACTTCATGCTAAAAACTCTCAGTAAACTAGGTATTGATGGGACATATCTCAAAATAATAAGAGCTATCTATGACAAACCCACAGCCAATATCATACTGAATGGCCAAAAACTGGAAGCATTCCCTTTGAAAACTGGCACAAGACAGGGATGCCCTCTCTCACCACTCCTATTCAACATAGTGTTGGAAGTTCTGGCCAGGGCAATCAGGCAGGAGAAGGAAATAAAGGGTATTCAATTAGGAAAAGAGGAAGTCAAATTGTCCCTGTTTGCAGATGACATGATTGTATATCTAGAAAACCCCATCGTCTCAGCCCAAAATCTCCTCAAGCTGATAGGCAACTTCAGCAAAGTCTCAGGATACAAAATCAATGTACAAAAATCAGAAGCATTCTTATACACCAATAACAGCCAAACAGAGAGTCAAATAATGAGTGAACTCCCATTCACAATTGCTTCAAAGAGAATAAAATACCTAGGAATCCAACTTACAAGAGATGTGAAGGACCTCTTCAAGGAGAACTGCAAACCACTGCTCAATGAAATAAAAGAGGACACAAACAAATGGAAGAACATTTCATGCTCATGGGTAGGAAGAATCAATATCGTGAAAATGGCCGTACTGCCCAAGGTAATTTATAGATTCAATGCCATCCCCATCAAGCTACCAATGACTTTCTTCACAGAATTGGAAATACCTACTTTAAAGTTCATATGGAACCAAAAAAGACCCCACATTTCCAAGTCAATCCTAAGCCAAAAGAACAAAGCTGGAGGCATCACGCTACCTGACTTCAAACTATACTACAAGGCTACAGTAACCAAAACAGCATGGTATTGGTACCAAAACAGATATATAGACCAATGGAACAGAACAGAGCCCTCAGAAATAATGCCACATATCTACAACTATCTGATCTTTGACAAACCTGACAAAAACAAGCAATGGGGAAAGGAGTCCCTCTTTAATAAATGGTGCTGGGAAAACTGGCTAGCCATATGGAGAAAGCTGAAACTGGATCCCTTCCTTACACCTTATACAAAAATTAATTCAAGATGGATTAAAGACTTACATGTTAGACCTAAAACCATAAAAACCCTAGAAGAAAACCTAGGCAATACCTTTCAGGACATAAGCATGGGCAAGGACTTCATGTCTAAAACACCAAAAGCAATGGCAACAAAAGCCAAAATTGACAAATGGGATCTAATTAAACTAAAGAGCTTCTGCACAGCAAAAGAAACTACCATCAGAGTGAACAGGCAACCTACAGAATGGGAGAAAATTTTTGCAATCTACTCATCTGACAAAGGGCTAATATCCAGAATCTACAATAAACTCCAATAAATTTACAAGAAAAAAACAAACAACCCCATCAACAAGTGGGCGAAGGATATGAACAGACACTTCTCAAAAGAAGACATTTATGCAGCCAAAAGACACGTGAAAAAATGCTCATCATCACTGGCCATGAGAAATGCAAATCAAAACCACAATGAGATACCATCTCACACCAGTTAGAATGGCGATCATTAAAAAGTCAGGAAACAACAGGTGCTGGAGAGGATGTGGAGAAATAGGAACACTTTTACACTGTTGGTGGGACTGTAAACTAGTTCAACCATTGTGGAAGTCAGTGTGGCGATTCCTCAGGGATCTAGAACTAGAAATACCATTTGACCCAGCCATCCCATTACTGGGTATATACCCAAAGGACTATAAATCATGCTGCTATAAAGACACATGCACACGTATGTTTATTGCAGCACTATTCACAATAGCAAAGACTTGGAACCAACCCAAATGTCCAACAGTGATAGATTGGATTAAGAAAATGTGGCACATATACACCATGGAATACTATGCAGCCATAAAAACGATGAGTTCATGTCCTTTGTAGGGACACGGATGAAGCTGGAAACCATCATTCTCAGCAAACTATCGCAAGGACAAAAAACCAAACACCACATGTTCTCACTCATAGGTGGGAACTGAACAATGAGAATACATGGACACAGGAAGGGGAACATCACACACCGGGGCCTGTTGTGGGGTGGGGGAAGGGGGAGGGATAGCATTAGGAGATATACCTAATGTTAAATGACGAGTTAATGGGTGCAGCACACCAACATGGCACATGTATACATATGTAACAAACCTGCACGTTGTGCACATGTACCCTGAAACTTAAAGTATAATTAAAAAAAAATCTAAAGTAACATTAGAATTTTAATTGGAATAACAACACATGTGAAATGATTGTGAAATGAAATGAAAGTGGTATAACTTTGCAATCACTCTAAAAAAAAAAGAGTTGATATAATCACCTCCCTTTATTTTCAGCTTAATTGAAGTATAATTGATATAAACACAAATTGCACATATTTCAAAAGTACAATTTGATGCATTTTAACATATTGTGTATATATATATTTATATACACATACATGCTGATGGTTTCATAGGTGTATTTTATATATATATATATATATATATATGAACCCATCAGCACAATTGAAATAACAAATATGTTTTCATGATCCTTTGTAATTTCTCCCTTCCCCTATGCCTTTGTCCATTCACAATAACTGATCTGCTTCTTTTCACTACTTAATAGTTTACATTTTCTAGAGTTTTATATAAATGAAATCTTTTGTGTCTGGATTCTTTCATTGCACTGACCGATTATTTTGGGATTCATCCAAGTTGCTATGTGTATCAATAGTTTATTCTTTTTTGTTCCTGAATAATATTCCGTAACTTGTCTATCCATTGACTTGTTGTAGGATATTTGAGTTGTTTCTAGTTCAGGGCTATTACAGATAAAGCTATTATGAATATTACTGCACAAGTCTTTGTATAGGCATATGCTTTCATTTCTCTTGGGCAAATACCTAGGAGTGGAATTTCTGTGTAGTTTTCTTGGTATGTGTTTAACTTTATAAGAAACCACCAGGCTTTTCTAAAGTCATTGCACCATTTTCCATTCCCACCAGCAGCAGCATGAGAGTTTCTGGTGTGCCACATCCTTGCCAACACATCTTTTAAAATTTAACTATTCTAATACGTATGCAGTGATGTTATAGGCTGAATTGTGTCCCCCTCCCCACAAATCCATATGTTGAAGGCCTAACCTCTAGCATGTCAGAATTTGACCTTACTTGGAGATAGGGTCAAATGTAATCAAGTTAAAATGAGATCACTAGGGTGTGCCCTGATCCAATACGACTGGTGTCCTTAAAAAAAGGGAGGGAAATGGTGGTGCATGCCTGTAATCCCAGCTACTTGGGGGGCTGAGGCAGGAGGATCGCTTGAGCCTGGGAGGTCAAGGCTGCAGTGAGCCCTGATCATGCTACTGCACTCCAGCATGGGTGACAGAGTGAGACTCTGTCTTAAAAAAAAAAAAAAGTGTGGGGAATTTGGATGCAGAAATAAATATGCATAGAGGGAAGATGATCTGAAGAGACGTAAGTAGAAGATGGTCATCTGCAAGCCAAGGAGAGAGGCATCGAACAGACCCTTTCTTCACAGCCCTTAGAAGGAACCAACCCAGCAGACACCTTGATCTTGGACTTCCAGCCTCCAGAACTACGAGAAAATAAATTTCTGTTGTTTAAGCCACCCAGTCTGTGGTACTTTGTTATGGTAGCCTTAGCAAATTAATACAGTATCTCATTGAGTTTTAATTTACATTTCCATAATAATTGATATTGACGATATTTTCATTGCTTATTTGCTATCTTTATGTTTTCTCTGATAAATTACCTGTTCAAATTTTTTGCCAGCTTTTAAATTATATTGCTTGTCTTCTTATTGAGTTAGGAGAGTTTCTTCACGTTTTATATTCAAGTCCTTTGTCAGATCTATGTCTTGCAAATATCTTCTCCCAGACTGTGGCTTGCCTTTTTATCTTTGTAGCTGACTTTTTTTTGAGACAGAGTCTCACTCTGTCACCCAGGCTGGAGTGCAGTGACGCAATCCCGGCCCACTCCAACCTCTGCTTCCCAGGTTCAAGCGATTCTCCTGCCTCAGCCTCTCGAGTAGCTGGGATTACAGGCGTGCACCACCATGCCCGGATAATTTTTTGTATTTTTAGTAGTGACAGGGTTTCACCATGTTAGCCAAGCTGGTCTCGAACTCCTAACCCAGGTGATCCTCCCTCCTCAGCCTCCCAGAGTGCTGGGACTACAGGTGTGAGCCACCACGCCCGGCCATAGCTGACTTTTAAAGAATCGTTTTTCAATTTTATTGAGTCCAATTTATCAAAATATTTTGTGCTTTTAATATCCCCTTAAGAAGTCTTTGGAGTCAGGCATGGTGGCATGTACCTGTAGTCTCTGCTACTCTGGAGGCTGAGGTGGTAGGATTACTTGAGCCCAGAAGTTTGAGTCCAGCCTGCACAACATAGTAAGATCCCTTCTCTTAAATTTTAAAAAAGAGAAAAAAATCTTTTTTAACAAAAAGTCTTTGCCTACAAATTTTCCCTATTTTCTTCTAGAAGCGTTACAATTTTAGCTCTTATATTTTTTACTTAAATTCTACATCTGGTATGAGGTAAAAGTTGCAAGTTTTTTTGTTGCATATGGCTAATTGTTTCAGCACTATTCAGCACTATTTGTTGGAAATGTTCTTATTAGCTGACTTGGCACCTTTTTTTAAAAAAAAAAATTGATGTTTTATATGTGACTTTATTCTGGACTCTATTCTGGTTTCATTGATCTAAAAGTATATATTTACCTTACCACATTGTCTTCCTTACTTTAGCATTACAGTAAGCCTTGAAATCAGGTAATGTAGGTCTTCCAGCTTTGTTCTTTTTTCAAAATTGTTTTGGGTATTCTAGGTCATTTGTGTTTCCATATGCACTTTAGAATCAGCTTGTCAACTTCTTCCAAAAAGCCTGCTGAGATTTTGATTGAGATTGTCCTGAATCTCTAAATAAATTTGGGAACAGGTGACATCTTAACAATATTGAGCCTTCTAATCCACGAACACGGTATATATCTCCTCATTCATTCAAGTCTTCTCTCAGAAATATTTTATAATTTTTACTGTATAAATCATGTATTTTGCCAGATTTATCCCTAAGTACTTCATATTTTTGATGCTATTACAAGTGGCATCTTTTAAATTTGTTTTTGATGGTTTGTGGCTAGTATATAGAAATAAAATTAGTTGACAATCATTTCTAGTTTGATTTTTTTTGTAGATTCCCTAGGATTTCCTATATAGATGATTATATTGTCTGTTAATAAAGACAATGTTATTTCTTCCTTTCCAATCTGTATGCCTTTAATTTCTTTTAATTGCTTTAAAGTATGGGTTAAGACATTCAGTACAATGTAGAATAGGAGTATTAAGAGTGGACATTTTTGCCTTATTTATAATCTTACGGGGAATGCATTCAATCTTTCACCATAAAGATTGAAGGCTTTTGTAGATGTCCTTTATTGGGCTTAGTATGTTGCACACTATTCCTAGTTTTCTTAGAGCTTTTATGAATGCATGCTGAATTTTGTCAAATTTTTTTTTTGCATCTATTGAGATAATATGGTTCTTCTTAATCTGTTAATACAGTAAATTACAATTGATTGGTTTTCAAATGTTAAACCAACATTTGCTTTCCTGGGATAAATCCCACTTAGTCATGCTGTATTATTCTTTTTACATATTGCTGGATTCAACTTGTTCAAATTTTAAGTTTTGTATCTATATTCATATGAGATATTGGTCTATAGTTTTTTTTGTTTTTGTTTTGTTTTGTAATGATTTTGTCTGCTTTGGGTATCAGGGTAATGCTGGCCTCATAGAATGAGTTAGAAAGCATTTCTTCTGGCTGGGCACAGTGGCTCACGCCTGTAATCCCAGCACTTTGGGAGGCGAGGGAGGGTGGATGACGAGGTCAGGAGATCGAGACCATGCTGGCTAACATGGGGAAACCCCGTTTCTACTAAAAATACAAAAATTAGCTGGGCGTGGTGGCACACATCTCTAGTCCCAGCTACTCAGGAGGCTGAGGCAGGAGAATTGCTTGAACCTGGGAGGCGGAGGTTGCAGTGAGACAGGATCGCGCCACTGCACTATAGCCTGGGTGACAGAGCAAGACTCCGCCTCAAAAAAAAAAAAAAAAAAAGCGTTTCTTATTTTCTGGAATATTATGTGTAGAATTCCCCCACTGAGGGTATCTGGGCCTGAAGTTTTCTTTGTGGGAATGGTTTTAACCACAAATTGAATTTATTTAATAGATATAGGAAACTCGGGCTATCTTCTTCTTTAACGACCAAACTATCAAGGCTCACTAAAGAAATTTGCCCATTACATCTTAGTTGTCTAATTTATTGGTATAAAGTTGTTTTTGATATTCCATTATTAACTATTTAACGTCTATTGGTTCTATAGTGATTTTCCCTCTATTATTACTGGTTCTGATAGTTTTCTTTCCATTTTCCTGATCGACCTAACGATGGATTTATCAATTTGTTTTATTGTTTTCAAATAACAGCTTTTAGTTCCATTGATTTTTCAGTTTTATGTTTTCTGTCTCATTAGTTTCTGCTCTTTATTATTTCTTAAGGTAGAAACTTAAGCCATTTATGGGAAAATCTGTCTTTTCTAATATAAGCCTTCAATGCGAAATCATAAATTTTCCTCCAAGAACTGCTTCACCTGTATGCCATAAACTTTGATATGTTATATTTTCATTTTCATTCAGTTCAAAATACTTTTTAATCTCCTTTGTTTTTTCCCCTCAGCCATTAGCTATATAAAAGTATATTGTTTAAGTATATTGCTTAATTTCTAAATATTTGGAGATTTTCTGGATATCTGCTATTGATGTCTAATTACATTGTAGTCAGAGAACATACTTTGAATAAGAATAATTTTAATTTTATTGAGACTTGTTTTATGGCCCTGTATTAATCATGTCTTTTTATTTTATATTTATTTATTTATTTATTTATTTATTTATTTATTTATTTTTCTGAGACAGGATCTCACTCCATTACCCAAGCTGGAGTACAGTAGCAGGATCTTGGCTCACTGCAGCCTCGACCTCCCTGGCTCAACCACTCCTCCCACCTGAGCCTATGAGTAGCTGGGACTACAGGCGCAGGCCACCATGCCGGGCTAATTTTTTTTTCGTATTTTTTGGTAGAGATAGGGTTTCACCATGTTGCCCACCAGGCTGGTCTTGAACTCCTGAGCTCAAGCAATCTGCCTGCCGCAGCCTCCCAAAGTGCTGGGATTACAGGCGTGAGCCACCACGCCCAGCCTATTATGTATTTGCTGATGCATTGACATTTTAGGGCCTTGTTGGCCCTAGAGGAGCCGCCAATCCCAGGGCTAGATAGTTCCTAGAGATAGCAAACAACTCACTTGGGACTGTGCTTTTCATATGCAAACCAACAAATCCAGAGCCCATACCCAACCACCTCCATTATGGAGCTCTTACAATCCAGGCCACTCTACCTGTCTGCCCTAACCATCCCAGGGCCAGGTACTAGGGACAGAAAACTCCTATGGCCAGAGCAGGCTGAAATTATTTAAATTAGCCAGTTTTAAGCCTGCTTGCCCTGTCTCACCATTCCCGCTCAAGGAAACCCACAATAAAGGCTCTTGCGCACAGTTCCTACCTCTCCCTGAGCCTTCTGACTGACCCTGGTACTTCCCTGTGTAGTCCCCTGTGGCATGAATTTCCCCTCCTCTTGGGATCTGTGAGTAGAACAAACTATATTTTCAATGGCAATTGTCTCCTGTTCTGTTGGACTCACCATATTTGAATAATAATTAAACCTACATTTTAATACAGGCCCAGAATAGGTTCCATCTTGCTAAAAGGTTCCATGTGTACTTGAAAATAATGTGTATTCTGCTGTTGTTGGGTAGAATGTTTTATAATGTCAAGTGGGTTGATAGTGTTGTTCAATTCTATATCCTTATTGATTTTATATGTCTACTAGTTCTATCAACTTCTGAGGTAGGTATGTTGAAATCTCTGATCATAATTGTAGAATTTTCTATTTTTCCAGTTCTATAAGTTTTACCTCAAGTATTTTGCAGCTCTGTTATCAGGCATATAAACATCTCGGATTTTTATGTCCTCGTGATAAATAATGCTAAATAAATATTTAGGATTATGTCATCTTTAATCATTATGAAAAAACTCTATCTGGGAATGGTCTTTACTTTGAAATCAACTTTGATATTAATAAAGAAACTTTGGTGATTATTCTCTCTTTTCCCTTCCAGTGATTCTTTTTTTGTTTTGTTTTGTTTTTTGAGATGAAGTCTTGCTCTGTCGCCAGGCTGGAGTGCAGTGGCGCAATCTTGGCTCACTGCAACCTCCGCCTCCTGGATTCAAGCAATTCTCCTGCCTCAGCCTCCTGAGTAGCTGGGACTACAGGCGCGTGCCACCACGCCCAGCTAATTTTTGTATTTTTAGTAGAGACGGGGTTTCACCACGTTGGCCAGGATGGTCTCGAACTCCTGACTTCAGGTGATCCACCAGCCTCGGCCTCCCAAAGTGCTGGATTACAGGCATGAGCCACCGCGCCCAGCCCAGTGATTCTTTCTCTAGACTTGGGTAGTCCCTTTATACATATGCACACATAAGTACTTAGCTGAAGATTTGAGAGGAACTCTCTGCACATCTCTGGAGCCCCCTCTCCATATAGCTTTCTCTTTTATGGTACTTCCATTCTATCTACCTTGGCTACTCTGCATTCTGAATTCTGTCTCCTCAAATCAGGGAGACTGTCACACAGGACTGGCTACATAATTACAAAGCCTAATGTGAGATAAAATGCAAGGCCTTTGTTCATAAATTACTAAGAATTCCAAGACAGTAACAGCCAAGCATTAAACCAAGCTTGGGGCCCTTCTGAACATAGGAACCTGTTGTCTGCACAGGTTGCACACTGTATTAGTCCATTCTCACACTGCTATGAAGAAATACCTGAGACTGGGTAATTTATAAGGGAAAGAGGTTTAATTGATTCACAGTTCCACATTGCTAAGGAAGCCTCAGGAAACTTACAATCATAGTGGAAAGCAAAGGAGAAGCAGGCACTTTTTTCACGGGGTGGCAGATGGAGTGAGTACAAGCAGGGGAAATGCCAGATGCTTATAAAACCATCAGATCTTGTGAGAACTCACTCACTATCAGGAGAACAGCATGGGGGAAACTGCCCCCATGATCCAATTACCTCCACCTGGTCCCACCCTTGACATATGGGGATTATGGGGATTACAATTCCAGGTGAGATTTGGGTGGGGACACAGAGCCAAACCATATCACACAGCTATGTAGCTGGCCTTGCCATTGAGTTTTGTTGGGTTCCCCCATCCTAATGAAGAAACACATTATTAAAATCTACTATGAACTTGCACTGTGGTTGATGTATAATAAACACAAAAATAGTTCCTCCCCTGGAGGAATTTACAAGACCACTGAGGAGACAAGATATTCTAGTAAAAAGTTAAAAAGCAACATCAGGCAGTATGATATTAATGACCAATTCGGTGGTGAAGTGGGTGGTTTAACAAGGTTTCAAGATGTAGGACCTGAGTGGGACTCTGAAGGAAGAATAGGATTTAGGAAGGCTTAGAGATGGTGGGAAATTCAAGGCAGAAGTGAAGATAAAACCTCATAAGAAAGTAATATTTATCCTGAATGATGTGTCAGACATATCAGCCATCTCATTTAGTACTTAAAATAGAGTATTAAACTATCAAAATAGAGGTAGGTACTAATATTCTCATTTTAAAGATAGGAAAATCAGTATTAAGAAAGAGTGAGAGACCTGCTCAAGCTCACATGGATCACATAGCTAATAAGTGGCCAAACGGGGAGTGAGAATGAACTTAATTTATGCTTTTTCCACTTTGCCACTCTACTAGGAATAATAACATGAACAAAATTTGGAGGTGAGAATTGGAAAGTCATTCTGAAGTCATTAAGTAGACAGGGTTAGCTGGACCAAAGAGCAAGTATAGAAAAGTCGTAGAAGATAAAGGTTATAAAACTTTGGATCAGATTATAAAAAGCTTCCAATAATAGGCCTAAAGTTTAGACTTTCTTTTATGGATGAGGGCATGTCAAGTGATAAAATGGACTTGCAAAGGCATGTAGAGTGATATAATGGACTTCAGAGACTCAGAAGGTGGAGGGTGGGGGTGAGAGATAAAAAACTACATATTGGGTACAATGGACACTACTCAGACGATGGGTACAAAATCTCAGACTTCACCACTATACAATTTATCCATGTAACCAAAAACCACTTGTACTCCCAAAAGCTATTGAAATAAAAAGATATCTTTTTCCTTTCCTTTTCTTTTTTTTTTTTTTTGAGACAGAGTCTCACTCTGTCACCCAGACTGGAGTGCAGTGGCAACATCTTGTCTCACTGCAACCTCTGCCTCCCAGGTTCAAATGATTCTCGTGCCTCAGCCTCCTGAGTAGCTGGAATTACAGGCGCACACCACCATGTGCCTAATTTTTGTATTTTTGGTAGAGATGGGGTTTCGCCATGTTGGCCAGGCTGGTCTCAAACTTCTGACCTCAAGTGATCTGCCTATCTTGGCCTCCCAAAGTGCTGGGATTACAGGTGTGAGCGACTGTGCCCAGCCAGAAACAAAAATATATCTTTTTTAAAAAAGCAAAGGACTTTGGAGAGGTCAATTTAAGACTGGGCCCTCTAAATGGGCATTTGTGAAGAAGGTGGCTCGTGTGATCTCCTGGGCATTAATTTTATTGGAGAGGATTCTCTTGGTTAGGGAAACCAATTATACTGAGCTTTTGTCACTTGAAGAAGAGGTCAAAATGGGCACGAGTATGTATAAGGGCAGTTTCCCTTCAAATGTTATTCGCTTAAATATGTACCCTGCTCAGGATCTTAATATTAATAAAATTGATCAGAATCAGTCATGAGAGTATGACAAGATATCTTTCCATTCTAGAATATAAGTATTTCTGGGTGGTTTCTCATGGTTACAGGTGATGCTATAATAATTTATTGGTAATAACTGGTCTTTAAACAATTAGAAAATATTCAGTGTTGTTATCACATTGATTTTAAATATTTTTATTGCCTTATTAAATTATGCTTCTTATTTAAGAAAGAAAAAATGCTAAATGGAGTTCATTAAGCTGAAAGATAAGAATGTTAGTGAGTAACATAAAAACATTTAAAAAGATAAAACTCACTGGTAAATGTAAGTACACAGTCAAATTCAGAATACTCTAATAATGTAATGGTGGTGTATAAATTACTTACAGCTTTAGTATGAGCGTTAAAGTGGAAAACTATTAAAAATGATAACTACAATCATTTGTTAAGTGATATGCAACATAGAAAGATGTAAATAGTGGTATCAAAAATTCAAAATGTGGGTGAGGGGAATGGGAGTGGAGTAAAAATACCAAGTTGGTTTTTTTTTTTTGCAATCAAAGCTAAGTTGCTATCGGCTTAAAATAACCTGTTATAACTATATTTTTTATAAGTCTTATGACAACCACAAACCAAAAACCTATAGTAGATACATGAAAAACAGAAAGCAAGGAATCAAAACATATCACTAGAGAAAAATCACAATCACAAAGGAAGACAGCAAGAAAGGAAGGAAAGAACAAAGAATCCACAAAAGAACTAGAAAAAAAAATAAACAAAATGGCAATAGTAAGTCCTTACCTAGCACTAATAACCTTGAATGTAAATGGGTTAAATAGCTGAATGGATTAAAACAGAACAAAAAAGGCCCAATTATATGCTGTCTAAAAGAAACTCACTTCACCTGTAAGGATACACATAGACAAAAAAAGATACTTCATGCAAATGGAAACCAAAAAAGAACAGGAGTAGCTATACTTAGATAAAATAGATCTTAAGTCAAAAACTAAAAAGAGACAAAGGAGGTCATTATATAATGATGAAGGAGTTAATTCAGCAACAAGATATAACAGTTGTAAATATACATGCATGGAACATCAGAGCACCTAAATATGTAAAGCAAATAGATCTGGAGAAGTAGAGGACAAAAGAATAATAGAAAACCTACATTCATTTTTTTCTTTTCCTGCACACTTCATTTTTCTCCCCCAAATAGCAAGTTCTGTTTTATAGATTATTCTTGTTCTATTCTTCATTTTGGCTTTATAAAATGAACATCTGGGATTTTCCTGGATTGTTATATTCTTGAAATAAAAATATATTAAAAAGATTCATTGTGGCTCCAAGGATAATTTATTATTTTGTTTGGTGTGCTTTCAAGTTGATGGAACACTTATCATTGTCACATGTAAATTTAGGATTTCAATCCTGATTTAAGCCCTTCTACTGGCAAATATAATCTTGTTGACATGAAATTCATCAAACATTTATATAGAAATGCTTTATCATGTTAAACTGGATGCACATTACTGTCATTTTCAAGGTGAACTATTAGTCCACCAAGAAATGAAAATTCCTTAAAAGTTCCATCTGCCATTAAAATGCCTGAAATGGTTGCTCTTGAAAGGGCCTGATAAGAAAAGTCACAGAATTACATTTGGTTCCTAGGATTACCTAGTATTTTTTTCCTAGTAATTTTTTCCTAATATTTTCCTAGTATTTCCTAGTATTATGGAAAAGTCTAATTCTTCTATGTTAAGTCTCACACAGAGCCTGTTATACAGCAGGACCCAAATATTAATTCCCACCTTTTCCCCTGCAGGTGTAAAATACCCATTTTAAGGTCCAAATGTGTCACAGCAGGTCATATTTGGGGTAATTGTTTTCTGATTAAAAAATGAGATATAACTTACATATAATAAAATGCACAGTTTGTAACTATGCAGTTACATGATTTTTTTTTTTTTTACAATTGTATTCACCACTCAGCACAAGATATAGAAAATTTTGGCCAGGCAAGGTGGCTCATGCCTGTAATCCCAGCACTTTGGGAGGCCGAGGTGAGTGAATCACCTGAGGTCAGGAGTTCGAGACCAGCCTGGCCAACATGGCGAAACCCCATCTCTACTAAAAAATACAAAAATTAGCTGGGCATGGTGGCGGGCACCTGTAATCCCAGCTACTCAGGAGGCTGAGGCAGGAGAATCGCTTCAACCCAGGAGGCGGAGGTTGCAGTGAGCCAAGATTGCACCACTGCACTCCAGTCTGGGCAACAAGAGTGAAATTCCATCTCAAAAAAGAAAAAAAAAAAAGATATAGGAAATTTCTCTCATCTTTCTTACTTCTATCAGCATAGCGTGGTTTTGTCTGTTCTAGGATTTCATATAAATATTATTGTACAATATGTATTCTTGTGTCCGGGTTTTTTGTTTTTGGTTTTTACTCAGCATAATGTAAGATTCATCCATGCTATGGATGAGAGTAGTATTTAATTGTATGGATGTGTCAATTTGTTTATCCATTCTCCTGTTGACAGTTGATGTTTCCGGCTTTGGGCTAGTATGAATAAAGCTGCTATGATCACTCTTGCACAAATCTTTCTGGGGACATATTTTTGTTTCTCTTGAGTAAACACCTTGTAGTGGAATTGATGGGTCAGAAGATAGATATGTGTTAAACTTTATTGAAAGTGCAAAACTGTTTTCCAAAGTGGTGGTATCTTTCTACACCCCCACTAGCAGCTATGAGAATTCCACTTTCTATATGGGCTTGCCAACACTCAGCATTGTCACTTGTTTTGATTTTAGCCATTCTAGCGGGTTCCTAGCAAGTTTTGACACCAAGGATATCTAAGTCAATGTGCAGTAGAGTAAGCAAAAACATGTTTTCCAGCTGGCATTTGAGTTTCTCTAAAAGAGGGAGCTGTTTTTGAGAAAGGCCTTTGATAAGCTGCTTTATGCTGCTTTGTTTGGTGGAACACCTATTGTCACAAGTAAATTTAGAATTTCAATCCCAATTTAAACCCTTCAAATAATATATAAATATAGACAGGGAAGCCTGGAAGCCTGTCTATACTCCCTGAATAGACAGGGAAGCCCTTATACCACAGGTTGGAACGAAGCACTAAAGAGATGGTAAATCAGGCCAGGGGCGGTGGCTCATGCCTGTAATCCCAGCACTTTGGGAGGCTGAGGCGGGCGGATCACATGGTCAGGAGAGAGAGACCATCCTGGCCAACATGGTGAAACCCTGTTTCTACTAAAATACAAAAAATTAGCCGGGTGTGGTGGCAGGCGCCTGTAGTCCCAGCTACTCTGGAGGCTGAGGCAGGGGAATTGCTTGAACCTGGGAGGTGGAAGTTGCAATGAGCCGAGATCACGCCACTGCACTCCAGCCTGGCGACGGAGCAAGACTCCGCCTCAGAAGAAAAAAAAAAAAAAAAAAGAGGTGGTAGATCACCTTGCATAAGAAAGGGACAAGCAGGAATGTAATGACGACATGGAAGAGAAAAAAAGAGAAAGAGTCAGGAAATATGATAGAGACTGGAGTCCTGAGCAGTAGAAATGGCCGAGGGAAATTTTTAGGCACCAGGAAATTTATTACATTTAAAATGATCTCCTATATGGTGATTCAATATGATTGCCTTTAGCTAGATCTAGCCAGGTGCCTCAGGATATTTGTTCCGGGGCGTGGGATGGGGAACCAGGAGAAGGGCCTGGGTCCCCTGTTTAGGCCATTCTCAAAGTAAAGATGAGGAAAAAAAAGCTCTAAGAGACTAAGCAGAGAATTCAACCAAAGGTGGAAATCAGAATTAAAGGAAATTAAAAGGATTTTCAAGAGATTCCAGAAACACTGGGATTTCCCAAGGGGTGTAGAGCTTTCATGTGAGCTTTTGTAAATTTTAAGGGACAAGAGTGACATTATCTGATGGCCAAAACTAGAGTGACCATATACCCTGGCATAGCTAGGACTTAACTGGCCCAAAGTGATCAGTAATAGTGTCACCTTTCACTCTTAAAGGTGTCCTAGTTTGGATAATAAATTAATATGATCACTCTCATCCAGTGATCTCCACTTTGACCACATATTTAAATTATCTGGGGCCCTTTACAAAATCCTGATGCCTGGGTTTTACCTCCAGAGATTCTGATTCATTTGTCTGCTGCATTGGCTCTGGGAATCATAAAAGCTCCCAAGCAACTCTAATAAGGCACCAAGATTGAGAATCGCTGCTTTAGCTATAAGTCACCGAAATAAGGGTCTATAGAGTAGAAACTGTACTTTTGGGAAAGCCAATCAAATGTGGGCTATCATCAGGAGACATTTGTTTCCAGTAAAGGTTATAGTAATATCTTCAACTTTTGGATCTGAAGGAAAGAAATACTGCAAAATTCAACCTTGTATTCCAGCCAAATATTTAAATACCAAATACTCTTTATAAAAACAACAGATGAGCTAGAATATTTTGTATAGTGTGGCATTTTCATTGAAACTATGGAGTTAGAAATTCTGCTTATGAGTTTTTAGTAGAGGCATTGGTGTAGCGATACTAAAATGTCCATCCTATACAACTTTCTCCTTTATCTGGCAAAACAAAGCTACAATGCATGTAGACCAACCTTTTATTTTTGACACATTCTTGACATTACCAATCTGAACTGAATGTGTGCCCGTATCTTTATTAGGGTCATCATAAAGGGATTTGAGCAGGAATGGCTAAGGTTCACATTGTTAAGGGCCTCCTGTTTTTGCTACATAGAGGATGTCTATTCACTTGTCTTGTTGATTGTAAACTAAACTGCATCAGGGAGATTCTGACAGAATTCTCTGACTCCACTTCAATTGTTCACATGCTATGTCCTGCCTATTTTTCCCACAACTAGGGTCAATTAATTGCCCCTTCTTTCTTCTTCTTCTTTTTTTTTTTTTCCATAAGAGATCTTACTCTGTCACCCAGGCTGGAGCGCAGTGGCACAATTACAGCTCAATGGGGCCTCGACCTCCCGGGCTCAAGCAATCCTTCCAACTCAGCCTATTGAGTGGCTGTGACTACAGGCACATGCCACCACACCTGGCTAACTTTTGTGACTGTATTTAATTAATTTACTTATTTTAAGACAGCGTTTCGCTCTGTCACCCAGGCTGGAGTGCAGTGGCATGATCTCAGCTCACTGCAACCTCCAACTCCCATGTTCAAGCAGTTCTCCTGACTCAGCCTCCCAAGTAGCTGGGATTATAGATGCCTGACACCACCTCCAGCTAATTTTTGTATTTTTAATAGAGACGGGGTTTCACCATGTTGGCCAGGCTGGTCTCGAACTCCTGACCTCAAGTGATCTGCCCGCCTCGGCCTCCCAAAGTGCTGGGATTACAGGTGTGAGCTACCGTGCCTGGCCTAATTTTTGTATTTTTAGTAGAGACGGGGTTTTGCCATGTTGCCCAGGCTGGTCTTATAAGTGCTGGGATTACAGCTGTGTGCCACTGCTTCCGGCAGACCCTTCTTTAATAGACCAGCTTGTTGTCCCTGTCAATTCTCATATTGGCAGGAGAGATTCTAGCAAGTGTAGCCTAGCTCTCTGAGACTTAACATCAAGTAACCATTGCTGCTAGTTTAGCCTCAACTTTGTGTCCTGGTAATTGGGCTTTTGCCTGCATCCAAACGTGCTCCAGCCCCGCGCATTCCCGGTAGTTGTGGAGGCTGGATCCTCAGCCTCCACATGCTCATCTTGTATAATATCTCAGTCATTCTAAGATACGAGCCTACCTCCAGGCCTGTGACTGACTCCAGCCCAGTGAGTGGGTCCCCTCCCAGCCAGATGCCTGCCACTTAGATTCCTCTGTCACTCTAGGCTAAGCCTCCTGACCACATTACCAGAAGGCCATCCCTGAAGCTGGGGCTGACCTGGCAATGCCCGACACAACACAGTAGCCAGGCTTGGCCTGATACCCTGGACCAGCTCCCGTGTCCTGCCTTCAGGCATCTCCTGAGCCATGCGTGACTGTGTCCAGAGAAAAGACACCATCCATCTTTGCATCAAAACTGTTGCTTCTCTTTTACTCCTCACCCCTGTTTCCCCTGCCCCTTTATTCCCTCCCTTGGCTGCTGCTGCCCCTGTCTCCTGATACACCAGCATACTCAAACACCATTAGGGACCTGGCATCTGGCCAGTCCAACTACTTAGGACCAAACACTGTAAATACTTAAGGTGATAAATGGCTAACAAAAGAAACAAGACTGGAAACAAAGATTGTTTCTTGCAAAAGCCCATTTCTGAAATAAAAAACACCAACCTGTATTATGATCTTAAGAAGTAAAACATCTTCATTGTAGAGAGGACAGAAAGTACAGAAACACCAGAGATGATCACTATCACTGTATTTGGTATATTAGGGACATACCCTTGAATTCTTTTTTCTCTTTTATACACCTATACATTACACATAAAGTTACATATATATTGGAATCACACTGTACATAATGCATATAATTTATTTTTAACTCAATACTATATCTTAAATCTTTTCATCAAATTCTTTTAAAACATAATTTTAACAGCTAGATATATCCCATATTATGGACATATGTTACAATTTGTTTAATTGATTCTCTATTTTTAGATGGGTTTTTAGTTTTTGATATAGAGGATGCTATGATGATATCATACAGAATGATGCACAAAAGTGTATATCTTCCTGTGCCTTGCTGATGATTTTATCAGAATACATTTCAAGAAGTGGGATTTCTGGGTTAAAGGTGATGCATATTTTTAAGGCTTTTGATACATTATTGCCAAGTAGCAGAAAGGCCATTCCAGTTCTCACCAGAAGTATCTGGGGCTCATTTTGTGTTCTTACTACCACCGGATATTATTATTTTAAAAATATGAGTTCTTTTCTGAGATGCATACTTCTAAACACATGTGTCAGCTAAAAGAAATATATTGTTTTGAAACAACAGTGATAAATATGAAAAAAAAACAAATTCTTGAGTATTCACGGCATTTCAATTGCATTCTTTTATGCCTGTGGCCAGTTCTTCCAAGGACTTAAATTGGGAATCTTGTTAAATTAGATAAGTTTCTTGGATGCAAAATAAGTTCTGATTATATTTATAGGTCTATTTTGATAAGAATCATCAAATTCCATCAATACAGATCTAAATCGGTTGGTGAAGTTGACAATGACTGCACCCATTTTTGTGCCTTTTCCTGATCTTATTGCTCTCAGAATTTGATTTTTAAAAATACAGTTAGATGGTAGCCTGTCTCCAAGTTCACTGGAGACCTGGAATCCACTTTCAAAGACCTTTCACTTACTAAAAAACGTGGTCATCTTGCGCTTCATTTTGACTGGCGGAAGACTCTTGGCTAGCCACCGCAGGAAATATTCACATTGTGGAAAGGATCTGGAAGAGGAAAGGAAAAGAAGTTATGGTTAATCATGGGGCACATGAGTCAGCTTCACTTTAAGGATTTACTCTGAAGTGGAGAATTCAAAAAACATGGGAAGCCCTAGGGATGAGGAAGGAGAAAGCTATTAGTCGTCGGAATAATTTTCTTCAAAGAAAATAATTCCTTTCTACGTGAACTGCCCTAAAAACCATCTGAATGTTGAAATTAGCGTGCATTTGAGAATGCTCTTTTCACCCCAGATGCTCTGGCTAGATAGATACAAAATAGGTGTGCATTTGGAACAGCTTGGAGAGCTTCAGAATTTGATACTCAGACAGACCACAGAAAAATGACTCAGATGCAATATGTCAATATTTCTCCTGAGATTATGGAAGTTCTCTAGGAGGGAATGCTTTGTTTTCATTTAATACTGCATATGAGTATGTTAGTGGTTGGGGCATTAAGATGGGAATTAGGATTTCTTTTTCTAGTTTGTCATTAGCTTCCTTGGTGGCCTTGGGCAGCTAATTTTTGCTTTTCCCCAACTTCTATAAAATGCTAAAACAAAAATAATTAAGAATGCCAAGAAGATATTTAAGAATACTTTGGCCAGGCGTGGGGGCTCACGCCTGTATCCCAGCACTTTGGGAGGCCGAGGTAGGCGGATCACGAACTCACAAGTTCAAGACCAGCCTGGCCAACATGGCGAAACCCCATCTCTACTAAAAATACAAAAATTAGCCAGGTGTGGTGGCACGCACCTGTAGTCCCAGCTACTTCGGAGGCTGAGGCAGAAGAATAGCTTGAACTCGGGAGGTGGAGGTTGCAGTGGGCCGATATCATACCACTGCACTCCAGCCTGGGCAACAAAGTGAGACTCCATTAAAAAAAAAAAAAAAGAATACTGGCAGGACATGTACAACGCCCCAAATAGTTTAAAATTCACTTATTGAAAACATCTGATGATTGACTCTCAAAATGAGAAAAAATAATTCTGCTTTTATATTTGAACTGGATAAAGCAGTCTAACACCATTTCTTAAGACTATAAAAGCTACTGCATTTATTGAATGGTTTTCTGACATCTATTTTTAAAATATGACAAGTACTGTTCTTGGCAAGCCCTCAGCAGTGTCCCCGGAAAATGGTCTGCCAGAGTAATTTGAGAGTAAATATTTTGAGGTATTATCATCCCCAGAAGGTTTTTATTAACTAGATGTTCATATACAGTGCTATTTTAAGGCCATGTAAATGTTGCTTTAGACTTGATAATTAGGACCCAATTATAATGCTGCAGTAGGGGTAGAACCAAAATTTGCCTCACAGGGAAATGAGGCCATAGCACGTTTTCTCCATGTGGTTATTGTGTAAAAAGGGACATGATTTGACTCTAAGTAGAATCTAA
The DNA here is from genome assembly GCF_029289425.2 of Pan paniscus. Classification (NCBI taxonomy): domain Eukaryota; kingdom Metazoa; phylum Chordata; class Mammalia; order Primates; family Hominidae; genus Pan; species Pan paniscus. The sequence continues at coordinate 21,050,443 of NC_073272.2, read as the reverse complement.
CAGTTCTGCAGAAACAGCATTAATGATAGGCTAGGCATTGGGTTAGTTGCTTCCCATTATCTCATGTAATATGTGCAATACCCTGCAAGGTAGGTGCTGTTATTCCCATTTGACACATCAAGAAACTGATGCCACAAAGAAAGTAATCGATTCAAAGTCCCCTAAGTACATGCTCTTGTGTCCCATGCCGCCTCCCCAGTGTGCTGTGATATATGCTGATGCATACACAGTCCTCTGTATCACAATGAACTAACTGTTCTCCTTTTAAAGCTGGAAGTGTTATTCTTCCGCTGTCGATGTACACTCATCATTGCCAATGACATGAGCCAACTCCTGAAAGTGAGCAAAACCTACCAGTGTGATTATTGAGTGGGTTTTTCCTAGTAGGCCCTGTGATCGACAGAATAATGTCCCTCCAAAGATGCCCATGTTCCCATCTCGGGAATCTGTGAATATGTTATGTTACACGGCCAAGGGGAATTAAGGTTGCTAATTGGCTGACTTTAAAATGGGAAGATTATTCTGGATTGTCCAGGTGGGTCCAATGGTATCACAAGGGTCCTAAAATATGGAGAGAGTCAGTAGAGGTCAGAATGATGCAATGTGAGAAGGATGCAGATGGCTGTAGCCAGCTTTGAGGATGGAGGGAGGAGCCAAGAGCCAAGGAATGCTGGCAGCCCATACCAGTTGGAAAATCAAGGAAAGGGATTCTTCCCTGGATCCTCCAGAAGAAACACAGCCTTCCCAACACCTTGATTTTAACCGAGAGAGACCCATTTCAAATCTCTGACCTTCAGAACTGTAAGATAATTAAATTTGTTTAAGCCACTAAAATGGTAATTTGTCATAATCTGTTAACAAAAGTGATAGGAAACTAATACAATGCATTTAATTGATAGTTTACTATCAGGGGTCAGCAAACAATGGTCTGCAAATCTGGCCTGCCACCTGTTTTCGTAAATAAAGTTTTATTGGAACACAGTCGTGCCCATTTGTTCATATATATTATACATGGCTGCTACAATGGCAGAGTTGAATAGCAATGGCTGAGACCATTGGGTCTGCAAAGCCTGAAATATTCTGGTCTAGTTTTTACAGAAACAGTTTGCTGACCCTCATCTAGAGTTCAGCTACAAATACAGTTCTACAGATGCAGATTAAATGTAAAAATGTACAGAATTTGAAAAAAACAAATCCTCCTGATTTTTTTTTGTTGTTAGCCTAAGTTTTCTCTTGAACAGAGAGTGTAGCAAAATCCTGGTTAATAGAAGGTTCTGATCAGTTTCATGACAGTTAGTTGAAATTCCAGTGTGTATCACACCATAGATAGGCCAAACTGCATGAGTGTGAAGGAATAAGAAATTGTGTGATAGAGGATATTTATGCTGTTGGGGCAGGTAACAAGTTAGTTATAATTCTTATCCTTTCCCTCAAAAAAAAAAAATAACTAATGACAGAGTAATTTCCAGCTTAAAAAAAAAAAAAAAAAGGTTGTTTTTACATTCTTCTCCCAAGTCCCTCCTTCCTGCTCTCAGCTGGGGAACTCCTCAGATTGGCAGCGTGTGCAGACCAAGAGGCCCTGCGTCAGCCAGCTACTCCCAATTAGGCTCAGCCGGGCCACTTCCTATTTGGGTCAACTCCCTTCTGAAATGGGTGACAGGAGTAGACATTGCTGGAATAGTGTCGTCCACTTCAACTTGATTATAGAGTGGCATTTCCATCCACACTTGTCAGTTCTCTACTCCTTATTAATACTGTAGAATATTATTTCGGAGTGTTTCATTTCTACTAAGCCCCTTTTTAGCATCTTTGACCATGGGCTCCAACTTTTGTTGTAAATGCTTTTAAAACTGTTTTCTTAAAATGTTTAAGCTTTTGATTACAAAAAAATGTCAAACGTTTATCAAAGTAGACAGAATAGTATAACAAACCCCCTTGGATCTTTCATACGATTCAACAATTAACGACTCACAGCCAATCTTGTTTCACCCTCTACACCGACCTACTTCATCTTCACCTACATTTTTTTGAAGCAAATCTCAACTGTAACATGGTTTCCTCCATAGCTATTCCAATGTGTATCTTAAAAAGATAAGGACTCTTTTCTAAGTAGATAATCATAATACCAGTATTACTTCTTTAAAATGCTTAACACTAATTCCTTATCAAATGTCAGTCAGTGTGCAAGGAAATCGGTTTGTTTGGTTTTTTTGTTTTGTTTTTGTTTTTTTTGAGACAGGGTCTCACTGTCACCCAGGCTGGAGTGCAGGGGCGTGATCTCAGCTCACTGCAACCTCCATCTCCTGGGTTCAAGCAATTCTCCTGCCTCGGCCTCCCAAGTATCTGGGATCAGAGGCGCACACCACCATACCTGGCTAATTTTTTGTATTTTTAGTAGAGATGGGGTTTCACCATGTTGGCCAGGCTGGTCTTCAACTCCTGACCTCAAGTGATCCACCCGCCTCAGCCTCCCAAAGTGCTGGGATTACAGGCATGAGCCACCGCGCCTGGCCATCATTTTTTAAGTTAACTTGCCCTCAAATATTTTGAGTGGTTTATGATGTTCATTCTCTCCCCAAGGCGTCCCACAAGGAAAGTGGTAAATATCAAAGTCACACACATTCCCACCATCCTCCACGCCAGTCTCCCCTTCACACACCTTCCTTTGCTTCTTGCAAATCCTCCTGTATCCCAAACACCCATCTCACCTTCCTCACTACCCATCGGAATTAGGAGCCCCATGGGGGTAAAGAAGGTGGGAGTGGGGGGATGTGGCAATTGTACCTTCTTGTATGCAGGTCAAATATTGAGGATCCCTTTCACTTCCTTCTTGACTTTCCTCATCTCATACCCTCCTGGGTTTTATGGCATCTTGGTAGAATTGCTCCCACTCACACATTCGCTTCTCATAAAACTTAAAAACATATTTCCAACATTTTGGATAGTTCCTTCCTAAAGATCAATGACACACTGTCACTTGCTCAAGCAAAGGTGTGAACAAGGGTGTATGAGGTGAGACTTGGTCTATCGCTCGGGTTTCTGAGGGGAGTAACAGACTTGCTTTCAGCGTTTGAAAAATGTGCGTGGTGAATCTGGAAAACAATGATTTTCTCACAAATGGAAGCAATAATGACTCAATTTTCCTTTTCTGGTGTGTTCAGTCTCCCTTGCTGAAGAGAGCCTGTTCTTTCCATTCAGGCCAGCCTAGGTCTGTCCTGCTTTTACAGGGCTGGGGATGGAGTTGATATAGTGGGGAGTGGGGGGCAGGAAAGGCGTGTGTGTGTGTGTGTGTGTGTGTGTGTGTGTGTGTGTGTGTGTGTGTGTGAGAGAGAGAGAGAGAGAGAGCTAGCTAGCACAGGGGAGTGTTTCTGACACTTGTTTGAAGCTTTGCTTTAAGCTAGTCACATTCATCCTTTTTTTAAAAAACAGCTTTGACATACAATTCACTTAAAATTCACCCGTTTAAAGTATATACAATTCAATGGTGTTTTTGTTTGTTTTGAGACAGGGTCTCACTCTGTCGCCTAGGCTGGAGTGCAGTGGCACAATCATAGCTCATTGTAGCCTCAAACTCCTGGGTTCAATTGATCCTGCCATCTCAGCCTCCTGAGTGTCTGGGACTACAGGTACATGCCACCGCGTCTGGCTAATTTTTGTATTTGTTGTAGAGACAGGGTCTCAGGTTGTTGCCCAGGCTGGTCTCAAACTCCTAGGCTCAAGCGACCACCCTGCCTCGGCCTCCCATAGTGCTGTGATTACAGCCATGAGCCATTGTCCCCAGCCACAATTTAATGTTTTTTAGGATAGTCACAGAGTTGTGCAACCATCACTACAATTTAATAACATTTTCATCCCTGCAAAAGAAACCCCATACCCTTTAGCAGTCACTCCCCACCCTTCTCCCCCAGCTCTAGGCAACCACGAATCTACTTTTATTTCTATAGATTTGCCCATCTAGACATCTCATGATTGGTGATTTTTCCCTCCATGATTCAACTTTCAGGTGCTCTTTGGAAATCCGGGACTAAAACTTTCCATTCATGGCTAACTTCAGCCTTTACCACCCAAAATGTAAACTGCAGTGTGAAAAGAAACTCAGAAATGGTAATTGTGTTTTGGAGCAAGGAAGAGAAATATAACAGAAATTCAATAGAATTGGCTAAATGTTTTTCTTTAGAATAATCTTAAACTTACTAACTTATTAAACCTATTTATTAAACAAGGAACCAATGTAAAGTGCTTTTACATAGATCTGGGTCTACATTAGCAGGCTCTGCCTTCAGCTCTTCCAACTTGGGGAGTGTTACCCAGGAGCTTTCAGGAAATTCGAATATAAGAAGGCTAATGAAACAATCCTTTCATTCACGAATGTCTTCTCAAAAATCTAAGAAATGGATTAAAAATGGTATTAGATAACCAAGTTGAACGTAAAAAACAGGCCAAAAGATAATCCTTTGGAAGTGGATAGAACCTAACATTACTCACAAGTAATGGGTGTGCTGTGGAGGATGTGCGTAATTTCCCCTCTCTTTTAAAAACCCTGTCTTGACTCTCTTTCCATTTATCCCTTGCTGCTTTCCTAATATTTTTGTTCAATACCCCCAGAATATCCAACAAGGAAAGCATACAAATTAAAATGTCAAAGTCTTTTAAGGTTTTGAGGCATTTACCATTTTCCAAAAGACCTAAAAGAAAAAAAAAAAGGTTCAGAAGCATAGGTAAGTATCTCAGCATAATTTCCAAAAACAAATGTGGCTTTGCCGCAATTGGTCTTCTTACTAAAATGGATTCTGCACCAAAGCCTCATGAACATATTGTGACTTAGCAACATATTATCTGAAAAGGAAATGGGACAATACCTCCACCGTGGCTATATTTATAAAACTCACTTGGAGGGTTTAGAGTTTCAATCTTTGCACTTCGAGATGTGAAGAGCCAAACAAAAATAAAAACCCCAAACACCTCACTATTATTTGTTTCAAGTGACCTTAGCCAGCTTTGGAGCTTAATTCTTTGGGTTTTGAATTAATCATGAAACCATCACCCATTGAGAATGTTAATATGAACTTTAGATTTAAAGACTGTTAAGACACAAAATTCACACAAAATGGAACATTGTGTTCCATTGCTTAGTTTAAGTTGAAAATGGTGTTGGGATATTTTTTTTTCTCCCGAAGGAAGGAAACTTTTTTTTTTTTTTTTTTTTCTGTTCCTGGGCTTCATGGTGATTTCCTTTCTTCCACTGTTGGAGCCCGGCAGAGCCAACCCTTACATCAGAGGCGCCTGTTTGCACTAGGAAACTTTTGGTAAAATACGACTGGCCCTATAAGCTTGTTACAGGGAGTTTTGGGTTACTCAGTAAGTTCTAAAAAGCTATATTTTGAACATTTGGAGGAAAACCGTGGTGTGAGTATATTCTATCTGGGAAGAGAGTGAAGGGTTCTGTCTGCCAGGGGAAGGGAGGGAAAGAGACAGGAACTCAAGTTCATGGACCATTCAAGGCTTTCTCAGGCCACTGTCCAGGCTCTTTGGAAGCTTTTAATTTTGGCTAATTAGCAGAGCAAATGACCGGAGGCAGGGAGCTGAAGTCCTAACAAAAACTTATTAGGGAACTTGAAACAGATAAGGATTGCAATCGACAGTGCTTTATTGATTAAATAAACTACTTCTGATTCCTGCCATCCCGATTCCCTGTAGGACATAGTTCTAGGACCCCTACTGAACCAAGGTACTCCCCACTTCCTGGGAGAATGTTCTTCTTCCCGTGGCCAAGGTGATCTTTCCGTATATAGGGGATGCTTGGTGAGGCTGTTTTTGCATTACATTAGCAGAGACAGAATTTGCAACTGTTTCATTACTGAGATGCAGTAAAAGAGAAGACTCAGTCTGCATTTCCCCAGATGAAGGATTCTAATGAGCTCTCAGGTAATCTGGTCAAAAAATCAATGCCAGGGTATCCTGGGAGAGATATGTCTGCTAATGTCAACCCCCTGAGGGGTTAACTTCACAGCCTCAATTCCTTCCTTTAGTCAACAAATATTTATTGAGCTCTTTTAACGTGCCAGGTACTATCCTGGGTGCTCAAAATACAGAAATGAGTACGACTGACAAAAATCCCTGCCTTTGTGGAGCACCTATTCTAATGGGGAGAAGGGATACAGATAATAAATGTTGATAGATGTCCACTACAAATCCATTTTCCACCTTTTCCTTAGAAAGTAGATGTTCAGCTAAACTATATTTCTCACCACCCTTAGTTAGGTGTGATCATGTGATTAAGCTCTTGTTACTGAAATGCAAGAAGTGACCTGCACTACTTCCTAGATTGGGCTTTCAGACACTGGTTGTGCCTCTTCCATATTCATATCCCCTTTTCTGCCAGCAGGAATCTGGAGCTGGTGGTACCCCAGCTTCAACTGTGCAGATGGGAACAATGTCCTAGGATGTGGCAGAGGAACACCATGGGAAAAAACCGAGATCTCTGAATGACTGGAGCAGAGACACCCCACTCACCTAGACTGTTCGTGTGTAATTTCTTCAAGCCACAGTATTCCAGGGTTTTTAATAGTCATTTGGCAATACCCCGCATAATATGATAAACAAGTGTGTAAAACATGTCAGATGGGATAAATATGATTGAGAAAAATAAAAGTGTAAGAGAATAGAGAGTGCCAAGATGGTGGAGGAGTGCTTGCAGTTTTAAATATGGAAGTCATAGAAGGTCTCGTTGAGATGACAACTTTTGAGAAAAGGTGTGAAGGAGATAAGGGAATGGAGTAGAACAGCTATCTGGGGGGAGAGTGTGCCCAGCAGAAGAAATGACAAGTACAAAGGCCCTGAGGTAGAAGAATGCCTGGCATATTTCAGGAACAGCAAGGAGAGCAGTGTGTTGGAGCAGAGTGAGCAAAGAGAGACTAGTAGGAGATGAAGTCAGAGGTGGTGATGGGAGGAAGGTGAAGGCATGGAAGTAGGGTATATGGCTTTTGGTGGGCCCTTGTGGGCTTTTAATCTAAGTGGGAAGAAAAGCCACTGGAGGGCTCTGAGCCAGAGGAGGGATAATTACTTTTTGAGACAGGGCCTTGCTCTGTTGCCCAGGCTGGAGTGCAGTGGCACACGGTTCACTGCAGCCCCCACCTCCCCAGGCTCAGGTGATCCTCCCACCTCAGCCTCCCAAGTAGCTGGGAACACAGGCATGTGCCACCGCACTCAGCTAATTTTTGCATTTTTTGTAGAGACAGGGTCTTGCCATGTTGCACAGTATCGGGGGAAATTCAGCCAGATATCAGGTGAAATTCACCCCCGATATTTCACATAGGTTCTTTTCTGTATTCCCTAAGTGTCAGCCGGTCTGAGAAATAAAGGGACAGAGTATAAAAGAGAGAAATTTTAAAGCTGGGTGTCCGCGGGAGACACCACATGTCGGCAGGTTCCGTGATGCCCCCTGAGCTGCAAAACCAGCAAGTTTTTATTAGTGATTTTCAAAAGGGGAGGGAGTGTACGAATAGGGTGTGGGTCACAGAGATCATGTGCTTCACAAGGTAATAGAATATCACAAGGCAAATGGAGGCAGGGTGAGATCACAGGACCACAGGACCGGGGCAAAATTAAAATTGCTAATGAAGTTTCGGGCATGCATTGTCATTGATAACATCTTATCAGGAGATGGGATTTGAGAGCAGACAACCGGTCTGACCAAAATTTATTAGGTGGGAATTTCCTCGTCCTAATAAGCCTGGGAGCATTACGGGAGACTGGGGCTTATTTCCTCCCTACAGCTTCAACCGTAAAAGATGGCCACCTCCCGAAGGGGCCATTTTAGAGGCCTACCCTCAGGAATGCATTCTCTTTCTCAGGGATGTTCCTTGCTGAGAAAAAGAATTCAGCGATATTTCTCCCATTTGCTTTTGAAAGAAGAGAAATATGGCTCTGTTCCACCCAGCTCACCGGCGGTCAGAGTTTAAGGTTATCTCTCTTGTTCCCTGAACATTGCTGTTATCCTGTTCTTTTTTCACGGTGCCCAGATTTCATATTATTCAAACACACATGCTCTACAAACAATTTGTGCAGTTAACGCAATCATCACAGGGTCCTGAGGCGACATACATCCTCCTCAGCTTACAAAGATGATGGGATTAAGAGATTAAAGTAACGACGCATAGGAAATCACAAGGGTATTGATTGGGGAAGTGATAAGTGTCCATGAAATCTTCACAGTTTATGTTCAGAGATTGCAGTAAAGACAGGCATAAGAAATTATAAAAGTATTAATTTGGGGAACTAATAAATGTCCACGAAATCTTCACAATTTATGTTCTTCTGCCATGGCTTCAGCCAGTCCCTCCATTCGGGGTTCCTGACTTCCTGCAACAGCCCAGGTTGGTCTTGAATTCCTGGGCTCAAGTGGCCCACCCAGCTCAGCCTTCCAAAGTGCTGGGATTACAGGCATGAGCCACTGTACCTGGCCTAGAGGAAGGATATAACGTAGCTTCTGTTTGAATAGGACTGTTCCATCTTCTATGTTAAGGATATGCTCTAGGGGATCAAGGGTAGAAGTGGGAGACCACTTACAAAGCTGTTGCAGTGATCTAGTTGATAACTGATGGTAGCTTTGTCCAGGATAATAACAGTGGCAGTGGTGAGAAGTGGTCTGTATTTTGTGGCTGTATTTTGAGGGTAGAGCCATTAGAAGTTGCTGATGCAACAGACATAGAATGTAAGAGAATAGAATCAGTCAAGCTTCTGGGCTTGAAAAATTAGAATAACGGCATTGCCATTTATTGAATTGGAGAAGATTCTGGGCAGAGCAGGTTTGATATGGAAAAACAAAAGTTAGTTTCGGGGCATGTTAAGTTTCTGGTGCCATCCAAAAGAGATGTTGAGTAGGCAGATGGAGCTGTAGCCCTGGAGTGAAGAGGGAGGGAGATGGATGAGAGTTCAAGCTGTGAATCGGATGAGATGAGATCACCAGTGGAGGGAGACTAAATGGAGAGGTGGTCTGATGATGGAGACCTGGGGCCTGCCAGCATTTACTGTTTGAGGAATTGAAAAAGAACCAGCAGGGGTGGTGGAGAAAGAGCTGGGTCAGGGAGGACAAAAGCCAAGTGACTTTGGCATCCTGGAAGCTTCATGAGAACAGAATTTTAAGATTATTCACTGAGACGCACTGAGGAACAGAAAGGGAGTGCTGCTCTAAAACCCAAAAAACCCAAGATGCTATTTCCATCATTTATCATCTACGAGACCTTGAGTAAGCCTTTCAATAAAATTGAGTCCCGAAGAGTTTATCTGTAGAAGGAGACAGGTAAACTTAACAATCCAAAAGCTTTCTCCAAGCTATAAAATTTGAGAGTAAAAGGAAAAAAAGCAAGAACTTTAGTGTGACTTAGTTTTCATTACCCACTTAGATTGTAAGATTGCCACAGAATAAGATGCCAGTGAAATTTGGGATCCTGAGGCTTTATTTTTAATAAAAAAAGATAATCACTAAACAATACACTGGTTTAAACTCCCAGCATTTTTCCTCAGCTATTTAATTCTCAAGTATAATGAATGGGATTTCAGAAATACAGGCTGGCTAGAAAGTAATTTTAATAACTGTGTTTTTATAATAAGCACCAATCTAAATGATTTCTCAATAGCTTGTCAAAGACAATCAAAACAGAACGGTGATGATTCCTCAAAAAAAAAAAAATGCTGAATTTTTTGTTTGTTGAAGTTGGGTTTGGTTAAAAGTCCACCAATAGACCATTAAGTAATCATAGTGGCCTCTTCTATTGTAACTGTTGCCTAAACTCAGTGTAAACACAGAATGACTTATGAAATCGTCTCATTTGGGCAACCTCAAGAAACTCGAGTAGTCTTTTTAGGAATAACAATGCCATATCTTGTTTTTTTTTTCTTACAAGGCTGAATTGTTGCCATTTTGTGTTATTAACATATTTGCAATCTGGATGAAGAACCGCAATTACTCTTGAGTAACTAAATTTATGAGGAAATCTGAGATAAGGAAATCTGATTTCAACCAAGTAAACAGTTTAGAGCTTTTTTCCTATTGGTGCCTTGTTCTCTTTCCATTTCTTGCCCCTTTTAGTCTTTGAGGAGATGACTCAAGAGGTGTATGTTCAGCCTGAATTTTTAGTGAGCTTAAGAACCGTTAAGAGGTATTTTTACCTTTGAAGCCAAAAAAGTACATTCACTGTATGATCATGAGTTGCTTCCCCTTGATTTCAGAAATAAAGCAGTTTTAAAGAGCCAGGGAACTTCTCTAATAGGTCCTGAATAATTGCATGAGTAGCAACACTATTGTCTTTTCCTTGCAAGCTGTTTTTGGTCGTGATATAAAAACAAGACCTTTACCATCAGGTTGTAAGGCAGGATATCAGTATGCTTTCCAGCTCCCAACACCAGTAAACCCAATTAAAACAGCTTCAACCAGCACTTCGCAAACTTTAATGTGGTTAGGAATCACCTGGGGCTCTGCAGATTCTGATTCAGTAGGTCTGGGGCAGGCTGAGATTCTGCATTTTTAACAAGCTCCCGAGCATGCTGGCAATACAGGTAATCATGCAGCACCTTGAGTAGCAGGGGCTTAAACAGTAAGACCCTGTATTAGTCCGTTTTCACGCTGCTGATAAAGACATACCCAAGACTGGGCAATTTACAAAAGAAAGAGGTTTAATGCACTCACGGTTCTACCTGGCTGGGGAGGCATCACAATCATGGCAGAAGGTGAAAGGCACGTCTCACATGGTGGCAGACAAGAGGAGAGAGAGCTTGTGCAGGGAAGCTCCCCTTTATATAACCATCAGATCTCGTGAGACTTATTCACTATCATGAGAAAAGCATGAGAAAGACCCATCCCCCATGATTCAATTACCTCCCACTGGGTCCCTCCCATGATACGTGGGAATTGTGGGACCACAATTCAAGATGAGATTTGGGTGGGGAAAGAGCCAAACCATATCAGACCCTTTATCACCTCATGTAACAAGTCCAAAGGAAGCAAGATCTAGAGTTAATTCCTTCAACAGTTTAATGATATCAAGAACCCAGTTTATCTTTCTTTCTGCTCTGCCATCCTCAGCCTGTAGGCATTGGTCCTCATGCTTGTTCCCTCATGGCTGCAAATGACTGCAGCAGGTCCTACTATCACTTCTTCTCTCAGCCATAGACAGAGGCATAAAGGCCAGCTTTTCCCTATGTCTCTCTTTGACTAAAGAAAACCCTTTCCCAGAAGATGTCCCCTTCGTGTTCCACTGGCCAGAATTGTGTGTCACAAGTTCTTTCTCAAACCAATCACCACCAAGAAGAGTTACTCCGATTGCCTTTGACTACTCAAGAATTAATCTATTGGGCTGGGGAGTGTCCTGGACTTCTTTGAAACACATAGCTATCTGATAATTGAATAAAAACCAAGGTTCTATTTGTTAAAGGGGATGACAGTGCTGTTAGATAGGCAGCCAACAGTGTCTGCCACAGGCAATGTCCAGCACTGGACTTCTAATTTATATGGGCAGTGCTTGGTTTTTAAAAAAGGATTCAAATTTCACTACAATACATGTTGCTGCAATGAAAAATTCTCTATAACTTCATGTCTAATTTATAGCCAACAGATAAAACATTCTAAACAACATTCAATGCAACAGTAAGGGCAAATTCTAGCAAAACTAATGAAGTCAATTGTTTATGTTTGGTACATTTGTCTGTTTGGGTGGCCTCCCATCAACCCATTCCCCAGGCCCAGGTATCCAGTACCTATATAGGGCCTCTCCTATCTTGCCAGGTGTCCCTTTTCAACCATGTACACTTCTCCAGGCTGAGCTTCAACCTCTGGACAGTGTGACAGAGGAGTGCCCACCCCTCAGGACACTAATTCGTGTCAACCTGATAATGGCTTCCAGTGGATTCATTTTCTACCTTTCCAAAGCAAAGTCCACATTTTAACACAGGCCTTTCACCCCATAATCGAGTCTTGGGGGCTGGCCTGGTTTATGGGAGAGGGTAACCTCATAGAACTTGCAAGTGATTGGTCATTTTAATATTTCAAAAGGAAACTACCAAAGTAAGAAACTATCGATCTCTATCTCAGATTTAAAAGAACCAAATGAGAAAATGCATCCCAAGCAGCTACTAAGAGACTAAAATGTGTGAGTAGAAAGAAAAGAATGTATAATTTATGTATTCTCGCCATAGGGAGTAACGCCAGCCCTCTTTCTCCATCCTGAAACTCCCTCCTCCTGTGACTTTCATCAATGCAGGCAATCCTATTCATTCAAACACGTACTGAATTCCTACCACATGGCCAAAATAGCCCATATTTCCTTTTGTTCTAAAAGTCCTGCTGCTAAGTGAAAAGTAATTTTTTAAAAAATGTTTCCATTAATTTCAATGGAGAGAATCATGATGTATCCCATCCCAACCCAATACGGAAACAATTTTTGCATCTAGAAAAATATATCAATTGAACAGTGAAAACATGTTTCTCTATGTAATAAACAATCTTAAAGTAAATATGCTTGAATCCTTAATATAAAGGAGGTTTATTGAACTCGCCAAAGGAATAGAGTTAGTGGTGGGTGTTGGAGCGGGGTGGCAGTATGTGTGAGGGAGTCATTCTTTGGAAGGTAAGGAGAGTTATGATTGACTTTCAGGCAGACATTCAATATCAGAATTGGATGTGCATATTGATAGTTTTCATTTGCTTGAGCCTTGGACACAAGAGCCCTTCTGATGTGGATGGCTTTGGCATAACATAGAAGAAGTGGAATCTCTGGGTTGGAAAAAAGGCCAAGTGGAAGTTCACTTGTCCTCTCATAGTTCAATAATGGTAGTCCAAGATTGGGTTGATTCTCCACCCACTGTAAAGATGCTTCAAGTTTCTCAAATATCTCATGATAACTTACTGGGACATGATGTAATTTCTTAGAACATACAACCGATTGAGAATCTTTATCTTTTCATGATTTGCAAAACTCACACACAGCAGGGTGAGCTCTGCCTCTTCCTCCAATACCCACTACTTGCAATTGGTTACTAAGTTAGCTTGCTCAATTATACCTCTGCATTGATGCTTTTATTAGTTTCCTCCTTTGCATGCCCTTGGCCGCTAGATTAATCCAGGTCTGCCTCTTGGCTCATATGAACTCCCCATCCATCCTTCTAAAAGGCCTGCCTGCTTAGAGGCAGTACACATGGAGATTAAGAGCAAGGGCTCTGGAGCCAGACTGCCTGTGTTCAAATTCTTTCACAGCTTACTAGCTGTGTGACCTCAAACAAGTTACTGAATCTTTCTGCGCTTCAGTTTCCTCACCTATATAATGAGGATATTAGTACCTACCTTGCATGGTTGTTGTGAGATTTGTTAATAAATGTAAAAGCAGGCTGGGCATGTTGGCTCACGCCTGTAATCCCAGCACTTTGGGAGGCTGAGAAGGGTGGATCACCTAAAGTCAGGGGTTCGAAACCAGCCTGGCCAACATGGTGAAACCCCGTCTCTACTAAAAATACAAAAAACTAGCCAGGCTCGGTGGTGGGTGCCTGTATTCCCAGCAACTCAGGGGACTGAGGCAGAAGAATCACTTGAACCCAGGAGGTGGAGGTTGCAGTGAGCCGAGATCACACCACTGCACCCCAGCCTCGGCAACAAGAGTGAAACTTCATCTCAATCAATCAATAAATGTAAAGTCCTCCAAATAGTGCCTGGCACACAGTAAGTTTTCCATAAATGTGTGATTTTGGCCGTTCCCCTATGGTACCATAGAATTACCTTCCTAAATCATCTGCATAACCACTACTATGTATTAAGAATCTCCTATAAGCCAGACACTGTACTAGGTACTTTATACACAATACTCATTCAGTCCTTGCATGTTATCCCTAGTTTACACCTGAAACAAACTCAGGGGCATTTAGTAGCCTTCCCCAAGTCACCCAACTGGTAAATGACAGATATCAGGCAGGTATCCAGGTCCCTCTGACTCCAAAGCCCATTTTCTGAATTCTTCTGCCAAGTACCTCAGCCACATGTCACCACTCCATCATATCCCTGTTCTATTCAAACCCCTTCAAAGTTTTCCCAATCTTATGACAAATTAAGTATATATTTTTTATTTTGCACAAGCAAAAGGCCTTACTGGTTGCATTCAGCATGACTTCTACTGATTTCATGTGTATTTTAGCCTTAGTGTTGAATGAACTTTGGTAAGGTAATTTCCCCTCCATAGGATAGAGAGAGATGCTCCTGGCAGTCAGCAGATGCTGAGGCCTGAAAGAATTGGCCCTCTATTGGTGGTATTGACTGCCAGAGCTCTTCCAGTTGGCTGTAGCTCTCTAACTTAAAAGTGGAACAGAGAGGAGGACCCTGGGATTGGGATACCCACACCAAAAAGTTTAGAATTTTTGTAGTTAAAAAGGAAAAAAAAAAAACCAGCATGGGGGTATATGGAGGGGTTTTGTTTGGTCGGTCTAGTCCTTATCTAGGTGTATCAGTCAGCTATTGCCAAAAAGAATGCTACGTAACAAGCAACTCCTGATTCTCAATATTTTACTATGAAAACGTTGATTTTTCTTGTTCAGAGGTCTACTGGTTGGCTATGGTTTCGTTGGGCTTGGCTTGAATCAGCAGAACCTGCCTTTGGATTGTAGACTGAGTCACCCCTACTCCCAAATCTTCTCATTCTGGGAGCAGCAGCTACCGGGGGTATGTTCTCATGAAGGGCCACAGAAGTACAAGGGCACAAGCCAAACATCTAGAACATTGGAAGCCTTTGCTTATGTCACATATGCTAACATTTCATTGGCCAAAGCAAGTCACATGGCCAAGCCAAAGTCAATGGTGACAGGAAAGTATACTTTTTCTGTTCTAGTGGGAGGCACTGTAAGGTCACTGGCAGAAAAAAAGAGTGAAGAGTTGATAACAATCATCCACTCTAACACATTGGGGTAGAATCAGAATTGTTCCTGGTGGTGAGGGGCACAGAAAAATATTGACCATTTAACTTTTAGCACCATGGGTGTCACATGGTAGATGTTCAATAAATTTATGTTGGAAGGATGGGTGGGTAGGTAATGGAAGGAAGGAAGGGTTCATAGTCAGTTAACCCTTGCTGTTGCAACTCAAGCAGGGGAACCATAAGAGAAAGAAGCTAGAGATGGTACAGACAAGATTGTACTAGCCCTTTGGTCTAGAGTGGGTTATTATGCAAGCATAAAGACACTTTGTGGGCCATATAGCTCTTTGTATTGGGCTATAGAGTCAGAAACCTGGTATTTGGAAATTTGACTATCGCCATCCTCACATATTATTATTTAAATACACCACTTTCCTTTTAGTCCGCCTTAAGATTTATCAAAGTTCTTCGAAGTGACGGCATGCCCCAACTTGCCAAAAGCAGCCAAGAAAGAGGCATTTCTCCATGTTTGGCTGGAGTTTTGGAGGATGAAGAAAGTAGGGGCACAGATGGGGCAGCAACAGGTATCAATGGGACAAAACCGCCAAGGAGAGGCAAAATTCAGGGCTGGGAGACCGGGTTCACTGACTTTCACCTGGAAATTCTCCCTTCAGAGAGCTCAACTTGGCTCACTGTGTGTGCAAGATCATGCTGGGTTCTATTATAGTGAGGGGAGGGGGGCCCCACCTGGCGACTCAACTGCCCCTAAAACAAAGCCCCAGTCTCCTTCCACCTCTCTTCCTGTTACTTTCATACCTCTCACCTGTGCTATAGCTAGAAGGAATTATTCTCGAACACCGCCTCCTCCAGGGAGCTTTTACTGATTAAAAAAGCAACCTCTCGCCCAGTGCGGTGGCTCACGTCTATAATCCCAGCACTTTGGGAGGCTGAGTCACGCAGATCACCTGAGGTCAGGAGTTCGAGACCAGCCTGGCCAACATGGTGAAACACTGTCTCTACCAAAAATACAAAAAATTAGCTGGGTGTGGTGGCGGGCGCCTGTAATCCCAGCTACTGGGGAGGCTGAGGCAGGAGAATCACTTGAACCCGGGAGGCAGAGGTTGTAGTGAGTGGAGATTGCGCCATTGCACTCCAGCCTGGGCAACAAGAGTGAAACTGCATCTCAAAAAAAAAAAAAAAAAAAAAGCAAGCTGTCTTCCTTTGAGCCCTCATTCACATTCATTTGTACACTTCTTTTGCTCTACTTTTGGTGGTGTCTTATGTCTTTGCCCTGGCCTTTCTTACAAGCTGGTGAGCTCTGGAGGCAGATGTCTGGCTCCTCCCTGCATCGCCCACCATGCCCATACGGTGCCTGCTGGAACCCCCAAGATGCAGATGCGGCATTCTCTCTCCCCATCCCCATTCTCATTTAGGGGTTCTCCTGTGAAGGTAGCGGCTGTATGGTGTGGGGGTTAAAAGTGTAAGCTCCAGGGTCCTGGGTTTGAATCTCAACTCTTCTACTTCTTGGCTGTGACCTGGGGCAACTTATTGACCCTCTCTGCGCCTCCATGCCCTCATCTGTGATGTGGGGTTGTCTGTGTGTATGGTGGGGAGATTAAATAAATTAGCAAATGTTAAGCATTTAGAATAGTGCCAAACACTTAGTAAATTCTCCATATGTGCTAGTGACAACTATATGGAATCTTACTTTTTGAAACTGAGTTCAATTTCAGCTCTACCAACAGAAATGGACAAACAGCTAAGCTTACACACGCTTGGTACACATTTTTTAATGTGGACTTCGAGGTTCATGATGGTCATTAGTGGCCCAGCTGTCTGATTGGCTAGTGGGCTCGGCATAGCTGTGAATATTTGAGCAAATGGGGGGAGGTTTTCTTTTTCTTGCTTTTGCCTTAACTCAAATGTTTTCAGATCTTGCAAATTCAGTTATGTACTTTCTGTATGGACATTAAAACTTTCTACTGTGGAAAAGTTTTTTTCAGTGTCAGCAGTATGGCTTGAATGCATGGCTTCTCACCCCTGGATACATGTTAAAATCGCCTGAGGAGACTTTTTAAAAAGCCTGATGCCCAGGTTATACCCCAGACCAATAACAGCAGACTTTCTGGGGATGAAACCCAGGCATCTGACCTTTTTATAGTGTGCCAAAGTGATTCCAACGTGTATCCAGGGGTAAGGTCCACTTTAAAAGAATCCTTTTCCAGGCAGATTGGCTTTTCAGACACCTCACTGAAGTTTATCAAATGTAGAAAGCACTGATAAGGATGCAAAGAAGTTGATGTAGACTTCCTACATCCCGTAACACTGCAATGATAACGAGGGAAGCCCCTTTTCTTTTTCACCACGGTTTGTGGTGAACTTTAAAGTGGCCCCCACCAAAGACAGCACTTTCAGGCCCTGGTAATTGTGCCTTTTCTTCAGTCTTCGCTTTCTGGATGTGCATTTTCATTTCTTTTCTCAAGTGGCCTGGGTGGTGAACAGATGTCTCAAGAGCATGAGGCAATTCTGTTCATGGTGTTCCTTGCTGTTCTTTTTCTAGGAAATCTACTTGTGTTCTAAGAAGATGATTACATTCACCTCTGCCCTGACAAGTCATTGGAAAGCTGAGCTAAGGCCAAAGCTTTTCCAAAACAGTTTTGTAGAGATTCAGATGCATGAAATAAGCAACTTCTGAGTCCCAAAGACTCTTAGAAACTGTTGATGGACAAGCTGTCTGATGAACGTAGTTCACATCACGTGAAGGCATATTTGCATCACAGCAATTCCTGACTGAGGGAATGAGGAAATTTGCATTCATAATTTTCTGGAAAATTGAAACTAGTTCCTTTGGGGGCCCAAATCTTTCATTCTAACCCTTACATTTTAAAAGGTGAAATCATTCTGAAGTGTGATATATACAATCTGTTTTCTTTAATAGAGAATATGGAAGATGATCTTATCCAATAGGATAATATCTCAAACCTCCAACCCACCATGGCCCAGCTTGAGCACATCTTTCTCCCTGAGGAACAAATTCCATCTGCCTCGAGTGGAGGTGAGACCAATGACACAGCCCTTTGACGAGCCAGTCTCCAGGGCTCTGCCTCTCTCATGCCCACCCCAGTCAGTCCCCAAACCCTACTGATTTTGCCTTCTGAGTATTTCCTCAATCCTCCCCTATGTCCCTCTGCCTCATGCTTGGAGCTCACCACCACCTCTGCCTGGACTGCTGGAAAAGCTATATCTCCCTCTTCACACTCACCGATGGGCTGTTTACACCTGCTCACATCATACTGGGGTTTGAAAATGGTTCAACGGCTTCCCATTATTTGTAGGATAAAGTCCAAGCTTGGGAAGAGAGAATAGGGCACCTTCTGTGACACAGCCTCCAACTCTCTGGCTTTCCCTCTAGTCTTCTCTACCCTTCTAGTGGTGCTCTGATGGAAGTACGGCTCTTCTTAGGTGCCTGTGCAGGAAGGATCTGGGCCTCAGCTAATGCTGTCCCCTGGACCTGGAGTGCCTTCTCCCCTACTCTTCGCCTGCTCAACTCCAAGTTTCCCTTTGGGAAGCAGCTAAGGCTCAGCTCCTTCTTTTAGTAAGTCGTCGTTTTTCTCTGCCATTCTCATTCTCTGAGACAGATGCCTCTCCTTAGAGGTGCCATCATGCCATGTGTATACGATGAGGTCAAGGTGAAGAACAGGCTCAATTCTGTCACATGGTGAAGTAGTTCAGCATCCACTCACATTTTCACATTTTCCTCTCCTTGCTCTCACTCTCAGCTGCCACTTAGCAAGTCCATCTTTGGGGACATTTTTAATTGCCCTCTTAACTCCCATGACATTCTGGATAGCAGCTTTTTTTTTTTTTTTTTTTTTTTTTTTTGAGACAGAGTCTCGCTCTGTCGCCCAGGCGTCACCCAGGCTGGAGTGCAGTGGCACAATCTTGGCTTACTGCAGCTTCCGCCTCACAGGTTCAAGCAATTCTCCTGCCTCAGCCTCCTGAGCAGCTGGGACTGCAGGCGCATGCCATCATGCTTGGCTGATTTTTTTGTTGTTTTAGTAGAGACGGAGTTTCACCATGTTGGCCAGGATGATCTCGATCTCCTGACGTCGTGATCCGCCCGCCTCGGCCTCCCAAAGTGCTGGGATTACAGGCGTGAGCCACCGCACCCAGCCCTGGATATCAGCTTTTAATCTGCAGTGGCCTGGGGACTTGGATAAGCAGGCTTATTCAGAAGTATAGAGCCAGTAAAATGTCAAGTGTGGTTGGGTCCAGACTGGGCATGGGGGCTCACATCTGTAATCCCAGCACTTTGGGAGGCCAATGTGGGCAGGTACCTTGAGTCTAGAAGTTTGAGACCAGCCTGGGCAACACAGTGTAACCCCATCTCTACAAAAAGTTAAAAAAAAATTGCCAGAAGTGGTTGGTGCAAGCTTATGGTCCCAGCTACTCAGGAGGCTGAGGTAGCAGGATCACTTGAGCCTCAGAGGTCAAGGCTGCCGTGAGCTGTGATCACACCACTGCACTCCAGCCTGGGCAACAGAGTGAGATCCTGTCTCAACCCACAGAGTGGGAGAAAATATTTGCAAACCATGCGTATGACAAAGGACTAATATCTACAATCTACAAGGAACTCAAACAGATTGGCAAGAAGAAAAAATAATCCCATCAAAAACTGGGCAAATGACATAAATAGGCAATTCTCAAAAAAAGGATATACAAAAAGCCAACAAACATATGAAAAAAATGACCAACATCACTAATCAGGAAAATGCAATTTAAAACCACAATGAGATACCACCTTACTCCTGCAAGAATGACCAGAATTAAAACGTAAAAAAAAAATAACTGTTGGCATGGATGTGTTGAAAAGGGAACACTTTTACCCAGCTGGTGGGAATGCAAACTAGTAGAACCACTGTGGAAAACAGTGGTTGTTCCTCTTAAAGAACTAAAAGTAGAACTACCACTCGATCCAGCAATCCCACTACTGGGTATCTACCCAAAGGAAAAGAAGTCATTATATGAGAAAGATACAGCTCATGCATATTTATAGCAGCACGATTTGCAATTGCAAAGATATGGAACCAACCTAAGTGCCCATCAACCAACGAGTGGATAAAGAAAATGTGGTATAGATAACCCATGGAATACTACTCAGCCATAAAAAGGAACAAAATGTCTTTTGCAGCAACTTCGATGGAGCTGGAGGCCATTACTCTAAGTAACTCAGAAATGGAAAACCAAATATTGTATGTTCTTAGAAGTGGGAGCTAAGCTATGGGAATGCAAAGGCATAAGAATGATATCATGGACTTTGGGGACTTGTGGGAGAAGGGTGAGGGGTAAGGGATACAAGACTACATATTGGGTACAGTGTACACTGCTTGGGTGATGGGTGCACCAATTCCAGAAATCACCACTAAAGAACTTATCCATGTAACAAAAAAACCACCTATACCCCAAAAACTATTGAAATAAAAAATTAAAAAAAAATTTTTAAAGAGTGATTGGGTCTGGATATTGGCACTATGGCTGATACATTTTTCTTTCTGCTTTTCATTTTTAAACAAAATTTCCTTCAATGAATACACACAGTTTTTATGATAAAAATGTTAAGAATGTACACTTTTAAAAGAGTTAGTCAAGCTTTTAGTGACAGTCACTGCCTTAGGGTAATTCTTTAGAAGTCCTGGATTCTAAGTGTGGTCCCCGAACCAGGACCAGCAGACTCGCTTGAGAACCTGGTAGAAATAAAAATTCTTGGGCCCTGCTCCAGACCTACTGAATCAGACACTCTAGGGGTGGGACCCAGTAATCTGTGACTTAAGTCCTCCCAGGGATTCTGATGCATGCTCATTTGAGGACCACTGATTTAGGAAACAAAGTCCAGAGCATTAGCATAGGGCTTGGTGATATTACCAGTGGAGGATGATCAGGTTCTTGGTGCTTTGAACAAATAATTGGACAAAACACACAAACAAAACAAGGGAAGAATGAAGCAACAAAAGCGGAGATTTATTGAAAACAAAATCACACTCCACAGGGTGGGAGCATGCCAAGAAAACGGCTCAAAGCCTGGGTTACAGAATTTTCTGGGGTTTAAATACTCTCTAGAGGTTTCCCATTGGTTACTTGGTGTACACCCTATCTAAATGAAGTAGTGGCTTGTGATCAGTCTGAGGCTGAAGTGAAGTTAGTTACACTCTATGTAAACATCTGATTGGTTGCAGAAAGTGACCAATCAGAGACTGAAGTTACAAAGTTATACTCCTATGCAAATGAAGACTTGGCCCACGACCAGCCTGATTGGTTTCCAGAGGGGATCAATCAGGGGTACTTTCAATTTTTCATCTGCCACACAGAAAAGAGGGGGGTTGCAAAGGGAGTAGCTTCTGGTCCTTTTGTTACTTGGGCATGGGAATTTGGGGTTTTTCTTTTAATTTATTTCTAAGAAGTCAGTGTGAATCGGCCTTAGGTTCCCTGCCTCCAGACCCTATTCTCCTGACTCAGCGACAACCACTATTTTAGGGATTTAAAGAGTTTTTTTAGTTGTTGCTTATTTCCAAGTTTAGGACTCTGTGTTATAGAGGGTTGTGGCTGCTGAGGGTCTGCCCTCTGAAGCCTCATGGGGACTTTTGACATCTCTTTGGAAAAGGAAATGCTTAAACATGCTGTTTTCATGGAGAGGGAAAACGAAATAAAATAGTTTCTCAGGGTGGGGATGAAAGGACTACTGGGTGAAGGATTAGTTTTAGATTTCTTTTTAATGATTCCAATCATGGGGCCCCAATTTCTATGGGCATTAAAAAATATATTGGCCAAAGGTCGATTGAACGGAAAGGAGAAAATTGCTGCTGCAGTGGCCAGGTGCCACTGTAGCACCAATTATGACTGTGGGGTCTGAGTGACATAGGGCAGGGAAGGTGCCACAGAGAATAAGCTGGGAGATAAGAAAAAAAAAATTCTTTTTGTTCCAGAGAGAGTTAGAGAGCTTGGGCACTGTGTTTTGCTTCAAGCTCTGGACTAACAAGTTTTTATTTATTTTCACATAAGCAAATTTTAGATTAAAAATGTAATACATATACATAGTAACATGTGCAAGCAGATCACAAGAGTATATGATGAAAAGTAAGTCTTCCTTCTTAGATCCCTAAAACTCTCCTGAGAGGTTACCACTCTTGTTTATCTTTCCAGAAATATTCTATACGTATACAAGCATATGTAAATTCACATAGCCCCATTTATACACAAAAATCACCTTGCCAGCCCTAGCAATACAGTGAGACCCCATCTCTACAAAAACAAACAAACAAACAAACAAACAAACAAAAAAACACTTAGCTGGGCATGATGGCACACTCCTGTAGTCCCAGCTACTTGGGAAGCTGAGGTGGGAGGATCGCTTGAGTCCAGGAGGTTGAGGTTGCAGTGAGCTGAGATCACACCACTGCACTCCAGCTTGGGTGATAGAGCAAGTCCCTGTCTCAGAACAAAAACAAAAACAAAAAAGCTAGCTTGCTTTTTCCCCTCCTATGTCTAGTAAGTTGTTGCATCTAAGAAATAGAGTGGTCGCATTCTTTTTCACAGCTGTGTAGTATTCTGTTCTTTGAATGCGATGTAATTTCTTTAACAAGTGTTACACTTGGGTTGGGGGTGGGGTTCCCTTCCTTTTACAGCCTTTCACCAAGAGAACATTTAAGCTGGGTGGGCTTCAGCTGCAGGTAAACAGTTTTAATTTGCTTCCATATACTGTAATGTTTTCTGTGTATTTCCAGATAACCTGGCATCTGGTGAGCGTGTAGTTCTAATTCCTCCCTTTCTCTCTGGGAGGCATTAACCCCACCTATAAGAACATTTTTTGGGAATGCAGAGTCTTCTCTGAGATTAAAGGGAACACCAGTCACATGGCAAAATGTGCTACAGAAGTTAGGAAAGAGAAAAAGTACTGGAAATGTTATGTAGTTTTTCCAGAACTCTTAGAGGCCTTACTTGAAAAAGGAATATGCCTTGGCATTTCACACCATTTTTTAAAAAGGATGAGCAGAACACCCTGTAACTGCCCCCTCTCAAAAATGTAGCCTATGAACGTGCCCCTGGATTAATGATACCAAATAAGTGGGGATCAACATTTTTTTTTTACTCAACAAATATTCATCACGTGCCTACTATGTACCAGATACTGGGGATATACATCAGTGAATAAAATCTCATGGAGCTTAAATCCTAGCAGAGGCCCTATATTAGTCTGCTAGGGCTGCCATAGCAAAATACCACAGACTGGGTGGCTTAAACAGCAGAAGCTTATTTTCTCACAGTTCTGGAGACTGGACGTCCAAGATCAAGATGTCACAGGGCTGGTTTCTCCTGAGGCCTCTCTCCTGGGCTTGCAGAGGCCCGTCTTCTCACCGTGCCCTCACAAGGCACATGCCCATTGCCTCTTCTTCTTATTAGGATCCCAGTCAAATTGGATTAGGGCCCATCCTAAAGACCTCATTTAGCCTTACTCACCTCTGTAAAGGCCCGGTCTCCAAGTACAGTCACATTCTGAGGTATTGGAGGTTAAGGCTTCAACATATCAATTTTAGTGTGGGACATAATTCAGTCCATAACAGGCCCCCATCTAAAAAGTCTCATAGCTACATGCTCGAAGTAGCACTTCTCAAACTGCAATGTACATATGATTGCCCAGGGGGCCTGATAAAATGCAGATGTTTTTGCTTAGGATTGTCTTGGCTATACGGACTCTTTTTTGGTTCCATATGAAATTTAAAGTAGTTTTTTCTAATACTGTGAAGAAAGTCAATGGTAGCTTGATGGGGATAGCATTGAATCTACAAATCACTTTGGGCAGTATGGCCACTTTCATGATATTCGTTCTTCCTATCCATGGGCATGGAATGTTTTTCCATTTGTTTGTGTCCTCTCTTATTTCCTTGAGCAGTGGTTTGTAGTTCTCCTTGAAGAGGTCTTTCACATCCCTTGTAAGTTGGATTCCTAGGTAATTTATTCTCTTTGTAGCAATTGCGAATGGGAGTTCACTCATGATTTGGCTCTCTGTTTGTCTATTATTGGTGTATAGGAATGCTTGTGATTTTTGCACATTGATTTTGTATCCTGAGACTTTGCTGAAGTTGCTTATCAGCTTAAGGAGATTTTGGGCTGAGATGATGGGGTTTTCTAAATATACAATCACGTCATCTGCAAACACAGACAATTTGACTTCCTCTCTTCCTATTTGAATACCCTTTATTTCTTTCTCTTGCCTGGTTGCCCTAGCCAGAACTTCCAATACTATGTTGAATAGGAGTGGTGAGAGAGGGCATCCTTGTCTTTTGGTGGTTTTCAAAGGGAATGCTTCCAGCTTTTGCCCATTCAGTATGATATTGGCTGTGGGTTTGTCATAAATAGCTCTTATTATTTTGAGATATGTTCCATCAATGCCTAGTTTATTGAGAGAACAAAGCTGGAGGCATCACGCTACCTGACTTCAAACTATGCTACAAGGCTACAGTAACCAAAACAGCATGGTATTGGTACCAAAACAGATATATAGACCAATGGAACAGAACAGAGGCCTCAGAAATAACGCCACACATCTACAACCATCTGATCTTTGATAAACCTGACAAAAACAAGCAATGGGAAAAGGATTCCCTATTTAATAAGCGGTGCTGGGAAAACTGGCTAGCCATATGCAGAAAACTGAAACTGGACCCCTTCCTTACACCTTATACAAAAATTAACTCGAGATGGATCAAAGACTTACATGTAATACCTAAAACCATAAAAACCCTAGGAGAAAACCTAGGCAATACCATTCAGGACATAGGCATGGACAAAGACTTCATGTCTAAAACACCAAAAGCAATGGCAACGAAAGCCAAAACAGACAAATGGGATCTAATTAAACTAAAGAGCTTTTGCATAGCAAAAGAAACTATCATCAGAGTGAACAGGCAACCTACAGAATAGGAGAAAATTTTTCCAATCTATCCATCTGACAAAGGGCTAATATTCAGAATCTACAAGGAACTTAAATTTACAAGAAAAAAAACAACCCCATCAAAAAGTGGGCAAAGGATATGAACAGATACTTCTCAAAAGAGGACATTTATGCGGCCAATACACATATGAAAAAAAGCTCATCATCACTGGTCATTAGAGAAATGCAAATCAAAACCACAATGAGATGCCATCTCACACCAGTTAGAATGGCAATCATTAAAAAGTCAGGAAACAACAGATGCTGGAGAGGATGTGGAGAAACAGAAACGCTTTTACACTATTGGTGGGAGTGTGAATTAGTTCAATCATTGTGGAAGACAGTGTGGCAATTCCTCAAGGATCTAGAACTAGAAATACCATTTGACCCAGCAATCCCATTACTAGGTATATACCCAAAGGATTATAAATCATTCTACTATAAAGACACAGGCACATGTATGTTTATTGAAGCACTATTCACAATAGCAAAGCTTGGAACCAACCCAAATGCCCATCAATGATACACTGGATAAAGAAAATGTGGCACATATACACCATGGAATACTATGCAGCCATAAAAAAGGATGAGTTCATGTCCTTTGCAGGGATATGGATGAAGCTGGAAACCATCGTTCTCAGCAAACTAACACAGGAACAGGAAACCAAACACCCCATGTTCTCACGCATAAGTGGGAGTCAAACAATGAGAACACATGGACACATCACACACTGGGGCCTGTCGATGGGGAGGGGCGCTGGGGGCTAGGGGAGGGATAGCATTAGGAGAAATACCCAATGTAGATGATGGGTTGATGGGTGCAGCAAACCACCATGGCATGTATATACCTATGTAACAAACCTGCACATTCTGCACATGTATCCCAGAACTTAAAGTATAATTTTAAAAAAATGCAGATGTTGATTCATAGATCAAGGATGGAGCCTGAGATTCTGCATTGCTAGCAAGCCGGGTAATGCTGACACTGCCCATCCATGAACCACAGTCTGAGCAGCAAGGCAAGCCTTCCTCTGCAATAGTAAGACTTTTTTTTTTCTTTTTTGGAAACGTTTCATAAGTGGCCTGTCAACAGCTTTACGAGAATAAGGAGAAATCTTTCCTGCTAATTCATTATTCGGGATGATAACATACCAAGGGCTTTCCAGAAGGTCATCTCTGCAAGCTCAATGGATCACATCAACTCCTTGGGGATGTCAGTTTTCAGCAGTCAGCCCTTTTATTCCCAGATGCTGAGTAGGGGGTTGTCTCGAACCCCACCCTTTACGGGCACTAGTCCCCAGTTACAAGCACTAGCCAGGGGCTTAGGAGGAAGCTTTAGAGTCACCACTGGCTGGTGCCCCCAAGCCTGCTAAAGCTGGGAGATGCCCTGGAGGTCGTTGACAACAACTCACTTCCCAATGCCTTTTGAGAGAGAAAAGAACTGGAGGCAGACCTGTGAAGGGTCCAAGGTCACTCCGCCGGTGAGGGTAGGGCCGGGCCCAGGATCCGGGACCCCATTCCCTAAAGCAGTGGTTCTCAACTTTGGCTGCACATTAGAATCACCTGGGGAGCTTTTCAAATGTTCACGTGTCCAGGCCCTGCTCTAGACCAATTAAATCACAATGTCTCCAAGATGGGCCCAGGCAGACTTTTTTTTTTTTTTTCCAAAAAAGCCCCCACTGTGCGAGCCTAATATACCACTCT
The DNA here is from genome assembly GCF_029289425.2 of Pan paniscus. Lineage (NCBI taxonomy): Eukaryota > Metazoa > Chordata > Mammalia > Primates > Hominidae > Pan > Pan paniscus. Next base: position 21,023,866 of record NC_073272.2, on the reverse strand, counting down.
TTGAGAACTACTGTATCGTCCAAAAGCAATGAGTCTGGCACCTGAGCACGCATCACAATCACCTGGAAGTTCTGTTTAAACCACATATTGCGAGACCGCAACCTAAGTTTCTGAATCGCTAGGTCTGGGGTGTGGTCCAAGAATCTGCATGTCTAACAGGTGGAGTGATGCCGCTCCCACTGGTCTGTCCTTGAAGCTATCCCCGTGGCCCCTTCACAGGGTCCCAAAGGCAAAGCTTTGGTTGCTCCCACTTTTGGTACCCACCTCTCTGCCGGCTGTTCTTACTTCCTTTCTCCTGTAAGGCTAACTTAACCATCGCTTGTTGCAGATTTTCACCTGGCTTGATTTAATTAGAAAATACTGGGGTCTGAGTAGACCAGAGAAAACTTGCTTTTGTTCTAAGCTCCCCGTCCTTCTTTGGAGTGAAAGAAGAACTTTGCTTATTCTGAACACAGTGTGTCAATTTTAAGACTTTCTCCAACCACCCCCACCCCAACGCACACACATTTCTTTATGTTCTGTGTAGATGGTGTAAGCTCGATTCCAAACTGATGGACTAGGTTCTAAAATATACCAACCCCGAACACTTGGTCTCCTAGATGTTTGCCAAACCAAATACAAAGGCGTGGCTACCTCATCATTTTCCCCCATCTGTGGCACTTTCCAGACCCAATTAATGGCAGATTTGTGTGTGAGGAAGATTCCCCTGCTGCGATTTGAACTGAGAGCCTGGGAATTCCACTGCCAGAGCTTCAGGCCCTAGAGCTAAGGATGGAGATGTGGTTAGGGTAGAGGACTTTTTCCATCCTTGCTATGATGGCTCGGAGAACCGAAAGGGCATGCCCCATAGCAGAGGGTTGAAGGGGACCAGCAACCCTTCCAAAGAGGTGGGCTGTGCTAGAGAAATGCTCCCAAGCCTCGGGAAGGGCCATGGCAGTGGTGACTGGGCCATATGCCAGGGGATGAGCTTTATACCACCTTTGGTGCCATCTCAGAATCTCCAGCCCATGCCTTAGCAGCACGCATAGGCAGAAGGATGTAGTCTAGGCACTAGACCCCAGTTCAAACTCTTTCCCTGCCACTGACCCATTTGCAAACTTGAACATGTCCTTACTCTTCTCATCCTCAAAATGGGCATAATATTTACAGGTTCATTGTGAAAGTTCGCATATAGTATGTAAGTAGCACACAGTACAGTGCCTGGAACACAGCAGGCACCCAGTCAGTAGCAGTTTTTAGTTTTCAGTATTTTATTACCTCAAAATCAAGCGTGGATTGAGACGGGGGTAGGTTCACCAGATTGGGAAAATGTCACTCTGATAGCTTTTTCCCATTATTCAGACAGTCTGAAGAACACATACAAATGCAGTGGAAAAAATAAAAAATGAAGCACCTGTCGACTTGGATTCTAGTTCCAGCAGACATGTAACCTTGGCAAATCAGTTCCTTCTGTTTTCTCATCTGTAAAAGGGAGGAACTGTGACCTGTCAGGCCCCTTTCACTCCAGTGTTACATACGTATCCGTGAGGCCATCAAAATGGCACAAAAGCTCATTGTTTAGAGTCCATTCCTTAAAGCACTTGCCAGACTTACTTGATAAGAATCACCTGGGATGCTTTTACACTTACAGGTTTCTAGGGTCTTTCCCTAGAGTGGCACTATCCAAAAAGCAACCACAGCCATACATGCCCAGTAAGTACTGCAAGTGTGGCTAGTTCAAACTGAGATGTGCCATAAGTATAAATACACAAATAATTTAAAGGCATCTCATTAATAAAAGTTTTGTATTGCTCATGTGTTGGAATGATAATGTTTTGGATATACAAAGAAAATATATTATCTTAATTGAAAATAATAAATATATCATTAAGATTAACACAATCAATTAAAATCAAATCTATTGGAATCTATTTAAATAAAATCTAATATTAAGGCTGGGCACAGTGGCTCATGCCTGTAGTCTCGGCACTTTGGAAGCCAAGGCAAGAAGACTGCTTGAGCCCAGGAGTTTGAGACCAGCCTGGGCAATATAGTGAGACCTCGTCTTTACAAAAATTTAAAAAATTAGCCTGATGTGGTGGTGCACGCCTGTAGTCCCAGCTACTTGGGAGGCTGAGCTGGGAGGATCGCTTGAGCCCAGGAGGTCAAGGCTGCAGTGAGCCGTGATCACACTACTGCCCTCCAGCTTGGGTGACAGAGCAAGCCCCTGCCTCAAAAAAAAAAAAAAAAATATATATATATATATATATACAATTAAAATTAAATAAATATGTTATTTAAACAATATCGAATATTAAAATGAATATCACCTATTTCTCTTTTTTATAAACGTGATGACTAGAACATTTAAAATCACATATGTGGCTTGTATGATATTTCTATTGGCTAACGCTGCCCCAGACGTAAGAATTCAGTATTTATGCTAAAGTTGACAGAATCTATAATTTGACACTTGTCCCAGGTGATACTTGAGCTCACCTCCACTTGGAAAACAATCTTTTAATGAAGCAAAACAAATCTCACAGCTTTTGGTAAACCTCACAACCTTCATTGAGAACTCATAGGCCTCAGATGGATGAAGACATTCTTTTGGAATAGGTTCAATCTGCTTAGGCCTCCCTTTTCTCCACTTTGCTGTTAAGAACCCTGCCAGTGACTTGGTCCTGGCATGGGAATGATTATACATATTTCTTTAAAATGGAGGGAGTCAGGCTGAAAGGGTTCGAGAAAGTAGGCTTTGTACTGTCGTCTGTGGTCTTGGTGTTCCTGCCGCCTCTCGCCACTGTAGCAGCTTTCAAGCCAACAAGACATTGTCTTTGGGTGATATCTGGTTAAAGCTAGGTGGCAGCAGCAGCATAAGATGACAAGGCAAGAAGCCAGTTTCAGGAGATAGAAAAGAATGTCTCACATCCCCAGACTTCACCCACTTTGCTCTTGTGTGCACTGAGTAAGCGCATGGAAGTCTGGCCCCTGAGCAGGTGAATTCGAGAAGCAGAAGTCATGCAACGCTGGAGCCTTACATGGAGGGCTTGGTAGGAAACTCCACTTCACTTCCAGGTGAAGCACGGTGGGGTCTGCCCACACCCACGGCATCCACAGTTCTTGGCCACTCCTGGATGAGCCAGTCCCCTGATTCAGCGCAGTGCAATCTTGCTCTCAGCTACATTAGGCCCCCGGCTCGTTGTGGAGGGATCTGAGGGGTAATGTCGTGTCCCCTCCCCGCCTGATGCCTGCCTTGTGCAGAGGTGAAGGACAATAACTCTCTGTGAAGCCTCCACTTCACTCTTTGCTTGTGGGGACTTTGTTCCAGGAGGATGTGTTCATCAAGGTCTCACTATCCTAATTTTGTTGCATTTGATTTCCTGTGAATTTTTAAAACTGTGGCCACTTGAACTCTCCCTCACCCCCTAAAACAGGACTGCAGGCAAAATAAAGATATTTCCAAATACAGCAAGTCCTCACTTCACACTGTCAATAGGTTCTTAGAAACTGCAACTTTAGGCCGGGCACAGTGGCTCACGCCTGTAATCCCAGCACTTTGGGAGGCCGAGACAGGTGGATCATGAGGTCAGGAGTTCGAGACAAGCCTGGCCAATATAATGAAACCCCGTCTCTACTAAAAATACAAAAATTAGCCAGGTGTGGTGATGCACACCTGTAGTCCCAGCTACTCGGGAGGCTGAGGCAGAAGAATTGCTTGAACCTGGGAGGTGGAGTTTGCAGTGAGCCGAGATCGCCCCACTGCACTCCAGCCTGGGTGACAGAGCGAGACTCTGTCTCAAAAAACAAAAGCAAAACAACAACAACAACAAAAAACTGCAACTTTAAGTGAAATGACATGTAATGAAACCAATTTTCTTTTCTCATCAATCATCAATGCTATAACAAAATGACATTGAACAAAACAACATTATTCAAGGACCTGCTGTATGTCATTTTGATTAAAGTCTCTGTTTCCAAGAACCTCCCAATGACATTAAGTGAGGACTTACTATACTGAGAATTTGGCACCAACAGACTTCCCCATAAAAGAACTTGTACAGAATGTACTGTGGACAGAAAAGATGTGATCTCAGATGGAAGGTTCAAGATGTAAAAAGAGAAAATGAGCAAATAAAGTAGTAAATATGTGCGTAATCTAAAACATCATTGAGTTCAAAAGCAAAAAGATCTTAGGGTTAAAAAAATAGAACAATGACATCCAATAGCAGTAGTAAGTAAGTCAGGCAGATGGTGATTAATGTTGAAATTCTCTAAAGTTCTTGTGTTTTTAACAGGTAGAGGTCTTAATTTAAATATTGATGTTACTATTTGCATATCAAAATTTACAGGATGACCGCTAAAGCAATAGAAGTTGTACTAGAAGAGGCTAATGCTTTAAAAAAGAGATTCAAAAATATAAAATGGCGGAAACACAATGGAAATGTATTTCTTACTCCTGTGACAGTACTGGGCAGGTGAAAAGGTCTTTGGAGTGGTTCTTCCTCCACATAAATTTGTTTTCTGGGAGATTTGTTTCTCCACAGAGATTTCTTTATCCATTGCTGTATATCACACTGTCTTCATTACTATAGGTTTCAAATAGTTATTGATAATGGGAAAATGAGTTCCTCCTCTTAGTTTTCTTTTATTAGGTGTATCTTGACTATTCCCGCTTCTCTAATCCTCAACAAATATTTTAGTCAGCTTTTCAAGTTTTACAAAAAATACCTTTTGAGGTTTTCGTTGGAACTGTATCAAACTATATATCAACATGTTCATAGTATTGAATTTACTTTTTCATAAACATGCTATTTCTTCTCAATTATTTAGACTTTCCATGCTTATTTACAATGCAGAATTTTTTACTTTCTCATCAAAATTCTGACATATCTTTTGTCATGTTTATTTTATGGTATGCTATACTTTTAGAAGCTATAATTGTTTTACGTTCTCTGTTGATTGTTATTGTATATAAATGCAATTGCTGGCCAGGCACAGTGGCTCACACCTGTAATCCCAGCACTTTGGGAGGCAGAGGCAGGCAGATCACTTGAGATCAGGAGTTCAAAACCAGCCTGGCCAACATGGTGAAACCCCGTCTTACTAAAAATACAAAAAAAAATTTAGTGGAGCGTGATGGCACATGCCTGTAGTCCCAGCTACTTGGGAGGCTGAGGCAGGAGAACTGCCTGAACCCAGGAGGTGAAGGTTTCAGTGGGCCGAGATCACGCCACTGCACTCCACCTGGGTGCCAGAGTGAGACTCCATCTCAATAAATGAATGAATAAATAAATAAATGCAATTGCTTTTTGTAGGTTGATTTTTTTTTTGCTACAGCAAAACTACTAAATTCTCTTATTAATTCTAGTTTTTTTTTTAGCTTTCTATGCATACCATAATGTCGTCTGTGACCAATACATTTTTGTTTCTTTTTAATCCTTATACCTTTTGTTTCTCTCTCTTTTCTTACTGTACTGGTTAGAATATGCAGTCCTGTGTTGAAAAGAAGTGGCTCAGCCTGGACAATATAGCAAGACCCCATCTCTACACAAAATTTAAAAATTAGCCAAGTGGCGGCACACACCTGCAGTCCCAGCCACTCGGGAGGCTGAGGTGAGGGGATCACTTGAGCTGGAAGGCCAAGGCTGCAGTGAGCTGTGATTGCACCACTGCACTCGAGCCTGGGCCACAGAGTGAGACCCTGTCTCAAAACAAAAAAGAAAAGAAGTGGTTATAGCTGCCACTTTTTGTTGTTCCTGATTTTAAGGGGGGAATACATTTAATGTTTCAATATTAATTATGATATTTGCTGTAAAGTTTTGTAGATGCTCTATATCCAGCAAAGGAAATTTCCTTCTTAACTTGCTAAGAATTTTTATAATTAATGGATAATGTCCTCAAAAAATGTTTTTCTGCATCTATAGAAATTACCATGTGCCCTTTCTTATTTATTTTGGTACTATGAAGAATTGTATTAATTGATTTTCTAATCAATTAAACCCTAAACTGCTGAGGAAAAGTCATCGTGGTCATTTTTGTCATTTTTGTATATTGCTAGATTTTGTCTAGGATTTTTGCATCTACATATTTCTGAGAAAACTAGGCTTTTAATTTTCCTTTGCCATGTTCTCTCATATCCTCTCTGTCAAGTTTTAGTATCGAGGTTATGCTAACCTCAAAATGAGTTGGCAAGTGTTCCCTCTATTTCTATAATCTAGAATACTTTGTATGTGATTAGAATTGTTAGTTCCTTTATTATTTAGTAGAATTCATTTGTAAAATAAGGAGCTAAGTATCCAACTCCGGTAGTGAGAAAAGAAGAGGATAACCCGAAGAAGGTAAAAGGAAGAAATTATAAATATAATAACCAAAATAAGGAAATGAAAAACAGAATGTTTTTCTGTTGACAAAGGAATGTTGACAAAGCCAAAATTTAGTTCTTAAAAAATCCAAAATAGGCAAACATATAACAAGATTAATTCAAAGAAAGAAAAGTGACAAGAATGAACCATATTAAGAATGTAACCATAGATCAGTAGTTAAAAATATAAACAACTGATTCAGGGGATCATGGTGGATGGGAGGCAGGACTAGATTGCAGCTCCAGATAGAGCAGCGTGTGGAGGCTTGCATTGTGAATCTTAGCTCCAGATTGACTGCAAGAACGAAGCAGCAGTTCTGTGGGTCCCCGGAGGACCCACAGACCCTTTGAATGAAGCGAACTGCTCCTGCAGGACCCGGGAGACCCCCCAAAACTATGAGTGCCCCAACTGCGGAAGTGGGAAAGGGAGACCCTCCTCTGCCGAACACACCCCCACACTGGAGAAGCAGAAGGTCTGTTTGTGGGAGAAGTTTCCTACTTTACCTGGGGCTGAGTCAAGTTAGAGAGCGGAGCGAAATACAAGGGTAGAGGAAGCAGCAGAAAAGCCCTGGGAGCTCGCTGGGCCCCCAGGCAGCCCATTCCTGCCTGGTACCACAGGAATCCATCGGGAGGGTGGCCAGAGGAGCAGGTGGTTAAACTCCACAGGGAGAAGGAATTCTCCAGCTGAACTTTGTAACAATTTAAATGGGGTAAGAAGCCTCCTGGCCAGAACTCGGGGGAGGACACAAATCCAGAGTGCAGACTTCACAGGTGGGGGAAGAACTAAAGCCCTTTTCTCTCAAAGCTGGGATGCAGATAGCCTTGGGCAAATTTTCAAGCCCGTCTTGTCTCACTCTCCCATGCTTACGGATGGGTAGAATCAATATTGTGAAAATGACCATACTGCCAAAAGCAATCTACAAATTCAACACAATTTCCATCGGAATACCACCATCATTCTTCACAGAATTAGAAAAAACAATTCTATAATTCATATGGGACCTAAAAAGAGCCCGCATAGCAAAAAGAACAAATCTGGAGGCATCACACTACCCGATTTCAAACTATACTATAAGGCCATTGTCACCAAAACAGCATGGTGCTGGTATAGAAATAGGTACATAGACCAATGGAACAGAATAGAGAACCCAGAAATAAACCCAAGTACTTACAGCCAACTGATCTTTGACAAAGCAAACAAAACATAAAGTGGGGAAAACACAAACAAAAAGTGGGGAAAGGACACCCTTTTGGTGCTGGGGCTATTGGCTAGCCACACGTAGGAGAATGAAACTGGATCCTCATCTCTCACCTTGTACAAAAATCAACTCAAGATGGATAAAGGACTTAAACCTAAGACCTGAAACTATAAAAATTCTAGAAGATAACATTGGAAAAACCCTTCTAGACATTGGCTTAGGCAAGGATTTCATGACCAAGAATCCAAAAGCCAATGCAATAAAAACAAAGATAAATATCTGGGGCCTAATTAAACTAAAGAGCCTTTGCATGGCAAAAGGAACAGTCAGCAGAGTAAACAGAAAACCCACAGAGTGGGAGAAAATCTTTACAATCTATACATCTGACAAAGGACAAATATCCAGAATCTACAATGAACTCAAACAAATCAGTAAGAAAAAAACAAACGACCCCATCAGAAAGTGGACTAAGGACATGAATAGACAATTTTCAAAAGAAGATATACAAATGGGCCACAAACATATGAAAAAATGCTCAACATCGCTAATGATCAGGGAAATGCAAATCAAAACCACAGTGCAATACCACCTTACTCCTGCAAGAATGGCCATAATCAAAAAATAAAAAAAAACAGTAGATGTAGGTGTGGATGTGGTGAACAGGGAACACTTCTACACTGCTGGTGGAAATATAAACTAGTACAGCCACTATGAAAAACTGTGAAGTTTCCTTAAAGAACTAAAAGTAAAACTACCATTTGATCCAGCAATCCCACTACTGAGTATCTACCCACAGGAAAAGAAGTCATTATTCAAAAAAAGATACTTGCACACGCATATTTATAGCAGCACAATTCACAATTGCAAGATCGTGGAACCAACCCAAATGCCCATCAATGAGTGGATAAAGAAACTGTGGTATATATATACAATGGAATACTATGCAGCCATAAAAAGGAATTAATTAACAGCATTTGCAGTGACCTGGATGAGATTGGAGACTATTATTCTAAGTGATGTAACTCAGGAATGGAAAACCAAACATCATATGTTCTCACTGATATGTGGGAGCTAAGCTATGAGGACACAAAGGCATAAGAATGATGCAATGGACTTTGGGGACTTGGGGGGAAGAGTGGGAGGTGGGCGAGGGATAAAAGACTACAAATATGGTGCAGTGTATACATGGGTGATGGGTGCACCAAAATCTTACAAATCACCACTAAAGAACTTATGTAACCAAATACCACCTGTACCCCAATAACTTATGTTAAAATAAAAAAATATATATAAAATTTTAAAAAAGAATGTAGCCATAGATGCTATGGGGTTTTAAAAGGTAATACAAGGGCCAGCCTGGCCAACGTGGTGAAACCCCGTCTCTACTAAAAATACAAAAATTAGCCAGGTGTTGTGGCGGGCGCCTGTAATCCCAGCTGCTCAGGAGACTGAGGCAGGAGAATCACTTGAACCCAGGAGGCGGGCGTTGCAGTGAGCCGAGATCGCGTCACTGCACTCCAGCCTGGGCGATGGAGCAAGACTCTATCTCAAAAAAAAAAAAAAAAGAAAAAGAAAAAGAAAAAAGATAACATAAGGATATTATATATTACTTTAAGGTAGTACATTTTGAAATACAGGTGAAAAGAACAAAATCCTAGAAATATGTAATTTACCAAACCTGATTCAAGAAGAAATGGAAGAGCTGATAGCCTTCTAACCATTAAATCAGTTTAATTAGATCAATTTAAATCTGATAAATTTTCCCACAAAGAAAACACACAGGTCTAGATGGTTTTATATACGGGAAAATTTGAATAAATTCTGGATAGATTAAAGAACTTGAATGCAAACGGCAATACCCAAAAACATTTAGGAGATAATATGGAAGATATCTAAATATCTGTATGACTTCAGAATGAGTGAGATTTCTTTGTTTTTGTTTGTTTGTTTTGTTTTTGTTTGTTTTGTTTTGAGACAGGATCTAACTCTATCATACAGGCTAGAATGCATGGCTCACTGCAACCTCAATCTCCTGGGCTCAAGTGATCCTCCTGCCTCAGCCTCTGTAATAGCTGGGACTACAGGTGCATGCCTACCATGCCCAGCTAATTTTTTTTTTTTTTTTTTTTTTACAAGCGGGGTCTCACTATGTTACCCAGGCTGATTTTGAACTCCTGGCCTCAAGCGATCCTCCCACTTTGGCTTCCCAAAGTGCTGGGATTACAGGTGCAAGCCACCACGCCCAGCCTAGAGTGGTGATTCCTTAAATAAGACCCAAACTACATTAATATTAGGATCCTCTTCAGCCAGGAACGATGGCTCACACCTGTAATCCCAGCACTTTGGGAGGCTGAGGCGGGCGGATCATGAGGTCACGAGTTCGAGACCAGCCTGGCCAATGTGGTGAAACCTTGTCTCTACTAAAAATACAAAAATTAACCAAGTGTGGTGGCAGGCACCTGTAATCCCAGCTACTCGGGAGGCTGAGGCAGGAGAATCACTTGAACTTGGGAGCTGGAGGTTGCAGTGAGCCGAGATCATACCACTACACTCCAGCCTGGGCAACAGAGCAAGACTCCGTCTCAAAAAAAAAAAAAGAAAAGAAAAAAATTAAGATCAATACAAGATAGCTTAAAATAACCCAAAAATCCTCAAACTGGGAGAAGATATTTGCAACATAAGTAACAGAAAGAAGATTAGTATTCAAAATATATGAAGAACTCCTGGCTATAGAAATAAAAGAAAAAAAAAAGACAAGCAACATAATTTTTTAAAAGTGGACAAAAAGACTTGAACAGAAAAAGAAATACAAATTTTATAAATTTTCAATAAACATAAAAAGATTGCTTGACCTTATAAATAATCAGAGAAATGCATTTTTAAACCATAGTATGGTATCACTTCACATACCTCTAATTAACAATAACTCAAGTGATAATGAAATTAAGTGTTGGCAAAGATGGGAAACAATTGGAACTCTTCTACAGTGGCAATAGAAGTATAAGTTGGTATAACCAGTTTGAGAAACAATTTGGTATTTTCCAGTAAAGTTGAAGATGCACTCATTCCATTACCCAGCAATCCCATTCCTAGGTATATATGTTAGAACTAGGAGATTTGCTGGTGAGTAATCATAGGAGCAATGTTTTTAATAGTAAGAAATTGGAAAAAGCCCAAATGCCCATTAACATAAGAATGCATAAATAAATTATGACTTATGCATAAATACAGTGAAAATTAACAAACTACGGCTTCATATGACAACATGGGTGAGTGTCAAGCATTCAACATAAAATCAAAAAAGCAAATCTCAGAAATCATAGTCTGATTCCATTAATATAAAATTGAAGCACCTTAAAAACTAAGCAGTATGTTCTTTAGAGATACAGAAGTATGTGATAAAACTACAAAGAAAAGTGCACTGTAAACACAATTCAGGGTAGTGGTTACCTCTAAGGTGGGAAAGAAGGCAATTGGATCTGGGAAGGTCACATGGAAGCTTGAAGTTCACTGGTGTCACTCTTGTTGATGGTGGCACTGTTTGCATTGTTATTCCTTTAATTTACACATATTTTATAAAGATAATTTTTAATTTATTCAATATTTAATAAAATTTGTTTTATAGGAGAGAAAAGATAAGCTTGTAGGCTCAAATCAGAAGTCAAACACTCAAGTAATAAGAGTTACAGAAAAAGAGAACTGAGAAAATATTCTCTCAGAGGGAATCATCGAAGAAATAATAGAAAAACATCTCTCAGGAATAAAGAATGTCAATAGATTGAATGGGCATGCCAAGGCATACAAACATAAAATTTCAGAACACTAGGACACAGAAAATGTTCCAAAGGTACATATAAACTATCAGAAAACAGTATGACCTCAGATAGCAAAAATGAAAGCCAGAAGACAGTGGGACATCATGTTCCAATTTCTGAGGGAAAGTGATATCCAAGCTACAGCCAGACAAATGGTCAATCGAATGTGATGTTAGAATAAACACACTCCTAGATAGGCAAGATCTCATAAAGTTTACCAGCTCAAGAAACTACTGTAGGATGTGTTCCAGCAAAGGGAGGGGAGAACTCATCAGGAAAATGTAGGATCCAGAAATGGGGAATCCAACACAGGATCAAGATAGAGTGGAGCCCTGGAGGCAGCCCTGTTGCAGTCCCAGTGAGCAAATAACACAGATTAGAGTGATGCCTCCAAGAGAAAATGGTACTGATGCACTATTTAATGGGTTAAACCACATTAAAAGGAATTTTAAAGTTTTCTTAGAGAATTTAGAGATGAATTGGTGAGATATATTTTAAAAGCAAGTAAAAAGCAGGTGATTAGTAACTCTGAGAAAACCCAAAGTTAGAATACAAAATGGAACAGTATTTACTGTCTACTATGAATGATATTTATATAATTAACACAAACGTTGGATCTTGATTTAACAAGAGCTGTGTTATAAATATATTGGGTGTAGGAAAAGAAAAAGGACATGCTTCGGGAATTATTTGAGATAGCTTAGTCCTATTCTTCCGTGGTAGCTAACCAATAGCTAATTCTAAAATTGAAAACTTAAGAAATGGCAAGAATAACATTCTAGACAGAAATATAAAAAAAGACTACCAAGAGAAACATGTAAAAGATTTGTAAGACGTGGCTTTCGGGAAGCAAAAAATAGGATTGAGAGGAAGGGTTAGGCAGCTGCAGTCTTTTATTTTATTTTTTAAAACAACATGTTTATATAAAAAATTAAGAAATAAATGCAATGTTCACTACCTTGTTAGGAGCTTATATTACCCAGGTGTATGCATTTGTCAAAACTCAATGAATGTACACTTTAAGATTTGTGTATTGCATTGTACATAAATTTTACCAAAGAAAAATCAGCAAGCAAATATTGAACTCTAGTTAATAATATGTATGCAATGTCTGTAATTTATTTTCAAATTCTTTAAAAAGCAAGATGGACCAATGGATGAATAGAAGGATGGAGAGATACTTGATAAAGCAAGTATAGTAAAATGTTGATGGTAGAATCTAAAAGGCGGTATACAGGTGTTCACTGTAAAATTCTTTCAATTTTGCTAAGTTTGAAATGTTTCGTAATAAAATGTTGGAACAATTAAAAACAAATGCAATGCTCAAAAGAAATTCAACAAAGAATGTTTTGTCTGGTGTACCAGCTAGGTACCCTTTCATCCTGAACTGCCCCCTGCTTTCCAGAGCATTCTATAGCCATTTGACCCACAGATGACTGGTCAAATCAAAGAGGGCAGTGATACGTGAAGAGGTGAGGACGGGCTGATATTTCTTGTTGGCATTTATACCAGTTTCCCTCCAGGGCATGTGGTGGTTCAATGTTGAATATTTAATCTCTCCTAACAGGATTTGTCTTCTGGCTATGAATATCCCTGTTGTCACATGCTCATCTATCTCTTAGCCCCAGCTGAATTGTAAACTCATCCAAGCTACAGTTTGTAACCTCCAGGGTCACACATTCAGTGGTTCATCAATATTAATTTTGCTTTCATTAACCACAGGAAGAAAGTAGCTCTTTGGAGTAACAGATTTCAGAAAAGTGTAAGCTGAATTGTCTGGGGAATCAAATCATACCATTTTCATTACAATGACTCTTAGGGCTTGAAGCCAGCCTGGTCGTTCTGTAGATAAAGAAACTGAGGCAAGAGAGATTAATCGATGTATCCAGGGTGATACAGCTATTTAGTGTGGTTATCTTTGGATATTTTCTTCTTTATGCCCATTTTAAACTATTAAATAAGCTTATAGGATGTGAACTTGAATAAACAACTACCCTTTGCCCAAAGAAATGCTAGATTAAAAAGGAACTATGAAATTTAAGAGATTACAACCCTCTCCAGCCTGTTTATGGGGTGAAGTGGGAGCAGGGGAACATAGGTAACAGAATGCTCCTCCATCCTCAGTTTACAATCTCAATTAAAAGGGTCTTTAGTGAAACTACTGAAACATGCTGCATTGTGAATGAACCTTGAGAACAGTATGCTAAGAAGCCGGGTGCAAAAAGCCACATATTGTATGATTTTATTTATATGAAATGTCCAGAATAACTAAATTCATAGACACAGAAAGCAGATTGATGGTTCCCAGGGGCTTGGAGAGGGCAAATGTGGAATGACTGCTTCAGTCGATACAGGCTTCATTTTAGGGTCATGAAAATGTTTTGGAACTAGAGTTGGTGATTACACAACATTATGAAATGTAATAAATACCACCAAATTGTTCACTTTAAAATGGTTCATTTTATGTCATGTAAATTTCACTTCAATTAAAAAAATGTATCTCTAGTGAGAGAGAAAAAGCAAATGTGGCAAACTGTTAGCAATTTCGTAGATCAAGGTACGGGCCATTCAGGAGTTCATGGTGCTAGCCTCGCAACTTTTCTGTTAGGTTGAACATTTTTCAAAATAAAAAGTTGACAAAACATAAAGTATCTCTAGAAAGCAAGGAAATAATTTCACGAGATTGCTAAATTGATGTCAACACCTGCAGTCTAAAATTTATACAGTTCAATATGTGTCATTTGATCACTGGCATGTCAAATATAGAACAGCTATGACTTTGCTGGCCAGTAAATTATCTAGCAGTGAAAATCACTTTTTAGGAGAGTCGCAATCAAACATTGTTTAACGTGGGAGCCTATAAAGATGCAAATTCCTGAACAACAGTGTCTAAGAAAAGTACATTGGGTCACTCTGAACAGGTGGTATGAACATTTGATTTAACTGAAAGATCTGAGCTTTTTACGATCTTTGTCACCATCGAATGAATCTTACATCCGCTGATGACTAAGAGCAAGCAGGGGCGAGCTGCCCAAGTCACAAGAGAAACGTTAGGGGCCCAGGTGACCATCCTGACCCTTGCATAGAGTGTGCTGCAACTCCAGCAGACGTGTAAAGATAACACTACGTCCTGGAACCTCATAATGATGAAGACAGGACAGCTTGTCTGCTTCCATCACACAAGGTGTCAGAGTTCACTGTCAGACAGAGCCTCCCTGGTTCTTTATGGGCCCATGACCTAGTCTTAAATTCCTCATCCAACAATTTCTGAGGCTTGAGACAACAAATGAACCTGTCTACACAGGGTGAGAGGTTACTTGTTTCTTTGACTAAGTTGCATTTTAAAAAGCACACAACGACATGTAACATTGCACAACAATGTTGTTAAAACAATGTAATTAAAACTGCTGAACCGAACACTTAAAAATGGTTAAGATGGTAAATTTAATGTCATGGTTTTTTTTTTTACCACATTAAAAAGGACACATTAGGCTCAAGTTTTATTCTTAATGCAGCAGACCTGAGAATTATCTTCCTTTAGTCTAAAAATGAGGTATGTTGCCAACAAATCCTGGTGTGACAACACACTCCTGATGAAATATAATCTGCTCCTACGAAGGGGGAAAAACCTCTAGAAAAACAGTCAGATCCCTGCATAAATCTTAGCTGGGCAAGAAAAATGAACATAAGAACAGATTAGTGGCAGAAGGACATTAAAAATAGAAAAGAACTATTGATTTGAAGGTGTTACCTCAAGAGATAAGTACCAAGAAATATTGGAGTGCAGTGGTCTCCATAATGTGAACTAATCTATTCTCCGTTAGGGTTGACTCATGCTTTTGAGATGCAATTTATTGCTTATCTAGACACTGCTTTGGGATTTAACAAATCATTAAAGGGAATGGGAGTTTCCATTTATAAATATAGCTTTTGTAGGGTGACAAATACAAGAATGCTCTACTCAAAAAACTGAGGTCTTTTTTCATGCAATTTTGTGTTTTCCCAGAATTTTGGTCAAGCATGTAAGAAGAAATCCATGTTCAACCAACAAGGGCTAATAAGAAGAACTCTAATATTCATCTCTTACGAGGAAATCATCATTGAGGCTCTTGAGCACTTGAAATGTGGCTAGATTTCAAAATTTAGTATGAAAAATGTAAAATATTTCATTAGTAATTTTGACATTGATTGTATGTTAAAATGGTAATACTTTGGATCATCAGATTCAATAAAATATATTATTGAAATTAAGTTTGTCTGTTTCTTTTAACTTTTTTTTTTTTTTTTTGAGACAGAGTCTCACTCTGTCACCCAGCACCCAGGCTGGAGTGCAGTGGTGCGATCTCGGCTCACTGCAACCTCCACCTCCCGGGTTCAAGCGATTCTCCTGCCTCAGCCTCCCGAGTAGCTGGGACTACAGGTGTATGCCACCATGCCCAACTAATTTTGAATTTTTAGTAGAGACGGGGTTTCACCATGTTGGTCAGGCTGGTCTCGAACTCCTGACCTCAAGTGATCCACCCGTCTTGGCTTCCCAAAGTGCTGGGATTACAGGCATGAGCCACCGTACCCGGCCTCTTTGTACTTTTTTAATGTGGCAACTAGAAAACTTAAAATTACAAATATATTAGCATCATATTTCTAATGGATAGCACTGTAAAGGCCATTTGAGTTTTCTAGCCCACTCTCTTCAAATGAAAACATACACACATGTAGATAATCTGATTATCAAAATAATATATGTTCTCTTTTTAAAAGTAGAATATGTAAAAAACCACCAGGAAAGAAAAATACCCAGATATGCACATTCTTTTCTCTAGAATTAAAACATCTCTTTAAGCATGACTTTCATGAACACACCACAATTTATATTAAACATTCCACTGGTAAATGAATCTATACAAAATAGTTTTGGGCATTGGAGGTAATTGAGACAGTTCACTTGAAAATTGCTTTTGTTCCTCAGAAACTTGTTTCCTAATAGATTTCTTTTCCATTTAGATTAAGAAATGCAAAAATGTAAGTCACTGTACTTAGCTCTGCAAATCTCAGGGATGGCTTGGAAATGACTGTATCAGTTACACCATGAAAAGTGATCTCTAGCTTAAAAATTGCCAAGGATTGGAGAAAAATTACACTGGCCGTCAGCATATTGATAGGACTGAGCTGAAGAAGCAGAAATTTTAAATAACATTGGACTTTGTAAAATGGTGGCTGAGATATTTTTTTAAATGCAGGAAATATGATTTTTAAAAATCAATTTTTGCCTAGTTTTAATACAATAGTGTAATCTATGTAACAGATGGTTAGAACAGAAGTTTCTCTGCCTCAGTTTCAGCTGAAGTGCTAATACCACAGATACCAGACACCAAAGTGAACAGGAAGCAAACAAACTTCAATGGGCAGAAATTACAGGAGAAATGTTCAACTCTGGGCCTCTCAACCGGGCATCAAAGGCATCAAAAGAGG
Organism: Pan paniscus; assembly: GCF_029289425.2. NCBI lineage: Eukaryota > Metazoa > Chordata > Mammalia > Primates > Hominidae > Pan > Pan paniscus. The sequence continues at coordinate 21,007,040 of NC_073272.2, read as the reverse complement.
TCAGGGCATGGAGAAGTGAGGGGACTGTGAAGAAGTTTCTTTGGAGAGAACTATTGCTGTGCTTCAAGGATGGAAGGACCATAACCTCCTTCACTTTCAGCCTTGTGAGGGAGACTTATGGAAGTCTGCTTGGGAGTTCTGGAAAGTGTTTCCTGCAGAGATGCGGAGAAGCAGTGCCTAACTCACACCTAAGGAAGCTGAGGTGGAGGGCGGGGATGCCGGGCATTTAGAACACTATGGAAGGGTTGATCAATTGCTCTGGGGGCTGGGTAAGGAAAGGGCTACTGTGTCGAATGGGCTCGAAATCCAGACTTTGTCAAGTCAAAGGATATAGGAGTGCCCCTCGGGGATCAGGGGAGGGTCTTGTAGCTTTTCTTGGGTTCTGTCCATCGGGGGATCCCCTAGAGGGAAGGGAGCAGCTTTTTCAGGTTTCTAGTGGAAAGAATTAAACAGATTCCTTCAGCTGTTGTAGAGACTGGCTGTTGCCCTCCTTTTAATCAAATGATTTGTAAAATCTTCGTCCCAAATCATTCGTATATATGATATAACAAATTTATTGAGCAAGACTGATTGCAATTGGAATGTTTATTACACTACTATTTTCCCAGTCCCCAGGGTGCAAAAGCTCTTCTCTCCTTGGACCCCCTGTCCAGTCAGTCCTCTTGTGTGTTTCCACCTGCCCTATCTTTACTGCATCTGTGCCCTTCAATAGCCTTCCCCCACTTGGCGCTCCAAATCTGCCTGCAACCCTTTCACCCGAACTGTTACCCAATGCTCCTTTCTTGCTGCTTCCACTCAGCACCCCACCACCCCAATACACCCAACATTCCACCGCCAGATTCCCTTTCCTAAGTGGTGTGGTTTTCCTGCTCTAAAACCTTAAATGCAGTGACCTGGAATCCCAGGGTAGGTAGGAGACATGGTGTCAGGGCAGGGGGAGGGGGGTTGATAAGACAGGGTGCAGACTGGAGTTGGGGAGACTTCATACATACACCTTTCCTAAGAGATCCTTCTGCACATCACCTCCTCTCCATCTCTCTCCCCCCGCCCCCCCACGTAGAGAATTGCTGCATCTAACGAGAGTGTTACCAACAGGGATATGTTGTCTATGTGACTGATGGAGAGGCAGAATTAACGTATGTGATTGATGGAGAGGCAGAATTAACCAAGGCTGTATTCACTAAAGGTAGCATTGGTTCTGTACCAAATAAACCTTGAATACTCAGTAGATTTGTTTATCACTGACATCATAGTCTAATGTTGCTCAGTCTCCTAGAAGGTTTTTCAGGGACCCAGGGGCCTTCCACATTCAGGTTCTGCGCTCCTCATCTGCAAAATGGTGCAGTGATAATATTCTCGTGAAGGGTCGCCATAATAATTAAATCTGTGAGTATAGGTCAAGGACTCAGCACATTGCTCGATGCATAGGAGGTGGTGGTGTATATTTCTTTCTCCCTTCTCTTTGTTAGGAATTTCTCTGATAGCTCAGGGTAAACTCTATTGCTAACTTGTCTATGCACCATACCAAGCTTGCTCTGGTCATTTTGTAACACGAAGTTAACCTTCAGTTTCTTCTTATCACCCCATTAAGTTTTATTCTCCTACTTCTAGCCTGCCCTATATCACACTCCCAGGGTAAGGAGGTCCTTGTTCTCAACCACTGAAGTGGGAAAAGCTCTGATCCCTTCACTAACTCCTACCATCCAATATTTCCAATTTCCCCTCACTCTGACTCTAACTCCCCCAAGAGCTGAGATGTGAGAAGACTAAGATGTTATTCTTCCACAGGTGGAATCTGTGTCACCAGGTGATTTCTAAAGACAGAAATTTCTCAAGACCCAATAGAAGGAAAAGTCTTTATTGGAAGGATTTCAGGCATGAAAATGGGTGAAAAGATGAGTTTTTTTTTTTTTGAAAGGGGATACCTGCAAGGTGGGTAGACACCAGCTCTGCCTCTCCTTCCCCGATGCCAAAAAGTTAGTGTAATTAACTCTTTCTCATGGTAAAATCACTTGATTTTGAACCTAAGAATGCTACAGAAGAAATGCAATTTTTTTAAAGGAGCAGAGAATTTTGAGGGCATGTCTTCCAGGTATACTTAGGTAGGTATCGTTCGTTCAATCATAATTCATTCATGTGTCCATTGCTAATCTTGTGGCAGTTTTCAGAGAAGATCACATATTCTTGACATTCCTCCCATAAATTGGTAGCATCCAATTCTCCCTTTCCACCATCTTTAATCTGGGCTAGCCTTACCTGGAAGCAATAGAGTGTGGCAGAAGTGATGCTATGTGACTTCCACAACCTTGTGGGAAGAAGCCTTGGAAGCTTCTGCCTAAGTCTCTTTGAACATAGTGACTCTTTTAAGTCTGTATGTTCTCCAGCTGCTCCCTCTTGGGACTTAGCAATCAGGCTGTGAAAAGCCCAGGCCACATGGAGAGGCAGGTGTAGGTGTCCCAGTGGACAGCCCCAGCTGAACTCCCAGCCAACAGCCAGGATCAACTACTCGACTTGTGTATTAGTCCATGTTCATGGAGCTGATAAAGACGTACCTGAGACTGGGTAATTTACAAAGAAAAAGATGTTTAATGGACTCATAGTTCCACGTGGCTGGGGAGGCCTCACAATCATGGCAGAAGGCAAAAGGCACATCTTATGTTGTGGCAGACAAGAGACAATTGAGAACCAAGCAAAAGGGGCTTCCCCTTATAAAACCATCAGATCTCATGAGACTTATTCACTACCACAAGAACAGTAACGGGGAAATCACCTCCATGATTCAGTTATCTCCCACCAGGTCCCTCCCACAACACATGGGAATTATGGGAGCTACAATTCAAGATGAGATCTGGGAGGGGACACAGACAAATCATATCAACTTGCAAGCCAGCCATCGTGGATGTCCAGCCTAGCTGAGATTCTGCTGACTGTAAGTACAGAAGACGTCTGACTGCGATCATGTACTAGACCCCAGTGAGTGTTCAGCTGAGCCTTGCCTGTATTCCTGACCCACAAAATGGTGAGCAAATGGTTGTGTTAAGCCCCTAAGTCTGGAGGTAATTTGTTTTGCAGCAATAGATAACTAGAGTATGTATCATGTTTTTAAAAAATATTTTGGCCTTTTAAAAAAGCTCAGAAGGTTTGTTTTTAGCAAAAGCTAAAAGGCTCCTCACCTGATAAAATGCCCTTAATACTCTCTAAATTTTCTTTCTCAAGAGAGAGAAGAGGCAGGTTCCAGTGGATCTTCCAAAAACAAAGTCCTTGATTTCAAATTTTTACCTTCTCTCCAATGTCTCAAAGCAATGACTATGAAATAACACAACACCCTCATATTCTCTTGGAAACCATATTTTGGGGGTAAGAAGGGAATACCTAACATCAACTAAATGAAATGTTGTTTGAATATCTTAGCAAAACACGTTGCAAGAGAAGTATATTAGCTTTTCACTGAGCCACCCACCTAAAGTGTTACATTTTTGACACATTTTGAACCTACCTGACCTGTGATGAAGCAGATTATGTGTTGCCAGCAGAGAAATTTCTGTAAGAATAAGAATTTTCCTGTGTCCATGTGTTCTCATTGTTCAATTCCCACCTGAGTGAGAAAATGTGGTGTTTGGTTTTTTGTCCTTGCGATAGTTTGCTGAGAATGATGGTTTCCAGCTTCATCCATGTCCCTACAAAGGACATGAACTCATTGGGGCCTGTTGTGGGGTGGGGGGAGGGGGGAGGGATAGCATTAGGAGATATACCTAATGTTAAATGATGAGTTAATGGGTGCAGCACACCAACATGGCACATGTATACATATGTAACAAACCTGCACATTGTGCACATGTACCCTAAAACTTAAAGTATAATAAATAAAAAAAAATCTAAAAAGGGGGAGAGGATAAAATTACAGATAAAAATCATTCATGATTATATACAAAAATCCTCAACAAAATATTATTAAACCAAACCCAACAATATATTTTTAAAAAGTGTGTATCTCTCACAGTTGTTATAAGAATTAAATGAGACAATGAGTGCCAACTAAAAAAAAAAAAAAAAAAAAAGAATTTTCCAGATTAATGGGGCCTAGAAGTTGTATACAATAATCATGGAAGCAAAACAGGAGAAAACACAGCATCTTTTGAAGTCTCATGGTCCACGTTATTTACAATTGGCTGCTGAAGTGCCTTCTGAAAATGTTCTTTATTTTACATTTTTTGGCCCAAAGCAAAAGATATTGTCAAAATAGAGAGAGTTCAAGAAAAGGAAAGAAAAGAATGAAAATGTAGCAGCAGCAGAAATTGTCATGCTAGAGAAATATTGAAATAATTTGCCCAAAATGCAGCCCATTTAAATGTGAGAATTTTCTAATATGGGTCCCACACTCTGCCCTAACTAAGAGATTTGATTCCTCACATCGCTTCTAATACAAAGATGTAGATTCAGAAATCTGACTTCAACCATTAAAACTAAAGGTATCTTCATGTAATCACTATACATTTATTGTCAGACGTCATGCAAGAAACAAGCACAATCTCTGTCCTCAAAAGACATATAATACAGTGTTGGGGGGGAGCAGGTTTCAAAAAATAATTTAAACGAGTTTAATATGTATAAAATCCTTATAGCATTGTCAGATACATATTGAGTGCCATGTAACTGCCAGGTGAGGTGGCTCACACCTGTAATCCCAACGACTTGGGTAAAGTACCTGTTCAAATGTTTTGCCAGTTTTTAAATTAGATTGCTTGTCTTCTTATCAAGTTATGAGAGTTCTTCAAATGTTTTATATGTAAGTCTATTGTCAGGTATATGTTTTGCAAATATCTTCTCACAGTCTGTGGCTTACTTTTTCCTATTTGTAGCTGCCTTTTAAATGACAGTTTTTCATTTCATTAAGTCCAATTTATCAAAATATTGTGATTCTAATGCCCTATTAAGAAGTCTTGCTGGGCACAGTGACTCACACCTGTAATCTCAGCACTTTAGGAGGCTGAGGTGGAAGGATCCCTTGAAGCCAGGAATTTGAGAGCAGTCTGGGCAACATAGCAAGACCCTATCTCCACGAAATATTTTTTTAAAAATAGCCAGGCATAATGGTGCATGCCTGTAGTCCTAGCTACTTGGGAGGCTGAGACAGGAGGACCACTTGAGTCCAGGAGTTTGAGGTTGCATTGAATCATGATGGCACCACTGCACTCGAACCTGGATGACAGAGCAAGATTCTGCCTCTTAAAAAAAAAGTGCCCATGTAACGGTTAAGTAAATAAATATCCATCCATTTATTTATTCAACAAATATTTGTTGATCACCTTTTACATGACAGGTACCATACTAGGTGCTGGGGATAGTGGTGAAGAAAGAGCTCACATCTACAGAAGATGTTGAAAAAGCAGCAAGCAGGGGCATCCTGGGAGAATTCTCAGGAAGGCTGGGAAGCAAGAGAAGGCTGCTAGTCCCAGGTGGGCAAAGAATAGGCCAGGCCAGACCCAGCCTGGATGGACTCAGGGGCATGCCTGCTAGCCATGTAACAAACAGAGTAGTTTGCCCCGAGCCAAAATCAAAATATAGTATATAAAGTCAAACTCAGGACAGGCTTGAGGGCCAGCAGGTCAATCAAGATCTTCTCCCCAAATTCCATAGTGAATCAGAGAGAAAGTCCAAGTACAGAGGCAAGCACTGGACTTCATGCATTGGATCACACGTGAGAGAGCAAGTGGACCGTGTAGTTGAAATGGAAGACTAGGTGTAGTGTTTGAGAATCCGGAACTCGGAGACCAGAAGTGGGGTCTGCCGTCCAGGCAGGAACCCATGGCACAAACGGGTCTGGACATATTGGAGCTCAAGGCAACTAATCATTTGGTGAGCTTCAGATGATAGTCTTTCAACATTGATGCAACAGTTGTTTAGTTGGGGACCCGAGCTGGTACCAAGATCATTTTTTTCATTCTACTGGGTACTTGGCTGGAGTGGAACCAGTTTAGATCTCAATGGTTATGTAAATAGTCACATGAGAGTCTAAGTTAAATGGCACCACCGATTTCCACTGGGGACGTTGTTGTCCTTATAGATTGGTGCTCAGAGCACTTATCCACTTAGTCTACCTGTTAACCTGGCTCTGAGCATAAAAGATCTCAAAATGAGGGTGTCTGCTGAGGGCCCTGGTGTGAATGGCCAAGGGCTGTTATGTGTGTGTGTGTGTGTGTGTGTGTGTGCATCCTCCTGAACAAGGTAGATTCTGCAAGGTTTGGAAATACTGCAGAATAATTGGTTCTATGGCAATTGTCTAAGTTTTACCACTTGGGAGATAATTTAGAGCTCAGTAATTTTTATATGGCCTTTTCCCTTTTTCTTCAAACCCCAGACCCTGGATTTAGAAGTGTGCAGATGTGGTAAGGAGCATGTCTCTGTTCCTTAATGGCTGTGAGGCTCAGGGTAGGTGACTGAACCATGTCAGGTGGTAGTCCCCTGACCCGTAAAATGGGGATAATGGTATTTAAGTCTTAAGATGATTGTGAAGACAAAACAACATATAGAGAGCATTTAATGCGATTCCTGGCTTGTAGAAAGCACTGAGTAAGTGGAAGCTATGACTGGTCAAAGTGCTAAGTCGAGGCCAGGAGCAGCCGGATGCCACCCAGCACTAGGGTGATCTTTTCACAACATCATGGGCAAAGTCTCTAAGTAAGGGTTAAAATATTGACTAGGCTGTAGATGTCACTAAATGCAAGCCACTTAAAATGGCCCGTCATTTGCTACTTTATAAGGTACTCAAGAGCTAGTCAGTTCTCTTCCGGACAAACAGCCTTTCCTAATCTTAAAATAGTCAGAATGACTTTGTGGATCAAAGCTGATCTGGCTTAAAACCCTGAGCATTTCTTATTTCTAAGTAAATTAATAATTCAAGACAAAATTTCTAAATAACAAACTTCCATTTCGCTAACAAGAGTCTGCTAATGGATGCCTCTAAACTTAGCAAGCACTCCCAATGTATCCTCGGTGGGCTTTTGTCATTTGTCTCATAATGCATGCTGGTGGCCAGGCATTGGCAGCATCAATGGTGTCAGATGCAACCAGGCAGCAGTCCAGGACCAACTTCTTCCGGGGCCGTAGATTCTAACACTATCATAGTGGATTTCTCATCCATTAATTATCAATGAAAAAGTAAAGGGGAAGAGTGATGTGTTCTGACATCAACAGTTTCAAACAGCCTGATGAGACATACTAGGATACCTTCCAATATTGATGATCTCAACCGCTGATGGGAGTAACCGAAGAAAATGTTCAGCACAGCTGAGATAACTCAACAGTTCTTTCCTGAACTACTCATGAATCCTGAAACTGGAGTTCACTTGGAGTTTATTGGTTTGTTGTTTTTTTAAAAAAAAAAAATTAAATATGGGAAATGCTTCTGATTCTCTCAATGGAGGAAGTTTTTTCTCCCACTGCCTGACCTCATCAGGTTTCATTAGGCTTGTCCATTGAAGTGTCTGTTTTGATTCATTATTAGATGAATTACTAGGCTTCCATTTTCAAATTTGAAGAAAAAAAAAGGTAAGTAACTATATATTTCTTACAAACGGGTTGCCCTTCCCTTCGTCCTCCTGCAAACACTACTCCAAGCATGGCTATTCGGGAGAGTCTCAGAAACGTTTCTGTCCTGCTGTCACCCACTTGTGGGGCAAAACCATTTGAAATGCAAAGGTTTTGCCTGTGCCTGGGTGTTAGCAGCACGTTCCAGCTGGTTTGCAAGGTAGACAAGCAGGGCACATACCCACTGAAGGCAGGAAGGTGAGAGGGAGCTGGAGAGAGCCCAAAATGGTTTAAATGCAAAATGAAGAGATTTAGAATGTCAAGTTTTAAGATCAGGACCAGCAGCAAATACAACTCCAAACCCTTGCCCCCAGATCTTGTAGCAGGCAACATTATATGGCCATAGCCAACAGGATACAGGACCAAAATATATGAGAAGGGCAGAGTGAAAGTGGCCGCTTCATGCTCACTGTTATCTAGTGGGAGTGGCCTCACTCTCCAGACCAGCCTGTGGGAAGACAGTGGATATGGCTTCCTTTCCCTTCATTGTAACTATTGAAAATATATTCTGTAATCTGGGCTGGCTACATAGTTTTCAGGGCCTGGTGCAAAATGAAAATGGAGGACCCCTTGTCCATAAAGCAGGATTAGATGGGAGGCTGAGGTGGGAGGATTGCTGGAGGCCAAGAGTTAGAGGTTGCAGTGGGCTATGATCATGCTGCTCCACTCCAGCCTGGGCAACGTAATAAGACTCTGTCTCTTAATGCTGCTAAATGTACTCAATATGTACTCAAATGTCAAATGTTTCCTTTCCTCTATGCGCACTCTCTCTCGCCCTCTCTCTCTGTCATGGTGTATTTAGTCCTGACTTAGTGTCATACTAAATCCTCACAGGCACTTGGAGTCCCATCCTGTGATGTGGTCCACATGGTCCACTGCCTGTCAAGTTCCTTGTCCCACCAGCCACTAGACCAGTGTGTATGCGGTGCCTTGGCCCCAGGGGAAGTCAATCCCCCCTTCCCACGGCCCACTGCCCCCACCCATGGCAGGTGGCCAACCCTCAATAAATTGCAACCTCAGTATCTGGATTGGGGTGGATTAGAGGCTCGCACCTACCAAGTGGCCCACAGAGCCCACCATGGTGCTGCCAGCCCAGAGCAGGGACAACTGTGGCTATGCCTGACTAGAGGCTCCAGGTGGCACCCTGACATTTCTGGCACCTATGCCTGGTACAACATGGGTCTCCAACTCTTTCCCCCAGCTCCCTACCCCACCCTACCCACAGCACTCTACCCCCTCCCCACAATGCTACCTGGACACTGCCCCAGGTAGATGGTGGCAGAGGTCAGTCACAGGGCAGAGAGGAGGCAGCCAGGTAGGGCTGGGGCTCCAATGGGTGGAGGAGAAGGGGTGGCCAAAAACCCATTGGGAGAGGTGGGGAGCAGCAGAAGGTGACCCCAAGGTGGGCCAGGCTCTAAGCTCCCCCCAGCTCTTGCTCCATTGTCCCATCCCATGGGGCTTCACTTACAAAACACAAATGCGAAGAAAAAATTATCAAGAATTTCAATACAATAATAAGTGAGCATTAAACTGTAGACAGGGCTTTTCTGAGCACAAGACCCTGTGTCATCGCACTGGTTAGACAGCTGTGAAGCTGCCCATGCTGTAGTCTCCAAAAATGTTCCCAAAGAAAGCTTTCCAGGGGTGACACTAACCAGGAGAATTTTAAAAGTCTGCACACTCCAAATTCTTACTTTCAGCCCCAAACTCACCCCCTATTAACCTGGCAAGATTTAAGAGAAGAAATCATCCACTATCAAACTCTTAGATGTTTTGAGTACTCTTCACACAGGATTTTCTAGACGCTAATTAACCCATTTTCATAGGCCTTTCAAATGGGGAGCTTTGGGTTTTGATTGCATTTGTTCATAGAAAGTTGTTTTTTTTTTTTTTTTTTGAGACGGAGTCTCGCTCTGTCGCCCAGGCTGGAGTGCAGTGGCGCGATCTCGGCTCACTGCAAGCTCCGCCTCCCGGGTTCACGCCATTCTCCTGCCTCAGCCTCCCGAGTAGCTGGGACTACAGGCGCCCGCTACCACGCCCGGCTAATTTTTTGTATTTTTAGTAGAGACGGGGTTTCACCGTGATGGTCTCGATCTCCTGACCTCGTGATCCGCCCGCCTCGGCCTCCCAAAGTGCTGGGATTACAGGCGTGAGCCACCGCGCCCGGCCTCATAGAAAGTTTTGACAACACGAAGCTTCCAGTTCATCCATTGGTTTCTCAGTCCAGTATTGTGGGGCAGGGGTGGCACCAGAACCCTAGAGGCTGCTGCTTTGACTTCTGCCTATATCCACTAAATTTCCTGTCAACCAACTGGGTCTCAGCCAGAGCCCCTTGCAAGTTCTCTAACACCACCTCCTTGTCATCAATTAAAGGCATTTTCAAAGCACTGATGGAATTCTGTGATAAGTAAATTATTAAATAAATAAGCCCAACGTTGTTTACCAACTGGCTGACTCTTCTGTCTGCACTTGGCAGTCCATTGCCCCAGCTTTCAAAGACAATGAACTTGACAGAAAGAGAACCTGTATCATTTGTGAAATCCAACATCACATTGCATAAAGTGCATTTGATATACTGTTAGGACAGAAATATCATTTCCTGCCTTGTAAGTCATTTGAGTTTAGCAATATTATACTTATTTTCCTGATATTTGTTTAATTAATATCAATGTGGTAATGAGACGCTTGATACTATTTTGCAAAATTACCACAGGAGTTGTTTCACTAAAACACTCCCCTTGTATACAGGGTGTCTTCCTTCGTTTATATCATGGTTCAGATGGGAAGTGGTCATAAAGCCTCTGGAGGCTGTGGGCACATATGATGTTTTTCTGTCATTGTGTGTGTGACCCAGATGCAGCCACCTGGAAAGCCTGACTCCCAGTCTAGAGCTCTTTGTGACATTACAGAGGTGAGCCATGAAGTCGGGCAGCTCCTTATCATCCACCGCTTCATCCATCTGCCCATCCATCTGTCCATCTGTCCATCCTAGATGCACAGGCAAGAAGGTGAAGATGTTGGCTGACATTTCTTCAGGGTCTAAAACCTAGAAGGAGGAGGCACAACCACCCTTCCTGCACCCTGGAAAGGAGCTGGTCCTGGAACTGATGTTTTCTTCTGCAAGCCCCTCTCCCCCAGTAAAAACCGTTTCTGATCATGTTATGTCCCCTTTTCTGGGACATAACTTCCTATATCAAGTCCTCAGAACACTGTATTCCATATTTAATGGCTCGTTCATTAAAACGAGCTTTGTGGTTGGACAGGTTGGGTACATGTTCCTTTCTAGAACTTTGGAGTTTGTCTTGCTTCCTCCTGGTTAGATTCAGGTTGTGTATTCTTTGCTGGAAAACTACGCTGATAGCTTGCCTTTCCTAAGGTATCACATCTGGAGGTATGTGATGTCCATCTGCTCCTCATGGGGGAAATTAATTGAGATCACCCAAAGTGTTGTCCAATTTCTCCATTATAATGTCACTGGATCCCTCCCCCTTGCATCTAATATACACTCTGTAAGGAGACACTTTGAATTCATGCAAATATCCTGCTTTTCATCAAAATGTCCTAGCTTTACAATTCATTGATGATTCTTGCTCAAGCCAATTTTTACCATGAAGTTTGCAAAATGATGATTTTTCTGGCCGGGCATGGTGGCTCATGCCTGTAATCCCAACACTTTGTGGTGGTGCACGCCTGTAATCCCAGTGACTCGGGAGGCTGAGAGGGTAGGAGGAATCACCTGAGCTCAGGAACTCGAGGCTGCAGTGAGTCGTGATCATGCCACTGCACTCCACTTTGGGTGACAGAGTGAGACACCCTGCCTCAAACAAACAAACAAAAAAAGATGATTTTTCTGATTCTAACACCCTGTCCACCTTGACCTTCTGGCCCTTGACATTCAACTATAAGTAGAAGAAGCTTTTCCCCTCTGTCCTATTTCTGCACCTATACGTGTCTGTCTGTCTATTTGACCAGTATGAACTCATAAATTGTCCCAGATTTAACCAGCAGTAGCCCCTTCAAGCTGGTTCCTGAATCTTTGTGACAGGCCACCATCATGCTTTTGAGCACTCCCTTACTTTCCGACATAACAGAATACTCCAGGATTATCTTGTACCTACACTATCCCAGCCCTGGACTTAGCTATTTTTCCTAGGAGCTCTGGCTCCTTTTAATGGTGAATGGTGTTAGATACCAACATCTCAATGCTATTTGTATTCATTTTATCGGTGCTTCTTGGCCCTTCCACTGGAAAGAGTTAAGAGATATATGCACGTATATATACATATACATGCCTACACATGTACACATATATATAGTGTGTATGTAAACATGCATATAGACATATATGTGCACATTTCAGAAATCATGAGTTTGCACTGATACCTCCAATTTCAGCTTATCTCCACAGGATTATTTCCTGCCTCCCCCATTTCATATTTTTCTGTCCCTTCATCCATAATGAGAATGCTGGCTCTCAATGACATCAACACGTTTACTCATTTGTTCAGCCCTGTAATGGCTCTAAAATAGTTTCAGCATTATTTCACTCATCCTACAATAGACAACTCTACAAAATGACTTTGGAATTTGTTGTGATTCTCCCCTCATCTCTCACTCTACCCTGTCCGACACCGAGAGTTTACAGTCAAATATTGTATTCTTAAATTACTTGGATTAGTGCTCTCTTTGCTTTCTTTCTTTCCCTCCTGTATAATTATGATGTTCATTTGATATATAGTGTAATTATGATGTTCATTTGATGTTCATTGATACACAGTAGTTCGTTTCCATTTGCTTTCATTTTAGTTTTTTTCCTTTCTCATTCTTATGGGTTTAACTTTTCAAATATGTAGAATACTAGCTTGCTTTCAAAAGCTAAAACTACACCAAAAGCTACATTCAGAGAAGTGTCACTCCCTCCTGTATCCCTTCCACTCACTTCCTGCTTGCAGGATACCGAATGCAAAGTTTCCTAGTTTATCCCTCTTGTGTTTCTTTCTGTAAAGATAAGCAGAAATATGTATGTTTTCTTTCTTACACAAAACTAGCAACCTATATATGCTTTTTCATGTTCTTTTTTTCAATACTAGCTCCCAGAAATCACTCTGTATCAGTTCATAGAGATCTTTTGCATCTTTTATCAGAGCTGCATGGTATTCCATTGTGTACGTGCCACTCTCCTATGCTTGGGTGTTAATACTGTTTCCAATATTTTGCAATTACAAATAAAGCTGCAATAAATAACAGATTTGTAGACTTTTAAAAAAATTCACGTCAAGCTCCTTAGAGAGAGAAAAGGGGGATAAAGACAACTGATAAGACCAGCAGATATAAAAGCCAACTTCCTCAGGCTAGCTCGACCCACCGCATTGCACAAACAGACCTTTCCAAGAGGTAAACAAGGTCCTAACTGTGGTCTTGTCTTTCTCATGGTGATGGGGGATGCTTTTTACAGTTTTATAGAACTAGAAGAAGGAACACCTGGGATCTCATTTTTCTCATTCCTGGATGCCTGCCTGCCCAGCATCAGTCAAGTTGCCCCTTATCTTTTCTTGAAGTGAGTACAATGGCACATAGCAAACCCAAAGAAGAGGGTGGTGCAAGGCTGCTCATACATGTGTGAGCAGATTGGGCAAGCTTGATTGGCATTTATTATACATTGGGTACACCTAGGAAGTAGGAGAATAAAAGGCACCATACAGTCCTGTTGAGAAAATAAATTCCACTAGGATATCCTTCTTGGGGACTGGAGTAGATTATATTCCTTTTTGCCAAACCTTCCAGTGACCCTCCTCATGGGAGGGTTGGACTTCCCTGCCCTGTGGAACTCAGGAGTGGCTGTGTACCTTGCTTTAGTCAATACATGTAGACAGAAATAATGTGTATCATTTTGGAGCAGAAGCTTCAGGATCTGCTCCAGGTTCACCATGTCTCTTATTTTCCTTTGCCGGGAGACCAATAACTTCCTAGACAGAGGCTGTTTCAGAGGCTTCACAAAAGAAGGAAAAGGAATGTGTATGAAAATATGCTGAACATCAGTCAGCAGGAAAATGCAAATTCAAACCACAGTGAGATACCACTTCACACCCACTAGAATGGCTAACATGTAAAAAGACTGACTAGTTAGCAAGGATGTGAAGCAATGGAAACTTTTATATGCTGCTGGTGGGGTTGTAAAATGGTACAACCACTTTGGAGAACAGTTGGTCAATTTCTTTGTCTTATAAAAATAAACATACACCAACCACGTGACCAGCCATTCCACTCTTAGGTATCTACCCAAAAGAAATGAAAACTTATGTCTACAAGACTGGTGGAGGAGTGTTTGTAACAGTTTTATTCATAGTAGCCCAAACTGAAAACAACCCAAATGTCCATCGACAAGTGAATGGATAAAGAAACTGCGATATATTTGTACTGTGGACTACCCTTCAGCAAGAAAAAGGAATAGACAACTGGTACATACAATAGCATAAATCATTCTCAAAAAAAACCTCGAGTCTAAAAAGCCAAACACTAGAATATATACTACATCATTTCATTTCCACGAAGTTCTAGAACAGGTAAAACTGATCTATAGTGATAGAAATCAGATCAGTGGTGGCCCCAGGCCAGGAGAGGAACTGACTGGAAAGGGGGACTCAGGAACTTTGTGTGATGATGGAAATACTTTATATCTTGATTGGTGTGGTGGTTACACTGGTGTATACAGTTGTCAAAATTCATAAGATCTGTTCATTATATTATGTGTAAAAACAAGAAATGAAAACAAACACTAGAGTCTCTTCCTCCAGTCTGGGTCCCAAAGTGAAGATGATGTACAGCAAAACCAGTGAGGAATAAACCTTTGTCTATGTAAGCCACTGAGATTGTGGGGTCATTTGTGATTGCAGCATAACCTAGCCCATCCTGATTAATACAGGGACTCGTCCCATTGGCACATTCAAGGATCTGACAAGTTTTTCAGTAAAGAAACCTGCTTGGGCTGGGCGTGGTGGCTCACACCTGTAATCCCAGCACTTTGGGAGGCCGAGGCAGATGAATCACTTGAGGTCAGGAGTTCGAGACCAGCCTGGCCAACATGGTGAAACCTCATCTCTACCAAAAATACAAAAATTAGCCAGGTGTGGTGGCACACGCCTATAGTCCCAGCTACTTGGGAGGCTGAGGCAGGAGAATTGCTTGAACCCAGGAGGCAGTTTGCCGTGAGCCGAGATCATGCCACTGCACTCCAGCCTGGACAACAAAGCAAGACTCTGTCCTGAAAGAAAAAAAAAAAAGAAACCTGCTTGACATTATATATATATCCGGTATTTCTCAAACTATTTTGACAATCTAATTATTCTTTATATAGCGCACCTTTAATATATTCTGAAAGTAGCTTCATAAAACACAATCTGTTTAATTTTTAAAGAGATTGGGGAGCACATCCTTTTTTAGAATAATTAAAATATTCCCAAATGTTAGCAGTTTGGGGTAATGATAGCACATTAACATTTATGCCCAAATTATGAGGACCCCCTAGCCCATCGCACCTCACCCCCACAAAAAAAAAAAAAACAAAAAAAAACAAAAAAAACAACTCTCCTCTAATGTCCCTGGGACTTCGCAGGGCAAGTGTCTTATAGGTATTCAAGAAAGGGCTTGCTCACATTCTTCTGAGCTGTTTTGCTGTCAGGGTCCCTAGCTCCTGACAGTTCCTGGGTAGGTACCTGTTTCTTGCTATTCTCTATTAGTGGCCACTCCAAGGCCCAGGGTGCCAGTGCTATGTGGTGGTCTGTGGCAGAGTAGGGATGGGGGGCATGACCCCTCTCGGGCCCAGCATGTCAGAGAGTCTTTGATGAGTGGAGTTCCTCAGCCTTAGGTCCTGACTTCTATCTTTCTAGAGTCTCAGAACCTTCATCAGATCAGGCATGGGGTAGACACCAGGCCTAGAATTAATCTCCCTTCTCCCTTCTCTCCAGGTATTTTTCCTCCTCTTTTCACCTTCAAGTGAAAAGCACCTGAAATCAACTCAGGCAAGACCAGGGCTGCAGGACTGCCCAGCTGGGTGGTTCTGATGACAGACTGCCTCCTGGTTCGGAACTCAGCTGGGACACCGTCCTTCATGAGGACTTTTCATGCCCCCTTTTAAGCTCCTCAGTGAATCCAATCTGCAGTAGTGGTGGAAGTTGGGAGCCTCAATTCTGCCATCATAAGGAATTGAAAAGGCTCTGAAAGTTGGTGATTGTTCCCATGTCCAGCTCAAGGGCACTGAGCCGCTGGGCTGAGGTGGAGACCAATGTCCCTGGGGCAGTAGCCCAGAAGGAAGCCAAGGCCTTTTTGCAATAGTTGAGTATCCAGACCCATCTACAGGGAAATCTTTGAAAATATTCCTGCCACTGAAGTCATGTTGGGCTTCTTAGCTTCAGTCCCACTAAGCCCTTGTGGGAACTTGAGGTGTGTAGTGGTGAGAGAGGGGAGACAGACAGAAGAGGTGATGGAGCGAACAAGGTGAGAATAAATCCCATTCTGGAAATAGCTTGAGATTGAAAATTCAACTGGAAATCATACCTGGGAGCAAATTCAGAAAATGAATGATGAATGAATCCAGTAATTAAATTCAACTAGTTCCTTTTAATATGATTTTCCCCCTGAGAATAATCAGCAGAACTCTAAGAAAACTCTTTGCCAAAGTTATCTCATCTAATTACTGTAATTCTGTGTCACATACAGAGGAAGAGATGGAAGACAGAGGTTTGACTTCCTGGTTTCTGTGTATCTGGTAATATTGTCTGGTTCATGGGCTGGGGCGAGGTGGGGAGCCATTGTTTTATCTAATACAGAGGTAAATTTTGTGGCTGTTTGATTATAATTTCTGATCTGAATTTGAAAGCTCTTCCCTACCTATATAATTTACTTGAAAGAACTTGGCTGAAGGCATCCGGGTTAATAAAAGTCTTTTTTGTAGGTGTGTTTCTCAAGCAAATAAAAGTTAGCAATTTCCCTGGCAAAGCTTAGCCTTTGTGAGTTATTGATGAAATTTTTCCCTCTTTCTCTCTCTCAAAGGCAGAAGTGGGGTAAATGGAGCATTGCGGATTGGGCTGTAGGAGGGTGGGTTATTGGTTGATTCCACAGGTGCAGGAGTAGTGAGAATTCTTAGTTGAAGCAGCTCCCACCCGCTTGCATTGAATCTTTCCTAAGAGGGGCTGCCCTTCAGCAGAATGTCACGTAGAGTTGCTTCTCACCCCAGATCTCAATTTCCTCATTCTTGAAGATTTCTACAAAAGAAACCTATGCCCTGCTTTTGCTTGCTCTCCACACCCCTGTAAGTGGGTGCTCCAGAAGACGCGGAGGCCAGCAAGCCAGGACGCTTTGTTCTGATGGCTCCTAGCAATGGCACCTTCACACAACTCTCATGAGTCACTCTGAGCCCCTGTCTGGGGGCGAGCATGAGCACACTATACTGTCCCGAACGCCTGAGCGAGCCCATCATCTTCTCTTACAATTATTAACTCAGGTGGGCGTTTTGATAAGAAGTGGAAAAGTAGGGAAAACACTAGAGATGTCGCAAACTGCCTGCAGTGACAATTTTCCTTAAATATAGACGTTTATTTGAAGATATTTACCTAACTCTTCTAACCAAGATAACATCTGATCGCAGGTAGCATAGTACCCTTTCAAACTTCTTAGTGTTATACACCATACACTCAGAACAGTGTATCTAACCTCAATCTACAGCTTGCTGAATTTTCAAAACCGAAACACACGCCTGCTGCTAGTAGCCAGATGATGAAACAGGGCTTTACCCACACCCCAGAAGCCCCCATCCCAATTGCTCCTTCCAGTCACAACTCTGACCCCCAAGGGTAGCCAATAGCTTGGTCCCTAAAGGCAGAGGTTCTTTCTTGCCTGTCTTTGGACTACATATAAATAGAATCATCCAGCATGTACTTTTTTCCTGTTTTCTTTCCATCTGCATTACATTCATGAGTTTTACCCATATTGTCCCAGGTAGTTGGGAGACTGTTCATTCTCATTGCTGCATAGTGGAATAAATACACCAGAATTTATTTACTCATCTTCCTGTTGATGGACATTCAGGTAGTTTCCAGTGCAGTCTTGTTATGAGTGGTGCTGCTATAAACGTTCAAGTTCATGTCTTTTCACCAACGTGAGTGTACATTTTTGGTGGGTATATGGTCAGGAATTACATGTTCAGCTCTAGGAGCTACTGCCAAACAATTTGTTTGTAGTTGTATCAATTTACACTTCCACCAGCAGTGATGAGAGTACCAGTGGCTCCACACTTTCTCCTAAAATGTACCTAAACAGGTGCCCCACCTACTGGGGGATGTGGTATATGCTAGTGCCCAAAAGCCCAGATTCTAGAACTAGATGATCTGGGTTCCATTTCTAGCTTTATTATTTAATAAGTGTATGACCCTGAGGACCTTACTTACTTCTCTGTGCCGCAGTTTTTTCACCTATAAAATGGCAATCATCATCATCTTCTTCATAGGGTTAAGAATTAAATGAACGAATGCATACAGATCATTAAGAATGGTGCCTAGCAGGGTACAGTGGCTCACACCTGTAATCCTAGCACTTTGAGAGGCAGAGGGCAAGCAGATCACTTGAGCCCAGGAATTCAAGACCAGCCTGGGCAACATGGCGAAACCGTGTCTCTACAAAATATTAAAAAATTAGCCAGGCGTGGTTGTGGGCACCTGTAGTCCCATCTACTCAGGAGGCTGAAGTGGGAGGATTGCTTGAGCCCTGGAGGTCAAGGCTGCACTGAGCTGTGATCGTGCCACTGCACTGCAGCCTGGGCAACAGAGTGACCCCATCTCAAACAAAAACAAAAAACCGTACTTGGCACATAGAAAGTACTCCATAAACGTTAGATGTTATTTTTATCCAAATGTATTGAAATTAACGACCACCAGTGCAGTAAAGGAGCTGTACATCCTACTGTAAAAGAAATGGAATGTTTCCCACACAAACCAAGGAGGCAATCAGGTGAACGCCACAAGGGGTCTCTATGCAAGAGGCGTGACAGCATGCAGTCTCTGACTATGTAAATCAAAGCGAATTCTTGAGAACTTGAATGTGCAAATTAAACCAGAATGTCAGCGCCCTGCAATATTTATGGCGAAGTGTGAATCCTGTATAGAAGCAATATAAATGACAGTCTTTGATTTTATTTATTTATTTATTTATTTATTTGCTAGTGAGGCCAGTGACATATATTAACTTACTATATATAGGACCTCAGTGATAGTGAATTCCTTACAAATCCTATAGACTTGTATAGTTTATCCTTTGGCAAACACTGTTTCAGGAATTGACATACATATGGATTTCAGTAAATAAATGTGGATTTCATCAACAGTCAATGCAAGAAAGGGAAGTGGTAGAGAAGAAATGATGATAGGAGAGTCATTGGGTAGGAAGTTCAAAGGCACGCAAAGCTGAGCTGCACCCCATCACCAGGTGTAGGTCATTGAGCGGAATTGGTTTTTAATGGTAAACGTCAGCAAATACATTGCTTGTCTCTTTCAGGTTAGTGGGACTCAACCCTGACTGCATAGTAGAATCACCCGGGGAGCTTTCGCAACTGCAGGGGCCCAGCCTCAAATCCAGAAATTCTGATTCAGTTTGCTTGGAAGCAGGGCCCAACGATTTCTTTTTCTTAAGTTCTCCAGGTGATTTGAGTGTGCAGTCAGAGTTGAAAAATGCTGCTCCTGGCTGGGCGTGGTGGCTCACACCTGTAATCCCAGCACTTTGGGAGGCCGAGGTGGGCAGATCATGAGGTCAGGAGTTCGAGACCAGCCTGACCAACATGGTGAAACCCCCATCTCTGCTAAAAATACAAAAATTCGCCGGGCGTGGTGGTGCCCACCTGTAATCCCAGCTACTCAGGAGGCTGAGGCAGGGGAATTGCTTGAACCCAGGAGGTGGACAGGTTGCAGTGAGCCGATCATGCCACTGTACTCCAGCCTGGGCAACAGAGCGAGGCTCCATCTCAAAAAAAAAAAAAATGCTGCTTCTTCTGAGTGGCAATAGTGACAATGCTGCTGGTGTCTTCTGAGTGGTTATCTCTTCCAGTGGGGCAGCAGAGTGAGATCCTGAGTAGTTTCTATGGCATCTGTCTGCTTTGGTCAACTAAAGCTCCAAACACTGGCTCAACTGGTTTTTATCTGGTGGATTTTCTTTCATACCTGGCACCTCCGAATATTCCAGTCTATTTTAAGCCTTCCTGTGGTTTTTAAAGCACGATACTTTCTGAGCCAAAGACTTACCATTTCAAATCGCATGGACCATGATTCAATCTGGAACAGATCTAAACAGGACAAGGTGTTGCCCCAATTAGTAATTGGACATTTTCTTATTGATGAAAGAAGATACATGAAAGTGCATTGAACTGTAAAGCCCTTCATAGAAGAGCAAAATTGTTTTTTATGTTGTTGCTGCTACTATGTGTGGTGTAAACTGCAGGAAGGTAGGAGAGGGCCGTGAAATAATCACCATGTTTGTACATGAGCACATGTGAATTGGAATTGCTGGTTCTGCCACTGAGTGGTTATCATTGGGGCCTTGCCTTAGCTGAGCTTATGTTTTATGAAAGGTGGGAGGATCAGTACACTTCAGAAGGAAATTTTGTAGATTACAGGAGCTAATGTAAATGGTGCTTGGCAAGGAATGAGCCATTGGTAAATAGCAATTACCCTTCTGTATCAGTCAGCTAATGCTATGTTGCTGCTGCATAACAAACAATCCCCTAAATCTTAGTGGCTTACCAAAATGATGTTTATTTTTCTCACTCATGTGTCTGTGGATTGGCTGTAGCTGCTCTGTTTAATGCTGCCTGCAAGTCAGACTGAGTATATGTGTCTGATTCTGGAGCCAGCAGATCTCTGGGGCATGCTCTACTCATGGTAGATGACAGGGCTGCAAGAAGGCCCTGGCAGAAATGCCTAATGCCTTTTAACAATCCAGCCCAGGGCCAGGTGTGGTGGCTCAGGCCTGTAATCCTAGCACTTTGGGAGGCTGAGGTGGAAGGACCACTTGAGGCCAGGAATTCAAGACCAGCCTCGGCAACATAGTGAGACCCCATCTCTACAAAAACAATTAAAAAAAATATATAAGCCAGACATGGTGGTGCATGCCTGTAGTCCCAGCTACTCCGAAGGCTAAGACAGGAGGATGGCTTGAGCCCAGGAGTTTGAAGCTGCAGTGAGCTATGATCGTGCCACTGCATTCCAGCCTGAGTAACAGAGTAAGACCTTGCCTCCAAACAAACAAACAAATGCAATTTAACCCAGAACTTATTCATTATCATTTCCTCCCACTTTCAGAGCAAGTCTTATGGCCAAGCTTAAAGTCAATGGGACAGAGAAGGAAGCATGCTCTCCCAGTGAAGCCCTGGCACAGTGAAGGGAATAAGTGGAAGAACTGTGAGTATATAATGTTTCCTGCCACATTGCCCTTCCTTTCTCCAGGGTGGCAACAGAGCAGAAAAGAGGGGTAAGTATGGAGGAAGGAAATAGCCGGCTCCCACAGGAGCTCCTCCATCTGCCTCATTTGTGAGAGCTTGTTTGGCCTCATTTGTAGAGGTGCTCTAGCACTCACGCAGAGGAAGAAAAGCCATTCTCTCTTGTAGCCACCTCCAAGTGTTTGTGATGAGGGACAAATGACTCAGGGGCCATCCAGAACTCTAGAATTCACCAGAAGCCTCCAATCTCGCTTGCATGAATACATCGAAACTGATTTTGAAAGAGAAACAGAAACAATACCTGGTGAAGTCTGGCGAAACAGACTATACTATATACTGATTGTCAAAATAACTGGGTCTTCAACCCCTTCCTTTTAGCCTTTTGACGTGTTTTTAATATGTAGATATCGGCCAGGTGCAGTGGCTCATGCCTGTAATCCCAGCACTTTGGGAGGCCGAGGCGGGCAGATCACGAGGTCAAGAGATCGAGACCATCCTGGCCAACATGGCGAAACCCTGTCTCTACTAAAAATACAAAAATTAGTTGGGCCTGGTGGTGCGCGCCTGTAGTCCCAGCTACTCGGGAAGCTGAGGCAGGAGAATTGCTTCAACTTGGGAGGCGGAGGTTGCAGTGAGCCAAGATCACTCCACTGCACTCCAGCCTGGCAACAGAGTGAGACTCTGTCTCAAAAAATATATATGTAGATGTCATTTATGAGTATTTATTCTAAATGACAATTAGAACTCTGATATATAATGGTGGTAGGCTAAGAACCCTTTATTTGAATCCTAACACTTTATTTGAATTTCAAAACTGGGTGAGTTAGGTGACCCCATCTCTACTATCTAACCAGAGAGTTCTGGCCAAACGCATAATGTGCTTAGTAAAGCATTACCAGACATGTCCTTGCATATTCGCTAATTGCGAGAGGAGTTTGGTGACAAGATCAAAGGTGTTTAGCAAAATACAACTGTCATAATTGAGGATAATTCTGAATGTATTTCAAGATATCAAACCATTTTCAAGTCAACCCCCTGAGGATCTTTGTTGAAGGATGTCATGCTGGGTTGCATTGTTGCAGATCTTAAGTCGAGCTACAGCATCAGGCTTCTCCAGGAATGGTTTCTGAACTACCAACGTCAGAATCATCTAGGGCTGTTGGTTAAAAATGCAGATTCCCAGGCAAACTTCAGATGTATCAAATTGGAATCTCTGTGTGCAGGACCCAAGAATCTCCACTTCTTTATGCACACCAAGGCTTTTGTATCAAATCTATGTAGACAGAGGCCCCACACATCTTTGATTCCAAGTATATTGGTTGTGGGAAAGGTGAGGTTTTTATAATGCCAGATTAATCAGTCTCACCAATAAACACAGCCAAAGGATTTTTCCCATTATTAGTAGTATTTAACTTTTTTTAAAAAATTAATTTTATTAACATGTCCAACTAGGGTGCTGCTGTAACAAGACTTTTGTGCTTTTTTAAAAAAAAACACTACTTGAACATTAGAAACCATATTTTTTCATTCAGACCTCAACTTTGATATTAAAATAATCATTTTGGCTGGGCACGGTGGCTCACACCTGTAATCCCAGCACTTTGGGAAGCTGAGGCCGGTGGATCACTTGAGGTCAGGAGTTCAAGACCAGCCTGGCCAACATAGTGAAACCCTGTCTCTACTAAAAATACAAAAAATTAGCTAGGCGTGGTGGCACATGCCTTTAATCCCAGTTACTCGGGAGGCTGAGGCAGGAGAATCGCTTGAACCCAGGAGGTTATAGTCCCAACTACTTGGGAAGCTGAGGCAGGAGAATTGCTTGAACCCAGGAGGTGGAGGTTGCAGTGAGCTGAGATCGCGCCATTGCACTCTAGCCTGGGTGACAGAACAAGACTCTATCTCTAAATAAATAAATCAATAAACAAACAAACAAACAAACAAACAAACATTTTCCTCCCATTTTCTCAAACACCAATGGCCTACAAAACATATATAAACATTGAATGAAAGAAAAGCAAGTTGAGACACAATTATTGTGAGGAATCGGGGAGGGTTTTATTCATGTATTTAATTTAGTACATTCTTTTTCTGACTGGAAAAAATTTTTCCTGCCTTTTTAAGGTACTTTAGGTGCATGAACTCGCAGTAATGAAAGTGGTGTAACCATCTAAGTTGGAAATATCTTTCCTTTTCCACTTAGTAAGTGCATTTTAATATTTTTTATCCATGTGCATGGAATAATAAAAGGCATTAACTGCTTCAATAAATAAATTAAATGGAAGGATGGTTCTGAGAATTGAGAGAAATATGGAAAACAATAAGAACAAGAGGACAGACTCCCCTCCCTTTTCCACCTTCTTTCACCTCCTGTTTATAACATTTGAGGTTCAAAGCCTTTATCTTAATGACTTGCCACTTTCAACTGTGTGGAAAATGAATTTGAATCATTTAGAAGATTCTAAGAGTTCCTTACCTTAATCACTGAACACAAGATGCAAAAAGGTGTGGAAACATCTGTTGCCCAGATTAGGAATGTTAACCAGGATGTTGCAAAAAAAAAAAAAATCTATGCCGTTATCGGGCCTTTAATCCAATTAGCAAATACAAGTCATTCTAAAAGACTCTGGCAACCGTTGCTCAGAGAGGGAGAAAACCTACAAAAGAAATGCAAAAAGGAGAATTTGAGCATCATGAAATTTAAGAACTAGCAGAACTACAGTAGGAAATTATAAGAAGCATGAATTTAAGGCTTTTGTGTGTTTGGGCTCAGTTTTTTCATTCTATTTTATAAGTAAAGATTTTTTTTCGAATGGCAAAAAAAAAATATGTTTTCTCCAAAGTGATTTCAAGGGAAAAGATTTCCCTGTAAAAATAGCAAGATCTTCCCTGACTTCCCTTCCCTTATACTGATCTTCCCTGTATACGTGGGATTTTTTGGTGTGGGACATTCAAGTTTTCAAAGGATTTCTCATCACTTACATTCCACTCAAGCCCTCATGGGTTGGGAGGATGGGTAGAAACAATTACATCTGCTATCCTCTGATGATGGGCAGGTACAGCTACCTTATCACAGGGCTGAAGTGTCAACAGTTGTGATACGCTCATCAAGCATTTGTTTCTATTTTGAGCTTTTCTAACCTGTTTGCCTCAACATATTCTCCAGCATTTTTCAGAGAGTTGTTGGGGGCAGGGGAGACCTGGGATTTAAGCTATAACATTTCTTGATTCATAAACAGATTTGTGGAGTCTTGATAAGTAAGCAACAATGAGGAAGGGGCCCCAGGTGGAGGAGGGCCTCAGGTGAGAAAGAACAATGAATAATTTTCCTGAGACATGGCTAATCACAAACAACCTGTGGGTACAACCTTGTTCCACATGTAGCCCCCTCCAGCACGACCCTATAAAACTTCCCTCCAGCCCCTGCCTCTTTGCAGATAGCCCCTTCTCTGCTGTGCTGCCCATTACAGCCTTGCAACATATTTTCTTACCTTCTTTAATAAATCTGCCTTTCTTTACCTACTACTGTCTTGGTAAATTCCTTTATCACCTAGGCCACCAGCCCCAGATAGTCACTACCCATGACAAGATTGTAGTGTCAAAGATTGTGTGCTGTAGCTGGACATAAAATGGCTCCATCTGTGTAGTTGCGCAATGATTTTTTACCCTCAGCATCCTGCAACTTGGGATATTGTTACAGGATTCCTGAAGGGAGGGTCTGATTGTAACCAATCAGGTTACCATTAATATTATAATAATACCGTAAGTATCAATGGAACGACATTGGAACATTCAGGCAGGCGACAGGCTCTCTGCTTTTACTGTAAAGGTACTGAGAACCATTTCTGGTTTTGGTACACATCTATGAATATTTAAATTTTGGATTTCTCCACTAGTGTCCCAATGACTGCTTCTAAAACAAATCCTACGCCTTAAAATTGGCCTACATAGATATTTTGCCTAATTGAAGAGTGGAAAGTTTTTACCCTTATTTGTTCATTTTAGCAAAGACGACTGCCTGAAGGACTCCAGGCTTGTGTATACAATTGTAACTAGAATAAATAGAGCACAATTCCTGGCACACATACTCTCAATCAATATTTGCTGAATGAATGAAAAATGGAAAAATAGTGGCTTTAAACTAGACTAGGGCAACAAATTTGCACACACATACACACACACAATTTTTGGCCATTGTAGGAGTGAATTGGAATTCATTAAGATATAAAGCCAAGTTTCAAATAGAGATAAACCAATTGATATTTTATTCCTATGATGGCATTTAGAAAATCTCCCATGACTCTCTGAATCTGTACTGCTCCCTGTCCTCTTAGTGAATTGCAGTCACTTGGTCTCTCCAACATAGATTGCCAAACCTTCGAAAGCAGAAATTTTGTCTTACATCATCTTTAAAGTTCCCACAGCACCTAATTCAGGGCAGTAGATCTTTTTCTTTTTTCTTTTCTTCTTCTTCTTCTTTTTTTTTTTTTTCCTGGAGTCTCACTCTGTCACCCAGGCTGGAGTACAGTGGCGTGATCTCCAGTCACTGCAACCTCCACCTCCCGGGTTCAAGCAATTCTCCTGCCTCAGCCTCCCAAGTAGCTGGGACTACAGGTGCACGCTGCCACACTCGGCTAATTTTTTTGTATTTTAGTAGAGGTAGAGACAGGGTTTCACTGTGTTGCCTAGGCTGGTCTCTAACTCCTGAATTCAGGCAATCCACTTGCCTCAGCCTCCCAAAGTGCTGGGATTACAGGTGTGAGCCACCGCACCCGGCCTCAGGGCAGTAGGTCTAATACATGCTTGGATATGGGTTGACCTATGCCACATGGGGTTTTTAGAAAATCAAAACTATAACTAAAATTCAGGGTTGTAGTATGTTAGTGTAGTTTATAGTAATTATTACTGTGTATGTGGGGTTTCTTGGTGTGGGACATTCAACTTCTCAAAGCATTTTTCATCACTTATGTTCTCACTCAAGCCCTCATGGGTTGGGAGGGTGGGTAGAAACAATTACATCTGCTATCCTCTGATGATGGGCAGGTACAGCTACCTTATCACATCACCAAACCATTGGCTTGACTTGGTGCAGACAATTGATCTGTTGTTTTGGAATTACACAGACAGAAACTGATAGTAGGTTATGTTGCAATACTCCATGTTGGATATTTTGCAGTTAATTGTGTTGAATGGTATTCAAATAATAGGTAGCTTTTATTGGGCACTTCCTCTGTGCCAGGGGGGTATTCCTTCAAACTCTCTATAGAGGAGGTACTTTTATTATCCCCATTTTTCAGATATAGAAACTGAGGTTATGTGACTTAAGTCACCTTATGTGAAGGCCATATAGCTAGTAATGAAACAGTGCTAGGATTTGAACCCAGACCGTGTGGTTCCTGAGGCTTCTCTATCTAGGGTAATGCAGCAAAAAGTAGCTTCTTCTTTTTTTCTGTAAAATTAAGGTAAATCTCCCTACCTTATTAGAAAACAAACAGGTTCTAGGGCCCCCAAGACATTGGAACAACTTAGATAGAAATTGTGAAATTGCATTATTTCTGTCCTGGGTATCTACTCTGACAAGACCTTGGCAAATCAATCCAATCCAAGAGAGAGGTCCAGTGCAAATCACAGGTAGACCCCATATTCTCCAAGTGACAAAAAAGACCCCAAAGCAAACATGTTCTGCTAAATTCAGTCGTGTGTGTTGAACTAAATGTGGCCAGTCTTCTAGGTTTGCTGACAGCTGTCCAGTAACCAACAGAGGGGATTTTTCTGTAGTCTGCTGCTAATTCTCTGTCAGCTGGTGCCCCACTGGCAATCTCTTTTAGCCAGTTTGCTTCTTGAAGCTAGATGAAGCATCCTTAAAGAAATGGGCTCCTCCATCTTGCTACTTGCAATTACTAGTATTAATCAATGAGTTTGGGAAGCTTTCTGTGGTCTGCAGGCCATGAGCCAGTTGAGAGAGAAAGGAGAGGGGAGGAGGTTGATGAAATGACACCAAAAGTCCTTGAGAATGTACTGGCATTAGAAAGGCTTTTAAAAGCCAATCACTAGTTCAATGTGATTAATTATCTTAAAGTAGCTTGTAGAGTGTTTCCTGAGCAGCATTTGAGGTCACTTCAAACGAAGTAAATAAGCCACAGCTAAAGTGCTGACGTTTTGTAGAGAAAAGACAAACCACTAAAAATGTCCACCCAATTTCCATTACTTACTATAAATTATTAGAAGCAAGGAATGTGTTTATCGATCTAAACGCTAAACTATTAGATTAACAGTGGCTCAAACTCTATTTTCTTTATTCGAGCTGATTAGCCAGACGGATATTCAAAAGTTTGCCCTGAGACAGAGAGAGAATCTCTTTAGGTGAGAAGCTGTTGTTTCTCATCTAAGAGCAAGGACTAAATTTCTGTGAAAGCAAATCAATTTTTGCCTTCTAATCACTATTGGGTGAGCTCTAGGGCCTTGAAACTCAAAATTGGTCTGGGACTAGCAACATCAGCATAATCTGGAAACTCATCAGAAAGGTAGAATTTCAGTGTCCATCTCAGGCCTAACTAAATCAGAATCTGCATTTTAACAAGATGTCTGGGATTCATTGCACATTACTGTTGGAGAAGCACTAGTCGACGCCAACGTAAATTGTTACTTAAACATTTGCTAGAAAAGGTAGCTGGTTAATGAAAGGAGAAATGCTACCTTTCCTCAAAGATCTATCGGTGGTGATAAACTTGCTTCTAGCCATTAATCAGCCTCAGAGTCAAAACTTAATAGGCCCTATGGCCACGTGGCCAACATGAGCACAAAAGCCGAGTCTGAGTTTTTTACGTGATATTCAAAATGCCAACTAGAGGCACACTTCAAAGGAAAAACTTTATGGAACAAATGTTTTAAAAGCCTTTTTTATGGCTAAGGTTACCAGTCACACAGAGTTTGCCAAGGTGATACAAAACTGTAAAGGTCTAAGATGCACTTGGTCTTGGGGGTACAGAGTTTAGGAAAAATCAGCTAGAGCAAACACTGAGCTCCCGCCAGCCAAGGCGAAGACGTCATCATGGAAGACTGATGCCGAACATCTGGGTCAGCTTTGGCAGCACCATGCAAAACCGTTTGGGGAGAAAGGCGGTGTGAAAATGTTCACACCCACAGCTTAATTTAGGGAAATTTTCTTAGTTTATTTGATACCAAGTGGACAAATTTCATTTCTCTATTGGGATTCCTTTATTCAAATGCCCTGTAAAAGGGAAAAATTGTTTTCTCCACTTTGTTTGCTCCCAGGGAAGGTTTAATTGCTTACCCTGAGGTTTTTATCTGGAACAGGCATGAACAGACGCACCCCATGGAATGAAGAGCCGTGCAGGCGCTGCCTGAGTCGGCAGAAATAATGGGCTAAAAATAGGCAGCAATCTCTAACTCGTCCAATGACCATAAAGGCATACCAACTAGAAAATACTCCTAGGAGACCAGTTTTTGCTTCTGGCTAACAGCCCAAATCACTCTTTAGTAAGTTCATTAACAAACAAAGCATTTAGTTTTCCTTTAAATTTTTCATGAGACAGAAAGTGTGAGCATTTTAACCAATAAAATGATTTTTTTCCTTCCCTGAAGCAAATTCACGTTTTGATCTTTGGAAAACACTGACCGCTTTCATGGGAAAATTCCTGATTATAGAGACATTTTGCTTGTCTTATCACAGGTCATCTTAGAACAAAGGTTTAAATGAAATGGACTATCAGAGTCCATTGGTCTTTTCTTATGCTTGACCTGGTATCTTGTTTTGCTGGGTTGGTGAAAATGGGGTTGAGGAAAACAGACCAAACTTTTCCTTTTAGTCAAGGAACAATCTTGTGCTTCAAAACACACAAACGAAAACAGCCTCCAAGCAATTCATCCAAACCTACCTGGACTATTTGCAGTGCAAAGGTAGTTGTTATTACTGTCCATTTACCTGCTGGAGTGAGTGCCTTTTGCATTTGAAGAGCAAAGAGGTGATAGCGTTACCATGTTTGCAAAACTATGAGAGAAAGGTTGACAAATAATTTATAATCACTTTACCAGCAAAGAACACATTTGTCAGAGCATTTGGGGGCTGCTACTTATGTCGTCTATTAACAATTCACAAGGTGCAGTAGGTGGCCTCCAGGTTGGTCCCCAATGATCCCCACCTCCTGATATTGTGTGATCCTTTATCCCGAGAGTGATGGCTGGCCTTTGGTAGTGACTCGTTTCTAATAAATAGAATAAGACACGAGTGATGGCATGTGACTTGAAAATTGATTATAAAAGGCAGGGTGGCATGGCTCTCTCTTTCTCTCTTGTTTACGCACACACATTCATCATCATCATCATCATCATCATCATCATCATCATCTGCTCAGGGACAAGCCAGCTGCCATGGGTGAGCAGCCCTTTGGAGAGGCCCACAAGACAAGAAACTGAGGCCTCCAGCCAACAGCCACATGAGCATGCTTGGAAGGGGAGCCTCTAGCCTCGTCAAGTCTGTCTGAGATGGCTGGAGTCCCAGCTGATGCCTTGATGGTAGCCTTGGGGGAGACCTTGAGCCAGAACCACCCAGCCAAGCTGTCCCCTGATTCTTCACCCACAGAAACTGTGAGATAATCGATATTCTTTAAGATGCTAAGTTTTGGGGTAATCTGCTACACAGCAACAGACAATTGACATACAAGGGCACTATGCTTCTTCTAGATTTATCGTCTCATTTATTCGGCAGGTATTTATTGAGAAACTACTGCATGCCAGGCACTACCTAAGCAGAGGTTAATCGTCTGTTGAACATGAGGAACACATATTAAGGGATTCATGGCTTCTAGGCACTCTCTAGACAACAGAGAGAAGGATTTCACACTTGGAAATTTGTGTTTGTGGCAGTCATCTTTGGAAATACAATCTACTATTTCCATATATTTGACCATTTTATACATTACAATTTCTAGCTGCTGCTATAAATTTGCTATTATTTAGACATTAGTGGCTCAATAAATATGTGTAGATTGAATGCTTCTCTATGACTTGTGCCTACTTATGGACTTTAAAAATGAAGATGACCCTACATGCCTTTCTCCCTTACCCTGTATATGTACTCAATCATTAGATCTTTCCAATTCTCCTTTCTAAATTCATGGGCCGGGTCTGGTGGTTCACACCTGTAATCCCAGCACTTTGGGAGGCCAAGGCAGGTGGATCACTTGAGATCAGGAGTTCGAGACCAGCCTGGACAACATGGCAAAACCCCGTCTCTACAAAAAATACAAAAATTAGCTGGGTGCAGTGGCACGTGCCTGTAGTCCCAGCTACTCGGGAGGCTGAGGCACAAGGATCGCTTGAGCCCTGGAGGCAGAGATTGCAGTGAGCGGAGACTGAGCCACTGCACTCCAGCTTGGGTGACAGAGTGAAACCCTAGCTCAAAAATAAATAAATAAATAAATAGCATCCATGTTCTTCCCTCCTTCACCATCTCCCTTCTGCTCTTTCAGTTCAGGCCATTTCCCCATCTCTTTTTGGCATTTGCTTACTTTCTTGGTATCCTTGCCTCTAGTCTTGCTGCTGCCCCTCTCTGCTGCACCCTGCCAGCAAAGTGATGTCCTTAATATGCAGATCCCATCCTGTTTGCCTCCTACTTAGAACTGCTCCATGGTTCTTAAATTATTTGTATGGATTTGCGGCAGATCCCTGCCTTGATGTCTGCTTTCATCACCCACCATTCCCCCTGTTGCCCTTCATACTCCAGGAGGCTTGAATGATTTATGATTCCCTGAACGTGCTCATCAGGCCTCTGTGGTTTCATACATGCAGTTCCTATTGCCTGGAACACTGGCTTATCCACTGTTTGTGAGAATCTCTTATTCCCTGCTACTGATTTCCCCTTTCCCGTGAACGGACAGCGATGAGTGTAACACACCTGCCCTCTCCGGCTCTGGGGTTAGGGAGAAGTGACTCAACTGATTAGTGAGCTTGGAAAGGCTGCAGTGAGTTGACCCAGTCCAATTCAACCATTCTTCAGTGGTCAGTCTGCGGTGTTTCATTTGGGTAAGCTCTAGCAGAGAAAAGTAGGATGCAGTATACATCCCCACCCGACAACCTAGCTACTAGGTGGTCTGTTCTAACAAAAGCCAGTCTTAGAACAAATCCTACCAAATGTCTGTTCGTCAGCAAGTAGGCACAAAAACATGGTCTCATAAACTTGTGGGCGTCCCACTCTCTGTCCTTGTGCATTCCAACAGGCACCTTACAGGAAGGGTTCACTCCAAGATGGGTGCAACAAAATTCTGATGATGGGACTGGCCGATCCTATAGTTAAGTCTCCAGCTGAGTCCTCCATGACATGGCGGGCATAGGACCCATGAGAATTTCAAACCAGGCTACTGCTCCAAAGATATTAGACGACTCAGCTTGCCAGATCCTTATACTTCGTTTGTGCAAAGGCAGTTGGGCCTGCAAAATCTTTCTAGACTGATATATCTTATATATATATATATATATATATATATATATATATATATATGCACACACACATATACATAGATATAGATCAAACACCAGTCATTTACTAATAAAAAGTATTTATAACATACGTATTATACGTATTAACAAATTCTCTGGTTATAGATTTAGATAACAATATTTGCAGCACTTCAACATCTCTGGAATATGGATTTCTGAGTAGGTATTTCAAGTTCTAGCTAACTACCTCTAGGAGTTAGATTAAAGTTTACTTATACACACATGCACATTTATATCACACTATTCATACCATACAGACAACATGTGGGCATGTATTGTGCACCCTGTCCTTTTTGGGTACAAGCTGCCCCCAAGGAGTCACCATTTTCCACTGCTCCAGAGGTAGGCTCTGCCCCTGCAGTGGGCAAGGTCTGCCCTGGTTCAAGGATGCTGGGTGGGTGGTCAGTCTAATTTGGGGGGTAAGCATTGGCAGGTGGAAGCCACCTTCTCTAATACCAGTCCTATCAGTCATAAAGATGATATTTTGTTCTCCAACTGCCAACTTCTTTGTCTTTGTCCATGAGTGATTCAGGTCTCAAGTGGGGAAGGGCTTTCTATTGGGTCCTTTCAAACACTACAACTTCAACCTGGCATGCTCCTAGCCCCTCTGAGAAGCCTTCCCTGGATCCCTCCTGGTAGATCTCTAAATGTTTTATAACTGTTTCCTGCTGACCTTCTTCCACACCCACCCCACTTAAAAGTAGAGCCCTAACTATTTGCATCTCTGTGCACCTAACCTCTGCATCTCTGTGTCCAGCATCTAACACACAACCTGGCTGTCTTAGTCAGTTCAGGCCACTATCACAAAATATCATTAACTGGGTGGCTTATACACAACAGAAATTCTCACAGTGCTGAAGGCTGGGAAGTCTAAGATCAAGGCGCTGGCAGATTCAGTGTCTGGCAAAGGCCTGCTCCCTGCTTCACAGATGGTGCCTTCCTACCGTGTCCTCACATGGCATAAGGGGCAGGGTTCTCTCTGGGGTCCCTTTTATAAGGGCAGAATCCCAGTTCATGAATCCTCTGCCCTCATGACCTTATCCCTCCTCGAGGGCCCCACTTTTTAATACCATCATCTTGGAGGTTAGGATTTCAACATCTGAAATTTGGGGCGACACATTCAGGCCACTGACCATTCATAGCATGGGTACATGGTAGGTGCTCAGTGAATGTTAGTTTAATGAATGAGTCATTGTTAGCAGGATGTCCTCTTAGCAGGGCCTTTCAAGAGTGTTGGTAAATGGCTGTCACCTCAGTACCAATCTGCTTGAAATAACAGGACCAACCTCAAATGATTCAGGCCAGCGTAAAGAGTTTCCTAGAACTGATGTCTCTTATAACTTTAACGTTTGTTAACTGAATGTGTTGGTTTATTTGTCTTTTTCATTATTCATTGAGAGTAGTGACTAGGCTTTGTTTTCATTTTTTAAAATAAAATACACGGCCATTTCATTTAATGTTGGTTTATCTGGTGGCTAATAAATTACTTGATTACCAGGGTTTTGGGGCCATTTTATGGTCCATTGGCAGTTCTATTAAAAAATTAAAAAGGGAAAGACTCCATGGTCCATACTGACTAAATGTTTTTTGAATAAGTTATGAATTCTTTTAAAATGGTAGCAGTAAAGTCACAGTTTTCAATATTATATATAAGCAGCTGATAATGTGTTAGTTAGCAACCTCTAAAGCCTTTGACTCCCGTTTTTTTACCCACCTATTTCATTTAGTTGTGCCATTTGACATTCTTAGCTAAAGCATAAATTCCATTTTTAAGATACCAAGTTTGGGCCGAGCATGGTGGCTCACGCTTGTAATTCCAGCACTTTGGGAGGCCGAGGTGGGTGGATCATCTGAGGTCAGGAGTTTGAGACCAACCTGGCCAACATGGTGAAACCCCGTCTCTACTAAAAATACAAAAATTAGCCGGGCGTGGTGGCGCACACCTGTAATCCCAGCTACTTGGGAGGCGGAGGCAGGAGAATCACTCGAGCCTAGGAGGCTGAGGTTGTGGTGAGCCGAGATCGTGCCACTGCAGTCCAGTCTTGGCAACAGAGTGAGACCCTATCTCAAAAAAAAAAAAATAAAAAAGATATTCAGTTTGGGGAATGAGAAGTGATGAAGTCTATATTCCAATGCCAGAAGAATCGACACCGATGAGTTGTGGGGCCTTGAGTAAAGCCTTCCACTTCTGTGCACCTCTGTCTCAGTTTTCTCATCTGTAAAATGTGAATGTTGGCATGTGAATTCATTGATTCATTTATACACAGGGCCTGGACTAGGGTGAGCTAAGAGAGGCACTGGCCTCAGGGGTGAAATTGAAGGGGGTGCCACAAAATTCAGTCATCAAGAAAAAGAACATCTTCACACAATATTTTTTTAAAAAAAACAAGGCTGGGCACTGTGACTCTCACCTGTAATCCCAGCATTTGGAGAGGCCGAGGTGGATGGATTGCTTGAGCCCAGGAGTTCCAGACCAGCCTGGGCAACATGGTGAGATCCCATCTCTACAAAAAAAATACAAAATAGGCAGGGTGTGGTGGTGCGCACCTGTAGTCCCAGATACTTGGGGGACTGGGGTGGGAGAATTACTTGAGCCCAGGGGGAGGAGGTTGCAGTGAGCTGAGATGGTGCCACTGCATTACCTGGGCGACAGAGCGAGATTCCGTCTCAAAAACAAACAAAAAACAAGGGTAAGAAAATTCCATGATGACTAAAGTATCAATATTTTAAATAAAGATAGGATCATGATTGCAGATTTTCCCTTTTACCTCAGTTTCTGATATGGCTATGCATGGCACTATTACTGGCCCTGATTTCGATTTTTTTTAAGTTGCATTAAGGCCAGATGCAGTGGCTTACACCTGTAATCCCAGCACTTTGCTGAGGCAGGTGGATCACCTGAGGTCAGGAGTTCAAGACCAGCCTGGCCAACATGGTGAAACCCTGTCTCTACTAAAAATGCAAAAAAGTAGCCAGGCGTGGTGGCGGGCACCTGTAATCCCAGCTACTCAGGAGGCTGAGGCAGGAGAATCACTTGAACCCGGGAGGCGGAGGTTGCAGTGAACCAAGATTGCACCATTTTACTCCAGCCTGGGCAACAAGAGTGAAACTCTGTCTCAAAAAAAATGCATTAAAATATGATTGATATTGATGACTAAGTGTTTTTGAGCCCCCTTCAATTTTGCACCAGAGGTCAGTGCCTCACTTGTGTCACCTGAGTCCTGAACCTGTTACATTGGATGTGCAGCTAATGAACGTCTGCTATTGCTAAGCACTGTGGGGACATAGCAGTCCTTGCTTTCAAGGAGCTCACAGCTTCATTTAGAAAGACAGGTGGGTAAGGAGAGATTAATGAGGACAGTGGCAAAAGCGTCGAGATAAAGGTAAACAATGGAGGCAATATCAGACGAGACTATGTATATACAAATCAGAGTCTTTCCTCCCAACATGCTATAACACAGTGGTTATGAGTGCAGGCCAGAGCTAGATGCCCTGGGCTCAAGCCCTGCCTCTTCCAATTACTGGCTCTGTAATCTTGGACAAATTATACCTTAATGTCTCTGCATTTCAGTTTCCTCATTTGTAAAAGTGAGCATGATAATCATACCTACTTCAAAGGGTTGTGTGGATTAAATGAGCTAAGGCATATAGGGTCTTGAGAATAGTGCCCGGGCTGGAGTGAAAGCTCAAAAATGTTAGCTGTAACTAGAATGCACTCATTTTCAAGCAAGGAGGAGCTCTACCAGATAAGATGAAAGCCAAGCCTCTTCTAAGCAAGCTGTAGGCGTTGCGGTGATTTTGATCTTTCTCTCATTTATCACTCTCTGTCTCAAGTCACTTTCCTTTAGTTCCAGTTGAGCAGGAAAAGCTATTTCATCCTTGGCAGTTCTTCCAAATTCAGTAGACTGTGACCGAATCATTTAGAAAGTTAATGGACAATTCCTGGCTCATGGACAAATGTACAAATCCTCATCATTTTTTTTTTCTGAGCCTTTGATGTAAGTAACGACAAGTGGGCACTGTAATGTTCCCCCTTCGAATGTACAGGGACTCTTTTATTCACATTGTTTCACAGGGAGACCAATATGTGCCCTTTGAAGGGGGTGAACATGACCCTCCAGTACCTTTGAAATCCTGAGATTACAAGCACAGGGCGAAACTGAAATGCACATTTTTCCTTTTTATTGCACTGATTAAGTATAAGGAGATAATTTGCTTTTTCAGCTTAGCAAGACTCCATTCTAGTTTGGGTCAACTGGATGTTCTGAGAGGATTTGAGTACAAGCCCTCCAGTCCTCATTTATTCCTACACACATCTGCTCTGATTTCGTGAAGAGTATCACACCGTTTAAAAAGTGTTCCTCTGTGTTCCCAATTGTCTAGAAATTTAAATATGGACTGAGTGATGGATGACATTTGTAAATTGTTAGTTTTGTTAATTGTGAAGATAGCATTGTGGTTACAAAGAAAACTCTTTTTCCTTCCTTCCTTCCTTCCTTCCTTCCTTCCTTCCTTCCTCTTCCCTCCCTCCCTCCCTCCCTCTCTCCCTCTCTCCCTTCCTCCCTCAGATGCCTATTGCAGTGAAATGACATGACAACTGACATTTTGAGATTTGTGTTGGGGGATGGATACCTGAAAAAAACAAGAACGGCAATGTATGAGTTGTTGTTGAATCTGAATGGTGGGTATGAAGGGGTTACTTGCCTTCTCTACTTTTGTGCCGTTCTGGAAATTTTCCCAAGTAAAAGTTTTAAAAGCACATTTTTTCAGTTTCAAGGCACTAATTCTCAATCTTGCCTCGGCCCTCTGGGCAGCTTATTCACACATCCCTCCCTCAACAATGGAAGGTGGTTTTCCTGCCAGTGTGCTGGGGGTGGGGCGGGGGGGGGGTGTTAAAAGTGTGGCTGAGATAATGACCCCCCCTCAGCCCTTGGAGCCACCAGTGGGACCTAAGGCAGAGGGTGGGGCTCTGAATGGCCAGAATCCTGCAGTAGTAGCCTAGAGCCACGAGTGGCCTCATCTGTGTGTCCTAGGGTTCAGATAATTGTCACTTTCTTCAAGAGCCATGTGGTCAAAAAACACTGGTTCATGATTTTTCCCAGTTAAGATGCAAATATCCCCTGGGAGGGGTTAACTCAACAAGCTAGTTTCAACTCGTAACACCTCAGGTGTTTCCAGATTACTCTTAGGGCTCTGGCTGCCCAGGGACACCTCCCTCCAGTGGGAGGTGAGTTTGGGACCTTGAGGAGCCAGGGTGGGGTAAGATGGTGGGGAAGCCTGTGAGCTGGTCGCTGGGCTCCACTGTGACTAGGCCTGAAGGGAGGAGGAGAAGAAAGATGCTGAGAAGTTGGGAGACAGATGGTGGTGGGAGGTACTGTGGGCAGGAGTGTCCTAGGTAACCCCAGGAGGAAAAAGTCCTCCAGCCTCACATTGTCTGATTCCCAGCTTCTTCTAGGCTTCTTCTAGCTTCTTCTAGACTGCTGCACAGCAGCGTCATGTCATAGTTCCACCTGGAGGACAAGTAATTTCTTGAAAACCTTCCTAGGGTTTATGTGAGGCCAAAGGTTCGAGACCAGCCTGACCAACATGGTGAAACCCCATGTCTACTAAAAATAAATTAAAAAAAAAATAGCCGGGCATGGTGGCACACACTTGTAATCCCAGCTACTCAGGAGGCTGAGGCAAGAGAATCAATTCAACCCAGGAGGCAGAGGTTGCAGTGAGCCGAGACTGCGCCACTGCAGTCCAGCCTGGGTGACAGAGACAGACTTTGTCTCAAAAAAAAAAAAAAAAAAGGAAAAAAGAAAACTTTCCAAGGGCTTCTGCCCTCCACAGATTTATGGACACCTGACATTTACCCAAGTTGTCAGAGAACTGTGCTCAGGGGAATTCTTATTTTGAATCAAATGCCCCAAGTATATTTTTACTCTATTGTCCAAGTTTGAGTTCCCCATTAGAAGCAGAAACTGAGTCCCTCCAGGGGACCACACCAGCCCTGGACTGACTTCCTTTGGACATTTTTTTTTAAACATAAGAAATGAATATACTTCTATCTTATTTAAGGTCCAGTTATTTTGGATTTGTGTAACTTACAAGTGAACTGGACCCTAACTGATTTGGAATCCTAGCAAAAGTGGAAGGATCCTGAGAATAAATGCAACTCTGAGGCTGTAGCAAACACTCTGAGGTGAGCCAGGGAGACTGAGGTCTTTGCAAGCCAAGGGGGCAGGAATGAAGTCAACAAAGTTTCAGGAAGTGGGCTGAGCCCAAAAAGAGCAAAAAGAATGTTGGGGACAAAGCGAGGAGCACCTTCTACACCTTGACTTTATTAAAGATGGTGCATAACAGTAGTCTGCCCTAAAGGTCAAGAGGGCTGAAGAGAGAAGACATGACGTTAGGATTGTGGCCAATTAGACATCACGGGCAAGGAGAGGGGAGAGGGAAGGAAGGATGACTCCGGGTCTGTGGCTTAGGAACCTGGGTGGCTAGTGCTGCCATTTTGAGAGAGGGCCCTCAGTGGTGGAGAGAGATCTGGAGAGGTAAGTTTTAGACCTGTTGGGCCTCACGGGAGACCCAAGTGGAGGCATTCATTAGGCTGTTGGGTCTAGACTCCATGAAAGAGAGCAGGGCTAGAAATCTCAGTGTGGACCAGTTGGGCTATAGATGGGCTTTGGTAACAAAAGATGTGATTGAGGTTGCCAAGGAAAGTATGTGGGATGAGAAGACAATAGCTAATTACCAACATCTAAGTTGGCAGGGATGTGGGGGAAACAACCAAGGAATCTGTGAAGAAGACTGGGAAGAAGTGGCAAGAGAAGAGGGCAGAAAACAAGTGGGGTGGGGTGTTCTAGTATCCAGGGAAAGGAAGCGAGTCAGAAAGAGTCATCAGTGATGTGAAACCACACACAGAAATGTCTAGTAAAGCAAATACTGCCAGTGCCCCACCCACATTCCCTTGGCCCTTACCAGTGTGTGCCGCCAGATTTCCAACTGCTAGAAGTTGCATTGCTTCAACTCTCTTTCTCTGGCTTCCAGAGCCTGCTCTGTCCATGGGCATGACAGGCTGGAAATGCCAGGGAATGCCCCCCTCCGCCAAGCAGCCCTCAACCAACTCTTGACAGAAGCTGGTGTAGAACTACTCCAGCCCCCTTGCCCCTTTGGTGACATAACTCTGAGATACGTGTTCTGCACCATTTCCCAGGGTTCCCCGCGGGATTAAGCCTCGCTTGCCCATCGTGATAACTTGTTAACAACACACTGTGTTGACTTCCTTTCCCTTCCTTCTCATTTCTTCACTCCTTTACCAGTGTTTCCTGGGGTCACCTCCCAAATAAATGACTAACAGTCAAATTCTTGTCTCAGGTTCTGCTTTTAAGGAATCCCAAACTAGAATATTTAGAAAGATCAAGCCTGAGAAACATCCCCTGAATCTGACAGTCGGTTTGATTGGTGAATCTGAGGGAGAAAGTTGAAATGGTGCAGAGGGAAGGATGTTGCTTTTCAGGGAGATTTTTTAGATGGATAAGAAATAAACGATGGAGAAGACACTTCAGACGCAAAATGACCCACAGAAGAGATAAACAGTGGCGACATCATATTTCACTTCAACAGGATCTCATTCCCCACTTCCTAATAGCACCCTAATAGTTTGAGGGGGCTCACCTTTCTCCCACTCTGTCTTGTCTTGGAGGGTGGTGGTGTCTGTCTCCTCTGGTGGATTTTAATGAGCCAGCTTCCTCATCTTGATGCCAACAGGTGACCTATGCTAGGGGACCATGGGATGCTTTCTCCCCGGTTTTGGAAGCCTGAGTGATATAATATGAAGACTGGGCAGGTCGCGGTGGCTCACGCCTGTAATCCCAGCACTTTGGGAGGCCGAGGCAGGCGGATCACGAGGTCAGGAGATTGAGACCATCCTGGCTAACACGGTGAAACCCCGTCTCTACTAAAAATACAAAAAAAAAAAAATTAGCCGGGTGTGGTGGTGGGCACCGGTAGTCCCAGCTACTCGGGAGGCTGAGGCAGGAGAATGGCGTGAACCCCGGAGGCAGAGCTTGCACTGAGCCGAGACCGCGCCACTGCACTCCAGCCTGGGCGACAGAGCGAGACTCCGTTTCAAAAAAAAAAAAATGAAGACTGGTTAGAGGTCATTTATGCAACAGTCCAGGGCTAATCAGGCTCCCCCAAGCCTTCTTTTTTGTCTCCCAAATCCCTGCAACAAATTAACTTTTGCTCAAGATTGCCAGAAGCAGTTTCTGCAGCCAAGAATCCTGATTAATAAAAAGTGGGCTAGAACTAAAGATCTGACAATGGCTGAGAGTCATTTTTTTCTCCTCAATTTTTTTCTGATTATAAAAATAACCTGTGCTCAATGCAGAACATTGAGAAAGTATAGAAAGTAGTCAGAAGCAGAAAAAAGACTGTAAAATCTCATTACTCAAAGGCAGACACCATTAATTTAGTTGAGATGATACTGTGTATGCAATTCAATATCCAGTGTATAGAATTTGGCATTCCATTTTTTGGTTTCTTTTGTTACTTAACATACACCATGCATCATTTCTTTATTTTAACAACTTCTTCTTCTTCTTCTTCTTTTTTTTTTTTTTTGAGACAGGATCTTACTCTGTTGCCCAGGTTGGAGTGCAATGGCTCGATCTCTGCTCACTGCAGCCTCCGCCTCATGGGTTCAAGGGATTCTCATGTCTCAGCCTCCCGACTGGCTGGGACTACAGGAACAACAACTTCTTAAATATTATTTGGATGATTCATAATAGTCTTACGGATATATCATACTTTTCTGAAAACTCCTGCCATCATTTAACATTCTGGCTTCTCTCAAAATTCTATCATGAAGAATAGTTTCCTGAACATTTTTGCTCATAAATCTTGGTCTGACAGTTCTGATTCTGTCCATAGGCTTGATTCCCAGAGTGGAGTTATTGTTTCGAAAGGAGTGAACACTGTTTAAAAGCTTTGGAAAGCTACTGCCAGAATCATCTCCAAATAATAATATACCAATTTATATTTCCACCAGTGCTCTTAATGGGATTTTACAAAATGGTCAATTTGAAAGAAGCAAGTTATCTCATTGCTAGTCTAACTTATTTGATTTACATTGATTCAGTTTTCTTCTTTCTGAATTGTCTATCTTTGCATTAATATTTTTCATGGGGATTTGTACAAACTATATATTAAAGCTAATAATCCTGTGTTACAGTTGTTGGAAACATTTGTATCAGTTCGTTTACTTTTTCCATCTGATTGTGTTGCTTTTAGCTATTCAAATGCTTAAAATTTTTATATCATTAAATCTAGAAAAATTTGTCCTTGTGAAGAGAGCTTTGAGAAGTTCTTTGTTGTTTTAAGCTTGTCAAGTCCTCCTTGATCTCAGTGTTTGATAAATATTCATTTTGAAAAGCATTTTTGTCTGGAATCCTTTCTTTAGCGATACTACTATAGCTGCTTTATTTTGCCTACCTTTGATTGGTGTGTCTTTATTCGTCCTTCTAATTTTAACCTTTTGGTGTAATTTTGTTTTAGGTTGTCATTTATAAGCAGCACACAATCATGTTTTGTTTCTTTTTAGCCCAGTGTGAGCACCTCTGCTTTTTTTGGGACAGAGTCTCTCTCTGTCGCCCAGGCTGGAAGTGCGGTGGTGCGATCTTGGCTCACTGCAACCTCCACCTCTCAGGTTCAAGTGATTCTCCTGCCTCAGCCTCCTGAGTAGCTGGGACTACAGGTGCATGCCACCACACCCAGCTAATTTTTGTATTTTTAGTAGAGACACGGTTTTGCCATGTTGCCCAGGCTGATCTTGAACTCCTGGCCTGAAGTGATCCTCCTGCCTCAGACTCCCAAAGTGTTGGGATTATAGGCATTAGCCACTGCACCAGGCCCCATCTCTGCTTTTTATTACACAGTGTCAAACATTGACTATTAGCCTAAAAACTGATGCATATGTCCTGATTTCTGGCATCTTCTTTGTATTCTCTTTTAGGTTTGCTATTTTCTTTCTTTCTTTCTTTCTTTCTTTTTTTTTTTTTTGAGACAGAGTTTCACTCTTGTTGCCCAGGCTGGAGTGCAATGGTGCGATCTTGGCTCACTACAACCTCCACCTCCCGGGTTCAAGCGATTCTCCTGCCTCAGCCTCCCAAGTAGCTGGGATTACAGGTGCCCACCACTATGCCCAGGTAATTTTTGTATTTTTAGTAGAGACAGGGTTTCACCATGTTGACCAGCTTGGTCTTGAACTCCTGACCTCAGGTGATCCACCCACCTCAGCCTCCATAAGTGCTGGGATTACAGGTGTGAGCCACTGTGCCAGGCCAGGTTTGCTATTTTCTTGCCTATGTCATTTTCACTGTGTTTTTGTTTTCTTCATTGGTAATTTGGAAGGTGGTTCTTAATCCTGGTAGTGGTTACATTTTTTGTTAATTTTTAAAATTTATTTGTATATTTATTGTACTTTTTATTAAGATGTGGTTACCTTGAAGTTTACTAAATGTAGCCCTAAACCTATATTTCTCTAGTTGGCTAAATGAAAAAAGCATAATTTTTTATAGCAGCCATTTAACAATTGAGTGGGTTTTTTGTTTATGTTGTTTTGTTTTTAATCCTCTATGAAGTCCTGTCTTTAATATTATGATCCGGGGCTGTAAAACCCAGATAATTATTATATTGTATTCATTATGTGGTTTTTTTTCAAGATTTGGTTTGGAATTTTGCATTTGATTCAGTAACCATATTTACAACAATTATTTTCATCCAACTAAATATTTAACTGCCTTCCAGGTAGCACGATTTTTTCTTTGTCTTCTTTTTTTTTTTTTTTTTTTTTTTGAGACAGGGTCTCACTCTGTAGCCCAGGCTGGAGTACAGTGGCACGGTCACAGTTCACTGTAGGCTTGAACTCCTGGGCTCAAGTGATCCTCCCACCTCAGCCTCCCAAAGTAGCTGGGACCACAGGTGTGTGCCACCATGCCTGGCTGATTTTTGTATATTTTGTAGAGATGGGGTGTCGCCATGTTGCCCAGGCTGGTCTCAAACTTCTGGGCTCAAATGACCCTCCCATCTTGGCCTCCCAAGGTGCTGGGATTACAGGCCTGCTCCACTGTGCCCAGCCTGGTTTTTTCAACTGGAGCATGTGTATGAGAATCACCTGGAGAGTTGTTTGTCCTTTTACATTCCCTGGCTTTACATTCCACTTAGAGTTTCTAACCCTAGGGGTCTACAACAGTCTTCACCTGATGCCCACTCTGGCCTCAGCCTTGCGGTTGTAGGCTGAGAACGGCTACAGAGGGCATTGTGGGAGACAGGCTGGAGGTGGGATGAAGAAGGGCTTTGGGAAAAGGTTTCCTGGGAAGAGGGAGTGTTCCTGGTTTCCCAATCAGGCCTGATGATGATGAAAGCACCTCTTGACCCCCACCTCCACCTTCCCAATCTCCAGTTGAGAACTGCTGGTATAAGAGAAGGAGAATGAGGCTTGGAAACTGGCTTCAAATCCTTGCTGCCACCTCCTCAGTCCGTTTTTGAACAACTTGAATCTTTGACTGTCAATTTTCTCATCAGTAAAAATAGTTCTTACTTCATAGGGTTGTAATCACAGATAATCTGTAAAGCACTTAGCACAGCGCTTGACAATAGCAAGCTCTTAATAAAAATTATTATAATTGCTATTTTATATTGACACGTCTATTTTTGTAGGGCTCCTTCTTTATGCAATTCTAATTTTTACTTCCTTCTCTTGGAGGAAGTAAACATCCAGCTACTACTCCCATGCACAATCTGTTACAATTTATTTTCTCCAAAGCAATTTGCTCGCCACTGCTTTTGCAAACCGCGGCTACCCTGAAACCTTTCTGCTCACTCCTTTTTCATCAAAACCACA
Source organism: Pan paniscus (assembly GCF_029289425.2). Lineage (NCBI taxonomy): Eukaryota > Metazoa > Chordata > Mammalia > Primates > Hominidae > Pan > Pan paniscus. The sequence continues at coordinate 20,963,571 of NC_073272.2, read as the reverse complement.
GCAGTGCTGTCCAGCAGAACTTTGTGTGACAGTAGAAATGTTCTATAATAGAACATGGAGTTCCAAGCACTTGCCATGTAGCTAGTGAGACTAAGGAAGTGAATTTTGAATGTTAATTAATTTGAACGTAAGTGGCTACCTGTGGCTAGTGGCTACCATATTGGACAGCACAACTCTGTAGGGTTTCTTTCTTGCTTGGAACTCCATTATTAAGTAATGGTCCATCTTACAATTAATGGCATGTTAGAAAAGAGGAAGTTCAGTGAGAAATTATGAAATTTAATGTTAGATTTAATTTTTTATATTTCCAGCCTTTCATAAATAGCTTCGTTCTTTCCTTCAAAAATGAATATACAGTTATTCTATATAAATCCAACAAAGGTCAAGATGAAGCAGGTTTCCTGCTTAGAGCATGTCTAATAGCGTCTATCCTTGCTACGGATGTATTGCATTGATGAGACCTATTTGGTTTTAGCCAGTTAAACAGAACATTTGGAGGAAGTTAAGTTCATCGTGAATTTTGCTGATGATCAACCAGAATGAAAGTGCTTTGGAAGTTGGAGATAGAAAAAATGCAGAGTCCAATTAGGTCAGTGACTTCCACATTATTTTTACCATGGTCCACAGTATGAAATTCAGCATGGACTAGTATACACATATAAACATACATAATGGAAATAAAGACTTCACAATAATCCGGCTGGAGGCCGGATTAGTTTGCTAGGGCTGCTGTCACAAAACACCACAGGCTGGATGGTTGAAACAACAGAAATTTGTTTCCTCGCAGTTCTGGAGGCTGGAAGTCCAAGATCAAGGTGCCTGCAGGGTTGAGTTCTTCTGAGACCTCTCTCCTTGGCTCAAAGATAGCCACTCTCTCATTGCCTCTTCATGTGGCTGTCTCTGTGCATGGACAGTGCTCCTGGTGTTTCTTCTTCCAGTCATATTGGATCAGGGCCCACTCTAATGGCCTTATTTTAACGTAATCACCTCTTTAAAGAGGTGGTTACATTCTGAGGTACTCGGGGTTGAGACTTCAACATATGAATTTTGGTGGGACACTAGTTGTGCAAAGCAACAATGCAAAACTTAATACAGGAGTGCTGAAGGTTCTCAGGCTTCAGAAAAAACTGGGAGCATAAAGCATGCTACAAATAAATTACTGCTATCTTAGTGAAAAGAGAAGTTGGTTAGGTTCAAATCATAAATTCTGAATTTAAAATATAAATGTGTGTGCTTGCTGATATGAATATCTAATAAAAATCCTCATGCACACATTTGGCTTACCAATCAATATTTAACTCAAGGTTCACTTATCGTAAATGAGAACTGGAAGTTCTTTTGCAATTGGATGGGGACGCTGTCTAGTCTCAACATGCTATTTTTGAGAACACTTGAAGAACAGACAGCATTTTCTTTGCAAACATTAACTTGCCACGTCTTACAAAATTATTCCCCTTGGGCCACCTATATCAGGATGGTACTATCTCAGTTTTCCAGATATGGAACTGCTCAATTCTCTCTCTGAGGTTGTATAAAAGCACGAGTGACCCAAGCTAATGCTAAATTAAGAAATCAACTGGTTTTCATCCAATACAGCTAAACCAGATGGGCTGCCTTAGCAACTTCCAGGCCAACTCCATCTATTTTTCAACCCAAATTTAATAGATTTGTGCACTGCCTGCCTTTTTCATTTGTTAGACTCTGGAGAGAGAAAAGGAACACATTTTTAATACTCCCCTTTGTAAGTATAAAATAATACCTTCCAGCTCACGGAAAATAAAAGAAGTTAAATAAAAATGAAATATAGGCCATCTGTAACTCCACTACCCACTTTAAGGCTTTAGCATATTTCCTTCCAATATTTTAATGCATTCTTATAATGAAAATTATGCTATATATATAGTTTTTTATCCTGCATTACTTGCTTATGATTATATGCATTCCACTTAAAACCCTTTCAAAGCATTATTCTTTCATGATTACTGGATAGTTATTTAAGTGTGTCCAGTGGAAGTGGGAAGATGGCAGTCCAGGGTGAAATTCAAGCCAAGAGGGTAGTCCACAAACCAGCCAAGGTGATCCTCAGGACAGCAGACCAAGAGAAGATTCTAAACTGCTGCTTAATGAGCTGTGGAGTAGAATGTGGGGGAGGGGAGAGTTTGTTCCAGGAAATTCAATGTACCCGCAATAGGTGGGCAAAATGAGCCATAACACATCAACTCCGAATCCTAGGCTTGTAGACCATGGGTGCAGAGAAATAGCTTTCCCAATCCCTGCATCTCATGTGTTCTCAGCCCCACTTACTCAGAAATCCCAGTCCCTTGTGAAGTCTTTCTTGAGTGTCTGGGGAAAAGTAGAGACACTTTATGTGTTTGCAACCATCAGTCTGGGCCACAGGGCTCAGTCTGCTTCTGCTTCTCTGAATTCTGTCTCAGTCATCTGTGCCCTCCTTGGAAGGGATCTCTGCTTCACCAGCCTCTACCCCATAAAGGGACACATTCAGAAAGATTCGGTCTGACCACTCATTATCTCCATCCTCATACCCTTTAATTACCCAGCAGCCTTTTCCCGTGTGAGACATTCCATGTTGGGCCCCCTTGGTTCACATAGGCAGCCTTCGCACTACTCCTCCCCTACAGTGTCACAAGTGCATTCGCTGCTCCTCTTGGAATCTCAAACTGTGTTGCCGAATCCACCTGATCACACCAAAATCCCTTCTCTTCTGGGATTCTTTTTTCAAGATTCTCCCCTGCCCACATCCCTCCTTGCAAGCCGGCTTCTGTTGGCCTCCTCTTCCTCCCTACCAACTGTATCTGACATGTCTGTCTATATCCAAACTCCAGCTGTGGCCTCGAGTCAATGCATTTTCTGCTTTGATGCCCATGTGCATCAGTTAATTCAAACCTATACCCAGAGGCTGGGGACGCCCAACATATTTGAGTCTCTGTTCTGGCCTAACTGGAACCTCTGCTACAGTGACTTAGCCCTTCCCCTTGTAAGGGAATCACAGAGCATTTTGCTATTATAAATATCACTGTAATCAACATCTGTTTGCATAAATCTCCAGTAATCATCCACATCTCTGGTCATTTCTTTCCGGAAGATCCCTCAAGGTGGAATTACGCAGTCAAAAAGTATACACACTTAAAATGTGTATACCATAGTACAAATTGCTTTTCACAAAGATGGTTCCAACTGTCACGCTCACCTGCCACATAGGACAGTCGAAAAGGCACATTTGAGAATGCATCCCTGTGTTTCTAAGGGTGTGAATGAGTGGCACCTGCACTGACTCCTGGAGTTACAGCCAGAAAGCTTCGGTTTAAACCCTGGCTTGCCAACTATGTAACTGTGGTGGGTCACTTACTTTTCTAAGACTTGTTTTTTTCTCATGTCTAATGGGACTAATGACACCTTCCCAAAAGAGGTATTGGAATGAATACGTGAGAAATTGCACGCATGAAGGTTAACTCACATCTCCTTTCAGCTCTGCTTGGAAGCTAGTTACTCTTGGAATCTAATGAGAGTTTACATTTTAATGACCAATAATGGTCTGATGACAACTCTCCCCAGCAAACTGCACCAGTGCTAGGTAAGCAGGAACAATCTGTTCTTTTCTTTTGACTAGCAAGCACGGAGGCTAAAGATTGGGGCTTCCCCAGAACCCCCAGGCCACACCACTGTCTGCCCTGCCTCCCAGATGTGGAAGGCCCTGCCATGCTGATCAGGTAAGATAAAAGCCACATGGTGAACGCAAGACTTTGGGCTAACATTTTTGTTTTACGAACGGTTCCACGGTTTTGAATTCAGCTGCATACCCTACTTGCCAACCATAGCAAAGTACGAATACAATTCAGCACCTCATTAATCCCAATATTATTACATGTGTGGTTTTCATTTCACATTTAATATTTATTTTTCTCAAGAGGAAGCCAGGACTAGATTAAGCATGTTAGAGTCATCCAGTCCGAAGGTCAGGAAAGTATTGGTAGAGCGGGGGAGGCAGGGGCTTCTGGGGGAAGAAAAGACTGTGGCCGACTTTCGTTCACGGCCTGATGGGTAACACTCATTGATCATTTTATGGACTTAAACAGTAAGTGGCTTTTTGGACTGACTAAACTAAAACCATGGGATGCATGAACACATTTAGATTCATCTCTGAGTCTTTGAATCTACCCACCTACTCATTCCTAGCAATCACACCTTCAAATCACAGGAGCTTGTTAGTAGCATGTTAGCTCTTAAATGGATCTTAGAGACAACCTCCTTCCCTCTGTCTGCTTGTGTGACATGTTTAGCATTACAGTGTTTATTGTCTGGGCTTTAAACAAAATAAAAAAGCAGTTGGAAATCAGTAGCTTAATTCTCTTCTGGAATTAAAGTTAAATTCCAGTCTAGGAAACTACAGGAGGACACTCACATGCAGAATTTTGTTCTAATCAGACTAATAAGAGCCCTATCTCTGGAATGAAAGAACTGGGGAAGAAAAAAATTGCTTCTAATCTATTTATAGTATATTCAGAAGAGCAAAGAAGTACTTTGAAGTTCTCTTAAGTAGGAAGAAGATGAAGGTATAATATATTGCCCAGATGACTTTTTTTCATCCTCCCTGAAACCTTCTTATTCTGCAAATATTTAGCAACTGTGAATAGGGAGGTCAGCAGAAGCACGTGAAACATTCAAGGCCGTTGCAAGCCAGAAGCTAGGTATGGGTTAGATTTACAAGAGGGGTTTGGACTTTTGTTTCTGCCTAGCATGTGGGGTAACAGTAAAGGATTTTGAGCAGGGAGAATGACACATCTGAATAATGCTTTAGGAGGCAGGATGCTTTGGAAGCAATGTGTGGTGAGACAGGAAAGGAGAAGGCGCTGCAGGCTGGGAGGCCAGGTGGAGAACATGTAAAATCATCAAGGAGAGGGTGGGTGATGAGGTTTGGCTACGACTCCACCCAAATCTCATCTTGAATTGTAGCTCCCATAATTCCCATGTGTTGTGGGAGGGACCGGTGGGAGGTAATTGAATCATGGGGGCAGTTTCCCCCATGCTGTTCTTGTGGTAGTGAATAAGTCTCACAAGATCTGATGGTTTTATAAGAAGAAACCCCTTTCGCTTGGCTCTCATGCTCTCTCTTGCCTGCTGCCATGTAAGACGTGCCTTCCACCTTCCACCATGATTGTAAGGCCTCCCCAACCACATGGAACCGTGAGTCCATTAAACCTATTTTTCTTTGTAATTTACCCAGTCTGGGGTATGTCTTTATCAGCAGTGTGAAAACGGACTAATGCCTGAACTAGGCTTTCAGAACTAGGAATTATCTTAATTGAGCTGCCCCCAGAAGCAAGCCCTGAGACAAGGATTCCAGTGCAAGTATGCAAGTAGTTGCTTTGGGAGTTGATCCCAATCAACACTGGCTGGGGAGAGCAAAGTGAGAGGGAAAGAAAGCAAGTGGGTATTAGCAAATCAGCTACTGCTGTGGGCAATTAGAGCTTGATCCTAATGGGGAGCCCTGCGAGACTACCTAGAAGGTACCTCAGAGTTCTCCCTGCAAGAGGCAAGGAAGGTGGGGATTTATTCATCAATTCCTGACCAACCATTGGTGAAGAGCTGCTTCCAGAAGCACCCCCCAGCATTCCAGATTCGCCCTGCATGTGGGCCAAATGTGCTCCAACAAAAATGCCCTCAGGAAGAGTCACAGGTGTCTGCAATGAACAGCCTTGGGAATGGAGAGGTGAATGTCAAGGCAATCCGGGTAGAGCAAAAACAGGGCCACACGTAGACGTCTATTTCTCCCTGGAGATACTCAGGCAGTCCTGGATCTTGTAAATGAGACTTAGTTCTCTGAGTAGTTGGGCAGAAAGATCTCTGATTTGACTTTCTTCTCTAAATTCTGTGATTCCTTCATCTTCAATAACAGGCCACCCTATACGCACAGATTACATTCTTGCATGTATTTAATCCCAGTTTTGAATCCATGCCCCCTTTAATTCTACTCCATAATACACATTTCTTTGAGGAACTTGCAATTAGCATTTCCGCATACCTTTTATGGAATTATATTTTTAAAACACTTCTCTAATGAGATTGCAGAAGACTGGAAATTACAGTAATGAAGGTATTAGCCAGGCATGTGATACCCAAGGTGGGAAAGAAAAACATATTAAGTCAACTTGCCATAACTTACTCCAGTGAAGTTGGCAATGAGCAAGCCATCCATCTCCATCATTTACTAGAATTAATTCAAAGTCCTGCTGGGGTTCAACTGAGAAGAGAAACTTGCCAGGACTTCACGTTGGAAGCCATTCAACATGAAAACCAGCATGACATATTTTCTCTTCAGGACCACACAACTCAAAATTGAAGAAATTTGAGGAATTTCTAGAAAATTCCATAACAGGTCAATGACGATTTAACCCCAAGAAAAGAGAACTGACTTTCTTAGGGAAACCGTAAGTTGCTTGCCTTTGTGGACCTTAAAACTGACATTTTTGATTCTCTTGCAGTTAGTTTATTAAGGGGGAAGGGAGTGAGAAAGTGCTAACAGCTCCCAGGACAGATTTTTCAGTGCTGAGGTCCACCCAGTGAACTCCCAAGCCAAGTAACCAATGCTTGAAAATACGTTTACATCATGGAAGTAGAAAAGCCAAACCCCAGCTGGCCTTCATGAGAGGAAATAAATGTAAAGCCCAGAACGAAAACGTGGCACCTCTTAGCGAGGCAGCGTTTTCTTCATTTTCATTGGTCCCTTTCCTTTGACCACAGTCCCTCGCAGCCCCTCAGGATCTGGTCTGGGAGGCAAGGGGCGGCTCCTGTTACTTTCACACCCAATTGGAGTGGCCTGGGAGCTGACCCAAATCTGGGTGAACGCATTTTCATTAAACCAGTAGATAGTCATTGAGCACCTACTGAGTGCAAGCGACAGAGTCCAGCTCTTCGCAGTTGGTAAAGGTAAGTCAGCCCTGGAGGGCCTTAGAATTCGATGGGGAAAGTGAGACATAGAGAACTCTAATATAAAGTTCCAAGGGTGCAGTGCTGTCACCATGCTATAACTTCCTGTCATACTTGTAACTGTGAAAAGGATCCCGGCCGGGTACAGTGATGCACACCTATAATTCCAGCACTTTGGAGCCCGAGGCGGGAGGGTCACTTGAGTCTAGGAGTTCAAGACCTGCCTGAGCAATGTGGCGAACCCCTGTCTCTGCAAAAGTAAAAAATCAGCTGGGTGTGGTGGTGAGTGTCTGTAGTCCCAGCTACTGGGAAGGGAGAATCACTTGAGCCCAGGAGGTCACCCATGCTTTCCAGCCTGGACGACAGAGTGAGACCCTGCCTCAAAAAAAGAAGAAAATAAAAATAACAATACTAGGAACTCACTTATAGAACACTTTCAGTGGTCTAGGTTCTGTGAGATAAGTATTATTGCTATCTTATTTTACAGATGTGGAAATTAAGGCACAGAGAGGTTAAGGCACTTACCCAAGTTCACACAGCCAGTTAGTGGTAGAGCTGAGATTCAAATCCAAATCCAAGCAATCTGGCTTCAGAGCCCACGTTCTTAACCACTATACTACCTACCACACAATAATTTTTTAATATTAGATTGTTTGGGTATACAGCTGTTTCTCAGTTACTTTGGAAAATTCCATGAGGTAGAGAACTTGCACTTTCATCCTTATGTTCTAGTACATGGCACATAGAGCCTGGTCCCAGGATATTCATTAAGATCTTTTTGTTTGTTTGTTTGTTTTGTTTTTTTGTTGTTGTTTTGTTTTTTGTTTTCTTTGAGACAGAGTCTTGCTCTGTTGCCCAGGCTGTAGTACAGTGACATGATCTCGGTTCACTGCAACCTCTGCCTCCCAGGTTCAAGCAATTCTCCTGGCTTAGCCTCCCAAGTAGCTGAGATTACAGGTGCACACCACCACACCCAGCTAACTTCTGTATTTTTAGTACAGACAGACTTTCACCATGTTGGCCAGGCTGGTCTGGAACTCCTGACCTCAAGTGATCCACCCGCCTTGGCCTCCCAAAGTGTTGGGATTACAGGCGTGAGCCACCGCACCCAGCCTCATTAAGATTCTTAATAAATATTTATTGAACAAATGAATGAATGAACTTAAAGCCCTGGTGAGGCTCTGCGGCTGTGTAGAGAAGGAAAAAAAATGACATTTAATCACAGGAATGAGGGAAGGCTGCATGGAGGAAGTGGTATTTAGCCTCTGCCTTGACTGGTAGATAGGGCCCATGGAGGTAGAAGGACATCTTTCAATTCCATGCTGCAAATGCAGACCTTTGGTCAGTTGGAAGGCCTACAGCCTATAATTTGGCAGGCCTGCTTCTCAGAAGAAATGGGCATTCCGTGGCCAAGTACCTTAGCAATGGGTCCAACTGCCTCCACAGGCTCTGAAGACAGAGTGAGAGGACAGATGACCTGCAGATGGAGCATGGAGTATCCAGGAGGCCAGGGAGTGTGAGACTGTACCACCTGGCTGTGCTGGGCTGGGTCCCACCCTGGAGCACCAGGACTTTGGGTGACCCGAGCGGAGGTCTGCTTGTCTGCGGGGTGTAAGCACAGGGGAGGGGCCCCACAGGCCACTTCTGGCTCTGCCCAGATTTGAGCAGCTGCTGCTGAAGGGAAGCGCCTGTCAGAGTGCATTTCATGGCGGGAACTGGCTGGGTGGAGGTGTGGCATGCCTGGTGGAGCCTGTCTAGTAATGGGGGTTGGGGTACATTTGGCAGCAGAGAAGGGCATGGGCAGATTGAAAAAGCCCAGGCAGTGTCCAAGCCAGAGAGTGGTCACACCTGTTGAGACTGGAGGAGCACTTGACGGGGTCTTCCTTGGATAGGTAACTTTGGAAATCAGACCCCAAGGGCATTTCATATCTTGGTAACAAAGGGAGCCACTCAGAGGGGGCCTTTGGAGAATCCAGTCATGGTCCGAGGCTACCCTGAACGGACTCCGGGGGCTGCTAACTGGACTGTGTGAGCTCTGTTGACAAACAGCCCAAGTGGAATTGCTTCTGGATTCATAACGTGATAAGGTTGCTGGACAGACGATGGGGGCTCCACTTAGCTGTTTTCTCTCCCTACTCCTAGGCAGGATTCTGTGAACTACTGTGGAGAGGTGGATCTTGGCGTGAAATGGTCGTTCACGTGTAGGAAGCAGCAAGAAATGGAACTGGAAAATTCCAGATGCAAAATATAGGCTACATAGTTTTAATTTCCTATTCGAAGACATCACAGCTTGGCAATATCATAAAGCCAGGGCAGTGCAATTGGAGAGAACTAGGATCTTAAAATCAATTCCACAGTCCCAGCCTCTGATCACGTCCTCTCTCCCACTGTCCACAGCAACGGTCTCAAACTTTCACAACATGCCTTAAAGTCCTCTCCTTTCAGTATGCGTGACTTCCTCACACTTCTCCGTCATGTCCCCTGCTCCCACCACCCCCCAGTCAGACAGGTTCTTTCTGCCTCCTATCCTCATGATCTTCCCTTCCTCTCAGACGGGATTGTCCACCTCCCATCATCCTGGGCCTTGGAGCCCCTCCCTTCCCAGCCCCTCATTACCTGATTCCCCTGCATCTTCAACCCCCAGCCCTCCTCTGCCTTTTATTCATCTAGAATAGAAACACTATCCTATTTTCTTTGTCGCCCAGGCTGGAGTGCAGTGGCGTGATCTCAGCTCACTGCAACCTCCACCTCTGGGTTCAAACGATTCTCGTGTCTCAGCCTCCCGAGTACTTGGGATTACAGATGACCGCCACCACGCCCTGCTAATTTTTGTACTTTAGTAGAGACGGGATTTCACATGTTGGCCAGGCTGCTCTCAAACTCCTGACCTCAAATGATCCACCCACCTCGGCCTCCCAAAGTGCTGGGATTACAGGAATGAGCCACCGTGCCCAGCCTCAAACCCTCTTTTTGCTCCCTCTCCCATCTTGCCAGGGCCAATTTTTTCCTTTCCTTTCCTTTCCATCCATTTTATTATGATCTTTGCTTCTCCCTTCCCATTCATTATGCAAACCACTGCACTTTTCCTTCAGCCCCTGGCAAGCCCCTACAACTGCTCACACACAAGTAGTAAGGGCCAAATACAGTTCACACCATAGTGCTGGCCCTGCCTCTTCCCCACAACTCTCCGCCCCCCAACTTGCCCAATGCAGTCCTCTCCTTGGGTCCCTCCTAATCTTTGATTTGTCATTCTTAGTCTTTTTCATGTCAACTGGGCAGTTAAAAATAATCAAATTTTTCAAAAGGGAAATTTTTATGAGAACTTCAAAGATAACAGTATATTGATATAAGCATATGAACGCAATCCAAACCTAAGGTCCTCCTTATTGCAGAACTTATCTAGTGAAATGAGAAAATAATTTTTAGGAAAGCATCTGAAACAAAGAGATTAAAATGTCAAAAGTTATCAAAGGTGCTCCAACTGTTTCACACAAAAAAAGTTTTATTTATTTATTTTTATTTTATTTTATTTATTTTGTTTTATTTTATTTTATTTTGAGACAGAGTCTTGCTCTGTCACCCAGGCTGGAGTGCAGTGGTGTGATCTCAGCTCACTGCAGCCTCTGCCTCCCAGGTTCAAGCAATTCTCGTGCCTCAGCCTCCCGTGTAGCTGGGACTACAGGCACACGCCATCACACCCGGCTAATTTTTGTATTTTTAGTAGAGATGGGGTTTCACCATGTTGGCCAGGCTGGTCTCCAACCCCTGACCTCGAGCTATCCACCTGCCTCAGCCTCCCAAAGTGCTAGGACTACAGACGTGAGCCACTGCGACCAGCCACATAAAAGTATTTTAATAACTTACCTAAATTGTGAAATTCAAGACTCTGAGCATAGTTGAACAGGTTTTGTTGATATTATAGAAGCAAAAGGAATAATATTTTAAACTCTATTGTTGGTATTTGAAAAAAAGTTATTGAAATGACAAATATTTACAGGAAAACTTTATTGCCTGGTAAAAAGAATAGAGCTTCTTCTGGGTTCAGTGGCTCACGCCTGTAATCCCAGCACTTTGGGAGGCCAAAGCAGGAGGGTTGCCTGAGGCCAGTAGTTCGAGACTAGCCTGGGGAACATAGCCAGACCCCCATGTCTACAAAAAACAAATTTTATTTAGCCTGTCATGGTGGCGCACACCTGTAGTCCCAGCTACTTGGGAAGCTGAGGTGGGAGAATCGTTTGAGCCTGGAAGGTCAAGGCTGCAGTGAGCTGTGATTACATCACTGCACTCTGGCACTCCATTCTAGGCAACAGAGTGAGACCTTCTTGTCTCTTTTTTTTTTCTTTTCTTTTCTTTTTTTTTTTTTTTTGAGGCGGAGTCTCGTTCCATCCCTCAGGCTGGAGTGCAGTGGCAGGATCTCGGCTCACTGCAAGCTCCGCCTCCCGGGTTCACTCCATTCTCCTGGCTCAGCCTCCCAAGTAGCTGGGACTACAGGCGCCCGCCACCATGCCCGGCTAGTTTTTTTTGTATTTTTAGTAGAGATGGGGTTTCACTGTGTTAGCCAGGATGGCCTCGAGCTCCTGACCTCACGATCCTCCCGTCTCAGCCTCCCCAAGTGCTGGGATTACAGGCATGAGCCACCGTGCCCAGCCTTCTTGTCTCTTAAAAAAAAAAAAAATAGAGCTTCAGTCAAAATTTTAGAAATCTTTCTGGATATTTTAAATTGAAAATAAGCCACTGCATTCAATTATCTTTGGATGATACACTAAACATATAAATCAGGTCAAACAGAAATTGTTCCCTGGACACACAAGCCAAATCTAGTCTGCTCCCGAATTTTGTACAGCCTGTGAACGAAAGAAGAAAAATATTTGTTGACAAGTGAAAATTATCTAAAATTCAAATTCCAGCGTCCACAAATAGAGTTTTATTGGAACACAGCACACCCATTTGTTTCTATATCGTCTGTGACTGCTTTTTCACTACCACAGCAGAATCGAGTAGTTGCTACAGACACCGTGTGTCCTGCAAATGCTAAAATATTTACCTGCCACCTCATTACAGAAAAACTTTAATGATCCCTGAAGTAAAAGATTTAAATAAATTCAATTCAATAAATTTTATAATGCACTACCATACAAAAATAATAATTGGAAATAATTAAATAGAACATCTGTAAATTAAAGTAATGAAAATAGGAAGAATATTTGAATCTCCTGAGGCAGCCTGTAGGGCCCAAGCTACAGAAGCATTTTTTGTTTTTTTTGTTTTTTTTTTTTTAATGAGATGAAGTCTCACTCTGTCACCTAGGTTGGAGTGCAGTGGCAAGATCTACAACCTCCACCTCCTGGGTTCAAGCGATTCTTGTGCTTCAGCCTCCAGAGTAGCTGGGATTACAGATACCTGCCACCAGGCACCAATATTTTTTTTTTTCTTTTTTAAAGCAGAGATGGGGTTTCGCCATATTGGCCAGGCTGATCTCGAACTCCTGACCTCAGGTGATCCTCCTGCCTCAGCCTCCCAAAGTGCTGGGATTACAGGTATGAGCCACCATGCCTGGCCTAATTTTTGTATTTTTAGTAGGGACAGGGTTTCGCCATATTGGCCAGGCTGGTCTCAAACTCCTGAGCCTGCATGATCCACTTGCTTTGGCCTCTCAAAGTGCTGGGATTACAGGCATGAGCCACTGTGCCCAGCCAATGTGTGGTGGTGCACACCTGTAATCTCAGATACTCAGGAGGCTGAGGCAGGAGAATCACCTGAACCCGGGAGGCGGAGGTTGCAGTGAGCTGAGATCGTGCCACTGCACTCCAGCCTGGGCGACAGAGCAAGACTCTGTCTCAAAAAAGATAAAAACAAAAATTTAGAAATTATTAGAATTATTTGATGAATGATGCAATAAGCAGTTTTATGATATTTAAACATATAGCATTTAGTTAGAGAATAAAAATGTTTATGTATTTTCATTTTATTGTATTATATAATATGTACCAATATGTCCAAATATGTCTTTATCTACATATATTATATTTCTATATCCATATCTCTATATTACTATACCTGTTATGGATTTTGACCATTGCCCCCAGGCACAACTAATATTCCATACTAGTTTTCTGTCCTGGCCTCACCTTTTGGATGGCACACATGAAATTGACTTCCCAGCTCTGACCTTGGCACTCATCAAGAACTGTTCCAGTTCTCCCCTGCAGCTGGCTGCAATACTTTGAGTCACACCCCTTTTAATTCAGCACAGGCCTCAGGACCTTCCTTCCCTCGCACAGCAGTGGGGAACACGCCCACTTCTCTCTGTGTCAGTCTCAGCAGGGCCTGGGTAGTTAAAGGAAGCCTGTTCTCACCCTTTCTGCCTCTATCAAAACTTGCTGCCCGGGAAGTGTCTGAACTCTTAGCCAATATGCTCTTTTCCCAAGGGCCATTTTCATTTCATGTCTTGACTTCAGTTGCAGAAGGAAAGCTTTATTCCTTTATAGAAGAATTTCAGGCATCAAAGGCAGGTGGGGAAGAATTTTGGGGAGCTGAGGAGTCTAGAATGTGAATGTTTTATGAGTCCACCTGCAGATCAAAAGAGAAGAAAACGAATATATTCTTTTTCCAAAGGGGGAAGGAGAAGTTCCTCTACATTCTTTGGTGTGTGTTTTATTATTTTAATAGATCGTGTGAGTGTGCAGGCTTCAGGGAGATGAAACTGCTGTCTGATACATCACTGGTTATGTTATGGAGTATAAAGTCATGCAATTTAATGGAAAAAAGGCAGCTTGGAAAGATATCTGTGTAAGCCAGCTTTAAGAGGTCATACATCTTAATACTGATTGATAAACTGACCATGACTTGAAACAAACATATCTGAATCTTCAATTGCCCATACAATAAAAAACAATAGCTAACATTAACTAGCTGCTTCTTCTATGCTTGGCATTGTGCTCAGTATTCTACATGCACTGTCTCGTTTAATGCTTGAGACAAATTTTGGAGGTAGGTACTGTTTTATTTTTATTTTATTTTATTTGAGATGGAGTTTCACTCTTGTTGCCCAGGCTGGAGTGCAATGGTGTGATCTCAGCTCATCGCAGCCTCTACCTCCCGGGTTCAAGCAATTCTCCCACCTCAGTCTCCCAAGTAACTGGGATTACAGGCATGCGCCACCATACCCAGCTAATTTTGTGGGTTTTTTTTAGTAGAAACGGGGTTTCTCCATGTTGGTCAGGCTGGTCTCAAACTCCCAACCTCAGGTGATCCGCCCACCTCAGCCTCCCAAAGTGCTGGGATTACAGACATGAGCCATCGCCCCTGGCCGTAGATACTGTTTTTATCCCCATCTGCGTATTTTCCAGCATGCTGGCATTCTCTTTTTCAATCTCTTTTGTTTTTTTTTGAAGGAGTTTTATTCTTATCGCCCAGGCCGGAGTGCAATGACGCGATCTCAGCTCACCGCAACCTCCACCTCCTGGGTTCAAGCGATTCTCCTGCCTCAGCCTCCTGAGTAGCTAGGATTACAGGCGTCCACACCACGCCCGGCTAATTTTTGTATTTTTACTAGAGACAGGGTTTCGCCATGTTGGCCTGGCTGGTCTCGAACTCCTGACCTCAGGTGATCTGCCTGCCTCGGCCTCCCGAAGTGCTGAGATTACAGGCATGAGCCACCATGCCTGGCCTTCAATATCTCTTCTTAACCCACCCTAGGCCCATCTGGGCTCTGCTCTGTGCCCTGGACTCCCTTATCCTTGGATTCTGTTTGGGTTCAACCAATGGGAGCTACCACAGGTTATTGAAGAGTGGGAGGAAGGAGACAGAGAGGTTGGGCTATTTCTTCCCAGCTCTTTCCCTGCTCCATCTGCCTGGTTATGACAGCAGCTGTCTCCCTGTACAACTGTAGCTTCTGTCAGTCATCCCCTCTCCATAGCTCTGGCTCCTACTGGAAGCTGGTACCATCATTTATTCTCCTTCCCCTTTCCAACCCAAGGGGAGCAAGAGCTTCCAGGTGCTGCTAGTCTCTGGGTGCTCTGTCATCTCTTGGTTTCTTTAACCCTGCCCACACCTCCATAAATATTCTCTTTGTCAAACTGTCTTCACAGATCCCAGCTAAGTATACCTTCCGTTTCCTGCTGGAACCCTGACTATTAAGTAATAGTTGACCTCAGAACAATCTGCTATGGGTCCTTTTCACTCAACTTCTATAATTCCTGCCTTCTTCTAAATGCTATATTTTTGTTTATTTGTTCTGAAACTTCAATTTGGCTTTATTTGAGGGGAGTGGATTGTATTAGTTCATTTTCATGCTGCTGATGAAGACATACCCGAGACTGGGCAATTTACAAAAGAAAGAGGTTTATTGAACTTACAGTTCCACGTGGCTGGGGAGACCTCACAATCATGGCAGAAGGTGAAAGGCATGTCTCACATGACAGCAGACCAGAGAAGAGAGCTTGTGCAGGGAAACTCCCATTTTTAAAACTACCAGATCTCGTGAGACCCATTGACTATCATGAGAACAGCACGGGAAAGACCTGCCCCCATGATTCAGTCATTTCCCACTGGCTCCCTCCCACAACTCGTGGGAATTATGGGAGCTACAAGATGAGATTTGGGTGGGGACACAGAGCCAAACTGTATCACTGATCTTACACATAAAGTTACTGATTTTCCAGGTGGGTGCAGATTATTTTGACCTTCGGCTATAGGAACTTCTGTAGTTGTAGATACATATTCGTGAATATATTTATTCATGAATTTTGATCCTTTCCATGGGATTACTCCTTCTTATGCATGAATTTGTAATTAGAAAGTCTCAAGGACTGGTACTCAGTTTCACACAAGCACACATTATAGTAACTAGCAAGCAATTTTTATCCCTATGAACCATAATAAACATTTAGGTGCATTTCTGGAAAATGTGATTATGCAAATCTCAGCAAGATGCTGTTCATGGCTTGAGTGAGGTCTGTGTGGAGAAGGAGTTTTTTTATTGGTAGCTTAAGGGGTTCAGCAGCTCAAATGCACTCTTTGGAAAACTTAGATATGTATGTTATAATATAATTTTATAGATGAATGTTTGGGTGAATTAATGCACGTTTGCAATGAGGGCAGAGATCAGAAATAGGGGCTTGGGCTGGGTACAGTGGCTCTCACCTGTAATCCCAGCACTTTGGGAGGCCAAGGTGGGTGGATTGCTTGAGGTCAGGAGCTGGAGATCAGCCTGGGCAACATGGTGAAACCCCATCTCTACTAAAAATATAAAAAGTAGCTGGGTGTGGTGGTGTACCCCTGTAATCCCAGCCACTTGGGAAGCTGAGGCATGAGAATCGCTTCAATCCGGGAGGCAGAGGTTGCAGGGAGCCGAGATGGCACTGCTGCACTCCATCCTGGGAGACAGAATGAGACTCTATCTCAAAACAAAAAGAAAGAAAGAAAGAAAAGAAATAGGGACTTGAATTGCAGCTTCACACTGGCTCCCAATTTCTTAGAGGTTAAATAAAAAAATACATTTAAATACTTGTCCTGGGATCTAAATCCCTAGACATAATTTGGTATCAAAAAATGTGTAAGACAACCACACACATAGTAGATTTTCAATATCACATTAACAAATCCAACTTTTCTTTCCCCAACCCTCATGATTCATGTTTTCTTAGCCACTGGAATTCTTACATGCCATTTCCAAGTAGATAGGATTGAAATTTTTAACGGTAGTGTGACTAAGCAGAGATAGCTTCTTATTAGTGTTACATTGCTCTGGGTACCAACTCACCACCTGAGTCACGTTCTACCATGGGCATGTATATATTAAGATAATTGTGGCTTATCAAAGTCCTATTCTAGATTTTTGTTTCCTCAGCACAGGCCCAGGAAACAAACAAACAAAAACCACAGGTTATAAGAGTGCCCAAACATAAGTCTGAATTATGCTTTTGTAGAGGTAGTTGATTTCCATCAAAAGCAATCAACTTAGTAATTAAACATTTATATACTTTTCTCTTTTTTTTGAGACAAGGTCTTGCTCTGTTGCACAGGCTGGAGTGCGGTGGCGCTATCATAGCTCACTATAGCCTCCAAATCCTGGGCTCAAGTGATCCTCCCACCTCAGCCTCTCAAGTAGCTGGGACTACAAGCGCATGCCACCATACCAGGTTAATTTTTTTCTTTTATAGAAACAAGGTCTTGCTATGTTGCCCAGGCTGGTCTCAAACTCCTGGGCTCAAGTGATCCTCCCGCCTCAGCCTCCCAAAACACTTGGGATCACAGGCATGAGCTACCATGCTTGGCTCTATATACTTATTTTAAAGGGTTTTTTTTGTTTTGCACTTAACTCACTTAAATGAATAATTAACACTTAAATGAATAATTCCATAAGAAAGTAGCATTTTAATGTTATTTTATAGATTGATTAACATAGCAGAGTTGCTCAGGTAGAAGGTAATTACAAAATACAGCTCTTATTTTTATAGATATTAGGGATGCATCCCAACAAGGATCTCAAAATCCCAAAGAAGATCTAAGATCTCAAAATCCTGCTGCTGGTTTCTGCCTGAAACTTGGGGACAGAGTTTCATTTTTTAGGTTAAACTTTCAATGCCTCTTGAAATGCAGGTACCACCACTGGAAGATATTAGTCTTTGATTTGGTGGCATGAAACAGAAAACCCAAAATAGCAGTGGCTTAAACCCTTAAGAGTTGATTTTTCCCTCATGTATAGTAAATCCAGAAGAAGGCAATCCAATGTTAGGAGGGAAGTCCCACGGCCGTCAAGAGCCCAAGCCCTTTTAGTCTTTTTGCTTTATCATTCTAAGTATGTACATTCTACCTCCAAGTTCCACTCGGAGTCCAAGATGGCTGCTGGAGCTCAAGCTGTCATATATGTATTCTGGCCAGCAGAAAAGACTAAGAGGAAAAGGCAAAAAGTACATGCCAGCTCCTACTTTTAAAGAAGCTTCCTGAACATCCCAACCAACCACTTCTCTTTACACCACATCCGTCAACCCTAGCTGCGAGGTAGATTGGGTAATGTAGTCTTGTCACTGGTTCCTTTGCACTCTGGAATAAAACTAAGATTCTGTACCTAAGAGTGTAAGATAATGAATTGTCTTGACCACAGAAAGGTAACATTTTCAACTTTCATTAGTCATTTATGCATTAGTGGAGATAAGGGACCTGAATAAATTAATTTAAGAGAGAGTAGAAAAGCACTGGGATCTGAGAAGAGTAGAAAAAAAAAAGGGAGCAAAACTGGACTAGGGAAGGAAAGTTTGAGAAGGGATTCAGTGTTTGACACTTACTAGTTACTCAAGAATTTGTGGAGGGAAGGGAGAAGAGATAGAGGAAGGAACAAAGGAAGAAGGAAGAATTGCTCTTTGGAAAATGCTTTGGAGGTAGAGACCTTGTTGTATTGATTTTTCTATTTCTAGAAGCTCCCAGCTCAGGCTCTTGCCATCCAAGTAGCTTTGGATGTAAAGTCTTTCTTTGAGATCTGATACATTTTGCTCTGCCTTGATGATGTTACATCATTTTGTCATCTTGTTTACATCATTCTCCCCCACTAAATCATGCATGCTTGGTGGAATCAATATGGCCCCCAAGAGGGCAAAACTTGGTTCCTGGGAGGGGAAGTACAAAAATCTTAGGTATGACAATGGTTGCTGACCCTCCAAAAGGCCACAAATATAAAAACAGATACACAGTGTATCTGTGGATTTAAAATTTCATGGGCACGTGGGGTTTGACTAGGGTACAAAAAGGTCTAAAGAGGCTCCTTAGGGGGGCAATAATGAAAAAAGGTTGAGAAACATTGCACTAAGCTATGAGTTCCTTGAGGTCTGGAAAGAAATCTCACTCATTTTGTGTTCCCAGAACCTAGCATGGTACCTGGTACCCAGTAGGTAAGTGAATGTTGAATCAATGCATAAAAGTCTTGAGGGACAGCTTGACAGGGAAGTATTCAAAGAGACAAAGAAATATTTTGTTAATATCACAATTTGGGGCCGGCCCTAACCCCTCCCCTCACCAACTATTCCAGACAGCAAATGAACTCCATCTGCCCATCTCCGAATGAACATATTTCATCCATCCTGGTACACAGGTTGATGGAAAGATAGTTGAAAAAAGAGAGAACAAAGATGAAGGCAGCATTTAAGCAGGAGAAAAGGAGTGAAAAAGAAATATTAGTTATAGGCCGGGCGCAGTGATTCACGCCTGGAATCCCAGCACTCTGGGAGGCCGAGGCGGGTGGATCACAAGGTCAGGAGATCGAGACCATCCTGGCCAACATTGTGAAACCTTGTCTCTACTAAAAATACAAAAATTAGCTGGGCGTACTGGTGCGCACCTGTAATCCCAGCTACTAGGGAGGCTGAGGCAGGAGAATCACTTGAACCCGGGAGGCGGAGGTTGCAGGGAGCCGAGATCATGCCACTGTACTCCAGCCTGGCTACAGAGCAAGACTCCGTCTCAAAAAAAAAAAAAAAAGAAAGAAAAAAGAAATATAAGTTATAAAAGAACCAAAAGAATGGAGAAGAAAAGGCCAAAGTATGGAATGTGGAAAAATTTCTATCCCCATCTATCTCTTTATTTTCCTATTCTCTCTTCTATTTCAGTATTTTTTTCCCCCCAGGAAGGCATGGAAACTTAAAAAATCTTTGGTCTTTTGCAATACTGAAGCAAATCTGAAAGTTATTTATCACAATAATATGATATTATTTGAAGCAGAAGGTCCCAAGATTTTTGGAGTTTTGATGTGTGATTGTTTGAACATATGGACTAAATGCAGATTGTATATGAATAAATACACCACACAACTGACAGATGTTTTGCCATCCTATAGAAATAACCTAAAGGGAAGCACCTTGTGTGGGGCTTTACACTTTCTATTTTTTAATGAAAGCATAAATGAATTTCTTTATTTTCTTCATTTCTGGCTTTACAATTTTGATCACATTTTTTATCACCTTCATTTTGTTTTATGGACAAATATTTATTGTATGGATATATCTTTTTTTTTTTTTTGAGACAGAGTCTCACTCCATACCCAGGCTGGAGTGCAGTGGCATGATCAGGCTCACCAAAGCTTCAACTTCCCAGGTTCAAGCAATCCTCCCACCTCAGCCTCCCAAGTAGTTGGGACTATAGGCATGTGCCACCATGTCAGGCAATTTTTTTTTTTTTCATTTTGGTAAAGATGAGGTCTCACTATGTTGCCCAGGCTAAGTCTTGAACTCCTGAGCTCAAGTGATCCTCTCACCTTGGCCTCCCAAAGTGCTGGGATCGCAGATGTGAGCCACTGCACCTGGCCTTGGATATATCATATTTTGTTTATCCATTCATTAGTTGATAGAAATTTGGGGTGTTTCTACTTTTTGGGTATTATAAATAATGATGCTATGAACATTTATGTGCAAGTTTTTGGGTGGACATACGTTTTCATTTCTCTTGGGTATATACCAAAGAGTAGAATTGCTGGATCATATGGTAATTCTATCTGTAACCTTTCGAGGAATTGCTAGAGTGTTTTCCAAAACAGCTGCATCATTTTGCATTCCCTCCAGCAGTGTATGAGGGTTTTAATTTCTCCATATCCTCACCAACACTAGTTATTATCTCTCCTTTTAACTATAGCCACCCTAGTGGGTGTGGGGTGGTATCTCATTGCGGTTTTGATTTACATTTCCTTGATGGCTAATGATCATGAGTAACTTTTCACGTGCTTATTGTCCATTCTCTTCTTTGGATAGATGTCTATTTAGATCCTTTGCCCATTTTGAATTAGGTTGGCTTTTTATTATTGAGTTGTAAGAATTTGTTGTCTTTTCTAGACACACGTTCCTTGCCAGATATATGGTTTGCAAATATTTTCTCTCATTTTGTGGGTTGCCTTTTCATTTTCTTGATGCTTCTCTTTGAAGCACACTAGTTTTTAATTTTGATAAAGTCCAATTTATCTTTTTTTATGTTGTTTGTGCTTTTGATATCATATCCAAGAAATCATTGCCCAATCCAAGTCCAGGAAGGTTTAGGCCTATGTTTTCTTCCAAGAGTTTCATCATTTTAGCTCTAATATTTAGGTCTTTGATCCACTTTGAGTTAATTTTTGTATATGGTATAAAGTAGGGATCCAATTTAGTTCTTGCATGTGAATATCCAGTTGTCCCAGCACCATTTGTTGAAATAGACGATTCTTGCCCTATTGAATTGTTTTGGCACTCTTGTTGAAAATCAATTGGCCATAAATATAAGAGTTTATTTTGGACTCTTCTATTGCATTGATCTATATGTCTGTCCTTATGCTAATACTACACTGTCTTGATTAACATAGCTTTGCAGTAAGTTTTGAAATTGGTAAGTTTGAGTCTAAATTTGTTCTTCTTTTTCAAGATTGTTTTGGCTATTCTGGATCCCTTGCATTCCCATATGAATCTTCAGATTAGCTTGTCAATTTCTATTAAAAAGCCAGTCTAGACTATGGTAGAGATTACACTGAATCTGTAGGTCAACTTGGGGGCGATTATCATCTTAACAATATTAATTTTCCCAATCCATGAACATCGTTGTCTGTCTATTTATTTAGATCTTTCAACAGTGTTTTATAGTTTTCAGACTATGAGTTTTACATTTCTTTCTTTAATTTTATTCCTGAGTGTTTTATTTTGTTTGATGGTATAGTAAGTGGAATTATTTTACTCATTTCATTTTTTGATTGTTTACTGCAAGTATATAGAAATACGATTGATTTTTGTATATTGATCTTTTAGCCTCAACTTTTCTGAACTTGCGTATTAGTTCTAGTGGTTTCTTAGTGGATTTCTTGGGATTTTCTATATACAAGCTCATGTTATCTGTGATTAGAGATAATTTTGCCTCTTTCTTTCTGACCTGGCTGCCTTTTATTTCTTTTTCTTGCCTAATGTTCTTGGCTGGAACCTCCAGTGCAATGTTGAATTGAAGTATCAAGAGCAGACACCAGCCTGGTCAACATGGTGAACACCCCATCTCTACCAAAAAAAAATTTAGCCAGGCATGGTGGCGGGCACCTATAATCCCAGCTACTCAGGAGGCTGAGGCAGGAGAATCACTTGAACCCAGGAGGCGGAGGTTGCAGTGAGCCGAGGTGGCACCACTGCACTCCAGCCTGAGCGACAGAGAGAGACCCTGTCTCAAAAAAAAAAAACAAAAACAGAAAAAGGGCAGATATTCTTGTCTCATTCCTGATTGTAGGGGAAAGCATTCAGTCTTTTGCCATTAAGTATGATGTTATCTGTTGGTTTTTCATAGTTTTTTTTAAAAATCAGGTTGAGAAAGTTCCATTCTAGTCCTAATTTGTGGAATAATTTTTATCGTGAAAGGATTTGAGTATTTTTATCATGAAAGCATTTAATCAAATGCTTTTTCTGCATTTATTGAGATGATCATGTGGTTTTTGTCTTTTATTTTTATTTATTTATTTATTTTTGAAGCAGAGTCTCGCTCTGTCGCCGAGGCTGGAGTGCAGTGGCATGATCTCGGCTCACTGCAAACTCTGCCTCCCAGGTTCAAGCAATTCTCCTGCCTCAGCCTCCTGAGTAGCTGGGATTATAGATGTGTGCCACCACATCCGGCTAATTTTTGTATTTTTAGTAGAGACAGGGTTTCACCATGTTGGCCAGGCTGATCTCGAACTCCTGACCTCAGGTAATCTGCCCACCTCAGTCTCCCAAAGTGCTGGGATTAGAGGCGTGAGCCACTGTGCCTGACCTTTTTATTTTATTAATATAGTGTATCACAGTAATTTATTTTTGGATGTTAAACAAACTTTACATTTCTGGGATAAATCACGTACAATCCTTTTAATATGTTGCTGGATTAGTTTTGTTGCGGATCTTTGCATCTATATTTAGGAGAGATACTGGTCTGTGGTTTTCTTTTCTTATGATGTCTTAGTCTAGTTTTGTTATCAGGGTAATACTAGCCTTATAGAATGAGTTGGGAAGTGTATCCTCCTCTTTGGTTTTTGGAAGAGTTTGTGAAGAATTGGTATTACTTCTTTAAATATTTGGTAGAATTCAGCAGTAACGCTATCTGGGCCTGGGCTTTTCTTTGAGGGGAGTTTTTTTGATTGGTTATTCAGTCTCTTTACTTGTTACAGGTCTACTCACATTTTTTTATTTCTTCTTGAGTCTGTAATAATGACCCCTTCCTTTCATTTCTGATTTTAGTAATTCGATTCTTCCCTCTTTTTTTCTTGGTCAGTATAGCTTCTTTGTCAAAGAACTTTGTTGATCTTGTTGAAGAGACATTTGATTTCATTGATTTTTCTCATTTTTATATTTTCTGTTTTATTACTTTATGCTCTAATCTTTATTATTTCAACACCCTCTTTTATAGATGAAAAAACTCCGGCTCTAAGAGGCAAAGAGAGTTGCCCTGGAAAATTAACTAATAAAACATTTTATCTTTCCGTTTAAATGTAAGTCTTAAGCTTTGGAGTATAAAATGAATCAACTATTAAGATTCAAAATGCATAGTCCAGGGTTTTCATATAATCCTGTCCACTATAATTAATCATGTGTGAGCAGGTGCATTAGAGAGTGGCTATCTGGTCACTAAAACTAGATCCTCTTCCTCCTGGGCACCTAGGCAGGCTGCATTTCCCAGCCTCCCTGCAGTTAGCTATGGCCATATATGACTGAGCTCTAGCCTAGCCAATGAAATGCAAGCGAAAATGACATGTACCACCCAGGTGTGTCCCGTAACAACTACCCGTTCACATTCTTCTCTCCCTTCCCTCCATCTAACAGCTGGCTATTGGACCCCAGGGCAACCTGGAGAACTACAGGCTGAAGATGGCAGAGCCTCTCTTACTGGCTGTGTCTACCCGATTCAGCCACACTCAAGAGCAGTGCAACCAAGTTCTTTTGTGATATTTGTCATAAAGAAAAAAGAATTGTAACTTTATAGAATTCAACCCTGAGATGGCTCTACATCCCAGAGAGGCAAAGGCTTCCCACTTGAAGCCACGATAGCTTATGTGTGCCTGAGTCTTTAGAATTTGCATGGTAATTTACGAAGTATAAAGGGCTGGCCGGGCGTGGTGGCTCACACCTGTAATCCTAGCACTTTGGGAGGCTGAGGTGGGCAGATCACCTGAGGTCAAGAGTTAAAGACCAGCCTGGGCAACATGGTGAAACCCCGTCTCTACTAAAAATGCAAAAAATTAGCCAGGCATGGTGGTACGCACCTGTAATCCCAGCTCCTCAGGAGGCTGAAGCAGGAGAATCACTTGAACCCAGGAGGCGGAGGTTAAGTGAGCCGAAGTGGCGCCACTGCACTCCAGCCTGGGTGACAGAATAAGACTCTGTCTAAAAAAAAAAAAATATATATATATATATGTGTATATATATGTGTATATATATGTGTATATATATGTGTATATATATGTGTATATATATGTGTATATATATGTGTGTATATATATGTGTATATATATGTGTATATATATATGTGTGTATATATATATATATAAAATTTAATCCTAAGAACAGCCCTAGAGTGGGAGTGTAATGTCAATGAGAGTGGAGAATGTGTATATCCTGGTTACCTCTTCATCCCCAGCACCTCCGCAGTATCTGACAATAAGTAATAAATACTTGCTGAATGAGTGAATAGACAATGTTGATCAATGAGAGAGATTTGCAAGAGCCTATCAGCAGTTTAAGCCATAGTTCTCATGTCTAGAGCACTAATAAATGTAAAATAAAACGTCAGTGCTTGGCACTATTTATATATAATTACATATAATATATATGTACTATATACCATATATTATATATTATGTATAATTTTATTAAATACTTTATTATAGCATAATTTTACTAATTTATTTATATAAATATATATGTTCCTTACTATAATTGGCATTAGAATGACTTTAGAACTTGACCATCTAGCCAGAGAAAACCTGACCAATATGCAGAATCCAATGGGAGGGTTGGGTGCGGTGACTCACACCTACAATCCCAGCACTTTGGGAGGCCAAGGCAGGCGGATCACTTGAGGTTAGGGATTTGAGACCAGCCTGGCCAACATGGAGAAACCCATCTCCACTAAAAATACAAAAAAATTAGCTGGGCATGATGGCGGGCGCCTGTAATCCCAGCTACTCAGGAGGCTGAAGCAAGAGAATCTCTGGAACCAGGGAGGCAGAGGTTGCAGTGAGCCGAGATTGTGCCACTGCACTCCAGCCTGGATGACAGAGTGGGACGGCATCTCAAAAAAAAAAAAAAATATATATATATATATATATATATATATCCAATGGGAGATGGGAGGCATTGGAGTGTTTCAGGCCCCCGAGACAGGACAACAAACGAAAATGTCTCTGGACATTGTTAAATGTGCCCTGAAAGGCAAAAATCACCCTCTCTTGAGAACCACTGATTTAACCCTAAGAAAAACTACAGTTAAGTATAGAGATAAATATGCCAAACCTATAGTATTCATATTTTTGTGTTACATGTGGGAATTCTCTGTGTATATTTACTTGCAATGTCCAAGATAATTTTGATTATTTGATTATCTAACAAGTTAGCCTTGTGCTTGTAGTTAAAATATGTATGTGAGTAATTAATTGATTTCGGCTTGTTATGACCAGTTTATCATGCTTGTCAACAGTATTAGGACATTTGAAAGAACTTATTTAGAAGTTTAACATATTCGATTTATTAGAATCAGTGACATTCTTTTTTTTTTGGAGATGGAGTTTCACTCTTGTTGCCCAGGCAGGAGTGCAATGGCGCAATCTCGGCTCACTGCAACCTCCACCTCCCAGGTTCAAGCGATTCTCCTGCCTCAGCCTCCTGAGTAGCTGGGATTACAGGCATGTGCCACCATGCCCGGCTAATTTTTGTGTTTTTAGTAGAGATGGGGTTTCTCCATGTTGGTCAGGCTGATCTCGAACTCCCGACCTCAGGTGGTCTGCCCGCCTCGGCCTCCCAAGGTGCTAGGATTACAGGCGTGAGCCACCGCGCCCAGCCAGTGACATTCTTAAGGAACTTGTTAGGGAACAATGTACCTTCACAGAAAATAAAATATGTTAAAAGTACAAATTTGATATAAATGATTTAAAAGAGCTTAATTATGAAAGTGTCTGTAAAATTATTGATAAAATGAAATTGTATTTATAAAGAAAACAATAGTATTTGCGAGTTGAACTTAAAAATTTAAGAAGGATTTCAGTTTTAAAGTTTGTTAGTTGCATTTGAATTGAATATTATGGTATTTCCAAGAACTACATTAGCCTCTGAATAATATTTTTGTATGCAAAAGCTATCCTTGAGGACACAGCTTCACACTGACAATGAGAAGTTAGTTGCCTCATAAGGGGTGTGATGGTTTTTAGCATAGTCCCAGGGGACTCTGAGGAACAGTCTTACGTCGTCCTCTTATTTCAAAGAATCACTTTGTGGAATGATGAATAAAATGTATGACTAAAAATGAGTAAATAAGGGGGAAAATGAAGGGAAAAGCATTTCCCAAAAATGAAGGCAAATGAAAAACATTAAAACTTTGAAGTTCTACTTGGACACAGGATGGGGAACATCACACACTGGGGCCTGTCATGGGGTGTGGGGAGGGGGGAGCGATAGCATTAGGAGATATACCTAATGTAAATGATGAGTTAATGGGTGCAGCACACCAACGTGGCACATGTATACATATGTAACAAACCTGCAGGTTGTGCACATGTACCCTAGAACTTAAAATATAATTTAAAAAAAAAAGCAAGCTTTGAGGTTCTAAAAATTCATTTTGAGGGGAGAGAAATTCGGGAGAAGGTATCAATACTCTCCTCTCCTAAATCAATTTTTTAAAATATAGACTAGGAAGATATTGTGTAAAACTATCTAGAACAGTGTTTCTTAAATTTTAATGTGCATACGAGTCACTTGGGAATCTTATCAAAATCCCAATTCTGATGCCGGAGGTCTGGAGTGAGGGCCTCAGATTCTACACTTCAAACAAGCTCCCAGGTGTTGGTGTCAATCCTGGTTCCAAAACCACACTCAAACTAGCAAGAAGCCAGAAGGCCAGCTATTATCATTCTCTTCACTAAAGACAAGGAATATCCGTAACTTTCATAGGCAAGTCCCAAAGGGACTTCTGCCCTCATAGAGGTGGGCAAAGAAGTGGGGAGGGTCTTCGCTGGTGACCTTCTTCATTCATTCACATATTGAGGCCCCTGTCCTCAAGGGTATGGATATCAGCAGCCATTATTGACTCTTAGATTGGACCAAGGTTGGTAACTGACAGATGTTTTGCTAGCCTATAGAAATAACCTAAAAGGAAGCACCTTCTGTGGGGCTTTACAATTTTGAAAGCCTTTTTAATCCCCTTCATTCCTTTTTATGGCCAAACAATATTTTATTGTATAGATCTACCACATTTTGTTTATCCACTCATTAGTTGTAACTACTTACAGTCAAATTCTTGTCTTAGGTTTGGGTTCTGCTTTTTTTTTTTTTTTTCTGAGATAGGGTCTTGCTCCATTGCCCAGGCTGGAAAGCAGTGGCATGATAATAGCTCACTGCGGCCTCCACCTCTCATGCTCAAGTGATCCTTCCACTTCAGCCTCTCAAGAAGCTGGGACTACGGATGTGCACACCCACACCCAGCTAATTTAAAAATTTTTCTTTTTGTAGAGATCCAGGGGGTGGGGAGGGGCGGGTCTCACTATGTTGCCCAGGCTGGTCTCAAACTCCAGAGCTCAAGTGATCCTCCTGCCTTGGCCTCCCAAAGTGCTGGGATTACAGTTGTAAGCCACCGTGCCCAGCTGGATTTTGCATATCTAACAAGCACCCAGTTTATGCACATACCACTGTGTTTATGAACTGCACTTTGAATGGCAAGGTTCTAGCTGGATCATCTCTTTTCAACCTCACAATAGCCTTATGTACAATTAATATCTCCATTTTATAGAGAAGAAAACCAAGCACTAAGGAGATGAAGTAATTTGCCCCAGCAGTCAGGCTGGCATTATGACTTTGTCTACATTTTAAAATTAGAATTATCTAGCTAGTGGTTCTCAACTCTGGCGGCACCTTAGACTCACCTACAGAGTTTTAAAAAATACAGATGCCTCCACCATATAAATCTGATTCTCTGAGGATGGGATCTAAGCATCAATAATTTGTTTAACCTCGCCAGGTGGTTCCAATGGGTAGCCAAATCTGAGTACCACTGATCTAAGTCAGCCCTGTTCTTTTACAAATGAGGACACTGAGGCCTCCAAAGGGTCAGTGTTTGTGATTTAAAAAAAAAAAAAAAAAAAAAAACCCAGGTCCTGAGATTCAGCAAATATCCTAAAAAGCAGCTACTGTAATACAGGCTGGGGTTGGGAGGAGTTGTTTCTCTTTGTAGAAAAATAGACCTTATTAAGTGATAAACTCACAAAAGCCTATAGGATACTCATTGAAAGAGACTAAAGAGGATCTAATTTAGAATGAATTTACATTATTCTGATGCAAAAAGATATATGACTGTGTTTTCAGGATCAGAATTCGCCTCAGAAACCCAGAAGGATGTCAGGGGTGGTGGATGTGCTGGGCTTTAGCATAATGTCTCTCATCCCCACTGGAAGGGAAAAAAAAAAAAAAAAGAGCAACAAACTGTACTTTCATTGGGTACAGAAAAAAAATTGTGAAAATCTCAAGAAATTTCACATCTACCCCCAGAGTGCATAGAATCACCAATTTTGAAGATTGCTGGATTCACTAATAGTTTACACTATTCATGAAGTGATTGAGTCATTCATTTGACAAATATTTGTTAAGCACCTGCTGTGCTCTAGGCACTTGAAAATATGGCAATGAACAAGACAGATCTAGAGATTATAATATAAAAAGGAATCTGCCCATCGTTAATATCCTAGTCCTTGACTTCAAGAGGAGGCGTGTGACCTACGCTTAGCCAATCACAATGCTCCATTCTCCTCACCATATGATGGTTCAAGCCAGACCAAGGAGAGTCTGTCTCTGGGATGAATATACACTGAACCAGGGATCAAGAGTTCTCTTTCTTCTCTAGGATTGCTACCAGGGCCAATATAAACCCTTGTGGAGAAATATGGGGACCAGCTGCTGAGAGGTAGGAGGCAGGGGGAAGGGAGAGGAAGAGGACGAAAGGAAAAGAAAGTAACAAAAAAATCCAATGACATCATTTGAATTCCTGTATCCAGAATCCACTCCACTTCTGTCCTTCTCGGATATGTGAGCTGATAAATTCCCTTTCTTTCTTTCTTTTTTTTTTGTTTCTTGCAGTGGTGTGATCATAGCTCACTGCAGCCTCCAACTCCTGGGCTCAAGTGATCCTTCTGCCTCAGCCTCCTGAGTAGCTGAGACCACAGGCATGCATCACCATGTCCAGGTAATTTTTTATTTTTGGTAGAGACAGGGTCTTGCTATGTTGCCCGGGCTAACCTCAAGCTCTTGGCCTCAAGCGATCCTCCTTCCTCAGTCTCCCAAAGTGCTGGGATTACAGGTGTGAGCCACGGTGCCCAGCCAAATTCGCTTTCTTACTTAAGCTAGTTTGAGTCAAGTTTCTGTCACTTGTGACCAAAAGAGCCCTGACTCAGACTGATCCTAGACTCATGGAATGAACAAGCTATAAGAACCTCTGAGTTCATCTAATACAATGGCTCTCAAAGTGTGGTCACTGAACCATCAGCGTCAGCCTCGTCTGGGAACTTGTTAGAGATGTAACTCCTGGGGTCCCTCCCCAAAACTACTGAATCAGGAAGTCTGGAGGTGGAGCCAGCAATGAGTTTGAACAAGCCCTCCAGATGACTTTGGTCAGCTCTAAAGTTTGAGAAACACTATTCTAATACATCCTTTCCATGAGATGTGAAACCAGAGGCCTAGAAAAGGGAGTTAACTTGCTGAAGGTCACAAAATGAGTTAGTGTGGCCCCAGACCCTCTTAGTAATCCAAGAGCTGTTGGGTTTGGGGAAGGAGGGCCACTTGGAGTATTGAGGGAAGTAACACATGGATTGGCAAAGAGGAGGGGGGAAAATATTTTGGGTCAAATAATACAGTATGGTTGGAAACACTTGCTATGTGTTTCCACAGGAGTTTGGAGAATATTTTACTCATCTTGGCTCCCCAGATGAGCCAACAACAATGTGTTAAAACTCCACAGCCAATGGCAGAGATCCAAGAGAGTCCTTTTTATGTGCCAGCAAAGAGGAATTTCTTAGAAAAGCTACAGAAACTCTGCTACTATCATATTTCGCTTTGTGGAGTGGAGGAATAGGAGGATGAAACAAAAGGCATGGGGCTGAAGTTATTCCTAAGAGCCTCGCCTCTCCAATTGCAAGAAAGGGATTTGATTGTTCTTGCCAGGGCAGCGGATCCTCAGAGGGAAACTGGGCACCTAACCTGGTGACTTGGAGAGTAACTTGTGGTTTTGAACTTTCTTTTTCAGGTGGACAGAGAGAGCAGCAGTGTCCCAGAGTGGCCCTGGAAACTCGATTTAGTAGGCTGCTTTCCAATGATTTGCCCAGCCTGCCCCAGGGACGTGGTCCATCCAGAGGCAAACCTAAGAGATGAAAGGGCTTGGCACCAATATTTCTGACGCTTTCCCTTTAGTCTCTTCTTCTCCTACTCTTGAGTGTACAGATGGGCAAAGGAAGGAGCAGAGCAAAAGACCAAGAGAAGTTGCTGGCACCACCAACGTTAGATAGTGCAAGCTTTTGATAGTCAGTATATACTACATCTACTCCAGCGTGGCCAATGTCATCCAGGAAGGCACTGGTTAAAAAACAAAGCAAAACAAAAGCATGACCTCCTCTCACAGAAATCCATGATCCACACATTAATTCATTAATAATGATTGAATATCAACTATGTGCTAGGCACAGATCCAGGGACTGGGGACACAATAGCCACAAAAATAGTTAAAAAAAAAAAAAAAAGGCCAGGCGCAGTGGTTCACGCCTGTAATCCCAGCACTTTGGGAGGCTGAGGCAGGCGGATCACCTGAGGCCAGTTCAACAGCAGCCTGGCCAACGTGGTGAAACTTCGTCTCTACTAAAAATACAAAAATTAGCTGGACGTGGTGGCAGGCACCTGTAATCCCAGCTACTAGGGAGGCTGAGGCAGGAGAATCACTTGCACCCAGGAGGCAGAGTTTGCAGTGAGCCAAGATTGCACCACTGCACTCCAGCCTGGGCTACAGAGCAAGACTCCATCTCAAAAAAAAAAAAAAAAAAAAAAAGAAAGAAAGAAAGAAAAAAGAAAAATAAGACTTTGCCTCATGGAACTTACCTCCTGACTTGTCTTTTTGGGAGACAAACAATAAACAAAAGAAGTAATGTGTGTTAGTTGGTGATTAGTGCTATGGAGAAAAACTAAGCAGGGAAACAGCGATTCAGCCAGGAGTAGTGAGGGAAGGAGTTTAAAGTATAAATAGGTTGGTCAGGGAAGACATTACTGGAATCTGGTGTGGTTTTGGTGATGAACTCTCAAGAAAGATCTACTGAAACTAGGAAAGACCATGAGAAAGAGACTCAAATTATCAATCAAGAAGTAACTACTAGGCCAGGCACGGTGACTCACGTCTGTAATCCCAGCACTTTGGGAGGCTGAGGGCCGGTGGATCACTTGAGGTTAGGAGTTCAAGACCAGCTTGGACAACATGGTGAAACTTCATCTCTACAAAACATACAAAAAGTTAGCTGGGCATGATGGCATGTGCCTGTAGTCTCAGCTACTCTGGAGACTGAGGTGGGAGAATTGTCTGAGCCCGGGAAGTCAAGGCTGCATTGAGCCATGATCATGCCACTGCACTCCAGCCTGGGCAACAGAGCAAGACCCTGTCTCAAAAAAAAAAAAAAAAAGAAAAAAAAAAAAGAAACTACTGATACCTACTATGGCATGGTTGGTATCAAATATTCCATATGCTTTCCTACATTTCCCAGCCTCCCTTGCAGTTACATTGGGGCCACAGGATTAGGACTGGCCAATCAATCATGAGCAGGAGTGATATGTGTCACTTCTGGACCAAGGCATTTAAAAGCCCAGTGCCTCTCCCACCCTTCTCTTCCCTGCCTCAGCCATCTTGGGAGTACATGTTCCTGATGCCTTACCTTTAAGGTAGAGAGAGGTATCTTGTCCTGCCTCAGACTTCATGTAAGGAGAATTCAATCTTTGTGGAGTCAAGCCCTTGAATTTTAGGTTTGTTACTGCAGCATAGCCTAACTTTATTTGACAAATACATCTAGTCTACCTAGATACAGGCATGAAGACTTAGGGGGAAAAAATGAGGCAGCAGGGCTTGCTCTCAAGGCCCTTATATTCTAGTTGAAGATGAAAACTGTGACTTAAATCCAACATTCAAGGCCATGAGTCATCCGTGCTTAATGAATGCTGCAGATGATGAGGGTTTTGGGAATTCAGTGGAGGGAAGGACATAGGATGCTGTCTGGCATCCCGGGATTGGCAGATCATTGTAGAATCAATAGATGAGAGAGCAGAGGAGGATTTGAAGAAGGGAAAGGGCAGTGGAGTATCTTTCCCATCAGAGTGGGGTCCATGGACCAGCAGCATCAGCATTGCTCAATAGAAATGCAGAATCGCAGGCCCCACCTCAGAGCTACTGAAACAGAATCTGCATCTTAACAAGACTCCTAGGTGGCTCATGTGCACATTGAGATTTGACGCGTGCTAATCCAGTGGACACCAGT
Organism: Pan paniscus; assembly: GCF_029289425.2. Lineage (NCBI taxonomy): Eukaryota > Metazoa > Chordata > Mammalia > Primates > Hominidae > Pan > Pan paniscus. Next base: position 20,930,912 of record NC_073272.2, on the reverse strand, counting down.
GGGTGGCTGTCTCAGTCCATTGGGGCCGCTACAACACATTGCCTTAGACTGGGTACTTATATCAACAACAAGAACTCATTGCTCACAGTTCTGGAGGCTGGGAAATTCAAAATCAAGGTGTCAGCAGATTCCGTGTGTAGGGAGGGCCTGCTGGTTCATAGATGGCACCTTCTAGCTGTGTCCTCACATGGCTAGTTCTCTTGGGTCTCTTCTTTAAGGGCACTAATCCCATTCATGAGGGCTCTGGCCTCATGACCTAATCACTTCTAAAAGGCCCCACTCCCTAATACTATCACATTGATGATTAGGTTTCAACATAAAAATTTTTTATGGGACACAAACATTCAGACCATAACAGTGGTCTACCCTGAACCCATTCCTCCCTGCATCCCACCTCCATGCAGCCCATGTGACTCAGGGTCCACTGATCCCATCCCCAGCTGCAGAATTAGTCTCTAAGGGTAGTTCCCAGACTAACAACATCAGCATCACTAGGGAATTTGTTAGAAATGAGGCCAGGCGAGGTGGCTCACGCCTGTAATCTCAGCACCTTGGGAGGCTGAGGCGGGCGGATCACCTGAGGTCAGGAGTTCAAGACCAGCCTGGCCAACGTGGTGAAACCCCATCTCTACTAAAAATACAAAATTAGCCAGGCCTGGTGGCGCATGCCTGTAATCCCGGCTTCTCCGGAGGCTGAGGCAGGAGAATTGCTTGAACCTGGGAGGCAGAGGTTGCAGTAAGCCGAGATGGCACAATTGCACTCCAGCCTGGGTGACAAAGGCGAAACTCCGTCTCAAAAAAAGAAAAGAAAAGAAAAGAAAGAAATGTACAATCAGGTATGTAAATTCCCAAACATCACCCAAGACTACTGAATTAGAAACTCTGAGGCTGGGGCCGGCCCAGCAATCTGTATTTTAACAAGCCCTCCTGGTGATTCTGATGCAGCCTGACATTGGAGAACCACCGGTCTTCACGGATCATGGTAATCACATTCCCCTTGATAATTATTGGTTCCTGAACCCAGGCTTAAGCCAATCCATTTCTGGCCTTCCCCTGGCATCTGTAATTGGTCCAGAGGTGGTCATGTGACCTACTTTGGCCCAATCAGACTGAAAGGAAAGTTATTTACTCCACAGTTGGAGAGGTGTTTTCTTTTTTCCCCCTCCTGCCCCTTCTCTTATCCCTCTTGATGCACACAGCCAAGGTATTGTGTTGCCTTCTTTGCCACTGACTGCCAGCATATGACCATGAGGAAAACCAGGGCGAGGGCAGAGCTGAAAGGACCACAGCAAAAAGGAGCCAGAATCTTTGCACTATGCCTCTGGCCTTCCTGTTCCCTGAACAATGTATTTCCTTATGATTTAAACCAGTGGATTTGTGGTTTCTGATCCTTATAGCCAAAAATGTTGTAACGACAGATGAAACTAAGGAAGTATGAAGCCAATGGGCATACCAAAAATATTTTAATATGATGACGGATGTAATTAAGTTAACAGGCATTTTTCCCCCAAATTCCAAAATTCTAGATCCAGGTATCATAACTGTTACAACTTGAGAAAAGCAACTTAGTACAAATAAAATGGAGCATTACTTTATGCAGTGGGTCCTTGATTGGAGAATTGGTTAAAAACATACAAATGGGGGCTGGGCACGGTGGCTCATGCCTGTAATTCCAACGCTTTGGGTGGCCGAGGAAGGCGGATCACTTGAGGTCAGGAGTTTGAGACCAGCCTGGGCAGCATGGTGAAACCCCATCTCTACTAAAAATACAAAAATTAGCCAGGCGTAGTGGCATGTGCCTGTCGTCCCAGCTACTCGAGAGGCTGAGACAGGAGAATCACTTGAACCCAGAAGGCAGAGGTTGCAGTGAGCCAAGATCATGCCATTGCACTCCAACCTGGGCAAAAGAATGAGACTCCATCAAAAAAAAAAAAAAAGAAAGAAAGAGAGAGAAGGAAAGAAAGAAAGAAAGAAGAAAGAAAGAAAAGAAAGAAAGAGAAAGAAAGAAAGGAGAAAGAAAGAGGAAAGAGAAAAAGAAAGAAAGCTAAAAGAAGAAAAAAAAGGAAGGGGACTTAAAATGAGGCATATTCTTAGGTGAAATGAAAAAAACAATAGGGTAATATACAAATGAGCCTGGAGCATATTATGGTGCCAGAAAGTAAGAAAGTGCTCAAGAAAGAATGGAGACACAGGAGCCAGCCTGAAAGAGCTTGCAATGACTGAAGCTGGGACACTGACAATAAAGTCAATAATAACAACATTGGATTCTAACCCAAAGACTAAACTCCTTGTCCATGAATTCATATTGACATAAATAAATAATTGAATAAATAAATGGGAGAGAATTCTTCCCTATAGAAGGATTCCAATGAATTCACATAGAAGGAATGAGGGAAATAGAAAATCACCTTTAGAACACCACAGGAATAATTGTTGCATGCTTGATCTACCGATGGATGCTAAAATTAGTGGGAGAAGGTTGGAGGAGAAACAGGATATTTGCATAGTCTCGAAGTATCTTCCTCTAGGGGAAAACGGATAGAGAAGGCAAACTAGGGTGCTATAGGGATGTGTCTGTCCAGAATTTTCTCCTGAAATGTGCCCTGTGGTTTCAGAGACAGGAAAAGGAAGAGATTTGGTTTAAAATCGCACGGCCAGGAGTTCATGGACTCCTCCAAGAAACAAAAAGGGCTATTGCTGTTCAAATTTGGACTGAGCTAGATGTGACCTGGCCCTGAGAGTTGTCTCTTCTCACTACTAAAGAGCCACATGTGCTTGCCCTCCTCCCTCAACTCCCTACTCCAACCCCCAAGCCCTGGGCTCACTCACTGCCAGGCAGGGTGGTGGTGAGTTTCACAAACTAATCCCAGTGTGCAGATTGACTGTGCTGCCTTTAGTTTCCTCTGGATTTTCGGGTTATTTGTGTTGGCACAGGGCCACCAGCTCTTCCCAACTTGGAATACATTCTCAAAAAGGGCTGGTCCCACCTTCCTCATCTTGGTTGAGGCCAAGGTCTGGTTTCATTTTTCATTAAACTGCCATTTGTAACTTTCATTGAAGAGAATGACAACATGTCCAACTGTCTTCATTCAGTGTTTTCCCAAGAGAGGGCCTTTTTGCCTCCCACGAGACAGTGTGTGATTTATTTATCTCATCCGTTGTGCAATAGGTTCACCACCATTGCAACTAACACAATGTTCCAGAAAAAAAATGCTGTATCACACAGTGACTTCACTCAAGTTGGCAGTGATTGGTTTCTCACCTAGATCCACCAAAGCCTACACCATGGAGGTAGAATTGCATCACCAGAGACTTCTCTGGTTTGATTGTGAGGGGGGCCTATAGGGCTGGGACTGCATCTTGCCCATCTTCATCTGCCCCGGGTCTGGCATGTAGTAGGTGTGGTAGTCATCGGTGCTGTTCACCAAGTATTTCCAACTCTTCACTTCGCAGGCCCTTGTAGGGCTGCATTTCCTGGCCCTCTGTGTCTGGGTGCAACTATTTGCACAGTTCCAGCTGATGAGTTGGGTGCAGAAGCGTTGTACACCACTTCTAGGCTACAGCATTTAAATACTTGTGGTCCAGAGCTCTCTTTTCCCTCTAGCTCGGCAACCAGCAATGTTTGAGAAGGTGGCTACTCAGTCATCCTGGATCCCTGATTGACTGCAATAAGTAAACACCCCCTTCTAACCTATGATGCACATGTAGTGTGAGTAAAAAAATTAATGTTTGTGGCCAAGCGCGGTGGCTCATGCCTGTAATCCCTGCACTTTGGGAGGTCGAGGTAGGCAGATCACTTGAGGTCAGGAGTTTGAGACCAGACTGGCCAACAGGGTGAAACCCGGTCTCTACTAAAAATACAAAAATTAGCCAGGTGTGGTGGTACACACCTGTAATCCCAGCTACTCGGGAGGCTGAGGCAGGAGAATTGTTGAACCCAGAGCCAGAAGTTGCAGAGTACGTCACTGCACTCCAGCCTGGGTGACAGAGTGAGACTCCATCTCAAACAAAACAAAACAAAAACAAACAAACAAAACACCTTTGTTTACACTAACCACTGAGATTTTGAGGGTTGTTTGTTACTGCAGAATAACCTAGGCTATCCTCACTGATACCATATGCATAAAATACATGTTTGTTGAATGAATGAATGAATGACTTAAGCCAGAAGAGACTGCTGAGCAGTGTTGCTCTAGAATTCCTTTCTATAAAGAAGAGATTCAGACATGGTAATCTGATTACACGTGTGTGGGAAGTGAGGACCATGTTGGCGAGGGGACTTTTCTTGTTTTGTTTGCATAGTACACTATTTTTATTACATGTCTTTTATTTGGGCTATGAGAGTGCTGATGGGGATTATGGGGGGCCTAAAGCCCCCCAAACCAAACCTTGGCATTATCACTGAAGTTTCAATTGACCTTGCCACCTCCTATGTCTTTTACAAGTGGGGAAACTGAGACCCAGACTGTCTAAGTGACGATACCCATTAGTTAGTGGCAACACTGGTAAACACCAAGCCCCTCGTTTCCTGATTGTCTACCTGGTGCTTTTGCTATGACACCATTCCACCTTTCACACCCAGGTGTTAAGAGAGCAGGGGCTTGAGAGTTGTGCTCTGACTTATTCCAGTCCTGGCTCTGCCACTTACTAGCTGTGGACCTTAGGAAAAGCACTTAACCTATCTGTGCCTTGGTTTCCTCAGCTGTACAGTCCTCTGTGGGTTGCCACGAGGATTTTGTGAAATCAAGTATAAAGTATATAAAGATCTAGCAGTATTAGTCGATTGTTACTGTTATCCTAAACCCTCATCCCACAGTCTTTTTTTTTTTTTTTTGAGTCAGGGTCTCACTCTGTCACCCAGGCTGGAGTACAGTGGTGCAATCCCGGCTCACTGCAGCCTTGACCTCCTGGGTTCAAGCGATCCTCCCACTTCAGCCTTCTGAGTAGCTGAGACTACAGGCAACGCCACCATGCCCAGCTGATTTTTGTACTTTTCTGGGTATAGATGAGGTTTTACCATGTTGGCCAGGCTGGTCTCGAACTCCTGGGCTCAAGCAATCCTCTTGCCTCAGCCTCCCAAAGTGCTGGGATTACAGGCATGAGCCACCACGCCCAGCCCAGCCCACCGTCTTGATTTGCACCTGAGCCCCATGTTCTCTTCATGCTCTGTTTCCCTTGGGAAAGAATGAATCTGTTTTAGACCATCATGTGCTCTATTTGTAGACGATTTGGCCACAGGTCAATTACATTCGAAGTTCTAAGGAGAGCCGTGCCCTGAGCACTGGTAAGCTGTCCTCCTCTGCCACCTCCCTTTGCCAAGAGCCTACATTAAGGGACCTACCAGTGGGAAGGGGGCAAGGTGACAAGAACTTTTGCCTTCTCTATTCGGTCTCTGCCATATTTGCTGCCTGACTGATGCCTGCTGATCAAGCTCCATCACTGGTTCAAAGACCCTGTGGGACTACAGCCAAAACCACCCACTCTTCAGTTGCTGGGACATCAGCCCGCAGGCTTTGGATAAATATTTACCTGCAAATCCCGAGCAGCCATAGCCTTCCTTCATATCTCCAGATAGTACCCGTGTAGAAGGCATGTGACTAGGGCTCCCTCTCTCAGAAAAGGCAGAAAAACCTGTGGCTGGAGGGCCGGGGTTCCCTCCTTAATCCCAACCTCTTTCCTCTTCCATAGGCCCTGATGTCAGAGTTACGTGAATCTGAGAGTGTGTGTCAAGAAGAATGAAACTTTGGCTGAAAGTGCAGCAAAATATGAATTTTTAAGAACTGTCTTATTTATGTTTTTTAGACATATTTCTTTTATTTTTCTTTCTTTTCTTTTTTTTTTTAGAGACAGGATCTCACTCTGTCACCCAGGCTGGAGTACAGGGTCATGATCATAGCTCACGGTAGCCTCCAACTTCTGGGCTCAAGCCATCCTCCCACCTCAGCCTCCTCAGTAGCTGGGATTACAGGGGCAAGCCACTGTGTCTGGCTACCAGTTTTTGATAAAGCTAAACTTACCATATGACATAGCACTCTTACTTCTAGGTATTTACCTAAGTGAAATAGAAGTTTATATTCACACAAAATGCTGTATGTGAATATTTATATTGCCTTTATTCACAATAATCAATAGCTGGGGCTATAGGCATGCACCCCATGGCTGGCTGATTTTTTTTATTTTTTATTTTTACAGAAATGGAGTCTCACTATGTTGCTCAGGTTGGTCTTGAACTCCTGGGCTCAAGCAATCCCCTCACCCCAGCCTCCCAAAGACCCTTAAAGTCCTTTTTTAAACAGCAAGTTTGTTTAAAGGAAAAGCATACTTACTCTGGTATCACGCTTAACTTTAGAAATTCAAGCAACTGTTAATATGAGATAGACATATATTAACTTGTTATTGACGTGAGACATACATACAGAAAAGTGCTCATAGATCCGTTTAAACTGTACCCAGATCAAGAAGCCAGACATTACCTGTAAGCCCTTCTTATTCTCCAGTGACCGCTATCCTAACAGCATAGGTTAGTTTTGCCTGTTTTATCCTTTACAGAAACAAAATCATATAGTGTCTGTGTTTTTGGGCCTGACTTCTTCACTCAACATTGTTTCAGAGGTTCATCTATATTAAGCATAGCAGTGGTTCATGCAGTCTCATTGCTGTCTGGGATTCCGCTTTGTGACTATACCATCACAATGTCTGCGATCCATTCTGTTGGTGGGCATCTGGATCATTTCCAATCTGGGCTATTGCAAATATACTGGTATGATATTCTAGTTCATATCCTTTGGTAAACATACACACTGATTGAGGTTGTGTGTACATCCAGAAGGGGAATTGCTGGTCAGAGGGTAGTTGTACTCTCAGCTTTAATAGATTCTGCCAAAGAGTTTTCCAAAATGCTTGTAAAAATTTACACTCCCACTAGCGGTGTATGAAAATTCTTTAGGTATGAGGTCTATGTAAAGCAAAAATAAAGAAGTTAATATGCAAAAGTTATATGTAAGTTAAAAATACGTGTTAAGTTCATTCAAACGGAACCAATTTAACCCGTTGGAGTAATACTGGGTGTGTTTATTTAATACACCATTTTCCCCTTCATCAAAACTTTTAATTTATGTAACCTGGATGAGCTTCCTGACTCTATTCTCCCTTAATCCAATCAGTTAAAAGTCTCTCTGAAAACACTGTCCATTCATTTATTCAGTTAGAATGTTGTGAGTGTTAATAAACTGGTGTTTGCAAAACAAATTCAACCCCTCCTGCAAAGCAGAATATACATCTCGCCCATCATGTGTCTAAAATGGCAGAGTCAGCCAGGATATGCCTTAAAGATCTGCACTTGATAACCATCGCGTCTCCAGGGCTGTGAATGCAATTCAGAATCCAGAATTTTGTTCTAGTTGTAAAGAAAAAATGGTATATTCTCCCGCAGGTTTAACGAAAGAGAACGATGCCTTTAAAACGACAAAGCATTTTGCAAACACAGGTGTTATTCGACTATAAAGGCGGCGGGGGAGGGGGGCAGTAAAATGAGCCGGAAAGGGAATCCAGAGCGCTTATTTTTTCCCTGGTCTCTACAACTAATTCGTATTGTAGAACTGAGCCTCCATTTTCCCATCTGTAAAATAGGGTACTTTGACAAATTGCTTAGGGGATCTGTAAGTCCTATCCAGATCTAGTTTTTATTCTATGACCATGCAGGAGGAGAGATGCTGAGACAGAAAGGTAGAGGGGACCAGGGACAACTCACTTTATATACCCCCTCCACCTCGACCCCCAGCAGGCAGAGCGCCCGAGATCCCGGTTTCTGGGAACCCGGTGTATTTCCAGTCCTTCACCAGGAAACCATCGAACTGAATCCTTTACTGGGACGTTTCTCGTTTACTGCTCTCTCCAAATCCCCCTCTCAAGTGGTCTGACATCTGATCTCCGGATTCAGGAATATCTTGGTAGAAGTGCGCCCTCGGGGCTCCCACCCATCACAGCGTGCGACACTGAAACGGGCATATGGGTACCGGGGCGAGCCCTAAAGGTGAGCCGCTGAGTCTGGAGGTTGGGGTCCGTTGGGGTCCCCAAGGAGGAGCTCGCTGGGCTGGACGCCGGGCATCTGAGGGTCCCGCAGTGCCTGGAGCCCAGGAGCGCTGCGGGGCCCCCGGCTGCGGTGGGGTGGGCGGCCGAGCTCGCCGCCCCCGCTTCTCCCCGGCCCCTGCCCCTGCCCCGAGCTCCCAGCCCGGTTTCGGCCGGCCGCGCTGCCCGCTCCCCCTCCTCCCTCCGCGCCCCGCCCGCTCCCCACCTCCGCGCCCAGCCTCGCCGCCGCCGAGCGCCGGACGCGCCACGCCGCGCTGGGCAGCTGGAGAGCTGGCGGCGGAGCGGGCCGGGAGCGGCGGGGGCGGCGCCGAGGCCGCGGGCGGGGGGAGGAGGGCCGCAGCCCCGGAGAGGGGAAAAGGCGGGCCGGACGGCGCCAGCAGCCAGCCCCGAGGACGCGAGCGGCAGGTAAGCGCTCGGCGCCGGGACGGGTCTGGCCCCTTGGGGTCCTGAGACCCAGACTTGCACAGCCGGCCACGGGCGCTGGAGGCTCGGGCGCAGCGTCTAGCCCCGGAGGGCGGCGGACCAGCGGGCCTGCGGGACGAACGCGCCTTCCGCCCGGCTGCTGTTCCTAGCCGGGGCCCGGGACCGTCCTGAAAGGCGGAGGCGTAGCTCCCAGCCCCGGGGCTAGTTCCCCGACTGGGGGAGCCCGCGCGCCGTGGGAAAGGGGGCTCCAAGGGGAGACGCGCGTCTCCAAAACCTTCGGACGGAGCCGTACTTTCCCCAACCCGCGGGAAACTGAGCCACGAGCCTGACTCGCGCGGGTGGTGTGCTAGACGCCAACTCCCGGGAGCCCGGCTCCGCGCGCCTGGTCGGGCTGCGGCGGTGCTGGCGGAGCGCGAACGCGCCCGGGCCTCGGACGGCTTCGGGCGGCACCACTCGGCGCGGCCCCGAACAGGTGGCCCCGGGCACCGAGGGACGGAGCGGCGGCCCGGAGCCAGGGGGTGAGCACGCCGGGGAAGGAGGGGGCTCGTGGTCTCGGAGTGAGCGCATTTCGGCAGGGACTCGAGTTTCGAGGCTCCGAAACCCGATAAAAAGTGAGGGGGAAGAAGAGAGCCGACCTCCCGAGAGCCAGACGAAGCAGGGGACAGGTTTTCCGTGGCTGCTTCGACAGTGACAGTCTGTACTGTGCACGATAATCCCCCAGGGATCCCGTTAAAATGAGATTCTGATCCCGCAGGTCTGGGGTGGGGGCCGAGCGTCTGCATTTCTAAGAAGCTCCCAGTGGCTGCTGATGCTGTTCCATGGACCACACTTTATCCGGCAGGCCCTACGGAAGTACTTTTTGTCCAGCAGGCTGAAAACCTTAGGAAAAGTGGGAGATTGGGAGACGAGGTCCTAAGACTTTACAGTATGTATAGCTTTAATACCTCTTTGCCACCTCTACCCCCAAACGCACGCAAAAACACTTGCTACTATAAAGGCCAAGGGAAACTTTCCCTTCGCCCCCTGAAGGTTCGCTTGAAAAATTAACTGACAAAGGCAGATTGATTGGAGAAAAGGCATGCAAATGTATTAATGTGTCCACGGGGAGAGAACAATAGAGTGATTACCCCCAGCCCCCCAATGGGGTACAGAAGCATGTAGATTATCTTGAGGTTACAGAAAGAAAGGGGTCTCAACGCATGGCCCCAAACAGGTTATGGTGGTAAAAGAGGTTGTGAGAGGGGGAGAAGAGGAGGCCTGGCCAGCAAAAATGGTCTGGAGATGTCAATGAAACCTCACAGGTGGCAGCCCTCAGAGAGAATAAACAGTAAATGTTTCTTTCAGACCTTTAAAGGGGTCAGATCCTCAGTTAATTTCTCTTAGATCTGGACAAGGGAGGACCTCGATAAAGCCTGGCTACATCCGTGCAGATTCTCTACAAGTGCAAATCTCCCGCACCAAGGACAGCTTTGCATTAGCTCTACTGGCTGGCTTTCTAAATATGTCAATATTTAGAAATATGTCAACTATTTCAAAATATGTCAAATATATTTTGGGGTAAAATGATTTGATTTCCTTCACTACTCATTTAATAGCGAAATATTTTACTTTTCTTACCAACTTTCTAGCCAAATACATGATCTGATAGCAGGGCTGGCTTCATGGACATGCATCCTGCACTTGGTTTAATGCCGAAATTCTTAATTTTTGAACAAGGGGCCTCTCCTTTTCATTTTGCACTGGGTCCCACAAATTATGTAGCTGATCCTAATAGTCACCATACGTGGAAAGAGAACCCATTTTTTGATCAGGGTTTGAGATGGTGGGTGATGGAGAGTAGAGGTTTATTAAGGGAAGACTAGCTAGATGTTGCAGTTATCTCCAATCTTTCTCAACTCCTTTTTGGCTATCTGAAGAGATAAGTCTAAGAGCATACCCAGGCATGCATGGTGTGACAAAATTTATTGCTTTATTAATATCAATAGTTAACAGTTTATTAGGAGCTTAATTATTGATAGACAATACAATTAAGTTTGATATTGAAATAATTTTGTAAGTTTATTGACAAGTTGTGTGTTATTTTCAAAGGATTGGGGAGTCTCTATTTAGCATCTCATAAAATTTTGCTTAGTTAAGATCTAAGATGAGCTGGACATTGCTTGGTTTGGCAGCTTTCACAGCTCAAATGCAAAGCTGGAAAACAAAAAGTGGCCAAATTTTGTAGCTTTTCAGGAGTATTGTTTTACAGGGCCTCAGCGTGATGCCAGCCCGGATCGGATTCCCTTCTGCTTTTATCACTCCCACATCCCTGCAAGGTGACTTTCATTAAAAGGGGGATAGAGCATATTTAGCTACTGAAAAACACTGAAGAAAGGCAGGGCCAGCATCAGTATTTTGTCTGTGAAGAAATCTTGCCCAAAAAACACAGATTCCAGGTGTGTGTATTTTTCTAGAAAAAAGAAATGTTGGAAATACAGAAAAGAAAAAGATTGTACTCTAACTATGGATATGATTTTGTTCAGCAGAGGGAGAAAAAGTCAGAGAAGTGGCATTTCATTGGCGGGTTTGGTAGGGAAAGGAAAGCTGCTGTGTTTTTTGTACCATGAACAGCCTTCCAGAAATGGCAAAGTGAGTTTGCTCAGGTGCAAGGAAGAGCCAGCAAAGAAGCTGATTTTCCATGGCTGATGTGATCATTGTGGGGACTCAGAGCAGGACATCACGACATATGTTCTTGGTGCTTTGACGGCTCAGATGAAACTGAAAAACACATTTTTCCACTTTTCTGTCTGAGCGTGCCAAGTCGCTTTCAAATACACGATCCAAACTGGGAAGAGTGCTATTAAATTAACAAAAGGAGGGAGAGGGAGGTGTTTCTGTGATGTCCATGATTCAAAAGATAGAAAGGAGGGATTCTGACTTTAGTTAAAACCTGGGAGCTAGTTTTTATGCTTCACTGAGAAAGGTTTTCCTGACCACAAGATAGGAAGAAAAAAGTTCTTTTAAAATGTTTATGGTTTCAAAAATGTGTAGGTATTTAATCCGCATGGAACTTATTTTGGGATCGTGGTGTGAGGTGGTGGGTGATGGAACTTAAACGGGCAAACATTTGGGGAAAGCTATCATAAAATGAATTCCCGCAATCAAATAAATTGTGGTAAACACTGTCCCATTTTACAAATCGATTTAATGGATTCTTCAGTCTACTCCATGTTTTTCAAATTGAAGTGTAACTTATTACAGTAAAATTCACTCTTTTCAGTGTACAGTTCTAGAAGTTTTGACAAATGTATATAGTCATGTAACCACCACCGTATCAGGATGTAGAAGAATTCTACCACTCCAAGGAATTCCCTGTTGACTCTTTGTAGTCAGCCTCCCCCAACTCTCAGCCCCTGGCAACCACTGATTTGTTTGCTGTCCCTATAATTTTGTTCTTTTCAGAACGTCCTGTAAAAGAACTTATGTATTCTGTAGGCTTCTGAGCCTAGCTTCTTTCACCTAGCATAATGCATTTGAGGTTTATCTATGTTGCACGGATCAATACTTCATTCCTTACTGTTGCTGAGCAGTATCCCAAAGTTTGTTTATCCACTCACCAACTATTAATGATTATGAATAAAGCCAATATAAATATTCACATATGGCTTTTTGGATGAATGTAAACTTTTATTTCACTCAGGTAAACACGTAGAAGATGGCTATGTTGTATGTGAGCTTTATCAAAAACTGATAACCGGGCACAGTGGCTCGTGCCTGGATTCCCAGCTACTCAGGAGGCTAAGGTGGGAGGATCGCTTGAGGCCAGGAGTTCAAGAACAGCCTGGGCAACATAGCAACATTCCCGTCCCTACAAAAAAAATTAAAAAATTATCTGGGCATGGTAGCATGCACCTGTAGTCCTTGCTACTCAGGAGGCTGAGGCAGATGGGTCTCTTCAGCCGGGGATTTTGAGGCTGCAGTGAGCTATGATTGGGCCACTGCACTCCAGCCTAGGCAATAAGAGTGAAACTCTGTCTCAAAAAAGAAAAACAAAAACAAAAAGAAATTTTATCCTTTTTTCCCACTTCATTTTCTATGGTAGTGAGTAGGAAGGCTATTTAATTGTTTTTCTGTACATTTATCTTACATTCAAGCCATTTTACTGAACTTTTCTTAGTTCTAATAGTTTTTCAGTTGATTTTCTTGGATTTTCAAAGTAGACAGTCAAATTGTCTGCAAATGGCAATAATATAGGGAATTTTCCCTCCAATATTTTTACCTCATTTTATTTTCTTGCTTTAGTGGCTAGGCTTCCCTGTAGGATAATGTTGAGTAGTAGTTGCTACTATTTTACCATTAACTATTGTGCTTGCCATAGGGTTCTGGTGGCTACCTTAATTATCCTCAGGATGTTTCTTTTCCATTGTTAGCTTGCTAAAAGTCTAAAAGTGTAATTTTAAAATTTCTTGTTCTGCTTGGAATTCTTTTTTTTTTTTTTTTTTTTTTCCCCATTGAAAGCCTAAGAGGTTTAGGATCAGTTAGTTTGCTTCTTGACTTTGGAAGTTCATATTTTGATCTCACTGGAGGAGAAGTTAGTGTAGCATTAAGTCAATTCATTTTATTTTATTTTATTTAGATAGAGTCCCGCTCTGTCACCTAGGCTGGAGAGCAGTGGTAGTAATCTCGGCTCACTGCAACCTCTGCCTCCTGGGTTCAGGTGATTCTCCTGCCTCAGCCTCCTGAGTAGCTGGGACTATGGCGGCGCACCACCACACCTGGCTAATTTTTGTATTTTTAGTAGAGACGGGGTTTTGCCATATTGGCCAGGCTGGTCTCGAACTCCTGACCTCAAGTGATCTACCCGGCTCGGCCTCCCAAAGTGCTGAGATTACAGGCATGAGCCACTGCGCCTGGTAATTCATTTTATTTAGATGATGAAGAACCTACCTTTGGAGGTTTTTTTAATAATGTTCTTATTTGGGGGAATGCTGGGTGTACTGAGGAAGAAAGAGAATCAAGAGACAGTTTATAACCTACTCATGTATAAACAAGGTAGCTTTTTCTAGTGTTCACACTTTTTTTGCCCACCATTCACAATAAGTACATTTTATATTTCTTTTTTTCTTTTTTTTAATTTTTTAATTTTTTTTTTGAGACAGAGTCTCACTCTGTTGCCCAGGCTGGAGTGCAGTGGCGCAATCTCAGCTCACTGCAGCCTCTGCCTCCCAGGTTCAAGCAGTTCTCTGCCTCAGCCTCCTGAGTAGCTGAGATTGCAGGTGCCCGCCACCACACCCGACTAATTTTTTTTTTGTATTTTTAGTAGAGACGAGGTTTCACCATCTTGGCCAGGTTGGTCTTGAACTCCTGACCTCATGATCCACCCGCCTCGGTCTCCCAAAGTGCTGGGATTACGGGCGTGAGCCATCACGCCTGGCCACATTTTATATTTCAACTCAGTCCAAACATACTTGTATATAATGGAAACAAACTCTCACAAAGTCTTTGTCTTTCTCCTGTGTGCAATGTATTGATATTTTCAATTATCTTTCATCTGTTCTATTTCATTTTAAACTGATGATCATGATTTTCCAAATTGATTTGACTACCCTTTCATTTGATTTTTTGACCCACAGTTTGAAAAACATTGTTTTGTAAAACTGCTCATTTAGTTTCTAAGTCCCCAAACTGCTGGATTATGTCCAGAACCGATTCATTTTATATCAGATCCTGCTATGATGCAAAGTAAGTTCATTTATTATGCTCTGAGATCAGTGTAACTACCTATTTCTCTCTTGAATTACTGTGTAGCCTCTAAACCAGTCTTTCAGTGTCTACTTTTGACCCCACAGAATAGCCAATACATGCAGTCTTATAAGTCCATGACTCAAACTCCTCTAACGACCTCTTCCCACACTTTTTTTTTTTTTTTTTTTTTTTTTTTTTTAGACGGAATCTCTGTTGCTGAGGCTGGACTGCAGTGGCGCGATCTTGGCTCACTGTAACCTCTGTCTCACGGGTTCAAGAAATTCTCCTGCCTCAGCCTCCCTAGTAGCTGGGACTACAGTTTCACACCTCCATGCCTGGCTAATTTTTATATTTTTAGTAGAGTCGGGGTTTTACCATATTGATCAGGCTGTTCTCGAGCTCTTGACCTCAGTTGATCCACCCACCTCGGCCTCCTGTAGTGCTGGGATTACAGGCATGAGCCACTGCGCCCGGACTTTTTTTTTCTCTTGAGACAGGATGTCGTTCTTTTGCCCACACTGGAGTGCAGTGTCATGATCATGGCTCACTGCAGCCTCAACCTTCGGGGCTTAAGCGATCCTCCCACCTCAACCTCCTGAGCAGCTGGAGGCACTACAGGCTTGCCCCACCATGCCTGGCTAATTTTTAAAAAGTTTTTGTAGTGACAAGGTCTCCCTGTGTTGCCCAGGCTGGTCTCGAACTCCTGGATTCAAGCAGGCTTCCTGCCTCAGTCTCCCAAAGTGCTGAGACTACAAGCATGAGCCACTGCACCCGGCCTGCACTTTTTTTTTTTCTTAGACGAGATGGGGTCTCAGTCTGTAGCCCAGGCTGGAGTGCAGTGGTGTGATCATAGCTCACTGCAGCCGCAAACTCCTGGGCTCATGCAACCACACCCAGCTAATTTTTGTATTTTTAGTAGGGATAGGGTTTCACCGTGTTGGCCAGTCTGTTGAACTCCTAGCCTCAAGTGATCCTCCTGCCTCGGCCTCCCAAAGTGCTGGGATTATAGGCGGGAGCCACCGCGCCGCCTCCTACCACACTTACAATCAATCCCTAGGGCCTCACTGGTACCTCCTTTACCCCCTATTCTCAACTTCTCCAAACACAGCCTCCTCCGTGCTTGTGTTCCTCACCCAAGCCAAGCGTTTGCTGTGCTACCTGCCCAGAACACCATTTCACCAGATAGTTTCTTTGTTTCATCTGAGTCTTCTCTAACCCTCATTCTAAAACCGTACTCCCCACTTACCACAGGAAGGGTCCATTCCCTTATCCCACTTTTGTTTTCTTTATATCACTGTTACCTGCAATTATGTTATTTAGTTATTTGTTTACTGATGCTGCGTCTTCTTTTCCTTGCTGGAATATAAGTTCCAGGAAGGCAGGGACTTTGTGTAGTTTGCTCATCATTGTGTTGTCAGGACTTAGAACAGTGGGGCGTAGTAGGTGCTTTATCCACGTGTCAAATGACTGAATGAATGAGCCTAGAATGTAGATAAAATCTGACACTTGTCCTAAGAGAAGTATAATGTGCCCTGCCTTTCTGTTCCAGTGTTAGTGTGGAAATTTCTTTAGGTTAAGTGTGGAGTATTTTAATGTAAGCAGTTGATTAACCAATACACACTCACCTGGTATCCACTATATTTCTGACACTCTCGTAATAATAATGATAGCTAATATTTACTGAGCAGTTACTACTCTTACTGCTTTACATCTATTAACTCATTTAATCCTCCCAACCTCTTGAAGCAGGTACAATTCTCACCATTTTACAGATGAGGAAACTGAGGTACAGAGAAGTTAAGTTACTTGTCTAAGGTCATACAGAAGGTAAGCAGTAGGTCCAGGGTTTGAATACAGACCATCTGATTTCAGAGCCTGTGTTCTTCATCACAAGCTCCTAGCTAGAGCAAGGAGTGTGCACAGTTCCTGACCTTTGTAAGCCTGTCATGTTTATGGCTTAGCATAGTGGTTCTCAACTGGAGGTGATTTTGCCTCCCAGGGGACATTTGACAATGTCAAGAGACATTTTTAGTTGTCATGACTGGCAGGGTTTGGAGGTGCTACTGGCGCCTAGTGGGGAGAGGTCAGGGATGCTGCTAAACATCCTACAGTGCACAGCACAGCACCCTCACCCCAACAAACAATGATCCGGCCCAAGCATTAATAGTGCCAAGGTTGAGAAACCCTGCCGTGGCACAGTGGTTCTGAAAGCCCGCTGCCCATTGGAATCACTGGGGGAGCCTGATAAATCAATACTGATGTCCAGGTCTTGTTCCTGACCTTAATAAACCTCAAATGGACCTTCAACATGGCCTGCAGTCCTACCATGCTTGCCTAGTGGGTTTGTTTTTCCATTCTCCAAAACAGTTGTTTGACACCTTTTCTTTCCTCTGCCCCTCCTAGATCAGTTGCTGATTCTGGCTCATTCAACAGGAGCCTCCTCATATCCCACTACCTGGACCCCCAACAGGCCCATATTTGTGCAAATAAAGTGTTCCCCAGTGCCACTGTGAAGCTGTGACTGAAATGCCCCTAATGGATCAAAAACTGGCTGCTTTTCTGGGCTCTGGGTCCCTCATCCTCTTTGTCTTCTCAGGGACTTTTTTTTTTACTTTTTTTTTTTTTTTTTGAGACAGATTCTTTTTTTTTTTTTTTTTTAATTTTCATTTTTATTTTTATTGATCATTCTTGGGTGTTTCTCACAGAGGGGGATTTGGCAGGGTCATAGGACAATAGTGGAGGGAAGGTCAGCAGATAAACAAGTGAACAAAGGTCTCTGGTTTTCCTAGGCAGAGGACCCTGAGGCCCTCTGCAGTGTTTGTGTCCCTGGGTACTTGAGATTAGGGAGTGGTGATGACTCTTAACGAGCATGCTGCCTTCAAGCATCTGTTTAACAAAGCACATCTTGCACCGCCCTTAATCCATTTAACCCTGAGTGGACACAGCACATGTTTCAGAGAGCACAGGGTTGGGGGGTAAGGTCACAGATCAACAGGATCCCAAGGCAGAAGAATTTTTCTTAGTACAGAACAAAATGAAAAGTCTCCCATGTCTACTTCTTTCCACACAGACACGGCAACCATCCGATTTCTCAATCTTTTCCCCACCTTTCCCCGCTTTCTATTCCACAAAACCACCATTGTCATCATGGCCCGTTCTCAATGAGCTGTTGGGCACACCTCCCGGACGGGGCGGCTGGCCGGGTGGCGGGCTGACCCCCCCCAACTCCCTCTCGGACGGGGCGGCTGGCCGGGCGGGGGGCTGACCCCCCCACCTCCCTCCCGGACGGGGTGGCTGGCCGGGCAGAGGGGCTCCTCACTTCCCAGTAGGGGCGGCTGGGCAGAGGCACCCCTCACCTCCCGGACGAGGCGGCTGGCCGGGCGGGGGGCTGACCCCCCCACCTCCCTCCCGGACGGGGCGACTGGCCGGGCAGGGGGCTGACCCCCCCACCTCCCTCCCGGACGGGGCGGCTGGCCGGGCGGGGGGCTGACCCCCCCACCTCCCTCCCGGACGGGGCGGCTGGCCGGGCGGGGGGCTGACCCCCCCACCTCCCTCCCGGACGGGGCGGCTGGCCGGGCGGGGGGCTGACCCCCCCACCTCCCTCCCGGACGGGGCGGCTGGCCGGGCGGGGGGCTGACCCCCCCACCTCCCTCCCGGACGGGGCGGCTGGCCGGGCGGGGGGCTGACCCCCCCACCTCCCTCCCGGACTGGGCGGCTGGCCGGGCGGGGGGCTGAACCCCCCCACCTCCCTCCCGGACGGGGTGGCTGGCCGGGTGGGGGGCTGAACCCTCCACCTCCCTCCCGGACGGGGTGGCTGGCCGGGCAGAGGGGCTCCTCACTTCCCAGTAGGGGCGGCTGGGCAGAGGCGCCCCTCACCTCCCGGACGGGGCGGCTGGCCGGGCAGGGGGCTGACCCCCCCACCTCCCTCCCGGATGGGGCGGCTGGCCGGGCGGGGGGCTGACCCCCCCACCTCCCTCCCGGATGGGGCGGCTGGCCTGGTGGGGGCTGACCCCCACCTGCCTCCCGGATGGGGCGGCTGCCGGGCGGAGACGCTCCTCACTTCCCAGACGGGGTGGCTGCCGGGCGGAGGGGCTCCTCACTTCTTAGACGGGGCGGCTGCCGGGCGGAGGGTCTCCTCCCTTCTCAGATGGGGCGGCTGGGCAGAGACGCTACTCACCTCCCAGACGGGGTCGCGGCCGGGCAGAGGCGCTCCTCACATCCCAGATGGGGCGGCGGGGCAAAGGCGCTCCCCACATCTCAGACGATGGGCGGCCGGGCAGAGACGCTCCTCACTTCCTAGATGGGATGGCGGCCGGGAAGAGGCGCTCCTCACTTCCTAGATGGGATGGCGGCCGGGCAGAGACGCTCCTCACTTTCCAGACTGAGCAGCCAGGCAGAGGGGCTCCTCACATCCCAGACGATGGGCGGCCAGGCAGAGACGCTCCTCACTTCCTAGACGGGGTGGCGGCCGGGCAGAGGCCGCACTCTGGGCACTTTGGGAGGCCAAGGCAGGCGACTGGGAGGTGGAGGTTGTAGCGAGCCGAGATCACGCCACTGCACTGCAGCCTGGGCACCATTGAGCACTGAGTGAACCAGACACCGTCTGCAATCCCGGCACCTCCGGAGGCCGAGGCTGGTGGATCACTCGCGGTTAGGAGCTGGAGACCAGCCCGGCCAACACAGCGAAACCCCGTCTCCAGCAAAAAAATACGAAAACCAGTCAGGCGTGGTGGCGCGCGCCTGCAATCGCAGGCACTCGGCAGGCTGAGGCAGGAGAATCAGGCAGGGAGGTTGCAGTGAGCCGAGATGGCAGCAGTACAGTCCAGCTTCGGCTGGGCATCAGAGGGAGACCGTGGAAAGAGAGGGAGAGGGAGACTGTGGGGAGGGGGAGAGGGAGACCGTGGGGAGAGGGAGAGGGAGAGGGAGCGAGACGGGGTCTTGCTCTGTTGCCCAGGCTGAGACAGATTCTTGCCCCGTCGCCCAGGCTGGAGTGCAGTGGTGCAATCTCGGCTCACTGCAACCTCTGCCTCCCGGGTTCAGGTGATTCTCCTGCCTCAGCCTCCTGAGTAGCTGGGACCACAGGTGCCCATCACCACGCCTGGCTATTTTTCTTTGTATTTTCAGTAGAGATGGGGTTTCACCATGCTGGCCAGGTTGGTCTCGAATTCCTGGCCTCCGGTGATCCGCCTGCCTCAGTCTCCCAAAGTGCTGGGATTACAGGCGTGAGCCACCGCACCCGGCCTTAACGTTTTATTTGGAAATAATTTTAAACTTTACAAATGAGCTGAACATTTTTTTTAAAAAGTACAAAGAACACCCCATGCCCTTAATCCAGATTCCTCTGTTGTTAGCATTTTATCCTGTTTGCTTTATCATTTACACTCTTGCTCGTGTACCTAGGATTTTCCTGAACCATTTGAGGATAAATTTCATGCAGCAAGAACTTTAACTCCTAAATCCTTCAGTAGGGATTTCCTAAGTATAAGAATATTCTCTCAAATAATCACAGCGCTGTTATCAATCTCAGTAAATGTTTTGATAAGATACTGTTATCTAATCTGCCATTTGCATTCCAATTTTGACAATAGGCCTGATAACATCCTTTACAGCATTTTTTTCCTTCTAGTACAGGATCCAGTTTAGGGTTGTTGCATTGATTGATTGATTGATTGAGATAGGCTGGAGTGCAGTGGCACAATCTCTGCTCACTGCAACCTCTGCCTCCCAGGTTCAAGTGATTCTCCTGCCTCAGCTTCCCGAGTAGCTGGGACTACAGGCACGTACCACCACTCACAGCTAATTTTTGTATTTTTAGTAGACATGGGGTTTTGCCATGTTGGCCAGGCTGGTCTCAAACTCCTGACCTCGGGTGATCTGCCCGCCTCAGCCTCTCAAAGTGCTGAGATTACAGGCGTGAGCCACCGCACCGGCAGGTTTAGAGTTGTTGCATCTAGTTGTCATGTCTGTTAGTCTCTTTTAGTCTGGAACACTTCTATTGCCTTTCTTTGTCCTTTGTAACGTTGATTTTTTTTTTGTTTTTTTTGTTGTTGTTGTTGTTTTGTTTTTGAGACAGAGTCTCGCTCTGTCGCCAGGCTGGAGTGCAGTGGCGCGATCTCGGCTCACTGCAACCTCCACCTCCTGGGTTCAAGCAATTCTTCTGCCTCAGCCACCCGAGTAGCTGGGATTACAGGCACAAGCCACCACGCCCAGCTAATTTTTGTATTTTTAGTAGAGACGGGGTTTTACCATGTTGGCCAGGATGGTCTCGATCTCTTGACCTCGTGATCCACCTGCCTTGGCCTCCCAAAGTGCTGAGTGCTGGGATTACAGACAGGCGTGAGCCACCGTACCCGGCCTTTTTTTTTTTTTTTTAATAGAACATTAATCATGTCTGGTTTGTCTGATGTCTCTTGTGATTGGACTCAGGTTATGCATTTTTAGCCTGAACACTGCATGGATGACATTATGTCCTTCTCAGGGTATCTTATTTTGGAGGCTCATAATGTCCATCTCTTCCTCATTGGTGATGTTAATTTTGATCACTTGGCCAAGGCATTGTCTAATTTCTCCACTGTGTAGTTATTGGTTTTTCTTTCCAAATCCACAGTCTGTGGGAAGACACAAATATCCTGCTCAAAATTTCCCTCTAGGGCCAGGTGTGGTGGCTCACGCCTGTAATCCCAGTACTTTGGGAGGCTTACTTGGAGGATCAGCTGAGCCCAGGAGTTCCAGACCAGCCTGGGCAACATAGTAAGACCCCGTCTCTACAAAGAAAATTTAAAAATTAGCCAGGCATGGTGGTATGTGCCAGTGGCCCCAGCTACTTGGGAGGCTGAGGTATTAGGATCACTTGAACCCAGGAGATCGAGGTTGCAATGAACCATTATCGGACCACTGCACTCCAGCCTGGGTGACAGAGCAAGACCCTGTCTGAAAATAATAATAATAATAATAATAATAATAATAATAATAATTCCCTTTAGATTTAGCATCCATTGATGATTTTTGTATGATCTAGTCTTTAATATGGTTGAAAATAATAATTTTTGACTCTAGTATTCCCTCCACATTTGGTCCAGAGCCCTTCCTTCTCCCCTATTTATTGATTGATTCATCTATTTATTTTTGGTATCAAATAATGAATTCATATTTTCAAAATAGGTCTGCAATTCATTACTATACTTAATTATTTTAGTGCACAAATTGTAAAGGACTTAATTATGCATTGTTTCCTTCTCTCTTTTCTGCCTAATGAACTCCTCTCTCCCTGTTCTAGATCATTCCCATCAGCTTACACTCCTGCTCTAATGTCTAATATCTTCATCTATTCCATATTCCCCTCCACTCATTCCCCACCCCCATTTCTAGTCACTCCTTCTCAGAAGATCTTCTTAAAAGGATGCTCATATTTTATCACACCACATTGTCAGTCCTCAGTATATCCACATTGGCAAATACAGCCATCACTTCTTTACTTACCATGTTTTACTTGGCGGCAGCATTTGACAGTCATTCCCTCCTTCTTTGACCACTTTCTTGTTGTGGCCTCCAGTATCCTGTGCTCTCTTGGTTTTCCTATCTTTCTGGTAGCTCATTCTAAGTCTCCTCATCCTCTGTTCTACCTATGAAGGTTGATGTCCCTCCAAGGCACTGGGAACTGTTCTTCTTTTTCTACCTACTCTCCTGGGATGAGCCCATTCATTCCTATGGCTTTCCATTCCATCTAGATGCCAGTATCTCCAGTTGTGACCTTTCCTACACTTAAGACTTAATAATTTGCATGAATCTCTAAGAGGCATCTCAAACTCAATATTTTCCAAAGCAAAATCCTGATTCCCTGTCACCCTCATGCAAAACCTGATTCTCTCCCTGTGAAATCCATCTCAGTCCATGACATCACCATTCACTCCATCGTTCAGGCTCCACACCTACTAGTTTCATGCCCAACATCCAACCCATCAACAAATCTTGTCAATTTGGCTTCTAAACCGTATCCCAAGTCTTCCCACTTCTCTCTACTCCTACTATTCCACTATACTTCCATCCTTCTCCGTCTCTTTCTTGGATGATTGTAGTGGCCTCCTAGAATCCAATATCCACATGGCAGCTAGAGTATCTTCTTAGAAGCATTAGTTGGATTGTGTCATTCCCTACTGGACTATGGAAGTCTGCCATGTTCTAGTCCCTGCCCCTGTTCTATCTCTCTTGCTGACTGTGCTTCTTTATTGATTCTTCCAGCACATTAACCTCATTTTAGTCTTTTATACTAACTGTTCTGCCTGGAATGTTCTTTCTGTCCTCTACTTTATCTTCTGTTTTTTTTTTTTTTTTTTGAGATAGAGTCTCGCCCTGTCACCTAGGTTGGAGTGCAGTGGCACAATCTTGGCTCACTGCGACCCCTGTCTCCCGGGTTCAAGTGATTCTTGTGCCTCAGCCTCCTGAGTAGCTGGGATTATAGGTGCATGCAACCACACCCGGCTAATTTTTGTATTTTTAGTAGAGAAGATGGGGTTTTGCCATGTTGGCCAGGCTGGTCTCAAACTCCTGGCCTCAAGTGATCCACCCGCCTCGGCCTCCCAAAGTGCTGGGATTACAGGCGTGAGCCACCGCGCCTGGTCCCTCCTTTATCTTCTTATTGCTGGTTCCTCATCATTCAGATCTCAGTTTAAATATCTCCTCTTTGATGACCTGATCCAAAATAGCCACCAGGTTACCTTCTATATCATCTCACCTTACTCTAATTCTCAATGCTGTATTTATTATCTGTTAATTTCCTTGTTGATTTGTACATTTATTGTTCTCTTCTCCTCCTTCCACCCTCCTCACACTAGAATGTGAGCAGGGTCCACATCTTTACCCCCAGTGCCTAGAATAGTATTTGGCATGTAGTATTCAATTTTGGTGTTTAATAAATATTTGATGAATAAATGATACATTTAATCCTTCATGCATGATTCTCAGCACATGGAAGATACTCACTAAATGTCCTCTTGTTGTCTTTCCCCAAGAGTACATTCTTGTGTCTGGGGCTAGTCTAGAAGTTTCCAGTGAAGACAATCATCTGATAAAGAGATTCATATTTCTGTGTTAGGATCCTGATTATTAGGGTTTCTAGACAAAGGGGAATTACATTTTACCAAG
Source organism: Pan paniscus (assembly GCF_029289425.2). Lineage (NCBI taxonomy): Eukaryota > Metazoa > Chordata > Mammalia > Primates > Hominidae > Pan > Pan paniscus. Next base: position 20,907,536 of record NC_073272.2, on the reverse strand, counting down.
AAAAAAACAGTGATAGAATTCCAGGGATCATTAGTGTCACATTTTTCAGTGTGGGACTTTCCTGGCCCTCCTAACTACAAGACTGGTTCTCAGATTCCACAAAATTGACATGTTTTATCTTGGGATTCTGACATGTAAATTTTTGAAACACTTCATTTGGGAGGATCACGTGGATTTTTAGGTGGGAAGAAGGGGATAGCAAAGGAAGTGGCATTCTTCTCTGCCTTTGTTAATAGTATCATTTCCTGTGCCCATTTCAACGTTAGCTCTGGTATAACACAAGTGATAAGCCGTGTGTGTTATTGAAATCTGAGAAAAGGGCACCGAAAAATGTTTAGTACTTTGTACTGGTCTAAAATTCGTGACTTGAATATATGGGGAGAGGGTGAGGAAGATTGGGAAGATGTATACTGAAGTGGTTTCCCTTTGAGGTATTATTTGAAGATTGGTGTGATTTTTGGGAAAGCTCTTGTAGTGGATTTTAAAGCTCCCAGGAAAAAATCTGTACCAATGAACACGACTAATGATTTTGTCAGCAGATGATTCGCTTTTTGACAGAAATATACCACGTTTTTGGGGTATTTGGAGAAACCATCACCCTTGACCCAGTAGGATTTTTTTTTTAAACTGGGCCAAATGCTTATTGTATTCACAGTTCATACATGAGTCAAGAGCTGGGCGCCATTACTCATGCTTGTGATATTGATCACCTGTTCATCACGATTCATCATTTCTAGCAGCCATCCTTATGAAAGCAGGCAAGTGTGTCAAGTAGTATTTCATGGACATATTTAGAGGGTTCTTCTTCTTCCTTCTTCTTTCTTCTTCTTCTTCTTTTTTGAGATGGGGTCTCCTTATATTGCCCAGGCTGGTCTTGAACTCCTGGGCTCAAGCGATCCTTCTGCCTCAGCCTGAGTGTTACTCTCTTTGACTTATCCATAAAAGTGGATCCAATGTGTCTACATATATTTTTTAAATTAAACTTTTATTGAAGTACAAATTATACACATTACAAATGTACAGCTCAATGAATTTTCACAAACTGTGCATATCCCTGTCACCAGCCCCCAGATCAAGAATCCCACACAAGCAGCCTTTAGAAGCCCTCCTCTTGCCTCCTTTCACTCACTGCCCCCTAAGGGTGACTACTGTTCTCCCTAAAATGCCACGTATTGTGCCTGTTCTTAAATTTCCTATATATGGTACCAGACAGGCTACCTGACTTCTGCTCAGTACTGTTTGTGAATTTCCTCCATATCGTTGCATGTGGTTATAGTTGGATGATTGTCACTGCCGAATAATATTCCATTGCATGATTACCATGGTTTATCCTTTCTACTGCTGATGGCCTTTGTTTGGTTTCCAGCAGTTTTGGCTTTTATGAGTGGTGCTTTGGGTGATTCTCTTGCCTATCTTGTAGTGAACATATATGTGCATTACTACCAGGTAAATACCTAAAAGAATGCTTTAAATAGATTATTAATAGTTTTTATGGTTACTGTCAATTATTTTCTCCTCTGAATGCAATTAGGATTAGTAGCCACCTTTGGACATAACTCACACATCTGTATCCATAGACAATGATGAGACTTTCTTTCTGTAACTTTTTTTTTTTTCTTGAACTCCTCAAGCAACCTGCCCGCCTCAGCTTCCTAAACTGCTGGGATTACAGGCATGAGCCACCGCACCTGGCTTTCTGTAACTTTTTTTATTAAGTTCTAGCATTAGTTGTTTTTACACTTTAATTTTCTTTTTTCTTTTTTCTTTTTTTTTTTTTTTTTTTGAGACGGAGTCTCACTGTCACCCAGGCTGGAGTGCTGGAGTGCAGTGGCGCGATCTCGGCTCACTGCAACCTTGTGTCACCTCCCGGAGCGATTCTCCTACCTCAGCCTCCTGAGTAGCTGGGACTACAGGTGCGTGCCACCACACCTAGCTAATTTTTTGTATTTTTAGTAGAGACTGGGTTTCACCGTGTTAGCCAGGATGGTCTCGATCTCCTGACTTTGTGATCCGCCCGCTTCAGCCTCCCAAAGTGCTGGGATTACAGACGTGAGCCACCGCGTCCAGCCTATACTTTAATTTTTTTCTAATAATTGGTTTCTATGCTGATTTTTTCCTTTACCAACTACCTATATCATATCATCATTTTAAAATATCTTAAGAATTTTAGCTTGCTTTTTCTTTTCCTGCCTGCCCCCACCATCCCCACCCCCAGCTGTATTTCTTTTGAAATGAAAAAAAAAAAAAAAAAACCAAAAAACTCCTGGAACTGCTGAATGTGTTTTGCAGATATAGAGGTAAAGGTTTACCACCCGAATAGCTTATTCAGCACTGATTCCTAGTCTTGCCAAGGAAAAGTAAAAAGGACAAAGAAAGGAAGAAAGAAGGAGGTTTAAAAAACTAAATTATGCTTTATTTTGTGGTGTATTGGTTGACAGTAGTATTTTTCTCTGTCTCCTCTCAGCTAATCTGGTCATTTGACCAACTGGATAGAGCAAATATTGTCTGAAATGAAGCAAATACATTCCATTTGATTTTGGTGGGAGACAAATTTTTAGGCAGGGAAAACGATTAGCAGATAGTGTCATGCACAGCAGTGCCTTTCAAATGCCAACATGCAAAACGATTGCCTGGGGATCTTGTTAAAATGCATATGCGGATTCAGCAGGTTTGGGACTGGCCAGAGATTTCTGCATTGCAGCTCCTAGGTGAGGTGATGCTGCTGTTGGGGCAGGGGAGCTGCACTTTGAGTAGCGAAGCTTTAGAACACAGCTGCCTCCATGTTCCTGGGGATTATATGGAGCATTTGCCCGTTGCCCACTGATGGATGATAAACAGCTCTCCCAAGTACCCCTCTGGGCTTGTCCTCTCAGCACTGCCGGCAGAACCAGGTTGTGTGTAGCCTGCATTAAAGCAGCAGACAAAGCCCAGGGCTCTTCTTTTTTTTTTGAGACGGAGTCTCACTCTGTCACCCAGGCTGGAGTGCAGTGGCATGATCTCGGCTCACTGCAACCTCCACCTCCCGGGTTCAAGTGATTCTCATGCCTCAGCCTCCTGAGTAGCTGGGATTGCAGGTGCCCGCCACCACGCCCAGCTAATTTTTGTATTTTTAGTAGAGACGGGGTTTCACCATGTTGCCCAGGCTGGTCTTGAACTCCTGGCCTCAAGCGATCTGCCCACCTCGGCCTCCCAAAGTGCTGGGATTACAGGCGTGAGCCACTGCACCCAGCCGCAGTGCTCTTTTTTTAACCTGGAATAGCAACTTCTTTCAAATCTCCCTCACCTGGACTCTCCTCAAATATCTCATAACACCTGAAGAAAAACCACTAACCTCAAACACACACCAAACCGAAACACACACACACACACAAACACACACTATCCCAGATACTGACATGGAGAAAGGAGTGGGGTGGGGCAGGCGTGAAGCCACTCTTTTTTCTCCTGGCTTCACTATCGCACACTTCCTCATTCATTCCAGAGCAACTAGGTGTCTGTTTCAACATCCCTGGCCCCACCATTATAGTGCACACCCGTCACCTTCCAGCCACGAGCTGCACATTTCTCTGTGGGGGCCCTCTTTACACATCCATGCTGTAGGTTGGAAGTGCCAGGGAATTAACAGCTCCCACCCCACCCCAGGAGCAGCCTTCAACCAATGCCTGATGCAAGTCAGTGGATCCATACCCCAGCTCTTGCCCTCAAGTGGGATAATTCAGACCGGTGTTCTACACTGGCTCCCAGAATTCCCCAGAAGGACTAAACTCCCATTGCCCCCAGTGGTGACTGGCTTGATAACGCCATCTATTGGCTGCCTTCCTGCCCCAACTCACGTGTCCATTCTATCTGTGTTTCCTGGGGTCACAGCCCAAATAAACTACTTATCTCGAATATGTGCCAAAGAGTTACCTTCTTCTTCTTCTTCTTCTTCTTTTTTTTTTTTGAGACAGAGTCTCGCTCTGTCGCTTAGACTGGAGTGCAGTGGTGCGATCTTGGCTCACTGCAACCTCCGCCTCCCAGGTTCAAGTGATTCTCCCAACCCAGTAGCTGGAATTACAGGTGCACGCCACCATGCTAATTTTTGTATTTTTAGTAGAGATGGGGTATTTCAGCTAATTTTTGTATTTAAAAAAATTTTTTTTATTATACTTTAAGTTCTGGGGTACATGTGCAGAACGTGCAGGTTTGTTAAATAGGTATACACGTGCCGTGGTGGTTTGCTGCACCCATCAACTCATCACCTACATTAGGTATTTCTTCTAGTGCTTTTCCTCCCCTAGCCGCCCATCCCCCTACAGGCCCCTGTGTGTGATGTTCCCCTCCCTGTGTCCATGTGTTCTCATTGTTCAACTCCCACTTATGAGTGAGAACATGTGGTGTTTGGTTTTCTGTTCTTGTGTTAGTTTGCTGAGAATGATGGTTTCCAGCTTCATCCATGTCCCTGCAAAGGCCTATTTAACATGGCCTAAATAGCAACTAATTATGGTTGGATGATTGTCACTGCCAAATAATATTCCATTGCATGACTACCATGGTTTATCCTTTCTACTGCTGATGGCCTTGTGTATAATTTGTACTACAATAAAAGTTTAATTTAAAAAATATACATAGACACATTGAATCCACTTTCATGGATGAGTCAAAGAGAATAACACTCAGGCTGAGGCAGAAGGATTGCTTGAGCCCAGGAGTTCAAGAACAGCCTAGGCAATATGGGAAGACTCCATCTCGAAGAAGCAGCAGCAGCAGAAAAAGAAGAAGGAAGAAGAAATACAAAACACATAATTTTTGTATTTTTAGTAGAGACGGGGTTTCACTATGTTGGCCAGGCTGGTCTGGAACTCCTGGCCTCAAGCAATCTGCCTACTTCAGCCTCCTAATGTGCTGGGATTACAGGCATGAGCCACCACGCCCAGCCTTGGAGTTACTTTTTTTTTTTTTTTTTTTTTTTGAGACAGAGTCTCGCTCTATCACCTAGACCAGAGTGCAGTGGTGTGATCTTGGCTCACTGCAACCTCCACCTCTCGGGTTCAAGCGATTCTGCTCCCTCAGCCTCCCAAGTAGCTGGGACTACAGGCACCCGCCACCACCCCCAGCTAATTTTTGTATTTTTAGTAGAGATGGGGTTTCACCATGTTGACCAGGCTGGTCTTCAACTCCTGGCCTCACTCAAGTGATCCACCCACCTTGGTCTCCCAAAATGTTGGGATTACAGGCATGAGCCACCACACCCAGCAGAGTTACCTTCTGAAGGAACCCAACTAAGGCAAAACTGGTCAACAGTCAGGAATTCCTTTTGTTAATTTTAATAAAATCCTATTATAAAAAAAGGGGGAGCCCCATGGGGTTTCTTCTAAGGGGCATCTCACCAGTATCTAGATATTTTGTCTGCGTGACACCAAACAGTCAGATGGCTGGAAATAAGCCTGATAATGGAGAGAATGCTTCTCTGTTCCCGGGCCGTTTTGGGATCTGGTCAACAGAGTTGATTTTCTGGACACCCCAGTCAAGCTAGTTCAGGTCTTTTTGACCTGTACCCAGAGGGTGTATCTCTGAGTTCTGCCTCAGAAGCTTGATCACATCCCGGGGGCTCCTACAAACCACATCCTGGCTGCAGCCAACTCCCTTCCACAGGCCTCCCTCACTGAGTTTCTCTGTGGTGGGCTCTCTGCATAGCCCCTTGGGATGAGGAGTCCTTCTCAGACCTTTACAGAACAGAGCCCCTGACACTCAGTTTCAAGGGCCTACCTACACCCGTTTCCGGAGCTTTGCATCAATGGTCACTGCTCCTCTTAGCCATGTCCTCAGCTTTCTCCTCCTCCTGCCTTCTTCCCCAGACTGAAGTGAATCTGAACCTTGGCACAATCTATGCCTCTTAGTGCATTTTAGGGGATTTTAGGGCTGCCTGGGCCCCTCTATATGTTCAGACGTGTGATAGGACCCAGCCTTTTCCCCTCAAGACCTTGTATTTGAAATTCCCCATTCTATGGTTTGTCTCATCTTTGGAACCCACACCAGGCAGAGATGTTTGGGAGGGTGGCCTCACTGGGCACACTGTCCTGGATGTCTTACAGTTTTGCATACCTCTGCCAGGCTGTGCTGCCCCCAGGCCAGACTCCTATTTCTCTGTTTGGGCATCTTGGGGGTCCTAATTAGACACTTAGTCCTTTGGATTTGGTATTTTGAGAGTACACGTGGTATCAACAGGGCTAGCTTTAATGTTAAAACATCTATTAAAACAATAAGGGTGGATGGTTAGGTGACTGCTACTGTTACTAAAAGAGGTCCCGATCCAGACCCCAAAAGAGGGTTCTTGAACCTCATACAAGAAAGAATTAGGAGCAAGTCCATAGAGTAAAGTGAAATCAAGTTTATTAAGAAAGTAAAGGAATAAAGAATGTTTGCTCCGTAGGCAGAGCAGTGGCATGGGCTGCTCGACTGAGAATACTTAGAGTTATTTCTTGATTATATGCTAAACAAGAGGTGGATTATTCGTGAGTTTTCTGGGATGGGGCAGGGAATTCCCGGAACTGAGAGTTCCTCCCCTTTTTACACTGTAAAGGGTAACTTCCTGATGTTGCCATGGCATTTGTAAACCGTCATGGCGCTGGTGGGAGTGTTTTTAGCATGCTAATGCATTATAATTAGCGTATAATGAGCAGTGAGGACAACCAGAGGTCATTTTTGTCGTCATCTTGGTTTTTGGTGCATTTTGGCTGGCCTCTTTACTGCATCCTGTTTTATCAGCAGGGTCTTTGTGACCTGTATCTTGTGCTGACCTCCTGTCTCATCCTGTGACTAAGAATGCCTAACCTCCTGTGAATGCAGCCCAACAGGTCTCAGCCTTATTTTACCCAGTCCCTATTCAAGATGGAGTCACTCTGGCTCAAATGCCTCTGACACTACCCTGTAACTTTCTTAGTCAACTTGGGCTGCCAGAACAAAATACCATAGATTGAGTGGTCTAAACAACAGAAATTTATTTCTCTTAATTCTGGAGGCCGAGAAGTCCAAGATCAAGATGCCGGCATGGTCAGGTTCTGGTGAGTTCCCTCTTCTGGGTTTATAGACAGCTGCCTTCTCACTGTGTCCTCAGTTGGCAGAGAGAGGTGGGGGAAGAGGGGAGGGAGAGGGAGAGAGAGAGACAGTTACCCTGGGGGTTAGGGCTTCAAAATATGAATTTGGCAGGAGGGACACACAAGTCCACAGCAATAACTGTGCACAACTCCACCCCCATCTCCCCACCCCCACCAGTATCTCATCTGTTGATCTGGCTGAAATCTGAAATTCCACAATTAGAGATTCATTTCCTTGGTTTAAAGTGTTATAATTTAAATTAGCACAGAACCTGGTTGATGGGCCTCCATGCGAGGCCTTTTCCTGAGAGCCAGTGAAAAAGTATGAGGTCACTGGGTACCTACAAGTTGGGAATGGCCCCCACCTAGAAGACACAAAGAGTACTAAAGAGGAAATTGATTTTCTTCAAGTGAGGTGGGCTTGTTAACTTTGCCAAGGCCTGTCCTAGTCCTCAGAGTTATGTTCATATCAGTTCCTGCAAAATACCCCTTAAAATAAGAGAAATGAGTCCTTCATCTTGCTTTTTTGCATCTATGAGTGATGTGAAAGACATTGCCTTTTAAAGAGGGAGTCCAGGCCGGGCGTGGTGGCTCACACCTGTAATCCCAGCACTTTGGTCTTGAACTCCTGGGCTCAAGTGATCTGCCTGCCTTGGCCTCCCAAAGTGCTGGGATTACAGGTGTGAGCCACCACACCCGGCAATATTTTCACCGCAATACTTCATCTTCCTTCCCTACTAACATCCAAATGGTACCTGAAGTAAAGCGAGCCACTTCTTATGGCTTGTTATTGCTGGGAACAGCTGCTTGTGGATAATTAGCTCAGGCAATCAGAACACTGGGTCAGGAAATCAGGCACGTGGGTCTGACTCCTGTATGGCCTTTGCTCTTGGGGACCTGTTGAGGGTGGGTCACTGCTGGTTCAGTATGTGCTGCATGTGGAATTCCATCCCCTTTGAACCTGTACCATTAATGGGGTAGCAGCTGGAGGTGCTTAACTTTGGCCCTGCATCAGTTTTCAAAAGTGCATAAAGGTAAGCACTATCCTGAAACTGTTGTTTATTTTTCTCATACATTTCTTTTTTTTTTTTTTTTTTTGAGATTGCGTCTCACTCTATGGCCCAGGCTGGAGTGCAGTAGCTCCATCCCAGCTCACTGCAGCCTTGGCCTCCTAGGCTCAAATGATCCTCCCATCTCAGCCTCCCAAGTAGCTGAGACTACAGGTGCACACCACTAGGGTCGGCTAATTTTTGTATTTTTTGTAGAGAAAGAGTTTCACCATGTTGCCCAGACTGGTCTCGAACTCCTAGACTCAAGTGATTCGCCCACCTCGGCCTCCCAAAGTGCTGGGATTACAGGCGTGAGCCACCGTGCCTGGCTATCCTTCTAATAAATTTCTTTATATTTTCCTACATAGGAATATGTCCTTAAGCAAGAGAGAATGCTACTCGCATGCCTTTTAAGCTTTATAAGATTGGTATGTTTTTTACTTTCATATTTTGCAACTTTCATCTCATTCAATACTATTTTTGTGAGATTGATTCTCTTGGCTACATGTAGCTCTAGCTCATTTTTCTTCCTTTGCTTTATCCACAAACCACTCCCAGAGAACAACTGAACTCACAGTTGCCAGGGTGGGGGAAGAGCAGGAATTACACACACACACACACACACACACACACACACACACACACAATCTCATGATTAGTTGATTTGAAACACACCTCAAGCTATTCTCGTAACTAAATCTTAATCCAACCAATAATTCCTTTAGATTTTAACCACTTAACTTTGGAAATTGTTTTATAAAGCTCTAGTTCTTCCATATGTTCACAACTCACAAAATTGGTTTTGCAAATAATCCTTTTACCCTTTGCCCGTGAGGAATCGCAAAGCTGAGTTTGCTTTCATTTGCCATCGCTTTTCTTCCCGTTTTCAGATGTCGTTATCTTTCTGTTTCCTTTTTTACTTGGCATAGATTTGCCTTCCTTTCCCAATAGTATGTCCAACTCTTTCAAAACCTCTCCATTCATTCAGCCATGCATTCTTTTCACATATGTTTATAACATCCCTAGTATGTGCCAGGCACTTTTCCAGGCACTGGGGACTCAACAGTAAACCAAGCAGACAAAACTTCTGCCTTCGGCAAAGAAGCTTATCTTCCAGTGAGTGAAGCAGACGATATTTGAGTAAAATACACGGTCAGTTAGATGGTGTTAGGTGGTGTCTGTGGAGGAAAATGAATCTTGGGAAAGAGGCACAGGAAGCCTTGAGGGGTTGCAATTTTATATAGCATTTTTCTAGGCCAGGGGTTGGCAAACCATGGCCCAAGGCCCTCCATCTGTTTCTGCAAATGAAGGTTTATTGGAACAGAGTCACGCTCATTCACTTACATGTTTTCCATGGCTGCTTTTGCATTGCAACAGCAGAGTTCAGTCATTGCAATGGAGACCATTTTGGCTGCAAAGCCTAAAATAGTTCATATTTGGCCTTTTACAGAAAATATTTACTATTTGACCCTTTGCAGAGGAAATGCAGATTTTTACATATGATAACTTTTGAGGATTCTACCCATGTTGTACTTTTCAGCTTCTAAAGCGTTGTCAGGAACACGATGTCATCTGAGTGTTGAAGTAGTGTTTGTTATGAGGTAGGTCTCAGTAGCTTTGTTTTACAGGTGACTCAACTGAGGCTTGAAGGGGTTATTATGGTTGTCCAGGGTTGCTGACCTTGTAAAGTGGTCGTGTTTTTTGGTGTTTTTTTGAGACAGGGTCTTGCTCTGTTGTCCAGGCTGGATGCAGTGGCATGATCATGGCTCACTGCAGCCTCAACCTCCTGGGCTCAAGTGATCCTCCCACCTCAGCCTCCCAAGTAGCTGGAACCACAGGCATACACAACCATGCCCAGCTAATTTTTGAATTTTTTGTAGAGATGGGGTTTCTCTATGTTGCCCAGGCTGGTCTCAAATCCCTGGGTTCAAGGGATCCTTTCAGCTCAGGCTCCCAAAATGTTGGGATTACAGGCATCAGCCACTGTGCCTGGCCTAATGCTGGTGTTCAACTCTAAAAGCTGGTGCGTTTTCTACTTTCCAGTGACAAATACAACCCAGGTTTTTAGCGTGACGAGCTTCTAAGCACATGAAACACAGACAGGCAATCACGTGTAGGTGTCACGAATGTGGGCTCAGAAGCTCAGCAGCCCAAGTTCAAATGCTTGTTCTGCCACTTACCTTTGTGACATCAGGCAAGTTATTTAACCTCTCTGTGCCCTGCCTCAGTTTCCTTGTCTGTAAAGCAGTCATAATTGTATGCCTTCTAGGTCAGGTGGTGCTGTATCCTGGTTTTCCCAAGGCAGCTCTGATTTATGCCTGTTTTTTCCACATTAATCAATAGTGCCCCATTTTACTCTCACATACCCCCATTTGGACATTAAATTATATGCATGCCCTAACCAGGGTCGTTGCAGAGATTAAATGAGTTAATACAAATAAAGCAAGTTAATACAAATAAAGCAGTTCAATCCATGCTGTAGGAAGCATTTACTAGACTTTGGCTGTTGTTTCTTGTCAAGGCCATGCCAGCCCATCACTTAATTTTTTTTTTTTAAGTTTTTTAGATGGAGTCTCGCTCTATCGCCCAGGCTGGAGTGCAGTGGCGCGATCTCAGCTGACTGCAACCTCCACCTCCTGGGTTCAAGCAGTTCTCCTGCCTTACCCTCCAGAGAAGCTGGGATTACAGGCGCCTGCTACCACGCCTGGCTAATTTTTGTATTTTAGTAGAGATGGGGTTTCACCATGTTAGCCAGGCTGGTCTCGAACTCCTGACCTCAAGTGATCTGCCTGCCTTGGCCTCCCAAAGTGCTGGGATTATAGGCATGAGCTACTGTACCTGGCCTCACTTAATTTTCTTCTGACCCATTGCTTTGTCCCATTAAGTCTGAACTGATTTCTGTCTGGAGCAATTTTGCTTATCTGGGTTAATAGGTGATTGAGGATTCATCTTCTGTGTGGCAGTGCCTTCTGGCTCACTCCCTGACCTCCCTTAGCAGCTTTGCTCAGATGTCATCTTCTCATGATGGTGTCACAGGACACCTCTCTAAAATTGCTACCTCCCCCACCTCCAACACACTTCATATCCACTTCTCTGCTTTGTGTGTTTGCTTTATAGTTATTACTAACATACAGGTTTTACTGAGCTACTAATGATGTGGTTCTGTTTTGCTGTTACTTGGATAAAAAAAAATCCTACAAAATCTGCTATGCCTGTGAGAATATTTATTTTTATGTTTTTAAAAAATGTATCTTTATCATTACATTTTCAGAAATTACAGAAAAACCCAGTAAAAAATTCAGCCCACCCATGGTCCCCCCTCCAGTTGGCATTTTGCTGTGTATCAAGAATACAGCAATTTTACCCCACCTCTAGAGGGAGTGCATTTTCTAATCTAACCATATAACTTTAGATAAACAGCTTACAAGCAAATGACCGTTTACTATGTTCTCTAAGTATTATTTTGATTCCTTTAAAAGGAGATTTTTCCTACACATTTTCATCTGAAGCTGGCCTAGGAGGAAATATAAACACACTGGTCTAGCCTAGTCCCATCTCTAGAAGTAAAGGAAAAAAAAAACATAGAAGAGAAATTGAGTGAAAAGGCATGTTCCCTCACTTGCAGTTAGCTTTCTGGCACGGTGGCAAAGCATTGGCCTGGCGCCTGCCAAAATGAGCATCTTAATAGAAATTATCATGTGTGACATTCCTTTGAATTGCTAACTTTCTTTGTAATATTGAGCAAGTTGCTTTTTGCATCATTGATATAATTCATCTTCTTATATGTTTGCTTTATAGCTCTCTTTAAAACTGTCAGTGTTTCACAGATTCATCCATTTGCGTTTTTATTTGTTTGAATGCCGCACTGGCACGTACAACCCAAAAGGGCACAGTTGTGTGTGTCTTGTTCACCACTGCACTCCTAGCACCTCCCGTAGTGCCTAGCACATGGTATTTACTTAATAAATATTTGTTGAATGGGAAGGTGCCTGAGCACAGCAGAGTACACTCACCCTCGATGCAGTGAGGGTGTCCTGCCACCGGGGCCGGGGTGGGGAGGAGATGACCCAGTATAAGGTCCTCAGCTGCGAGAGAATGAACCTCCAAAATGTGGTCTTGGTCCCTCAAATAGCATTCACACTTTCTCCCCCAGGCCCCGGATTCCTGTAACAAAGGATAAGTCATTAATTCAGTCCTCCGAGTTGGTTTAAAGAACAGATGCCTTTGTTTTTTTTTGAGACGGAGTCTCACCCTGTTGCTCAGGCTAAAGTTCAGTGGCGCTATCTCGGTTCACTTCAACCTCCACCTCCCGGATTGAAGCAATTCTCCTGCCTCAGCCTCCCCAGTAGCTGGGATTACAGGCACCTGCTACCACGCCTGGCTAATTTTTGTATTTTAGTAGAGATGGGGTTTTGCCATGTTGGCCAGGCTGGTCTCGAACTCCTGACCTCAAGTGATCCACCCGCCTTGGCCTCCCAAAGTGCTGAGATTACAGGCGTGAGCCACAACGCCTGGCCAAAGAAGAGATAACCTTTTGAGAGAGGAAGCTCAATAGGACCTTCACACGAAGAGGTCAGGTGTGATATTAGCTCCATTCCTGGGACAGCTGTGGTCAAGTGGGAGCGGAAAGAAGAGCATAAGGAGGGGAGGCAGAGAGGGGCTGGGTGGAGTGGCATGGCCAAGGAGGAAAGCATGCAGGAAGGGCAGCAGGCCCATGCCAGACCTCTTCTCTTCTAGAAAAGCACATGAAGTCTCAGCCACGGAGATGTATGTGGAGCAATTTGCAGAGTGCCTGGTGCCCGGAAGCAGTTAATGATGGCACTAACACTCACAGCTAATATTTTTGAGCATGTGCTCTAAGCCAAAGTCTGCTAAGCACTTTCCCTGTACTGACTGACTCATTACTCATAAGAATTTTAGGACATAAATAAGAAGTTTATCCCCATTTGATGGGTAAAGAATCCCAGGTATGGAGGCAGTAAATATCAGCAACTACTTTATCCCATGACTTGTGATAGGCTACAATTAAACACTGGCTGTTATCATCATGACTCACTGAAAATACCTCACCACCTCCCTACACCTCCCTTTTTTCTGTAATAGTGAAAAGGCTTTGACAATGTTGTCAATAATGTGGCATTAGTACTATAGGATAACCAAAAGCAGCTTGTAATATTTATGGCAAGGGAGTTTTAAAAGATCTTTTGAGATATTGTACACTTGTTCTTACTTGCATGAGGACATTACATTTTTATCCAGGCAGAATCATTTTTCTATCAAATGGTAGTTTTCAACCTATTGCTAACTGCAATACTGATTTTTTTTTTTTTTTTTTTTTTTTTTTTAGGTAGAGTCTCGCTCTGTCACCCAGGCTGGAGTACAGAGGCGCAATCTTGGCTCACTGCAGCCTCCACCTCCTGGGTTCAAGCAATTCTCCCTGCCTCAGCCTCTCAAGTACCTGGGATTACAGGCACATGCTACCATGCCTGGCTAATTTTTTTATTTTTGGTAGAGACAGGGTTTCACCATGTTGGCCAGGCTGGTCTCAAACTCCTGACCTCAGGTGATCTGCCTGACTCAGCCTCCCAAAGTGTTGGGATTACAGGCGTGAGCCACTGCACCTGGCCTGGTCCATTTCCTTTTAACCCTGCCTTTCCAATGAGAACCTGGGAGATGATTAAAATATTCCATTTTATATGTACACTGCACTTTAAAAATTTTTTTAATTTAATTTTTTGAGACAAAGTCTCCCTCTGTTGCCCAGGCTGGAGTGCAGTGGCACAATCTTTGTTCACTGCAGCCTCAACCTCCTGGACTCAAGCAATCCTCCCATCTCAGCCTCCCAAGTAGCTGGGGCTACTGGCACATGCCCCCACACCCAGCTAATTTCTGTATTTTTTATTGAGATGGGGGAGGGTCTCACTATGTTGCCCAGGCTGGACTCCAACTGCTGGACTCGAGTGATCCTCCCACCTTGGCCTCCCAAAGTGCTGGGATAACAGGTGTGAGCCATTGCGCCTGGCTCCCCGGCACTGTTTTTACTATAAAATTTTTCAGCTGTCCCCGAGACTAGATTATGTGATTACTTTATTTTGGATGAGAGAATTGATGTTTACTTTTTCCTCAGCATTCTATTTATCATTCTAATTAACAAGTTACCAGTTTCACTAATAAAATGCTTTTGGCATTTGATATGCTGATTAGCGAAGTGTGGATTGTAGGTCAAGGTCACAATGGCAGAAGGACGTGTAGGAGCTGCCTTGAGAGAGTGGCCTTTGTGCTATAAAGTTTGCAGAGCACTCATCGAGTTCAAGCTTAAACTCACCAGCACACACAAACATCACACTGCCTTCCCTGCAGTATATTAAAGTGAGTTCCAGACCTCATAACAGGCAGACCCGGGGCACCTCCTGGTTCATGGAGGCTTTGGGGTACAGTGGCAAGTGATTAGCTTTGGGAGTAACATGACTCATGTAGTCTCCCGTTTTCTCAAATTATCTGGTGAGTTAGTCTCTTACTGCAAGGGAAAAAATAATACTCCCACACCACTTGGAACACCCCAGTTTTGGAAAAATCACTCAAAAAATGCTGCTTAGCCACCCATGCAGCATCCGTGCTGCTGGAGGGTCATTTGGGAAAAGGCAGCGTCCAGACGCCTGCGGGAGGCAGGATTTTTATGGGCTGTTTTTGTGTCCAGTTTCGTAGTCTTCAGAGGAGTCCATTCAGGCTGTCAGTGGGAACCGCTGAACCTGTCAAGTTGCTGTTTGCCGGGTCTCTTGGAAAAACACACTGCAACATCCCAGCCCTGGGCGGGTCAGAGAGGATAGTACTAAAAAAAGAAGGAGAAAGTGGACAGCCCCGCTCTGGTGGGAGGCCAGGGCTTGGGGCTGCAGCCAAGTTCCCTGGTGATAGAGGAGTTTCCACCATCCAAGGCTTCCCGTTCTGGCTCCCTCCACCCTACCGTACACCATCCAGCCTTCCAAAATAACTCCGCTTCCGGTGGAACTGGGCAGAGTCATTGGAATGCATGGTAAGCAGAAGGAGCAGGTAGAGTTGATGCTGGGAGAGAAAGTGTTTTGATGAGCAAGGAAAGAAAGTCGAACAGGAAGGCCAGCCAGCCACTGCAAGACTTTCCTGGCAGTAGGAACACTGATGGGAATGGCACTGACTTCCAGTTTCTGAGGCGCAGCCCAGCAAACCCATCAAGGTAGGCAAAGCCCTTCCTTGGGAGTCATCCCCATACCTCCTCCTCCTCTCTCTCCCAGCTAACAGCAGGCCTTCCCATCCCAATGTGCGTGCGTTGTCCATGCCTGACCTCACTGGGCTCTGCCTGGTCACTGAGGCCTGCTGTATCCCTGTTCACCACCCAAACTGACCTGATCATTAAAAAAAAAATAGATTTAGGAGGTACAATTGCAGCTTTGTTACATGAAGGTATTGTGTATTGGTGAAGTCTGGGCTTTGAGTGTAACCATCACCAGGATAGTGTATATTATAGCCGTTAGGTAATTTCTCACCCCTCACCTGCCTCTCACCCTCCCTGCTTTCTATCCATACTGTATGTCCATCTATCCATACTCTGTGTCCATCTATCCATACTCTATGTCTATCCATACTCTATATCCATCTATCCATACTCTATGTTGATCTATCCATACTCTATGTCCATGTCACATTATTTACCTCCCAATTATAAGTAAGAACATGCAGTATTTGGCTTTCTGTTTCTGAGTTAAGATAATGGCCTCCAGTTTCATCCATGTTGCTGCAAAGGACATGATTTCATTCTTTTTCATGGCTGGGTAGTATTCCATGGTGTGTGTGTGTGTGTGTATACCAACATACCACATTTATGTCCACCATTGATAGACACTTAGGTTGATTCCATATCTTTGCTATTGTGAATAGTCTGACTTGATAAATTAAGTCACACGTGCCCGTTAGTGACCACAGTCATTGAAATTTGCATGTTTTATTGGGTGCAAGGCCTTACCAAAAAAACAACCAAACAAAAACAGAAACAAGCCTTGAGAGGTGGTCTTTTAGATACTAGTCAAAAATTAAAAACAACTTTTGGGGTGGAGGAGGAGTCCTACTCTAGTGAAGTCTTAATAGACTCTAGGTCACCGTCATCTTCAGATTCTCTGGTATAGAACATGTTTACATGCTCCCTGCCCGCCATCTCCCCAAACACACAAAAGATAGAATCAGTCACTCCCATCTTTGTGTCCTGAAAGCAGTGTTCTTATGACCGTGAGCACGTTTTCTCCCACTGTTCATCCACGCATAGGAGTGAACATGTGAGTTTCTTGCCTTCTCAGAACGTTCCCCTTTATCCTCTCCTTGTGCACACAAACTGGCCTCCATTTAGAAGAGGGGCTCAGTCAAGGGCCACAACTTCCTGCAGACTGTGGGATCTACCATTCAAGACTGCTGAGAGGAGGAGTAACCTGAGATCTGAGAATTGTGCCAAGGTGGAAGTTATGACCTTGATAAGAATAACACAAAAGCCCGATTGAAATCAGTTCAGGAGAAGCTGGGAAGAGGAAGTGGAGGTGCTGAGTGTGGCCAAACCCTGAGCAGGTTAGTTGAGGACTAGCTAAGAGGAAAAGCTTGGCCTTCTCTAAGGATTGTCATGTTTTCTCTTGTTCGTGGATGAGATTTCAGAATAAAACACGATCCCCTTTTCTATTTGGGCACCAAAGAGCCACGTTTGTAGTTTGTTAATATAAAGGTGAAGGCCTTGTGACCTACTTACCTACTTCCTAACTTCCCAGTTTCCCTCCTTGGTCCTGATCTTCTTCTCTAATTTATATTCTCCTTGAACCTGCCTTTCTTTGCAGGGAGTGAGGAGGGGAATACAAAGTGCCATTTTGTCATCTGTGGTCTTGGTTGTTAATTGCCTGTTAGCCTTCACAGAACAAGTGCAACTGAAGGCTCTAAGACACAAGTCAACGTGAAGGTCCTCCTCCATCTCGCCAGACAACTCCTGGACTAGGTCCTGGTTCAGGATGGGTTTGTGCAGTTGCTGCAGACAGAGGCAAGGACTGAATTTTAAGATGCTGGGTGAGGAGGGTGAGGCTGGAGGGTAAGAGCAGGTAAAAAGGGACTGTGCGTACCCCACTTGGAGCTGCAGGACTGCTTTCCCTCTCTTGCTGGGCCAGGCTATGGCCTTCCCCTGCAGCTTGGGAAGTTACTGTCCTCGCACCTGCCCGTTTGGGTTTCCTCTCCCCCTCCTGCCTTTGACCCTGCTCCTCATCCTCTCCAGACACCTGACTCCAAGCTCATCTTTCTAAAGCTGCTCTGTCTGGTTAATTTCACCCCCTCCCCCAATTTTATTCTCGCCCCCATCAAATTAGGCATTGACTGTCTACTCTGCTAATTTGTTGTCATTGATACCTGACTTATTTTCAAGTTGTTGCAGGGGAACTGATGTGAGGGAAAAAGCTGGAAGGTGTTGTTAACTCTGTAGAAATTGTATGTGACTATGAAGGCCAAAAGCATTTCGATGAAAGCATCCCATACACTTGTAACCTAGCAGCAGTGGGATGCTGGGATGCTGCAAGGGCTGGGATCAAAGGCTGTGGATTGGGCTGGCAGAGGGCCGGTGGCTGTGGTGGGAAGGCACACCAGACCCAAGGGGTGGACAAGTTGTCAGATGACCTGGATTCTAGTTCACATGCAGCTGCTTCACTGCGTTTGATCCTCACTTGCCTTAGCTGAACTCTAGGCAGTGCCTGCCACTCTTTCACTCTTTATATCCAACCCAGACCCAAGTCGCGTCAATTCTTCCTCCCGAATACTGCTCAATATGTCTATCATTCATCACCACCACCACCATCTTCATCCAGCCTTGTTTCTCACCTCGAATACCGTAATTACTTCCTCGTTGGTAGAGAGCAGGGCAAACTAGTGCCCACAGGCCAAATCCCACAAGCTGCCTGTGTTTATAAATAAAGCTTTATTAGCACACAGCCACACTCATTCATTTACAGATTGCCTGTGGCTGTTTTTGTGCTGTAATGGCAGAGTTGAGTAATTGCAACAGAAATCCTGCAGCCTGCAAAGCTGGAAATATTTACTATCTTACCCTTGCAGAAAAGATCTGCAGGCCCCTGGTGTAGAGGAAAATCATTTGTATAATTATTCTGACTCTTCTTTTCTGAACTCTAATACCCATTACATTTTAATAGATTTTCGTGTGTGTGTGTGTGTATGTGTGTGACATAAACAAAATCTGTAGTCTCCATTTCTTGATTCTAACTCTTACTTTGTATTTTTGTTTTACTGAATTGCTCAGACCTTCAGAACAATGTTTGAGAATGGAGAGCTAAAATTCCAAACTGGACCCCCACTTCCACTAAGACCCCCTCCTATTCGTTTTCCATGCAAAAATTGCTAGAACAATCTTGTCAAAATGTGAATCTGAACACACTGCCCACTGTTTAAAATCCTTCAGTGACTTTCCATGGCTCTCAAAGCAAGGGTGCAAATCCTTACCTTGGCCACCAAGCCCCCTTGGGAGCTGGGCCTTTTCTGTCTCTCCAGCCTCATCTTTCACTGTCCTCTCCTTGCCATGGCATGTCCTGTCCACTCCTACCTTTCTTCAGTTCCTTACATGAGTGACATTCCCTCTTGCCACAGTGCCTTTGCACATACTACTTCCTCTACTTGATACGGTCTTTCCTTGCCTCTTTGGTGGGCAAGTTCCTCTCACCCTTCCAGTTTCAGCATCACTTCCACAGGGAAGCCTTCCCCAATCCCTTAGGTCAGATCCCCCTGTCTTCACCCAGAGCTCCTGTTGCATTGCTTTGTGGCACTTGCTGTAATCGCAATATCGCACTTCTTGGTGTGAATTTTTGTATCATATCTCTGTTTCCCCATTAGAATATGAACACTTACCCAACCTCAACATCTAATTTGACCTTTCTAAACATTAACATCATAACCACAAACAAATAGGTTCTGGGACACTAAGGAAAAATCAACTTTTAAAAAGTGCAAAAAAAAAATACATCATTCAGGAGAAAAAAATAAGTTAGAGTGAGAATAAAGAATAAATTAGAAATGTGGAAGAGGAAAGACAAGCATTTTAAGAAATGACCTTCTGGCTTCTGAGTTGTACTGAGTGGCTTGATGTCATTAGCAAGATGAACGTATTGATTTTCTCTTATTTGTATAGTAAACAAATGGAAATTTAAGCATTTTACCACTCACAGTACATTGTTTCCTGTAGTTATAAATATATTTTCTTCTTTCTTAGCCTGCGCAGCCACGTGAGGGAGGGGGTCTTAAACCATGCCTCTTAACCCTTGGGCATCTGGCTCGAAGGCCCATTTTCTTCTCCTCTCTGCTGGCTAGGAGCAATGGGTAGAAGGGAGGGCTAGAACACACTTAACAGGTCACAGTGACAAATATTTCTTTCAGGGAGATTATCATGAGCAAATGCCCAGAAACTGGCTGCAAACTCTGCCCGGTGTCCCCAGAAACATCTTGGTTCATCTCTTTATGAGTAGGGCCCATGGACCATGCAAGATCTGCAGAATCTGCTTATGTGGGTGCCAGAGGGAGTGTATAGAGGGAGTGTATAAAAGAAAATGAGGCAGGCTTTGAATTAGAATCAGCCCAGGCCAGCATTTTATACATAATGGGCCCTTCCCTTAAATTGGTACTTGTAGTACTTACAGAAGGAAAAGAAGAAAGGAAGATGAGTGGAGAGAAATAATGAAAGGAAGAAAGGGTAAAGAGGAAGGGAAAGAATGAGGAGGAAGGAAAAGAAGAAAGAAGGTGTATAAGTTAGTTTTTTCCACATAACAAAACAGCCCAAAATTTAGCAGCTTAAAGCAACAACCATTTAATTAGTTCACATTTTTTGAGTCCACAATCTTGGCAGGGCTCAGCAAGGTGGTTCTTCTGCTGGTCTCGGTTGGGCTCACTCATGCATCTGTTGTCACCTGCCAGTCTACCAGATGACCCTTTGCCTGGGGGTTGGCCAGCTCTTGGTTGGAGCAATGCCTGACCAGGCATGGGTCTTTCATCATCTGGCCAACTAGCTCAGGCTGGTTTCCACTCTTACGTGGTGGCTTGAGCCTTAAAGAGCAGCAAGAGAGAGCAAATTCCATGCTCAAGCACTTTTCACACTTTTGGTTGTATCACATTTGCTGCATTCAAGGGGTGGAGCATTCAAGGGGTAGAGCAACAAAATCACATTGCATGGATTTTGCAATGTAATTTTGGATAGGCAAAATAGATAGGCAAACTAGAATAGGAAAAGTTTGGTTTTTATTTTATTTTTATTTAACTTTTATTTTAAGTTCAAGTATACATGTGCAGGTTTGTTATATGGGTAAACTTGTGTCATGGGGGTTTGTTGTGCATATTATTTCATCACCCAGGTATTAAGCCTAGAACCCACTAGGCTTTTTCCTGATCCTCTCCCTCCTCCCACCCTCCACCCTAGGAAGAGTTTATGAGTAGCTTTGCAATCAGCCACAAAAGGGAGGGGCTAGAAACTTCTCTTGCTGGCAAAGTTGGCAGAGATACAGCAATTTTGAGGTGGAGTTTGAGGTCTTCATATTGAATTTTTAAAATGTTATTAATAAATCACTAAATTCCTATCTTCCACAGTTTTTCTGTCAAATAGGGCTAGATAATAATGTAACTTCTTAATCATTTCCAGTGAGAATAATAACAACTTTATGGGCAAGGGTTTCCTCATCTTTTATTTCCTGGAGTTAAGGTTTAGTACATCTCACGTGGCAGATATATATGGAAACAGAAAAATTTTAATGCACCAGCCTTAATTTGTAGCCCAAGTGTCCAATATACAACAAAGGCTTACTAAACAAAGGAAACATTTATGTGTGTGGTTTTCTTACTACTTGGTGAGACGCATCCTACATGAACAATTGTTCTTTCCTTATCTGTGTAGCTTTTGGTTGTATTTTCTCTCATCATTGAAAATACAATATCAGGCCAGGTGTGGTGGCTCACACCTGTAATCTCAGGACTTTGGGAGGCAGAGGCAGAAGGATTGCTTGAGCCCAGGAGTTGGAGACCAGCCTGGGCAACATAGTGAAACCCATCAAGTAGCTGGGTGTGGTGGCATGTGTCTGTAGTCCCAGCTACTCAGGAGGCTGAGGTGACAGCATCACTTGAGCCTGGGATATTGAGTCTGCAGTAATTGCGCCACTGCACTTCAGCGTGAGCAACAGAGGAGACCCAGTCTCAAAGAAAAAAACAAATAAACAAACAAAAAACAAAAAAGAAAAGAAAATATCAAAAGAAAATATCAAAACATAGTTTAAACAGAGGGAAATGGCCAGTGTTTGTTGCTACCCAGTGGAAAGAGAAGTTGAGTTAATTAGAAAATGTTAGTCATCTTAATTGAGATTGATTTAAGTTGTGATGATCTAAATTCAATTATCCTGTGAAGTGTTTTCATATTAATGGAAGAAAGCTCACTCTGGTGAACTTTGTATGAATATAGCTTAATGTCAGACTTGCATTTAAAAAATCAAGTATATAAGTGTTCTTTTTGTGAAATAGTAAATTAATGTTTTTGTAAAAGAATTGGTAAATTCTTGCCTATGCATTTGTGAAAGTGAGAATTGTTTATACTCTAAGGAAGGTTATGTCCCGTTTTGGAATGCCTTAGTTCTGTCATCTTGGGTAGAGAGTTGGTGGTTGCCTTACCCAGACCACTGGGACTGGAGGTCTGGGAGTCACTTGAAGGTGAGGCTCTCACCATGTGGTCTTTGATACTCTCTTCTCCAGCTCTGGGCAGAGGTGACCAGCAACATTCTAGCCCCCGGAATACATGTGGCAAGCCTTAAGCTAGGGAAGGGAAGGGAAGGAAAAGGGGGACACTGTAGGGTGAAGGAGAGTAGAAGAGAAAAGAGGGAGAGAAGACTGGAGGGAAGGGAAGAGAGAAAAGAAAGCTTCTCGTGCTGCAGGAAAATAAAGCATGGTAGCAACGGCTGCAAGAGGCCCACCGACAACTTCTCCTGGCTGCTTCCTTCCACCTCAGCATGCAGCCCCTCCAGACTGATGACCAGGGGTCATCTTTTGAGATGTTTCACAAAGCAATTCCGAAAGCTCTGTTAGTCACTTCTACAATTTAACAAGGATGGACACCAGGACACTGTCCTTCCACTTTAAACTCTTTGGCTGTGCCTTGGTTTCAGCCATTTCCTCTCTTTGGAATGCTCTCGCCCATGTCTTCATATAAAGGGAGTTGCACCCTTTAAGCTGCAGCCTGATGATTACTTCCTAGATGAGATTTTCCTGGATCCATTTCCCCACACTGGGTTAGGTGTCCTTCCTCGGTGCTCCCATTACTGCCCACAGCTGATGCCAAAGCCTGGCATTCTGGATTCAGGCTCGCTGGTGCCCTTGGCCGTGAGCCTTTGTGCAGGGCACATGCTGCACAACCGTACAGAGTGGCCTTGTTTTTTGGCACATAGTAGGCACCCAGTTAAATGTTTGTTGAATGAATGATCTTTAGTTTTCCAGAACTATCTCACAATTTAACTCCTCTTGAGTGGTGGCATCCAGAACTGAACAAACCAGTCTGTGAAGGTCAGGGTCCTATTAGGCAGGGTCTGATCAGTACTGGGGCCACCACAAGGTTCTAGAACCACTCTTGTTTGTTCCTCGATGGCAATACCTACCACTCTAAGACCAAGAATGTGCATATCCCCAACCTTCTCCTGCATATAACTTTGCCTTCCCCATCATCTCCATTTGGGCAATTTGTTTTTCCTCCCAGTGTGAAGAAACTCCTCTTTCCTTCTCTCTGGCCCCATCCCGATGTATCAAGGCCTCTTTGTCCTCTG
Organism: Pan paniscus; assembly: GCF_029289425.2. Lineage (NCBI taxonomy): Eukaryota > Metazoa > Chordata > Mammalia > Primates > Hominidae > Pan > Pan paniscus. The sequence continues at coordinate 20,884,574 of NC_073272.2, read as the reverse complement.
GTCATTTCTTCCATGGTGTCGGTGTCAGTGTCATCGCCAGGAACTTTGAGCCAGTCTGTGCCTGTCGGTCTAGGTCACTAATGAATCATTAGGTTCCTAATGAAGTGCTGAGCCCTCCAGGATGCTGTATGTCATGGTTCTGTTTTGGTTGGTTTTGGTTTTTTTGGTTGGTCCTTCCTTGGAGGGCAGTGGGACAACTGCCTGGGGCTGCTGTTACCTGTGCTTTTTCCCAAGTGGGTTGCAGATTATCCCTAGGATGTGTGGGTGTTGTGGCCAGGCGCCCAGGATGGGAGTTCTGACTCTTGGACGCAGCCTCCCTGAGAGCGGCCCTGAACTGGAGCAGGGCTCTTAAGTACACCCGGAGGTCGTTTCCTTCCCACCCAAACCACTTGTAAAGTCTGCCTGCCTTTTTAAAAATTTTTTTGTTTGGGTCACACTGGTATTACCCTGGGTTTTAGCCAGCTTGATAAATAGAGGAAGTTGGGTGGCTTCCCAGCCTCCCTGATGTCATGGTTTGGGGCAATCTGCAACTGTGGGAGGTTTCATGAATCCTAGCAAGTGGTGAGTTTGCTGTTCTTCTCTGCGAAATTTCTCTGTTCCGTGCCATGTCTTACATAAGTTGATATGGTTCCTTTTGTGACTTGCCCTTTCCCTTCAATGATGTAAGAACCCCAAACATTGGTAGTCACTATGTTTTGTCACTGAAGCGCTGGTGCTCATCAGATCCTCATTCCTGTTCCGCTTCTCTAGGAGATAAAGGCTGGTGGGTGTGTGGTGGCCACAGGGGCAAGGAGGGATCTGTGAACTGAAGGATGGGCCGTTCTTTAATGAAGTTGAGGCCTTGCAGGCCTCATCAGGCATTTTTGCATCATTGCTTTTGCCATTATTTTCCACAACTTGCTGAAGTGAGTTCCTGCTCCCTGGCTGGGAAGCTGGTTTCTTGGCCCTGAAACCAGAAGTCTTTGTGTTCCCAGTTGGGCCTTTCTAACTGAGGTAGAGCAGGCGAAGGGGAGATGACGTTGAGCTGAGCAAGTGATGGCTTTCCGTCCCATTCCCCACCCACTGAGCTTGATGGAGGAGCTCTGTTCAGCCCTCCTTCTGTTCTGCTTTTCTTCACTAGAAGAAATCTACTTAATTGTGTAAGTACTATGTGAAGACATGCCTGTGGTCTATGGAGTAGCAATTTGGCTTCATCCTTTCCCTCATCACACTCCTGGGTTATTGGTGGGTTTCCTTCCAGGCTATTTTGTATGCCTCCACCCTTGTCACTGTATTAATAAGGATAGGCCATGTGCAGTGGCTCACATCTGTAATCTCAGCACTTTGGGAGGTCAAGGCAGGAGGATTGCTTGAGTCCAGGAGTTTGAGACCAGCCTGGGCAACATGGTGAGACCCCATCTCTACAAAAAACTAACAAATTAGCCGAGCATGGTTGCACGTGACTGTAGTCTTAGCTACCCAGGAGACTGAGGTGGGAGGATCACTTCAACCCAAGAGTGGGAGGCTGCAGTGAGCTGTGATCGAGCCACTGCACTTCAGCCTGGGCGACAAGGCAAGACCCCATTTCTAATTAAAAAATAAGCATACACATATAACTTTGATTGCGTCTTAACAAGTCCTCGTATATATATTATTCAGAAACTTGGTTTTTTCTCTTGCCTTATATGCATTGACAGTCTCTGTATGTTAATACACCTAAATAAACTTCACTTTTAAGTGTTGCATAATATTCCAAAACACAGATGTGCCATTGTTTAACTCTTCATCTACTAATGGAAACTTAGGCTCCCCCCACCACACACACAGCTGCAATGACAGTATTTGTGTGTATATTTTTGTATCTATGGGTCAGTATTTCTGTGGGGACAATCTCTGGAATTCAAATTTCTGTATCAAAAAGCATGCACACTTAAAATTTTAAAACATAGCTAAATTACTCTCTCAAAGTTTATGTTTCCACCAATGGTGTATGCAGGTGTTTATTTCCCCACATGCTCTCCAGCTTTGGATATTACTAGGCTTTTCAATTTTTTCATCCACTGGGAAAAACAAATGTCATGTTGCTTGCCCTACTTTTCTACCTGTAAGTATTCCAAGGGAGCGAACAGAGCCTCCTGTTGTTCATTAATAAACTGGATTCCCAAGAACCATTAAGTGTGCTTTATTATGGTCATCAGTAAGGTTTTGGAAGAGGTAGTGTGCTTGGGTTGGGAAATTTCATCAAAATATCAGAAATCCCTATGTAGAAAATTCTCATTTTCACAAATGTTAAATGAACTTCTTTCGATACTCAAGTCACAATAGATTTCTTTCTTTCTTTGATTATTGAAATGTTTTTCAGTTGTTAATCCTACATTTAGTCCACATTCAGCATTGGGACTTGTGCTCGCAATTGTTCATCGTAGGACAGGACAACATGGTTGGCCTTTATTTTTGTCTTTTATTTCAAGTTCTGGGGTACATGTGCAGGATGTGCAGGTTTGTTACACAGGTAAGTGTGCGCCATGGTGATTTGCTATACCTATCAACCCATCACCTAGGTATTAAGCCCAGTGTGCATTAGCTATTCTTCCTGATTCTCTACCCACCCCCTCCCCGACAGGCCCCAGTGTATGTTGTTCCCCTCCATGTGTCTGTGTGTTCACATGGACACATTTATAAGTGTGTCAACTTCCACTTATAAGTGAGAATATGTGGTGTTTGGTTTTCTGTTCCTGCATTAGTTTGCTGAGGATAATGGCTTCCAGCTCCATCCATGTCCCTGCAAAGGACATAATCTCATTCCCTTTTATGGCTGCATAGTATTCCATGGTGTATATGTGCCACTTTTTCTTTATCCAGTCTATCATTGATGGGCATTTAGGTTGATTCCATGTCTTTGCTATTGTGAATAGTGCTGCAATGAACATATGTGTGCATGTATCTTTATAATAAAATGATTTCTATTCCCTTGGGTATATACCCGGTTATGGGATTGCTGGGCACTGAACTGCTATTATAACAGTCTGTCAGTAGGTCAGTTGGTTCCAAGATGACCTTAGAGATCGTTTCTTATCACAGATCTTCATTTGAAAGTCATTATGTCCTATTTCACATGAGAAGATACCATTACCTGAAGCGACTGTCATCTTCAAGCTAATAGCTGGACCAATGTTTTGGTTCAGAAGTAAGGCATGTTGGAATATTCTAAAAGATACAAGTCAGGTTGTCAGCAATGCTCTCTGCCTTGGGTGGATACCCCATTCTTTCCCCAGCGTGCATCTGAGTTTTCCCTCATATCATTGCAAATACCCCCATGTTCCCCTTTCAACTCTGAGCCAAACTTAGTAATTAACCAAGAGTTAGCCCTTTAGTGGAGAAAGAATTCTGCCTCTGGCACAAGAGACCTAAATGCCCCAATCCTTGATATCAAGGAGTTTAGGTTCTAGGGAAGTGAAGTCACAAACACATGAAGAAATGTCTAACCAAGCAGGGTCTCTAGAAGGGACCACCCCACCCCAGGTCTGGTCCAATCACTTCGTTGTCCAGTGCCCTATGATGTTGTTAATGAAGCCTTCAACTGAACAGTAATTCATGCCACAAAAACATTAACAAGGCTGGGTGTGGTGGCTCACACCTATAATCCCAGCACTTTGGGAGGCTGAGATGGGCAGATCACCTGAAGTCAGGAGTTTGAGACCAGCCTGGCCAACATGGTGAAACCCTGTCTCTACTGAAAATACAAAAAAAAAAAAAATTAGCCAGGTGTGGTAGCGTGTGCCTGTAATACCAGCTGCTCAGGAGGCTGAGGCCGGAGAATTGCTTGAACCTGGGAGGTAGAGGCTGCAGTGAGCCGAGATCATGCCACTGCACTCCAGCCTGGGTGACAGAGTGAGACTCCGTCTCAAAACAAAACAAAACAAAACAAAACAAAACACATTAACAAGATCAGTCCCCAAACTGGTTTTGGGCTTGTGCTTCCAGTTTATATGTAAGTTCCTCAAGAGCAGGGTTTACATCCATTTTTTCTGTAACTCCACTGCCAAGTTCAAGCTGTGACATGCAGTAGGGAGCCCAGGGGGCGTCGGCTGATGAGCTCACTGCAGTATTGAAGTATTATGCTGTCAAGAAAGTCCACTTTCCATTGGTCTAATTTTGCTTTTTTTTTTTTATTTTTCATTTTCAGGTGTGCACAGAGATTCTCCACCTTTTTTTCTGAACTTGCGGTCAGGTGAGTAATGCTATTTCTATGAGATAATGTTGTAGAAATGAGGAACATGTTAGCTTGGGTTTTTTTTTTTCTTTCCTATTTTCCCTCCTTCATTGCAAATTCCCATCCCCATACCAACTTTATTCTTTTTTGTTTGTTTTGTTTTGTTTTTAACTCCTCACTCCCACTTGGAGCTCTCTTTTCTTCAGATACTTTCTTTTCCTTGGGGATTCTATTGTTGACCTGTTTCTTCTTGGTAACCCAATTGCTTTTGAATGGGCGTTCAGAAATGGGTACCGATTTTGAAGTTACATGGTGCGGTCAAAGCTGGGGAAAGAGAATGATCATTTACGTGGAATTATTTGGGATTCTGTTTCACTGTTTTCCCCTTTCCTGCTCCCTGGATGTGTGTCCCTTGGCTCTAACAGCTTTTGTCATGTTTTGAAATGGACCAAGGAAGTGTTTGTTCTCTTTCTGACCTAAGTGCTGTGCAAATGCAGCTGTCAAAGGATCCTTCCAACCAGATTTCTGCCCATGACCCTCTTCTAGATAGAAATTCTGAAGCCGCTACTTTCACGCTTCCTATTTCTTTCTTTTTTCTTTTCTTTCCTTCCTTCCTTCCTTCCTTCCTTTCTTTCTTTCTTTCTTTCTTTCTTTCTTTCTTTCTTTCTTTTCTTTTCTTTTCTTTTCTTTTTTTTTTTTTTTGAGACAGGGTCTCCCTCTGTCACCCAGGTTGGAGCGCAGTGGCGCAGTCACAGCTCACTGCAGTTTTGACCTCCCAGGCTCAAGTGATCCTCCCACCTCAGCCTCCTGAGTAACTGGGACCACAGGTGCATGCAACCATGCCTGGCTAATTTTTTATTTTTTGTAGAGACGGGATCTCCCTATGCTGCCAGACAGGTCTCAAACTCCTGGCCTCAATCCATCCTCCTGCTTCAGCCTCCCAAAGTGCTGGGATTACAGGCCTGAGCCACTGTACCCAGCCTATTTCTTTTGAGACTCATAAATAGTGGTATTTCTGGGAATTCATTGACATAAATTATCAAAATTTTGTAAACAATGTAAATATCTATCATAATGAATACAAATTAGAATGATCCCATTATAACTTACATGATAAATAACACATTGTTATTATAATAGATACTAGTAAGTTATTGCTATAAATAAGGTTATAACACCTGAGCAGGGTCACACAGTCAGTAAATGGCCCAGCTGGGACCTGAAGCAGGAATTGGCATGGTGTGATGACAAAACCAAGGAAGGGCACAGAATCCTGGCGATGGGTGGGCCCTGGTGGGTGAGGCAGGGTTGGTTTCCTGAGTCCCTCACTTCCTCTCCAGCATGGTTTCCTAGATGACCGCTAACCATGTGCTTTTGCCCTATCCCTGCCCCAGCCCTGCAGTGCAGATCAATGCCCCAGGAGGCTTTTAAGAGGAGCCTCTTATTTCTCTCCTCTACATATTGATAGAATTATTTTGCAGCAGTAGATTCTGGACCAAATCAATGAAAAAATCTTTGTCGAGTGCCTGCTGTGGGTGTGGGGGTGAGGTGGAGATCAAGCCTATATAGGAGAGGCTATTGTGTTCTGCTTCCTTGTTTTTGTTTTTAGGCAAAGTCGAGTCTGATGGACCATGAAGAGAAAGTATCTTTTGTTTGTTGTTTTAAAAAAAATCACTATTTATTTGGCCATGCCAATGACCAATGAATCTGAGTAGTGGCTATTAAGCTATCGAGGGCAGGAAAGATATCTGCCTTGTTTTTTGTGGTATCTCAAGTCCCTGGCATAGAATCTTGCTTGTAATAGAACTTCAATAAACATTCGTCAACTAGATGAATGGATGTCAATTATTTTGGAAATAATTCCAAAATCTGTTTACATTTTGGACTGGAGTGTATTATAAACTTATCTTCTTTAGCTGAGTATGGTGGCGTGTGCCTATAGTCCCAGCTACTCAGGAGCCTGAGGCAGGAGGATCGCTTGAGCCTGGGAGGCGGAGGTTGCAGCGAGCCGAGATTGTACCACTGCACTCCAGCCTGGGTGACAGAGCAAGACCCTGTCACAAAAAAACAAGCAAACAACAGCAACAACCAAAAAACAATTAAAAAACCCAAAAACTTGTCTTCTAATTATGCTTGTAATCATAGCTAACAGTTCTTGACTACACTAAGACTTTCATTACATTACCTCATTTAATCCCCACAGAACCCTGTGAAATAGGTCTTAGCATTACTTCCACGTCTTCAGATGAAGAATTTAAACTCCAGAGAGGTTAAGGAACAGCCCAAGTTTACACTGTAAGTGGTGGAGCTTAGATGTGAAGGCAGACAGATGGCTCTACCATGCATGCTCCCGAATCCTATGCTATTCTGCTCATTATTGTGTGTTAAACATACTGCAAGCATTGGGGGCAGACCCTGAAGAATGAGGGGAGAGAGATGAAGTAGGCTTTCACCTTGCGTTGGATAATTCACACATGGCTAATCAAGAGTATGGTAGATCGCAGGTATGAGAGAGTGGAGAAATCTGGAGATGAGCAAGGGAGCCAAAAAACAGAACACCCCTCAGCCGGGCGCGGTGGCTCACGTCTAGAATCCCAGCACTTTGGGAGGCCGAGGCGGGTGGGTCATCTGAGGTCAGGAGTTCGAGACCAGCCTGGCCAACTGGGTGAAACCCTGTCTCTACTAAAAATACAAAAATTAGCCAGGTGTGGTGGCAGGCGCCTGTAATCCCAGCTACTCAGGAGGCTGAGGCAGAAGAATTGCTTGAACCGGGAGGTGGAGGTTGCGGTGAGCCGAGATCACGCCATTGCATTCCAGCCTGGGTGACAAGAGCAAAACTCCGTCTCAAAAAAAAAAAACAAAAACCAAACCAAACAAAAAGCAGAACACCCCTCACCAGGTTTGGTGAGTGTATGTTTACATTAAGCGCACAATTTAGTTCTAATCTTGCAAGTCTGATATTGATTCACTTGTTTTATTGAATAAAGCTTCCTTTTTCTGCATCAGAAAGCACTTACCGCTTATTAAGAAAATCATTTTTGCACTGTAAAGACCAAATCATTTCCTTCCATTTGATTCTAGAGATGTGTAAGTTTCACACTGCAATGATGCCGTATGGCTCAGCATTGGCTTTACTTTGTGCTCTGACAAACAACATACAAGGCTGCTGTTTTAGAGTTCCTATTCAGCACTTACCAGTTAACCTAGTTTCTGTCATCTTTAGGACATGGTTGTTTTTGGCATATGGGATGTTGTTTCTCTTACTACGGTAATACTGGCTTTAGTTCTTGGTGACCTTATCTTCAAAAAATTTTGTTGCTGAAGTTCAGAATAGTTCCTTTTGTCCAATATTTATTCAAACTACCTCAATGTACAAGATTTGAAATTGCTTCTAGACATTTCTGTGAGCATTTTGGAGAAATCTGAAAACAGTCTCATTTGATTTATATAATGGGCAAAAATCTAAGGACTTTTCTTGTCTGGTTTTGGCATCGGGGTTATGATAGCCTTGTAAAAGTGAGTTCAGATGTGCTCTTTTTCTTGAGTTTCTGTGTGATTGAAACTCTTATTCCTTAAATATTTGATAGAATCATCAGTGAAGCCATCTGGGCCTGGAGTTTTCTTTGTGGGACAAGTTTTGAGACTTTTAATGGTTATACCTACTATTCATGTTTACCATTTCCACTTGATTCCTTCTTGGTAATTGGTATTTTTTTCTAGAAATTTGTCCCTTTCTATCTAGAGTTTCAAAATTATTGAAGACAGTTTTTGCTAAGAGCCTTTTATATTTATTATGTTTATAGCATTTACAGGTGTGTTGCTTTTTCCATACCTCTTATTAGCTACTTCCTCACTCCCTGCCTCTCTCCTTTTCTCCCCTTTTTCCCTCCCCTCCCTCTGTCTCTTGATTTTGCCAGAATTGTCTTTTCAAAGAGCAACGTTGGCTTTGTTAATCTTTATGTCTTTTTTCTGTTTTTATTATATGCTTTTTTTTTATTACCTTCCTTCTTCTTCTTTGGGTTTATTTTGCTGTACTTTTTCACACTTCTTAAGAACCTTAATTCATTAATTTTAAGCCTTTCTCTTTTTCTAATTTGTATGTTTAAAATATAATTTTCACTCTATCTTTAGCTGTATCCTATGTGTTTTATATACAGTGTTTTTCTTATTGATCAAGTCGAATATTTTCTTTTTTCTTTTATCTTTTTTGTTTTTGAGACAAGGTCTTGCTCTGTTGCCCAGGCTGCAGTGCATTGGCGTGATCATGGTTCACTACAGCCTCTACCTCCTTGCCTCAAGCGATCCTCTTGCCTCAGACTCCCATGCAGCTGGGACCATAGGCGCGCATACCACCATGCCCGGCTAATTTTTTTATTTTTTTGTAGAGATGGGGGGGGGGGTCCCACTTTGTTGCCCAGGCTGGGCTCGAACTCCTGGGCTCAGGTAATCCTTCTGCCTTGGCCTCCCAAAGTGCTGGGATTACAGGTGTCAGCCACCACGCCTGGCGAATATTTTCTAATAAACATTGTGACTTCTTTGACCCATGGGTTATTTGTTAAATAACACATCTAACTTTTTGTTATTACACCTTAATTGTGTTGTGGTCAAAGAACATGCTGCTTTTCTGTTTTCCAATTGTTTAAAAAGCTTTTGAGACTTTTCTGTTGGTCTGGATGGTTTTCACAGACATTCCATGTGCACTTGAAAAGATTATGCGTGCTGCAGTTGTTGAATGGGGGCTTCTAGATATGGTCCTCATGTTGTTGGTTAAATGTGTGATTCAAATATTCTATATCCTTAATGACTTTCTTATTTAATTTTTACCAATTGCTGATAGAGATCTCTCATTATGATTGTGGATTTGTTCTATTTCTCCTTATATTCTGTCAATGCTGTTTGGTGTATTTTGAGGCTATAGTAGTTGCATTCACATGTAAATCTCTTCAGTCTTCAATTCAGAATTGAATCTTTTATGAATGAACGGTTTTATTTCTAGGTAAAGTATTTTGCTTTAAAGTATAATTTGTCTGATATTAGTATAAACGCATTAATTTTCTTTTGATTAGTGTGGGCATAGCATATCTTTTCCATCTCTTTACTTTCAAACTTTCTGAATCATTAGGTTCTATTTGTGTCCTTGTAAATAGCATATAATTGGAGTTTGTATTTTTTTCAGTCTGATAATCTTTGCCTTTTAATGGAATCATTGAGTCCATTTATATTTCATGAATCATTGATCTCCATTTTTTTTTTTTTTTTGAAATAGAGTTTCACTCTTGTTGCCCAGGCTGGAGTGTAGTGGCGCAATCTCGGCTCACTGCAACCTCTGCCTCCTGGGTTCTAGCGATTCTCCTGCCTCAGCCTCCCAAGTAGCTGGGATTACAGGCACCTGACACCATACCTGGCTAATATTTTTTTTTTTTTTTTTTTTTTTTAGTAGAGACAGAGTTTCATCATGTTGATCAGGCTGGTCTCGAATTCCTGACCTCAGGTGATCCACCCGCTTCGGCCTCCCGAAGTGTTGGGATTACAGGCGTGAGCCACTGCACCGGCCTGCATTTGTTTTTAAATCTTTATTACTTTCTATTTTTCCTAACCATTCTTTGTTGCTGTTTCTCCTCTTTCTTGCCTTTTTTCAGACTGACTGAATATGTTAAAAACTGTTTTCCTCCTCCACTAGTTAGGAAGTTATATGTCCCATTTCTGTTGTTTAGTTACTAAAGATATTACAACCTGTTGTAGAAATTACAACATGTCTACTCAACTTTTCAATGTGTAAAGATAATCAATACCTTTAGCTTCCTCTAGTATAATCCAAGGACCTTGAAAGACTTTAATTTTTGAATTTCATTTTGTCATCTCCTTACTTATATTACATATAATGCATATATTATCTCCTATGTTTATATATATGAGGTAGTTGCCATATGTTTTTATTTTATCATGTTTCACTAATCCCTACAAGATGTTATTGTTTTATATAGTAGTTTTGTTTTGTTTTGTTTCAAGACAGAGTCTCCCTCTATCACCCAGGCTGGAGTCCAGTGGCACGATCTTGGCTCACTGCAACCTCCACCTCCCGGGTTCAAGCAATTCTCCTGCCTCAGCCTCCCAAGAAGCTAGGGTTACAGGTGCCAGCCACCACATCTGGCTAATTTTTGTATTTTTAGTAAAGATGGGGTTTCACCATGTTGGCCAGGCTGGTCTTGAACTCCTGACCTCAAGTGATCTGCCCATCTCGGCCTCCCAGAGTGCTGGGATTACAGGCGTGAGCCACCATGACTGGCACTGTTTTATATAGTAAAAGTTCATTTGGATTTGCCAGTAGAGAGTACTACCCCTAGTTCTGGGCACCTGGGGCCTCTGGCCTGTGACTTGTGATTTAGAGTCCCCTCTCTGGCCCTTCTCTAGCTCCACCCTTCTCCAAATGGCAAGAAGTCTGTGGCACCAAGAACTCATGCCTACCCGGAGCTGCCTCCCTGTTCCCCTCACCCTTGCTTCTAGATCGTACTCTGGGAATCCGGGACCCTGGAATTCCCAATCCAAACATTCTGTGCCAATTTCCAGGACCTGGGCACTCCCCTTCCTCATTGCAAGCCATGCTGCAGGTGTACGTACCCCCAGACCCAAGGGATGACCAAGGGGTACATGCACGCAGGAGAGGGGGTTAGGGGTATGCAGGCTGTGGTGATCACATGAGTGTGCACAAAGCCTCTTACAGCTTGGAATGAAGCCTTAGGGGAAGAATAGGGGCAAAGCCTTCTTTTAAACTCTTGATTTGTATCTTAGAAATGTTAGCCATGGGCCTGGCCACAAACCCACCACTTTCTTTGTTCCTCATTCCTCCTTTCATCTCAGTTCTTATGTCTTTTGCCTAAATACATGTTTTAGGATTGATTTCAGTAATGATTTGCAGGTAGGGAACAACATCAGAGTTTCTGTTTGTCTGAAAATGTCTTCATCTTGCCCTCATTCTTCAAAGATATTTTCCCTGAGAGCAGAATTCTAAGTTGGCAGTTTGTTTCTGGCACACTGCAGATAGACTTCCACTGGTTCTGGCTTCCATTGTTGCTTCTGAGAAGATAGCTGTCAGTCTAACAGCAGCTTCTTAACAGCCTTTTTCTTTCTTTCTTTTTTTTTTTTTTGAGGTGAAGTCTTGCTCTGTTGCCCAGGCTGGAGTGCAGTAGTGTGATCTCAGCTCACTGCAACCTCTGCCTCCCAGGTTCAAGCGATTCTCCTGCCTCAGCCTCCAGAGTTGCTGGGATTACAGGTGGGCGCCACCACACCTGGCTAATCTATATATTTTTGGTAGAGATGGGGGTTCCGCCTCGTTAGCCAGGCTGACCTCGAACTCCTGGCCTCAAGTGATCCATCCGCCTCGGCCTCCCAAAGTGCTGGGATTACAGGCATGAGCCACTGCATGCCCAGCCTAACAGCTGCTCCTTTGAAGGTTATCTGTCTTGTATTTCTGACAATTTTTCAGATGTTCCTGTTTTTGTTTTTGTTTTTGTTTTTGTTTTCATTTTCACTATGATGTATCTAGGTGTAGATCTCTTTTTATTTCTTTTGATTGAGATTCTTTGGGCTCCTTAAATCTGAGGATTGGTGTTTTTCACCCATTTGGAGACACTTAGTCATTATCATTCCAAACACTGATTCTCTCTTTGAATTTTGTTTAAATGTATGTTAGACATTGTATTTCTTTTCTCCATGTCTCTGAACTTTTCTTTCATATGTCATATTTGAAACTCAGGTTTGCCTCATTAGGCCCATACCCACAGGTATAAGTGGGCTTCATTGCTTACATTACTTACCTGGGTTCCTGCTTGAGTTTCACCTTTGGCCTGGCAATTCCTTTCTATCTGGCCAGCTCTTTGATACGTTTAAGAAAATGCGCAGCTGGGCATGGTGGCTCACGCCTATAATCCCAGCACTTTGGGAGGCCGAGCCGGGTGGATCAACTGAGGTCAGGAGTTCGAGACTAGCCTGGCCAACATGGTGAAACCCCATCTCTACTAAAAATAGAAAAAATTAGCCGGGTGTGGTGGCAGGCGCCTGTAATCCTAGCTACTCAGGAGGCTGAGACAGGAGAATCGCTTGAACCTGGGAGGCGGAGGTTGCAGTGAGCCGAGATCATGCCACTGCTCTCCAGCTTGGGAGACAGAGCGAGACTCCGCCTCAAACAAACAAACAAAAAAAAAAAAGAAGAAGAAGAAGAAGAGGAAAGAAAATGTGCTGGGTGCGGTGGCTCACTCCTGTAATCCCAGCACTTTGGGAGGCTGAGGCCCAGGAGTTTGAGACCAGGAGTTCAATACCAGCCTAGGCAACATGGTAAAACTTCATCTGTACAAAAAATAAAAAATTAGCCAGGCATGGTGGTACATGCCTGTAGTCTCAGCTACTCAGGAGGCTGAGGCAGGAGGATCAATTGAGCCCACGAGGTTGAGGCTGCAGTGAACCGTGGTCATGCCACTGCACTCCAGCCTGGGTGACAGAATGAGACCCTGTCTCAAAAAATAAATAATTAATAATAATAAGAAAATGCTTTTAGCATTTTATTCATGATTTTTAATTGTCTTCAGCCCAAGGTTTGATCTAACTAACCTAACCCAACATATTCCCAGAACACTGAAGACATTTTTTTTCCCTGAGATATTTCCTGTATCGAAGTCATTGAGCAGTGTTCAAATAGAAATTTAATTATGCTTTTCTTACCAGTTTCCTGATTCTTTTTCTGACTTCTTTGAGAATTGAACAATCCAAATCAACTGCTTTTTCCCCTTTTGTTCTCACTTTATCCACACTGAGAACCCCTGCAGTCCTTCTCTTTTTACATTTCCCCTTGTGGTGGTCTTGTAAGCCAACATATATGACTCCGTATAAATGTCTCAAAAGCATAGAGTTTTCTGGAAGACTTAGGGAACAATTATCATACCTCTTATAACTCAGGTCAGAAATATTGGTCATTGTCTATATCATAGTGGCTATGGTATAATCAAAGTATGCCAGTTAACCAGAGATAACAGAGAATAACCCTCACGCAGACCTGCCCTATGGTGGTATCAAGCTATTTCTCCCTTTCTAATATTATTCTTTGATTATTCTATATCTAAAGACAGATTTATCATTTATTGGCATAACAGGTTGCACTGATGATATATATTTCAAAAATATGATACTGATACTATTTAATGAAATTGAAGAGCTCTAGAACGAGTTTTTAGAGTGGAAGCACCACGGCATATAGTCATGTAGTTCGTGCACTGTACAACTCTAGAGGGAGGTTGCCATTTACATCAGAGTTCACAACCTAAAAGGGGGCCCTGGATAAAGATGAATTGGGGATCATCTTTAATCTAGTGTCAAGGTCTACGTTTCACTGTTTAAATGCTACCAAATAGTTTTCTCTGTAATTGTTGCTATCTTCCTAGCCATCCTTAGCACCTTAAAAATTTGCTAAGAACCAGTGGCTATCCAGATCCTCTTTGTTGATGACCTGGATAGCATTGAGCTAACCCAGATTGCACCAGAAGATGAATAGATGTTTGTGTTAGGCTGTTCTTGCATTGCTGTAAAGAAATCCCTGAGACTGGGTCATTTATAAGAAAAGGGGTTTAATTGGCTCCTGGTTCTGCACGCTGTGCAAGAAGCATAGTGGCATTTGCTTCTGGGGCTCACTTATCACCAAGGGGATGGCCCAAGCTATTCATGAAGGATCCTCCATGATCCAACACCTCCCACCAGCTCACACCTCCAACATTCAACATGAGATTTGGATGGGGACACGTATCCAAACTATATCAATGTTCCAGCTGAAAAAGAGAAAAATGGCTTTGATGTGCAATGACTAAAGGTTTCAAACTTCACAGATTGCCCTTTGATTAGTGATCCTAGAGACTTTATGACCTAATAGGACATTCTTGGTTTATGCAGAAGGCAGTAGGAGCTACATTATTTCAAATACCATAAAACTTCTCCAAAAACATATGTTCAGCCTTGAGGAAACGTATTCCAGATCTGACAACTGAAAGCAGTCTGCATTAAGTTCTTGATCTATATATTTTTTTCAAGATGATTGCTGGGGTCATCTTTCATTCTGGCCTTTCCTACCTGCATTTGGAAGTTGAGTAGATCCTGCCTGTAGTGAAAAGGCATAGTTTATTTTGATCAGAGGTCTCAGTTACAGCACATAGTAGTCACTCACTGTGTATGTACACTGAGTCACTGAGTACACGAATTTGCCTTTGATCATATCTTGTACACCACTTAGGTCCTGCCCTATGAGTTAGCAAAGCTCAAGAATGAGTCTTTAGACATTCTTAAATTGTATAATAACATTTTGAACTTGATGTCTTTCACCTGATGGACTCAAAACATTTTACTTACAAGGAGACAAAGTCTCAGGAGGCTGGCATTGTGTTCTGGTAGAAAGAGTAAGGGTTCTGCCAAATAGCTGAATGACCTTGACCCATCCCCTAGACTTGCAGGGGTGCCCAATCTTTTGGCTTCTCTGGGCCACATTGGAAGAAGAATTGTCATGGGCCGCACATAAAATACACTAACACTATTGACAGCTGATGAGCTAAAAAAAAAAAAAAATTGCAAAAAAACTCATAATGTTTTAAGAAAGTTTACGAATTTGTATTGGGCCACATTCAAAACCATCCTGGGCCACATGTGACCCGGGGGCCAGGGTTGGACAAGCTTGCAATGATGGGACCTCTTTCATCTGTAGAACGAGGGTTCGAGGATAGGTGATTTCTGAGTTCCTTTCCAGAAATAAACCACTCTGATACTGTCTCCCCAGGCTACACTTAAATACCTGTGAATTAAATCTAAGTCAACTCCACCAGTTTCAGGTACAGTCAAGCCTATTTGTAGAGGAGAGCATTTTCTGTGGCACTGTAGTTCACTCAATAATGCCTTCATTTTTTTTTTTTAAAGCAGTGCTTTTGGAGGGGGGACAGAGTTCAAAAACTTTAAAAAATGTTAATTTTTAAACTTTTTATTGAAACTTATGGCATACATATATGTGTACAACTCAGTGAATTTCGTGAACTGAACACACCCATGTAATTGGCACACAGAATATTCTCGGTACCTCAGAAGCCTCCCTTGTGCCCACATCCAATATTGTTATAACTCCCTCCCTTTCAAGGATAACCCTTCTCCTGACTTCTCACCACATCAATTAGTTTTTTCTGCTTCGGTTTCTCATGAATGGAATTATGTACAATAAGCACTCTTTTGTCTCTGATTTCCTTGGCAAACATTATATTTCTGAGCTGCACTGAGATTGTTTTGTGGAGCTGTAGCAGACACTTAGATCTTTCCTCCAGAGAGACATCGATACATCTTTGCACAACTGTGTTAACATCCTCATTTGAGTGACTCCTTTGGGAAGATCAATAACATGCCATTATGCCCAGAGAGAGGTTAAAAGAGGAGGGAGAAATTAGAGGCTTTTTATAATTGATTAACATATTCTAGCATTAATACATAATACAATTTATTAATTTAAGATATGCAAGCCCTCTTCTGAAGGAGAAAGATTCACCTCCTGGTCTAAAACATCATCATGTCAGGTCAAGGAAAGAATCACTCTCCTAGTGCTGGTTATGAGTATTCAATTACAGAATTCTTAAAGATTGCCAGCTTTACCTTGAGACAGAAACTCTGACTTATATATCCCCTTTCTTTCCATGCCCTCCACCCCTTAATCCCAGCACTGCCTGATCCTGCACATACTAGGTGCAAAATAGATATTTGTTGAATGAATGAATGAATGAATGAATGAAGAGCACAGCTAACATTTACAGTGCATTCACAGTGCCAGCCACTGTGCAAAGATTTCTTGTTTACTCACCGCAACAGCACTATCAGGTGGGTGCTGTTGTCTCAGTTTGCTAGATGGGGAAACATGACCATTGGAAATAACTTGTCCACAGTCACTCAGATATTATGGGGCCGAGTTGGGACCTTTGAACTCATGCTCTTTAGTCTTCACCACTGTGTATTCACACTCACTCTAGGGCTTGCAGAAACTGCAAGTGGTGGCTGGATTCATGAGTGCCCTTGGCCGAGAGCTCTGCTAGCTGAGGACACACAGCCTGGTTTGTCCCAGCCACTTCCCTCTGGCTGTGTAGAGGGAGCCTGCCCAGTTGGCTCTCGCCACCCCCTTGCTTGTGCCTGTGCCCATGAGTGATTCCTTTCTCAGCACCCCACGCCAGCCTCCGCTCCTAGTGCTGACTGCCCGTCTTGGGGTAATGTTGGCCAACTCCCAGACATGAGAGGATCAGACACAGTCTTAGCATTTGCAATTCTTTTTGTGTGCTGAACTCTCCCCTAGCCCCTGCCCCACCTCCAGCACGTGCATTTCATCTAGTTCACTCCTATTCAGCCCTCACATCTCATCTGGTACATATTGGCCCTCAATAAATATTTGTTGAATGAATAAATGAATGAATGGTAAATGAGGCTTTTAAATTCAATTCTGATATAAACTACTGAAATGCAAGCAATGATGATAAAATAATATGCAACAAAAAGGAAATGCAATGTACTGATGAAACTGGATAGTTCCCTTGACCCCTTTGTGGGACTCATGAAGGAGTGGCTCGCTTACTCAGCCCACAGCTCTCAACCCCTCGTGGGAGGGGGAGCACGCAGGTGAGTGGGTACAGAGGCCAGGTTGAGTGCTTCTGGGCAACCAGCAGGAGCAGGACTCTGTGCAGGCCCACAGCAGCGTCTACAGGTTGCCCGCGACCCCCGAACCCCAGAGGGCATGTGTTACCGCGCATTCTTTTAGCATTGCCATCCTTGGACAGTGTAAGTGTTAAACAGTTCAGTGGAGGGTCAGTGTGACAGCCTCTTGCACCTGCACCAAGGTCTTTGTCTGGCATCCAGGAGTAATGAAGTTGTAAGAACAAATTGGAGGGTGGTGAATGCAGAGGATTTTATTGCTGATGAAAGTGGCTCTCAGTGGGATGGGTGGCTGGAAAGGGGATGGAGTGGGAAGGTGGTCTTCCCCTGGAGTTCGGCCATCTGCGGCTGAACTCCTCCGAAGTCGCACTGTCAAGCCATCCCTCTGAAGTCAAGCTGCTCCTCTCCAAGGTCCGGCTACTTCTCTTCTCTCCTCTGCCACTCTGCCAGTGGGGCCTGGGATTTTTATGGGTACAGGATTTGGGGGCAGGGCAGACCAGGGTGGTTTTGGAAAAGGCAACATTCGGGCAGGGAAATGAGAATGCATGTTCTCACTTTGGGCTGCGGGTCCAGGCTTGAGGGTGTGGCCCTTGTCTAGGGCCACACTCTTCTACCCAATATTTCCCTGCCTCCTGTCCATATCACTTATCCTTTTACAGTATAAAACATACAAGAGCGAAACTCCGTCTCAAAAAAAACAAAAAACAAACAAAAAAAAACATGAATAGGAGCTGGGCACAGTGGTGCTGCCTGAGGCAGGAGGATTGCTTGAAGCCACAGTATACTATGATCGCACCTGTGAACAGCCATTGCACTCCAGCCTGGGCTACATAGCAAGACCCTATCTCTTTAAAAAAAAATTTTTTTTAAGGAAAAATGACATAGAGAAGGATAATTATTGAAAAGATTCTGTGTAATGGTAATGATGATGTAACATTTTGTGTTTTTTATTCCTTCTCTTGTTATTTTGCATGTGTTGATGTTTTCCATAAATCCACATGGACTACCTTGCTTCTAAGTATAACATCCTACTGGGCAACCCTCCCATAATAAACATGGGTTTTGCTTGTTGTCACCAGTGCCCAACTGGCGTTTCTGATTCTCTGGAACCATAGCAATTTGAAGTGCACAGGATCACAGGTTGCCTTGGTTGAGGAATGACCTTTGAGGTATTGCTGTGTTGTGATTATGGCAGCTGTGATGATCTGTCTTCTCCTTACTTTATTCCAGGATGGTTTTCTCTGTCAGGCAGTGTGGCCATGTTGGCAGAACTGAAGAAGTTTTACTGACGTTCAAGATATTCCTTGTCATCATTTGTCTTCATGTCGTTCTGGTAACATCCCTGGAAGGTAATGTGTCTGTTTTTCTTCATTTTTTTTTTCTGTTTATCTGCATGTGTGTATTTTTTTGTTATTTAGGATTTTTTTACTGTGGTAAAATAACATAATATTTATCATTTTAACCATTTTTAAGTATACAGTTCATTGGCATTAAGTACATTCACAATTTTGTGTAACTGTCACTGCTATCCATTTCTAAAACGTTTTCATCATCCCAAATAGAAACTCTATATCCATTAAACAATAACTCCCAATTTCCTTCCCCCCCACCCCTTCCTGGTAACCTCTGTTCCTTTTCTTTCTATGTATTTGCTTATAGCAAGTACCTTAGATAAGTGGAATCATACAATATTTGTCCTTTTGTGCCTGGCTTATTTCACTTAGGATGTTTTCAAGGTTCACCCATGTTGCAGCATGTATCAGAATTTCATTCTTTTTAACAGCTAATGTTTCACTGTATGCATTGACCCATTTTGTCTATTCATTCATCCATTGATGGGCATTTGGGTCGTCTCCCCCTTTTGGCTGTTGTGAATAATGCTGCTATGAACATGGGTGTACAAATCACTATTTGAGTCCCTGCTTTCATTTCTTTGGGGTATATACCTAGGAGGGAATTGCTGGATCATATAACCCTGTGTTGAACATCTTGAGAAACTGCTAAACTGTTTTCCACAGTGGCTATATCCTTTTACATTCCTACAAGCAAGGCACAAGAATTCCAGTGTCTCCCATTCTTGACAATGCTTGTATTTTCCTGTTGTTTTGGTAATGGGTGTGAAGTGGTATCTTATTGTGGCTTTGATTTGCATTTTCTTAATGATAAGTGATATTGAGCATCTTTTCATGTGCTTATTGGCCACTTGTATATCTTCTTTGGAGAAGTGTCTATTCAAGTCCTTTGCTCAGTTTTGAATTCGGTTGTTTTTGTTGGTGTTGAGTTTTGAAGTTCTTTGTGTATTCTGGATATTAATCCCTTATCAGATATATAACTTACAAATATTTTCTCCCATTCTGTGGGGTGTTTCTTCCACTTTCTTAATAGTATCATTTCATGCGTAAATTCTTTTAATTGTATGTAGTCTATTTATTTTTACTTTTGTTGTCTATGCTTTGGTGTTATATCAAAGAAATCATTGCCAAATCCAATATCATGAAGACTTTCCCCTATGTTTTCTTCCAAGAATTTTATAGTTTTAGCTCTTATGTTTAGGTCCTTTGATCGATTTATCATTTTTGTATATGGTATAAGGTAACGGTCCAACTTCACTCTCGTGCATGTGGGTATTGTTTTCCAGCCACATTTCTTGAAAAGACTGCCTTTTTGCTATTGAATGGTCTTGGCAACTTTGTCAAAAATCACTTTGTTATACCAGTGGAGGGTGTCTAGGTTTTTGGCATCTTGAACAAATAATTGGACAAAACGCACTAACAAAGCAAGGAAGGAATGAAGAGATTTATTGAAAATGAAAGTACACTCCACAGTGTGGGAGTGGCCCGAGCACAGGGGCTCAAAGTCCCTGTTACAGAATTTGTGGGAGTTTCCATTGGTTACTTGGTGTATGCCCTATGTAAATGAAGAGGATGAAGTAAAGTTACAAAGTCATTTACTCAGCATACACCCTATGGTGAGGATATCTCCTGTCATAGCTGAAGTGTGAATCGGCCTTATGTTCCCTGCCTCCAGACCCTATTTTCCTGCCTCAAAGTGACCGTATAGATGAGGGTTTATTTCTGGTGTTTACTTGTTTTTAAATGTATCTACTTGAAGGTACAACCATATGGAAATTTAAAGGTGGTAGAGAATCAGACAGATGAAGCAGCCTGGTATTTTCAGAAAGGGGGATCTTTAGAAGTTCATGGAACAAGAAGAAAAGGCATCTGAGAAAGGCAGTTGAAAGACCAGCAATGCTGGGCCTGCAATTTCTGTGGGCACAACTGCCAAAGGCAAGTGTAAAGAATCCTCATTAGGAGGTTCACACCTGTAATCCCAGCACTTTGGGAGGCTGAGGAGGGAGGATCATTTGAACCCAGGAATTCAAGACAAGCCTGAGCAACATAGTGAGACCCCCGTCTCTACAAAAATGAAATAACATGAAAAATTAGCCGGGCATGGTTGCGGGTGTCTGTATTCCTAGCTACTCAGGAGGCTGAGATGGGAGGATTGCTTGAGCCCAGGAGGCGGAGGTTGCAGTAAACAGTGACCATACCACTGCAGTCCAGCTTGGGTGGCAGAGTACAACCCTGTCTCAAAAAAAAAAAAAAAAAAAAAAAAAAAAAAGAAGCATCCTCATTAGGAATGGGACTAGGAAATGATTGATACTTAAGACATCAAGGACACACAACGAAATAACTTTCTTATTCAGAAGTGGGTGGCAGGACCAAGGAATCTTTATTGCATAAGATAAAAATCTACTAGCAGCAAACAACAAAACATACAAACAAATAAAACACACATACAAATACACAGACTAAATGGAAAACTTCCCAACAAGCTATAACACAATTGGCAATCCTTTAAAAAGTAGGTACTGGGGCACGTTGTCAAAAAGCCGCCATTCTTTAAAGAAAGAAATAATGGCCGGGTGCAGTGGCTCATGCCTGTAATCCCAGCACTTTGGGAGGCCAAGGCGGGTGGATCACCTGAGGTCAGGAGTTTGAGACCAGCCTGGCCAACATGGCAAAGTCCTGTCTCTACTAAAAATGCAAAAAATTAGCCGGGCGTGGTGGTGCATGCCTATAATCCCAGCTACTTGGGAGGCTGAGGCAGGAGAATTGTTTGAACCCAGGAGCAGAGGTTGCAATGAGCTGAGATCATGCCATTGCACTCCAGCCTGGGTGACAGAGCGAGACTCTGTCTCAAAAAAAATAAAGAAAGAAAGAAAAGAAAAGAAATGATAAGGACTAGATGTATTCTGAAGGCTTACAACATACCAGGTTCCTACATGTTTAATACACATCCACTCCCTTAATCTTCTCAATCCAGTCTAGGAAGGGGAGATCCTAGTTGTATTCCCATTTTCCAGATCAGGAAGCTGAGGCTCAGAGAGGTAAGTAACTTGCCCAAGTCTGTAAGCCCTTAAGAAGCGGCAGAGCTGGGATTTGAACCCAGTAGTCAGCCTCTAGATTTTGTGCTTGTAACCACAAAACCAAGTTCTCAAACTTGAGCATGCATCAGAATCCCCTGGAGGGCTTATGGAGGTACGGTTCACTGGACCCCACCCACAGAATTTGTGCTTCAGTGGGTCTGGGGTGGGACCGAGGAATTGACAGCTCTCACAAGCTCCCAGGTGATGCTGATGATATAGCCTAGGGAATACACTTTGAGAACCACTGCCTACACAACTGGTGGAAGACAGCAATGGGGAGCGAAATCTCTTCCTGATATGTATATCCCATGAGATAGATAGATATATATATCTCATGATATATATATATATCCCGTGAGAGAGAGAGATATGTATATATCCCATGAGATATATATATATATATATCCCATGAGAGAGAGATATATATATATCCCATGAGATATATATATATATATCCCATGAGAGAGATATATATATATATCCCATGAGAGAGATATATATCCCATGATATATATATATATATATCCCATGAGAGAGATATATCCCATGAGATAGATAGATAGATATATATCCCATGAGATATATCTATCTATCTATCTATCTATCTATCTCATGGGATACAAATTCTGTTGTTGTGACCATTGTGACCATGTGATGTTCATCTAAACTATGGGCCAGTGAGGTGGCTCATGCCTGTAATCCTAGCACTTTGGGAGGCCAAGGTGGGTGGATCGCTTGAGCCCAGGAGTTCCAGATCAGCCTGGGCAACATGGCGAGACACTGTCTTTACCAAAAAAAAAAAAAAATAACCAGGCGGTGGCATGCCTGTAGTCCTAGCTACTCAGGGGGGCAGAGGTGGGAGGATCGCTTGAGCCCAGGAGGTCAAGGCTACAGTGAGCTGAGATCATGCCACTGTACTCCAGCCTGGGTGACAGAGCGAGACTCTCAAACAAAAAATAAAATAAAATCTAAACTATTCTCACACGCACCATCTCCTTAGGGCACTGAAACATTACTGTGGGCTTGGCAGGGCAAAACTCAAGAGTCCCCACTTTACTGATGAGTAAATGTCCCCAGGGAGGTTATTGGTTAGGAAGTGGCGGAGTCCAGACTAGATGCTAGATCTTCAGTCTCACGTTTCGGTGCTTTTTCCACCACAGGGGTAGATGAGGCAGGAAAGTGGAACACAAGGGAAAACATTCATCCAAATGAAAGCTGTTCGTTAGAAATATGTCTTTTTGAAAAATTATGTTTTAAAATGCCAACAACAGGGGCAGGTAAATAGGAAAGTGCATGGCTCTGAAACAAACCTAAGTAGGGAAAAGCTGAGTGATCACTTAAGGCAGCTGACTGCATTTCTTGCTCCAGATCTCTGATGAATTGATTTCTTAAAGCAGTGGTTCCCAAAGTGTGACAGACAAGTAGCATTGGCATCACCTGTCTCTCAGAATGCCCAGTAAGAGTATTTATTCATGTTATTTATTTATTTTGTTTTTGTTTTTGTTTTTTTCTTTTTCTTTCTTTTCTTTACTTTTTTTTTTTTTTTTTTTTTTTTTTTTGGAGACAGGATCTTGTTGTCGCCCAGACTTGAGTGCGCGATCTCAGCTCACTGCAGTCTCAACCTCCCGGGCTCAGGTGTTCCTTCCACCTCAGTCTCTGGAGTAGCTGGGACTGCAGGTGACATCACCACGCCCAACTAATTTTTTAAATTTTTTGTAGAGATGGGGTCTCGCTATATTGCCCAGGGTGGTCTCGAATTCCTGGGCTCAAGTGATGCTCCCACCTTGCTTCCCAAAGTTCTGGGATTACAGATGTGAGCCACCACGCCCTGCTCATGTTACTGAATAATCACCTTGATAGCACTCACCATGTGCCAGCCACTGTTCTAAGCCCTTACAAATGGCTAATTCATTTAAAGCCCACTCTATAACCCCTTGAAAAAGGCACTATTATCAGCTTATTTTACAGGTGAGGAAATTGAGGCACAGAGGAGTTAAGCAACTTGCCTTCGGTCAAATAATTAAGAGGTTGCAGAGTTACAATTCAAATTCAGGCCATCTGGCTCCAAAGCTTGTATGTTGGACCTCTATACTATGGTGCCTTTTCACATTCTTAACCTCTCTGCTATGCTAGGCTCAGTTGCTTGGTAGTTGTGAATCTGTAGATTAAAAATAAAGATGGAATCCATAATTGTGAGAATCAATGTTGTTCTGGATCACCCAGGTGGTTCATAGGCACCGCCTCCTCCAATAGCTTTGGACTGGGGCAGGGGTTCTTTTAGTTCAGGATGGCTCAGGCCTGGTTTTTGAAGGCCAAGGGGACTGACCTGCCACTTCTCCACTGGGTTATCAATTGTGCAATAATGATTGCCTGCTGTGTGCCCAGCAGTACTGGCTGCTGAGAACATCGTCTCTGACTCCAGGGAATTCACACTGCAGTTGGAGGGCCGTGACTATGACGCATGAGAACAATACAAACTATAAGTCTTAAAGTATGAGTCAGCGCTATAGGGCGCTCACATATGGCCTGTGGCCAGATCTGTGGATTAGTCTAATTCGATGCTAAGCCACCTATAGCAGATGCTATTGGTGCCCTGCCTATACCCCCTTGGCCCACCCCAGGGGTCACCTGCAGACAGTTCCTGTGGATGCTTACGGCTTTCATGTCTCCCTGAGGATCATCTATGTCCATGGGAGTGTGCTTGGCCCATGTGCGGGACAAACCAGAAGTGCCAGGGAGATAACACCCCCAAACAGTGAGTAATGGGAGTTGGTATTTAAATATGCCAGCTTCCTTGTCCCTTGGTGGGACCACACTCAGATGTGTTCTATGTTATCTCCCAGAGTTCCCCAGTTGTATTGTACCCCATAATACTCATCTGCTCATGAATGTGCCCATTTCCGGATTCACCCCCTTGTCTGTCTCACTTGCATATTCCCCCACTCTGCTTCTGGGGACCCTCCCCATTGGGAAACTCCCCTTCCAAAGTTGAGGCCAAATCTTACTACCTCTAGAAAACCTGCCCTGACCTCGGAAGAATTAAATCCCCCTCCCCAGTGCTTGCTTCTCTTTATCCATCCGTACCTGGGGATATCACTTTGTGTCACACTCAATTACGGGCTTCCTTTGTACCGTGAGTCCTTGCAGTGTGCGGTCAGTGCCAGACAAAAGGTTGGCGAGGCGGGTGGCGAACTCACGGGAGGGAAGCTGATGGGCACTGAGAGCCTGCTCAGGACCACTCTTCCAGGTGCTTTACGCACATTATCTCATTTAATCCTTACAAAACCTCTTTCCGGTGGGTAGTTTTCATCTCGGTTTACAGACAAAGAAACTGTCAAACAAATGAAGGCATTTGCCTAGAGGTCCCACAGCTAGGAAGATTCCCCATCAGAATCTGTAGCCTGTACTACTCACACGACACCAGGCTGCCCAGGGCACCCTCAGTAAGTGTCTGGGGACTGAATGAGCATGTCACTGAGGCGCAGGGCTAGGGGAGTGGAGAGGGAGCCTGGGGTGAGCTGTTAGAGAGCAGCAGCTCCCCCGACCCGGGGCTCTGGGAGATCTGGACCGTAAACACAGTAGCTTCATCCTGGACGCCTGAGAGGTGACTCAGTAGCTCTTGACGGCAGGGAGAGGTGGGATGACACTCTCTCGTCAGGCCACTAGCCAACAGAGAGAGCCCGTGGACCTTAACACTTTCAGTTGTGTGATTTGGTGACATTTGAGGGGCTCATTCTTGGTCTACCAGAATGGGTTTTGGCACCTCCAGCCTCCAGCTCTCCTGGGCGGTACCAATGCCTTTTTTTTTTTTTTTTTTTTAGATCTTTGAAGGAGGTCTTCTTTTAGATACAACTATTCTATTTTCCAGAGGGGCAGATGACATAATAGTGGAAGATGGTTATAATTTCATTCTTGCAGAGTTGTCTTCCTCATTTGGAAACAATTACACATTTGAGCCAGTTTGGTGATCTCATGAGCTACAATCCCCAACTTTCTCTCTGGGCTGGGTCTAGATCTTTCTGTGCTGCAGGCATTTCCAGCGATGAGTCCCTCTATAATTCCCCTCTCTGAGGCCTGGCTGTCTGATTTCCTCCTATCCTCTCATGCTGTGTCCACCTGGGTCGTTGGTCTTCCTTGCGAGGAAGTCGGTAGAGCTGCAGGAAATGGGCTGCATGCTCCTGAGAGGCAGGAAACCTGTTCTGTTTCATTTTGTCCTCTAATACCAGACCCTGTCCTGGTCTCCTCATTCTCTCTCAATCCCCTGTCTGTACAAATGAGGTTATAAATGCTTACCATGGCACTGATCTGATGCTCAGCCAATCTCACAACCCCCACTGACCCCTGCCAAATCTTACTACCTGCACCCAGGCATGAGGCCATGTCTGTTGGACCCTGGCTCTTTCCCTAGCAGGTGGAAGTGGTGATGGGGAGTGATGGAGAGTCTATCATAGATAGGTTGCAGGGGAAACTGAAAGCAGAGGGCATTGTGTCCCACTCTCCACTTGGAACTCCAGGTAAGGACTCCTTATGGGCCCTGTGTGTCAGCACAGGGCAGTTGCAGAGATGAAATGGCAAAACTGTTTCCTCTGGGAGATGATGTCCCCTCCAAGTCTCTCTCAGCTCTCATGTGGTAGAGTAGGGACTCTAAAGTACCCTCATGTTCTTAGTGGGTAGCTGTGATGAGATCCAGGGGTGGGGACAGGGCTGCAAAGACTATGGCATGGACAGCCTAGGCCAGGGGTCAGATGGAGGATGAGACAGACACTCAGTGGTGAGAGCTCAAGGGAGCTGTATTAGCAGGAGAAGGACCCCCAGGCCTGGATGGGATTCTGAAGAATAGACCATGGGCCCACTGGACACAGCCTTCAGCAGTGGACACCAGTTGGATACCCAGGAGCCCTACAGGATGAGGGAGGTCTCTGGAGAGGCCATTGAGAACTCAGGGCTCAGCACTGGGTGAGCTCACAGATCCAGGCCCCTTCTCCCTGCTGCCAGAAAGGCCCTAGCACGCCATTCTCAGCCCAGGCGCCATCTTGACTACCAGAAAGAAAAGGAGGGCGGACAAAGATTGTGCATTTATTCACAAGTCATTGGGTTAACTAGAGACCATTTTAGAGCAAAAGAGACAAAGCTACCTTAAATCATCAGACTTAAGGATCTCTTTCCTATATTTCTGGAGTGGAGGCTCTGAAACAAAAGGGAGCCACCCTAGATATCAAAGGCAGCTCAGGAATTTTTGGTGTGTTTTGGTGCTATTGTTTCTACATCGAAATTGTATCTATAAATTTTAAACTTGCTTTAAAATGAATACATATTGAACACAGAATGATGTGTCAGGGCACTCCATTAGGAATTGTGGGAGGCCATCATGATATCTTGAACTCTGATCCTCCTCCAGGTTTTATCTTTTCAGGTATGTAGAGACATCATTCAGGTCCTAGAGGGTAATGGTGACATCTTTTCTCTCTTTGTAGCCTCCATATTTTCTAGCACATAGTAAGTACTCAGTAAACTGTGGTTGTCTAATTGGTTTCGATTTGTGACCCTAGTCTAAAGCCTAGAGATATTCCAAAAAGTGGGCCCCCCCTCAGCTTACATCAGCAGTACTATGCTCATCCGAACCCAGTCAGTTCTGATACAGTGTAGACTACTCCAAACTTCTGTATAGACTTCAGTGAGTTGGCTGTACCTTGGCTAGGATTACCCTTGAAGAATGGATTTCCCCTCCTCCATATGAGGAAGGAGCTCAACTGATTCCCCGTTAAGATTCCTTCACAGTCTGACATTCTGTGAGTTCAATCAGCCAGTAGGGACCATCTTCAGATTCTTCATTCATTGTCCTGGAATACCAGGGATCCTCGAACATTATGTCATTCTGGAAATCCTTGGGTGATGTCTGAGCTGCTGATTATTTATGCCAGGTTCTCACATTTGGGTGCACATTGGAATCACCTGGGGGAATTTAAGAACACCTGCCTCGGCCAGGTGTGGTGGCTTACACCTGTAAACCCAGCACTTTGGGAGGCCGAGCCACGTGGATCATTTGAGGTCAGGAGTTTGAGACCAGCCTGGCCAACATGGTGAAACCCCGTCTCTACTAAAAATACAAAAATTAGCCGAGTGTGGTGGTGGGCACCTGTAATCCTAGCTATTCAGGAGCCTGAGGCAGGAGAATTGCTTGAACCTGGGAGCAGAGGTTGCAGTGAGCTGAGATTGCACCACTGCACTCCAGTCTGGGCAACAGAGCGAGACTCCATCTCAAAGATAAAAAAAAAAAAAAAAGAATACCTGCCTCCTACCCCCAGAGATTCTGACATTATTGGTCTGGGGGCACAGCCTGGATATTGGGGTTCTTCAAAATACCCCAAGCGATGCTAGCAGAACCGAGAACCACTCACCTCTGCAATCCCATTTTAAGGCTGTTCTCCTGTTCAAAGTCCTAATGTGAAATTGGAAACAATTTATAAGTCACATTTTTTCGAACTACATTTATTATGTGAGGCAATTTCAAAGGCTTTTAAAGTTATAACAAAGCCAGTAATCTCTTGATTTCAAAATGGATAAAAGCTCTAGAAGTGGCTCTTGCCGACTGGCAAATCCCCCAAGTTATCGTTGCTGTCCTTGCCTTGCTCTTCATTGAAGAATCCCAGTGTCTCTTCATAGTATCTTATTTATTTATTTATTTATTTTTCTGAGACAGAGTCTCGCTGTGTTGTCCAGGCTGGAGTGCAGTGGTGCGATCTCGGATCACTGCAACCTCCGCCTCCTGGCTTCAAGCAATTCTCCCACCTCAGCCTCCCGAGTAGCTGGGATTACAGGCTCGCGGCACCACGCCTGGCTAATTTTTGAATTTTTAGTAGAGACGGGGTTTTGCCATGTTGGCCAGGCTGGTCTCAAACTCTTGACCTCAGGTGGTCCGCCTACCTCGGCCTCCCAAAGTGCTGGGATTACAGGCATGAGCCACCATGCCTGGCCTTCTTCATAGTGCCTTTAGTACCAGGACTGTGTATACTAAGACAGATTCTTTAGTACTACTACATAGTACTGGTACTAAAGACAGATTCTTTAGTACTACTACATAGTACTGGTACTAAAGACAGATTCTTTAGTACTACTTCATACATAGTACTGGTACTAAAGATTAACAACAGCAGCAGCAACACAACTGGACACTCCTGTAGGTCTTTGCGGTTGACGAAGCACCTTCGCATACATCATCTCACGGTGTCCCCTTGAGGTTAGCAGAAAAGTTTGTGTTATCCTCACTTTGCTGAAGAGAAAACTGAAGCTCAAAGCAATGGAGTGACTTTCTAGGTTACCCAGAAAGAAACAGTACCAAGATCCAGAAAGTGCTTATTTTTGGCTTGGACAGTTTGGGTAATTTCCAAATTCACACAGCTGGAAAGTGGAGGTGGTGAGATTCTAGAACTCGTGTTCTTAACCACTTCCCCAATATTTAGTCCTGAAGCATTAAAAATGGTTTTCTTGTTGTTGCTGTTGTTGTTTTAGAGCCTGGGTCTCACTGTGTTGCCCAGGCTGGAATGCGGTGCCTATTCACAGGCGCAACAATCATGGCTCACTGCAGCCTCGAACTCCTGGGCTCAAGCCATCCTCCCATCTCGACCTCCCGAGTAGCTGGGATTACAGGTGCATGCCACCGTGCCTGGCTTGAAAATGGTTTTTACACAACTTTGCATGATTTGTTCATCCTGGGATGAATTTATATCCCCAAAGCACTGTATAAAGATAAAGAGTGATCTAAGGCATAAAAGCAACAGTTCTGCTGATTTAACCTATTAGGGTTTAAGTTGATATTCCAAGAGAACACGCTGTTGAAATGCACCTTAATAGCGGGTACATCCTTAGTTCAAGAAATAACAAGAAACACATTGATCTTGCCAAGAGGCCTCACATTTACAAGATCACAGGGCTGTAAAAAACATCAAGGTAAGTTAGAGATACTTTTGCAATGATGTTTGTGATGTGATGTGTGTTAGTCTTTAACATCCGTGTCCAGTGTGACCTATACCCTTTTGTTACTTTTCTTTTAGAAATGAACAGAGCATAAAGTAAAAGTTACTCTAATGTTGCTATAGTATTTAGTACAGCATAGAGTTTTTTAATTTGAAGAAGGGATAAACAAAGATATAAAATGGCAGTAATTTTGCTTTAGCGTGTAAATTAGAATTGCTTATAATTATCTGATTAATTGAATGAACAGGAATTGAACACATAGCTCTGTTGTCTTTCAATTATGTAGACATTTTTGCCTTGCTCCTAACTTGAAATATGATTTGATATTACACAGATTGGGATTCACAGTGAAGTCTAACCAATTCTGGGTTTTGGTGTACACAAGCAGAAGGAGATGGGTTTGAATTAGTGAGAAGTTTTCAGTTACAGGATGTTTTCAAAGTAGAGTTTTAAAACTTTGAAGTGAGTTGCATAATATGACTAGAATGTAAACTCTCTTTGAGGCCAGGGACTTTGTTTTATTCCCTGCTATAACCCCCGTGCCTGGCACACAGTAGGCCTTCAAAAATGGGATTAAAAGAATAAACTTTGGCAAATGACTTCACATTTCTGAGCTTGTGTTTCCTCACTTGTAGACTGAAGGGGTTGGACTATTTTGGTATCTGGTATTTTCCCCACCCATGACCTATTTTGTAATTCTTTTCTTCCAGTGAACTCCAAGCCCTAAAAGATGCTTTTACACAATTTATTTAAGTAAGATTGTTCTCATTTTTGGTGTTGAGTAAAAACATATATGACAGTATCCAGTGTTTGTGATCAGCAGTAGAAAACCAGTATTGATATAATCCCAAACGGTACAAACATTATACTCTATTTTTATTTTATTTTTATTTTTTAGAGACAGGGTCTTGCTCTGTCAGCAGGCTGGAATGCAATGGTGCAATCATAGCTCACTGCAGTCTCTAACACCTGGGCTCAAGCGCACCTCCCACCTCAGCCTCCCAAGTAGCTTGGACTATAGGCATGCACCACCACACCCAGCTAATTTTAACATGTTTAGTAGCGATGAAGTCTCTTCATGTTGCCCAGGCTGGTCTCAAACTCCTGGGCTCAAGTGATCCACCTGCCTCGGCCTCCCAAAGCACTGGGATTACAGGCGTGAGTCATCACACCCAGCCTCAGCCTCACACTCTCATTTTTTTGTGTGCAGCCTATTGTGGATAAATAAGCGATTTTTGAAATGATGAAAGTACCGTCTAAATGACTACCTTTGCAAAACGTACAGTATTGCACTAGGTCATCTTCAAGTCTCCTTTACCTCTGAAGTGGATTTCTATGAACTTCAGTTTCCTGATGTGTAATACGAAGGGATGGAACCCCATGATCTTTGTAGGAGGTGCCTTCCTATGATGATCCTAAACTATGGAAACTTGAATTAGATGAGCACAGTGTTCTAACAGACATTCTCACTAACCTAGTGTTAGTGAATAGATAAGAATGTTTTATAGTCAGAATGGAAATCTCATGCATGTAAATCCTGGAAGAAACCATCTTCATGATTTTTTAAAATGCCCTCTACAAATTACTGATACCACATTGTTTGCATTAAGTGAGAAAAGTAGTTTATTATATAATGGTAAACTTTATCCAAGGGCACAGAATCATATAGTCTGAATTAATAATAATTACACCTTATTGTTGAAACTGTGATAAAATACTTGATAAATGTAATATAATTTCATTCAAAGAAATCACTCCCATTTTACAGATAAGGAAATACAAGCAGAGGAATGTTAGAAACTTACTCAAGGCAGAGCCAGGATCTGAACCCAAGTCAGTCTCCTTAATCACATTTAAGGCTTGGCTCAGCAGGCATGTTCATTTATTCATTAGAAATAAATGAACACAGACATTTTATTCATATGTAGGAGATTACCAAATCAGAGTTACAGATTATTAAAAGTAAGGGATCTCAGATCAAACTTTCAAAGCTCATGACAAGCCAAAGAAAATATGAGGAGAAGACATTATTAGAACAGGAGCTACCAATGTATAAAGGCTGGCTAAGGATTTTCTGAAGGTTAAGGGTTAACGTGGCTTCAAAACAGAGGCAACTTAAAAATACAATTTTTCCAACTAAGTAGGATTTCTATGCAGCAGGACTATGCCTAATTCCAACCCTCTTAATGGTTTTTTACTAGCATGTAGTTGTTTACAGAACTAGTTCCTCACATAGGAGTCCCACTCTCAAGGGTCCCGGAGAACCATGATATGAACATTCGCTAGGAGCAAAGCTGATAGGGTGAGTCATAAAGAAGGGGCTGTTCATATTCAGCCTCAAAGTGGCAAGGACTTCTCCTCCTCGGGTTCATGCTGACTGCCTGACTTTTGACCTTGTCAATATCATGACAAAGAACAAGAGAGAAAATGGTGGCTGGGGAGAGTGATTTTAGCATTAATCTTGTCCCACCCTTAGTTTAATGGGCATTAATTACTTCACAGCGCTCAAATTAAATCTGATGTGGCAGAGACTGGCTGGCACCAAAGCTTTTACTTTTTCTTCCTCAGCACACAGCTAGGCTACATTTCCCAACCTCCCTTGTAGTTAGAAGTGGCCGTGTAACTGAGTGCTGGCCAATGGATGTGGGTATAAGTGATGTGTGCCACCTCCAGGCCTGGTCATTAAAAATCTCCCACCTGGCCAGGTGCAGTGGCTCACACCTGTAATCTCAGCACTTTGGAAGGTCAAGGAGGGTGGATCACCTGAGGTCAGGGGTTCGAGACCAGCCTGGCCAACATGGTGAAACCCTGTCTCTACTAAAAATACAAAACTTAGCCAGGCGTGGTGGTACAAGTCTGTAATCCTGGCTACTTGGGAGACTGAGGCAGGAGAATCACTTGAACCTGGGAGGCGGAGGTTGCAGTGATCCGATATTGTGCCACTGCACTCCAGCCTGGGTGACAGAGTGAGAGAGACTCCATCTCAAAAAAAAAAAAAAATCTCCCACCTGATTCCCATCACTCTCTCTCTTTCCCCGTTTGCCTGCTGGATCGTGCTCTCCAGAGCAAACTTGGAATCTGCATCTGACACATGGTGAGAACTCAGTAAATACTAGTAATTCTCACTATAGACCAGTGCTCATAGAACTTTTTTTTGCAATAACGGAAGTGCTCTATATCTGTGCTGCCCAAAACAGTGGCCACCAGCCACATGTGACCACAGTATTGAGCACTTGAAACTTGACTGGGGTACTAAATTCTAATTATGTTTAACTTTAATTAATTTACATTTAAATAGCCACATGTAGCTAATGGCTACCATGTTGCACAGCACAGTTATAGACCATTTAATCTAATTGCTTCAGAAGGTTTCTATCTCAAACTGTGTAAGTCGGGATTCAATCACAGGAGAACCACTAAGGTGCGTGCACGTGCGTGCGCGCGCGCACACACACACACACACACACACATACACACACACACACACAAAGGGATTTGCTACAGGGATTTGTCCTAATACAACTGTGGGAGCTGGTTAAGCAGTCTCTATAAAGCTCTCATCTTCACATCTGATGTTGGGACTTGACATCTATTGGACAGGCAGTTGGGAAGGAAGGATAAATGTAAAATAAGGGAGAGCAAGAACAACCTGGAAACCAGAAGCATGCATTGTAGCCCACGAGAACAGACTGAGCCCCACGTCGCTTATTGTTGCTTTTGACCTTGGCAGTATGGATATCCTGCAGAAGCTGGGCCCTTCATCATAAAGTACACACATGGCCAAGGAGCCGAAGAAGCCGAAAAGGAAAACCCAGGAGAAGGTGGAGCAGTTACAGGCCCGGCAGCTCCCTGGTCCTAATAAGATGAGGCAACTGATCATTGCCAACCTATGTGAGCTACAACATGGCTGCTGCCCACATCTGCCCAGATCTCCCACAGGAAACTCTCTTCTGTCCCACATTAATTAGAAACATGCAAGAAAGGGAATTTTGGGAAATGTAGTTGGTCTAACGAAGATGATGCATTATGGAGCCACCACACATGCTAGCATGCTAATGAGCTCAATTTTCTATCTGCTAATACTTCTAAATAAAACATGAAGCTAACATCTCCCAAGGCTCTATTTTGTTGTTTCAGTTCTGCAACTGGCCTAGAGAATTCTGAAGATCCTTGCAGCCAGCTAACGTTATCTTTGAGTGGTAAGATTAGGAGTACTTTTCAAGTTTTTCCTTATATTTTTCTGTGGCTTAGAATTCTTCCCACATAAACCCACATTATGATTATAATCAGAAAAAAATTAGTTACTTTTTAGAAGCCAGCCTGTGACCCCTAGGGAGACCATGCATCCCACTTAAGGGCAACCCAATAACATCATGATTAACTGTGTCTTCTACCTTCTTCCTGGAAATTTCACCTGTTCTTGACTTTGTACAAGAACTTATAAAACGTAAGTTAGGGTCATCAGATTTCCTGAAGCCCTCTGCTTCTCTCCTCCCATGTTCTCAAAGTGATCCCAAGGATATTTTAGAAACTGGAAGCAAATAATATAAGGAGAAAAGAAACTGGAGTGGAAGTCTTGCACGTAGAAGGGAGAAATCATTTTTAGATAAGTCACTGGGAAAGTGAAGAATAGAGAGCGCATCCTTGATATGGTTTGGCTGTATTCCCACCCAAATCTCATCTTGAATTGCAGCTCCCATAATTCTTACATGTTGTAGGAGGGACCCGGTGGGAGATAATTGAATAACGGGAGCGGTTTCCCCCATACTGTTCTTGTGGTAGCAAATAAGTTTCATGAG
This sequence comes from Pan paniscus, assembly GCF_029289425.2. Taxonomy (NCBI): domain Eukaryota; kingdom Metazoa; phylum Chordata; class Mammalia; order Primates; family Hominidae; genus Pan; species Pan paniscus. The sequence goes on along the minus strand of NC_073272.2, from coordinate 20,850,478 downwards.
ATCTGATGTTTTTATAAGAGATTTCCCCCTTTCACTTGGCTCTCTCTTTTGCCCGCTGCCATATAAGACATCCCTTTGCTCTTCCTTCCTCTTCCACCATGATTGTGAGGCCTCCCCAGCCATGTGGAAATGTGAGTAAATTAAACCTCTTTCCTTTATAAATTACCCAGTCTTGGGTATGTCTTTATCAGAGCGTGAAAACGGACTAATACAGTCATTGTATTAACTACTGACGTGAGCAGTATTTACTGTGTATTCTTCTCAATACTTTAACAGTAGTACCTATGAAGTATGTCCTGTTACACTTATCTTCGTGCCTGTTTTTCACCTGGGAAACTGAAGTGCAGATGGGTTAAGTAAGTGGTCAAAGTTACATAGTTAGCAAATGGCAGAGCCAGGATTTGGACCTAGGCCGTCCTGGTCTTTGGAGTCTAGGCTCTTAACCTACCTGCCACACTGCCTTCTTTAGGGGTGCAGGACAGGGTCACGTGGACTATGGGAGTTCGATAGATTAACTGCTGGCAGGCCGATTCCTGTTTCTTCCTCACTCCCACATCCCAGTGACCCCCCCCTCCGCCCCGCAAAATCCTCTCACTTTTACCTTAGTAGGATCTGTTGAACCTCTCTTTTCATGCCAGCTTCCCAAGCATGGGTTCAAGTCCTCATCGTGTCTTGCCCAATGTACCCCTGTAGCTTATTCTCTGGCCTTCCCACTTCAGATTTCCCTCATTTATTTCATAGTTATACAAAAAATATTGTTCTGTGTCAGGAACAGGGGCAAGGGGGAGGGGAGAATGTGGAGTTATTGTTTAATAGGTATGGGGTTTTGGTTTGGGAAGATGCAGAAGTTCTAAAGAGAGAAGGTGGTGATGGTTGCATAAAAATGTGGACATACTTAATGCAACCAAACTGTACACTTAAAAATGGTTAAGATGAGGCCGGGTGCAGTGGCTCATGCCTGTAATCCCAGCACTCTGGGAGGCCGAGGCAAGCGGATCACCTGAGGTCAGGAGTTCGAAACTAGCCTGGCCAATACGGTGAAACCCTGTCTCTACTAAAAATACAAAAATTAGCTGAGCTGAGCATGGTGGTGGGCGCCTGTAATCCCAGCTACTAGGGAGGCTGAGGCATGAGAATTGTTTGAACCTGGGAGGTGTAGGTTGCAGTGAGCCGAGATCGTGCCACTGCACTCCAGCCAGGGCAACAGAGTAAGACTCCATCTTGGAAAAAAAAAAGGTTAAGATGGTAAATTTTATGTGTTGTATATACATATGTATATATATATATATAAACGTATATATGTGTTTATATATAGACATAAAAACATGTATATATGTAGCATATAATTTGTGGGTTTATATATATAAATAATATATAATAAATATAAAAATAATAATTGTTCTGAAATGTACCTTAAAAAGCCTCTACTGCATCTCCTTCTCCACAAGATAAAGCCCACATTTCTTAGCATAGCTTTCATTACTTGATCATCTGGCTCATGTGCCATGCAGGACTGTAGCTTGGCCACCATCTTTTTGTGCCGATGACTTTGTGATCAACCACTCCTCTTTGGCCCTTCTCCTGGAAAGACCCCATAGAACTGAGAGCTATCATTCAGCCTTGCCGATTATCATGGAAGTAGCAGGAATGATGGGTTAATAAGGAGATAGACTTACAGACAGCCTCTCAGGTGGCCAGACAGCATAGAGTGAATGGAGATGGTATGGCTTAGTGAAAGAGGTATGGGCTCTCAAGTCAAACAAGTCTGAGTCTGAGTTCGGGCTTACCATTAAACTCTCCATCTGTGAAATGAGGATGATCGTTTCCTATTGTAGGGCTATTGTGAGGATTATTAGCAATCATGCCCCAGATATAGTGGGTATTCAGTATAAGATACACAGTGTGAATTCTCTTTAGCTCAGACTCAGTTAACTAAGTTTGGAAAGAAAGACATGGGTGGTATTCCAGTTATCTATTTCTGTGTAGCTTAATACAACTGTCATTTAGTTTGCTCACAGATCTGTAATTTGGGCAGAGCTCAGCAGGAGGGCTCATTCCTAGTTCACATGGAATCAACTGGGGCATCTTGGCTGAGGGCTGGATCCTCTGTTTCCAAGATGGCCTGTGCACATGTCTGGCAAGTTATTGCTGGCTGTTGGCTGGGAGCTCAGTGGAAGCTGAGGACTAGGAACCTCAGTTCCCATGTGGCCTCTCTACATGGCCTGAGTTCTAAGGATAAGAGAGAGGGAGAAAGAGAGAGAGTGAGAGCAAGCAGGCAGAAGCTCTGTTGCCTTTTGTCACCTATCCTCTGAAGCCCATAGTGTTACTTGCACCATATTCTCTTAGTCAAAGCCCACCCAGGATCAAGAGAAAGGGACATAGGTTCTACCTCTTGACAGAAGAGTGGCAAAGTTCTGGAAGAACTTGTGAGATGAGAAATATTGCTATGGCCATTCATGGAAAATGCAATCTGCCACCAGGAGTTTTCAGCTTCTAGCTTAAGGCTTTGGACTTGGAACCCATAGGGAAGTGATTTCTGAGGTTTACAGAGTGTCATGGGGCCGGGCGCGGTGGCTCACACCTGTAATCCCAGCACTTTGGAAGGCCGAGGCGGGCTGATCACGAGGTCAGGAGATTGAGACCATCCTGGCTAACACGGTGAAACCCCGTCTCTACTAAAAATACAAAAAATTAGCCGGGCGTGGTGGCGGGTGCCTGTAGTCCCAGCTATTCAGGAGGCCGAGGCAGGAGAATGGTGTGAACCAGGAAGGCGGAGCTTGCAGTGAGCCGAGATCGCGCCACTGCAGTCCGGCCTGGGCGAAAGAGCGAGACTCTGTCTCAAAACAAAAAGAGTGTCATGGGCACCATGTGCGACATGGAACCAGGAGGTGGGGGACATGAGTTTTAATCGTATCACCACGCAGCAGTCTCCTCTTACACAAAGCACTCACCTGGAGCCCTGGACTTGTCATTTGTAACCAGATGATGCCCTCTTCAGCTTTACTCTTCTCCAGTTCTCTGAGACTGTGAGGTCCGGGCACTGTCCATTCCAACTCCGACATGTCAGCCATGGCTGAATCAGTGCTTCTCCATCCATCTTCTTTTCACATCGGAATTGCTAGAGGAGCTGTCAAAAATGCAGATGCCCAGGTTGAAATGATCAGGGGTGGGATCTGGACATCAGTCATTTAATTTAAAAAAAATTTTTTTTAGAGATGGGTTCTTGCTGCGTTGCCCAGGCTGGTCTCAAACTCCTGGCCTCAAGTGATCCTCCTACCTAAGCCTCCTGAGTAGCTGGGATTTGAGGTGCTAGCCACCACGACTGACTACATCAGTAATTTCCCTGGGGGTGATATTAATGTGCAGCCAGGGTTGAGAATCGGTGAGCTCCGCCATTGTGTCCATCTAAGTGTGTACAGGAAGTCAATCAAAGGAACCCAAGTGTAGCCATTGCTTTTCATGCCCCTGTGACATCCTTTTGAGCCATCTATGAGACCAGCCACAGAAGAGGTGGACAGTTCTATGCTCGCAGACTTCTGTCTGCCTCTGGGGTTTCCCCTGAGCCCTGGCAGCCTGCTCAGCTGTCACAGGAAGAGCCCAGGAGTGCAGGGGAAGTAATGGCCCAGGAGCAAATGTCAACTGTTGGGGAGGGAGACTTGGATAAATGCCCCAGTCTCCAGCCCTTCCTAGAGACAATTCTAGAAGGCATTCTCTATGCTTCTCAGAGGTCTCTTTGGACTTGAGCTCCCACTGTCCACAACAAACACCCCAAACTTGGCTTCCATCCTTCCCTGTCTCTTTCTCCCTGCCTCCTGGGATTACCTCCCAAAGAAAGTACTTGCACTCCAGTCTTGATCTTAGGCCCTGCGACCCAGAGAACCTAAACTAAGATGCCAAGTGATCACTGCTCAATTGTGAACTGGCAAAGAGTGGTGTGAACTAAGGGAAATTGGAAAAACTGCTCGCCACAGCCAAACCACTGGTGCACGCACCCCTGCCACCTTTCCAGGCACTTCTGCACTTAAAACTCCCACAAGGGACTCTTGCTAACCCATACATGACAGATGCTTTGGTGAGAAGGAAAGTGTCAGCTGGCTAGCAGCAGAATCACTCTAGACACTAGTGGGGTTGGGGAGGAGAGGGTTCTTTCTTCACACTCTATCTTTTCTGGAGGAAGCAGAGATAACCCTACAGCAGGGGTGTCCAATCTTTTGGCTTCCCCGGGCCACATTAGAATAAGAAGAATTGTCTTGGGCCACACATAAAATACACTAACATGATAGCTGATGAGCTAAAAAAAAAAAAATCACAAAAAAATCTCATAATGTTTCAAGAAAGTTTATGAATTTGTATTGGGCCACATGTGGCCTGTGGGCTGCGGGTTGGAGAAGCTTGCCTAGGTCATGCATTCTCAGTGGAGGTGCTATCATCCCCATTGGGGTGGAAAATTGGTTCTTGGTAGCAAAACAACAACAACAACAACAAAAAAAAAAAAACACAAAAAACGCTTATATATGACACAGGGCCAGGACTAGGATGAGGCAAGTCAGGGGCCCAGGGAAGAAAATATTAAGGAGACAGCCACTCCCAGGGCTGTGGATGTCCGCATATGGATAAACATATTAACTCGCTAGATGGCAACGAGCCTGTGCATAAAGAGATGAAAAGGATCAGGCAGAGGCAGAAAGTGTTGCAGTTTGAAATAGACTGGTCTGGAACAGCCTCTCGGAGAAGGTGACATTTCAGTAAAATGTGTAGGAGGCTCTGGAGCAAACCAAGGGGCCTTCTGGGGGAAAAGTGTTCCAGGCAGGTAGAACAGCAAAGGCAAAGGCCCTGAGGTGGGAATATGCTTGGTGTGTTGGAGAAACGGCAGGGAGGCCAGGATGGCTGAGTGAGGGGAGGGCGGAGAAGATAAGGTTGGGGTAGAGAGCTGTCTGTTTCATGGAAATGTTGGGGCGATTCCATTGAGTGAGGAGCACAGGTATAAGGCCAGTGTCATCAGTGTCCAATAAAGGTGAGTCGGCCTCCCGCTTTCCCCACCCCCAAAGCGCTAAGCAGCATTTACATGTCGTCAGACTGAAATAGCTCTAGAAGCTACCAGCCTTCGGAAGTTACACCAATCACTTCGGAAGTGAACGGAAATCATGGCTAGCATTCTAAATGAAAAGCACAGCCATGACGCTCCATTATCAGCACGGGCCAGGACCAGCAGCGTAGATTGCTAGCCATGTGTCTAGTTTCAGAGGCACTGGGAAGGGCGGGGAATGATCCCCCAGTATCCTCTACTGGTCAGAAAGTTAATTTCAAGGCTCTCATTCTTCCTAAAGTGCACATCCCTCCTGGTGGAGCACGGTGGACACCCAGTAGGTCAGTGGCCCTTCCTTCTCTTCAGCCCACAGCCCAAGATGAGAAGCGGCCTGGTGTAGTGAAGCTGGAGAGCCTGCCTCACATCCTAGTCTGCCCTTTTACATGTAATCTTGGGCAAGTTACTTGACTGCTCTTTTCCTCCATTTCCCTATCTGTGAAATGGGGATAACGTACCTCATAGGGTTGTTATGAGGGCTAAATGAGCTAATATTTATGCAGTGCCCGGTCATATAGTAATGGTGTATAAGTGCTTGTTAATTAAAGATAGACCCCCTTTTGGGGCTCTAATCTTCCCAGGAAAAAATGCATATGAACACATATTTGCATTTTATTTCGGGGCATTTATGGACGCTCCAAAATGCATCTCGTGGACCCTTGGGGAAGGGACAGTTCATAAAGCCCTGAGAGAACCAGGATGAGTTCTGGAGGGATCAAGAGCCAGGGGGATGGGTGGGCGATACTGTGCGAAGGCAGGAGAAAAGCAAGAATTGGGGGCTGGGGGCTCAAGAACACATTTCACCTTCTTCCCGTTCTGGCCAAAGCCCACCTAGAACTGTGGATTGCTTGCACTTTGGGAAGTTCCATCAGCTAAGAGCCGAAGTTTTTTTTAATGATGTCATTATTAATCGTTTAATAAATACATTATGTAAGAGTACTTATTGAGCAGTGTCCCAGCGCGAGTAAACATGTTTTGGATATACCAAATTAGAAATGTTTTCATTCAGTTTTGGGGGTTATGTAGTAAACTCTGAAAATGCCGTTCCTGGAAGAGTGTCTGTTATCCCAAGCCCTTAAGAGCCAGTGTAATAACAACAAAAATATTGTTCTGTTTGGGGTTCCCATATAAGAGTGCCTAGGCGTGGTGGCTTGTTTTTAATTATCTCTCTATGGAACAGTAATTCAATCCAGAGGAGGACTGCCACCAGATTACAAGTTTCAGTCGGGTTGAAAATATTCATGCAAGGAGAGCTAGTTGTAATCTTTTTAGATCCACTCCCAAAAGATTAAGCCTTTTTCTTCCCCATCCAACTTGGGGAAGAATGTGGTGGAAGTAAATACTCATAGTATTACCACAATCATAGGTGTAAGACAACCATCTCACATTTGAAGTCTTAATATCTACCACAGTGTCAAATAGCAGGGAGAAAAACGAACACTTCAGAAACACCCAGACATGATCTTGCATAACTTTGGTGCAGGTAGTTTATTTGGGAGGTGATCCCAGGAATCAGGAGTGAAGGAGCAGGCATTAGGAAAAGAGAGAAGGGAGAAGGCATTAAGAAAAGAGGAAAAGTCATTAACAGGTATGTTATTGAGGTCACCACTGTAGGCAATGGGGGCTCACAATGGCTGACTTTTTAATGCTGTTTTTGATATGTATTTGGGTGGACATTTTAGCATACATTTGTAAGACCTGTTAAGGCATCTATCTGCTGTGATCGGCAGCTATAACTACTCCTCCAAACTTTGAAATCTGAGTTATAGTCATCCAAGAAGTATTCTTGAGTCTTTCCTCTGTTGACTCTGCATTAGTCATTTTGCCTTGTTACTTTCAGATCCATTCCCCATCCTTCCCTTACTCTGTATCACAGGGACCTGACCCCTTGCAATATCTTTCATGTCTCCTTGCCAACTGGCTTCCAGCTAGGTTCGGCCAGTGGGTGGCAGTGACAGGAGATTGGAGTGCAAGAGGAAAGGGGAAGTCAGGGTATTTCTCCCCCTCTCTCGGTTTGGCTGGCATCTCTAATGGGGGCTGTGCCTCTTCCATGATTCCAGTCTCACTGGACAGACCCCCTCCAACATCCCGTGGCCTGAACTCCTGCCTTATGGCTCTGTTCATCGGTATCTGGTAATATTACCTCCCTCCTTTGCTCTTCCAGAATCTTCCTGCTGTTGCTCACCTCTGGATTGCTCCAGTTCTTCATCTTTACAACATTTCCCTGTGTTACATTCCTGCTCTTGAACTACCTGTCATGGGTTCCCAACTGATCTCTGACTGACGGAGATTTCTTAAGGATTTCATTAGTCATTGCAAAAATATTTTAGGACATCAACCACAAACAAGACACTGGACTAGATTCCTGGAAGGTAATAAATAAAGCATCAAGCAGCTTAGCGTCTAGTTGGGTAAACAAGGCACACAGTGGAAAAGTTAAATGACATCTGTCCAAATGCCAAGTGAAAGAAGGGTGTAGTCAATGAATACTTGAAGATATAAAGAGGAGAGAGCCAGCTCCATCAGCTTTTGTAACCAGGGCATGCTTTAGAGGGCCAGGGAGCCGACATAAAGGGGTCATCTCCCAAAACTTACAATTTTGTAAAACAAGGTGAAAAAATGGAATTTTATTTGAAATTTCCTGATTTTTAAATGTTGGTGAGTAATTCAAATTTTCAATAACTTGGAGCTGGGCATGGTGCCACACATCTGTAGTCCCAGCTACTCAGGAGGCTAAGGCAGGAAGATCACTTGAGCCCAGGAGCTTGAAACCCCCATTTCTGAAAAAATTTTTTAAAAATATCCAGGTGTAGTGGTATGTGCCTATAGTCCCAGCTACTCAGGAGGCTGATGTGGGAGGATCCCTTGAGCCCATGAGTGGGAGGCTGCAGTGAGCTATGATTGTGCCACTGCACTCCAGCCTGGGCAACAGAGCAAGACCCTGTCACTAAAAGAATAATAATAACAAAAAACTCCAGCATGATTCCCACTATGTAGACAGGATAAAACTTGTTTGGAGGCTGAATTGAGACTGTAGGTGTACAATTGGTGGATGGATTACTGTATGGGGGAAGAAATGGGATGCAAAGAATGTTAGGATTCCTTCCAACTAGAAGGTTCTAAGGTTCTAATTTTTCACCCGGGTATGAGGCAGTGACGGCCTGGGTATGGAAGGGGGCAGTGAGCATGGGGAGAAGGGACAGATGAGAGAGAGATTAAAGAAGATTAATAATAAAACCCTATGGCCAGGCGCGGTGGCTCACACCTGTAATTGCAGCACTTTGGGAGGCCAAGGCAGGCGGATCATTTGAGGTCAGGAGTTCCAGACCAGCCTGGCCAACATGGTGAAACCCCGTCTCTACTAAAAATACCAAAATTAGCCAGGCGTGGTGGCAGGTTCCTGTAATCCCAGCTACTCGGGAGACTGAGGCAGGAGAATCACTTGAACCCGGGAGGAGGAGCTTGCAGTGAGCCGAGATTGCGCCACTGCACTCCAGCCTGGGTGACAGAGCGAGACTCTGTCTCAAAATAATAATAATAATAATAATAATAATAATAATAACACCCCCCATTTCTGTATTCGATTATGGTCTACAGAGTTTGTCATTGGAACTGGGATAGAGTAGAGCCTCAGAGGTTAGGCTCAGAAGTCAAACTGCCTTCGTTCAAATCTCAGGTCTACAAGCAATGATCTGTGAGGCCTTGAACAAGTTTCTAAACCTCACCCATCCTGTTTCTCAAGCACTAACAAGGAATGATGTTAATGATATCACCTACCTCTTCAGGGTCGAGGAGTCCTTCTCATGGCATAACTCTGACCCACTCTTCTGCCTTCCTCTTCCACTTTTAAGAACTCATGGACTAGATTGGGCCCACCCAGGTAATCCAGGATAATCGATCCATCTCAGGATCCTCAGTGTTCATCACATTTGCAAAGTTGTTGGCTGATTAAATAATAAAGTATGTTTGAAGTCCTTCATGTGGTAAGCCTGGATCACAGGAAGCGTGGATCAGTTTTTGCTATTCCTGTTATGCCATGTACATTCTCTCTTTGAGAATCCTTGCAACAGCCCCATGCTACAATGAGAAGACTGCCCAGGATGCAATGACTGGATATGGAGGTGGGAGTTGGGGATGGGGAGGAGTCAGGAGCAATGGCCAGAGAGTTAGCATCTTGGTTTGTAGACTCGACTCTATTGTTAAAAGTAACTCTTTGTTTCTGGGCTCTTCACTTGACCCCTGTAGGATTTTCTCTCTTGAAGGGCAGTTCCTTGCAACTCATTCTCCATAATTTAGGAAACTGGGTTTCTGAGTATGGTGGAAAGACTGATGGCTCCCCAAAAATGTCCACATCCTAAAATCCCTGGAACCTGTAAATATGTTACCTTACATAGCAAAGGGAACTTTGCAGGTGTGATTAAAATGAAAGACCATGAGATTATCGTGGACTACTTGGGTGGGCCTAATAGCTCTTAAAAGTGAAGAGGAGTCAGAGTGATGCCACCTGAGAAAGACCTGGCCCTGTCCCATCATGTCTGACTTTGAAGATAGAGGAATGGGGCATGAGCCAAGAAATGTGGGGGGCTTCTAGACTCTGGGAATTGAAGGAATGGCCCTCAATGTATTGCTAGCAAGAAAATGAGGACCTTGGTCCTACAACCACAAGGATCTGAATTCTGCTTATCCTGAATAAGCAGGAAATGGATTCTCCCCTAGAGTTTCCAGAAAAGAATGTGGCCTAGCATCATCAGCATTGATTTTAATCTGGTGAGACTCCTACTGGACGTCTGATATGCAGAACTCTAAGATAACAATTTTGTGTTTGAAGCCAGTAAGTTAATGGTACAGCAGCAACAGCAAACCAGTACTGAAGTTTTCAACTTAAATGTTTGGCGGGTGTTACTGGCAATACTTTTGAGTTCAGGAACTGATCAAGGGTGGAAATGATGTGGGGTGATGAGGGATGACTTCTTGGATATACTGAGTTGGAGAAGCAATGACAGCAAGACATTCACATGGCAGTGCTCGAACCACACTTGGCCATGTGGGATTAGAGTTTAGAAGGTAGTGGCAATAACTGAAAAAATAAAAAGTGCCTGGGAGGGGATGTAGGGAAAGAGACTCCATTGATGGGGCCAGTTTCTTGAGTTTCCAGTTTGTCTGGCTCCATTTGGCTTCTATTCTAAGCCAAACTCCTGCTCATCCTAATTGGAATATATGGACTTTGTTTTAAAAAAATCACTAGGGAGTCATACTGAGTAAATTTTATAGACACGGCACCATAATTTTATTTATTGACTTAAATTGAGACTTCCATAAATGAATAATGCTTGAAAATTGGCTCTTTGTAGGTTCCAAAGGAAAATCTGAAAATTTTAAATGTTTTTCCTTTCTTTGTTTATGAATCTTTTTAACAATGGAAATGTTTTGTCTCCTAAGAGTGGCATGGAGCTCAAATATATGACTCACTGGATATGACGACCACCTCTTTAAGTTGTAACAAATGGGAAGTGAGTTAGGAGAGGGCCCAAGAGAAACATAAGCTGATCCTCAGAAAAGTGTAAGTCCTGTGGGGATACCTCTAGGTTGGACCAGGAGTGAGGTGGAGCATCATAATGAGAGACAGAAAAAGTGAATAAATGTTAGTGACTGAGCAGCTGGGTTCCTAAAGGAAAAAGAAGTGCCAAAAGAAAAAAGCAGAGAAGAATCATTTAAAAATCTCTAGCTTTAATTTACTAGATTCCCTCCCTTCATCAAAGTAGACCGCTGTCTTTCCTGTCAGGAGTTACTGAAAGCCCTGTACATTTCATGATGAAAGAGACCAGCCCTGGGCTGGTCCAACCCCTCATCTACTTTTTTTTTTTTGAAACAGAGTTTGGCTCCGTCGCCCAGGCTGGAGTGCAGTGGTGTGATCTCAGCTCACTGCAACCTCCGCCTCCTGGGTTCAAGCAGTTCTCATGCCTCCGCCTCCCAAGTAGCTGGGATCACAGATGTGCACCACCACGCCTGGCTAATTTTTATATTTTTAGTAGAGACGCGGTTTCGCCATGTTGGCCAGGCTGGTCTCGAACTCCTGGCCTCAAGTGATCCTCCCACCTCGGCCTCCTAAAGTGCTGGGATTATAGATGTGAGCCACTGCGCCCAGCCTTATCTACATTTTGATCAAGTTTCAGCTCTTGATTATAAGCCCACGCCTATCAAACTCAGGGATGGAGGACCAGTTTTGTGAGTTTCCCAGAAAACTTCCTTCTCTGCTCTGGCTCTTCTCTTACCCTTGACTTGTCCATTTTTTTCTAATAAGTAAGAAAGAGGTGAAACTCAAATCAGCCCCCTGTGTGTACACAGCTGTGGTCAACAGATTTGGCAGTGGAGAAGGTTGGAACTATGGCCATCCACCGGGCAAAATTGTCAGTGAAGCAATGTTAGCCTCTGTTGCCCCTCGACGTCACTCTCCATCCCTCTTCTCTGGTACCTAACTCTTCCCAGGTGCCTTCATCCTGCTCCCCGCCTTTGCCAGGTGCCTGCCCTTCTTCACTTTACCTGCCCACACTGACAGGTGTCATTCTGAGGGTAGTCCATATTGAATGTTGATTTTACCCAGGGCTTTCCCACGTTGCCCAGTGTGGTAGCTCTTTGCTAGATGATCAGATGAATTCACCCAATTCAAATGAACTCATACTAAGATGTGAATGACTGATGACCCCTTCAGTGTTCCCAAAGGTATTTTTTCAATTAACCCTTTCAGGCTGGGCATGGTGGCTCACACCTGTAATCCCAGCACTTTGGGAGGCCGAGGTGAGTGCTTGAGCCTCAGGATTTCAAGACCAGCCCTGGCAACATAGTGAGACCCCCGTCTCTACAAAAAATAAAATAAAAAAATTAGCCAGGTGTGGTGGTGCGTACCTATGGTCCCAGCTATTCAAGAGGCTGAGGTGGGAGGATCACTTGAGCCTGGGATGTCTGAGGCTGCAGTGAGCCACAACCGCACCACTGCACTCCAGCCTGGGCAACAGAGTGAGACCCTGTCTCAAAAACAAAATTAACCCTTTAAAAGCTAACTCAACAGATTAGTGGAATATTAAAGTAGCATGAGAGATACAGAAGAACAGAGACTAAGGAAGAAGTAACTCCAATTAAATTAGGGCACCAAAGCACCTAGCCACTTGCCTACATTTGCCTTGTTGGCTGCAGGGTTATTGGGGAACTTGGGCACTCATTCAGTCCTGCTTTCGAGCCGAACTATGATTTTAATTATCCCAGAAAACAATCAGTACCCTACCATCATTTCAAGAAAATAGGCTCCTGGAGGCTACCAGGTATGTTTCACTGTGCAATGTTAGTTTGCAAACATACTTATTCTTTCCTATTAATTGTATCTCAAGATAACATTGTAAAAATATCCCTTTGTAATTAATTTTTTTAATGTATAAGATAACACCCCATGTGGGTCAGTATTTGGGGATGTAACACTTCTAAAGGGTAGTATAAATTGGTCCAATTTTTCTCTAGGGCATTTTGCAAACAACATTTATGGAATTTCTGAAAGAAATAGCCACATATGTATGTAAAAATTTAGCCCAAAGGATTTATTGCAGCATTGTTTGTAATCATGAAAAATCATACACACCAAAATGCCCATTAAGAGGAAATGTGTTATATAGATAAATAGTACATACAACAATTGAAGTGCTATTCAGCCATCATAGATGGTGTTGTGGAAAATTGTTTGATGATATAGAATGACGTTCATGATATATTGTCATGAGAAAAATCAAGTTATAAATATTTTTGTGTGATGTAATCCTTATACATATATATACATATAAACATATATGCATGTATCTGTATATATGTAAATATATACACATATAAACATATGCATATATCTGTATATATGTAAATATATATACACACAGAGAAATAATATATACTAACATGTTAATGTCATTTTTCTCTGGTGAAATTATAGATGGTTTTTATTTTCTTCTTCTTGCTTATCTGTAATTTCTAGTTTCTCCAATATGTATGTATTATTTTCATAGATAGAAATATAGAATTACTTTTCTTTTAAGAGATCTGAGCATTTTCCCCAAATAAATAACTCAGCAGCTCTTGTAGTTTATAAACCCAGAGGTGTCTGATCTAGCTTAACTCATAAGAAAGAAATGGCTTAATAGATATAACGTCTGTGCTCAAAAGCAGCACAGTTAATGGAAGTTTAATTTATGCAAACATACACGTTAAAAAGTATTGATTAGCTGTTGAAAATAATAGTAAATTAACATACTGCCCTCTTTTGGTAGCTATTTGTAATTCAGCTTACGTTCACTTCCATTAAAGATGTTAATCTCCTACAAATGTGTGCATAAATTAAACTAATTTTATCTTATTTTTTAAGATAAATTTTATTGTGCACATTTGAGGTTTATAACATGATGGGATGGAGTACATATGGATAGTGAAATTGTTACAGTAGTGAGGCTGATAAACATTCACATACTTTTTTTTAGTGACATGAGTAGCTGAAACCTACTTATTTGACAAAAAATCCTTAATATAATACAATTTTATTGATTTTAGTCCTCATGAAACTAATTCTGAATCACCTCTTTTCCTCAACAGAAGATACTGATAATTCCAGTTTGTCACCACCACCTGGTAAGTTGTTTTTTTAGAACTCTGGGGAATTTCAGGAAAAGATTATTCTGTAAGTTCTCTATGAAACATGGCATGTAGTCAGGTACAACAAAATTGTTTTCCTCCAAGAAGCTTAATTAGGTCATTAAGCCTACACCTGAAAAATCAATGCAAGCATAGACCAGAGGGCAGTCATATTGATCCGTCCATATTGTGGGACAAAGCCAGGCAACAAATCACAGGGGACTAAATTGTTAGTTTTCATTACAGTAATTACTTAAGTTCAGCAGTTATTTTTAGTATTCTAGTTCACAAGTCTCTTGAAGAGTATCAGGAACATAAACATGCCAGATGTTTTTACATTTAAGGGAGGACATGAGATGAGATGTTCACTTAAATATACACCCTCAGTACCTCCACTGAAAGGATATTTTTCACTAGGATTCTAAGGGCCCAGCACTCACTAGAATGGGAAGGCAAATACATTAGAACCCAGATTGGCAAGTGCCTGGAACAGAACCTGAATTCGAGACTGCTAGCTGGAATGGGACCTTAGGTTAAAGTGGCCCAGCCCTGTCCATTAGCTGATGAGATAATGAAGCCTGGAGTGGCCGAGGAACTTCTCTAAGATCACACAGCTCCTTGCTCCACATCACACAGAGGCAGCACATGGCTTCTCTGACTCCTACTTCTGTATTCTTTTGGGTATACCATCTATTCCAGAACAATCTTTTATGATGGGGAGTGAGTCAACTCACATTCTTTCTGTAGTTGTGTGCAAATGAGCTTCTACTGTTATTGATTCATTATTTAAATCCAATTAATCACAATAGCTATACTTCTCATGCACTACTATGTATCTGGAAGCCTTCAGACATCTCCTCGTTCTCCTCTCAGTCTTGCAGCATAGGAAATATTCGTGTTATAGATGAGGAAACTGGGGCTTGGGGAGGATAAAACATGCTCGTGTTCACACATTCTCTGGAGCCAGATGACTTGAGTTGTAATTTGGCCACCACCTTCCTGCCTTCATTCCTAGCTGTGTGGTTTTGGGCTAGTTCCTTTAACCTTTCCATGCCTCAGTTTCCTCTCCTGTAAATTGGGGAGAATAATAGTAGCTGTTGTCGGGTAGTTGTGAAGACGGAATGAGATAACATATGTGCCAGGCACAGTGTAAACCCTTGGTAAGTGGTAACTATTATTTTTACGAGTTTTTGAGTAATGGGGCAAAGATTCAAACCCAGGACTGCAGGCCTCCAAAGTCCAAGCTCTTTTGATCTCGCCAATTTGCCCCCTAGTTGTTAAGCTTCTAGGGCACAATGAACCACTATATTTTTCTTCCAATAGAATAGTCCTCAGCAAACTGAATCATGGTGATATCTGCAAAACCTTGTTTGCATAGAATAGGGAATGGGGCTCTGGGGGGACACACTGGGTCTAGTCACAGCCTGGCTTCTGGGTGCCCTGGGGGAGAGCAGTGCAAACTGGAAGGTAAGAGCCAGTGTAGCATCAAGGGATGGATGGGCAGCCATGCCCAGAGGTCTCTTCTTTGCACAGTGTCACCATTCATCAACATTCGGAAGAATTAATAGTCATTCCTTAAAAACTAGTTGTGGCCAATTATTTTGTTCTGCCCCAAGAGCAAAAAGGATTCTATATCTACACTTTGAATCTTATTGCTCAGGAACTGTCTTACTTCTCAAGAAACATCCTTGGTAATTTAAGAAATAAATAAATGTAGTAAATGACAAAATATGGAAACAATAATGTGGACAGACAGGGTGTGTGTGTTTCAGCCAACACAAGAGCAGTCTAAAATAGGCCAGCCAAAGTGCCTTGACACACCCAACTTTGGTCCATACCAGCTGAAAATCAGGCTCCCTACTGCAAAACTTATTTTAGTTATAAAATGTTGGTGTTTGCTTTTCCCATGTTTAGGTAGAGGTCAAGCCATTGAATCTTTTAAATATTTAAATATGCAAAATGTGTGTAGTAGATTGACTTCTTAGCTTAAGTGGAGTCATTCCACAGGAAATTTATCACTTGATTAATTGCCTTAATAGCAGCCATATTTTAAAATAACTTACCAGGAAATCTGGTTAGGTAGTACAGTATTGAGTGGTAGCAATTTTTTAATCCTAAATTTACTGTGGGAAGATTTGCTAGGCATCACTGTAACAGAATGGCACCAGCGTGCCAATATATTTCATGATTGTAATTTGGCAAGTTATTTAAAATGTTTTCTAGAATGCTCTGGCTGAAAAAATTTTAAAGTAATATTTCTTGTATTTTGGTCTGGTTCCTAATCTTATTTCTATAATATTCCATAAGTAGTTAGCAAGCTTTGCAATCACGGGTCTCAGGTTCACTCATCTTGGGTTCTTTTCCTACAATTCTCTGATTAAATTTTATACTCACTGAGCGCTCATGGGACATGCAGATTTAACTACAACTTGGTCTGCTAGTGTGTTTTCTACTTCTTTTCGTAATTATATCTCAAAAGTTTTAATTCTTTAAAATTTGACAAATAATCGTTTCAAAATATTGATTTAATTTTTTTTTCTCCTGCAGCTAAATTATCTGTTGTCAGTTTTGCCCCCTCCTCCAATGGTACTCCAGGCAAGATTTTGAAAAAATTTAAACCTAGATTTAGTCCAATTTGTTAAAGTTTTGTTTTAATTATATCTTTGTATTGTTTTTCTCCTCGGGACAAAAAGAGGTTGAAACAACAAGCCTCAATGGTAAGAATTTTTCTGAAGCAAGTGAAAATTGATAACCCTTAATATGAATATAAGTATAATGAATGGTGTTGAAGGTTTCCATTTCTAAATTATTTCTGAATACGTCGAGTAGTTTCAAATAACCCAAAACAAAACTTGCCAACCCTGGAGAGTGACCTAAACTTTCTGGTTAAATGATAACATTCTTACAGTCATGGAGGGAAGAGAGCAGTCCACCACTCTAATTGTTAGCTAAAAATAAAAGAAATATCGATCACATTTTGAATTCTCCATTCCCTTGCTGTCCAGCACAATGCCAACAAGTTTTACATGACAGATTGTTTAAATGTGAAAAGTACATCCAGTTATTCAATATGATTCAGCATGGATTTGGAGGCACAGTGTGTTCAAAGACAGCCTTTTTACAGATGATTTGATCAATTTTTAAATAGTATGAAATGGGAAAAAAATGGCTTCCCCATCATGCTAGAGAAAAGGGCAAAGAAGTGGGCTTTATTCAAGGGAAGGGGGCAGAGCAGTACATTCTGTTCCCTCCAATAAGTGAACAGAATGGGTAGACAGCCTTCCTTCCATCTTATTGCGATGAAACCCCAACACTTTTCACAAGCCCTTGGTTAAAATCAAATCTCACCATATGGTTGGTGGCTAAGGAGCTAAACAATCATAGATGCAGCTTATACTGATCAAAACTGGTTTAAATTCATATTTGGCCCAATGGGAAGGGACAGATGTTATCATTTTTATGTGCAGTTACTTCTCACAGTGAAAATAATATCTTCAATTTAGCTTTGGTGCAGTTTTTGGATCCCATTTTGTGTGTGTGTGTGTGTGTGTGTGTTTTAAGTATGATGTAATAAATGCCTTTTGGTTTTCTCCTAAAATTTCATCCAGAATCATAAATTCTAGAATGATTTGGATTTAAAGAAATGCCAATAGAATCGATTTTAAATTGGATTTTAAATCAAACAGGATCCAAATGAGATTTTCTTAAAAGTTAGTCGAATATAATGGTCATTTACTCCAAATTTAAGCTAGAATTATTTTAAATTGCTTTATAAGAGTGTATCACTTGTAAAAATGTATTATGCATCCACAGGGCTATATATTAAAATCAGTATTAATGTTGGAAATGTCATATCCCTTAGGGACGTTCATTATAATAGAGAAAAAAGGGACAAAATATTAAACAACATAGATGAGTTTATTCAAATCTAATGGTTACGGGAGTGTTGCTAAGTGTATAGACATGTAACTTGCATTTGAATCAATGAACATTTGCTCCGGAATTGTCTCCAGGGGTTGGAGAATGGAGTAGTGAGAGGATGGGTAGCAAAAACATTTAGTAGTGTCAGTTGGCTTTTGCAAAACTAACTTCTCCCAGATTTGGGGAAAAGGGAAATGTTTAAGGAACCTAGGAAGACACACATGTTTGTAAACCATGCCAGTAGTTATGCTAATTTTTATTATTTTATTTCAGATGTTACTTTAAGCTTACTCCCTTCAAACGAAACAGGTAATATCAAGTGATTTCTAAATGTAATAGCTTCTTCTGCAGCCTCTTGAGTGTCTTGCTTGTGCAGTCTACTGGGTTACTAAAGAGTTTTCTTTTGCCTCCTTGCCCTTTTTCCTGTGCCTTCAACCATTGATTTATGACCCCTTTGACTTTGACATTGAACTATAATTCTGTCACCACACTCCCAAACTTCCAAACGATGGCCATAGCACTCCATTTAAAACAGCATGTATTATTTTTGTGATTATAATAGTGATACATATTAGCTCATAAAGATGGAGAATATAGAGAAATGCAAAGAAGAAAATACAAATCATCTTTAATGTTACTTTCCTAAGACTATGACTGTTAACAATTTGGTCTATTTCCATTCAGTATCATTTATACATCTATTTATATACATATACTCTTATATCCTTTGCAAAATAGTCATAATTTACATAGATTTTTGTATCTTGCCCATTTGACTTAATATTATGTTAGAAGTATCTTCCAGTGTCCCTTACTATTATGACTTGATAATATTCCATTTTGTACCATATGTTGAACTTTAAAGTTGTTTCTATCTTTTTAATAGAAGTTATTGCAATGAACATTCTGGTGCCAACATCTTTGCATTCATTTCTTATTTCTGTAGGATACATTCTAAGGATTGCAGTATGCAAGGATTGCATTCTAAGGGTCAGCAGTATGAATATTGTAAGACTCTTGATACTACTGCTTGGTTACCTTCTAGAAAGGTCGTGCCTAGCGACATTCCTGTCCGCAGTGGATGAGAATGTCTGTCACTGTACCTTTGCTGAGACTGTATCATATCTTATTAAATCTTTCTCTCAACTCTTAGGTTTTATTTTTCATTCATGATTACTAGTGAAGTTAAACATTTTTACCCCAGAGCACTTTAGTTACCAAAACCAGAAGTTCATTTCACAGTTGTATTTTGTTTGCTCTGAAAAGGAAACTATCAGGGCAAACAAAATAATATATTTAAAAGATTTTTTTTTTTTTTGAGACGGAGTCTCGCTCTGTCATCCAGGCTGGAGTGCAGTGGTGCCGCCTTGGCTCACTGCAAGCTCCGCCTCCCGGGTTCACGCCATTCTCCTGCCTTAGCCTCCCGAGTAGCTGGGACTACAGGTGCCCACCACCATGCCTGGCTAATTTTTTGTATTTTTAGTAGAGATGGAGTTTCACCATGTTAGCCAGGATGGTCTCGATCTCCTGACCTTGTGATCCGCCCGCCTCAGCCTCCCAAAGTGCTGGGATTACAGGCGTGAGCCACGGCACCCGGACCTAAAAGATTCTTAATGACAATGTGAAATGCTATCAGCCTTCATAATTACCACCCATCATTGGCTCATGGGTCACACATTGAAACCTGAGAGTTTCAGAAACCTCATTTGTGTGTCTTTGTTACTGATGAGTTTCTGCCAGGATAACATCATCATTCTTAAGTGTGTCTCCAATCTCTGAGCTTGGCCTTTTCTTCAGAATTTGCCCATCCACCCTAGGTGACAGAGCTTCGGTAAAAATCTATGCCCTGAACACAGCCTCTTTCCATTGGCCATTTTTACAGCAAAGATTTCTGTACCTGCTTCTCCGTTACCTGGGGAATGAACCATGGGCTCTGTCCCCAAAACGTGTTTGGAAGACATTTCTAAAGTTTGCTTCTTCAGGGCATGTTAATATTTGCCTGTGAGTCACTCACTTTGAACAGTCTTGGTTCTGCTGTGGGCGTGTTATGTGATTGTGTATAGGTGGATGATCTCGACCTCTCTGAGAATAGCATTCTCTATCAGTACAATGGGGATAGTATTATGTTAACTCCTAAAGAAGATAGAGAGACACTTGATTGTATAATAGCAATACTTTACATCCCATGTGTACTGTTTCACATTAATTTTTATTCTGAATTACCTGCTCTTTACAACCTATCACCTGAAGGTCCCGATAGTGGCTTAATTCTACGTATCTGAAGTGTAAGTCCACATCATTTGTCTAGCAGCAGTGTGTGGAAAGTAAAGTAGAATTACACAGGCAGTGGGGTGTGTAATGGGTGTGATCTAACTGCGTAAACATGGAACTCCAACTCCCAGACTCACCCTGTGCCAATGCTACATGATCCGTGGATGCGGTTCCTATTCATTCTGCTGCTGAGATGACCGATAGTGTCTTAAAGGTGTCAACAGTGTGGCTTTTTTTTTTAGCACTTCACTAAAATGATACTCATGGCAAATTGTTTTTAAAAAACAAGCAATGATTATTCTCTAATATTTAAGTTGTTTCTTTGCAGAAAAAACTAAAATCACTATAGTAAAAACCTTCAATACATCAGGTATGACTTATTATCAATATCAAGACTTTCCTTTTTATAACTAAAGTAAAATTAAACAAATGGCTGGTGTTTATAATTTCTTTCTCTTTTTTCCAAACTTTTCAAGATAAAATCTGATCTTAACAAATAGATGTGTATGCACTGGGTACCTGAAATTGTACTAGGTGTTTGGGGCTATATAATAATGATCAGACACAGAGCCCACCCTCAAGAATCTTCTAGTCTATGGGTGGAGACAAGGCAAAAAAATAGATAACTAACATGAACATGCATGCAGATAAAGGCAATGATTATACAAGTATTACTGACATGGTTAAGAGGCATAGGAGTAGAGGGGGATGCAATTAATGAAGAAGTTAGAGGAATGAACCTCAAATTTTTTTTTCCTGAGACAAGATCTCACTCAGTGGCCCAGGCTACAGTGCAGTGGTGCAATCATAGCTCACTGCAGCCTCAACCTCCTTGGCTCAGGTGATCCTCCCACCTCAGCCTCCTGAGTAGCTGGGACTGCAGGCTTGTGCCATCAAGCCCGGCTAATTTTTGTATTTTTTGTAGAGACAGGATTTCGCCATGTTGCCCAGGCTGGTCTCAAACTCCTGGGCTCAAGTGATCTGCCTGCCTCGGCCTCCCAGAGTGCTAGGATTACAGGCCTGAGCCACTGCACCTGGCCAAATTCTTTTTAAATCAAAGAAAATGTGTACTTTTAAGTTTCTGATACAAGACTACACACACAAGACATGCTTGACAAAGGCTTGATTTCAAGTAGCGGTTGGCAAACTATCACCAATGGGCCAAATCGGGCTCACTGCCTGTTTTTGTGAATAAAGTTTTATTGGAACACTACCATGCCCCTTTGCTTACATATTCTCTATAGCTATTTTTCTGCTGCGTAAAACACGAGTGGTTGCAACAGAGACCATATGACCCACAAAGCTTAAATATTTACTATCTGACCCTTTAGAAAGTTTTCTCACTCATGATTTAAGGAATGACCTGTGGCCATGTACATAGAGGAGATTACAGATGAGAATGCTAGCAGTAGGAAAAACAAAATTCTCAGTATGAATGAACAGCAAGAAGACACGCATCACTGGAAATGGAGGTGCAGCTAAAATTTAGAAAAAGATGAGATGATCGAATGAAAAGTTTAGTAAGTAATACAGCAATGGTTTAAAGGACATTTACAGCATAACTACCCATTATAAAATCTATAAATTCTATATTTGCATAGTATATATGTTATAGTGAGTTCTATCTATAAGCAAGTATATTTGCTTATAGACAGAAGAAGAAATGAAATATTTCTCTTTTGGTGTGGGTAACACTGCTTTGGAACAATATAAAAATCTACAGATCTGGTAATTTGGGGTACCTAAATTTAATCTGCTCACAAAATCAAAACTCATAGCTATAGGTGTCTTCGCTAAAGCATGATGCCTGTACATCAATAAATCACACTAGCAGAAAGCATATCACATGCACTAACTCAAATTATAATTTTAGTTTGTACCCAAACTAGTTTTCTCATAGAAAAGAATTTAAGGATTTGTAATGTGCAATGGAAATAAACTTGCAGTTGGGCATTGCACACATAATTCTGACCAAACAAGACCTAACAAGGAGACAAAAATATTTCTTAATATAACAAGTTTTTCCCTTGGCAGTTTGTTTAATACATTATCAGCATTTGCTCCTCCCATGTACTATGGATTTCTTATGCTTTGCCAAAAGGATGCAATTAATAAAGGAAGGCTTTTTAGAGAAGTAAACCTTGAGTTCTTTTCAAATTGAAGAAGAGATACACTTCTCCTCTCACCAAAGGAGAAAGTGTTTCTCAGGTTAATACGTATAAAGTTTTGGTTCTGATGCTCATTTTATCTCCCAGTCATCTCTGTCTCCTTTGTATGCCTGTGTGGTCTGTTGTCCTCGTCATCACTCCATTTTGCCCTCACTAATAAGTAAATTAAAAAATGCTTTTTATTTACTGGCTAGTATCATCCACTAGATTGTATGCTCCTTGAGGGCAGGATCTATATCTGGAAACTCCCAAAGCCTGTAGAATATGGTTAATGCTCAGCAAATATGTTTTGAATTTTGTAGTTTTTGCCCATGAAACAATATTATGACATTAATGTTATTTCATACATACATTTGCATAAAGAGCTAGGATTAACATTAGAGTGTTCATAGACTCCCCTACATATGAAAAGAAGGAGGATCTATGATTAAGGGCCATTCCATTTAAAGTCTCTACTTGGTTTGTGTTCATGGTGCTCTGTTTATACTGAACAGGAGAGGGATTAATTGGGAAGGGGTCAAAAATTTTAGGGAGGAGTTAAGGATCAGATATTGACATACTAAAGATTAGTAAAGAATTGAGTTCCGTAGCTGACAAATGACCAACAAATGAAAACTCATTTCTTTAGTCTTTGTGGAATTCATCCAGCCAATTAATTCCAGCTTATAATATTTCTGGTCCACATTTGATGCCTACGTTTATGAATTCTCTTGACAATGCAGCACATAAACACAGGCATTGACATGCTTAACCAGCTGGGTTGTGTTTTCTTTGCAGGCGTCAAACCCCAGAGAAATATCTGCAATTTGTCATCTATTTGCAATGACTCAGGTTAGTTCTTGTGTACATTACACATTACCAGATAAATTTCCTCCATAGAGATAAATGGTTCACTTTCTTTTCTTTTGAGTATGTGGTATGTGCCTCTTGGAGCTGCCTCTTTTCATGCCACCTGGCTACTAGGAGTCCCTAATAAAAACAAAAGCAAATTTTATATCTGGCTGAAATTATCTTCCCGTTGCCTAGTGAGAAGATGGATTAACTTCCTTAATATGAGACATAAAGCTCTACAATAAATATTTTTCATTATAGCTTTAAATCCATAACTAATACCCTTAGAATTAATTTGTGAACATAACTAATAAAGACATTAATAATTATTGAAAGTCACTTCTTATATAGAAATCTGTCAAGCTTTTCCATAGGGCCTTAAGTATTAGAGCTTAGAAACAGGATAACGTCTTGCTAAGAATAAAGCGGATCAGCCTGTTGAATGTTGAAAACTCAAGTACACCTAGTTTAAGTGGATGCTAATTCCAGTAGTGTCCATAGTGTATTTTGCCATTTCTAACTAAGACCATTTGCTATTTTTAAAAATTGAGATGGAAATCTCTTGAGAACATGCTATTTTTGAAATGGGAATATTTTCCCTTCTGCCATGGGCCAGACGGAATGAAACAACCACTTTTCTCACCTTGGTTTGGCTCTCTGGGCTCCCTTCCTTGTTAAAACCAATGAAAGCAAATGTGAAAAACAGAAAAATATGGTGTGGCAGATCAGAATTGGCCAGAGATCATGAGAAGCGAGAAGAGGAAGTTAACTAGGTATTTTATGTTCTGAAAGTCTTATTGTGATTACAGTAATAAGCAATCATTACAGGAATATTTTCTTTATTCCATTCCTTTTAACAGTTGAATAATTTGTTTGAAAAACATAGGTAACAATTTCAAGTAAAATAAGGTTGGATAAATTAGAAAACAAGAAACTGTCCTATTGAAAGAATGTTTCACAAACACTTTCTATTGTGTGAATATAAGATTTGCTCATTTTTCTGCTGATACTATGTTCCAGGTAGAATATAGGAGGAAAATATTAGCTGGTTTTGATTAAAGAAAGCAAAGTGTTGGATACATTTCATTTTCGTATATTGTATAACTCTCTTCTCTTTTCCTCCTCCTTCTCTCCCTCCTCTCTGACTCTTCCGTTCACCGAATTCCCCATAATGTCATTATTTTTGTGCTTCACTTATGTTTTGGGCTGGTGACTAATGTCTAGTTCAGTGTTGTGTCTACATGATGTTTGATAACTGTTTGAAAATTGAACATGTAGTTAAAAAAAAAAAAAAACTGGTCATCTTGAGTAACAGATGCCAGAAAGCTGGTTGGAGTAATGTTTTCCCCAATTAAGGGACTGAATTGACCGTTTGTTTTAGTGTCGGTGAAAACAACCTCATCAGGGTTTTTGGCACCAGAAACCCCATGGTACCCTGCCAGAAACTAGAAACCTTCACTTCTTGCAGGTTCCAATCTGGGTTCATTAAGGAAAATGGAGGCTGGTGAAGAAAGTGGGAGCTGACCAAGAGTCAGGCTGATAGTCAAAAGGTGCTGGCTTCCTGGTTGCTCTGCTACCACTGTGCTCCCAGCACATTTATGAAACTCAATATTCATCAATAAGAATGTGAGGCAGAGACGTTGTGGGTGTTGGCATGCACGTACACACACACAATTTAAATAATCATTTAAAAGCTAAGATTTTTAAAAATGGATAAGTCTATGTAGATCTCAAATATCTTTTAATAATTACATACTGTATGAATTGAAATTTCAGTATCGATATGTGGAAACTGAGGTTCTTAGTAGAAAAGTTGCTGAAATAGATCATGTCAAACACTGGTCTAGTGCTTTCTTGGCCATTTTTAAGCAGGAATCAGTTGTTGTACTTTGGGGTACAATAAAAGATGATGAGAAGAGGAGGCCTTCTAGCTCAGGGGTTGGCAAACTACCAGCCATAGTCCAAATATGGCCTGTTTTTGTAAATAAAGTTTTATTGGAACACAGCCCATGCCTGTTCATTTACGTATTGCCTATGGCTGCTTTCATGCTACAATGGCAGAGTTGGGTAGTTACAGCATAGATCATATGACCTGCAAACCCTCAAATATTGACTACCTGCTCAATCACCAAAAACGTTGGCTGAGCCCTGGCTCTAGTTTATGTGATATCCTTGCCCCATTGCTCACAAGGCGAGTTTGCTCACAAGATCAAGCTTGTTCAACCGCGGCCCATGGGCCACATGCGGCCCAGGACAGCTTTGAATGTGGCCCAACACAAACTCATAAACTTTCATAAAACATTATGAGACTTATGCATGGCCTTTTTTTTTTTTTTAGCTCATCAGTTGTCGTTAGAGTATTTTATATGTGGCCCAAGACAATTCTTTCAATGTGCCTCAGGGAAGCCAAAAGAGTGGACACCCCTGCATATAGATTATGAAGTGCACACCACGTCTTTCTGTTTAGGAGTCTCTATTTTATTTGTTTCCAGATAGAGTCAAAGTCCCCAGGAATAAAATTTCTTAACAAGGGGACAAGTTTTCTCTTTCTGAATTCCCACATAAAATTTACAGTTCATATTTTCTGAAAATTATATTGATAATAGTTGAGTAACTTACTGACAAAGTAAATGTGAATAAAAACAATTCGATGAAACTTTATAATTTGATAATCTTTTTGTATGTGGTATTAATCCTCAAGCTATAAGGATACAAGTCTCAAATATCTTTTTGAAAATTTATTTTTAGCATTTTTTAGAGGTGAGATCATGTTTCAATATGATAAAGAAAGCACCGTTCCCCAGGTAAGTTTTAAAGATTTTTTTTACTGCAATCTTAAAAGGCAAATTCATTTATATTTAAACATTTGTTTGAGGTTCAGATTATTTATGATATTTGGTATATTTATTGTTATGACCAAATTTAAATGAAATATGTTAATTGAGTCCCTAGCTTTGTAGCGAGGGCTTGAATTCATAATAATCATGGTATTTTGTTAATAACTATATTTTAGTTTTCAATAGGCTTGCTGCTGAATAAGAATGTTAAGGTGATGCAATTCTACTGCCAGTTAAAATTTTAAATTATATTAGAAACTCCTAGCAACAAGAAATATGTGTATTGAATCTATGAATAATATTCTGAATGTGATTCTCTTTGCCCCATGGGGGATTCTGATGCAGTGGTATCAGCCTTCCCAAAACCTAGATTGGTTCAGAGGATGGCCAAATGTGGTTCATTCATTCGATGACTATTTCTGAGCACCTACTATGTGCCAGGCAATGAGCTCATTGCTAGAAATACAGCAATGGCTGCTATCAAGTTTTCCTTTTTACATTGGGGTCTGTTACTTAGATCCAGGACCTTTCGTGACAAGAATGTTAATAGTGTTCTTTGTGAGGAACTCGTGAAATAAAGAAAGACAGAAATCAGCACATCAGAGCTGCTGACTTAGAATATTTTTTAAAGAAAACATGAAACAAAAACAGGCTCAGCCAATATGGATTAACTTTTAAGAACCACTTTTTGCCCTCCCTTTTCTATAAAACTGCAGCTTGATCATTTAGATAGACAATGTTCCTTACAGTTAGGATTCAGTCTTTGGGGTATAGTTATTTGAGTGGCTGATAAAACTGAAGAACAACTTACTGTTAGAGAGTGAAAAAGCAAAACAATGTTTGTTATATTCTTAATGATTTTATGCTTCTAACAGAATCAACATATAACGAATGGCACCTTAACTGGAGTCCTGTCTCTAAGTGAATTAAAGTGAGTAATCTGCCATTTGACTTGAAACTTCAGACATCAACTATGGAAGGATACTTTTTGAGCCATGTTTGCAATTGAAAACTGAGAATGGGAAAGAGACCAGCCCAAAGGTTATAGAGCCAATTGGTTCTTGACTTCCTTGCAAATTAACCATAATCACATCAACTATTATCCCCATGAGGCTCTTTGATGCGCTGAAGTTATATAACAGCTTCATTTGAATTAGCATTTGAGTTTTAATATGATTTGATATCCAGCATGGTTGAAAGAGGAGTCCAAGGTGGGACTCCAAATATATGATTTGTTGATGCTTTCATGAAGCATCAGTGATTCATAAGACAGAGAAAAGTCTTTGTTAAGTAGACCTGGGCTTAGAAGGACAAGCACAGACAATGAGAAATGCATTACAAACAGATGCCCCTTGGCCAGGTGCGGTGGCTAACCCCTGTAATCCCAGCACTTTTGGAGGCCGAGGCAGGTGGATCACCTGAAGGCAGGAGTTCAAGACTAGCCTGGCGAACATGGTGAAACCCCATCTCTACTAAAAATACAAAAATTAGCCGGGCGTGGTGGTGGGCGCCTGTAATCCCAGCTACTCGGGAGGCTGAGGCAGAAGAATTGCTTAAACCTGGGAGGCAGAAGTTGCAGTGAGCCAAGATTGCACCATTGCACTCCAGCCTGGGTGACAAGAGCGAAACTCTGTCTCAAAAAAAAAAAAAAAAAAGTGCCCCCAGTTAAACAGTAAGTCAAAATGTCAGCCACCAGGATGGCCTAGGCCAGGAGATGATCTTACTGTGTCCATCACCAAAAGGGTCAACTTCACATTTATGCCCTCATAGCAGCCAGTGAAGCAGCATCAGAGACAAAAATTCATCTACTCTCAACATTGCTACTGCCTCACAAATGAGATTGTTATAAACTTTTGAAGCAAATCTGTAATGTCTGCGATGACACTGAAAAGAAAAATCTTTCATTTAAAAACAAAACAAAACAAATCCCTCTTCTTATGGGTCATCTTTCAAATTAGCTTTTTGACCTGGCTACATCTAATGATTCAGCAACGCCTAGGCAGAGAGAAGCATTTGGCAGATAGCAAACATCCCTAGGGCCTACTCAGTTTGTAGTGGTTAAGAAGTTCAACTAGTAAGAACTGGGAGTGGGGTGGGGTGTTATTCATGTCCTTTATGCCTATTCTTTGACCTCCTGATGAAATCTAGCTTTTCTAACTATTCATTTATAATATGTGAAATGTAAAGCAGAAGAGATCAATGCTCTGGAAGGATCTGAAACTTTAGCTGGGCAATAATAGAATAATTTTTTTTTTTGAGATGGAGTCTTACTTTGTTGCCCAGGCTGGAATACAATGGTGCCACCTCGGCTCACTGCAACCTCCACCTTCCTGGGTTCAAGCAATTCTCATGCCTCAGCCTCCCGAGTAGCTGGGATTACAGGCGTGTGCACCACACCTGGCTAATTTTTGTATTTTTAGTAGAGACGGGGTTTTGCCATGTTGGCCAGGCTGGTCTCAAACTCTTGACCTCAAGTGTTCTGCCCACCTCGGCCTCTCAAAGTGCTAGGATTATAGGCATGAACCACCGTGCCCAGCCAAAACTTTTTTTTTTTAACTCACAAATTTACAATTAGAATACAACTTGGCATACTTGTAATTACTCTTAATTACTAGACTAGAAATAGAACTGAGTTCATTTAAGGTCACCAGGCATTTGTTGAACACCTACTTTGTGCTCGGCCTTGGGGATCCACAGGGATAAATCCAACTCTCTGAGATAGGAAACCAAGTCTAGAGCAATGTTTCTCATCCCTGGTTGCATATTAAAATCACCTGGGAGCTTTCAAAAATCCCAGTGCCCAGGCATGCTCCATAACAAATCAGTATTTAGGGGCTGAGACCCAGGCATTGGCATGTTTCCAACATGAGGCTAATTGTGAGAACCAGGGCTCTAGAATCTGGTGGGGAAGACACAAGATGAAACAAATAACAATACAGTGCGACCCCTGCACTGAAGGTGGCTTGTATAGGGTACCAAAGGATGGATGTTCTAAGTCTCTGAATATAGAGCAGGAGGAGCAATTAAACCGGACTGCAGCAGAGGGATAGGGGAACCCCCAGAAAGAAGGTGACCTGTAGGTGGGGCATGGTGGCTCATGACTATAATCCCAGCACTCTGGGAGGCCGAGGCAGGTGGATCTCTTGAGCCCAGGAGTTTGAGACCAGCCTGGGTAACATGGTGAGACGTGGTCTCTACAAAAAATTAGCCAGGCATGATGGTATGTGCCTATAGTCCCAGCTACTCAGGAGGCTGAGGCAGGAGGACCGCTTGAGCCCAGGAGGCGGTTTCTGAGCACAGTTACAGAGGAATGGCTTCTGCCAGCTTGAGGAGTTAGCAACTATTGCCATGGTCCTTCCCTTCTTCCTTCCAGACCTTGCCTGGTGCTACCATTCCTTGGAGCAGGTTTTCTCAACCTTGGCACTCTTGACTTCCAGCAGGCTGGATCATTCTTTGTTGTGGGGGTATCCTGTGCATTGTAAGGTGTTTAACAGCATCCCTGGCCTCTCTCTACCAGATGCCAGTAGCACCCTCCTCAGCGTAACAACCAAAAATGTCTCCAGACATGGCCAAATATCCCCTGGAGGGCAGAGTCTCCCCTGTTTGAGAACTACCGCCTTAGAATGAATTCTTTAACTGGATTCCTCTCATCCCAACTTCATGTGAAGCTCTGCCACTTTGAAGAAATGAAAGCATGGTTGGAGTGGGATTGGAGGAGAGGAAAGAGAGAATTTCCTAAGGGGGAGTTGTGAGGAGGGGAAGGCAGCGTTGGAGAGGGCCAGAGAGGGCAGACCAGGTCAGTGGGAGACGGGGTGAGGAAGAAATCAGAAGCACAAGGTCCCCAGGGTGAGTGGCCTGCCCCTCTCGAAAATTTTTGCCTGGGGCCAGCTCTCCCTCTGACCCTCTGCCAGAAGAAGCTGCCTGAGGCTGCAGTAGCCTAATGAATAACAAAATTGTCCAATCATAATTTATAACTCACTTTTGGCTAGAACTGACATAGCTCCTGTCTGGTTGGTTTCCCTTGTCATATAAATTATTTATTTTCTTGCCACATAGGACTCTCTTATTATACTCTCTATTTCTTCAAAGTGAACACCATAAGCAATGTATATACCATGTGCTTGATTTAATTGCTAAAATCTAACATGTTTTCAATTTAATATCACTAATGGTCTCCTTAATGTCAATTTCTCTCATTTTATTACAGACGCTCAGAGCTCAACAAAACCCTGCAAACCCTAAGTGAGGTAATCATAGTGCACCCTGTAGCTTGTTTATAATTATTGTTATGACCTGGGGGAAAGCATAGGGTTCTGCATTCCTGGGAGATATGTATTCAAATTCTCCCAAATTTGTTGTGTAAGAGAATGAATGGACTAGTTTTTTTATTCCAAAAATCAGAACTAGAAGCAATGGGTAGACATTACAAGGAGGTAGATTTTCCTTCATGTAACACCAAGAGTTTCTTAAAATATAAACTCCAAGAAAATGAGCTTCCTTGTGTAATAGTGACCTCACGGAGATTGTATGGCCTGAAGAGCGTTGATGATATGCCGGGAATCTGGTAGGAATGTGAAGTGGACAATCCCTAAGGGCTCTCGTGATTCTAAAATTCTGTGATTAGCCTTAGGTCTTCTTTTCTGATATTTCCAACTGCCCAAAGTAACATATATATGTATACATGTTTTTTGTTTTGTTTCAGACTTACTTTATAATGTGTGCTACAGCAGAGGCCCAAAGGTCAGTCATTTTTAATACTTTCATAAATATAATTTCTCCATTTATGAGAAATAAAGTATGAAGGAGTCTTAGTTAAATTGCAAATGCAAAGGGGGTCCTCTAAAATAAATACATATTAATGACATTTTGGATTTAAATATTTTTATTTTTCTAAACACTGATCACTCTGTCATATCTATCTTCTCATTTCTTTACAAAGTACAGAGAAGTGTGTAGTATCGGGCCATTTACCTCCGGTTCCACAAGGCTAAGGGTCATCAGTGTCCTTAGCCCCGAGGGCCACCAATATAACCAGGAAATGGCTCCCAGTGGTCCAGGCAGGGTGAAGGCCAGAACAAAAAGAGGGAATGTAACATGGAGCTTGGGAAAAGAAGGAAAGAGGGGGAAGGAAAAGATTGGAAAGAAAGAGAAAAGAACATGGCTGGGTGTGGTGGCTCATGCCTGTAATCCCAACACTTTGGGAGGCCGAGGTGGGCAGATCACTTGAAGTCAGGGGTTCGATTCCAACCTGGCCAACGTGGCAAAACCCCATCTCTACTAAAAATACAAAAATTAGCCAGGCATGGTGGCGGGCACCTGTAATCCCAGCTACTCAGGAGGCTGAGGCACAAGAATCACTTGAGCCTGGGAGGCAGAGGTTGCAGTGAGCCGAGATTGCGCCACTGCCCTCCAGCGTGGGTGACAGAGTGAGACTTTGTCTGAAAAAAAAATTTTTTTAAAGAGAAAAGAACAAATTAAGAAGCACATGCACACAGGGGTGGATCACAGCTTGTCCAACAATTATTTGGGGTTGCACAGATTATCATTTTGAATTCTGTCCATTGGCTATCCTGGCTGTGTAAACCGATGGCTTACAGGGCAATACACTTAGTATCTGAACCCCGAGCCTTCTGTGACAGTCAAAGTCCTAGAAAATGAGAGTTTCTACTCATTAAACTATTCATTGGTACAAATAAGGGCAATGAAATTGTATTCCCTGTCCACTGTACGTATTTAGTTCATTTCACTGACCTCTTTTCGTTATTGCAACATTAATTTTCTTTCACCTAAACCAAGGCTAAAGTAGAAAGAACAGAGAGAATGTCTTCAATTCTTAGCTATCTAATAATCTAGATAGAATTCCCAGAAAGATTTTTTTTTTTTTTTGAGATGAAGTCTCACTCTGTTGCCCTGGCTGGAGTGCAATGGCACGATCTCGGCTCACTGCAACTTCCACCTCCCAGGTTCAAGTGATTCTCCCTGCCCCAGCCTCCTGAGTAGCTGGGATTACAGGCACCCACCACCACACCCAGCTACTTTTTGTATTTTTAGTAGAGACAGGTTTTCAGCATGTTGGCCAGGCTGGTCTTAAAATCCTGGACTCAAGTGATCCACCTGCCTCGGCCTTCCGAAGTGCTGGGATTACAGGTGTGAGCCACCGCACCCGGCCCCAGAAAGATTTTGGATTTGAAAGGTCTTGATGTGGCTGGGTGCAGTGGCTCACACTTGTAATCCCAGCACTTTGGGAGGCTGAGGTGGGCAGATCACCTGAGGTCAGGTGTTTGAGACTAGACTGGCCAACATGGCAAAACCCCATCTCTAATGAAAATACAAAAATTAGTGGGGTGTGGTGATGCACGGCTGTAATCCCAGCTACTCAGGAGGCTGAGGGAGGAGAATCGCTTGAACCTGGGAGGCGGGGAGGTTGCAGTGAGCTGAGATCATGCCACTGCACTCCAACCTGGGCAAGAGAGCGAGACTCCATCTAAAACAAAAAAAGAAAAAAAGATCTTGATGTTCATCTAGACTGGTATGTGAAAGGGCACCCATGATGGAAACTCAGATGTTTATGGACACCAGGCAAGTGGCCAGCTAGTGTTTTGGGGGTGAGATTAAAGGTGTCAAGGTGCTTGCTTGTCTCTGCAACCAAGTTTCACCCCTGCCTGTTCATCGTGTAGACAGGCAAAATGAGCCAGCACCTATGTGTGGTCAGAGAGTCTCTGGTTTGCAACCTCTGTGAATGTGAACCTCCATAAATGTCTCTTAATATAAAGTCTTTTTGGGTAAAATTCAGACCGTGGTAAATGGGTATTTACAAGCTTATTGGGGTGACATCACAAGTTAACAGTATCAGTGTCCCCTTTCCTCACTCTAAGTTTGCAAAAGCAATTACAAATATGTAAGTAGGTTTCCCATTTAGTAACATTCTGGTTATGTATATTTCTCCTTACAGCACATTAAATTGTACATTCACAATAAAACTGAATAATACAATGAATGCATGTGCTGTAATAGCTGCTTTGGAAAGAGTAAAGATTCGACCAATGGGTAAGTTGTCTATTATTGCTGCATTAATCTTCATGTGGCTTTTAATGTGTTATTTTTCTAATTGAAAATGTAATTAATAAATTTACATATGTTACAGCTTTCTGTTTTGACTCCTTTGTCCTTGGGCAATTTCTCTCTCTTTTTTTTTTGAGGCAGAGTCTCAGTCTGTCACCAGGTTCAGTGACACAATCACGGCTCACTGCAGCCTCCACTTCCCGGATTCAGGTGATTCTCCCACCTTAGCCTCCCAAGTAGCTGGGACTACAGGCATGCACCACCACACCCAGCTAATTTTAACATTTTTAATAGAGATGACGTCTCCTTATGTTTCCCAGGTTGTTCTTGAACTCCTCGGCTCAAGTGATCCTCCTGCCTCGGCCTCCCAAAGTGCTGGGGATCATGAGCCACCACACCTGTCCATTGGGCAATTTTTAAAGAGCCCTAGAAGGTTATTTTTCCTGCTTGCTAATAAAGTTTTTTATTTTATTTTACTTTAAGTTCTGAGATACATGTGCAGAACGTGCAGGTTTGTTACATAGGTATACATGTGCCGTGGTGGTTTGCTGCACCTATCAACCCATCATCTAGGTTTTAAGCCCTACATGCATTAGGTGTTTGTCCTAATGCTCTCCCTCCCCGCTAATAAAGTTTTAATATGTCTTATTTGATAATATGATAAACCCTGTTGAGAAGGAGAATTCTTTTTGGAATGTTCAATGGATTGCTACTGGGATATGTCCACTTTTTAAATTGACAAGCAAAAATTGTGCATATTTGTGGTTTACAATGTGATGTTTTGATATACATCGCAGAATGGCTATATCAACTATTTAACATTTGCATTACCTCACATACCTATCATTTTTTGTGGTAAGAACATTTAAGGTCTACTCTCTAAGCACTTTTCAAGCATACAATACATTCTTATTAATTGTAGTCATCATGTTGTACAATAGATCTCTTTTATTCCTCCTGCGTAACTGAAATTTTGTGTCCTTTGTCCAACATCTCCCCAGTCCCTCTGCCTCTGACCCCCAGTAAACAGCATTTCACTCTCTGTTTCTATGAGTTTGACTTTTTAGATTCCACATCTGAGTGAGATCATGCGGTATTTGTCTTTCTGTGCCTGGCTTATTTCACTTAACATCATGTCCTCCAAGATGTGTTTCCTTGTGAATTCCTCTTAGGAGTTACTGAAGAGTGATTAGTGCTGCATGCATATAACCCCCCAAAAATCAATAAATATTTTTGAGCACTACTATGTATACAGTATATAATTGTCAATGCAACGGCGTCCAATCTATTTTATCACCTGTTTTAGACAATTGCTCTTTTAAATGCAGTGTAGGAACCGTGATACTTAATGGTTCTGAGCTGCCACCTTGCTTTGTTCTTGACCGTGCATTTTTCTTACTCCTTTTCCTTTTGTCTCTCCTAGAACACTGCTGCTGTTCTGTCAGGATACCCTGCCCTTCCTCCCCAGAAGAGTTGGAAAAGCTTCAGTGGTATGTAACAAACATGCTGACCCTTCTCCTTAAAAAAAAAAAAAAAAAAAAAATCACCATGCTAGCTAAGGAGTTTTAGAATTTTGGGAGTAAAGAAGGCTTTCAATTTTAGGGAAAATGCAGTTTTCTGCAGTATGAAGTTTCCACTTGGACCACTGCCTTAAACCAGTGGTTTGAAATCTTAGCTGCACATTAGAATCACCTGGGGAGCATTAAAAACACTGACTCCCAAGACTCACCAACTAAATGTTTTGTCATTTAAAAAACATGTTTGACGGTCTGATAGGTGAGAAATGGTAGCTCAGTGTTACTTTAATCAACATTTCCTTACTAAGGCAGAGTCTGAACATTTTTTCATATATTTGGGGGCTGTTTTGTATCTTTTTGTGAATTACATGTACATGTCTTTTCTGTATTTTTTCTAATTGATATCTGATCCATTATTTAAGAGTACTTTAGCCGGGCGCGGTGGCTTATGCCTGTAATCCCAGCACTTTGGGAGGCCAAGGTGGGCGGATCACGAGGTCAGGAGATCGAGACCATCCCGGCTAACACGGTGAAACCCCAGCTCTACTAAAAATACAAAAAAAAATTAGCCGGGCGTGGTGGCAGGTGCCTGTAGTCCCAGCTACTCAGGAGGCTGAGGCAGGAGAATGGCATGAACCTGGGAGGCGGAGCTTGCAGTGAGCCGAGGTTGCGCCACTGCTCTCCAGCCTGGGTGAAAGTGCAAGATTCCGTCTCAAAAAAAAAAAAAAAAAAAGTACTTCATATATTGTGCATATTAGCTCTTTATATGCATATCTATGGTATATGTTGCAAATATTTTCTCCCAGTATTTTAGTTGTCTTTTGACTTTATCATGTTTTTTGTCATGGAAATTTTGAAACAATTTTATGTAGTTAAATACGAAAAAGTTCATCTTTTCCCCAGTGATCTGAGATGTCACCTTTGTCATATACTAAATTTTGATAGACATTTGGGTCTAATTCTGGATGTTAGATGTTAACACTGGGTGACCAAGCTGCGTGGGAGGTATACAGAGCTGTTTGTATTGTTTTTATAGTATTTCTGTAAACCTAAAATTAGTTCCAATAAAAAGTTAAAACAAAATACTGATTCCCAGTCACCAGGCTCAGAGATTCTGATTTAATTGGCCTGGGATATAGCCTAGGCATTAAGGCCCTTCTGGACCAGGCAAGGTAGCTCACGCCTGTAATCTCAGCACTTTGGAAGGCCCAGGTAGGAGAACTGCTTGAGCTCAAGAGTTCAAGATCAGCCTGGGTGATATCTCATTTCTACTAAAAATTAAAACAAACAAACAAACAAACAAAAAACTGGGCATCGTGGCACGTGCCTGTAGTCTGAGGTGGGAGAATCACTTGAGCCCAGGAACTCAAGGCTGCAGTGAGCTATGTTCATGCCACTGCACTCCAGCCTGGGCGACAGAGCAACACGCTGTCTCAAAAAAAATAAAAATAAAAATAAAAATAAAAGCCCTGCTGGCGATTCTAATGTGCAACCAAAGTTGAGAATTGATGCCTTAAAATCATTGCTCCAATGGAGGGAAACTGGGAGATGGGTGCTCCAAAACAGCAAAAGACTCTGAAAGTCACACATGATGTGACCACAGGTGTATACATAGAAAAAAACAGGGAGGACAGGAATGAAAATGTTCACTGTGGTTCCCCATGAGTGACCTGCCTGCTGGCATTATGAGTTTTGTTTGTTTTTTTTTTTTTTTTTTTTTTACTTTTTCTTTTCTTTCTTACTTTGCAGCATTTTCTATATTCTTCTACAATCAGATAAAAATTGTATTTGGAAAAAAAGGACTTAAAAAAATCTGTGTAGCTTCTCAGATGGGAAGAGAAGGCTAAGTGTAGCCTGTCTGCCCTTTGTGGGCCAGATTTCTGGGATATACTAATATTAAAACGTTGGACCTTGAGGAACAGGTAAAAGTCTTTGGTTAAGGATTTGTAGCAGGATTTTCTGCAATAGAAAGTAAAGAGTAACATGCCCCATTCAGCTTCACATGCCCCATTAAGCTGGAGCATTGAGCCCCATTTTGGGGATAGAGTTTCTGGAAGCATTGGGATCGGATCAGAAGAGCATCCCTCTTTTGACGCAGCCCCACTGACCCCTAGTGGCTGCCCCT
Organism: Pan paniscus; assembly: GCF_029289425.2. NCBI lineage: Eukaryota > Metazoa > Chordata > Mammalia > Primates > Hominidae > Pan > Pan paniscus. Next base: position 20,814,002 of record NC_073272.2, on the reverse strand, counting down.
AGTGGTTAAGAAGAAGAAACAGGAATAGAAAAGGGGTCAGGATGTGAAACTGATGTCCCGTTAGGGCTCAGTCATTAACTAGCTGTGTATCCGTGTTCCAGAGCAGATGCTTTTTTACCTTCAGCGTCTCAGATCAAATGAAGAAGTGAGTTAGAGCTCTGTAAAATTAGGAAATGGACTGGATCAACACTTCTCAAATATCACCGTGCACATCCATCACTCAGGATCTTGTTAAAATGCAGATTCTGATCCAGTAAGGCCTGGGCCTGAAAGTCTGCATTTCTGACAAGCTCCTCAGGTGAAGCCAGTGTTGCTGGTTCATGGACCCCACTTTGAGCACCGAGGGTCTGTATAGAGACTGTAGAGCAGTGCTAGTGGTTCTCAATCCTGGCTGCATGTTGAAATCCTCTGGAGCGTTTTAAAAACATTGATGCAGCTGGGCATGGTGGCTCACGCCTGTAATCTCAGCACTTTGGGAGGCCGAGGTGGGAGGATTGCTTGAGGCCAGGAGTTCGTGACCAGCCAGGGCAACATAGTGAGACCCTGTCTCTACAAACAGTTTTTAAAAATTAGCCGGGCAGGGTGATGTACACCTGTAGTCCCAGCTGCTTGGGAGACTGAGGCAGGAGGGGTCACTTGAGCCTGGGGAGTGGAGGCTGCAGTGAGTCATGATCGTGTCACTGCATTCCAGCCTGGGTGATAAAGCAAGACCCTGTCTCTGAATGAATGAATGAATGAATGAATTTAAAAATACATCGATGGGTGGGGGGAGGGGGGAGGGATAGCATTGGGAGATATACCTAATGCTAGATGACGAGTTAGTGGGTGCAGCGCACCAGCATGGCACATGTATACATATGTAACTAACCTGCACATTGTGCACATGTACCCTAAAACTTAAAGTATAATAATAATAAATAAATAAATAATAAAAAATAAAAACAAAAATACATCGATGCCTGCCTCCCACCCTCAGAGACTGGTGTAGGATGTGGCCTGGGCTTCCCAGTTTTTAAAAACTCCTGGGTGGGGTGGTTCTAATGTGCAGCCAAGTTCGAGAACCACTGGGCTAGAATTAGATGCCCACCCAGGGTCTTTCTAATATGTTGGTTCTTAGGTTTAACTGTACATTAGAAATACCTGGGGTATTTTTAAAACATACTGATGTGTCAAGGTGGCCTTCTAGGGTGCTGGAAATGCTCTGTTTTGATCTAGGTGGTGATTATATATAAAATTCGTCAAGCTCTAAATCTAAGATTAGTACACTTTATGCAGGCTACACCGCAGTAAAGAAGCACATTAAAATGCCATGCATTAAAATGGGCACTGTGCCCACCGCCAGAGGTTCCAGGTCAGCTGGTTTGGAGTGGGAGCCCAGGCATCGGTGCCGAGGTACTCTGAGGGGTTCAGATGTACTGCTGGCATTGCCCACCACTGCTCTGCCGCTTCCCTGTGTGCCTCACAGTGGATGGAGGGCTCTGACTAGCATAAATGACAGGAGTAGAAGGCAACCTCTTCACAGTTGAGCCCAGTGAACGGGGCCTTCTGCAGGCCCCCAGATAAGCTGAAGAAAATTTAATGTATACTTTGCAAAGCACCTTTACCCCAACTTGGCCAGGTGGGTTGCTACAGTGTACAGTTTAGGGAATGGAGCCTGAGAGATGTTGGGTAAATTGTCCACAGGAGTAGTGAAAGCTGGAGCCCTAGTGAAGGTTGTTTGTTCGTTTGTTTGTTTGTTTCTGAGACAGAGTTTTGCTCTTGCACCCAGACTGGAGTGCAGTGGTACAATCTTGGCTCACTGCAACCTCCGCTACCCGGGTTCAAGTGATTCCCCTGCCTCAGCCTCCCGAGTAGCTGGGATTATAGGCACCCGCCACCACGCCTGGCTAATTTTTGTATTTTTAGTAGAGACAGGGTTTCGCCATGTTGGCCAGGCTGGTCGCAAACTCCTGACCACAGGTGATCCACTGCTTCGGTCTCCCAAAGTGTTGGGATTACAGGCGTGAGCCACCGTGCCCAGCCAAGTCTAGGCTTTTTGACTCATGACGTTTCTGACTGTCTGACACCCTTTATCCTCACTGCCCCGAACCTCAGGGGATGCAGGGAGGCCTGTGGCCAAGTGACCAGCCAGACTGGACCAAGCAGGCTTTTCTTTTTATAGATGTGACTTGCTTTAGGCCCCTTGACCTAATATTCCTCCCTCTTCTCACCCTAGAGAAGCTCTAAGAACACATTCTTGTTGGTGTTCTAAGTCTCCATCTGACACTAGATCGATCAGAGGCTTCCTTGAGTAAATATTCCCTGGGTAATAATTTGTTGCTCCTCCTCTAGTTGTTCCTCCCTAGATCTCTCAAGACTGATGGATCTTGTGCCAGAGAGTAGGTGAGGACTTCTCCACCTTTGATGCCCATGAAAATCACCAGAGAGTTTAGAAAATACATATGCCCCATCCCAAGACCAGCTGAATCAAACACAGAGGAGTGGGCCACAGAAATCTATATACACATATGTTTTAAAAAGTGTTCTGGGCCAGGCACAGTGGCTCACGCCTGTAGTCCCAGCACTTTGGGAGGCTGAGGCGGGCAGATCACCGGAGGTCAGGAGTTCGAGACCAGCCTGGCCAACATAGCAAAACCCCATCTCTACTAAAAATACAAAAAGTAGCCGGGCATGGTGGCAGGTGCCTGTAGTCCCAGCTACTCGGGAGGCTGAGGCAAGAGAATCACTTGAACCCAGGAGGCGGAGGTTGCAGTGACCCAAAATCACGCCACTGCACCCCAGCCTGGGTGACGAGTGAGACTGTCTCAAAAAAAAAAATGTTCTGGGTAGTTCTTATGCACAGCCAAGGTTGAGAACCACTGAGCTAAAGGAACCTTGAAGACACAGCTGCTGTAGACCACCTCTTTTGCCCCAGCTTGATTCATTGTTTTCATTCAACCAACATTTCTTGGTCAGTTACCATGGGTCAGCTACCACTATGCCAGGCTATAGCAGTGTAAAGTTGATTAAGACAGATTCCTAGTATATGAAAACCAGTTGGGTCACGAGACATTTCGCAGTTCCCCTCACCCGGGAGCACAGAGAAGATTCCCTCAATTGAGTGACCATGAGACACAGAGCCACAGAGCAGCAGTGAACTGGGGAGTCACAGAAGAGCATCTCTCCTTGCCCATTCCTCTCCCAGGAAGTAGGTGGTAGAAGTGGGCAGGGGCTGGGGGATAGTGGCAGGTGCACAGAGGGTGTGAAATGGCAGAGGCTGGAAGTGTCATGTCCCTGATGTAACTACGTCAACTTGACGGTGTCAGATGATTGCCAGAGGGGAAAGACTTGCCCCCTCTGTAGCTCATTCGTGTCTCACATGTATCTCTCTGATTTGTTCCTTTAGTGACCTGCAGGATCCCATTGTCTGTCTTGCTGACCATCCACGTGGCCCACCATTTTCTTCCAGCCAATCCATCCCAGTGGTGCCTCGGGCCACTGTGCTTTCCCAGGTCCCCAAAGCTACCTCTTTTGCTGAGCCTCCAGATTATTCACCTGTGACCCACAATGTTCCCTCTCCAATAGGGGAGATTCAACCCCTTTCACCCCAGCCTTCAGCTCCCATAGCTTCCAGCCCTGCCATTGACATGCCCCCACAGTCTGAAACGATCTCTTCCCCTATGCCCCAAACCCATGTCTCCGGCACCCCACCTCCTGTGAAAGCCTCATTTTCCTCTCCCACCGTGTCTGCCCCTGTGAATGTCAACACTACCAGCGCACCTCCTGTCCAGACAGGTAAATGTCACTTGAACAGCGGCCAATCTGCCAATCAAGACATCTATGATAAGACCATGTTGAGCCTTTCTTTGTATGATGTTCGCTTGATTTCTAGAGCTTTCCTTTCGGGATTCTAACGTTCTAATGACTTACATGGTTGCATAAGAGTCATTGTGTTGAGGTGGCACATCTAATTTAATCAATATCTAATTTAATCATTCCTCTCTTCTGAAACCATTAAGTTTATTCTACTTTTTAGCTCCCAGGTATCGGTATCTTTCATGCAGTTGTCACTTTGCTTCTTGGCTGTGGCTGAGTTCCGTTGTTTTGACCAAGATAATGGAGAAATAGCTCTAAAGGGCAAGCACAGATCTCATTTGATGGAGTTGGAGATTTTCTAGGTTTCTTTCTCCTACAAAAGTTGGTTGGAACACTGTTTTCAACACCCTGAAGAGTAAACTTTTGATCTATTAAACATAGCAGCTCAGCTTAGAAGACAAAAGAAAAAATTGGCAGGTCTGAAAATCAGTCAGTCACAGAGTGACACAGCTGGGACTGAGCCAAGGTAGTGGTAGGAGGGGAGAAACACTGTGAAGACCCAGGCTTGGGTCCGCACGGGCCCTCGCAGACAGTGTAATCTGGAACAAGCTCCTCCTGCCTCCGCCTGTTCTATGCGAGGATCAAAATCATCACACTAACTGCATGAGGCTGAGAATGAAGGTGTACGTGAGAATGCTGTGGAAACCGCCAAGGCCTCCAGGGTCCAAAGTGGGCTTAGTGGTACAGAGATAAAGGCAAGAGGGAAAGAAGCTGAGAGAAATCTGGATACACTGAAGTTCCAGTTCCATGAGTAAGAGGCAGGTCTTCCTCTAGAATTTGGAGGATGGGGGAGGCAAAGCCAAGTTTTTGGTGACATTAGATTGATTTTGGTACCCACCTCCTCCACCCTGGTGCCAGCATCACCAAGAGATAAGGAGCTTCTGCCAAATGACTTCATATTTCTTCAAATTTGCACTGCTCTCTCTTCAATAAAGTTTTTTAAATTGTTTCTTTTTTTTTTTTTTTTGGTAGCTTTGGGGTCTTGCTATGTTGCCTAGGCTGGTTTTAAACTCCTGGGCTCAAGTGATCCTCCCACCTCAACCTCCCAAAGCATTGGGATTATAGGTGTGAACCATTGTGCCCAGCCAATAATTTTTTATAAATGTAAATATTTTCAGCCAAATTAGAAAAGCATTGGGGCTGTAGTCAAAGGAAGGTCCAATGGCTGATGAAGAATAAAGTAAAATTGAAGTTCATTAGCATGGGCCTAAGATGCCCACCTTCCCAAAGCTAATTCCCAGTGATCCCTAGACTCAGCCTAACAGGCTACACAAAACACTATCAAGGTGGCCTCTGGTGCCTATGTATTCCTGGGGCAACAAGAAGCAAAGTGACATATTCATAAAAGATACAGATTGAGGTGTTACCCAGGAGCTAAAAATTAGAATAAACGTAATGGTTGCAGAAGACAGGAATGATTAAATAAGATATGCTACTGTAACACAATGACTATTATGCGACCATGTAAGTCATTAGAACAGAAACAGAAATATACAGAAACTTGGGGGCATTTTCAAGTCTTGATGTGAGGTGAAAATAGCCCAACAACAAATAGTTTGCACACCATGTTTATAACAGTGTAAATACACATGCGTAAAGATTTGACGGGAATAGGCAAAATAATAGGATGTTAAGTGGTGAAATTAAGAGTTGTCTGTTGTTAAAGACAGGTTTGTATCATTGTTTCCCTATTAAAAATCAGACTTACAGGTGATAGTCCAGCTTTCATAATATTCTTTTTTGTTTTGAGAGAGAGAGAGAGTCTCACTCTGTCACCCAGGCTGGAGTGCAGTGGCGCAATTTCGGCTCACCGCAACCTCTGCCTCCTGGGTTCAAGTGATTCTTGTGCCTCAGCCTCCTGAGTAACTGGGACTACAGGCACATGCCACCACACCTGGCTAATTTTTTAAATATTTTTAGTAGAGACAGGGTTCCCCCATGTTGGCCAGGCTGGTCTAGAACTCCTGACCTCAGGTGATCCACCTGCCTCAGCCTCCCAAAGTGCTGGGATTAGAGGCGCGAGCCACGGTGCCCAGCCCATAATATTCTCTTTTTCACAAAAGAGCTTCCAGCAATCCACATAAAATCCTGTACACATGATACAAATTAAATACAAGTATACTTGTGCTTATATGAGTATATACTAAATACACTGATGTGCTTTATATTTTTTAGTTAGATTTATTGAAGTAAAATTTGCATACAGTAAAATGTATCCAATTTTATGGATAAATCAAATTTTTGCAGTTCTGTGCAGCTAGAAACACCCACAGTCACGTAACCACCATCATAATCAAGATACTAAGTTTCCCACTACTCCCAAAGTTCCCTTGTGTCCCTTCGAAGTCAAAACCTATCCCCTCACCCCCAGCCCCTGGCCACCACTGATCTGTTTCCATACAGGTTTTTGGATATTTCTAGAATATCATATGAAGAGACTCACTTAGTATGTGGCCTTCTGAGTTTGGCTTCTTTCACTTAGCATAATGTATTGGAAAACTGGAGATCCACCCATGCCATTGCGTGTATTTAGAGTTAATTCCTTTTTATTGCTGAATAATATTTCACTGTATGGAGGTACCATAGTTTATTGATCCATTCTCCAGTTGATGGACATTCGGGTTGTTTCTAGTTTGGGACTATTATGAAAAAGGCCACTATAAACATTCATGAACAAGTCTTCCTGAGACATATGTCCGTATTTATCTGGGGCAAATACCCAGGAGTGAGTTTGCCATATCACAGGGTCTATGTACGTTTATCTTTATTAGTGGGTGTTCCATCGTGTGTTCATAACACGATTTGGCTCTTTGATATAGACATCGTCAACACCAGCAGTATTTCTGATCTTGAGAACCAAGTGTTGCAGATGGAGAAGGCTCTGTCCTTGGGCAGCCTGGAGCCTAACCTCGCAGGAGAAATGATCAACCAAGTCAGCAGACTCCTTCATTCCCCGCCCGACATGCTGGCCCCTCTGGCTCAAAGGTACGACTTAGCAAACTGAAGTGGTGGTAAGAGGGGACCCTCCAAAGATAAAGATGCTGCTCACATGATTAATATCACCAAGTCTTTTACTCCCAAGTACCAGGTACATCATGGTTTCTCAGGTTGCTACTCTATATTCTGCTTAGAATGAGGAGACAGATGGGACTGCCAAATCTACACTACCAACCTTGAGGCCAGACATTGTGGCTCACGCCTATAATCCCACCACTCTGGGAGGCTGAGGTGGGCGGATCGCTTGAGGTCAGGGGTTTGAGACCAGCCTGGCTAACATGGTGAAACCCTGTCTCTACTAAAAATACAAAGATTAGCCAGGCATGGTGATGCGTGCCTGTAGTCCCAGCTACTCAGGAGGCTGAGGCAGGAGAATCACTTGAACCCAGGAGGTGGAGGTTGCAGTGAGCCAAGATGGCACCACTCCAGCCTGGGAGGCAGAGTGAGACTCTGTCTCAAAAAAACAAAAACAAAAACAAAAACAAGGCCGGGCGCTATGGCTCACGCCTGTAATCCCAACATTTTGGGAGGCCGAGGCGTGTGGATCACGAGGTCAGGAGATCGAGACCATCCTGGCCAACATGGTGAAACCCCGTCTCTACTAAAATACAAAAAATTAGCTGGGTGTGGTGGTGTGCATCTGTAGTCCCAGCTACTTGAGAGGCTGAGGTAGTAGAATTGCTTGAACCCAGGAGGCAGAGGTTGCAGTGAGCCGAGATCACGCCACTGCACCCCAGCCTGGCAACAGAGCGAGACTCCGTCTCAAAATAAATAAATAAATAAATAATAAACTGCCAACCTTTCTTTACAGATTGCTGAAAGTAGTGGATGACATTGGCCTACAGCTGAACTTTTCAAACACGACTATAAGTCTAACCTCCCCTTCTTTGGCTCTGGCTGTGATCAGAGTGAATGCCAGTAGTTTCAACACAACTACCTTTGTGGCCCAAGACCCTGCAAATCTTCAGGTACATCATAATTGATGGCAGAAAAAAACATTCTCTTGTGTGTGATTGTAGTCCCCATTGTATTTCATGATTGAGGCAATTACTGCTTATAGTCAGGGGTGATATTCAAAATATTTGGCATCTAGAACAGTGAGGCACCATAGAATCAAGCCGGGTGCCATGGCTCACACCTGTAATCCCAGCACTTTGGGAGGCCAAGGCAAGTGGATCACTGGAGGTCGGGAGTTCAAGACCAGCCTGGACAACATGGTGAAACCCCATCTCTACTAAAAATACAAAAATTAGCCAGGCGTGGTGGCATCCACTTGTAATCCCAACTACTCAGGAGGCTGAGGCAGGAGAATTGCTTGAACTCGGGAGGCAGAGGTTGCAGTGAGCCAAGATTGCACCACTGCACTCCAGCCTGAGCGACAGAGTAATATTCCGTCTCAAAAAAAAAAAAAAGACGTTGGTCTTGGCTGGTACAGGATGTCAGAGGTCCCCCTTACACCTTGCGTTAACCCTTTAGCAGCTGAATTTTGGAATGTGGCATGGGTGGTATCCAGCAGAGGGTTCTAGGCAATTGGGAGAGTAGGCAGGGGTGTCAGCTACTTAACATCACATTTCGATATTATAACAAGTGTTAGAACTGCACTGCTGTATATAGTGGTGCTGAGTATCATTCCTGTTTCTAGTGTTTTCTGTCCACCTATTTAGAGGGATTGGGGGCTACAAACACCCAAGGAAACCAAGTCTCGCTTTTTAATTTTCATAGTCTTCCCTTTACAAGTGTACTGCACGTGGTTCTATGAGGACTTGACTCTAACTGGTCACTAACTTGGTGTGTCTGCTGCTACAGTCTCCCTGGGGTCTGCAGTCATCTTGCACTTTTCAACTATTTCTTTGCATCCTTAAAATGTTTCCTTTCCTTCTTGGAGGCCTCCTCTCCTTATTACACTTCCTTTTTTTTCTTTTTTTTTGAGATGGAGTCTCGCTCTGTCACCCAGGGTTGAGTGCATTGGTGCGATCTTGGCTCACTGCAGCCTCCGCCTCCCGGGTTCAAGATACTCCCCTGCCTCAGTCTCCCAGGTAGCTAGGATTACAGGCGCCTGCCACCACACCCGGCTAATTTTTGTATTTTTAGTAGCGACAGGGCTGCGCCATGTTGGCCAGGCTGGTCTCAAACTCCTGACCTCAGGTGATCCTCCCGACTCGGCCTCCCAAAGTGTTGGGATTACAGGCGTGAGCCGCCGTGCCCAGCCTATACTTCCTTTCTTTAATTTAGTAGCAACCAGAGGAATAGAAGTAGAAGCTATTTTGCATAGAGATGCCGCAGGTCAGGTCCTTACAGAACCCTGCGTTTTAATTATTAGGCTGGTGCAAAAGTAATTGTGGTTTTTATCTTTTTAAAAAAAAAAAAAAAAATGGCACATACTGCAATTACTTTTGCACCAACTTAATAGGTGTGTTTTCCATCTCATTATACTAGCTCCAGACATTTATTCTTATCTTCCACTTGATTTTCAGGTTTCTCTGGAAACCCAAGCTCCTGAGAACAGTATTGGCACAATTACTCTTCCTTCATCGCTGATGAATAATTTACCAGCTAATGACATGGAGCTAGCTTCCAGGGTTCAGTTCAATTTTTTTGAAACACCTGCTTTGTTTCAGGTAAAACTGCTGCTCACTGCTTTTGGCTTGGGTTTTATTTGGAGATGAGGGCATTTCATTTCTTTTAGTGCTCGAATATTCTTAAGGCTGCCGTAAGTCAAATGAATTGCCGAAATGCTGCAGTTCATTTTTAAATGCAGCCTAATGATACTGGTGATGATAAATAACAGTAACTGACAGTTACATAGTATTTATATTTACCAATTGCCAAGCACTATCCTAAGCAGTTACAAATGTTAACTCTAATCCTCTCAACAACCCTGAGAGGAAGGAACTATTATTATCCCATTTTACAGATGAAGCCATGGAGGCGCAGAGAGAGGTTAAGTGACTTGCTTGGGGACACACGGCTTAAATGGCTTAATGCTATGTTCCCTTTAAAGATTCACAAAATCCTGTTGTGTCAATCTGTGCACTTTAGCTCAGTATTTAGAGCATTGTATCGTAGAACAAGCTCTGTTTCTCTGATTGTGATCCCTTGGGAAAGTCACTTTCCTCCTTGTCCCTCAATTTCTGACGTATATTGTAAGATAAACAATGTGGACTGAATATTCCTTAGTGTTCCTTCTAGCTCTAAAACTCTGATAATATCTCATTTACCCTTGCCATCTTGGTGTGCCAGGATCCTTCCCTGGAGAACCTCTCTCTGATCAGCTACGTCATATCATCGAGTGTTGCAAACCTGACCGTCAGGAACTTGACAAGAAACGTGACAGTCACATTAAAGCACATCAACCCGAGCCAGGTGGGGAGAGGCCAGTGCCGTCTGTTCATTGACCAGGAACACCTTGTACAAACTATGCTTGTAAGGCATGGCGGGCAAAAGGCAGATCAGGCAGAAAGAACCTTCAGCTCAGCTGGAGTAGTTTGCAGGACTAGAATCACATCTCTCCATTGGATTTTAACACACTTAATAATTGACCAGGGCAGGTGCAGTGGTTCATGCTGTCATCCCAGCACTTTGAGAGGCTGAGGCGGGCAGATTGTCTGAGCTCAGGAGTTTGAGACCAGCCTGGGCAACATGGCAAAACCCCATCTTTGCAAAAGATACAAAAATTAGCTGGGCGTGGTGGCAGGCTCCTGTAATTCCAGCTACTTGGAGGGCTGAGGCGGGAGGATCACGAGCCCGGGAGCTCAAGGCTGCAGTGAGCTGTGTTGGGGCCACTGCATTCCAGCTTGGGTGACAAAGTGAGACCCTGTCTCAAAAAAAAAAAAAAAAAAAAATTGACCACCTAATTTCCAGGAAGAATTGGTGCAAAAGCAAGCTCTTAACAACTGTGAAATATCAGATATCAGTGTGTGTGGATCTGTGGCTGCAGGTCTGATTCTCAGCTCAGTTCACACTAAGCATCATCTATGACCTCACTACTCACAGTGTGGTCCACAGACCCACAGCATCAGCATCACCTGGGAGTTTGCTAGAAATGCAGAGTCTCAGGCCCCAACCCAGACCCACTGAGTCAGAATGTGCATTTTCATAAGGCCCCAAAGTGATTCCTATGCACGATTGATGAGCTTAAGAAGTGCTGGTCTATTTAGGGCTTACTTGCTTCTAGGGACCATATAAAATAAGAACTCTCTAAAAATTAAGCCTAAGATTCTGAAATTTAAAAAAAACCACAGTTTTTTTTCTTTTCAAATACCTTTCAGTTTTGCTTTTTTTTTTTTTTAGTTCAGTAAATTAATTATTTGTGATTTATCTTTCTACCACAGGATGAGTTAACAGTGAGATGTGTATTTTGGGACTTGGGCAGAAATGGTAAGTTCCAGTCATAACCTTTTCAAACTCTTGAGTGGGTTAATTGGGGAGGGTGTGAAGTCACTGGTGCTGTGGCCTTGCTGATGGGACAGATATTCTTCCCAATGCCAACAGGTGGCAGAGGAGGCTGGTCAGACGATGGCTGCTCTGTCAAAGACAGGAGATTGAATGAAACCATCTGTACCTGTAGCCATCTAACAAGCTTCGGCGTTCTACTGGTAATATGCCTGTGCCACGTGGCCTTAAATTCTGAGTCTGAGGGGTAGCTGGGCATCACACTACAATGTCTAATCTGATGGATGGATAACCTTGACAGATCAGCAGATATGATATTGTGGCTGATTTATACACCAATGAGATTACTCTTTGCTGGGCATGGTGGCTCACGCCTGTAATCCCAGCACTTTGGGAGGCCGAGGTGGGTGGATCACTTGAGGTCAGGAGTTCGAGACCAGCCTGGCCAACATGGCGAAACCCCGTCTCTACTAAAAATACAAAATTAGCTGGGTGTGGTGGTGCGTACCTGTAGTCCCAGCTACTCAGGAGGCTGAGGCAGGATAATCGCTTGATCCTGGGAGGCAGAGGTTGCAGTAAGCCGAAATCACACCATTGTACTCCAGTCTGGGCAACAGAGAGAGACGCCATCTCAAAAAAAAAAAAAAAGAGAGAGAGAGATTCCTCTTCTAATAAGCAAATGCACCTGAAGGAAAATACCTGAACATGAAAGACAAGTATTTTTTCACATTCTCTTTTTACATTTAAGTTTTTCTCTTTTAAATAATTAAGAGAACTAAGGAATTCAGATTAGGATGAGTAATAAAAATTGTTTAGTTTGCAATGCACTTTAAGATTTTTACAAAACACTTTGACATAAATGCTCTTATTTAATCATCCCAACAGTCCTGCAAGATAGGTAGAATGGGGAGTTGCTATTGTCATTTTATTAAAATCAGAATTAAGACTCTCTTGTTAGATAATTGCCCACAGTCATAGAACTAAGAAATGTAAGAGGCAGGAGCTAAATTGCAGTCTTTAGGCTCCTAGTCCAGTTCCTTTCCATTGCACTATAATGCAGTGATCAAGTATGTGGGCTTTGGAGTGTGCCAGACCTGAATTTGAATCTTGGCTTCTCCACTTTCTATCTGTGTGTCCTTGAGCAAGTTACTTAACCTCTCTGTGTCTGTCTCTGTTTCCTTATCTTTACCTGATAGTAATAATTGTGCCTACCTCATAGGTTTGTTGAATAGACTATGAATGGATCCCTAGAATACTTGATACATCATAAGTCTTGTATTTATTTAAAAATAATTGATTATTAAAAGCAATATTTCATTTTCCAGGACCTATCTAGGACATCTGTGCTGCCTGCTCAAATGATGGCTCTGACGTTCATTACATATATTGGTTGTGGGCTTTCATCAATTTTTCTGTCAGTGACTCTTGTAACCTACATAGCTTTTGAGTGAGTATCCACAACTGGAAATTTGGATTTAGGACTCAGCACTCACCTCCATTGCCAACATTTATTAACTAAGCCCTTTCCTCGGCCTGCCTTACCCTGTACACCCAGCTAGTGGAGCATCCATGTATCAACTTTATGGGACTTGTTGGTTTATATATTTGTGTCCTCGCACTAGTCTGTGGACTCCCTGAAGGCAGGGGTTGTGTCAGAATCATCTTGGTGCCCCAGAATGACACCCAGTACCTGATAGACATAAAGTGTGAAATGAATGAGGGATGCAGGCCCCAAAACCCAGAGACTTACCATCCGAAATAGACCACAGCACCATGTACAGCATAAGAACTATGTTTAATAAATTACATTTCTAAATTATACTGAGCAAACACAAAAGATTAAATACATTAACTGGTGTGGGGATGGAGAGAAATAAGGATGTAAAAGCTTTACTGAAAAAAATAGATATTCAGTGAGTGTAGCTCTGCAGCAAGCATGCCATTCTAAAAAACAGCCTTTCCTTCTTGGCTTACCAGACAGGTCCCTTTGGTTGCTTTTTGGGGGTAATTCCAACAAATTCTAATGGAAAAGAAGGACATGGGCATTTTTATTGCATTAACGAATCGAAACAATATGTACGTTCTTGGATTTAGATTTTGGACACTGATCAGGAAATGTAAAAATTTATTTTCAGTGCCAAAGTTAGGGTCTAGCTGTGACTACGGATCTTCTAGTGAGCCTTTGGAAATATTATTAGTGAGACTAAATAACCAGAAGGCCAGCCATTACTCAGAATGATTTCATCGGATCTAATTTTGCATGCATAAACATGAACATGTCATCAATTAGCTGGCTTCTCCTATGCTATTACATTTAGCTGTAGTTTAAACTCTTCTTTCCATGATCTCATTTTACCTAATAACATACAATAATATGGGAATCTTGGTTAAATTTTGAAGATCTGAATATAGCAGACTCCATGAGAAGCAGCACCAATGCTTCCGAAAGTAGTCTGGGAGAAATAGGGCGAGTGCTTAGTAGAGTCTACTACAAACTATTTAAAAGTATGGGTCAGCAGTCAGCATGTAAAAGGTCCCACAGAAATACAGACACAAATTCTCCTTATGGTTATCACAGATGATTCTGTTTAGATTTTTCCTTTGTTGTTGTTGGTTTTAAGCTCCCCCCCACCCCATATACACATATACTCAAACAGAGGAAATTTATGCATATAGACATTTACCAAAGAATAAAAATAAATTGCTTAAAACTCAAAGAGCCTGACAGATATGCTTACATAAGGGTTGGTGCTAGGTGTGGTAACTCATGCCTGTAATCCCAACACTTTGGGAAGCCAGGGCAGCAGGATTGCTTGAGCCCAGGAGTTTGAGGCCAGCCTAGGCAACATGGCGAAACCGTGTCTCTACAAAAAAAATAAGGGTGTGGTAGAGAGCGCCTGTAGTCCCAGCCACTCAGGAGACTGAGGTGGGAAGATCGCTTGAGCCCGGGAGGCAGAGGTTGCAGTGACCTGAGATCACGCTACTGCACTCCAGCCTGGGTGACAGAGCCAGACCTTATCTTAAACCAAAAAAAAGTTGGAGGGTTGGCAGAGTAGAATGCTAATTCTTGTTCTCATCCTTTCCTTTTAGAAAGATCCGGAGGGATTACCCTTCCAAAATCCTCATCCAGCTGTGTGCTGCTCTGCTTCTGCTGAACCTGGTCTTCCTCCTGGACTCGTGGATTGCTCTGTATAAGATGCAAGGCCTCTGCATCTCAGTGGCTGTATTTCTTCATTATTTTCTCTTGGTCTCATTCACATGGATGGGCCTAGAAGCATTCCATATGTACCTGGCCCTTGTCAAAGTATTTAATACTTACATCCGAAAATACATCCTTAAATTCTGCATTGTCGGTTGGGGTATGTATAAGCTTGCCTGCATGTTGCCTGGACTTTCTCTGCCTTTTCTCCAGTGTTTTGATTTTTGAGCAGGTGGAAACGATGAAGCAGATCACATTCAGCAAGTTTCTAAAACAGCTTTATACTCTTACATGTGCACTGCCCGAAGAGCAACTTTGTCAAGTCTCCTTCTAGGACACCTGTTTATTTCTTTGGATTTGTTATGAATATGAAATTCCTCAAGGTTGAACCATGAATCCTCTTTGTATCTCCAGGAACTAGAATTTGGGGCTGGCACAGAAGGTGCTCAATATATTGAAAACATTAGCTTGGGGTGGTAATATATTGAAAACATTAGCTTGGTGGTAAAGAGCCCAAACTCTCAGTCCCTGAGCTCCCAGCCAGCCTCATTCTACTTTGTACCTCCCAGATATCAGACACGTATGACAGTATGCTAAGAAGGGCAGAGTGAGAGAATGTGCATATAAAACCCATTGTAACTTCACTGCCACGTGGGCATGACATTTCAGATTGTGCAGCCTATTGGTGGCAGGTCGCAAGGCCTTAGGCTCCCCAAATATCTTGAAGATTTCTTCATTCAATTTCCCACCCAATGCAGGAGCCTCTTCAACCCTCAACTCCACCTGACTTATCCTTGACTAAAGATAATCTAACTTCTGCTTGAATACTTCTATTACTGGGGAGTTCATGACCTTACAAGGCAGCCAATAACCATTTTATAAAGCTCTACAGTTCTGATTTTCCATTAAGTTCAGTTGGCTCCCTGGTGGCACTTACCAGTGGTTTTGCTCAGGCAGAAAACAGTAAGTTGATACCTCTTCTGCCAGAGAGTCCTTTAGATAATCTACAAGTAATATATAACAGTATGTATAATCCCCTATTTTTCACACAAGTGACCCCATGCAAGATAAGCCAGTGAGGTTAGCCAGGCAGTCATTCCAAATGTAGGTGAAGAAACTGACTCCAAGTGATGATGTGATTTCCCCCCAATTCACAAAGCTAGAAAACAGCAAGCCTGGCTCTCCGTCTCCTTATATGCAGCCTTCTGCCATCCCCCCAACCAGACTGCCTCTATTTTCAGGCTAAATATTCCTACACATCAAGATTGAAAGCACACCACCACCCTTGCCACCCTGCCTTCTATCTTACGTCACTATGTCTTTGTGAAGAACAACAGAACAACACCCTTTCCCTGCTTGTCCCAGAAACATAAGTCACCGCTCCAGATACTGGGCACGGATTCTGTCTTCTTTAGAGAAGGCTGAAAGTCAGATTCCTTTCTTAAGTATGAGGCCCCCACCCCCAATGTTTTATTTTTAACAAAGTGTCTCACTTAGAAAATTATCATATGTCAGGGTCACCAGAAGGTACAAGCGCAAAGGCATTAAATGAACTATTAGATTTGATTTTACCAGGCACTGCAACTGGTCTGTGACAAGGAATTGTTTGTTCTTTACCAGAGCCTTGAGATAGGACGTCTGCTGGTCGGTGTGCAGAGTGTGGGGCGGTGGCATGGGGCTGGCGGGTGATGGTGTGCAGTGGTGAATAGGATTCTTTCCCCACCAAAAGCCATTTTAAAGTTGGGGGACCCTTCTCATGGTACCTTCTCTGAAGGGAAGTGTCCGTGGGCTCTCAACAGAGCCAGCATAGTAGCAGTCACCACCCCCTGGATCAGCCAGGACAGAACCCTCCATCCTTCACTGGGTCTCAAAGTCTTCAAATTGAGGACTTTTGGTTTCATAATGAAAGATTTGCCAGGAGTTGCTGACTCTTAAATGTACATTCCAGACATGTATAAGTTAAAGGCACAACGCTGGGTGCAGTGGCTCATGCCTGTAATCCCAGCACTTTGGGAGGCCGAGGTGGGCGGATCACCTGAGGTCAGGAGTTCAAGACCAGCCTAGCCAACATGGTGAAACCCCGTCTCTACTAAAAATACAAAAATTAGCCAGGTGTGGTGGTGCACACCTGTAATCCCAGCTACTTGGGCGGCTGAGGCACAAGAATCGCTTGAACCCGGGAGGCGGAGGCGGAGGTTGCAGTGAGCCGAGATTGTGCCACTGCACTCTAGCCTGGGTGACAGAGGGGGGCCGGGCGGGGGGTGGGGAGTTAAAGGCAACACTGGCAGCTGTAACAGATTCACCTTGAAATCTCAGTAGAAGATCATTTCTCACTCACCTACAGTCTAGTTAGCAGGGGCAGAGGAGTCCCTGGTCTTGCAGTTATTCAGGGATCCAAGCTATTGAAGACTCTGCCTCAAGGTTGCCCTAAGTTTTCAGGCAAAAAGAAAGTAGAGGATCTCACAGGAGGTTTCTATGGGGCAGGCCTGGAAGTGGAGCAAATCACTTGTGCCCGTATCCCATGGGCCCAAAGTGAGCCATGTGGCCACACACACCCAGCTGCCTGGGAGGCTGGGAGCATCCAGTCATGTGCCAAAGAGGAAAAGAAACCAGCCTGGTGAACAGCTAGCCAGTCTCTGCTACAAGATGTAAATAGGATGTGATCTCTAGTCTTGTCACCCACTTTGGTTATTAGAACTAGGTGTGACCAGCCGGGTGCGGTGGCTCACGCCTGCAATCCCAGCACTTTGGGAGACCGAGGCGGGCAGATCACGAGGTCAGGAGATCGAGACCATCCTGGCTAACATGGTGAAACCCCGTCTCTACGAAAAATACAAAACAAAAATTAGCCAGGCATGGTGGCACGCGCCGGTAATCCCAGCTACTAGGGAGGCTGAGGCAGGAGAATCACTTGAACCCAGGAGGCGGAGGCTGCAGTGAGCCGAGATCGCACCACTGCACTCCAGCCTGGGTGACAGAGCAAGACTCCGTCTCAAAAAAAAAAAAAAAATCAGGTGTGACCAATGTTTCCCATCTTCCAGGGGTACCAGCTGTGGTTGTGACCATCATCCTGACTATATCCCCAGATAACTATGGGCTTGGATCCTATGGGAAATTCCCCAATGGTTCACCGGATGACTTGTGAGTACAAAGCCCCCTAAGGGAATGCTAAGTGAACTGGAAAATGGAATGCTCCTAGAAAACGGAGGATCTAATCAGCATATTGACTCCTGCTATCATCCTAATAAAACCCAGCAATACTTCACAGCAGCCTTCACAGTCATATGTAATGAGAGAAGCTAGCTGGAAATGCCATGCTACTCTTCAAGTGATGAATTAGGAGCTATTCTGAAAAGAAAAATGAATTAGGAAGAAGTATTTTGAAAATATTTTCATTAGCCTCTGATAAAATGACATTCCAGTTATATTAATAAAGACTCATAGAACAGAGTTGCTAGGATTTACAGGGGCAAAATCCTGAATGTTTTAAAAAAGGTCTATTTTTAAAATACTTTAAATCACCAAGTGTCCTCAAATAAACTCTTAGATTCTTTTCCCTAGAGCTATAAATGGTTGTAGAGAATAGCAGTTTTATCATTTGTTTTCTCTTGTACTGGTAGAAAATGTTTCAGTAAAATGTTAGAGATTCATTGTATCATTTTGAACTCTAGTTCATTACTATAATATGTTTTCCCCTGTTTCCCCCCCTCCACAAACTCCAGCTGCTGGATCAACAACAATGCAGTATTCTACATTACGGTGGTGGGATATTTCTGTGTGATATTTTTGCTGAACGTCAGCATGTTCATTGTGGTCCTGGTTCAGCTCTGTCGAATTAAAAAGAAGAAGCAACTGGGAGCCCAGCGAAAAACCAGTATTCAAGACCTCAGGAGTATCGCTGGCCTTACATTTTTACTGGGAATAACTTGGGGCTTTGCCTTCTTTGCCTGGGGACCAGTTAACGTGACCTTCATGTATCTGTTTGCCATCTTTAATACCTTACAAGGTAAGCTTTACAGCATCAAATACAAACTGAATGATCCCAGTTGAATATAAAAATGTAGCTACTAAAAGAGTACAGGCATGCCTCAGAGATGTTGGGGGTTTGGTTCTAGACCACTACAATAAAGCAAATATTGCAATAAAGTGAGTCACACAAATTGTTTAGTTTCCCAGTGCATATAAAAGTTGTGTTTACACTAGACTATAGTCTATTAAGTGTGCAATTGCATGATGTCTAAACAAATGTACATACTTTAACTTAAAAATATTTTATTGCTAAAAACTGCTGATACAGAGACACAAGGTGAGTACATGCTGTTGGAAAAATGGCCTTGAGAGACTTGCTGGACGCAGGGCTGCCACAACCTTCAATTTGTAAAAAAAAAACAAAACAACAACAACAAAAAAAAACAAAAAGTACTATCTGTGAAACCCCATGAGGTATGCCTGTATATGCAAAGTAGCTTATTTAGTGGCTTATGATATTTTCATTGAAAAACATATTTATTATTGAGAGGGAGTGCTTTGAGATCCTTGGAGGAAAGGTGCTTACTAAATTCAAGAAATGGTGTTTTTTTCTCCTTATTCATCGTTGTCTCCTTGGAGAGACCATATTGAGGGGAACCTGCCAGGAACACTTTTTGAAAAAGTCAATTATTCTTCCTTCACTTGGTTTCTTTAAAAAAAAAAACTTTTGTATTCAAGTAGAACATGCAGACTGTAAGCACACATACCATGACTGTGCCTGTGGGAGCTCACCACTCTCCCCTCCTAGGTCAGCGATTTGGAGACAATGAGAAATGGGAAGGCAACAGACAGACCCAAGTGGCAGCAGTCTTACTTGAAGGCTAATCCCAAGAAGTTGCTGCCCTGGGACACTCAGCGGGAAAGAGAGCAGGCTCTGTGTGTCGCCATCTGCTTTAGGTTTCCCATTGGTTAATGAAGCCCATGCATCTTGGAACCCTGATAGTTGTACTCTTTAGAAAGGAAAATGACTAATTCTTTTAGAGCAGTGTTATGAAAGACGTGTCTGCTGTTAATTTTTAATGGAAGTGCTTTGGCATTAAAAGCCCAGCAGGCTATTAGGTTTACATTACAATAACAATAATTCACTGTCCCTTAGTTTCCTTTTATTCTGAATCCTCTTTTGGGGATGCCTTTTAATTGCCTTCTCATTGGCTTTTGTTCATCTTTCCTGTTGCTTTTGCTCCCATATTGTCCTTCTCTAGTTCTATCAGGCAATAGATCATCTTGTTGGTTTTCAGAGAAATCCCAACCTGAGGTTAAATTCAAATGCCGAATTTGGTTGTTGGTTCTTATTTTAATTTGGAGGAAGCCAGCAGAGATGCTTGTTTGGTTATATATGGTTATTAATTTTTACTTATAATATAGCGGTTCCTCAATTGGTATATCCAGGTGTTACACCGCATGGTATTACATACAAAACCAAAAACATGAGCAAATTCTTTTTAAGGGTCTTAAGAAAAGTTTTATTTGCCAACCACGGCAATACTGAAAGTAATAGATACTTTAAAAGAAAAAATATATATATATGCCCACATTACACTAATCATTGACATGAAAGCAAGGTACCCACCCTCACATGTTTAATGTGGAAACTGAATCTGCCTTTTTCTTCATTTCCCCAGATTATCTTCTCATTAGAATATGAATGGATGAAAGGAATGAATGTATTGTTTCATCTATACAAGGAAACTAACCCTAATGCACAGGGCTTTTGGGGTGGTTGAATATATATATAGCTTCTGATTTTGGCCTCTCTTATACATGCTGTTTCTCTCCTAATGCAACCAATGGTCGACTTCCAGGGTGACAAATGAATGAAGCTGTGTAATATTCAGACATGGGTCTTGACGGTGGGCACATATACCCTACTAGAAGCAAAACTGTTTTGTTTGTTTGTTTTTTGAGATGGAGTCTCGCTCTGTCACCCAGGCTGGAGTGCAGTGGAGCGATCTCGGCTCACTGCAACCTCCGCCTCCCGGGTTCAAGTGATCCTCCCACTTCGCCCTCCTAAAGTGCTGAGATTACAGGCGTGAGCCACCACCACGCCTGGCCCCTGGTATCTTAAAATGAAGGTTTTAAAGTGAATAGATTGGGGGTTTTTAAGTAGAAAGCAGAGAACCCAGAATTCATCCATTCACTCAGCAAATATTTATTGGCAAAAGCCTTGGGGAGTGGCAGCCATGGGGCTGGCTGGGGAGCCCTGGGCTGCCTTGACTGGGCACCCGAGTGGGTGAGAGGTGGAGTCCCAGGGCCCCTTCAGGTCTTCAGCTTGCTCTCCATGCCAGCACCTGGGGCAGGTCAGGAGGAGGCAGGCAGGTAGGTGAGTGCATCGCTGTACTGCCTGGGTTTGAGGGGGAGAGAGAGATCCAAGCAAAGGACATGGCAGTGGGCTGGAGAGGAGGAGAGTGGGAAGGGAAAGATGTGTGGAGGAGATGGCATTTGACAGAGCTTGGAAACGGATTCTAAATAGGGAGGGAGGGAGAGGCAGGAGCCTAAGTCCAAGCTGGGATCCTGGGTGGATGGCTTGTAATTCCAAGATACAGAAGGCCAAGGACAGGATGTGGGAGGAGACAGTGAATTTAATTGTGGAAATGCAAAGTTATGATTCCTTTTATCATATAAATATTCTTAATCTTACAAAGATTTTCTAAAGGCATTCATTCCCCGATGCCTTTTGACAGCAAGCTTTCCTAGGACTCTGAACTTTTTATTCAATTTGCAAAATTTCATGTTGCCCACAGCTGCCAAAATAATTATTAATATCTTTTGTGCAAAGTGAGCTTATGACATTCAGCTATTAGCTTGGAATTCATTGTGGGTTTTTTTTCCCTCCTTAGGATTTTTCATATTCATCTTTTACTGTGTGGCCAAAGAAAATGTCAGGAAGCAATGGAGGCGGTATCTTTGTTGTGGAAAGTTACGGCTGGCTGAAAATTCTGGTAAAGATTTACCTCACTTTTTCTCTTCCTCTTAAATCTCAAGGAAAAGATTGTATAAATTAAGATCCAAAGCAAATCCAATCTAGAAATCAGTGAATTCCAGCAAATCTGGAATTTGCTCAACAGAAAATATTGATCGTGAACATTAGGGAGAAAAAAAAATCTAGTGAATTAAAAAATAATTATTTATATCTGGGAATTTTTTGAGCAATAAAATTAATGGGCTGGCTGCCTCTTCAATGAAGCAACAGTAAAGTTTTTAGAATTGATTTTCTATTGAGATTATGCTTTTCATTTCCCAAAGTAATTTTTAATATTTACCTTGGTAATTTTTAAAATCTCAACTCAATCCTTTCTCCACAGGTCCTGGTTGTCAGTTGCTTTATTTGTTAGTAAGCCAGACTTTGTGTATAAGCTTTAGCATACATTTGGTTGTAACATACATTTGTTTATTTTGAAGTGATTTTCACATATACCCGGTTGGGTAGTAGAGCAAATAGCTCTTTTTTTTTTTTTTAAGAAAATGAGAAAAATGAAGTACTGTTTGAAAAGCTACATTCCTTTTGCATGAATACCACCTTTGCAGTATCTGGGGGACACGGGAGTCTGTATTCAGAAAATGGCAGTACACATAGTTCAATCATTTTCATGGAGTGAAGAACAATTAGTCATTACAACACAGACTATTTGTGTTCTTGTTAAGACAGTGTGAGGCTCTGAATCACTACCTAATTCTATGGATATTTATAGACATAATCAAATTAGCTTGGCCTTTAGTTCTAGGAGAATATAGGTTACTTTTAACCCCACAGTCATTTGAAGGACAAATGTAAATAATCCAAATGAAAATACATGTTATCACACCAACTGGTGGAAGGTGACTTCTCCATAAGATCCTGAAGTGAGAAATCAGTTGCTTAGGACTTGTTACACTGTGATCTGTCTCTTGCGTTTGAGCTTCAACATACTGCCCTGTTTTTCTGTAATGCTTATTCTGCTGTAGACTGGAGTAAAACTGCTACTAATGGTTTAAAGAAGCAGACTGTAAACCAAGGAGTGTCCAGCTCTTCAAATTCCTTACAGTCAAGCAGTAACTCCACTAACTCCACCACACTGCTAGTGAATAATGATTGCTCAGTACACGCAAGCGGGAATGGTATGTATGTCTCAATATAGTATTTCTCAAGCTAGTGTTTATTTTTTAAAATAGTTTTATCCTTTATTGGCATTTTGGCTAAGCAAAGTGAGTAACTATTAATACATATATGACTAGTGGATCAAAATGTGGTTCCCTTACAGAAGAGAAAGTTTACTAATCCAAATTGATTTATTATAGAGCAAATACTGGAACAACGATTTTTTAAGATTTGGTTTTTCATAGTGGGAATTGATGATGACCTAAAAATTTTAACATTTTAAATCCTCACTTAACTATTGTCCAAAGACTTCAGTATTGTGCTATTTCTCTGAGAGCAGTACCTAAAATAGCTGATAAGACTATAGCAATTTTTATTACATCTATCATAATATAGATGTTCAACATTTTTTTTTTTTTGAGATGGAGTCTCACTCTTGTTGCCCAGGCTGGAGTGCAATGGTGCAATCTCAGCTCACTGCAACCTCCACCTCCTGGGTTCCAGCAATTCTGCCTCAGCCTCCCGAGTAGCTGGAATTACAGGCGACCTACAGGTGACCGCCACCATGCCCAGCTAATTTTTGTATTTTTAGTAGAGACAGGTTTCACCATGTTGGCCAGGCTAGTCTCGAGCTCCTGACCACAAGTGATTTGCCCACCTCGGCCTCCCAAAGTGCTGGGATTACAGGTGTGAGCCACCGCGCCCAGCCAACACTTTTAAACCTTCCTATTTTTTGCTTTTCATGTTTGTTAATTCTTTCCCACAATGTGGCTGTCTTGTGACAGCACCCAAATCCCCATGAATATGTCAAAATACTGGAAGATGACTTGTGACCAGTATTGGTGACCATATATGTGACCAATATCTGAACAGATTATTGCTGCCGTGCCTCCTTTACTCATTAATTCTGACATTTCTAGCTAAAACTTCTGTTACATTTTCTTTCTTTCATAAGACCAGGCTGTTCATTACTCATAAAAGCTTACCTTATCTATTTTTACCTTCTCTTGCTTCTTAATATATCTTTTGCATTCTTATAAAAACATAAGCTCTGCTGGTATAGTTTCTCCTTCCATGGAGAATTTGCCTGTATTCATTGTTTTAGGATGTTAGTTCTTTTCATGACTAACTCAAATAAATTTGTGAGAAGGTTCATACATCTACCAGTTTTCCAGTTTCCTGAAGATGGACAGTCCTGCTGGTGTGTCTAGACTTTTTTTTTTTTTTTTTTTTATGACAAGGTCTCCTATTGCCCAGGCTGGAGTTCAGTGGTATGATCACGGTTCACTGCAGCCTCGACCTCCCAGGCTCAAGTGATCCTCCCACCTCAGCCACCCGAGTAGCTGGGACTATAGGAGCATGCCACCATGCCTGGCTAATTTTTTTTTTTTTTAAGATGCAGTCTTGCTGTGTTGTCCAGGTTGGTCTCAAACTCCTGGGCTCAAGTGATCCTCCCGCCTCAGCCTCCCAAAGTGCTGGGATTACAGGTGTGAGCCACTGTGCCCGGCCTGTCTAGGCTTTTAAAATACCATAGGATGCCTCAAAATCAAGGTTTCTCAACTTCAAGCACAATTGACATTTTGGGGCTGGATAATTCTTTTTTGTGGAATTGCAGGACATTTAGCAGGATCCCTGGACTCTATCAACTAGAGCCAGTAGCACCCTGCCCCCAGTTATGACAACCCAAAATGTCCCCAGACACTGCCAACTGTCCCAGGGGAGCGGGGAGAAGAAGGGAGCAAGATTGCCCCCAGTTGAGAATCACTGCTGTAAAAGATGAGAAATAACTGTTGTATAGCCTTAGCTCTTTACTGTCGATACCAGAAAGCAAGCTCTGGGCTCTACACCAAATAGCTCTATCAGGAATGATTCAATGTAGGTAAACAGAGGCGAGGCAGTGGGGAGCACAGCTGGTTAGTACGTTAGTGTGAGAAAGCAAATTGAAAGGAGAGACATCAAAGGAGCGAGCAGGGTCATCTGGGGCTCTGAATCCATAAACCAGATTTGTCCATATTCTCGAAAGAGCTCAGAGATGAAGCCTCACCTGCCTAGCTCTATCAACATGTTGTCATCCTTTGGGAAATCAGATTTCATGGAAACAGCACATTTTACCACAGTTGTTTAACACAGCTACTTTTGATGCTTGACGGTGAGGATGGGGGTACATTTTAAGGCTGCCAAAATGGCTCAGTGTTTAATATCACATAATATGCATGTCAGATAACCATTCCTGACTCCTCAGTCCTCGCCCCAGCATCTGGGATAGATGAGGAATGGAACTGGCAATTTCAAAAAAGAAAGCTAGGGCTGGGCGCAGTGGCTCACGCCTGTAATCCCAGCACTTTGGGAGGCTAAGGTAGGAGGATCACCTGAGGTCAGGAGTTCAAGACCAGCCTGGCCAACATGGAAAAACTCCATCTCTAATAAAAAATGTGAAAATCAACCAGACGTGGTGGCACACACCTGTAGTCCCAGCTACTCAGGAAGCTGAGGCAGGAGAATCGCTTGAACCCAGGAGACAGAAGTTGCAGTGAGCCTAGATCTCACCACTGCACTCCAGCATGGGCGACAGAACGAGACTCCGTCTCAACAACAACAAAAAAAGCTAGAAGTTTAATGATTTATTATGCCAGACCAAATTGTTCTTGCACCAAAATGTCCTCAAGCCGAAATGCCTAAATCCAAACAGCTGCCTC
Source organism: Pan paniscus (assembly GCF_029289425.2). Classification (NCBI taxonomy): domain Eukaryota; kingdom Metazoa; phylum Chordata; class Mammalia; order Primates; family Hominidae; genus Pan; species Pan paniscus. The sequence continues at coordinate 20,788,759 of NC_073272.2, read as the reverse complement.
AGACAGTCACATGCCCTATTTGATCTGTGTCACAGATGGAGCTACGTTAACCATATTCATCACCTAGTTTGCATGAATATTACACAGTTCAGTTCTGAGCTGCCTTAGAGGGTGGGGTACCAGCAGCCATCTCATTTGGTACCCAGGACCACAAGGATCACAGTTTGGAAGCAACATCACACGTCAACTCCATTACTTCTGAGCTGTGTGACCTTGGGGAGAGCACTTAATTTCTGAAACCTTCGTTTCCTCATCTGCAAAATGGGGATAACAGTAGTACCCACCCTGCAGGGCTCTAAATGAGATAATAAAGTGTCCCAGTACTGTTATGATCATTGTTATCATAATCATGTCATGAACTAACAAATGGGCTTATTATTCAGCTTTGTGTATAGTCTCCCAATGGTCTAATGATCAGAAGGATGGTGCCAAGTAACTAGAGGAGGCCAGCACCTGTGCTCCCCTATAACTCAGGGCCTGCTTGGGGTGGGGAAGGCCCACGTCCAAACCAACAGTTACCCTTGAGTGCCCAGCTGCTCCCTGGCCTGGACTCTGAAGTTGGAATTGGTAGTTTCCTCTTGGGAATTTGTCCTGTCCTGATTTAGTCAGAGGAGCTGGTTTAATCTACAAGAGAGATGATTTCTTCTTGCCATGACTGTTGTAGCTGGTTGCTCTGGTTTCTCTGGTACAAAGTTTCATTTTATAGGAACCTAGGGAACCAAGAACTTCCTAAGGGTACATATGGGGATCTCTGTTAACATTAACCTTTTGGGAGACCAAAGTATTACCTTAGCTTATATTATACATATGCTGCTACTTGAAGTCAAAACATATCCAACCAGAGTTAGGAAGTGGGCCTTTTATTAATATATTACCTTGCTTCAGATTTTGACTGTTTCATTAAAAACCAAACAAAAAAAAACTGCCATAGAGAACTGGTTTCTGAAGCAATCTCCACTTTGGTATGCTTACTTTGAGTGGCCTTAGGGAAGTAATGAAAAATAAATAAAATATGAACATATATCACAAATGTTTTTAAAAACATATTTTACAAATACATCTTTAAGAATAAAGCAATGTCTAAGTTTGTTTGCTTTTTAATGCTTTCTGTGGATACTTCATGCCACCCGCTTTGTGTTTCCTTATACAGGAAATGCTTCTACAGAGAGGAATGGGGTCTCTTTTAGTGTTCAGAATGGAGATGTGTGCCTTCACGATTTCACTGGAAAACAGCACATGTTTAACGAGAAGGAAGATTCCTGCAATGGGAAAGGCCGTATGGCTCTCAGAAGGACTTCAAAGCGGGGAAGCTTACACTTTATTGAGCAAATGTGATTCCTTTCTTCTAAAATCAAAGCATGATGATTGACAGTGTGAAATGTCCAATTTTACCTTTTACACAATGTGAGATGTATGAAAATCAACTCATTTTATTCTCGGCAACATCTGGAGAAGCATAAGCTAATTAAGGGCGATGATTGTTATTACAAGAAGAAACCAAGACATTACACCATGGTTTTTAGACATTTCTGATTTGGTTTCTTATCTTTCATTTTATAAGAAGGTTGGTTTTAAACAATACACTAAGAATGACTCCTATAAATAAAACAAAAAAAGGTAGTGAACTTTCAGCTACCTTTTAAAGAGGCTAAGTTATCTTTGATAACATCATATAAAGCAACTGTTGACTTCAGCCTGTTGGTGAGTTTAGTTGTGCATGCCTTTGTTGTATATAAGCTAAATTCTAGTGACCCATGTGTCAAAAATCTTACTTCTACATTTTTTTGTATTTATTTTCTACTGTGTAAATGTATTCCTTTGTAGAATCATGGTTGTTTTGTCTCACGTGATAATTCAGAAAATCCTTGCTCGTTCCGCGAATCCTAAAGCTCCTTTTGGAGATGATATAGGATGTGAAATACAGAAACCTCAGTGAAATCAAGAAATAATGATCCCAGCCAGACTGGGAAAATGTAAGCAGACAGTGCCACAGTTAGCTCATACAGTGCCTTTGAGCAAGTTAGGAAAAGATGCCCCCACTGGGCAGACACAGCCCTATGGGCTCATGGTTTGACAAACAGAGTGGAGAGACCATATTTTAGCCCCACTCACCCTCTTGGGTGCACGACCTGTACAGCCAAACACAGCATCCAATATGAATACCCATCCCCTGACCGCATCCCCAGTAGTCAGATTATAGAATCTGCTCCAAGATGTTTAGCTTTATACCTTGGCCACAGAGAGGGATGAACTGTCATCCAGACCATGTGTCAGGAAAATTGTGAACGTAGATGAGGTACATACACTGCCGCTTCTCAAATCCCCAGAGCCTTTAGGAACAGGAGAGTAGACTAGGATTCCTTCTCTTAAAAAGGTACATATATATGGAAAAAAATCATATTGCTGTTCTTTAAAAGGCAACTGCATGGTACATTGTTGATTGTTATGACTGGTACACTCTGGCCCAGCCAGAGCTATAATTGTTTTTTAAATGTGTCTTGAAGAATGCACAGTGACAAGGGGAGTAGCTATTGGGAACAGGGAACTGTCCTACACTGCTATTGTTGCTACATGTATCGAGCCTTGATTGCTCCTAGTTATATACAGGGTCTATCTTGCTTCCTACCTACATCTGCTTGAGCAGTGCCTCAAGTACATCCTTATTAGGAACATTTCAAACCCCTTTTAGTTAAGTCTTTCACTAAGGTTCTCTTGCATATATTTCAAGTGAATGTTGGATCTCAGACTAACCATAGTAATAATACACATTTCTGTGAGTGCTGACTTGTCTTTGCAATATTTCTTTTCTGATTTATTTAATTTTCTTGTATTTATATGTTAAAATCAAAAATGTTAAAATCAATGAAATAAATTTGCAGTTAAGATCTTTAAGTTTGGTAATTTTCACAGAGAAAAAACATCTGCAGTCTCTTTCCCTGGTGGCCTGGCATGGAAGTGGTAGGACATGCTGATTAAGACAAACACAATTGGCTGGGCATGGTGGCTCACACCTGTAATCTCAGCACTTTGGGAGGCTGAGGCAGGTGGATTGCTTGAGTGCAGGAGTTGGAGACCAGCCCGGGCAGCACAGGGAGACCCCTGTCTCTACAAAAAATTAAAAATTAGTTAGTCATAGTGTTGTGTGCCTGTACTCCTAGCTACTCAGGAGGCTGAGGATGGAGGACTGCTTGAGCCTGGAAGTTTGGGGCTGCAGTGAACCACGATTGTGCCATTGCACTCCAGCTTAGGCGACAGAGCGAGACACCATCTCTTAAGAAGACAAACATAACAGTAACATCTTTTGGAAATCAGCAGGTACCCTGTGACTGTGAAATTAGAGCAAGGGTTGTTCTGCCTCATGAGATCAGTTTCTGAGGTCTCCTTTCCCATTACTCTTTCAAGATTATCTCTTCAACACATTGCCTTTGGCCTGTAGGCAATGTACAAGACCCAATTCAGATCTCATCCAAGTATCTGCTTCCTCAGTGTCAAACAGGTAGGACTACTGAAAAGTGAGAGCAGGATTTGGGATTTCTGCATTGCTGGTTAGCATGTGGGATCCCCAAATACGGGAAGCTGGCCTCACCCTCGTAAGAGGTCTCTGAGCAATCTCTTCTTCAAGGTCCTCAGCTCCCACAAAGATGCCGAGTACTGAATTCAAAGGAAGATGTGAGATCCTCTAGATTGGGAGAGGGGTGAGACCTCAGAAATCAATCCCCCAAAACAGATTATATAACCAAAATATACATAAAAGGATGCACAATGTCCAGTATCCTTTAGGTCCCACCCCCTTATTTTTCCTACTGTGTCTGTGCTGTGGTCCTTAAGCAGAATTCTCTCATCTATTTTTCTTACTTTAGACAGACGTACGGCAGGACAGAGAGTGTTTCTGAGAAGCATCCTCCTTTGGGTCTAAGATTGATCCCATGTTCTGAGACTCTATTGTAAGGAAACAGAGGTGGTGCCAATATTAGGAGGCAAGGAGTGTCAGGGCAGAGGCCAGTATTTAAAGAAGTATTTCCTCAAAATATTGGAGTAGTTTTTTTTGTTTTGTTTTGTTTTTCCTCAAAACACACTGCAGTCATTAACCCCACAAAGGAAGTCTGCTGACTTCAGTGAGCAGCATCATGATCGTTCTTACTGAAAATGGTGAAGCAAGCCAGGCAAGCACCTGTAGTCCCAGCTACTTGGGAGGCGGAGGCAGGAGGATCGCTTGAGCCAGGAAATTGGAGTCCATCCTGGGCAACACAGAAAGACCTCGTGTCTTTAAAACAAACAAACAAAAAACGATGAAACAGCTTCACTTGGGATACTGGGTATGTCTAAGGAGGTCAGCTAGGAGTCGGTCGGTTTGTCAAAGGCCATTTAGACAAAGATTAATTTACAGCATAACCAATTCACAGAGTGGACTTGTTTGGTGTCATTTTGTCTCCATAACAGCATTTTAAGGACTAGTTTGTCTCTGTCTCTGCTCCTTGCTGTTCTAGTTGGAGTCCGAAGGAAAGGAAAAAGGAAAGACTGGGTAGACATAAGAACATAATCTTCAATTTGAAGAATTCTTATCAGTGTATACTTTTTTTTTTTTTTTTTTGAGACAGAGTCTCACTCTATCACCCAGGCTGGAGTGCAATGGTGCAATCTTGGCTCACTGCACTCTCCATTTCCTGGGTTCAAGCAATTCTCCTGCCTCAGCCTCTCGAGTAGCTGAGATTACAGGCACCTGCCACCATGCCCGGCTAATTTTTGTATTTTTTGTAGAGATAGGGTTTCACCATATTGGCCAGGCTGGTCTTGAACTCCTGACCTCAAGTGATCCACCAGCCTCAGCCTTCCAAAGTGCTGGGATTACAGGTGTGAGCCACTGCGCCTGGCCAGTATATACTGCTTTCTTTTCATGTTAGTCTCCAGGTACAGCATCAAGAAGTCAGAGCAGGCAAAAATGGAATATATGTTCTTTTAGAATATATTCTTTTAAATATATTTAATAAATATATTCCTCACTGTGAAGAAATCTTATGTTCCCTGGTGTTTCCTCTCTTTATCTCTTAGTCTCAAACGAGCTACAGGAAGCTGGAGCAGAGACAAATTCAACATTCTTCAAAATGTAACGAAAAAATGATTTCCAGTCAACTAAATTATCATAGAAATAACTAAATTTGGTGAATTGGTCATTTTCAGCAAATTCATTCAGAATTGACCTTCTGGGTCAAAGATGGAGTGATTTTCTTTAGAGCCAAAGACCTGAACCCTACAAGAGAAACATTTATTGGTTTCCACCTTGGATGTTAACATGGGGCTCTCTGGAAACTACCTGGGCTGAAGTCTCTGTGGCAGGATGATGGCAGATCCTCTGGCTGGGGTCAGAAAAATCATACATGGTGCTACCCCAGGGTCCAGTTCTGGGTCTTCATTTTTATGGAGATCATGAATCAGCTTCAGAAACAATAACATTCCCTATCATTATACTATATCTGATTCTTGACAAATATTTGAGAAATGACTTGGAGACAAGTTTCTATTGGTGATAACCAGAGAATGGCTTCATGGATATGGGGACCAAGATATGGAGGTTTTGCACCTCAGGGATATGAGGATACTAAAATGTGAGACTGATTTATTATATAGCACAGCTTTCTGGTCCAAAATGAATCACTAAAATTTGCTTTAAAAATTTAAAAGCTAAAACGGAGTAGCCTTCCTTCTTGGTTTTATCCCAGAATTTTGAGCTTATTGAATAACATAGCTTATATATTGCTATGCAATCGCATAGACCAAAGCCGAAGCATGTAGATTGCCTATACACCAAAAGGGGTGCAAATGTGCATAGCAGAATTAGCGAAGAATGAAGTCAGGAAACTGAAAATGTTTCTATACTAGGTGGAAATGCCAGATAAGGAGCAAAGATCATCAGTTATTTCCCATATGGCTGCAAAATCAACTCCTAAAGAAGGACCCAATGGAAACAAAAGCCACAATGAAAAGAAGCAATGATCCCAGCTTTTAGATGGAGATGAATACATGAAAATTCTAGCAAGAGTACATATTCAGATTCCAAAACGTTTAGTGATGATAACAATGTCTAGTTTTATTCACCCCTAGACCACAGCAAATTCTTCATGGAGGCACATCACATGGATCACTGCATAATTCAAAAGCCAATATTAAGAAAACAAAGTATTATATGAAGTAATATGTGAGCTGATGTGGGGTTTGGTGCTTTAGTTGAGTGACAGAGTAAAGCCATAGATTTATGTTCTGGAATATCTAATATAAACTTGGTTAAGGACCAAACATAAGGGAACGCAGCTAAGCAGGACTGATTTCATTTACTCATGCGAGCAACATTAATTGAGCTCCAACTATATGCTCAACACTGTACCAGGCATAGTAGGAGATACCAAAAGACTGTTTCAATGAATAACGTACATTCCAATTAGGAAAATATGCCTCATCCACACATGAAAACATAAATAACAACAGGAGGCAATACATTGTGGCCAAGTGACAACGAAATTAGCTATGATTTATTAAGTATTTTTCTACTAGCCAGGCTTGTGCTAAATGCTTTATATTCATCCTCTTGATCTTAAGTCATCCTGTGAGGTAGGTGCTATGATTATCTCCATTTTACAGATGAGAACACTTAAGTTCAAACATGTAAAACGGGATGCCAAAGGTCATACGACTTGTAAATGACAGAACTGACATTTGAACTCAAAATGAACTGACTCTAAGTCCTAAGCTCTTACTAAACCAATGGCTACAGAAATTCAGAAAATGGGGAAGGCTAATAGAGGAGCTGAGCTGGCCGTTAAGGGAAAGATAGGCTTCAGTTAGTCAAGGAGGAGGAAGAAGGGCCGAAGGGGTCAAGCATAGAGTAAATGCATGGAGACTGGAAAAGAGCTTGCGGAAATTGATTACATTAGTCTAGCTGTCCAGTGAATTCCTATGTGGGCCAGATTTTGGTGGACAATGAATACCAGGCCGAAGATTGTGAACTGTAGGTTATCAGCAGCCACGAAACATTATAATGAATGCCAAGTTTCAAGCTGTAGACCCGTGGGAGATGAACTGCGAACCTGCCCGAGGAAGCGGCGCCCAAGTGGCTAGGGGCGGGGTCACAGGCGCCAGAGGTGTCGCTGGGGCACCTCTCCGGGCCTTCCGCCTTTTTCTTCCGGGCTGGGTCCCGCTACTCCAGTTCCGCTAGGCGGCGGAGACGGGGCCAGAGGTGGGACTACAATCTTGACCCTCAGAGGGGTGCCCAGGCGGCCGCGGTAGGCGGCCCTCTTTCTCCGGCCTCGGGTGGGACTGGCACCCGTCTCGGGGGGCTCCACACTACCACGCAGGGAAGCCAACTCGTCCGCCACCCGAAGCCGGGTTCCCCTAGACTCCCACGGGCCGCCTCCTTTTTCGTCCCCCACGAGGCCGCGACTCTGAGGGTTCCGCTCTGCGGCGGAGGCGGGGCCAGGGGCGGGGATGTGGGCGGGGCCGTGAGGTCGTTTCAGGGCGCGGGGCGGGGCCGCCCCCTTACCTGTGCCCCTCAGGGTTCCAAAGGTTCCACTCCGCGGCAGGGGCGGGGGCGAGTCCGGAGGGCGGGTCCAAGGCGCCCAGGTGGCCGCGGCAGAAGGGCCTGTTTCTCTGGCCTTGGCTGTGGTTGGCAGCCGGCCGGGGAGAGAAGGGACTCAGGGAGGCAACCCGGTTCCCGCCCGTTGCTGATTTCGCAGCGGCTCTCCCGGGCCGCCCCCTTTTCCTTCCCCCTCAGGCCGCGACTTGGAGGGTTCCGCTCCGCGGCGGGGGCAGAGCCAGGGGCGGGGCTGAGCGCGGCCTGGGCGGGCTCCCCGGCGGCTGGGGTGGGCTGGCGTCTTCTTCACGCCCGGGGGACCTCCTCGCGACCGCCGGGACGTAAAAGGGGCTTGGCAGGGGCGTCCTCGCCCCACTCCCGGAACCCGGTTTCCCGCTGCTCCTGCGAGCGTCGGGAGCCCAGCAGGCCTGGCCGAGGCGGGACCTTCGTCGCTCCAGCCCCCGTCCCCGCGCCTCCCCGCCGCGCGGAGCTCTGGTTGGCTTGCTTTCCAACCGGACTTTGGGGCTAGCGTTTAGAAAAGTCTCGACCTCCTCCGGCCCGGTCCCATCCCAAGAACCGACTAAGGCTGTGAGTGTCCGGGAACCAGACCCGCTTGGAGGCCACAGCCCCGACGTCCCGCGCCCACGCGGCAGATCGGGCGCTGCGGCCCGGGAGCCGCGGGGAGATGCGGAGCAGGAGCAATTCCGGGGTCCGCTTGGACGGGTACGCGCGGCTGGTGCAGCAAACCATCCTGTGTTACCAGGTAAGGAGGGACCGCCCCCAGGGAACGCGTGGAACTACCCTCTCGTGTAACTCATTCTCCTTCCCAGGTCTGGCCCTCTTGTGACCTGAGACCTTGCAATTAAGAGTTTGCTATTTGAATCTAGTCCTTGCTAGCCGGTGATTACCACCCCATTGCCACCCCGTGCTCCTTAAGATTCAGGGGACCTAACTGTTGCTACGGCTACTTTTCACAGAATTCTTTGGCCATTGTTCAGGATGAGAATGAGCCGCCTCCGTGCCCGGGTCCAAACTGCCTCTTTTTGCACTGACTCTGCTTTTTTTGGACGAGAAGAGGTGTGGGGGGATTGGACAGACTACACTGAATGAGAACAGTAGACAGGAGTGAAGAAGCTCCTGAAGTTTACGCAGGACTCTGCAGTGTGGGGCGACAGCTACTGTCCCTCCCATGAGCTGTCTTGGTAGAGACCCACCTGGGAAGCCCTTAGGGGCTACTTTGGTTGCTATTTTACAGATAAGAAAATTGTGAGGCTAGAAAGGTCACTGCATGTAGCAGGTCAGACCCAAAGGCTCCCAAGCTCACAGGGTCCTATGACACTGCCCATGTGGTCCGAGGTATGAATTTGCCTGCTATGCTTTGTATTCCTGGGCTAAAATTATGTGTGGGTCCATCAGTGTAAGACCACTGAACTATTTTTATTCCTAGTGAAGACAGCAGCTATGTTTCTTGCCCTCAATCAACAGCAACTATTTATAGGGCCTTCAAAGTCAACGAAGGAAGTGGCATTCAGGGGTTAGAGGCCTGACCTGCAAGTTGGGAGCCATGGTCATTTCCAAGGCACTGACCATTTTCCCTTCTTAACTAATTTCTTAGCCTTGTTTCCTCACTTAGGAAATATTTGTGGTGTATCTGTTATATGCAAAGCACTCTACAAAGTGCTGGGGTTACAAGAATAAATGATCGTAGTGCAGTAACATTTATGCATAAGGTATAGGTCCAAAGTCCCTTAATCTGTTTTCTTTGTTGTTGTTGTTTGTTTGTTTTTGAGACAGGGTCTCACTCTGTCTCCTAGGCTGGAGTGCAGTGGCGCGATCTCGGCTCACTGACACCTCTGCCTCTTGGGTTCAAGCGATTGTCCTGCCTCAGCCTCCCGAGTAGCTGGGACTACAGGCGTGCGCCACCACACCCAGCTAATTTTTGCATTTTTAGTAGTGACGGGGTTTCACTGCGTTGGCCAGGCTGGTCTCGACCTCCTGACCTCTTGGCCAGGCTGGTCTCGACCTCCTGACTTCAAGTCATCCTCTCACCACGGCCTCCCAAAAGTGCTGGGATTACAGGCATGAGCCACTGCACCTGGCCTCAGAGTCCATTATCTGAAACCCTTTGGACCAGTTGTGGTTTGCCCATCAGAAATGTTTGGCTTTTAGAAAGGTAATATGCGTACAACGTACTATATATACCATAATAACTGCAGCCAGATCTGGGCAGCACCCCTTCATCAAACAGGTTATTACTTCCACATCAGAATATGAATATTCACATAATTTCAGTAAAGGCTGAAAAGAGTTTCATATTAGTTCGGCTCATCTTTTGCCACCAAAAGAGCTTGCTGCAAACTTACGAAAACACTTTAAATTTTCAGAGCTTACTGGCTTTTGAGATTGCACATGAAGGTTGATGGTCTTTATTTTGAGAGCTTTGAGGAAGGACCCCTCGCCCAGTTTGTGGGAGCAGTAGAGGAGTCCTGGAAGAGATGATGTTGAAGTTGAGAGCAGAAGAAGTAGGCAGGCAAATCAAGGTTATTTTTCCCCTTCTTCCTTGGAATATATTCTAATTACATCTATAACGTGTTTTAAAATCCAAGTTGAAAAACCTTTCCCTTCATGACTGTGATGGAGAGGGCTTTAAGGAGAGCTGATGAAGCTTGGTTCTTTTGTCAGACCTGGGTTTGAATCCCCTGCTCTGCCTTGAATGACATGTGTGACCTTTCTTGATCCCTTCTGAGTCCATGCCCTCATCTGTAAAGTGAGGATAATAACACTTGCTTCCACTGAGTGTTTCTAAGGAAAAAATTAGTGCCTACTATCTTGTCTGGCACCTACTGGGCAACAGTAAATAATGGGTGCTCTTGGTGGTGTTATGATTTTGATAGAGGCCACACGTTTGTGCCCAGGCCTCGTGGTCCTTGCAGGAGTACTCTGGCTCATGGTGCGCCCTTTCCTGAAGGTCCTGCTACAGCTCCGCATTCCTTGAGCATAAATATGTCTCCCCATTGATGCCAAGAGATCCTAAGTACAGAGACCTCATCAGTTTCCTTCCTTTGCATCAAGCAGTGGCCAAAGGCATGAAAGGTACCCTTAAGTCCTTGTTGGTAAAAGACTTCCAGCAGGACCTGAGTCATCCTAATAACCCAGCTATCCAGGCTTGCCTTCCCTCAGAAGCAAAAGAATTGTCTTCTCATTAAAGCAAATCTGTGAGATTGGACTTTCCTCCCCAACATTTTAATGATTAAAAAAAAGTTGTGTGAGCCTTTAGTTGTATTTATTTTGGGGGTAGTTGGTGAGTAGCCCTCATGTTTGCCCTCTTTTTCCCTTCCTGTGTCATCAAGCTCTTCTGACTAACCAGGATACTCCCAGCACAGTTCTGCCGGGAAATGCCATGCGCCCACAAGTGCAGAATTGCACCCATTCACCCCCACAACTAGTGTTCACAGTTGTAGAGCCCTAACCCATTCAAGGCCTCATCACCTTCTCTGAGTAATCTTAGGCAGGTCCCCTAACTACTCTAGAAAAACGAATGAGCACTTTTGTGTTATGTATATTTTACCACAATTAAAAAAAAAAAGAATGAGCTGCACGAACGGTTTCTAAAGTGTATGCTGTATCTCCCCACCTGCTGTAGATATGTGCAGATGTTTAGGAGGCATTTTTTTTAGTGTCAGCTGGTAACAAGTTCTAAACTCTGTTTCTGATTTGCTTTTTAAATTGAGATCAATTTACATTGGTTTCATTTGTTAGAAATCATTTTGTGTTAAATATGCCAAGCTAATCACCATTTGAAGGGGCGGCCTGCCCCTCCACACCTGTGGGTATTTCTCATCGAGTGGGACGAGAGACTGAGAAAAGAAATAAGACTCAGAGACAAAGTATAGAGAAAGAACAGTGGGCCCAGGAGACCGGCACTCAGCATACAGAGGACCTGCACCGGCACCGGTCTCTGAGTTCCCTCAGTATTTATTGATTACTATTTTCACTATCTCAGCAAGGGGAATGCGGCAGGAGAACAGGGTGATAGTGGGGAGAAGGTCAGCAAGAAAACATGTGAGCAAAGAAATCTGTGTCACAAATAAGTTCAAGGGAAGGTACTATGCTTGAATGTGCACGTAGGCTAGATTTATGCTTTTCTCCACCCAAACATCTCAGTGGAGTAAAGAGTAACAGAGCAGCATTGCTGCCAGCATATCTCGCCTCCTGCCACAGGGTGGTTTTTCTCCTATCTCAGAATAGAACAAATGTACAATCGGGTTTTATACAGAGACATTCAGTTCCCAGGGGCAGGCAGGAGACAGAGGCCTTCCTCTTTTACTAATCTTCCTCAGCACAGACCCTTCATGGGTGTTGGGCTGGAGGACTGTCAGGTCTTTCCCGTCCCATGAGGCCATATCTCAGGCTATCTCAGTGGGGAGAAACCTTGGACAATACCCGGCTTTCCTGGGCAGAGGTCCCTGCAGCTTTCCGCAGTGCATTGTGCCCCTGGTTTATCGAGAATGGAGAATGGCGATGACTTTTACCAAGCATACTGCCTGTAAACATTTTGTTAACAAGGCACATCCTGCACAGCCCTAGATCCCTTAAACCTTGATTGCATACAACACATGTTTTTGTGAGCTCAAGGTTGGGGCTAAAGTTACAGATTAACAGCATCTCAAGGCAAAACAGTTGTTCAGGGTACAGATCAAAATGGAGTTTCTTATGTCTTCCTTTTCTACATAGACACAGGTAACAGTCTGATCTCTCTTTCTTTTCCCTACAGTCATTCTTCTGTTAGAGGTAATAGTTGGTTCACATAATTTCAGTAAGGGCTGAAATTATTAAATTAATTAAATTATTTAATATTAATTATTAATTATTAAATTAAATTATTAGTTAAGCTAACATCTTAATTAATTCCTTTTCCTGTATCTGTGAAAGAGAAGAACTTTTCCCATTAGTCATTGGCCAAATATACTTGCTGCTAAATATTTGAATCTTTAATGCAAAGAATGAAAGAGCTATGGTTACAAAAAGGTCCTTTTGCAGGTTTGATTTTGTAAATATATATACTCTAGGAAGTATCTTTAAACATTTGTTGCCTTTAAAAGAAATTTTTAGATTGTTTTGGCTCAGGTAAGAAATATGAACTTTGTACATTTTTTTCACTAACAGCTGTTTGAAGGCTCCTTAATAAAAGTATTAAGTGTGAAATGGTGATGAGAATATGGATCAGAAGGAAAAACAATGGTCAAGGCAGTGTTCACTGTAACGACAGATTATTTGGTATAATAAAGCAAATAACTAAGAGACTGGGACAGTAAATACTGTTATTTAATGGCCACGGAATTTAAAATGAGAAGAATGGAATAAATAAAACATGGAGTATGGAACAAATAGTAACAATAATAAAGAGGAATTTGGGAGACAGTTAAAAAAGACATAATTAAGTATTAGAAAATAATAATATGGCAGAAGAATAGGAAGAGACTGGAGTGAAAGTGTTTTTTTGTTTTGTTTGTTTGTTTGTTTGTTTTTTGAGACAGTCTTGCTCTGTTGCCCAGGTTGGAGTGCGGTGGCATGATCTCACCTCACTGCAGCCTCCACCTCCTGGGTTCCAGTGATTCTCCTGCCTCAACCTCTGGAGTAGCTGGGATTACAAGTGTGTGCCACCATACCTGGCTAATTTTTGTATTTTAAGTAGAGGTGGGGTTTCACCATGCCAGGCTGGTCTTGAACTCCTGACCTCAAGTGATCCACCTGCCTCAGCCTCCCAAAGTGCTGGGATTACAGGTGTGAGCTACCGCTCCGGGCCAGGAGTGAAAGCATTCTGAGGGCTTTATCCCATTAAGAAGGAGGATGAAGGTATTATCCTAGCTTTTAAGATAAGAGTTTGTGTTTAAGCATTACCATTAATATATGTGGCATATATAACTTTATTTTTATTTTAATTTTTTTTTGAGACAGAGTCTCGCTCTGTCACCCAGGCTGGAGTGCAGTGGTGCGATCTTGGCTCACTACAACCTCTGCCTCTCAGGTTCAAGCGATTCTCCTGCCTCAGCCTCCCAAGTAGCTGGGACTACAGGCATGTGCCACCACGCCCGGCTAATTTTTTGTATTTTTAGTAGATACGGGGTTTCACCATGTTACCCAGGATGGTCTCCATCTCCTGACCTCATGATCCGCCCTACTCAGCCTCTCAAAGTGCTGGGATTATAGGCGTGAGCCACCGCGCCAGGCCTCTGGAATATATAACTTTAAAAACGATTGCAGAATAAAGAAAATCTGATCATCTGAGTGAAGGGAGGAAAAGGCTGCTGGGGAGGGTAGGAAGTAAAGAAAAAAGTGTGGTAAATATAAAGTACAAAATAAGATGCAAATAAATCCAACTATACAGTATTAGTAATCACAAGAGTCTTCCTCATTAGTATAGTGGTGAGTATCTCCACCTGTCACAACGAGTATAAATGTTGAAATCCACCAGATAATAGAAATTATTATTATTATTATTTTGAGACAGAGTCTTGCTCTGTCACCCAGGGTGGAGTGCAGTGGCATGATCTTGGCTCACTGCAACCTCCGCCTCCCGAGTTCAAGCAATTCTCCTGCCTCAGCCTCCTGAGTACCTGGGATTACAGTCACCATCATGCCCAGCTAATTTTTGTATTTTTAGTAGAGACGGGTTTCGCCATGTTGGCCAGGCTGGTCTCAAACTCCTTACCTCAGGTGATCTGCCCGCCTCGGCCTCCCAAAGTGTTGGGATTACAGGCGTGAGCCACTGCACCTGGCCCAGGTAATAGAAATTATTTTTTTAAAACTTTTTAAAAGGTGTGTGTCATTTGTAAGAGACAAAACCTAAAACATAGGATACTGAGAGGTTGAAAGTAATATAGTGGGACAAGATATACTGGACAAAACTAACCAAAAATACGTTGATGTATGAATATCAGACCGAGTAGACTTTGAAAATTTTTTTTTGACTTTGAAATTTTTTAAAAATTATATTAGGGATACAGAATGGTATTGCTAGATGACAGAGGGCTAATTCACCAAGAAAAATATAGCAATTTTAAATCTGCAGAATACTAACAACATAGCTTCAAAGTATGTAAAGCAAAATTTGACCTAACTATAGGAGAAGTTGACAAATCCATAATCTTAGTGAGAGTTTTTAAACCCCCTCTCTCAGATACTGTTAGATCAAGCAGAGAAATAATTAGGCCATAGAAAATTGGAGCACCGTAAGAAACAAATTCGATTAAGTACACTTACATAGAATTCCGCACTGAACCAATAGGAAATACTTACTTGTTTCAGCTTCACAAGATATTTTTTCAAAAAGTGGTGACAGATTAGAATATAAGGGAAATCTCAAAAAATACTGAAAGATCAACTTTATGCATGCCACATTTTTTTTGGCCAAAATGCAAGAAAATTAGAAAGCAATAACAAACAATTGCTAATGCCTGTCATATATGTTTGGAAACTTAGCAAGCCTGCTTCTGAATATGTCATGGATCAAAAAAGAAATTATAATGAAAGTTATGAAAGAGTTAGAACTGAATGACAGCAAAAGCATTCCAAATAAAAATGTATGGGATTACAGCTAAAGTGGGGTTTGAAGTGAAATTTATATCCTTACATGTATATATTGGAAAAGAAGAAAGATTTAAAAATTAATAAACTCACAGTTGTGAAAAGGACAACAGAGTGTATTCAAGAAAATAGAAGAAAGGAAATAAGGGTACAAGCAGCAATTAATGTACTATAAAACAGACAGCAAAGATGGACAAAGTGAAAAACTGATTTTTTGAAAAGACTAGTAAATAGGCAGACTTCTGGCAGGGTTGGTGAGAGGGATCAGGAGAAGGAGGAGGGACAAATGAATAATACAGGAGTCCCCCTTATTCACAGGGGATACATTCCAGACCCTGTGGGTGCCTGAAACCACAGATAGTAGCAACCATATATAAACTGTGTTTTTTTCCCTGTACATAGATACCTATGAGAAAGTTTATAAGTAAGAGATTAAGAACAATAATAATAAAATTGAACAATTAAAACAATATACTGTAATAAAAATTATGTGAATGTGGCCTCTCTCTCAAAATATTTTATTGTATGTAGTATTTTCAGACCACAGTTGACCACCAGTAACTAAATGACAGAAAGCAAAAACGGATAAGGAAGGACTATTAAGAGTGGGCTGTTTTCCAGATAAAGGTTACCAGTGTTAAGAAAAAATTAAATCCTGATTAGACCTGTAACCTTTAAAGAAATGGAATGAGTCCAAAAAGTCCTAGTCCAAGATGCTTTTACAGAGAAGGACCAAGGAACATTTAGAGATTGATTTCTTTATGTATCTTGGAAGTTAAAGAATTTGGGCCAGGTGCAGTGGCTCACGCCTGTAATCCCAGCACTTTGGGAGGCCGAGGCAGGTGGATCACCTCAGGTCAGGAGTTTGAGACCAGCCTGGCCAACATAGTGAAACCCCGTCTCTACTAAAAATTCAAAAATTGACCGGGTGTGGTGGCAGGCACCTGTAATCCTAGCTATTCGGGAGGCTGAGGCGTGAGAATCACTTGAACCTGGGAGGCGGAGGTTGCAGTGAGCCGAGATCGTGCCACCACACTCCAGTCTGAGCGACAGAGTGAGACTTTGTCTCAAAAAAAAAAAAAAAAAAAGAATTTGACTTTTATTCTGAGTGAGAAGGGAAGCCCTGAGAGGGTTTTGAGCAGGGGAATGATATGATATCATTCAAATCATGTTTGAAAAGAATCACTCCATTGGCTGCATGGAATATTGACTGTAGGGGACCAAGGAGCAAAGCAGAATGAATGACCAGTTAGGAAGCTTCTGCAGTTGGAGCATGATGACTCAGACAACGGTTGTTCAAGTGGAGACAGTGTGGAATGGTGAGATTTGGGGTAAATTTCGAAGGTAGAGACAACAGGATTTACTGGTGGAGTGAGTATTGGGTGTGTGAAAAAAGAAAAGTCAAGAATGACTTCAAGATTTTAGGCTTAAACAACTGTTAGGATGGAATTACCATTTACTGCAATGGAAAAAATTGTGGGGAAGCAAGTTTAGGGTGGAAGATAGAGTTTTGTTAAGTTCAAGGTGTCTGTTAGGTATCTGTATTAGTCCGTTTTCATGCTGCTGATAAAGACATGCCAGAGACTGGGCAGTTTACAAAAGAGAGAGGTTTAATTGGACTTACAGTTCCACGTGGCTGGGGAAGCCTCACAGTCATGACGGAAGACAAGGAGGAGCAAGTCACATCTTATGTGGATGGCAGCGGGCAAAGAGAGGAGTGCTTGTGCAGGAAAACTCCCCTTTTTATACCATCAGATCTCGTGAGACTTACTCGCTATCACGAGAACAGCATGGGAAAGACCTGCCCCCATGATTCAATTACCTCCCACCAGGTCCCTCCTACAACATGTGGGAATTGTGGGAGTACAATTCAAGATGAGATATGGGTGGGGACACAGAGCCAAATCATATCAGTATCCAAGTAGAAATGATAAGTAGGCAGTTGAATATGTGAGTCTAGAAGTTAGGGGAGAGGTCTGGGCTAGAGACAGAAATGTGGGAGTCATTGGTGTATGTGTGGAAGTTAAAAGGCCCTGAGACGAGACGAGACAAGATCACAGGAACAAGTACAGACAGAAGAGAGATGAGGTTCAAAGAGGAGACCCCCAAAAGTGGAGAGATCCAGATTATGAGGGGGAGGTACTGCCAAGGGGGATGAGAAGAAGCCATCAGGGAAGTAGCAGGAAAAGCAGCCAAGGGTCATTGTCCCCTCAAAGTCCTATGTTGAAGCCCTAATCTCAATGTGATGGCATTAGGCGGTGGGGCCTTCGGGAGATGATTAGGTCATAAGGGTAGGGTCCTGATGAATGGGATTAATGCCCTTCTAAGAAGAGACACAAGAGAGATGGTTCTCATCACCACCACCATGTGAGCTCACAGCAAGAAGGTGGCCATCTGCAAGCCAGGAGGAGGGCCCTCACTAGAACTTGACCCTGCTGGCACTCTGATCTCGGATTTCCTAGCCTCCAGAATTGCAAGAAATATATTTCTGTTGTTTAGGCACCCCGATGTATGGTATTTTGTTAAAACAACCCAAACTGACTAAGATCAAAGTCGGAAAGTGATTCAAGGAGGAGGAAGTAATCAGATGAGTAAAAGGCTAATAATGAGACAAGGTCAAGTAGCATCAGGACTAAGAGTTGACCATTAGATTTGGGGATGTGGGAGTTATTGGTGACCATGTCTGACAGTTTATGTGGAGTATAAGACACAAAAATTGGGCAAGTCGAATTCAAGAGAGAAGGGAAGGACAGAAACTGAAGATTCTGAGTTTAAATTGTTCTTCTGAAGAGTTCTGCTGTAAATAAGAGCAGTGGTTGGGTGGAGATATGGGGTTGGGAGGGTTTTTTTAAATATGAGAAATTATGTTTCTGGTGGAAATGATCTAGTAGACAGGGAAAAACTGATAATGCAAGGAGCAAAGTCTTGGCGTGCATGAGAGCAGATAGATTGTAGCATATATATTGCAGGTGACCTTAGAGAGGAGCACATCCATCAAAACAAGAGGGAAGCAGGGCACACCAGCACCATGTTCCCTTTTGATTGCTTCTGCCTTCTCAGCGAAATATGAAGCACGGTCACTAGCTGAGAGTGAGGATGGGGAGGAGTTATTGGAGGTTTGAGAGAGAAGGTACGAAACAGTCCTTTAGGAGAAAAAGGGAATGAATGGACAAGGGATTTCTAGATAATCGTTGGACAGCATTAAGGGTCATTAATTTAAGGGAGTTCAGTCAGCGTGGCTGTGTGTTTTTCTCTAGCCACATTTAGCTGCATGGGTGCACCCTCAGAGTTGGCAGAGGCAGATTTAGCCAGAGCTGGCATTTTGCCCAGTGAGTACAATGCCTCCATTGTTGTAGACAGAGGGGCAAGGGATTAACAGATAATCCCTATCTTAAACTGTTTCAGATAAAAGATAAAGAGAGACAGCTCTCAACTCCTTTCAGATGGCCAATACCCCATGATAGTCAAACAAGGCATGCTAAAACATAAAACTTACAGAGGAAAGTCACTTATGAATATTGATATTAAATACTTGAAGTGAAATATTCAGAAAATGAATCAAGCAATGTATATAAAAAACATCATGATCAGGTGTGGTTTATCCCCCAAATACAAGGAAATTTACTATAAAATCTATTAATGTATTTTTACCACATTAATAAAGAAGAAAAACAGTGTGATCATCTCAATAGATATAGAAAAGCATTTGATAAAATCCAGTATCCATTAATGATTTTAAAAGCACCTCTTAAGGCCAGGCGCGGTGGCTCACACCTGTAATCCCAGCACTTTGGGAGGCCGAGGCGGATGGATCACCTGAGGTCAGGAGTTTGAGACCAGCCTGGCCAACATGGTGAAACCCCGTCTCTACTAAAAATACAAAAATTAGGATGTGATGTGGTGGTGGGCGCCTGTAATCCCAGCTACTCGGGAGGCTGAGGCAGGAGAATTGCTTGAACCTGGGAGGTGGAGGTTGCAGTGAGCCAAGATCATGCTACTGCACTCCAGCCTGGGCGACAGAATGAGACTCCGTCTCAGAAAAAGCACCTCTTAGACAATGAGGCATACAATGGAATTTTATTATCTTGATAAAGGGTAATGTGAAAGTAAATCTACAAACCTCGTAAGTAATGTATTGGGGAAAGATTTAAAGTCAAGAACTTCAAGGATCCCCACTATCACCCCCTCTATTCAGCATTGTAATTGTGCCCCCATGTAACAGATATGAAAAGGAAATAAGAGTCATGGAGATTATTGTTTGCAGGAAAAAAGTGCTACAGAAAACCCAAAGTGACTGGAACTAGAGTTTTCCATTTTTCAAGCAAGTTTCCCATATATAAGATCTATATGCAGTAATCAAGGTATCCCTTTACGGCAGCCACAAACAATTCGTAAATGTTATCATTTCTTAGAAAAGCATTCACAGTAGCAACAAAAACTGTTGAATATAATGCAAGGGCTAGACATGCCTGGAGAAAGTTATAAAGCTCTATTGAGGGACATAAAAGAAGACAAATATGAGAGACACAGCATGTTCTTGAATGGGAAGATTCAGTGTTGTAAAGATATATTCTCCCCAAATTAATGTATAAATTCGGTAGACTGCCAATCCAAACCCAAAGAGACTTTTTCTGGGAAATTGATCCTAAAATTCACATGCTGTAGTAAGGGGCCAAGAATAGCCAAGACACATTTTAAATAGAAGAGGGGAAGGAATGCCTTACCAGATTACAAAACATAAATCTAAGGTCATTAAAATTGTGTGATATTGGCACAACAGCAGACAAATTGACCAGTGGAAAAGAGGAAAGACCTCAAGAACAGAAAGGATAGATTATTCAATAAAAAATGTTAGGGCAATTGGCTGTCCATATGGATAAAAAGAAATTCTGTCTTTCTCTTAGACGGTACACAAGAATAAATTCCAGAGGGAATAAAGACCTAAATGTGAAAAGCAAAGCTATAAAACTTAAAATAGAACACTTTTATGATCTTGAGACAGGAAATGATTTCTTAAACTAATCATAAAAATCATAAATCATAAAATAAATTGATAAATTCAACTATATGCAAAAGCAAAACCTCTTATGACAAGAAGTTTATCTAAACAAGGCTAAAAGATGAGCTACAGAATGGGAAAGATTTTTGAATCACGTCTTGGAAGCAGATCCTCTGCCCTAGTCAAGCTCTCAGATGACTGCAGCCCTGGCCAACATCTTGACTGAAACTTTATGAGAGGCTTTGAGCTAGACCCACCCAGTTAAAGCTGCTTCTGAATTGCTGACCCACAGAAACTGTGAGAGATAATAGACGTTTATTGGTTTTAAGTTACCAAGTTCTGGAATTATTCGTTATTTAGCAATATATAATACAAAAGCTTAATCCTAAGAGAGTCCTTAGAGAGTCAGCCATTTATATAATTGATTGGATTCAGGTTTCCATCTTAGTTGAGAGCTTGTTTTAATTTGATGAAATAGCAGGTACCATCATTGTTTAGCTTCTGGGTTTGTAAATATTGTCTTTTCATTACAAAGAGAAGAGATATGCAACATAGTACCAGAATAACCAAAAAAATATTTTAAATCCAGGTGACTTACTTCACTGTATCTCTTTAAGGTGATTCCCTTCATCATTTATAGTAATTTTATATATTTCTATAATAGTATTGTATTCTACAATGTAAACAAGCAATGTGCAGAGGAGAAAGCAAATAAACGGGCTAAAAGATGGCTCAACTTCACTAGCAATCTGAGAAAGTAAAGCAAATCTAAACAACAAATTCAGACTGACAGATGGCAACAGTTTTAAAGCATAATTCTAAGTGTTGGCAAGGTTATGAAGAAGAGGTAAGTGTCATGTGTCACTCATGAGAAGATGTATTAGTTAAGGTAGGCTAACTGCTATGACAAACAAAACCCAAATTTCTTTGGCTAAACACAGAAGTTTATTTTGTACACATATAACAGCCCATTGTGGGTCCAGGTCATTGGGGGGTTCACCCAGATACCTGGGCTACCAGTGGCCTTACCATCTTCAATGTGCACTTCCAAGGTCACCCTGGATGTAGACATCCCGCTGGTGTACCAGGAAAGTACTAAACATTATTCATGGGAAGGCTTTATGGGCAAGGCATGGAAGTTGTGTACTTTACTTTCATTCACATTCCTTTAGCTAAAACTCAAGCACAGGGCCATGTGGAACTGCAAGGGATGATGGGAAACATAGTATAACTAAGTGCCTAGGAAGAAGAGGAAATCGGATTGGTGATTAGGTAGTGGTCTATGCTGCAAGATGTAAACTACAGACTGTTAATTGGTACAATCACCTTGGAAAGCAATTTGAGATGGTGAAACTGAAGCAATGCATGCTCTATGACCCAGGAGGCCCATATCTAAATATAGACACTATTGATGTGCTCTTACTCACTGCCCAAGGAAACATGTACAAGGACATTTGTTGAAGCATTGTTTATAAAAGAGGAAAATTAGAAACAATCTGACTGTTCTTCAATTTGGAAATGGACAAATAAGAGATCTAGCTACACTGGAATACTATATAGCCATCAAAATGAATAACCCAGATTTACATGTATCGAACTGGATAACCCTCAAACATTTAAAGTTGAATGGTGACTATAGTTGACTGTAGTTAATAACAATATATTGCATTCTTGAAAATTGCTAAGAGAGTAGATTTTAAGTGTTCTCACCACAAAAATAAGTATGTAGGGCAGTACATATGTTAATTAGTTCAATTTAGCCATGCCACAATGCACACATTTCAAAACATGTTGTATATGATAAATATATACTTTTTTTATGAGACAGGGTATCACTGTCACCTAGGCTGTAGTGCAGTGGCACCATCAAGGCTCTTTGTAGCCTCAACCTCCCAGGCTCAAGTGATCCTCCCACCTCAGCCTCCCCAGTAGCTGGGACTACAGGCACATGCCTCCACACCTGGCTAATTTTTTATTTTTTGTGGAAACGAGGTCGCACTGTATTGCCCAGTCTGGTCTCGAACTCCTGGACTCAAGCGATCCTCCCACCTCAGCCTCCCAAAGTGCTGGGGTTAGAGGCATGAGCCATCACATCCAGCCTAATTTTTGTCTATTAAAAAATTTAAAGACGAGTAAAAAAAGCAAGTTATAGAACAATAAGTATAGAATATTACTAGGTATGTAGAACTTTTAAAACACCTGAAATATGGTTATATCTTGCTTATGGACACATACTTTTCTTGTAAAAATTTTAAAAACATGGACAAGAAAAATACACTCCGGCTTTGGAGTAGTGTGACAGTTCACAGAGGGTGATCCCCAGATCCCTGAAGGTCCCTGACACCCTTTCAGGATCTCTGTGAGGTCAAAACTATTTTCATCCCATTCCTAAGATGTGATTTGCCTTTTTTCACTGTGTTGACATTTGCAGTGATAATAGAAAGCTGGTGCTTTAGTACAAATCAAGGCAGGGACTCCAAACTAGACTAGGAGTCACATACTATAAAAAACAAAAAAAAAGAAGAAAAGGAAAAAAAAAAACCAATTGCATTTAAGAATGTCCTTTTTGGAGCATTAAAATTTTTTTTTCAAGTTTAAACTTTATCTGATCTTTAAAATATTCTGTGTGTTGACGTGAAAAGTACATATAAAGCACTTCCGCTGCACACCGAAGTACGATGGCTGCTTCTAGGAAAATCATTTGCACAGTTGTCTGAGCTGTGAGCTGAACTAGCAGTTTGGTTTTTTTCTTGGACACCATTTTTGCTTGAAAGGTTGTCAAATTATGGTCATTCAGACTTGGGCATTTGGCAGACATTTTCTCAAAAATGAGCAAAGTGAGCCTATTGCTGCAAGGAAAACAACTGACAATATTTGTTGCCAGTGATAAAATTTAAACTTTGAATTGAAATGAGATTTTGGGGAAACTTTTTTTTTTTTTTTTTAATATACAGAGTTTCTCTCTTGTTGCCCAGGCTGGAGTGCAATGGCACAATCTCGGCTCACTGCAACCTCTGCCCCCGGGTTCAAGCAATTCTGCCTCAGCCTCCCAAGTAGCTGGAATTACAGGCATGCACCACCACGCCCCGCTAATTTTTTGTATTTTTAGTAGAGACAGGGTTTTACCATGTTGGTCAGACTGGTCTCGAACTCCTGACCTCAGGTGATCCACCCACCTTGGCCTCCCAAAGTGCTGGGATTACAGGCGTGAGCCATTGCCCGGCATTTTGGGGAAACATGTATGAGCTTGTGAGTCACTGTGAGCTTGACTTAAAGCTCCTAATACTTGACTTAAAGCTTCCTGATACTTAAAAAACTTTTCTGATGAGATTGGTGGTGATATTAACAAATGTGGATAATGAAATATGTCAACATTTGGGCTAACTGCATAACTCACTAAACTGATGTATTCCAAATGACCAATGCTTGATGTTATAAAATCACACATGGGCAAATGATTCATTCAAAGCACAAGATAGACCAATGGATTTTAAAACGTCAGAGTACATAAAGCTCATTGTTATGATTTCAGATTCCACATTTCAACTGGCGTTTAAGAAACCGTCCACTTGTTGAGTTTTGATTGTATCAAATAATATTCTTAATTATCCAAAAAGACTTAAAATAGTTCTCCCTGCATATCTGTGTGAAGCTGGATTTTCTTCATATACTTCAACTGAAATAACGTTGCCACAAAGTGAATACAGAAGCATATATGAGAATATAGCTATCTTCTATTAAGCCGGACATTAAAGAGATTTTTTTAAATGTTAATTACTGCCATTCTTCTTGTTACTTTTTTGTTTTGAAAAAAAATTTTTTTAATCTTTTGTAGAGACAAGGTCTCGCTATTTTGCCAAGGCTGGTCTCAAACTCCTGGCCTCAAGTGAGCCTCCTGCCTCAGCCTTCCAAAGTGCTGGGATTACAGGTGTGAGCCACTGCACCCGGCCTGAAAATTTTTTTTTAATGTTTTGTTTTGAAATTATACAAAAATTTTACTTATGTTGACATGCGGTAGGTTTTTGTTAACGAATTAGTAAATATTTAAAAAATTTTCAGTTTTAATTTCCAATATGGTAAATATGAGTAGCTAGAATGCATATAAACAAAAGCTCTTAGGGGGTCTCCAGTAATTTTTAAGTGTAAAGGGGTCATGAGACCAAAACTGCTGGGAAGTTTGTGAACCATTAGGGAAGACCACAAGGAAGGCTTCAACTTGATCTTTAACTTTTTCTTTCTTCTTTTAATAAAGGAAAGACTGGCACAGTTACAGCAGAATGCTTTCATTTGTTGGATCTGGGTGATGGTTATATGGATATGGGCTATATTGCTTTCTCTTTGCTTCCCTATATGTTTGAGGCTTTTTTTTTTTTTTCAAATAAGGCTATATTAAACATAGTGTAGGAGTCAGCTTTGATTCCTCCTAGAATGGAAGGAAATTCCCCACCTTGAATGGGGAGAATTTTCTAATGGATAGAGACCACCGAAACACATCTCAGCTCCACCCACTTCTGTCTGTATTCATTGTCACCACCCTCATCGAAGCCACCGTCATCTCTTGACTGGACCACCCCTCTTGTCTCCTAATTCATTCCCTGCTTCCACTTTCAGACTCTCCTCTCCAAAGTAGTACATGATCTTCCATCAGGCACCAGACTACACTACTTTCCTCTTGCAGCCTTCCCATAGTGTTCGTAACTCCTAGAACAAAATGCAGAGTCCCTCCTGTGACTGGCCAGCCTCTGTGAGTCGGCTGCAGCCAAGCCAGCAGCTGCCAGTCTCCCCTCACTCGCCACCAGTGGGGTCCTGCTCAGTGCTTAGTAACAGGCTCCACTGACTTGAAAACTTTGCCTCTCTGTCAAGAGTGACCCCAGGAGAAAATGAGAGAAAGCCACCCCCAGTTTCTCATTCCTTCCAGCAAACCCAAGATCTTTGCCAACAAGTCTAGCACCACCACCCAGTCGGCAGCCTAGGAGTCTTTTTGGCCCCTTTTTTTCCCTCTCCCACCTATATCCAATCCATCACCAAGCCCTGTTGATTTTACACCCTAAACATTCCTCAAGCCCACCTGCTGCCTCTGTTCCTCTGTCACCACCACCATTCTTGTCTGAGCCACCAGCCTCGCCGTCCCTCCTCCTGCAGCAGCTTCCCCTCCCGTCTTTTTCCTGCATCCAGTCAGTCCCTTCCCTGTGCTTCTCCCCGCTGAAGCCAAAGTGCCCTTCTCCAGGGACCAGCTCCAGCATTTCGGGCAGCACTGGGTCCAATTGGGGCAGAGGTGACATTCTTAGTGCCTAGTTAGACAGGGACTGGCTGACAGGTGGTTGTCTGGTCTTTGTGTTAAAGGGATCACTCCATAGATAACATTTTCCCCCTCCTGGGATAACCCAGGGCCCTGCCTTCTGCACCTCCTACTTCAGCTCTTTTTGGGGACAGCCAGGAGGAAGGCTTTTGCTCTTTTCTGGACAGCGTTTAAATAATTTAGTGTCAGATGAAAACATTTGAGTAATTCATAGAAAAAAAGTGCTCGAATCCTCCATTTACAAATCAAGGACTGCAATAACTCACACAAGGGAGAGATTTGGAATTGTTTCAAGCTTTGCAGGGATCAAAAAGATCTAGTCAGATCACTTAGTTGCCTTTTACAGTTAAAGAACCCCAACCGGCCAGACATGGTGGCTCACGCCTGTAATCTCAGCACTTTGGGAGGCCAAGGCGGGGGGATCACTTGAGGTCAGGAGCTCAAGACCAGCCTGGCCAACATGGTGAAACCCTGTCTCTACTAAAAATACAAAAAAAAATTAGCCGAGTGTGGTGTCGCACACCTGTAATCCCCGCTACTCTGGAGGCTGAGGCAGGAGCATTGCTTGAATCCGGGAGGTGGAGGTTGCAGTGAGCCGAGATCGCGCCAATGCACTTCAGCCTCGGTGACAGAGCAAGACTCCATCTCAAAAAAAAAGAGCCACCACCAAGAGAGTTGAGGGGACCTTTTTCAAGGTCAATTCTTCTCGTGAGCTGACAGCCCTGTGTAAGCACTGTCTTGGGCCAGGCCAGATAAGTGGAGATAAATAGCTTAGATACACCAGATTGCTGTGAATATCAAACAAAGTTGCATTCTCCTTACTTTATGTGTTAAAATAGTGAAACTTTAAAAGGCTATTTATTTAAATATTCCACTAAACTTAGTTCTGCCATATTGTCCCTTGTCGCTTATATTTGAATATCACTGTTAACTAGTGAAATAAATACCACACCTGTCTCACAATGGGTAGGGAGAACATAATGTTCATAAAATACATCTAGAGAAGTGGTTCTTAATCAAATGGGTTACAGATCCATTTGAGAATTTGATAGAGGCTGAATATCCAATGCTCTCCTTAGAAAAAACGCTCGCACAAAAATTTCAGAAGTCTCGTAGCCTTCCGTGTCCCTGTCCACAATGTGCACCCCCCACACACACCCCAGAAAGGCGATTCATGGACTCGTAGCAGATCCTCTGGAGGCCCCAGGTTAAGAGCCCTACTGTAGAGTGACATGTGGTGTCTTCATGCTCCAAACCCAAACCCCGACCTGAAACATTTGGAATAAAAGTCACGCTTATAATTGAAAATATCAAATAATGACATCTGCAATACCCCTGTTCAGCTGAAAGTTGACTAGCGCAGCACCCAGTAATCCACCAGTACTTAATATTTCAGGTATCGGCAAGAGGGAACTGACAGCCCCCCTGAGCTGAATGTGTTCTGTATGTTTCCACAACACCAGGCTCAGGACTTACATCTCAGTAATCCTCCCTCCTTACTACACGAATTAGTGAGAGAGGCAAAGAATTAAAGTCTCCTAGGAGAGTGGTAAAGTCGTTTACACGTTTGATTGTAGCTAAAGAGCCCAGAGCGGTTTGTGTGAGTTTCGGAAGTTTTAAGATGAGCGTGGGGATCTGGAACGAAGCTGCACCAAGTGGATGCCTGCAATGCTTGGCTTCTAACCCAGTTTATTTCCCTATAGGCCATCATTCATCATGTCAGATGGTGCAAATACCTCGGACCAGGACAGCTTGCAGCTTGTGCATTGTTTGTAAACCCAGAGGGGAGAATCGAATAAGCAGCAATTTAGACAAAAATACATCATTTGAAAGTGAGAATTACACACCTGTGATCCCTTTAAGTAAAGCATGAGGCATATTAGAGCTTATGGTTTAAAGATTATTCTCCAAGCCACCTGAGGTTTACCTACCAAATTGTACAAAATCTATCTTTTAAACTAACTTAAAAAGAAACTGTTACTTATACAATCAGTAGTCTCAATTGTAGATGCAATCATTTTAAAATAAATGCTATTATAATTCCTCCTTTAGAACACATCTCAAGTGTAAAGCATTGCTCTTCCCCACTCCTCTTTAATATTTCAAAAGGCAGTAGCTAGAACAGAATTCTGGTACAAGTGAATTTAACCAGTTGTTGGCGTTATTGTAACAGGATTTTTCACTTTCTATTTTTTGCTTTACCAACAGAGAGTGGTGGTAAGAAATCATGTCTTTTCAACATTTATCCTGGTCTCTTGTGCGTATTTTATTTGAATAATCGAACTATACTTTCTTCCCTCGAAACTGAGCAAGGTGGGGATATGCACTTAGCGATTCTTAATCCAAAGGAAAAAAGACCAAGGGTAGGGTTGGTCTGAGACCTCTGACCTCTGTCCCATGGAGTGAAGGAAAGGGAACCAAAGGCCTGGGAGATCAGGGAAGGCTTTGCAGAGGAGGGAGCTCCCACAGGAGAACAGTTTGCCAGGAGGGCTTTACAGGCAGAGGGAGGAGCAAGCGTGTGCACAGGCCCGGAAGTGCCAGAGCAGAGTGTGTGCAGGAAACACTAATTCAGGTTTTCTTGGGGGCTGAGGAGGGAGTGTCAGGTGATCAGGTGATCAGGCTGGATGTGAGGGAAGAGCCAACACATGAGCCTTGGATGGCAATCAAAGGGATTTAGATTTTATCTTGTAGGCACTGGAGAATTCTGAGGAGTGCAGAAATCTTCGAATTCTAGGTCTGTGACCTAGAGGCACAGAAAGGGTGGCCTTTCTGTGACCACCCTTTCAGGAGGATGGATTGGAAGGAACCAATACCAGAAGCAAGGAGATCAGTGAGGAGCTATTTCAATTTTCCTGTGGGACACGGGTAGGGGAAAAAGGGAATTGGTACTTTGTGTTATTTCTGGTGGGTAGATGACAACATTCATCTCTGTGCCGTCCAGCTAGAAATTGAATTGCAAACTGTTAGATATAAGTAGTTTGCTGCTACCATCAGGCATATGTCTTTTGCCTGGTATTGCCTCACTCTTCCATGTCTTTAATAGCACCAAACACATGTTTTATGGTGTCTAGTTCATCATGGCCATATAAGCATTCATGGTTGTATTTGTCAGGATTCTTTCAGTTGTAAATGACAGAAACTCACCTCAAACAGCCTTAAGCACAAGAGAGAATTTATTGCTCAAATAACTGAAAAGTCCAGGGGATTGGCCTAGATTCAGGCATGTCTGGATCCAGGAGCTCAAGTCATCAAATATGGTATGTCTCTTTACAGTGCCCTGTTTGACTCTGAGTGGGCTTTATTCTCTGGTAGGCTTGTCCCAGGTAGTGACAGAGGTATCCCTGGGAGCTGCAGGTGATAGTCTTCTAGAGTGGCAGCCTCCACAGAAAGTAAGCTTTTCCTGTAGTGGCTCCAGCGAAAGTCCTGACTGAGTTAGTGTGGCTCTCAGGTGGTCCAACTTGGGTTGTCTGCCCATCTCTCAACCGTGCCCAGATTGGCCAGGCCTGGACCACATATCCTTCCCTGCAGCTGGGCCAGGACCAAAGTAAGCCCCACCAGAGCCACACTGGGCAGAGCAGGGGAAATTATAGGCCACTACTAGAAAGGGAGGAGACAGGGGCTGGACAGGCAGAAGCAACAACATTTCCATCAGGACAGGGACGAAACGAAGGGCCCAAGGGGACACCCTGAGTTGAAATCGGAAGAGTTCAGTAAAGGGAAAAACTGAATCCCTCTTGGAGAGGACAACCTTTCAGCTCTTTGAAGCCTCCCCTTAACACCTGTGTTCTTCCTCCTTCCCATGATATGTGGCTTTTAGCTTTTTCATTGCCCTAATCACCCTCCTCTGGCTATGCTCTAGGTAGTGAATGTCTCTTTTAAAACATGGTGTTTGGTGGTAACAGAGTACACCAGATGTACTCTGCCAGGCTGGAGTTTGGTGAGGCTCTTATTTCCCTTGTTCCGAAAACAATACTTCTGTTAACACAGCATTGGCTTTCTGGTACGTGGTACTCACACTGTTGGTAGGGTGCTGTTAAAATTTGCAGTCAGTATCATCCAGTTGAGTTTTGTTTGTTTGTTTGTTTGACTGTGGTATAAGATGGGTTTAGTAGGCTGGCTTCATGAATTTTCTTGTACCTAAGTGTTGGGCAAGCTGTGGCTGGGTCACAGAGTGGCTGCTGGTGTGGAAGGTGATTTGGCAGAGAGAAGAAGCTCTGTTTAAAGATTTATTGGGATCCCAGGGGTGGGGGTGTATGTGTAAAGGGAGCTGAGTCAATTCAAATGTGGGAGTGATGGCTAATAAAATTAGTTCAGCAAAAATTTATGAAACATGTGAGCCCAATGTACAAATCCTTGTTGAATGCTGTTTAGTTTGTTTCAATCTATTGTCCAAGTCCTTGGCATTCTGCTGTTCCAGTATTGGCTCAGCATCCATTTTGCAGTCCTTACCTGCCCCTCCGTGCCCATGCACGCACCCACAAAGGAGCAGTGTATGTTACTATTTCAACATCTCTGCCTTCTTCTGTTGTTAAAATCTAACCCATCCCCTGCTTGCTTGGAGAATCATCATCTTTGTATTGCCACCAGTCAAGAAGATTGTTTAAGTGTTGTTTCTCAAGCTTATGTGATGAAGACTTTAGTTTTTTGTTTTTCATTTTACAATACAAAATTATAGTGTTGAATCTGTGTTTTTAAATTACACACACACCACCCTAGGGAGTCATGTATCCTGTATTCTCTGGTCAGCTTCCACCACTGCACCCTGACTCCCACTGAAATTCACTACTCTAACTTCTGCCTCCTTAAACTTCACCTCCGTCCTGTGACATTACTGTTCTCTATTTCACCCATCTCAGCTCTGAGTTGAGCAATGAGCCATTTCCTGTACTTGAAGCAGCTCCCCGGTTTTGTCCACTTTTCTACTTTTAAAGCGAAAATGAGGCTTTAGCTTCTGCTTGAGTCATTCTCAAGGTTCATGTTGTGTATATCTGATTTATTTCTTTTGAGTTTCCTAAAGAAAGGCTGAACAGGACATGCATAATAATAAAATGAGCTTTTTTTTTTTTTTTTTTTTTTTTTGAGATGGAGTCTTGCGCTGTCACCCGGGCTGGAGTGCAGTGTGGCACCGTCTCAGCTCACTGCAACCTCCGCCTCCCGGGTTCAAGTGATTATCCTGCCTCAGCCTCCTGAGTAGCTGGGATTACAGGCACTCACCACCATGCCTGGCTAATTTTTGCATTTTTAGTAGAGACAGGGTTTCACCATGTTGGTCAGGCTGGTCGCAAACTCCTGACCTCATGATCCACCCGCCTCGGCCTCCCAAAGTGCTGGGATTATAGGCGTGAGCCACTGCACCCAGCCAAAATGAGCATTCTTAAGTGGTAAATTTACTTGTATTAGCTATGTATAATACAAATATATGTAGACAGAGAATGTCTATACTTTTAAATACCTTTGAAAAGATATTTCAGACTGTAAATCAGTAAAAATATAGTGATTTATTATATATTCATTTATTTATTTATTAGGTACCTAACTAGGCCAGGACCTTGGGCTAGAGTGGTAAACAAAAAAGATAGGCTTTGCCTTTAGGAATCTTGTAGTATGAAAACCATGTTTCAGATTGTGCCAGAAAGACATCCCATGTCCATGGATCAGAAGACTCAATATGGTTGAGATGGTAGTATTCTTCAAACTGGTCTACAGCTGTGGAATTGAGATTGAGGTTCTTTTTCTTGCATGTGTATGTCCACTTGTCCCAACACTGTTAAAAAGACTGTCCTTTCTTGGATTGTCTTTAGATCTTTGTCAAAAATCAGTTTGCCCTATTCATGTGGATCTATTTCTAGACTCTGTTCTGTTCTGTCCATCTATGTGTTTATTCCTTTACCTCTTGTTAGGTTCATACACGTCTAAGATTGTTTTATCTTCATGATGAACTGACCCTCATGGTTCGCTGTGTCTTTCTTCTCCTGTGCACAGAATGGGCAGTGATATAGTTTGGATGTTTGTCCCTGACCAAATCTCATGTTGAAATGTAATCCCCAGTTTTGGAGGTGGAGCCTGGTGGGAGGTGATTGGATCATGCAGATGGATTTCTTATGAATGGTTTAGTATTTGTGAGAAATGGTTTAGCACCCCTTGGTGCCATCCTTGCAACAGTGAGTTCTCCCGAGATTTGGTAGTTTAAAAGTATGTGGCGCCTCCCCCATCTCCCTCTTGCTTCTGCTCTCACCATGTGAAGTGCCTGCTTCCGTTTTGCCTTCCACCATGAATAAAAGCTCCCTGAGACCTCCCCAGAAGCAGATGCCCCATGCTTCCTGTACAGCCCACAGAACCATGAGCCAACTAAACCTCTTTTCTTATAAATTACCCAGTCTCAGATATTTCCTTATAGCAAATATGAGAATGGCATCATAACAGTCAGTGCTTTAGATACAAGTTGCTTGAGTAGCCTGGTTTCTAGAGGGAAGATAACACAGAGCAGAACCACAGCCGGCTAGGGGTGGACACAAGGCATGGACAAGAAGCAAACGTTTGTTGTAATAAGCCACTGAGATGTTAATGTTGTTTGTTACCAGACCATAGGGGCCAAGCTCTGGGCCCAATCCATTCTAGGTCGTAGGGGCCTGCCCTTTATTTTTCATCAACAGGAGCCAGCAAGGGCACTTTTCCTACATTAGAAACCCAGAAGAGGTGGAGAAGGTAAGAGAGGTGAACAAGTGGCTGGAGATAAAGGACAAGCTGTTCAGCTCTTGGCCCCTTGCTTTTGATGAAACTTAGTTTCTATTAGGCTCCTCTGTCCCTGTGGCCCCTTCTCATAGAGTTTAAGGATATCATTGGCAGGTTCTTCTGAGGCAGGGATGCTAACTGTCAGTGCAGGTTCAGGCTATCTCCACTAAGACCGGCTTGTAATACCTACTGCTTATGATTCTTAGCTATCCTCTGAGTTGCCATATCTAGAGATCTGCCCCATTTCCTGTCCTTCATGACTCTACATCAGGTCACCTGATATAGGTGGGAGAGTGGATATTATTACAGAATTTGCCCCTGATATTAATTTAGTCATGATTTTTTTCAGGCAAAGTATACAGAGAGTTTAGCAAAGTAAACAGAGAAAATTTATATGAATGAGCAAAATTCAGGGCTAAACTTGAAGGGGAAAGGCAAGACCTGGGTGTGGAGAGGACAGAGTGGCCAGGTTTTTTGTTTCAAAAATGTCAATGTGATAAAATATCTTCACCAGTAATGTTCATAGTAATGATAAAAGAGGGCACCCCAAACTTTGGTGTTTTTTTCTAGTAAAAATGATGGTTACATCGAACTCACTTGCAGATTCCTCCCCTAGCTACATCATCTGACTACCTGAAATTATTGTAATTATATGAAGAAGAAATAATGCTAATGAAAGCCGTTCAAACGGGTGAATAATATTAAACATCGCAATTATTGAGCAGTTATGTGTGCCAGACAGAGTCCAAAAAGCTTGATACGAATTAATTCATTTAATCTTCACAAATAACCCTATGAGGTGTACACATTGTTATAATCCCCATCTGACAGGTGGACACCGAAGTCATTTGCTCAAGGTCACAGCTGGATGATAGGAGAGCTTTGAACACGGCAGTTTGATTCTAGCCTGCTCTTAAACACAATACATGGAAGGTTGTCTTTCTTTGTAGGTAGAAATGGTGAAATAGTACCTGGTTAAAAAGAAACTAGGCCAGGTGTGGTGGCTCATGCCTATAATCCCAGCACTTTGGGAGGCCAAGTCGGGCGGATCACTTGAGGTCAGGAGTTCAAGACCAGCCTGACCAACATGGGAAAACCCTGTCTCTACTAAAAGTACAAAAATTAGCTGGGTGTGGTGGCATGTGCCTGTAATCCCAGCTACTCGAGTGACTGAGGCAGGAGAATCGCTTGAATCCCCGAGACAGAGGTTTCAGTGAGCCGAGATTGCACCACTGCACTCCAGCCTGGGTGACAGAGTGAGACTCCATCACACACACGCACACACACACACACAAAAGAAACTGAAACTTAATCAGCTCACAGAAGAGCAAATCCAGTGGCCCGCCCTCCCTCCCAGACAAGAATGACTGGATGGTTAAATTCACTGGTAGTCAGGGAAATAAAAATTTTTTAAATAAAAATGGTGATGAGATATCACTTTACATCCATCAGACTGACAAAAAATTAAAACTATTGATAACTTATGGCAGAGATAGCGAATAGTTATGAAAATTTAAAGTGTATACACATATAATATGCCAACCCAGCAGTTCTATTTTTGGGATTCTATTCCATGGAAATAAAAGCACTGTTGAATATATAAGGATATTTATTATAGTCCTTGTATTGCCAAATTTAAAAAAAAATCCCAGAAAACAAATGAATACCCATTATTACAGGTATCTTCTATGGAATATGATGCAGCCTCTAAAACTCATGAATTTGAATTATGCCAGATGACATGGAGGGACCTCATAGGTCCTGTTGAAAGAGAAATGCAGGGTGCAGCAGTGTGTATCATATGATCCCACCATCCCGCTCGTTAAAAACAGTGACCCTGGCCGGGCACGGTGGCTCACGCCTGTAATCCCAGCAGTTTGGGAGGCCGAGGTGGGCAGATCACCTGAGGTCAGGAGTTCGAGACCAGCCTGACCAACATGATGAAACCCTGTCTCTACTAAAAATGCAAAAATTAGCCATGCATGGTGTCATGCACCTGTAATCCGAGCTACTCTGGAGGCTGAGGCAGGAGAATTGCTTGAACCCGGGAGGCAGAGGTTGCAGTGAGTTGAGATCACACCATTGCACTCCAACCTGGGTGACAAGAGCGAAACTCCATCTCAAAAGAAAACAAAACAACAGTGACCCCCACCTTCAAAAAGAAAACCTGTGCATGAACAGGAATTTATATATAATTATATATATGTATATATACTTCACCTATTTAAGGGGTATAATTATATATATGTATATATACTTCACCTATTTAAGGGGTATAATTATATATATATATATATATGTATAATCTGGTTTTAGTAACACATAGGAAAAAATGTATATATGAGGCTGTTATATGGAGTGTGTGGAATTGCTGACATGAGGGGAGGAGGGAACCAAGCAAAAAAGAGAAGGAAGAAAGACAACTGAAAAAGATACATCTATCTGCTTATGGTTACGTATTTCTACAATGCTCTGTGTGGGTGCAGATATAGCTAAATAGTGTTTTTCAAAGATTGGAAAGCAACATATGGTTAAAATGATCACATCTGAAACCATAGGCTTGGCTTGGACCAATCTCCCCACCATCCTCCTGTGGTCTGCATTTGCCTGTGTTTATGTTTAGCTTGCAGAATGGCATCAGACAGGGCAGCCTTTTTCTCCCTCCTCCATTGCCATACTTAAAGTAAAGACTCCAGAGCTCCAAAGAGATGGACCTGTTCAGGTGGTTCATAAGCATCAGTAAGTGAGAGTACAGATATGGCAGCATAGTCCATCTCCAGGCAAGGGAATGACTCAAAGACAAAACCACTGGGTCATCCCTATTAGAAGGGAAAGCAGTGGCTGGGTGCGGTGGCTCTTGCCTGTAATCCCAGCACTTTGGGAGGCCAAGGCCGGAAAATCACCTGAGGTCAGGAGCACGAGACCAGCCTGACTAACATGGTGAAACTCCATCTCTACTAAAAATACAGAAAATTAGCTGGGTGTGGTGGCAGGCATCTGTAATCCCAGCTACTTGGGAGGCTGTGGCAGGAGAATTGCTTGAACCCAGGAGGCAGAGGTTGCAGTGAGCTGAGATCACGCCATTGCACTCCAGCCTGGGTGAGAAGAGTGAGACTCCGTCTCAAAAAAAAGAAAGAAAAAAAGGACAGCAGAGCAGAAGTGGCAGAGTATCTGCCAATCTGTGGTCATTTCAGTTTTTATGAATCACATCAAAATGGAACCACCCCCATCTTCTTCCAACACAATGCATTGGTTTTTATAGACTTAACAAGAGAAGCAAGTCAAAAAGTAAATATTCCTATTGCTGAGTGCAGTAACACCCTAATTTTACACGGCATGTATGTGTATGGTTCTGAATATGAGAATCCCCTGAAACATTCAGACTGCTTCTCTGTAGTTGAATGAGGGGGACAGACAGTATAGCTTTGGGTGAGGATGAACTAATCTACTCCAACAGTTAAGCAGTGTCTAAAGAGTAAGATAGATGACTTTCAGTTAACAGGACAGGGATATTTCATAATCCAAACCACACTTGGCACTATGTGTAAGCGATCACTGCTGTGTCACCAGAAGGTTGTTTGTTTTAGTAGACTCATGGTTGGTGGGCACACAAGGAATGGGTTGAGTTCTTACTCTGGGTCTCCTGATGTTTCCCTGTCCCCGGCTTACCCAACAGACCTCAGAACAGATAAAGATGCTTATGTCGTTGTTGTTGTTTTTGAGACAAACTCTCACTCTGTCACCCAGGCTGGAGTGCAGTGACACGATCTTGGCTCACTGCAATCTCTGCCTCCTGGGTTCAAGTGATTGTCCTGTCTCAGCCTCCCGAGTAGCTGGGACTATAGGCGCACACCACCACACCCAGCTAATTTTTGTATTTTTAGTAGAGATGGGGTTTCACCATGTTGGCCAGGCTAGTCTCGAACTCCTGTCCTCAAGTGATCCACACGCCTCAGCCTCCCAAAGTGCTTAGATTACAGGCGTGAGCCACCGTACCCAGCCAAAATGCTTATGTTATACGTTATTTAAAAAGAATACCAGTAGTCCACTATTGGAATAAGATTTGAACTTTCAGTCATTCCTAGGTTTCAATTCTGGTTGACTTTAACATCAGTGATTCATAGTTGTTGGCCGTAGAACCATGTCAATATATAGAATGCCATTGCCCCTGTGGGTAATATCAGTTGAGTTTTAAATGTTTTGATAGAGGGCATAGATTTGTTAGAGGAGAAAGTCAAATATTTAATTCCTTAGGTGGGAACATGTGAAACCATGCCAGTGTTTTTTACTTAATATTGGCAGTATCACTATGAAAGTACCCAGTGCAGTTTTTTCATGAGCTCTCTTGTAAATAATATGGTGCCCTTTACAGTAATGTAATTTTTTTTAAGCTTACAAGGTTCTGATTGTTATGATACATTTTATTAGATATGTACAAATTTTCAGGAAATGTCAACAGAGGCTTTATCATTATGTGACTCTTTAATCTGATTTCTAGGCAGAGTTTATTAGGACTGGCTTTTAAAAAATTAATAGCTTTATTTACTTACCATACAATTCACCTATTTAAGCTGTACAACTGGATGGTTTTTAGTATATTCACAGATTTGTGCATTCATCACCACAATCAATTTTCGAGCATTTTCATCACCAAAAAAAAAAAAAAAAACTACTAGCAGCCACTGACTTCCAGATTCTACCTCTACTCCCAGCCCAGTCAACCACTAATCTACTTTATGTCTCTATAGCTTTGCCTTTTCTAGACTTTTCATACAAATGGAATCACACACCATGTAGCCTTTGGCATCTGGCTTCTTTCACTTAGGGTGATGTCTTCAAGGTCCATCCCTGTTGTAGCATGCATCCATACTTCCTTTTTCTGCCAAATAATGTTTCATTGTTTGTATAGACCGCATTTCGTTTATCCATTTATCAGTTGATGAGTATTTGGCTTATTTCCACTTTTTGGCTTTTGTGAATAATGCTGCTATGAACATTTGTGTATAATTTTTTGTGGCAAGGTCTGGCTTTTTAGTGACTCAGTTGCCCTTTTAAATACCCGTGATATCATAGCTAAATAGGACTCCCAGATGTCCTCTTGCTTGGCACCTTCTGTTTAGGCACATGAAGTATCTGGATTGCCCAGAGAGGGAAAGTGGCTTCCCTGGGCACACAGAGCTAGAGAGCGGAGTGGGGCCCTGCCTCCAGGTTTCTTGCTCACAGGTTCAATGCTTTACCTATTAGTGTGGACACATGAAGACTGAAGAAGACCTAAGGTCTGCAATATGCAGCTTTGTGAAAGCCTTGCAGTCTTTTCCTGTTTGCTGTTTCTTCTGTTTTACCACTTACAACAGTGTGGTCTCGTCTGAAAGCAAAAGAACATAAGAGCTGGAATGTTCCTGAGAGATTTTCTAGTCACATATCCTCATTATACAAGTGAGGAAACTAAGGTGCTGAGAAGGCATGTGATGTCTCACCCAAGATCACACTGTTAGTGGCAGAGCAAGGACTGGAACTTTGGTCTCCCTGCTCCAGGTCCCGGTCCTCATCTACCCTGTTAGGACAAGCATCTGTTACCCAGGGACTGCATGAAGGATGGCACTGAGCCATTTTGTGTCTCTTCTCTAATAGAATCCCGTCACGGGGCTGCTGTCAGCCAGCCATGAGCAGAAGGATGCCTGGGTGCGGGATAACATCTACAGTATCCTGGCCGTGTGGGGCCTGGGCATGGCCTACCGTAAGAATGCAGACCGCGATGAGGACAAGGCCAAGGCCTACGAGCTGGAGCAGGTAATAGTGACTGACGGCTGTATCTCGGCTGCTCAGCCACCTTCTCCTTGAACTGAAAAACCCACAGAGAAGTAGCTGTGTGTGCAGAACTGTTTGGGTGCAGGCCTCTCCTCTATTTCTGCTATAGAATATTTTGGGGAGGTACTTAGATTTTCTCAACCTCACATTGGTCTTTCTGTTTGAGTTTGGAGATTCCCCCATAAAACAATGACAACATCCAAAATCACACCAAATAGAAAATGAAAGCAACCACATTTCTTTTTTTTTTTTGAGATGGAGTCTCACTCTGTCACCCAGGCTGGAGTGCAGTGGCGCGATCTCGCTCACTGCAACCTCCGCCTCCCGGTTTCAAGTGATTGTCCTGCCTCAGCCTCCCGAGTAGCTGGGATTACAGGTGACTGCCACCACGCCCAGCTGATTTTGTATTTTTAGTAGAGACAGGGTTTTACCGTGTTGGCCAGGCTGGTTTCGAACTCCTGGCCTCAAGTGATCCGCCCACCTCAGCCTCCCAAAGTGCTGGAATTGCAGGCGTGAGCCACCGCACCTGGCTGCATCCACATTTCTAACCCCAAAGTGTCAATTTGTATAATTAGTTACATTTCTTTCACATGTACTTTATCCATTTTGTACATATTTATACACAAGACCTCATCATAAACTGATATGTTTTTTAAAAGTCACCTCACCACAGCTTCACATTCCAAAGCATGTACTCTTCAGAGTAGTCACACTGGAAGGATATTTATCCAAACATTATTGCCACTGCTTAAAATATTTTTGAAACTTCCCTTAAAAATACGTTTCTAATTTGAACCATTCCAGGAAAGCAATCTTATTAATTTATGGTCACCCTTTAATTTTGAACCAAATTGGTGTTATCCAATTTGGGGGCCTATATTATTCACCATACAGGACAATGAAGTCCTTTTATTGTTTTCCAAAATCCAGAACCAAGATACCTACCAAAGATTTGCCATCACTGAGTTTGTAACAAAATAATCTGTCCCTGAACACAGGAGGTATTTTCCAAGTGTTTTGAGTGGTAGCATTGAAGTAGAGAGCACTGAAATATAAAAATCATTCTCTTGGCATGAGAGCCCTTGGGATTTATCTTTGATTCAGACATTCTTCGATGGCCTCACGGTCAGTGGATCGTCTGTGACATGGTGTCTCATGTATTAACGTAGCATTATTGTTGTTATTTATAATGAGGATAATAAGACTAGTAATTGGTTACAATAAATCATATTATTCAGAAACCTTGGCTGTCACTTGCATTTTGTTAGAGCTTTACTCGGTAATTCAGTGATGGTTTCACAAATGGCCATGTTGGCAAACATTACTTTTGGGCAGGCGTGGTGGACTTAGTGTAAGAAAAATAAATTACCAAGAAATGTGACATAAAGCTCCAGAGTACTACACTTACAGAAATTGTGTTGCTAAGATGTCAGCGAGGAGTCACTGAATTTCAGAGGTGGCAGATATCATCTGATCCAACCCCTTTATTTGAGATAAGTCACTTTGTCGAGATTTTTCTTTCTTTATGATGGAGTGGAGAGGACATGAACCATCAGAACACTCACGTAGGCTCGGGACTGGCCTTTCCAGGGCAGTTGCTGGGCAGCACTGGCTTGCCAGCCACAGTGATCAGGAGGTGATTTTCCTGCAGCAAGGACCCTGGGCCGTGTTGCTGATTCTGCTTTATCTCCACAGAACGTGGTGAAGCTGATGCGAGGTCTTCTCCAGTGCATGATGAGACAGGTAGGCAGAACCCACACACGTGTTTGCCAAGTGGGCATTCCATGTCATTGTAATTGTGACAGTTAACATGCTTAAGACGTTTTGTACTTTTCTTCTCAAGAGGAAGAGAAATTGAAAATATTTTGCTTACTTTCTCTCTCTTTTTCTTTTTTTTTTTTTGAGACGGTCTCACACTGTCACTCAGGCTGAGTGCAGTGGTGCGATCATGGCTCACTGCAACCTCAAACTCCTGGGCTCAAGTGGTTCTCCCACCTGAGGTGTGTACCATCACACCTGGCCTTTTTTTTTTTTTTTTTTTTGTAGATACAGTATCTCACTATGTTGCCCAGGCTGGTCTTGAACACCTGGGCGCAAGTGATCCTCCCACCTTGGCCTCCCAAAGTGCTCGGATTACAGGTGTGAGGAGTTACCATGCCCAGCTACCTTCTCTTTTTAAAATTATTTTCAGTAACTTTACTATTGAATCACAGTCTCAAAGGACAGTTTCTGAGAATCTCTTTTGAAGAGGTACATGGATAAAAGGAGAAACATGCTTTTTTTTTAATGGAGAAGAAAACATTTTTTTTTAAAAGCCACGTCTAGAAAGCCATATATTATTGTTTATTCCATCATGTTTGTAAAAGGGTATATTTTCATTGAGATGAAATGCTTGAGTTTTAAAAACTTGATATTATTGTTTAGTGGTATTTTCAGTGAGGGGTAAATAAAACAATTCATTGAACATGTACTGCACACAGAACATTATACTAGGATCTGCACAAATTCAAAGACGAAGACAAAACAGTCCTCACCCTCAGTCAGCGCAAGAAAAGACATAGTTGCTCTTTTCCTTTCAACATTAAGAAACAAGAAATTGAAATTTAAACAGGTTCCTTTCCTCCCCTCCTTTTCTCC
The DNA here is from genome assembly GCF_029289425.2 of Pan paniscus. Classification (NCBI taxonomy): domain Eukaryota; kingdom Metazoa; phylum Chordata; class Mammalia; order Primates; family Hominidae; genus Pan; species Pan paniscus. The sequence continues at coordinate 20,748,136 of NC_073272.2, read as the reverse complement.
CTTCTTCCCTCCCTCCATCTCTCCTTGAGTATCTACCGTGTGTCACAGCTGGGGATATGTAGACAAGGACACCCTTTGGCATGACCCGTCACTCCTGCAGATGAGACTCCCCCCAGGCTGGGACATTTCAGGCAAGTGGGCGAAAAGAATCCCCAGCACAGTCCCTCCGTGCGGTGCTGCCTAGCAGCTGCCTTCCATCCCTCTGGCTCCCAGAAGTAGCAGATAAGAGCTCTAGATCCAGGTGGCTGGCCATGGCCGTGATCTCTGCCAGCCATGAACCCCCATAACTATGCAGAGCGGGCTTGCCTTCTCCCTCAGGTGGCCAAAGTGGAGAAGTTCAAACACACTCAGAGCACCAAGGACAGCCTGCACGCCAAGTACAACACTGCCACCTGTGGCACGGTGGTGGGCGACGACCAGTGGGGCCACCTCCAGGTGGATGCCACCTCTCTCTTCCTCCTGTTCCTGGCCCAGATGACCGCCTCAGGTGAGCTGGGGTTGCTGGAGCCCATTGTATAAGGAGTGACAATCCGGAAAAGGGGTGGGAGGAGGACAGGTAGCGGCCAGTGTGTCAGGCCATGTGCTGCTTCACTGCTTTAATAAAATACCTCAGACAAGGCCATTTATACAAAACCGAAATGCTTTTTCTCACAGTTCTGGAGGCTGGGAAGTCCATGACCAAGGCACTACCAGGCTCAGTTGTCCAGTAAGGGCTCCATCCTCCAAAGAGGAGGACTGCTGTGCCCTCCCATGGGGGAGACCAGAAGGGCAAGAGAGCCAGAGGCTCCACGAAGTGTGTTTTGTAAGAGCCTTCATCCCATGTAGGATATGTAGGATGGGAGGAGTCCTCAGGGCCTAATCGCCTCTTATGGCCCCACCTCTTAATACCATCACATTGGCCACACCTCAATTTTGGAGGGGACACATTCAAACTGTAGCAATCAGTATTATAAATCAGCAGTTTACACAAAAGAAAAGCATGCTTCTCCATATTCTGTGCATTTGTTTCTGCAATAGGGCAGGGAGTGCAGGGACCCTGCCTGTAACCTGCAGAGAGGACAGTCACCCTCCACCTGGGCACCAGCAGGGTAAAGGCCGTTGAGCTGGCTCTCTTAGCTTCCCTCTGTTGAACACAGAGCCCCTTTACTGTCACTCTCTCCTAGTCCCTGGAGCCACCTAGGTCTGGTCTAACTTTGACACTTAGCTGTCTGCAGACCATCTCACCCCTGCTCTTAGACTTTTCTCCTCCAGGATCAGCAGCCCTGTCCTTTCAGCTCTCCCACTCACTACCCTGGTCACCCTCTTCTAGACACACCCTCACTTTTCCAAATTATATTTGAGCACCACCATTTCTGCCACTCAGCAGTGTGCCCAGAGCGGGCTGAGCAGCCCGCTACTCAGCGGGCTGAGTAGGCTCACAGTTTGTCGGCGGTGTGCCTTGTTCCCATTGAAGCCGGAGCCGCTGGCCTCTGTGGCAGCCTGGACGCCAGGCCTCTCTCTTTCCCACTAGGGTCTCACACCAGGTGGTCTCTCTCTCACAATGGCATGTGCCACAGATGCTCCCCCAGGTTAGGGCACTTAGCGGCTATGTCTGGGAGTTCTTATCACCTACCAGTCCAGTCAACTGATGTGTCTGAGGCCTCCCATTCATTGCAGACTGCAAGTGTGAAACTCTCAAAATCCCAGAAATCAGTAAGCAGTATTGTTATGGCTGTGTGAATAAATCACACATTTATAAAGTTACGTTTTGGCTATGAAAGTTAATATGAGCTCACTGTAGATATTTTGGAAAATATAACAGAATACAAAGAAAAAAATTCCACTGCCAACTTTCATTTGGCTGCATCTTCTCCAAGTCTTTTTTCCTGTGCATTTTTTACATGTTTAAGGTCACATTGTACACATAAACATAGTCTTTTTATTACATAGCGTTATAACAAGCACTTCTCCCGTGATATAACAAGCTCTTCATAAACATTATTTTAGTGAGTTTATCAATGGGTATACCATAATTAATTTAACTATTCCTTCCTTCTTTTATTTTGCTACTATAACTAATGTTGCAATACCAACTTTGACCCCATCTTCATTTACTTCCTTCTGAGAGTTAGATATCACTCAAAGGCAACTCATATATATTGCCAAATTGTTTTCAGTTTCTAGTTAAACTTAGTTCTCATTGAAATTCTAATCTGGCTTACTAGTTAAGCTGCCCTCATTGATGTAAGAGTCCATTTCCTATCATATCCATAGCAGCTTCCAGAATTCATACTTTAAAAATACCTGTATTTGTTATAACTGACTATATTTTTCTGCAGGGTGGAAGGCCAGCTCCTGGAGCTGGGGACTCCCTGTCTCCCACTGGGAAAAGTATTCACCCTTCTCTTTGGCTCTCTCAAAGATAGAGACAGTGTCTCTGGTTCTTCTGGACTAAAATCCTTGCTTTGTTGGAACCTTCTCCGCATCAATCCAACCTGTACCAGAGGTCCCAAATCTCTCTCATCCCTTTCTACTCATAGGCACACACAGGAAAGTGGAGCCCTTCCTTTCCTTCTCCTTATTTTCCTTCCTTCCCTCCTTCCTTCCCTCTTTTCGGAGATTAGACACTCACTGTTATGCCTTACTTAAGACTTCATTTTTGATGCCTTTGGAAGAAAAATGAAAATGAGGGTAAAAGGGTTTATTTCCTAGTGTGATATTTGTAATTTGTGACTGGCAGCTCTCTGCAACATGGCTTCATAACCTCATTGTTTTTCTTTGCTAGGCTTACGTATCATTTTCACTCTCGATGAGGTGGCCTTCATACAGAATCTTGTCTTTTACATAGAAGCTGCATATAAAGTCGCTGTAAGTATCAACCCTAGTAGTCTTTTCAGATGTTCCAGTCAACAAAAAGAATAAAAATCATACAGTGTTTTGAGGGCCAGGCTGTTTGGGGCTCACCAAAAGGTTAGCGAGACTAGCGCTATGAGATTGTGTCACCTCCACACACAAAGTGCGTATTTTTGTCCTGGAATAGAGTTGGGGGTTTCAGGTTTTTGGAATGTACTCTGTGCTCTGTCTGAATCCATTATGCTTGTTATATTTTTTTATTTATTTTGTTTATTTATTTATTTTTAAACAGAGTCTCGCTCTGTCACCTTGGCTGGTGTGCAGTGGCATGATCTCAGCTCACTGCAGCCTCTGCCTCCCAGGTTCCAGTGATTCTCCTGTCTCAGCCTCCTGATTAGCTGGGATTACAGGTGCCTGCCACCACTCCCCGCTAATGTTTGTATTTTTAATAGAAACGGGGTTTCACCATGTTGGCCAGGCTGGTCTCAAACTCCTGACCTCAGGTGATCCTCCTGCCTCGGCCTCCCAAAGTGCTGGGATTATAGGCGTGAGCCACCACTCCTGGCCCATTATGCTTGTTTTATTTTATTTTATTTTTAATTTTTTTATTTCCATAGGTTATTGGGGAACAGGTGCTGTTTGGTTACATTAAAGTCCTTTAGTGGTGATTTGTGAGATTTTGGTGCACCCATCACCCGGGCAGTATACGCTGCACCCTATTTGTAGTCTTTTATTCCTCTCCCGCTTCCCACACTTTCCCCCTGAGTTCCCACAGTCCACTGTGTCATTCTTATCCCTTTGCATCCTCATAGCTTAGCTCCCACTTAGGAGTGAGAACATATGATCTTTGGTTTTCCATTCCTGAGTTACTTCACTTAGAATAACAGTCTCCAGTCTCATCCAGGTCGCTGCAAATGCCATTAATCCATTCCTTTTTATGGCTGAGTAGTATTCCATCATATATATACCACAGCTTCTTTATCTACTCGTTGACTGATGGGCCTTTGGTTGGTCCCATGTTTTTGCAGTTGTGAATTGTGCTGCTATAAACATGCATGTGCAAGTGTCTTTTTTGTCTAATGACTTCTTTTCCTCTGGGTAGTTACCCAGGAGTGGGATTGCTGGATTAAATGGTAGTTCCCATTATGCTTGTTTGAAATAAGATCCTAACATGTCCTACGGGATGCATATGTGCTGGCTTGAGTTGGGGCTAAAGAGGTAGCAGCATTAGCACCTTGGTGGGAGCTGGGATGCCATGAGCGTCGCCCCAACCAGGCCACAGGTAGAGGGGCTTGAGCCAGGCAGAGCCCCAGCCTGGGCCAGATTTGCTGAGTATAAATGTGTATAAACCCCCTTTCCTCCGAGCTTCTGTCTGGTTTGGAAGGCAAAGCCTGAGGCACCTTTACACAACAACCCCAGTGTGTAAAGCTCTCAGGGAAGGAGGGAAAAGGTAAAGGCTGGTTTTAAAAAAGCCACTATGGTCTAAAGGAAGGTCAGCAAAGGTTTTCTGTAAAGGGCCAGAGAGTAAATATGTTCGGCTTTACAGGCCCTAGGGTCTCTGTCGCAGCTACTTGGCTCTGCCTTTGTAGCATGAAAGCAGCCATAGACAACACGTAAATAAATGAGCATGGCTCTGTCCCAGATAGACTTTGCAAAAATAGGTGGGAAACTAGATTTGTTCCAAAGACTGAGTGGAGTTCCCTGACCCCAGGTCTAAAGCAGTGATTCCCAACGAGAGGCAATCTTGCCCTCCCAGGAGACATTTGGCGATGTCTGGAGACATTTTTGGTTGTCGCACCTGGTCAGTAGGTGTTCGTGGCATCTAGTGAGCCAAGACTAGGACTGCTGCTAGACATCCTACAATGCACAGGCCCCCCTCCCCCCACCCCAATGACTCAGATTACCTGGCTCGAAATGGAATAGTGCTGAAGTTGACAAACCCTGGTCTGAAGAAACTTGAGAAGTCTTTGTGGAAAGGGTGGGCATTGAGTTGGACCTTGGAAGCTGAGCAGAGTCTAGATCAGCAGAAGGGAGGAGATAGGGAGTTTGGGTGCAGGAATAGCTTGTGCAGTCCCAGAGGCAAGAACAGGCTCTGAGTGTGGCTGGGTGGGCTAGGGGGTGCTTGAGGAAAAGGGTACAGAGGAAAGGAGTAGATTTAGGAGGAAAGCTGACATTGGAAAAGAGTAGAACATAAGTGGATCTTATGTTCCACTCTCAGCTTGTGGGTGTGTCTAAGGAGGCCAGATCATGGGGCATATGGCCATTCAGAGAGAGAGATGTGAATGTGATCCGCTAGGAAATACACCATTTGTCATTTTAGACCCTGAAACAAGGGGAAGCAGCAATGAAAGCAGTTTTTGAGGATGAATCACCCAGTGCCGGGGTTGGAGGAAAGGTGGGTTGGGCTGCAGGAAGGCGCAGATGAGAAGAGTGCTCAAGGGAAGAAGCCCAGGCTCAGTCACCAGGCACGCTCAGCAGGGAAGTTGCTCTAGGATGCCCGAGTCTCAATCTCTACATTTTGAAAATGTTCTGGCCAGGCGCGGTGGCTCATGCCTGTAATCCCAGCACTTTGGGAGGCTGGGACAGGTGGATCACCTGAGGTCAGGAGTTTGAGACCAGCCTGACCAATATGGTGAAACTCTGTCTTTACTAAAAATACAAAAATTACCTGGGTGTGGTGGTGTGTGCCTGTAATCCCAGCTACTCGGGAGGCTGAGGCAGGAGAATTGCTTGAACCTGGGAGGTGGAGGTTGCAGTGAGCTGAGATCGCGCCACTGCACTCCTGAGCAACTAAGCCAGACTCCATCTCAAAAAATAAAAATAAAAAAAAGAAAAAAAGAAAATATTCTTTTTTGGAGATAAAAAATAAAGATTGAAATGTTGGCATCAGTCCTGTGTGTGTTGGGTGGTCAGCTTTCAGTAGTACACATAGAATTGTTTAAAACAGCATCCCATATGTGGACTTTTTAATGAAAATATGAATTATACATTAGGTACACATGTATCAAGTCCTCTGGGTGCCAGCATTCTGAGTCAATCCCTAGTAATCGGTTTGTAAATACCACGTAGGTTCAGTGTTCTGTGTCTCAGTTGTGACTTTGGCTCCAGTTACTTGCTGAGCATTTTTTCCCCAAGAGGTAATGCTAAAAATAAGTACTAAATTATTTTAAATGCTTTTGCTGGCTTTGACTAGTTATGACCCATGTGCTAAAGTTTCTGTCTTCCATTTTACAACATAATATAAGTTCAAAGGCATTGACTAGAGAGGCAGCATTTTATTCAATCTTAAGAAGATAAAATATTTTGTTCTCCATACATCCAGAGTTTCTTACAAATGAATACCTTCTAGAAATAAGAAATAAGAAATTTGAGAGTGTTGTGGCATGCACTTTTGTCCCACTTGAGTATTTTCTTGTAAAATTCTGCACAGAGGTCGCATGAACTGAAATTGAGGAAGAGCACAGTATGAGTCTACAAAGCCTCTGAGAAGATCCACTTATGTTTCAGTGTGGCTGCAGGAACATAAAGGAAGCATTTTTCCCATAGCACTTCTTATATACCTCTTTCTCCCCTCTGATTCCCACCTTTTTCTCCCCCAGGATTATGGAATGTGGGAGCGTGGAGATAAGACTAATCAGGGCATCCCGGAATTGAATGCAAGCTCCGTAGGAATGGCCAAGGTGACAGTTGTCCTGTTTGTTCTTCCTTCTGCATGTTTTTACTGCTTTGATTTGGTTCCCTTCATCAGGAGTTTGGATTTAATCTGATTAGCATATTTTTCAAAAGTCAACATCAAGTATGTGAAATTCAAGTGGCACAGTTACCCCAGCCACCTGAAATTCTAGGTAAAGAAGGTAGGTTTCCAATGCTGAAATCTGCCCATGGCAGAAAGTAAGAGTGCTCCGTCCTGGTTAGCTGCTGCCATCACCCATGGGTCTAAGCTCTTGCTGTTGTTTAAGAAGCTGCACGTGTGATGTCCAGTCTTCTTTTCTGGGTCACAGAGAGGACTGGAGAATATCACCACTTTGTAGGTTGGACTCACAAGTTCAAAAGTCTACAAGGTCAGTCAAATAACAGTACGAAGTGAAACTAGCCAGACAGCAAGGTGGGGGTCAGGGGAGGAATTGGGGACACTGGGAAACTTTCCCTGAAGGTACTCTGATTCAAACTCATTTAAAATACTCTTCAAGCCAAACAAAACACACCTATGGGGCAGATTCGATCTGTGGGTCACCAGTTTGCTTCTCTTGCCATAGACATATGGTGTGCCTCCTTCCCTCCCTCCTCCAGAATGTAATGTATTATTTGGACAGAGTAGAGCCTCCAGGGCTATAATTTTTAAAGCAACAAAAAATATGCTCTGTTGAAGTAAACAGACAGAAAGTGTACTTATTACTAAAAGAATTAACTTTCTGAAGTGCCAGATGTTTGAAGTTAACTGTTAAAACATGTGAGAGAAAAGACGACCATGAATTTAGTGCACACACACCCACACACACACACAACGTTATGAACTTGTTAATTCATTTTTAGGTAGAACACTAACTTCACTTGGGAAAATGTTTTTCTGTTTTCTCTTTCTTGTTTGCATAATGAGCAGCAATGTACAGGAGAGCTCTGATCCACTGAAAATAAGAATAGGGCCGGGCACAGTGGTTCACGCCTGTGATCCCAGCACTTTGGGAGGCCGAGATGGGAGGATCACCTGAGCCCGGGAGTTCAAGACCAGCCCTGGCAAAATGGCGAGACCCTGTCTCTACAAAAAAAAAAGAAGAGAAAAGAATAAAAAAGACTAGAACATGACTACAGGAGTCTAGCTGGATTTTTTAAATGTGTTTCATTACCTTTGGGAAAACATGTATACTAGATTGCTTAATGAAAAAGGAACACCAGATATTGGAGTATATGTTTATTAGAAAGAAAAAGTAACTCATACCTGTGTTTGTAGGCAGCTCTTGAGGCAATTGATGAACTGGACCTTTTTGGAGCCCATGGAGGACGCAAGTCAGTGATTCATGTTCTGCCAGATGAGGTCGAGCACTGCCAGGTAATAGCCTCTTGCATTTCAGAGAGCAGGGAAGGAGAGTCCTGGCATGGAAGGCCTGGGATCCAGTGCAGATTCCCCACCTTGCTGGCTTGGTGATACTTTGCTTCTTTGAGCTTCAGTTTTCTCACCCATAAAATGGGCATCCTGGACCCTCTCCTCTGGCCTCACAAGCTAGTTGTAAGAATCGGTCAACTTAGTCTGTCTAAGCACTTTGTAAGCCAGAAAAGTATAAGACACCATGATGCTGTATAGATGGAATCAGCAATCCAAGCAGCCTTGTTTTGCAAGAGGCAAAGTCTGTTTTACGTCTTTTGAGCACATAGGTGGTTTTCTTTCAGGTTTATTTCACAGTGCCCCCAAATTGAATGATGAGCAAGCACTAGTTCACTTGGGGGTGGGGGGTTGGGGATGGGTGAAATAGGTAGTGGAGAAGAAATGAGATGGGAAAGATGGGAAATTAGTACAACCTCTGTGAAATACAGGTCAGAGAAACGAGTGATCTAATTCAGATTGGAGGATTCTATTGAGCAGAGTGCACGTCATCAATTGCTAAGCCCTCAGCAAACTCTTATTTAGCAAGGGCCCACTGTGTGCCAAGTACGTTGCTGGGGCTAAAGAGGGTCAGATACATAAAGACTTGTGAATGGAGAGCTTTGGTAGAAGTTTGTGTTTCCAGGCAGAGAAACCCTAGGGAAGAGTGAGTTACAGAACAGGGCCCTGGGCTCAGTTGGCTATAGAAAATAAAGCTTTATTCTGAAGCTGAAGGGTTCCACCCATCTTGACCCTATCTTCCAGCTCACTCAATTTTTCCCCTTTAGGTAGTCCCGGTATTTCTTGGGGTATAGTCTATCTTTTTTTTTTTTTTTTTTTTTTTTTTTTTTAAGAGGAGGTCTTACTCTATCGCCTAGGCTGGAGTGCAGTGGTGCAATCATAGCTCCCTGTAACCTCAAACTACTGGGCTCAAGCAGTCCTCCCGCCTCAGCTTCCCAAGTAGCTAGGACTACAGGCACGTGTCACCCACACCCAGCTAATTTTTTAAAAATTTTTTTGTAAAGTCAGGGTCTCGCTCTGTTGCCCAGGCTGTTCTCCAATTCCTGGCCTCAAGTGATCTTCCCACCTCAGCCTCCCAAAGCTCTGGGGTTGCAGGCATGAGCCACTGTGCCTGGACGTGGTGTGCATCTTAATAGATGTGTAATCCAGTGGAAATGCGTGAGCTTTGCAGCCAGCTGGGCCTGAGTTAGAATCCTAGTTCTGTCACTTACTAGCTGCTCGAAGTCTCAGGGTCCTCAGGTGTGAATTGGACATGGTACCCTAAGTCCTTCTTCATATGAAAGATTCAATGAGCTTATGTTTGCAGGGGTCTAGCCCCATGTCTGTACATGTTAGATCTCAGTGTTAATTCCTTCCTTTCCCAAACTTTTCCTGATAATTTCAACTCCTTTACAAGTTTCCAGCGCCTAATCCAGCCACTTATTTATAATTGAGGCCATATTATAGTGCCTCTAAGTAACCCTAGAAAGATTCTAGGACTAAACTAATTCTGTGGTTTACCATTTTGTCTGAGTGTTCATGAGATCTTCTGGATTTGACTCATCCTTTAAGTGGTTTCTGGATCACCCAGTCCAACTGGTCACATTCCACAGAAGCCAGACATTTCTCCAAGCTGGCCCCATGTATGTGTTCTTTTCTGGTCTCTGTCTTCATAGCCAAGACAGCTTAGCCTACTGACATAGGTGGCCCTATAGTTCCTCCCCTACATGTCCTAAAAGTCTGGCAAAGTCAACAGGGCATGGAAGGAAGGGAGACAAGCAGTTCTTAGCGTGGGCTTCAGACAGTACCATGCTCTCCCCAAGCCCTGACTTCTCGCCTGAGGAATAGGAATCATTGGCTGGATATACAGTGTTGGCCAGCAGGGGCCATGTTGGCAGGACAAAGCTCTACTCAAAATTGGCAACCGTATTCGAATGTTCCCTTGGGGCTGAGCTCATGGTCCCTAGATACTGCGCCTATTAGCGCATCTCCAGGTTAAACCACCTCTTTGTTTTTCATTCAGTCTATTCTGTTCTCCATGCTGCCAAGAGCGTCAACATCTAAAGAAATTGATGCTGGACTTCTTTCCATTATTTCCTTCCCGGCCTTTGCAGTGGAAGATGTAAGCCTTGTAAATGTGACCAAAAATGAAATTATTTCTAAGCTCCAGGTAAGCATTAGTCATGCTGGTGCCCTTCTGTCCTGTGTGATGTGCATGGAGCAGCTCACCCATGCCTCAGTTCCCCATGAGGTTAATTGCTTGATTTATCTAAGCAGATGCATACAGTGTTCAAAGCTGAGTCTACAGGCAAGAAAACAAAGTCTCCGAGTGATTTAGTGGCCTGGTTCTCTCCTTGAGAAGCAGAACTGGCACTCAGGCAGGCACCTTTGAACCCCAGTTTGTACCAGTACCATACTTCTAAGGCAGAGCTACTTAACCCTTTAGAGGTCACAGACAGTGTATAGAGTCACTGCCAGAAAAAAAAATGCATATGTCCCAATATCCTCAAACTTTACACACAATTTCAATGGACTTGCCAATCCCAAAGTTACGCTCAGGTTAAAATAATCCCTGTTTTGAGGTGAAATGCAGTAACCGTGATACACTAAACTGAGAATATTAAATACTCCAGCCAGTTGAAACTATCGGTAAAATTATCAAAGAATGTAAGTTTCCCTAAGCTGAAATCTGCAGGTTGATTGTCCTACTTAGGTTCCATGAAAAATGCTTTTGTCCCTTGGAGTCCCTATGTCTCCAATCATATTCCCAAAAGAAAGCAGCTGTCTCAGTCAGGGTTCAGTGGGAAAAAGGGAACCCCTTTAGGTAGTTGAAGTAGGAAGGGAATGAATGCAGAGAATGAAGTGTTTACAAGAAGAGCGGGTTCTAGGCTCAGCCTCCTGGGATGACTCCCAGGACAGTGCGGTGCTGGTCGCTAGGGCTAGGGACGTGGTTGCCTCCATGACCCTCGCGAGAGCCACATCTGCTGTAGCAGCCTCCACATACTTACGGAACTGGAGAATGGACACCCAAAGCTGTGATCTATGGATTAAGGGCGTCAGATTAAGAGAGTGCTGCCCCTGCCCTCCTTTCGTAGCATCCAGGAAGCTGGGGCAGAACCCTGGAGCCTGCAGCCCAAAACCAGCAGCGACAGTCCTAAGCACAGGAAGCCGCCCCCCTCCCTTTCTGCTAATCTTTGTGGAGGTGCATCTGACCTTAGAGCCTCCTCTGCAGCCAAAGCCTAACTTCCAGGAGCCTGGGGAATGTCCTTGTAGCTTTCCAATCTTGCAAGTAGGAGCAAACCAGTCCAAGTATCTGCCTTGGTGGCTTTTCTAAATAGTGAGGGTCCTTTTAGATCTCTGTGTAATACAGTAAATCAGAATGAAGGCATGGTCGTTCACTGAACTCTTGGTAATCACTCTTGCAGCCCTGATACTCTGATGGAATGTTTTGGCGTTCCCTTCCAAGTACCGATCAAACCTGAATTGATTTTGCTTATTACTTAAATATATTAATAACTATACTGACAGCAAAGAACACTTGGTATAAAATTCATTACTAAAAGATTCATGGGAAAGAGGGTGCAGGGCTGACTTGAATTAAAAAGGCAAAAAAATTTCTCTGAGCTCATCGAATGTACTTTCTCTTATTAGGGGCGTTATGGATGCTGTCGCTTCCTTCGAGATGGTTATAAAACTCCAAGAGAGGTTGTATTTAAATATTGTTTCTTATCTTTCCTCAACTGTTTCATCTCTAAGTTGCCAATGTGTTGTTCTCCCTCTGCTGATTATAATTTTATGTTGGAATATTGGAAAGGGAAGTATTAATTTTGGAGTCAGCAAGCCTGGAGCCAGGCAATAGCATAGTATCTTTAGTAGGGACGGTGAGCTGGTCATTTAAAACCAGCTTGGCCAGGCACAGTGGCTCACGCCTGTAATCCCAGCACTTTGGGAGGCCAAGGTGGGCGGATCACGAGGTCAGAAGATCGAGACCATCCCGGCTAACACAGTGAAACCCCATCTCTACTAAAAATTCAAAAAATTAGCCGGGTGTGGTGGCGGGCACCTGTAGTCCCAGCTACTCAGAAGGCTGAGGCAGGAGAAAGGCGTGAACCTGGGAGGCGGAGCTTGCACTGAGCCGAAATCGCGCCACTGCACTCCAGCCTGGGTGACAGAACGAGACTCCGTCTCAAAAAAAAAAAACAAAAACAAAAAACCAACTTGTAGGCCAGGTGCAGTGGCCTGTAATCCCAACACTTGGGGAGGCTGAGGAGGGAGGATTGCTTGAGCCCAGGAGTTCGAGACCAGTCTGGGCAACATAGTGAGACCTTGTCTCTACAAAAAAAATAAAATAAAATTAGTGAGGCAGGTGTGATGGCATGTACCTGTGGTCCTAGCAACTCAGGAGGCTGAGGTGGTAGGATCACTTGAGCCCAGGAGGTCAAGGCTGCAATGAGCAGAGATCACACCATTGTACTACAGCCTGGGTGACAGAGTGAGACCCTGTCTCAAAAAAATAAAAATTTCTTTAAAATTTTAAAAATAAATAAAACTAGCTTGTAGACAAGGAGAACTGGTTCTGTGGCTCACACATTTTTCTTGAAGACCAACTGTGGCCTCCTCCTTGGGTTTCTTTGCCACACTGACTAATATAATGATATAAATCAGATCATCTGCCAAACTTGGTGGTAGACATATTGCTATTTCTTTGTTAGAGTTATAGGAAGCTTTAGTATAATAAACTACCAAGGAGTCTTGTGTATGTTTCTGACTTACTTTCTGAAATGTTACCATGGCAAACTGCCAAAAACAGCATCTCATTATAGTAAAATCCTACTTATGCCAACTTCAAAGCTGTAAAAATCAGTCAAGCATGGGAAACCCCATGAGGCACAATGGTATTATGTATGTATTCTGACATCACCTTTTAAAAGTTTGACTTATTTGATTCTAGGACCCTAATCGACTGCATTATGACCCTGCTGAACTCAAGCTCTTCGAAAACATTGAATGTGAGTGGCCTGTGTTTTGGACATATTTTATAATAGATGGAGTCTTCAGTGGTGATGCTGTTCAGGTGAGAAAATGCTGGGTGTTATGTTGATAATTATTTTCATTCCACTGGTATACTGATTATTATTAGAACATAGGGTTATGCAAGAATTTAGGTCACTGTTTCGGTTATCTGTTCCCACTTAGCAAACTTTCCCAAAACTGAGTGAATTAAAGCAACACCTATTTTATTTATTTGCTCATGATTCTGCAATTTGGGCAGAGCCCAGCAGGGACAGGTTGTCTCTGCTTTACCTGCTGTCAGCTGGGATGGTTCCATGGAAGTGGAGAATCTATTTCCAAGATGGCCTCACTCACATGGCCAATTGATGCTGGCTAGCAGCTGATGCTGGGAACTCAGCTGTGCTATTGGTGGGGGCCTTGGTTCTCCTCCACATGGCTAGCTTGGGCTTCTCACAATATTGTAGTCTCTGGGCCATTAATTTTACATGTTGGTTGTTTTCCCCCCAGAACACAAAAGCAGAAGCTGCCAAGCTTCCATAAGTGTTAGGCCCGGAACTGACAAAATGTCACTTTCATCACATTCTGTTGGCTAAAGGACCATCCCATATTCAAGCGGGAGGGGACTAGACAAGGGCATGAGTACTAGGAGGCGTGGTTCACTGGGGTCTAGCAAGAACATTCCATCACAGACAGGTTTTGTTGTTGCTGTTGTTCTTTCCAGATCAGCCAGTGGTTTGCTGTCTTTAGCCCTAGTTTGGGGTGCTCTTGGATAACATCTTACTTCATGTAACAGCCTCCTAACTCGAATCTCAGCCTCCGGCCTGGTTCCCTGCTGTTTCCATTCTTCTCACCCATGCCAGAGTGATCTTATTAAAAGGCAAATTAGGTTATGCTACTGCCTTGCTTGAAAGCTTGCTTGAAAACCACTTCATGTGTTTTGTGGGGTTCCATATGATCTGATCCCTGCTTTCACCCCTGTAGCCTCATTTCTTAGTGCTTCTTTCTTGAGTTCTGTGATCCAAGCACAATGAAATCCTTTCAGTCCTTTAAACAGGCCATGTGCCCTCCTCTCTTCTCAAAGGCCGAGGACATTCTTTTCTTCCCCAATTGCCCCTCCCCCTTCCCTTGGTTCAATGTAAGTGTGTCTTCTTTCAGAAAGCTTTCTCTGACCCTAAAAGCTGGGGCAGGTGCTCCTACGACCCACAACTATAACAGCATGGGTCACACTATGTTGTATCTCCCCCTTACCTGTCAAAGGACCCTGGTAGAGGCCATCTCTCTCCAGTTCACGGGTATAGTCCCTGTGCCTAGTGCATAGTATGTGCTCAGTAAACATTTACTGATGCAACTCTCATTTGTTCATGACCTATCTCTTTAGCTTCTACTTGGTACCATGCTCTGTGCTGAGCCCTGAGCATACTTTGTTGAACAGAACCGACCTGCCTTTGTGAAGGTTACATGAGTGACTGACATCGCAGATGCTTTGCCATTTTTTCAACTGGTTCTGATCACATGTTTGGTGGGGGTGGGGATGAGCAATCAGAGATTCATTTTAGCTCTTGACAGCTCTCCTGCTCAGGAATGCTGGGGGGCTTCAGAACCAGCAGTCAGCTGGAAATGTTAATATTTCCCCACTGTTGATGCTTTCTCTTAGGCTTCAGTGATTATCTTAGGTTTTCTGTCATTTTATCCCAGAATTGAAAGATCTCAAAAGAATTGACTTAGAATTTCAGTTGTGAATAGGCTTAACAATGATGGGGGGAAGAAAACTCAGGAGAGGAAAATGACTGTGTTTAGCATCTTGTTGATTAAGCTTCATGGAATCTACTACCCTTCTACACCTTTGCTGTCACTCACACTTGTTGCCCAATGACATTTTTAATATGGGGTCAACTTTTTTAGCGCCCACACATGAGTGAGAACATGTGGCATCTTTCTGTGCCTGGCTTATTTCACTTAACACACTGACCTCCAATTCCATCCATGTTACTACAAATGACAGAATGTTATTCTTTTTTTATGGGTGAATAGTAATGAATGCCTCTTAAGTGGAAAACTTACCAAGAGGTGGAAATGGGTACACTGCTTAAGATATAGCTTCCCCCACAAGAAGTTTATAATCCGGTTACTGAGACAAAATTTAAATATATGAGGGGTTAAGAATGAAATAATTACATGATGAGTTAAAGACAGAACAGGAAAGACATCTGATACACAGTGTAGATATGACTACTAGAGGAATTTTGAGGAAGAAACAGCTACTGTATGATGGGTGCTCTGTCTCTCTTTCTGGAAGCAAGACAGGCAGGGCTGAGCTTAGATACACTCCTGAGAGGAATAGCCGATCGTGTTTAGCTCCTCCTAACACTGTAAGTGTGCCTCCTGCACTCCTGGAGCTGAGGGTATTTGTGCATTTCTTTGCCTTGTGTCTGAACTCTAATCTGTTGCCATGAGAGCTTTTTTTCTATGTTGCACCGCTGTTACAGCAGTCATGACCAGACCTCCTTCCTGCCATGGATGATGGGGCTGTTTTCCAGGTCCAAGAATACCGAGAGGCCCTGGAGGGAATACTCATCAGAGGCAAGAATGGGATCCGCCTGGTGCCTGAACTCTACGCTGTCCCGCCTAACAAGGTAACCCAGTGGCAGAGGGCCCTTTGCACCGCTTATCTAGAAATAAGTGACTCATTGCTTGGCCTGTTGGTATTCTTTATCCCCTTTTTCGAACTAATGAACACTTTTTCTCCAAACATGGTTTCAAAAGCCTTAGGTAGGCTGGGCGCGGTGGCTCACGCCTGTAATCCCAGCACTTTGGGAGGCTGAGGCGGGTGGATTACTTGTGGTCAGGAGTTTGAGACCAGCCTGGCTGACATGGCAAAACCCCATCTCTACTAAAAAAAAAAAAAAAATACAAAAATTAGCCAGGCATGGTGGCACATGCCTGCAGTCCCAGCTACTCGGAAGGCTGAGGCAGGAGAATTGCTTGAACCTGGGAGGTGGAGGTTGCAATGAGCCGAGATCACACCACTGCACTTTAGCCTGGGCTACAGAACGAGACTCCATCTCAAAAAAAAAAAAAAAGCCTTAGGTAGTGTTCCTGTCTATCCCAAGGAATCATGACTTTGGAAAAATATGTGGAACATGCTTGACCATGGGTATCCTGGGGAGGCAGCAGTTGAAGACCTTCTAATGATACCTGTCCCTCCCCGAACCCTGACACAGGCTCTCTAAAGAGCGTAAACCCATTGTGCACTGTGTTCTTACACACTTCCACAGATGAAGGCCAATGTACAGGGGTATTGAGAATCTCTTCCTTTGATTCAAGCAGTTTGCAAGCTAGAGTTTGAGTAATCACTTAGAAGCCATTCTGCATCAGGGAGAGAAAAACAGTCCAGTTCCAAGAAAATGCCCAAACATAGTTTTATTCTATCAAGTTTCCTAAATTGGGTCATGATGGACCTATTATCTTGGCAGGAAGATTTGTCTGTCAGTATCTCATGGTTAGAAGAAGAATTCTTGGTTCCTGGCTGTCCCTTGGATGCTTTTGGTGCCTCAGGGCTTGATTATTGTGTTTGTGGGATGAAAAGGCCTTTAGAGGACCGTGTCTTCCCCAAAATTGCCAGGGCCTGGAGGAGGTCGTAAGCCAGCAGAGGCCTGGCATATGGCAACTTGGGTTTAGGTGTTCTGTGGTTCAATCAGGCCCCCACACACATGGCCACAGGACTGGCAGGGCCTTTTAAAGTGTCTGCCTCAGCTCAGAGAGGCTGTGGAACCTGTCAGAGCTCACACAGCACTGGGCTCCGCCCTGGGGCCAGACCCCAGGTTCAGGGCCTTGCTGCCACCCCACACTGCCTCCTAATGGGTGGTACATTTCTGTGTGATGGAAGCATCTACACAGTGGATGCTCTCACTAGGCTTCTGAAAGCAATAGTATAGTGGACTTCTTTACTTTTCCATAGAATATAAATTTTAAAGCAATCTGATACTTGATCCTTATGGCAGAAAAGGTACCACTGTGTATCACTTTGAGCCTTATTTTCATCTAAAAGGAACTATTACTTGTTAGATCACTGAACCAGTTAAACCAAGTAGAAAATCAAAGGAAGGAGTTTCCGTGAGAAGTAGAATGTGCCATTGCCGGAAGCATTCAGTTTTTTGCATTTATATCAGCCCATCTTGTTCACTGGGCCCCTTGAGGTGGCTGCTTGCTCCAGGTGGGCTCACCAAGCCCCACCAGCCTGGACCCTTAGCCCTGAGCTCCAGAATGTTGATGGCCCCTCATCCCAACATGAACTGACAGCCCACATCATCCAAGCTCTCTCAGGACTGATTTTGTTCCAGGGTTAAGGGCCAGACTTTGGAGAGGAACTAGTCTTCCCTCACTCTGCAGATCAGTCTACGGAGCCTGCTAGGGCTGTGTTCCTTCTAAGTGTCCTCAGCCTAGATCCCCTGCAAATAAATGTATTCCTTTTAGTACGCGTGCTGCGGTATGTGGGTTGGGGCAGGGCTGGCAGTGGGGGCTGGGTTACCTTCCAGCAGCTACACGTTCATATCCCCCTTCAGGTCGCTCCTTTCCCAGTACTGAGGCATTCGGGAAAACCGAATTGGTAATGAGAGGTAATTTGGAACCTGGAAGCAGAGCAAGGGAAAATAAGTGCCTTCAGGGGTATTTTACTTATTCTATGGTAGAGAAGAGCCGTCCAGTTCTACTAGAGGGCACGTTTTACTGACTATAGTAAATGCCAGGTGTTAAGAGCTACGCTTTTCTTTCTTTCTGATGAACAGTGCTGACTACACATTGTAAAAAATTACTCTGTGACTTTCTGTCTTCTAAACTCCACACTGACCTTTGGGTTTCTGCTTGTCATTACAATGTCCTCAGCATGTTTACACTGGTGTGCTAGGCACTGATTTTGCACACTCTTTGACACTGATTGCATTTTGTGTTGGCTCCTTCCAGATGACAGCTGGGAAGGTTTATCAGTCACATCAATAACATGTAGAGACCACCAGGAAGGATTTCTGCACACAGGGCCACCACAGGCCCATGTGGCACCTGTGTGCAAATTAGATAAAAGGCCTCATCAGGGTAGCCGCAGCCCTGGGCCAGGGTGGCATGCAGCTTGGATGTGAGCCCCACTCATTTCCTCAGCCGGATGTGCTTGTGCAGGGCACCATAAGGCCCTCTGTGGACAGCTGGAGACCAATGAAAGTGTACCCGCAAACATGGATTGAGCAGCCACTCCGTGCCAGGCACCAGGCTAGCTACTGGGGCACAAGGGTGGCTACAGCGCCAGCTCTGTCCCTGTGAGCTTGCAGGTTAGCAGGGGCCAGACGAGCTGGTCCATGAGATGGAGGGCAGTGGCAGCAGCAAAAGCATAGCACCTTTGAGGACCTGTGGGCAGTTCGGAAGGACCGGTGTGCAGAGAGGCAGAGGGGGATGCCTCCATGCGGGGCAGGAGGTGGCTCATGGGTGGGAGGAGTGCAAAGCCAGGCTGTCTTGTAAACTGGACACCTTGTCTGCTCTCTGTTGAATATTTCTCATTCTACATCTCTGCAGTCTTTTTTTTTTTTTTTTTTTTTGAGACAGAGTCTCACTCTGTCACCCAGGCTGGAGTGCATTGGCACAATCTTGTCTCACTGCAACCTCTGCCTCTCAGGTTCACGTGATTCTCCTGCCTCAGCCTCCTGAGTAGCTGGGATTACAGGCATTTGCCACCATGCCTGACTAATTTTTGTATTTTTAGTAGAGACAGGGTTTCGCTGTGTTGGCCAGACTGGTCTCGAACTCCTGGCCTCAGGTGATCTGCCCACCTCAGCCTCCCAAAGTGCTGGGATTACAGGCGTGAGCCACCATGCCTGACCTTTCAGTCTTTCTTAACACGACTTACATTTCAAATAGTTTTAACATACTACCTGATTATCATACAAGTAATTCTGTGCACGACAAAACATCTAGGATTCTGTAGAAAGAAGAAAACGTTATCTCTAATTCTACCACCCAAAGATTATGACATTTTGGAGAATCTCCTTCCACACTATTGTCCTATTGGATTATTTGATTACTAATGACATTTAATTCTGTTCAGTTCATGCACTAAAGTTTTTCTTATTGAAAAAATTTTAAATTTTACTAAATATGTTAATAACATCATTGATTAATCTGCAAGCAGAAGATGAGTCTCCTCATGGTGTGATGTTCCCCTTGGGAGAAGGATGTTTCCTATTTCCTTTGGTTGACTTATGTTTTCTGGAAGACAAAAGCGGTCACTGACATTACCCCCAACCAATGATGTGATGACTGAAATGTCAAAGTCCAGCATGGAGTTTAAAAGAGAGAAAGTTGCAGACTAGCCTGCAATGCGCAGCCAGCCCTGTCCTCCAGAAAGAACACCAAAGTTTATTTTGCTGAGACAGAAGCCCCCCCAGTGGGTTCAGCTTTTTGAGGCCCTGAAGGAGGGGTTACAGGCTAGTAGTCCAAGTGTTTTTCCTCGGTAAATAGTGCCACCTTCTGGCAATTCTCTTGCATTAGGCGCACAGTTTATAAACCCCTAGGGATGGCTCCAGCGATGCACCGCCACAGCTGGAGGCTGATGTTTTCCATCATTTCACCCATCATGCAGCCAATTGTAAGCATGAGCCATGAGAGTTCTCATGGCCGGAGCTGTGCACAAAGCAGGCAGGCCAGGCATCCGGTGCTCGTGGCCTTGCGTGTGCCTGCAGGAAGAGTGCTTGTCCAGAACCAGGCCGCGATTTGACTTCCACCTCCGCTGCTTTGTAGCCTTGCAGCCCCGAGGAAGGGGCTTGCTCCCCAGCCTCCTGGCACCTGCACAGAATTGGCCTGGAGGATGAGTACCATTTCATAAATCCTCAGTGCATTCCCCATGGTCAGGTATCATGGCCATTTTATCCTCTGACTTTCTGACTTTGGATTTGTCTCTCTTTCCAGGTAGATGAAGAGTACAAGAATCCTCACACAGTAGACCGACTTCCTATGGGGAAGGTGCCTCATCTGTGGGGCCAATCCTTGTACATCCTCAGCTCGCTGTTGGCAGAGGTAGGGGCTTAGTGGCCTCACAGACTGGAAACCATGTGATTGGAGGTTCAGGGAATCCCAGAAGGGCATAGGGACTCTCTGCCAGGCGTGCGTGTGGATGTCTTTTGCATCTTCATTCGTTTAAGGTCAACTGGACCGTGTTGGCTCCGGGGCTTGACTCTCAGCCTTGTGTGTCCATATTTCCATTAAACCAGCTCAGGTCCATGAGGGCCCAGCACTCCCCATCACCCCCTGCCAGCATTCTTCCTCTGTGGCTAGAATCTGTTCCAGTTGATGGTCAGAGGAGCTGGAAGTTTCTGGGCCAGGATTGTTAGCACATCTGATCCTAGAAGATACAAGATTTGGGAAATGACTAGATTGGCCCCTAGGTGCCCCTGCCCCGGTCCTAGGAGCAGGAAGCACAAGGACCACAGATCTCTACAGAAAGAGGTGGGGGGCCGGATTTTCTCTGGTGAATTTTGTGTCAGGTGTTGCCCCGGACAACCCGCAGCACCCTTCCTTCTGCAGACAACTGCCTCTTGACACCTTTCTTTTTGTTCACCATTGACTTGTCCCCAGGCTTTTGTTTTAATATGCAAATACTTTGGAGCCGCCTCAAATGAATCCCCCACTCCTCAGTATGAGTGACCTTATCAGATGGGCTGTCATTCCTGAGAGGGTCCTGCCCAGCTGAGTGCTTCGGCTGGACCCCGGGGAGGCAGGGAGGGGAAGGAGCCCAGGGAAGGGCTGAGGGGCTGCCAGGCTCTAGAAAAGGCAGAAGGGGTGGTGGGTCAGCATGCCACCGGGTTCCTAGAGTGTTGAAGCCCACGATGAAAGATACCACCGTGGAAGCAGCCCTCAGGAACTCTACCTGCCAAGCTGAAACAGTTGTTGTACAGGTACCTCAAGACTCCCCAGTGTCATGGTCATGTCCTTGGAGTAGGGGCTGTGTCTTCCACTCCTGTCTTTATTAGTAGGGAAAACGCATATATCTCCTTTGAAAGCCAGCCCTGTCTCTTACTAGTTCTCTGACCCCGGGCAGGTCTCTAATCTCTGGGCTTCGGTTTCCTCATCTGTAAAATGAAAAGGATTGACTTGATCATCTCTACCTTCCAGCTCTGATTTCTGTATCAGTGAGATGGGAAACGAGTAACTCCCCTCCCCTGCTTTCTCCTCTCTGATGTAAAGGCTTTTCTCTGGGCCCAGCGCTAGGTCCAGTTCCTCCTCAGAACTCCCAGAACACCTTGATCCTCTCTCTCGGGGTTCGTATCATTTGTAGAAAGTGCAAGGAGGTGCATATTCAAAGAGAATACTTTGCAAGGGAGTGGGGTTGTGGGGGCCAAGTCCCCACTCAGCCACTTCCCTTGGGTCATTATCTTGGTTTCCCCACCTGTACAGTGGTGATGGTGGTAGTGTGGGGGCCAAGGTGTTCTCCTAAAGGTCTGATGAAAAATCACTGACATGAGGCAGATTGATTAATAAGAAAAAAGGGCATGCAGATATACTTAACATGTATACAGGGGAGCCTTCAGAATGAATACCCCAAGATCTAGGGGAAATTTTCTGTTTTTATGCATAGTTTCAACAAAATATGGACAGCTGTGTAGAAATGTGATTAGACAAAAGGGGCCTGATGAATGCTAATGGACCAAGTGGGGAAACCCAGCGAGGCCTTTCTGTGCAGCGCTCTTTCCTTCTGAGTGTGGGGCAGGTCCCTCCCTAGAGTGGGGCCCTTATGACCTGCAGCCAAACAAGGTAGGTGAGGGAATTTTTTATCGCCAGTTTTTACAGAGAATATTTGTAGGTTTTGTGGCTGGCTTTGGGGAAAAGGGATTCTGGTTTCTATGCCCACCTTGGGGAAGAAGAATTCTAGTTTCTGTGGCGCCTCCAGAAGAATGGACTGAGAGAGAGAGGCAGGAGAAGGTCAGAGGAAAACTTATGCTTCTGAGGCTGCTGCTGAGGTCTTTGTTTTGGGGGTGTTGTTTTCTGAGCCCCAAAAGTAGTGCCTACCTGTCAGGAGGCATAAATATGACAGTGCACATACAGTGGCTCAACACAATGCCTGGCATGTTACTGTGAGCTCAGAAAGTATTGGTTATCATTCTTTTTGCTCATACAAGATGGTGGCATATTCGACAAGCCCTAGAGAGCTAGGTGCAAAAATGTAATACGTTTATCAGTGGCAATTTGAATGATGTTACTCTGTTTCACAGAAAATAAGCATTTGACTCGAAAAATATAAAGAAAAAAGTCTTGAATATGTTGAGCCCCAAAATATTTCATTTTCACACTTCAGTTTAAGATGAAATTTTAGTTAATCAATATTTCATAGTGTTAATGCTCCTCTTTTCATAGGGATTCCTTGCCACTGGTGAAATCGATCCCTTAAATAGAAGATTTTCCACTTCAGTCAAACCTGATGTTGTAGTACAAGGTTTGTGAGCGTGTTTACTGTTCATATTTAACTTTGTAAAACCAATGTTATTTTAATTCAAATTGTTGCCTAGTTTCTTATTTAATTTTTTTAAAGTGTGTATGTGCCTATGCTTTAGCATGTAGCAGTTGTGTGAGATGCCTTATATAACTCAGTGGCTTCCAAAGGCAACAGAATTCTTCCCAACCACAAAATGACTTTCTACAAAGCAATTGTTGTCTTGAATATAAACCTTGATTGCAACTGGGGCACAAGTGATTCGTTGCGCGTCATTTATCATCATTGTTATTCTTTGAAAAATAGAGCCTAAGCCTGGTGAAAACTCAGAACCCAACTGAGGGTCATTCATTCCTCCCTTGGAGTCCTGACATCTTTCCGCCTTTCACCTGTGTCCACCTTTCCTCTCCCTCCTCTCCAGCCAGCCCTTCTTCTGGAGAGGGGCGAGACCAGCCCAGGCTGCTGCTGCCCTCCGCCTAGCCAAGTGATTTCACCCTTCTGTGCCTCAGGGTCATCAGGACTTGAGCTCCCTGACTGGGGCTTCCTAAGATGTACTGAGGCTGCAGTGGGAAAGCGCTTGGTGTAGTGCCTGGCCTGTGGTGTGCACCCGGGTGGAGCAGTTCTCTTCCTACCTTCCTTCTTAGGGAGGACCTCCTGGCAGTCCAGTAACATTCTCTGTGCCCCATAGAGCACACCAGCTAATGTCATAGCATGTTGTGTGTACACCATATTGCCCCTGAGACTGTACACTTCTTAATGACAAGGCCTATATCATTCTTGCAGTTTCTATGTTGATTGGCACATACGCACCCATACGTTGAAAACAGTGATTGAACAAATGATAAGCATTTCTCTGTAGCCACTGGCTCATTTTGCTTCGGGGGCTCATGCTGTGGTGAGATGAGCTGATATCACCCAGTCAATAGAGCCATGAGATACACCTGTCACAGCATTCTGATTAGGTAAAGTTTGAGATGATGATCATCATCTCCACCTTACACACGAGGCTTAGAAGTTAACCCACTCCCTCAAGGACCCACAGCTGGCAGCTGCAGGTGTGAATCCATTCCTGACTTCCAGGTGGACTGATCCAGCTGGACTCATTGTCCCTGCGCTAAGCCAGAGCATGTCCTGCTAATTAGTCCCTTGAATCTATTAAGACCGTTTTTCCACCTGCAGGCTGGGACACTTTGATGGGTGTTGACCAGCATTTGTTTAATAGAACAGTGTAGAAATTCCCAGAAGGTCAGGCACAGAGTAGGGGAAGTGCAGTTTCGGAAACTTAGCCACATCCAGCTGCACAGATCATGAGGCTCCCAGGTCTCCCCCAAAACCACTGCACTAAAGGAGTTACTCCTACAGAGAGTGGCTGCTGGGGTTTTGATAAATGTGGAGTCATGCCTGTCATTGGAAGCTTTAGAAGAGACAGCTGTTAAGGAAAGCCACCTAGCCAGCCCTGCATGGCTGATGTTCCCATTTGCTGAGGGCCTGGGAGATTAGGTTTCAGTCCACGTGCAGCTGTAACTGGCCAGTTGAGCATGCAAGGCTTCCCTGGGGGCTTGTTGTGAAGGTCAGATGAGATAATGGATATTAAAATACTTGAAAAGGCATCAAGTGCTGTGTAAATATAAAGAGGTGACACTCAACTCTCAACTGCATGTATATGTATTGTACATTCCGGCCCCACTAGCCTGTGAGTACAATGATTGTACTTAACAGTAGCCAATCCTGCGCTGCCCTGAGCCTCTCCAGCTCCCAGGGGGCTCGGCCGCAGCTGGACATGGCACCAACCTCTCTCCCTGTGGCCGTGCTCCCCTTTTCCAGTCCCATCCCTGTACTCCTTCCCTTTGCCAAAGCACTGTCCCTTCTCAGAAAGGCCAGCGGTACTAGTACAGCAGGTGCAGCCTAGCCGATCCCGGGTTGTCCCTGGTGATGGCCTCCCTCCTCCATGGGCCCCCAGGTCCCAGGCACAATCAGCTCCCTGCCTGCTGGAGAGCCAGATGCCCAGCCTCTCCCACCAGAGATGGGGCCCAGGCCAGCCCTGGGGTGCTTTTTCCCCACCGGTGGGGCCCTGTGCAGGGGTTCTGAATGGGCCAGGCTGCTCCACTACCGCCAGCATCCCCACTCACAGACCTACTTTGCTTTCTCTAGAGGGAAGGATGTCCCCTCAGAACATCCCCTGCCAGCAGGCGCCCCCATCCTACTCTTCTTTCCCCCGTCCTTTGGGAGCAGGGACACAGGCTTCTGGCATCCCCCAAGTGGAGCTGTTTCCACTCCTGACCCTGCACAAAAAGGGACACCAGGCAGGTTTAGAATAGATGCAGACCCAGAGGGAGGCAAGACATTACTTGAGACGGGGCAATTTGGCTTGGGACTTATTGAGGACAATTTCTAGAAGTCTTCTATCAGACTATCTTGCACAATGAAGGCACTTGATAAATAGGCGTTGAGGTTGTTGAGGGGTGGCAAGGACAGAATGGGGAGGAGCAGCAGGACGAACACTGTCATTTCCAAAGCCAGTCATTGCATGGAAGAGCATGCTGATGTGTATGTCACCAGGCAGAAGAGGGCAGTAAGGAACACGTGTCCACGTGAAGAGACAAGAGTCATGAGCTAACGCTCATTCTGTGTTCTTGTTCACAGTTACTGTTTTGGCAGAAAACAATCACATTAAGGACTTATTGAGGAAACACGGGGTGAACGTCCAGAGTATCGCGGACATTCATCCAATTCAAGTCCAGCCGGGCCGGATTCTTAGTCACATATATGCCAAGCTTGGTAGGTTTGGGGAAATTACCTAGGCCTTTTTGGCATGGGGGCATCTCGGTTCTAGATTTGGGGTCTGAGGGAGACTGTGATATACGTAAGTTCTAAAGACTTGGACAAAACACTAAAGCAGGCGGTTCCACCGCTTCGATGTGAAGAGGAACGGGCAAACCAGCACATTCTCACACCCGTTCAGTGGGCACCATCACAGGTGGCCAAGCATTCGCCGGATCTGTTGTAAAGTAAGGAGCCACCTTGAAAAATTTACAATTGGAAAAGTCATTTGTGTCTTGATAATGCTTCTCATGTTTACCTTTAGTATCAGAAAATGCTCATTTACACATTAAAATGGGAGGAGGTTCTCTATGCTTTTTCTACAATCTGACTTTGTTTACTATTATGGCTCAATACTAAGTAAATCGAAAGTAAATGTTCTATAGTCCTTTTAGTAGTTTTATTCCATGCAGTTCCAACCGGGTACTGTTCATATACATTCATGAAAAGAAGGGGGCGGGATTTGTTTTAATATTCAGCTTCGTGCCATTTTAAAGAAGGATGATGGCAGTAGAAGAACCAAGCCCCAAATGGGTTGTCTAATCTAGAAATAAGCTCAGTCTTAGCCTGAGTTGCCTGGATTACTTGTTAACCGTATTTCCTCTAACTCCAATTTCTCTTTTACTTCTCAAACAGGACGGAATAAGAATATGAATTTGAGTGGGCGACCATATCGACATATTGGTGTCCTTGGAACCTCTAAACTATATGTGATTAGGAACCAAATCTTTACTTTTACACCCCAGGTGAGGAGAGCAGGCCAACGAGCATCTTTTTTTTAAGTTCTCTTTGCTGTCTGGTAAGCTTTTCTCCTGTGAATATGACAGAATTCTGCATGCATAGGTTCAAATAAAGACATATGAAATGATACCAAGAGCCTAGTACAAGTCTGCCTGTAGTAGGTGCTCGGTAAATGCTTTTTGAGACAGGCGTGCCATCACTTCCAGTCATGAATATTAGTGAAATTCAGACTGCTTTAGAAGTTTGCTGTTGACATGTCACTTGACTCACAGCCCTTGTGCCCCTAATCACAATCATCTCTGACCCTTGTGCAAGCTGTCATCAGACCCTCTGTGTAACACACAGCCAGGCTGATTTTCTGGCCACACCCTCGCTTACCGGGATACTGAATGTACTCATGGAACTTACTGGAGAGCTTTGGTTTCCAAAGAAAACTAGTCCTGTGGAAGTACATTGAAAATGTTTTTCACCCATTTGGGCAGCTAGAAAGACCAACAGTGGGATCGCTTTGGCAGCGCAGGGCACAACCCCTGCTTACCTGGGCACAGGGTTGGTCATGGGGTCTTGGGTCAAGCTGCTCTTTCATCCTAGCCCCTGCTGCTCACAGAAATCTTGCGAGTTATTTCCCTTAGTAGCAAATTTCAGTCCAGAGCTGAGCATGCACTAGTCCAGAGGCCAAGAGAACAATTTGATTTGTTCTCAACATCAGGCAGCAGTGTCTTTAGTTGACATTAACCAAAGCCATCAATCAGGTAAACAGAGTGTCCACCTCTCACCTGCTCACAGTGCCCCCACTTGGAAAGCATCTTCGAACCCATAGCCCTGGAAGGATCAGGAATTAAGGAGTTATTGATTTGCTTTCAGAGACAGCAGTGTTGGGCAAGATGCTTAAATCCCCATCTGAGGAGCTGGAAATAAATCTAGCAGTGCACCTTTCCCTTCCACCCTACAGCGACAGCTCCCGGGAAGGCAGCAGACTGATTTGTCTGATCTTGAGCAGGGCAGCCCCATGACTGGGTGGATTGAAACCAGTACTGAGCCTCTTGCCTGGCAATAAAACCCCAGGATTAGTGCTGACCTGAGTTGTCAGCTGGTGTTTCCAGGTAAAGAAAGGGTGGCCGTTTACCCAGCCTCCTCTGACTTTCAGTTCACCGACCAGCATCACTTCTACCTGGCCCTCGACAATGAGATGATCGTGGAGATGCTAAGGATCGAGCTGGCCTACCTGTGCACCTGCTGGAGGATGACGGGCAGACCCACACTCACCTTCCCCATCAGTCGCACCATGCTCAGTAACTCCAGGGATTTCAGCAGGCTCCCTCCTGCCCCAGGGGTGGTTTGGGCTCTTACAAATGTTTAAAATGGCTCCCATGGCCAGAACTAAGCACTGAAGGGGCTTCTTAGCAGTTTGATTTCTTATCTCGGGAATCTTCTATGCCAGAAATATTTTAATTAGATGGTGTTGATGAAAATGTTTCAGTGTATAACAGGGAAAAAAAAGTCTGCCCAGACTAAACTAATTCATCACTTTTTTTCCTTAGCAAATGATGGCTCAGACATTCATTCTGCTGTGCTCTCCACAATTAGAAAACTAGAGGATGGATATTTTGGAGGAGCCAGGTAATTTGTGATTTTTTTAAAAAATATAAGAGTAGCACCGACCTTTCTTAAAGTCCTTTGCTGCCCTTGTCCCATTTTTCATATTAATTGTTGAACCTAAAAGCATGCAGTTTTAGAGTAAGCAGGAAGGTAACACTTCTCTAATCCAGTCGCCCGTGTGAAACTTGGCTCATCTCTGAAACAGCACTCGGCTGATATCTTTTAAGCTTTACAGGCACCAGGAGGCCTCGGACATAGGGAGGTGAACCATCAAGTCCCTCTGAAACATCTGTTCTTCTTGGAACGCATGTATGGAATTCTGTGTATATTTCTGTTAAAAGGTGTGGAAGAAAATACTCTGCCTGGGATCCTGCAGGTGCCCAGTAAATGCTCCTTGCACCAACTTGAATATGCTATCACCTTAAGATTCATTTGCAGGACTTGGCAAATTCCTTAGAGCCCTCACAGCAGAGCACCTGAATGAGTCTGTGTAGGTCACTGGCCCCTCACCCTCTGTGGAATGAGCCCCCTTCTGGTTTACAGGCCCCAAGTAGGGCAGACGCACCCAGGTATTATGCTTAAGCACCTTGAGTGATAGACGGCTTGCCCTCCAGAAATACCCCTTCCATTTTTGTGCCCTCTACTGTCACAAGGCAGAGGTCTTCTCTGTAGTGTCTATTCTCTCATCTTCTTCCATCCCCTAGGATATACCAGAAGGGCCCCAAGAGAATGCTGTGGACCAGGCATGGTGGCTCACACTATAATCCCAGCACTTTGGGAGGCTGAGGCAGGCAGATCACCTGAGGTCAGAAGTTTGAGACCAGCCTGGCAAAACCCTGTCTCTATTGAAAATACAAAAATTAGCCAGGCATGGTGGTGCACGCCTGTAGTCCCAGCCATTTGGGAGGCTGAGGCAGGAGAATCGCTTGAACTTAGGAGGTAGAGGCTGCAGTGAGCCAAGATCATACCACTGCACTCCAGCCTGGGTAACAGAATGAGACTCCGTCTCAAAAAAAAAAAAAAAAAAAGGAGAATCTCACTGTGTAGCTCAGCCCTGGTGTAGCCTTTCCAGGGCTCAGGGAGGCTTCTGTTTGGTCCCTGATGGAATTCCAGTTGCTAAAACTTTTGGAGTTGAAGTCACCCTTTCTTCTCACATCCTCTCACCCCAGGGACACTCCTACCACAGCAAAGTCACTGTCGTTTTTTTAAAATTATGGTAATTTACCTATAACATTACCTTAACCATTTGTAAGTGTATAGTTCAGTAGCGTTAAGTACATTCACATTGTTGTGCAACCAATCTCCAGAACTCTTTTCATTTTGCAACAAGTAAAACTGTACACCCATTAATAGCAACTCTACTTCCCCCTCCTCCCAGCCCCTAGCAACCAGCAGCCTTTCTGTCTCCATGAGTTTGACTGCTCCAGATAGCTCATATAAGTGGCATCATACAACATTTATCATTTTGTGACTGGCTCATTTCACATGATGTCCCCAAAGTTAAGTCCCTGTTATTTCTAACCCTGGCCTTGAGCGATTTGAAGAGCCCGCTGAGGTTGGTCCTTTTGCCCACAGAGCTTCTTGCAGGTTTTGCTGTAGACTTGAAGTGGCCCTTGATCCAAGCTTCTCCTGGCCTTTCTCGCGAGACTGTCCCCAGTGTTTTGCTGTATACACTTCCAGGACTAGTGCCATACCAGCAATCTGCATCCACTTTTGCACATTTTACCTCCAATTTGCTTCAGTTACCACCTGGTGCATGGCATCGTAACTGAGAGAGAATACCAAAGGCCTATAATTAACCATTTTGCAAAATAATTTTTTTTTTTTTGAAACGGAGTTTCACTCTTGTTGCCCAGGCTGGAGTGCAGTGGCACAATCTCGGCTCACTGCAACCTCCACCCCCCAGGTTCAAGCAATTCTCCTGCCTCGGCCTCCCAGGTAGCTGGGATCACAGGCATGTGCCACCACACCTGGCTAATTTTGTATTTTTAGTAGAGACGGGGTTTCACCATGTTGGCCAGGCTGGTCTCAAACTCCTGACCTCAGGTGATCCACCTGCCTCAGCCTCCCAAAGTGCTGGGATTACAGGTGTGAGCTACTGTGCCCAGCCGCAAAATAAATCCTTTTATTGAGATCTAATCATTGTAAAAAGGAAATTGTCTGCAGTTCACTGAGCACTGGCCGTGTATTCGATGTGTTGTCTCATTGAGGCTTCACTTTCTGACTTGGGGTGAATTCCCATTTCATAGACAAGGAGCTGTAGACTCAGAGAGCCATTGGCAGAAGAGGAATAGGTGCAGCAGCTCTGTGTGAACCCAGAACCCGGCCTTTAAGCCCTGGTGCTGAGCTGGATGAGGGCTTATTGGTGTCAGGAGGGCCCCTTGGTTATAGACCATGGCAGATGATTCAGAGAGCCTTAGAAGAGACTGGAATGCCTAGGCTACTTCTGCTCAGTTCATGATCATTAAGAGCTTTATAAATAAAATTAATATAGTTATAATTTAGTATATGATTTATAGATTACATATAGGAGTTATAACTATGTAACACAGTGTTATAAAAATTATATTGCAAAGATAATTAAGTTCTTGATAAGTTGAGTCACAGTTTTGGCTTTTCCTCTATTTCT
Source organism: Pan paniscus (assembly GCF_029289425.2). Classification (NCBI taxonomy): domain Eukaryota; kingdom Metazoa; phylum Chordata; class Mammalia; order Primates; family Hominidae; genus Pan; species Pan paniscus. Next base: position 20,717,959 of record NC_073272.2, on the reverse strand, counting down.
GAGGGTGGTTGTTGTTGTTTTTCTTTTGAGACAGAGTCTCTGTCGCCCAGGCTGGAGTACAGTGGCGCGATCTCGGCTCACTGCAACCTCCACCTCCCAGGTTCAAGCAATTCTGTCTCAGCCTCTCAAGTATCTGGGATTACAGATGCCTGCCACCACACCCTGCTAATTTTTGTATTTTTAGTAGAGAGGGGTTTCACCATGTTGGCCAGGGTGGTCTCAAACTCCTGAGCTCAGGTGATCCACCTGCCTTGGCCTCCCAAAGTGCTGGGATTGCAAGCATAAACCATGGTGCCCAGCCTATTTCTGAGGGTTTTTTAAAAGCTGAACTCACCCTACATACCCACTGGATCCACTTGGGGGGGGTGCTCAATTAAAGGAAGGCTTTTCTTTCCCTCGGGCTGTCATTCTGGTTATAGCCCTTTTGAGGCTGAAGCTCTGGCACCTCTGATACTATTGCATTACATATGCCTCAATTGACTCTTTAAACGTTTCTCAGCCTTTTCAACTAAATCCCAATCTGGTGCTGATAACTCTGAGGGAGGGATCCATTGCTTTCTGCTCCCCCGGTGTAACCTTTTAAGAATGTTTTCTTCTGTACATGCAAATCACTCCCAGCGTGTGGGGTTGGACCTGCAGAACCTCAGGCCCCAGGCTGCCAAACCCAGCGTCCAGGTTTCAGTGGAACTGTGCCCAGCCTAAGGTGATAGGGCCACTCAGGGCTTCTGCTCCAGTCTGGGGATGGCTTCCATCATAGCACCCCTGTCCCTGTGTGACAGTGTTTCGTAGTAGGGACTCATAAATAATGGAACGAGTGTGCCCAGAGAATCACTGCTTCTGGGCCAGTCGTTTTGGGGGAAAAAACAAAACAAAAACATGGGTTGGTTCTGTTTAAAAGTAGTTTGCACAATATATTTTGTCAAACTGTTGGTTGGTTCAGTAAAATAGAGTCGTATTTGTGTTGGGTTGGGAGTAAGAAGTCAGTGTGATTCATTTGGCTTTTAATATGCTGTGCGCGTTCACTTCATACTTGCTATTGAATTTTTGTTTGAATGTCTTGGCTGACCGCTTATATGGGGCAATCTGCAGAGTGATATATGTATTGATTCTGGCAGAAGCACCACATGGTTGTGCAAAAGTCTCTCAGTGATTCATAGTGGAAGGTTATCCACACACTACCTGTGTCCCTAACACGGTGTCTTCTTGGCAGAGTAAAATTAGGGAACCTTTCGGAATTTCTCACCACATCGTTCTACACATATCTGACTTTTCTGGATCCAGACTGTGATGAGAAGTTGTTTGACAATGCCAGCGAAGGGACTTTCAGTCCTGATAGTGATTCAGATTTGGTAGGATATCCGGAAGACACCTGTAATCAAGGTACAGTTTGGAATGCTTTTGTGGGTAGTTCGCTGAATTTATTTAAACTTTAGCATTGTGATAAAATTGCCCTAAGACTCAAATATAGACAATGATTGATAATTAAAAACAAGGAAAAACAAAAAAGAGGCTTCTGAAACTTGCATATATTAAAATGAATAAAATGCCAGTTTAAAAACCGAAACTGCAAATGATGTCCTTGAAAGTGGGGCATTTTTAAACCTAGAAGGACAAAGAGTTTCAGGAATGGGGACTTTTTTTCTTTTTTTTCTTCTCTCTCTCTGTTTTTTTTGTTGTTGTTGTTGTTGTTGTTGTTTGTTTTTGAGACAGGGTCTTGCTCTGTTGCCCAGGCTGGAGTGCAGTGGCATGATCATGGCTCACTGCAGCCTCGACCTCCTGGGCTCAAGCAATCCTCCCACCTCAGCCTCCCAAGTGGCTAAGACTATAGGCCTACAGGGAAGCACCACCATACCCAGCTAATTCTTTTATATTTTATAGAGATGGGGTCTCCTTATGTTGCCCTGGCTGGTCTTGAACTCCTGGGCTCAACTGATCAGCCTGCCTCGTCCTCCCAAAGTGCTGGGATTACAGGCATGAGCCACCGTGGCTGGCCAGGAATGGGGACTTTGCACAGAATACATACATTCTGAAGACAGAAACATACTGCTTGAATTTTCAAAGGAGTGGTAGAATGATCTAGCTTTGGTTGGATATGAGTGATGAAACCCTATGTATGTAACATTTCTCAGTCTGAATAAGGTTTTGAGGTGATCTGTTTTTCACTTTTAGATAGTAGTTGGAATTAGGGCTGGGAGTTCCATAAGGCTTAGCTCACTCATGACAAATTAAAACAAAAAGCCCAGACTTCGGCTGCTATCCTTCAGGCTGTCTTACATATTATTCAGTTCATCTTGGGAGGACGAGATGTAACACTATCTTGACCGGTAGTTTTTTTTTCCTGGGATAAAGTTTTTCCAAACAGCAAATTTCTACACACATACATTATCTCTGTAAATCTCTTCTTACTCTTCAGGGGTGAGTGGGAGTGCAAATATCGATATCTCAGTTTTGTCATCTGCTAAGCCTACTCAGTGCTGCTTGCTACCCATGGTCACTATTGTGTAGTCATATTTCTACAGCTTGGTTTCATTGGCTCTTTTTCTTGCTTGTCCAATTACAGAAAGCCAAGACGAACTTGACCATTATATCAACCACCTTCTGCAAAGCACATCGTTGAGGTCCTATCTGCCTCCTCTTTGTAAGAACACAGAAGACCGCCATGTCTTCAGTGCTATCCACTCCACGCGGGACATACTTTCTGTGATGGCAAAAGCAAAGGGTTTGGAAGTTCCATGTATGTTATTAACTCTTTTCTGCCTGTTAAAATACCTTCTTTTATCAAAGTAATGCAGGGACATAATTTAAAAGCCAAAGAATCCTAGAAGACAACAAAATGCCCCCCACGTGCTTCTACTTAGAGGTAACCACTTTCAACTCTTTTAGCTCTTTCTTCTGGTATGTACATATCTCCATATTTCTCAAATAATGTGTACATACTGCTGTCTTCACGTGCATTGACTTGATTCGGTACTTGTTGACTTTCGATTAAGTGGGTAAGGATCTGGCTGTCTTAAATCACCACTCCTCTGCTTCACTCCCCCTAACCCACCAAGGGGTTAAAGTTTAGTTAAATCAGTATTCACTCTTTATATCATTGTATGTACACAAATATTTCCAACTGAGCATTATAGTATACTCTGTTTATATTCCCATTTTTACTCTGTTTTTTCGAAAGGTAAAGTTGCCCTGGCTTTTCATTTGCTTTGCTTTCTTTCTACATCTTCCAGTGGCCTCGCAATACAAATTTCCACAAGCTCAGTCGTATCGGTGAATCTCTCAATTCCACTGCCTTTCTTAGAGTCCACGAGTCTCCTTCTATCTGTGCTGACTGCGCTCTAGGCCTGTTGCATATGTGTCATCCTGGGAGTTTCCCTGGCTTGTCTCCTTAGTTGGATTCTGTGGTTCCTGAATCTGTTGTGTTCCCCTTTCTCAATGTATTCTTCTGTTTTGGTGGAGCACATTCTAGAATAGTTTCAGTAGGTTTCAAAAAAAAAAAAAAGTGAAGTGGAAGAGGGCATGGTGGTGACAGCTCTCGACTTGCTTGTTTTTGAACTGCACTGCCCTCTGCCCCATTCTGGCTTGGTTGCCCTCAGTGTCTGAGGTGCTTTTTACCCTGAGATCTTCCCTGGAGGCTTCCTTGACTTGTCTCCTGGGATGGCTCTCCTGTGTTCTGTATCCCAACTCTTCTTTCTTGGTTCACTCTTATTTTGATAGAGGACATGCAGTAGTTTCCTGAGAAACAGCGCACGGTGGGTAAAATTGTTGAAACCTTGCCATTTTAAAAATGTCTACAAATGTTCCAGACCCATTTGAGAGTTTGGCTGGGTATAGAATTCTAGATTAAAAATACATTTTTTTGGCTGGGCGTGGTGGCTCACACCTGTAATCCCAGCACTTTTGGAAGCTGAGGCGGGCGGATCACTTGAGGCCAGGAGTTTGAGACTAGCCTGGCCAACATGGTGAAACACTGTCTGTACTAAAAATACAGAAATGAACCAGGTTTGGTGGCCTGCACCTGTAATCCCAGCTACTCAGGAGGCTGAGGCAGAAGAAGCACTTGAACCCAGGAGGCAGAGGTTGCAGTGAGCTGAGATCGTGCCACTACACTCCAGCCTGGGTGACAGAGCAAGACTCTGTCTCAAAAAAAAAAAAAAAAAAAAAAAGACATTTTTTTGCAGATTTTTGAAAGTATGACTTATTGTCTTCTTGCTATCAGTGTGTTGGTGTTGCTGTTGAGAAATCTAGGGCAGGCACAGTGGCTCATGCCTATAATCTGAGCAATCTGGGAAACTGAGGCAGGAAGATCGCTTGAGTCCAGGAATTTGAGACCAGCCTGGGCAAGATAGTGAGGCCCTGTCTCTACAAAAAATAGAAAAAATAGCCAGGCATGGTGGCACATGCCTGTAGTCCCAGCTACTTGGGAGTCTGAGGCAGGAGGATCACTTGAGCTCAGGGAGGTTGAGGTTGCAGTGAGCTGTGATCACACCACTGCACTCCAGCCTGAGTAACAGAATGAGAACCTGTCTCAAAAAAAAAAAAATGTATTAGCCCATTCTTGCATTGCCATAAAGAAATACCTGAGACTGGGTAATTTATAAAGAAAAGAGGTCTAATTGGCTCAGGGTTCTGCAGGCTGTACAGGAAGCATGATGCTGGCATCTACTTGGCTTCTAGGGAGACCTCAGGAAGCTTCCAGTCATGACGGAAGACAAAAGGGGAGCAGACACTTCACATGGCGACAGTAGGAACAAGAGAGAGTGGTCACACACTTTTAAACAACCAGATCTCATATCCCTTGTGAACTCAGAGTGAGAGCTCACTTATCACCAAGGGGATGGCCCAAGCCATTCATGAGGGACCCACCCCCATGATCCAAACACCTCCCACCAGGCCCCACCTCCAACACTGGGGATTACATTTCAACATGAGATTTGAGTGAGACATTCAAACCATATCAGAAATTAAACCCATTCTGATTGTTTGAGACAAGAGTATCACTCTGTCGCCCAGGCCAGAGTGCAGTGGCACGATCTCAGCTCACTGCAACCTCCGCCTCCTGGGTTCAAGCGAGCCTCCTGGGTTCAAGCGATTCTCCTGCCTCAGCCTCCCAAGTAGCTGGGATTACAGGCACCCACCATCACATCCGGCTAATTTTTGTATTTTTAGTAGAGACAGGGTTTCACCGTGTTGGCCAGGCTGGTCTTGAACTTCTGACCTCAGGCAATCTGCCCTCTTGGGCCTCCCAAAGTGCTGGGATTACAGGCGTGAGCCACCGTGCCCGGCTCATTCTGATTTTTGATACTTCAAATATGAGCTATTTTTCTCTTTGAAAGTGTTTAGGATCTTCTCTGCTCCCGGCTTCTGACATCTCAGTGCTGCACCTTAATCTCTATCTGGGTGTGTTTTCATCCATTGTGTTGGATACACAGTGGGCCTTTCCAATCTGGAAATTTGTTTTTCAGTCCTGTAAAGTTTTCCTGAAAAGTTTCTTGACTCATTTCCTGCCCAACATTTTCTCTGTTCTTTCTTTCTGGTGTTCCTATGATTCCAAAGTTGACTTCCTAGAGAAGACTTTATCATTTTTTTCCCTCTGTTTTCCATTTTTCTGTCTTGTCCTGAGAGCCATTGTCTCAACTTTTTGTTCCATCCCCTCAATTTAGCCACTTTTGCTATCATGTTTTAAATCTTTGTTCCCCAAATTGTGTCTGTTTTTGTTTCACGTTTACAATATAATTTCTTGGCCAGACGCAGTGGCTGATGCCTATAATCCCAGCACATTGGGAGGCCAAGACAGGCGGATTCCTTGAACCCAAGAATTCTGGACCAGCCTGGGCAACATAGCAAGACACTGTCTCTACAAAAAAAAAAAAAAAAAAGATTAGCCAGGCGTGGTGGTGCATGTCTGTGATCCCAGGTACTTGGGAGGCTGAGGTGGGAGGATCGCATGAGTCCGGGAGGTTGAGGCTGCAGTGAGCCATGATCATGCCACTGCACTCCAGCCTGGGTGACAGAGCGAGACCCTGTCTCAAAAAAATAGTAAAAATACAGTATAATTTCTTTTTCTGAAAGAGAGAGAGAAAGAAAAGGTCCTGCTCTGTCACCCAGGCTGAAGTGCAGTGGTGCAATTACGGCTTACTGCAGCCTTCACCTCCCAGGCCCAAGCGATCCCCCTACCTCAACCTCCCAAGTAGCTGGGACCACAGGTGCATGCCACCACACCCAGCTAATTTTTATTTTTATTTCTGTGGAGACAGGGTTTCACCATGTTGCCCAGGCTGGTCTCAAACTCCTGACCTCAAACGATCTGCCTGCCGTGGCTTCCCAAAGTGCTGGGATTACAGGCATGAGCCACCATGCCTGGCAATTTGTTGTTATTCTAAGAATATTAATGGCAGGGCTTTTTGTTTTGTTTTTACCCTTTTTACTCTTTGAATGGTTTCCATTCCCCCAAGTCACCTTTTCCGGTTTGCTTAGGTTTCTGTCTTCCACATGAGCGTCCTCCTTCCAATGCCCTGCTCCTCCTCGCTTACCTGATCATGCATGAGAATCTCCAAGCCCATGGGTGGGGCTTGTTGACTCGGAGTTATTTGATTTCCCAGAGATACTCTACAATCTCCTAGTGGATTTCCTATTTCAAGGATTAGGGCCTGGTTGCCTGGAGCTATATAGTTACTTATAATTCCCTTAAGGAATGTATCTACGCCTTCAAATGTGCTAATCAGCAGCCCCCCTCTCTTCGAGCCCCTTCCTCCTTTACCCTCTTCTGAGAGACCCTCCAGTCTTCTGTCAGAGTGAGTGAGGTGGTCATCAAGCTGGGTGTAGTTGAAGCGGATGTCCAGGGAGCTCACTGCTTCTCAGATAGCTTCTCCCCAGCCTTCCTTGTTTTGGACACCCCTTCTAGGCCCCAGTTCCAGAAGCACATAGTGCAGCAGGCCCCAGGGACTTCTGATGAGCCTTGGGTGTAACTGACCAGCTCTCAGATTTCTCCACTGCAGACTTGGGAATTGGTTGCCTTGTGTCAGCTAAATCACTTATCTTTCATCTGTCAGCTTTCCCGCTTCTGAAATTCTGTTCCTGTCGTCTTCTTTCTTGTTTTTCTTCATTCTCAAGGATTTGTCTTTTAAAAAAATATATATACAGTTATGCACCACATAACTTTTTGGTCAATGGCAGACCGCATATATGGCGGTGGTCCCCTAAGATTATAATGGAGCTAAAACCTTTCTGTCGCCTAGTGACATCATAGCTGTAGTGACTTTGTAGCACCATGCACTGCTCACATGTTTGTGGCGATGCCAGTATCAATAAACCTCCTGCGCTGCCAGTCGTATACAGGTCTAGCACATACAATTATGTATAGTACATAATACTTGATAATACATAAGTATGTTGCTGGTTTGCGTATTTAGAGTGTACTCCTTTTACTTATTAAAAAACGTTAACTGTGAAACAGCCGCAGACCAGTTCTTCAAGAGGGATTACAGGAGAAAGCATTGTTATCTTAGGAGATGACAGCTCCATGTACATTACTGCCCCTGAAGACCTTTCAGTGGGACAAGCTGTGGAGGTGGAAGCAGTGAGATGGATGATCCTGGCCCTGCATAGGCCTGATGTGTGTGTTTGTGTTTTCATTTTTTAAAAAAAGTTTAAAAAGTAAAATAAATAAAACTAAAAAATAGATCAAAGCTTATAGAATAAGGACGTAAAGAAAATATTTTTGTGGGCCGGCTGTGGTGGCTCATGCCTGTAATCCCAGCACTTTAGGAGGCCCAGGTGGGTGGGTCAGGAGTTCGAGACCAGCCTGGCTAACATGGTGAAACCCTGTCTCTACTAAAAATACAAAAATTAGCTGGGCGTGGAGGCACACACCTGTAATCCCAGCTACTCGGGAGGCTGAGGTGGGAGAGTCGCTTGAACCAGGGAGGTGGAGGTTGCAGTGAGCCGAGATCGCACCACTGCAGTCCAGCCTGGGCAACAAGGCGAGACTCCATCTCAAAAAAAAAAAAAAAAAAAGAAAAGAAAATATTTTTGTACAGCTGTACGATCTGTGTTTTAAGCTGTTATTACAAAAGTCAAATTTTTAAAAATTTAAGTTTATAAAGTTACAGTAAGCTAAGGTCATTTAGTATTAAAGAACACTGTGTGATGAATTCAGTGCAGTGTGAATGTAGAGTATTTATGAAGTCTACAGCGGTGTACAGTCATGTCCTAGGCCTTCACATTCACTCACCACTCACCCAGTCACCCAGAGCAACTTCCAGTCCTGCAAGCTCCATTCATGGCAAGGGCCCTATAGAGGTGAACCATTTTTCATCTTATATACCATATTTCTCTTTTTTTTTTTTTTGACAGGGTCTTGCTCTGTCACCCAGGCTGAAGTGCAGTGCCACGATCAGGGCTTACTGCAGCCTGAGTCTCCTGAGCTCAAGCGATCCTTCTGCCTCAGCCCTCCAGTAGCTGGGACTACAGGCATGCACCATCACACCCGGCTCATTGTTTTTGTTTTGTTTTTTGAGACAGTTTCATTCTTGTTGCCGAGGCTGGAGTGCAATGGCATGATCTCAGCTCACCATAATCTTCGCCTCCCAGGTTCAAGCGATTCTCCCGCCTCAGCCTCCAGAGTAGCTGGGATTACAGGCATGTGCCACCACACCTGGCTAATTTTGTATTTTTAGTAGAGATGGGGTTTCGCCATGTTGTCAGGCTGATCTTGAACTCCCGACCTCAGGTGATCCTTCCGCCTCAGCCTGCCAAAGTGCTGGGATTACAGGTGTGAGCCACCACGCCTGGCCTACCATTTTTTTTTTTTTTAATTTTAGTAGGGATGAGGTCTCACTATGTTGCCCAGGCCAGTCTTGAACTCCTGAGCTCAAGAAATCCTCTCACCTCAGCCTCCCAAAGTGCTGGGATTACAGGCATGAGCCACCATGCCTGGCCTATACCATCTTTCTACCGTACCTTTTCTATGTTTAGACACACAAATACCATTGTGTTACAGTTACCTACAGTATTCAGTACAGGAACATACATACAGGTTTGTAGCCTAGGAGCAATAGCCTCTATCATCCAACCTAGGTGTGTAGTAGGCTGTACCATCTAGGTTTGTGTAAGTACACTCTATGCTGTTCATGCAGTGAGGAATTTGCCTAATGACACATTTCTCAGAATGTATCCCTGTCATTAAACAATGCATGACTGTATATATTTTCTGTAATGTTAGTGGAGGGTTGGAAGGAATTAAAATTACAGTGTGTATTCAATTCACAAGTATAACCTGGAGGTCTATAAATGCCTTTTAAATATGCATCATCTTTACCTTGAAAACTTCTTGTTCTCCTGAGATGACATGATATAGCCTGGAAGACAGGGATGGCTTAATGAATAAATATCAATAATGATAATATCCAGAGGTGGTTGAAAAACAAGCCCTACTGCCCAGCAGTGGCAGAGTGAAGTGCATACTGGACCGGAAGCCAAGACACCTTGGTTATGGGAAGTGACCTTGGACAAATGGTCTGCCCTCTCTGGGTCTCTCAGTTTCCTCATCCGAAAGAAAAAGAGGTCAGGCGAAATCACTTCTGAGCTTCTTTCCAGTCCTGGGATGTTGTATCATTTTTCCTGAATTCCAGGAGGGAAAAGCGAAATCCAGTTCTCAAAGCAAGATCTATGCCCTGCTCACTTCTTATTCCCAGATTTAGCACATGAGGTGGCTACATGATAAATTCTTGTTGAAGCTAAACTAAATAAGTGATCTTTCCTTCTGTTGGTTTGTGTTAGATAAGGAGCAGCCGCCATACTTCTCAAAAGAAGTATTGGCCGGGAACGGTGGCTCAAGCCTATAATCCCAGCACTTTGGGAGGCTGAGACGGCTGGATCACCTGAGGTCAGGAGTTCAAGACCAGCCTGACCAACATGGCAAAACCCTGTCTCTACTAAAAATATAAAAATTAGGCCGGGCCTAGTGGCTCATGCCTGTATTCCCAGCACTTTGGGAGGCTGAGGTGGGCAGATCACCTGAGGTCGGGAGTTCGAGATCAGCCTGACCAACATGGCGAAATTCCGTCCCTACTAAAGATACAAAATTAGCCAGGCGTGGTGGCACATGCCTATAATCCCAGCTATTTGGGAGGCCGAGGCAGGAGAATCACTTGAACCTGGGAGGTGGAGGTTGCGGTGAGCCAAGATCTCGCCATCGCACTCCAGCCTGAGCAACAAGAGGGAAACTCTGTCTCAAAAAAAAAAAAAAAAATTAGCTGGGCGTGGTGGCACGTGCCTGTTATCCCAGCTACTCGGGAGGCTGAGGCAGGAGAATCGCTTGAACCCGGGAGGCAAAGGTTGCAGTGAGGCGAGATCACACCAGTGCACTCCAGCCTGGGTGACAGAGTGAGAGTCTGTCTCAAAAAAAAAAAAAAAGTGTTGTTCTTCCTCCTCAGAATAACTCTCTTTATTCTTTTGTTTTCCAGTTGTTCCCATGACTTTGCCAACTAAAGTTCTAAGTGCCCACCGTAAATCACTGAATCTTGTTGATTCTCCTCAGCCACTCCTAGAAAAGGTAAAGTATATGGAACAGCTTTTTTTAAAAGTATGGTGTTCTACAATGCAGGATGAGTCCCCAAACTCTTCCAAATGGCTAAACTCAAAAGAAACAGCATATTTCTCGATATCAGGGACCTTTCAGTTTAGAAGCTCTGGGCTTGGGTGTGAACCCAATCACTTCGTTGTCTGGAATCTGACTTGCATCAATATGTACATTGAATTTGATGCAAACCTTTACATTTTGCCTGTAGAAAAAGCTACTACCTTGCTGCCTACTCATCAGAGTCTATGTAGCCACTAGAGGAAAAAGCTCACTACCTAACCCCGCCTAACTGTTTAGCCAGCCAAGGTGGGACTACTTGGGGAACAGAGTACAGGACTCTTTGTTCCTAATGGCCTTTTTAAATTTTTCTTAGAGTCTCGCTCTGTCACCCAGGCTGGAGTGCAGTGGTGTGATCACAGCTCACTGCAGCCTCAACCTCCAGGCTCAGGCAATCCTCCCACCTCAGCTTCCCAAATAGTTGGGACTACCAGCGTGCGCCACCATGCCCAGCTAATTTTTGTATTTTTTGTAGCGACAGGGTTTTACCATGTTGCCCAGACTGGTCTGGAATTCCTGGGCTCAAGCGATCCTCTCACCTTAGCCTCCCAAAGTGCTGGGATTACAGGCGCAAGCCACTGCACCTGGCTCCTAATGCTCTTAATGTAAGAAAAAACAGTAAAAGATTCCTTAGGATACTGCAGGAAAAAGATGGGCATAAAAAAATTTTAAAAATAAGATTGCTCAGGAGAATAAAATCTCAGGCTGTTCCATTAATTCCCACAATTTGTTATTTTATCCAGGACTCTTCCCTGATTCTACCCCACACGAATAGACTCAGTGGCACACTCAGTGCCTGTTGGAGAAGATTTTACCCTGATTTCAATTTTAGGTTGTTTACATCCTTTTTGCGTTTGTTTTGCTTCCAAATAACTATACCATATATGCAGCATGGTGCAGAAAGCAGGAATAGAGAAGCGAGAGGTCACCTCCAACCCCTCCTTAGCTCTTGTGAGGGCTTTTCGGCTCCGTCTAGAAGCCGCTTGACACCAGGCATCTGCAAGAAAAAGCATACAAAGGTGATTAGCTTTCTGGGTACATGGGGATCTTCACAAGAGAGTGAAGTCTGAAGAAGTGGTCAAAGCAAGATGCTTTCCTACTTTTTAAACAAAGAGTGATAAATTTGAGAAGCTAGGACAGGACAAGGAAAATCTGGCTAGAGGCAGTTACTAGGAGATATATACACGGGGCGTGTAAAACTAGTGGAAGATAAGGTTTCCTTGGGTAAGTGTATTTATACAGGTCCATTGCCACCCCCAGTTCCTGGGCTCTGGTGATATGGGCTATTTTCACGCCCTAGGAGTGTACCCCTCCCAGAGGCATCCTTATGGCTTGCTGCCTGCAGAAAGAGACAGGTCAGCTACCCCTTTCTGAAACTACAATTTTTCCAATGTTTTCAACTCAAAATTGTCAATATACCAATCTGGCATATTTGGGGATAGCACATCCTTCACACCTTCAGCTCAATGAATGATCACCAAGCCAGTATACCTGGATCAATGACCACCTTCTGTGCCCCCCTCCCATCTCTTTCTCCTTTTCTGGTCCAGAGATAACTGCTGTCATGATTCCTAACACCAGAGGTTAGTTCTACTTGTCTGTGAACCTTCCATAAATAAAACTCACATATATTTTAACCTATTCAGTCCAGTCTCTTGCAAATGTTGACCAGCACAGTGATTCACTGATCAAAAATAGTAAAAGCCTATAAATAAAGAGGTACAAAAAGTCATTGAAAACTGGAGCACAGCACAGCAATAGAGTTCCAAGACCAGATTGGTGTTTCACTTCTTGATCTTCCGAAAGTTCCATGCCTAGCCCATCTCCCTGCTTTCTGGCTCTTGTATGAACAGGTTCCTGAAAGTGACTTTCAGTGGCCCAGAGATGACCGTGGTGACGTGGACTGTGAGAAGCTGGTTGAGCAGCTAAAAGATTGTTCGAACCTACAGGACCAAGCAGACATTCTGTACATTCTTTATGTCATAAAGTAAGTGTCTGAGTCCATTCGGGCAGTTATAACAAAATACCATGAACAGATTGGCTTAGGAACAACAGAAATGTATTTCTCACAGTTCCGGAGGCTGGGAAGTTGAAACTCAAGGCTGATTTGATGTCTGGGAAGGCCTGTTTTCTCATAGATGGCATCTTCTCATTGCATCCTGACATGGTGGAAGGGGCGAGTGAGCTCTCTGGCATTGTTTTTATAAGGGCACTCATCTCCTTCAGGAGGGCTCTGCCCTCTGACCTGATGACCTCCCAAAGTCCCCACCTCCTAATGTCATCATTGTGGGGGTTAAGATTTCAACATAGGAATTGGGGGAAAACAGACATTCAAGCCGTAGCAGTAAGTTTATGGTCTTTACTAGGCTAAGCTTTCTCAGTTCTCCTTAATTTTTTCCGTAGTATTCTTGGCCTTCTAGCCAGCCCAGGTCATGATTATATTCACCCCAGTTACCCAGGATCACCAGGAATGAGACTTCCATCCCCTTCTCTGCCTACTGATGCTGGTCCCCCAGCATGAGAAGGCTATGTGAGGCCAGGAGGCCACCACGTCCTGATGTTAGGCTTCTGTTTCAAAGGACATAGGGAAGCTTTGGTCGGTCGTAACCCTCTCAGTGAGACTCAGGGGCACTGGGAGAGCCCAAGTGCTGTGCAAAATGCACAGTGATCCATTCCTCTCCCAGTCTAAACTTTCTGGACCATATTTCTGGGTTTTTCTACCTCTTGGCAGGGGTCCCAGCTGGGACACAAATCTCTCTGGACAGCACGGGGTCACCGTTCAAAACCTTCTCGGTGAGCTCTATGGGAAAGCCGGCTTGAACCAGGAGTGGGGTCTGATTCGCTACATCTCAGGCCTTCTCAGGAAGAAAGTGGAGGTCCTGGCTGAGGTCAGTGCGACTGTGCAGGCTGCCCATGTGTGCTCACTAGCTCGTGCCCCCTTCCTCTTCCACTTCCAATCTCCCAGTTATACCTCTTACTTGTGAAGGAGCCCCATTCTTTAACCCACAGGTGGAGCGGGCCCTTCTCTCCTGCCTGCCTGCTGCTCCAGGAAGGCGAGCAGAGGGAAGGAAATGCAAGTGGATTGGTTTTGTTCTTTCTTGGCTACGGAAAAAGTCTCGCCAGGAAATCAAATGAAAGTGCTCTGTGGCCTGGCAGCCTCTTAGAGCTCTCTTTTTTCACACATCCACAGTACAGTGATCATTAATATTTATAACCCCAAGGCCAGGCAAAATCCAGAGCTGCTTTCTAAGACACTCGAGTTCAGTGTCATGATGGTAAGATGATGGCATTTATTAGATGTGAATAATGGGGAAACGGGTAACTTAGGAATTGAATATGGTTATTAACTCTTACCATCGGTATCTTCGGACTCATCCCTGTCTCACTCAATAGCAGGGAGTCCAATGTGTTTGCTAGTGGATGGGCATTAAATGCCCACTGACGGGCCCTTCAGAGCCAGGCTTGGGGCCACACATTGGAGACAGAGACCACAGACACCCAGCCCTGTCTGGGTTGCTTAGTCTGGGGTCTAGGTATGAATTTTTCAGATCAAGGGCAACATGGGTCACTAAGTTTGTAAAGGTAAATGTACGATCTGATTGGCAGTGTCTCCTCCCCACTGCCTGTCATCTTTGCCAGTCTCTCTCGCGCTCTGCCTCTCACCCTTCCCCTTAACTGCGCAGGCCTGCACAGACCTGCTTTCGCACCAGAAGCAGCTCACCGTGGGCCTGCCGCCCGAGCCCCGGGAGAAGATCATCTCTGCGTAAGTCCTCAGCCTTGGGGACCTCAGGTTTGCGGGGGAGCCATGGGGAAAACAGCGCTTCCCAGTGTTCGGAGGAGGGGCTTTTTAAAGACACTCTGTCACATGGATGCATCTAGCACAGAAAATAAGGGTGTTCCATGGAGGGCGAGGAGGCACTGTCTCAAGACACCTCATCACGTTCGTGACACAATGCTCCTTTCTAGGCCCCTTCCCCCAGAGGAGCTCACAAAACTCATCTATGAGGCCAGTGGGCAGGACATCAGCATTGCCGTCCTCACGCAGGTCTGGGGCTGGTGTGGGAGGGGTCGGGCCACAGCCTTCCTCAGAGTGGAGGGGACCCTTCAGCCACTCACCCTGTCTCTGAAACCCTATCTCCGTGTGTGTCTGCCTCAGGAGATTGTGGTTTACCTGGCCATGTATGTCAGGGCGCAGCCCAGCCTCTTTGTGGAGATGCTGAGACTCCGGATTGGACTGATCATTCAGGTGATGGCCACGGAGCTGGCACGGAGCCTGAACTGCTCAGGTGAGATGCCCGCAGCTCCTGCAGCTCCCGCCGCACCCCACGCCAACCACCCGGCCACGGCCTCCACTCTCAGGGGAAGAACTGCTTAGGTTATCTCGAACCCAGCATCCAAGCCTGTGGCAAGCTCAGGCCTTACCAGCTTCTCTCATTTAGATGGAACTCCCATCCATGCGGCATAGAGCTGAAGTTCATAAGTCAGGGAGAATGGGGCTCTGGTGATGTTTACCATTACAGCCTCAAAGGCGATGCGGAATCTTCCGCCCTGTACCCGACATCTAAGCTCCTTCCTGGATGCCCTTGCTATGAGATGTCACTCCCATTTTATAACACCTTCACTGGGAGAAACCCTACCAATTTGAATATAAAAATCCATCATGAGACATCCAACGTTGGGGATCATACATTGTGAAACATCATGTGTCTAAGAATTAAGCAGATACATGATTTAAACGGCAGCATTTAGAATCCCCACGGAACAGTGCATTTCAGCCCCAAAGCAATAGTGAGGTTCTCCTGAACAGGGGGACCTGCCACGGCATCTGCTGTCACCTCCCTCCCCACCCACGTCCACCTGACCCTACCTTTACCCGCCACCAGCCCTGTGTCTGGGACACTTACAAGATATTTGTTTTTAGGAGAAGAGGCTTCTGAAAGTTTGATGAACCTCAGCCCTTTCGATATGAAAAATCTCCTGCACCATATTCTAAGTGGGAAAGAGTTTGGCGTTGAAAGAAGTGGTAAGTCCCATGCTCCTGTTAACGTCTTCAGGGAGCTGCCTCCTTTACATGCAGCAGACATTAGAACCAGCACTGTGGGGCATAGCGAATGTGGGAAGGGAAGGCTCCTACCTGAAGGAGATGGACAGAGTCCTAGGCTCAAGCTTCCTGCTTTGGGGGCTTTGAGACCTGCTCGCAGTGTGCTGGGCGAGCTTTTCTTGCCCAGGTTGGCACAGCATGTGGGTGTGGTATACCGCCTCCTGTAGCCGTAAGCACCTGGCACCATCACTTATGCAAAAGTGTTGGCTGGGCTCGGTGGCTAACGCCTGTAATCCCAGCACTTTGGGAGGCTGAGGTGGGCGGATGACGAGGTCAGGAGTTTGAGACCAGCCTGACCAACGTGGTGAAACCCCGTCACTACTAAAAATACAAAAAAAATTAGTCAGGCGTGGTGGCGCGCGCCTGTAATCCCAAGTACTCAGGAGGCTGAGGCAGGAGAATCGCTTCAACCCGGGAGGTGGAGGTTACAGTGAGCTGAGATCGCGCCACTGCGCTCCAGCCTGGGCGACAGAGCAAAACTCTGTTCTCAAAAAAAAGTGTTAGAAGTGTGGGGGACCCCGAATGCCAGGGTGAAAGGGCTGTCCTTTCACACCACCTGAGCATCCTGCCCTTTGGTTTGGGTAAAAACATTCTCAACCCGGCCTCACATCACCCTCCACAGGGCAGGGAGGAGACCCCTCTGTGACCTCACAGCATGCTCGAGCTAACTTATTTTGCTTTGTCCTGCCTCACTCACTCTGTTTTTATCTGAACCTGAACCCTGCTTGCAGTGCTGGGAAACATAATCACCTAAGTCCTGGCGTGATTCTTGTTCTCAAATGTTCCCTAATTATAATTGAAGCAATTATCATTTCTCCTCCTCATAAAAAAGCTAAATGATTTGCAGGCACGTTGGTGAATTTATTTCATCAAGCCAAAGAAATGCACTGTGGGCTATCATTCCTTTATTATTTAATAAGAAGGACATTGGGTACTTTGTATGTTTCCTGAGCATGTGCTGGCTGCAAACAAAGACAGCATCGTGCAGTCAGATGTGTTTTGGTGGTTTTTCTCCTTTCCCGAAGGAGGGGTGCTCAGAATGCTTTTGCAAAAGTAATTTCCAGTTCTTTCCAAGGCAGAGTCCTTGAAATGGTAATGTACGAGATAAATATTTAATGTGTTCTGCTCATCATTATAGTATTCATGGCTTGACACAGATAATTACTAAAAATTTGTCATTAGATGTACAGCTATAGATGCTATGAAACTAGGAACTGAGTAATGTCATTTGAAAGTCATAAATATGTGCGATTGCAAGCAAGAGCAGAAGACATGCTGTCTTTTTAACATATAACATCATTTGTTAGCTGTCCTTTGTAATTGCTCAATTTTTGTAAATTAGGAAGCCCAAATAGGCTTAGAATTTTGATTAAATCCTGAGATGTCTGAGATAAATGTTTCCAGCGAACACCCACCCCAGACAGCCCCTCTTGTAGCTTCCAGACCCTTCTCCTTCTGTTTTCCACTTTCCTGGGTCTGTCCTCCCTCCCCAGCTCATCACTGAGTCTCCCTTATGGGCTCCTGCCTCTCTGCTGTCCTTTAAATGTTCTTGTCCCCAAGTTCCTTATTTGTCACTACTCCTCCTGCACAGTGCCCTCCACTCCCATGGCTCCATTGGGGTCAGGTGGGATGGTGAGGCTTGCAGGGGATGCTGCCCGAGGAGTTGACCTTTGAGCTGGGCCTGGCCTTCCAGCTCAGGCAGATGCCCAGTGCGGTGCAGGTGGCCGGGAGTTCAGGGGAGGTAGGGCTCGAGTTGGTAGAGTTTCAGGTGATGCTGGGAGGACTGTTTGGCCTTTGTCCTGAAGACAGCTAGACCTGGGAGGCTTTGGAGTGGGCAGTGATACGATCACACTTGCCTTTTAGAATGATTGCTGTTACCACAGCACAGAGGCCAGGCTTGTGGGTGGTGGGGCTAGGGACCGGTTTGAGTCCCGAGGCTGGTGCGATAGGTTGGGAGTGAGAGGTGGTGGCCTGGTGCAGTGCATCAGTGGCCTCTGGTTGCCTCCACCTCCAGCCCCTGGCAGCCTGGCTTTCCTAGCACTTCCCCCTCCAGCCCGAGGCCCTTCTCCAGCTGCCACCTTCATTTCATTTGGCACCTTGCCCTCAGGCCTGGGCATGGGCTCTCCTCCAGGCACCGCTGTGGCACTGAATTCTCCTGCATTCACACCTGCATCTGCTGCCCAGACAGGGCCTGGCACCAGGAGGCCCTCTGGATCATCCAGCCCACGGCCACAGCTGCCCGGGGTGCCAGCCCCTCGGGCCCACAGCAGTTTTGTCATTTTCCAGGGGCATTCCGAGAGTCACACGGGACTGGGGACAGAGCCCAGCAAGGTCCATGTGGGTCCTACACATTAGTCATGACAAACCCTTTAGAAAAATATTAATACAAATAGGATTGGGTATATTGTTGACCAGTCAACACTCACCAGATCAAACTCCATGCGGTCATGAAACATGATGTGATAGAATATTTAATGCCAGGGAGAGACATTCACGATACAAGTACAAAAAGGCAGGTCACAGAACCATACCACAGAATGTATGTATCCATCTCATGTTTCTGTATCTATACGTATGTATGTGATGATACTGTTTTGTTAGTTAAAAACATACACAGTCATAGGGAAAAAAACTGGAAGAATCATGACTAAAATATTAAGAGATGTTAGTTCTAGCTTCTGTAGTTCAGTGGTCTCAGTTTTCTACAAGGAAGGTGTGCTTTGGGTTTTTTTAAAATTTTTGTTTATTTATTTATTTCTAATTAAATATAGATAGGAGGTCTCACCATGCTGCCCAGGCTGGTCTTGAACTCCTGGGCTCAAGCAGTCTTCCCACCTCGGCCTCCCAAAGTGCTGGGATTACAGGTGTGAGCCACCGTGCCTGGCCTCGGGTATGTTTTTTGTTTGTTTGTGTATTTTTTGAGACGGAGTTTGGCTCTTGTTGCCCAGGCTGGGGTGCAATGGCATGATCTCAGCTCACCGCAACCTCCATCTCCCAGGTTCAAGCAATTCTCCTGCCTCAGCCTCCCGAGTAGCTGGGATTACAGGCATGTGCCACCACGCCCAGCTAATTTTGTTTTTTTAGTAGAGACAGGGTTTTTCCATGTTGGTCAGGGTGGTCTCGAAATCCCGGCCTCAGGTGATCTGCCCGCCTCGGCCTCCCAAAGTGCTGGAATTACAGGTGTGAGCCACCGCGCCTGGCCGGGTATGTTTTATTAGAATAATTTTTTACTTATCCAAAAGCAAGGGTGGGCACGGTGGTTCATGCCTGTAATCCCAGCACTTTGGGAGGCTGAGGCGGGCAGATTGCTTGAGCCCAGGAGCTCAAGACCAGCCTGGGCAACATGGCAAAACCCTGTCTTCACAAAACATACAAAAAATTAGCCAGGTATGGTGGCGCACATCTGTGGTCCTAGCTACTTGGGAGGCTGAAGCGGAAGGATCGCCTGAGCCCAGGAGGCAGAAGTTGCAGTGAGCCAAGATCGCACACTCCAGCCTCGGGAACAGAGCAAGACTCTGTCTCAAAAAAAATAAAAAAACATGGCTGGTTGCGATGGCTCACGCCTGTAATCCCAGCACTTTGGAAGGCCAAGGTGGGCGGATCACAAGGTCAGGAGTTTGAGACCAGCCTGGCCAATATGGTGAAACCCTGCCTCTACTAAAAATACAAAAATTAGCCGGGCATGATGGCGGGCGCATGTAATCCCAGCTACTCAGGAGGCTGAGGCAGGAGAATGTCTTGAACCCAGGAGGTGGAGGTTGCAGTGAGCCGAGATCATGCCACTGCAGTCCAGCCTGGGCGACAGAGTGAGACTCCGTCTCGGAAAAAAAAAAAAAACATATCTCACTGTGTCGGGGCTTCCTGGCCACTGTGTTATAATGGTGCTTAAGTACTCTGCACACTTCCGTTTACTCCTTTAAGAGCTGAGTGCTGCACCTGTGCTGCTCTCGGTGCTGGAGACACAGCGCTGGCCAGGCAGAGAAGGCCCTCATTGTCAAGTGGGGGAGACAGGGGCAGATCCTGCCTCGGGTTGGATGCTGTAGAGTTCCTGAGAACCACGTGTGTGTGTTTCCCACCCAGTGCGCCCTATCCACTCCTCCACATCCAGCCCTGCCATCTCCATCCACGAGGTGGGCCATACCGGAGTCACCAAAACTGAGAGGAGTGGCATTAACAGACTGAGGAGTGAAATGAAACAGGTAAGAACACCTCAGTGGCAGCGAGGGATGAGTGGTGGTCTCCCTACCTGGGCTTACCCCAGAAAGCGACAGAAACCTAGGGCATGAGGCTGTAGCCCACTGTCTGTAGAGTGGGAGGTCCCTTCTGTCTGGGATCTGAACACACCTCTGTCCCCAGATAGATACTCCAGAGCCGGTCATGCGCACCCTTACCCACTCATCCTTAACCCCTTAACGTGATGTTCTCATGAACGTTCCAGAAAATACCCTTGTCCATGTTTGCCTCTGTTCCCGAGAACCACTCTTAGGAGTGCGCCACAGCCATTGAAAAAGTAGAGTCATGCAAAAAGTCACCGAATCATCTGTGTCCTTCAAACGAAATAGCAAGAGGGCTCTGGAAATAGACCGGAATGCCCATGATACTTGGATTCTCCACCAGCCACAGGGGTCTCTTTTCTTAGTTCACCTTTAATTCCTGGTAAAAAAAAAAAAAAAAAAAAAAAAAATCCTTTTGAACTGCCCGCACAGGGCCGCAGCTCAACATCGGAGTCTTAATGTGCCGGGTGCTGTGCTAGGCCTTGCCCAGGATCCATGCTGGGAAAGAGTTTCCCTCTGACCATGAGAAATGCACTCGAATTTTCTGCTCCATTTTAAATGCTGTTCATGACCCACTAAATGGAGTCCATGATGCACTCATGGGTCACCCCCTGCGGTTTGACCAACATGGCCCTGGATTAAGAGAGAGGGCAATAGAAGAAGCACGCGTTCTTGGCTCAAAGCTGGTTTTGATTTCCTGATGTATTTTTGCTTTCAGATGACTAGGCGGTTTAGTGCTGATGAACAGGTGACACCCCTTTGCCTTGTTCGTCCTTTACTTCCTGTTCTTTCTGTCTTGAATGTGGAAAGTGAGGCTGTGACTCCGCAGCGTGTGAATGTGTGGAGGGCGGCTCTATCCAGCAAACGGGCTGGGGCACAGGCAGAGAGCAGGACTCGAGGGCAGGAGAGACGACCTTGCCCCATGCCTTTAAAAATAATCTGTTTCTCAAACTCTTGGGCTTTGTAGGGTACTTTGTGAAAGAGATCATCCAGGCTCTGCCTCAGTGGGAGTTTCTATTCAAAAAGAGGGAACTAAATAGAAAACTAAATGGGGGGGAAATGCGGTCATTGGTTATATCAGTAGAAAGAATGCTGCTATTCCTGTCCTCCGATCGCCTGGGGGGACTTAACCCTGGAAGGAAAAACATGTAAGGGTGCTCTTCTTTTATATCACCCTGGTGACATATGTTCTCCACCCCCCTCTGGGACACTGGAGTCGCATTTCTAATATTTTGATGTGTATTACCAGAAGAGCCTAGAGGAGACATCTTAATGACATGTAAAGGCCGATTCCACATGTTGTCCAGAGGTAAAACATGCTTTATCTCTCCTAGTTTATGCTGTTTCCAAGTAGGGAACTGGCTTTTCAAACATCTTCCCTTGCCAGCCACTCGGTGGCACCGTCCCTCTGTCCCCGCATCCCGATGGCCTGACCGTGGGTGAATCTGAGTGGTTCCTTCCGCCTCCATTTCATGCTGTTCTTGCGTGTTACGGGGATGAAGTGATCACCTCTGTTCTTTGCTGGGCTTAGAGTCACCTAGCTAGTACAAACTTTGACCACTTATGTCAAGGAACATATTATTTGTTCCAAAAATGTAATAGGTGTTATGGTATTTTCAATCTCTAGTCTCTTTTGCAAGAATACCTTGTAGATAGCACACTGTACCCTTGCAAATTAAGGGTACATTCTAGATTTTTAGACGAGGAAATACTTATGTGGCCAAAGGTATCAGCCTGATCATCATATTCATTCATTTAATGAATATCTACTGAATGTTAGGTGCAGCATGTTAGTGTCAGCTGTAGGTATTTGGTTCATCTGTAGATTTTCACAATTCTTACCATAAAATATGAGCATTTCATGGCTGTGAGTTTGGAAAATAAATAGTGTCCAAACTTGATGATGCACCCTCCACATATGACAGGAACATTTAATGTTTACATTCAATGGTAACAGTTCATGTTTTTAAAAAGAGCAGTTAGTAAGTTTCACGTGGAGTCGAAGCCCAGAGTGGTGCTTGCAGGTGCCCCTGCACCTGAGCTTGCCTATGTGCGTTGCTGTGGCACCTTCTCTGCGCCCGCATTCTCTGCTGCTGCTTTCTGTGGGTGTTTCGGATGCTGCTCCATGACCGTCCTCTCTGCTGTGTCTCTTGGTGTCATTGCTGTCAACTGAGTGGATTCTTTTTGTTTTGTAGTTCTTTTCTGTGGGCCAGGCCGCGTCCAGCAGTGCGCATTCCTCCAAGTCTGCGGTAACAGTGCCTCGGGATTATTGTGTCCGTCCCCGCTCCTCCTCGCGTCCTTCCTCATGCTCCCACCTCATGCCCAACTTCTGAGGATTCGAGCAGGGCTGAAGTGTTTTCAGCGGGATGCTCACAGGCTCCTCCAACTGGAATTCTGAGGAGGGTAGAAAGAAGGCCCCAAAGTGCTTGCCCTGAGCTTTGTTCTCCGTCTTAAGCTCTCAGTTCTCTGCCTGTGCTCCTTGGCACAGTGTGGGTGAGGAGTTTCCTTCTCACCAATTCCCAGAGCTTCTGGAAACTTCGGGGCATTAGTTCCATGCCTCTTTATGGAGCCAGGATGGTGAGCCCTTGCCCACATGTGCCAACTAGCACTCTGCACCTGCCATGCCCCAGATCTCGTGCAGGGCTCGGATTGCGCTCACCGCAGAGCAGAGGCTGAATCTTCCTCCTGAAACTGGAGGGCCCGGATCAGCTGAGTCATTGAGGAGTGCAGCTGTAATTACTTTTATTTGTGTCTAATTGTTGCCTTAAGCGGCAGTAATGAGCCCAATGGAATAACCCAGCCGAACTGCCTTTTCAAAATAAGATCTGTTGAAATCCAAGTGCTGCAGAAAGGAGAGCTCCGCCTCCTGCCCTGCTAGCGCACTTCAGGATTTCACTTTAACCCTTTACATTTGATTGTGCACATTTGATATGTGGCACTATCGAGAAACAAAAGTGCCAGATAGTCCCAGGAAAAGAGATGTGTGAGCGTGAAGGTTATCCCTTCTCGACCTGGAGGTCTCGAAGCTAGAAGCCCCGCAGGGCAAGACAGAAGGCTGGGAGCTTTGCCGCAGGGAGGGGATGCGCCCCCACTCACAGAGGCCCGCCCCGCCAGCGGTGGGGAGCCTCTCAGACAGTGTCCCCCTCTGGAGCCTGAATCAGTCCAGCCAATGTTGAGGTGGGAAGGAGATGGCGCCCTCTTCCCTCACTTCAGCAAAGTCAGCCCCAGTTCAGAGGCAGCCATTGCCCCAAATTAAGATAAAGCCCAGTGCCAAGAATAGGGAAAGCCGGAAATGGGATTGCAAAGGGTGGGTGGATGGACCCTGATCTGCGAGGTCCTCGCCACTAAACGCGGGCTTCACTGTTTGTCTTCCCCCGTGTCATGTGTTGCCTTCTCTGTGGTTCCTGTCCTGTGGAAACGTGTCTGTCACTTCTCTGTGGCACTGCAGCAATGAAGTGGGCACTATGGAGTTTGTCTCCCTGAGCCATGGATGCCTGCTCCGAGGGCCCGTTGTCACCCTCAAAGCTCTCCCACTGCAGTGGCACAGGCGCCACGTGCGGGTGACAGCTGCCCCTCATGGGCACTTAGCGCACACTAGGTATGCCTCAGGGGCTTCCGTGTCTCCACGTGGTGAAGGCTTCCGGGCAGCTCTTTACAGGATGCCTGACTGTGTCCCCACTGTGCAGATGAGACTGAGGCCCAGAATCAGTGTTCATGGCAGGGCCAGACGGCCTCGGGTGTGTCCTTGGCACCGCTGGCATTGAGTGGGGATTAGCACTCCAGCAGTCTGACCCCCAAGCCCGTGCTCGCCCTGTTCGGCCTCCTCCTTATGGGTTCTAGCTTTGGGGGTGGGACCGCCTCTCCGGGGGCAGGGCAGAGTGCAACATGGAATGAAGTGATCAACCCAAAGTATGCGAGTCATCTCACATCAGGAAACAGACAAGGTGGACTGGAGGAACCGTGTTCCCCTCTGGCGAGTGGTGTTCTGGCATTTGTGCCTAGGTCGCAGGGCCGCCCTTCGAGATGGCGCACTTTCCCTGGGGCACCTGCTGCGTGGCTTCTGAGGCCCCAAGCTGTCTGTCTTGCAGAGGTCCAGCACCCCATCCTCGCCCACTGGCACGTCATCCTCAGACTCGGGAGGACATCACATCGGCTGGGGTGAGCGGCAGGGCCAGTGGCTGCGCAGGAGAAGGCTGGATGGGGCCATCAACAGGGTCCCCGTGGGATTCTACCAGAGGGTGTGGAAGATCCTCCAGAAGGTAAGCCGAGACGCGAGCTCCTGGGGAAGTGAACCGTCCCCTTACTGTCCTGGCAAGGCATGGTGGCACCTCCAGGCGAGCAAACACACAGCCCTGAGGATGGCTTCTCTGCCTCAGCGCTGTTGGCACCTGGGGCCGAGGCATTCTCTGCTAGGGGGCCTGTGCGTGGTAGGATGTCTACAGCATCCCTGGCCTCTACCCGCCAGATGCCAGCAGCCATCTCTTCTCCCCACCCCACCCCCGTGTGACAACTAAAAGTGTCTCCAGGCATTATCAAACATCCCGTGGGAGGCAGATCAACCCAGTTGAGAACCACAGCAAGTAAGACAAGGTGGCAGTCTAGGTTGTGGTTGTGTGGGACCAACTTGGACGTATTTTAGGAACATAGAAGAACAGGGAAAGGCTGGGAGGCTTCAGATGAAAACCCTGTAAAACCACCCAGAGCAGCACCTACAGGCCTGGAACCTGGAATGACAGTTCAGGAGGGGCCTGGAGTAGGCCAGCCCCCAGCCTCCTGCACATCCAGGCAGGAGTAGTGTCCCTGCTGTTCAGCGATGTGACTGAGCCCCACCCTCCCAGGGTACCTGCCATGTTCAGTTCCAAGGTGTACAGAGGTGGAGAGCTTCCAGTTTAGCCCCAGGTCCTGTGTGCCCTGAAGGCACAATCTCCCTCACACCCTGGGGCCCCACTCCCCTCAGCCAGCCGGCTGTTGCGCTTCCCATCTGCCTGGGGCCGTTCACATCTCCCCAGCTGTTGTCCCTGGGAACTGTGGTGCGTGTACGTACCTGAGCACAGGAGCACCTCCCTGAGCGCCTGTTGTCAAGGAGGGGGCAGCATTCTCTGTACCCCCCCCCAGTGTCTCCCTTCTGCATCAGCCCAAGAGAGTTTATGCAGCTCCCTGGGCTGCACCAGGCCCTCCCTGTCTTTTCCCTTGAGTGGAAGGACAGTGTGCCTCGCTTAAAAGCTGTGCAAACCAAGACATTTTTTCCCCCCAGAACTATTTTTTAGTTCATTTCACAGTGGGAGAGAAGAGAAAAAATAATCCCAGTGACAGCATACAACAGCCCCCTTCCCAAAGCCATGGCACCACTTGCTCAAGGTTCTTTCTGTAACAGGGGCCCCTGTGCTTCATGGGCCCCAAGGTATTCCTCACGGCCACCGCAGAGGGATGTGAGGAGGTCGGAGCAGGCCCTGCCTGAGCAGCTGGACTCCCGGGACCCAGGCAGGATCCTGCAGGGGCTCATGGTGCTTGCTCCACTTCCCACCTCTCTTAAGGGGGTGGGAGTGTCCACTGCTGTTCTACCCTCAGCCCACTGGGGACACTCCGGGCTGGGGTGCTGGGATTTAGAAGGTGGCCAGTTAGACTAGAACAAGCTGTTCCTAGAAAATTTCCCCACTCTTCCTGGGGCATCACATGCTTCCGCTCGGACTCACTGGCGCAATACCAAGATATTTCTATTATGAAAAAGCATTTTGTGTTGAGCTGGCACTCGATATTTATATACATGGGTGTGCATGTGCATGTCTGTGCATGTGCTGGAGGCTTTTGTGATTGGTGCTTATTATAGAAATCTCAAAAATAGATGCCTGCAAAGGCACAGAAGCATCCCTTCCCCAGCAGGAGCCATGAAAATCCCCCTTTATTATGGCACCAAAGGGGCCTCGCAGCCGCCAGGGCCCAGTTGCCAAGTACAATGTGGAGCCTCCCGGGAGGACTCGGCAGCCCCCTAGGGCATTGTTCGGAGGAGATCTGAAAGATGCCTGCTGGGTTCCCTAGAATTGTTCCATCGAAAACACAGCCTGTGGGCAGTGAGAACAAGCTCTCTAAAAATAACTCTGACAGTCTGGCGTGTCCCAGCCCTCATATGGGTTTCCAGGGCAGAGGGTGCTGTGTGTGCATGCATGTGCTTATCCCATTCTGGAATCTGACTGAAATGCGCTCTGTTCTGCCTCCAGTGCCACGGTCTCTCCATCGATGGTTATGTCCTCCCATCCTCGACGACCCGAGAGGTACGATGAGAAAAACGCAGAGGCGGGCCCCTCTGTGGGTTCACGATAAGGGCTTCATTGCATGGACTCTGACCTCTTGTGCTCCTTTTGGGCTCATTCTAATTGACAGGCCATTTGTAGCTCTGAGCTGTCTAGCCACTTCACCCTCATATTTGGCAAAAATGTCCTTCCTGCATTTATTGGCATCAGCCTTTTTCTTCACCTGAGACTCAGCATTTCTAGGCTAGCAAGCTCTTTGCATTTGCCAGACACCCCTTAGAACCCTGGTGAAAGAAAGGAGCCAATCTCCATGCCACCCTGGCCTGCCCCATGGGCAGCCTTCTCGGCCCTTTTCTCCAACTAAAAACAGTAATCGTCCCTAGGTGATTTGTCATTCTTTTTAACATGGATTTTTTTAGTTTTACCCCACCCAAAGCACCATGCTTCATGCTGGAAGGAATAATGAAGAGGAAAGAGAAACCAGAAATGGTCCCTGCTCCCTGGAAGCTGTAGTCGATGGGGGGAAGGGTAGATAAATCAGGCTAGGACAGGCTGGCTCCTGGAGGCACACTCCAGCCTCCTGCTCTGAGGGCTACTGCCAGCAGGATCCAGAGAGTGGCCAGAAAAGGGGCAGCAGTGGCGCTGAGCCCCGAGCCCAGGCACTGCTACGGTCACCCTTGGTTACTCGGTGATTGATAGGGCTGCATCTGTCCTCTCACTGGTGGTTGCCTGCCTGTCCCTTTGGTAGATGACCCCGCATGAGATCAAGTTTGCTGTCCATGTCGAATCGGTGCTGAATCGCGTGCCGCAGCCCGAGTACCGGCAGCTGCTGGTGGAAGCCATCATGGTGCTGACGCTGCTCTCGGACACGGAGATGACCAGCATCGGGGGCATCATCCACGTGGACCAGATCGTGCAGATGGCCAGTCAGCTGTTCTTGCAGGACCAGGTGGGGGTGCCAGGGAGCTGGGTTGGCTGGCATTTATCTCTGTTGAGGCTGGAGATTCTGTGTCCAATAGGAAAGAATATACTCAAACCAAGAAAATGTCATCACAGATGATGGGGAAAAAAATGTCAACCACTTACTTAGAAAATGGTACAGTGGCCACTTGGGAAATCTCAAGACCTTTGGGGATGGATAGGCCTGTCTCAATGCAGGTTTTCGTCCAAACACCACCACTTGCAACACATGTGACCATGGGTGAACCCCTTACCCTGTACACAAAGTCAAGTTCAACAGAGTAGTCCTCATTATAGTCAGGAGCTACAAACTAGGGTGCGTGATAACAGAGTGCAGTGCCCAGAGAGGTAGGGCATTCCCCCTGGCAGCGCTGGCTTTGTGCCCTCATGCCCTCAGAATTGGAGCCTCTCAGAAGGCCAAGGCTCTACTAGAGCAACCCTCACCCTGCCCATGTTGACCCGCTGCCACCACCACACAGAAGCGTGACGGGGAGTGGGGGCTCTGCTTATTGTCCCCTCTGCCCTTTCCTACTGCAGGTGTCAATTGGCGCCATGGACACCCTGGAGAAAGACCAAGCCACAGGAATCTGCCACTTCTTTTATGACAGCGCTCCGAGTGGGGCTTACGGGACGATGACCTACCTAACAAGAGCAGTGGCTTCTTATTTGCAGGAATTGTTGCCCAATTCGGGCTGCCAGATGCAATAGGGTCTCACCTGGAAACATGGTCACACTCTCAATCTGTCACGTACCCCCTAGCCTTACTGGGAACCTTCTGTCCCCCAAGATCCCCTGTGCTATCAGGAAAGCATGTCCCATCAGAAACACTCTCGGGGGGCAATGGTAGCACTCACCCTGAAACTGATGTATGTTAAAGCCACAGAGATAGAGCTGAGGAGTCCTGTGTTCCCCCGCAAGGAGCACCCCGGGATCATTTTCTAGGTTCATTTCTCTGGAACATTTGCTGTAGCATCTGGTCTCACGGACTCTGAGGAGGAATTGGAAATTGGTCTCTTTTGAGTGCAGAGGGAACTGAGACGCCAGCTTAAATTGGCTCTTGCAGAGAGTTACAGAAATAGTTTCGATGAGCTAGTGACACATCCTAAAGATGCAAAGATCCTCCCGGCGGCAGTAGCCTTGACAAGGGCCACCTCTTCACAGGATGCAGTCTGTCTGTGCACCAAACTCTTCACCAAATAGAACACTTGTGTCTCTCTGTGGAATGGGGGTTTTCTTGTGTCTTGCTTGCTTTCATAGCCTTCCATTTTATTGGCATGGCTGCCTTGATGTAACATAATTCTCTGTCCCCAAGATTTAGAAAATTCCTCTTCGTTCACCTTGGCTCATGGTCTTCCAGGGTTTTTATCCTGGCTGTCTATGAACTAGGGTTTTCTCCTGCCTTAGGAAAAATCCTGCATCTTCTGGAATCTAGAAAAAAAAAAAAAAAAAAGACAAGGCTCCTCTTATAGCCAGGCAAGCAGTTGTTTAGGGCTAGACCTGTGGTCCCCGCTCGCGTGGGGTGAACGCCCCGCAGTGGATACTGTCGCTCTGGGCGAGGCGTCACAGGGTGAGCACAAGTCAGCAGTGCCATGGAAGTGAACAGGCATGCCCCCGCAGAAACAATGCTTCCTTCTGAAAAATAGAGCCAGGCTAGGAACTTGTACCCTCTTGGTAGAAGCACTTTGGTCTTCACTCTCTTGGGTGGGTGCAGTCGGAGGCACCGATTGGAGGAGAGCAAGGTTGAGTCAGGTGTCAGGGTCTGCAAATCTTTTGCCAATGCCCTAGCAATGGAGTTTCTCTCCAGGCATTGTCTTACCTTGGGGGAAGGAAACAAAACCAATGGGAAAACAGTTTCTGTAAATAATAAACCTTGAAAGACAAATGCTCACCTAGTGGCCAGGAGGTGCGCTCTGTCTGGTTGAGAGCAATGGGCTAGATTATGGTGGACTCTGCCTCTGAAACAGAGATGAGGCTATGGGATCATTTCCTCGGACATCTGTATGGAGATGCAGAGATCAACGTGCCCTAGCTGCTTCGAGTGGGCATCGTGATGCCCAGTGCCCCTCAGAGCCAAGATGCAGTACTGATGATTATTCCTGAAGCGGAGGAGAGGCAGGTGGCCTCAGGTGCCTGACAGCTTCCTGGCAGAGTCCTCTTTGGGCTGAGTCAAACCCTTTGCAGTCTAGAAGACTCTCAGCCCTCCAATTTTGGTGTGCAGGCTCTGCCCACATGGGACTTCCATGCCGTTTCCATTTCTTCCAAACCATAATGCTCTCCCTTGCAGAGGTGCAGAGTAGTTAGGTAAAGGAAAATCCCCCGGAGTCTCTCCATATCTGCTACAGTGGGCTTACGCGTTTCTTGCATTTTGGGGGCAGATCCCAGAGACAAGGAGGGCGGCACATGAGCAGACATGGCACCAGGCCCCTGCCCCCTTGGGCCACCCTGTTCCCTCCCCATCCCACAACAGCCGCTGACCAGAGCAGCTCTTCCCTCACAAGCCAGTTTGCTCCCTTTGCCCCTGAGGCTCCACGGGCTGCAGCTTCCCAGGTCTGGGGGGTCGCATTTTCATAGCCTTTGCATGTGTGTGTGTCTTTAAGACATGCCCGACAGAAACAAGAGTCTTGGAGATGACACGTAATTCACCTGCCCGGTGGATCATTTCAAACAGATAATGTGGGAAAGGTATAAGAAGGTATAAGTCATGAAAGTTGTTCTTGGAAAAAGCTCAGGAAGAGTTAGAGCCCTCCAGAATGAGCCAGGTGCTAATTTAGAACAGTCACCTGCCTGCCAATGATGATGACGTGCTCAGCCACCAAGCCGCGGGCCGGGAGAGGAGCCGTAATAAGCGATTCCACCAAGCCTTCCAGCCACTCCTTTGAAACCTCTTTAAAATGAAATCCTGAAATAGGACCGCATTTCCACAGGCATCAAGCTGTCAGCTTCAAAGGAGAACAGGCTTCTGAGGCCTGGCCCCTTCAGCGCGCAGCTGAGGCCCCCCTCCCCGAGGAGAAGAGCAGATGTTTGAGGGCAGAGGGCCTGTCCTGACAGCACCTGCGTGGAGGTGGCAGGAGGGGATTGTTTCTAGGCCAGGTGAGAGGAGCCTGGCAGCCCCTGGAGCCTCGAGCCGGGGGTGGGGGGGGCAGGAACTTCTACCTCCCCGCTCAGAGCCAAGAAGTCAATTTGAACCTTTGCTGGGGCTCGGTATTAGCACGTTCTGCCTTGGAGGGCAAGCCGGTGGGGCCAGGAATAAGCATTCCTTTTAACAACTTCAGTTGAAAAGCAGCCACCGCCCCACCCGCTGCTGTCCCTGGCTCTCATCAGGTGAATTCAGCATTCCTGCCACCCTGCCAGTGCCTCTGTGATCCTGGGCATGAGTTGACCACTATGTACCTCAGTTTACCCATCCACAAAAAATGCAAAAGGCCAGGACTAAGCATGGGGGCGTGACGTGAACTCACGCTCCTCCTCTGGCCAAGGGCTTCATGCTTAGAGGAAACCAGATAAGCCCTATTGCAAGCCCACCTGGAGTGGAGTGGGGGAGGATGAGGAGGGTGAGACCCTACCTTCCACAGGCCCAGGGGCTCGAGGGGTGGGGCTCCATTAGGAGATCAGTCGGGGCATGGTGAAGGGGAGGAGAGGTTGTCAAGGCTCAGCTGCCTGGACAGAGAGGATGGAAATACTCCCTGTGTGAAAAAAGAAAAGGAAAAGACCCCAGATCAGGAGGCAGGAAATGCAGTTTGGCAGAGTTGGTTGATGCCACTTACTTCTGGACAAGAAGACTGGAGGCTTGGCCACCCTTGATGGAAATTGCAGCAGAACCATCTCTCTATTCTATTGATTCCCGCACCAGGCTGGCAAATAGCTTTTGTCTTTTCTGCTTCCTTGTTGCAAAAGGGTACAAAAGCCTCCCACCCACCCCACCCCCAATCGCCCTTTGTGCCATTATCTTTCAAGGTGACTTAGCTTTTGAAGTCCCTGCCATCTGCTCTGCAGGCCTGTACTTTGCAGGATGTGAGAGCACCGCGTTCCCAGAATGCCTTCTGTTCTCCCCGACGTGGCTACTGATGGCTCTGCCTGTGAGGGGAAAAAAAGCTGCGCTGTGGCCCCCTTAAAGCCCAGTCCCTGCTGTCTCCCTCAAAAAGCCACTTAGGAAAGCCACGGCCTTGAGGTACCAAGAGAGTTCTTTGAGAAATGAGAGTGGAAACTGTGAGAGAGGCTGCTCTGCAGTCGAGTGCTGGGCACGTCTGACGATGCCTGGGAGAGGAAAAAATTCCATCAAAAAACTACCATGGTTTTCTTTAGAGGAACATATGTGCACTTTTGGCAAAACATGCCTTCTCAGGAGGGCTGGAATAGTTGGAACCAATGAACTCTGAAGTCATGTGATTCGTCCCTCTGTCTTCGTGCAGTCCTTAAACTATTCTGAAAAATGCATGAATCCAACACGAATCCTAGCATTTCTGCCATGCCCACTGAGGGCCAGGCAGGCAGGCATACAGCCTGGTTGGGGGGTGGGAGGGTGAAAAGTATCTCTTTTGTGCTTGAAGGCCCCTGAGGAAGCCCCTAGGCTCCCGTGGTGAGTGTTCCCTGCGCTGGCCTAGCAGGGTGTTGGTGTCTTGAGCCCGAATCCTGTGCAGCATTGGCCCAACCCTTGCAGGTGGCCGCCACCCCTTTCCCCTGCAGCTGGCATAGCCAAGGTGCCAGGCTCTGCAAAGGGTAAGCTGCATCTGAATTGGGCACGAGGGGATGGTTGTGCCTTCCACATCTCCTTTTGTGAAAGATCTTCCCAGATGCAAACCCAGGATGGACTTGCCAAAGAGAAATCCCAGTAACTGGCTCTAATCTCTGTGCCACCAGCTGCTATTGTCTCGAAGTTCATTTGCAAATAACAGAAACCAACTGTGGCTGGGTTAAGTGGGAAGTTTATTAAACAATATTGGATAGGTCACATGGTCACCAGGCTAAGCGGCTCCCTAGCCAGGACCAAGATCCCATGTCATTCTCCAGTACTCCCAGGTTCATACCCCAGGACTTACACCACAGACACCCCGAATGCTGGGCACTGTCACTGGGACCACTGCCTCTGCTCTTTTGGAAACTAAATGTAGAGGCTTCTACTTGTCACCAAAAGGGATTTTAAACAGCCACTAGCTGCCACTTCAAGGTCTCAGGCAAGCATACTGCCTCGGCTGAGGGAGAGGTTAGAAAAAACAGCATCCAGCCAGGCATAGTGGCCTGTGCCTGTAATCCTGGCGCTTTGGGAGGCCTAGGCAGGAGGTCTCGAGCCCAGGAGCTAGAGACCAGCCTAGGCAACAATGTGAAACCCTCCCTACAAAAAATAAAATCAGCAAGGCACAGTGGTATACACCTGTTTTCCCAGCTACTCAAGAGGGGGGAGGGGGGAGGATCACTTAAGCCTGGGAAGTCGAGGCTGCAGTGAACTGTGATTGCACCACTGCACTCCAGCCTGGGTGACAGAACAAGACCCTGTCTCAAAGAAAAGAAAAAAGCCACATCTTGAGAATTCTGCCTTCCAAAGTGGAGGTCCCCACTTCATAACATGGGGATCCCCTGAACACAGGAAGGAGGTTCAGATGCCAAACATCTGAAACTCAGTGTCCGCTCCAGCCGGAATGCTTGCTTTTCTTTCCTCTGCCCATAAAAGAAGGACCTGTGCCCTCGCCAGGGTCTGCCCTGGAGAGCTGACGCAAGAGGCACATTTGCCCCTGAGGAAGGCTGTGTGTCAGGAGTGAAGAGGGGCGTGCAGGCAACCCCTCCTCACCCCAGGTGCATGGAAGCCATCCTGGCACCCACCTCTGGGATGGAGGTAGGACAATTAATTACATGTTCTGTCTTTGGGTAGAAATGCTACTGAGCCATAGGGGCTGGATCACCACTGCTGCCCAGTATGGCCCACCAGACCACCTTCCACCATCCTGCAAAGCCCTGCAGAATTGCCAGTGCGCCCTGCAGTTTTTGTGACCACCAGCCCAGTCCCATTAGATTTTCATAGCCCTTGAGTGACAGCCCATCTGGGACAAGACTCAAATGATTGTCACATCTTTTCTTCTAACTCTTTAGCCAGCTGGGGGATTTAAAAATAATGAATTGGAACCATTCGTGGTATAAGCCTCTCTCCTGACAGTGTGAATAATTTCCTCCAGCTGTCACCAGGGATCGTTTGAGTTCCTGTAAGTACTGGAGTCTCTCTCCTGGGCTCAAGGGAGGCACAGCCATCTAGGCCAGGCGGCCCTCTCTGCCTCTCCCCTCCCTCCCCTCCTTCTGGAAGTGCAGGCAACAGCTCCCTGCTCCCCTTTCCCTCATTAGCCACAAGAGATCTGGAGCGAAAGTGGCCCAGCAGGCTGGGAGAAGGTTTTGAGAGGGCATTGCACACACCGCGGCTGACGCAGCTCTTCGCGCCAGAAGATGAAGCAGCCGTTCTTAGTGGCTCCTTGCACTGCCGCCTGAATCTCACCAGAAAGGATTCTGGGCTTTCCATCGCCTAAAGCAGAGAGCTCCCTAGTGCTAGGGTGGTGACTGCCGCCCCGCCCTGCCCCCGCAGGATGTGTACCTTTGTCCCAGCTTGGTGGAGACTGTGCATGCATCGACGGTGCTGTCAGCACACGTCCACGTGGCAGGATCTGGGCTTGGCTGGCTGAGGCACAAAGGGCTCCATGCCTAGTAGGGCAAAGAGTCAAAAATAAGTCTGCGGTGCAAGAGGGGTCAAGGTGGAGCCCGGGTCGGGGAGCTCACTGTCAGCACGGGGTTAGCAGAGGCTCCGCAGAGTGACCAGAGCCGGGACTAGGGGGTGTGGAGCGGCAGAAAACGCGGGGAGAGGTGAGCACAGGCCAGGCAGCCTGGGAACTGCCGGCACTCGGTGGAGGGGATGCAGGGGGCTTCCTGGGCTTGGCTGGGGGTGGAGGGGCCTTAGCAGAGCCACTGTCTTCGGCCCCTGAATGGCAGGCACCACCCCTCCACCAGCCCCAGTCCCACTTGCTCAGCTATGCTGGGGGAAGAGGGTAGAGGCTCAAGATGGGTTGGGGCAGGAGGTGGGGATTTGACCCTCCCAACCCTCGCCTGGGTCTCACGGGCTCCTCATAGGTGAAGGCTGAGTAAAACACTCAGTCCTCCAGAAAGTGCAGGGCCACAGCGCCGGAGTTGCTCAAGAATGCGACCCAGCAGGATCGGACTAGTCCTTTAAATGTCAAAGCAGCCGGCTGGGTGGGGACAGCACAGCTGGGTGAGGCCAAGGCCATCTCTGAGTCTCCTGCAGCTCAGCCGAGGGAGGAAGTGAGACTGACCCCTCCTCCTCCCCGCCCCGGAAAATGATCAAGGAGTGATGATTTTCGCAGCATATCGGGGGCAGAACGAAGCAGAGGAACGGGTGGGGAGGCCTGGGAGCACAGAGGGCCTGTCCTCTGGGATGACTGGAGAAGATCTCAGTGGGCAAGATGTGATCAGCGACCTGAAGGAAGTGAGGGCCTGAGCCTCACTTTAGCTGGAGGAGACGGTGCCGGGCAGCAAGGAACCGCCAGTGCGAACGTGGGAGGCAGTACTGCACCCAACACGTCTGCAGGGGGCGGGAGTGGAGCCACCAAGGAGTCCAGACTTTGGCTTTTGTCCCAAGTCACTGGGAAGAATGACAAGTATTGCCAACCCTGCCCAGAGAGATCTGCTTTAAAGGTTAGGGGGCAGTGGAGCCATGGCAGAGGCAGAGGGGAGAAGCAGTTCATTTCACCGCAGGTCTGGAGGGACATGTGTGAGAGGCGGAGCCAGGAAGGGAGCCAGTGCTGAGGCCATGTGACTTCCTTCCACCTATTTTGAGGAGCTGACAGCCTTCGGGAGCAGCCCCTGCTTTGCTGCTATTTAGGGGAGATAATCTAGTAACTGGAAAATGGGGGTGATGAAATGACAGAAGAGGGAGAGAGAAGCGATGCCTGTTCCCTTCCTCAGCTCCCTCCGCTGTCTCAGGCCTGAAACCCTACGTGGTCCCTACACCACGTTCAAGCCGACATGCACGTACAAAGCCATTTACCTGCATCTGCTGGCGCCACCTTCCTCGGGGGATGGGGTGGGCAAAGGAAACAGTGGCCGGGACTCTATCCCCAGGGCACCCTCCTCCGCCCTGCCTTCTCCTGCTCTCACCTTACCTCTCCCCTGACGTCCCTAAGCGTCCACTGCCCTTCATAATGGGGCTTTAGAAAGCAACAGTGACAGACTTTGGGGCTGAGGCCTGGAAAGGTTCTAAAGGCTCCACACCGCAAGTTGTTCAGAGGCTGCTTCCTCTGCACTTTAAATAGATGTGCTATGCTGACTTTGACACATTTCTTTTTTA
This sequence comes from Pan paniscus, assembly GCF_029289425.2. NCBI lineage: Eukaryota > Metazoa > Chordata > Mammalia > Primates > Hominidae > Pan > Pan paniscus. The sequence goes on along the minus strand of NC_073272.2, from coordinate 20,682,405 downwards.
AACTTAAAAAAAGCACAATCGGAAAAAAAGCAAGAAAGAAATGTAGTGAGTCATCCACTAGCGGGAGGGAGGGGTACTGTGCTGGGAGGTGGGGACCAATGGAACATTCCAGGAGGCTGGCCAGGGAGTACGTACCCCAGCCGGTGGGGAGAGGGAATATAGGAGGGGATAGTTGAGGCCAAGAGGATTGGCTCCAAGGAATCCCTGGAATCAGCTACTTTGTCCTCTGGGGGTCTTCTACCTGTAAACCTCAGGCGTCTTGGAAACTAGAGGAGAGTAAAGACTTGAGCTGTGGCTCCAGCTGAGGGACACATTCCACAGGTGCTGAAGAGCACGTGATCATCATCTATGCCTGTTTAGTTAGGGCTGCTGTTAGCACCTGGATTTTACAGATGAGGAAACTGAGACTCAAGAGGGCTTGTGAATTTCAGAAATTCACACATGTCAGTGGCAGATCAGAAAGAAGCCCATTTCCGGCCTCCATGTTTACCTAGATCTAGGCAAAGAACCTTGCCTTAGTCTCTAACAAATTTACCTCAGAAGAGAGACTCATTTGTTCAGTTTATTCAAGGTTTGGATAGTAGATATGAAGAGAAATATTGAAGGGGAAGGGAATTCTCAGCTTAGCATACAGGTGTTAGGAAGCTAAATTCAGCCCAGGGTGATAGAAGTCACGCTTGCAACTGGGTGGCGCAGCAAGGCTGGGGATGCAGCACCGTGGACAGTGGCAAGTCTCTTAGCTCCTCCGAGTCCGCTGGCTGCCCCAGCTAGGAAGCAAGGACACCAGGTCCCCCCCTGCCTCTCTCAAAGAGTCCATTTCAAGGTCAGGAGAAATGTGGCTCATGCTTTGGAGCCCACAAAGCCCTTAAGTAGCCTCTGCTGTGATGTGGGCACAGCCACCCTAGGGACTGTTCCCAGATGGTAGCCTTTGGCAAAATTGTGACACAGGCAGCATTGGGTTTAAGGTCTCACACCTTGCTTTGGCCACCTCCCGGGCCCCTGTCACCACCAGGAGCTCAGGGGTCAGATGGGCCAGAATTTTGACCCCCATGCTGCTGCTTAGAGCTGGACACCCTTTGATTAGACACAATCTCTTGGTACCTCAGTTTCTTCCTCTGTGAAATGGGATGGTGATTATATAAACCATCTTCATGTGGTGGTTCTAGAGATTAACAAGCTAATGGACATAACAGTAACAATACCGTGTATGTAATGAGGTCATGATCACGTTTGTACACCCCTGGCACTGGCACAGTCTCAGCAGACAGAGGCTGCTGCCACTCCCCCACCCCACGGTGGCGCTGGCCTAGGTCTGCAGGCTCCAGATCATCCCGGAGGGCCCAGGGTGTGTCTGAAGGTAAGCATTGGATCAGACAGGTGACATTTGAGCTGCGTGGCCATGGATAGCAAGTCACTCTCTGAGCCTCATTTCCTCATTGGTCAAATGGGGATGACGATGCTCATGGTGGAAGATTCTGGAGGACTGTTAAGAATAAGCTAGGGGGATACATCCATTTTAAACAGAGCAAGAGAGAGGTCTGTGAGGACTCCAGCCTGGCACACCTGGGAGGAGCCCAGTTCAAGGTCAAGGGTGTTGAAATCAGCGCCGCCCCGAGCAGGGCTCTGCTATACGGACCAAGGACAGAGCAGAGCAGACAGAGGCAGGAGGTGGCACTTTGAGGAAGAGAAGCGAAGAGCATAAAGGCCCTGTCTTCATCCTTCACCTACCTCTGGATTCCTTCTTCCTCTTGACACTTGCCGCCCAAGGGCCTGGGGTTGCAAAGGGGTGCGGAGCCTCCTGCCCTCACTTGGGAGAAGCCTGTCTGCCCTTAGAAGAAGGGAGAGAGCCGGGGATGGGGGATGCCCCTGGGGGAGGCTGAGGAGCAGGGCTTGCCTTTTGTCTGACCCACTCGGGACCCACCAGGGCGGGCAACCAGGGAGGGCTTGGGTCCAGGGAGCTGGCAATAAGTGGTGCCACTTCGCTGGAGGTGTCACTGCTACACAGCAGCCTGAGACTGCAAGAGCTGCCTGGCACGCTGGGTGGTTCAGAGCGTGGCACTGGGGCTGGCACTGGTCTGGGCCACATCCAGGGCCACCACCTCTGTACTTGGGCTTAGTGAGAGCACTTGTACCTCGCATGGCTGTCACAAGATTGAGTGTGACATATTTTTAAAGTGCTTGGATACTACTTGGCACATAGTAAGTGCTAAATAAATGTTTGTGTAATAAAAAAAAGATAGTGGGGATAAAGCTGCTGGAACAGAGCAAATATTCAATGAATTCCTCTGAGAAAGCCTCCGAATCCCTTTTCTCCCATGCTGTCCTCTCGACAGCCAGCCTCCCGCTACCTGGGAGACACTCAGGTGCTGAAGTGTTCCAGGAAAGAAGCCACAGGGTGCGGGTCACTCCCAGTTCTCCCTGGAATGTTTGCATTTCACAAGTCACATGCAAGTTTTGGTGAAAGCTCTGACTTGTGGAATTCTCAGCCCCTGAGCTGGCCAGTGTGATGGGGAAAGGGTCCTTAACTCCCAACTGTCATCTTTTCTGCCTATGTGCAGGCCGCACTGCCTGGGATCTGCGTTCTGATAACCTGTCTCCTCCCAGGACTCTAAAAGGCAGGAATGGCTGGGTGCGGTGGCTCGTGACTGTAATCCCAGCACTTTGGGAGGCCAAGATGAGGTGGGAGGATCGCTTAAGCCCCGGAGTTCCAGACTAGCCTTGGCAACATAAGGAGACCCTATCTCTACAAAAAATGAAAAGAAAAGAAAAAAAAAACCCCCACCTGGGCATGATGGCAGACACCTGCAATCCCAGTTACTCAGGAGGCTGAGCTGGGAGGATCACTCGAGCCCAGAGGCAGAGGCTGCAGTGAGCCATGATCATGCTACTGCACTCCAGCCTGGGCAACAGAGCGAGACTCCATCTCAAAAAAATTAAATTAAAATAGCAGGCAGGATCACACAAGAGGACAAATTCCTCAGTAATCTCTCAGGATACTTTCAGCTGTCCATCGCAGCTACCCAGCCTGTCAGTGGCTCAAACAATAAAGACATTTCTCACCCTATGTAAGACAACGACTGCAGCTGGGAGGTTGCAGAGTTGGTTCAGTGGCTCAACAATGCCACGAAGGACCCATGCTCTTCCTGTTTTTCTTCTCCATCAACTTCAGAGTGGCGATTTCTTTTCTCATGGTTACAAGATGGCTGCCACAGCTCCAAGCATCACATCCTTAAAGGACAACATCCCAACCAAGGAGGGAGAGTCAGGGCTTTCTTCTTTAGCTTTTGGCTTCTCTCTCTCTTGCTCCAGTCTTTTTCTCACTCCCTCGCTCCCTCTCCACCCCTCTCTCCCCCTATCAATCCCTTCCAGGTAGGGAAGTCTTTCCTAGAAGCCCTCTGGCAGACTTTTCCTTAATTCTAAATGCCCAGGACTGAGTCATATGCCTGTTTAACACTAATCACTGGTAAGCGCAATAAGGATTAACAGGATGGATTTCTAAGTCTGGAACCATCATGGGCCTTGCAAGGTTGGTGGGGCACCTTTGGAGACCTCACTTGTCAAATATCTGCAACAAACTCGGGGTCCTGTTAGTGGGGAAGAAGGGAGATGGCTGCTGGGCAACCTTGAGTCTGCCAGGAGCACTTAGCCTCCTGGGTCATGGTCATGGCCTCTTTCTATGCTTCCTGAAGTTTCTTATGCCTTGTCCAGGACCCCTTGCATCAGTCCTGGGCTGGGAGAAGGCAGGCTAGGGGACCTGGCAGCACGGGCAGGTCTAAGGTCCAACAAAAATATCCCCACACAGAAGCCGGAGGTTGCACTCTGAGGGATGGGGCTCACGCGATCCTCCCACCTCGGCCTCCCAAAGTGCTACGATTATAGGCTTAAGCCAGTGAGTCCAGCCCTTGGTAAGATTTTTGATTGTCTTCAAAGAGTAATCAAAACCAAAGAAAAAGAGCAAATATACATATTTATATATAATATATATTTATTATATATATCATATATGATATATAATATGATATATGATATATATCATGTATATGATATGATATATAAAATATATATCATGTATATGATATATATATTATATCATGTATATGATCTATGATATACATATCATATAGATCATATATCATATATATGATCTATATGATCTATATCATATATGATCTATATGATCTATATCATATATGATCTATATGAGCTATATCATATATGATCTATATCATAGATGATCTATATGATCTATATCATAGATGATCTATATGATCTATATCATAGATGATCTATATGATCTATATCATAGATGATCTAGGTGATCTATGTCATAGATCATCTAGGTGATCTATGTCATAGATCATCTAGGTGATCTATGTCATAGATCATCTAGGTGATCTATGTCATAGATCATCTAGGTGATCTATAATCATATATATATATATTTTTTTTTCTTCCAGACGGAGTCTCACTCTGTCGCCCAGGCTGAAGTGCAGTGGCGCAATCTCGGCTCACTGCTACCTCCACCTCCTGGGTTCCAGCGATTCTCCTGACTCAGCCTCCCGAGTAGCTGGGATTACAAGTGCCCGCCACCATGACCAGCTAATTTTTGTATTTTTAGTAGAGACGGGGTTTCGCCATGTTGGCCAGGCTTGTCTCAAACTCCTGACCTCTTGATCCGCTCACCTTGGCCTCCCAAAGTGCTGGGAATTACAGGCGTGAGCCACCACCCCCGGCTGCAAATATATTAATAATTACCCAGAATGAAAAGTCTAGATAAAATCAGCATGATAGAATTTGAGGTGAGGGAGTAGACACTCTGGGATGTGAAATATGCAAATGTTCTTTTCGAATATAAGGGGTGAGAAAGAGATCAATTCAAAAACAAGATGAGAGGCTGGGCGTGGTGGCTCACGCCTGTAATCCCAGCACTTTGGGAGGCCGAGGCGGATGGATCACCTGAGGTCAGGAGTTTGAGACCAGCCTGGCTAACATGGTGAAACCCCGTCTCTACTAAAAGTACAAAAATTAGCCGGGTATAGTGGAGGGCGCCTGTAATCCCAGCTACTGGGGAGGCTGAGGCAAGAGAATCACTCGAACCTGAGAGGAGGAGGTTGCAGTGAGCCGAGATTGCGCCACTGTACTCCAACCTGAGTGACAGAAAAAGACTCTGTCTCAAAAAAAGACGAGAAACATAGAAACACAGAATTTCCATCCTGAAGCCAGGATGGAGTGCCTGTGTATCTGTTTGTCACCCAGACAATACGTGACAAACTAAAATAAGTCTGTAATGCAAAGCAGTGTATATCGTATGCTCTGCAACGGGAAGGACCAGGTAGGAGAAGCCACCATACACATGAACATGTTCAAAACCAGCTACCTAGATCGATGGTGACAATAATGTCAAGAGACCAGACCCCTGTTAAATGACAAATGTTGACAGATTGGGTTTACATGGTTCATGTAGAAAGATATATGCTCTTTGTAGGCATATGGATACAGAAGGTTGCAAAGAAAAGGACAAAAAAAGACATGCCAGGCAAATGCTATCAGAAAGAGGGCTGGTCCCCCTGTGTCACTGTTGGGTAAAATAGACTTCAGGACCAAAAGTGATATTAAGGACGAGAAACGGGATAACATGACGATAAAAGATGAAATTTGCCAAGAAGACATTTCCATTTTAAACATTTCTTTATCCAATAAACAACTTCAAAATAAATGCAGGAAACATTAACAAAAGTACAAGGACAAGATGGCTTCATCATCTTGGTGGGAGGCTTCGAGACATCTTTTTTTACTACTGGTAGGTCAAGCTGACCAAAATATCATCAAGGACATAGAAGATCTCAGTGACACAGTTAACAACCTTGAGCTGACAGACATGAGGACAGGTCTGCTCAACAATTTGCGAATACATATTGGGATTCTTCACGCACACTTGGAGTATTAAAATTTCAATTATTTACTAAGCCTTAAAGAAAGACGCAGGGCTGGGCGAGGTGGCTCACACCTGTAATCCCAGCACTTTGGGAGGCTGAGGCAGGTGGATCGCCTGAGCTCAGGAGTTTGAGACCAGCCTGGGCAACATAATGAGACCCCATCTCTACAAAAAAGTTAACAAATAAAAATTAGCCAGGTGTGGTGGTACACACCTGTAGTCCCAGCTACTTGAGACTCTGAGGTGGGAGGATAGCTTGAGCCTGGGAGGTTGAGGCCGCAATGAGCCGTGATTTGCGCCACTGCATTCCAGCTTGGGTGACAGAGTGAGGCACTGACTCAAAAATAAGTAAATAAATAAATAAATAAGAGGTTGACCGGAAGAAAAAACAGGCATGGAGTTTGCAGTGATCATTATCACTTTCCCCCCAAATCCAGAAGAACTACAGAGCGGACACCTTTGTCCTGGGGCCTCTGCTGAACTATTTCTGCAGGTCTGTTCCTTGGCTTCCCCCAAGGGCATCCCCGCGGTTGGTGCCTCTCCTGCGTGGGGAAGACACATGGAGGGGATGCCGCTGCTGCTGTGGGCATGAGGCTTAGAGGCTGCCAGGGCCAGCATTTCGTTCTCACGGGGACCCCGCAGCACCTTGGGATTATGCCTCGACCCTCCCCGAGACAAAACTGACAGGAGAGGAATTCACAGGTGGCAGGATTCGCCTGAAGGCCAAAGGACTGGGGGCACAGCCACAGAGAGCTGGTGAAATGTCATTCAGGGGTCTCTCAAAGTCAAGGCCCACTCTAACAGCTGCCAGCCACCCCCTAGGCCAGGCTGAGGTCACAAGGAGTTGGCTGCGTCTTGCTCCTCTGACAGGGTAGAGAGTGAGGGGTAACAGGCAGTGAGGGGACAGTTGGTGGGGACCACACAGTCTAGTCCACTTCCTGGGAGGGATATAGAGGTGGGAGCAGGAACCCCCAAAAGAGCCCAGACACCAGCCTGGGTGGAAACTGAAGGGCACACAGGGTGCCAGCCCAACCTAATGAGACCTAGACAAGAGGGGTGGAGGTCACCCAAAGGCCACAGGTGTCACTGGGTGAGCAGTAGTATTCGGTGGTTAAGAGCTCTGATCCTGGTACCAGAGTCTAGGCTTCCATCCCTGCTCCTTCCCCAGTGTGCTGGGTGGCCTTGGGCAGGTCACATAATCATTTTGGGCTCCAGTTTCCTCAGTCAGTGCATTGAACACATATTTACTGAGCACCTACTACATGCCAGGCACTGATTTAGACACGTGGGAGAATCCATGAACAAAACAGTGATTCCTCCCATCTCAGAGCCTAAGTTCAGGCAGAGACAGACGATAAGCAACGCCCTTAACAAATCGGGACGTTATGCAGCCAATTCCACAGTGAGGCCGGCTCAGGCCTCAAAGAAAGATTGGAGTGAGGGAGTCAGGCAGCAGTATTAAATAGGCTGCGGAGGCTAGGGCTTGTCAAGAAGAAAAGATCTGAGCAAAGACTGGAAAGGGCTGAGAGAAAGGGCTGCATGGCCATTGGGGGAGAGCACTCATAGCAGAGGCAGAGTGGGCCCAGGTGTGGTGGCACACGCCTGTGGTCCCAACTACTCAAGAGGCTGAGGAGGGAGGATCACTTGAGCCCAGGAGGTGGAGGCTGCAGTGAGCTGGGATGAAGCCACTGCAGTCCAGCCTGGGCGACAGATGGGACAGTGCCTCCATGAGTACTAATGGGCACTCCTGGTCTCAAAGACTGCCCCACCCTGTCAGGGCCCTGGACCTTGGTGACCTTTGGCTTCCTGACCCAGAGCCTCCCCAGGATCCAAGTGTCTCCTTGGACTTGGATGTCCTGTCTCTTAAAAAAAGTGGCTCATGCCTGTAATCCCAGCACTTTGGGAGGCCGAGGCAGGCGGATCACCTGAGGTCAGGAGTTCAAGACCAGCCTGGCCAACATGGCGAAACCCTGTCTCTACTAAAAATACAAAAAATTAGCTGGGTGTGGTGGCGCATGCCTGTAATCCCAGCTACTTGGGAAGCTGAGGCAGGAAAAGCCCTTGAACCCCGGAGATGGAGGTTGTAGTGAGCCAAAATTGCACCACTGCACTCCAGCCTAGGTGACCGAGCGAGACTCTGCCTTAAAAAAAAAAAAAAAAAGGAGGAGGAAGTCCTGCCACCACATGAATGCACCTGGAGGGCATTATGCTAAGTGAAATAAGCCAGACACAGACAAATATCACGTGATCCTCCTTATATGTGGAATCTAAAGTCCAGCTCACAGTAATAGGGAATAGAAGGTGGTTACCAGGGGAACTGGGGAGATGTTGGTCAGTGGGTGCAGACCTCAGCTATGAGCTGAGGAAGAGCTGGGGAGGGAGCACAGTGCGGTGGCCATTGCCACCCAAGCACCGTCCACACAGTGCTGCGTGCATGGAGCGCAGTTGCTGAGGGGTCTGTACTGTACAAGCCAAAGGAATGAGAAAAGCTTGGTGTTCATTGCTGGGAATGAGTGTCTCCAAATCCAAGGAGACACTGGGATCCTGAATAGGCTCTGGGTCGGGATGTCAAAGGCCACCAAGCTCCAGAGCCTTGCCAAGGTGGGTCACTCTTCGCGACCGGGAGTGCCAATTAGCACATGTGGAGGCACTGCCTCATCTGCCACAACACCTAGCAGCTCTCTCCGATGTCTCATTGATGACCTGTGAGCTGTTTCCTCCCACATGGACCCTGGGAAAGCAAAGAATCACAAGCAGCAATGCCCTGGAAGGACCAAGGAAGACACAGCCATTGCGGTACTTCCAAGTGGGACCCTGCCTGTTCTCCCTCCTCAGGGACCTCCCATCCCTCCTAGTGGTGCTGGGCTCTACAACCTCCGCCACTAGCTCCACTCAGAGGACCCTCTCTCCATCAGAAAGTGGCGGCAGCTGTGTCCAGGTCACCAACCCCCAAACTCTGGCTCCTCGCAGTGTCTGTTCAGAATCCCAAATCTCTCAGCAGTCATTTAAGCTCTGCAGTTTTTCCGAACACTTTCAGAAGTTAGAGAACAACTTCTTCCCTTTGGCCATTAAAATGTAAGCAATTGACCTGGCACCGTGGCTCATGCCTGTAATCCCAGCAATCTGGGAAGCTGAGGCAGGAAGATCACGTGAGCCCAGGAGTTTGAGACCAGCTTGAGCAACATAGTGAGACCTCATCTCTACCAAAAATTTAAGAATTAGCTGGGTGTGGTGGCACGCACCCTTAGTCCCAGCTGCTCAGGAGGCTGAGGCAAGAGGATGGTGTGAACCCAGGAGTTTGAGACCAGTCTGGGCAACATGGCAAGACTCTGTCTTTAAAAAAAAAAAAAACAAAAGTAAGTAACTGTACTGTGAGTGGCAAAACAGTTAAACTTCAAATATCAAAATTCAACTTCCTTCAAGTGATCTTCTCTTTAGGTGTCTGACAATGTTCTTTGGAAATTCAGGTTGAAATACAGTGACTTCTAGGGCAAAGAAAACAAGCAGAACATCCATTCCCCATATCCTAGGCACACTCATCCCTCACATGCCATTTGTTCCTCACGCCACCTCTCTGAGAGAAGGCATTATCACCCCCTTCTGTGGACAGGGAAACTGAGGCTTAGAGATATTCAGAATCTGGTCTGGATTCTAGCGCCTGTATAGAAGTGGCAGAGATGGGGCCGGGTGCAGTAGCTCACACCTGTAAACCCAGCACTTTGGGAGGCCGAGGCAGGCAGATCACTTGAGGTCAGGAGTTCGAGACCAACCTGGCCAACATAGTAAAACCCCATCTCTACTAAAAACACAAAAATTAAGTGGGCATGATGGCACGTGCCTGTAGTCCCAGCTACTCAGGAGGCTGAGGCAGGAGAATCTCTTGAACTCGGGGAGGTGGAGATTGCAATGAGCAGAGAGTGCATCACTGCACTCCAGCCTGGCCAACAGAGAAAGACTGTCGGGAAAGGGAAGGAAAAGGGAAGAGAAGGAAAAGGGAAGGGAAAGGAGAGAAGGAGAAAGAAGTGGCAGAGGTGCAATTCAAAGCCAAGCCTTGCCCTTTAAAACTATACACCTTCTTCCAGGGTTGGAGGCCAAAGGATTCCTCCTTTCCACCACTCCTCCTGGAGGAACATGTGTCGGTACCCAAAAGCATGCCTGCAAGGTGGAGAGACAGGGAGAGGTTCGCGTGGCACCCAGACGAGCCCCCTAATTCATGTCATTTTTCTGCATTGAGTCCTGATGATTTATTTCCCCAAGCACAGCCCAACTGAGGCTGAACCTCCTGGGCCCACGTGACCTCCTCAGCCTGGCTCCGGGAGGAGGTAGCTGAGCCGCATCTTCCCATCTGCTAGGTGTCAGGTTTTGCAGGACACCAGGCCTGAAGCTGTCCCTGGCCTTCCTCTCCCAGTCGCCCACCCCACACCATTTCCCAGCTTCCCAGGAGGCGACAGATCCCTTGTCTGTTCCCCAGCAATGCACCCCGACCCCAAGTCTCTCCTGCCCCCAAGCAGATCCCATTCTCAGAGCACAAGGCATCCTTGGCCTTCAGCGCTGAATGCTCACAAGCTTATGTGATCAGTGTGCACACCAGCACCAGCAGCGTGCCAGGGCCAGGCATGTTGTACAAGTGAAATGCCAAGAGTGTGCTCCAGGGAGCAGCCTGGAAGGAAGCAAGAGTGACAGGGGAAGGAGCTCAGCAGGGTGTGGCATCAGGTGGAACCCAGCCAGCCCGACGCCACAGGGGGCTCTGGAGTGAGCACTGCAAGATAAAAGCAGCCTCTGCCATCAGTTAGCCAGTGACTGCTGGCTGCCCGCGGGTGACAATGGGGGCAGTTGGGGGGGACGCGGATGGGACACAAGCTCTTAGGCAAGCACCTCCCATCAGTCCAGGGCAATGCACCAGGAAAGGGGGTCGCTGTGCGTTGCTGGCACCCAACATTCCTAGAAGCTGGAGGATGAGTGCACCGGCCAATAAAGGGGATGCAGCGGGGCCAACAGCTTCCACTACAACGAGATACCGCTTCCTGTGCTACGTGCTTCACGTACATTCGCTCTCATCTTTGCTATGGTCCCGGGACGTGGTTGTGGTTACGATAAATGGAGGCTCCGAATGCCCATGTCATTTGTCCAGAGTTTCCCATGCCCTTGATGGCAGAGGGGCATCTGAAATCAGGTTGTATGACTTCAAAGTCCATGTAGGGTTGCCAGAGTTGACAACTAAAAATACAAAACGCCGGCCGGGCACGGTGGCTCAGGCCTGTAATCCCAGCACTTTGGGAGGCCGAGGTGGGGGTGGATCACTTAAGGTTAGGGGTTCGAGAGCAGCCTGGCCAACATGGTGAAACTTCGTCTCTACTAAAAATACAAAAATTAGCCGGGCATGGTGGCACACGCCTGTAATCCCCGCTACTCAGGAGGCTGAGGCAGGAGAATCACTTGAACCTGGAAGGCGAAGGTTGCAGTGAGCCAAGATCACGCCACTGCACTACAGTCTGGGCAACAAAGTGAGACTCTGCCTCAAAAAAAAAAAACAAAAAAACACCCAGTTATATTTGGATTTAAGGCCCAGTGCACTGGCTCACACCTGTAATCCCAGCACTTTGGGAGATCTAACATGGCGAAACCCCATCTCTACCTAAAAATACAAAAATTAGGCAGGCATGGTGACGCACGCCTGTAGTCCCAGCTACTTGGAGGCTGAGGCAGGAAAATCGCTTGAACCCAGGAAGCAGAGGTTGCAGTGAGCTGAGATGGTGCCATTGTACTCCAGCCTGGGTGACAGGGTGAGAATCCGTCTCAAAAAATAAATTTGGATTTCAGGTCAACAAGGAATCTGGTTTTAGCACAAGCATGTCCCGGACAATATTTGGGACATGCACAAATGAAACTATTATGCATCGCTTATGTGACATGCAAATTAACGGGGCGGCCTGTATTTTAGCTGACAACACTAAAGCCCACAGTAGTGGGCTGCCCTCTTCCACTCTGGTTACTCAAGCAAACAGGGCCGGGGTGCAGGGGGCGTGGAAAGAGCACATGGCACCAGATACTGGGGGACAGCATTCTGTTACATTGAAATACACACAAATGCTTTCGTGCTTTGCAGAGGGAGGGGACCTACAGTTTTTGTCTGATAACGAGGATATAATTGTGGCCACATCACCACGTTTGAAATTATCCCCTTTAAATGCCGTACCTCCGGGGGGGGTCTCACTGAAAGCACAAATCGATAAGAAGTGGGACATTTTCTGTCCAGTGTTATCGGGTCCCCGCGAGAACGCCCCCGAGTTCGGCAGGCAGCCCCGGGTTTCCCTCCACCCTCGCGTGAGGGAGCTGTGACTGGATTCTCTCTCTCAATCGATCACTCTAGGCGCCCACACTCGGCGCTGACAAACCTCAACTCTGCAGGAGCCCCTGCACGGAGGGGAAGCCCAGGAAGCACAATCCCCCCCATCCCCGGGGGCTTGAGCTGTACCCCAGAGCTCTAACTTATTTGACGACTCTGCCTCCCCGCCCAGCTGAGGTCCCAAGAGCTGTCCACTGTGCACGATGTGACACATAGCACCTGCAGAAAACCATTTCCAGTGCCTGCTCCCACTCTCGCACTGGGAGGCGTTTCACCAGGCGCCGCGCTGGGGGTAGTGAGGGATGGGGTGAGCTTCGGAGGCTCCCCGAGGCAGCAGTAAATCTAGGCTATAATTAAATCAGACTGTGAACATATTGTTCACGGAAACCTCAGCAGAACATGAGTCATGTTGCTTGAGTGAATCACAGCCTCAGAGTTTCCATTTATAATTGCTTTATCTGGGGCCTTTATATTTCACTCAGGATTTTGGCCCATGCCCCCGTTATTCTCCCTTTTGGGGAAAGCCTGAGGACTGGACATGGCTAAGAGTGCACCTGGGCAGCCAGGAAAAAGAGCAAACGCCAGGAGAATCCTCTCCCCAGCCCCAGGGGCACCTCCCTCCTGCGGATGCCCCCAGGGCCATGGGGACAAGCGGCAGGGGAAACAGAAGGAGGGGACATCGGGCCATTTCGACTCTTGCTAGTTTCTGAAATTTTAAGTAAAATTTGATGAGAGGGAGGAGGTTGAAAGCTCAGGTTAGAATGAAGTTTCATGATCTCTGTGCTGCTTTTGGTTAACTCGGCTACCGGGACACAGCAGACAGCACACAGTAGTGCCCACACACAGGCCCCGGAGCCTGACTGGGCTCTGCCCCACCGCGTACCAGCTGCACAATGTTGACAAGTGGCTTCACCTGTGTCTGTTTCTTCCTGTGTAAAATAGGAGTGATAATAACAGTAACCTCATAGGCTGGTTGTGAAGATTAATGAGTTAATATGGGTGAAGCCCTTAGAATACCAATGGGCTTGGTAGAAGTGCTAGTGTGTGAGTTTTCATCACCATCACCACCAACATCATCTCAGACCACCCGCGGCATCGCTGAGCACTGAGGGACAGAGCCTCACGTGCTTCACACACAACCCACAGGCAGCAGTGCAGGTGGAGGCAGAACTCACAGGATGGGGGTGCTACCTGGGCCTTCCCTGCATTCTGTCCGTCACTTTTGTTGTAGGCGAGGAAATGCAAGCCCCAGCTCACACACATTAGCGGTGAGCCCAAGCAGACAGAGCTGAGCCTCCTGACCCCACCCAGCACGCTTTAATGTGTTCCCAGGTGTTCCTACTGCAACCACGTGCTTGGAGCGGGGAGCAGGTTTCTCCCTTTAGGAGATTTGCAGGGTGGGGTCTGTAGCACTGGTAGGCAGTGGGAGACTGACACTTTGAGACACACCCGGGGCTGTGTAGTCAGGGTCCCCACAACCAGAGCGTCAGCACCCTCATCACTCAGTGCACACGTTCAGGATGCAGCAAGTTCCAATGTTGTCACCTCATTTGGAACCTCACCACAATCTTTGGAGGCCAGCTGGGGGCAGGGGGGCGGGGGTTGTGGACGAGGTGCCCCTGCTGCGGATCCTCTGAGAGCTTTGTAATGAAGAGTGATTTCACCCACTCAGACCCAACATGTAAGTGGCCCCGGGGATCCCCAACGTTTTTCCTGCAGGGATCTTTTTATCACCCCACTTTCCCTGCTTTGAACGAGTTTTTCTCCAAAGCTGCAAGTGATAAGTAAATTAATTTGTTCTCCTATAATTTATTAATTGGCGATGAACATAATGGCCAAATGAAGTTTCTGTTCAGCATGGGAGAAAGGGTGCTCCCAAGCCAAGGAGCTGGGATTCCTGCCAAGAGCAAAGAAATGTGACATTTTCCTTGGCCCGAGATATCTTATTAGGAGCTCCAAGTACATTCTCCGGAAGGCTTTCTAAAATGACAACACCAGATAGGCTCCTGTTAGGATGGCTGTCCTCCCCACAGGCCCAGGGACCCCAGGAAGGGAGTCATCAGGGGCTGCGATCCCGCTATGGCAGTCCAGCCCCTCTAGGTCAATGACTGGGTAAGGGCCTGTATTAGTCTGTTCTCACACTGCTAATAAAGAACTAGCTAAGACTGGGTAATTTATAAAGGAAAGAGGTTTAATGGACTCACAGTTCCACGTGGCTGGGGAGGCCTCACAATCATGGCAGAAGATGAAGGAAGAACAGAGGCATATTACACGGTGGCAGGCAAGAGTGCGTGTGCAGGAGAACGCCCCCTTTATCAAACCACCAGATCTCGTGAGACTTATTCACTATCACGAGAACAGCACAGGAAAGACTAGCCCCCGTGATTCAATTACCTCCCCCTGGGTCCCTCCCACAACACATGGGAATTGTGGGAGCTACAATTCAAGATGAGATTTGTGCCCAGGTAGAGTGATAACCCTGACCCTAAGCTGGGCTGAGCATGAGCCATGTTTTTCAGTTAGAAATGCTTGGTTTGGGGCTGGGTGTGGTGGCTCATGCCTGTAATCCCAGCACTTTGGGAGGCAGAGGCAGGCAGATCACCTGAGGTCAGGAGTTCAAGACCAGCCTGGCCAACAAGGCAAAACCCTGTCTCTACTAAAAATACAAAAATTAGCCAGGTGTAGTGGTGCACATCTGTAATCTCAGCTACTCAGGAGGCTGACACAGGAGAATCACTTGAACCCGGGAAGTGGAGGTTGCAGTGAGCCGAGATTGCACTACTGCACTCCAGCCTAGGCAATAGAGCAAGACTTTGTCTCAAAAAAAGAAAGAAAAAAAGGAAATTTTTGGTTTTGCTCCAAAGCCCTGGTATTGTGGAAAGATCACTTGAGTTACAGTCAAAAGGACACCAACTTGTCTTTCAACTCCATGAATGTATCTGTTACTTTATCACTTAAAATCTCACATAAAGTCTTTTTTTAAAAGCCCATATACCTATAAGTCACATTAAAAGTCTAACAACAGTAGGTATTCACAAAGGGGAAAATGGAATGAGCGGCAATTTAACTAGAAAAAATAGAGGAAAAAAACCAACAGTTTAATAGAGTAGGATGAATAAAATGAAATCAAGTATATCAGTCAACTTACCAGAGGTGATTAAACTGAATTCACTCAAGAAAAGACAGAGATTATCAGATAGAGTTAAAAGTAAAAATCCAGGTATATGCTGCTCACAGGGAAAAATGCAAAAATAAAATGAGAGAGAAAAATTGAAAACAATATGCCAAAAAGATATCAGAAAAATGCCAATAAGAAGAAAGCAGGAAGAGCAGAGGTATGGAGAAAGTTGAAGTTCAAAACCCTAAACAGGATGAAGAAGAACTTGTGTATAATAAGAATGTACAATTAAGAATATATAACATTCATAAACTTATGTGCACTAAATAACATAGACACTAAAATCATAAAATGAAAAAATATAGAAATACAAACAGAATAAAAATATAGTTTTGGTTTTTTTCCGAGATGGAGTCTCCATCTGTCGCCCAAGCTGGAGTGCAGTGGTGCAATCTCGGCTCACTGCAACCTCTGCCTCCCAAGTTCAAGCAATTCTCTTGCCTCAGCCTCCTGAGTAGCTGGGACTACCGGCGCCCGCCACCATGCCCAGCTAATTATTGTATTTTTAGTAGAGATGGGGTTTCGCCGTGTTAGCCAGGCTGGTCTCGAACTCCTGACCTCAAGTGATCTGCCTGCCTTGGCCTCCCAAAGTGCTGGGATTACAAGCGTGAGCCATCGCGCCTGGCCAAAATACAGTTTTAGTAGGGTGTTTCAGTTCACTTCTTTCAGAACTGAATATACCTAATAAGCAAAAAAGTCAGTAAGGGCAAAGACAAAGTGACTGATACAACCAACAATTTAGTGTAACAAGTACATAGAGAGCCTTACATTCTTCAAATGGAAAACATACATTTTGTTTATATGTCCATGAAACATTTACAGAAATAGATTAGGTACATGGCCACAGGGAAAATCTTATTAAAATTTTAAGGAATAATAAAAGAGTGAAAATTTGAAGTTTGAAATATTTTAAATGTGGAAAATATGAAACACTCCTGGAAACTCCTTAGAATAAAGAGGAAATTAGGCCGGGTGTGGTGGCTCATGCTTGTAATCCCAGCACTTTGGGAGGCTGAGGCGGTCGGATCACAAGGTGGGGAGATCAGGACCATCCTGGCTAACATGGTGAAACCCCATCTCTACTAAAAATACAAAAAATTAGCCAGGCCTGGTGGCAGGCGCCTGTAGTCCCAGCTACTTGGGAGGCTGAGGCAGGAGAATGGCATGAACCCGGGAGGCGGAGCTTGCAGTGAGCCGAGATGGCGCCACTGCACTCCAGCCTGGGCCAGAGTGCGAGACTCCATCTCAAAAAAGAAAAAAAAAAAAAGAATAAAGAGGAAATTAAAAGGGAAATTACTGTCTAGAAACTAATGAAAAGAACACTTCACACTAAAACTGACCGCACAGTGAAAGCAAGGCTTAAAGGAAAATTTACAGCTTTAAACGCCTTCATTATTTTAAAAAATTTCTAAAAATTAATAACCTATACCAATCATAAGAAATTAGGGGAAAAGGCCGGGCGTGGTGGCTCACGCCTTTAATCCCAGCACTTTGGGAGGCAGAGGCGGGCGGATCACGAGGTCAGGAGATCGAGACCATCCTGGCTAACATGGTGAAACCCCATCTCTACTAAAAATACAAAAAAATTAGCCAGGCATGGTGGTGGGCGCCTATAGTCCCAGCTACTGGGCAGACTGAGGCAGGAGAATGGCGTGAACCCGGGAGGCGGAGCTTGCAGTGAGCCGAGATGGCGCCACTGCACTCCAGCCTGGGCGACAGAGCAAGACTCCATCTCAAAAAAAAAAAAAAAAAAAAAAAAGAAATTAGGGAAAAAAACAGCAAAATAATAAACCAACAGAAATCAGAAGAGAATTTGTACAGATAAAAGCTGAAACAAGTGAAATAGAAAACAAATACCCTCCCCCCAAATATCTCAAAGGATAAATAAATGTAAAACTGGTACTTAGAAAACACTAATGAGGCTGGGCGCCATGGCTCATGCCTGTAATCCCAGCATTTTGGGAGGCCGAGGTGGGCGATCACCTGAGGTCGGGAGTTCGAGGCCTGACCTGAGGCCTGACCAACATGGAGAAACCCCTTCTGTACTAAAAATACAAAAAAAGTAGCTGGGCATGGTGGTGCATGCCTGTAATCCCAGCTACTCGGGAGGCTAAGCCAGGCTGAGGCAGGAGAATTGCTTGAACCTGGGAGGCGGAGGTTGCAGTGAGCCGAGATCACACCATTGCACTCCAGCCTGGGCAACAAGAGCAAAACTCTGTCTCAAAAAAAAAAAAAAAAGAAAGAAAAAGAAAAGACTAACGATAGAGACAAATCTCTTACAAGCCAGATCAAGAAAAAGAGAAAGAAAGCAGAAGTTCACAAGAGGAGGAGTCAGAAAGGTGACATAACTACAAATTTTTAAAAATCTTAAGAAGCAGTAACAAGTAAATTTGAAAAATTTAGAGGAAATTGATGATTTCTTTGCAAAATTGAAGTTACCAAAATAGACCAATTACTGAAATAGAGCAATGATCACAGAAGAGATTGGGAAGGGGAGTAGCAATCCACTGTGAAACAGGCACCAGGACTGCATCACCCATGGCTGAGTTTTATCTAACCTTTAGTGGACAAATGAGACTAATGGTATTTGTACCCACTTCTCTCAAAATGAATGTGTACACTGATAACCTGTGACTCTTGATAAAATGCAGATTCGGATGCAATAGAGCTGGGGCGGGGCCCTAAACTCTGCATTTCTAGCAAGCTCCAGGTGAGGCAGATATTGTTGGTTCTTGGACCACACTTTGAGTAGCAACAATTTAAACTATTTCAGAAAGTAGGAAAAAAAGATACAAAGTTCACCAGTTTATTTTACAAAGCCAACGTTACTTAAATACCAAAATCAGACAATGGTAATTCCAACAATAACAGATCCTCAGCTTCAACTTAATGTATAAATATAGAGGCAAAGTCTAAATAAAATATTAGCAAACAGACTTTGGCATTGAACAACAGAATTAGAAAGTTCTTCAATACAAAGAAACCCAGCAATATGACTCTTTGCATCAATGAACTAAAGGAGAAAACTGCCAACCTAAAAGGAAGAAGCTGAGGCACATTTTTTAATACTTCTTTTATTTGTTTTGGAAATGAGGTCTTCACTATATTGCCCAGGTTGGTCTCAAACTCCTGGGCTCAAGTGATCCTCCCGCCTCAGCCTCCCAAAGTGTTGGGATTACAGGCGTGAGCCAATGCGCCCAGCATCTGAGGCAAAATTCATCTGAGTAGAGTTTATTTGGGCCAAGTATAAGAACTGCAACCCAGGAGTGTAGACAAAAAGAGTGAAACGCTATAAAATATTTAAAGAGGTTTGTTCTGAGCCAAATATGAGTGGCCATGGCCTGAGGCACAGTCTCAAGAAGTCCTGAGAACATGTGCCCAAGGTGGTTGGGTTACAGCTTAGTTTTATATGTTTTAGGGAGACATAAGACATGAACCAATACATGTGAGATATACATTGGTTGGATCTGGAAGGGTGGGACAACTCGAAGTGGGGGGCTTTCAAGTCACAGGTGGATTCAAAGATTTTCTGATTGGCAATTGGTTGAAAGAGTTAAATTATTATCTAAAGACCTGGCATCAACAGAAAGGAGTGTCTGGGTTAAGATAAGGGGTTGTGGAGACCAAGGTTGCTACTTGGTCACAGATGAATGCCCTTAGAGACAATAGATGGCAAATGTTTCCTATTCAGACCTTTAAAAGGTGCCAGACTCTCAGTTTATCTCTTCAAGATTGGGAGGGTCTGGAAGGGGAAGATCTAGTTATGTTAATGGAGATTCTTTACAGATGCAAACTTTCCCCCACCAAAGATGGCTTTGCAGGGCCATTTCAAAATATGGCAAAAAAACACATATTTGGGGGTAAGATATTTTGATTTTTTTTATGAAAACGATGTATTTGGGCACAAAAATGCAATACAGTTAGAAACCATATTCTATCAATTATGATATTCTGTAATCTAAGAACACAGAAAATTTTGTTATTAAGAAATGCCAAGAGGAAAAAGAACTCTGTGAAGTCCTATTCAATTTACTTTGTTAGGGAAAAGGCTGTTTATTTGGCTCTTGTCACAGTTCCATCATGTCTACTCTTCTTGTAAGTTCAGCTTCAATGCTATCTAATTCTCGCTCTGCTTCTTCAATTTTCACTTGAGCAAGGATGGATTCGGCATTAAATCTAACTAGGAGTCCAATTTTTTCTTCGAAGGTATAGTCTGTTGTTTTAATTTTGCCAGTTTCTCTGACAGTGCTACTAGGGACTGATGAGACAGAGAAGCATCCATGCCTCTGGCTGAAAGTTGCTCCCTCTGCAGCCTTGATTCCAAATCTGAATTCCACTGACTTTGGTTTTAGAAAGTCCATGTTCTGATGACGATTATCAACTTTGGCCCTTTCTGTAGACAGATGCAACTCTGCTTTCTTGAGATCCTCTTGTAGACATTTTTCTAATACTAAAGTTGCAGTTAGATTTTTTTTCAAATTTTTCCAGTTCAATCTTGATTTCTTCACTTTTGGATTTGGTACGAAAGAGGTAAGAGGTCAAATCATTCACTACAGGGATAAAACTAGTTAGTGAGGCATCCTTCGTTTCAAGGGCCACCGCACTGCCAACCAAAGCATTCAGATACCTGGAACCAGTGCTAGAGAGATTGGCAGGGGAAAAAATTCACACTCTCCATGAGAAGGTCTTGGAGATACTTGGCTTCTGACTGGTATTCACTTGCTTTCTGCTTCAAGTCCTCTATTACCAGGTAGACATCCCTGTCCTGGACCCTGTTGCGTTCTGAAAGGTGATGTAAAATCTCTGTGGTCCGTGGGTTCACCTCATACTGTGGAATGGGATGATCTCCATATATAATATATATTTTTATTATTTATTTATTTATTTATTTTTGAGACAGAGTCTCACTCTGTTGCCCAGGCTGGAGTGCAGTGGCGCCATCTCGGCTCACTGCAACCTCCGTCTCCCGGGTTCAAGCCATTCTCCTGCCTCGGCCTCCCGAGTAGCTCGGACTACAGGTGCCCCCCACCATGCCTGGCTAATTTTTGTATTTTTAGTAGAGACAGGGTTTCACTGTGTTAGCCAGAATGGTCTCAATCTCCTGACCTTGTGATCTGCCCGCCTCAGCTTCCCAAAGTGCTGGGATTACAGGCGTGAGCCACCGAGCCCGGCCCAAATATTTTTTCTAACCACACAGCAATGTTTCTCTCTCCTCCAGCAGCTCCATAGCTGCCGCTTCCGCCACTTCACTAGCAATATTTTGATTTTCTTCTCTGTCCAGTGGTGTTATGCCAGTCAGGTTGGAAAGTAACACATTATATAGAGTTAAATAAAATTCACCTGATGAGATGTTATGGTTCGTGATGTTATATGGTTTGTGATGTTATGGCGTAACTTCCCAGGTCCCTTAGATAGGAATTTGGGCAAGAGGGAAAAAAGGTCAGAGATTAGTCCTCAAGAGAACAGATTCAAGTTGCCCTGAATATACACTCAGGATTAGTGGCAGTTACAAGTGGATTTTTTTTTTTTTTTTTTGAGACAGCGTCTCGGTCGTCGCCCAGGCTGGAGTGCAGTGGCACGATCTCCACTCACTGCAAGCTCCGCCTCCCGGGTTCACGCCATTCTCCTGCCTCAGCCTCCCCAGTAGCTGGGACTACAGGAGCCCACCACCACACCCGGCTAATTTTTTTGTATTTTTAGTAGAGACGGGGTTTCACCGTGTTAGCCAGGATGGATGGTTTCGATCTCCTGACCTCGTGATCCAACCACCTCGGCCTCCCAATGTGCTGGGATTACAGGCGTGAGCCACCGCCCCGGCCTACAAGTGGATTTTTAAAGGAAAGGAAGAGGAAGTTCCTCAGTTGTTTACCAAGAATTTACATTAAAATAACAAACTACTGACAGGCTACATACAGGGTTCTTTGTATTACAAATTCCAGGCCAGGCGGTGGCTCTTCCCTGTAATCCCAACACTTTGGGAAGCCAAGGCAGGTGAATCACTTGAGCCCAGGAGTTCAAGATCAGCCTGGGCAACATAGGGAGACCCCTGTCTCTACAAAAAATAAAAAAATTAGCTGGGCATGGTCATGTGCGTTTGTGGTCCCAGCTACTCGGGAGGCTGAGGCAGGAGGATCGCTTGAGCCTGAGCGGTAGAGGCTGCAGTGAGCTGAAATCAAGCCACTGCATTCCAGCCTGGGTGAAAGAGAGAGACCCTATCTCGAAAAAACAAACAAACAAACCCAAATTCTAGGAACAAGAAGGCAAAGGGTGAGACAGCTGGTTGGGAACAAAATGACTTTAAACAATTGCCCCCAGGCATGGGGAGAGGGGGAGCAGGGAGGAATGAAAGTCCCAATTCGTGTCTTTCTGGGCCTGCAGACCACACATAGCCCAGACTGTTCTATTTTTCTTTTCTCAAAACCACATAATCATATTAATAGGTGCTAAAAGCAACCATTCCTAATCAAAACTTAAACAGGGCTAGATGGAAACTATGTAAACAAAACTAAGGATATTTACTAAAAACCAACAACAAGTGTTATTTTAAATGTCAAAACACTGGAAATATTTAATTAAAATCAAGAACAAGATTCTTGATGCTTACTAACATTATTATTTAACATGGTTTTAAGGCAGTGGTTCTCAACCCCAGATGCCCATTAGCATCAATCTGGGAAGCTTTTAAATATATGTATATATACACCAATTAAATCTCTGAGCCTAAGGGCCTGCCTGCCATAGGAGGTTTTGTTTTGTTTTGTTTTGTTTTTCAGAGCTTCCTGGCTGATGCTAATGTGTAGCCCAGAATGAGAACCAGTCTTAGAGGCTTCAGCAAATGCAACAGAAAAAGAAAATAAAGCAGCAGGCATCCTCACTGGGAAAGAAAGAGGGTTGTTAGATAAAATACAGAACACCCAGGTAAATTTGAATTTCAAATGTATCATGAATCACTTTTTAATATAAGTATGTGCCATACAGTACTTGGGACTTACTTATACTAAAAAATTATTCCTTATTTTTCTGAGATTCATATTTAGCTGGGCATTCTGTATTTTTGTTTGCTAAAGCTGGCAACCCTAAAAGAAGAGATATAAATGAATTCTATTTGCTGATGCTATAATTGTCTACCTTGAAAACCCGAGACCCCGTTACTGGCAGTGAATCCATATGGTTCTGCAGCAACCTCAATTCTTGGCTCCTCAGAAGCAAGAACTCAACTGAGGGGCATAAGGCAGAAAAGGGGACCAAGGCAAGTTTCAGAGCAGGAGTGAAAATTTATTAAAAAGCTTTAGAGGCCGGGCACGGTGGCTCACGCCTGTAATCCCAGCACTTTGGGAGGCCGAGACGGGCGGATCACGAGGTCAGGAGATCGAGACCATCCTGGCTAACACAGTGAAACCCTGTCTCTACTAAAAACACACAAAAAATTAGCCGGCCGTAGTGGCGGGCGCCTCTAGTCCCAGCTATTCGGGAGGCTGAGGCAGGAGAATGGCGTGAACCCGGGAGGCGGAGCTTGCAGTGAGCCGAGATCGCGCCACTGCACTCCAGCCTGGGCGACAGAGCAAGACTCTGTCTCAAAAACAAAAACAAAAAAATCTTTAGAGTCAGCTGGGCGCAGTGGCTCACGCCTGTAATTCCAGCACTGCGGGAGGCCAAGGTGGGCAGATCCTTTGAGTCCAGGAGTTTGAGAGCAGCTTGGGCAACATGGCAAAACCGTGTTTCCACAAAAATACAAAAATTAGCTGGGTGTGGTGGTGTGTGCCCATAATCTCAGCTACTCGGAAGGTTGAGGCACAAGAATTGCTTGAACCCAGGGGGCAGAGACTGCAATGAGCTGAGATTGTGCCAGTGCACTCCAACCTGGGCGACAGAGTGAGACCCTGTCTTAATAATAATAATAATAATAATAATAATAATAATAATAAAAGCTTTAGGGCAGGAATTAAAAGAAAGTACTTAGAAGAGGGCCAAGGGGGCATCTTGGAGGTCAAGTGCCTCATTTCACCTTGGACTTGGGGTTGTATATGCTGGCCTACTTCCCGCATCTTGCATCCTTTTTCCCTAGATTCTTCCCTTATGGGGGCTGCCCACATGCGCGGTGGCCTGCCAGCAATTGGGAGGTGAGCATGCGCAGTGTGTTTACTGGCGGTGTACGCATGCTCACCTGAGGCGTTCTTCCCTTTACCAATAGAATGCCCCCAGAAGGTCATATACCACTTAAACGCCTCCATTTTGCCCCTTAATGCACATGCTCCAGCCCACTCGCCCAATTCCTGAGCTCTTACTGGGAAACCGCTGATCATCAGTTTCACGTGTTTTTATCTATTGGGAAACTGCTTTTCCCTGGTGCTGGCTGTGACCAATTATTATTTTAGAGAGACAGTGAACCGACTGACCATGACCTGATGGTCACCTGACATCTGACATTCCTGGTGGTGGTTGGCAGGGAAGGGGAGGGGTGCTCTCCTGTCCTGTTTAATGTCTGACTAGCTACCTACTGTAACAATTCTATTAAACAACTTTTAGAGTAACGATATTTGGTAAAGAGACTGGATACCGGATACATTACAGCAGTAAATAGGCTTTTTTGAATAAGTACCTGTGAGGCCATAGGGACAGGACTTGGCCCATGCCCACTAATGTATTTTTCCATACATACTAACCAGACCTTGCAAGCTGTTTGAAGAAACTAAGATAAACAGCAACCCCCAATAAATCTTACTCAAGGCACCATACTCGCTGATCGCAGGACCTTGAAAAACTAAAATAAGCAATATCCCAACATAAATCTCACTCAAAGGAGTTAACCCTATCACCCACATGTGCACAAGACCAGACCGCCCAAGGAGGGGCTTATCTGCCATTTTCTGCTCATGTGATGTATGTGTTAGCATAACCCCTTACTACGCCTGTGCTTCTTGAATTCCACCCTGCACATGTGGACACTCCCCTAACCTCATGAATTAGGTATGTCACCCTCATTAAGACACCGCAGTGCACTCCCCTCAGAGGCAGCTGGAGAATTTTTTTCTCCTGCACTGTCTCCCTTATGCCCAACCTTTCTGGGCATGTCTTAATCAACCTTATCTGGAAAAAGCTTGCCTGGCCTCATGTCTTTTCTTTCTCTTTTTTTTCTTCTTGTCTTTTCTTTACTTTTCTTTTTCTTTCTTTCTCTCTCTCCTCTCTTTCCTCAAGACAGAGTCTCGCACAGTCGCCCAGGCTGGAGTGCAGTGGTGTGATCCCAGCTCACTGCAACCTCCACCTCCCGGGTTCAAACGATTCTTCTGTCTCAGCCTCCCGGGTAGCTGGGATTATAGGCATGTGCTACCATGCCCAGCTAATTTTTGTATTTTTAGTAGAGACGGGGTTTCACCATGTTGGCCAGACTGGTCTCGAACTCCTGACCTCACGTGATCTGCCCGCCTTGGCCTACCAAAGTGCTGGCATTACAGGCATGAGCCTCCATGCCCAGACAGGAAAGGAGACTTTATTTCTTATAAAGGGTTATATAGCCTGCAGGCTGGCTATCCCACAGGCTGCAAAGTGTAGCCTCCAGCAGACACTTCGAGGGAGTGGGGAACAAAGATTTATGTGGAACGGGTTACATCCCATGTTCACTTTGTGGGGGAGACTTAACATTTAAATGGATAACAATTAGTCCCTATCAAAGCTGTAGTGATGGCTGGTAGAACAGAGGGTTGGGGGGTCACTTAGTGTTTGGTGGTGGGTGAGCTGCAATTGCATCAACATTGCTTATTTCAAAACCAGTGCTTGTTTAGTTGCTAGAATAAAAGGGAAAAGAAAAATCCTTGTGGCAATTAGAACACAGTTGATTCCTTTTTTTTTTTTTTGAGACTGAGTTTCACTCTTGTTGCCCAGGCTGGAGTGCAATGGCTCGATCTCAGCTCACTGCAACCTCCACCTCCCGGGTTCAAGAGATTCTCCTGCCTCAGCCTCCTGGTAGCTGGGATTACAGGCACCCGCCACCACGCCCAGCTAACTTTTTTGTATTTTTAGTAGAGATGGGGTTTCTCCATGTTGGTCAGGCTGGTGTCAAACTCCCAACCTCGGCCGGGCGCAGTGGCTGACACCTGTAATTCCAGCACTTTGGGAGGCCGAGGCGGGTGGATCACGAGGTCAGGAGATCGAGACCATCCCGGCTAACATGGTGAAACCCCGTCTCTATTAAAAATACAAAAAATTAGCCGGGCGTGGCGGCATGTGCCTGTAGTCCCAGCTACTCCGGAGGCTGAGGCAGGAGAATGGCGTGAACCCGGGAGGCGGAGCTTGCAGCGAGCCGAGATCGCGCCACTGCACTCCGGCCTGGGGGACAGCGAGACTCCGTCTCAAAAAACAAAACAAAACAAAACAAAAAAAACCAAACTCCCAACCTCAGGTGATCCACCTGCCTCGGCCTTCCTAAGTGCTGGGATTACAGGTGTGAGCCACCACGCCCGGCCCATAGTTGATTCTTTAAGTGTAGGAGCGTGTAACTTAACCCTTGCCTGGCGTGGCTTTAGGTCTTGTTTATAATTTGGTATCTTACTGCCACAGAGAGTCCCTTCCATCAGTCTTATGATCTCTATTTCAGCATTAATTCTGGTTAGTTGTTGTGTCTAAACTGCAGAGGGAGATAGTATAACGAGATGTTTCCAACCTCCCAGCTCTCATGGCAGGGAACACAGTTTTTAAGGTCTTTCTGGGGTGCCCTTGGCCAAGAGGGGTTCCACTCAGCTGGTTAGTGGGGGTGTGGATTTTATTTTGAGTTCTCAGTGGCAAAAGGTAACATGAACAAAGTCAATAGACAAACAATAGATGTGGACAAAAATGTATAATAAAGGGTTAATTTCTTTTTTTTTTCTTTTCTTTTTTTTTTTTTTTTTTGAGATAGAGTCTCATTCTGTCACCCAGGCTGGAGTGCAGTGGCACAATCTTGGCTCACTGCAATCTCCACCTCCCGGGTTCAAGCGATTCTCCTGCCTCAGCCTCCTGAGTAACTGGGATTACAAGCGCACACCACCACGCCCAGCTAATTTTTGTATTTTTAGTAGAGAAGGGGTTTCACCATGTTGGCCAGAATGGTCTCGATCTCCTGACCTCCTGACCCCCCACCTCAGCCTCCCGAAGTGCTGGGATTACAGGTATGAGCCTCTGTGCCTGGCCTAAAGGGTTAATTTCTACAGTATACAAAAATATCTTGCAAATTGATGAGAAAAAGATGTATAGACCAAAAAAAAAAAAAAAAGGAGCAAAAAATATGAAGAACAAGTCCAAACACATGAAAAGGTGCTTAAATTGTCTAGTGGTCAGGGAATATATCATGCTAATATCATTTTATACTCATGAGATTCACAAAACACAGAAAGAACTCTAACATCCAATGCTGGCAGAGATGAGGGAAAGGGGGATTTTCAGGCGTTGCTGACAGTAATGGCATTGTCACAGGGTTTTGTTTTGTTTTGTTTTAAAAACAAGCAACAGCATTTACTTTTAAAAGGCAATTACTATACTAACCAGCAATTTGACTTCCTGCAATCTGTCTGATATGGTTTGGCTATGTCCCCACCCAAATCTCATCTTGAATTGTAGCTCCCACAATTCCCACATGTTGTGGGAGGGACCTAGTGGGAGGAATTGAATCATGGGGGCGGGTCTTTCCATGCTGCTCTTGTGGAAGTGAACAAGTCTCACGAGATCTGATGGTTTGATAAAGGGGAGTCTCCCTGCACAAGTTCTCTTGTCTGCCGCCATGTGAGATGTGCCTTTTACCTTCTGCCATGATTGTGAGGCCTCCCCAGCCATGTGGAACTGCGAGTCCATTAAACCTCTTTTTCCTTATAAATTACCCAGTCTCGGGTATGTCTTTATCAGCAGCATGAAAATGGACTAATACATTGTTCCATTAGTAGAGATAGATTAGTATCTCTACATAGGGACATATATACAATATTTATTGCAGCTTTGCTTTAGTGGTCAAGAACAGGAAACAAAGTAAACACCTAATAAAAGTAGGATCACTGAATAAAGGGTGGTCCTCCATAGCCAGGAATATTATACAGCCATTAAAAAGAATCAATTAATGAACAAAAACGTTCATGGCAGCACTGGCCATAATAACCCCAATGCCTATTAGAAGGAGAATAGATCGATAAGTTCTGGTATAGTCACACAATGGGATAGTATACCGCAACCAGAACGAACAAGCCACAACTACATGCAACAACATTATAAATGTCAAGAATATAATGTGCAAAAAAGTATGTACTGAACGTTTCTTTTATGTAAGGCACAAAACAGACTAAAGAAATCGATGCTATTACAAGTCAGGAGGATGGATACCCTTGGGGAGGTGGGAGGTCAAGGGGAGGAGGCACGTTGGGAGAGGTAGCAGTTCTCGGGCACTGGTAATATTTTATGTCTTGATCTGGGTGCTGGTTACGTGGGTGTATTCACTGTGGAAACTCATCAAGCAGTACATTCATGATTTGTGTATTCAGAAACACCAGACTTAAAATTGCAATAACTTGCAGGGATTTCAACTAGGTATTGATTGTTGGTTAAGAAAAACAGAATGTGGAAAATCATGTATAATATAATCCCATTTTTGGCCGGGTGCGGTGGCTCACACCTGTAATCCCATCACTTTGGGAGGCCAAGGCGGGCAGATCACGAGGTCAGGAGATCGAGACCATCCTGGCTAACACAGTGAAATCCCGTCTCTGCTAAAAAAAATACAAAAAATTAGCCGGGTGTGGTGGTGGGCACCTGTAGTCCCAGCTACTGGGGAGGCTGAGGCAGGAGAATGGCATGAACCTGGGAGGCGGCACTTGCAGTGAGCCGAGATGGCGCCACTGCACTCCAGCCTGGGCGACAGAGTGAGACTCCATCTCAAAAAAAAAAAATATATATATATATATATATATATATAAAATCCCATTTTCATACAGCATACAACAATAAAACCACCCTGATTATGTATTCCTGGGGGTGTAAATACATGTACATATGAGGATATATGTGAGTCTCTATAGATTTATATGCAGACAGATAAAAATATGGAAAGCTGGCTAGGCGCAGTGGCTCATGCCTGTAAGGAGGCCGTGAGAGGCCAAGGCAGGTGGATCACCTGAGGTCAGGAGTTCAAGACCAGCCTGGCCAACATGGCAAAACCCCATCTCTACTAAAAGTGCAAAAATTAGCTAGAGGTGGTGGTAGGCGCCTGTAATCGCAGCTACTTGGGAGGCTGAGGCAGGAGAATTGCTTGAACCCAGGAGGCAGAGGTTGCAGTGAGCTGAGATCAAGCCATTGCACTCCAACCTGGGCGACAGAGCAAGACTCTGTCTCAAAAAAAAAAAAAAAACTTGGAAGGCCACATAGCAGGTTAAAATGGCTTCCCTCAGTGAGGGAGAAGGGGATGAGGGTCATGCTGATGTTGGGGGAGGAAAGGGAAAAAGGAAAATACTATGCCCTTGTTTAAAAATGACAACAACAACAACAACAAAGTATAAGCCAGGTGTGGTGGCACGTGCCTGTAATCCCAGCTACTTGGGAGGCTAAGGCAGGAGGATCGCTTGAGTCCAGGAGTTCAAGGCCAGCCTGGGCAACATAGCCAGACCCCATCTCAAAAAATACATATATGATCCCATCTATGTAAACAAGACAGAAATTTAGAAATAAGTCCTACTAAGGTTTAAAAATTGAGACCCAGGAAATGATTTATGTTGCATAACTCAAGCACATGGCATATTATGAACATTTGGTCATTGTCTGGGAAAAAATATGAAGCCTAAAGATTATTAACAAACAGCAAAGAACACAAAAAATCTACTTATCAACTGCTAGCAATATGGTGGACTCAGACAACCTGAAAATTCTTTTACTATAATCACTTAGAAATACTGGGTAAAATGTAACTTAACTATTTTAAATGTAGAGCTAGGCCCACAAATAATAAAATCAAATCCCCGGGTGCCAGAAACAAAGAAGGAAATGAAAAAGCAGAAGGGTGAGTGCCTGAGTTAATGGGGAGCAACTGTCTGCAGAGCCTGGGGGTTTGGGAATGAATGCCCACACAGGAAATGAGGCTTTGGGGCTCTGGGAACTAGGGAATTGCCCAGAGAGCTTTGCTTACAGCTGAGACCCTCAAATAACTATTCTATAAATGAAAGGATTTAAAAACAAGAGGGACCACAGGACACAGGGCTTTTGGTGGGAAAAAAATAAAAGCTCTCTGAGAAGTCAAAACCACAAGACCACAATTCACATTGCTTTTACTCTACCCACATAGTTCAGAAACTCCAGACTAAAAAGTACCGAGAGAATTATTCATCAAGCAGTGATACTCCTGGGGCACAAGGCAGAAGCAAACAAAAAACTTCTTTGAATTGAAGCTCCCACATCCCAAATATCATGGAATGTTCACACACAAAAAAATAAACCCTGCTAATGATGAGTTCATAGTAAAATATTACAAAGCCCATTGGTGACTAATCCAACTCAATCAACAGTCTGCACATAGTACAAACATACAATTATACCCCCACAAACTCCAAATGCACACAGATAACCAGAAAGAGATTATTTTAAAAATACATATAAAGTAACTGCAGACTAGATAAGACACAATCAAATCCTAATAGAACTAAACTCTATGGAAAAAGGACAAGAAGAATTGAAGAAACATCAAATAGAACAGTAACCACATAATGTATCAGGGAATACGTTTTTTAAACAAGATTATAGGGATGATAATAAATTCTTCACTGAAAGACATTAGAGAAGACTAAAATGATTGAAAAAATGTACCATTTCATGGATGGGAAGACTCAATATAGCAAAGGTGGCAACTTTCTCCAGATTAGCTTATAAATTTAATGCAGTTCCCATCAAAATCCAACAGAGAATTTTACAGAATTCACAAACTGATCCTAAAATCTGTACAAAGGGCCAAAGGGCCAAAAAAAAAAAAAAATGTTAAAGAATAAAGGTAATGGGGATGGGGCTCATACTACCAGATATCAAGACTATTATAGACAGGCACTGTGGCTCATGCCTGTAATCCCAGCACTTTGTGGGGCTGAGGCAGGAAGATCACTTGAGCCCAGGAGTTTAAGGCCAGCCTGGGCAACATTGTGAGACCTTGTCTCTACAAATAATAAAAAAGTTAGCCGGGTGTGGTGGTATGTGCCTGCAGTCCTAGCTACTTGAGAGGCTGATGTGGGAGGACTGCTTGAGCCTAGGGGGGTTGAGGCTGCAGTGAGCCATGATCATGTCACTGCACTCCAGCCTGGATGACAGAGTGAGACCCCATCTAAAAAAAAAAAAAATACTATTATAAACCTATAGTATGTGATACATGAGATATTAGTGAGAAGATAGTCAAAGAGACCAGAGGATCACAAGGCCTAAAAACAGACCCACGTGGATATGGAAGCTTACTGTACGGCAGAGGCGGCCTTACGAATGAGTGGGAAAGAATGAACTGTTCAATAAACTGTGCTCCGACATCATACCTTAAAATCATTTCTAGTGGATGAGAGAGCTAAATGCTCTTGAAAAGCAAAATTTAAAAAAAACCTTTGGAGGATACAGTTGATTCTCATTATTCACAATAGCTGTGTTCTATAAACTCGCTGTGAACACTGAATTAGCAAATACTGAACCATTGCTCTTAAGGGAAACACAGGGTAGGGTTCCCGTGAGCCTCTGGTCACGACATTTTCATCACCCTATCAATCCAGAACCTTGTTTTGTGTATGTTTCTGTTGAAAGGCATCTCATTTAATTGTATTGCTGATTCCTGAACACTAAACTCCCGGCCAACAGGGCCATCCCTCATGCTTGAAGGAAGCTTCTCTAACACGTGTTTTCTCTGTAAGGCACATCACAGCTTTCTTGCGCTTGGAAGTGCCAGACAACACTTCCATCTATGCTTGGGGGCCATTTTAAACAGCAAAGTCACCCACAAAAAGCACAAAAATGTGGAAACAGTGGCACTAAATGTGCCTCAAGAAGGACACTTGTTTACAGTTTGACAGCTGAGACAAGAAGGCAGAGTGTCACCTTGTTCCACCTCAGCTGGGAATGTGCGTGACTCAGATTTTTTCACTACCTTTGCATGTGATCACTGAAGATACTGATTTTGGCAAGTAGGCAAATTTGCAAATACAAAATCTATGAATAATGAGGATCAACTGTATCTTTCTGATCTTTCCAGGAGTGAAAAGGATTTGTTTGTAAACAAGACACAAAAAGCACAAATTATAAAGAAAAAGACTGACAAACAGGACAAATAACAATTTAAAACTTCTACTTGAAAATGGATGCCAGAAAGAGAGTGAAAAATCAAGTCACAGACTAGAAGAAGACATCTGCTTCACAAATAAAGAACAAGTATTGGTATCGAGAAGCGTTTTTAAAGTTCTTAGAAATCAATAAGAAAAATACAGCCAGCCATTAGAAAAATGAGTAAAGCCTGGCCAGGTGCGGTGGCTCATTCCTGTAATCCCAGCACTTTGGGGGGGCCGAGGTGGGCAGATCACCTGAGGTCAGGAGTTCGAGACCAGCCTGGCCAACATGGTGAAAGCATGTCTCTACCAAAAATACAAAAATTAGCCAGCGTTGGTCGTGGGTGCCTATAATCTCAGCTGCTCAGGAGGCTGAGGCAGGAGAATTGCTGGAACCTCGGAGGTGGAGGTTGCAGTGAGCCAAGATTGCAACACTACACTCCAGCCTGAGTGACAAGAGTGAGACTCCATCTCAAAAACAAAAACAAACAAACAAAAACCAAAGTGGTCATTTAGTTACTATATCAAATCAAGAATATGTTATCATTAGTGCAGATTATCTTATATGGGGGACTGGCAATAAGTAACATTAGAACACGTGAGAAATAATTTCTAGACTTGTGTCTCAGTGTGTCTCCATTCTGTAAGTGATACACCTCTTCACTTCAAAAAGAAAGTGGCAAGAGATAAGATTGAATGGGGAGGAAGGCACCTTCTCCGACCACACTAAGGGGTTTGAGTTTAATGCTGAAGACAACAGGAAGCCAGTGAGGAAGCTGAAGAAAGGAAGGATAATCTTAGAAGTAGAAAGTGTAGAAGAAACCCAATAAAAAAGAAATGGAAGCTAAAGAGAGAGGGTTGGACAAGAGAATGAAAACGTATATCCATACACATACTTGCAACTTGAATGTTCTTTGCGGCAGTTTTCATAACAGTCAAAAAGTGGAAACAGGTCAGGCGCAGTGGCTCACACCTGTAATCCCAGCACTTTGAGAGGCCAAGGCAAGCGGATCACTTGAGGTCAGGAGTTCAAGACCAGCCTGGCCAACAGGGTAAAACCCCGTGTCTACTAAAAATACAAAAAAAATTAGCCGGGCGTGGTGGCACATGCCTGTTATCCCAGCTACTTGGGCGGCTGAGGCAGGAGAATCATTTGAACCCGGGAGGTGGAGGTTGCAGTGAGCAGAGATCGTGCCACTGCACTCCAGCCTGGGCGACAGAGCAAATGAATGTTCATCAACTGATGAGTGGATAAACAAAATGTGCTATATCCATACAGTGCTATACTAGTCAGCAATAAAAAGGAATGAACTATGAATATGTGCTATGATACAGATGAACTTCAAAAACGTTATGCTCAGTGAAGAAAGCCAGACACAAGAGACCACATATTGTTGGGTTCCATTTATGTGAGTTATCCAGAAAAGACAAATCTATAGGCAGAAAGTAGGTTCATGGTTGCTTGGAGAGTGGATGGGGTGGGGCAGGGTGAGAGCAGTAGGAGGGTTAACCAGAAGTGTGCGTGAGGGATCCTATTGATCTAATGAAAGTGTTCTCAAACTGATTTATGGTGATGGTTTCCTAACTTAGGAAATTTACTAAAACATTATTGAATTGTACACTTGAAAAGGGTGAATTATAGGATCCAAAATATCCCTCAGTAAAGTTATTTTGAGAGAGAAACAGAGAGTAGAAAAAAGCACCTAATCGGCCTAAGAGAGCTTGCGGGCCAGCTGAGAGGGAGAACGCGCCTGGGCATGAGACTCTGCCCGGCTTCTGGTCCACAGGCCTCTAGGCTCTTCCTGCCCAGGAATAGGGCATCACTTTCAGGCAGGGGCAGCTTGGAGAGCTGAGCTGACCGTGGGTCAAGTGGACTTGGCCTTTGATCCTGCTCTCACTGTGTATCCTACCTCTAGCTAGACCTTGGCCTTGAGACCTGCTTGCCCCAGTTCTTACCTAAGAGGATCTAGCATTGCTTTTGACAGCCCCATTCAGTGACCTGAGCCCAGAGGCTCCTTACTCCAGCCCCACTACCACCACTGCTGACCACCGAGCGGGTCCGACTGACACCTGCCTGCCCCGCCTCAGCTACTGGCCCTTCTGATGGGCACTAGGGCAAGGTCTTCCAGCTGTTGCCCATGAACACACTCTTAATTTTGGCACTGCCTCCATTTGGCTGCAACTGAGAGAGATGGTGGCCCATAATAAGATTATGCTGTGGTGGTCAACCTTGGGCAAGGTACTTAACCTCTCTGATCTTCATTTTCCTCATGGGTAGAACAAAGAAGATAATGGCATCTCTCTTATGGGATAAAATGAGATCATTCATGTAAACTGCCAAATACAGCAGCCAACACATAGTAGGTACATACAGTGGGTGTGTCTAGTTCTATGCTTGGGTTCCTTTCTGTTTGGGTTGAGAGACCTCAGTCTCTCTGCATGCTGGAATGTGACACAGGTCACCAAATAGACTTACAAGTGTTGACTCTAGAAAAATTGGTACCATTATCAGTGATACATCATATTGATAGTAGGTATCCTTGATATAATTTATTCAAGCAGAATAATGCTGGCTTCATAGAATGAGTTGACAATTTTTGCATCCTAAAATGCCACCAGGATGGCACTTAACCTCTGTGGTCTTCCTCCCCCAAACACACAACCCCAATCTAATCAAGAGAAAAACATCAGACAAATCCTAGTCAAGGGAGATTCTACAAAATACCTGAGCAGTACACCTCGAAACTGCCAAGATTATAAAAAAAAAAGGAACTGTCACAATCAAGAGGAGCCCAAGGAGACGAGATGACTGAATGTAGGTAATGCCATATCCTAGATGGGATCCTAGAACAGAGAAATAACATGAAGTGGAAGCTAAGAAAATTTGCATAAAGTATGCGTTCGTTCAGCAGTTGCCAACCTTTTTGGCACCAGGGACCGGTTTGGTGGAAGACAATTTTTCCACAGACTGGGGTCGGGGGATGGTTTTCCACAGACTGGGGTGGGGGGAAACTGTTCCACCTCAGATCACCAGGCATTAGATAGATTCTCACAAGGAGCACGCAACCTA
Source organism: Pan paniscus (assembly GCF_029289425.2). Taxonomy (NCBI): domain Eukaryota; kingdom Metazoa; phylum Chordata; class Mammalia; order Primates; family Hominidae; genus Pan; species Pan paniscus. Next base: position 20,647,590 of record NC_073272.2, on the reverse strand, counting down.
GATCCCTCACATGCGCAGTTCACAATAGGGTTCGTGCTCCTATGAGGATCTAATGTTGCCACTGATCCCACAGGAGGGGGAACTCAGGCGGTAATGCAAGCTCACCTGCCACTCACCTCCTGCTGTGCGGACCAGTTCCTAACAGGCCACAGACTAGTACCTGTCCGCAGTCCAGGGACTGGGGACCCCTCCGTTAGTTAATAATAATGCATCAAGGCCAGGCGCGGTGGCTCACACCTATAATCCCAGCACTTTGGGAGGCCAAAGCAGGCAGATCACCTGAGGTCAGGAGTTCGAGACCAGCCTGGGCAATGCAGTGAAACCCCATCTACCAAAAATACAAAAATTAGCCAGGCGTGGTGTGTCTCTACTAAAAATACAAAAAAATTTAGCCGGGCGTGGTGGCAGGCACCTGTAATCCCAGCTACTTGGGAGGCTTAGGCAGGAGAATCACTTGAACTCAGGAGGCAGAGGTTGCAGTGAGCCAAGATCACACCACTGCACGCCAGCCTGGGCAACAAGAGCAAAATTCCATCTCAAAATAATAATAATAATAATGCATCAACATTGGCTCATTAATTGTGACAAGTTTACCATACCAATGTAAGACGTGAATAGGGGAAACTGGGTCTGAGGTATGTAGAACTCTCTGTACTATCTCTACAACTTTTCTATAAACCTAAATCTATTCTAAAATAAACAGATTATTTACAAAGCAAAAACACAAAAAGTCTGTCGTCCACACATGTATGGATCTATTTCTGGACTCTATTCTGTTCTATTAACCTATTTATTTATCTTTACACTAATACCACACCATTTAATGAGTAGAGCTTTATAATACATCTTGAAATAAGGTAGAGTGTTAGTTCTCTAAATTCGTTCTGCTTTTTCAATGTTGTTTTGCTTATTCTAGTTCCTTTGCATTTTCATATGAATTTTAGAATTAGTCTGTTGATTTCTATTTTTAAAAAAAAGGCTGCTGGGATTTTCACTGGGACTGTGTTGAATCTATGGATTAATAAACTGGGAGTGGTTGGGGATCTTCGCATTATTGAGTCTTCTGACTCAACACAGTATATCTCAAGATTTATTTAGATCTTCTTTAATTTCCCTCAGCAATATTTGTAGCTTCTAGTGCACAACTTGCAAATACTTTGTCACATTTATGGCTAAATATTCCATTTTTCGAAGCTCTTTTTAATAGTATTGGTTTTGCTATTGTTGTTGTTGGTTTTTGTTTGTTTGTTTTGAGATGGAGTTTCGCTCTTGTTGCCAAGGCTGGAGTGCAATGGTGCAATCTCAGCTCACCGCAACCTCCGCCTCCCGGGCTCAAGTGATTCTCCTGCCTCAGCCTTTCGAGTAGCTAGGACTATAGGCATGTGCCACCACGCATGGCTAATTTTGTACTTTTAGTAGAGACAGGGTTTCTCCATGTTGGTCAGGCTGGTCTCGAACTTTCGACCTCAGGTGATCCGCCCACCTCGGCCTTCCAAAGTGCTGGGATTACAGGCGTGAGCCACTGCACCCGGCCAGTATTGGTTTTTAAATTCCAATTTCTGATTGTTCGTTGTGAGTATATTGAAGTAAAACTGATTTTTATATATTGATCTTATATCCTGCAAACTTGCTAAACTAGCTTATTAGTTCTGGTAGCTCTTTTGTAGAGTCCATCAGATCATGTCATCTGCACATAGAGATAATTTTTCTTCTTCTGTTCAAATCTGGATGTCTTTATTTCTTCCTCTTAACTGATTATACTGGCCAGAGCTGTAGGTTTTTCATATATGCCCTTTATTAGGTTAAGGAATTTTCCTTCTGTTTCTAGTTTGCTGAGAAGTTTTATCAGAAATGAATGTTGGATTTTATTCAACATCTATGTTTACTGAGATACTCATATGATTTTTTTGGTTTGTTAATAAAGTGAATTATATGGAATGAGAGCAGTATTTAGTCTAAAGCTAATTATTCCCCACCACTGAGGCAAGGTCCTTTGGAGTACTCTATCCAATGCTCCAAAAATCAGGAGATTTTCCACACTAATTAGTGGGACAAGGCTTTATTCTGGGCCCTAAGTGAGCAGCGGGTGGTTCTTTCCCTGGCCTCAGGTAATTTCCTCATGTGCATGCCCTGCTCAGCCTTCTGCTAAAAACTTGAGGGGAAGCCTCTGCAGATTTCCAGAGTTCTCTCTCTGTGCAGCTGTCTCCTCTCCAGGACTATGTCCTACAAACTCTAGCCACCTTGGACTCCCAATTTAGGGATTCTTCTGGCTTTGCCTGAGTTTCCCCTCCCTGTGCCACAGCCTGTAAACTCTCTGAAGGGAGTAAGCTGGAGCAATTGTAGGGTTTACCTCATTCATTTCTCATCTCTCCAGGATGACTATTCTTTAGTGCCTGATGTGCAGTGTTTTGGAAATAATTGTTTCAGATATTCTGTCTTTTGTTTTTGTTGTATCAGGAGGATACATCTGGTCCCTGTTACTCCATGTTGGCCAGAAGTAGAAGTTGACTTCAGGTTTTCATTTACTTTGAAAATCTTCTAGCTGGATGATAGAGATTAAAAGTACTTTTATATTCCAACTCAGCCTGCCCTGGCCGCTTTATATTCCTCATAAATCCTGCTTGAAAACTGAACAGTTTTTGCTTTGGCTCATCTCTCTTTTCTTATACTCTATTATACACAGCTAGGACCAATCAGCTGTCACTTTCAACATTTTGCCTGTAGACCTCCTTAGTCAAATCCAAATTTCATTAAGAAGCTTTTCCATCTTCCATATTATCATAAACTACACTTTTGGAAATTGTTTCAAAACCACATAACATGTGTAAACATGTTTTGTAGCCTGCAATAGCAGTTTCCTAGCTAATTTTACAGGTTTTGCTGTTTCCTCACTGCTTTTCCAGCCTCTGCCCTAATGTGGCAGGCCAAGTCTCACTAACACAGGCCTCCATAACAACTGTTTCAATACTGACTGAGTGGTTAAGTTAAATATTAAAAGCTAAAAAGCCAGTGCCCTTATACAAAGGCTGGAATGTAACAAAAGCCCACCAAGAGTTTTGCCTAGCCTTTCCCTGGGCCTTAAAGCATGACAAAATAACGAAGGAATTCTTAACAGGACCCATTTAGGATTAAACATGTTTTATTGTGGGTCTGAAGAAACTCCCCAGGCCTCTGCAAACAAGTTTACTGGGGGTCTGAAGGAACTCCCCAAACCTCCGTGATTTAGCAGGAGACAAGATACGGGTAATCACCTCAGCACTTGGACCCATTTAGGTTAAGTAAATTTACTGAGGCTCCAGAGGAAGGTCTTCAGGACTCAGACCTTAGTTATAGATTAAAAGAAGTTAATCACTTATGTCTTTAGATGAGTGCACACTTACACGTAGGCATACAGCTTAGAAGGTATATAAGCTCTGGAAAACCTTGTAATTTTGAATTGGCCTGGCCATAATTTCCAGGTCTTCTCCCTGTAGCCAGTTGCAGAAATAAGAACTCTCTTCCTCTCCAGTTCAACTGCATCTCGTTATTGGGCCACAAGAAATAGCAGCCCGATCCTCAGTTTGGTCCAGGCACACTAACACCTTGTCCTAAAATTACTGACACATATTTCAGTTTTTGTTAGGATAGCACTCCACTTGCAGATATCCTTTTCCTTATAATTTAGTTTTTGTCACATTATAAACTACTCTAAAATTCAATGTCTTAAAAACAGCAATTGTCGGGCACAGCGGTTCACATCTGTAATCCCAACACTCTGGGAGGCTGAGGCAGGCGGATCACCTGAGGTCGGGAGTTCAAGACCAGCCTGACCAACATGGAGAAACCCCATCTCTACTAAAATACAAAATTAGCTGGGCATATGTAGAAAGAAATAGACATGAGACTCCATTTTGTTCTGTACTAAGAAAAATTCTTCTGACTTGAGATGCTGTTAATCTGTAACCCTACCCCCAACCCTGTGCTCGCAGAAACATGTGCTGTGTCGACTTAAGGTTTAATGGATTTAGGGCTATGCAGGATGTGCTTTGTTAAACAAATGCTTGAAGGCAGCATGCTTGTTAAAAGTCACCACCACTCCCTACTCTCAAGTACCCAGGGACACAAACACTGCGGAAGGCCGCAGGGACCTCTGCCTAGGAAAGGCAGGTATTGTCCAAGGTTTCTCCCCATGTGATAGTCTGAAATATGGCCTCGTGGGAAGGGAAAGACCTGACCGTCCCCCAGCCCGACACCCGTAAAGGGTCTGTGCTGAGAAGGATCAGTAAAAGAGGAAGGCCTCTTTGCAGTTGAGATAAGAGGAAGGCATCTGTCTCCTGCTCGTCCCTGGGCAATGGAATGTCTCAGTGTAAAACCCGATTGTATGTTCCATCTACTGAGACAGGAGAAAACCGCCTTAAGGCTGGAGGTGAGACATGCTGGCGGCAATACCGCTCTTTAATGCACCAGATATGTTTATGTATGTGCACATCAAAGCACAGCACATTTTCTAACCTTGTTTATGACACAGAGACATTTGTTCACATGTTTTCCTGCTGACCCTCTCCCCACTATTACCCTATTGTCCTGCCACATCCCCCTCTCCGAGATGGTAGAGATAATGATCAATAAATACTGAGGGAACTCAGAGACTGGTGCCTGTGCGGGTCCTCCGTATGCTGAGCACCGGTCCCCTGGGCCCACTTTTCTTTCTCTATACTTTGTGTCTCTTTCTTTTCTCAGTCTCTCGCCCCACCCGACGAGAAACGCCCACAGGTGCGGAGGGGCAGGCCACCCCTTCAGGCGTGGTGGCGCATGCCTGTAGTCCCAGCTACTCGGGAGGCTGAGGCAGGAGAATCGCTTGAACTGGGGGGGCGGAGGTTGTGGTGAGCCAAGATCACGCCATTGTACTACAGCCTAGGCAACAAGAGCGAAACTCCATCTCAAAACAAACAAACTAACAACAACAAAAAAAACCCAGCAATCACTTATTTGGACTGTGAAAGGGAAGTATCTTGGGTCCCCAAAATCACTAAGCTGGGAACTGCTTAGGGAAAACGTGCCTCCCATTCTATTCAAAGTCATCCCTCTGCTCACTGAAATAAATGCATATGTGATTGCCTCCTTTGGAAAGGCTGATCAGAAACTCAAAAGAATGCAATCGTTTGTCTCTAGCCTACCTGTGATGTAGAAGCCCCCTCCTCTCTTCGAGTTGTCCCGTTTCTGGACCAAACCAATATTCATCTTACATGTGTTGATTGATGTCTCATGTCTCCCTAAAATGTGTAAAACCAAGCTGTGCTCTGACCACCTTGGGCACATGTCATCAGGACCTCCTGGGGGTGTGTCATGGGCACGTGCCCTCAATCTCGGCAAAATAAACTTTCTAAATTAACTGAGACCTGTCTCAAATTTTGGGGGTTCATAAGACCATAACTTTGTACATCAGCAATTTGGGCTAGCTTCAACTGTGCAGTTCTTCTGGCCTGGATGGGTTCAGGTAATCTCAGCTGAACTCATTCATGCATCTTCAGTCGGCTGGTGGGTTAGCTGGGGCTGGCTACTTTATGATGAATTTAATTGGGATGACTAGGCCTTCCTCCAGAGGCCTGAGTTTGTTTAGTTGGAAGTGGTCCTAAACCATCAAAGGTGATAGTTTCCGTGACAGGGACAATTAATCAATTTACACTGAATATTTGGATTTAAATCTACCATATTACTGTTTGGCTTATCTCTTCTATATTCTTTTTCCCTTTTGACTTCTTTTTAAAATTGTTATTATTCCATCTCTCTATAGATTGGAAATTATATACCTTTACTATTTTTTTAAACCAGTTATTCTAGAGATTACAACATGCATTCTTGACATCACAATCTAATGTTAATTGTTGCTTTGACCGTGTTTTTAGACAATAAAAAGACCTTAGAACCCTTTAACTCCATTTATTCTCTCATCAACTTATGTACTAACTATTGTTATCATTTAGTCTCTGTAATTTTACTCTTATTTTAACTCTTATAAGAGGTTATTATTCATTTAGATTTTACTCACACATTTACCATTTCAATGCTCTTGAGTCCTTCGAGCACTTCTGATCTTCCATATAGGCTCATAGAAGCACATCCAAATAGAGAGAGGTGGTGGGGGTAGGACTTGAGAAGGATCAGTAGTGCCTTGTAAGGCAACTAATTCAGGGGAGGCCATTACAGGTCCTCCAGGCCCAAAAAGGGGAAAAGTACCCTCCTCAGGCAGGGATGGCAGGGCTGCTTCTCCAGGAAAGGAAAATAAGAATCAAAATCTGCTGGTGGGTCCTGGAAACAGTAAACTAGAGGTTCCTCTTCAAAGACTTTCCTCCCCATCTAATTAGGAATAAATAGTAACTTCTCTTAGAAGCAAAATTTATTCAAAGACCTGTGCTAACATTCTTAAATATCTGCTAGCCGTAATAAAGAAATCAATGTACTTTATATTCTTAGCTTCCACAATTTAGCCTAAATATTTGCCCTGGCATGCTTATACTGGCCCAAGCGAGCATTAGGTCATAGCCTGTTCCTCTTCCTTATTTGAAGGGGTTTTTACCTTTCTCAGCATTCCACAAGTTACTTCCGCCTTCCTTTGTTCTCCTCTGCCTTTCCCTCTTTTAGAAAGTTCTAAGTTGCAGGCCGGGCGTTGTGGCTCGCGCCTGTAATCCCAGCACTTTGGGAGGCTGAGGCGGGCAGATCACAAGGTCAGGAGATTGAGACCATTCTGGCTAACACAGTGAAACCCTGTCTCTACTAAAAATACAAAAAAATTAGCCATGTATGGTGGCATGCGCCTGTAGTCCCAGCTACTCGGGAGGCTGAGGCAGGAGAATCACTTGAACCCAGGAGGCGGAGATTGGGGTGAGCCAAGATTGTGCCACTGCACTCCAGCTTGGGTTACAGAGCGAGACTCCGTCTCAAAAACAAAAACAAAAACAAAAAAAAAAGTTTAAGTTGCTAGCCAGTCAGGACAAATACAGAATGTGAGGTCCCATTCCAGCCAATGGAAACCAGACACAGCAGTAGGGTGGACACGTCAGGTTAAATGACCCTGTCTCCTTTGTTCAGTGTACTCTTGCAGCAAAATTGCTGGCGAGTGTACCCTTTCTGCAGAAAGTAAAAAAATGGCCTTGCTGAGGAAATTAAATTTATGTTCAAGTGCTAGTTCTTTACGGCACCGGGGAACAAGCATTTCTAACAGGTCTCCATTCCAATTTTCAGGCTGCCATTCCTTCCCAATCATTGTCTTTTCAGCAACATACCCTAAGAGGTTGGGAGTTCAATTTGTATTGTCGTTCAAGCATTCACAGGATTAGACTTCGGGTTTGGCTTTCAGAAATCTAAGCCTTGTGGCTACAGGAAATAAGAGTTTCTTTCCTGGTAGTTTTAGAAACATTCAGGTCCTTTATGTAGACCTTGAGCTGATCACTTTCTTTACCCAAGTTCTTCAGTAAACGACCAACCAGCCAACCCTATTACACTCATCCTTTTGACTAAAATGTTAAAAGTGGCAAATACTTGTTCTCCTAGAGGTCTGCCTTCTATAGGTACTTGATCGCAAGTATCTGAAGGTGATAATTTGAGTAACTATTTTGCCACTTCACACTGTGGAGTACAAGTACCTCTTTAGCACTGGAAACAGGGCTACTTGTACCTTTAAATCAAATCAGAGTAGGGAACCAATTTCAGAAAACCCAGAACCAATTCAGAGCACTTATCTTTAAGATTCTGTTCTTCTGGAACTACTCTCAGTACCAAATTCTGTGTCAGTCTGGGTTCAACCAGAGGCAGAACCAGAAGAAGATACAGATAGGTAGGTAGGCAGATAGGTGATTGATGATTTATAGGTAGATAACCGGTAGAAACCAGATGTGGTCTCCATATCTGATGCTGGAGCTCAAAGTCTACAGGGCAGGTAGTCAGGAAGGAAGATCACGAGCAGGCTAAAACCCACAAGCACAAGCTGGCACCCCACGAAAATGAACTGAAGCCTGTGTCCTTTCTTACCATCTCTGACCTTGGTCATCGAGTTGCCCTGCAGAAGCCAAGGCTTTCGGTCATGGAGCTAAACACATGTACACAGCCCAGAAATCAGAGAAGCTGATAGGATCCAGGGGTAGGTAGAGCAATTGCAGGCCTAGCTACTGTCTCACACCAATGAGGTGAATCTGCAGATCAGCCACAGCATGTGTAAGCTGCAAAATAGCAACTCCTTTCCTTTTGCCTCCCAAATCTCCTGGCCCACCCTAACCAAAAACATACAAGAGAGGGAATTCTGAGAAAGGTAGTTCAGCCTAGCCAAACTGACACAATTACAAAGCCATCACTTTCTTTAATGGTTATATGTCTCTTCAGACACTCCTTTTGTTCTTGAGTAATATTTTTCCATAGAAAATAGTCCATGGGGCCGGGCGTGGTGGCTCACGGCAACATTACAATTTAAAGATCTTACTCGGCTTTGTGATTCTAGAATCAGGCAACACTTCATTCCATAAAATTAGAGTAAGTGTTCCAATGAGTTGAGCAGAGGAGGTTGGTATGGACAGAGAAAAGCTGAAGAAAGCAAAGCGGAACCAAAGAGTGAAAGCAGATTGGTCTCCTCCAAGTTACTTTCCTTGTAAGGTAGAAACAGAGAAACAGAACACTAGACAAATAACTGATTGGAATTGATTGGTTAACACCAGGTTACTTCAGATTACATTTTCTTTTCTTTACTTTTTTTTTTCCTGTTTTTTTGTTTGGCGGGGGGACGGAGTTTTGCCCAGGCTGGAGTACAGTGGCATGAACTCGGCTCACTGCAACCTCCGCCTCCTGGGTTCAAGTGATTCTCCTGCCTCAGCCTCCTGAGTAGCTGGGATTACAGTGCCTGCCACCATGCCTGGCTAACTTTGTATTTTTAGTAGAGATGGGGTTTCACCATGTGTTGCCCAGGCTGGTCTCGAACTCCTGACCTCAAGTGATCCACCGGCCTCGGCCTCCCAAAGTGCTGGGATTACAGGCATGAGCCACCTTGCCCGGCCAGTTTCAGATTACTTTTTGTTTTAAGGATTAAAGGCAGAGGGAACTTCATTGATCACTTGGATGGAAATTGGCCCATTTGGGAAATGAGGCTGTTTCACTATCCTGATTTTTTGGAAGGCCAGCTAACAACTCATTTTTGGTTTGGTGATGTGGCACTTCAGCATGAGTGACTCCACTTTGATTTTTAGTCTGGTCTGTTTGTTGCTTAGTTGAAAACAATGGCCTCCTCCAGATTTTTGTTTAACACCTTTCTCCTCTTTTGATCAGGCTCTCCCCTAGGTGAGAGTGCGACCAAAACTTAGGGCATCAGCGCTGCTCTCAGTTACCATCATCTGGGTTTCTAGTCTCAATATATCAATCACAGGTTATGGTATCTTCATGATCACACACTTCTCTGAGTTTCTGTCATTCCAGCAGATGAGAGACCATTTCATGCTTGACAAATGGCTGTGTTCAAACATTTAAAACTTTTTGAGAGGATACAGTGCACTACGGAGACTACTATTGTAACTATCAGGAGGATAATACCTAGAATTTGGAGTATGGTTCTTAGCCAAGGTTCCCATAAACCAACCCAACTAAAATTAAGTAGATCAAAGAAGGAGCCAGATGAGGGGTCTACCATCATAACCAAGTAGCCTGTTAATTTTTGCAACTGAGTCTCCAATACCTGATGGATTTATCCCTGAGCAACAAGAAGTGTTAGCAACTGTACAGATGGCAGTAGGCAGCAATTTTATTATCCGCCATCCCATGACTGGGTGAAATTAAAGCAAAGAGTGACCATTTGCAAGTGACCTGCAGAAGCTACTGACTGAAATTCTAACTACGGCATTATTCTGCCAAGTGAAAGAGGTAAGAATAAGCAAAGAAAAATTCAGAGGAGTAAGAGTCTTAGGATAGGGAGGCTTCTTCCGATTGTCTCGGGAAAGCTGTCCACAGTGTGAAGTTGGCAGCTTCGCATCCTGGTTTGCAGTTTCAATGTTTCTGGTTGTAACATTGGGCATTCTGGTGAACTCTTTGTGTGGCCCACACATCAGGCATGAGACTTGTCCCTTCCCAAATTTACATTGAGTTGTTCAGCTTCAGCTTATAGGGCTTTAGGAACAGAGCAGTTTTTGTTCTTAGTTGGAGTTTTATAGCCAGTTATTGGAGGAAACTAGAATTCAGAAACAAGTCCAGTCTACAAGTAGAAAATAAAAACTCAAACACAGTGAACAGGGCTATGATCTAGTAACGGGGTGCTACATTTGTTCTTCTGAAACACAATTTTTCTCTCTACAGTCACTCTCATTCCTACTAATCAGAGGTAAACTAATTTGTTTGCAAAATAAGTTTACTCTCATTAAACTTGGCCTGGTTGTTTTACATAAATGCAGCAAGAATAATCACTTAGGTTCTTTTAAAAGCTGCTTGGTTGGAAATTTTGTAAGGAGTCTCACATTGGACTTTTTAAAACCTCTCAATAATAGACCGGGCGCGGTGGCTCACGCCTGTAATCCCAGCACTTTGGGAGGCCGAGGTGGGTGGATCACCTGAGGTCAGGAGTTTGAGACTAACCTGGCCAACATTGTGAAACCCCATCTCTACTAAAAAATACAAAAATTAGCCGGGCGTGGTGGCACGTGCCTGTAGTCCCAGCTACTCAGGAGGCTGAGACAGGAGAATTGCTTGAACCCGGGAGACGGAGGTTGCGGTGAGCCGAGATTGTGCCACTGCACTCCAGCCTGGGCGACAGAGCGAGACTGTCTCAAAAATAAAATAAAATTAAAATTAAAATTAAAACCACTCAATAATAAAAAGCCAAACTAAGGCAGACATCAGACTTTGCCTGTAGTATCTAATATCTTGAGAGTGACTTTTTTTTCCACACTGTAAGGCTGGGAACCCTTGAAAGCAGGCATTTTATGCGCATTCTCAAATATGACAGTCCAGTCAAAAGCCTTGGTATTTTAACCAGTGTTGTCAATTGTATCCTGTTATAAAGCAAGCAAATTCTTATTAAACTTATGTGAATAACCAGATTGCCATAAAAATAAGAATATTCATGAATAGTTTCCAAATTCTGGAGGATAAGGTAGGAAGAAAAAGCAAATGTTTCCATTTTTTTTTTTTTTTAAACGGAGTCTTACTCTGTCATGCAGGCTGGAGTGCAGTGGCGTGATCTTGGCTCACTGCAACCTCTGCCTCCTGGGTTCAAACGATTCTCTTGCCTCAGCCTCCCGAGTAGCTGGGACTACAGGCATGTGCCACCACATCCAGCTAATTTTTGTATTTTAGTAGAGACAGGGTTTCGCCACGTTGGCCAGGCTGGTCTCAAACTCCTGACCTCAGGTGATCCACCCACCTTGGCCTTCAATTTTTGTTTACAAAAATAAACTTTACCAAATTGTTGTAAACTATAGGTAGCTTAAAAGAAAAAAGTGTTCTTAAACCTGAAAAACAGGGCTGGCCACGGTGGCTCATGCCTGTAATCCCATCACTTTGGGAAGCCGAGGTGGGCGGATCACGAGGTCAGGAGTTCGAGACCAGCCTAACCAACATGGTGAAACCCAATCTCTATTAAAAATACAAAAATTAACCTGGCATGGTGGCACACACCCGTAATCCCAGCTACTCAGGAGGCTGAGGCAGGAGAATTGCTTGAACCTGGGAGGTGGAGGTTGCAGTGAGTGGAGATTATGCCATTGCACTCCAGCCTGGGGCACAAGAGTGAAACTCTGTCTCAAAAAAAAAAAAAAAAAAAAAAAGCAGATGAGGCCCCTTCCCTGTTCCTAGCTGGAGGGACACGAGTGTCCTTGGGCCATTGTCCTTGGACGGGGCCCTGATAAGGCCACCCAACAGCCTGGAATCCCGGGAGCCCACGCTGGGTTTAAGTGACACTTCTCTAGATGAAGGGTTAATAGAGGACTTGACTATAAAACAAGGCTGTGGAGCAACTGGCAGAAGGATTGCTTTCTCATTACTTGCCAGATCTGCACAGATCAAAACAAACCCTCCAGGAACTCACACAGAACCAGGTTGTATTGTCAGACACACTGGAACAAGAGATTTCAAAATTTAAAGACTGTCATTCTATGTTGGATATTAATGCTTTGTTTGCTGAGGCTAAATACTATCCTGCCGAGTTGGTGAATATAAGAAAAGAGATGCTGATGCTTCATGAAAAAAACATCAAATTTTTAAAAAAAGAGCACAGGCCAGGCATGGTAGCTCAGGCTTGTAATCCCAGCACTTTGGGAGGCTGAGGTGGGCGGGTCACTTCAGGTCAGGAGTTCGAGACCAGCCTGGACAATATGGTGAAACCCCATCTCTAATAAAAATACAAAAATTAGCTAAGCGTGGTGGTGCAAGCCTGTAGTCCCAGCTACTTGGGAGGCTGAGGTAGGAGAATCTCTTGAACCCAGGAGGCGGAGGTTGTAGTGAGCCGAGATCGTGCCACTGCACTCCAGCCTGGGTGACAGAGCAAGACTCTGTCTCAAAAAAAAAAAAAAAAAAAAAAAAGGACTTAAACTGCAGCAAAGGAGGCAAAAGAGTTGGAAAAAGAGCAGCAATGAGAGGCGTTTGAAAGAGAAAAGTAGTTAACTGCCAGACCAGCTAAAAGGACGTGACAATTTGTGTTTGTGTGTTTTCTTCTCCTATCCTATATTTGGATTAAGATGGCTTAAGTGTAGACTGAAGCTGAGGTAGTGGCTTATACCGTTATGTCAGATCTTGAAATCCTTATTCCAGGATTACTGTGTCTCCATGCCTTTCTTCCTAAATAGTAGACATCATACTGCTTTGTTTTTGATATTTATATGTAAGTTTTTCAAATTTTATTTAATTTTAAAATGTACTATTTTGACCTTGAATCATTTATAAACTGGAAAATGGTTTATTATGAGTCTAGACTCTAAGTGGTTAAAAATTCAAATGAATTTTTTAGCTTCTTAATGAATATAGATTTAAAACTTTCCAGTTCTTATTTTATGAACTGGCTTGCGTTTCTGGCAATACAATGCTGATTTTTAGTAATTGTCTTTTCATTGCTTAGTTAAGAAGAAATGCCAGCTGTTTAATCACATCTACCCCTGGAAAAGAGGTGAGCCTTGTGAAGAACATAATGGAAAAGTGCACGCACAGGAAATAACAGCAGTTCAGGTGTAGTTCAGGTGAGCAAGATGCCAGATAGATTCTACTAACCAGTGCCGTTGTCACTGCTTTTGAAGCTTTTGGGTTCAAAGATTACATCTAGGCTGGGCGCAGTGGCTCACGCCTGTAATCCCAGCACTTTGGGAGGCCGAGGCAGGTGGATCCCTTGAGGTGAGGAGTTCGAGACCAGCCTGACCAACATGGTAAAACCCTGTTTCTACTAAAAATACAAAATTAGCTCGGTGTGGTGGCACATGCCTGTAATCCCAGCTACTCGGGAGGCTGAGGCAGGAGAATTGCTTGAACCCAGGAGGTAGAGGTTGCAGTGAGCCAAGATGGCGCCACTGCACTCCAGCCTAGGCAACAAGAGCGAAACTCCGTCTCAAAAAAAAAAAAAAAAATTATTGAAGTGGAATGATGTATAGCAACGACCCACTTTATAATGATAGAGATGGTGAAAAATTAGTAAATAGTTTCACAAAGAGGTAGCATGATACCTTTAGTGTTTTCTAGATTTTTTTCTGGATACTATATGTAGAAACTTACTATGTGAGGAAAATATTATGAGGTTTCATTGTTTAAAATCAAGAGTGTATTATTTACTGTTTTACAGTATTATTTAATATCCAACTGGTCTCCAATCTCTATTACATAGGGACTGTGCAGAGCCTGTAAAGGTGTATGAATGTGTATCTTCCATAATCCACATTATATTTTTGGTAAGCTGGAATCACTACCTCTGATCACGTATCAGGCTAATGATGGAGAAAGCATTGGATTTAAGTTCAGGGCTAAGAACTGGTTTGTTTAAAAGTTTAAATTGTGGCCAGGCACGGTGGCTCATGCCTGTAATCCCAGCACTTTGGGAGGCCGAGGTGGGCAGATCATGAGGTCAGGAGTTCGAAACTAGCGTGGCCAACATAGTGAAACCCTATCTCTACCAAAAATACAAAAATTAGCCAGGTGTGGTGGCACGCACCTGTAGTCCCAGCTACTTGGGAGGCTGAGGCAGAAGAATTGCTTGAACCCGGGAGGCGGAGGTTGCAGTGAGCTGAAACGGCACCATTGGCCTCCGGCCTGGGTGACAGAGCAGGACTCTGTCTCAAAAAAAAAAAAAAAAAGTTTAAATTGTTTGAAAGGGCATTTGTCTTCTTTAATGAATGATGATCTCACAATTCAGTTGACTTTGACCTAATATTTAAGAGTATAAATATATTTTCTTTGAAAAGGCTGAGTGTTGCCCTCAAACACTTGCTAAAACTGCCTAGGGCAGGATTCATTAGGGCTTGCAGGACAATGTCACCTAAATTGCTGAATGTACTCATTGTAATGTGATATCTGACAGAGGGGGTGCAGTGTTTCTGGGTCATTTTGGACCAACTGCAATGGTTGTTTCAGATGCTGGTTCCTGCACACTACTCTCAATCTACTGAAGCACATCTGGTTTTTTGTTTTGCCTTGCTTTTAGTTTTTAAAGTTTCCCCCAGTGATTCCAATGCACCTGAAAAATTGAGAACCACAGGCTCAGTGGTAGGTCAGGGTTTCCCACACTAGGCTGCACAGCATTATCACCTGGGAACATTAAAAAATACAGACATTCTCAATTCTTTTAGTGTAATTAGCTATGATGTGGATCCCATGTATTTTTTAAAGAGCTCCCCAGATAATTCTGATGTCAGGAGCCACCGGTATAGACTATCTAGTGAGTTGTATTATAAACAATAAAATACTTTAAAAGCTACCCAGTAACTTTTGGGATTAATTTTATGAAATAAATTCTGAACTGCTGTTTTTGATATAGTCAGACTTAAGACTGAAACCTAGCAGGCAGGCAATAGATATAGAATTCTAGTTAACTGAACTTTTATGACCTGTATAAAAATAAATCATGTTTATTGAACGGATGGCAAGGCACATATACTTTCAGAATTGTATTAAGTTTTGAAGACTTTTTAAAAAAATGTCAAAATGTATATATATTAGTATCCACTATCTTAAGGTCAATTATAAACCAGAAGTACTGTTATCTTGGTGATTAAAATCTATAACTTTAGCTGTATTTCAATAACAAAAACATATCTTACTAGACTGAGTGTGGTATCTCATGTATGTAATCCCAGTGCTTTAGGAGGCTGAGGTGGGCGGACTCATTGAGCCCAGGAGTTCGAGGCTGCAGTGAGCTATAATTGCACCACTGCACTCCAGCCCAGATGACAGAGTGAGACCCTGTCTCTAAAAAAAACAAACAACATATCTTACTGACTAAACCTGAATGGAACTCATAATTAGTCTTTCTGTATTTTTCCACAAAATAGCGAATTGGTACTTGGGAGACTTCTGTTTTTTTGTTGTTGTTGTTGAAAAAACTGCCTTTGTTCTGAAATTATATCACCTGTGTTCTGAACTAAGATGATGGGAGTTCATTTTGTATTTACTTTGCAGTAAGTATCATGTAAATACGCAAACGTTGAATGTAATATAGATTGTGATCGCAGTGGTTTTTTGGGTGATACAGTTTATAAATATACCAATTATACACCCTCATACATTTGTCTGATTTTGAATTTGTAAAATGAGGACTACTGTTTACACATTTAATACAAAAAAAGGTCTCCGGAAAAAAAAAAAAGATGAATACTCTAAGAAAACCTTGTTTTAACATAGGGGACTAAATTTTAGTTTTGTATTAGTGTACTTTTGATCTCAAAGCTTAATTTTTAGAAAACCCTATAAATAATTCCCTTCCAATTTTTGCCAACTTGATCACATACAAAATTCTTTTTTTTTTTGAGACAGGGTCTTGCTGTGTCACCCAGGCTGGAGTGCAATGGCACAGTTGCGGCTCACTGCAGCCTCTGCCTCCCGGGTTCAAGTGATTCTCCTGCCTCAGCCTCCCGAGTAGCTGGGATTACAGGCATGCACCACCACACCCAGCTAATTTTTTTATTTTTAGCAGAGACGTGGTTCTGCCATGTTGGCCAGGCTGGTCTCGAACTCCTGACCTCAAGTGATCCGTCCACCTTGGCCTCCCAAAGTGCTGGGATTACAAGTGTGAGCCACCACACCTGGCCTACAAAATTCTTTTCATAGGATTCATCTCCTACACACCTACAACTTGCTCAGATCTCTTAGAACTTGCTCAAATCTTGTACAACTTGCTTAAACCTTCAGTTTTGTTCTATACTTCCTTCTTTTTCATATTGGAACAACCAATCATTCTACTTTATGACAAAAATTTACTTTCCTTTTTCCCTTATCATTTTGACAACAAAAATTCTTCCTCATACAAAAAAAAATTACTTTTTCTCTTTTCAACTTTTTTTTAAGCCAAACATACGTTTTCATACTTATAACTTTCTTGACATCGCTCTTACTGGTTCCTCCCTACCTCATTTCTATTTCCTTCCAAAATCCTTATTTTGAAACAACTTTTAAATAACCTCCAAATTAGACAAAATTAATCTTTTTAAGAAAAAAGTATCCTTTTATTTTTTCCTCACCAAAACACATCTTACTTTCTTTAGTTTGCATACAGAATTCCTTTATAGTAGTTTTATTATTGGAATTTTTAATCCTTAGCAATTTTGAATCAGTATTCTATAAATTAAGTTTCATAATTTCTAGAAATATGCACTTTCTCAAAGTACAATTTTTCATATTAACAGACCAAAATATATTTATTTTTCCATAGCTTTTCTTTAAATAGACTAAAATATATTTAGTCTTTATTTTATCTTATTTTTTGAGACAGAGTCTTGCTCTGTCACCCAGGCTGGAGTGTAGTGGCGCGATCTCACTGCAACCTCCACCTCCTGGGTTCAAGCAATTCTCCTGCCTCAGCCTCTGAGTAGCTGGGATTACAGAAGCCCACCACCACGCCCAGCAAATTTTTGTATTTTTAGTAGAGATGGGGTTTCACCATGTTGTCCAGGCTGATCTGGAACTCCTGACCTCGTGATCCGCCCACCTCGGCCTCCCAAAGTGCTGGGATTACAGGCATGAGCCACCGCACCCAGCCATATTTAGTCTTTCTATAAAATTTAAGAAGCCAAAAATAAATTTAAAGTTACGTTCAAATTAATGTTTCAGTATTCTAACTTAATTGGAAATGACTCAGACAGTTCATGAATATTACTTAATCATAACAGGACTTTAAGTTACTGTAAAAGGTTTTCAAAACTGAAAAGTTCATTTATCAATTTGTATCCCATTTACATACACCTAATTTACTCATTTTTAACAATTATGCTTGAGTTGTTCATTAAGCAAAGCTAGCCATCACCTCAAGTTATTTTTCAAAAAAATCAGGAAACTATAAGTATTACAGAAGCAAAAAGATTAATAGGTTAAACATGGTTCTTCCACTCTGCTTTTTTTCCCTTTCCTATTGAGACGGGTTAGTTCTCTTGAACTCCTTCGTGGGCGGAAACTGGAGTAGCTCATTCCACTCAGCCCGCACTGGCTACTCTTGGCAGGAGGGAGCGTGCAAGCGAGTGAGTGCAGGAACCAGAGCAAATGAATC
The DNA here is from genome assembly GCF_029289425.2 of Pan paniscus. Lineage (NCBI taxonomy): Eukaryota > Metazoa > Chordata > Mammalia > Primates > Hominidae > Pan > Pan paniscus. The sequence continues at coordinate 20,629,913 of NC_073272.2, read as the reverse complement.
CTGGGACCGACTGGTCACTCTTCTCTGGTGGGAGCAGGCTCTTGTGGGCCCTGCAGCAGCGTCCAAGCATGTTACAACCAATGCTCTTTCAGTTCTGCCATCCGGGGATGGCCAAGTGCCAACCAGGTCAGTGGAGGGTCAGGGTGGCAAACCCTGCCCTCTCAGAACCTGGGTTCATGTCCGATGAACTGTTTGAAAGGTGATGAATGCAGACTTTATTGAGCGGTGGGTGGCTCTCAGCAGAAAGGGAGGCTGGAAAGGGGATGGGAGGGTGATCTTTCCCTGAAGCCCGGCCGTCTCTGGCTGGGCTCCTCTCCGAAGCCGCACCGCCTGAAGTTAGCCGTGTCTATCCATAGTCTCTGACGCGCACTGCTTCTCTGCTCACCACTCAGCTGCTTGTATCCTTGACATTCAGCCACTTGTGTTGCTCTGCCAGCTGAAGTCTTTTATCGGCAAAGGATAGGGGCAGGGCAGGCCAAAAATGGCAACATTTGGCTGGAAAAACGGGGTCAGCTGTTTTCACTTAGGGCCAAGGTTCCAGGCTTATGGGTTGGGTTTAGCCAGGAGCCCAGCCCTTCTGTATCACCATGACTGATAGGTATCAAGATTTTTTTCTTTCATGTATTTTGCTCTTTGGTTGGCTTTATAGCTTTATTATACATCTAAGAGGTAATAAGCTTGTTTGACTAGTAAATTTAGGGGAAAAATATGCTTGCTTTATAATTAATGACTTTAAACACTTTTTCTTTAAGCCAATTAAATAGAGCTCTTTTATATATTTTGGTATGAAAATATCAGATACACATAACACATAGATATACAAACATACACACAGAAAGAAATGGATCTTATTGCTTTCATTAAGATTCATTTGCCCGGTCGGGCGCGGTGGCTCACTCCTGTAATCCCAGCACTTTGGGAGTCCGAGGTGGGCGGAACATGAGGTCAGGAGATCGAGACTATCCTGGCTAATACTGTGAAACCCCGTCTTTACTAAAAATACAAAAACAATTAGCCGGGCATGGTGGCCGGCACCTGTAGTCCCAGCTACCGGGGAGGCTGAGGCAGGACAATGGGGTGAACCAACCCGGGAGGCAGAGCTTGCAGTGAGCCAAGATCACGCCACCGCACTCCAGCCTGGGCGACTGAGCAAGACTCCATCTCAGGAAAAAAAAAAAAAAAAAAAAAAGATGGACAGGAAAAGCAACTTAAACAAAGGTAAACGTTGATATGCAAGCTTTTAAGCCAGTGCCTTTCTCATTGTAAAAGTTTCTAATGGTTTAGGTGCAGAGAGGGAGATACCCTTACAAATGGAGATTTCCTTTACAGATATAAATTTCTTTTAGAAAGAATTTCAAAATCCTGTTCCTTACTTAGATCATTGCCTTCAGGGCAGAGCTTTTTAACAAACAGGGCAAAAACTAACCAGTAGAAACTTACCAGAGCTGTCTTCGGAGGCCTGTCAGTCTTGGTGGTTAACATAGAGATGATCAGAGGTAGGCAGCTTGTTTTTAAGGGCTTCTCTCAAATTCTTTGGGAGCAGTCCCTTTTTCAATGTTTTGATCATTTGCACAAATGACAACTATTTTTTCGAAACCGCAGTTTTAGGGGTTGCTTATTGGAATGCCCTGGGGCAGGCCCACAAGTCATTCTAGGTTGTTGGTTGCCATAGAGCTGAAATACTTTGGAAATAGCTTTCCTAAGGTCATTTGCAATCTTTCAGGGTTTGTCTGACCCGTAAATGGACCAGGTGGGGCTTGTCAGGTCACTAATATAACTCTTAGGAAAATACCATTCTGCCTCTTTCATCTATTTTTGGGCTTTCCAGATCCCACCAACATGTAAATTAGTTGGTGTAGATCAGGTATCCCGGCATCTTTTGTTGTTTTTTTTTTGAGACAGAGTCTTGCTCTGTCGCCCAGGATGGAGTGCAGTGGCGCCTTCTTGGCTCACTGCAAGCTCTGCCTCCCGGGTTCACGCCATTCTCCTGCCTCAGCCTCCTGAGTTGCTGGGACTACAGGCGCCTGCCACCACACCCGGCTTTTTTTTTTTTTTTTTTTTTTTTTGTATTTTTAGAACAGACGGGTTTCACCATGTTAGCCAGGATGGTCTCGATCTCCTGACCTCGTGATCCACCCGCCTCGGCCTCCCAAAGTGCTGGGATTACAGGCTTGAGCCCTGCGCCCGGCCCCCATCCCGGGATCTTAAGTTATAATTAAGACTGTGAATTCTGGCTGGGCATGGTGGCTCACGCCTGTAATCTCAGCACTTTGGGAGGCTGAGGTGGGCAAATCATTTGAGGTCAGGAGTTCGAGACTAGCTTGGTCTAAATGGCAAAACCCCGTCTCTACTAAAAGTACAAAAATTGGCCCGGCATGGTGGTGGGTGCCTGTAATCCCAGCTACTTAGGAGGTTGAGTCAGGAGAATTGCTTGAACCTGGGAGGCGGAGGTTGCCGTGAGCCGAGACTGCGCCACTGCACTCTAGCCTGAGTGACAAGAGCAAGACTACGTCTCAAAAAAAAAAACAAAACACTGTGAATTCTTCAGATTAAAGGTCTTCCCTGGGTTTGCAAAATTTTTAACCTATGGCCCTGAGCTGTTTTTATCCAGGCAATGTAAATCACTCCAGGATTGTCTCCTGAATTTTCAGATGGTTTTATGCTACAAGGAAACTGTTTAACTGTTGTTTTTTTTTTTTTTCACAGAAGAAAGGCAATTCAGACAGAGTATTAATAGACTAAATATTCAGGCAAAGTAGGATAGAGAGGAGCAGTAGGAGTTACATCAGTTTTACCATCCTTGGTGTGGGGGATATCTTCCATTTCTAGCCCTTCATTAGCTCTTTGCAATGAAGCTTTTAAAAAGGCTATTTTGGAATCCTGGGCAGGTAACCAAGCAAAAATGTCAGCAGATTCTAAGTAGGCAGGGGAGGACAGAGAGAAAGAGAGCTTAGAAGCCTCTACATGCTAATCAATTATATACATCCCATTCAGACTTTAACCCTATAGCTACAGTCTGCTAATTTAGTTCTAAGAATAAAAAGAGGTTGGGCGTGGTGGCTCACGCCTGTAATCCCAGCAGTTTGGGAGGCTGAGGCGAGTGGATCACGAGGTCAGGAGTTCGAGACCAGCCTGGCCAACATGGTGAAACTCCGTCTCTACTAAAGATGCAAATCAGCCAGGCGTGGTGGTGCGCGCCTGTAATCCTAGCTACTCGGGAAGCTGAGGCAGGAGAATTGCTTGAACCTGGGAGGCAGAGGTTGCAGTGAGCCGAGATTGCGCCATTGCACTCCAGCCTGGGAGACAGGGCGAGACTCCCTCTCAAAAAATAAAAATAAAAAAATAAAAGAATAAAAACAACCTTGGGAGGCTTGAACAGTCCACATAAAGACCACTGGAACTCCAAATGGTCCTTGGTATAATCTTTTTTTGTTTTTGTTTTTTTTGAGATGGAGTTTCACTCTTGTTGCCCAGGCTGGAGTGCAATGGTGCGACCTTGGCTCACTGCAACCTCTGCCTCCTGGGTTCAAGTGATTCTCCTGCCTCAGCCTCCCGAGTACCTGGGATTACAGGTGTGCACCACCATGTTGGGCTAATTTTGTATTTTTAGTAGAGACAGGGTTTCACCATGTTGGTCAGGCTGGTCTCAAACTCTTAACCTCAAGTGATCCACCTGTCTCGGCCTCCCACAGTGCTGGGATTACAGGCGTGAACCACCGTGCCTGGCCAAGTCTTTGGTATAATCTGCCCATAGGTTTAAAAACGTGCACAAGAATGGACCATAATGTTTGAATACATAGCTGTCTGGAGTCCCTAAAGGGGGACTATATTTGCATGCATTAGAACTTGGGGTGTCCATTATGTTTCTTATTAATCTTTCTAGATCAAAATCCAGACTACCAAAGGCAGCCAAAAGAAAGAAAGATGTAGACATAACAGTCAGTATGCTAGTCACAAATAGGGTGCAACCCACATTTCTGTCTAGCCATATTCTTGGCAACTCCCAACCTTTTGGTTGGTTGACCAAGTTCTCAGAACACAAAAACATGACAAATAGGAAACCTATAGCTGTCCATGGGAGGGAAAGAACCACTAACAAAGGGGCAGCCTAAAGCCAAGAGTACTCAGTTCTTTAGAAATTAAGGATCCTATTTTTATGTTGGAACTTGGGTCTCTCAGAGCAAAGTTGGTTTTGGCTCTGAAATCCCTTTAACTTAGCTAATGATTTTTCTTACCTCAGCACACAAGAAGAGAAGAAATAAAGTGGATAGATAGCTGTGAATTCTGAAAGCCAGGCTCACTCCTACAGTAACAGTCAGTTACTGCAACTACTGTCAGTTACCTTTGAAACTGCAGCCCCTGCCGGTGACTCATCATCCACTGCAAACCCGAAAGCCATGTGTCCTCTTATGGCACAAACCCTTGGTATTTGTTTTAGTCTGTTTTGTGTTGCTATAACAGAAAACCTGCAACTGGGTAATTTATAAAGAATGGAGGTTTATTTAGCTCATGGTTCTGGAGGCTGGGAAGTCCAAGATTGGGTGGCTGCATCCAGTGAGGCCCTCATGCTGTTTTATAGCATGGTGGAAAAGTGAAAGGAGCAGGGGAGAGAGAGCACTCACACACCAGAGAAAAGGGGGCTGAACTTCTTTAATTGCTAACTTATTCCCATGAGAAAGGCACTAATCCCTCTTAAAGACCTAATCACTTCTTAAAGACCCCACCTCCCAACATGGCCAAAATGGCAATAAAATTTTAACATGAGTTTCAGAGGGGACACACCATATTCAAATCATAGCAGTACCCCAAAGTCAAATGCTCACTCTTGGCATTTACCTTGGATTTGAAGGCCAAAAAATTCAGGGGTCTCAATGCAAAAACAGCAGAGTCTGGCACAAAAGGAACTTATTTACAACACCTAGGACTCTGTGAGGAAGACAGGGGACCTGAAAGGGGTCAGCAGCACGTCTCCTGCATTCCTCAAGAGGCCCTTAAGAGTAATTAGTAGTCTCCTTATGGTCCCTTTTATGGTCACCAGATTGGTCAAAAGATAACATTTAAAGATCTTAACTGGCTTTGTTTGTGATTCTAGAATCAGGCAACACTTCCTTCTGTAAAAATAAAGTGTTCTGATAAGCTGAGCAGAGGAGGTTGGTTTTATAGACAGAGAAAAACTGAAGAAAGCAGAACCAAAGGACAAAAAGCAGACTGGTTGTTTCAAAGTTACCTTCCTTGTAAGACAGCAGGGAAATAACAATAAACAAATAATTGATTGGTTAACATCAGGTTACTTTTTGTTGTAAGGCAGAGGGAACTTCATTATTATGCCAATTGAAGCTGGCCTGAGATGACACAGGACCTCAGCATGGGTGACCCCATTTTGACTTTTAGTCTAGTCTGTTGGGGCCTGGTGAAGGAGCTTAGTCCAAAACAATGGGCTCCTACAATTTTCATTTAACAGTATGCATAAGCAAGGCCCCATCTTACCAATGAAGGTGTCAAACCATATTAATTATAGGGCTCAATCCAAGTGTATTCACTTTGTATCTCCAACATACACACACACAAAAATACGCTTTTTCAAACAATACACTCCCACAGATTCCCCCCAAGAATCCAATATGGTTCTCATCCCGGAAGGGTGGATCCCTTAATTGAGGATCACTGGCTTATAAAATCTCCAAAGAAGATCACAGTTTAAAGATGGAAAGACTTTATTCCATGAATAACCTGGTATTCCTCCTGTCTCCCTCAGTCACTCACAGATGTCAAGCTTAGTAGTTTTCTCTTGTGCTGTATGAGTTCCTTTCAGGATGTTTTCAAACCGCTGTGGCCTCCTGGTTAGGTGGCACTCACGAGAACACCACTAGGTCCAACCCAGTTTCTCACTGGCAATATGTAGGTACTAATGCTGAAACCAAATCCTATTACTGACATTTAACCTAATCTTACCAATAACAGCTTGCTAGGGACTTCCAAAACCCATACTATGCATCTGTTTGTGGGATGAATTGGGATCTGCTTTTCTCTGCTACTGACTATGAATTTCAGGGGTGTTGGAAAGGACTGTACTTGTGATTTGGGCCTAGCTGTTTCAGGGAGCCTGAGGGAAGCTCTCATTTGTGTTTAGCCAAGGTTGGTGACATCAGGTTTCATCAAGTCTTCATATCTATGCACTACATAGAAAGCCTTTAAAAACTCATTAAAGTCAATGCTTCCATCTTTGTTCAAGTCCATTATGTTGGCAAGCTTATTGACTTGGGAATCATCAATATGAACATTGTAGTGAGAACTAAAAAGTTTCCACATGGCACGAAATTCTTCCATGGAGATCAGGCCTAAAAGAATATAGGAGAAGGTTGTGAGTGTTCATTTTAAGACCCACCTAAGGCAAGGGTTGGGGAACCCACACTGATTAAATAGCCCCAGTTAGAAACTCACTAAACTGCCTAATCATGAAGATACTGAAGGATATGGAAGAGTAAGATCATAAATGTAAGAAACAATATCTCACTTTCAACTACCAAGGGATCCTGAACTTATTCTAAAGCCAGAATGAGCAAACAGTGAAGAAATGGGGACGGGGTTGTTGACTATGGGACTAAATGTGGTATAGAAATTACAAGACCTAAAATAGAAAGGTGAGGTGCATGGAAGGAGGGCAGAGAGGAGGATGACATCAAAGCAGAGGGAGAAGATACCGTGGGAGTCAATAAGAGGATTACAAACAACGGTGCTGCCTTTTTCATAGGCAATCATTTACTTTAATGTGTTGATCATTGATTTTTTTTTTTCGGTGTTCAAAGGTCTCTGCATTAGGGGATTATCTGATGAGTTTTTAAAAATTTGAAAATAAGTAATTGTGCATCAAAGCTAAAGGCAGAAGGCCGGGCGCAGTGGCTCACGCCTGTAATCCCAGCACTTTGGGAGGCTGAGGTGGGCAGGTCATCTGAGGTCGGGAGTTCGAGACCAGCCTGACCAACATGGAGAACCCCATCTCTACTAAAAATAAAAATTATCAGGGTGTGGTGGTGCATGCCTGTAATCCCAGCTACTCAGGAGGCTGAGGCAGGAGAATTGCTTGAACCCGGGAGGCAGAGGTTGTGGTGAGCTGAGATCCCGCCATTGCACTCTAGCCTGGGCAACAAGAGCAAAACTCTGTCGCAAAAAAAAAAAAAAAAAAAAAAGCAGAAAATGACTTTTCATAGCCCTTACTCCCCAAAACAGAATCAGATTTCTAGGAATGATTTTTATGGCCGTGAGTAACTAAGATACTGAAATGGATAGTAAATCATCTTTTCATTTGTGCTGGTGATTTATAAAAAGTTATTTCAGTTTGACTGATGGCTACATAGGCTTCTGTAGGACTCTATGGTCTTGAATACAGAGTCTGCAGCCAAACTGAAATAACAATAATATTAAATGAGTTTCTTTTTCCCCTCAAGTTTCATCATGTTAGATGAAGAACAAAATAGATAAAATCAGAGTTCTGATTTCAGAGAACCAGATTAGCCTTTGCTTTCTACTACTGCTACCCCATTTTGACTTTTAGTCTAGTCTGTTGGGGCCTGGTGAAGGAGCTTAGTCCAAAACAATGGGCTCCTACAATTTTCATTTAACAGTATGCATAAGCAGGCCTCCATCTTACCAATGAAGGTGTCAAACCATATTAATTACAGGGCTCAATCAAAGTGTACTCATTTTGTATCTCCAACATACACACACACATACGCTTTTTAAATGGACTCATCCAAGTTCATTTATTTACCTGAGTGATCAGTGTCAATGGCATTAAATATGATTTCCAGGTCAGATCTGTATCTGTACAGAGTTTCAACTAGAGTAGAATGAGCCTAAAATAAAGATTTTCTAAGTGTTAGAACATATTGAATTCATGACACTAATCGCTTTTAGCAAATGTAACAAACAGAAAACATCATCAACAATTGAAATGATGTGATTTAGACAGAAATCTGAGAAGGCCAGCCTTCCCTTGGAGGCCCCACCCTCTTCATTCAGTCTGTGATCCTCAGGGGACAGGGCCAAAATGAATAAGGCAGCAGTAACTAACACAGCCACCATTTACAGAGAACTTTATGTGGATTATTTCATTCGGTCCTCTACAACAAGAATGAACAAGAACAGAACTATTATTATGTCCATTTTACAAATTTGAAAACAGGGAGATAAAGGAACTTTCCCAAGGGTCGCAGAGCTGGTGAGTGGGATTTAAATCTCGGCTGCCTGAAGCCAAGGCCTGTGATCTTAGTCACCATGGTAAACTGCCTCTGAAGTGACGTCAAAAGCCTCCTTCCTGGGGATATTTTAGTCTCTAACCTACCTTTTCTTCCCTTCTCTCTGCTCTTAACGTCTCATCTTCGCTGCAAATGATCACCCAAGTTCTAGCTCCAACCAGCTCCTTTTCAGCTCAATGTCATATTTAACTGCTGATGAATTGTTAACTAATAAGTATGGGGATCCGATAAATCTCCCTGATATTCACATTCTAAGAAAAGATTCTACATTTCAAAACTCTTTCAGACATATTCTGGGTCATGTCAGCAAGTCTGTACACTCAGGCTTAACAAGCAATACATTAAGTATTGGAAATGGTATGTTGTATAAAAGCATGGATGTCAGGCCAGGCACAGGGGCTCATGCCTGTAATCCCAGCACTTTGGGAGGCCGAGGTGGGCAGATCACTTGAGGTCAAGAGTTCAAGACCAGCCTGGTCAACATGGTGAAACCCCATCTCCACTAAAAATATAAAAATTAGCTGGGTATGGTGGCAGGCGCCTGTAATCTCAGCTACTTGGGAAGCTGAGACAGGAGAGTCACTTGAGCGTGGCAGGCAGAGGTTGCAGTGAGCCGAGATTGCACCACTGCACTCCAGCCTGGGCAACAGAGCGAGACTCCACCTCAAAAAACAAACAAAAAGCATGGATGTCATATCTCCCCTTCTGCTAGACAGCACTTACAAAAAAAAATCCAGTATTTGATGTGGACTTGCTTGTGGAAGCTTTTTCTTTTTTCTTTTTGCTTATCCTGGGAACACACAAATTTGCTGAACAGACCGCAGTGTACCTGGGAGATTCCCCTTCGGCTTTTCCTAAGACTGCCACTCCATCTATTAGATTATCCCACTCCCAGCTTCTCTTTTTTTGAGACGGAGTCTCGCTCTGTCACCCAGGCTGGAGTGCAATGGTGCGATCCTGGCTCGCTGCAACCTCCGCCTCCTGGGTTCAAGCAATTCTCCTGCCTCAGCCTCTTGAGTAGCTGGGATTACAGGTGGGCACCACCACACCTGGCTGATAATTGTATTTTTAGTAGAGACGGGGTTTCACCATGTTGGTCAGGCTGGTCTCGAACTCCTGACCTCGGGATCTGCCCGCCTTGGCCTCCGAAAGTGCTGGGATTACAGGCGTGAGCCACTGTGCCTGGCCACTCCCAGCTTTTCAAAGGACTAAGTTATGTTTCACCCTGGCCAGGTTTTAGCTGGGGCTATGTTTCACTTGCCTCTTGTACAGGTTTTTCAATGCGGATATTCTGGAAGCTGGACATGTATTCAACGTTTCCATTTTGGTCTATGTTTACCAGATTCGAACTGAGGGATCTCCATGGTAAGTTCAGCCCCAAAATGTTCTCCATGCAAAAAGCCCACTGGCTCACAGAAAGTTTTCCTAACAACAACAATAACAAAGCCCAAATGATTTGTTAAAATATGATTTTAAAGAATGCAACCTCCTTGGGAGAGCCAGGGCAGCATGGGGCCAGCTGCTCTCCCTCATAATTTATCCTCCCAGGCCCTGCAGCCCTGAAGGAGAACTAACTCAAGGATATCTTCAGTGTTCCACAGATCGTGTCCTTCCTGTCACCTGTAAGAAATCAGACTTTAGGTGTTAGATTTTTTTTTCCTTTTTTTGATTAACAAAGTAAGGTATGCTTATTTATTTATTTATTTTTTTGAGAAGGAGTCTGGCTCTTTTCACCCAGGCTGGAGTGCAGTGGTGCCATCTCAGCTCACTGCAACCTCCGCCTCCTGGGTTCAAGTGATTCTCCTGCCTCAGCCTCCCAAGTATCTGGGATTACAGGTGTACGCCACCATACCCGGCTAATTTTTTTGTACTTTTAGTAGAGATAGAGTTTCACCATGTTGGCCAGGCTGGTCTTGAACTCCTGACCTCAAGTCATCTGCCCACCTCAGCCTCCCAAAGTGCTGGGATTACAGGTGTGAGCCACTATGCGCGGCCTAGGTTTGCTTATTATAGAAGATTTGAAAAACACAAAAGAATACAAAGAATAAAAGATGTATTATTCACCTGTCATTTCACAACTAATATTCTTTTCCTCCTAATATATGTAATTTTTCAAAACACAAATATCTTTATTACATATAGGCTGTTTCTATTTTTATACAGATATCCATTTGGCCCAGCATCGTTTATTGAAAAGACTCCTTTGCCCACTGCTCAGCAGTGGGACCTTCAAGTGTCTATATATGCATGAATATGTTTCAGGATTCTCTACTTGCTTCCATTGTCTATATGGGTATTCTTGTGCCAATTGCATGCCATTCTAATTACTGTACTTTTATAATAGATCTTGATATATAATAGGGAAAGTCTTCCCACCTTATTCTTTTTCTTCAGGAACATCTTGGCTATTTGGGGCCTTTTGTAATTCCATATGACTTTTAGATACAGATTCTCAAGATCTACTGAAAAATCCCCACCTTGGGATTTTGACTGAGATTGCATTGAAACTATAGCTCAATTTGGGAGGAATTTGTACCTTGACAACTTCAACCCTTATAGTCCTTGAACACAGTAATACCCACCCATTTATTTCAGTCCCCTTTGATTTATCTTAATAATATCTTAGAAATCTCATACCTCCCCCGTCTCTACTAAAAATACAAAAAATTAGCCAGGCATGGTGGCGGGCGCCTGTAGTCCCAGCTACTTGGGAGGCTGAGGCAGGAGGATGGCATGGACCCAGGAGGCAGAGCTTGCAGTGAGCCAAGATCGCGCCACTGCACTCCAGCCTGGGCGACAGAGCAAGACTCCGTCTCAAAAAAAAAAAAAGAAATCTCATACCTCATTCATTAGGTTTCTCCCACAGTACTTGATTATCTATTGTGAATGGTATCTTTTAAGATTTTTGTTATCTAAAAGCTAATTGCTGGCTACCCCAGCTATCAATTTATTCCCACTTAGCTCCAAAACTAGTCTTTTTTTTTTTTTTTTTTTTTTGCACGTTTTGTGATACTAGAGCTGGACCCTGTAATCATTTCCTCTTTGGCAGCTTGTATAACGTTAGTCTCTGTTAGTAGACAGTGCAGGAAGAACACTGCAAAGGATAGCAAAAGAAAAAGCTTTTCTTTCTGGTTCTGGTGTGCCTTGCTTCTTGTTTCTACAGCACCGCATGGTTAGCATGTGTGGAAAATGTAGTGGCACCCACCTTCTAGTAAATTTCACTGACACCACAGCCCATGGCTTCCTCGCCATTAGTGTGTGGGAGACGCGGTGGTGCACAGCCCAAAGAGAGTCTTGCTGGCACCTCAGTGGGTGGCTCCATCCTCTCCAGTCCTGGCCCACCAGCCGGAGACCCAACTGTAACTTGAGGCACCTCAGTGAACTTCTGCCCTATCCAGCGGACCATAGCCACATCCTCACCAATGAGGGCTTGATCTCATCTCTTGATTGGGAGTAGGGGGTCCCTTCCAAGTTTTTCCTTCCTTGGGTCCTCTCTCTCAGCCTTAGACAGCAGCTCCTCCCTACACTTGCACTGGTTATTTGTTTTCTCTCTCTCTCTCTCTCTCTCTCTCTCTCTCTCTCTCTCTCGCGCCATGGTTTCGTCAACTTCAACAGTTCCCTCAAAGAACCATTTTTTGGCCGGGCACAGTGGCTCATGCCTGTAATCACAGCACTTTGGGAGGCCAAGGCAGGTGGATCACCTAAGGCCAAGAGTTGCAGACCAGCCTGGCTAACATGATGAAACCTTGTCTCTACTAAAAATACAAAAATAATTAGCTGGGCGTGGTGGCATATGCCTGTAGTCCCAGCTACTTGGGGAGGCTGAAGCAGAAGAATTGCTTTAACCTGGTAGGCAGAGGTTGCAATGAGACAAGATCGTGCCACTGCACTCCAGCCTGGGTGACAGAGGGAGACTCCATCTCAAAACAAAACAAAACAAAAACAAATTTTTTTTTTTTACTTTGTTAATCATATCTTTTACATTTAAGGTTATCATCAATGCCTCTCTAATTTGCATCCCATAAATTCTAATACATTGTATTTTCATTGTCATTCAGTTTCAGCAATCTAATTTCCATTGTGATTCTCTTTGAGCCAAGGATTATTTCTTTTTTTTTTTTTTTTTTTGAGACAGAGTCTCGCTCTCTCTCCCAGTCTGGAGTGCAGTGGCGCAATCTCGGCTCACTGCAAGCTGCGCCTCCTGGGTTCATGCCATTCTCCTGCCTCAGCCTCCCGAGTAGCTGGGACTACAGGCGCCCGCCACCACGCCTGGCTAATTTTTTGTATTTTTAGTAGAGACGGGGTTTCACTGTGTTAGCCAGGATGGTCTCCATCTCCTGACCTCGTGATCCACCCTCCTCGGCCTCCCAAAATGCTGGGATTACAGGCATGAGCCACCACGTCTGGCTGGAGCCAAGGATTATTTCTATATTTCTCATTTCCAAGCCAAAGGGTGATTTTATTACTATCTTATGTTACTGAGTTGTATATGTCAGAGACTTTATTCTGTAATGTTTCCAATTCTTCAAAACCTATTGAGATTCACTTTATGTTCCAGTGTGTGGTCACTTTTTGTAAATGGTCCATTTGTGCTTGATAAGAACATGCATTCTGAAATTTGGGTACAGAGTTCTATGTAGTCTTTTAAGAAAAAAGTTTGCTGGCCAGGCGCGGTGGCTCACGCCTGTAATCCCAGCACTTTGGGAGGCCAAGGCGGGTGGATCACGAGGTCAGGAGATCAACACCATTCTGGCTAACACAGTGAAACCCCACCTCTACTAAAAATACAAAAAATTAGCTGGGCGTGGTGGCACACACCTGTAGTCCCAGCTACTCGGGAGGCTGAGGCAGGAGAATTGCTTGAACCCGGGAGGCGGAGGTTGCAGTGAGCCGAGATCACGCTACTGCACTCCAGCCTGGGCGACAGAGCAAGACTCCATCTCAAAAAAAAAAAAAAGAGTCTGCTAATCTTTTATCTGTTTGTTCTTTTAGTTCCTGAGAGAGGAGTATTAAAACCTCCCTCTATCGTGGTAGATTTTTCTACTTCTACTTTTTATTCTGTCAATTTTTGTTTTGAATAGTTTTGAAGCTATATGAATAAGTACATACACATTTAGAATGGATTCAATTGGCATAATTAATATTTTATCATTATGAAATGTCCTTTTTTATTTCTAGTAATATATACTTCCTTAGAGTCTACTTTGCCTGATACTAATAAAGCTGTCTTAGCTTTGTTTTTGTTAGTGTTTTCATGGTATATGTTTTTCCAAATTTAATTTCCAGTGTTTTGTGTATATGATTCTATGGTCTAATTTTGCAACTGTTGAGAAATCTATCAGTCTAATTGTTATCTCTTTGTAGCAATATGTGTTTCCTCTCTGCCTGCTTTTTAAAGATTTTTTCTTTGCTACTGGTGCTCTGGAGTTTCACAACAAATGTGTGTAGGTGTGGATTTAACTTCATTTATTCTACTTGAGAATCACTGTTCCTCTTTATGAATTTGAGTCTTTTATCAATTCTGGAAATGTCTTAGCCATTACCATGTCAAATATATGGTCTCTTACATTCTATTCTCTCCTCCCAGTACTCTGAGTAGGTGTATGTTCAACTTCTCATTTTATTGTTCATAACTCTTTTTTTGTTTGTTTGAGACAGAGTTTCACTCTTGTCACCCAGGCTGGAGTGCAATGGTGCGGTCTCGGGTCACTGCAACCTCTGCCTCCTGGGTTCAAGCAATTCTCCTGTCTCAGCCTCCCAAGTAACTGGGATTACAGGTGCCTGCCACCATGGCCGGCTAATTTTTTGTTTTTTTTTGTATTTTTAGTAGAGGTGGGGTTTCACCATGTTGGCCAGGCTGGTTTCAAACTCCTGACCTCATGTGATCTGCCCGCCTCAATCTCCCAAGGTGCTGGGATTACAGGCATGAGCCACTGCGCCTGGCCTGTTTATAACTCCTAAACTAATTCTTTCTTGAGTAGCGTCTAATCTTCCGTTTAACCCATTCATTATGCTTTTTCTTTTTTTAACAAGCATATTTTCTATCTCTTTGGTTTTTCTTCAAATCATTCCCAAATGCATGTTTCTGATTCCATATTTCCTTTGAACATATTTATTTGATAATTCCAATATTTGATGTCCTCGGGGAAATAATTGTTGTTTCTGCTGACTCTCACTCATGGTAGTTTGTATCCTTGTTTGTTTGGTAATTTTTGATTGTGAGCTCATGTGAGTTGATCTTAATCTCTGGATACGTGAGTGGCCAAAATTAGGGATGCTTCCCTCAAAGATAAATTTGCATTTGCTTGCCAGGAGTCAGGGAGCATTACAGACTTAGGACAACTTTAGCCACTTTGAGGGTCCAAGCATGATGATGGAAGTCTCAAATTCAGCTTTTCCATCTTCCTACTATATTATAATTTAGTCTCAGAATTGATTGCTATACCAATATCAGCATTGGGCCCCAGGAAAATCTAGTCTTTTGTGCTTTCTTGTTGCTCCATGCTCCCACATGTGGTTTCAAATCATCTTTCACAGAAAGTGAAGATGCAGCTGGAAGATTCACGTGACTGTGAGGCTGGTAAATGCATTAACATTCTACATCCTCCAAAATCTAGCTGTTTGTTAACAAGAAGGCCCTCCAGAACATCTAGTCTAGCATACTATCAGAATAGAGGTTTAGGGCCGGGTGGCTCACGCCTGTAATCCCAGCACTTTGGAAGGCCAAGGCGGACGGATCATGAGGTCAGGAGTTTAAGACCAGCCTGAACAACATGGTGAAACCCCATCTCTACTAAAAATACAAAAATTAGCTGGGCGTGGTGGTGTATGCCTATAATCCTAGCTACTTAGGAGGCTGAGGCAGGAGAATTGCTTAAACCCAGGAGGTGGAGGTCATAGTGAGCTGAGATCGTGCCACTGCACTCCAGCCTGGGCAACAGAACAAGACTCTGTCTCAAAAAAAAAAAAAGTTTAATTCAGGGTTGTTGTTAGTTTTCCAAGTTGAAAATAGCTTGCTAAAAGGGAGAAATATGCCTTTTTTGAGCAAATAATGGATTATATTTTATTTTTATCTCTATTCTTCCTTCTTAGTAAAAATGGAGAACTGAAATCCTAAGGAAGCAAGGAAAATGAAAAGTGATCTGTATGTAACTTGGTGTGTTAAGAAATGGTAAATGTTATGCAAATTTGTTACCTGATTTTCTGTGGTCTTGAAGTTGGAAAGCACGAGTAAGGTCACTTTTTCGTGAAATCACTCTCTCTCTTAATATCTTGATGGCGCTGTTTTCCATAGTATCCACTCTGCAAAGAAAACAATAATTAGGTAAAAGTAACATAAATCATCCTGTTGTGTTTCATTTTAATGTGCAATATTACTATTTATGAATTTTTACTTTAAATGAATTGCCCAGATTCTCACATATCGCTACTAGATGGTAAATATATGCATATGTATATGTATGTGTATGTGTGTGTGCATGCACACATGCATTTCATGAAGTTTTAAAAGGATTACAAATAGTATTTTCTTTTGAATGTCAAAACTCACATGAACAATCATTTGAAAAGAAGGAAAATAAAGAGGAACTTACTATACCAGATATTGAAATTTATCATTAAATCACTGAGCTAAAACAACAGATATTGACACAAGAGAAGACTGATACATGAGTAGAACATAATAGAAATTTCATAAACAAAGGCCGGGTGTGGTGGCTCACACTTGTAATCCCAACACTTTGGGAGGCCGAGGCGGGTGGATGACAAAGTCAAGAGATCGAAACCATCCTGGCCAAAATTGTGAAACCCCGTCTCTACTAAAAATACAAAAATTAGCTGGGCATGGTGGCACGTGCCTGTAGTCCCAGCTACTTGGGAGGCTGAGGCAGGAGAATTGCTTGAACCCAGGAGGCGGAGGTTGCAGTGAGCTGAGATTGCACCATTGCACTCCAGCCTGGGCAATAGAGCCAGACTCCGTCTCAAAAAAAAAATTCATAAACATATCAAACTATGTATGGGAATAATATATATAATACAGAGGTATTGCAATTCAGTAGAAGAGGACAATTTTTAAAAAGAGTGCTAGGATAGTTAGCTAACAACCTAGACTTCAACCTCTACCTCAGACCATTTACAAAAATAAATTTTCAAATAAAGGAGGAACAGAGGAACAAAATAGTCACACACATACATATAATTACTGTTTTGTTCCTCTTTGTATTTTTTGTGCATGTACACACACACACACATATATGGCAAAATGATAGATGTAAATCCAGGCATATCAATAATAACATCATATGAGAATGGATTAAATAATCAAAAGGCAGAGATTGTGAAACTGGATAAAAGCAACAAAACAAGATCTAACTATTTGTTGTTAATAGGAGACACACTTTAGTTTCAAAAATACAAAGAGTTTAAAAGGAAAAAGACAAAAAGGAAATTCCATGCAAACGGCAAGCCTGAGAGCTAGAGTGGCATACCAATAGCAGACAAAATGGACTTTAAGACAAAAATTGTTACCAGAGACAAAGAGGGGTATTTTATAATGATAAAACAGTCCATCAAGAAGATGAAGCAATTATAAACACATGAGAACCTAACAACAGAGCTCAAAACTACATGAAGCAAAAACGGACAGAACTGAAGGGAGACATAGACAATTCAACAATAATATTGAGACTTCGATAGTCGACTTTCAGTAATGGATGAAACAACTAGGTGGAAAATCAACATGGAAAGAGAAGTCTTGAACAGCACTCAAACCAACTAGACCTCACAGATATGTATAAAACACTCCACCCAACAACAAGAGAATTACATTCTTCTATAGTACATGTGGAACATTCTCCACAATAGACTCGATGCTAGGCCATAATATAAGCCTTAATAGATTTAAAAGGATTAAGATCAAAGTATCTTTACTTTGAAGAAAATTTAGGATTTATTGAAAGAAATAAATTAATAACAAAGTAATTTGGGAAAATAAATAAATTAAAAATTAACAACAGAAGAAATTTGGGCAAGTCACAAATATGAGAAAATTAAACAACAAAATCTTAGCCAATAGGTCAAAGAAGAAATCACAGGAGAAGTCAGAAAATACTTTAAGATGAGTGAAAATGAAAATACAACATACCAAAACATATGAAGTAGTGCTTAGATAAAAATTTATAGCTATAGATGCCTATATTAAAAAAAGAAAAAAGATCTCGAATCAGTAACATAATCTTCCACTTTAAAAGATTGGAAAAAGGCTGGATGTGGTGGCTCATGCCTGTAATCCCAGCTACTTGGGAGGCTGAGGCAGGAGAATCGCTTGAACCTGGGAGGCAGAGGTTGCAGTGAACCGAGATCACGCCATTGCACTCCAGCCTGGGCAACAAGAGCAAAACTCCATCTCAAAAAAAAAATAAAAAAATAAAAAATTGGAAAAAAGAGTAAACTGAACCCAACATAAGCAGATAAAAGGAAATAATAAAGAATAGAGCAGTAAGAAATGAAATAGAGAATGGAAAGATAATAAAGAAAAATCAACAAAACTAAAAATTGGTTCTTTGAAACTAAATTGTCAAACTTTTATAATGTCCAAGAAAAAAAAGAAAAAAGACTCAAATTTCTAAAATCAAGAGTGAGAGGGGACATCACTACTGACCTTACAAAAGTAAGAAAGATTATAAAGAAATACTAAGAACAATTGTAGACCAACAAATTAGATAACATAGATGAAAAGGACAAATTGCTAGAATGACACAAACGATCAAAACTGACTAGGAAGAAATTAAAAAACTGGACATGCCTGTAACAAGTAAAAAGACTAAGTAATCAAATGATTCGCAAAGACAAGCCCAGAGCCAGATGGCTTCACTGGTGAATTCTATGAAACATTTAAGGAAGAATTAATGCCAATCACTCACAAACTCTTCCAAAAAGAAGAGGTGGGAATACTGCCCACTTAGAAGCTAGTATTACCTTGATACAAAAACCAGATAAAGATCACAAGAAAACTACAGACCAGTATCTCTTATGAATATAGACACAAAATCCTCAACAAAATACTAGCAAATGGCATCCAGAAACATATAAAAAGGATTATACACCATGGGTAAGTGGGATTTATTCTAGGAATGCAAGCTTTGTCTAATAGCTGAAATCAACCAATGTAATATACCATATTAACACAGGACAAATAAACAATGGGGAAAGGACTCCCTATTCAATAAATGACATGGGGATAACTGGCTATTCATATGCAGAAGAATGAAACTGGACCTCTACCTATCACCATATGCAAAAATTAACTCAAGATGGATTAGACTTATTAATAAATGTAAGACCTCAAACTATAAAAATCCTAGAAGAAAACCTAGGACATACCCTTCTGGACATCAGCCTTAGCAAATAATTTATGACTAAGTCCTCAAGAGCAATTGTAACAAAAACAAACATTGACAAATGAGAACTAATTAAACTAAAGAACTTCTGCACAGCAAAAGAAAATATCAACAGAGTAAGCAGGCAACCTAAAGACTGGAAGAAAATCTTCACAAACTGTGTATGCAACAAAGGTCTAATATCCAGAATTTATAAGGAACTTAAACTATTCAACAAGCAAAAAACAAATAGCCCCATTAAAAAGCGGGCAAAGGATATGAACAAACACTTCTCAAAACAAGACCTATAAGCGGCCAACCAACATGAAAAAATGCTCAACATCACTGAACTTCAGAGAAATGCAAATCAAAACCACAATGAGATACCATCTCACACCAGTCAGAATGGCTATTATTCAGAAGTCAAAAAATAATAAATATTGGCAAGGCTGCAGAGAAAAGGGAATGCTTATACACCGCTGGTGTAAATGCAAACTAGTTCAGTCACTGTAGAAAGCACTTTGGAGATTTCTCAAAGAGCTAAAAATGGAACTCCCATTTGGACCCAGCAATCCCATTACTAGGTATATACCCAAAGGAAAATAAATCATTGTACCAAAAACACATGCAGTTGTATGTTCATCATAGAACTATTCCTAATAGCAAAAACACGGAATCAACCTAGGTGTCCATCAATGGTGGATTGGATAATGAAAATGCAATACATATACACCATGAAATAGTATACAACCATAAAAAAACCAAAATCATTTCTTTTGCAGCAACATGGATGCAGCTGGAAGCCATTATCCTAAGTGAATCAACATAGGAACAGAAAACCAAATGCCATATGTTCTCACTTTTAAGTGGGAGCTCACCATTGGGTACACATGGACATAAAGATGGGAAAAATAGACACTGGGAACTACTAGAGGGGGAGGCAGAAAGGAGGGCAAGGGCTGAACAACTAAGTATCGGGTATTATGCTCACTACCTGGGTGATGAAATCACTCATACATCAAACCCCAGCATCACACAATATACCCATGTAACAAATCTGCACATGTACTCCTTGAATCGAAAATAAAAGTTGAAATTTTAAAAAATCACAAAAATCACATGATCATCTCAATGCATGCAGAAAAAATTTATCTGATGAAATTCAACACTCTTTCATGATAAAAACACTACCCAAACTAGGCATAGAAAGAAACTTCTTCCACTTGACGAGAGGCATCTATAAAAATACACAGCTAACATTATACTTAATTATCAAAGAGTGAATGCATTCCCTTAAGATCAGAAATAAGACAAGTATATCTGCCCTCACCAGTTTTATTCAACACTGTACTGGAGGTTTTAGCCGGGATGATTATACAAGAAAAATAAATACAAGGGATCCAGATTGGAAAAGAAGTAAAACTGTCTCCATTAACAGATATGATCTAGGTTATAAAAAATCTCAATGACTCTACTAGAAAAAGATTAAAACTAACAAGTTAATCAAGATTGTACAAGATCAATATCCAAAAATCAATTGTATTTTTTTTTTTTTTTTTTGAGACGGAGTCTTGCTCCGTGGCCCAGGCTGGAGTGCAGTGGCGTGATGTTGGCTCACTGCAACCTCCGCCTCTCGGGTTCAAGCCATTCTTCTGCCTCAGCCTCCTGAGTAGCTGGGACTACAGGCGTGTGCCATCACACCCAGCTAATTTTTGTATTTTTAGTAGAGACAGGGTTTCACCATATTGGCCAGGCTGGTCTTGATCTCCTGACCTCGTGATCCACCCGCCTCAGCCTCTCAAAGTGCTAGGATTACAGGCATGAGCCACCGTGCCCGGCCAATCAATTGTATTTCTATACACTAGAAATCAAGAATCTAAAAATATAATTAAGAAAACAGGCCAAGTGTGGTGGCTCACATCTGTAATCCCAGCACTTTGGGAAGCCAAGACTGGAGGATCACTTGAGCCCAGGAGTTTCAGACCCAGCCTAGGCAACATAGTGCGACCCTGTCTCTACAGAAAATTGAAAAAATTAGCCGGGTGTGGTGGTGCACGCTAATTTTAATGTAAGGCCCAGGAATTTGAGGGTGCAGTGAGCTATGATCACATCACTGCACTCCAGCCTGGGTGACTGAGTGAGACCCTGTCTCCATAAAAAGAGAAAAGGAAAGAAAAGAAAAACAATTCCATTTACTATAGCAGCAAAAGGAATAAAATATTTAGAAATAAATTTAGCAAAATAAGTCCTAGACTTGTACACTGAAAAGTTCAAAATATTATTGGAGGAAATTAAAGAAGATTTAAATAGAACAATATTTCATGTTCATGGATTGGACAACTTAATATTGTTAAGATGATAATAGCCTTCAAATTGATCTACAGACTCAACATAATCCCTATCAAATTCTCAGCTGGTATTTTTGCAAATTGACAAGCTGATTCTGAAATTTACATGAAAATGCAAGGGACCCAAAATAGCCAAAACAATCTTTAAAAAGAAGTGCAAAGTTCAACTCACATTTACCAGTTTTAAAACTGTAGTAAGTTTGTAAAGTTACAATAATTAGGACAGTGTGGTACTAGCATTAGGATAGACATAGACATAGACAAATAGAATACAATTTAAAGGCCAGAAACAAACCCTTACATTATGATCAACTGATTTTTGACAAGAGTGCCAAGAAGGAAAGAACAGTCTTTGAGTCATGGTTCTGGGACAACTGGATATCCACATGTAAAAGAATAAAGCTGAACCCTTCCTTCACACCATACACAAAAATTAACTCAAAATGGATCAGAAACCTAAATGTAGGAGCTAAACCTATAAAACTCTTAGAAGAGAACATAGGAATGAATCCTTATGACTCTGAGTTAGGCAATGCCTTCTTAGATACAACACCACCAAAAAAGCACATAAATTGGATTTCATCAAAATGAAAAATGTTTGCACTACAAATAATACCACAGAGAAAGGGATAAGAGATCCCACAGAATGGGAGAGAATGTTTGCAAATCAAATATTGAACAAGTGGCCAGTCGTGGTGGCTCACGCCTGTAATCCCAGCACTTTGGGAAGCTGAAGCAGGTGGATCTCTTGAGCCCAGGAGTTCAAGATCAGCCTGGGCAACATGGTGAAATCCCGTCTCATCAAAAATACAAAAATTAGCCAAGTGTGCTGGCTTGTGCCTGTAGCCCCAGCTACTTCAGAGGCTGAGGCAGGAGGATCAACTGAGCCCCGCAGGCCAAGGCTGCAGTGAGCCATGATCGCCTTTGCCTGGGCAACAAAGTGAGACCCTGTCTCAAAAAAAATATATATATATATACTGAATAAGTGATGTGTATATAGAATAAAGAACTCTTGCAATGCAAAAATAGTGACAATTAAAAATGGAAAATGTACCTGAAATATAATATTTCTAAAGAAGATGTACAAATGTCCAATAAGCACATGGAAAGATCCTCGACATCATTAATCATTAGGGAAATACAACGCAACACTACAATGAGATTCTACCTCACACCACTAAGAGAACAATAAGAAAAAAGAGAGATCAAGCTGGGCGCGGTGGCTCACACCTGTAATCCCAGCACTTTGGGAGGCCGAGGCGGGCAAATCACCTGAGGTCAGGAGTTTGAGACCAGCCTGGCCAACATGGAGAAACCTCATCTCTACTAAACATACACAAATTAGCTGGGCATGGTGGCGCATGCCTGTAGTCCCAGCTACTCGGGAGGCTGAGGCAGGAGAATCACTTTAACCCAGGAGGTGGAGGTTGCAGTGAGCCAAGACTGTGCCACTGCACTCCAGCCTGGGGCAACAAGAGTGAAACTCTGTCTCAAAAAAATAAATAAATAAAAAGAGATCATAACAAGAGTTGGCAATGATGTAGAAAACCTGGAATCCTCACACACTGATGGTGGAAATGGTAAACTGGTTAGCTTCTTGGGAAAAAAGTTTGCAAGTTTCTCAAAATGTTAAACACAGAGTTACCATATAACCCAGCAATTCCATTACCAAGTATTTACTCAAGAGAAATGAAACATGTACACACAAAAACTTGCCCATGAATGTTCATAACACCATTGTTTATAATAGCCAACTAGTGGAAACACCCTAAATATCTATCAACTCATGAATGGACAAACAAAATGTGGTCTATCCATACAATGGAATATTATTCACCCATAAGAAGGAATGAAGTACTGATATAGAATACAACATGAATGACCTCAAAAACATTGTGCTGAGTGAAAGAGGCCAGCCACAAAAGACCACATACTGTGTGATCTCATTTATATGAAATGCCGAGAATAGGCAAATCCATAGAGACAGAAAATAGATTAGTGGTTGCCTAGGGCTGTGATGGGAGGAGGTGACTGAGAAATGACTGCTCAGTGGGTATGAGTTTTCTTTTTAGGATGGCAAAAATGTTCAAAAGTTAGATAATGGTGATAGTTGCAAAACTCTAAACGTACTGTCATTGAATTGTAAATGGGTAAACTTTGTGGTATGTAAATTACATCTCAACATAGCTGTTAAATTTGAGAATTTGTGTGTGTGTGTGTGTGTGTGTGTGCAGAGAGAGGCAGAGACAGAGAAAGAAATTTTCTAAACAAAGGTAAAAATCCAAAAATTATAATGAAATTATAAATAAATATGGTATGTTGTTTTTCAGATTGTCCAATGTTATAACCCTTTTGAAGTAGCTATTAAAATTTTAAACATATAAATTCCATAAATTCCACATTGTAAAATCTTACATTAAAAAAGCCACTAAAACTTATGGATATATGTCCACACACACACACACACACACACACACACACACACAGGATTTTTTCCAGCTTTATTGACATAAAGCTATAACATATTTATAACTGGCAAATAAAATTGTATATATTTAAGGTATACAATGTGATGATTTGATATACCTGTATCTCCAGATATCCTCCACCTCTCAGCCCCTGGCAACCACCATACTACTCTCTGTTTCTATGAGTTCAGCTTTTTTAGATTCCACATATAAGTGATGTCATACAGTATTTGTCTGACTTATTTCACTTAGCAAAATGCCCTCCAGGTTTATCCATGTTGTCATAATGTCAGGATTTCTTTTTTATGTTGGAATAATATTCCATTGTGCATGTACAATCAGCCCTCTGTATGCATGGGTTTCCCTTCAGTGGGTTTTTTTTTTTATTGAGACAGGGTCTCACTTTATTGCCCAACCTGGAGTGCAGTGGTGCAGTCTTGGCCCACTGCAGCCTTGACCTCCCAGGCTCAAGTGATTCTCCTGCCTCAGCCTCCAGAGTAGCTGGGATTACAGGTGTGCGCCATCATGTCCAGCTAATTTTTGTATTTTATGTAGAGATGGGGTTTCACCATGTTGCCCAGCTAGTCACGAACTCCTGGGCTCAAATGATCCTCCTGCCTCGGCCTCCCAAAGTGCTGGGACTACAAGCGTGAGCCACTGCGCTTGGCCAAATTTATTTTTTTTAAAACAGATGGTTGTGCCTGTACTTAACATGTACAGACTTCTTCTTGTCATTATTCCCTAAACAATACAGTATAACAACTATTGACATAGTGTTTATAGTGCATTTGGTATTATAAGTAATTTAGAGATGACTTAAAGTATATGGAAGGATGTGCATAGGTTTTATGCAAATACCATGCTATTTTATATAAGTGACTTGAGCATCCAGGGATTTCGGTATCTGAGAGGGCTCCTGGAACCAATTCCCTACAAATATCAAGGAATTACTAGATAGATAGATGATAGATAGATAGATAGATAGATAGATAGATAGATAGATAGATATAATGTGATATATCTATATATATATAATATATAAATCCACACACGTATATCAGTCACACTTTCTTTTTCTGTCTTGATAGACACTTGGGTTGTTACCATATCTTGACTATTGTGAATAATGCCACACTGAGCATGGGAATGCAAATATCTCTTCAAGATACTGATTTCATTTCCTTTGGATATATACCCAGTAGTGGGATTGCTGGATCATATGGTACTTCTATTTTTAATGTTTTGAGGAACTTCTATACCGTTTTCTATAATGGCTGTACTAATCCATATTCCTATCAACAGAGTACAAGCGTTCCCTTTTCTACACTCCCTGGTCAACACTTAGGTTTTGTCTTTTTGATAACAGCCATTCTAACCGGTGAGAGAGGGTATCTATCTCATTGTGGCTGTACATTGCATTTCCCTGATAATTAGTGACGTTGAGCATCTTTTCGTATACCTGTTGGCCATTTGTATGTCTTTGGGAAAATGTCTATTCAGGTCCTTTGCCTATTTTTTAAATTGGATTACTTGGTTTTTTTTTTTTTGCTGTTGAGTCGTATGAGTTCCTTATATATAGGAATGCTAGTTATAGCATTGTTTTTAAATGCAGAATCCTGGAACCAATCTGGATGTCTATCAATTGGATAAGATTTAGTTGCTCCATAACTGTTATGGTACATGTATACTACAGAATAATATGTATGTACTAAAAAGAATGAGTTAGGTCTATCTTTACTAACTTGCGGTGATGTTCACGATAAAATTTTTAGGGGAAAAATTCAGTTGCAGAATACAGTGTGCAGTGTGATTCTTTCTTAAAAAAATATACGTACGGCCGGGCGTGGTGGCTCACTACTGTAATCCCAGCACTTTGGGAAGCTGAGGCGGGCGGATCACAAGGTCAAGAGATCGAGACCATCCTAGCCAACATGGTGAAACCCCCTCTCTACCAAAAAAACAAAAATTAGCTGGGTGTGGTGGCGTGCACCTGTAGTCCCAGCTACTTGGGAGGCTGAGGCAGGAGAATTGCTTGAACCCAAGAGGCAGAGGTTGCAGTGAGCTGAGATCGCGCCACTGCACTCCAGCCTGGCAACAGAGCAAGACTCCGTCTCAAAAAAAAAAAAAAATGTACGTACAGGCTGGGCGTGGTAGCTCACACCTGTAATCTCAGCACTTTGGGAGGCCGAGGCAGGAAAATCACCTGAAGTCAGGAGTTCAATACCAGCTTGGCCAACAAGGTGAAACCCTGTCTCTACTAAAAATACAAAAATTAGCCCAGCGTGGTGGGGCATGCCCGTAGTCCCAGCTACTCGGGAGGCTGAGACAGGGGAATCACTTGAACCCAGTAGGTGGAGGTTGCAGTGAGCCAAGATCGTGCCACTGCACTCCAGCCTGGGCAACAGAGCAAGACTCCTTCTTTAAAAAAAAAAGTATGTACATTGTTTATCGTCTTTCTCTTCACACTGAGATATGTGTTTGATGAGGGGACTTCAGCCTATCTTGTATTATGTATGCCTAGAATAGTATCTGACACATGGCAGGTACTCAAAGGTTTTTTTTAATTCAATGACTGAATAAATGCTTGACTATTTTTGTAAGAGCAAGAAGAGGGTGGAAGGGGCCATTCTAAACTGCCAGTTTTAGTTACCTCTGGGGAAAAGGATAATTGAGAAAGGAGAGAAGTTGTTAACATTTTCTTTATTCTTCTTTGCTTTTTTTCAGTTGTTAACAACAAACATGTTAGTTCTATAATGTAAAAAATCTTAGACCGGGCGCAGTGGCTCATGCCTGTAATCCCAGTACTTTGGGAGGTCAAGGCAGGCAGATCACATGAGGTCAGGAGTTCAAGACCAGCCTGGCCAACATGGTGAAACCCCGTCTCTACCAAAAATATAAAATGTTAGCCAGGTGTTGTGGCGGGCCCTTGTAATCTCAGCTACTCAGGAGGCTGAGGCAGGAGAACAGCTTGAACCTGGGAGGCAGAGGTTGCAGGGAGCTGAGATCACGCCACTGCACTCCAGCCTGGGCTGCAGAGCGAGACTCCGTCTCAAAAAAACAAAAAACAAATGAAAAAAACAAAAAAAAAAAACAAAAAAACACTTAGAAAGATAATGTTAAAGGGAGAAAAGGAGTATAAGCTACAAATGCCATCACATGGAGAGAGACACTCAACTATTTGTCACATACACTTCTGGATAGAGAAGAGAAAGGGGCAAGACCAGATAGAGCTGTTTGTGGGTCAGAGAAGGTTGTAGGTTGGGGGACTGAGTGGGTGTGGGGATCTTCTTTTCTTTACATTCAGTTACGTTTCTGAGGGCTGACTGCTTTATCCATCTAAAAAGATGTATGAATTTAAAATTGCTCCTTTTGGTTTCAAATATGGGTGCATTCACCACTTGGTGTCTGGAACTATTTCCATTTTGTTGATACTAATGAGTAAGCTATAAATGACTCTCTTCACTCACGTGGCTGCTCTTAGTCACGTGGGACTGGTTCTAATGGGTCCGTGATACCAGTGCTCAGCACTCTCGGTATAGTATACACACCTTTGGCGAAGAGGCTGAAAGCACGTTGCTTTAGTTACTTGGTACTGGAAAAATCGAGGAGTTGTACCAGAACATAGTTTGATGTAAGCTCCTCGATTGCTGCCTTCTTCATAATAATTAGAAGCAGAAAATATAGTCACAACCTGGTTAAAGAAAAAGAGGGTCAGGTTCACGTAACATTAGTTCTCAAAAGGTCATTCAATAAGGTCAGAAATAGCTCAATTCTTAAAAAGCAAACATCAAAGAAAGTTCATAAACCCTGCAAATCATCACAGTCTGATGTGATTTCTATGACTGCATCGGAGGAAAACAAGGCTACTACCCAGTGTCCCCAGCAGCACTAACTCCTGGCCACTCAGCCAATGTCCTCAGCGCATGGCCCTGCAATCCC
The DNA here is from genome assembly GCF_029289425.2 of Pan paniscus. Classification (NCBI taxonomy): domain Eukaryota; kingdom Metazoa; phylum Chordata; class Mammalia; order Primates; family Hominidae; genus Pan; species Pan paniscus. The sequence continues at coordinate 20,602,527 of NC_073272.2, read as the reverse complement.
GGGTACAATTTTAGTGCCAAATCTCAGAATCCTCTTTAATGTTTGATTTTGCAAATTCTTTTTCCAAGGGGATAAATCCCCTATTTTCTTGCCTTGTAATAGTTGAGCATTCAGAACAAAATTTGTCTGGTACTTCAGTTTTTTTCTTCTTCTTGGAGCTGAGTGATTTAGAGGGTTCAGGGCCCCAGAAAGTCAGTGCTTTAAGGGCAGAGGTGCAGTGGCTAGAATAAGGGACCATGACCACTGTCTTGTGAAGGAACTAGCCTTGGGCTGTGGTAGAATATGGGAGGACAATTTTTTTTTTTTTTTTTTTTTTTAAGATGGAGTCTCGCTCTCTCACCATGCTGGAATGCAATGGCACGATCTCAGCTCACTGCAACCTCCACCTCCTGGGTTCCAGGAATTCTCCTGCCTCAGCCTCCCGAGTAGCTGGTACTACAGGTGTGTGCCACCACGCCCAGCTAATTTTTGTATTTTTAGTAGAGACAGGGTTTTACCATGTTGACCAGGATGGTCTCTATCTCTTGACCTCGTGATCCACCTGCCTTGGCCTCCCAAAGTACTAGGATTACAGGCATGAGCCACCGTGCCCAGCCAGGAGGACAATATTTGTGGGTGACAGGGAACCTGGTTTAGGCCCCGTTCTGTCCTGATGAGCATGTCACTTCAGACAAGCCACTGATGTTTTCTATCTATTTTCTTACTACAAAGAAACCCTAAACAATACTTGCCTTACTCATCTTGGAATGTTAGTATGAGCTGAAAATGAATTAATAAAGGTCAGAAAAACAAAGTGCTGACACAGAGGGAAATGCCACACAACTTGGTGTCCATTTTTATTTATTGCTGTTCACTATAGAAAAAGGTGCATTCCAGGCCAGGCGCGGTGGCTAATGCCTATAATCCCAGCACTTTGGGAGGCTGAGGCAGGTGGATCACCTGAGGTCAGGAGTTTGAGACCAGCCTGGCCATCGTGAAACCTTGTCTCTACTAAAAGTTCAAAAATTAGCTGGACGTAGTGGCGGGCGCCTGTAATCCCAGCTTCTCGGGGGCATGAGGCAAGAGAATCACTTGAACTTGGGAGGCGGAGGTTGCAGTGAGCCGAGATCGCACCACTGCACTCCAGCCTGGACAACACAGCGAGACTCTGTCTCAAAAAAAAGAAAAAAGAAAAAAAAAGAAACGGTGCATCCCAGAACAACTTGGGACAAGAAACCAGCTCCTCGGTCCTCACCTCTTTTAGCCTTTGATCAGACACCACTGAAGGAACACAACACACTCCGTTTTAGTGGCTGCAGCTAAACTGACTACAGTGAGCAACTTGCTGGAGGTCACCTACTCAGGGAGCTGAAGGGAAGTGTGTTTTGTGTTTTGGGCCCTGCACAGGGAACACGTAAAAAGTGCAAGAGCAAACTGGATTCACTGCTGCCTTTTATGCGCTCTGTGAGGAAAAGGACATTCTCAACCCCACTGTATGGGACAGTTGCCTTATAAGCAGTCTAAAGAACCAAGCCTTTCTGTGTGTCTACTTAGTGCCATGTATCAGAATTTCTGTTTCTGGGGCCAGGCGCGGTGGCTCACGACTGTAATCCCAGCACTTTGGGAAGCCGAGGCAGGCGGATCACCTGAGGTCAGGAGTTTGAGACCAGTCTGGCTAACATGGTGAAACCCTGTCTCTACTAAAAATACAAAAATTAGCTGGGTGTGGTGGCACACACCTGTAATCCCAGCTACTTGGGTGGCTGAGGCACGAGAATCACTTGAACCCGGGAGGCGGAGGTTGCAGTGAGCTGAGATCACACCACTGCACTCCAACCTGGGTGGCAGAGTGAGACTCCATCTCAAAAAAAAAAAAAAAAAAAAAAAGAATTTCTGTTTCTGGGATTAGGGAAGATCAGGGAAATAACCCAAATATCTTTTAGGATAAGGGACAGTGAGGCCCCTTCAAACAACCTAGATGAAGCTCGCCTTCTCTGGTTTCCGTTTGGTACTAGAGAAGACATCTTCTCATGGGCTTCTAGGCCAGACGTGCTCTGTGAAGAAAAGACTGTGCTTAGGGGAAGGATGTTTATGGGAATGTCACCAACAATTTTAGCTTACCTTCCCATCATGACAGATTTCATACCCTTCGGGCTTACATTCATGAGACCTGATGAGCATCTTCAACTGGTATTTATTAAGAATCTTGGAAGTAACATCTGGTCCAAAATAGCAGCCCCCTCCTCGGCACGTATTTGGAAAACAGCCATTTTTGCCTCTGGGATCACTCCACAGAATATCAATAATCTTGGAACAACAAACCAGATTTCGCTGTAACTTACAAGTGAGAGTATATCTTTCTAGATTCCAACTTATTTGTCAGAAATATTAACCCAAGGTATTCCAAAGACCACTTCTCATTCTTCCTTGAAAATTGTTTCAGGCCTGGCGTGGTGGCTCATGCCTGTGATCCCAGCACTTTGGGTGGCTGAGGTGGGAGGAGTGCTTGAGGCCAGGAGTTCAAGCCCAGCCTGGGCAACATGGTGAGACCTCAACTCTACAAAAAATACAAAAATTAGCCAGGCATGGTGGTGCATGCCTATAGTCTCAGCTACTAGGGAGGCTGAGATGGGAGGATCACTTGAGCCTGAGAGGTTGAGGCTGCAGTGAGCCATGATCACTCCACTGCACTCCAGCCTGGGTGACAGAGGGAGACCCTGTCTCAAAATTGTTGGGAGCAGGCCCCCCTAAAATCTGGCCATAAACTGGCCCCAAAACTAGCCATAAACAAAATCTCTGCAGCACTGTGACATGTTCATGATGGCCATAACGCCCACGCTGGAAGGTTGTGGGTTTACGGGAATGAAGGCAAGGAACACCTGGCCCGCCCAGGGCGGAAAACCGCTGAAAGGCATTCTTAAGCCACAAACAACAGCATGAGCAATCTGTGCCTTAGGGACATGCTCCTGCTGCAGTTAACTAGCCCAACCTATTCCTTTAATTTGGCCCATCCCTTCGTTTCCCATAAGGGATACTTTTAGTTAATTTAATATCTATAGAAACAATGCTAATGACTGGTTTGCTGTTAATAAATACGTGGGTAAATCTGTGTTTGGGGCTCTCAGCCCTGAAGGTTGTGAGACCCCTGATTTCCCACTTCACACCTCTATATTTCCGTGTGTGTCTTTAATTCCTCTAGCGCTGCTGGGTTAGGGTCTCCCCTACCGAGCTGGTCTCCGCAAAAAAGAAAAAGAAAAAAGAACATTGTTTCATATTCATCTCCTCCATGAATAACCAATACAGCAATAACAATAACCAAGAATCAGGCCCTGTCATTTTTTTTGTTTGTTTTTTTGGCTTTAAAAATTCCATCACAATTGTTTGACAATTGTTGAATCTACAAGGTTCTTTTCTCTTAAAAGAACTTCATTGTCACATTCAGGGAAGAAATTAGCTCCCCACAATGCCCACACATTAGGTGTGTCTTAATATGTTCAAAGACATAAAGTAGGTCTCCTGCTGTGGCTCTGGGCCAGGTTTTTGTCCTGTTGAGCACATAGCCTGAGGAAGCCCTTGCTGTTTCCCAACACAAATGTGGAAACCTGTTTATCCGAGGGTGTCTCCTAAAGCATCTCCTTCACTTTTCCCCCCTCGATGGTAAGTACATTCTCAGTTTCCGCAATACATTTAGTAAATGACTGGTTTCCATAATGTGTTCTAAATCCACAAGTGTTGTATTATTATAACATTTCCTTTGGGGCGCAGGAGAGGCAAATGCAGGTTACATGATGTCCAGGACTAAAGATCCAAATTTTTAAAATCATTTTTCTGCCAGGCACAGTGGCTCATGCCTGTAATCCCAGCACTTTGGGAGGCTGAGTCAGGAGGAATGCTTGGGTCCAGGAATTCAAGAGCAGCCTGGGTAAACATGGCAAAACCCCATCTCTACAAAAACTTAAAAAATAAAAATTAGCCAGGTGTGGTGGTGCCGGAATGTGTTCCCAGCTACTTGGGAGGCTGAAGTGAGAAGATTCCTGAGCCCAGGAGGTTGAGGCTGCAGTGAGCCATGTTCATGCCACTGCACTGTGCCCTCGGCAACAGAGCAAGACACCATCTCAAAATAAAACAAAATAATATTTTTCATAAAGATTGGAGGCTCCGTCTTTGTGGCTTTCATCTATCTGTAATGTTTCTTTTCTTTTTTTCTTTTTTCCTTTTTTTTTTTTTGTGATGGAGTCTCGCTCTGTCACCCAGGCTGGAGTATAGTGGCATGATCTCGGCTCACTGCAAACTCCGCCTCCTGGGTTCAAGTGGTTCTCCTGCCTCAGCCTCCTGAGTAGCTGGGATTACAAGGGCCCGCCACAACACCTGGCTAATTTTTGGTATTTTTGGTAGAGACAGGGTTTTACCATGTTGGCCAGGCTGGTCTCGAACACCTGACCTCAGGTGATCGACCCACCTCGGCCTCCCAAAGTGTTGGGATTACAGGTGTGAGCCACTGCGCCCAGCCTGTAATGTTTCTTTATTGAAACTTCTATAACAGCTTAAAGCGGTGAGAAAAACTCTCTCTGCCATTAAAGCTATATAACCTTGAAAATCCTCCCTGGGTCTCACTTTTGAGATCTTTAGAATCAGGCATTTGGACCAGTTGACCTGTAAAGTATCTCAGATTCTAACAGACTGATTCTAACAGTCTATATTTTCCACATGTTTCTTTTGAGTGCATGAAAAAGCAGGCATGTGAAGTTGTGCAGTTATTCTAGTGGGTCCAAATCAGGTCTGGAGAAGAGGACCAGGAATTGCTAAACATGATTGTACACCCATTTATAAGTTTGGTATGGAAGAGGAGCTAGAAATAAGTGAGGAAAAAGACAGTGAGGTGAAAAGAGCAGAACTGGCAGGAGAGCTACCCTGGAATAAGTACCTGGTCAGAACTAGAGAAAAGAGAAACCCTGTACCAGGCCCACATCAGATACCTGCAGAGTTTTTGATGATTGAAGTGACAGTTAAAACCACCCAAAGAAGAGTCAGCCAAGGGGGCTCCTTTCTCCCCACTGAATTCCAACATCAGCACCGCCCTACTCTATGAATAAATATAATGGAACCCCTTTGCCGGTGTTTATGACAAAAATAACACTTGCATTTTCAACTGAGTCAAATCTGGCTCTTACACCATGATGTCATGTTTAGGGACATAATTCGACCTGTAATATAATGATGGAGGAAAGATGGAAATCAAGGAGTTGGGCTTTGTTAGGAGGGGATTAAGCTTTCAATTTCTACATGGGATGCAAATCATTTATAGCCAAAATTACCCCTGGGAAACCTCTTAAGTTACCCTTAACATGTATAGTTGCCCCTCAGTATCCAAGGTGGATTGGTTCCAGGACCACCTCCTACATCCAGGATACTAAAATCTGTGGATGCTCAAGTCCCTCGTATAAAATGGCGTAGTATTTGCATATAATCCACACCCATCCTCCTGTCTACAAATGGTCCCTGACTTAACGATTTTCAACTTCACAATGGTGCAAAAGCAACAAGCATTCAATGAGCTCCTTGACATGATGGAATTAAGTCCAGATAAACTCATCATAAATCAAAGAGTATCTGTACTATAAATCATCTCTAGATTACTTATAATACCCAATACAATGTAAGTGCTATGTAAATAGTTGTTATGCCATATTTTAAAATTTATATTAGATTGTATTGTTATATTGTTTTCTTTTTTTCCAAATATTTTCAATCTGTTATTGGTTGAGTCCACAATGCAGAACCCGTGCATACGGAGGGTTGACTGTACATGATTGTATGCATATAACTCTATACAATAATATGTATATGTGAATGTTTTATATATATTATATAAATATGGATATATTATTTTATATATGTGATAAAGTATATGAAAATAAAATTTTCCAGTATTTTTCTCCCTTTTTGCCATATACAATAATTGAAATTTACATAAATTCAATGCACATATGATGGGACTCTGTTGAACTAGAATAAGCACTGGCCAAGGAGTTAGCACTTCAAGTAATTACCCAAGTCACCTTGGGCAAATCATTTAACATATTCAGGCCTTAGTCATCATCAAAGGAATGAGGAAGATATATCTGAGACTCATTTTTCTTTGATTCTAAGTCATCAGGGGTAACAGTTTTTAAGAATTGAGCTTGTCCTTCAGAATCCATTCCCTGAGTTCTGCATTTCTTTTTTCTGTCTAGAAATCATTTACTTGACTAGGTTTACCCAGATAGTAGTGGTAACGTAAGATTAATTCCAGAACTCACAAAAAAATTGCATAAAAGCCCATTTGTTGGTGAAACAAATTCCTCAGTAGAAACCATCTCTTTCATCTCAACAACACATTATCCTCTGAAATGCAGGAGCCTTGGGGTGATCACTGCATGAAAGACTAATTAATTCTTTACAACATTCTTTCCTGAAAAATTTCAAACAAAAAAAATGGGAACGTTTTACTGAATTACAGCTTTTATATGACCTGGTCAACAAAAATCTATTTGTGTGTCAGCCTTTTAAATCTCCTCAATCTAAAATAAATCCTTCAAGAAGCACCTTGCGCATGTCTGCAGCTCTAAGTAATCCAGACTCCAAAAGTGTGCTTCGAGGGAGAGTTAATAGCTCTGAAAGGTATATCTAAATGCTTCTCTTCTAAAACATTAATACTATAGATTCACTATTCTTTCATATTTTCCCTTGGTTATACATCCTCCCTTCCAGCTTTTGTCCATGTCATTTTTAATTAATTCATTAATTCATTTATTTTTTGAGACAGAGTTTTGCTTTCGTCGCCCAGGCTGGAGTGCAATGGCGTGATCTCAGCTCACTGCAACCTCCGCCTCCTGGGTTCGAGCAATTCTCCTGCCTCAGTCTCCCGACTAGCTGAGATTACGGGTACGTGCCACCACGCCCAGCTAGACCATGTCATTTTTTTTTTTTTTTTTTTTTGAGACGGGGTCTTGCTCTGTCGCCCAGGCTGGAGTGCAGTGGTGTGATCTCGGCTCACTGCAACCCCCGCCTCCCAGGTTCAAGCAATTCTGCCTCAGTCTCCCGAGTAGCAGGGATTACAGGCATGCGCCACCACGCCCGGCTAATTTTTGGATTTTTAGTAGAGACGGGGTTTCACCACGATGGTCAGGCTGGTCTGGAACTCCTGACCTTGTGATTCGCCTGCCTCGGCCTCCCAAAGTGCTGGGATTACAGGCGTGAGCTGCCACGCCCGGCCTAGACCATGTCATTTTAAAAGCTATGCTCAGGCCGGACATGGTGGCTCACCCCTGTAATTCCAGCACTTTGGGAGGCCGAGATGGGTGGATCATGAATGAGGTCAGGAGTTTGAGACTACCATGGCCAACATGGTGAAACCCTGCCTCTACTAAAACTACAAAAATTAGCCGGACGTGGTGGCAGATGCCTGTAATCCCAGCTACTTTGGAGGCTGATGCAGGAGAATTGCCTCACCCTGGGAGGCAGAGGCTGCAGTGAGCCGAGATCGCACCATTGCACTCCAGCCTGGGCGACAGAGCAAGACTCCATCTCAAAAAAAAAGCCGTGCTCAGTCCAAACCTTCCAGCCAGGTACCTAGATTTCTTTAAATGCCTTCCTCCTGCTCCCTGTCCACCCTTCAGGCCTCATTGAATAAGGGCTGACTAAAGTAGGTCACGTCCTTCCTGAGAATGCCTGTCACTCTCATCTAACCCTTCAGAAAAAGAGCATGGACATTCAAGTCAACCTCAGGATCAAATCCTACTCTATCATTCCTGACCAGCCAAGACACCTCAATCAAGTCATTTCCCTCTTGGGAGCCTCCTCAATGCTGCTGACTACGTTATTTAAAATTGCAATTTTGGCCAGGCGCCGTGGCTCATGCTTGTAATCCCAGCACTTTCTGAGGCAGAGGAAGAAGGATAGCTTGAGCCCAGGAGTTCAAGACCAGTCTGGGCAATATAGTGAGACATCATCTCTATAAAAAATTAAAAAATGAGGTGAGAGAATCACTTGAGCCCAGGTGGTCAGGGTTGCAATGAGCCGTAGTTGCACTACTGCACTCCCACCTGGACTACAGGAGTGAGACTCTGTCTCAAAAAAAAAAAAAAAAAAAAAAATTGCAATTTTGTCCCCAAGTCCAGTTTTCCTGTTCTCCTTAACTCTGCTCTAGTTTTTATTTTTCCCATAGAACTTATCACTTAAGACTGGGCGCAGTGGCTCACGCTTGTAATCCCAGCACTTTGGGAGGCCGAGGCAGGTGGATCATGAGGTCGAGACCATCCTGGCTAACATGGTGAAACCCCGTCTCTATTAAAAATACAAAAAAATTAGCTGGGCGTGGTGGCAGGTGCCTGTAGTCCCAGCTACTTAGGAGGCTGAGGCAGGAGAATGGTGTGAGCCCGGGAGGCGGAGCTTGCAGTGAGCCGAGATTGCGCCACTGCACTCCAGCCTGGGCAACAGAGCGAGACTCCGTCTAAAAATAATAATAATAATAAAAAAGAACATATCACTTAAGATATCATATCATTTACTCATTATTGTATTGTTTGTCGTCTAACTCCTCCCCCTAAAATGTAAGCTCTGCAAGGTAATGGATCTTTATTTGGTCATTGACATTTCCCAGAAGTCTAGAACAGTGTCTGACACATAGTAGGTGCTCAATAAATACCTGTTAAATGAATGAATAAAGAGAGGGGAGTCATTCAGACTATAAATAATTAAAATTATTTTTGAAACCTTTCTGGCCTCTGTCTCTTTGTAAGTCTGTCTTAAAGAGTATCATATTCATCTCTGTATAGTGACTTAACTCTGATTAAATATATCCCCACATCTCAGTGAACATAAGGGAAAATTTAAACTATAGCACTCTGCCAAGAATTATGAATTTCCATGACTACAAGACAAAATAAAGAGTATATGATCTTTATACAAAATAGCTCATAGATATTAAGAAATAAAGTAATTGTGAGCTCTGTTTTTATCTGGAAATTTCGGCTCTAGCATAGCTTATGTGTGTGTTTATCCACTATGTACCAGGAACTGAGGAAAGAAAATTAGGGGCACAACTAAAATGATTAAACATCAGAAATGAGGTTCTGGCCCATTTTACCCAATGTCAGCTCTGATCATGTGTATGGGGTCTGCAAGAGGCTGTATCTCTATTGTTTGGAGAGCGGGAGGTTCTGTTATGGAATAATGAGCCCCAGTCTCCTCCCTCCCACTTCTTAAGGCTCTTCTAACTCTTCTAGGCTTCCAGAGGCCACAGTTTTCTTTGTGTGCAGCTCCAATTTCTTTAACATTATCTTCTTTATTCACCATAATCCTAGAAGAGCTTGTTCTAACCTTCAGTCTTTGGGATTTGGATGTCAAGGTTTAAGGAGGCATCCTTTCCTACTTGCTATGAGATGCCTCTCATGCTTACTTGATTTTTAAATATTTTGGACTCACAGCCAATGATGAATTCCATTTCTCCCTCAGTCTGTCTCCCCACTTCTCTCTCTCCTCATTGATTAGGGTATATTTTACACCAGAAATCACATTTTAGTCAACATTTTCAGCAATCAAGGTATAAGGGTCCCAAATCAAGAAAAAGAGGTTTCTTTAACAATTACTGAAGAGAAGTAAGAAATTTAACACTGTTTGGTAATTGTTTAATTATGCTTCCCAGCTACAGATGTAACCAACATCATGTGGGCACGTGTCTATGTGTACTTGTGACATTGCAAATGCATGTATGTGTGTTTATATCTGAAAACGAAAGCTACTTATTATGGTTATGATTCTATCTACAGGAAGAACACTTTTATCATTAAGCGTTAGTCCATATCCAATAATTTTATTTCATTTCTTTCAGAACAGGAAACCTGAAGAAAAGTCTACAAAAGACCTTTCTAAGAGGTCATAACATTCCCATCTAAGAAGTTGAAAAACAGAGTTCTGGGGCCGGGCACAGTGGCTCATGCCTGTAATCCCAGCACTTTGGGATGCCAAGGCAGGTGGATCATCTGAAGTCAGGAGTTTGAGACCAGCCTGACCAATATGGTGAAACTCAGTCTCTACTAAAAACACAAAAATTAGCTGGGCGTGGTGGCACGTGCCTGTAATCCTAGCTACTCCGGAGGCTGAGACAGGAGAATTGCTTAAACCCAGGAGGTGGAGGTTGCAATGAGCTGAGATTGCGCCACTGCACTCCAGCCTGGGTGACAGAGTGAGACTCCATCTCAAAAAAAAAGAAACCAACCAACCAAACAAACAAAACCCAGTGTCCTGTAACATCTTTTCCTACAGTGAGAGACATGGTATGACCTAGCAGTCAAAAATGAGAAGTGTAGAGTCCAACAAATTTGGAATCAAAACGAGACCCATCATTTAGCAAATTATTCAACTTATGTGAGCTTCAGTGTCCTCTTTCGGGAAATAGGAATAATATTATCTATGTCATCAGGTTGCTTTAAGGATTTAATGAGATAATACACATAGCTGTTGTTCTTAAGAACTCATCCCTGCCATATGGGGTAAAAACTGACAAGAAAGCAGTTAAAACGTAGGACTGGAAATTTAGTAAAACGCTAAATTTCACCAAGACAAATGAGCAAGAGTACTCAGGAGTGATCAATACATTCTTGTTGAATGGATGAATGAATGAGAGGAATATTTATAGATCTTACTCCATGCCAGAAGCTGCCAGAGACTCCAGACAGGCAGCTCTGGATATGCACGCTCTCACAAAGATGAGTACATGGCTTATTGCCTTTACATCCATGTTTATAGACATACTCAGTACAGTTCTCAAAATGACAACATAGTGACAGGAATGGCAGTGTTAGGGGCTTGGCAGACCCTCTCCCCAGTGAAACAACCATTTAACTGGTGAACATCTTTTTCTTTAAGACAGGGTCCCGCTCTGTCGCCCAGGCTGGAGTGCAGTGGCACGATCTCAGCTCACTGCAGCCTCCGCCTCCCAGGTTCAAGCCATGCTCCTGCTTCAGCCTCCCAAGTAGCTGGGACTACAGGCATGCACCACCACGCCCAGCTAATTTTTGTACTTTTTATAGATATGGGGTTTCGCCAAGTTGCCAAGGCTGGTCTCCAACTCCTGGGCTCAAGCAATCCGCCCACCTCAGCCTCCCAAAGTGCTGGGATTACAGGCGTGAGCCACCACGCCCAGCGGAAAATCACTTAAAAAAAAATTAAAATAGTTAAAGCCACTGGAAATTGTCGTAATGGCATACAGCATATGGAGAAACATTTAAGAAAACTTACTAAATTTTGATACCAACAGAGAGAGTCTGTGGCATTTGAGCCATGATCTACTCTAACCCCCTTCACTGATCAGCATGAAGGATGCTCTACTTCAAGTGGATGCATCCAAGACGGGGCTCCTTCTTCCCCCAGCTCCCAGTAGAGGGCTATGGTTTTGCCCCAGAAGGAGCAAGCTGATGGGCATCCCTCATTCCCCTCAGCTCTGCATTACAGAAGCTGGATTCCAGGCAAGCACAGCAGAGAGGACTGGGGTCACTTCTCCCACTCATTGGGCAGAAGCCCTATCCTAGGCATGGCAGCCTGCAGGTGCTAGACCCCAACTGCCCCCATGCTTGCTCAATCATAAGGAGGAGGTGCTATGCCAGGAAGGGCAAGCCAAGAAGACCAGGGCCTATCATCCCTGCCTACTACCCCACTTGTGGAATGGGGCTGTCACTGGAGGAGAAGTGGGTCACTGTCCCTGCTCCCAGCTGCAGTGCGATGGCACAGTGGTTTGGCCCAGGGTGTGAGGCAGGTCAAGAACAGAGCACTGCCACTCTTCCTAAGGGACTGGCCTTATTTGGCACAGAGTGTAAGGAAGTTCATGCCTAAAGGCACTGTTGAAAACAATGGAGATGTTGGGAATAAGCATTTACGAGGAGGATGGTAGTGCGGAGATACTAGTAGTAACAGTACCCCAGCTAGAAGAAATTTAACAGACTGAATCGGGGAAAGAGACAGATGAGAAAAGAGCCTTTGTGGAGGTTGGAGTAAGCCTCAAACATGGTTAAAGCCCTGCCCCTGCAAAGGGGTCCAACTTTAATCGGATCAGACTGTAGAGCACTCTGTGGGCCAGGGCATTGTTAAAAACAATAGAGCAATCGGCTAGCAATTAGTGAAGGCTAACAGCTGGGACTGCTTCAAATAGAGGCAGATGGGTCCGAAGCTTAAAGGAGAGATCAGGGAAAGACAGTCAAAGAGAGCCCAATTAAATCCACACCAGCCCTGGTGGTCGGAGAAACTGTATGCATGCCCAAGGCAGCACTCTGTGAAGAGTGACATCAGAGGCTGCACACTGAAGGGGAATAGACTTCACTAAACTAGTCCAGACAAGTCACTCAATAAATAAACAAAAAAGCAAATAACAACAAGCCCCAGAGGGGCATGGGAATAACTACCTAGGGTTACTACAATGTAAGATTACAGGACATGCAAAGAAAAAAGTATGACTCATACACGGGCGGGGGCGGGGGGGGTGGGGGGGGCGGAGGGGGGAAGCAGGCAATAAAAACTGCTTTTGAAGGGACTAGACGTCGACTTAGCAGACAAAGATTTCAAAGCAACTATTATAAATATGTTCAAAGAGACATATATAAAACACTCCACCCAATAAGAGTGAAATATATAGTCTTCTGAAGTGCACATGGAGCATTCTCTGGGATAAACCATATGCTAGGCCACAAAAAAAGCCTCAACAAATTTTAAAAGGATTTACCAAAAAAAGAAAAAAGTTTTAAAGGAATTTAAATCAGGCAAAGCATGTGTTCGCTGACCACAATCAAATTAAATTTTAAATCAATAAATGAAAGAAATATGGGGAATTCATAAATATGTAGAAATTAAACAACACACTACCAAATAACAGATAAGTTAAAGAAATCACAAGGATATTTAGACAATACTATTGAAAACAAAAGCACAACATAGCAAAACTATTTTTTTTAAGGCAGCAGCAATTGTTTAATAACATAGCAAACTTAAGGGATGGAGCTAAAGCGGTACTTAAAGGGAAATTTGTATCTTTGTTAAAAAATAAAAAAGATCTCAAGTCAATGATATTACCTTCTAAGGAAACTGAAAAAAGAAGAGCAAACTAAACCTAAAACAAGCAGAAGGAAGGAAATGATAAAGATTATGAGGCAGGAAAATAAGGTCTGGAGGCAGGGAACATAAGGCCAGCTCACACTTCAGCTATGACAGGAAATATCCTCTCCATTGGGCTTATGCTGTAAATGACTTTGTAACTTTACTTCAAACTCTGCATTTACATAGGGTGTACCCCAAGTAACCAATGGAATCCTCTAGGGGGTATTGAAACTCCCAAAATTCTATAACAGGGCCTTTCAGCCCATATGCTCGGGCCACTCCCACACTGTGGAGTGTACTTTCATTTCAGTAAAACCCTTCATTCCTTCCTTGCTTTGTTTGTGCGTTTTGTCCAATTCATTGTTCAAGACGCCAAGAACCTGGACACCCTCCACTGTTAACAATTAGTGCAGAAATAAATGAAATAGAGAATAGACAACAATAGAGAAAAATCAATAAAACTAAAAGTTGATTCTTCAAAAAGATCAATAACATTGACAAACCTTAGTGAGACTGACCAAGAAAAAAAAGGAAATATTACTACCAAACTTTCAGGAGAAAAAACAATAAAGAAGTACTACAAACAACTTTAGGTCAACAAATTAGATATATTAAATGAAATGAATTTCATGAAATAAATTTGTTTCAGGAAATGAAACAAATTCCAAGAAAGACACAACTACCAAGACACAAACTACTCAGGAAGAAACAAAAAACTTGAATACAACTATAGCAAGGAAAAATATTGAAATTAGTAATTTTTAAACTTCCTGCAAAGAAAAGCCCAGGCCCTGATGGCTTCACTGATGGATTCTATCAAACATTTGAAGAATTAAAATCAATCCTTCACAGACTTTTCTAAAACACAGAAGAGGAGACAATACTTTCCAATTCCTCTTATGAGGCCAAACTTATACCAAAACCAGACAAAGATATCACAACATAAGGAAACCATAGACCAATAGCTCTTATGAATATAGATGCAAAAATCCTCAAAAAATATTACCAAATGGCTATGTTGCTGGCTAGCAACATAGAAGGTGGATTATACATCATGACCAAGTGGGATTTATCCCAGGAATGTCAGGTTGGTTTAACATCTCTGAAATCAATCAATATAATATACTGTATTAATAGAATAAAGGGAAAGAACACATCATTTCAATGTATTCAGAAAAAGCATTTGACAAAATCCAACACTCTTTCACAATAAAAACACTCAATAAACTAAGCATAGAAAGAAACTTCCTCAATGTAATAAAAGGCCACTACAAACAAATACACAGCTAATATCATACTTGATGAAAGACTGAATGCTTTCCCCAATATCATGAACAAGACAAAGATATCTACTCTCTTCACTTTTATTCAACAGTGTACTGGAGGTTCTAGACAAGGCAATTAAACAAAAAGAAAAAAAGGAAAAGAAAAGGCAGACAGATTGGAAAGGAAGAAGTAAAATTATTCACAGATAACATAATCTTGTATGTGGAAAATCTCAAGAAATCCACTAAAAACCATTAGAACTAATACGTTTATCAAAGTTCACAACACAATGTCAGTATATAAAAGTCAGTTGTATTTCTATACACTAGCAATGAACAATCCAAAATGTAATTAAGAAAACAATTCTATTTACAATAGCATCAAAAACACCTAGGAATAAATTCAACAAAACAAGAGCAAGACGTGTATACTGAAAGGTAAAAAAACATTGTTGAAATTAAAGATCTAAATAAATAGAAAGACATCTCAAGACAGCCATAGTACCCAAATTGACCTACAGATTCAAGGCAACCCTACCAATATCCCAGCTGCTTTTTGGTAGATATTGACAAATCAATCCTAAAATTCATATGGAAATTCAAGGGGCCCAGAATAGCCAAAACGATCTGGAAAAAGAAGAACAAAGTTGGAGAACTCACACTTCCCAAGGTTAAAACTTCCCACAAAGCTACAGTAATCAAAATTGTACAGTACTGACATAAGGATAAACATAGAGATTGTGAAATACAATTAAGAGTCTAGAAATAAACCCTTTTATTATGGTTAACTGATTTTTTGATAAGGGCGTCAAGAAAATTTAACAAGGAAAGTATAGTCTTTTTAAGAAATGGTGCTGGTGGCCAGGCACAGTGGCTCACGCCTGTAATCCCAGCAGTTTGGGAGGCCGAGGCGGGCAGATCACCTAAGGTCAGGAGTTTGAGACCAGCCTGGTCAACATGGTGAAACCTCATCTCTACTAAAAATACAAAAATTAGCCAGGCGTGGTAATGCATGCCTGTAATCCAAGCTACTACTCAGGAGGCAAAGGTTGCAGTGAGCCGAGATCCTGTCACTGCACTCCAGCCTGGGTAACAGAGCGAGACTCTGTCTCAAAAAAAAGAAAAAAAAAATTGGTGCTGGGATAACTAAATATCCACATAAAACAGAAAGAATTTGGAATCTCACCTCCCACCACACACAAAAATTAACTCAAAATGGATCAGACACCTAAATTTAAGAGCTAAATGTATAAAACTCTTAGAAGAAAACAAAGTAATAGATCTTTATGACTTTGGATTAGGCAATAGCTTAGATACAACACCAAAAACATGAGCAACCAAAGAGAAAAAATATATCATTTTGACTGGGCATCACCCAAATTAAAAACTGCTGTACTGCAAAGGACACCATCAAGAAAGGGGAAAAGACAACCCACAGAATGGGAGAGGGTATTTGCAAATAATATACCTGATAAAGGATTTGTATGTAGAATATATTCAAAAAACCTCTTACAATGCAATAATAAAAAGATAAATAACTCAGTTTTTAAGATGGGCAAAGGATCTGAATAGACAATTCTCCAAAGAAGATCTACAAATATCCAATAAACACATGAAAAGATGCGTGACATCATTAGTCATTAGGGAAATGCAAATCAAAACCACAATGAGATTCCATCTCATGCCCTCTGGGATGGCTATAATCAAAATGATAGACAATAACAAGTGTTAGAGAGGATGTGGAGAAATTGGAACGTTCATCCATTGCTACTGGAAATGTAAAATGGTGCAGCCACTTGGGAAAACAGTTTGGGACTTTCTTAAAATGTTAAACTTTTTTAGAATTAGTTTATGACTCAGCAGTTCCACTCCTAGGTACACACTTAAGAGAAATAAAAACATACATGCACAGAAAAACTTGTATGTGATGGCTCATAGAAGGATTATTCATAGTAGCCAAAAAGTGGAAACAACCCAAATGTCCATCAGCTTATGAATGAATAAATACAATGTGTATATCCATAGAATGGAATATTATTCAGCAACAAATAGATGTTCAGTACTGATACATGCTGCAACATGGATGAGCCTCCAGAACATTGTGCTGAAAGAAGCCAGACACAAAACATCACATATGTGTCCATTTCTACAACATGTTCAGAATAGGCAAATCTGTAAAGACAGATAGTAGATTGATGGTTGCCTAAGGCTGTTAGGTGGCACAGGGTGGCTACAGAAGGGAATGGGGAATGATGCTAATACGTATGTAGTTTCTTTTTCAGATGATGAAAACGTCCTAAAATTAGATTGTGGTGCTAGTTGTACAACACTGTGAATATACCAAAAACCATTGAATTATACAGTTTAAATGGGTGAGTTACATGGTATGTGAATTATATCTCAATAAAGCTGTTAAAAATATAGTGATGAATTCCAAGAGAATCATGTGGTCTCCTCATAAAGGTAAAGTCACTTTTTATCTATATATTGTAAGGGACAACATGCACGCTAGTGTCATTGTTGCCACTGCAGTGAACACCCTGATTACCTACCTGTTCCCATTCATGCTTTGTTAAGTGTTCAGTAGGAGACCCATTTGTTTTGATTCTTCCATGTGCATTAAAAGTCACACCTACTTTATTGTGCTTCGAGTCAGTGTCATGGTCTCTGTTTGTTTCCGTTGGTGGTATCAGCACAGATTTCATCTATAAAACAAATTCATGCTTTAGTCCAACCCTCTGCTTATTCTGCCACATACAGAGACTTCAGTCCCAGGTGGGATTCTTTCTATGCTGTGGTGCCACAACCCAATGAAAAACACACGGTCACTTTTTGCATCTCGTCCACCTCCTATATCTCACTCATCCACTGATGTCTGTAAAGTGGGTCTGTTACATTGTTGGTACATTTTCCAATTACAGACATTGCCTATAAAGAAAGAGTTTCTGTGTTTCACTGGAGTTTCTCTGTAGGTGGTAAACACATTCTGTGGCATCCACACAGAAAATGGAAGATACCAAGGTAGGGGCAACTAGTCTCCTTATTGAGCCTTTATCTAGCCATAGGATCTTCAGGAGTTCAGAAACACCTCTTAATAGAGTGGCTGCTGTGCATTTTGTTATGCTTTCCAGAAGAAAAGAGAAAAGGTACATCTGTGTCCAAGAAAGTTCTTAAAGGGGACATAGGTTGAAAACTTCAGAAGCCCTTCCAACCTAAATGCATTGTGGTTCTCAGCCTGACTCTGCCAGCCATTGACGATGTTCTCTAATCTTGGCAACAAAACTGCTGCGTTTCTTTGGAAAACAAAATGTCTTTCTGATAGGGCATCAATTACTAGAATCCCTCTTGTTCCCTTACGCAAGCAGAGACTGTAATTTTATACTTGTTTCTTTGTAGCACCATGTCTTTAAACAAAACAATATTAAACAATATTTCTGTTATACTGGTGGCCGTGGTTCAGTGATAGACAAATTCTCTGTGGTAGGCACTTAGTTTCCTTTTTTTTTTTTTTTTTTTTTGAGACAGAGTCTTGCTCTGTCCCCCAGGCTGGAGTGCAGTGGCGCGATCTCGGCTCACTGCAAGCTCCGCCTCCCGGGTTCACGCCATTCTCCTGCCTCAGCACTGACTACAGGCGCCCGCCACCACGCCCGGCTAATTTTTTCTATTTTTTAGAAGAGACGGGGTTTCACCGTGTTAGCCAGGATGGTCTTGATCTCCTGACCTCGTGATCCGCCCGCCTTGGCCTCCCAAAGTGCTCGGATTACAGGCGTGAGCCACTGCACCCGGCCAAGCACTTAGTTTCTTTTACAAACTAGAGTGTGTAGGAAATCTTACCTTTATTTTTCAAAAATGAAATTGAATCTTATTCTGAGGTCCTGTCTCATTGAGCTAGGTAGAAATTCAAGCTCAGCTATTGCTAGCTAGTTCACAGCCTACCTGCCCTGTCTCCTGCCAGCAAATGTTCCCATTAGGGGCAGAGCAGAATATTCTGGGAGGACCCTCTGGACTTGGGTCCACACAACTCACTTCTTTTTCCCTTTTTCTTTCTTTCTTTTTTTTTTTTTGTAGAGATGGGGTCTTGCTATGTTACCCAGGCTGGTCTCGAACTTCTGGTCTCAAGTGATCGTCTCACTTCGGCCTCCCAATGTACTGGGACTATAGGCATGAGCCACCGTGCCCAGCTGTACACAACTCATTTCTGATGAGCTCATTGAGCAAGGCCACATGGTCTCTTAAGTATGTGTGGCTCTGAAGTTTTCAAGGCCATTTGGGATCAGGATACTTTGCCCCAGCTCTCCCTAAGGCACTACACGACCATTTTCCCCCAGGGAGTCTAGTAGCCATCTTTCTGCAAATGCCTTGCTGGGGAGTTTGACAAATAATAAACCAGAATCTTAGTTTTATAAAATCTTCCTTCATTCTTTAATCCCTCTGCATTGACCCCCCTCAACCTGCCCACCTTACAAAATACCTTAAATGAACCTAGAATAGAGGTTGTCATCAAATTCCCCCAACCCTTCCCCACCCCTGTTAACAATGATACCATTACGACCGCAGGTGTAAACCAGGAAGTATGGTCCCTCCTGCCACAGAGGGTTGGAGGGTCCTATGGGATGGGAAAGTGGGGATTATAAAACTGGACTGGAACAATCTACTTTTATGTCTCATCTGATAGAGTTCCAAATGGTTGAACCTATCATTTTCACTACAGTTCAATGATATTTAATACAACAAGTATGTGTTACCAGTTCAACCTCACTCAAGGAAGGGTAGAAGACACAAACAATATACAAGTTGAATTTCTATCTTTAAAGCCAGTCTAAAGAGCAGGTAGAACAGTTATCCCTGAAGGGGGTGAAACTCTAGGTATCCTGAGAAAATTGCTGGCCCACAAACTCTCCCCAGGGTCTGTATTGGTGACTGAAACACAAACCTCAGAACCAAGTATAAGGAAAAAAGAAGAGAGAACTGGAGGAGAGAGCTATATGTTTAGTAGTATATGCCATTTTCTTTTCTTTTCTATTTTTTTTTTTTTTTTGAGATAGTGTTTCACTGTCACCCAGGCTGGAGTGCAGTGGCTTGATCTTGGCTCACTGCAGCCTCTGCCTCCTGGGTTCAAGTGATCCTCCTGCCTCAGCCTCCCAAGTAGGTGGGATTACAGGTGTGCACCACCATGCCCAGCTATTTTTTTGTATTTTAGTAAGGACAGGGTTTCACCTTTTTGGCCAGGCTGGTCTTGAATTCCTACCCTCAAGTGATCCGCCCACCTCAGCCTCCCAAAAGTGCTAGGATTACAGATGTGAGCCACCGCGCCTGGCCACCATTTTCTTCATATAGGTAATTACATTTAATCCTCCCAAAAATCCAATATGGTAGGTATTTTTATCTTCAGTTTATACGTGTGGAAACCAAGGATTAGAAAACTTCAGTATGTTGCCCAGTCACCCAGGAAGTGGCAGAGGCAGGATGTTAACCTACTTCTGTCTGTCTAATGTTAGAGCCTCACAGTCTTTACTATGTTAAGGTGGCCCTCAACTTGGGATCTCCACAGAGCTAGTGAGGGACATCCCAGAGGCATCTTCTCAATATCTCAAAAAGCCCTCGATAGAGCTGGCTGCTCAGGCTAACCTCAGGAAAGCAAAAGTGTTCAATCTGGTCAATTGGAAGAGGCTGCCATGACTGATTAGCACTGTAGTCATAGGGCAGGTGGTGATGGAATGTGGCATTCATGCCCTATGTTCACCAATATTTGACTGACAAAGACATCATGTTCCCTTGTGCTCTTGGTTAGAATCTAATCCACTCATTATGTTAATAATGACTATTATATCTTGATCAAAATGTCTTATTGGCTTGATTACTCGCTGATATAATGAGAAAGGTACCTTAAACTTAGAGTGGGCTTAAATTTTATTGCAACTGGGTTTTGTTGTGTTTGAGACAAGGTCACTCTCTGTCATGCAGGCTGGAGTGCAGTGGTGCGATCATAGCTCACTGCAATCTCAAACTCCTGGGTTCCAGCAATCCTCATGCTTCAGCCTCCCAAGTAGCTGGGACCACAGGTGTGCACCACCACACCTGGCTAATTTTTTCTTTTTTGTAGAGATGAGGTCTTGCTATGTTGACCAGACTGGTCTCAAACTCCTGGTCCCAAGTGATCTGCCCACCTCAACCTCCCAAAGTGCTGGAATTACAGGGGTGAGCTACCATGCCTGGCTGCAACTGGGATATTTTTTTTTTAGAGTAAAAGGAGGTGCTATTAATAATTACAACAGGACAACAGGTGTAAGCCAGGAAGCATCGTCATCAGTTGGTGAGGTGGGGAAGGGTGGTACGTAAAATCACCACAGAATCAGGAGAGGGCTGTAAAAAACTTTCTATTCAGTTTTGTCTTAGGTTTACCCTGCTTTGATCTTAAATCTCTCAAGAGATAGTCAATGAATATTAAGTACTTACTACATCCCAGGTGCTGGGGTTTTATCAATGGACTAGAAAAACAGAGGAAGATAGTAAACAAACAGTACCACAATTTCTTACTTAAATTCGGTAACTATGATGAAAGATATGTACAAGGGGCTTGACAGTATACAAAAGGGGATCTCATCTGGTCTGGAGGTCAGACTTATTAAACTTTAATTAAAAAGATGGGAGGATACCAGCAACAACATTCTCATTCACATGTGTATAAAGGGTCCAAAAAGTCAAGGTGCCACTGGGGTCACATTTCTGTCTCTATCAGATTAAATTCCAGCTCTAGACCCCACCTGTCCAGGCTGGTTGGAAGTTGATGATCAGTCCTGAGGGGTAACAGTTCAGGTTTCCCACTAGGACCATATAGCATCATCTGGCTCCGCTGCTATTACTGGTCTTCAACCCATGTGGCGCCCCCTACACCTCTAGCCTGAGGGCTTCCTCTTGGCTTGAGTAGAGGAGGAAGACAACTCCAATGACCCTGCAAGACCCGTCCAAGGAACCCTTCACTAGGCGTGAGATCTTCACAGTCACCACATAGCCACTTGTCTCAGAGGTTCCATACTAGTTCCTGCTCTGCTTGTATTTAACATGATTATTTAAACATTTCAAAAAAATATTTCCAAAAAAAGTATCCTAAGTTATTTGATGTGTATTATGTGGGAAATCGTATCAATTCAGAAATAAACTGCACTTATATAAGTGATTCCACTTATATAAGGTACCTAGAGTGGTGAAATTCATAGACAGAAGGTAGAATGGTGGTTGGTGGTTGCCAGAGGCTGGGACAGGGGAGAATGGGGAGTTAGTGTTTAATGGGTCCAGAGTTTCGGTCTGGGATGATGGAAAATTCTGTAAATAGATGGTAGTGATGGTGATGGTTGCACAACAATGTGAATATACTTAATACCTCTGAACTATACACTTAAAAATGGTTACAGTGGCAAGTTTTATGTTATGTATATTTTACCACAATATAAATGAATGAATTGAGGTTTTAATTTTAAAAATCAGGATTTTTCACTTTTAGAAACTACATAAAATGCCAACATTTCCTCATTTTTCCACCCTCAACATGAATTTAAAATTTTTTTCCATATATAGAAGTTACCCACTTAGTTCTTTATCATGCAGTCATAGATTTTTCTTAAAATTTATACTTTTATATACTCTAATAAAATCTATAATCTTTTTAGAGTTACAACCACTAAAACACAAATCAATTCAAAATAATAAATGAAGAGGTATGTATTCCCTTCTAAATCCCTGAGAGAAGATTCATGCCAACATTACTTCTTACCTTGTTCCTCTCTACACGGTGGAGTAAATTCAAATCTGTGGTCTCTGATATCCCACCATGGATGACCAGGATTTCATTGTCAACGATTGTACCGATTGGGAGCCAGGCATAGAATTCTTCCAAGATTTGTAAGATTCTTTTTCCATGTAGCTGTAAGTAAGAGCTTGAGTAAGTTTTGTTTTTCTGACAGGTTCAGTTTATTGAATAGTCCCCAAGTATGGACAAAAAGTAATGATTTTCAGGCCACTCAAAGGAAGTCAGCAAGGAGTCACTAACCAATTAGCATGTATTCATCATGTCTTTTTATTCTGTTTTTTTTTCTTTTTCTTTTTTTTTTGAGATGGAGTCTCGTTCTGTTGTGCATTGGAGTGCAGTGGCGCCACCTTGGCTCACTGCAACCTCTGCCTCCCAGGTTCAAGCGATTCTCCTGCCTCAGCCTCCCAAGTAGCTGGGACTAAAGGCGTGTGCCACCACGACTGGCTAATTTTTGTATTTTCAGTAGAGACGGGGTTTCTCCATGTTGGCCAGGCTGGTCTCGAACTCCTGACCTCAGGTGATCCGCCCACCTTGGCCTCCCAAAGTGCTGGGATTACAGATGTGAGCCACTGTGCCTGGCCCTTTATTCTGTATTTTTGATACTATGACATCTTGGGGACTTGCTGACTCTGGAGGAGAGACTGTCCCTCCCAGGGCTAGCTAATTCCTAGATAGTCAATGACTGGCCTTTCATATGCAAACCAAGCAACCGAGAGCCCACACCCCAGCTACCTTCTTTATGGAGCTCTCACACTCCTCATCCCGGGGCCAGTTACCAGACAGCTAGGGACAACCTCTGTGGCCCAGAGCAGTCTGAAATTACTCAAATTGGTCAGTCCTAAACCAGATTACACTCAGATGCTTCCCTCCACCCTCCCTCTGCCTTCTTTTTTTTTTTTTTTTTGAGATGGAGTCTCGCTCTGTTGCCCAGGCTGGAGTGCAGTGGCACGACCTCGGCTCACTGCAACCTCTGCCTCCTGGGTTCAAGTATTCTCCTGCCTCAGCCTCCCGAGTAGCTGGGATTACAGGAGCATGCCACCACGCCCAGCTAATTTTTATATTTTTAGTAGAGACAGGGTTTCACCACGTTGGTCAGGCTGGTCTCGAACTCCTGACCTCAAGTGATCCACCTGCCTCAGCCTCCCAAAGTGCTGGGATTACAGGTGTGAGCCACCGTGCCCAGCCTCCCTCTGCCTTCTGACCAACTCTGGTGCTTCCCCACGCGGTCTCCCAGGGTGGCTTGCAGTGCCTCCATTTTCTAGAGAATTGAAAATAAAAATCTCTTCCTTCATGACAGTCATTTCTGTGTCTGCATATTTTACCACACCTAAGTAAAACAAATCCTTGGTACCTTTGAAGCAATGAAATATGTATCTATGCTAAAACTTACACAAAACTCACAGTGAAAAAGTGTGGTTTAATCCAGAAAGAAAATATAAGACTCTACTGTGGCCAGGGCTTCCTGCTGTGCTTGTATTTTAGCGGTATGCATTCTGACTAGTTGGCCTATTACCTTTCCTAAAGCATCAATCTGGTCTTTCTTGGCTCTTTTTAAATTTCTCCATAGAAACAGCAAAGTGAATACTAAAAAAAAAAAAAAAAAAAAAAAAAAAGGATGTCTTACCTTATATTTATGCAAAATTTCTTTCGTGAAGCCATACCTAAAAAAAAATGGGATTTAAATGATTTGATTGTTGATAACACCTACTTCCATGAGTCATGCAAAAAGGGAAGCCCTTGGCATCTCAGTATCTATCACAAGAACTCAAGAAACCAGAGTTCAGTGGGAAGTGTTACTTACCTGAGTCCTTGCTAGGCATGATTGGAAAGCATAAAAGCAACCAACGACATCATCCCTACCCTCAAGGAGCTTATAGTATAGCTGGGGAAAGAAGATAGATTTCTATGAAACAATTATAAGACAACTTAAGAAATATGTGGTAGGCACAGGTTGTGTAAACGCTACAAGTATGCAGAGAAGCATGCTGTGGTAGACTTTTCATTTAGATAGAATTTCTCAGACATCCTATACAGTAAATGATTGGAAAAAAGAAAAGACTGAACAAAGAAAAGACTGAACAACTTGTTACCTAGCAGGTAACAAGTTGGCTTGTTATGCTCTCTCTGATACAGGTCCCATAATGGTATTGAGGGTTTTAATAGAAAGTGTCAGGAATCTTAATGCCTGAATAGCAGCAGTGAAGGGAGATTCAATGATGACAATATTTCTGTTACTTTTCCTTGCTTTAGGATAACAGTACATGCCCTTAATATCCAACACTGTGAAGATGAAATGCAATACACTCACTCTGGCTTTCCATGGAAATCATGTCACATCAGGCTTCTACAGTGTAACGTTCTGTTTTCTGAGATGAATTCCATCCTGTACTCACCAAAGGTGTCCATACTATTGAATCCAACAGATGCCTTGCAGTCCTCACCTTCCTCGCCCTCTCTGAAACACTAAATACAGCTGACTCTACCATCCTTCTAGAAAACTTTTCTTTCCTTGGATTCTGTGACCATAAACTCTCTTGGTTTTCCTCCTGGCTCTTCTGAGCCTCTTTTGCAAGGTCTCCTCTACCTCACCTTAAATGTGGCAGTTCCTTCAGATTCCATCCTAGGCTCTCTTCTCCCCTCACTTTCTCCTTTGGGAATCTCATCCCTGCCCGGGCTTTCAGTTATTATCTAGTGTTAATACCACAGGATGATGTTCCAGGCCACACTTAATTTCTGATCTCTGGACACGTATGTACACTCAACTGCCTACTCAATAGTACCTCAAATCAGCTTACCCAAAACTGAATTCATCATTCCCCCTCATCCCAACCTCTCTCCTCTTTCCACATTCCCAATATCAGTGAATGATGCCGCTGTACCCCCAAACTCAAGCTGGGAATCTGGAGGCCATCCTTGATTCCCTCCCCCCACCCCCCTTTTTTTTTTTTGAGACAGAGTCTTGCTCTGTCGCCCAGGCTGGAGTGCAGTGGCGCTATCTCGGCTCACTGCAAGCTCTGCCTCCCGGGTTCACACCATTCTCCTGCCTCAGCCTCCCGAGTAGCTGGGACTACAGGTGCCCGCCACTATGCCTGGCTAATTTTTTTGTATTTTTTAGTAGAGACGGGGTTTCACTGTGTTAGCCAGGATGGTCTCAATCTCCTGACCTCGTGATCTGCCCGCCTCAGCCTCCCAAAGTGCTGGGATTACAGGCGCGAGCTACCATGCCCGGCCGATTCCCTCCTCTTTCAGCTCTCCCATATCCAGTTACTGAGCCTTAAATCATCATTGACTAAACTCCTCTTGAATCTATTTCTTTGCATCTCTATCACCACTACCCTAGTCTAAATGAGAACCCATTATCTATCCCTTTAACCTTCAACTACTTCCTAATTGACGAGCGTGTATTCACTCTTGCCCCTCTCCAACTCTCTCCTCCTACTGCATTTTAAAACACAAATTTTATGACATTATTCAGTGACATTGCGTTGTTCTTGGAAGTCCGTCCAAATTCCTTTGAACCATCCAATCATTTCTTATGTCTCCAGCCCTATCAGGCACCACCCTGTCCCTCAGTCTATGCTCCTGTCCTCCTGAACTTCTTTCACATCTAAACAGTCTTGTCCTGAGCTCTGCATAAGTTGTCCCCTCACTGTGGAACACTGTTTCCCATCCCCCTCTATGGCTCTTTCTTGATTGCCTAATTCATTCTTCAGCTCTCAGGCTAAAGCCATATTTCTATGGGGGAACCTTCCATCATCCCTCAGACAAGGTTGGATTCCCCCTTTACAAACTCATCACACTTGAAAAACCTGCTCAACACGCATCTTCCCTGCTAGATGTAAGCTCTATGAGGGCAGGGGCCATGTCTCCTTCATTAACCATTATAGACACTAGATAAATACGATAGGCAATAAGGATAAACAGCATGCCTAAATAAAAGTATCAAGCTATATTATATATAATGGGCCTCTGATAATACTCCTGGGATTTTTTTCCTTCATAGTTTTAGCATTTGCTTCCATACCTTGAGAATTAGAATTGAAACTCTGTACTCAAGCCAGGCGCCAAAACTGCCCCAAAGACAAAACTAATCAGTTGCTGAGCTTTGATCAAGGCACCCAAAAGCCCAGGACGAAAAGCATGAGACATGCCATATCTTCCACTGTCCTAGAGCAAACTGATTTCTGTTTTTCATAAAACAAGAGATTTTTTAAAAGAAGAAGAAAAAAAGAAGGGAAAAGGGAACATTTGTCACCTACTGTGCCTTCCAGCAAAGATTCTTAAACCATCTAACCAATCTTTATTCCTCAAGTTTCTGGTGAGTTAGATAGTTGAAATGCTGTGTTCGTAAATATGTTTATGAGCAACAATGCCAGAAGCAATTATCATGTCATAAAACAATACACGCATCGGTGAAAAACATGGAACTAGTTTCTGAGACAACATCTGAGGCAAGCCAAGAGTAGCAACAGAACGACTGCATCCAAATCTGTTCGAAGAACCTGCCACACCTCCAAACCTGGCCTCACACACCTACCCAACACACAATTTAGCCTGTGAAGGTTGGGCATGCGAGCAAGAGAAAGAACATAATAGAAGGGAGAAGAACTGACAGAACTGGAAGAAAAGATAGGAAGGGAGTTTCAGGGCAACTGATACTCAGCAGAATAATGGGGGTGGTGAAAGGGGTAAGAATTGAAGTCCTCCTTGAGATCCCCCTCATCCCTCTTCCAATACACTCACTTCTATCTCTGTTAGGAACTAAATATGGCAGCATTTTCCAGAGTGCGAAACTTTTAAAAGAGAAAATCTAAAGGCCTGGGTTACCTCAGATTCATCATAAAATCTTCATGGTTCCCTCTGTTCAAGTGCAGATCATTGGGGTAGACAAGAAAACTCACACACAGGATCATTAGGATCTCTATGGAATTCTTTCCTCGATCTACAAAGTCACCATTAAAAACATACGGGTTCCTCTCTGAGGGGAGACCATTCTGTGGAAGGAGGAGAAGGGAAAAAACAAGGAATTAAAAGAACATACTTTTAAAGTCAGGCTGTGTACATAACATCCCTGTTAATATGGAAAAAAGAGGCTGAGTCAGGTTCTTCCACCGGGAAATATCTGCTCTCTCGCTTGAGCCAGTTTTACTCTTCCAGGGCAGGCATCTCCTGCAAAGGCCCTGAAAGTGACAAATCTGCTTGGGAATGGAAGATTCCAGGGAGGATGGGACGGTGCTAATTTTACCCACCACCTACTATGAGTTTCCTCTGAAAGGAGCTGATATTTGTCCTATCAAACATGGCTATTCTGACCTCTTCCTTCTCTTCTGAAAAGAGGGAAACTTCTACCCAAGGAAGACCACCAAACTAAGAGCCAGAAATCCTTTATTCTAAGGGGTCCTATGGTCAGCTCCTTGGGGCTGTGATTCCCCCAGTTTGCAAAATGGGGATGGCACTACATCCCTCCCCAGATCACCTGGGAGAATGGAAATGAAAGTACTCAGGCAAGTGAAGAGTGCTATGTGATGTGACTGAGCAGCTCGGATGTACTGCCAGCGAGCAACTACACCAGGTGTGCAGAGCCCGGGTATATTCTCAGTGATCACTGACCGGGCCATATCAGTTTTTAAGTATTTTTAATATCACTCTTGAGTATGAAAAAATACTTTTAAACACAGTGTTAGCATGAAAAGCAGCAGAGATCAGAACAAAGGCCTGGTCTTTAAAATAGCTATTAATTCATTTAGTCCTATACTATAAAACTCTAAGACAAAACAAACACATGTAACATGGCTACATTTTCTCGATGTCATGTTTGATAGGGAGATGGCTATTTCCCTACTGCATGGCTTCTACTGCATAATAAGACAAATTCAAACGTTTTAAAAATATGTTACACAGAGACAAATTTAACTACTCATATATAAAAATGCATGTCCTCCTTCAAAAAGGTTACCTTCGCCAGGCATGGTGGTTCATACCTTTAATCCCAGCACCTTGGGAGGATGAGGCGGGCAGATCACCTGAGGTCAGGAGTTTGAGACTAGCCTGGCCAATGTGACGAAACCCCATCTCTACTAAAAATACAAAAATTAGCCAGGCATGGTGGTGTGCGCCTATAATCCCAGCTACTCAGGTGGTGAGGCAGGAGAATTGCTTGAACCCGGGAGGCAGAGGTTGCAATGAACCAGGATTGCACCACTGCACTCCAGCCTGGGCAACAGAGAAAGACTATGTCTAAAAAAAAAAAAAAGAAAAGACCACCCTGGCTAACACACGGTGAAACCCCGTCTCCACTAAATATACAAAAAAAAAAATTCTCTGGGCGTGGTGGCAGGTGCCTGTAGTCCCAGCTACTCAGGAGGCTGAGGCAGGAGAATGGAGTGAGCCCGGGAGGTGGAGCTGGCAGTGAGCAGAGATCGCACCACTGCACTCCAGCCTGGGCGACACAGCAAGACTCCGTCTCAAAAGAGGAAAAAAAAAAAAAAGAAAAGAAAAGAAAAACAAAATGGCTACCTTCAGGAAATAATACACATATTCTAGAAATATTAATCTTTTTCAAATGATTTTCAAATTCCTCTTTTGTTAGATTTCTGACTACATTTAAAAATCTTATTAAACTCAATATCTTATTATGTATATACATTTTAAATTGCTCATATCAGTATAATAGAAATAATTGAAAAAATATAATACAGGTTACAGCATATAATTTAGGGATTCTAGAAAACATTTATACAATGTAACATGTTCTGAAGGCAATTTCAAACAAACAAATAAACAAGCAATGGCATAGTGTGATAAGAAGGTGAATTCTCTGGTCCAGGTCCATTCATTACCCATGTGTCCTTGGGCAAGTTACGTAACCTTTATGAGCTGTAGTTTTCTCATCTGTCAAGTGAGGATGATAGCTTCCATACTTACCACACACGGCTATTTTGGAACTCAAATGAGACCATGTATATAAAATTGCATTAAAATGGTAAAGCAACATACAAATTAAGAGACTCATTTTATTATGACCATGTTATTTCTAATTCTAAGATTCCAATATTTTCTTTTTCTTTTTTTAAGACGGAGTTTCGCTCTTGTTGCCCAGGCTGGAGTGCAATGGTGCGATCTCAGCTCACCGCAACCTCCGCCTCCCAGGTTCAAGTGATTCTCCTGCCTCAGCCTCCCGAGTAGCTGGGATTACAGGCACCTGCCACCACGCCTGGCTAATTTTGTATTTTAAGTAGAGATGTGGTTTCATCATGTTGGTTAGGCTGGTCTTGAACTCCCAACCTCAGGTGATCCGCCTACCTCAGCCTCCCAAAGTGTTGTGATTACAGGCATGAGCCACTGCGCATGGCCCCAATATTTTCTTATGTATTAATTCATATAACCTTATTCACACTGGGCTTAGTGTAAACCAGTTGCAAAAATACAGGCTATCGTTCATCAAAACGTAAAGAAGTCTGGGCATGATGGCTCACAACAGTAATCCTAACACTTTGGGAAGCCGAGGTGGACGGATCGCTTGAGCCCAGGAGTTCAAGATCAGATTTGGAAACATGGTGAAACCCCTTCTCTACAAAAAGTACAAAAAAATTAGCCAGGTGTGATGGTGCACACCTGTAGTCCCAGCTACTCAGGAGGCTGAGGTGGGAGGATTGCCTGAGGCCTGGGAGGTCGAGGCGCAGTGGAGCTGAGATCACACCGCTGTATTCCAGCCTGGGTGACACAGTGAGACCCTGTCTAAAACAAACCAACCAACCAACCAACCAACCACAAAGAAAAGGGGGAGGATTCTGCATCTCTGATCTCTGTTACTCTTCCACCAGCCTTCAGCTGTCTAGGGTGAGTAAGCTAGAGGAACCTGAGGACTGTTGAAGGCTATAGACTCTGTTGGGATGTCCAGGTCTGAAGGGGGCTAGAGGAGCAGCAGCAGGGAGCCCTGGGGTGAAAACATGGAAGAACTAGGCCTGAGGGGATGGTGGACACTTGATTAAGGGGGTGGCTCTGCCTCAGAACATGTGTGTGATCTTGGTTTGGAGGCAGGGGGAGCTGAAATGTTGGATCCTACCAGAAAAAGTGTAGGAAGATGTCTTCCACATCCTTGAAACGAAAAGAACAGATCACTTGCATTTAGGGGTACCTAGAAACACAGAGACTTCTTTTCACACTCGAAGCAGGAGTAGAAACTGTTGTGCCTCCAACTATGGAAAGGCTTAACCTAGCTTAAGCAGAAAATAGAAAATGGAAATAAGCTAGTACCTAAGAGGATCCGGCAACTAGAGAGAGACAGACCAATCAGATCTACTAAAGCAGATGGTCCCCAATAAAACAGGACTGCTGGAGGAAACAGAGAACTAGTTTGTTTTTAAAGTAATAAAGAACAAAAACTTACTAATTCTTGGCATTAGGAATATACTATTCAAACTTAAAATATCAATGGGTTGGCCGGGCGCAGTGCCTCATGCCTGTAATCCCAACACTTCAGGAGGCTGAGGTGGGTGGATCACTTGAGGTCAGGAGTTTAAGACCAGCCTGGCCAACATGGTGAAACCCCATCTCTACTGAAAGTACAAAAAATTAGCCAGGCGTGGTGGCACGCACCTGTAATCCCAGCTACTCAGGAGGGTGAAGCTGAGGCAGGAGAATCACTTGAACCTGGGAGGCAGAGGTTGCAGTGAGCTGAGATTGTGCCACTGCACTCCAGCCTGGGCAACACAGTGAGACTCTGTCTCAAAAAAAAAAGCAATGGGTTAAAGGTAACTAGAAGAAAGAATGGTTGGGAGAATACATTATTGGCCTGAAAGAGCAAGCAGATGAAAAATCTCTTACTCTCATCATTTTGAGTAAAATCAAAATGATGAAAATCAGGAAGAATAAATAAGAGACTAGCATTCAAAGCCAAGAGACTTAATATGCCAATAATAAGCATTTCAAAATCAGGAAAAAGGAACAGATGAAGAGGCAATAATTACAAAAATAAGAGAGAACATTTTCTATGGTTAAAAAAGGACTTCAATTTGAAGCTTGAAACACGACTTCTACACACAATTGATGGGGACAAAATCCCTACCACCTGGTAAAAAGATTGGAAGAGGCCAGAGAGAAAGAACAAGTTACAAAAGGAAAAGAATCAGCCTAGCATCAGACTTCTCATCTATAGTAGTGGGAGGTAGGAGACGGTAGAATAAAATTTACAAATTAAAGAGGGAAAAGGACTTTGAACCAAGATTTCTACAGTGGCCAAGACATTAAGTTCTCAGGGTGATAGAAAAATACTTGCAGATGTGTAAAGAGATCAACTATCACCAACAACATAAATGCTCAGGGTGAAAGACAGACATGCAAATGTGTAGTATTTAATATCACAAAAACAGCAAACATATATCAATTGCTTGTTATGTACCAGGCACAGTTTTAGGTGCTAGGAACACAGAAGTAAACAATACAAAGTCCCTGTATTCGAGGAGCCTGCATTCAGAGAAGATAGCATCCACATGCCCCACTGAGGAAAACACTCAACAAAACACTGTAACTAAATAACCATACTAACATTTAAAAGTCCCTGGCCGGGCGTGGTGGCCCACGCCTACAATCCCAGCACTTTGGGAGGCCGAGGTGGGTGGATCACCTGAGGTCGGGAGTTCGAGACCAGCCTGACCAACATGGAGAAACCCTGTTTCTACTAAAAATACAAAATTAGCCAGGTGTGGTGGCACATGCCTGTAATCCCAGCTACTTAGGAGGCTGAGGCAGGAGAATCGCTTGAACCTGGGAGGCGAAGGTTGCGGTAAGCCAAGATCATGCCATTGCACTCCAGCCTGGGCAACAAGAGTGAAACTCCGTCTCAAAAAAAAAATAAAAATAAAAAATAAAAGTCCTCAAGTCAGGGAAAGATCAAGAGGAAAGAATACAGATGTGAACAATGAATCATGAAACATATAATTATATATAAATCAATATGACAATATGAAACTTGCATTTAAGTATTAAGCAAAGATTCCAGAAGTAGAAGAGACATGCTATGAAGGAAAACCTAATAATGGTCAGGAACTAAAACTATGGTATGAGCAATAGCTAGGATTTACAGGGGAGGTGAGAGGAGAAAAATAAAATGCTCTAGAAATCTTAACTGAATGGGAGACATGGAGTGTGCAAACAGTTATCTTATTGAGAGAGAGAGAGGATCGTAGTGGAAGAATAAAGTTATAGCTATTTGAGAAATACACACATATACATTATTTACCAGAAATGTCAGAAGTGGGAAGGTAACCACTAGTGAACGGAAAAGCAGAGTTAAAAATTCCAAATAAAACAATAAAAAATAAAACTTTACCAAAACAGCAAAAAGAAAAGGAAAAGGGTGAAACAAAGTGAAATAGCAAAGTAGAAGAAAAAATTTCAAATATATCTGTTGTTATACTAAGTGTGAATGGATTAAATTCTCTCATTAAAATACCAAGATTACCAGGCTGTGTTAAAATACAAAACCCAGATATATAGTGTTCATGAGAAATATACATTAAAAAGAAGGTAAGAGAAGGTTGAATATGAGGTAGATGCAACAAAAAGAAAGCAAGAATGGAAATATTAATACCGGGCAAAGTAGAGTTTAAGATTAAAGTACTAAACAGGATCACAAAGCAACATTATGTCATAATAAAAGCCACTTTATGAAAAAAATACAACTCATGAACTTATAGTCAATAAAAGAACACATTTTTGCTTCATACATTTAACTACTAAATGCAAGAAGAAATTGTTTAAAAATACACAGTGTGTTATTCAGATTGAATTACTGCTTTAAAATAATGTCCATAAATTCTTTGGCACTCTGTTTACAAGGTGAAGCCTAATTTGCCTCCCCTTGAGTAGAAGCAAGACTTACTGACTTGCTTCTCATGAAGAGAAAAAAAAAGCAAAAGTGATGATGTACAACTTTGGAGACTAAGTCATAAAAGACACTGCAGCTTCCTGCATGCTTTCTTTCTTGGATCACTCACTTTGGGGAAAGCCAGCTGCTCTGTCACAAGAAGAATCAGGCAGCCTTGTGGAGAAGCCCATGTGGCTGTTCTGCCAACAGTCAGTGAGGAACTGAAATGCTGTGTCTACAGCCACATGAATGAACCATCTTGGAAATGGGTCCCTCAGCCCCAATCAACTTTTCAGATGACTGCAGCCCTGGCCAATAGTTTGACTGCTACCTCATGAGAGATCCTGAGCCAGAATCCATCCAGCTAAGCTTGACCCAAATTTCTGACCCACAGAAACTGTGAGATACTAAATGTTTATAGTGTTAAGTCATTAAGTATTGAGGTAATTTGTTGCACAGCAACATAATATACATATTTAGGTATATATAATAGAAAAAATATGGGAAAATTGAATATACAACCAATAAACTTGATTTAATATATGAAGAACTTTGTGTATTACAAATAAGAGAATACAGCTGACCCTTAAACAACACAGCTTTGAACTGCATGAGTCCACTTATATGTGGCTCATCTCCCTCTGCCACCCCTAGACAGCAAGACCAATCCCGCCTCTTCCTCCTCCTCAGCCTACTCAACATGAAGATAAAGACCTTGGTGATGATCCACTTCCACTTAATGAGTAGTAAATATATTTTCTCTTCTTTAATATATATATATATATTTGAGAGAGAGAGTCTTGCCCTGTCGCCTACATTGGAGTGCAGTGATGCAATCTCGGCTCACTGCAACCTCTGCCTCCCAGGCTCAAGCGATTCTCTGTAGATTATCTGTAGATTCTCAAGCGAATGCCTGCCTCAGCCTCTGTAGTAGCTGGGATTACAGGCCTGTGCCACCACGCCTGGCTAATTTTTGTATTTTTAGTAGAAATGGGGTTTCACCATGTTGGCCAGGCTGGTCTCGATCTCCTGGCCTCAAGTGATCCACCCACCTCAACCTCCCAAGGTGCTAGGATTACAGGCATGAGCTACTACACCTGGCCTAAGATTTTCTTAATAATATATATTTTTTCTCTAGCTTATAATTATATAACATACAAAATATGTGCTCATCAACTGTTTATGTTATTGCTAAGGCTTCCAGTCAACAATAAGCTATTAGTTGTTAAGTTTTGGGGGAGTCAAAATTATATGTGGATTTTCAACTGTATGGGGAATTGGTACCCCTAACCCCAGCATTGCTCAAGGCTCAACACTATAATTAATTTTTTATATGTCCACGGAACTTTTATGAGAATCAGTCTCATACTTGACTTCAAAGAACTCTTAAGAAATTCAAAATAAGAAAAATGTCACAGGATACAGTCTCATAAAAATGTGATTAGAAAAAAAGTCTAGCTCCTTGAATTAAGATTCTTGGAAATTAAAAATTATCATCTTAATAAGTATTATATCAAAGAGAAAATTAAAAGCAAAATTACAAGTGCAATAGAAGGCCTAGTTAACACTAAAATCAGAAAAGATGTGTAGCCTTAAATGCCTTCATTATTAAAGATGTTCACGAAAGATGGTATTCATCTTAGGAAATTAGAAAAAGAACAATAAAACCCATCAAATAAGGAGAAGAGCTGAAACTAAGGAAATAGAAAAGAAATAAAAAGGATAATTTGGGTTTATATAAATCCAAATTTTATTGGTTCTTTCTTTGAACCAATTTTATGATTTCCTTGAAAATCATCCATTTCCTAGCAAAACTGATTCAAAAGAAGAGGAAAACATGAACAGTGCACTGGCCCCATGTGGCTTTCTAGCAGAACTCTATTTTAATTTTCATGAGCAAATAGTTTTAATGTGACTTAAACCCATGGTGCCCAACCTTGACTGCACATTAGAATCACCTGGGTGACTGCAGTGTATAGCCCAGTTTGAGTTTGCAACCCAGGGATTCAAATTATTATAAGCAAGAGAAAAAGATGAAAATCTCTCCAACTCATTTTATGAAACCAGTATAACCTTAATTTCAAAATTTGAGGAAAGCATCCAATAGTCTAAAATTATATTTATTATGTTTGAATGGTAAACACACTTTCTATTGCGATGACAGATTTTCTTGTATTAAAACTTCTTATCTCGAATTAAACCAGAATTTGTTGTGGGTAAATTCTTTGCTACCTCTGTGATGTCTTATTTCACCTCTACTATGAGCAAAGAGTAATGAATGTTTTCAGTTAAACCTCATTTTAAGCCCCAAATAGTAATGGTCAACTAATCCATCCACCTTACGCAACACACTTGACACTCAATAAGCTTTAACCTTTTCAGAAAATCTTCAAGATTTTCTTCAAGAATCTCACATGTCTTCAAGAGATTAAGACTTCTGATAATAAAGCTCATTCAACAGAGTATGTCACTATCTCTGAAAGTGATTCTAAAAGGAGTCCTGAATGTATACTGAACTCCTTTCAGTGTTAAGCCCCTCAAGACAACCGCATCAAAAAGGGCAAGACTCATTTGGATGTGTAAGATCTGCCCTGTTGTTCCAGGATTAGTCGTATTACTTTATATAGTTTGGGTTTGAATCCACTTTAGTCCTAGAGTAATAAGGGAACTAAAAAGCACACAGGATGATGAGGAACTAGTCTACTGGGATGTGAGTGTCTAGGATATTTAGGATTCCGGCTACTGACATTTCTCCAGGTTTCCTTCAAAGAAGCAAAACCTCATGCCATAAAACATGCTTCACCCAGTGCCAGTAAACGAAACCCTCTGGCTCATTCTGCAGCTAATATGCAACAAACCATCTATGACATGGTGATTAAGTTGACAGATACAGAAAGTCCAGAGTAGCTACAACTCTGAACTGCAGTCAGATGACCTGTAGGGGGAAAAATAGCAGACCATAATTAATTAACTTAAACAGAGACAAAAACCAGATGTTTCCCACAGTCTCGCCTATTTCCTATGGAAGCATTTTACAACAGACATCTGGAAATTATCCCAGTGAATTTGGACATTTCCTGAAGGCACATCAAACAATAAGCTCTGGTCAACTCCACGTTAATTTTCTTCTTCTGCAAACCCTATTTCAGAGGTCTGTTCTGATTGTAACATACTACCTTCACCTCAAAAGGAAAATAAAATTGGCCACTGTGGCAGTGTGAAGCATTTCAGTGATAGAAAATAAAGAAACTGTTTGACTACCTTGACAGCTGGAAAATTATGGGTGTAGCGGGTGGAGGATGGTGGGGAAGAGAGAAAAAAAAGGAAAACAAGGCAGTAGGGCTTCCACTGGATAGCATCAGGATGGTACCCACAGGGTTAAGAGTTCATTAGCATCTCTCTGTTCACATGCATCTCTTTTTCAGCGATAGGAGGTCACCACTCACGGCATCAATTTAACAAACTAATTTGGTGATACTTGATCTAAAATTTCAAGCTTTCTATTCAGTGAGGGAAAAATGTCTTGTAATTTTACTGAAGCTGAGGCTCTGAAAGAAGTATTTCAAACTGGTCACTCTAATTAAGCAACAGGGCTGATTAAAATTAATCTTTTCAGAAAATAAAATCTAAAAATATGACCTAACTAATGATATGTAAATTACTTCACTTGATGATAAGATTATATTTGAAGCCATGTAAAGTTGAGATGCCCTTTTAGCAAAGGTCTGTTGTTAAGAGTATGGTACCCAGTGGGGAAGAGTCCTTTTCAAACCCAGATGCGATTCTGAGCTGAAAATGTTTCCCTTAGTATTAAGGTGCTAGCTGATACAATTTTTAAGGACAACCAAATATTAAAGAAACCAAAATCTCAAAACAATCAATGAAGAACAATAATTGCTACAAATCCCATCATTTATTGTAGGGCACCACAAAAAGTGTGTGAGAATAAAATCTTTCATGATCCTCCAAAACTTCCCTTCATGATTTAGGCACTTACTAAATTACTAAAATTCTTTGAAGAGATCGCCAGAAATGTCTTCTCTTCCAGGAAGTCTTCCATAAGGTTAGGTGCTCTGCCAATGGGTTCTTTTAGGACTCCATGCTGATCCCAATCATAACATGTCCAACCCTGAACTATCTTGTCTTTTTATCAGCCAACCTTCCCCACTAAACTGTGATGTCTTTGGGGCCAACAACTGTGTTTTAGTCATACTGTATTGCCAACCCTTAGTAGAGTGCCTCATTCATAATAGGTGTTTCATAAATATATGTTAAATCAACTTTGTATGGTCCTTTAGTGTTTATATGATACCTTGAACATTACAGGGACCAGATAAAAGTTTACTGAATGAATGCATTAGTAGACAGATTCACTTTTGCATATGGTGAGTTATAATGATAGAAGTCTTGAACCAAACCAACCACTTGGATGAAGAGTAATATGGTGAGGCCTCTCAGTGACCCTACATTAGAACAGTCTCTCAGGCTGTGCCCTTAGTTGGCTTTGGGCCAGCCCCAGCCTTAGAGCCTATTCATGCTATGCTGTATAAAAGAACTGATGAGGAAGAAAGTGTCTAGCAAACCACCAATTGAGATGAATTAAAATTTTGTCTTAATTCAAAGCCTGAGGTTTTCCTACTTACTCTTGTGAGTGATGGAGAGAATCAGTTAGTCATAGTATAACATAAACTTTGGTCACTTATAGCTCCAAAAATCTCCAACAGGATGTAGTTTGCCAAACTATTCCCCACAATTCAAGATCTATTGCTCTTAAAAACAATAATAAAATAAAAGTAAGTGAAAGCACGGCCACTAACTACTTCTAAACAAAAGATTAGGAGCCCGTGGTTACACTGATGTGACTCAATTGTAGCTTCTATCAGTGAACCAGAGTCAGGTATGACATATAATTGGGATTCAATCAGTTGTTGACAAATTGATTAGTACAAAGCATTACAGTGAGAAACAAAGACCATCACAGAAATTCTACCATTTCCCGAAGCAATCAAGTGATTGCTTAGGTCATAGTTATGCACCTCCTGTAATCTGAGCAGGCAACCTTCGTGTGTGATGCTACCAAGAGAAATCCATCACCCCCCAACCCCCTCACCACTCTCTTCCTTTGAGATGTGCTTCTTCCTTTCTTCCTTATCTATTTTTATGGCCCAGTGCTCTTCTCCTAACTAAGCTTTCTCTTTCTTCATGCTCTCTCATCCTCCTATGCCTAAGACCCAATATCCTCATTCATACTATAAGCATTGCTTAAATGGATTTTCCAGATCACTGAAGCTTATTCCTTTGAAAGCTAAAATGCCTTTAAAAATTACTTTAACCATTTTGGTTGGAAGTTTTTAAAATGTGCCATTTGCTCCCTTTACTTCTTCTTATTTTTTTCAGATGGAATCTCGCTCTGTTGCCCAGGCTGGAGTGCAGTGGCACGATCTCGGCTCACTGCAACCTCCGCCTCCCGGGTTCAAGCCATTCTTCTGCCTCAGCCTCCTGAGTAGCTGGGACTACGGGTGCGTGCAACCACGCCCAGCTAATTTTTGTATTTTTAGTAGGGACAGGGTTTCACCATATAGGCCAGGCTGCTCTTGAACTCCTGACCTCATGATCCACCTGCCTCGGCCTCCCAAAGTGCTGGGATTAGAGGCATGAGCCACGCGCCTGGTCCCTTTTACTTCTTAAGAGTATACACCTTATAACTTGAAACTCTCTTGACCTTGCAGGCTCATCAGTCTAAACATCCCCTCAGGCACTTCTGACAAGGCAAGAACTCTCTTCCCTACACTCCACAGCTCCAGATCGCTGAGTATTAGTATTTCAGTTTTTATCTCATTTTTATAGTTCTGTCTTTTAATTTTCTTTTCTTTTTTTTCTGAGACAGAGTTTTGCTCTTGTTGCCCAGGCTGCAGTGCAATGGCGCAATCTTGGCTCACTGCAACCTCTGCCTCTCGGGTTCAAGTAACTCTCCTGCCTCAGCCTCCCAGGTAGCTGGGATTACAGGCATGCACCACCATGCAAAGCTAATTTTTTTTGTATTTAGTAGAGAATGGGGTTCCACCATGTTGGTTGGGCTGGTCTCGAACTCTTGACCTCAGGTGATCCACCCGCCTCAGCCTCTCAAAGTGCTGGGATTACAGGCGTGAGCCAACATGCCGGGCCAGAATGTTTTAATTTTCATTGCTGTCATTATGTCTGACTTTTCCGTCTTCACCTACCCTCCCTAATCTGCTGTGGGGTGGATAGCCAGACAGGCAAACTCATGTGAACCTTGTGTGAGAGAAGGTTTTATTGATACTGCTTCATGGGTCTTTGAGTAAGAGGCCTAAGGCCTGTCCTGTGAGTAGGGTTCATTGGATTTGTGTCAACGATTTCAAGCGTTCAGAGACCCTTTTTACTTAATTCTGGGTTTGGGACATATGAGTGGTAAGTGAAGGTAAGTAAAGTAGGCTGAAGTTTGACATTGGGATAGGTGGGGTATCACTGTCATTTATACTTATACAGAAACACTGTTTCCAGAACAGCTTGTCTTCATGCTTTTAGGCCGCAGTACATTCATGCAAACTATCATCATTCTCCAGTTAAACTGCAGACAAAAATAAATAAGACAGAAAAGGGCAAAATCCTGACTTTGGTAAATCAGAGATCATCAGATGGCCGGGGCTTCCTCAGATATCTCTGTGTCCCAGCCTTTCATTTCCCTGCTTTTAAGTTAGGACACTCTTTTGCTATAAGCTAAGCGACCAAGCACCATCACCCCCAAGCTCTACGTGTCATTCTCCCGTCTGAGACACCATTAAGTACACTACCTTTCCAGTTTCTTTTTTTCTTTCTTCTTTTTTTTTTTTTTTTTTTTTTGAGACAGAGTTTTGCTCTTGTCCCCCAGGCTGAAGTGCAATGGTGCGATCTTGGCTTATTGCAACCTCCACCTCCCGGGTTCAAGCGATTCTCCTGCCTCGGCCTCCTGAGTAGCTGGGATTACAGGCACGCACCACCACATCTGGCTAATTTTTGTATTTTTATTAGAGACAGGGGTTTCATCATGTTGACCAGGCTGGTCTCGAACTCCTGACCTCAAGTGATCCGTCCACCTCAGCCTCCTGAAGTGCTAGGATTGCAGGCATGAGCCACTGTGCCCGGCCTTTTTCCTTTTTCTAGATAAATGAAAGTAATGTATTTATTCACTTATTATAAATTCCTTTAAAATAATAATATAGTTTCCGGGTTTTCTGCTGTACCGCTGTTGAAAATACTAATGATATTGTTGATCAGCTATTTTCCCCATTGCTTTATCATTGTTGCTATTTTCTTCTTTTTTAAAAAATAAATTTTACCATGTACATTCAAGGTATAATATATCATGATGTTACAGAATACATACATATAGTAAAAAGGTTACTATAGTGAAGCAAATTAAAGTATCCATCATGTGACATAGTTACCCAATTTTTGTTTTTTTTTTGTGGCAATAGCAGCTAAAATCTACTCATTTGGCATGAATCCCATATATGGTACAATTTTATTACCTATAGTCCTCGTGTTGTACACTAGATCTCTTTTCAGTTTCTTAAAGTGGAAACTTGCTGTCATCAATGGCTCTTCCCTCGGTTTCCCCACTTAAACCAGGCAGTTTTGAGATTCTGGTGTATGTGGTTCATTCCATGTCCAAGATGCATTTTACCTTCTTCTCACTCACGCCTGCCAGAATTCTAATCCATGGCTCTTGCACACTTCTGTTTTCCAGACATCCCTCTCACCTCTCTACCCAAATCCATCCTAAATATAATAGTGCCCTAGTCTTTCATCACTGGGCTAGCAATCTCCATTTCCTTAGCACTGTCATTGGTTAGCTCTCCAAATATATCTTGCTTGCATTTGAATGCTATATTTTCACCTTTAGTTCCTTTTATAGTACTTCTTACCACCCACCTCCTCCTGTTCAATCTTTACATTAGCACCTTCCAGTTTTATATGTTCCATATAGTTTTGCAGACAGAATTAAAGAAATATGTTAGAATTCTCTTTTCTCATCTGTCTACTCCAGAGTCCTATCCCTTATCACACTTTCATACGAAATAAAGAAATTTTCTTTTCTAAATGCCTTGGAATTTAGTGACTACGTTCCCGATTTAATTTACTCAACTATTTTCCCTTTTATATATTTCCCAAGACTCTAGATAAAGAATGACCAGGTTTGTTGTTGTTCTCCACATGCCCTGCCCCCTCCTCCTTCCTCACATTGTAATTGTCAACAATAGCCGGACCGCACTTCTGAACATTTGGTGTGGAGCTACGTCCCAAGTTAAATAAATCCCATCCCCTGTCCATCCTTCCACCTTTCCCACGGCACTCCAGTGGGGCCAGTAGAATCTCCATTTCATGGTCAATGAAGCCCCTTCCACCTTCAACTTATTCAGAAAGGCTTCTCTCCTCCATAGGCCTGGGCTTCCTCCAGAGCACAGCAGCGCTCCTGACTCCTGCAGCCCTTCTGAAGGAAAGGACCCACCCATCCCCAGGACACCCACCTCAGGCCCAGGAGCAGGGGAGGCTCTGCTTGCCCCCAGGGCTGCTCACAGAGAAACACCCCACCACCCTCCTTTCAGGCCCATGACCTCTGACTAAACTTCCCGCCCC
The DNA here is from genome assembly GCF_029289425.2 of Pan paniscus. NCBI lineage: Eukaryota > Metazoa > Chordata > Mammalia > Primates > Hominidae > Pan > Pan paniscus. The sequence goes on along the minus strand of NC_073272.2, from coordinate 20,560,847 downwards.
TGCTCCTCATCTGGGTCCACGTGGTGCCCCCCACTGTTGAACACACCTGCTTTCCAGGTCCTTGCCCACCTCATCGCCAATATTCTCTTTTGATGGCTTGGGCTGCCCATGTTCTAGGCTCCACCCCAGGGCATCCCTTACCCTGGGACTGCTCCCCCTGCACTTCCCACCATCCTACCTCCTAAGGCCCTCACTGCAATCAGCCTGCTCCCTGACACAGTCGGTCAGCATTCCAGTCCTACTACCCTCCTACTTCTCCCAGTTGACTGGCCCATCCTGGCTTCTCTTCCTTCCCTACCCAGCTTAGATTCTGTGGCTGATGTCCAGAATTGCTCTTTCACCAGCCCCCTCGGCTCCCTGCCAGCAAACCTTCGCCTGGACTTCCTACACCAACCTGCTACTTGGGACACTTCCTGACACTCTCTGACAGTCACACTCTACGTCCTGGCTTGGGCCTGCTGAAGTCTCAATGGAACCTCTTCCTAGGTGCTGGCTCCACCCACTCCTGGTTTGGCCTGTCCTCTTCCCTTCCAAGCTGCTAATCTAATGCATGAAGTGAAAACCTTGTATTTCTATTATAATTTATTATTTTAAAAATGCTTTTGGATACTTATTTTATCCAGAATACAACCTCTTATGGGGTGGAAGCTCAAGATAATATTGCAGCTGAAAAAAAAATTGCAGTTCATGGAGGTTGTATGGCTCACTCAAGCTCTCACAGCCTCAAAGAGTGGAACTGATTGGTCATCAAAATGTGGCAGGCCAGGTCTCACTAACGCAGGCCTCCATAACAACTGTCTCAGTACTGACTGAGTGGTTCAGTTAAATATTAAAAGCTCAAAGAGCCAGTGCCCTATACAAAGGCTGGAATGTAACAAAAGCCCACCAAGAGTTTTGTCTAGGCCTTTCCTGTGCCTTAAAGCATGGCAAGATAACGAAGGAATTCTTAACAGGACCTATTTAGAATTAAACAAGTTTTACTGGGGGTCTGAAGAAACTCCACAGGTCTCCACAAACAAGTTTATTGGGGGTCTAAAGGAACTCCCCAAACCTCCATGATTTAGCTGGAGACAAGATAAGGGTAATCATCCCAGCACCTGGACCGATTTAGATAAAGTAAATTTACTGAGGCTCCAGAGGAAGGTCTTCAGGACTCAGACCTTAGTTATAGATTAAAAGAAGTTAATCACTTATGTCTTTAGATGAGTGCACACTTAACACGTACACATATAGCTTAGAAGGTATATAAGCTCTGGAAAACTTTCTAATTTTGCGTTGGTCTGGTGATAATTTCCAGGCCTTCTCCCTGGAGCCACTTACAGAAATAAAAACTCTCTTCCTTCCCAGTTCATCTGTATCTCGTTATTGGGCCATGAGAAATAGCAGCCCAACCCTCAGTTTGGTCCAGGAACAATAATGTTAGAGGTGTTTGAACCAGAGCATGCAGAAACCGCAATTACTTTTGCACCAACCTAATAAAACAGTTGCAGTAAAGAAGCCAGCTAAAACCCACCAAAACCGAGATGGCAACAAGAGTGACCTCTGGTCATTCTCACGGCTATACTCCTACCAGCACCATGACAGTTTACAAATGCCATGGCAACCTCAGGAAGTTACCCTATATGGTCTAAAAAGGGGAGGCATGAATAATCCACCCCTTGTTTAGCATATTATCAAGAAATAACCATAAAAATGGGCAACCAGCAGCCCTTGCGGATGCTGTCTATGGAGTAGCCATTCTTTTATTCTTTTACTTTCTTAATAAACTTGCTTTCACTTTAGTCTATGGACTCACCCTGAATTCTTTCTTGTGCGAGATCCAAGAATCCTTTCTTGGGGTCTGGATCGGGACCCCTTTCTGGTAACAATAATAATCAGAATATATTTTCTTTCCACCCATCTGAGATACCTATGCTATGCCCAATTATTTGACATGCTAGTTGTGGGGATCACAGGGGTAGATGAACAATAAATGCATTAATCAAAAAGAGACATTCAGAAGACCAGTGTAAAGGGGTAACCACTGTGAAGGCAGGGATCTCAAGATCAGTTTTCCATATGCAGTCAGCCATCCCTGAAGCAAACATTCAGGCTGTAACTCTTGGCCCAGAGACAGAAAAAAATCCAATCAAAGAGATGCAGAGAAAATCCATGCTGGCCAAGCAGTTTTGTGCCCTCTGTGCTGGCTCTCACAGGCCAAATGCAATAAATGAAGAGGAGGCACAGCATTGGAAGAACAACTGAGCCCATGGATGGCGAATCAGGGGAGAAAAGAGAGCATGCTGGAACTTATTCCTTATCATAAGCAACTCCACTCATGCATAATTAGTGTGCACTGGAAGAGAAGACTGGTATGTGACATGCTCATCCCTGAACAAAATTAAAATAAAACAGACTGCATCCCTCCCCATCCTGTACCATCTAGACATTTATGATGCGATAAAGACAATAAATACAATCCGGTACAAACCCTAATGGATACATAGACAACAATAATGTAGAATGAAGACCCAAAGTACAATTTTTTAAAAATTTATGAGATGTGTGTTAAAAAAAAAAAAAGATATGGCTCTACAAATCTTTGAGCCTCCTGGTTAAAAACAGTAACATTATATCTGTATTTGTACATATCTCTAGTAAAACTAATACTGTTATCTGCCCTAAGACTGCCCTCCCCCAAGAAAAATGCTAATATTTAGCAAAATCATCATTTACCTTGTAGAAGATCAAAAAAAGATCATCCAGTTTCCCATGTAAATCACCTGCAGTGCAAATGAAAAATCAGTATTCAGTAGAGAACGAGATGCAATGCCCATTTTTAAAAGTGAAATACTGCTGATCCACTCCAAGTGTTCTCAGAACATTGGGTTATCCTATGACGATGTTAATTTGACAGGCAATTTGTCTCCACAGCACTCTTCTCTTCCTCTCCTATAGTGGGGACAGCATCTAGTGCTTCAATTACCTTTTCAGTCCAGTCATTTGCACAGGGCTTTGATCACTCTGGGCCAAGCACTGTGCTAAGGGTTTTACATGAATTATCTAGTTCAGTCCTTACAATCACTCTATGAGATGGGTTTTATCTTCATCATTCTCATCTTACAAATGAGGCTCACAGTAGTTAAGTAAGTTATGCAAAGATACCCAGCCATCAAGTATCAGAGCAAGAATTCAAACCCAACTTTAACTCACTTCAAAACTCAAGCTTGGCTGGGCGTGATGGCTCACACCTGTTACCCCAGCACTTTGGGAGGCCAAGGCAGATGGATCATTTGGGCCTAGGAGTTCAAGACCAGCCTGGTCAACATGGCGAAACCCCGTCTCTACTAAAAATACAAAAATTGGCTGTGCATGGTGGCACACGCCTGTAATCCCAGCTACTTGTGGGGGCTGAAGCATAAGAATCACTTGAACCCGGGAGGTGGAGGTTGCAGTGAGCTGAGATTGCACCACTGCACTCCAGCCTGGGCGACAGAGCAAGACTCCATCTCAAAAAAAAAAAAAAAAAAAAAAATTGCCAGGTTTGGTGGTGCGCACCTGTGATCCTAGCTACTCAGGAGGCTGACTGAGGTGGGAAGATTGCTTGACCCTGGGAAGTCGAGGCTGCAGTGAGCTGTGATCATGCCACCACACTCCAGCCTGGGTGACAAAGTGAGACCCTGTCTCAAAAATAAAACGAAAAACAAAAAACCCCTCAGGCTCTTAGCGATTATTCTGTACACCCACACTGTAATCCCTAGGAGAGCAGCAACAGTATCTATTGTAGTCAGCATTGAATCCCCAAGTGCCTACCATAGGACCCAGTGGATAAGAGGCACTCAATAAATACATTTCTTGGCTAAGTATATAGCTTTTTAAAGCCGTGTTTTTAATATACTCCAGTAGCAGTATCTGAAATTTAAACTTTGTGAGTAGGTAGTTGACATTCTTTGATGAGACATAGAAAAAAAATGAAAGCCAACTAGGGGAGATCATGAGTATCTGAAGCCATTAATTAAAAAATAAGGCCAGGCACGGTGGCTCATGCCTGTAATCTCAGCACTTTGGGAGGCCGAGGCAGGTGGATCACTTGAGGCCAGGAGTTCAAGGCCAGCCTGGCCAACATGGTAAGACACTGTCTCTACTAAAAATACAAAAATTAGCCAGGTGTGGTGGCGTGCACCTGTAATCCCAGCTACTCAGGAGGCTGAGGCAGGAGAATCGCTGGAGCCCCGGGAGGCAGAGGTTGCAGTGAGCTGAGATCACTCCACTGCACTCCAGCCTGGGCGAGAGAGCGAGACTCTGTCTCAAAAAATAGCAATAATAATGAGTGACTATGTGAATATCCAAAAGCCCTATTTGGATAACTATTTCTAGGTAAAATATCTTTCATAAGTTCTGCTCATAAATTTTTATTCTTTGTATCCAACTTAATTACTATAGAATTTAATTTACAAATACTTTTCCCTCAGTTTGCTTAAAATCCCACAACCAAGATTAACCAAATATATGCAATAGAAGACTCCAAATATACTGGAAATAATAAAATAGAAATTCTATATCACCAGCACTTATTTATAAAATACTACTATAATATTATTAGCATATTAGTATCATTGTGTGCTTAAATCTCATTGCTTTCATATGGTCTCACTCTAAATCTAAGGACATAAAGATGGGAGGACTCTTTACTTAGTTTAATATTTTTAACTTCTAGTTGGACAGCAAAAGAAAAACTCGTACCATGGGAAGAAGGACAGAAAGATATTTCCACTGCCAACAAAAACATGAGTGCAGAATTGGTTAACATTTATAATATAACTGTAGACTAAAAATCCTCTTATATTTCATGCATGCTGAAAACTACGGGGCATATTTAGATGTACATGTAAAAAAATGCATCTCACAATTAAAATAATAGCAAATTTTCATCACAATCTCTCCCCCTTTCCTAACACCGTCTTAAACGGAAGATGGTTTTGAAGTTATGGCCCCAGTTTTAAATTTTATTATAAATAATCATGAAATTTTTGAAGTTCAATGAGCTGTTAAAAATAGAAAATAATAATATTCCCATGTTAAGAAAACCCACTGGCCTTGTCTTTTCCCCCTACCAATGGTGCTATGTGAAAAAGTCTAGAAATAAGTGCCAGGATGTGGAAATCTTTAACCAATGGAGATGTCCAGTTAAGTCATGCCCTAATCTTTGTCTCATGATGGAAAATGAACCACCAGGTACATAATGTGAGTCAGGATGGCAGATGTGGGGCTGCCTCTAACCTGGGATACAGAAGACCTGATTTTAATTCTGATCCTGCCACTTTTCTCTCTGAGCTTCAATTTCACCCATAAGAGCAAGGAATAGACTAGAGAACCCTTCAGTTCTCACACTGTGGGATTCTAGGACTGCCCTGCCCTGTAATTAACGTGTGTGTCTTCTTCCAGATCCTTTTAGCAAGGATGAGTCTGTAGTGGCTCCCAGTGAAACACAGGGGAGCGGATCCCATTCTCAGTTTGGGCTATTCTATATATCCTAAGAGCACACCTAGCCCTGGCCTCACAGGCTTCACAGGGTGGCATGGCTTTCTGAGCCTCATGACCCGAAGTCTCTATTTTCCATGAAAAGGCCAGGTGAGGCCTTGAATAAAAGACCCCCACTGCTGAGATGAATCATCTGCTAGTCAGAGACCTGATGCCTGAGGAGGCTGGAAATGAACCATTAGAGACTCTTCAAAAACCTGAGTCAGGGCATGTCATGAGGTAGGCACTGCTACATCAAGTCCCTGCCACCACTATCAGACACTAGAAATGCAAATAGTTTAATTAGATTGTCAAATTCACTTCTACCTGCCAGAATAAGAGAAATGCAGGCTAAAAACTGATTTGGAAAATAACAATCACTGTTTTGTAACCTAAAGGCTTAATTAGAAGTTAAGGGAATTGCTGTTCCTTCCACGCACCCCACTCTCAAACGGTTGCAAGCATGCTGAGCACCAACTGTGAGGAATTTCAATGTGTACTGTTTCTTGAAGCAATATCCTGCCAGGCTGGCCTATATGATAGCAAAATCTCAAATCTTGTTATTTAAAAGAACAAGAAACAGATTTCTGGGACAGTCCCACTCTTCTAAAAGCTGCACAGACCAGTTGGAAAAATCTAAAACAGCAGCCAAGGGCAGAGAAGAATTTAATCTTCACCCCGCCACGGGCTTTTCTCTTCCCAGCATAAGTGGCATGCAGAGGCCCACCTAGAAAAAGCACCGTGGAACAAAGATAATGAGAGCTAGACGGAGGGCAAAGAATGCTTATTCCACCCATGGGTGGTTTTTCCATATTAAAATGCTGTCTGCCTTTATAAAAAGCTATGAGCTCTTTAATTTCTCACATAATTAATTCCTGCCAGCTGGTATGCAAAACAAAGACAAGATGGGGAACAGTATTATCATGATAGATAATTCTATATTAACATTTTTCCCTTAACACAGTCCAATTTACACAGTTTTCAAGTTAGGCAAACGATGTAGGACCAAGAGGCTCCTAAATATTAATTTGACAACTCTGCTCTGAAACTTACCACAGATTGTTACCTCTTTGGAGGGAGAAGTTTGTATGTGAGTGAAATTCGGCATTTGCTTCAGGACTTTCTTGGTTTCAAACAGCACCTCTAAGACATAATGGGCATGAAGTATCTGTGAGGGGAAAGCAGAGGAAATAGATGTAATGAACAAGGAAGAAAGACATGACTGTATAGAAAACTGTAAAGGTGGAGCATGCACGCACGTTTCAGGTCGCTGTATTTCAGGATAACCTTTCAATTATTCTGAAATAGATCATTCTAGCCCGGTGTCTGGCATATAATAAGCCCTCAGTCGACGTGTGTAACTGAGAAAATGAATCATCATCCCAGGTCCTTAGAGCCCAAGAGAAGTGAAGGGAGGCACACCCTTGCCCTAGGGAAACGTGCAGACAAAAAGCCAATTGTAATAATAAAAGAGAAAAAGAAAAAGGAGAGGGAGAATGAAAAAAAATTATAAATACATACTCCAAAATATAATACAGCAGAGATGTGACTACCACACAAATTTAACATATTTTAATAGGTCAAAACTATTTAGACCTATTGCCATATTGGACCTATGCTGTCCAATATGGCAGCCACTAGCCACATGGAGCTACTGAGCATGTGAAATGGAGCTAATCTGAATTGAAATGTGCTGTAAGTGAAAAATTCACACTGGATTTTCAAGCTCTTTCCTTTTTTGTGGTGGGGAAGAGATAGGGTCTCACTATGTTGCCCAGGCTGGTCTCGAACTCCTGGTCTCAAATGATCCTCCTGCCTCAGCCTCCCAAAGTGTTGGGATTATAGGTGTGAGACACCACCCCCAGCCACATGTAATCTATTGATTCCCAACACTGGCTTCAGTGTTACCTTAGCTTATCATTGTAGTTTTTCTGGTCCATTGGTAGTACTTATCAGAGTAACTGTTGTCTAAAGGGGAAGTTTTCTTTTTTATAAAAGCTAAATTAACAAATATTCACTGAGAATATATTGCAACAACAGAAAATTATTATGAAAATAATTTCTCTGGGTCTTTGGATTGACTAAAATCATTTTGGTCATACTAGTCCTTGCCTATAAGGCTATCTTTCCATAGCATTAGAATTATATTTACAACTGCAATATTAAATGCTCAAGATGATTAACTCAGATGGCAGTTTCTCCATTTATAAATATATTCAGGTTAAATAACCACTTGAATAAAATGGTCACATTCTTTTAAGTTGGAGGAAAATACTACCTTTAAAGAATATTTCTTTTTAAAAAAGTAGTTTTAGGGCCGGGCACAGTGGCTCACACCTGTAATCCTAGCACTTTGGAAGGCCGAGGCGGGCAGATCACTTGAGGTCAGAAGTTCGAGACCAGCCTGGCTAACATGGTGAAACCCCATCTCTATTAAAAATACAAAAATTAGCCAGGCATGGTGGGGCGCGCCTGTAGTCCCAGCTACTCAGGAGGCTGAGGCAGGAGAATCACTTGAACCCGGGAGGCGGAGGTTGCAGTGAGCCAAGATTGCGCCATTGCACTCCAGCCCGGGCAACAGAGCGAGACTCTATCTCAAAAAAAAAAGTAGTATTAAAATGGAGAAACATGTCATTTTTTTAGTTGAAATAAAACTTTAAATAGTAGAAATGGGTAAAATAAGGAAAAGTCATTTTCCATCTCCCCTAGATCTTATTCCCCTAATCCCTACCCCTAGAAACAGCCACTGTTAAAAGTATCGTATCTTTCCCAGAAATATTCTATGTGTTTGCAAGCATACAAAAATCAATATAACCACAGATGAATATGAAAATGCATGTATAAACATATAATCCCTTAAATACAATGTGCTATATCCATACAAAGTAACATTACTCAGCTAAAAATAGGAAGTAAGTACTGATCCATGCTACCACGGATGGACTCTGGAAACATGCCAAGCAACAGACGCCAGGCACAAAAGGCCACATATATTGCACGATTCCACTTACAGGAAGTGTTCATATTAGACAAATCCATAGAGAAAGAAGGTAAATTAGTACTGCCAGGGGCTGGGGGAGGGAGCAAATGGGAGTGACTGCTAACGGGTAAAGGGTTTTGTTTGGGGGTGATGAAAATGTTCTGGAATTACATAGTGGTGATGGTTGCACAACATTTTTAATATACTAAAAACTGTTGAACCATACACTCTTTTTTTGGGGGGTGGGGGGGATGGAGTCTCACTCTGTCGCCGAGGCTGGAGTACAGTGGCACGATCTCGGCTCACTGTAACCTCTGCCTCCTGGGTTCAAGTGATTATTGTGTCTCAGCCTCCCGAGTAGCGGGGACTACAGGCACATGCCACCATGCCCAGCTGATTTTTGTATTTTTAGTAGAGACGGGGTTTCACCATGTTGACCAGGCTGGTCTTGAACGCCTGACCTCAAGTGATTTGCCTGCCTCGGCCTCCCAAAGTGCTGGGATTACAGGCGTGAGCCACTGCACCCGGCCTCATACACTTTAAAATGATTTAAATGATCACTTTTATATTAGATGAATTTTTTCTCAATTAAAAAAATCAAAATATACATGATCCTTTTTTTTTTACTCTGTACACTGTGTTGAACATTTTATTCTTCCCTTAATAACAGTCTTTTCATTTTTATAAAGTCAGAATTATCAATCTTCTCTATTATGGCTCCTTGGATTGATTTATCTCCTTGAACTTATATTAAGCATATTTATTTTAAACTCAGAGTCTGATAATGCCACTAACCAAATACCCTACAGGTCTGTTTCCATTGTTTGTTGTTTGCCTCAGTTTTCTTCATGTGTCTTATAACCTCCTGTGCTTGGTTATATTTGTATTGAGTTCTGGAAATTGCATATGAAAAACTGAGGCCAGGTGCAGTGGTTCATGCCTATAATCCCAGCACTTTGGGAAGCCGAGGTGGGAGGATCACTTGAGGCCAGGAGTTCGAGACCGGCCTGGGCAACACAGTGAAAACTTGTCTCTACCAAAAGCTAATAAAAAATTAACTGGGCATGATGGCATGTGCCTACAGTCCCAGCTACTTGAGAGGCTGAGGGGGGAGGATTGCTTGAGCCCAGGAGGTCAAGGCTTCAGTGAGCTATGATAGTGCCACCACACTCCAGCATGGGTGACAGAGTGTGACCCTGCCTTTAAAAAAGAAAGGAAGAAAGAAAAACTGAACAAACAATCTCAGGCCTATTGTCTTCCAGAGAAGACTTAAATTTGCTGTTGGCAGGTGGTTAGGAGCATTAGCTATCTAAGATGATCTCAGTTCAATCTCAGGAATTACATGATTCATTCCAAGCTGTTCTTTGATCATTGAAAAGCCAGTCTTCCAGTTCACTCTTACTCCTAGGTATGCCCTTTAGGGTCCTAACCTGAGAATGAGGGTACTGGGGTGATGTCAGAGAAAACGGTGATGTAGGCAACTCTAAGGTCCCATTCCGCCACAAAAACATTGACAAATCAAGCAAAAACAAACAAACAAACAAACCCTGTCAGAATCAACTTTGTCAGAACTCTGGAAAATACTCAAAGTTTATAACAACCAAACAGTGAATCAAGAAAAAGGAAACTGAACAATGGTTCAGCACAAGCGGGAAGTAACGACTAAGATTTGTAAATGGCCCAAGGAGTTGAAGGAGTGCTCCAACACAGAGCCAATCTGCAAATATTTGTTGTTGGTTTTTTTCCCTTGCTTTTTTTTTTTTTTTTAGTCGCTCCTGGTGTTCAAGGAAATCTCTGTCAAAACACTAACTTAACACAAGCTAAAGGAACAGAGATTTCAGAGACCACACACAACTAGACCTAATAGATATCTACTAAACACTCTCCCCAACAAAAGCAGACTATACATTGTTCTCAAGGACACATGGAACATTCTCCAGGATAGACCAGATGTTAGGCCACAGAATAAACCTCATCAAATTTAAAAAGACTGAAATCATGCAAAGTATCTTCTTTGACCACAATGGAATGAAACTAGACATCAATAACAAAAGCAAAACTAGAAAATTCATAAATATGTAGAAATTACACAACATACTCTTAAAAAACCAATGGGTAATAAAAAGATCACAAAGGAAATTAGAAAATACTTTGAGAAGAATAAAAATGAAAACACAACATATCAAAACTTATGGGATACAGCAAAAGCAGTGTTCAGAGAGAAATTTGTAGCTGTAAATGCACACATTAAAAAAGAAGGATCTCAAATCAATAAACTAACTTAATATTTTGACAAAGAAAATACGAATTAGAGTGGAGATAAATGAAATAAACAATAGAAAAACAATAGAGAGAATCAACAAAACCAAAAGTTGGTTCTTTGAAAAGATCAACAAAATTAACAAACCTTTAAGCAAGACTGACCAAGAAAAAAAGAGAAAATGAAAATAACTAAAATCAGAAACTAAAGTGGGGACATTACCATCAACCTTAAAGAAATAAAAAAGGGTTATGAGAGAATACTATGAACAATTGTACACCAACAAATTAGATAACTTAGATGAGATGAACAAATTCTTAGAAACTCACAAATTACCAAAACAGACTCAAGAAGAAATAAAAAATCTGAACAGATCTAGAACAAGAGATTGGATCAGTCATCAAAAACCTCCTAACAAAGAAAAGTCCAAGGCCAAATGGCTTCAATGGTGAACTCTACTAAACATTTAAATTAGAATTAACACAATCCTTCTTAAACTCTTCCAAAAAACAGAATAAAAGGAAGCAATTCCTAACTCACTCTATGAGATCAGTATTACCCTGATACCAAAGCCAGGCAAAGACACTACAAGAAAAGAAAATTACAGACCAATATCCCTTATGAAATAGATGCAAAAATTCTCAACATGATACCAGCAAACCAAATACAACAGCATTTTAAAGGGATTATATACCATGGCCAAGAGGGATTTATCCCAGAAATACAAAGTTGGTTCAACATAAGAAAATTATTCAATATATCACACCACATTAATAGAACGAAGGGTAAAAAACGCACAATCATCTCAACTGATGTAAAAAAAAAAAAAAAGCATTTGACAAAATCCGACAACTTTTCCTGATAAAACCACTCAGAAAACTAAGAATTGAAGGAAATTTCCTCAACATGATAAAAGACTTTTATGAAAAACCTACAACTAACATTAAACTCAGTAGTGAAAGATTGAAAGCTTTCCCCCTACGATGAGGAACAAGATAAACATGCCTACTTTCACACTGCTATTTAATATTGTGGTGGAAGTTCTAGCCAGAGCAATTGAGCAAGAAAAAGAAACAAAGGGCACCCAAATCAGAAAGAAGGAAATAAAACTATATTCACAGATACCATGATCTGGTATATAGAATATTCAAAAGAATACACTACACACACACACATACACACACACACACACACACACAAACTACTAGAGCTAACAAGTATATTCATCAAAGCTGCAGAGTATAAGATCAACACACAAGTAATGAGCAATCAAAAAAGGAATTAAGAAAACAATTCCTTTTATAATATCAACCAAAAGAATAAATTGTTTAAGAATAAATTTAACCAAGGTGATGAAAGACTTGTCCACTAAAAGCTACAAAACATTGCTGAAAGAAATTAAAGACATAAATAAATGGAAAGACACCATGGGTTGAAAGACTTATATTGTGAGGATGGCAATTATTACCCAAAGTGATATAGCAATTCAATGCAATCCCTATCAAAATCCCAATAGGCTTTTTTGCAGAAATGGAAAATTTGATCTTCAAATTCATTGCAAGGGACCCCAAATAGCCAAAACAATAATGAAGAACAACTTCAACACTGCAAAAGAACAAAGTTGAAGGACTCACACTTCCCTATTTCAAAACTTACTACAAAGCTACAGCAATCAAGACCGTGTGGTACTGGCACAGACACACAGACCAATAGAATAGAACTGAGAGTCCAATAACAAACCCAGATATCTATGGCCTATAGATTTTTGTTTGTTTGTTTTTTTGAGATGGAGTCTCGCTTTCTCGCCCAGGTTAGGGTGCAGTGGCACGATCTCGGCTCACTGCAACCTCCACCTTTCGGGTTCAAGCAATTCTTCAGCCTCAGCCACCTGAGTAGCTGGGATTACAGGCATGAGCCACCATGCCTGGCTAATTTTTGTATTTTTAGTAGAGACAGGGTTTCATCATGTTGGCCAGGCTACTCTTGAACTCCTGACCTCAGGTCAGGAGGCACCCGCCTCGGCCTCCCAAAATGTTGGGATTACAAGCATGAGCCACTGTGCCTGGCCTGGCCTATTGATTTTTGACAAGGGTGCAAAGACCACTCAATGGGGAAAGAACAGTCTCTTCAACAGATGGTGCTGGGACAACTGCATATCCATATGCAAAAAATTAATTTTGACTTCATACCATATATAGAAACTAACTCAAAATCATTCACAGACATAAGTGTAAAGGCTAAAACTATAAAACTCTTAGAAGAAAACACAAAGGCAAGTCTTCATGACCTTAGATTTGACAATGGATTCTTAGATATGACACCAAAAGCACAAGCAACCAAGAAAAAACATGGATAAACTGGACTTTATCAAAATGTAATGCTTTTATGCATCAAAGTACATTATCAAGAAAATGAAAAAACAACCTACAGAACGGGAGAAAATATTTGCAAATCATATATCTGATACGGAATTTATATCCAGAAAGAACTCTTATAACTCAATAATTAAAAGCCTGATTTTAAGTGGGCAAAGAATCTGCACAGATTTCTGCAAAGAAGGTACACAAATGGCCAATAAATACATAAAAAGATGTTCAACATCATTAGTCATTAGGGAAATGCAAAACAAAACCACAATGAAATGCCACGTCACACACACTAGGATGGCTATAATAAAAATAAAAATAAAAACAAAATAACAAGTGTTGGCAAAAACATGAAGAAATTGGAACCTACATGGGAAGATACATTGCTGGTAGAAATGCAAAATGGTGCCACTACTGTGGGAAGCAGTTTAGTAATTACTGGAAAATTTAAATATAGAGTTACCACATGATCCAGCATAGAGCTACCATATGACCCAGTGAAATATTCTTAAGTATAAGCCCAAGAGAACTGAGAACACATGTTTATACGAAAATCTGTGAATGAATATTCATAGCAGCACTATTCATAATAGCCAAAAGGTGGAAATGATCCGAATGTCCATTCACTGATAGCACTGGAATATTATCAGCCATAAAAAGAAATCAAGTAATGATATATGATATGACATGAACGAACCTTTAAAACACTAAGTGAAAGAAGCCAAACACAAAAGGCCATATATTTGATGATTTCATTTATATGAAATATCTAGAATAGGCAAATCCATAGAGACAGAAAATAGAACAGTGGTTGCCACGGGTGGGGAGGAGGCAATGATAATAGGAATGGCCTTTCTATTGGGAGTGATGAAAATGTTCTGGAATGAGATATTGGTGATGGTTGCACAATCCTGTGAATGCGTGAAAAAATCACTGAGTCGTACACTGTAAAATGGTGAATTTTATGGTATGTGAATGATATCTCAGAAAATGGCAAATGAAATGCTGTTAGCCTACAGAGAGGAGCTTGCTGTGCACCTGAGGAGACTTCTATTAAATGAGTAACAGAGGGTAGCTCTCACTTAATGTGAACTGTTTTCTAAAGAAATGCATTTCTGCGGTGGTATGTTCATCCATTCTTTCAACAGTTATTGGGCATCTGTTATGTACAAGAATCAAGGCAGCATCTGCTTCCACTTACCTGTTGTTCCTTAAAGGCCTCAAGAAGTAAATCAATATCCGTACAAGTGAGAGGAAATTGTAGCCGAGGACCATTATAGGAGTCTGGGACATCTATCGAGTCCACATAATCCCATCTATCCCTCATGTCCTGTTCGCTTTCAAGAGATTGATTTCTTAATTCTGGAAAAGGAAGGACAGAACGGGGGGGTGGGGGTGGGGGTGGGAATCAACATTTCAATACTTAAATTTAATAAATATCTTCTTGAATACCTAGCCCATGTAAGGCACTGTGCTAAATGTTCTGCATATCAACACAGCCCACATATAAACACGAGGAATGACGGACCCTGAGACCAGAACATTCACATGGGTCACCACCATCCCTTCCTGGGCAGATGTTTTACCACAGCAGTGGGTCCATGGCTAGTGGGAAGGGGAGGGAGAAGCACAGGGAAAACTAGCCAATCAAGGTATTTGGATGATCGAAGCTCTAGCTCTAAGTTTTTTGCCCACTCTTACATCTCAGACTTTTACAAATAGGGCTGAAAACAGAACAATACATTATATTTGGTTCAAACATCTGCTGCTATTCAGAACCTACAGAAAATTTAACTGCAACATTCAATTTTTCCCCTGTTAAACACTTCAGAGGATTCTATTTAGCTGTAACGGATTTGTTTTTCTCTTTACATAAAAATAAACTTTCTGACATGATTTTCATTCTTTCTTGGTAACAAAGCAGATAAAGTTAAAGGACAAACCACAGGCAGAAATACCCAAAGAACCTCTCAGTCTCAGAGAGACAGTTCTACATAACGGAGTGCCTGCATTGTCCATTTTAGTGGGTGCTGAGACCCCGGGTCCCTGCCTGCTAGATTGCCCATGAAACAGTCAGCCCCAGTACAGAAATCAAGACAATTCAGATAGAGAAAGACGAAAGGAAACATGGTAGATGGATTGCAAAAGTGATCCCAATTCTCTATCCCACCTTCTATCCATGCTCTTTGTAATGTACTTTTGCAGCTACTCCCGTCAAGAGTGTGTTTCCCCAGCCCTTCAAACCAGGCTGGGCTCATGACTTGTACTGGCCTAAAGAATGTGATGGAAGTGCTATGTACCAGTTCCAAGCTCAGGTCTCTCTGGAGGCCTTGTATGCTTTCATGCACTCTTTAGGAACGATGCCACTACCACAAAGCCTAGGCTAAGCTTCAGAAAGATCCAAGACCATGTAGAGCTGAGCTGAGTCATCCTAGCCAAGGCTGTCCTCGATCAGCCCCCAGCCAGCAGCCACCAGTGTTTGTTCTGGACACATGAGTGAACTCCAGCCAAGACCCCAAAAAACTGCCTAATCAAACCTGCCAAGATCAGCAGAAGTGTTCAGCTAATCTGTAGACTTGTTAGCAAAAAGAAATATTGATTACATGCCACTGAGGTATGGTGGTTGTTTAATACACAATATTCTTGCGGATAATGACCCAGAGGACAATGACATACTCTTCAACTCATTAACACTGAATTGTTACAAAGGCCATTCTTCAGAAGTTCTCTGCAAACAGTTTCTATCTTTTAAAATATTCAGAGTGGTCAAGATATAAACAGAATACATTTTTTTCATGATCCAGTTATGCTGAGAGATTACAGTTAAGAACTAAACGTGAAAAATGTTTTCTAAAGTCATACTATTTGGCAATTTAAAAAAATATTTTCTAAATTCTTGTGTACCACAGTGTTTTCTGGTGGTGGTTGATGATGTTTTATAAGCTGAATTTAGGAGTAATAATGTCTGTCTTTAATGTGGTCCGGGAGTGGTTATTTTTCTCATTTGGGTTTGGTTTGAGATTTAAGAATAACTTAATTATTTCAATTTATATTTAGAGACTAGAAAGGGAGAGCATCTTGATAACTTTATCTCAGATTCATTACGTAGGCAGTAAAGCCTAAATACTTCACTGTCTTCAATGCCCATGCCACCCTTTTCAATTTGGTAGTCGTTCTTGGATATAAATCTTGCTTCAAATGAAAACTTTCCTTTTCCTGACTGTACACACTGAAATACCAAGCAACTCTTAGAAAAAACAAATAACAGCAAAAACAAAAACCCACAAAAAACCGCAGTACTTTCACTATATCATCTAACAGAATTATAAAGGTTATTTTCTGTTATAGACTCTAAAAAATAAAGTGAATATGGAACGCATGGTAAAAACTAGGGGATTTTGTTTTTTTTGATGGGGGAGGAATTTATGATATGATTGCAGTGTTCATGAGAAAGGCAGTGAAACAGCCTGGGCAACATGGTGAAACCTCGTCTCTACAAAAAATACAAAAAAACTAGCTGGGCATAGTGGCGTGCGCCTATAATCCCAGCTACTCAGGAGGCTGAGGCAGGAGGATGAGCCCAGGAGGTCAAGGCTGCAGTGAGGTGTGATTCTGCCACTGCACTCCAGCCTAGGCAACACAGCAAGACCCTGTCTCAAAAAGAAAGAAAGAAAGGCAGCATAGCTTAAAGCATGCCTGATTTAGAAAGTCAGATGCTGGAAGGAAAGAGGAAATGAAGTTGAGGATGCAGCTATGGATGCAGACAGGCATATGGAAGCACCCATGGAGCTGTTCCATGGTGGAAGAAAGGGGGTGGAGAAACCACCCCCTTTCTCCCTTCCAAATCCTCAGAGGCCTGGCAACTTCATAGTCACTTCCTCCCTTGCCTGTATCTCCAGCATGATCCTCTCTTCAGACTCTGTAACACAATTAAACATAGTTAGACACTCCTCCGATCTAAGATGTCACCCCGGGACCTCGCATCTGCTCCACACTGGCGATGCTTTCCTCTCCCAGCCCAGCACTCTGTCTTTATTGTTCCCACTCTTCTCTCTCCCTGGACTACCCTTGCTTTCTCTTCTTTGGACAATTTATCATCCTTCAAAACTCAGCAACCCCTGCCCAGTTGAACCCCAGGCCACACCTTTTCCAAGGCATCATGGTGATAATGACAAGGATGGGAGCTCCCAGTTACTGATGTGCCAGGCACTGTTCTAAGCACCTTACACATGTGTATTCATGTAATGACCGAAACCACCCTATGAGATAAATATTGTTGGTATCTCCATTTTATATACAAGGAAAATGGGGTACAGCATGTAAGTAGCAGAGATGGAACTTGATCCCAGAGAATCTGGCTTTGAGCTCAAACTCTTAACCATTACACTTTTACTACATATTAAAATGTAACTATGCTACACGATACCTATAGTATTATTTATATACTTATAACAGATTTATTTAGTAATCCCAACTCTGTGAGCAATAAAGCAAAAATCATTTTATTTTCCCAATCACTGCCTCCACCCATGCTGTCATCTCTCCCTTTCCCATCAGCTAACTGACACAGCAAATCAGTTCCATCCCTTCCAGTTATGAAGACTCAGTCTTGTTACTTAAGAACAAAATTAAAATATTGTTTTCATTCTTTAAAAAAAAGAGAAGCTTGGTCTACCGTCCCTTCCATAGATCTGATGACCATCATTGCCTAAAAGTTCAGTGACAAAGATATGAAAAAGCACCAGTTCCCTAAACCGATTCTTAGTTAAAACTACTCAATATGAAGTATTAGTCAATGTCAAATCATAATCCTTCTGCTGGTTTTTAGCAACATAAAAAAGAATAACATAAATTCTCTTCCAGTAGCTAATGTGTCATGTATGAAAACAATCAAAGGCTTTAACATTTCTTATGTATATACTGTTCTTGTGGGCTAGAACTATTACAACTAATAACAATAATTTAATGAACAATATATAAAGATTTGTGCAACACAGAATTAATCCTTACCTATTTGGTTTACAATTTTGTCAACATGAATCTAAACTAATTAAGAATTATAGGCAAATGATACCTTTACAAGTTGTTCTAAAGAAAATACCTCAAAAATACCCCCTACACACAATCTTTTCTTTTACCCAGTACAGACTCAAAATCTGGACAGGGAAAAATTTAAAGCCCATAAATTTTTATACAACAATTTCTGCCTCTACCACCCACATGTCACTTTGAAAACAAGCTCCAGATATTGCTGGAAAAAGAAAAGCAACAATTGAACTACATTTATAGTTATTTTTGTTTCTCAGTTATGAATCTGGATCAGAACCATTGGTGTCCATATAATAAATTCAGTAGATGCCAAAATGACATTTCATAAAATTTAACATCTGTTCCTGATTTTTTAAAAACTCAGAAACTAGGAATGGAATGATACTTCCTTAATATCGCTTTGTAAATTTAAATCATCAATAATGGTTTTTCCATTAAATCATCAACAAAACAAGGATGCCCACTTTCACTGTTTCATTCTAACACTGATCCACTATCTTTGGCCAATGCAATAAGACATGAAGCTGAAATAAGAGCAGTAATTATTGTATAGAAAGATATAAAAATAAAGTTACTTGTGGCCAATGTGATTAAATACCTACACCCAAGAAAATCAATTGAAAAACTCCCAGAATTGATAGGACAATTAAATGTAATACAGAGGCTGGGCATGGAGAATTGCTTGAGTCCAGGAGTTCGAGACAAGCCTGGGCAACATGGCAAAACCCCTACAAAAAATGCAAAAAAATTAGCTGGGCATGGTGGTGCGTGCCTCTAGTCCCAGCTACTCGGGAGGCTGAGGTAGGAGGATCATCTGAGCCCAGGAGGTCGAGGCTGCAGTGAGCCATGATCATGTTACTGTGCTCTAGTCTGGGTGACAGAGTGAGACCCTGTCTCGAAAATAAATATATATATATATAATATATATTCTATATAATTATATAATTATACAGAATATAATATATAATATATATTATAATAATATATATAATATAATTATATATAATTATATATAATTATATTATATTATATATAATATAATTATATTATATATAATATATATTCCATATAAATATATAATTATACGGAATATATATTATATAAATACTATAATAAATCTATTTTATATTTTTTATATATATAAAAGATAGACATTAATCACACTGGTTTGAATCACAGCTTCTCCACCAATGAGATGAATAACCTTGGGAGATTGCCTTCTAAGCCTCAGATTCCATATCTACAAAAAGGGGATGATAATACTACTTATCTCACTGGTTTGTCATGAAGACTAAATGAAATGATGTATTTAAAGCACTTAAATACATGGCACATGGTAAACATGTAGCAAATATCAACAATAAAAATATTATTATTACTTAATAGTAGCACAATATAAGATAAATTGACATAATTCAAAAGCTTTACTAAACACTACCGATAACCAATGGAAGATATAATGGGGAAAATGTTCTATTCACCATAGCAACAAAAAATATAAAATACCTGGTCCGATAGGACATTTTGGCTGATCTGAGAAGCAGAAAGAAAAGTGAAAACAACACCTCCACACACTCCATCCCACTCCCCGCTTCCGCCAGTCTCTGTTTAAACCTATGGCTATGTATGGCAGCTTCGGCTTTCTGCCTGTGGGAGGAGGCTGATGTGTGAAAAGTGGACTGGGAATGTTTCTGTGGAGTCTCTACACCCCATGGAGTCCTATGCACTGGTTTTGAGCTCTTAAAGTAGTAGCACAGGGAGATCAACTGTTATAATTGATCATCATGAGGTGGTAGGATTACAAGGACAAGTATGACTGCTTCCAGGGTCACCTCTTATCTTCAGAGTACCCAACGTGTCTCAAGATACTCCATGCCCCAGAGTTAAGACCATTAATCTGGTGGCCCCGATATCTGGAAATGTTAAATAACCTTCTGGTTCCTAAAAATACCCTATTTAGGCCGGGCGCAATGGCTCACGCCTGCAATCCCAGCACTTTGGGAGGCCGAGGCAGGTGGGTCACCTGAGGTCGGGAGTTTGAGACCAGCCTGACCAACATGGAAGAAACCCCGTGTCTACTAAAAATACAAAATTAGCCAGGCGTGGTGGTGCATGCCTGTAATCCCAGCTACTCAGGAGCCTGAGGCACGAGAATCGCTTGAACCTGGGCAGCGGGGAGGTTGCAGGGAGCCGAGGTCACGCCACTGCACTCCAGCCTGGGCGACAGAGTGAGACTCTATCTAAAAAAATAAAATAAAATAAGAAGAGTTAGAAAACTCTTCCAAATTCATAAGAAAAAGACAGATAACCCAATAGAAAAATGGACAAAAAAACCTGAACAGGAACTTCACCACATGAGATGTCCACATGACCAATAAACATACAAAAGGGTGAGCAACTTGGTCGGGAGCGGTGGCTCATGCCTGTAATCCCAGCACTTTGGGAGGCCAAGGCGGGTGGATCACCTGAGGTCAGGAGTTTGAGACCAGCCTGGCCAATGTGGCGAAACCCCATTTCTACTAAAAATGCAAAAATCAGCCAGGCGTGGTGGCACATGCCTGTAGTCCCAGCTACTCAGGAAGCTGAGGCAGGAGAATGGCTTGAACCCGGGAGGCAGAGGTTGCAGTGAGCCGAGATTACGCTACTGCACTCCAGCCTGGGGAACAGAGTAAGACTCTGTCTCAAAAAAAGAAAAAAAAAAGAAAAAGAAAAAGAAAAAAGAAAAGAAAAAAAGTGAGCAACTTGACTGCTCAAAGGGAAATGCAAATTAAACCTGAAATACGATACCACTAGATACTCACCAGAATGACTAAAATGAAATGAATGTACTATTGCAAGTGTTGGTGAGGATATGGAGCAACTGAACTGGTGAGAGTATAGCTTGTTACAACCATCCTGTAAAAATGCCTGCCAGTATCTAATAAAGCTGAACAGATATAAGCCCTATAACCCCAAACTTCTATCCCTGGCTTGTGGTACATTTTTATGATAATGGCTCCCCAAGGAATCATGCCTCCCTATGTCCACATCCCTTTATACTGTAACACTGCCACTCCTCTGAGCAAGAGATGGATATCTTTAACTGCTCTGAATTCACGTCTGGCCTTGTGACTTGTTTTAACCGATAGAGTATGGCAGAACTGATTTCCCAGAGTTCTAGCACATAGGCCTTAAGAGGCCTGGCAGCTTCTGCCTTTGCCCTCTTGGACCCAGCCATCATGTAAAGAAGTCCAGAATAGCCTAATGGACAGAGAGGCTGTGTGAGAAAAAGGGAGGTAACCAAAAAAATTTTTTTTTTCTGAGATAGAGTCTCACTCTGTCACCCAGGCTGGAGTGCAGTAGCACGATTTTGGCTCACTGCAACCTCCGCCTCCCAGGTTCAAGCGATTCTTGTGCCTCAGTCTCCTGAGTAGATGGGATTACAGGCGTGCACCAACACACCCAGCTAATTTTTGTATTTTTACTAGAGATGGGGTTGGCCAGGCTGGTCTTGAACTCCTGACCTCAAGTGATCCATCCACCTCGGCCTCCCAAAGTGCTGAGATTACAGGCATGAGTTACTGCACCTGGCCGAGAGGTAACCAAGTTAATACCTAATACCAAAATCCCAGACATGTGATTAAAACCATTTGATCTTTCCTGCCCAGTCCAGCTAGATGAGTGAGCTCAACTGATAACACATGGAACAGAGGTAAGTTGTTCCCAGCAAGCCCTGTTCAAATGCCTGACCCACAGAATTATATGCAATAACATGGCTGTTGTTTTTAAGTCACTAAATGTGGGGGTAGTTTATTAGGTAGCAATAGATAACCAAAAATGAATATATAGCCAAATAAATGCATACATATTTTACCAAAAGGGACATGTACAAGAATGTACATAGCAGCACCATTTAAATCACCAATCTGAAAACAACTCAAATGCCCATACACAATCGAATGGATCAATTATGGTATATTAGTAAAATGGAACATTATTCAGCAATAAAAATGACCAAATTACAAGGATGATTCTCACAAATGTAATGATGACCAAAAGAAGCCAGACTCAGGACTGGGCGCAGTGGCTCACGTATGTAATCCCAGCACTTTGGAAGGCCGAGGCAGGCAAATCACCTGAGGCCAGGGGTTCGAGACCAGCCTGGCCAACATGGCGAAACCCCATCTCCACTAAGAATACAAAAATTAGCCAGGTTTAGTGGTGAATGCCTGTAATCCCAGCTACTCCGGAGGCATGAGAATTGCTTGAACCAGGAAGGTGGAGGTTGCAGTGAGCTGAGATTGCGCCACTGCAATTCAGCCTGGGTGACAGAGCAAGACTCTGTCTCAACAACAACAAAACATTAAAAAAAAAAAAAAAAAAAGAAGAAGCAGCCAGACTCAAATGAGTATATACCACATGCTTCCATCTATATAAAGAAGTTCAAAGACTAATCTAGGGTGTAGAAGTCAAGAAAGTAGTTATGTGATTGTGTGAGGGTTGGGTAGCAGTATAAGAAGGCAGGATGGGAAACTTATGTGGCCCTGATCATGTTTTATTTCTTGTTCCAGGTGCCAGTTACATGGGTGTGTTTACTTTGAGAAAATGTACTGAGTCATATAATTTGTATACCTTCCTGTAATGTATACTTCCAAAAAAGCTTCTATAAGAAGATTAAACCACTGTCCCCTTCTTTAATAAAAATATTTTTCTTATATTTTAAAATCACCTACAGAATTTTTTAAAATGCAGATTAAAACAACAACAACAACAACACAGTCTGAGTAAACATCTCTGGGCTGGAACCCAGCCACCTGTGGCTCTGAAACTCCGTAAGTGATTCTGATGAAGTGAGCCTGGGTTGAAGTATTAGGTCATTAGCAGAAAGTGCTGTTTCATTTTATCATTATCATATTTCCTCTAAAAAACATTTTTGCCAAGGAATATGAAGCATAAACAACTGTCTTTGAATTGCAGTTATCTAAAAGAAAAAATGGCAAAGTACCCACTTCCACCCACTCCCCATTCCTTAGGTTTGGCTATTTCACCATTCAGAAGGCTTCTACAGATCATTAAATGCTTTAATTAGTTTCATACATATGCACTTAGCTTAAATCATGCCCATTAAAACACCATTCTTTTACCACTTCACTTTGAAGGGTATTTACAAGATTATTTAAAAGATGCTCCTAGATGCCATACACATTTTAATGAGAGCAAAAAAAAAATGGTTGGCCCAAATTAAAGCAAAATGAGCGTTTAAGTCTGGCATCTGTCTTGGAGATAATAACAGGCAGATCTTAATTTGCAGGAGAAATACATGGTTGTAAAAAATTATAATTTTAAAATCATTTTTGAACTACACCTCCATTGCCTGCCTCTGCTTCAGAATGACTAGATGATAGGTAGACAGACAGACAGATCAAAGAGAAGAGAGGTCGGGTGCAGTGGCTCATGCCTGTAATCCCAGTACTTTGGGAGACTGAGGCAGGCAGATCACGAGGTCAGGGGTTCAAGACCAACATGGTCAACATTGTGAAACCCCGTCTCTACTAAAAATACAAAAAATTAGCTGGGTGTGGTAGCAAGCACCTGTAATCCCAGATACTCAGGAGGCTGAGGCAGGAGAATCGCTTGAATCCGGGAGGCAGAGGTTGCAGTGAGCCGAGACCGTGCCACTGCACTGCAGCCTGGGAAACAGAGTGAGACTCTGTCTCAAAAAAAAAAAAAAAAAAGAGAGAGAGAGGACAGAAAACAGATACAACGGGGCCAACTGTGTTTAATTTGCCATTTTCCCCTAGATCTGCTGCATGAAATACTCAAAATATTTTGATCTCTCAGCACAAAAGTTTTGTGGATGAAAAATAAAGTTCCCTTGATCTTGGTTCCAAGATGGCCGAATAGGAACAGCTCCAGTCTACAGCTCCCAGTGTGAGCGATGCAGAAGACAGGTGATTTCTGTATTTCCAACTGAGGTACCGGGTTCATCTCACTGGGGCTTATTGGACAGTGGGTGCAGCCCACGGAGTGTGAGCAGAAGCAGGGCTGGGCATCGCCTCACCCAGGAAGGGCAAGGGGTCGGGGAATTCCCTTTCCTAGCCAAGGGAAGCCGTGACAGATGGTACCTGGAAAATCAGGACACTCCCACTCTAATACTGCACTTTTCCAATGGTCTTAGCAAATGGCACACTAGGAGATTATATCCCACGCCTGGCTTGGAGGGTCCCACGCCCACGGAGCCTCGCTCACTGCTAGCACAGCAGTCCAAGATTGAACTGCAAGGCAGCAGCAAGGCTGGGGGAGGGGCATCCACCATTGCTGAGGCTTGAGTAGGTAAACAAAGCAGCCGGGAAGCTTGAACTGGGTGGAGCCCATTGCAGCTCAAGGAGGCCTGCCTGCCTCTATAGACGCCACCTCTGGGGGCAGGGCATAGCTGAACAAAAGGCAGCAGAAACTTCTGCAGACTTAAACATCCCTGTCTGACAGCTTTGAAGAGAGTAGTGGTTCTCCCAGCACAGAGTATGAGATCTGACAACGGACAGACTGCCTCCTCAAGTGGGTCCCTGACCCCCGAGTAGCCTAACTGGGAGACGACTCCCAGGAGTGGCCGAATGACACCTCATACAGCTGGGTACCCCTCTGAGACGAAGCTTCCAGAGAAAGGATCAGGCAGCAACATTTGCCGTTCTGCAATATTTGCTGTTCTGAAGCCTCTGCTGGTGATACTCAGGCAAACAGGGTCTGGAGTGGACCTCCAGCAAACTCCAACAGACCTGCAGCTGAGGGTCCTGACTGTTAGAAGGAAAACTAACAAACAGAAAGGACATCCACACCAAAACCCCATCTGTAGGTCACCATCATCAAAGACCAAAGGCAGATAAAACCACAAAGATGCGGAGAAACCAGAGCAGAAAAGCTGAAAATTCTAAAACTCAGAGTGCCTCTTCTCCTCCAAAGGAATGCAGCTCCTTGCCAGCAACGGAACAAAGCTGGACAGAGAAGGACTTTGATGAGTTGACAGACGTAGGCCTCGGATGATCGGTAATAACAAACTTCTCCGAGCTAAAGAAGGATGTTCGAACCCATCGCAAAGAAGTTAAAAACCTTGAAAAAAGATTAGACGAATGGCTAACTAGAATAAACAGCGTAGAGAAGACCTTAAATGACCTGATGGAGCTGAAAACCATGGCACGAGAATTACATGACGCATGCACAAGCTTCAGTAGCTGATTCGATCAAGTGGAAGAAAGGGTATCAGTGATTGAAGATCAAATGAATGAAATGAAGTGAGAAGAGAAGTTTAGAGAAAAAAGAGTAATAAGAAATGAACAAAGCCTCCAAGAAATATGGGACTATGTGAAAAGACCAAATCTGCATCTGATTGGTGTACCTGAAAGTGACGGGGAGAATGGAACCAAGTTGGAAAACACTCTTCAAGATATTATCCAGGAGAACTTCCCCAATCTAGCAAGGCAGGCCAACATTCAGATTCAGGAAATACAGAGAATGCCACAACGATACTCCTCGAGAAGAGCAACTCCAAGACACATAATTGTCAGGTTCACCAAAGTTGGAAATGAAGGAAAAAATGTTAAGGGCAGCCAGAGAGAAAGGTCGGGTTACCCACAAAGGGAAGCCTATCAGACTAACGGCGGATCTCTCGGCAGAAACTCTACAAGCCAGAAGAGGGTGGGAGCCAATATTCAACATTCTTAAAGAAAAGAATTTTCAACCCAGAATTTCATATCCAGTCAAACTAAGCTTCGTAAGTGAAGGAGAAACAAAATCCTTTAAAGACAAGCAAATGCTGAGAGATTTTGTCACCACCAGGCCTGCCTTACAAGAGCTCCTGAAGGAAGCACTAAACATGGAAAGGAACAACCAGTACCAGCCACTGCAAAAACATGCCAAATTGTAAAGACCATCCAGGCTAGGAAGAAACTGCATCAACTAACGAGCAAAATAACCAGCTAACATCATAATGACAGGATCAAATTCACACATAACAATATTAACTTTAAATGTAAATGGGCTAAATGCCCCAATTAAAAGACACAGACTGGCAAATTGGATAAAGAGTCAAGACCCATCAGTGTGCTGTATTCAGGAGACCCATCTCACGTGCAGAGACACACATAGGCTCAAAATAAAGGGATGAAGGAAGATCTACCAAGCAAATGGAAAACAAAAAAAAAGCAGGGGTTGCAATCCTAGTCTCTGATAAAACAGACTTTAAACCAAGAAAGATAAAAAGAGACAAAGAAGGCCATTACAAAATGGTAAAGGGATCAATTCAATAAGAAGAGCTAACTATCCTAAAAATATGTGCACCCAATACAGGAGCACCCAGATTCATAAAGCAAGTCCTTAGAGACCTACAAAGAGACTTAGACTCCCACACAATAATAATGGGAGACTTTAACACCCCACTGTCAACATTAGACAGATCAACAAAACAGAAAGTTAACAAGGATACCCAGGAATTGAACTCAGCTCTGCACCAAGCGGACCTAATAGACATCTAAAGAACTCTCCACCCCAATCAACAGAATAAACATTCTTCTCAGCACCACATCACACTTATTCCAAAACTGACCACATAGTTGGAAGTAAAGCACTCCTCAGCAAATGTAAAAGAACAGAAATTATAACAAACTGTCTCTCAGACCACAGTGCAATCAAACTAGAACTCAGGATTAAGAAACTCACTCAAAACCGCTCAACTACATGGAAACTGAACAACCTGCTCCTGAATGACTACTGGTACATAACGAAATGAAGGCAGAAATAAAGATGTTCTTTGAAACCAATGAGAACAAAGACAACATACCAGAATCTCTGGGACACATTTAAAGCAGTGTGTAGAGGGAAATTTATAGCACTAAATGCCCACAAGAGAAAGGAGGAAAGATATAAAATTGACACCCTAACATCACAATTAAAAGAACTAGAGAAGCAAGAGCAAACACATTCAAAAGCTAGCAGAAGGTGAGAAATAACTAAGATCAGAGCAGAACTGAAGGAAGTAGAGACACAAAAAACCCTTCAAAAAATCAATGAATCCAGAAGCTGGTTTTTTGAAAAGATCAACAAAATTGATAGACTGCTAGCAAGACTAATAAAGAAGAAAAGAGAGAAGAATCAAACAGACGTAATAAAAAATGATAAAGGGGATATCACCACCGATCTCACAGAAATACAAACTACCATCAGAGAATACTATAAACACCTCTACACAAATAAACTATAAAATCTAGAAGAAATGGATAAATTTCTGGACACATACACCCTCCCAAGACTAAACCAGGAAGAAGTTGAATCTCTGAATAGACCAATAACAGGCTCTGAAATTGAGGCAATAATTAATAGCCTACCAACCAAAAAAAGTCCAGGACCAGACAGATTCACAGCCGAATTCTACCAGAGGTACAAAGAGGAGCTGGTACCATTCCTTCTGAAACTATTCCAATCCATAGAAAAAGAAGGAATCCTCCTTAATTCATTTTATGAGGCCAGCACCATCCTGATACCAAAGGCTGGCAGAGACACAACAAAAAAAAAGAATTTTAGACCAATATCCCTGATGAACATTGATGCAAAAATCCTCAATAAAATACTGGCAAACCGAATCCAGCAGCACATCAAAAAGCTTATCCACTACAATCAAGTCAGCTTTATCCCTGGGATACAAGGCTGGTTCAATATATGCAAATCAATAAATGTAATCCAGCATATAGACAGAACCAAAGACAAAAACCACATGATTATCTCAATAGATGCAGAAAAGGCCTTTGACAAAATCCAACAGCCCTTCATGCTAAAAACTCTTAATAAACTAGGTATTGATGGGACATATCTCAAAATAATGAGAGCTA
Organism: Pan paniscus; assembly: GCF_029289425.2. Lineage (NCBI taxonomy): Eukaryota > Metazoa > Chordata > Mammalia > Primates > Hominidae > Pan > Pan paniscus. Next base: position 20,532,839 of record NC_073272.2, on the reverse strand, counting down.
TTTATGACAAACCCACAGCCAGTACCATACTGAATGGACAAAAACTGGGAGCATTCCCTTTGAAAACTGGCACAAGACAGGGATGCCCTCTCTCACCACTCCTATTCAACATAGTGTTGGAAGTTCTGGCCAGGGCAATCAGGCAGGAGAAAGAAAGAAAGGGTATTCAATTAGGAAAAGAGGAAGTCAAATTGTCCCTGTTTGCAGACGACATGATTGTATATTTAGAAAACCCCATTGTCTCAGCCCAAACTCTCCTTAAACTGATAAGCAACTTCAGCAAAATCTCAGGATACAAAATCAATGTGCAAAAATCACAAGTATTCCCATACACCAATAACAGACAAACAGAGAGCCAAATCATGAGTGAACTCCTATTCACAATTGCTTCAAAGAGAATAAAATACATAGGAATTCAGCTTACAAGGGATGTGAAGGACCTCTTCAAGGAGAACTACAAACCACTGCTCAAGGAAATAAAAGAGGACACAAACAAATGGAAGGACATTCCACGTTCATGAATAGGAAGAATCAATATCGTGAAAACGGCCATACTGCCCAAGGTAATTTATAGATTCAATGCCATCCCCATCAAGCTACCAATGACTTTCTTCACAGAATTGGAAAAAACTACTTTAAAGTTCCTATGGAACCAAAAAAGAGCCCACATTGCCAAGACAAACCTAAGCCAAAAGAACAAAGCTGGAGGCATCACGCTACGTGACTTCAAACTATACTACAAGGCTACAGTAACCAAAACAGCATGGTACTGGTACCAAAACAGAGACATAGACCAATGGAACAGAACAGAGTCCTCAGAAATAATACCACACATCTACAACCATCTGGTATTTGACAAACCTGACAAAAACAAGAAATGGGGAAAGGGTTCCCTATTTAATAAATGGTGCTGGGAAAACTGGCTAGCCATATGTAGAAAGCTGAAACTGGATCCCTTCCTTACACCTTATACAAAAATTAATTCAAGATGGATTAAAGACTTAAATGTTAGACCTAAAACCATAAAAACCCTAGAAGAAAACCTAGGCAATACCATTCAGGACACAGGCATGGGCAAGGACTTCATGACTAAAACACCAAAAGCAATGGCAACAAAAGCCAAAATTGACAAATGGGATCTAATTAAACTAAAGAGCTTCTGCACAGCAAAAAAACTATCATGAGAGTGAACAGGCAACCTACAGAATGGGAGAAAATTTTTACAATCTACCCATCTGACAAAGGGCTAATACCCAGAATCTACAAAGAACTTAAACAAATTTACAAGAAAAAATCAAACAACCTCATCAAAAAGTGGGTGAAGGATATGAACAGATACTTCTCAAAAGAAGACATTTATGCAGCCAACAGACACATGAAAAAATGCTCATCGTCACTGGCCATCAGAGAAATGCAAATCAAAACCACAATGAGATACCATCTCACACCAGTTAGAATGGCGATCATTAAAAGTTGGGAAACAACAGGTGCTGGAGAGGATGTGGAGAAATAGGAACAGTTTTACACTGTTGGTGGGACCGTAAACTAGTTCAACCATTGTGGAAGACAGTGTGGCGATTCCTCAAGGATCTAGAACCAGAAATACCATTTGACCCAGCCATCCCATTACTGGGTATATACCCAAAGGATTATAAATCATACTGCTATAAAGAGACATGCACACGTATGTTTATTGCGGCACTATTCACAATAGCAAAGACTTGGAACCAACCCAAATGTCCATCAATGATAGACTGGATTAGGAAAATGTGGCACATATACACCATGGAATACTATGCAGTCATTAAAAAGGATGAGTTCATGCCCTTTGTAGGGACATGGATGAAGCTGGAAACCATCATTCTGAGCAAACTATCGCAAGGACAGAAAACCAAACACTGCATGTTCTCACTCATAGGTGGGAATTGAACAATGAGAACACTTGGACACAGGGTGGGGAACATCACACACTGGGGCCTGTTATGGGGTTGGGGGAGGGGGGAGGGATAGCATTAGGAGTACACCTAATGTAAATGATGAGTTAATGGGTGCAGCACACCAACATGGCACATGTATACATAAGTAACAAACCTGCACGTTGATCACATGTACCCTAGAACTTAAAGTATAATAATAATAATAATAATAATAAATAAGGTTCCCTTTACTAATCAGCTACTGTTGTGTACCGATAGATTGTTGTTCAGAAAAGGCATTCAACAAATGAATATTGAATGAATTCTAATTCAGCTTTTGGAAAAGTGAAAAAATTAAATGATTGATTTAGTTGACACCATCCAGAGAGGGAAAAAGGCCACTTGAACTGATGTTGCCAGTTGTTGGGTGTCACATAAACAAAAGAGGTAGGCATCTTTTTAATTTCATAGTGTTCTCCCATCTTCAGAATTTACCGCTCTTGATGAAGACAATTCAATATTTAATGACACATTTGAAAAGACTAAGCTTTTTACTTACCTAGCTCTTCCTTATGTATATGTGTGTAGTTTTCCAACATGAAGGAAAAGAAGGTGGATAACTGGACAAAATAAAAAAAACATTAATCAATTAGTGAACCCCAAACAGCTACTGTGGCAAATGCTGTTGGTGTTCCACCCGAGTGCCCTTACTCTTGTGGGGCATTTCTATCCCGGCTGCTGCAGGTGCTAAGGGTCACTTCTATGCCTGCCTCCAGAGGACTGCCTGCATCCAGAGCAACACAGGATGACACATGAACGCCCCTCCTGTGGGGCTGCCCAGAGACAACGACTGGCTGAAGCAAGGGTGTAACAGCCCAGTCCCCCACCTCCCTTGCCTCTGCCAGGGACAAACTGTAGTGCATTTCACACTTGACAGCTCCAGATGGGATCAGGCTGAGGTCAGACTTCAAAAAGTACATCTTGGCCTAGCTTCTCCCGTCCTGTCTTGCATTCCTCACTCCCTTACAGGCTTTCCCTGAAAACACACCCTCAATAAGTCACTTGTACCAGAATCCCTGTCTCAGCCTCTGCTTCTAGGAAATCCAACCTAAGACAGCTACCGAATTTTGTTCATTATGATCTCTTCTTCTCTTTTTTTTAAGATGGAGTTTCACTCTTGTCACCCAGACTGGAGTGCAATGGCACGATTTTGGCTCACTGCAACCTCCGCCTCCCCGGATCAAGCGATTCTCCTGCCTCAGTGTCCCGAGTAGCTGGGATTACAGGCACTCGCCACCATGTCCAGCTAATGTTTTTGTATTTTTAGTAGAGACAGGGTTTCAACATGTTGGCCAGGCAGGTCTCGAACTCCCGACCTCAGGTGATCCACCTGCCTCGGCCTCCCAAAGTGCTAGGATTACAGGTGTGAGCCACTGCACCCGGTCATGATCTCTTTTCTTTTTGGTGGTGAAATTAAGAGTTAAGGAATATTCTTAAATATCAAATATATTTTGGAAAGAAAGGAAGGGAAAGGTGGAACTTCACCAGCTTTCCAGCCACAATCAGGGTACTGGCTCTATGGCCACCAGGTATCTGCAAAGACCTGCATTTGTACAGCACAAATAATTTCTTTTTCAAGCCCTGCCTCTCATGAAAAGTAAACACTTTATCAATCTGGGAGTAGATCTGGGAGTTGGGAATTGAGAGAAGGAAGACTTTCCATACAGTTATCAAAATGTACGATTTTAAAGCTGTTGATGATGGGTTTGTCCGTTAACAGTCAATAGAAACCACAATCAGACATCACTTCACACCCACTACGATAGCTATAATCAAAAAGAGATAATAACAAGTATTGGCAAAGATGTGAAGAAATTGGAGCCCTCATCCACTGCTGGTGGGAAGGTAAAACCATGGAGCTGCTTTGGAACACAGTTTAGCAGCTCCTCAAAAAGTTAAGCACAAAGTTACTACATGACATTCCACTCACAGGTCTATACCCAAGAGAACTGAAAACATATGTTCACACAAAAACTTGCATACAAATGTTCACAGCAGCATTATTCATAATAGCCAAAAAGTGGAACAACCCAAATGATCCATCACCTGAGGAATAGATGACCAAAATGTGGTCCATCCATACAATGGAATATTCTTCGGAATGAGTAATATTAACTAAAAAGGAATGAAGTCCTGATACGTGCTACAACATGGGTGAACCTTGAAAGCATTATGCTAAGTAAAAGAAGCTGGGCCGGGCACAGTGGCTCACGCCTGTAATCCCAGCACTTTGGGAGACCGAAAATGCAAAAATTAGCTGGGCGTGGTGGCACGTGCCTGTAGTCCCAGCTACTCAGGAGGCTGAGGCAGGAGAATTGGTTGAACCTGGGAGGCGGAGGTTGCAGTGATCCGAAATCGCACCACTGCACTCTCCAGCCCAGCGACAGAGCGAGACTCTGTCTCAAAAAAATAAAATAAAATAAAATAAAAAAGAAGCCAGACATCAAAGACCACATATTATATGATTCCATTTATATGAAATGGCCAGAATAGGTAAATCCATAGAGATAGAAAATAGATTAGTGGTTGCCAGGGACTGGGGGAAGGAAATGGGGAAATGACTGCTAATGGGTACGGAGTTTAGGAAGCGGGAAATGAAAATGTCCTAAAATTGATTGTGGGGATGTTTGCACAACCCTGTACATATACTAAAAACCATTGAATTGCACACTTTAAATGGGTGAATTGTATGGCATGTGAATCACATCTCAATAAAGAATCAATAAAAAATAATGTACTGGTGCTGGAATGTGTCTAAAGCATACCAATTTGGGATTCACTCTACCTGTATATTTATCACTATATTCTACAGTGCTTAGAAAGACAGCCTATGCTGAGGTTCCTAATCTAGACAAAGGGAGCATCTGACTGAATCACAGTATATCATTTTTCTAGCTGCCAAAAATAAATCTAGCAACTTAGTTCTTTTTGGAATGTTCTTAATTATCTTTAAATATTATAATGTGATACACAGATATATGATTGCTAAAAACTACAAATAATATTAAATAAAAATGAGAAGTCCCTCTTAACATCCCAACCCACACCCACCAATACCATTCCTGTCCTCAGAACTAACTACTGTAAACAATTTCCTGTGTATCTTTTTCCAGACTTCTGCTGTATGTTTCATGTTCTTTCACATAAATGAGATAAACTCTACATATTGTTTTACAAGTTGATTTTTTCATTAGCAACTATATTGGAGATCTTTCTAAGATCTGTTTATTGTTAAAAGTAGTTTTTTAAAATTAATGAGCATTAAAACTAGATTTATGTATTCTTTAAAAAGGCTTTCTTTGGCCAGGTGCGGTGGCTCACGCCTGTAATTCCAGAACTTTGGGAGGCCAAGGCAGATGGATTACCTGAGGTCCGGAGTTCGAGACCAGCCTGGCCAACATGGTGAAACCCTGTCTCTACTAAAAATTTAAAAATTAGCTGGGTGTGGTGGTGGGTGCCTATAATCCTAGCTACTCGGGAGGCTGAGGCAGGAGAATCGCTTGAACCCGGGAGGCGGAGGTTGCAGCGAGCCGAGACCGTGCCATTGCACTCCAGCCTGGGTGACAAGAGTGAAATTCTGTCTCGAAGAAAAAAAAAAAAAAAGGCCTTCCTCACCCATGTATATTTTCTTCTAGAGCTTGCAGAGGTTTGTTGCTAGGAAATTCTGCCATTTTTTAACTCCTTGAAGTATTTTTTTCTTTTATAAAATGACAACTTTATTTCCTATTAAGGCATCTGCCCCAAAATAGAATAAGACTATTTTTATTAGTTAACCAGATGTTGGGCAGCCCTCTTAAAAATGTGAACTTCAAAACGGAAAAACACCATCCTTTTCCCAAAGCACACTCTCTCTCAATAACTAGTTCCAAGACAATGTCATGACATGCTCTATTAAAGCCTTTCACCAAGCTTCCTCAGCTTAAAATGGACCCAAACTTTCATTCTTTCAATAACAAGGGGTAAAGAGAATCATTTTATCAAAAGAAGAGAAAAGCTTGCAAAACAGACCTGCATTTGGCCTTGTTCATCAGCATATTCGATGGACTGGAAGATGGTGAGGGCATAGTGTTGTCTGGCCTTCAGTCGAGCTTTGTAACCTCGGTACCAGTTCTGGATGATCAACGCAGCTCTCAGTGCTGCAGACCCACAGAATATGAAAGTCAAAGAAAAACAGTTACTATGCACCTGTTAGGAGAAGTAGGTGCTTCAGTGGAAAAAAAAAAAACTGTACACCTGGATTCCTAGGTTCTAAGAATATTAAAACACCAAACAATGAGATTGACTTTTATGTTTTTTATAAAATGTCCTCATGTCTCAAACACTCAGAGAATAATGATGGCACAGCCATTAGGAACAGAAGTTTTGGAGTAAGACTGCCTGAACTTGAATCCTAGCTCTGCTAATTACCGTCTATGTTACTTTGGGTAAGTTATTAAAACTCTCAAAACCTCAGTTTCCTCATCTGTAAAATGGGAATAATAACAGCACCTACCTTTGGCATGGCTTAAGCATAGTAAATCTATGAATTTATGTATACCCTATGAAGTAGCAATTCCATTCTTCACTACGTACCCCAAAGCAATTCTCACACAGTCCATCAGGGAGACATATGGGGATGCAATTGCTTCTTTGTGGCAATAGGAAGTTTGATACAAATAGGCCTGGCTGCCTATCACTAGGAAAGAGAATCTGTATCTTTGGTGGGTGCACACCATGGAGTAGCACAACACAACCGGAAGCAATAGATTAAATAAACCCATAGCAACCTAACCAGTAGGTCTTAAAAACATAGTACTTCCATTGGAATGGTTATTAAAAAGTCAGAGACAGAATGAAATACTACTTTAATCAATAAAACTATATAGATACAAAACCACATTTCATAAGAACATATACAAAGGGAAAGATGCACACAACACATAATGGACCGGTTATTTATAGGGGAGTGAATGAGCGTGGGGTACATGAAGAGAAGGGAATAAACTAATTAACATAAGAAGGGGCCTTGCACAGACCAATGATGATAATGTTCAATGAGCTGATGGAAACGTATGATTCACACCACCTTCTGCACCTGAGATTCAATTGATAAAATGCAGGTGGATAAAGAAACACACCCCCTCCCTCACAGAGTTTCTATGAGGATGAAATGAGATGTTACAAGGGGAAGAGTTTAGCCCAATGCCTGGTAAAAAGCACATGCTAAGTAAATGGCAACTGGAAGTATTGTCTTGTTTGTGGACTATCTAGGCAGACTGTCTCTCTTCTGGGGAAGGTAGCCTTTGAGCCATCTTGTAGTTTCATCATATTGAAGAAAGAAATCAGGTAAGAGATAATGAGATTTAAAATACAGTCTCTTATGCCTCCTCGAGTTTTAGAGTGAAGAGCAATCAACACCAGCTGGCTCCTTTTATTCATGCTATCATTTTTCCCAGTTGGTGCATAAAAAATAAGAGTTGACTATAACAGGAACGATGTGAGTTCTAAAAGCAGGGGTCCAGCCCCCAGTCTCAGCATCCTCTGGTTTAGTACTGCTGCAGTACACAGAATATCCCAGGACCTGGTCATCTGGCAAGGTTAATTTATTAGCTTCCCCAAGGCTCTTGGGTTCCAGGGACTCTTTCCATTATTCAGGTTCCAGAAAACCCCAGGAAATAGACCCAACATCACTTATCATGAGCTTTATAGGGAAAAACCACAGGAAGAAGAAATAGAGTGACATGTTGTGGTGTTATAATATACAAATGATTTGGCTGTGTCCCCACCCAAATCTCATCTTGAATTGTAGCCCCCATAATTCCCACGTGTTGTGGGAGGGACCTGGTGGGAGGTAATTGATCATGGGGGTGGTTTCCCCCATACTGTTCTGGTGGTAGTGAATAAGTCTCATGAGATCTGATAGTTTTATAAGGGGTTTCCCCTTTCACTTGGCGCTCATTCTTTCTTGTCTGCCACCATGTAAGATGTACCTTTTCCCTTCCACCATGATTGTGAGGCCTCCCCAGCCATGTGGAACCATAAGTCCATTAAACCTCTTTTTCTTTATAAATTACCCAGTCTCAGTTATGTCTTTATCAGCAGTGTGAAAATAAACTAATACAAGATATATATATATATATATATATAGAGAGAGAGAGAGAGAGAGAGAGAGAGAGAGAGAGAGAGAGAGAGAGAGATTGAGAGAGAGAGAGACAGAGACAGAGAGAGAGAGAGGTTTTCATCCATGGCCCTGATACAGTCTTTTGTTATGATGTCGGGTATGTTAGGCCTCAGGGGCAGCCTCTGACCTCCTGTCCTCCTTTCACCTGCCCCAAGGCTCTAATCTTCCCCTGACTTTCTGATTATGGGCTTAAGGCTCTATGCCCTAGGGGAAGAAATGCTGTTGTCTTGAAGCCTTCATAAAAACCCAAGAGAACCGGGTTCAGTGAGCTTCCGGATAGCTGAACAGTGGAGGTTCTGGGAGGGTGGCCTGCCCCTTCCCCCCCTGCCTCGCCCTATGCATCTCTTTATCTGTTTCCTTTGTAATACCCTTTATAAAAAACCAGTAAATGTAAGGAAGTGTTTCCCTGAGTTTTGTGAGCTGCTCTAGTAAAATAATGGAACCCAAAGAGGGGGTCATGGGAACCCCCAACTTGAAGCTGGTCGGTCAGAAGTTCTGGAAGTCTGAACTTGCAACTGGTGTTGGGGTGGGGTTGGTAGGCAGTCTTGGGGACTGAGCCCTCAACCTGTGGGATCTGACACTATCTCTGGGTAGATAATGTCAGAATCTGAATTAGAGGACACCCAGCTGGTATCCGCTGCTTGGTGTGTGGAGAAAAGTCCCCACACATTTGGTCACAGAAGTCTTCTGTGTTGATGATTGCTGTGGTGTGAGAGTGGAGAAAAAAAATGGTTAGGGGAGAAAGATTTTCCCTATACACATCTTCAATCTTGCAAAGCAAATAATTGGCAGTGGCATGGCTGAAATCTGAAGTGTTCTCACAATACCATGATGGAGGCTCTAGGGTCACCTGAAAGGCCTGTTCTGTGGGACAGTCGCTATCATGATGAATCACCCTCTGGCCTCAGGGGTTCTCATACTCACAAGCACAATGGTGCCTTTCCAGTGCCACTTCCTAGGCACTTACAAAGGACCATGCATTGATTAGTCCTGCAGTCCTCACAACACTGTGAAGCTGACAGAGACTGAGGAACTCACTAAAGCTCACTTAGCTGGTAAGTGGAAATAGACAGTGAGGATTCGAACCCTGGTCTGACTGACTCCATAGCCCAAGCTCTTAACCTCCATAGAGCTATTGATCTTTTCTGTGCCTCTGCTTCTTCATCTGCACAATGACGTTGTGGAATAAATGATCACTGAAGTCTCTTCTATTTGGTATTAGCAACATCAATAACAAATAAACAAGCTTGGCCAAGTGTGATGGCTCACGCCTGTAATCCCAACACTTTGGGAGGCCGAGGTGGGCAGAACACTTGAGGTCAGGAGTTTAAGACCAGACTGGCTAACATGGTGAAACCCCACCTTTACTAAAAATACAAAAATGAGCTGGGCACGGTGGTGCACGCTTGTAATCCCAGCTACTTGGGAGGCTGAGGTGGGAGGATCACTTGAACCTAGGAGACAGAGGTTGCAGTGAGCCAAGATCGCCGCCACTGCACTCCAGCCTGGGAGACAGAGCAAGGCTCCATTTCGATTAAAAAAAAAAAGAAATAACTGAGCTTATTATTATTTCTCTAATAATAGAACAAAATAACTATCATATTTAAGGGTCTATTACAAGACATTTGGTCCCCACAAGCATCATCATCTCCATGTTACACATAAGGAAATTTTGAGTTCAGAAAGGCGAGTCTCTTGCTCCAAGTCACTTATTTAGTATGAACTCAGGTCCTCTGGCTCTTTCCACTCCAGTCAGTTATTACTTCATTCCCTAACCTATGTGTACCTTTCCTTCCTTTGAATAATAATGGCCGCCATTTATTTATTTATTTATTTATTTATTTGAGTCAGAGTCTCGTCTGTAGCCCAGGCTGGAGTGCAGAACCACGATCTCGGCTCACTGCAACCTCCGCCTCCTGGATTCAAGCAATTCTCTGCCTCAGCCTCCCCAGTAGCTGGGACTACAGGCGCCCACCACCACGCCCAGCTAATTTTTGTATTTTTTGTAGAGACAAGGTTTCACCATATTGGCCAGGCTGGTCTTGAACTCCTGACCTCATGATCCACCCGCCTCAGCCTCCCAAAATGCTGGGATTACAGGTGTGAGCCACTGCGCCTGGCCATTCACCATTTCTTGAATGACTACTAAGTGGCTGGCACTAGCTGGACACCTGACATCTACTGCCACTTCTCCTCCCTGATGCGGAGAAAGAGGCAAGCTAGGCCCCCTCCCATCTCTGCCTGGCTTCCATCCCCACCCCACTCTCCAAGGGAGGAGCTGCTGTTTTGTATATAGCACACAATACGTTCACTGGGTTCCACTGGGAGGGGTGTAAACTGTGGCATAGGAGATTTATAAACACCTATGGTGCCCTCTGTCTTCTACTTCCTCTTCTACTCCAAAGTCAGGAAACGGAACTGCCCCACCCCACCCCAGCTTGGGAAGCAGCCATCTCTGCCTATGCTCATACTCCTGTACCTGAGCACACATGCCACTTATTAAGCTATCAGGTCTCAACTCTAACCCCACCCTTCCCTAGTCAGCACAGTGGTGCTGAGGCTGGGACTTTGCAGACCCCATTTCAGCTTTGTCAGTTGCCCCCTGTGAGGCTCTGCCAATAGGGGTAGGAAAGGCAGACTGCAAGGCTGGAGGAGGGACTAGGGACACACTCCTTCCTGTCTGCTTCCTGTTCCTGACAGTGTAACCTAGCAACTGCTCTTCACCCCAGGTAACAGTCGTTGGATCCAGTTTGCAGTTCATCCAGCACTTGCAAAGCCAGTCTCGTGGCAGCCCTGGAGATACCAGCACCAGCTGAGTGCACCACTTCTCAGAGGTCTGGGCTTCAGTTCTGTGGGACCCTCCTTGCAAGTTTCTCAACCGGAATAATTCCACTCTTTTCCCTTTGTTCTCTCAGCTCTAGGGTGGTAACTTCCCTGCAGTTACTATAGTTTTTTACATTCAATTCTCTCTGTTCAAATCACTCTGTGGTTTCTGCCTCCTGACTAGACTCTGCCCGATGAGCTCGTCTCAGAGGGGTGGGAAAAATAGGTCCTGCTAAGACCTCAAGCCTCCAACTTCCTGCAGGCTCCAACTCATGCCGTCATTAGAGCTCTACGTTGAGATTTGGGGTACTTGTGCAGCAGCTAATAAAGCGGACTTTGATCCACATCCTGCTGTTGTCCCTTGGGCATACATTTCCCAAAGAAACCTCTCCAGGAGAGGGAAGGAGCCCAGCAAGGTTGGGCATACCAATATCAGACCTCCAAAACCTCACCTAATTCCTAAGCCCCATCCACCACAGGACAGCACTAGCCAGCTGAGGACCCTCCCCTGGAGAAGAAACCTCCAAAATAGCAAAGGGTAGAATGCGGGCATGATAGACCCTACCCGAGGGGTTGCTGGCCCCCATAACCCCCCACCCTGCCCAGAGAGTTGAAGATCTGCGTCATCCAGTTCTAAACTTATTGGACAGCTTAGATCTACTTCTGGTCCTGCTGCTTCATCTGATAACAGGGCTTCTCTTCCCGGTCACATTGATTCCATGCAGAATAAATGAATGAATGAATGAATGAATAAATGCATGCTATTGAGGAGCATGTGTAGCAAGGGTCTTCTATTTTTGTTTCTAGACAGAAGCAACAGCATAGATTCAATAAGTTACCTGGCCAATTTTCTGTGCCCAGTAGGTGGTTTCTCTATTGCCAAGCTGGTTTTTTGTTTTGTTTTAATAGATTCTTTTCTCTGGTGGCAATCACTGTCATGGTATCTTGCAAGAAATTAAATAGTCATGTACGGGGTTAGTGAGCAAGACAAATAATGAATTCAGAGTGATTGCTTTGTGCCAGGCATTGTGCCTGGTGCTTTATGTGGATCATCTACTTCAACTTGATTTGATTTCATCCTCCCCCCAACAATCCTCTCAAGTGTGACTATCCCTATTTTACAGATGAGGAAACTGGGGCTCAGAAACAACATGTCTGGGGTCATGTCACTTGTCAGAGGGACAATGCAGAGTCAAATCCAGTTATCTGTAATTTCAGAACCTGGGCTCATCCTCATTTTGCTATATACATGGCATTTGGAATCAGCCATAAAAAATGAGACGGGGCCAGGCTCAGTGGCTCAAGTCTTTAATCCTAGCACTTTGGGAGGCCAAGGCAGGTGGATTGCCTGAGCTCAGGAGTTTGAGACCAGCCTGGGCAACATGGCGAAACCCTGTCTCTACTAAAAATACAAAAAATTAGCCAGGCGTGGTGGTGCATGCCTGTAATCCCAGCTACTTGGGAGGCTGAGGCACAAGGTATGAGAATCACTTGAACCCGGGAGGCAGAGGTTGCAGTGAGCCAAGATCATGCCACTGCACTCCAGCCTGGGCAACAGAGCAAGACTCTGTCTCAAAAAAAAAAAAAAAATCAGATGGTATATAGAATAGCATCTCCTCCCACACCTTCCCCCCCTCACATTCCCTATTTCTTTACCTGTTCTACTGTTCTCTGTAGCACTCTTGAGCATCTGACATTGTCTACAGTTATATGTGTATGGGTTTATTGTCCATTTTCCCCTATTAGCTAGGAACTTCATTTTTTTCATTGCTGCATCCGCAGCACCTGGGGCAAGGCCTGGAAATGTATTATATATTTGTTGAATGAATGATTGAATGAATGAATGAACACCTTCTAGGGGTGTTGTAATAATACATAATAATGTATTAGTAATCTGTTGACATAGGTATTAGTAATATATTAATTGATTCATATAAAATGCTTAGCATATTGCCTGTCATATAGGAAGCACTCGATAAATGGGAGATACTTTTTTAAAAATTGTCTCTCTCCAGGCTAACAAATTCCAGTTAAGTCCCAAAGACTTCCTAATTATACATAATATTTCATTAGAAATTTCACAAATTATGACTGCACATGGTGGCTCACGCCTGTAACCCCAGCACTTTGGGAGGCCGAAGCAGGTGGATTACCTGAGATCAGGAGTTTGAGACCAGCCTGGCCAACAAGGCAAAACCTCGTCTCTACTAAAAATACAAAAATTAGCCGGGCATGGTGGTGGGCACCTGTAATCCCAGCTACTTGGGAGGCTGAGGCAGGACAATTGCTTGAACCTGGGAGACGGAGGTTGCCGTGAGCCGAGATCACACCACTGCACTCTAGCCTGGGCGACAGAGCGAGACTCCGTCTCAAAAAAAAAAAAAATTCACAAATTACTGTGGACAAACAGGCTACCATCTCCGAACACAACAGCCTAGAGCAAGAAGAGCCCGGCCAACTGAGGTGCATGCAGTTAGAGCCTGCAGCTTTTGCTCAGACATCACGTTTGCGGGAGGCCTTTCCTGACCACCCCTTCTTACATGGTCTCCCCTCCCCTCATCGCCTATCTCCTTCCTTGTTTTTTCTCCATAGCACTTATCACCATGTGATATTTACTTCTTTGTCATTGTCTGTGTCTTTCCACTAGAATGTAATCTCTATAAGAGCTGGGATTTTGATCTGTTGAGTTAGCTGCTGTATTTCCTGAGCCTGGAATAGTCCCTGGAACATAGCAGGAATAAATATTTGTTGAACAAATGAAATGACTGTTTAGTTAAGACTTTGTGTCTTACATTTCTCTTTGTGCTGGCTGGTAGAGTCTTTATGTTTGGTTTGGTTTTGGTTTTTAAATAGGAGTTTATTTGACAGATAGTTCTTCAAACAAGACATTTCATATTCAGAATGATAAGGTATTTAAAGGCTCTCTGCTTTTGAAATTCTTCTGGCAGAGGCCTCCTGAGGAAGCAGCAGGATTAGCGAATATTTAATGTACCTTTAAGGGGCCTGGCATCCAGGCAAGAAGAGACCCAGGCACAAGTGCGACACAGCTGATTAAAATGAATTCGAATGAACTGGAAAGAAAATGAATCCTCTAATAGCAAAAGGCTTTAAGCGAAGAGGAGAAGCATCTATAACCTCAGCTGTTCAAAGTATGATGAGAAGAGGGTATGGCTGAACTCTGGCCTAGGACCACAGTCTTCATTACTGTTATTTTTGTTTACAGATATTCTATATCTGCCATCTGCCAGAATGTGCGGCTGTCCCAGTGAGACTTCTAACTTCACTGGAAAAACAGCTCAAAGCACATGCCCAGTGAACATCAGACAGACACAAATCCTGCTTGTTGGGCAGCAAGCAAGGCAGACACCTTATGAGGCTCGCTCAGCCACAAACTCTGGCAGCCCTGCAGAGCAAGGCCACAACACAGAGGCCTTGTCCCTGGGAGACACTTTTCTGAAAGAAGAGAGTAAAGTGTGAAGTCCAGTCTCCAAACAATGTCAGGCATTTGAAACACAACTATCACTTTCCCTAAGGGACAAAAGAGATCATAATTGTGTCATTCTCAGGAACCTCTGGCCTTCCAGTGAGACAAGAGCGAGAATAACAGGTCATTTCTACAACATTCTACGTACTTACTCTCCTACCCACCAACCCCATCCACATGGGGTAATAAAAATAAGTTCTGACTTTGTCATTGGGATACTTCCATTTGGGCCCTGACTTACCCAGTTGCCAGCTAAGTAACCTCAGGCAAATCAACGAAACTCCGAGGTCCTCAGTTTCTCATGTAAACAATGAGAACTTTGGATTGTGTGATCTCTAAGATTCTTTCCAGTTACCAAATACTCTAACTCATCCATCTACTTGTTTTTAGTGCCATTGCTGCAGCCTACCTATCACTGTACATAGAAAAGCTAAAAATAACCATCCAAGGGCACGATATGATGTGCAAAACTGAACACTCAAACCAGAAACTTCTGGACAAAGGAGACAAATTCTAAAGGCTATTTGAAAATAAATCAATCAATCGGAATCATCCCTATAGAAAAATACAAGTTACTAATATCTCTGGCTTTTCCATCAAGGAATTGTAGCCAAAGTTTGCTAGCAATTGGTTTGGGAACACTAAACATTTCACATATTAATTTTTTTAATTGCCTAAAATATGACTAAGGTGTATGATCTGTTAACTGGTTCAAGTGACAGCAAACAAAAGATGGAGGGAAGATGGATGGGGAAGAAAGGGAAGACAAGAGAGGGCTGGCTCAGACTTCACCACCACGCAGTATATCCATGTAATAAAAATGCACCTGTATTCCCCAAATCTATATAAAACTGGAGGCTGGGAGATAGAGACACATGTGAAGTATCTAAGGCTCAGAGGTTTCAAAGAAGACCAAGTAATCAGAGAATAGGATGATAATCATGAAGATTCCAGAGGTGGGGCTTTTCCAGGTGACCATGGGGGCCAGTAAATGGGAGTGAGCAGCTGAAGTTGAGGAGATGAGGGAGTTTCTGGGGCTCAGGAGATCAAGGAACTCAGACACCAAAGCATTTGGGGCTTATTCACATGTACAGTGAAGATACCCAGTATAAGGCTCAGAGTGGGTGGAGAGTCTTCAATGAATGAAGTTGGTAGATGGCAAAAACAAGAAAGGGCTAAAAAATGGTACTACCAAAGGACATAAGCCTAGGTTGCCACCACTACAAACTTGGTAAACTTATCTCAGGATGTACAGGATTAGGGTTTTTTCTTTTGAAAGAAATTTTTGTTTTTTTTTTTGAGACGGAGTCTCACTCTGTCACCCAGGATGGAGTGCAGTGGCGCGATCTTGGCTCACTGCAACCTCCGCCTCCCAGGTTCAAGCAATTCTCCTGTTTCAGCCTCCCGAGTAGCTGAGATTACAGGCACATGCCACCATGCCCAGCTAATTTTTGTATTTTTAGTAGAGACGGGGTTTCATCACGTTGGCCAGGCTGGTCTTGAACTCCTGCCCTCAGGTGATCTGCCCGCCTCAGCTTCCCAAAGTGCTGGGATCACAGGCATGAGCCACTGCGCCCGGCTGAAATATTTTCAAATGTATGAAAAAGTAAAGATAGTATAATTGTTAATAACTAGTCTCTCTCTCTCTCTCTCTCCATATACCATCGTCATTTCTTCAGTCTCCTTTAATCTGGAACAACTCCTCTGCCTTTCTCTTCAATGACACTGAAATTTTCAAACAGTACAGGCCAGTTGATTGTAAAACATCCCTCAATCTGGATCCGTCTGCTCTTTTCCTCGTGATGAGATTCAGGTTGTGTATTTTGGCAGGATAAGTGGTATGTCTTTCTCAGTGCATTAGGACATCAGAAGGCATGTGGTGCTCATCTGTCTCATTATCACTGAGCGAACTTGGATCACTTGGGTAAGGTGGTGTCCATGTGAACTTCTCTACTGTAGAAGTGTTTGCCTCTTTACAATTAATAAACAGTTTGCAGGAACACGCTTTGAGACTGTGTATACATTCTGTTCTCCAAAATATCCATTGATGATTTTTGCTTAAATCAATTATTTCTATGGTGGTTGCAAAACAGTGATTTTTGAACTCATTTCTTCTACATTTATTAGGATTAGGATTTTTAAATGGCCCATTTAAAGCCCTATTTGATTCAACAGGGCAATGGAACAACATGAAGATGACATAAAGCCATCTCATGAAAGGTTCCTTAAGAGTTGTCATCCTTGGACTGGGTGCAGTGGCTCATGACTGTAATCCTAGTACTTTGGGAGGCCGAGGCGGGCAGATCTCTTGAGCCTAGGAGTTCATGACCAGCCTGGGCAATGTGATGAAACCCCATCTCTACAAAAACTATAACAATTAACTGGGCATGGTGGCACACACCTGTAGTCCCAGCTACTTGGGAGGTTGAGGTGGGAGGATCACTTGAGCCCAGGAGGTTGAGGCTGCAGTGAGCCTTGATGGCGCCACTGCACTCCAGCCTGGGTGACAGAGTGAGACCCTGTGTCAAAAAAGAAAAAAAAAAAAAAGATGAGTTGTAATCCTTGGCTATATCACTAGTTCAGGAAAATGTGATGCTTCATTTATACCATACCAAAATAATAGGCCAACTCAATAAAACACTCAGACCAAGAGAATAGTTTACAAGTAACTGTTAACCTTCCTACCATATTATGTTTTGCCAATTTTCCAAAAGAATTATTATGAATACATTAATTTTTAAAAACTATTGTATTCTTAAGTATGTAAAAGAAATTTTGCTATATAAAAGAATTCCTATCATTTTAAATTATTAAAATAGTCTCTCATAGGAAATGTGTTCTATTCAATAATTCAATAATAACCTTTAATCTTCACTCAGGAAATAATATCTTGACTGCAAATTCTGTTTTATGTCTCCCTCGTTATTAATTACTAATCTGTGTTATATTGCCACGTTCGTTCATCCAAGGTCAAATACGATCCGCATTAAATTTTTTTCTTTTGCAGCTGCTAAAAGCTAATGAAATATAAAGCCATAATCATATAAGAAAAGCGTTCTGAATATGAGAAATAACTGGCAATTGGGGCTGAGGGATTGTCCTTTCTTGCACTTAGTTGCAATAGGTCTCTCTGCAACAAGATTTCCTAACAATTAACATGACCCAACTGGAAAGCTGGCTTCTTTGTGAATTTCCTAGTAAAGCTGGAAGCCAATAAAAATCATTTAAACAAAGAGGTGGTTCTGCTCTCTTTGGGTTTTGTGTTGTGTTGTGTGTGTGTTTTTGTTTTTTCTTTTTTGAGACAATGTCTTGCTCTGTTGCCCGGGCTGGAGTGCAGTGGTACGATCATGGTTCACTGCAGCCTCCACCTCCTGGGCTCAAGTGATCCTCCTGGGCTCAAGTGATCCTCTGCCTCAGCCTCCTATGTAGCTGGGACTACCAGTGCGAGCCACCATGTCCAGCTATTTTTTTTTTCCTTTGGTAGAGATGGGGTATTGCTATGTTGCCCAGGCTGGTTTCAAACTCCTAGCCTCAAGTGATCCTCCCGCCTCAGCCTCCCAAAGTGCTGGGATTACAGACATGGCTACTACACCTGGCCTTTCTGCCTTCTAAAGGTTCATGATTCTAAAATGGATATCTAAATAGCCCCTATCAGAGTCTCAAAATACTTGAAAATTTTAAAGCAAAGGTAAATTAATCACACAGCAAATAAAAAGATGAAGATGTATTTAATTGGTGTAAAGAATAAAAAGGTTGTTGGGATGGGTTTGTTTTGTTTTGTCTGTTTCATACAGGCATTAAATGTGTTTGTAGTACCAATCCTATACAAACCTCCAGGCCAACACATTATCATATCAAACGGTGACTATTACCTAAGAATTGGTAGTGAGAGGAATCATGATTTCAGATGAAGAAAATGGTCTCCTTTTACAAAGAAAAGTACTTATTTAAAATGATTCCCAATAAAACAGGGATTAGAGCATAAAATGTGGGCTGAAAATAAAGATTTGGAGTCTTGACACACTGATGTCAAAGCCATGGAGTAGAAAAAGCATCCAAGGAGAGTGTTAGAGTGACAAGACCAGAGAGCCAAGGGGGAACCCAGAGGAGCCCCAACATTTAAAAGCCAGGAGAAAGTAGAGTCCACATAAATAGTTCATGCAGAGACCTAAAAGAAAAACCAGGAGAATGTGTTGCCCCTGAAGCCAAGGGCAATGAGTAGTAAGAAGGGAGTGGGCAGGAGTGCCAAAGACTGCCAGGAAGTGAGCAAAATCAGCACTGAAAATGCTCCATTGGACTTCGAGGTCATTCAAGAACCTGTCAGATCATCTTCCCTGGGCTGGGATCGATGAGGAGGTAGGAGACAGCGGTACAAATGCACCCCTAAGGAGCGAGCTTGAAGGGGAGGAGAGAGACGAGAGGAACTGGAGGGGACGAGAGGGCCAGAGAAGGCTTATTTTAAAGGGAAGGAAAGAACAGTTACAAAGGGCAATTTTGGACAACTGGGAAATTCTGAATATGGACTACATGTTAGATAATGTTACGCTATCAATGTTAAATTTCTTCAGGGTGATCTAGTATTGTAGTTATATAAGAGAATATCCCTCTTTTAGTAGATGCATGCTGAAGTACGTAGAGGTTAATTCCATAATGTCTACAGCTTATTTTCAAATTATTTCAAATGGATGTTTACGTACTATTCTTTCATCTTCTCTGTAGGTTTGCAATTTTCAAAAATATTTGGGGAGGAAAACAAAAGTAAAACAAAATGGCTTGAGAAAAAAAAATATATATATATACAAACCAAAAAAAAAAAGGAAAAAGGAAAAAAAGAGGAAAGTCACTGAGCATGTCAAGATGCTGATGAGCAATAGCTAGCGGAATGAGCAGGAGAGGCAGAAGGAAAATCAATGCCCTCCCCTACCTACCCCTCCCACAGCTACAGAGCATACGGATAGTCTTAGAGGGACAATGGACTTGAAAGAGCATCTTCTCTGTCTGCAGTTCATTGAGGAGGAAAATGAGGACGGTCCGAGTTCACAGGGATTTTCAATATACCCTACGGTGGCAGTAAAGACTGCTTGATGGCTATGATAACCTAGAACCCTCTGACAAACAATAGCAAGAAGAATGGCAAGAGGCCCTCTAAACTTGGAGAAAATTCTTTAGGGAACACCAAAGATGAAAGATTTTCATTTGTTATTTTTCCATGAAGGTCTCAAACTGAAATATACATCACAGTAAAGGACTTCAAATTGGGAGTAAGGAGATGGGGATGGAGAGCCGGGAGGGGGGCTCTCAAGCAGCTGTGAATGGCTTGATTGTTCGATTTTTTTTTTTTTTTTTTTGAGATGGTGTCTCGCTCTCTCGCCCAGGCTGTAGTGCAGTGGTGTGATCTTGGCTCACTGCAAGCTCCGCCTCCTGGGTTCACGCCATTCACCTTCCTCAGCCTCCCGAGGAGCTGGGACTACAGGCGCCCGCCACCATGCCCTGCTAATTTTTTGTATTTTTAGTAGAGATGGGGTTGCACCGTGTTAGCCAGGATGGTCTCAACCTCCTGACCTCGTGATTCACCCACCTCGGCCTCCCAAAGTGCTGGGATTACAGGTGTGAGCCACCGCGCCTGGCGATTGTTCGATTTTTAAACAGCTAAATTAACTGGATGTTTTACCAAGAATTAAAGAAATATTTAGTTTGCTATTTAGTATTTTTAAGTTTTTTTCATATAAAATAAAGAATGAGTACTTTTGAAAGGAACAATTTCCTTTAGAGAAACTTCTATTTGTCACAGCTTACGCATCAAACCACAAAGCCAAAAAAGCACGGATTGTCTTTGTCGGCCTCTTAGCACTTACAGAAATTGAATAAATACATTTCTAAGTGGTCTCAAGGGAAGAAATAAAATATATCAGTGTTTCCAAAGTGCTCCATGGGAACAAAAAGGCAATAGATTATTAATTGAAATACCATTAACATAAAATTTTAAGTGTCAAGTGAAATTCAGGAGAATGAAATTGCAATGTTTAATTTCTGTTATGTGGATAAATTCCAATTCTCCAAGTCAGGGTAGCCAGATATGGTTCCAATTCAGGCTCTGCCACCCATGAGTGTGTAACTTGGGGCAGTTAAGTCTCACTTTCCTCATTTATAAAACGAGGGAGACTAATCAAAGCTTTAAGAGTTTTGGTAAGAAATAATGAGAGTAGCAGGCACTCAATAAATGATAGCTATTATTAGTCCTCTCTTACCTGCTACATATCACAAAAGAAATAAAATAACAATGACAATATAAAATTGATGTTACTTTTTTTTTTGAGATGGAGTCTCACTCTGTTGCCCAGGCTGGAGTGCAGTGGCATGATCTTGGCTCACTGCAACCTGTCTGCCTCCCAGGTTCAGGCAATTCTCCTGCCTCAGCCTCCCAAGTAACTGGGATTACAGGCATGTGCCATCATGCCCAGCTAATTTTTGTATTTTTAGTAGAGACAGTGTCTCACCATGTTGACCAGGCTGGTCTTGAACTCCTGACCTCAAGTGATCCACCCACCTCAGCCTCTCAAAGTGCTGGGATTACAGGTGTGAGCCACTGTGCCTGGTCTTTTTCTTTTTTTAAGAGTCAGGGTCTCACTCAGTGGTGGTCCTGGCTGGAGTGCAGTGGCATAATCATAGCTCACTGCAACCTCAAACTCCTGGGCTCAAGTGATTCACCCGCCTCTCAAAGTGTTGGGATTACAGGCGTGAGTCACCGTGCCTGGCCCGATGCTACTTCTCTACATGGAAGCTGGGTAGAGCACAAGAAAGGGAATAGCCTCGATTTTATATGTAGGTTACGCTTTCTCAAACTGCCATGATACTCCAGAGGCAGAGTACTGTGGTCAGGTGGAACGACCTAGCAGGACAAAAAACCCTTAACACTAGTCAGACCAGTGGAAACAGGAATCAAGCACGAGCCTTGGCTCTGTGACTTGCTGTGTTCCCTTGAGGCAATCACTTTGCCTTTCAAAGCCTCATTTCCTTTTCTGCAAACTGAGAACAACCCTTCAAAAGGCTGTGAGGATCAAACGTATGTTACAGGGCCTGGCCAACTTGAAAAGCACTATGCAAATACAAGGTACTGTATATAAGTAAATTTAATTAAAGCTAGCTTCTGAAGCAGCAACATTCAGAGGTGGCATAAAATGGTGTAATGGGTGACAGCAAAAAATACTTTGTCGTCAAAACTCCTTGAATTCAAATCCCAACTCTGCCAGCTGTAAGCTGCATAAACTTACCAAGTAGGCTGGGCACGGTGGCTCACGCCTATAATCCCAGCACTTTGGGAGGCCGAGGCGGGCGAATCATAAGGTCAGGAGTTCAAGACCAGCCTGGCCAACATGGTGAAGCCCCGCCTCTACTAAAAATACAAAAAATTAGCTGGGCATAGTGGTGGGCGCCTGTAATCCCAGCTACTCAGGAGGCTGAGGCAGGAGAATCACTTGAACCCGGGAGGTGGAGGGTGCAGTGAGCCGAGATCACGCCACTGCGCTCCAGCCCAGGCGACAGAGTGAGACTCCATCTCAAAAAAAAAAAAAAACGAAAAAAAAACTTACCAAGTACCACACTGAGCATGAGCTGCTTCCACTATACAAACAGGAATAATAACCCTTTATTCAGGTTTATTACAAGGATTAAATAAAACATATGTAGATTATGTTGAACACTCTTTGGAATATGATTAGTAATCAGGAAATAATATCTATCATTTTCTATCAAGAGCTTTCAAAATATTTATAGCCCTTGACACGATAATTTCATATCTAATCACCTGAATATAGAAATAATCCAAAATAAGGAAAAGGCTTTGCACAAAGAAATTCTTCAAAGTGTTATTTATATTAGTATTAAAAGGTCCAATATTTGAAGAATAATTAAGCATATTATGGCCTATTCACCAAATAAAATACTTAGCAATGACTAAAATGATGTTTGCAAAGCATTTATAACAACTTGAGAAATGTTTACATAACATTTTAGTGCTGAAAGTGAGGCTACAAAAAACTAACATTTAGGATGATCAGAAATCTATAATATACAAAAAATACATTGAAGGAAATTATCAGAATGTTGTCATTATCTCTGGGTAGTGGAATGATGAGGGAGTATTCATTATTTTCAACTGCTTTTCTATATTTTTTCCAAATTTCTGAATGAGAGAAAATTTTATGCACACAATGTTTGTCTATGAATAAATATAAGTAAACATCACTGCATCAGCTTTCAGCAGATTTATTATTATGAACTCATAATAAACCTTGATTGGCATATCCAAAAAGAGATAAAAGAAGAAAAAGAATTTTAAATGGCTCTTCTGGATGCACTCCATATGGGTTTGCCCTGCTCCATAAGGAGCAATGGAG